>NC_072376.2:180427500-182927500 GCF_028885625.2 Pongo pygmaeus
ACAGTTCCTCAGGTAGCACGTTTTCCTAATCAAGGCATAATAGAAGAAGGATAGCGGACTGTAGTTAAACCTGGAGGATCAAACATAGGCATTTATCTCTGGCTCCTTAGGAAACCTCTAAAATGATAAAACAATACAAATGTTATAAATGATATAGACAAAAAGAGCAGGAGAAGAGATGACAGAAAACTGTAGGGGTCAACACTATTTGTAAATCAATTAAATGATAGGGCTGGAGTATCACTGCAGGGCCTTTTGATTTTACAGGCTATGAACACTCCATTACATTCGATGTTTTACTGTAAATAACCCTCATGTAAGAGGACTTTTGTTCTCAGTGGTCTGCTTATGCGTAAAAGTCAACACCTACTTGGCATTCTCCCTCTTTATAACTAGAGAATTAGACTAACTAAACAAAGGATTTGCAAATTAGAAGTACATAAATACATTTTATTTTAGTCACACTAACACAAAGCACAAAAACTCATATAGACCCAGACACAAGTTTCACAAAAACAACTCACCCTTACTACATTGATAATAATGTTCTTATTGCCTTGATATTTTCTATATTGTTATTTCCAATTGTGCTCATTTGGTTAAAGGAGTGTAACCAACTAAATGCATTTCATAGCTCACTAACGAGCTTGACATGAAACTTGATGTAGCTGGAATTACAGGTACGCACCACCACGCCAGGCTAATTTTTGTATTTTGAGTAGAGACAGGGTTTTACCATGTTGGACAGGCTGGTCTCAAATTCCTGACCTCGAGTGATCTGTCTGCCTCAGCCTCCCAATGCAAGAAAAATCATTCTACATACGTAGCATTGTATGAGCAACACTCCTATTTCTCTCTCTTCCTTATCTTTTTGAGCCTTTTGTTAATTTCACCTTTCACTTCCATATCTCTCCATTATACATTGGTTAATACTTTTTATTTTTCTGTTGTTAGGTATTCCTTTATTGATTCTCCTGGCCTCCTTCTCTTCTCTACACCTTACCTGTGGCCCACACACCCACATCATCCCAGCACCAGTGTATTATCACTTTGATAATACATATATATGGCTTTTGCCTTCATCTCATGAAGTAAATGCTTTTCAGAGTTGAACCATGTAATAAGTTGTAACTGCTTTTACTTTCTTGCAGATTTTTTACTGTTGATGTTAACTTTCTTTTTAGATCTTTTCAATTTTTAACATTTTAGCTTTTCACCAATTCTCTAAATCCTCTCCAAAAATGACAGAGAAAAGAGTTTGGCCAGCTTTTCTCTTTCGGAAGAAATCTAATTCAGAGCCATTGGACTGCTCCCACCTAGATGGTTTGTCTTTGTCTCTCGGTTTGGCACACAGTTGTCCTCCTGGGATTGACCTTCACCGTCACCTTGTTGAGTTCTGATGCCTTTCTTCTGCCACAGACCTCCCATCCCCATACCTGACACCATCCTCTTTCTCAGAATTTGCCCTTGTTTGGTGGAGTACACCGTCCAGTAGGTCCCCTTATGAGTGTGCTAAGGGAAGTAAAAATCTTCATTAACAATATTTTATTAGTGATTTTTATCCCAACTTTCTTGGTTCCTCTTTTCTAGAATTCCTTTAATTTGTGTTTTTAACCTCTTGAACTTTTCAAAAAAAAAAAAGTCTTCGGCCCACTTTTATGTGTCTGTTCACATTTTTCTCTACTCTCAGAGAAAATAATTCCCCTTTTCTCTTCAAAGGCAATTCCTGAATATTATATTGAGATATGCCTTTCTGATATACATATATATATATACATATGAACACATATATGTTCAAGAGCTCTTTGTTTCCTCTGATAGTCCCCAATTTTACTGTACTGTGTTCTTGATTGATGGTTGCAATATGTTCACCAATTTTTCCGAGGATTCTAATTATAGTTTTTGAATTACTTTTAAAATCTGCACAAACTTTGTTTCCTCCATGTTACTTTCTTCTGTTTATCTACTTTCTATGTTTTATTTCAGATGCTTCCTCATATTTCAGATAACTCTTTCTTTTAACTCATCTACTGACTAAATATTTTGACTGTATAATGGGGTTTATATATTCTGAGTATTAACCCAGGGGGATCTTATTTGGTAATATGCTTCTTAAGTGAATTTTCAGCCTATCCTCTTTATTTTAACCCTCTCTTTACTTACACATGAAGAAGTAACTGGGTGCCACTTGTTTTGTAGTCTTCTGGGGATAGTGCATTGTTATTATGGTTTAATTTGCTTTCCTGTTTACCTTCTAAGGACTCTGTGTTTTGAGGTCACTTATTATTTTCTCTCAACATCTAATGTTCATCATCAGCATTTTGTAGCTGATGTAACCTGCTCTGTTCTTCCCTTGTTCATTTATGCACCTTTAAAAATCTCTTTACCTTCATTTTAGTGTGGCTTTAAGAGAGGGTGAAAGTTAATAAATGTATTCTATTTTTCATATTTCCTGAAGTCTTCTTTCAATATGAAATCATTTTTAATAAAATAAAATATTTGGGGAGTTTCAATTGAATCATGTCCCTATTTTTAGATTAGTTCCAACCTATTCATTAGTTTATGAGGAGAGAATGATTCATAATTCTCCAGAAATTATTACAAAACTATTGATGTTTCAAGATGGAAACACTGAAGATGAGATTTCAGTTTAGTTTTACAAATTAAAAAACTCACATAAACCACATAGAAGGTCAGTGTTGTCCATCAGAGCGATGTGAGTATTATGAGCCCCGAGTTAAGCTTATTACCTTTCTCACCTTAAAATAATATTAAATATTTCAGTGGTAAAATGAGCCTTCCTGAAACATTCAATAGAACGTCCTTTGCCATTGGGACAATCTTCCCCTTTTGAAATCCATTGTAAAATGCCTCTTATCTTACTATAGGGAAAAGGAAATCACATTGAGAATTTGAATATTAATAATCAATTAAAATGACATTGCAATACTACTGTAAGTTTAGAAAATAGATAGGTTCTACTGTGTGAGTTCTTCAGGCAGATATTATTCACTGCCACTGATGTCTGGTAAGCTTTGCAATATTTTTATCAGCCTCACAAATAACTCTCTGCTCTGTCATACTGGCCTCATCAAACTTCTTTTACATATTGACTTAGATGACAATCAACTCAAAGTAGTCCTTTGAGTTCACATATTTTGATCAACAGATAATTGTCCATTAAATTAAAACAAAACAGAAGAAAACCATATTTGCTTCAAGGGATAAAAGAAATAGAAGAACAATGAGTAGGGAATATAGAAGCTACGTATGAAGGATTATTTCCAAAGACAAAGTGATACATATCTACTACATAAAAATTCATAATATGTCAATACAATGCAGAACATTTCACACTCTCAAATGTTGTAGGTGAGTATAAATGAATCCACTGGTAAATTCAGACTGGAAATGTTCAAGTATAATAGGAGTTTGGGGGTTCGTGCTTCTGAAGAGAGAAAATGGGTCTTTCATAGGCATGGTATTACTGATCACAGTTATGCTAAGTATATTAATTTAATCTCAAGACTTATGAATGGGAGAAGCTTTTGAACACACTTAATGTTGCTTCAAATATTTAATAATAATTATATTTCAGAATGGTGGTTTTTAAAATATATGTCTGCCCCTAAAATTTTCGGGGTCTGGGGCCAGAGTACATAGAAATAGAGGTCTACATATCATATGTCTAAACATTTTGAAATTATTAATTAAGTTATCCTAAGCTGTATCTACATTGTTATTCACAATCTGCTTCCTGCGGATTTTCCTGATGATGTCAAGACTAAAAGAGACATACTCAACTCTGGGTCCACCAGCCGCCATCCACTGAACTCTCTTGTTGCAAATTGAAAGTTTACCTATATTACTCAATATTAAAATAGTAAAAACTAAAGGAACTAAAGAAACCATTCTTTTCAAATTACGAAAATCATGAACAAAGATTCCATAATTAAAAAGAGAAACTAAATGAAGAAGCAAGGAAGTTTTGAAAATAAAACAATATATAATACTAAAATTAGAACACAGGCTTAAGGCCAACTAAATTGATTATGAAATACATGTAAAATGCGATTAATTCACTTTGTAAGAAAAGATTATCAGATTTGATCAATAAGATTCAAATTGACTATATCAATAAATTGTCAAAAAGAAAGAGCGATTCAAAAGGTTGAAATGAAAATGTGAATAAAATCAGGTATATACAAGGAAAAGAAAGCATGGGTTGATATATTAATATCACATAAGATCAAATTCAATAGAGAATTATTTTTTTAAAGTTATATAACCTGACAAGGCTGTATAGCTATGTATAGCTTGATGGGAATATTTAATGTTAATGAAGTCACTGTTAGAAATATGCAAAGAATTACAACAAATCATATTAAATATGTAAACTAAAGAGTAAAGGCAGTTATGTAGGAAATTAGTAGAACTTTAATAATACTAAAATATTAGTTCATATTTCTTAGCCCATGGCCAATCAGGAAGGAAAAAGATAAGGATATGAAAGAGATGAATAATAAAATTTTTAACAGCTGACAAAACATATATCAACTAGGATGAAGCTTGACCAAATATATTATAGAAACCCAAATTAACAGTGTCCTTATCTAGCTAGTATAATAGCACATAATAGAATCCTATACATTAGCATGTCTCTTAAGGTAGTGTCACATTAATTGGAAACTGGAAATTCTTCCAGTTCTCTGAACCATCCCAAGGTAGTGGCCTTCATGTTATCCAAGTTGACTGTTGGACATGCAGACATCATATTCAAACAACAGAATTGAAGAGGGAGCAAAGAAAGGTATAATAAGGGTATATTTTTCAATATACATTGAATATGTATGGTCATTGGTCATTGGTCAAAACTTAAGCATTGGTCCACACCCAACTGCAAGCAAAGCTGAGGAATGTAGTCTTTTAGCTTTAGCAATGTGCTCAGCAAAACCCAAGATGGTTTTTATTAAGACAGGGAGAATAGATATTGGGTTGTATCTATCTACCTATGATCAACTATCCTTTGGTTATCTATATGTCCATGTGTTCTTCCATGCTTGCAAATACTCAGTCCTTCATAAATGAGCCAAATTTTTGTTCGATCAGCTTAAATTTGGGTTTTCTGAGCAGTGGGCCATCCTCTCCATCAATCTAAGATATAGCTACTGATATCCTAGCAATCAAATAATGGATATGATATCTTCCCTCTGTACATCCAATGTACAATGATGGATGAGTAACAGAATAACCAAATAAAAATTCCCAGTCGTAAAAGGAAAGCACAGAACTTATTGGTCAATTGCTGCCAGCACTAGAGCTTTTTCCTAAAGGATTAACTGATTTGATTATTCAATATGTCTATTTCTATCTCCTCTCTGGGAGAAAATACCTTGTTATCTTGCAAGGTTCTTTCCTTTGACAGAATTTTTATTGTCATTTATCTTCCCTAGCCAACTTTAGGGCAGATATTGGTACTGGAAAAGGCCAGGGGATCAGAGAAATGATTTAGGGGCTGGCCACCACAGGCTGCTTGTTGCTACCCAGACGAGGAGTACTTAAGTCTTTAATTAATTTTGAGTTGATTTTTGTTTATGATATAAGGTAGGCTCTCAATTTCATTTTTGTATATGTGGATATGTTGTTTTTCCAATATCATTTGTTGAACAGATTATTCTTTTGCCATTGTGCATTCTTGGACCTCTTTTCAAGGATCTGTTGACTATATATATGTGGGTTTATTTCTGGGCTCTCTATTCTGTTCTGTTGGTCAAAATTTTGCACCACAAAGGAAACAATCAGCAAAATGAAAAGGCAACCTACAATATTCACAAACTGTATATATAATAAGGAGTTGAATTCTAAAATGTTTAAAGAATTTCTACAAGTCAATAGCAAAAACTCCAAAAAAAAAAAAAAAAAAGAATGGCCAACGGACTTCAGCAGACATTTATTCAAAGAAGACATCAAATAGCCAACATGTATATGAAAAAGTGCTCAACATCATTAATTTTCAGAGAAATGCAAATCAAAACTACAATCAGATGTCACATCATACCTGTTAGGATGTCCGTCGTAAAAGAACGAAGATAAGTTTGTGGGAGTTTGTGGAAAATTGAAACTCAAGTTTATGCACTGTTGATGGGAACATAAAATGGTGTATCATCTGCAAAAAAAATTAATAGTATGTACTTTCCTCAAAAACAATCTCACATAATTCAGCCACATAATTCAGCAATCTCACTTCTGGGTATACAGCCAGAAGAATTGACATCAGGATTTTAAGGCGATATCTGCACTCTCATGTTCATAGCAGCATTATTCACAATAGTCAAGACATGGAAACAGTACCAATCTATTAATAGATAAATAAAGAAAATGTGGTATATACATATAATGGAAAAACATTCAGTATCAAAAAAAGAAGGAAATCTTGTCATTTGTTACAATGTGGATAAGCCTAGAGGACAGTATGGAATGAGAAACAAACCAGGCACAGAAAGAAAAATAGATAGCTTGATTCCACTTACATGAGGTATCTATAATGCTCAAACTAGTAGAAGCAGAAAATACAATTGTGGTTTACAAGGACTGTGAGAGGGGAGAATGGGGAGTTCTTCCATGGGTATAAATAAAAGAGAAAGAGAGAGACAAAGATATGATTAACCTTAAATATATAACTTTGAAAAGTACACATTTTTATAATGAATGAATGAAGCGATTATCTCATAAAAACTTATAAAGAACCACAAAAGAACAAAAGAAACCCAGGAAAGCCTGTTGAAACTATAAAGCAAATACAAAAATATTAATTTAAAAAAATGGAATTGATAAATAACTTTAGAAATGTTTGGGTAAACATGGAAAATATCTAGGTAACCTAATCTAGGAAAACAAACAAGACTAATGCTCCATATTGGCCTCTGACTATATAAATAATCGCATATTCTGAAGAAAACATGTTAGTAATACAAATATCTTTAGCCCCTTTGTAGGCAAATAAATTTAAAGAATTTAGAAGAAACTAATGATTTTCCATAAAAATATAAATCACCATTACCGACCACAAAAAGATAAAAAAAATTATAATCTATACTAAAAGTGCTAACTGGCACAAATGAAATTGAAAAAAATGGCCTGGTAGGGGTTGTTACATAGATTAATTCTCCTCAAATCTTCTAGAAGCAGATAATTATAAAGTTAAGTAAGTATTAGAAAGTTAAAGAATGGAATCTTGTGGGGCCCAGCATAACACTGACTTAAAAATCTAATACCTCACTCATCATATCAGAATACATCTTGGGTATATCAAACATTTAAATTATAGAAACAGAATCTTTAAAAAATGTTTATTGACTTTGTAACCTTAGAATGGGGAACACATTGTTTAGCATAACCAAAGTCCAGAAAGCAAAAACATCAAAATAGTTAAATCTGATAACATTAAAAGAAAATAATTTTTAGGCAAAACAAATTAAGCATCCAAAACAAAAGCAAAACAATAGCAAAAACTGAGAGAAAATATATTTGATACACACAACATAGGATCAATTCATTTATTATGCAAAAAAATAAGAAAATGTTTTACAATTCAATGGAAAAAAGATTAAATTGATAGGTACAGAATAGAAAACATCTAATTTAAGTGAGTTTAAAAAATTTACTTAGTGCATATGTTAAACAGAAAATAAATATTATCACGCTTTAAGCGTTCAATGGATGTTAGCAAAATCTATGGACAAAAGATGGGGGTATTTTTTAAAGAGTTCCTCTAACATTTATAAGACATAATATAAACTGCTCAGTAACTCAAGAAAGAGGAGGAAATTAGTTTATCTACATACCTATTGAAGACATTAGTGTGTCTCTCAACTAACAAGTCTTCTTTACCAAGTTTCTGTACCATTTTAGAATTTTCTTCTTATAAACATTTACTTTTTTCTTATATTTTGGAAATGTATGGTATTGCTGTTCAGGGTAATGCTACTGTTGTTGTTAATCCTGTTTCAAATATTGTTTCTAATTGATTGTTGATGGCTGTAGTAAATCAAATAAGTTAATTGTAAATAATGGCAGTTATTTCTTCGTCATTTGATGAAGTTATGTCCTTGTAGTTTACATGACTTTTTCATAATTTTTATGTATTTAAATTGGGTAGGATCTCTAATAAAATACTAAGTAATACTGGTGAAAGGAGATTTTGGTGTTTTTTCCTCTATTATGTAATGATAATTTATCTGTTTTCTTATTAGATTTTTGCTGTTATAACAGAATACCTGAGACTGGTAGTTTAAGAATGGCAGAAAATTTGTTTCTCAGATTTCTTGAGACTGGGATGTCCAAGATTAAGGTGCTGGCAGGTTTGCTTGTCTGGTGAGGGTTGCATCCTCCAGAGGGAAGAAACACTGTTCCTCATGGAGAAAGCTAGAAGGGCAAAAAACAAGCTAGGAGAATACTGCCTGAAGCCTCGTTTATAGAGTATTAATCCCATTCATGAGGGATAAACCCCTCAGGGTCTATTCACTTCTAAAAACATTATGACATTAGCAACACCTAAATTTTGGAGAGGACATATTCATATGTCAGTGAGGACATATAGTATTCACTATTTCTTCGTTAAATATAATGATTGTTATAGATAACTGATTTTTATGTTGACATGGTTTTCCATCTAAATGCAATTTTCACATACTTTTATCAAAAGCTTTTTAACGTCACATGATTCTCCCTCTTCTCCCCCAAGTTTTCATATGGCAAATTAAATGAACAGACTTCTTATCACATAGGGATAAATCACGATCAGTTATGACTTATTAATATATTATTTAATTTTATTTTCTAATATTTTAGGTTTAGATTTTGTTTTCACAAGGGAGATTTCTCGCCAGGATTTTCATGTTTAGAATTCAAGTCAGAATCCTCCTTCATGTGTATCAAACAAATCCACAAGAAAAAAACAAATAATCCCATAAAAAAGTGGGCAAATTCCATGAACAGGCATTTCTCAAAAGAAGATATACAAATAGACAACAAATGTATGAAAAAAATGTTCAGTATCACTAATCATCAGGGAGATGCAAATTAAAACCACAATGAGATACTACCTTACTCCTCCAAGAATGACCATTATTAAAAATAATAAAAAAAAGATATTGGCATGGATGTGGTGAAAAAGGAACCCTTAAACATTGCTGATGGAAATGTAAATTAGTACAACTTCTGTGAAAAACAGTATGGAGATTCCTTAAAGAATTAAAAGTAAATCTACCATTCGATCCAGCAATCACACTACTGGGTATCTATGTAAAGGAAAAAATATCATTATATGAAAAAGATACATGTACATGTATGTTTACTGCAGCCCAATTCACAATTGCAAGATATGGAACCAAATTAGGTGGTCATTGATCAACGAGTGGATAAAGAAAATGTGGTATGCAGCACACCAGCATGGCACATGTATACATATGTAACAAACCTGCACGTTGTGCACATGTACCCTAAAACTTAAAGTATAATAATAATAAAAAGAAAATGTGGTATATATACACCACGGAATACTACTCAGCCATAAGAAGGAATTAAATAATGTTTTTTACAGTAACTTGGATGGAGCTAGAGGCCATTATTCTAACTGAAGTAACTCAGGCATGAAAAACCAAACACGGTATGTTCTCACTTATAAGGGGGAGCTAAGCTATGACTACGCAAAGACGTACAGAATGATGTAGTGAACTCTGAAGACTTAGAAGGGGGAGGTTGGGAGAGCAGCGGGGGACAAAAAGCTACATATTGGTAAAATCTCAGAGCTACCACTATATAATTAATCCATGTAACCTAAAACTACTGGTACCCCAAAAGCTACTGAAATTTAAAAAATATTAAATAAGAATTCTCCTTCACTTGCAGACTGAATATGGAAATATTTTTGTTTTGTACCATGTTCTTATGTAAACTGGTAGAAAACTGGTAGTGCCCCTTGTTGAAGCAGATTAAATAGAAGTAATTCATAATATTATTTTGGCTTGTTTTTATTCAGGTGGTAGATTTCAGAATACCTTTTATGAGTTTTGATCAATTCAAGTTTCTAATGCATGAAATTACATTTCCCAAGAAATTTATGCATTTTTCTAGTCATTTGCATTTATCTAACTCTAGTTGTACAAAATATGCTTCTAGAATGTTTGTATTCTAAATATATATTTTAGTCTTTTTCTGTGTTTCTCATTTTGTTCTTCAGTTCTTTTACATTTGTGATCATATGTTCCAGAGGTTTATTAATCCATTCTTCTTTTTCTTGTATATTTGGTTTTATTTATTTTATTCTTGTGGGTTTTTGGAAATAATTTTGTGTTTTTTAAAGTTATTTTTGTTTTCTAATAAAATTATTCTATATTGTTTTGATTTCTAGTGCATGTTCTTAAAGGCTAAAATTTTCCCTCTATTTACTATTTTGAGCGCATCACACAATTTTTTTATATATAATGATACATTGTCATTTAATCCTCAATAATTTTTAATTTTTATTGTTTAATCTTCAAAGAGTTATCTAGGTGTATGCATTTTTAAACATGCCAGTAGATTATTTACTCGAACATATATATTCTTTAAGTTTTGACTCATATTACATAGATTGTGGCTTGAAAAAACTTACTTCAAATTTTGGATGGGATTTTCTTTGTGGCCTACTACATGATCATATTCTGTGAATGTTCAGTGCTCATTTGAAAATAATAGATTTTTCCTGTTAATTACAGTCATATATGTATATCTCTATAGATACATTATATATGATCATGTTTGAAAATTTTCTTATCCAAAACCTTGCATCCTTACTTGTGTTTTACTAAGCCATCTGTTGTTTTCTGAGAGTTGTGATACTAAGAAATTATGATTTTTGTCAATTTCTTATTAAATTTCTATCAGGTTTATTCCATATGTAAAATCTATGATGACTTTTGCATAATATATATGTTTCAAATTCTGGCCCCAAATGTGCCAGCAACTTTTGAGCTCAAAACTAAGTCAAGAGTTTATTTCCTCAATGTCCCTTAGCAATAAGACAACAGGTGAAACCAGATGACTTCTAAGGGTCCCGCCAAATCTATCATTCTTTGACGTTAATTTATAATGAATTTATTTTAAGGCCCCTTTGAGAACCACTTTTTCACAATAATTTTTTTCTCTATTACCGTAAAAATTAAGGAAATGCACGAAACCTAAGGATCAAAGTATTGTTCCTCACGGTGAGGAAACTTTCCTTTCCCATCTGAACTGAACTTAAATACAAGCACAGAAGGAAAGCTTGTAGAATTGGCATCTTCTCTCTGTGAGACTGGGTTCGGGTCTCCAGAAACTGCATGAGATATATCACTCGTTAATTAGTCTTCCCCAAAAGACACTGGAATTGAATTTTTCACCTTCCCAATACATTATTAATATTTTTCATACCATTACAGTCTTGAACATATAATTTTAAATGATTTCATAGTATTATTTTATATGATTGCACTATCTTGAAATTAACTAATTCCCATTGTTATATCTTTGCATTGTTACAAATATTTTGTACATCAACATAACTAAATTGAACTTTCATGGTGATTTATCCCAGGTAAAACTAAAAAGGTTCTGAAACAATTTTTTACAATTATTAGCAATTAGCCTGTAGCAATCTATTTTTATGCCAGCTGTTGCTCTTAATTTAATTGCATTAACCAGAGAAACCTAATAAGCAGCTCATTGATAGAAATACGATTATCATAGAATGCTTAGCAATTCTTAAAGTTGTCTTGTGGGACCAATTTAATTGCTGCAAGTAGAAAGCTTCAACCATGTCACGACCTTCTCATGTGTGTGTTTGTTGCTAGAAACATGATGAAGTTTAGTAATTTATCTTCAAAAGACATGAAATCAACATAAATAGACTTTTTGGCATACTGTACTGTTTATGTACAGTGACAAAGAGTATGAATATTTCAGAACTTAGATTTATTTTAAAACCTCATACAATATATTTCAAGATTTAAAATGTTTAGCAAAAAAAGTGAAGAAAATACCTACTTAGACTAAAAGAAAGTATTACAGAAAAAACCTAATAGAAGTTGGGAACATAGGCCCAGCCCTATGAATTACGTTTTAACAACCAAAAGCACCTCAGAAAACAAAAAATCATTTAAAATGTTTGTTGTTCTGAGTATTTCTACAACATTATATCTCATTTATTCAGTAAATCACCTTTGTGATTTCATGATTATTCTATTTTGATAAACATTTTTTGAGAGTAATACAAATATACTTGACAAAAGCAAATGTGATTGACTGCCTAAATGCTGAATTATTTTATGGTCAACCTGATTATCTTAGGAAATTAATTATTTACCCATTTCCCATTTTTCCCGAGAATACTCTGTCTCTAATCCTATAGCATATACATTCCTGTTACATTAGGATTAGAGACCAGTTTTGTTTTTAAAGAACTCCAAGAACAGTTTTTATGTCTTATTTTCACATTGAAAATCAGTCACATTTTCTTCAGCCTCAAAGAGCATGTTTATGTAAAATTAAATGAGCGCTGGCAGTGAGTTCCACTTTTTTTTTCTAAACAGAAAATGGGTTCATAAGACAAATACTTTCTTGTAATCAATACATTTAAAAATAAAAGCTATACTTTTCAGTCTGACACCTCACGTTAATTTAATAATAAAATACAAATTAGAGGTAAAGATAAAGTGTGTAAAAATATCTTTAGCTTTCCTGGGGATTCTATTTTAACATCGGAAGCAGAAACATTCACTTGTCTCTTAAAAGCTTCTATCATGGCCGGGCGCGGTGGCTCAAGCTTGTAATCCCAACACTTTGGGAGGGTGAGGTGGGTGGATAACGAGGTCAGGAGTTGAAGACCAGCCTGGCCAACATGGTGAAACCCCATCTCTACTAAAAATACAAAGAAAAAAAAAAATTAGCCAGGCATGGTGGCGGGCACCTGTAATCCCAGCTACTCGGAGGGCTGAGGCAGAGAATTGCTTGAACCCAGGAGGCGGAGGTCACAGTGAGCTGAAATCATGCCACTGCACTCTAGAAGACTGTCTCAAAAAAAAAAAAAAAAAAAAAAAAGCTTCAATCATTTGTTGCTATGTTTATTCTGGAGAAATTTCCTTTACATATTGAATATTCTATGAACTCACCACATTTTGTAGGTATAGTTCAAAATTCTCTAGAATATCACTAACTGGCTATATGCTATGTCAACAATAGCAACAACATCAAAATTTCATCAAAGACCTGAATTTTCCATTTTAAGTCCAGTGAGGTAAATCTGCCTTGAAATTTCAGAAAAAAATCATGACTCAGTGGTGGTTGCCCTTTCTTCTTTCTTTTCATCATACTTTTTCAATTACGATTCTGCTCTTGCAATTGAAATTTTTAAACCCTTTTTTAAAATTCAACTCATTACAGACTGGCTTAAATCCTTACCACTTTACTAAAAATAGTAGCCTAGGTTTCACATTGTTTCCCACTATCTATAAGCTACTTTATCTTTCTGCAGCACTTGACACAACAAAACCTACTCATTCTTGGCTTACATAAAACCAATCCATTCTGTTCCTTCTCAGCTCCTACTGAATCCTTCACTCTCTTTTTCTGGCTTGTCAACTTGTTCTTTTTTTTCTTTTCTTTGAGGCAGAGTCTTCCTCTGCCGCCCAGGCTGGAGTGCAGTGTTGCGATCTTGGCTCACTGCAACCTCTGCCTCCCGGGTTCAAGCGATTCTTGGATTACAGACATGCACCACCATGCTTGGCTAATTTTTGTATTTTTAGTAGGGATGGGGTTTTGCCATGTTGGCCAGGCTGGTCTTGAACTCCTGGCCTTAAGTGATCTGCCTGACTGGGCCTCCCAAAGTGCTAGGAGCACAGGTGTGAGCCACCACGCCCAGCCTTCAACTTAATCTTAAATGCTAATGTTTCTTAGATTTCTAAGGTAGACTATTATTTTTTTTCTCTACATAGATTTACATTCATTTCTTATTGGATCTTAGATATATTCACTGCTTTTATGTTTCTTCACCTGAATAACAAATGTGACCTACATAGCCTATATCAAACTGAAATCGTTGTTTTATTTTGAATCTTTTCTTCAGTATTTTTCCTGAATAAATATCTTTGAAGAGCTTTAAAGTTATAGAAAAACTGAGCAGAAAGTACAGAAAGTTTTCATATATTCCCTCTCCAATACTCACCAATTTCCCCTATTGACATTTTTCATCAGTGTGGTACATTTGTTACAATTGATGGGCTGATATTGATGTATTACTATTAACTAAAGTCCCTAGTTTACATTAGGATTCATTCTTTTGTGTTCTACATTTTGTGGGTTTTGAAAAATGTATAATAACATGTATCTGCCATTACAGTATCATATGAGATAATTTCACACCCTCAAAATGCCCTGAGGTATACCTATTCATCCCTCCTTCCCTCCTCCAAAAACCCTGGCAACCACTGATCTTTTTTACTGTTGTCATAGTTTTGCCTTTTCAGAACATCGCATAAGTGGAATCATATAGTCTGCAGTCTTTTCAGGTTGGCTTCTTTCATAGCAATATGCATTTAAGATTCTTTCAAGTTTTCTGTAGCTTAATAATTCATTTTCCTGTCTTGCAGAATAATATTCAATTGTCTTCATATACCACAATTTATATATCCATTCACCTATTCAAGGACCTCTTGGTTGCTTCCAGGTTTTAGCAATTATGAATAAAGCTGCTATAAATATTTCATTGCAGGCTTTTAATTGGACATTACTTTCCAACTCATTTGGGTAAATATCAGAGTGTGATTGCTTGATCACATAGTAAAAATATGTTTGGCTTTGTAAGGAACTGCCAAACTATCTTCCAAAGTGGCTATACCAGTTTACATTCCCACAAGCCATAAATGAGAGATGCTGTTGCTACACATCCTCACCAGCATTTGCTGTCATCGGTGTTTTATATTTTAGTCATTCTGATAGATGTGTAGTGGTATTCCATTGCTCTTTTAATTTGCAATTCCCTAATGACATATGACATGGACCATCACTTCATATGCTTATATGCAATCTGTATATATTCTTGGTGAGGTGTCTCTTCAGATCTCTTTCGCCCATTTTTTTAGGTTGTTTCTTTTTATTGTTGAATTTTAAGGATTTTGTGTGTATTTTAGATAGTTCTCTGTTATCAGATATGTGTTTGGTCAATATTTTCTTCCAGTCTCTGGCTTATCTTTTCATTCTTTTAACAGTGTTTTGGCAGGGCAGAAGTTTTAAAATTTCAATGAAATTCAACTTATCAATTTTTTTTTCATGGACCATGCTTTCGAAGAATTCATTGCCAAACCCAAGATCCTTCTAGGTATTAAATTAAGTTTAGTTGAAAGCTATCTTACATATTTTAAGTGCAGCCTGAAGGTCTCTGTGTACATAGAAAGTTTAACCTAACTGGATGTGTAAACAGACTGTAACTTTCCCTTGTACCAATCACCAAGCTTCAGCCAGTCCGTGGCAGTCAACTGTTCAAACCATGTTAAATAAGGCAAATGCTGTGCTATAACTAATCTGGCTATTGGTGTACCTCACTTCCATTTTCTGTGCCTTCCTTTCCTTTTTCTGTCTGTAAATCTTCTTTGACAACATGGCAGTGCTAGTCTACCTCATCCCATTTTGGTTTGGAGGCTGCCCGATTTTTCAATCATTCTTTGCTCAGTTAAACTCTGTTAACTTTACTTTGTCAAAAATTTCCCTTTAACGTAAGAGTTTATAGTTTTGCATTTTACCTTTAGGTCTACAATTCATTTTCAGTTCTTTTTTTGTGAAAAGTATAAAATCTGTCACTTTTTTACATATGGATGTCCAGTTGTTCCAACATCATTGACTGCAAAGACTGTCTCTTCTGCATTCAATTGCCCTTGCTCCATTGTAAAAGACCAGTTAACTATATTTGTGTGGTCAATTTCTTAGTTATCTATTTGTACCATTGATCTATTTGCCTATTCTTTCACCAGTACCACACTGTAATTATTATTGACGCTTTAGAGTAAGTTTTGAAGTCTGACAATATCAGCCTTCATTATTTTTGGCTATTACTTTGGCTATTCTTGGTCTGTTGCCCTTCAATGTTTTTTTCTAACAATGACATCAAAGTACATCCATTCTTAATTTTCTCCTCTTTGTCTTCACCCACCAACATTGACATCACACTCTTGTGAACCCAATCATCTCTTCTGAAATTGTATAAAATCTGCTCTCTTATGTGTCATCACACTGTCTTCATTCAAACCCGTACCTTTTACCTGTAATAAGTCATCCTTCCTGCTATTCTTGGTATCAGTCTCTTCCCTTTGTAGTTTACCTCTGCTACTTTCAAAGATGTCATATATTTACAAATTGAGGTAATGTTTGCCTCAATTAGCAAAATTAAATAAAATTCAGATAATATGAAATATTTAATGAGTTTTAATAAATACTTACTTAATCTAGTCATGATCCCAGTGAAGATTTAGAAAATGTTAATCTCTCCAGAAAATCCCCCAAAGGGCACTTCTGGTCAATCTTCATCTCTCTTAACAATTCATTGTTATGTTATATATATATATGCACATACATACATATATATGTACACATTATATATATGTTAATAGATTCGTTTGGCTTTTCTTTAACTTCATATAAGTGAATTCACACAGTACATACTCTTTTGTGACTAGCTTTTTTGCTCAGCATAATATTTCTGAAATTTATTCATGTTGTCCCATTTTAAAGTAGGTCACTCATTTTTATTACTAAGTAGTATTCCACTGTATGCATATATCACAATATGCTTGTCTACTCTGCCATTAATGGACATTTGGATTTAATACAATTTTTGGCTATTATAAATAATACTATTGTAAAATTCTTGTGCAATTTAAATATATATTTAAATATATATATTTAAATATATATATAAAATAAGTGTGTGTGTGTATATATATATATATACACACATTTCTCTTGGGTTAATAAGTAGGAATAGAATTCCTGGGTCATAGGGTAAGTTTATTTGTTTAACACTGTGAAAAAAGCTGCTGAACACTTTCCTAATGTGATGTACATTTTACACTCCCACAAATGTTTGAGTGCACCAGTGACTCGCATATTCTTCTCAACTTTTCGTGTCATTAGTCCTTTTAGTTTTTGACATCTGGTGGGTGTTTAATGGTATTTCGTTGTTGCTGTCAGAATGACAATTTAAAAATTAAACGAGTTCATACCGTCTCTTCTTTCAACACCTCTGGTGAGTTGGTAGCTTCCTGCTGCTTTAAAAAAGAAAGTCCCTCTTCTCAACATCACAAAAGGATCTTTCACAGTGCTCCTAGAACATATCGTGTCATGGGATCATACTTCCAGTCCCATCTTCGTCTATTTTCTTACTCTTATTCTTCTGTTCTTAATGCAAGGATTAAGCATTCCTTGAATATTCGGTGCCTTCTCCTATCTCTGTGCTTTTTTGTATGCTGATTCCTCCCTATTGGAGGCCACTTGTTTTCAACTCTCTGGGAAAATAATTTTTATTCGACCAGCTCAGATGCCCCCTTTCTCTGGAAACTTCCTCTATTTCTCTATGCAATGCTAGTAGATACTCCTTCTCCATGTTCCCAGGAAATACTGTATCTTGTTCCCATGTTTCTATTTTAGCCTCTATACTTTATTTTAATTAATTTTTCATGCCAATATCTTCACCGGATGACAGCAATGTCCCTAAAACCAGAGTGTCAGAGGCGTGTGAACCAGAGCAACTCCATCTTGAATAGGGGCTGGGTAAAATGAGGCTGAAACCTACTGGGCAGCATTCCCAGACGATTAGGCATTCTGGGTCACAGGATGACGTAGGAGGTCAGCACAAAATACAGATCAAAAAGAACTTGCTGATAAAATGGGTTGCAGTAAAGAAGCTGCCTAAAACCCACCAAAACCAAGATGGCCATGAAAGTGACCTCTGGTCGTCCTTGTTGCTATATTCCCACTAGGGCCCTGGCAGTTTACAAATGCCATGGCAACGTCAGGAAGTTACCCTATATAGTCTAAAAAGAGGTGGCATGAATAATCCACCCATTGTTTAGCATATCATCAAGAAATAACCATAAATATATGCAACCAGCAGCCTTTGGGGATGCTCTGTCTATGGAGGAGACATTCTTTTATTCCTCTACTTTCTTAATAAACTTACTTTCACTTTACTCTATGGAATCACCCTCAATTCTTGCGTGAGATCCAAGAACCCTTTCTTGGGGTCTGGTTCGGGACCCCTTCCCTGTAACAAGAGTATATGAACAATTTAACATTGTACCCTAAGCTTCAGAATAGTGACTATCAGTCAAGACCTATTTATTAAAAGAAAGAATAACATGTTTGCCATCTTCTTTAGTCTTCAGTATGGGAAGAATGTCCCTGTGTTTCACAGAGAAGGGAGAACAAAACACTGTCTTTAAAGGAATGATTTTTGAGTTTTTGCTCTATATTTGATGTCCCCCAAAATCCATTCTCCAAAAGCATCCTAATTTATGATTAAATTCTATGTGTTTGCCATAAATTTCAACTGAAATTTATTAATGGAAACATGACTTTAGATATTTTAATTGAGCCACCTGAGTAAAAGAATTGGTAATCATATATTAAATTATAACTTTAAGATCTTTGGCTTTTTCATATATTACTTATGTTCAATAAGTTATTTATGTAAGTATTGGTTTAAGGGAATTTACAATATTTAACTAACAGATTTCCTAGTGTTTCTTGAAAATTTTAACCAAGCTAATTTTTCTAATAAAATGTCATAGAAAATTTATTTATTCTTAACCTCTATAAAGGTTAATGAGTAAAGGACAAATAAAATGCACTTAAATCAATACATTGATGGAGTGTCAAAAAACCTGATAATTCAATAAGAGCTGATTCCATGGGTTGACTAAATCTCCTACCACTTTTTCCTTACCGGCATGGCCTGCCTATCAAACTGTCAGATATTAACTTTTGATCTAGTGGCCTGGTCTTGACCAATGAGATATGAGAGTCTGAAGAAGACTGTCTGGAGAAGACATTCCTCCCTGAAAAAAAAAAAGAGATGTATGAATACAACTCTCATCAAACTGTCTCACCAATCTGCCCCTAAATTGGGACACTGAATGGGTGCTCTAAGAATGTGTCCTCTATGAGCCATTTTACAATTATGAACTGGAAGATAAAAAGCCAATGCACTGTGAATGTCTAGCTAACCACCCTCATCTGTGAGAACTTCTATACACAGAAATAAGCCTCTAACTGGAGATCTAGAAGACATGTTTTGGCCCTGGTTCATAATTGACTATAACCCTGACTCAAGCTGGAACAGTCAGATTCTCTCCCACAGAAATTAGGAAATGGCATTGAAGAATTCCTGCCAGTCTGGGCTGAACACCAAAATGAAACTATAAATGCAGAGTTTGATGCCGAGGATGCCAATTCTATAAAAGTAGGTCATCAGAAAAAAAGAACACATGAAATAGATACACAAATCCTTACCCTGCTCTAATTTTGTCCTGGTGCTCATTTACTTCTAATATCATATACTTTATTCAACATTATGTTTATTGCTTATTGTTTGTCTCCTACAACTAGAAACTTATTTCCATGTTTGTCAGGATTTTTTTTTCCTATCCACGTGCACCAAGTGCTAAGAACAGTGCCTTAGCCCTTCTATTAAAGAGAAGGTATTCAATAAATAATTTTCAAAAAAATGAATCACTATTAGCTTCAAGTTGGACTCATTTTAAAATAACAGATTTATGCCATGGAATATGTAATTTTGCTATAGGTTTATTGTTCAATTTTTAGGTAGTCCAACAAATCCAAAAGTATTTTGGTCTAAAGAGTTTCAATAAAGGATATAATTCTGATTAGAAATGAAATGGAGCAATCTGGTGAATTTAGAATTTATTTAAAATGTACAGGTCAAGAAGCCAACTAAATGCTAAGTTTGGATATTCAAATTTGCTCATAATTGACAAAACAAATAAAAAATACTATGTAAAAAAACAAAATTGCAGTGCCATTTTGATGTTAGATTGCTCGTTGTTTCCATGAGTGGAGTAAGCAGAAAGCAGTGTGTACTTACAACACATCAGAAACCAAACCAATACTTAGCAATAGTGGCCATATAGCTTAGAGTGTTACGTAACTTAAAAGTGAAATTTGACAGAAAATGCATAGAGACTACATTAGTGGGAAAATAAAAAGGCTTGACTTTTCTCCTAAATGCATCTGTAATTTGTGATTCAGTCACACTGAGTCTTTTTGCAACTAATCAGGATAACAACCACCTAAAAAATTTAAAAATATATATATATTTATATATACACAAAGAAGATACCGTATTTCTTGACTTAATAAGCATAATTTTAATCTTGATTAAGCATTATCCCTTAAGCTGTTTCTTTGAAATTATTTGTGCTGGAATTTTAATCTTTGATCTCTGAATACTGAAAGGAAGAATAGACATCTGAGCATGATAAATTGACTAAGGTCAAGTCTGCTAATAAATAACTGTGGGAATTTGGAGAAGTCACTAAGCATCAAAACCAAAACCATTAAGTCATATTTCGCAGAAATGTATCTACTTTTTGTTGAGTTTCATTAAGAAAACTGTTTTATGTTATATTTCCTTTTAGTCCTTTCAATGTCAGAAGTAACTCTGAGGAAGCAGATGTTGTTGCCAATGCCAGTTTAAGAGAGCAGACCATAATAGCGCAAGTCAAATGCTTTACAGCTTATTTAAAGCTTTCATAGAGATGACTCTACTTAATCCAAACAACAAACCAGTGAGGAGTAGGAAAGTTATTTTCACTAAACCATGTCATAGCTTAGAAAACTGAAGCTTATAAGGCTCAAGTAGCTTGTACAAATTTACAAAATATAGTATACTCAAGAAAATATGGTAACTATCAAAAGAACATAACTTTCTCCCAATGCAACAGCTTAAATTAGCAGGAAGCTCAACTCCCATTGCTTCCTCTTATTGTGCTGCTCTCTCCTCTATTTTAAAGTCCACAGAGCAGGCAAAACAATTTTCCTAAAATATATATTTCGCTGCTTCCTTCTTTAAGACTCTGACAGATCGCCATTACAACTGGAATACAAACTGGGATGCCTAATTCCTTCCCACACGGCCCTCTGTAATGTGCCTGCCAACTTTCCCTCCCACCCCGTTGTCTCTTCTCTCTCTTTTTCATTAGCTACACACTAGCTTCCCTCCTTCCAATATGTGATGCTCCTAACAGTCTCAATGCCTTTCCACTTTTTTTTTAGGATCCTCTTCCACCAGATCTTTTCATGACTGTCTTCATTACAACATAAATTTTGTAGCTGAACTATGACTGCAACATAGGATCTTCCATGACCTCTGGTCCAAGCAGGTCTGCCCCGTGGCTAAATGCCATATTACCTTGTTGGGCTTCTTTAAGGAATCTACATACCTAAGAGTATTTTATTTACTTTGTGTATATTCATATTATACCCACATTTACCTCAAATGGAAAATCAGTAACAGCAGGGATTCTCTTTTGTTCTCTGCTATATTTTTACAATTTACAATGCAGAGTAAGTGGTCAGTAAGTATGAGTTACTGACGAAAACAGAAATGAAACCAACCTCCCTTAATCTTATTCCACCACCTAGATATGAGTCTATATCTTTCATTTTATTGCCTCTACTCTCTCACTCCCCATTCACCACTCTATTCAAAACAATCTGGTTTTTGCCCATACCACAGTGCTGCAACTATTTCTCAAGGTCCAAGTAACATTGTGTCTTCCTCCTAACATCTCTGTGGCAGTATTCACAGTTTACTACACTTTTCTTTATGACTCTATCCGCCTTTGGATTTTTATAATACATGTGAAAAGTTTCCGTATCTTAACACATGCCATTTTATCTTCCTAGACAGTTTCATGACACCTGCGTACTTTCAAACCTCAATTCGTCTTTAAAATGCCTCTGAAGGCCCCAATTTCTCTGGGCAATTTTTGTTATTTTTTTTTATGCTCCTATTGCTCATTATCCATAAAAGAATAATTTTTCTTATTAATTGTCTTCCTGTCTCATTACTCTCTGGAATCTAAACTTCTTGAAGGCAGGGACATTCTTTACTATTTGTATATGTTTGATGATTAGTGTTTGGTTCTTAATTGAGGTGCTAAATATGCATCTCTTCAATAAATAAAAACATGATGATGCCATATGAAAGAATGGGAATCTTCTAACAGTTTCTTAAAAACATTTACAAACACCCAGTTAAAGATATAGGTTACTTGGGAACTCCATTTAATATGAGATGTCAGCCTGCAGTGTACAGTATGAAAGGCCAAAATATCTAAAGGATGAGGTACAGCATAATCAGAAAATCTTAACGCAGACAGCTCACCAAGTCAGCCTTGTGTAAGCCTTTCTCCTTTGTATAAATAGATGCAATATTACTAAGAAAAATACTCTTAGAATTATCTTCTGATGACATTAGAAATGTTACATGATAATTAAATCAAAAAGACAATCCTCAACGGGACATCTAATTAGTAAAATTCATTAAAACATAGCTGTAAAATTAGGGGTACAATTTCTTGACTCTTATGTTAATACCAAGAGCTTCTTAATTAATTAAAACAGAGATCACTTCTGGTCAACTTTGGTTTACAAAAGGATGCGTCCCATGATGTCATTTGACATTGCGTGGAAAATATCAAATGGACCACTGGGGTAAGTTTTGAAATTCATGTTTCTTGTAGTGGATTAACATAAGATTCAATCATGAGATTGAAAATTACTGATGGTTTAACAGAAATGTGGTAAAATAGGTTGTTTTATATACAACTAGTAAGAAATAAAGTAATACAATCTTTGGGAAAATATTGGTTTTTATTATTACAAGTTTTATATTATAATTACCCTTTGTGTCAATAATTTCATTTGTGAAATCTACCAAAAGTAAATAAAGAAGCAACAAAAATAACAAAATATGACACTCAAAAGTATTTATTACAGTATCATTTATAGCTGCAACAAAATGAAATAAACTTATATAGTCAACACAATAAGCAATTCTTGTGTTTTCTGTAAAGTACAGGGACATTTTCTCACTGTACGATAATAACAAACAATGGAAACATGATTTTATTATATAACTAACCAATGGGATATTATATACCAATGGGATATTATACAGCAATTGAACATGTTGCCAAAGATCTTAAAAGAACATGAGGCATTTTATGTGAAGAAATGAAATAAATACAAAAAAAACAACAGCAACAACACAAAATTGTTTATAGTGTGATCCAAAATTGATCAAAATTAAAATGAAGATAAAACTAATAAAACAAAAAAGATAATATTGTGTAAGCATGATGATAATAATATAATAGTATTTTTTCTTATTTTCTAGGGTTTAATATTTTTATAATGCATATTGGGAGTGAAAGGGAAAATTAGCCACATATTTAATTTAAAGAAAGATGATGAGTCATTTAGTTTTATAAAAGGTGTTGGAAGAAAAGGCATTCAGCTGGTGATTACATTTATTGGCATAAAAATCTAGCCTGACTCAACCCATCGCTAAATTCTGGGTGAATCATTAAGTAAAAAACAAACACAGGAAACAGAAATACAGCATTTTCCTACTAGTATGTCTAAAAAATATTCTTGGAAATATTGCAGATAACTAATCTGAAAAAATTACTAGGAAATTATATTGTATAAAAATAAAGTAGAGAAGGATAAAGTCAAAGATAGTTTGTAGGAAGAATTAGTAAAGGAAAAACTGAAAGAAGGAGGAAGGAAGAAAAGGAAGAAAAAGAGAAAATGATACCTCAGACTCACATCTTGATATATTACAGAAAGACTATGCGGTCATACACATTGTCTTTTCTCAGTGTGATTTTTCATTCCTGGTGTATGTGCATTACTCAGAATTTCAGGTCTGAGTCAATAGAGTATATCTTGAAAAACAATAGGTGTTTTTGAATGAAACAAATTAAATTTGTTTTTGAATGAAAAAGAGATTTTTCGTGGCTGTAGCATTTAAACACTTCTCCAGTCATGTCTATTTTCTTTTTTTACCATCTCTCTTTAAAGGATATTATCATATTTTTTCAACACCCATGACAGTTTTGACCATGATATAGACATATACCATGACAATATTAAGAAAATATGTTGACAGAGAACTTGGAATTTCTTTTTTAGGGGTGCAGTTTTCTTTAAAACTTCCATGTGATTAGAGTCAATTATATTTTAATACAAGCAAATCATGATAAACATAGTTTTTTTTCAAGTATCTATAGCTTTAAAATTTAAGATATTTCTAAAGCTTCAGACTATCATCAACTACACAGAAAACATATTTTCTGATAGTTCTTACATTGTGGGAAATCACTGGGATTTGAGTTAGAAAACTTAAGTTCCAATTTAAAGCTTGTGACTAAAACCAGCCATGAGCTTTTGACATATGGTTTGGCTTCTGTGAACAAGAAACTAATGAAATATTGTTGAAATTGAATGATTAAACCCAATGTAAAAATGAGTGCCCAATGTAATCGTTAATAGTAACATTTTCTTAAATTACACAGGCCATTTTAAAAATCAATATAATAAAAATTCATACATAGAACCACAACCAACATATGATTATATGTGGCATAAATATAAATTCTAAAAGGCAAATCTTAGTATAATGAGAAGAAATTCTAAAATCTCCACCCTGATGGCTTATAATGATGACTGTCATTTTTCTAGCATTGGTTCAACAGTATTTATTTCCAAAAGTCACATAACTTTGCTGGAATGTTAACTTAGGACCTGCAAATTTCTTAAATATATTTTAATATAAATGATTATTATATATTGCTTTGTAAAATTTCACATAGGGTTATTGCAATCTTAGAACATATCATCATGTAACTTGACATTTAAGAACTCCATGAATAAGTAGTTTGTCTTCCTCTACTAACTGTTCTGATTCTTAATTACTTGAAGGATGAGAAAATGATTGCTTATTATATGAGGCATAACTATTATTTAAGATCATTATTAGAACCATAGATATTAGAAATAGAAAGGACTTAAAAGTTAATAAAGTTTTTCTCATTTTGCAATGAAAAAAATGAGGACCTCAGGGGTTAATAGATAGACGCATAGTTGTACAAATAATGAAATGGCAGAGCCAGAAGTATATCTAACTTTAAAAAAAAATTTTTTACTTTAAGTCCCGAGATACATGTGCACAATGTGCAGGTTTGTTACATAGACATACGTGTGCCATGGTGGTTTGCTGCCACTATTCACTATTGACCCATCCTCTGAGTTCCCACCCCTGGCTCCCCACCCCCCAACATTCCCTGATGCGTGTTGTTCCCCTCCCTGTGTCCATGTGTTCTCATTGTTTAACTTCCACTTATGAGTGAGAACATGTGGTGCTTGGTTTTCTGTTCCCGTGTTGATTTGCTGAGGGTGATGGCTTCCAGCTTCATCCATGACCCTGCAAAAGGCATGATCTCATTCCTTTGTATAGCTGCACAGTATTCCATGATGTATATGTACCATATTTTTTTATCCAGTCTATCACAGATGGACATTTGGGTTAATTAAATGTCTTAGCTATTGTGAATAGTGCTGCAATAAACATATGTGTGCATGTGTCTTTATAATAGAATGATTTATGATCCTTTGGGTATATACCCAGTAATGGGATTGCTGGGACAAACGTTGTTTCTGGTTCTAGATCCTTCAGGAATCGCCATACTGTCTTCCGCAATGGTTGAACTAATTTACATTCCCACCAACAGTAGAAAAGCATTTCTATTTCTCTACAGCCTCAACAGCATCTATAGTTTCTTGACTTTTTAATAATCGCCGTTCTAACGGCATGAGGTGGTTTCTCATTGTGGTTTTGGTTTGCATTTTTCTAATGATCAGTGATGTTGAGCTTTTTTACATATGTTTGTTGGCCGCATAAATGTCTTCTTTTGAGAAGTGTCTGTTTAAATCCTTTACCCAATTTCGATGGGGTTGTTTGTTTTTTTCTTGTAAATTTGTTCAAGTTCTTTGTAAATTCTGGATATAAGACCTGTGACAGATGGGTAGATTGCAAAAATTTTCTCCCATTCTGTAAGTTGCCTGTTCACTCTGATGCTAGTTTCTTTTGCTGTGCAGAAGCTCTTTAATTTCATTAGATCACATATGTCAATTTTGGCTTTCATTGCACTTGCTTTTGACATTTTTGTCATGAAGTCTTTGCCCATGCCTATGTCCTGAATGGTATTGCTTAGGTTTTCCTCTTGGGTTTTAATGGTTTGGGTTTTACATTTAAGTCTTTAATCCATCTTGAGTTAACTTTTGTATAAGATGTAAGGAAGGGGTCCAGTTTCTGTTTTCTGCATATTGCTAGCCAGTTGTTCCAGCACCATTTATTGAAGAGGAGATCCTTTTCCCATTGCTTGTTTTTGTCAGGTTTGTTGAAGATCAGATGGTTGTAGATGTGTGGTGTTATTTCTGAGGCCTCTGTTCTGTTTGTCTATATGCCTGTGTTGGCACCAGCACCATGCTGTTTTGATTACTGTAGCCTTGTAGTATAGTTTGAAGTCAGGTAGCATGATGCCTCCAGCTTTGTTCTTTTTGCTTAGGATTGTCTTGGCTATATGGGGTCCTTTTTGATTCCATATACAATTTAAAGTAGTTTTTTCTAATTCTATGAAGAATGTGAATGGTAGTTTGATGGGAATAGCATTGAATCTGTAAATTACTTTGGGCAGTATGGCCATTTTCACAGTATTGATTCTTCCTATGCATGAGGATGGAATGTTTTTCCATTTGTTTGTGTTCTCTCCTATTTTCTTGAGCAGCGGTTTGTAGTTCTCCTTGAAGAGGTCCTTCACATACCTTGTTAGCTGTATTCCTAGGTATTTTATTCTCTTTGTAGCAACTGTGAATGGAAGTTCACTTATGATTTGGTTCTCTGTTAGTCTGTTCTTGGTGTATAGGAATGCTTGTGATTTTTGCACATTGACTTTGTATCTTGAGGTTTTGCTAAAGTTGCTTATCAGCTTAAGGAGTTTTGGGGCTGAAAATCATGGGGTTTTCTAAATATAGAATCATGTCATCTGCAAATAGAGGCAATTTGACTTCCTCTCTTCCAATTTGAATACACTTCACTTCTTACTCATGCCTGATTGCCCTGGCCAGAACTTCCAATACTATGTTGAATAGGAGTGATGAGAGAAGGCATCTTTGTCTTACGCCAGTTTCAAAGGGAATGCTTCCAGCTGTTTCCCATTTAATATGATATTGGCTGTGGGTTTTTCAAAAATGGCTCTTATTATTTTGAGATACATTTCATCAATACCTAGTTTATTGAGAGTTTTTGATTTGAAGCAATGTTGAATTTTATCACAGGTCTTTTCTGCATCTATTGAAATAATCATGTGGTTTTTGTCTTTGGTTCTGTTTATGTGATGGATTATATTGCTTTGTGTATGTTGAACCAGCCTTGCACGCCAGGGATGAAGCTGACTTGATCGTGGTGGATAAGCTTTTTGATGTGCTGCTGTATTTGGTTTGCCAGTATTTTACTGAGGATTTTAGGATCGATATTCATCAGAGATATTGGCCTGAAATGTTCTGTTTTTTGTTCTGTGTCTGACAGGTTTCAGTATCAGAAAAATGCTGGCTTCATAAAATGAGTTAATGAGGAGTCCCTCATTTTCAATTGTTTGAAATAGTTTCAGAAGGAATGGTACCAGCTCCTCTTTGTACCTCAGGTAGAATTCAGTTGTGAAGCTGTCTGGTCCTGGGCTTTTTTTGGTTGATAGGGTATTAATTAATGTCTCAATTTCAGAACTTGTTATTGGTCTATTCAGGAATTCGACTTCTTCCTGGTTTAGTCTTGGGAAGGTGTATTTGTCCAGGAATTTATCCATTTCTTCTAGATTTTCTAGTTTACTTGCATAGAAGTAATTTTAGTATTCTCTGATGGAAGTTTGCATTTCTGTGGGGTCAATGGTGACATCCCCTTTATCAATGTTTATTGTGTCTATTTGATTCTTCTCTCTTTTCTTCTTTATTAGACTTGCTAGTGGTGTATTTATTTTATTTTATTTTATTTATTTATTTTGAGATGGAGTCTCGCTCTGTCGCCCAGGCTGGAGTGCAGTGGCACAATCTTGGCTCACTGCAAGCTCCACCTCCCAGGTTCATGCCATTCTCCTGCCTCAGCCTCTCAAGTAGCTGGGACTACAGGCACCCACCACCACACCCAGCTAATTTTTTGTATTTTTAGTAGAGACGGGGTTTCACTGTGTTAGCCAGAATATTCTCGATCTCCTGACCTCGTGGTCTGCCCGCCTCGGCCTCCCAAAGTGCTGGGATTACTGGCGTGAGCCACCATGCCCGGCCTATTTTGTTAATTTTTTCAAAAAAACAGCTCCTGGATTCATTGATTTTTTTGAAGGATTTTTTGGGTCTCTAAAGCCTTCAAGTTTGTTCTGATCTTAATTTTTGCTTTCTGATAGCTTTTGGATTAGTTTGCTCTTGCTTCTCTAGCTCTTTTAATTGTGATGTTAGGTTGTCGGTTTGAGATATTTCTAGCTTTCTTATGTGGGCAATTAGTGCTATACATTTCCCTCTTAACACTGCTTTAGCTGTGTCCCAGATATTCTGGTACACTGTCTTTTTGTTCTCATTGGTTTCAAAAAACGTCTTGATTTCTGCCTTAATTTCATTATTTTTTCAGGAGTCATTCAGGAGCAGATGTTCAATTTTCATGTAATTGTGTGGTTTTGAGTAAGTTTCTTAATCTTGGGTTCTGATTTGATTTCACTGTGTTCTGAGAGAGTGTTTGTTATAATTTCAGTTATTTTGCATTTGCTGAGAAGTATTTTCCTTCCAATTATGTGGTCAATTTTAGAGTAAGTGCCATGTGGTGCTTAGAAGAATGTATATTCTATTGATTTTTGGTGGAGAGTTCCGTAGATGTCTATTAGGTCCACCTGATCCAGAGCTGAGTTCAAGTCCTGAATATCCTTGTTAATTTTCTGTCTCACTGATCTGTCTAATATTGACAACGGGGTGTTAAAGTTTCCCACTATTATTGTCTGGGAGTCTAAGTCTCTTTGTAGGTGTCTAAGAACTTGTGTTATGAATCTGGGTGCTCCTATATTGGATGCATATATATTTAGGACAGTTAGCTCTTCTTGTTGAATTGATCCCTATACTGTTATGTAATGCCTTTCTTTGTCTTTTGTGGTTCAAAGTCTGTTTTTTCAAAGACTAGCTTTGCAACCCCTGCTTTTTTTTTTTTTTTTTTTTTTTGCTTTCCATTTGCTTGGTAAATTTTCCTCCATCCCTTTATTTTGAGTCAATGTGTGTCTTTGCATGTGAGATGGGTCTCCTGAGAGCACACCGATGGATTTTTTTACTCTTTATCCAATTTGCCAGTCTGCATCTTTTCATTGGGACATTTAGCCCATTTACATTTAAGATTAATACTGTTATGTGTGAATCTGATCCTGTCATCATGATGCCATCTGGTTATTTTGCACATAGTTGATGCAGTTTCTTCATAGTGTCATTGGTCTTTATATTTTGATGTGTTTTTGCAGTGGCTGGTACCGGTTTTTCCTTTCCATATTTAGTGCTTCCTTTAGGAGCTCTTGCAAGGCAGGCCTGGTGGTGATGAAATCCCTCAGCATTTGCTTGTCTGGAAAGGATTTTATTTCTCCTTTGCTTATGAAGCTTAGTTTGGCCGGATATGAAATTCTGAGTTGAAAATTCTTTTCTTTAAGAATATTGAATATTGGCCTCCTAATCTTTTCTGGCTTGTAGGGTTTCTGCTGAGAAGTCTGCTGTTACTCTGATGGGCTTCCCTTTGTAGGTGACCTGGCTTTTCTCTCTGGCTGCCCTTAGCATTTTTTCCTTCACTTCAACCTTGGAGAATCTGATGAATATGTGTCTTGGGGTTGATCTTCTTGTGGAGCATCTTAGTGATGTTCTCCATATTTCCTGAATTTTCATGTTGGCCTGTCTTGCTAGGTTGGGGAAATTCTCCTGGATAGCATTCTGAAGTGTGCTTTCCAGCTTGTGTCTATTCCTGTCTCCTTCAGGTACTCCAATCAACCTTAGGTTCGGTCTTTTTACATAGTTCCATATTTCTGGAAGGCTTTGTTCATTCCTTTTCATTATGTTTTCTTTAATATTGTCTTCAGGTCTTATTTCAGCAACGTAATCTGCATACTCTTATAGCCTTTCTTTTGCTTGGTTGATCCAGCTATAGATACTTGTGTAAGCTTCACAGAGTTCTTGTGCTGTGTTTTTCAGCTGCATCAGGTCATTTATGTTCCTCTCTAAACTGGTTATTCTAGTTAGCAGCTCCTCTAACCTTTTATCAATGTTCTTAGCTTGTTTGCATTGGGTTAGAACATGCTCTTTTAGCTCAGCAGAGTTTTTTATCACCTATCTTCTGAAGCTTACTTCTGTCAATTCGTTCATCTCATCCTCTGTCCAGTTCTGTGCCCTTGCTGGAGGGGCATTGCTATCATTTGGAGGAGAAGAGGCATTCTGGCCTTTTGGGTTTTCAGCATTTTTTTTGTTGATTCTTTCTCATCTTCATGAGTTTGTCTAGTTTTGATCTTTGAGGCTGCTGACCCTTGGATGGGGCTTTTGTGGGAACTTTTTGTTGTTGTTGATGCTGTTGCTGCTTTCTGTATATTTGTTTATCTTTCAATGGTCAGGTCCCTTTTCTGTAGCACTGCTGTGGTTTGCTGGGTGTTCTCTTCAGGCCGTATTCATCTGATTTGCTCCCACGCCTGGAGATGTCACTCAAGAAGGTGCCTCCCTTGGCTGGGGGGTGGGAGCTCTTTTGCCCTCTGTGACTCTCAGGTGGGCCATGGCACCACATTGCTCTTCCTTCCTTTCCATGGATCACGCCAGCCGCCTAGTCAGTTCTGATGAGAAAACCTGGATAGCTTGGTTGTTGGGGCAAGATTTACATGCTATTATGGTTCTTTTTGATGGAAGCCTCTGATCGCTGCTCCTTCTTGTCAGCTATCTTGCCCCCCCTAACTTTTCTAACTACTAAGGGTTCTTTTCACTACTCCTAGAACTTTTTAACTACTCTAAGCTCTTCTCTAGATATTATGGGTAGCTTCCTTGAAAACATGATTATATTTATTATTCATAATACTTTCATTGATTGGCTTAACGTTCATTTAAATCATTCATTTGAAACAATTGAAATCTAATGAAATTATCTTAAATTAAAATGGTAATACCACATCAATAGATTTGTCATTTATTGTTCATCTTGGAGTACCCTTAGCCTCTTCACATAAAAAGTGTTAAAATTAAAATTGTAAGAGTTATTATCTATTTTTCATTTTTATTTATGATTATTAATAAGAGGAATAGATTATCTTATGACTTAGCATAATGTTGGCTTTATACTCATGTGAAACACTTAGTTTATTGCTGCTCCTACTACCTCATATTTCTAGTCCTAATGTTGTCATAACGGTAAAAACTCTATCTGGTTCATCCTCAAATATCATTACCATCTCTGAAACACTCCAAATAACATTTGCACCATATAAAGAGAATAATACAATTTCATTTTAAAGTAAAATATATTATGCATTCCTGCTAAAATATTTAAATCATATAAAATTCATGGAATGTTAAATGTTTACTAGCTGACCAAACAAACATTGCAAATGGAAAACTCATTAATATATTTCCAAGTATAAGCAGAAAAAAATGCCATTTCCATACATTCTAAAACTTCTATTCTCAATGGAAATATTTTCTCATTCTCAAGAGAAAATTCTCAAGAGAAAATTAACCTTTTTGCTGCAATTGTTAGTGAATTGAGATTTTTTTTATGGACACAGTAACGTGAGGAATATTCTAAATTTATCATTAAAAATAGTATTTTGTATATATCAATAGAACTGTTGTTATGAAAAAAAAACTACTTAAAAAAACTCACACACTGAAATCTTACCATTTTTCCTGGTGTATTTAGTAAAAGAGTGCCCCCTTGTGATTTCTGAATACTTATACAACAGTGAGGTCTACTAATCCTGGGAAAAATTTTTTAATTAAGAAAAAAAGGCTCCTCTCATCCTTAAAATACAACCAACACTTTATTTTTGCACATGAAACTATTTTAAGTTTAAATTTATTTTACTGGAAGTAGAAAAAATGTATTTCATGGAGATTTATCAGAAAGCAGTTTTAAGAAAACCACTAAACATTCTAGGACGTCAGCTCACAGAATGCATATACTGCTGCTGTTTTCCATTTTTATGCCCACGTAGGTGGCTCTCTAGAGACAGAACACTGTTTCTAGAGAATAAAGCTGCTGAGCTTACATTGATTGGAATTTTCCTGACAGTGCAGCATAATTCTGACATGTTTTGTGCTTATTCTTCATTATGAACCTAGGACACAATACACAGGGCCATATGTTTCTCTGAGTCCTCGGTGGAACTCCCTGGGATACCAGCAGGTAGTTGTGTAGATCCAAGAAACAGCAAAGCTCACATTGAGACGGGGAGTGTCATGACTTTGGGAGCTTTGGCTCATGCATATCTGAAACACTGGAGAACATTCAATGTACCATTAAACTGAATGTGGTACCAATGAGAAATTGTGAAATTAAGTTAATGGAAGACTGGGGATTTAATATAAAATTACTAGGCTAATTTTACCACTGTTTACACTCAGTCAATAATTTATTAGCAATGTAGCTAATTAAGGTTGCAGAGTATCATACTTCTCTGGAAGGACAAAAAATATTTATATGTAATAAAATGGTTTAGTTTGAAATAACTTTTGACTCTCCATTTCTAACCATGAAAATAAAAATCTCTCAATTTAGTCAAAAAATAATATTGAAGGACAAGATAATAGTTTGGTAGAATAAGAGGGTGATTGATAGATTGGGGAGGCAAAAAAGAATATTAGCTTTTCCAGTTAAAGCCAATTTGTCAAAGGTAGACCAACTTTTTTAGGCTACTTGTAATAAAAGCTGAAAATATAAACAACTATATGAATGGTAGATTTTTTCAGATTATTCAAATTTCACAGTTATCAAAAAATAGAACATTTGTAGATGAAAGTACAAGAAAAAGAAATCTGTTTCCTGTGAGCATTTCCCTAGACCTGAGTTTCTCAACAGAGGTGGAGCAGTTTTACTCCCCGGGACATTTGGCATTCTCCGAAGACATTTTTGATTGTCACAATAAGGTGGATGTGTTAATGGCATCTACTGAGTAGAGGCCATAAATGTTGCTAACCATCCTAGAATGCACAGAATAGTTCCCAATAACAAAGAATTTTCTGGTCCAAATAGGTAGACTTAGAATTTTAGATTTTAATAACCTATAAGGCCTTACCTTGCTAAATTTTGTATGCTCCTTTGCATAATTCTTCATTTGAAATCAGGCTGACACCGGAAGTTTGTGATAGGAAAAACTTGGCTTACAAATATTACCATTCCTTTTTTACTTACAAACATTTCTACCAATGTGTAAAATATCCTAAAACAGATATTTTTCTTAAAAAACTGTGTAAAGGAAAATTATTAATGAATATGTAGAATCCAAGGCTTATCACTGTCTCTGTACTCCATCCCAGTCTCCCACCCTGACCTTCAGATATTCGGGAAGGGGTCCAGAAATCTACATTTAAATAATATACTCAGGTGATTATCTCACAAGTGTTTATAGACTACATTTTGAAAAATGCTACTGAGATTCCACTGAAGATTCTCATCAGTAAAATATTCCTTTATCTTTACACAAAATTATTTTACAAATTCCAGTGCTCAATATGGGGCATATTTAAACTTGTTTTCTTGTTTCTCTCCCTGGCAGAGCAAAGTCTACAAACCAGCTTTACCTTAAGTAGAGAAACATGGAGGGAGAGAAGGCAGGGAGATAAAAATAGATTTAAAAACTAGGTATCTGATTACATGTGAGGAAATAGAATACTTTGTTTTTGTTGTGTATTTTTAATGATCAAAGTTTATGAGAGTTTGGAACAGAGTGCAAGAGAACACTGGAAATCATAGACCAAGGGGTGACTTTGAGTACCTTTTAAGTGTTAGAGAAAATTTTAATATATTTTTAAATTAGCCATTAATTATTCCTATTTTTAGTTTTCTAGCATAAAACAAAATAAGACAAACCCACCTAATCCCTATACTCAATCATTAAAAATGAAATTGTAGAATTTACTTGCAAATCTCTAATGAATAAGTCACATTTTTGATATTTCACAGGGCATGCTATCAAAATGACCAGTAACATCTATGAAATACTAACGTCATTCATTCAGTCTCAAAGCATACAATTTAGACATCATAAATACAACCACAATAATTTAAAAACAAACACTAACAGAGCTGTGTACAACTTTGAGGGGAAAGTGACTACCTAAATGATGCAAACAATTTACCTTGAGTATTTTCTCAATTGAATCAAGCTTTACAGCTAACCAAATAAGAATCCATTTAGATATTTGCATTAATAAGCATGAGAAATCTTGAAACAATGCCATTATAAAGGAATTTAGCCTTCAGAGCTTACTATATAATTTAAGATTCCATCTGACAAATGTATTAAACTGAACCAAAATGCAAATCCCTAGAATTCTAATCAACTTGGAGGAAAATTGCTACTAAGTCTACCCATTTGCTAATAGAATTATATATATATTTTAAAAGCCTCTATATTATGTATTCTTAGACAGATCAGTCATCATTAAATAAAAAATGAATTCTTTGTAGGCAGAAATTTGGACAATCTAGCTTTAACATTCTAGAACATATAGTCATCAAACCATTAATCAATTATTATACACTGGCTAAGAATACATTTTTCTATGTATAAGTGAAACTTAAAATTGATAACATGATCTTAAATACTATTGATTTTATATATGCTTCCCCAATTTATAGTCTACTTACTTAACAGCTCTCTGTTAGCCATGCCTAAATACTAACGTTGAATTGGTCTGTATAAATTTATTATAAGGAATACGGGGAAAATGTGACAGAGGATTGAGCTTTAAAATATGAAAGTAATAGCTTTTAGTCCTTCACATTTCACTTTCTGGCTTGCATTTAATCAATATGTATATTGCTGAATAATTTTATGTTGTTTAATATTTGAAAAGTTTTATATAAATACGATTCAGAAAAGAAGCATAATGATTAATTTTATGTTAACTTGGCTGGGCCACTGTGCCTAGATATGTGGCCCAGATATGTGGCCAAACATTATTCTTGGTGTTTCAGTGGGCATGTTTTTGGATGAGATTAACATTGAAATCAATAGACTTTGAATAAAGCAGATTGTGTATAAAGCAGATTGCCCACTGCAATGCGGATGAGCCTTATCCTGTCAGTTGAAGGCCGGAAAAGGACAAAGCACTAACTTCTCCCACCCCATTCCCCACACCAAGCAAGAGGGAATTCAGCCAGCGGATATCTTTAGGATTCCAACTGCAACATCAGCCCTTCCCTGTGTCTCCACCCTGCAGCCCCAACCTGTAAATTTTGGATGTCCCATTTACCATAATTACGTGGGCTGATTTCTTAAAATAATCTCTTTCTCTATATATCCACATCCAACTGGTTTCGTTTCTTTGAAGAAGTTTGACTAATACAAGGAGATGTGAATTTATAAAAAAATTATGCCATCTAAAAATAATAGAGTTTTCTCATTTTTGTTTTGTCTTTTTGCTTTAAAAATACTGAAATAAAACACATATAGAAGGAAAGTAGGCAAATATAAATACATGTGAAACCCACTGAATTATCTCAAAGAGAATATCTGTGTAACCACTACCCAACACAAGAATTTAAATATTTTTAATGTATAAGAAGAATCCTTCCTATCTTTACCCATCAACTCTTCCCTTACTTTCCCTCAAAAAATTTCTGGTTTCTAACACTAGAGTAACACTAGAGTTTAGTTTTGCTTCTAAAACTTTATATAAATGCAAATATACATATATTTATACTTTTATGTCTGTCTTTATTCATCCAGCCATATGTTGTTGATGCAGGATTTTTGCTCCTTAGTTCAGCTAAATCCGGTTCTTGTCTCACAAGCTGGAAAAATTAGCCACGCGGACACATTGAAGGGTGAGAAGGACAGAATTTAATAAGCGAATGGAAGGCTTTCAGCAAAGAAGGGTCCTGCAAACAGGTTTGCACCTCACAATTGAATACCAGGGCTCCCACACAGGAGCTGAAGAGGCCAGGCTCCTTCCTAGCATAAGCCATGAATTCTTGGTGGGCCCGCCCCATGCTTCCAGTGTGCCTGTGGGCCCTTCATTTGAGCTAGTCCGCATTGATTTATTTCCCTTATTGTGCATGGGTTAAGGGATGAAATTTTTCACCGTGGGCATGTTTAGGTCAGTCCCCTGTAAACAATGATCTGGGTGGGTCAGGGGTTCTCTGGGGACCCTTCCCTATCTGCCTAGGCATTTAGCTGCCTCCTGCCTCTATCATTGTGACAGTTATCCATGTTGGTGTGTTTAAGGTAATACTATTCATTTCATTGCTCTAGTATTAAATTGCATAAATAAATAAAAGATCAGTTTTTCCATTTCCTCAGCTACATTTGTTATGTCATTCATTTAGACACTGGCGCAAGTATGTGTTGTATCTTATTTTTAATTTGCATTACTTTTAATTTGCATTACTTTAATTTCCATTTCACTGATGTCAAATCAAATAGACCACCTTTTTACATATGTATTGACTATTTGCATATCTTATGATACGCCTGCTTGAGTTCTTGGCCATACCTGATTTTGTGCTTTTTTTCCCTAGTAGAAATTCTTTTCAGTCTTTGTAAATTTTATTTCATTTGCTTGTCTAATTCACTGGCTAGAACCAGTACAGCATTGAAAAGAAGAAAGGATATTGACATCTTCCACCGAATCTCAGATGTTTCTTTCAATATTTCACTATTTATCATCATTTGCTGTAAATATTTTGTAGATAGTTGTTTTTTCTTTTTTGTTTTGTTGTTTTCAGATGGAGTCTTGCTCTGTCACCCAGGCTGGAGTGCAGTGGCATAATCTGGGCTCACAGCAGCCTCCACCTCCCTGTTCAAGTGATTCTCCTGCCTCAGCCTCCCTAGTAGCTGGGATTACAGGAGCATGTGTGCCATCATGCCCAGCTAATTTTTGTATTTTTAGTAGAGATGGGATTTCACCATGTTGACCAGGCTGGTCTCAAACTCCTGACCTCAAGTGATCCACCCACCTTGGCCTCCCAAAGTGCTGGGATTACAGGGTTGAGCCACCATGCCCAGCCTATAGATAGTCTTTAACAGATTAAGGAAGTTTGTTTCACTTATATCTACTTTATATGGGTATTTATCATTAATTATTATTCTAATTATTTTTTGAGATGGAGTTCCACTCTTGTTGCTCAGGCTAGAGTGCAATGGCACAATCTCAGCTCACTGCAACCTCTGCCTCCTGGGTTCAAGTGATTCTCCTGCCTCAGCCTCCCAAGTAGCTGAGTTTACAGGCATGCAACACCACACCTGGCTAATTTTTTCTATTTTTAGTATACACGGGGTTTCTCCATGTTGGTCAGGCTGGTCTCAAACTCAGATCACAGGTGATCCGCCCGCCTCGGCCTCCCAAAATGCTGCGATTACAGGCATGAGCCACTGTTCCCGGCCTATCATTAATTAATTTTTATTTATTACTGCATCTACAGAGATGATACGACTTTTCTGTTTTATTTAGTGGAAATACATTAATTGATTTTTTTAAAGGTTAACTCTGCATTCCTGAGTTAAATACAACTTAATTATAAAATATTATTCATTTTCATCTCAATGGATTTGGTTTGCAAATACTATTTCAGATTTTTACTTTTACGTTCATGAGAATAACCAGTTTTCTCTTCTCTTAATGGCCTCCTATTTTTAAAATGAGGTTTAATGATTTGCAAGAGAAAAGGCTGAGGAAGTCTCTCTTTTGCTAGTTCCGGGAAAAGTTATATTTCCTCCTTAGTTATTAGGTAGAATTCATTGCTGAATCCATTATGGCATGGAATTTTTCTTTATGTTAAGGTATTTAATTTTTGTTTTTAATTACAGATACAATTGCCTTAATAGGTATAGGCTATTCAGATTCTCTATTTTATCTTATCTCCAAAGCTTACATTTTTCTCAGGTTTTGACTATTTCATCTAAATCATCAAATTCATCAGCATAAAGCTACTTATATCTTTTTAATCTGTAAGATGTATATAACTGTCACTTTTTTGTTAGCTACATTATTATTATTTATGCTTCCTTTTTTTTCTTGGTCACTATGTTGGTTAGTCTTTTCAAAGAATGAACATCTATCTTTGTTAAAACACATAAACATATTTACACACACATATATTTCATGGAAATTTGCTATCACGTTGATTATTTCATTATCTGATTATTTCATTTTCATCTTTGTATAATTTTCTATTGTACAGTGCTGTTTTAGACAATGCAAGACCTTAACCACTGGAAGTCCACTTATGCCATCCTGACTTATACGGGATTTTATTTATGTGTTTTAACTTCTCTATATTTTAAACCTGAAACAAGTAAAAGCATATATACTCAGTAATTTGATATAAAGTTCCCTTTAAACATTCATTCTGGCAGCCACTCACCTGTTGCAGTGATTTACTACACTGCAGAAATTGTAATATTCCATTTGGAGACTCAACAGAATCTGGATGCAACCAATATTTGTGATATCATATATGAAAATAATCTTTGGGACACAGGTAAAATAATATACTCTGGTTCTTAGAATCATTTATAGATATAATATAAAGTATTATAAAATGTGTAATATATTATATAGATATAATAAATAGTATATAAAATGTTAGGTGTAATGTTGCACACCTGTAATCCTAGCTACTCAGGAGGCTGATGTGGGAGAATTGTTTGATCCCAAGAATTCAAGACCAGCCTGGGCAACATAGTGAGCCTCCATCTCATTAAGTAATAATAATTTTAAATATGTGTATATATAAAATATTGTTTTACATTTTTATAATAAAGTTTGTATATAAAATGATGCTTTTTAAGATTTCTTGCTTTCTATATTAAAATCACATAAAATTCAATTCAAATATAATTCAAGCTTTTCAAATGTATCAGGTATCTGACTTAGAAAATAAAATACTGGAAAACACATTGCTCCTGCACTTATCACAAGAAAAAGCTATATAATTTATAAAAGCAATATTATTTTGAATCAGTGAAAGACCTGGATGAAGAATAACTCACAAGTCTATATGCTAAAGAAAGATAAGTGCCTCCAAGGAACATAGCATAGGGTAGGTGTTGGGTACCATAAATGCTATTAAGAAGAATAGCATTGTTATCTAAAAAGTCTTAGCAAATTGTTAAAAGCCAAGTGTAGGTGAGTCTGAGAACACAGAAACCCTGGAAAATGCAGACACAAAGAGAACTTATTATACCCACTGGTACACTCTTCCCCATATAAATCTTTGGGTGCTCAAAATAAAGACTGCAGCCAGGGTAAGAGACAAAACAAACAAAAAAAGTGTCCCTGATAGTACATGGACCACAGGAGCAACAGCCATTCTGGAAAAGCATGAAACTTCAGCTGGATCCTCCTACCTTATAGAACAAAACCTTAAATGTTTTGGAATTAGAAGAGCAAAACTTTTCGCTCTCAGGGCACAAGTGAAGATCTGCTGCTGGGAGAAGAAAATCAAAAACAGCCAAACAAACAAAAATCTTCTACTTCTGGGGAAGGGGAAGGAAACTATTCTTGGCCCAGAACATTGGAAAGAAAGCAAAGGCGAAGGAATATCAGGATCATTGGGAAGGCCCATCTCCTGAAACCAGGGAAACACCACATAGCTAGGATTGGGGACCCAGAAAGCAGAGAATACTTTTTTCCCCACCATCTCCTCCCACCACTAGGCTAACAAATAATGGTAGTGTACGGCTGGAGAAGAAGTTAGAGCCTGGACAGAAAGAGAAGCTTTGAGGCACAGCAACAAAGGGAAGACCAAAAATTGAAAGTAGAGAAGATATTGAGAAAAATCTTATCTGCAAACCAGTCCATATAATTAATCTCTCAAGTGTTTTAATGATAAAGGTGGGCAACAAGCATGAATAATAGGACGTTTTGGCAGATAGATAAGAACTATAAGAAGCAAACAGAAATTCTAAAAAGGAAAAAAATAGTAACAGAGATAAGGAATCCCTTCTATACCATCATTATTGCATAGCTGAGGAAAGAATCAGTGAACTTTGAAGACACATCTATGCAGACCACCCAAACTGAAAGACATACAGAAAAAAGGAAGGAAGGAAGGACAGAAGGAAGAAAAGGAACAAAGTATGCAAGAGCTGTGGGAAAATATTAAATGGCCTAACATACATATTATTGGGATTTAAGAAAGAGACAACAGAGTGACAGTGACCAAAGAAATATTTTGACAAGAAAAGGACTAACCAGGTCGGGTGCGGTGGTTTACACCTATAATCCCAGCACTTTGGGAGGCCAAGTGGGAGTGGATCACTTGAGCTTAGGAGTTCAAGACCAGCCTGGTCAACATGGTGAAATCCCATCTCTGTTAAAAATACAAAAATTAGCCGGGTGTGGTGGTACACTCCTGTAATCTCAGGTACTCCGGAGGCTGAGACAGGAGAATTGCTTGGACTCCGTGGGCAGAGGTTGCAGTAAGCAGAGATTGTGCCACTGCACTCCAGGCTGGGAGATGGAGTGAGACTCCATCTCGAAACAAACAAACAAATGACTAATTTTCAAAACTAATGGCAATCATCATACTGACGTTCCGACAAATTCAGAGAAAACAAAGCAGGATAAACTAGAGAAACGAAACACAACAAAAAACTGGACATATTATAGTCAAAATGCTGAAAGCAAAGATAAAGAGATAAAGAGAAACTCTTGAAAGCAGCCAGAGGGAGGGAAAAACGCAACATATAAGGAATAAGAGTTACAAGATACTTCTTGTCAGAAAGTATGTATACAAGAAAATGGACTGCCATCATCAACCTGATAAAATTAAAATTTAAGTCATCTCTAAATCATATAGTCAGTGAAAATATTTTTTTGACAATAAAGAAAAAGTGAAGATATCTTTTAGACAGACTGGGAGAATTCTTTGCTAGTAGGTTTTCACCAGAAGAAACAGTAACGACAATTCCACAGATAGAACAAATGTGTCACTAGGCAAAGCCATAGATCTGCACATATACAAAAGAGAATGTGGATTTGAATAAACACAGACAAAGTAATTTTTCTTCATGTAAACAGTTTAAAAGAGAATTCGCTGTCTAAAGGAAAATAGCAGCAATGAATTTCATAAAAATAACAGCACAGAGAATGGAAGAGACATATTGGGGCTACATTTTTGTAAGTTACTAACACTACACATATAACAGCATAATAGTATTGAAGGTAGTCAGTTATAACTGAAGATGTATGTTGTAAAATCAGGACAGCTGCTTAAAAATAAGAAAAAAGCCATAAATAGTAATCCAATTACGCAGATAAATTTTACTGGAATGGAATATTAATATCAGTCAAAGCAGATTTAACAATTTCCAAGAGCAGAGATATTACCTAATAAAAAATTAAGAGTAGAGATATCACATAATGTTTAAAACTACCATGATGTTAAAAGAATGTGCTCTTAAGAATAGAGCTTCAAAATGTGAAGCAAAATCAGTTAAGGATAAGACAATGGATACCTCACGATTACAGTTGGAGACTTCAACAATCCTTTCTCAAGAACTGATTGAAAAACTAAACAGAAAACTAATAAGTATAAGAAGACTTGAACAACACTATCAACCAACTTGACCTAATTGACATTTGTGGAACACTCATATGCATTTATGGAATACTCAAGAGAATGTACTTTCTTGTTAAATGCACATGAAAGTAATCACCAAGATAGAGGATATATGGGGCCAGAAAAAAAACTTTACAAATTTAAAGAACTGAAATTATATAATGTATATTTCTTTATTATAATGCAATCAAGTGTCAAAAATTAATAACAGAAAATATGGAAAATCCTAAAATAATTAGAAATTTAAACAATACATTACTCATAGTTGCATCCAAGAGAAATCATAAGGGAAATAAGAAAATATTTTAATGGAAAGGACATTAAAAAAATGGAAGCAGATACATAAAGCAAGACAAGAGAACAGTACACAATTAGTTGCTTAAATTAGGACATAGAATGTTTATGATTTTGTCTTCCATCTAAAGAAAATAAAAACAAAAACGATCAAAATTGTTGAGAGACAATTTGCCATGGATTTCCTGGTATTTTTGAAGAGTCTTAGCCTTGGGAGACAAGGTTATGGCAAGGATCTTTTCTTGATACACTTGAAAGCTAGAGATAGTGTCTCTGTGACGATAAGGAACTTGGGAAAGACTTGGAGACATGAAGCTGTCTCACTCCCCTCCCTGGAGACCATGTGTTCTTTGTCTCAAGTGGTGTTTCCTTGGTGCTCTGCATTCTCCCTTCCCTTAGAAGCAGTAGTCCCAAGAGGAGACCTAGACCACTGGGTACCCCTCAGTTCTCCTGGATCCCCCAGCCCTGTGTGGCAGAGGCTAGGGAATGTCTGCAGGGGCTCTGGTGATGTGGAGACGCAAGGGCTCAGGTTCTCTGTGCAGGACGCAGTGCCCCCCAATGGCTGTGACCCCAATTTGGCACCTGCCATCACCTCTTGGGTCAGGAGGAAGGGCCAGAGATTCTGCGGGAGTTGGTGGTCTGGTGTAATGTTCTTAAGAAGTTCCCAAATCGCTACCCACACCACTGTTTGGGTTCATGTGGGCAGAGGAGCTTTCCAACAGTTTGGATACCTGAGGTCAGCTGCAAGTGTGAGGGAAACCGAAGCACTCTCACCTGCCCTTTCTACCAAATGATAGTTCCTCGGGGATCCTAACCAGACTCTAAGGGCCTCTTGCTTGTGCTTTTACTGTGCCCCAGGTTCATCCCATGAGACTCTGCTAGGCTCCAGCACTTTCCCCTTCATGCTCTGTTCAAGTTATGAATATCCATGTGCAAGAACCAACTTTGGTTTTTCTCTCTGAGAACTGGCATCTGACATCTCTAGTCAGTCATTTTCTGGGTGGTATTTATTCCAACCTGGTTCAGCAGTTGAAGATCCATCAATATAATTCAACAGACTGAAGAAGAAAAATACTCGAAGAAAAAATATTTGATAAACTTCAACAAATAGTCATGATAAAATGTCAGCTATATACAAAAAGAAGAAAAATTCCTCAATCTGGTAAAAGATCAGCGACAGCAGCAGAAACTACCACTACTACAACCAACGTTATACTTAATGATTAAATTCAGAGTAAGTTCTCTCCTGAGATCAGAAACATATTAACAGCTCTCACTCCCACCACTCTTACAGAATACTGTACTTGAAGTCCTAGCCAGTGCAAGACCACACAAAAGAGAAAAAAAAAAATGAAAGGAAGAAATAAAACTAGTTTATTTACTGATGACACTATCTACATAAAAGTCCAAAAGAACTACAATAAAACTTCTAGAACTGAGTGAGTTTAGAAAGTTCATAGGATATAATTTTAAAATTCAGAGAAATATTGTGGTTTTTCTTTATTGACAATGAACAATTGGACATTTGAATTTTAAAAAACCTTATAATTCATAATAGTATCAAAGCCATAAAATAGGTATGAATCTAATAACTATGTTCAACATCTGTATATTGAAAATTGTACAATCCATTGATGAAGAAAAACAAAAGAATCTAATAAATCAGAGATAATTTGTAGTCACAAATTGAAAAAAATCAATATTATTAAGATTTTAATTTTCACCAAACTAAAGATTAATGCAATTCAATCAAAATCTCAAAATCTCCTAAGGAAATTTTATAGAAACTAACAGGCTAATTCTAAAATGTATATAGAGAAGCAAAAAATAAAAATAAAAAAACTATTATAGCCAAAAAAAGTCAACATAAGACAACAAAATTGAAAAACTCACACTATTTAATTTCAGCAATTTTTGAAAAGCTATACTAATCAAGACAGTGTGGTATAGGCTAAGGGAATGCAACATATATCCCACAGGTCAAGTTCTGCTCATAGTCTCTATTTGTATGAACTGTGAGCCTATTTTTTACATTTTTTTTTCTTGAGATGGAGTCTCCCTCTGTCCACCAGGCTGGAGTGCAGTGGCACGATCTCTGCTCACTGCAAGCTCCACCTCCTGGGTTTAAGCCATTCTCCTGCCTCAGCCTCCTGAGTAGCTGGACTACAGGCGCCCACCACCATGCCTGGCTAATTTTTTTGTATTTTTGGTAGAGACAGGGTCTCACCCTGTTAGCCAGGATAGTCTCGATCTCACAACTTCGTGATCTGCCCGCCTTGGCCTCCCAAAGGGATTACAGGCATGAGCCACCCATGCCCTGCCCTTTACAAATATTTTTAAAGATTGGGAAAGTAAAAATACAAAGAAAAATATGAAACTTGGAAATCCTAAAATATGTACTATTTGGCCCTTTACTGAAAAAAAAAAAAAAATTGGTGACTCGTGGTATAGGCAAAAGAATAGATATATAGATCATTGGAAATAAAAAGAGGATCCTGGGATAGATATGTATGTCATTACTTGTTTGCAAACAATGGTGCAAAGCCAATTCAATGCATTAAGCATAGTTTTGTTTTTTTTTTCTGCAAATGCCACTGGATCAACTGGCTATCCATGTGCAAAAACATGAACCTCAATCAACACTACACAGCAGATACAAAATCAAAATAAAAATTCACTATAGACTGAAATTTAAACCCCCAAACTATAAAATTTATAAAATAAAATATATTAAAAAAACTATTGTTACCTTAGTTTAAGTATTACCTTGATAAAATATCAAAAAAAATTCATAAGAAAAAAATGACAAATCGGATATTGAAAGACATTGTTTAGAGATTAGGGAGGCCAAACACAACATAGGAGAAAATATTCGCAAATAATATATCTGGTAAAAGACATATTTATTGAATACCTTAAAAATGATCAACAGTAAATTATAATAGTAACTAACTAGAAATAGATAGACAAAAGATTGAACGGGTAGTTTATCAAAGAACACGTGCACATGAGAAATTAGTCCAAACAAAAAAAGCTCAACATCATTAGTCATTAGGGAAATACAAAATGAAACCCACTGAGTTTACTTTATATGCCATTTAGAATGCTTAAAATTAAAATCTGACAATACCAAATGCAGGTGGGAATGCAGTATAACTGGAACATGTTTTGCTGGTGTGAATGCAAAGTTGTGGGCGTTTTGGAGAACACTTCAGTGGAAGTTACTTAGCAGTCACTGGTGCTAAATGATCAGCAATCACAGAATTAAGTCTTTTACATCCCCACTATTACATCAGGATAGATAGTAAGGTAGGTAGGTTAGGTAGGTAGGTAGGTAGATAGGTAGGTAGGTAGAGAGAGAGAGAGAGAAAGAGAGAGAGAGAGAGATCTTTATGATGTTTGGGTAAACAAGTATAACCTTATTATGATCTAAAATCATTTTATATATAAATAGTCAAGAAAATGTCTATGCAGGTTGATATGAAATTCAGTTTTCATATATACTGTATTTAAATTGATTATCTGTTAGATTTACATTTGTGCTTCATTTTGTGAGAATCAAAGAAGCCTTAATATTTTATTTAAACATATAAATTCCTAAGCAAGGTTTTTTTTCTTAAGAATGGGGTCAGCATAATTATTGTTTGAATTAAAGATGATCATTTAGGCTATTAGTTAGTGACAAAATAGGTTTAATGGCTTTTGTGTGTTGAAAAAATCTTCATTCTCTTCTGAAATCAATACCTTCCAAAAATCATGAAATAACTGGTGTAGTCTCCTCAGAGTTATAAATAATATTGAAATGGTACAACTGGTATATGAAAGAAACTGTAGGGTTGATCTTGTACCACAGTAGCTTCACATTTCAGATTTTCTGATGTTTGACTTACAGAGGAGAGATTTGTATTTCTTTTTAAACACAGACTTAGCCTGGCTTCTGTGGCCCATGGAACATTTTATTTTTGAATTCTATTTTGAGTAAAAGACATATGCCAGCATATTAGATTTCATGTTTTCAAGGACATGACATTTTTTAAGTCTTGTTTATGGTGTTCTCCAGCAGTTTTGTGAAATGCAGTGTTTCATTTCTGGGTCACTGGTTGAAACTGGGATCATTAATGAAGTAACTGTTAAGGCCTACCCGAGAAAAATCCTTCGATCAAACATATGTTGTATTGAATGGAAGAAAGCGGAGGACTTACACAGGTCAGTGTCACCCCAGTGAATGCCCATTGGTAACACCATCATTCCTCTCATTTGTCCCACTGCAGCCAGCAAAGCTTTTGCTGTCTCTTTATGTCACATACATCATCCATCCAGCTTTTTCATACGAAAGGAATATTTGTTTGAAATAGATATTGTGTCTCATTTTCTTATGAAATTTAGTTTTATGTTACTCTTTTTGCAGAATGAAAGTATAAACTTAATATAAATAACAGTGTTTGGGAGAAAAGGTTAATGAAGCTATGAAGCCTAACAATAAGAAGACAAAAAACCATTTATAATGTCAAGTTAATATTATTTTTTAAGTTCTTTGTATTTATATGCTAGAAGAGTGTAAAGAGAAAAATGAAAAATTAATCACTGAAGTGTGTACTGAAGAGTAATGTTGGCATGAAAAGACATACTCGATTTTTTCCATATATATTTGGATATTGAGGATGATTTATATGGGTTATAGATTACTAATGGCTTAGAGGTTAACATTACATCAAGCCAGTTTATTTATTTATTTATTTATTTAAATTTATTTATTTATTCTCTCTCTCTGTCTCTTTCTCTCTATAAAATCAAATGTACTTTATACCCATCTTATCCAAATAAATACTTGCTTTTGCTTCACACTTGCCTTCTGTTCTCATAAAAAAACAAATTAGACAAACAGAACCTCTGCTTAATAGTAGGTCACTTCTCTGAAAGTCTGGTTATAGAAAAGCCTATCGGGGTAGAAAACAATGGTTAAGAGTTAACAGAACATTAGCTCAACTTATTCAAAGATTTTTAAGCCACTAGGAAGAGAAGTTTACTATCTATAGAGAAATAGGAAAGCAACAGTTCCTTAAGAATAGATTCTTCGTGACATCATTGATTATAAAATGAATATAGGAATGAATGGCCCACATGTTTTACTATGTTAACTATGCAGTGAAATTCTAGAGAATATCTTAAACTGTAAACTCACAAAGATTATATTAAAATATATTTTACTCAGTGAAAAATTATAAAATGTTGAAATAAATTTTTATATAGGCTCTTTTCTTTTTGTAAAAGTTTTCTAAAACATATATATATACACATATATACATACATACATATACGTATACATATGTGTGTGTGTGTGTGTGTGTGTGTGTGTATAGTTTGGCTAAGTTGAGATGTTTTAGAAAAAGGAAAAAAGTCTACTTACTTCAACAATTGAGAACCGTAGTTTAGTAAAGTGCTTTACATATTAATTTAAGAGAAGGCCATCAATGTGGCAATTTTTCTTATCACGCATCTCACAATTAGCAGCTAGAATTTATTTACTAGATCATAACATTTAAAATGCAAATATACTGATGTGAATACTACAACTAGAAATTGTTTGATTTCAGGTATATATATTTTATCCTGAATCTTATGTTATGGTTTTCATACCATGAGCCTTCATTACTAATTGTTCAGTGTACTTGCTGCTCAAAATAAACATTTGTCAAGCAGAATAAAGGGCACATGGTTAAGGGTAAATACTTGTTATCTTTTCTTATTTCCTTCAGAAACTGCCTATAGTTTTGTAGTGGAAGTGTAATGTGTAGAGCCTTCTGCTGGTTTCCATTTTCCTCTCTTGGACTTTCTGTTCTTCTTTTCATAAATATTTTCATAAATATTTTTAATGTGATGTTCTTGAAAATAAGAAGGAATAAAAAAATCTGCTGATTATGGAGAACTGATCAGTTGAGAGGAATTTTAGAGCAATTACTTGAAAAGTGTTGGATTTTGCTTTCTGAACTATGATTGAAGTATTATCTTCTTCTAGCTTCACATATTTTAAATTGAAATATGAAAATCATCCCCGGTTTATTGAATTTTAACAGTATTATTCTGATATATATATATAGTTTGGCTAGGTTATAACTTAGAAAATAAAGTTACTCAAAGTATAGGTCAAGAGCTCAATAACATGTCATAAAGCAACAACTTCATGAGCTTATGAAGTAATGTTACAGATAAGCAGCAATATGTAGAAAGGGCACAAAGGAATAAATGTGCCCTTAACTACACTTTTCTCCCTTTCATTTCAAAGTGGAAATACAAGAAGGAATACCTAAAGTTTACAATTCAGACTGTTTTCTATCTGATTTTATAATATTATCCTTTCTCAAAAAACAATTGTATATTTTCTTTCAGACCCTAGCTTCCCAATTATATTTAATAAAAATAATAGCAAATATATATTTTCATAGATGGGCCTCTCTGAGGACCCTGAATAGATCTAGGAACATAATCTGCCTTACTCAGCCTCTGGATCATTTGCAGTTAAACAATTGCATAAAAAGGGTGCATGCCTCCATTAACCAGACACTCTGTGTTTTCTGAAATTACATTTTGCCACTTGAAATTTTGTAAAGCCAATGTTCAATAACACTGTCTCCAGAATATCAGAAATGAGCACTTTCAGTGAATCCTCAGTTACACTGAAAAGTTCCTAGATTTTTTTCATGCCAACTAAGTATATCCTTTCAAATCTTAACCACTGTAATTGACACATCAGGCTCTCATATAGTCACTGTTATTAACCAATAGCTTATTTTAGGAAGATAATATTTGTACTCAATGTCAACTCACTGTTTATAAATCAGAATGTTTAATGCCCACTAAATGGAAATTCCTTGAGGACGAGAAACATATTTCCTTTGTGTCTTTCTTTCCTTTTTTCCTTTCCCTTTCTGTTCACATTGACTAGGTACTAGATTAATATTGGAAACCAAGAAAAAATAAATCAAAGAATGAATAAGTGAATTCTGTTCCATAACATTTGATCTTCCCTAAGCCCAAACAGTTTGCTTGTAACTGTTCCCAGTTTAAACCAATCCTTTTTATAGTAGTGAGAAATTCACATCCTTCTAGCTATACTTATATCACTGTATATTCTTCATGAGCACACTGAGGGATTATTATAAATCAGTTATCCCTTGAACAATTGTTTTCTGTATAGAGAGCCCTCAATATCTAAAACAAAACAAAACAAAAGCTGTGCTTGCCTGCTTGACTAAAATTAATTAAATGTACTCGCCTTATTCACCACAATGTTTATTGAGATTTGTGTTCACAATGGTTGGGAGGCAAGGGAGAGGCTGCATTTGAGATTCCTTATTTGATTTTCTCTCTTCTACTCTCCCATGTTGTCTTACTCTGTGTTCATACTCCTTGTTTTCATGATGGATAATTCAGGGAGAGCTAGGTATCAAACAGATAACATTCATTGCTATGAAACTTTTGGCATTACTCATAGCATTCATCATTTTTTATTTATATGTTATTAAGTTATTTACTTCCTGGCATTAATATTTAAAAAGGAATTTGCTAGAATGTATTATTACTACTGGTCACTGTTATCTATGCAAACAGCTGCTACAGCTTGACGGGGAAAGAAAACACAAAGGTTATCTGTCATGACCTTGCCACACACATACAGGTGGCTTACTTCATCATTGTCACTCCTGAGGGTGACTACTGTGACAGAAACTGCTTACCTAAGGGATTTTCTAATAGCATGGCATTTAGTGAATTCTGCATTCCAACTGTATAATGAGAATAGTAGCATTCATAACCCTTTGTAATCCTAAAAAGAATATCAAGGAACCAAAGACATCTACAAAGGAAGAAGAGCTTCTAAAAACAAGAAATGAAAACTGAAGAAAAATCTACAGTAGCAGCTCACTGAGCACTACCTTGAGTAAATACAAAATACAAAATCTAATACTATAAAATAATTGAATGACAATTTTTTTTATATTTACTGTACCAAGCAGTTTATTTTAAAAATCAGGAAAATATCTAGGAACAAAGCTAACAAAATGTAATATATAAGACAGTTTATTTAAATAAATTTAAACTTTACTGCTTATCTAAAGAAATTAAATAATATCTTTAGAAATGTAATAATATGTTAATAGATAGACTTAGTGTTGTAAAAATATCAATTCTATAGAGTCAATGTAATTTCAATCAGAATATCAGTTGGAATGTGAGTGTGTTTATGTGTATGTAAATTGATAAGCTAATTCTAACATTTATACAAAAATGCAAATGTCCAGGAAACATCAAGGCATTCTTGAAGAATAAAATTGAAAGACTGATATTGCCGTCTATCAAAGTAATAGTAATTAAACAACATGGTCTTGGCACAAAGATAAAAAATAGATCAGTAAAACAAAATAGATTTGAAAAGGAGTTCTACGTATATACAGACACCAGATGATTGATAAAGGTGACACCACAGCACAATATAGAAAATATACTCTTTTCACAAATGACTGTTTTTTTGAGGTATTCGCATTTTTAAAAACAATATTGACTGTTTCTACACACCATTCAGAAAACAAGTTATGCGTGAATTGCTGCTCTAAATGTAAAAGGTAAATGATAAAGTCCATGGAAGACATTATGAGAAGACAATTTCACGACCTGGAGTATATTTTTTAACAGAATATAAAACAATGCAAACCACAAGGAAAGAAAAATGTTTTAATTGACTAACATTATTGTGAAGAATGTCTGTTCAAAAGACACAAGAAAATAAATGAAATGAAAACCACAGAATGGGGGAAGATATTTGCAATACATATATCTGGTAACAGACTCATACTTAGAATATATTGAGAAGTAACACAAATCTTAGATAAAAAGAAAAACCTGTAGAAAAATAGGCCAATGATTTATATAGACACTTTATAAAATGGAATATGTAACTGTTCAGTAAATATATTTAAAATGCCTATTTTTTTGTTTTTTTAATTTTTTTTCTCAGAAATGCCAATTCTGAATAAAATGCTCACATTTATTTGTCATCAAGGATACATAATTAAAATCACCACCAGAAATAGCTAAAATATGAGCCTCTGACAATTTCAAGTGTTGGTGAGACTATGGAGCAAACAGAACTCTCTAATAATGCTAGTGGGAATATAAATGGTACAACCACTTTGGAAAGCTGCCACTATCTGCTAAAACCAAACATATGCATAATTTTGACCGAGTAACTCCTCCTCTAGTTATAAAGTACATACTCAATAGATATGCATTGTGTACGCACACACACACACACACATACCCCTACACCCCACTCACTAAATGCCATGTATAAGAATATTAATAGCAGCATAATTAGTAACACAAAATCTAGAAGCTTTCCAAATGTCTATCAAATGTCCATCAAGAGTAGATTGGATACATAAATTGTGATATACTCAGAAAGTAAACTATTATATGTAATAAGAATAAAGATGCTTCAACTATACAAAAGATATAAATAAATATTATAAATCTGAGCAGCAGAAAGACATTAAAGGGTAAATACTGTATTAGTTCATTTATATAACATGCAAAAGCAGGCTGTTAGAAATTAGGATAGACCAATTATCACCTCAGGAGAGGAGTTTTTAAACCAGTTCAAGGGAGCCTTCTGTGGTGATGAAGATATTTGATTTCTGGATCTTGGTGCTGGTTACACATATTAGTTTATTTATTATAAATTCATCAAACTATATATGCATGAATTTATACTCTTTTTATGTATGTATGTTATACATCAAAATTTTTTTTGTTTTTTTCTCCCAAGATGGCATATTGAAGGCTCTGTTTTCATGCCTCACCCACTTAGAAAGAGCAAAATAGTGTGTAGAGATTCATACTGTGAATTTTTATCCAAGAAGGAACACAGGAGCTTGATTAAAAAAAAAATGTGACATCGTGATCCATCCGCCGTGGCCTCCCAAAGTGCTGGGATTACAGGTGTGAGCCACCGCTCCCAGCCAGAAACTTTATATACTTTTAAAGGAGCTGTGGGCAACAGCCCAGGCTGCAGCTCTGCCAAAAAACTGTCAGTCTTCAGCGTGTGGAAAGGGAGAGAGACTTTCTCTGTGGTGTACATTTCCACTGAGAAGCTGGGCAATCCAGGACTCAGGGAGTCTCCTGGACCCTACCCAGTTCTGGATCTGACTTGGTGTCAGAATTAAAATTAAAAGAAAAATATGATCATCTCAATACATGCAGAAGAGGCGTTTACTGCCATTCAGCACCCCTTCGTGATAAAAACTCTCATCAAGTTAGGCATAGAAAAAGCATACCTCAAAATAAGAAGAGAATAAGTAAGAAACTCACAGCTAATGTCATACTGAAGAGGGAAAAGCTAAAAGCATTTCCTTTAAGAACTGGAACAAGACAAGGATGCCCTCTCTCATCAGTCCTATGTAACATAGTATTGGAAATCTTAGCCAGAGCAATTGGCAAGATAAAAAGAAGAAAATACAACCACATTGGAAATGAGGAAGTCAAATTATTTTTATTTGCTGATAATATGAACTTATACCTACAAAATCTGGAAGACTTCTCCAAAAGACTCTTAAATTTGATTAATGAATTCAGCAATGTTTCAGAATACAAAATACATGTACAAAATCAGTAGCATTTTTATAGACCAATAGTAATCAAGCCGAGAACCAAATCAAGAAGTAACCACTATTTATCATTACTACACAAAATAAAATACCCAGAAATACATTTAATCAAGGAGGTGAAAGATTTCTACAAGGAAAACTACAAAACACTGATGAAACAAATTATAGATGACACAAACAAATGAAAAAACATCCCATGCTCATGGATTGAAAGAAACAATATCATTAAAATGAACATACTGTCCAAAGCAATCTAGACGTGTAATGCAAATCCTATCAAAATACCAATGTCAATTTTCACAGAATTAGCAAAAACAATCCCAACATTTATATGAAACCAAAAAAGTCCGAATAACCAAAACAATACTAAGAAAAAGGAACAAAGCTGGAAGCACTACATTATCAGACTTCAAATGATATTACAAGGCAATGGTAAGCAAAGCAGTATCTCACTGGTATAAAAATACACATACAGATCAATGGAACAGAACAGAGAATCCAGAAATAACGCCACATACCTACAGCCAATTGACCTTTGAAAAAGTTGACAAAAACATACACTTTGGAAAAGACAAACTATTCTATAAATGGCGCTCGAAGGATTGGATAGCCATATCCAGAAGAATGAAACTGGGCCAATATCGCCTACCATATACAAAATTAACTCAAGATGGGTTAAAGACAAATGTAAGACCTGAAATTATAAAATCTTTCATAGAAAAATCTATAAAAGTTCTTTATAGGAAAAACTCTTCTTTACATTGGCCTAGACAAAACATCAATAACTAAAACTTCAAATGTAAATGCAACAATAAAAAAAATGAACAAATCAGGCCTTGCATGGTGGCTCATGCCTGTCATCCCAACACTTTGGGAGGCTGAAGCAGGCAGATCACTTGAGGTCAGGATATTAAGACCAGTCTGGCCAACATGGCAAAACTCTGTCTCTACTAAAAAAATACAAAATTAGCCAGGCATGGTGGCCTGCGCCTATAATCCCAGCTACTCAGGAGGCTGAGGCAGGAGAATCTCTTGAACCAGGGAGGCGGAGTTTGCAGTGAGCCAAGATCTTGTCACTGCACTCCAGTCTGGGCAACAGAGTGAGACTCCATCTCAGAAACAAAACAAAACAACCCCCAAAACCAAAAACGGACAAATGGGACTCAAACTAAAAATCTTCTGCAAGGCAAAAGAAATAATCAACAGTGTGAACAGACAACCTATAGAATGGAAGAAAATATTTCTAAAATATGCATCTGACAAAGGACTAATATCCAGAATCTACAAGGACCTCAAACAACTCAACAAGAGAAAAACAAATAATCCCATTTAAAAGTGGGCAAGGGATATGAAGGCACAGTTTCCAAAAGAAGACATACAAATGGCCAACAAGCATTTGAAAAATGCTCACCATCACTTATCACTAGAGAAATGCAAAATAAAACCACAATAATATAACATCTTAGACCAGTTATAATAGCTATTATTAAAAAGCTAAAAATAATACAGGTTGGCAAAAATGTGGTGGAAAGGGTGCACTTACACGCTGCTGGTAACATAAATTAGTACAAAATATATGGAAAACAGCATGGAGATTTCTAAAGGAGCTAAATGTAGACCTACAGTTCAATACAGCAATCCCACTACTGGGTGTCTACCCGAAAGAAATCATTATATCAAAAAGATACTTTCACGCATATGTTTATTGCAGCACTATTTGCAGTAACAAACATATGAAATCAACCTAAGTGTCCATCAACAGATGATTGAATAAAGAAAATGTTACGTATATATAAAACATATTATTATATATAACATTATATATAATATGATATATAATATATATGATATATATGATATATAATATATATGATATATATGATATATAATATGTATAATATATAATATATGATATATAATATGTATAATATATAATATGTAAATATATATTATATATTATATATAAGATGATATATAATATGATATATATAACATTATATATAATATAATATATAATATATAACATTATATATAATATAATATAACATTATATAAAACTTTAGACATAATATATAACATTATATATAGTATGATATAACATAGAATATAATATGATATATATAATATAATATCAAATACTGCATGTTAGCACTTATAGGTGGAAACTAAATAATGGGTACATATCAACACGGAGACTGGAATAATAAACAATGGAATCTTGAAAAGGTAGGAGGTTGGGAGAGGGATGAGGAATGAGAAATTACTGACTTGGTACAATGTATACTGTTTGGATGATGGATACACTAGAAACCCAGACTTTACCCCTCCAGGAAATATCCATGTATCAAAACTGCACTTGTATCCCCTAAACCTATAAAAACAAATTAAAGGCCGGGCGCGCTGGCTCACGCCTGTAATCCCAGCACTTTGGGAGGCTGAGGTGGGCGGATCACGAGGTCAGGAGATCGAGACCATCCTGGCTAACACGGTGAAACCCCGTCTCTACTAAAAATACAAAAAATTAGCCAGGCTTGGTGGCGGGCGCCTGTAGTCCCAGCTACTCCGGAGGCTGAGGCAGGAGAATGGCGTGAACCCGGGAGGCGGAGCTTGCAGGGAGCCGAGATCGCGCCACTGCACTCCAGCCTGGGAGACAGAGCGAGACTCCTCTCAAAAAAATAAATAAATAAAAATTAAAAATAAAATACAATGAAAGGTAATGACACTAAAATAAAGATTGGGAAAATTTTCCTAAAGCTTATTAACATGTAATTTTTAAAAATGTACATATGTTGATTTAGAAAAATGCATATTGTATGAAGTGAACCATAGCTACATGAAGTAAACTAAGTGATGACAGAAGTCGGTGTGAATTGAAATACTCCTTGGGATATACAGATACTTCTCTAATATGTGAGAGGTGCTGCAGACTTGGTGTGTGCAAAAGTGTCATTATGCTTCCTGTTTCACCTCTTGGCCCCTTCTTCTACCCTATTTCTATTAATAATACCACTCTTTCTCCATGCAGCGTCGCTGACCCTCTGTCCTCCTTTTTTTTTTTTTTTTTTTTTTTTTTGAGACGGAGTCTTGCTCTGTCGCCCAGGCTGCTGGATCTCCGCTCATTGCAAGCTCTGCCTCCCAAGATTCACGCCATTCTCCTGCCTCAGCCTCCCGAGTAGCTGGGACTACAGGCGCCCACCACCACGCCCCTGGCTAATTTTTTGTATTTTTAGTAGAGACGGGGTTTCACCTTGTTAGCCAGGGTGGTCTCAATCTCCTGACCTCGTGATGTGCCCGCCTCGGCCTCCCAAAGTGCTGGGATTACAGGCGTGAGCCACCGCGCCCGGCCTCTGTCCTCTTTTTGAATATAATAGTACATTATTGAACTGCCTTCATTTTTAGTCATTTAGTTGCTGAGTTCTGTTAACTCTACCTTGTGATGTCTTTGACTACCATTCCTAGTACTATTGTCTTGCCGCACACTTCATTGTAATAGGCTCTTATTTCGTCTTGAACACTACTGCCAGATTATGTTTTATGAAGCATAGGTTAAATCATATCACCTCTCTAAATAAAATAAAGTAGATGTTTTTGATTACTACCTTTTGTTAGCAAAACTGTAATCAATTTGAACCATTTTCTGTATCCTAAGCAAGCTTCTTACTTTCCCATCTCTGTTTTCTCTGTGCTTTTTTCATCTAGAAGATTATTCATAACATAATTTATTCATATTTACTAATAACCATTTAACTTAATTTCTATTACTTCATGATTTGTGTTTATCAACCAGGATCACTATCACAACTTCATGTTCTTTCCACTCACTTTGCAGCAATCTTCTTCTTTATGACTTATAATTCATTCTGCCTTTTTCTGCTACTTGCATATTTATCCCTACTCTTCCTCTAGATGGGCATATATTACAAGATAAGAAAGGATTTCCAATTTTAAAAATGTAAATCTAGATTTCCCTTGTTTGAACTCATACTTCACCAGATATCTCTGATTCTCTGGACTAGATATTTCAAGTTCATTTGTTTATCTTTTTTAAATAAATTTTAGGTTCAGGGGTACATGTGCAGGTTTGTTATAAGGTAAATTCTGTGTCATGGACGTTGGGTGCTGAGACAATTTTGTCGCACAGGTGATAAGCATGGGACCCAATAGGTAGTTTTCTGATCCTCAGCCTCCTTCCCATCTCAACCCTCAAGTAGGCCCTGGTGTCTGTTGTTTCCTTATTTATGTCCACACGTACTCAATGTTTAGCTCCTACTTACAAGTGAGAACATGCAGTGTTTGGGTTTCTGTTCCTATGTTAGTTCACTTGGGTCAATGGCCTCCAGCTCCATCCATATTGCTGCAAAGAACGTGATCTTGTTCCTTTTCATGGCTGCATAGTATTCCATGGTATATATGTACCACATTTTCTTTATCCAGTCCACCGTTGATGGGCATTTAAGTTGATTCCATGTCTTTGTTATTGTGAATAGTGCTGCAATGAACGTAGGCATGCATGTATCTTTATTGTAGAATGATTTATATTCCTTTGGGTATATACCTAATAATGGGATTACTGGGTCAAATAGTAGTTGTGAGCTCTTTGAGAAACCACCCAACTGCTTTCCACAATGGCCGAATTAATTTACACTCCCATCAGCAGTGTATAAGCATTCCCTTTTCTTCACAACCTCGTCTGCATCTGTTATGTTTTGACTTTTTAATAATAGCCATTTTGACTGATGTGAGATGGTATCTCATCATAGTTTTGATTTGTATTTCTCTAATGATTAGTGCTGTTGAGAACTTTTTAATATACTTGTTGGCTGTGTATTTCTTTCTGTTTAATATTTTCTCTTGTTACTTGCCTTCTTGTTACTCAACAGTTTTTCAATCTTCTCAGTATGTTATTTTCCTTTACAATAAATGCTTCCAGCTGAATGCCATACTGTGACTCTATGTTAAATTGCGTTAAGAACTGCTGGACTGGGTGCAGTCACTCACGCCTGTAATCCCAGCACTTTGGGAGGCCAAGGTGGGTGGATCACCTGAGGTCTGGAGTTCAAGACCAGCCTGGCCAAAATGATGAAACTCCCGTCTCCATTAAAAATACAACAGATTGGCCGGGTGTGGTGGCAGGCGCCTGTAATCCCAGCTACTCATGAGGCTGAAGCAGAAGAATTGCTTGAACCCAGGAGGCAGAAGCTGCAGTGAGCCAAGATCTGGCCATTGCACTCCAGCCTGGGCAACAAGAGCAAAACTCCGTCTTAAAAAAAATAAAAATAAAATAAAAAATAACTGTGGAAATGTTACCTTTGTCGTGTGAACCTTACTATTAATAAAATTGTTAACTTTATCATTTTATAAATAGGCTATTTTGATCCCTAAGTAATAATTACAAGATAGTTCTTCATCCATGTGAAGATAATAGACATATATTATCCCTTTCCTTGTTAAATAAATTTTTGTCTAATCTTAAAAAAGAGACTTGTACAAAGATAAACATGTCTCTATTCATTGAGCTAAAGTCTAGTCCAGCAGTCATTTTCAACCTTGCTGCCATTGATTCCATCATTCAACATATTAGCTATTATTTCAAATTTAATATTGTGATATACTTGCATTTTATATCTTGATCTAAGTACTTGATTAAACTATAGATTAAGATAGGGCCAAATACAGAGCCCTTGATTTCAGTTTTTCTATTGTCATTAGGTAATGTCTTTTTAATAAATCTATGACTACCAACCTTCAAATATTCATAATAGCTATTTATTTTTAGGCAAAACCTTACCAGCAAATTTAATATAGTATGTTTATATGAAACATCTACATTTTTTTAATCAAAAACCCTAAAGAAAAATAAGTAATTTTCTTTATAGCTTGAATGAATGATATTTAGAATCTGGTTATACTTTATTCACTAGTTAATGTTACAAACTATCTAAATAATTTAATACAAATTAAAAAAATATAAATTTGTGACTGATATAAATCTTAGCAATTATATCTGGACTTTACAATTTTTTTATTTGAAAAAGCATGATATTTGTCTATCTTAAATCTTTTGTCAAAGTTCTTATTTCCATGATTCTTCAAATACTAGTGGTATCTAGACCTGAAGTCACTTTTGCAAACCTTTGCACCTCAATCTAACTCATCTCAGCTAGGGACCTGATTTATTTGAAGACTTGTGGTGAACTCTTACCAACTCCTCCATAACCATGAGTTGTACTTCCAAACCTATTGTTTTATTCTTTCAGGTTGAAGATTATCTTCATAATTAGAAAAACTTAGAAACTAAATAGAAAAGCACATTTTTTCCTTCTCTGCCATCTCTTAACATATAGATTATCCACTAGACCTATCCATTTCTTAGTTTTCTTTTATGTTTCAAGCAGAACTCAGAAAAAATGTTGTGCTTAGTTCTTGACGTTTCATATTCTAAACTTAATAATTCTGAAAAATAATTTTATTTTGATATTTTGTATTTTATCTTATTTCTAGTGTCTCCATCATACTTTGTTCTTTCAAAGTGCATACTTTCATCAGACAACCCAGCTGCTTTCTTTAAATACATACACATACTCACACACTCACACACACATGCACATATTTTTAATTGTGATTTTGTTTATTCAAAATTTAGACATTTTATTATTCTACAACTTTTTTATTGATCACATTTCCTTTAAAGAAATGTGTAAACATTAAATATTTAATTTTGAAATTCCGTTTTTTAACGTTTACTTCAATGATCAAATTCATTGGTACAGACTAAAGAAATATGATCAGAATCAAGTTTATGACCTTGTGTGACACCCGGGGGTTGGAAGACATGGATGGCCTGTACACTGAATGTCTTCTGAGGAAGAGATTTATTTATTTCTTTACAGCCACTTTTCCAAGTAATTGGAATATATCAAAGAACATGACAGACAAGTCCCTGCTCTCATGCAACTTAGATTTAGATGCCCCAAGGCAACCACATGATGAAGGTTTCACAGAGTAGAGTTTCAGTATTAACTTATTTCTTTAGAATTTAACAGAGAAGCATCCTTCACAACCAAGCAATTTATTGATATTGATCAATTATTTTATGTAGTATATTTCAATGTATGTCCTGAACTATTAATCAAATGCCATGTGAGTGTTTTAATTAAATATAAAAATTAACTAGCTTTCCAAATAATATTGTAATTCAAGTAAAGGGATTTTTTTTAGAGCCATTTGCTCATATTTAGATCCAATTGAATAAAATTCCCATGCCACTTAAATCACACGTCACCAAACAAATTTTCATAGAAATTTTGCTAACAAGTTTAGTTCTCTGGGATGCCTCAAAGATAATTTAACTATATATGAATTCAAAAGAATAGCAAAGGTAAACATAATTAAGAGAGAAAATATTCACTGTGGATAGTTTTGAGTCAACTATGGGAATATTATTTATAACATAAATAAATATTTGTATAACGACATGCATTGAAGTATTAATTTATTATCCCTATTGATTTATTTCACATAAGTGGTAGATATTCATGAGTTAGTTATTAATAGTTTTGAATCCTTTTGCTCTTCTCGGGAGATTGAGACTTCTGTGAACTGAGATATAGAAATTAAGAGAGATCAGGCAGAATAAAATATTCTCAAATGAATGAGTATAGGCTTTTATTTTTCAAGTGCCTTTGCAACACACAAAGCCTTCCAAATTAGGAAATTATGCAAGCATGCATATGTCATGCATCCTTTAACATAAATGTAATCAGAATGATTTGATTTGTATTGAAATATTATTAAAGTTTGATTAAAATTATCTGAGGCAATTTATTGCTCTAATAGTTTTAAGATCCTATTTGTTAAAATATACTTCTTCTGAGGAATTAATTTAATTTTCAACCTAATATCTCATTTCATTAATTACTTTATCTTCAAAACTGAAGTTATTTTGTAAACATGCTGCTACAATCGTCTTCAGAAGCTCAGACTAAATAGTTTGTGGACAATAATTCCTATCATACTTTATAAACTGAGTTATTACCACATTTACATTTAAAATATTAAAGCCCAGTGCTTCAGTGCTAATTTTCATAAAACGGAATAAAACTAGTTTGTATTGATCCTTTGTTAATAGTTTTCAATTTTTACGTTTTGTATTTTTTAAGCCCTTATAAAGTTCTGTAAGCACATTTATAAAAAGTCAGACATCTTTTATATTCTTTAGATTAGCCTCAGAAACTTCCACAATCTTTCTGAAGAAATATTTGTCATCAGAAGTTATTAAGTTTTAAACTTTTTTTTTTCCGTAAAATCATAGTTACTATTTCGCTTAAGGGTTTTTAGTTTTGTTTTGTTTCTCCTATTGATTGATTTAATGTAGTGATTTTCAATCACATACTGTTATGATAGTCTTATTAAAGTATAAATTAAAAAAAATAAATCTCTTTTTTGGAACCAAAAAACAGAATTTTAGACAAATATCCTTGATGAACATTGATGCAAAAATCCTCAATAAAATACTGCAAATCGAATCCAGCAGCACATCAAAAAGCTTATCCACCATGATCAAGTGGGCTTCACCCCTGGGATGCAAGGCTGGTTCAATATACGCAAATCAATAAATGTAATCCAGCATATAAACAGAACCAAAGACAAAAACCACAGGATTATCTCAATAGATGCAGAAAAGACCTTTGACAAAATTCAACAACTCTTCATGCTAAAAACTCTCAATAAATTAGGTATTGATGGGATGTATCTCAAAATAATAAGAGCTATCTATGACAAACCCACAGCCAATATCATACTGAATGGGCAAAAACTGGAAGCATTCCCTTTGAAAACTGGCACAAGACAGGGATGCCCTCTCTCATCACTCCTATTCAACCTAGTGTTGGAAGTTCTGGCCAGGGCAATCAGGCAGGAGAAGGAAATAAAGGGTATTCAATTAGGAAAAGAGGAAGTCAAATTGTCCCTGTTTGCAGACGACATGATTGTATATCTAGAAAACCCCATTGTCTCAGCCCAAAATCTCCTTAAGCTGATAAGCAACTTCAGCAAAGTCTCAGGATACAAAATCAAGGTACAAAAGTCACAAGCATTCTTATACATCAATAACAGACAAACAGAGAGCCAAATCATGAGCGAACTCCCATTCACAATTGCTTCAAAGAGAATAAAATACCTAGGAATCCAACTTACAGGGGACGTGAAGGATCTCTTCAAGGAGAACTATAAACCACTGCTCAAGGAAATAAAAGAGGATACAAACAAATGGAAGAACATTCCATGCTCATGGGTAGGAAGAATCAATATCGTGAAAATGGCCATACTGCCCAAGGTAATTTATAGATTCAATGCCATCCCCATCAAGCTACCAATGTCTTTCTTCACAGAATTGGAAAAAACTACTTTAAAGTTCATATGGAACCAAAAAAGAGCCCGCATCACCAAGCCAATCCTAAGCCAAAAGAACAAAGCTGGAGGCATCACGCTACCTGACTTCAAACTATACTACAAGGTTACAGTAACCAAAACAGCATGGTACTGGTACCAAAACAGAGATATAGATCAATGGAACAGAACAGAGCCCTCAGAAATAATGCCACATATCTACAACTATCTGATCTTTGACAAACCTGAGAAAAATAAGCAATGGGGAAAGGATTCCCTATTTAATAAATGGTGCTGGGACAACTGGCTAGCCAGACGTAGAAAGCTGAAACTGGATCCCTTCCTTACACCTTATACAAAAATTAATTCAAGACGGATTAAAGACTTAAACGTTAGACCTAAAACCATAAAAACCCTAGAAGAACACCTAGGCCTTACCATTCAGGACATAGGCATGGGCAAGGACTTCATGTCTAAGACAACAAAAGCAATGGCAACAAAAGCCAAAATTGACAAATGGGATCTAATTAAACTAAAGAGCTTCTGCACAGCAATAGAAACCACCATCAGAGTGAACAGGAAACCTACAAAATGGGAGAAAATTTTCGCAACCTACTCATCTGACAAAGGGCTAATATCCAGAATCTACAATGAACTCAAACAAATTTACAAGAAAAAACAAACAACCTCATCAACAAGTGGGCGAAGGACATGAACAGACACTTCTCAAAAGAAGACATTTATGCAGCCAAAAAAATATGAAAAAATGCTCACCATCATTGGCTATCAGAGAAATGCAAATCAAACCACAATGAGATACCATCTCACACCAGTTAGAATGGCAATCATTAAAAAGTCAGGAAACAACAGGTGCTGGAGAGGATGTGGAGAAATAGGAACACTTTTACACTGTTGGTGGGACTGTAAACTAGTTCAACCATTGTGGAAGTCAGTGTGGCGATTCCTCAGGGATCTAGAACTAGAAATACCATCTGACCCAGCCATCCCATTACTGGGTATATACCCAAAGGACTATAAATCGTGTTGCTATAAAGACACATGCACACGTATGTTTATTGCAGCACTATTCACAATAGCAAAGACTTGGAACCAACCCAAATGTCCAACAATGATAGACTGGATTAAGAAAATGTGGCACATATACACCATGGAATACTATGCAGTCATAAAAAATGATGAGTTCATGTCCTTTGTAGGGACATGGAGGAAACTGGAAATCATCATTCTCAGTAAACTATCGCAAAAACAAAAAACCAAACACAGCATATTCTCACTCATAGGTGGGAATTGAACAATGAGAACACATGGACACAGGAAGGGGAACATCACACTCTGGGGACTGTTGTGGAGTGGGGGGAGGGGGGAGGGATAGCTTTAGGTGATATACCTAATGCTAAATAACGAGTTAATGGGTGCAGCACACCAGCATGGCACATGTATACATATGTAACTAACCTGCACATTGTGCACATGTACCCTAAAACTTAAAGTATAATAATAATAAAATAAATAAAAAATATATAAATCACAATGTAAACTAGAAATAGCAAATTTGTAAAAGACATAGTAGTCATAGTGTATATAAAATGTTACATTGTTATTGGAACTTGAGAGTGATTAATGTGGTTTTTGTTTTCATTTGTATGGCTTTGTTTAAATTTCATATTACAATTTTTGTTTAATAACTATTTAACCTTTTGAAATATATATTTGACAAGTAAAATTATTTTACTGGCAGTTTATAAACTAGACGATTTTGGGTTTGAACAAGTATTTTTTTTTCATAAATTTGTATGTAATTATGCAAACAAGTACACATAGTTTTTAAAAATTTGCTAATGCCTTTTAGACAGAACTCTCAATTTATTATAGTTCCTTTTAATTTACAAATGTTTTACATGAAGTGTATTACTTTATTCTCCCAAAAGCCTCCTGTATATCTTCTTGTTGTAGGTTTCACAAAGATAGGAGAACCTTAGGACTAATTATCACATAGTAAAGCTTTTCTCGGGTTTCATTATTCCCACTCACTCCAGTGCTGCTTATTCTATATAACACTGTTCTTCTATATATGAAATTTAAAAAGGTTGGTGAGTGACCACAGTCATGTAATATATTGGAGGATGATGTAGAAACTCTAAGTGATTTGGGTACTATATTTGCTTACTAAATTCAGCTCTGAGCTCTCTGAAATGAATCAGTGTAATATAATGTATCACGTCTTTTTTATTATCTACAAAATACATTAAAAACAAATATTTATCATAGAGATGGACTCTCTATATTGCCCCAGCTTGTCTCAAATTCCTGGCCTCAAGTGATCCTCCCTCCATGGCCTCTAAAAGCACTGGGATTTCAGGTGTGAGCCACCGCACGTGTTCCCCGCCAAGACAAATTTCTAAACATCAGGAAATATTCCTTATATTAATACATTTCTGATGTTAAACCATCCAAATAATTTTTTATTTTGAGAGATTTTTATATTAAGATAATAAACAATATTAATATTTTTGATATCAAGTTTGTAAGGAATGTAAAAATGTACACAAAACTATTTTTAGGATATCTATACCATAGCACACGCAAAATAGATATATGAAAAGAATCAGAGGTGAAAGTTATAAATGGACTCAACATTTCCTTATCAGCAAGGCTAACATTGCTCTTCATGATGCTGCTTATTCAATCATCAGGAGCAGAGACTAGAGATGCGATCTTGCTATGGTGCCATCTTTTAAGACAAGTCAGCCACTTGGTTGTATGATGATATCACACCTTTCTACTCTGGAGGAGTTGATAGTCTTTACTGGAATTAATACCTATGCTGGATGTGGATTTGTCTTTCCTTACTGCAATGCCACTTTTCTCATCACTACCCAAGTGATCTTACCGAATGATCAATTTATTGCAAGATATTTCACAAGGGATTTGTTTGAGACAATTTTGTGAACTCCACTGATTTTCCTAGTTAATGTATTACCCTGATGCAATGAAATAGAACACTGAAATAGATTACACACTATTCAGCTAAGAAGCTAATGTTGAGTGCACCTGTCAGGGTGCACTATCCTTGAGAATGTAGCATTCACATTCAACAAATGATAAATATTCTGAGCTCACCCAACAGTTAGAATGCAGGTCTGTGAACATGGCTCTGATGGATTAGTGTTCTAGGAGGAAAGCTGTCATTTTCCCACTAAGGCTTATATTTGCATTCCCCAGTCTGATGGTCTTGACACTTTTTTTTGTTTTTAAATTTTATTTTATTTTGAGTTCCAGGATATATGTGCAGGATGTGCAGGTTTGTTACAAAGGTAAACGTGTGCTATGGTGGTTTGCTCCAACTATAAACCCATCACCTAGGTATTAAGCCCCACATGCATTAGCTATTTGCCCCACGCTCTCCCTTCTCCTGCCCTCCCCCGACGACAGGCCCCAGTGTTTGTTGTTCCCCTCCCTGTGTCCATGTGTTTTCATTATTCAGCTTCCATTTATGAGTGAGAACGTGCGGTGTTTGGTTTTCTGTTCCTGTGTTAGTTTTCTGAGGATGACGGCTTCCAGCTTCATCCATGTCCCTGCAGAAGACATGAGCTCATTCCATTTTGTGGCTGCATAGTATTCCATGGTGTATATGTACCATATTTTCTTTATCCAGTCTATCACTGATGGGCATTTGGGTTGATTCCATGTCTTTGCTATTGTGAATAGTGCTGCAATAAACATATGTGTGCATGTATCTTTATAATAGAATGATTTATAATACTTTGGATATATGCCCAGTAATGGGATTGCTGGGTCAAATGATATTTCTGGTTCTAGATCCTAGAGGAATCACCACACTGTCTTCCACAATGGTTGAACTTATTTACATTCCCACCAACAGTATAAAATCGTTTCTATTTCTCCACAGCCTCGCCAGCATCTTTTGTTTCTTGACTTTTTAATAATTGCCATGCTGACTGGTATGAGATGGTGTCTCATTGTCGTTTTGATTTGCATTTCTCTAATGATCAGTGATGTTGAGCTTTTTTTCATGTTTGTTGGCCACATAAATATCTTCTTTTGAAGAGTGTCTGTTAATGTCCTTTGCCCACTTTTTGATTGAATAGGACTGGCCAAGTATTTTAAGTCTTTCAGTTCGGGTTTGTTTGATGTTTTCTTAGTATTTGATTGAGATTATTATTTTTGGCATGAATGTCACAAAAGTAAGGATTCTCTAATTTCATCATATCTGACAGCACATATAATGTCGCTATGTCTTGTTATTTATGTTAAACTAAATCATTTGTAGAAGGTGGTGTTTGCTAAAGTTTCCCACCATAAACTTTTTCCTTTAGTAACTAGTAAATATCTTTGTGGAGGTACTAAAAGATTACACAAATATCTTATTTTCTCTTCAGTGTTTATCCATTAATTTTAGCATCCATTATCAAACCTTGGCAATGCAACAATTATTACTGTGCTATTTTAAAGGCATAGTAATAATTGTTGCATTGTCAAGATTTTCCAATTTCTTGAATTCTTTCTGAATTTGTTAGTTTGAATTCTTCTGTGAAAAAGCTATCTCTTCTCCCATATGTTTTTCCACTAATTATTTATATTTATAGGGATATGTTATCTTAATGCATTATAATAATATTATTTATCTTATTGCTCAAATTGTTGCAGTTTTGGGCATTAGAGAATCTGTTAGATTAGCACCCTTAGTTTTTTAACATGACTCGCACTTTTTAAAAAATAAACTTATAATTTTAGTACAATTTTTAATTTGTAGGAAAATTATGTAGGCACAACATTTTTCCCATTACTAACCTCTTACTTAACTGTAGGTAAATGTGTTACAATTAATGAATCAATATTGATACATTTCACTATTAACTAAGTATATACTGTGTTAAGTTTTTGCTTAATGTCCTTTTTCTGTCCCAGAGTCCTACAGAGGGGAATGTGTTATATTCAGTATGCATGTCTCCTTAGGCTCCTGGTGGCTGTGATCCTGACTGTTTTAAGGAGTCCTGGTCAGGTTTTTTTAAATGTCCTTTTTTTGAAATTTGTATGATTTTATTTTTCTCATGATTAAGACTGTGTTTGGAAGTTTTGGGAGGAAGACCACAGAGGTAAAGTGCCATCTTGCCATATCGAGGGTACCAACTATCAATGTGACTTTTCATTGTTGATGTTAACCTTGATCACTTGGCTGATTGTGTTTGTCCGATCCCCCCATGCTAAAGTCACTCTTCCTTCACCCCCCTTTCCAAATTGTACTTTTTGGAGAGAATTTACTGTAAACAATCCACACTTAAAGAGTTGGGAGTTATATTCCACCTTCTTGAGAGAGGATCATTTACGTAAGTTCCTTGGAATGCACTGATGTTTCATGTCTTCCTTCTTCATTCAATCATTCACTTTTATCAGTAGAGAGTAAGAAATTCTTGAATATTTATTTTATATTTTGCTTTATAATCTAATACTGCTACTTTATTTTATTGCTCAAACTGTTCCTACTTTGGCCAGTGGCAGTTCTTTCAGTTGACTCCTGTATGCCTTTGACATACTCCCACCACTGTGTGTTGTGTGTGTGTGTGTGTGTGTGTTTGAGCACTTCCTTGCCTTCTGACACTCCCAGACGTTTCACATGCATCATCTTCTACATTTCCTTTCCAGTTCTAGAATCAGCTGTTTCTCCAGAGTGCCCACCAAATGCATTCTCTTGCCTGTGTCCTTCACAGGTTTCTCTAGGGGTATAGCTTTCCTCTTCCCCCTTATGTGAGACCGGAAGGCTGCAGGGTCTTGGAGTCAGAGAAATGTTCTTTCCTCAGTTGGGATTAGGCTGTGGTAGAACATCTTTCTCTGCGGAGTAGGTCTTTGTTATAAAGAATGTTCTGGAGTATCTCACAGGGGTTATTCTTTCCCTGCCCTTGTCAGAGCCACACGGGGATCTTTCCTGCTTTTCACTATAAGAACCTGGCACAGTTTCTGGAGGTAAACCCTATGAAATTGGGTTCTCCAACACTGCAGACCCCAGTAATTTCTCATTCTCATACCACTCCACACTCAGCTTCTAACAATGTCGGTGTTTCTCCCTGTTTACTGCTCTGGCAGCATCTGCACCAGGTAAGCAGGTCTCAGATGTAACTATGGATTTGCCTTTTTCTCCAGATTTCAGATTGGTTGTTTGCCCTACAACCTCAATTCTTTGATTGATCCACATCATTGATTTTTCGTTTGCTAAGGTTTTCCTTATTGCAAGAACAAGAGTGATGACTTCAAAGCTGTTTAAATGCTGGCCCAAATCCAAGGGTACTGTCTCACCTTTTATTCGGCACTCTTTGCTTTTTGCCTTTGCAAATGTGGTTGAATCCATATTGTAATTTTTTCATGTTGGTTATTTTAATTTTCAACTTCAAAATTTTCATTTCAGACTTTTTAAATAGGTGCTGTTAATCTATTAGCATTCCATGTTTGTTAAGTCATTGTGATCATTTATTTCTAAGTTATCAAATATACTTCAATTCCTTGAACATATATATGAAATAGTTGAATAAAATGTTTCCCGTTAGACCTAACTTAGCTCAGTTTGCATCGGTTTGTACTGATAATATTTTATCCTGATTATTGGTCATATTTTTTGAATGTTTCCAGGATTTTTTTGTTTTTGGCAAATGGACATTTTATGTTTTATAGTACATATTTTAGTAATACCTGATTCTCATTGTTTTACCCCATGATTTAGCTGAATCTGTCTCAGTGTGAGCAGTCACTATGACTCTCCACAGTTTTGCTAAATCCTATTTTTACTTTTTAGCCTGACTGAGATCTTTCGTGTCACTGCATAGCTTAGTGGTCAGCTAATAATTTGGGAAAGGGTTGTACTCAAATACTTCAATTCTATAAAGCATATACGCTTTGCTGGTGTATTTATGTGTAGTTTGGGGAGTGCATTCAAAGTTCAGCCAGTTTTTAAGTCTGCCTTGACTTATACTTTCATCCAGGCCTTCACAGTTCCTCTCTCTAGATGCATAAAGTTTTCTAGTCAGAAAGAGCTATTGGGCAGCTTATCTTAGCCCTTCTACGGCTCTCTTATTTCCAGGATCTCTGTTAAAATTTTGACTGGACCACTGTTTGCCTCCTCACACCAGCAGAGTGGTGTGTTTTCCACATTCATTTCCTATTGCATTTGCTTCTTGCTTAAAAATTACATCAGCCATTCATTTTGCCCTGTCTCCAGAATCATGTCCACACTGCAGCTCAGAAGCTGCTAGTTTTCCTCCTAAGTCCTGATCTGATAAAACATCCACTCTGAATGAGCTGTAATGACTAAAATGGTAGCAGCCACGAGCAAAAAGGCCTACTGCCTTCTTCTCTTTATCTCCAAAACTTTTATCAATTTTTCATGAATAAATGCTACTCTATGACTTACTTGGTCTTTCATCAATTTCTAGAACCCTGAGGAATGTTTGTTGTTGATAATTTTCTTCTATTTATTCAATTTCATGCTTGGTATTTGGAGAGAGAATTCTCAATCTCTCATATGTTTCTACATGTTGCAATAGCCTGAAGTTACCGCCTAGGTATCTGTTTTTGGGTATTAAATCTGACTGGAAACCCTGAACATGAGGATAGAAATGGTAAACTGCTACCTTCCTTGCAGAGTTTTCTATCTGGGCATTGATTTTTCTTACCGAACTAGTCAGATTCCTCAAGAAGGCCCACGTGATTTCCTCTGGAGAGTGAACTAGAAGAAGATAACTTTGATGATTTTGCATCCAGAATATAATGTGTAAATATTCTTCCTGTCTTTAATTCGGTATTCTTTAGCTCACATATGATTATTGCTTTCTAGTTTACAGGCACAAACTTGGAAATTTTTTAGCAAAAATTAGGAATGACATAGATTTTAAAAAATTATAAATGTATGCAGATGTCGAAAGCATTAAAAGAACAGATATTATCTATTCAGGTATAAAAAATATGCTGGATGATAACACGCCACTGTGTAATGTGAAATTCCTCAAAGATAAATAAATCTGATGTCATATTATTATGAAATTTATGTTAATACATGAAGTCAACTAAAATACATTATGTAATATGTAAAATTCAGATGATAAGCTTTCTATAGAATTACACTAAATAAATTTTTGAAGATAATCTTTAGCCAACTTAAAACTGAATAAAGGATAAGAAATTTAAGATAGGGAAATTGTTGAACAACCGTTTTGTGAAGCTTCTTATACTCAAGCCTCAAATTAAGAAACTTATGTAAAAACAGCACTTTGGGAAGCTGAGGTGGGCGGATCACCTGAGGTCAAGAGTTCCAGACCAGCCTGGCCAACATGGTGAAACCCTGTCTCTACTAAAAATACAAAAAAAAAAAAAAAAAAAAAAAAAAAAAAAAAGATAGAAATTAGCCAGTCGTGGTGGTGGGCACCTGTTAACCCAGCTACTTGGGACGCTGAGGTAGGAGAATCGCTTGAACCGGGGAGGCGGAGTTTGCAGTGAGCCAAGATCGTGCCATTGCACTCCAGCCTGGGCAACAAGAGCGAAACTCCATCTAAAAAAAAAAAAAAAAAAAGAGCTGGGCGCAGTGGCCTACACCTGTAATCCTGGCACTTTGGGAGGCTGAGGCAGGCAGATTACCTGAGGTTAGGACTTCAAGACCAGCCTGGCCAACATAGTGAAACCCTGTCTTCACTCAAAATACAAAAAATTAGCTGGGTGTGGTGGCTCACACCTGTAATCTCAGCTGCTCGGGAGACTGAGGCAGGAGAATCACTTGAGCCCGGGAGACGGAGGTTGCAGCGAGCCAAGATCGCACCAGTGCACTTCTGCCAGGGCTACAGAGTCAGACATCGTCTCAAAAAAAAAAAAAAAAAGGAAACCTAATTGCATGATCTGTGGTCAGACGTCTTGGCCTAAGCCATTCTGTAACCCTATTTGTTTATTTCATGGTATCATGACATCAGTTACATTAACTTCATTTCACATTTCTTAAGGAATCTTTGCCAGATTTACTGGTCATAAAATAGTTTCATGTTCTGTTCTACTTATTACTTGCAAACATTGCTCAAATAGTTATACATTTAGAACACCCTGCTGGGAAAAATAACAAAGTATCTCTGACAAAACCAGAAAGCACCAGAATGACAGCATGGAGTAATGGTAAGTAACTATGCTCCAGAGTAGGAGCATTTCAAACCCTGGTTTCACATTTTGGCCTGACACTTACTGTCAGGGTACCTTAGATTCTGTGGTATTTCTCATGTTCTATCTTTACAAACTAATGCAGGACCTAGTATAATAGGCATTCAAAAATTAATGCATGAAAAAAATGGAGATTATGTAACTACTTTATGCCTCACTATCTTCATTCATAGATAGAAAATAAAATATTATATATTTATATTATTTTATATAGTAAGTTATTGTTAAACTGAAACACACACACACACACACACACACAGGAACTGGCAATGTCCAGACTGGAGTACGTCTTCGTTAAATGTTAGATGCTATCATTTGTTTAAGTGTTTGCATTGTTATTAAAAAACCTAAGAAGTTATTTTCTCCAGCATTAAAATTCACATCAATATGTCTTTTAAATTTAGAAATACTATGAAACAGTCACCTGGAGCTGCTTTGAATATACCTCTTTCGTTTAATCATGCTTTATCTTGCACCCATGCCTGTTTCTTTTAATAAATTGTGCTTATAAAGGTACATATAGTGTATAATTCAATAAAATAAAAATACGCATAGAAAAATTATGATGACATGCAGAAAAAGGTTAATAATTGTTGTGTGTAAGGGGATTCTGGGTGTTTTCATTAAAAATTATTGCACTGAAATTTTTCAAAATGTTTGTGATTATCAATTGTTACTTTTATAATCAGCAGAAACTATGTATAAAGTAGTAATACAGAATTGTTTATACACTATAAGGAAATGTAAAAATATGTAAAGCAAATACACCAAATATTAACAATTTGAAACATGAATTAAAGACCTACAGATAATTTTGCTTCTAACATTCTGCAATTTCTAGTATGATTTGATATTTCCTTCATAATAAAAAAAAACTTAGCTTTAAAAAGCAAAATGTAGGAATTTTATATAAAGTGATTAGGTAAGTGAGAGGACTTCAGATGGACAGAATGATATGACAGTTTGTTATATTTAGAAAAAGAGGAATTTGGAGGTAAAAAAAGTATGAAAGTAGAGGTTGTGGAAAGCAAGAATGGATGGTTTTGCAAAAAATCTTTGAGACAACTAAAAGTAGCTGAGGAAACACATTAAGAGCCTTCTTCTTGTATTCATATTGGCATAGACAAATTTAATGAGAGTAAACGGGTTGAGTTAAGTCAGTTTCCTGGATTGTCTTCTTGTTTGCAGTTATTACAGACACGTTTAGAGTAATATATTATCAATATTGGTCTTGGGGAGGGCATTTTTAAAGAATGATCATTAAAAGGCCAGAATACACAGGGCACGTTGGCTTATGTCTGCAATCCCAGCACTTTGAGAGACCAAGGTGGGTGGATCACTTGAGGTTCAGGAGTTTGAGACCAGCCTGACCAACATGGTGAAACCCCATCTCTACCAAAAAATACAAAAATTAGCTGGGAGTGGTGGCACATGCCTGTAGTTCTAGCTAATCTGGAGACTGAGATGGGAGAATCACTTGAACCCGGGAGGAGGAGGTTGTAGTGAGCCGAGATTGTACCACACTGCACTCCAGCCTGGGTGACAGATTGGGAGCCTGTCTAAAACAAACAAACAAACAACAACAACAAAAACCAGCTAGCATCCAAGATCTATAAACTTTACAAAAACATAGAAAATTTTTTGAGACTTAAACATACATATATATGCATATGCATACATATAAACAGAAATAAGTACAAAATATACTATTTTAGATTATGACGTTAAAAGATTTAAATTAGTGAAAATGTAATAAATGCATGCACTAATAAACTGTAAATCAATATATTGAAAAAATAAATTTATATCACAGAACAAAATAATTTATTTAACACAATTTTAATATATAAACTTATTAAAGATTTCCAGAAAACTGTTTAAAGCAAGATATTCCTGTGGTTTAATATATTTGACTTGATGTGGAGAGACATTTCAAAAGTTTTGGTGCCTAAAGCCTGCAAATTTTTAAAAACAGTCCTTCCAGATTTGCAGCCCAGTTTTCTGGTATCAATTATCAAAGTTTCCATGAATGAATGACACTGCAACGAGCACAAAAGGAGGTAACAACAACTGGGCTTAAAGACAGCGACATCCACAACTGCATGCTCTCCAGTTGAGCCCTCCCAGAAGTATTAATTATTTCGTCTGGGAAAATGGAGCCCTTAGGTGTGGGGTTCAGAGAAGGTCCATTGTTTTTTTCACTTGCTGGATAAATGAAGAACAGTGTTGCTGTACTTAGTTTGTAGGGTCTCAGGGAATAAGAGATACAGTACACTGATGAAGCAAATTTAAGTCAATATTTTCTGAATGCAGGAAAAAATGAGTCTCCCTGCAGACAATAGAAAGAACTTTTGGGCACAGGTAGGGGAATATTACCCTCTCAGGAAGTGGAGGGTGATTAAAAGAGATTTATTTCTCAAGTACTGTGGAAGTTTCACGAAGATGTAGAAATTAAGTAGGCTAACGATGAAATTTTGCCACACCAATAAATGAATTTAAAATAGATAACTCAAACCAACAAAGTCAAAATTACATATATATATATATATATATATGTATACAAGTATGTAAACATGTGTTCATAGGTCATGTTTCATGAGTGAAGGAGGATTATTCTTCAGGATTTAATTCCTGTGACTATATTGAAGGTTGTTAATGAGTGGCAAGACTTTAGTGTATTACTCCAACAAAAGTTGATATCTTATTTCACTTATTGTAATGATTACTTTTTATCATCAACTTATGCACTTAAAATTGTTGTTGGTCTTGCTATATTTAGAGATAATCATGTCTATAGTGAATGCAGAGTGGCACTCTTCCAATATGCTAAACTATACAAGTTGTGACCTAATTTATCTCATAATGGGTACATACTCGAATTCCACATGGCTTAATTACACCCAGTTGTCCCTGGTAAGTATTCCAGCAGTGCCTATCTGCAGTTGAGTGAGGGGTACTACTCCAATTAGTTTGAATATTCTTCTAATATTCTGCATACCATTATTTCAATGCTTTTCACATATTTTAGCCTACTAAGATCAAACTTTCAAGACTTTGAATTTCCTAACATTAAACATTGTAGTTTATTTCAGAATGACACAGTCATAGGTGTAGAAGAGTAGGAAGAAGGAAGTCAACAGAGTAATTTGGAAAACAAGCAGGTTTTAGAATTAGAAAGCTATTTAGATACTGTCACATGCCTCTTGAAGATTGGTTAGATATGGAGGACTCTGAAAGGGAAAGATTAAAAAAGAAAGTTTTCCAAAATCAAATCTTTTGTTCTTATTTTTTGGTTTGTTTTTTAGCTCAACATCTCCAATTAATCATTTACTTTTTCCTTTTTAATAATGTTCTGTAATTTACTACCGAAGCTGTGTAATTTATCTCTGATGTTAGTATTACTTTTGCTTGATACATTTTATCAAAATGTTCGTTTTAAAAATTAAACAAATAGTTATTGAGTAATACAGGTGAACATACGTACGTTTTGTCATTTGGTACACAAACACATACAAAGATTTCATGCTCTTTGAATTCTGACTCCTGAGCTTACAATATCCTTTATGGTACCATTTTGGCTCTGCTCTTTTGATCTTGAGTGAATGATTTTTTTTTTATCTACTCTCATCATTGGACATTGCTCCTTTTCTGTAGTAGTCTAGATTTCCTGTCATCTCCAGTTGTCATGGTAAGAATAGCAAAATTGCCTTGTTCATTTATTTTTCATATATTACCAATATGATTTTTAATCTATGTCTAATTCTTCAACTTTAAGTCATAAGATGACTGAAGTGTTTTGTATTAAGAAACAATGTTATACTTTCTGGGAGATAGTAATGGTCTATTTTGTGGGGTTTGGGATACACTGTTGACTGTATTTGTCAAAAGCTCAATGAGTGTGCAGTTAAGTATGTGCATTTAATGGCCTCTGAGTTTTGCAGCAAAAGGAGAAAATTGTAAACAAACATGGATGGCTAGATACTGATATGCATGCCAAGATACTCAAAAAAGTATATTGATACTTGTAGTTTATGTTGAAATGCATAAAAGTAAGATGTATTAATGGATAGTTACTATTAGTGCATTAATGTATAGCATTACATGCAATATATCATACACTGTATTAAAGTATATTTAGAAAGTAGTAAAGGCAGAATTCAAATCCAACTTTTGTGATCCTTAAATCTATATTCTGTCACGCTTTTATACTCCCACCTTAAACTCTCCTTTTCCTACTTATACCAACTAGGACCGGCAAGAAAGTAGAATATTTGAAAGAAAGTCTTTAATGCTTTTTTTGTCTCATGTTTTCTGTTAACAATAATATTAACTTAGAATTGTATTAATATGTAATTTATTTCACCCTTAAAAGCTTACTTTCTTTTCTTTTCTTTTCTTTCTTTCTTTCTTTTTTTTTTTTTGAGATGGGGTCTTGCTCTGTCACCCAGGCTGGAGTGCAGTGGTACAATCTCGGCTCACTGCAACCTCCGCATACTGGGTTCAAGCAATTCTCCTGCCACAGCCTCCCGAGTAGCCTGGGCACCACCATGCCCAGCTGATTTTTGCATTTTTAATAGAGACGGGTTGTCACCATGTTGGCCAAGCAGGTCTCAAACTCCCGACCTCAGGTGATCTGCCTGCCTCAGCCTCCTAAAGTGCTGAGATTACAAGTGTGAGCCACGAAGCCCAGCCTTGCATTTTTTTTTTTAATGTCAGGTATCCATGCTATTATAGTCAGTTCTTAATGCATGATTTGGAGCACTGAAATTGAAACATGATTTAGTCATTAAAACTGAGTAGTCACTTTTTCATCTTTCCTTATCTTTATTATCTATATAGTAATAAATATGAATGTAGAATTTGTGACTGAGAGGTGAGGTCAGATATTTAACCATATTTTCTCATAAACTTCCTTGGCAGAGACATTAAGCATACCTCCTAAAGAAATCACATTACCAAAATGTTTATACAGCAGTCAAAGATATATTTTATATCAATCTTTAATACACCATTTGTTTGTTTTCAAGTCTGGAAGTAGATCTATCATTTAGCTAGAGACAGCATTTCACAGACCTGTCATTCTTTATGGTGTTCATACATTTTCTAAAGAGAGTACTTTTTTTTTATTTCTTTCTTTTAGAACTATGTTAAGTCACACAAAATGAAACAGATTGTAAAACATGATTTCCCAAATGAATTATAACATTCTCTATGACTTAATTTGTCTTGACAATTTTTGTAATGGCAATACAGTATTTTTTCTGACAAGTACAATTAGGTTTGGTGAAGCACACTTATTTCATGTTTCTGAGAAAGCAACTCAGCTCAAACGGAGAAATCTCTATGACAGAATGGACAGGGCAAAAGAGAGAGATGATACACTTAAGTAAATTAATGTTGAACTAGGATTCATAAAACATAAAACAAAGTCATAAGCCACTATTATAAAAGTTTAATCAATAACCTGCTTAAAGTAGAATAGATTGCATAATGCTTATGAGCCTTTTAGACTCAGAGTTGAGAGAAAGAGAGAGAAAATCAGATTTTTTCTTCATCATCATAAATAATATTGAATAATTTTCATAACTCAAGCATATGATCAGTTATGGGACAATTATAGCACTCTTTCAAAATTAAGAAAGATATTTTGATAATAAATCCATATATGTTTATTTCTAGAGAAATGCCTAAATAATAATTTAGATATTTAGGCAGTTATAAAAATGGTACCTTATCTCTGCAATAGAGTACATGTGTCCCTCTGAAGGTCAGGGAGTGATTAAGACTACTCAAAATTATTTAAATCCTGGGGGTATTATGGATTGATTTTACTAACCACATAATCAGACACCGGAGATATCTTATTGTCAATGTTGTTGTAACTTGGCAGTACTTTAATTTCCAGCATATTCTTAAATTTTAGAACCTTCTGAGATTACCTCTCTTTTGGAGGCACATTGCCTCACTGACTATAGGACTGATGACTGCTAACTCATTATGGGAAACTTAGTTCCCAGCTATTTCAGAAGATTCTCTAGAAGCAAGATTATTTATAACTCTTTATTATCTCCTTGTGGCTTACATTACTTCTTGTTTTAACCAACAGACTTCAGCTTCACTCCAATCACTTTTGGAAAGTGTATGTTACCGTCCTTTATCATAGCAAACTCCAAGTGTTCCCTGATCCATTCTTCCCCAAATACTGTCACAAATACCATTCATTATTGTCTAGTCACAGCTCATACAAGACTAACATGAAATTTTTTTGTTTAATGCAGTTTTGCCAAAAGGAATGATAGCATAGCAGATATGAAATAAAAATGTCATGTAGCTGTTGGTTTGTGAACAGTTTTGTATACTAAGTTATTTTATTTATTTATTTTAATTGACAGATAAATTTGTATATTTTTTTTTACCATCTTTTGGTATCCTGTCCTCTCATTAGAACATCACCTCCAGGCTCATAACTTTTTATTGGGGCCTGTTTTTCCTTACCTCAGAGAAAGGCCCCGTAACAATACAGCTTCCTTTTTTTTTTTTTTTTTTGGACAAGTACAATTAGGTTCAGTGTAACACACATATTTCATTTTTCTGTGAAAGAAATTTTTTACTTGATCCTAGCCTGAAATCTGAATTTCCTATATATGGACAGATGTCCCAGAATCACTTGACTCTCCAGGCCCTAGAATTGAAACTACCTTTGCAAAGATTATAACAGTGAGTATATTATGAGAAAGAGATCTGATCTAACCAACCTCCATCTTACCTTTAACTTTCAAAGCTTCGTGAGTCATTCCTCAGCTTGGGCCCTTTAACTTTGGGAGAAAGTTAGTTTACAGTTTAAATGATCATAGCCTTTCCCCAAAACTCCACTGCCCCATGAATTTAATGAGACCACTAGGATAGAGGAGTCTGAATCCTGCTAAGGCGTAGACCTAAAGATTACCAGCTATTATTCCAGAGGTCACAAAATTTGGAATTTCGCCCAGTACTCCTGCAGACAACATCACTGTTGTAGAACCAAAGATTGGCCTTTTGAGATTTCTTTTCAGATTTTTGCATTTCTGAAGATGATGACTCCACCTGGACCTGCCAGCTTGTCCTGTGTCCCCACTCAGAAGTAGACTCAACATGCACAAAGACCATTTTCCACACTCCTATAATTGCACCCCCAGCCAGTCAGTAACACCTATTTTTATAGTCATCCCCTTTCCCCCAAACTATCCTGGAAAAACCCTAGCCTCAGAATTTTCAGAGGAGCTGATCTGAATAATAATAAAAGTCTGGTCTCCTGTTCAGTCCCCTGTGCATGAATTGAACTCTTTCTCTATTGCAAGTCACCTGTCTTGATAAATTAGCTCTGTCTGGGCAGTGGGCAAAATGAACCTATTGGGCAGTTACAGTATCATTTGAAACTAATGCTCTACCCGCCTGTCATCCCTATTCCTAATTCATGTTTGGAGACTCTAACTTTCCAAGGTCAGCTTTTGTTACCGGCAGTGAATACGTACAGGTCTGTAGCAACCTCCATTCTTGTCACCTCAGAAGAAAGAATTTGACTGAGGGGCATAAGGCAGAAGGAGAGACTGAGGCAAGTTTTAGTGCAGGAGTGAAAGGAAGTAAAATATACTTGGAAGAGAGCTAAGCAGGCGACTTGAGAGATCAGCTGTGTGGTTTGACCTTTTGACTTGGGGTTTTATACATTGGCGTATTTCCAGGGTCTTGCATTTCTTCTGCCCTGATTCTTCCCTTGCGGTGGACTGTCTGCATGTGCAGTGGTCTGCTAGCACATGGGAGGGGGCATGCACAGTGTGTTTACAGAAGTTGTACGCATGCTCTCTTGAGGCATTCTTCCCTCACCAGTCTAGGGTACCAGTTAAACTCCACCATTTTGCCTCTTAATGTGCATGTTTGAACCCCCTCCTGAGATCTTATTGGGAAGCTGCTGATCATCAGTTTCAGGTCTTTTTTTTTATCTACTGGGAGACTGCCGTTCCCTGGCAGTGGCTATGACCAATTATTACTTTAGAGTGACAGTTAACAACTGCCTGACCATCACTGGACGGTCACCTGACACTCCTTGTGTGTGCGAGGGGGAGCCCTCTCCTGCCCTGCTCATACCTGCCTTGCTACCCACTGTCACCACTTTAATTCCTATCCATTCTACTTTATCCTGACATCTCCTCTTGTCCCTGCACTCCTTTCTATTGTCCTCCTCTTACTACGGACCCACATGATATCCGACCAAATTCATTTTAGGAATAGCAATCTGCTTCTCTTAATCATCACTTCTGTTGACCTAATTCAGGCCCACATCATTTCTTACCTGTTCTCTTTCAAAACCTTCTACTCTCTGGTCTCCCTTTCTCTCTCTCTATCCTGCCATTTAATTGTTACATTGTATTCAAAATTATCTTTCTAAATCACGTGTCTTATTATGCAACTACCTGACAAAATAATTTCAATTGTCTATAATATAAAGTCAAAAATCCTAATTATGATATTTTCAACAAAACTCTTAAAATCAGTTTATTTTTACCTTTCTCACCTAGCACTTTCTACCATGCACCTATAGTTCAAGGTTTCAGGTTTGCTGAATTTTCCAAATATGCCATGCCCAGAATGCTTCTTATGCTTTCTCTTTTTTATCTGCTTTATTAGCTTCCATCTATACTTTGTGAATGAGAACAAACTGTACTACCTTTCTGAAGTATTCCTGAATTGCTTTATGAAATATTAATTACCTTCCTTGTTATACATTCCCAATATTTTTTAGAGATACCAACTAGAAGAATTATTACAAATAATTAGATTGTAATTGTTAAAAAACATTCTCTTCCAATATCGTGGAGAGGATTTGGTGTGCATCCCTCTTTATATTTTAGGCACTTAGCAAAGCATGCAGTACTTTGTGTTCAACGCATAAATTATTTGTTAATTTGAAAAGATAATGTAATCATATTAAAGTTATCAACATTTTAAACTCTAAATATAGATATTTAGTCTTCTGATCAAAGTTTACAAGGATGAGCCGGAGGTGAGGTGTGGAGACTCAGGCATCAGGAATATGGACTATGAAAAATTGCAGAATGATTCATATTAAGTACTTATATGATGACTGATGTCCTAGAGGAAAATTTTTATCCAGCTACTTCTAAAATTTCATTTAAAACACTTAGCAATGCTTCCCCACCTCCACGCCCACTCCCAGCCTTGACACACACTGGCTGCATTTTAGTCTGGATGCATTTTCTCTTTCACAATCACAAAAGTCTTTCCATTTAAGAACTGCCAGTGCTGCAGCCAGAGTGAGGGGTCATCCAATCTCAGTTCTTAACTTTATTTGGTTTAAAAATTTATTCCCTCAGTCTTGGATGACTCTATATCTATAACCTTACCTGGGAGGTTTATAAATTCCTGTGGTATGAAGTGGGATCCTTTTCCAGGCCCATAACAGAAACAAGCCGTGATTTGGGGGATAATGTCACTTTTCTTGTTTATTGTGCTATAACTAGGCATAGCCACTCAGACATTGTTTTCTAAACTCTCTAATACAAAAGTAACTCTACCTTATTCTACAGCAATGCACTTGCCCTCCCAAAATCTCACTTTATGTATTTAATGTGCATTTAAGTATATAGTGCAAGCAAGAAAAGATGTGCTTTTCTTGCCTGCAAAGAGCTTAAAAGTTAGAGATATTGAGAGCTGCGAAGCATAGGAAGAGACTATTCCTGCTTGACTGTAAATGTGTACTAAAAAGAAAAATGAAAATGTATATTGGTGTAAGAGCGTGGTAAACCTTGACAGACAGACAAAGGAGTTGGTATCAGTAAGACGATCAATTAAAGTTACTGATGATTGAAAAATTTTATGAAGACAATGAGGGCAAAGCCTGCATTCTGAGATTAGAGAAGTTAATATTAATGATGGTGTTGATGAGAAAGAGTCAGAGAAGTCAAATGGTAGCTTAATTTCTGTGCTGTGCTGAAAATTATGGGTTAAAGGGTAGTGAAGGACATTAAGTAATCAAAGAATGAAAACTGGTGTAATGTTTAGGGAATCGCAAACTGAAAGAAAGATTACTGGTAACTTCAGCACTTTCAGTAAAATGTGAGAATAAAACAAAAATTTCATCTGTCATTACAATTGAAAAATATAAGATTGAAACATAGGAGAGTCTACATATTTAGAAGAAATCTTTTCCTTTTTTTTCCTTGGTCATGATCCAACCATGGTGAAGAATTATGAATCTTCTAAGAAGATGGCAATAATCCCAAGTGGTTTTCAACACCTTTTGTCTCTTCATAAGAATTTATCCGCTGTTGCCTTTGATAGTCTTGGCTTTTACCTTGAACTTCTTTATTTGATATGACAGCCTCGAAATTCTCTCTGCTGGGATACAGGTTAAAATCACATGAGATTTCCAACTGGTATGCTTTATGCAACGTGAACCACTGACTCTTCTGTCCTTGCTCCTGGCTTGCCTTCTGTCTTTTCTCATCCTAACCTGTTCCAACTTTAATCTGGCTTTCTCCAAATTGAGCTAATTTCTATTTAAAAAGGTTAAATTAGTGATGTATAAGTGGGTGGATGTGAAGCAACTGTATGAAGCACTAACTGTAACCCTAATGTGCTTTTAAATAATATCTCAGTGTTAAAATGGCAGGAGAACATGCAGACTGAACATAATGGAAGGGAAATGTTTAAAGAAAATTTTATAGGTAGTCATGACCTGAGTTGATATGAAGAACTCCCTGGAAACATGTTTGTGGTAAATACAATGCAAAATAAAACTTTTAGAGTGTTTCCCTTATAGCTCATATTTCATAAAAACCTTCAATTCATGGAGCCGTCCTGTGAACATTTACTGCAAAGTAAAAAGATGTTTTAAAAATTATTAGTAGCATATGATGGAAAAAGAGATGAGACTGACTTTCAGGCTCCTTTCCACAGGCTTCCAACAGATACTTATGCAAAAGGTTGGTGGCAGGGCATAAGACTAGAAGCCCCGTTGGTGGAGCAGGTGTCTAAGAGATGATTGGTTGCAGCTTGTTCACAGGAGCAAAGATCTGCCCTATTGCAACTCACCCTTCTTTCATAAGAATGCAAAGTCTTAGGCCACTAGTAGAGGCCATTAAGTCTTCTTGGCTATGGGGTTGAGGTAAAAATTTATTGCTTCCAGGGAAGACATAGAAACAAAATCTGTCCACCTCTGAGAAAAGAGTAGGAAACATTTCTGGCTTTAGGATACAGACAATTTATACTTTGCTTCTGGAGGAGATGTACAAGTAAATACCCTGTGCCTGATAGGAAAACCAATGTATAATTTCTTGTTGCTCCTGCAACAAACTGCCACAAACATGGTAGTCTAAAACAACACACATATATTACCTTACCCATCTGGATCTCAGAAGTACAAAATAGATCTCACCAGACTAAAACTAAAGTGTCTGAAGTTTCATTGTTTCCAGAGCTCTAGAGGAAAACCCATTTCCTTTCCTTCTCCAGCTTCCAAAACCTGCCTGTTTTTCTTAGCACATGTTCCCCTTCCAATTGCTGATTAAGTTGTTTTGTTTTATTTTTATCTGTGTTACCTGACCCTTTTCCTGCCTCCTTATTTGACTGTTAAGGACTGTTGTGATTATATCAGACTCACCTAATTTGAGATATTATTTTATTTTAATATCTGCTGATTAGGCCGGGTGCGGTGGCTCATGCCTGTAATCCCAGCACTTTGGGAGGCCGAGGTGGGTGGATCACGAGGTCAGGAGATTGAGACTAGCCTGGCTAACATGGTGAGACCCCATCTGTACTAAAAATACAAAAATTAGCTGGGCGTGGTGGCACGTGCCTGTAATCTCAGCTACTTGAGAGGCTGAGGTAGGACAATCGTTTGAACCAGGGAGTCGGGGGTTGCAGTGAGCCGAGATTACGCCACTGCACTCCAGCAGCCTGGCGACAGAGCAAAGGCTCCGTCTAAAAAAAAAAAAGAAACAAAAAAGATCTGCTGACTAGCAGACTCATACTGGAAGCAGCTAGATATAGCTGAAGAAAGAATGAGCAAACTTAAATATGTCAATAGAGGTTGCACAAATTAAAACATAAGGGAAAAAAAAAAAACACAAACCAGAATAGAGCATCCAGTAATCGTGAGACAGTATCAAGCAATGCTACAGAAAAGAAACGTGTTCCAGAAGAAGAAAAGAGAGAGATTTGGGTAGAAGAATTATTAGAAGTGCTACTGGCTTAGAACTTGCTGAATTTTTTGAAAGATAACATGCCACCCATGCAAGAAGCCCAGAGATCCTAAGCAGGAAACACACATACATGCTCACACACTCACACACAAAAGCCACACCTATACACATCACAAACTCCTGAAGAACAAAAATAAAAAGATCTACTGACAGTCAGGCAAAGGTTAAAGAAACATCCCATATATAACCACAAATGTAAGAATTCCACAGGGATTCTCATTAGAAGCTGTGCAGGCCTGAAGACAACGAAGTGTTCTCTTCAAAGTATGAGGGAAATCATAACTGTCACCCCAGATTTTAATAGCATAAAAGAGACTTTTTCAGAAAAACCATAGTGAATAAAGAGCACGATTTAGCAAATCTGCACTACATGAAATGTTAAAGGAGGTTTGTCATGCAAAAGGATAGTGACACGTGAGGAAAATTAGGATCTACAGAAAGAAATGAACTACATTAAAAATGGTATACATGAGGTAAATATGGAAGACTTTTTCTGATTTTAATCACCATAATTGATAATTGATGGTCTGTAAGCTAAAGTAATAAAAATGTGTTGTGGGCTTTGTAACAAAAAACAGAAGGAGAATACATAGTAACAATAATAGCACAAAGTGTAAGAGGGGTATAACAGAACTGCAGACAGGCAGGAGACAGTGGCATGTGCCTATAATCCCAGCTATTCAGAAGGCTGAGGGACAGGATCACTTGAGCACAGGAGGTGGAGGCTGCAGTGAGCTATGAATGGACCACTGTACTCCAGCCTGGGTGACAGAGTGAGACCCTGTTTAAAATAAAGAACTATACAAATAGTCCTGACTAGTTTGATTGACAATATTTTTAATTTATGATGGTGCAAAAGTGATATGCATTCAGTAGAAACTGTACTTCAAATTTTTTCTCAGGCTAGCAATATGAAGTCTGATATTCTCTTACGATGCTAGGCAAGGGCAGTGAGGAGCAGCTCCCAGTCAGCCCCACGATGACGAGAGTAAGCAGCCATGGCCTACACTGCACTGTGTTGCCGGATGAGTCGGTCCAGCCGTCGGCGAATGTAAGTGTTCTGAGCATGTTTTCAGTAGGCCAGCCTAAGCTATGATGTGCAATAGGTGATATGTATTAAATAAATTTTTAACTTACGATTAGTTTTTCTGAATGTAACCCCAATATAAATCGAGAATCATCTGTACACTATGCATGAAACTCTGTAACATTATGTGATGACAGCATATGAAAAAATACACTTATTTTAAATAGAAATATAACATCTAAAATCATAAAAGCAATATCTAATAAGTCATCAGTAGACATAGAATTATAAACAAGAATCAACCCAAAAGAAGGAAGGAAGAAAAAATACATATAGAAAACAACAATATTGTATCTTTAAACTCAACAACAGCAAAAAATCACTGTGAATATGAATTTTTTAACGCTAAAGTTGCAGACTGTCATACTGGATAAGAGGAAATTTCCAAATACATATTTTCTACAAGACGCACGCTTTAAATATAATGACATAAATTTAAGTCAAACAGATGAAAAAATACCACTATATTAATATCAGAGAGTACATTTCAGAACAAGAAAAATTACAAATGTTTGTAAAGAAGGGTATTATGTAATAATAAAGGATTTCATTTATGAACACCTAATGATTCTAAATGCATGTTCACATAATATGAGGGCCTCAAAATACAAAGGAGGAATAGAAAAAGCTGCAATTAAATAGTTGGAGAATTATGAGATCTATGAAAACCCATCATCCTACTTGACCTAGTTTAATTTATTATTATTATTATTAAAGATGGTGTTTCTCAATGTTTCCCAGGCTGGTCTCAAACTCCTTGGCTCAAGTGATCCTCCCACCTCAGCCTCCCAAAGTGTTGGGATTCCTGGCACGAGCCACCGAGCCTGGCTGACCTACCTGACATTTAGAGGACATGCTATAACTGCAGAATACACGTTTCGTCAATGTGGATCTCAGCATCTACCAGAAGAAACTATCAGTCTTTTGGACAGATAACACACACGTCACTAACCTATCTCCTTTCTGAATATGCAGGCAACTTTTCTTTTTCCTTGAGAGTATAAGACAGTATCTAAATTACTGACCAGGAGCATGGGATCAACCTTCAAAATGATGTAGAAGACAAGAGATGCACGAGTAAACAAGAAATAAACAAAAGAAGGAGACAAAAAGTGACACAGGAGAAACCAAAGAAGGCTCTCAGTGTCTGATGATCCTTGCATGAACCCTCTCATCTCCACCTAAATGACGTATCAGTGGTTTTCTGAACGTGACTTCTATTTTCTGCTTTGTATTATTCTGTCTTCACACTGCTATAAAGAAATACCTGAAACTGAGTAATTTATAAAGAAAAGAGATTTAATTGACTCACAGTTCCATAGGCTATACAGGGGGCATAGCTAGGGAGGCCTCAGGGAACTTGCAATCATGGCAGAAGGGGGAAGGGGAAGCAAGCACACCTCCACGTGGCACAGGAGAGAGAGAGAGAGAGTGAAGGGGAAGTGCCATGCACCTTTAAACCATCAGATCTCAAGAGAACTCACTCACTATTATGAGAATAGCAAGGGAGAAATCTGTCCCCTTGATCCAATCACCTCCCTCTAGATCTCTCCCTCAGCATTGGAAATTAAAATTCAACATGAGATTTGGGTGGGGACACAGAACAAAACCATATCAGCTTCCATACTGGTTCCATTTATCATTTTATCTTGTCTAAATTTAATATATTCTTCTAGTGGTAATTCAAACTTTTTAAAAAAGGACTTCAGCTTTTATTTTAGATTCAGTGGGTACATATGCAGGTTTGTTATGTGAGAATTTTGCATGTGGAATGAATATATTGTATGCAGAATGATCTCATCATCTAGGTAGTGAGTGTAGTACCCAAGAGTTAGGTTTTCAACACTTATCCCCCTCCTTCTTTCCTCTCATAGGAGTCTCCAGTGTCTACTGTTGCCATCTTTATGTTCATGAGTATCCAATATTGAACTCTCACTTATAAGTGAGGACATGCAGTATTTCATTTACCTTTCCTGTGTTAATTTGCTTAGGATTATAGCCTGTAGCTCCATTCATTTTGCTGCAAATGATATGATTTTATTCTTTTTTAAGACTGCATAGTATTCCATGGTGTATATGTACCACATTTTCTTTATTCAATCTAATGTTGTTTGACACCTGGGTTGAATCTGTATCTGTGGTGAATAGTGCTACAATGAACATACTAGAGCAGGTGTCTTTTTCATAGAATGATTTATTATATTTGGATATATAGCCAGTAATGGGATTTCTGGGTTGAATGGTAGTTCTGTTTTAAGTTCTTTGAGAACTTTCCAAACTGCTTTTTACAGTGGCTGAACTAATTTACATTCCTACCAACAGTGTATCAGCATTCCCTTTTCTCTGCAACCTCACCAACATCTGTTATTTTTTGACTTTTTAACAAAAGCCATTTTAACTGGTGTGAGATAGTATCTCATTGTGGTTTTGATTTGCATTTCTGTGATGATTAGTGATGTTGAGCTTTTTTTTTTCATGTGATTGCTGGTCACTTGTATGTTGTCTTTTGATAAGTGTCTGTTGTAATGTCTTTTGCCTGCTTTTTAATAGGGCTATTTGTGTTTTGCTTGTTGAATGTTTAAGTTCCTGATAGATTCTGGATATTAGACCTTTGCCATATCCATAGTTTGTGAATATTTTATCCCATTCTGTAGGTTGCTTACTCTGCTGATGGTTTTGTGGGTTTTCTTTTTTTCTGTGAAGAAGCTCTTTAGTTTAATTAGGCCCACTTGCCAATTTTTATTTTTGTTGTAACTGCTTTTGAGGATTTAGTCATAAATTCTTTCCCAAGACCAATGTCCAGAATAGTGTTTTCTAAGTTTCCTTCTGGGAGTCTGATAGTTTGAAGTCTTACATTTAATTTTTTAACTCAACTTGAATTAATTTTTGTATATGGTTAAAGGGAAGGGTCCACTTTAATTCTTCTGCCTGTGGATAGCCAACTATCTCAGCACTATCTATTGAATAGGGAGTCCTTTCTCCATTGCTTATTTTAGTTGACTTTGTCAAACCTCAGATGGCTGTAGGTGTGCAATTTTATTTCTGGGTTCTCTATTCTGTTTCAGTTGTCTGTGTGTCTGTTTTTGTACCAGCACCACACTGTTTTGGTTACTATAGCCTTATAGTACAGCTTGAAGTCGGGTAATTTGATGCCTCTGGTTTTGTTCTTTTTGCTTAGGATTGCTTTGGCTAGTTGGGCTCTTGTTTAAGTCCCAAGTAAATTTTAGCATAGTTTTTCTTTTTATTAATTCTGTGAAAAATTACACTGATAGTTTGATAGGAATAGCTCTCAATCTATAGATTGCTTTGGGCATTGTGGACACTTTGAAAATATTGATTGCTTGAATCCATGAGCATGGGATGTTTTTCCATTTGTTTGTGTCATCTACGATTTTTTGCAGCAGTGTTTTGTAGCTTTCCTTGTAGAGTTTTTTCACCTTCTTGGTTAGATGCATTCCTAGGTTTATTTTTTCTTTTCTTCTTTTTTTTTCTGGCTGATATCAATGGGATTGGATTCTTGATTTGGCTCTCAGCTTGAACATTATTGGTGTATAAACTTTTATATTTTGAAGAAGACATTCTTGAACAAAAATATGGAAGGAAACTTAATCTCTGATATACTGCAGGTATTTAGCAATATCAATTAGTAATTTTAGTTTACTATTGATATTAATAATAACCTCAAAGTGTAAGTACCTCATGAATAAGAAATGACACAGTGTTCTGAAATTATATAGGCATTTTCAAAATTATATTGCTATCATTAGCCTTTATGTTGTTTTTATTTCCTGAAATATTTAATTTGCATATTTATTTGTTCTCTAATTCATATAGCAATTTTTCAAAATACAGAGTAATGCAAAAACAATGACTAACAATGTAAGCGAACATTTCTTACAGTATATTTGTAAAGACTACAATTAGAAAAGAGAATTTAGGTAATACTTTCCAAATATTGTTGTAACGCTATCACTTTCTTTAAGCATTTTCATATGTTATGCCTTATTATATACTTTTCTCATGCATTAAGCTTAATGAAAACAGGCTCCTTTAATAAAGTGAACTAAAGGATAATTTTTATATTTTTTCTAATCTATTTCTAATTTTATTAATTTAATTATTTTTCAAAGCTTCATCAATGTAGGCTAAATTCAAAGATTGTTACTGCTTTTGTGTATTTTTTACCTTTATTTACAGTTAAATATTATAAAAATTGTACAACAGGTAAGCTAACCATGGGCAAAAACACTGAAAAGAACTTATTATAATCTTTGACTTTAATTTTTTTAAAATTTTTTGGGACAGTCTCACTCTGTCGCCCAGGCTACAGTGCAGTGGTGCAATCTTGGCTTAATGCAACCTCCGCCTCCCAGGTTCAAGCAATTCTCCCACCTCAGCTTCCTGAGTAGATGGGATTACAGGTGCCTGCCACCACATCTGGCTAATTTTTGTATTTTTGTAGAGACAGGGTTTTACCATGTTGGCCAGGCTGATCTCGGGCTCCTAACCTCCGTGATCCACATGCCTTGGCCTCCCAAAGTGCTGGGATTACAGGCGTGAGCCACCCTGCTAGGCCAATCTTTGATTTTTGTGATACACTTGAGATAATAAAAAAGATTTTTAAAAAACCTAGTTAATATTTTTGCCATATTTTGTTCTCATTTAAAAATCAATGGAAGCTAAAAAATGTCAACCATCTTAAGAAAAATTTATAATTTTATGGCAAAAGAAAAAAAACACTTAATGTGGAAGGCTAAAACAAGGAGTTATATTGAAGACACATACATCTTTTTTTTTTTTTTTGAGAAGGAGTCTCTCTCTTTCGCCCAGGCCAGAGTGCAGTGGCGCGCTATCTTGGCTCACTGCAAGTTCTGCCTCCCGGGTTCACGCCATTCTCCTGCCTCAGCCTCCTGAGTAGCTGGGACTACAGGCGCCCACCACCGCATCTGGCTAATTTTTTGTATTTTTAGTAGATACGGGGTTTCACCGTGTTAGCCAGGATGGTCTCGATCTCCTGACCTTGTGATCCGCCCGCCTCGGCCTTCCACATATATCTTTTAAAACCCCTTAAAAGATGAAAAAATAAGTAATAGAGTGTGCCACTTTCATTTTAAATAATTCTTAGAAAAGAACAAGCAGAAATCTGATTGATAACTCAGAGAAAGAAATAACTAATACAAATAACAGCCATAAATATGCAGAATAAAAGAATGCAAAGGTAAACAGAAGTTAACACATACAAATATGAAAATGCAATCGGAATTCTCGAATATTTTCTAGAATAACAGCACCATAAGTGAGAGGCAATGAAACACACTAAACTGAAGAAGTAACATTGTAGAAACAGAATTTATGAAAACAAATCGACAAAAAGAAGATTTTAACATAAGTAAAATTACTGTTCTAGACATTCCTACATCCATAAATTGTGACACTTGATACGAAGAAAAAAACCCTATAAATTAAGAAGTTAAATTGTCTTAAATGGGATATTGTAAAGATATAGTAGTACAGTTGCCTCCGTCATCCATAGTTTCAGTTTCTGTGATTTCAGTTACTTGTGGTCAATGGACATTCAAATCCAGTAAGTGAAAAATTGTAGTTTATAAGTTTTAAATTGCATGCTGTTCTGAGTCCCATGATAAAATTCTTGTGGCCGTCCCACTCTGTCCTGTCCAGGTGGTGGAGCATTTCTTTGTCCAGTGTATCCACTCTGTATACACTTGCTGCCAGTTAGTCACTTCATAGCCATCTCATTATTAGATCAAAAAGACATAGCATTTATAGGGTTCAGTGCTATCTGAACTTTCAAGCATCCACTGGGGGACTTGGATCATTTGGTCTATGGATAAAAGAAAACTATTATGTATCTGATTTAATAATTGAAGGATTAAAGAAATGCAAGGTGCAAGATAATAGTACACAAAGAAAATTGATGTAAATATTACAGAAAAGAGAAAAATGTTTGGAGCACAAATCTACCAGTTTAATAGATACAATAATAATCATCGTAATCATAATCTTAAAAAGGTTTGTCTCCAGTTCAAATAAAGATAAAAATCTTAAAACTAAAAAGACCATATTGACTCACTCATCGAATTAAAAAAAAAAGACAGAGAAAAAGTACAGATAAGGTAAGAAATAATGATTTGTAGTTTCTGTTTCTACACTGATTTCACTTATCATTTTGGCTTTTCTAAATCTAATGTGGTCTTCAAGATGAATAGAGGAACTTTACAAAAATCACAGGAAAGTATCTTTTCCATATAACGACTTATTTTCCTCTGGGTAGATACAGGTGATGGGTGCACCAAAATCTCAGAAATCACCACCAAGAACTTATTCATGTAGCCAAACACCAACTGTTCCCCAAAAAGCTATTGAAATAAAAAATAAATATATATATAAAATATATAAAAATATATAATTAAAAGTGTACTAAAAATTATAATTGCAAATTATAAATATTTATATTGATTGATACTGTACAATATTTACCACTCGATCAGATAAAGAAGAAGGTTGAAAAGCAATAATCAGGTAAGATCCTATGTTTGTTAAGCAAATATTTTAAAGTGTATTTATGCCTGGAAAAGAAGCCCAGAAGAATAAACACCAGAAGTAGCCAATATTTAGCTGTTCAGAGGAGTGGGGGAAATGATGAGTGGGTTGGTTTTTAAAAAAAAATTATCTGTATTTCCTAAATGTTCTGCAATGAAAGTGAATTATTTTTGTAATAAGGAAAATATATTACTTGAAAAAAAATCGCAAGAAAGTGTATTCTTCAACTCTAGACATATACATTCAAAACCTAGGTGAAATTAATAAATCTCTAAGAAAATAATGTTTACCAAAATTGATTACAGTAGAAAGAGAATGATTAAAGATATTAATTTTCATATGTAACTATACAAATTATCAACATTTTAACCACGGAGGTGATATATTATGGAGTATTGAATGGTGAGGAAATACCAGTTCTGGATGGATTCTTAGAGGACTTCGGCCAGATTTTCTTTTTTAATTTAAAAATAGTTTTTGTTAAAAATGCTAATGATCGGCCGGGCGCGGTGGCTCAAGCCTGTAATCCCAGCACTTTGGGAGGCAGAGGTGGGCAGATCACGAGGTCAGGAGATCGAGACCATTTTGGCTAACACGGCGAAACGCTGTCTCTACTAATAATACAAAAATTAGCCGGGTGTGGTGGCGGGCACCTGTAATCCCAGCTCAGAAGGCTGAGGCAGGAGAATCGCTTGAACCCGGGAGACGAGTTTGCAGTGAGCCGAGATCGCGTCACTGCACGACAGCCTGGGCGACAGAGCAAGACTCCTCTCAAAAAAAAAAAAAAAAAAAAAAAAAGCTACTGATTGTCTGGGCCTTCAGTGAGTCGTAATCTTTTTGCTGGTGGAGGTTCTTGCCTGGATGTTGATGGCTACTGACTGATCAGGATGGTGGTAGCTGAAAGCTAGGATGGCTGTGACTATTTTTTTAAATAAAACAATAATGAAGTTTGCTGTATCAATTGACTCTTCCTTTCCCAAAAGACTTATCTGTAGCTTGTAATGCTATTTGATAGCATTTTACTCACAGTAGAAACTCTTTCCAAATTTAAGTCAATTCTGTCAAACCCTGGTAGTTACTCAGCAGTTAAGTTTACAGAATATTCTAAATCCTTTGTTGTCATTGCAACGATGTTCACGGCATCTTCACCATAAATAGATTTCATTCCATCCCAAGAAACCACTTTCTTGGCTCATGCCTAAGCAGCAATTCCTTATTCATTCAAGTTTGATCATGAAATTGCAACAATTCAGTCACATCTTCTGGCTTCACTTCTAATTCTGGTTCTCTCACTGTTTCCACCGCATCTGCAGGTACTTCCTCCACTGAAGGCTTGCATCCCTCAAAGCCATTCATGAAGGTTGAAATCAACTTCCTCCAAACTTCTGTTAATGTTGATATTTTGACATTTTATTATGGAAGCCATAAATCATTAATGGTTTTAATGGCATCTAGGATGACTGTATGCTTTCCAGAAGATTTTCAATTTACTTTGTCTCTATCGAATTTTTAAAGATATAAAATTTAAATGTTATATATACTATTCCAGATCTCTGAAAAAGATTTAAAATTTTTAATTATTTTTATGAAACAAGTATATTGGTGATAAAAGCTAGTAAAATCTGGAGAAAATATCAACTAAACAATATAACTTACGAATAACGATGAAAATATCCTGAATAAAATACTAGCAATGTTAATCTGAAGTTATTGTGTGCAGTATTCATTACATGCATTTAGATTAAGTTGTTCAAAGGTACTGATCAATTTTTCATATATTTATTACTTTTGAACTGCTTAGTCCATCATTTAGTAAGAGGCTAAATTCTCCAACAATGATTGTAGATATGACTATCGCTTTAGTTCCCATCATGGTAACTTCATAAATGTAAAAGCTCTGTTATTACATGCGTACAAATTATTGATTCTTATGTCTTCCTGACGTATTAACCCTTTTATTGCATGACATAGATCTCTATATCTATGGCCTGTCTATCATGTGAACACTCCTTGTCTTGAAGTTTATTTTGTTTATTTTAATATAGGCACACAATCTCTCTTGTATATTGTTTGCGTGGTGCATTTTACCCTTCTCTTTACTTTCAAATTCTTCATATTTTTATAGTTAAAATGTCTCTTGTGAATAGCATAGAAATGAGTCTTTCTTTTTAATCTAGTCCAACAACTTGGCCTATTAATTATAGCTTTCTTTCCTTCTTTTGGATTAACCTAGTAATTTTTCATATTTGGTTTTATATACTTTATTGTCTTTTTAGATACACACTGTTGCTTTAAATTTAATGTGTGCTGAATGGATTACAATGTGCATCATTAACTTATATCACATCGAGTTTTAAATTAATATTATACTACTTTACATACAATTCAAGAAACTTAAAACTGTATAACTGATTTTAACATCCACCATTTCTATAAATTATACATCTCTGTAATTGCATATATAAACTGATATATATAAACAGTGTACATATATAAATATATACTTTTATATATCAGTGTTCATATATAAGTATATACTGATATATGTATCAGTGTGTAGATATATACAGCTGTGTGTATTTATATACATATACACAACTTCTGTGTTTGTTATAAATCCCATAATATACAGGATTTATATAGGATGAAAAGTTAAACCACTTATAATAATGATAAGAAAAAAATGTTCTTGGTATTTATGCATTTCTTTCTTTTCTATTGATATTCAAGTTTCCACCATAATTTTAAAGACTTTTCATCATTAATTCTTCAAATATTTATTTATTCTGTTCTTTCATTTCTTTTCTCATGGGAATCCAATTACAAAAATATCAAATCATATGTTATACTTCCAATTGTCTATATTGATATCAATATTGATATCTGTATGTCTCATATATATTTTAGGTTAGCTTATCCCTCCTTTTTTAGTTTTATGTATTGTATATTTTGGTTCTGAAATTTCCACTTGCTTCTCTTTTACAGTTTCTGTTTCTCTCCTGAGATTAACCACCTGTTCACCCATTCGGTCCATATTTTCCTATAAATCTTTTAAATAATGATAAGAGCCAAAGTCATTGTATAATTATAAAGATATCAGTTCAACAAGAAGTTATACCTGTTATAAACACATTTATATATGTATCTATAAGAGCATCTAAATATATAAATAAAATATTCATAGATCAGAAGAAAGAAATAGACTACCATATAATAATAATAGTAGACTTCAATACTCCACTTTCAGCAATGAACAGATCATCGAGACAGAAAATCAATAAGGACCTATTGGACCTGAACTACACTTTAAGCTAAATGGACCTAATAGATGTATGCAGAACACTTTATCCAATAGCAGCAGAATATACAGTCTTCTCAAGCACATTATCTATGATAAATAATATGTTAGGCCACAAAATAAGTCTTAAAATTTTTAGAAGATTGAAATCATGTCAAGTATACTCCCCAATCAAACTGAAATCATGTCAATTATCCTTCCCTGCCAAAATGGTAAATACTATGAATCAATAATAGTAGGAATTTTAGAAAATTCACAATTATGTCAACCTCAAACAACATTCTTCTTAAAAACCAATTAAAGAAAAAATTAAAAAGAAAATAATTTTTTGAAACAAATGAAAATAGAAAACACAACTTATCAAAACTTATGACACACAGCAAAAGCAATTTAAAAGGGAAGTTTATAGAAGTAAACTTAATAATAATAGAGAGAAATAACTTAATGTTACTAGGTTATTTAATAACTTAATGAAATAACTTAATGTTCAATCTACTGTTGATGGTGCCATATACTCATGTAACAAACCTGCACATGCACCCCTTGTTTCAAAAATAAAATTTGAAATTGTTAAAAATAAGCTAAAATAAAATAAAAAGAAAAGAGAATGTAAAAACAACTTCAGAAAACTAGAAAAAGAAAGCTCAAAGCTAGTTCAAGGAAAGAAATGAGAAGAATCAGAGCAGAAATAAATGGAAGATAGAAAAATAATAGAAAAAAATAGAAATTTAGTTTGCTTTTTGAAAAGATGACATCAACAAACCTTTATCTAGATTAACAAAAAAGAAGACTCAGAAATAAATAAAATAAAAAATGAAAGAGAAGACATTACAACTGGTATCTCAGAAATACAAAGGATCATAAGAGACGAATACTATGAACAACTATATTCCAATAAATTTGATAACCTAGGTGAAAAGGAAAATTTTTTAGATGTATACCTAGACTAAATCATGAGCAAATAGAAAATCTGAACAGACCAATAAATAAAGAGATTGAATCAGTAACAAAAAGTCTCCTATCAAAGAAAAGCCCAGGACCTGTTGGCTTCACTGCTGAATTCTACCAAACATTTAAAAAACTAATGGAAATTCTTCCACAAAATTGAAGGTGGGAGAAAACTTTCAGACATACTTTATGAGACCAGTATTATCTTGATATCAAAGCCAAGCAGAGACACTACAACAAAAAAAAGAACATTATAGACCAATATCCTTCATGAACATAGCTGTAAAAATCTCCAACAAAATACTAGCAAACCAGATTCAACAGTACATTAAAATAAACACGCACCAACAGCACACCTGAGATGCAAAGATAGTTCAATATAGGCAAATAAATAAATGTGATATAGCATATTAACGGAATGAAGGAAAAACACATGCTATGATTTCAGTGAATGCAGAGAAGGCATTTAACCAAATTCAACGTTCTTTCCTGGTAAAAACTCTCAACAAATTTGGTACAGACGGAATATACTTTAGCACAATATAGGTCATATATGATAAACCATAGCCAACATCGTAATCAACAGTAAAAAGTTGAAAGCTTTTCCAGTAAGAATAGGAACAAGACAAAGATGCCTATTGTTACCACTTTATTCAACATAGTGCTGGAAGTTCTAGCCAGAGCAATTGACAAGACAAAGAAAAAAAAGCACCCCCATTGAAAAGGAAGAAGTGAAATTGTCTCTGTTCATTGATAACATGATTTTACACACAGAAAACTCTAAAGACTCCACCAAAAACTTGTTAGAAATAATAAACAAATTAAGAAAGTTACATGGTATGAAATCAACACACAATAGAACTTATCTTGCTTTTCTAGCCTGTCTCCTCTCTTAGTATGTAAACTCCTTGAGAGTAGAGATTTTTGTCTGTTTTATTTACTTTTGTATATCCAGTGCCTAAAAGAATGTCTGACACATAGTGTCCAATAAAATTTTGTTGAAAGATTATTCATAAATATGTACACACACAACTGAAAAAGTTTAGTATATTCTTATACAACTTTGAGACATTTAGAAAACAATACAGTGTATTATGCCAAAGGAAATATATATGCCAGCATTTATATAAATGCATATGCTGTACATATGCCTACATATTCTGTTTATATGTTTACATATAATTTAAAATCATCAAAAGTATTTGAAATGTCCTTTGCTTTGTCAATGCAAAAGTCACTATTTTAAAGGATTCGTGGGTTAAAACAACTGTTGATTCATGGACAGATTGGTGCTTAGAAGAAAAAGCATATCCTGAAATGCATTTGTTAATAGAAAAATTAATAAATAGAGAAAATTTGAAAATAAAGTAGCTACTTCAGCACTAGACTGTAAATAAAGAGCAAGAAAGAGCATGGATGATGGTATACTGCAAGCACATTACTTTCTGTTTTACCCGGCCTGTTCTCAGAGAAGGGAAAGAGTAAGCTCGCTCTCAAGAACTGAGTCAAAGGTGAGGGCTCTACAAGACCTTAAGATTTTTCAGCTTTTCAGAGCCTGGGGATGCTCTCTAAGAAAGGCTGTCACATTCCCTCTTGTGAGTGCTCAATCCTGTTGACCCCCAGTGGACACAAGGAGCAGGAAGTTAACTTTGCTGTTGAGCAAGAGGCTGTTAGTTTGGTGCTGGTTAGAAGGATGCTGCCCCAGGTAGGTCCAGCAGAGACGCTTGCTCCCCACACTTTAGGCAGACTGAGGGTTCGCCAGTTTATGGACTTGCGTTGTTTAAAAGCAAAAACTGTTTTTCTAATTTTCTGAAAATATGAACGACAAAATTTGTTGTTATTGAGAACACAAAAGTGGTTATCATGAAACACAATTGTAACCTGAAAAAGGAAAATTGCTACTCAAAAAATGAATTGAGAGAAAGAGAAAGTTACATATGCTTAGCGGTTTCCTTACAAATAGATCTGAAGTTACTTTAATAAATAAATGATACAAATTCTTAAGAATACACATATAAAACATATGCACCTACACATAACTGCTCAACTGCTTCTTCAAAAATTCTGCAAAGATGACTACCAAGATTATAAAATTTAAAAGTTAATAGACAAATGGAATATCGAACTGATCATTGCTTACCTCTGAGTTTTTAATCAAGGAATTCAATTGAAAATAATAATTCACGACTTAGAATAAAGAAATAATAAAGGAAAAGCAAAAAGCAAACAAAGGTAAAATAACTCCTGCCTTGCCCTATAAGGATAAAGTTTAAAACTAAAAAAAACAGTGGTAAGAGACTGAAAAAAGGTCCAATAGGAACTTGGGAGGAGTAAAAGGAAAGATATAGAGAAGCAATTATTAAACATAATAAAGAAAATGTACTGAGCTTAGCAATATTCAATCTACAAATTAATTGGTGCCAATGAACTATATTTAATGAATGTATGCACCACCCTAGATTTATCTTTATGAAAGTACTGATTGCTAAGGATACTGTGAAAAAAACTTACATATTTCCGGACAGAAAGTACAAATTTCTCATTACAAACAGTAGTGTTGGAATTAACGTCAATATTACATCAACAATGAAAATAAAATACATTACATATTATATCAAAAATATCCAAATAATTTAATTAAAATTAGCATCCAATTATTGAAAATTATCTAAATAAGAATAGAAGAAAACTAATAGAATAAGGGCCCTCCAAATCAATAGTAAAATGTTTAAATCATTTCCAATAAATGGTCAGTATTACCAGTAAATAGGAAGTATTGATCAGAGACAGGAATCTGTAGTAGCAGAAGATGTCATCAATATTAGAGAAATAATTAAGTTAGTAACTTCAGGAGAAACAGTAGAGATATGACTTGGTGTTCTGCCTGGGGAAGCAGAGCAAGATAGGCTGTTGCTTGGATTTATTCCCACACTACTGTTACCTTGGAGGTATGAGCGCCAATGTGGTGTGGTTGGTGGCAGAGGAAGCATACACAGGTAGTCAAGATCACCAATGCTGGCAATGTCATTTGAAGGTTCTAGTTAATGACATAGAAGGATGTGTCATGAATGAAAAAATGAAAAGAGCAAACTCTCTCACTGCAATCTGATGTCATACTTAGAAAAAAGAGGCTCTTCTAAATATAACTGTGATAAATTATGATACGGTAAAATGGCCAAGCAATAGAAATTCATGGTAATCAAAATATCTTTTTCTCCATTTACTAGCTATAAGATTTAAAGCAGAATTTAAAAAAAAAAGCAACTCTTTTGCAGTAGTAAGAATCATTTTCTTTGATAACAAGCTATCCAAATGTAAGAAGAAAAACCAATAATTTTGTGTTGGCCGGATTTCTACTTTGTATCCACCTCCATTCTTGTTCTATCAAACTTGGTCTGTGCAGATGTATTCTCCACTTCTCTCTTCATCAGATTCTCTTCCTTGTAGTCAAAGACTCATAGAAAAGGCCTTTCAGAGTCCAGACACTTGCTTTTAGGGAAATCTCTGTTATTCTGAGATCTGAAAAATATTTAACTTTCTTCTTCATTCCTTATCTTGACATAAATTTCACATTTTGCCACATACTCTTTGTCATTTATAGTTGAGGTTTGTTACTGTTTCTTCATTAATTTCCACTTTAAAAAATAGTTTATTTGCATTTCAATGTGGGAAAGCTATAAAGAAATTATTGTGGGCCCTTTTATTGTGAAGTTAATGTCTAACTCATGTATCTTATAAAATGTAAAAGAACAATGGGTTTCTTTTAGTTCTGTATTATCTTTGGAAGACTTCGGGCTCATTTGATTGCTTGATTAACAAGAAATAAATTATGTAATAAGCCCTAGGACCTTAATCACTTTCACTTAGTATTAAATGCCCAGTACTCAGTACCTATTCTTACCACTTCTATTCCATTCTCTTACCATTCAAGAGATATTATAATTTTAGTTGTGCAAATGGGGTACTTTACATACAAAGACATAGATAAAACTTAAAAAAATAAAATGTCTGTATTAATATCAGACAAAGTAGAAGTCTTCACAAGGAGTATCACAGGATGAAGGACATTTTCTAATGATGAAGAGGTTGATTGATCAAAAATATATAACAAACTATTTACCTCTTTAATATACCTATTTAATAATTTTTCAAAAATACATACAGCAAAAACTGTCAGAAGTGAAAATAAATAGATAAATTCCAATTACAGTTGGTGGTTTAATAGTTCTCTTGCAGTAATTGAAACAATATGTAGGAAAAAAATGGTAAGAATACAAAATACTAAAACAACAGTACTGATTTACTTGCCCTAATTGATAAATTTACAATAGTTAGATCCACCTAGAAGCTCATTGCCAAAATCTCTACTTCTATTCCAGGCCCTGAAAGATTTCTGGGAAGCATTGAAATCACCTTTATCAAACACATTTGGAATTCACATGACTGAATCTCAGCTGATACTTCATTGCTATTTGGAAATATTGTATTCAACCTTTATTTATTCTACATCTCATTCTTCAGATAACAATGTGCTACTTTCCAATTTCCACACACATATTCTTAATTAATTTTCTTTGTCTATCCAAAAATTACAGAGGTATAAAAGGCATTTTGTTTACAATATGTATTAATATTTATATTTGTTATAAAAACAAATTGAAGCAATAAAGTTTAGTTACTGTTTAAAGCATATCCAAGGTATTCATCCCACTTAAAATTAAAAGTACTGCAGGTAATTGAACATTAATATTTTCTCTTTTTTTAAATGACACTTCTATTCTAAACAGTCTCAGAAAATGTTTTCAAACATGTGTCAGGTTTTTCTTTACTGTTGCCATAATCAACAGGTCCCGTTGCCTTTATTCTCTATTTAATTGCTTCTGCTTATTAAACATTATATTAATCTTCCTAAACTGATATTTCTATAATTTTATTCCTCAGCTGCTCTCAATGCCTGAGTTCAACTATTTTAGGTCCACTTTCCACTTATCTTTTGAGCTTTTTCTGCCTTTTCCTCCCAAACCAACTGTATGTACCAATAAAATTATTCTGGACAAACCCTGGATGTTTTAATCATGTTTTTCCCTGAATTTTGGATACTTTTGCTTGCCTGTTTTCAGGTTAAAATACATTTTAGCACTGTGTAATGGAAAGTAGATAGTTCTTGGGGTCAATACCTGGGTACAGATATGAACTTTGAAAATAGATAGCAGTGTGGACCATGGCTATTAACTTAAATCGTCTGAGCCTCAATCAATGGAATTTTGGTAACTAAGTTATATAAAATGTGTTGGGTGCCAGGCACATAGCACATGTCAGTTAGTGATACTCTCTTCTTCCTCAACCTCTCCAAATCCATAGTCTTAGCTCAAATTCCATCCCTGTCAAGAAAACTTCCTTGAGCCATGGGCTCTGGTTTACTTTCTCTTTTAATCTGTTATTATTTATTACACTTCCTTTACATGTACAACTTGGAGCCTTCTGTTTTTCCTTAGCATTGAGAGGTCTTCCTATGTATGTTAAATACATTAATTAGATTATAAACTACTTAAGTTCTTTTATCCCCACTGGTATCTGAAAAAACACCTTCAACTCTATAATTTTGTTTTTGTTTTTGTTTTTGTTTTTTGTTTTTGTGAGTTTTACAGCTCTTAAAGGCAGTGCAGACCCAAAGAGTGAGCAGCAGCAAGATTTATTGCGAAAAGCGAAAGAACAAAGCTTCCACAGTGGAGAAGGGGACACAAGCGGGTTGCCCTATAATGTTATTTTTAATTGATTAAAACTTTTTCATCATTATTTTATTCCACTTATTTTATTTTTGTTGTTTTTACTCACAAGTTTAAGTGGAAAAAAATCAAAGCATATTTTAGAGAGATACAATGAAAAAACATTCCTGTGTGATTCTAAAGTAAGGAATGCATATCTCAGGGTTACAATGGTTTATTTTAAAATCTTTCACTGCAACAATATGTAATTGTGCTAATCGATACTGTATATTTTATGAATAATAAAGAATGGATTTTTCCTCTTTTTGTGCTGTGCTTGAACAGACTGACTTTTTTTCTGATGAATTACGTTATACATTCTATTTTACTATGCAAGATGGTTGCCCTTAATTTAAATATGATACTAAAATGAGTTCATCTTAAATGATTTCATAAACTTTTTGCCTATATATTTCCCCTAACAAGGCAAGCATTTCAATGTGCTCTCATATTTCTTTTATCTCTCCATTTTTCTTCTTTAATACTACGTAAAATTTGAGGTAATATTTACAATTTTTTAATATGAGTCAATATTTTGTTTATAACATAAACAAATGGACTTAACATTTCTTTAGAACAACAATTATTGTTATCATTATATTTAATTACACTTATTTCCCACATGCCTTGCAACACATTCGAGAATTATTTATTTACTTACTTTCATGCTTCTTGCAAAAGAGTTTTCAATGTCTGCTTTGATGTGGTAATCTTTTTGAGACCCCATATAACTGAAAATATTATTATGCTTTCATACTTATATGATAATTTAGATGGATATAAAATTTTAGTGTCCAATTTTTCCCTTCATTTTCCAAAATGTCACTCTAATGGCTTCTGCAACCAAAGTTGCAACTAATTCCGATGCCAACCTAATTCTTATTCCTTCCTTAGTAATCTTATTCTCCTGTTAAGCTCCTAACATTTTACCTTTGTATTTAACCATGTTAGATTTATCATAAGTCTTGGTGTGAGTTTTCCCTGATCCCTTCTGTGTGGCTCATTTATGCTCTTTCCATCTGGGAACTTGAAAAAGTCTTTTGATCTGGGAAATTTATTTCAGTTTTTCTTCATATATGTATTAATCTCTGACTTAGTTTCTATTTTTGTAAGACTCTTGTTTTCATGCTGCTACGAATTCTACTTCTGTCCTCCATGTTGCTTAGTTTTATTTCACATACATTCTTTATTTCTACTTTTATTTTGGATGCTGAGAGAATTCCTCAATCTGTTCTTCCAATTCCCCAATTAAATACTTAGCTATTTCAACTTTACATTTCTCCATCAGATACTTGAACTATTATACAATTTTTATATCTAATGCTTTTACCCAGACATTTATTATCATTTCTTGTGTTGTTCCTTAATTCTTTATATATATTTTCGCCTTCTTAAAATTATTTTCTTTCAGTAACTCTGTTTCAGGTAGCATATGTTGTTCAGTTTGTTGTTTTTATCTTGAGAGGTCTTGTTATTTTGTCCTGTGAGTACATAGTTTTTTTTATTTTATTATTATTAAACTTTAAGTTTTAGGGTACATGTGCACAAAGTGCAGTTTTGTTAGCTGCCAACTACTCTGTCTGGTCACTTGTGTTGAAGAAGAGTTAAAAAGACGGGTTCAGTATTCATCCTTAGGAGTTAAGGAGAAGATGGGACATAAATCCAGTAGAATTAAGTGCCAACCTTTACAGAATTACTATTGACCACTTTCATTTCTTGTTACTTTGTCAAACAACACTTCTGGTTAGGATTTTCCTTTTAAATGCTTCAGTAGCGTCAATATTTGAAGGCGCTTAACTCCACCTGCTCAAATGATTGAACTGAAAGGCGTACATGTATAAATATTGTAGGCCAGTGGGTCAATCCAGACTTGTTTTCACCAACTCCTTACATTGCAGTTGGTCATTGGAGACAGGATTCTGACTGCTTCTTACCATATACCATCCTCTAGCCTACCCTTCCTTCCCTCTGCTCTCATCATATTTGCCTATATTTTGTTCACTCCGCACAGCATACTCAGCCTCATATCAAGTTTTTGTACTCATTCTCTTTTCTGCTTAAAACACAATTCTCCCAAATTTTGCATGATTCTCTTATGCTCAGACATCTCAAAAAGACCTCAACTGTTGCACTGGCTAAAGCCGCACCCCAATACCCGCAATCTTCTCTTACGCATCCAAAATCTCATTGGCACCAAAAATATTCCTTCTTACATGCTTCATGTGCATTTATTTTCTGCATCCTCTGAAAAAAAATATAGATCGTGATTTGAGGGCAGAGACTCAGTGTGCCTTACTCACTATTATATTTTTGCGTCTACAATACATAGTTTGACATATAGTACATTTTAATAAATATATTTTGGTTGACTTATCAAACACTTTAAAGATTCTAGCTTGGATCACTGAAGAAATTTTGATGTTATTTTCTGTGCTGGATCTTACAAGGTAAGATTATATGAAATAGAATAGATTTTTAAAAATAGGCCAGTACAATTTTACTACTTTGACACTGAGTGTAGGATAAGTACTCAATATTAAAGAGTGTATCTATCTAAAAATGTAATTTCCATAGGGGTGTGTGTGTGTGTGTGTGTGTTTATGATAGGAGTGATATCATGATTTGAAATAATATCATGAATTAGTAGGAGAGTTTCTATAACTTTACAGAGTTTAGCCAAATTTGTTTGTGTTCTAAATTCCAGAAGATATTTCCAGCCTAACGTTTTCACACCCAACTGTGATGCAGAATTGTTATCATACAATCACAATCTATCATCCCAGAGACAATTAGAGACCTGGTGATTTCAAGTCTAAGGTGTGCTCTAGGGTTGATGCTAAGGCAGTCTCCAGGGAAATTAAAGGTTGACGATCAGTATAACTGAACACTTACTTGAAAAAAGAAAACCTGCAACTTTAGGCACAGGCGTCATACCCACTGCTTTCAATTTTACAGAAGGCACTTATTACCAATCCTTAAAGAATGAGCATTTTTCCCACTTGCTGTTTTATCTTGATTTACTTTTTTCTCAACATTTACATTCATGATTTGCATCTACCTTTCCTGATTGCCAGTATAAACATTGGCTTTCTTAAATTTCCACTTCATAGGGTAAAGACAATTTCCATGTAATGCTGTCTTACAGGTACATACATCTCAAGCTACTAGGACCATAGTTAGAATCAGTCAATAAAGCAACAACCTGCTCCAGCAATTTGTATTGTTCTACAGATAGAAGGCAAATGCAATTTTCATCATTTTATAGAAAGAAGCAAGGCGGTAGAAGAAGCCTTAGTAGAAGATATTTTCTGAGTGTACTCCTTAGCTTTTGATTTGTCACATTTCTAGAACCCTAGGACCTAGAAACTTGTACAATTACTTGGCTGACAACCAGCAACAGTTCTGTTCCTAGTAGAAATGGATAAACTGCTGGAGGGCTCTTTTGGAAAAATCCTGGATTTTCATTTCTGATGTTCAATTAGGCAGGCTATAAGAGCAGCTGATGTGCTTTTTCTTCCCAGATTAAATTGCTCTCTTAATAGAGAATGTTTGAAGCCAAAATCACTTAAATAGTTGGGATAATAGACTTTTGCAAAAATGAAACTGTTTCCAATATCGAGTACAATGAGAAATTTCATGATTATAAAAAAAATACCTTGCTGGAGGATTATTCAATCCTTATATTATATATTGCTCTCTTCTTGAGAATCCTCACATATGCCCAGGTGACAACGATGTTGAAGCTATGACATAATTACTGCATTATAAATTAGGGTTAAAAACCAAAAAGAGAATTAAGGTGAAATATCTATTATCTGTATTATTATTTTGATGTATTTAGCATTAGTTTAGATGAGCATTGTTTAAAGTATTTTTAAGTAGAATGTTTTCAGTCATAACTGTCAACAATAAAGTGTAATAAGTGATACAAAGCTAGTGTTATTAAATGGTAACTGTTTTAAAATTATTTTTCTCTGTTTAAAATCAATTGCTGTAATAGAAATGACATCATTTTTGGCTACTTGGGAGCATGTTGTAATCTTCCTAAGTGAACAGATCATCATTACTCCTCCAAACAAATACCCAAAGGAGAAACATTAGCTTCATTTACTCTGTCATGGCCTTAAACATGCTGAACATTATCTTTAAGTCCTAGATTATTATTTTCTGTTTAGCAGTGGAATGTAAACAAACCGTCATTTTTTAAAAGTCTCACACTAGGCTTTTTCATAACACATTAACTATGATAAGCAGAAGAGGCGGGGTGCTAACTGCTATAGTGGTTCGATCCATTTGCTAAATGATGAGAACATCAGTAGTTCATAAGAATTAGCTGCTAAAACATTTAAAGTCAGACAAACCAAGCCTGGCAATGCAGATAGTAATCTTTTGTGTGTACTAGTTGGCATTCAGACACTTTCTTTTCAGTATGAAATATAAATTCATTTTGCTTCTTGCAGCAGTTTATATGATCAAAGATGGCAGACGTATAATGTGTCTAGTCTGATTGTTCAAGGTACTGGTCAGGCCCAGCAGACAGTCTGCAGATGTCTCATACTTAGTGAAAATCAGTCCTACAAACTGTAAAATGCACATTGAGTGTCATCTGCTGAGAAGAACCAATTATACAAAAGAAACTGAAAATAGCATAAATATCAAAATAGGAAATAATTATTGGAATAGAGGACAATTCACTCCTACGTTTGTATCATGTTATCTGAGTCCAGTTCTTACTTTGCTGATGTCTCAAAGTTTTATGTCACCAAACCATTGAATATAGCAGTGGAATTTTTTCTTATTTAATGTATTGCTTTAATACCTGATGTATACTTACATATTCATAAAAAAGTAATTTTAATCATTTTTCTAAAAATCTCATTTTTTTTTCACGATTCCTTTTTTTTCTTTTTATTATTATTGTTATTATTATTATTATACTTTAGGCTCTATGGTACATGTGCGCAACGTGCAGGTAAGTTACATATGTATACATATACCTAATGCTAGATGACGAGTTGGTGGGTGCAGCGCACCAGCATGGCACATGTATACATATGTAAAAATCTCATTTTAAAATGTTTAAGTGGGCTCCTGACGCATAAGTAACAATAACAAATGATAAGGTTTTTAAGCACTTAACAATTTTTAACTCAGAATACTAATAAATATACATAACATTATTGATATTGGTAACTGTGACAGGCAGTGCTTAATTAAGTAAACTGATTGTTGGAGTTATGAGACTGCGTCCTAAAAAATTAAGATAATCATTGCTTCACTAGCTTTAATATTAAAAAAAAAGTGGTGTTAACTGAGATGAATATATTGCCAGTTATAATAAGATGAAGAGGAGATTTTTAATCTGCAAAATCAAAGGGAAAATTCCTACATAGCTGCACCACACTGAAAATTTGTTTTGGCAAATGATTCTCTAATGGCTCAAATTCAGCGCAGATCTTATAAAACAACCTTAATACACACAAGGAAGTGAATAGCTTAAATCCTAAAATCCTTAAATCATCAATGTTTTAGACTAAATGATTTTGCTCAGGCTAAATCCACATAGAGTTCTTTATTTTTCATAAGTCCCAACTGTAATCCTTCATTAAAATTTTGATTGAGTCCTAAAGATAAAAACCTCTGTGAGACAAACTTTTCCACTAACAATTTTTGCTACAATTAATTTCTATCTCCTTTTGTACATTGGCAGTATAACTAAAGGGAACATCTTGAAATTGGTTTTACTACTATATAATTATGACATTTTCCCTAACTTTCTAATGAGAGATATGTTATTAATAATATCACCTTCCAGCATAATTTTGCCTTTTATCTGACTTAAAAAATTCTCCAATTAAATTTTTATAATGTCAAGAAAAATTTGAGACAGAAACAATTTAATTTTACTATCTATTAAGCACAGCTTCCCGGAATGAAAACTATCATGTATATCACAAAGACTACAGCTTCAACTCCAAGAATTTTAGAGTGATTGTATCATTCCTCAATAAAGAAATGTTACCTATTCCCTATAGGAAATTGGCTGAGGAAAATGGAGTTCCAAGTTCACATAGAGTAAGACATAGATACAGGCATTGGGTTTGATTTTATTTTATTGGAAGGTACTAGGTGATTATTTAATCATATTCCAAAATACATGAAGACAAGTGTTGGCTTACTCTTACTGTTTGCAATCTTGATCTTTAGTTAACATAGAGAAGGAGTGACTTAAGTCAGGAATGCAAAAGACAGAGATGGCCATGGCCATGGCACCCATAGGTTTTGTTCAAGGTTACAAACATCACTTTTTCTTTTCTTTCTTTTCGTACAGTAACAATTTTAATTGAAAAAAAATCTTTTCTGCATTACAAATAGGCAGTTTTTACCCTTTGCTCTTGTGGGAAGTGGACCAGCTCCTCACTGCCCCCTAACAAGGTCCTGGAGTTCCTTCTGTTAGATTCTGCTGGTAGGTAAGCATTCTAGAGGGAGACTGAAAAGTAGGAAGAAAGGAGATGTGACTTTCTTCCTGTTTTCTAGGAAACAGCAGCAGCACTGGGCTCCAGTCGCCAACTTCTGCTGTCATTCTTTGCACCAGCTGCAAGAAGCTTCCTTTCACAGGTCTGATCAAGAGTCCATTAGGACGGCTAAGATTCTTGGAATACTAACTCTTTCCTTTTGTTTCCTGAGTCCTAGAGAGAGTAACTGCTTTCTGTCATCTTTAAACTCTGGATTATCTGATTTTTGCCGTTTAGCCTTTCAGTAATGCAGTAAGCAATTTCCTGTACTGAATTTATGCTTCAAGTACTCATAGCAATTTTCAGTTTCCTTGAATGGACCCGATTGGGAAGCCATTGAATGGAACTAAGCAAGATACTGACATTATTGGACTTGTGGTCGGGAGTAATTATGTCAGTTGCATTACAAAGAAGAGATTGCAGAAAGGAATAGTATAGACATGATTGTTAGCAGTTTGAAAACTATTTTAATAGATCAGAAAAGACTTTGGCTAGGATTATTGTGATAGTAATGGAAACAATTAGATGGATTCAAGATGTAGGATATAATATTGGTAGGATTTGGTAATGAATCAAATATGGAGAATAGAGAGTAGAGTAAAAGAAAAACAAGTGACAGGATTGTATATGATAACATTTGCTGAGATAATTATTACTGGATATTCATGAAGTTCAGAAGTAAGATCACAGGTTCACTATTGAAATAATAGAATTTGGATTGCCTATGAGTCATACTAGAAGACATATCCAGTAATAAGATGTGTTGTGAGTCTTGTGCTAATATTAGAAAAGGTCTGGGCTAGGGCTGTACATTTATGTAAGTGTGTTTATAGGTAGATGTTGACAGCATGTGTCTAATGAAGAGTAAATAGAATGAAGAGATCTACCATCAAAGCTTGAGGAACTTCTACATTTAATGACCTGGTAACCAAGGGAAAAACCTCAAAGGAGATAAAGAAGTATGTCAAGTGCTAAGAGGAAACAAACATGTTGCTGTGTCAGAAGAGGAAAGGAAACACTTAGAGAAGGAGTAATAACCAATATTTTCAATGGCTGATAAGATGAGATTTAAAACAATAAGCTTAGCTATTTTGAATTAGTTTGAAGTGGGAAATTAGGGATAGGGAGAGTTTCTAAATGGTAAGGAAAGCCCCATTCTGTTTCCAAAGAAATTATGAATACAACACTTATCTTTAGCATCTGGTTAGTATTTCTGTATTTTAAATATTTTTAAAGCAAGGAAAATAATTAAACTTATTTGTGGCATCTTTCTAACCACAGCTGCTCTTCTTTCAACCCTTGACTTGTCTTTGTCTTTCTCCAAGAGACAATTTTAATCAACAAATTATACATGGATCTCAGTGTCTGATAACAGGTACATGCTGTATACATTTGGTGATGGTATTGATAACTGCATTTCACAATTCCCATTTCACAGAGTCAGAAATAAACTGTTCCTTACTCAATTCATAAGAAATCATGACCAAGAAGATAATCTGGTTCTCTAGGAAAATGGCATTTTGAATATTGGAATTCTTGCCCCTTAAATAAGAACAAAGCTTATTATTATCATAAAACTTTAACAGTCCATTAGCTCCAACTCATAATCTCCCATTCTGCAGCCCTACCTTAAAAAAATTCAGCTGGTAACGATTCTCAGTGAAGACAGACCTTATGAAAATACATTATTACTGAGTAAATTTCTATTACAATTTTGTCCACAATTACCACCTTATTGAAAATCCATGATGTAGTGCTATATGGTCTGAAGCCTGACAATTAAACTGAAACAATATTCATTGATTTTTAAGGCTCTCAATACCCAGGACACAGGTTATTAATAACAAAAAAAGTGACTTCTTAGGCAAATGAACCAGCGATTTGGCAATGGTTTTGCTAATTTCTCTCTGAAACACATTTCCTAGAGGATTTAAAGAATGTTAGTTGGTTACTAATCAGCTCATATACATAACTCTTTGATCTGGCATTAAGCGGGTCAGGATTTTAAGTGTACTTTGTAAGGCTTTAATAATTGTAGCTGCAAATAGTGCTATTGAGCTGTCACAGAAGGATATGGGCCTTGAATTGCTTTTCAAGGGGTAGGGTGGATTTGTAACATAGTTGGTGTCTATATCTTTATACCTACGAAATGAAATCAGACAAAGTGTTCTGGCTCTCTTGCTCAGCTCACTAGCTGGGCAAGTTGTTTCACCTGTCTATATCTCACTTTCTTATTGATGAAATGGGAATCTAAGCAATGCGTACCTTATTTGGGCATTGTGAATATGAAATATTCACAATGAATGGATGAAATGTATTCATCCACTCATCCATTCATTCAACCAATATTTTTGTGGTGTCCACTTGGTCAAGGATGATTTTCTGTTCATTGAAATTATGGCATTGAACAAAGAAAACAGTGATCATTGTCAGGACTCATATAATAATGAGAAGAAATTTAAAAAAGAAAATGAAGTTGCCAAGTAGTATAACTGATAGGAAGAAAAATAAAGGAAGATAAGGGAAAAGAGAGTATATGGTGGGAGGGCAGTCAGTGGAGGCATTTCTGAGGAGGTGATATTTAGCAGAAGCATTTACGAAGACAGGGAGCAAGCCACAAAAACGTATGACGGGAAGCGTTCCAGATTGAATGAACAGCAGTGTAAAAGTTCCTTTTCAGACACTGACTGAACCAGAGAAAGACCATGAACCTCTTTCCACTGTGGATTTTCAACGTATCACGTAAGAAAGAAATATCTGGCAGGGCTCAGTGGCTCACGCCTGTAATCCCAGCACTTTGGGAGGCCGAGGTGGGCAGATCACAAGGTCAGGAGATCGAGACCATGCTGGCTAACACGGTGAAACCCCGTCTCTACTAAAAATACAAAAAAATTAGCTGGGCGTGGTGGCGGGCGCCTATAGTCCCAGCCACTCAGGAGGCTGAGGCAGGAGAATGGCGTGAACCCGGGAGGCGGAGCTTGCAGTGAGCCAAGCTCGCACCACTGCACTCCAGCCTGGGCGAAAGAGCAAGACTCCATCTCAAAAAAAAACTGTTGTGGGTTGGGGGGAGGGGGAGGGATAACATTGGGAGATATACCTAATGCTAGATGACGAGTTGGTGGGTGCAGTGCACCAGCGTGGCACATGTATACATATGTAACTTACCTGCACATTGGGCACATGTACCATAAAACCTAAAGTATAATAATAATAATAATAATAATAATTACAATAAAAGAAAAAAAAAAAAAGTCCTTTTTCTCTGAAGCACAGTCATTTTCCAAATACTACATGTTGTTTTTTGTTACTCATCATTATTACCCATACGGTTTTTAACTCATCCACAAAAATATGGAGCCCTCAACATGTGCTGTTTGTCCACAAAAGCCCTGCTCTTGGTCTTCTTGTATGTGGGGCAAAGCTCCTCCGATATACAGGTAGAAATCAGAACAGGTAAGAACAGGTGATGTTCTTAATCACTTGCTACTTGCCAGGCCCTGAGCTGAGCACTTTTATGTCCATTGTCTCATTTGAATCTACACACAAGCATATGAGAGGGCTTCTATACGATTCTCATTTCACAGCAGATGAAGCAAAGACAACAGAGAATGAGAAACTAAACCACTATGTCATAGCTACTAGCAGAGACTGAATTTGAATTCAAGCAACTGCAGGTGTAATATTGAATCTATTCTCAAAGTGTGTGTGTGCACGTTTGTATCCACCATGGTAGTTCTGGAGAATCGGAAATATGCAATCCAAAACCACAGGCAATCCTAATAATAATTTTTCTGTAGTAAAAATTTCCACGAAGTGTAGGAGACTGTGTTCTATTGACTTAGAGTATAGTCAACTCTTGATTTTTTCATAGCAGAACGTTAAAGTAGATAATTGAAACTAGCACAAAATTCAAGTCCTTTATATTGATTTAATACTTCAGTTAATTTTTGTTACTATCATCATTATTTATTGATTTCACTAGTATAAAATTAGCTTTTTAAACATTTCAGAACACACTTATTGACCCTTTAAGACTACGTGTAATAAGAGAAAAAGACAATGTAGGACTCAGAAGTATCTTCTTGTTTTACATATTTCACAGTGTTGAGAAGAAATTATAAAAGCTACAACTCTTTCAGTTGTGAAGTAGAAAACCTTGCTACTCCATATTGGCCAAATGATGTATTTGACTCCTGTTCTGGATATTTCTGTGATACCTTTATTTAAAGGTGCTCCAAGGATTTAGTTTATTTGCATTCTTAAAAATTATAGATTGTACTTTTAGATATTTTCGCTTGTGGCAATCATTCTTCTACTTAATGATAATAGATAACTCTTATTAGATAAAAATCACTTGAACAATCAAAATGAGTCATACACTTGAAAGGAGAAATTACTATGGTAATTCTTAAGTAATCCATGGTAATTCATAAATAATTATATTGCCCTTTTTTGAGGGTCATAGACTTATTCAGAAGGTGATGTCAAATTGAAGTTTCAAACATATTCTTTTTTGCTATGGTCTTGTAGTTTTTAATCCCTTCTTTTCATCCATGAACACTTACGATTACTGTTCTCTTAATAAAACACAAAGGTATTTTGTGAAAAATCATGAAGTTCTTGTGCAGTTAAGTTGGAATAAATTTAATTTGCTAGTTTTTAGAAATTCCCCTTTCTACTGACAATTTATTTTCACCTTATTTAATGGAATTTGTTTTACAGCAGTGCTTTTCATTTAGGAAGCTTGTTATATTTGCAAGTGGTTAAGACAGTAGGTCTTATGTGTTTTTTACCATCACAATTAAAAATTCAAAGTTTAAAGAAAAGAAACAATTAGAAACACATGCAACTGAGGTCAGTTCTATAAAATTAACTTTGAAATAAAAAGGGGCTTTCTCTCTCTCTATATATATTTTTTACACATACATATATATTTATGAATATTTTATATATCTATGTATAACCAAACATATGCACACACACACATATATACATATATATATTCTGTTTACAGAGATTCTAATATGCAATTGTGCAAAGGGAAATGTTTTTGAGGCTAACATATTGTTGAGTGGGGCAATTGTGGTGAAATTGTCAGAAAATTAATGGAAATCTGTTCTGTAATATAGAATAGACTTGAACTGGGTTATACAGTCTGCTTGTCCCATCTCCACACACTCCCACCCCAGCCCCTGCAAATCTGTATATCCAGAACCTATGAATATTACCTTATTCGGAAACAGGGGCTTTCCAGATGAATAAGGTTAAGATGAGGTCATATTAAATTAGGGTGACCTCTAATTAAATAACTGATGTCTTATAGGAAAAGAGAGATTTGGATACAGATAGAAATGGGGGAAAATGCCATGTGAAGACAAAGGCAGAGCCTAGAGTATTGCCTTTATAAGGCTCAGGACGTCAAAGATTGCTGCCAGCTACCAGAGGTGAGGAGAGAGGCATGTAACAGATTCTCCTTCAGGGCCTCAAGAAGGAACCAACCCTGACAACACCTGCATTTTGAACATCTGGCCTCCAGAACTGTTAGAAAATAAATTTCTGTTGTTTTAAGCCTGTCTTTTTGTGGTGTTTTGTTATGATATCCCTAGTATCCCTAGGAAACTAACACAACATACTTCTACCTGTTTTTGTTTTTTTTTTTTTTTTTTTTTTTTTTTTTTTGAGACAGAATTTCACTCTTGTTACCCAGGCTGGATTGCAATGGTGTGATCTCAGCTCACTGCAACCTCTGCCTCCCAGGTTCAAGCGATTCTCCTGCCCCAGCATCCCAAGTAGATGGGATTACAGGCGTGGACCACCACACCCGGCTAATTTTTTGTAGTTTTAGTAGATACAGGGTTTCACTATGTTAGCCAGGCTGGTCTCAAACTCCTGACCTCAGGTGATCCACTTGCCTCTGCCTCCCAAAGTGCTGGGATTTATAGGCATGAGCCACTGCGCCCAGCCCCTTCTACCTTTTTACATGTGGACCTTAAACTTAAACTTTCTGATGACTCACTGTCAATTTATACTCATGAATCACAATTATTTTATTGCATTATTAATTATAACAGAACACATTATCTATGTTTTAACTCTTTTGTTTCTGTGTCTGTTCATAGTCTATCAGTGGACACTTCTACAATCAATGACTTTTTTCTACTCTAAATAGCCTTCTATTTCTGCCATGCTTATGGTCTGAGAAAGTGTATCTGGTTGATTAGAATGGGTGTTAAGATGTAATAAACTGACTCTTTAAAAGGATAACAGGTAATGCACATTATGTGATTTCTTGTCACTTATATTGGATGACCACAAGCGTTTAAATTTATGTCTGTACAAAGTTTTGCTCATGAAAGTGAAAATTACCTTATTTCAGTAAATGTTTTTGAATTATGGATAATACATTAAGTTCAGAGACTTCCAAGTAAATCTTTACAATATATATTTTTGATTATATAGTTTTCTATGTACAATATCTCTTTTTTTCAGATGGAGCAAATTAAGCCCTAAAGAATATGTCATCATCTATTAATAAGGATAGTGCCTTGCCTTTTTCAAAGTTTTGGAATAAAATATGATATAAACAATTTAATACAGAATGAAATTTTGAGGTTTGTGTTTTTCCTGATTTAGCCTGGACAAATTTTACCTGGTAAATTCCAAGAAGTTTAATAATGCAGCATGTGGTCCTTATCAAAATTTTAAAATGTTTCCATTCTGGAGATATTGTTAATATCTAGTGTTATAAATTGGTGATAATCGTCTTTCATTTGGTTGATACTTTAGAACTGTTATCTGAAATTATAGTAGATAAAAATCATGAACAAAATTGTGCATGTCTAAACATATAGGAAATAAAGATGGGCAGATGTTACTGCTAACTATTACTTAGAACATTCAATTCCTTAGTTTCTCACAGATTTTCCAATGCCATATCTGATACTTATGTTTTCATTTTTCTATGTGTATTTTCATGTGGTAATGTTCAACCTTGTAGAGAATTATGAGACTATAGGTTCTTGTTGGGCTCGGTGGCTCATGCCTGTAATCCCAGCACTTTGGGAGGCCGAGGCGGGTGGATCACCTGAAGTCAGGAGTTTGAGGTCAATCTGACCAACATGGAGAAACCCTGTCTCTACTAAAAATACAAAATTAGCCAGGCGTGGTAGTGCATGCCTGTAATCCCACTCACTGGGGAGGCTGAGGCAGGAGAATTGCTTGAACCCAGGAGGCGGAGGTTGCGGTGAGCCAAGATCGCGCCATTGCACTCGAGCCTGGGCAACAAGAGCAAAACTCCGTCTCAAAAACAAAACAAAACAAAATCAAGTTAATATCTGTCATATTTGCTTAACTTTTAATGAATTTATTGTGGGTATCTCAGACTACTTGAAAAGCTTAATATCTATGCTGTACACTATTATTTATTTTAGTCACTTGGTAAATTTAGGTTAAATTTCCCAAGCCATAAAAAAATATGAAAATCCAGACTTTTCTTTTCTTTACAAAACAAAACTTAAAAATAAGAAGCAATATGTTTATTAATGTTATAAATTTTTTAACTTTCAATTTTTAAAAAATCAATGACATTTTAAAACCTTAAAGTGTCTCACTTAAAATTTTTAAAAATGCGCTCTGCAATAACTGCTTGATTCTGGGAGATGGAGAAGCGGTGTGGGGGGCAAAGGGAGCTTCTCACTGTCCTTGCCATTATTTCTCAGTCTATTAAGTTGATATTGGGAAATATATAAACATCTGGAGCTTTTGTGTGTGGAAATCAGTCCCACATTACAGTTCCACACTGGATGTGATGAATCTATTCAGTCTCTTTAACAAACAGTACTGCACATTCTAAGATATTATAGGGAACTGTACCACAGAAAACAAGACCCATGTGCACAAAACTTAAAACCATGTAAAAGGAAAAATTATTCATTGCTCAGCAAATAAAGTCTAAGAATGAAGAGTTATACATAGTAAAAAAAAAAAAAAAGCTTTCTAAATTTTTAATTTAAAAGTTTGTATTCATTTCTTCCAACATGATGGGACCTTGATTTACTTGTTGATCGAATGTGCTAGTTAACTTTGTAGAGTTTAAATCAAATTACTTATTAAAGCTAGTCTCTTAGATGATAACATGTATAGTATGCCAAAAAAATTAGAAATAAAATGAGACAAATTTGAATGATTTTAACACATAACTATTAGACAAAATTTGTCCTTCCACACACATTTGTAAGACTTGTTTCCAGATATTTGGAAATAACTTTGGAAATTTTACTTCAAATGAATACATATTCATTTTTTCATCTTAAGAAGTCTTTAGACATTACATATGCCTCAGCAGGAGCCTAATGGATGAATTAGATCTCTCAAAGCTAAGTTATAAGGAAATCTTTATCAGCAATGTCCCATGCAGAAGTAGAATGTAAGATATTATAATTAAGTACATCCCCAATCCTCCATGAACTGGCAGATTTTATAAGATTCACAATCACTCTCATTCAACAAACTGGATATCAATACACTGACGTTGCATTCATCTTTTCTAAATAGAATGAATTTCTGACACACAAAAAAGTTGGAATGAACATTGAGGAAAATGAATTTAAACCTAAGGTGGGTGAAGGGTTTATAAGAAAATCCCTAGCAATTTTAAATGTGTTCATTTCTCCAGGTCTGAGGACTTGTCAGGGAATGGAGACATTTCACCACGGAGATCACTGGCAGGGGCTCTGTGTGAGCCACTGCAGATGGAGAGGTACTGGAAGATGCCTACTCTGATCCTCTGAAAGGGAAAGCAGGTGCCTTTTGTAAACTACATGTCTGTGACCTTGACATCAATTCCCCAAATGATTCCAAATCCAATTATTAAAAGAATGATTTGTGAGCCCCTAGGAGAGGAAGGCGTAATCATTAAGACCCACCATGGGCACACTAAGTACAATTCATGTCACACTAACCTGATTTATTTTTCAGGCAGGGTTGATGGACTAGCAGGTCAGGGAAAATAGACATGCATATCAGTGGAATGCAAATATCTAAAGGAAAGAACCATGACAGATCTGGTGGTCTGGGGGTTTCATTTTTCTGATATATGGGGAGTTTAGCAGGAATTTGGCTCAGGAACACTCAGTTAGCTCAGAGATAGATTGGGTGATGACAGCCTTGAGTGCCAGAGGCTCTCTTTCCTAATAAAGCCATGTCTTTGACTGGCTAGAGTGTTGCCATTGTTACATAATGATACAGAGGGTCATCCCATTTTCCTATCAATATCGATAGTACTGGGCAAGGTGGAGCAGGGGTGGGGGTTGTTACTGGAATGCTGATTATGGTGTAACCTGGGCTCTCCAGCTCTGCCTAGCCTAATCTGTAGGACCAGTGTTCCAGAATTGTGTTCACACTGTGACTTGGCTACTTTTAATATTTATTTAAGAAAAAATTCTAATGCATATTAACACCAGATCTAGAGATATGTGGTCATAATACCTTTGCAGGGAACAGAACTTCAGAAGAGTTAGGATAAAATCCGCTTGTTAAATGTCTATTATATATACACGAGTCATCTCAGTTCTTTTATGTGTTTATTTCTCCTAGTAACTGCTTTTTTGTCTTTCCCACTGCATGCTTAGGTCCTAAACAACACTTTATTTTCTGGCTCTGCAACTGTTTTGTCACTTGGTTTACTACAATAGCAGAATTTTAATGTTTAAGCCTCAGACTTATTCCTTTCTAACTTTGGTTTCACGTTTAATTCAAAAATGATCTCACCTCCTTTCCCCAGGGCAGACCACCAAAGTATGTACAGCTGCTTAAAGTAGGGGAAAGCAGGTGTGGTCAGACCCCAAAGTCTTGGCTCCTTCTTCATTTTCTAGGCTTAGGAGCCTCTGAGGTTAAGGATAGAGATGAGAAGTGGGAGATTTCTTTCTATTTATGTATTTATTTATTTGGAGATGGAGTCTCGCTCTGTCACCCAGGCTGGAGTGCAGTGGCACGATCTCGGCTCACTGCAAGCTTTGCCTCCCGGGTTCACGCCATTCTCCTGCCTCAGCCTCCCGAGTAGCTGGGACTACAGGCGCCCGCCACCACGCCTGGCTTATTTTGTTTTTGTATTTTTACTAGAGACAGGGTTTCACCGTGTTAGCCAGGATGATCTCGATCTCCTGACCTCCTGATCCACCCGCCTCGGCCTCCCAAAGTGCTGGGGTTACAGGCGTGAGCCACCGCGCCCCGCCGGATATTTCTTTCTTATGTGATACATTGAAAATCCACAGTTGCGAAGAGGTTCGTGGTCTTTCTCTGGTTCAGTCAGCGTCTGTGTAATGTCAGTGGCTCTGATTATGGGGTAGTCTTTGAGAATTGGTGTGCCTGAGTTTCTTGAATTAAGAATCAATTTTGTCTTTGCCTTTTCTAGCTTGAGAACACCACTTCCCAAGGAGGGTTTCCATGTATCCCTTTGTTCTCTTCAGGTATGGACGCCTCATCCTTTCTCCAGGACAGGCTTAGCAATCACCCGGCTTTGTAGTTGCCCATGGAGATGTGCTGCTCCTGTCCCACCTCCATCCTCTGCTCTCCTCATGAGAAAGCCACAAGAATGGCAGACCATCTTTTCATATGACCTGAGGCGGCTGGAAACTGGAATGGCATGGAGCTCTTCAAGGAGGGATTAGTGGGGACCAGAGAGATTGTGTTACTGCCTTCAGGAATCTCTAGCCTGGAAGGTGGCACTGGGTTCCATGCTCATTCGTGCCCCTAAAATTCAGAGATCACTTGTTAAGCATCCCACTCTTCTTCACTCACATGTGGGACGGGTACAGAAAGCAACAAACCAGCACTCTCTTAGGCTCCTACAATGCTCTCCCGTGAACTCTATGGCCACACTGCATTCTTATGGTGGCAATTGGGTAGATCTATAAGTTCTGCCTGCCAGTATCCTCCATTAGAAGAATGAGATAGAACTCTTTCACGAGGAGGATGATCTTTTGAAATCTCTCTCACTTGTCTTGAAGGGGAAAGCACCTGCCCTCCCTCCCCCATGAGGAAGTGGGAGAATAACCTCGCACAGTATTGCATACTTCATCTACAGGCTGACAACCACCTAACTTCTCAGTGCTCTTTATTGACTTGGTGAGGGTGGGATGTCAGTGGGTTGTAGAGAGTTCTGGCTCCCATATGGCACTGACTGGCTCTAAATGCAACCTGTTTTGTGATACCTCTCTGAAGTTCAGCTACCTTGCCTTTAGACATGATCTCCAGGAAAATGTAATAAAATTTTCTCTCTCTCTCATCAAGTGGTTGGGCTTCCCCTCAACTCTCACACCAATAAAAGGACTATATTGAGCCTCTCCTGAGAAGTGTAGATCCCATTTGGCTGACTGGCTCTTTTGTTTCTTTATTACTTGTTCTTCTGGTATCCAGCATTGCAGATTACATTTAACAAGTAACTGAGAACTTGTGCTTTTAAGAAACACTGTGAAGACGTGTGGTTGTATCAATATTTTATGAAAGATTTGGAGAGAAAACACCAATCCTGGATTGGAAAAAATATAGACAGAAAAGAGAGAAAGAAATAAATGAATTAAGCACTAGAGAAAGAGAATGAAAATTTATAGAATCAGAGCTATTTTAATTAACGTAATATAATAATAAAGAAGATATTTTCTCCAAATCCATTTTGTTTCTGAAATACTGGAGGTACATGGAGGAGAGGTAATATTAGGATCTTTAAAAATGAACCAGTTCCAAAGGATATTATTTCAAAACTATTGCCAAACACTGCTTCCAACAGATTTTCAAGCAAAGAGAAAGATTATGAATTTTGAAAATGTCATATGCCCTCTATTAGTGACAAAGCGAGTTATCTGAATACTGTATGGATATTGTAATAACTGTTCAGATGAATGGCCATTGGACGGAGTCAGGATAAACAATGTTATAATAAATTGTTATGATTACTATTATATTTCAAATATTTATTGATGTTTACAGGGAAATACATTTTCTAAAATACCCTAAAGGTGAATAATATGATGAATCAAATTAGCTGAGGTTGATTTGCGTATGTGGAGGGGGCTTCTGACCTGTATTTAATGTACTTATAAAAACCAAAACCTGTGACTCTAAAGAATCATTTATAGATATATTTTAAGGGAGATTATATAAATAAGAGTCAAAACCATATTAAAACTGTGAGATAAAATTATGATTCTCATAGCAAGTGTGGGGTACAGAGTTGCTTACACTAGACACAGCCCCTTGGGCATATTAAAAGCTGACAAACACCTTCTTTTGATTTGGTTGACACCTGGACCTTTTCTCCAATGGTAGAGGCTGGAAGTGAGGATTGGAATTATTGTGATGATGGATGAAAAGCAACATTTTGCATAAATATCCAAATTTAGGCATCAAAATCTAATGTGTGAAGTATGGATTATATGAATGTCAAGTGTTTGAAAGTCAGGGACATTTCCCCTAAAAAGTCAATTGTAATTTAAGGCACAGTAGGAAGTTTCACTCTCAAAATGTATTTCTTTTGGTTTCTAATGTCTTATAGTCTTACTTATTCCTAAACGTTGCCATTCAAACACTTTTTCCTTGCAATTTTCCAATATTCCTTGATATTTATCTTTTTAAGTCATTTCCATTAGTGTCTTTTTTTTTTCAGACGAAGTCTCGCTCTTGTCCCCCAGGCTGGAGCGCAATAGTGTGATCTCAGCTCACTGCAACCTCCACCTCCCGGGTTCAAGCAATTCTCCTGCCTCAGCCTCCTGAGTAGCTGGGATTACAGGCACCTGCCACCACGCCTGGCTAATTTTTGTATTTTAGGTGGAGATGGGGTTTCACCATGTTGGCCAGGCTCGTCTCAAACTCCTGACCTCAGGTGATCCGCCCGCCTCGGCCTCCCAAAGTGCTGGGATTACAGGCATGAGCCACAACAGTGTCTAATTCTTAATCACCCACCACAAGTTGATCAATCTTTGGGCCATAACTATATAATAAATAGATTTTAACAAGAACATTTTGAGATGGTTACAGATCACTTTTCTTAACTTTATGTTACCAGTCAAAGTAACAACAGACTTTGCCACTGTTTTTCACAAACATTGATAGAAGCACTTGCAATGTAAACGTTACCGTCTCTTTCTCATGTGCAGTTAAAGATTTACTTTTGTAGACAATTTAAACGTGATCTATTCCACGGTGTTGAAGAAGAGCCTCTTCCACAGATGTACTGTCTCCACATAGGACTAAAGAGACCCTCCAGCCGGTTACTATGTGTTTGCTACCTTTGGGAGCTCTTATTAGTTAGCCGTCATCACTAAAAATTCAAAGCACAGGATCAGAGAAGCAGGCATGCATGTTTTTTGCCCATTTATGGCTGTACACAGTTGTGGAAAAATGGGATTATGTGCCTTTAGGAGCAATCAACTTCAGTTCTTTTAACAGCTGTACATTTTGATCAAAGGATTATATTAGGAGGTTTTTTTTTTTCTTTTATAGCTTTTATTCAGGGAAATGAGGTTAGTTGAAAAAGTAGTTTAAAAGAAACAACTTAATAAGCATATGGAATCACATAGAAAAATACAGCGACTAATGGGTGAACTTGAAGCCTTCATTAACATCTAACTACAGATTTATTGCAGGCATAGAATGAACAAGACTGAACTGACATTGGTCATGCTTGCCAGCTTAGTCAATTAACTAATTTACCTAGGGGCTCTAATATATTTACAATCACACTATTCTTGGTGACAAAGTATTATTTTTGGCCAGGCAGTAATCCTTGTGCATTGGGAGGCTGAAGCAAGAGGACTGCATGAGGCCAGGAGTTTGAGAACAGCCTGGGAAACAGCAAGACTTCCATCTCTACAATATTTTTTTTTAATTAGCTGGCTGTGGTGGCATGTGCCAGTAGTTCCAACTACTCAGGAGGCTGAGACAGGAAAATCACTTGAGCCTAGGGTTAGAATGTAGAGTGAGCCCTGATCATACGACTGCACTACAGCCTGGGCAACAGAGCAAGACCCCATATCTAAAAATACATAAATAAATAAATAATTTTTAAAAGTATAATAATACTTTTAAAAACAGTATTATAGAAATCTTGCATAACAGACTGGTTATGATATAAGAAACTACAAGCTTACACATTAATTAGAAATCTGTAGATTTATGCCTCATGACCTATAATTAGTTCAGAGCTGAAAAGCTTTTTAAAGAATAGAAAGAGATTTAAAAAAAAGGATAAATATTATTCTTCACTACAGTTTATTACTAGCTTTCTGTCTAACTAGTAAGAACTAGAACCTACCCAGAAATGTTAAAAATATATATTCATACACAATTCAATACACATATCCACATATATCTGTTCTGTTTATTTTCTCCGCACCAAAAGATATGGCTTTCTAAGAGCCTCAAATTGTCAATGAAGCAGAATCTTTTCATTTTTCATAAAAAATTAATTTATTCTTAAGAAAATTCTAGGGATACCAAATAGTAAGGGATTAATGAAAACAACTTTAGCCCTAGCTAAAATTCCAAGTCACACGCTAACAAAAAAAAAAAAAAAAAAAAAAAAAAAAAAAATCTGCAACTCCAGAAAAAGAGGTCAGGAGTGACAGTATTTATGTGGAAAAAAAACTTCAAAAGTTACCATCAATTTCTAACTGTTCAAGTTACTGTAGGAGACCTATGACATAAATTATTATAAACCTGAGAAAATTGGCTCTGCATATCAAGCCGTAATTCACAGCATTCCATAACATTTCCATTAAAAATGCTAGATAAACTATTCTACTTGATAATATAGAAATTAACCTGTGCAAATACCTTCACATAATGCAAAGTACAGTAAAATATATAGCAAATATCATGTCATAAAGTCTAAATGCATAACATACACTCAACACCATTAAAACTCCAAATAAAAACTCCAATTAAAAATAGTTTTATTTATAGCAAAAGATAAATATTTTCATGTGAGAAGAAATTTTTATCAATATACTTACAAAGAAGCATAACAATAAAAGTGTCAGTCTTCATTCAATCTCTTTAATTAAAATTTGGACATACCAATAATAAAGTCTTCCTAAAACATCTATTTATAACTGGAAACCTTCCACTGAACCTCGGGCAAGGAGAATTAATATGTAATTTTGTTTAGTTATATTAATGTTTGTCTGGAAAATTTGGTATAAACTAAGAAATGAAGTCAAGATCTCATTCAATATTGGTTTACTGTTGGCACTGAATGAGAATGACTGAAGAAAGAAACTACATGAAGATTTGAGAGAAACAGTGAATTCAGAATTAGAAGGCAAATTTCATAATTATATACACTCCAGATAATATGCTACCATTTTCCCAAAATATGGGCTCCCTCAGTATGAAGCCAACAAGATGGTGGAATAGAAGTTTTCTGCTATCATCTCCCCACATTGTACTGATTTTGACACCCACCCACCAGACAAAAGTACTCTTGTGGGAGTCCAAGAGTTCAGTTGAGAAGTTCCAGTAATGTAGGAGTAAAAACAGAATAGAAACACTGAAAGGGGTAAAACTTTCACCTTACTCATGGCACCCAAAGGGCACACAGCTCAGTGCCAAGAGAGACTCCCTTGGCCAATGATTCCTCCCACAGGTGAAACTGAGAGTATAGCGAGCAAGTCCCCTGCTTTCCCACGTCTTTCTCACCCCACCAAGAACATTGAAGGGATCAGCATGGCTGAGTGGCTGGGGGAGGCAATGAGCAGAGAAGAGATGTTTGGATGCCAACAGTCAGGGCTTTGAACTTAACAAAAACGTGTATCCCACTAACCACTATGCAGACTCCATCAGCCCCCACGCCCTCCCCACCCCAAGGAGCTACCTAGGATGCCTCACCTGAGAAACTCCCAACTGACCTATAGGCACCCCTAATGCTCTCTGCACCTCACCCCCATCCCCCATTGTAACTGGCTTCCTGAACACAACCCCCAGACAGTGAGGGCAAGCCTTTGCAGCTGGTTCACTATTCTTTGATTAAGCTTTTGTATTTTAAGTGTATTTACATGTTATTTATTACTATTATTATTATTGAGACAAAGTCTGTTCTTTCATCCCAGGCTGGAATATAATGGTACAATCATAGCGTTCTGTAACCTCCAACTCCTGGACTCAAGTCATCCTCCAGCATCAGCCTCCAAATTAGCTGGGACTACAAGTGTATACCACCACACCTGGCTAATGTTTCGATTTTTTGTAGAGATCGGAGAATCTCGCTATGTTGCTCAGGCTACTCTTGAACTCCTGGACTCAAGTGATCCTCCCACCTTGTCCTCCCAAAATGTTGGGAATACAGGTGTGAGCCACTGTGCCCAGAACACTGTACTAGAAATTGTTTTAATCCCTGTATGTTAAAGATGATACATACACTACCTCTCAGCTTCTTTCTCCTTTCTAGTTCTAGCTATTAATATTTATGTAATAAAAACTCCAGTAGCATTCATAACACTTACATTCTCCCCTTTAATCATAATAGATATAATACTCAGCATCAATCTGCAATATGTACTCCCATACAAGCCTTGATTGGCTAAAACTCATCCTGTCATAACTTTTGAAGAAAGGTTTATTGGCACCGATGTTTGAAAATGTTTGGTGTTGCCTTTATACCCTAATCCCAGTCTACCTGACTGTAACATTCTTAGTTATAACTTTCATTTCCCCAGAAATCTATGGACATTCTTACTCTGGCTTCTAAAAGCAAATATTGCTAGAAAGTATGAACCATGAAGCAGATAATGTTTCTCCTTATAGATAACCGGTTCTTTCTACCTGGGTAAACAACGAACTCTTTATCTTTGAAGTGTAGACATTTTAGTGAAATACTGTTTTTTACATTATGTTTACCTTTTTCTTACATATAGTATACATTTTAATCTTCAGATTCAGGAAATTTACTCTTTACAATATGGCAGTTTAATTTTTTTTTTTTTTTAATATTTACACAGATTTATTCTGTTTTAAATGGCCCATGATACAGCCTTTAGGAGCTCCTGAGAACGTGTGCCTAAGGCAGTTGGGGTGCAGCTTGATTTTTTTTTTTTCTTTTATTGTAATTATTATTATTATTATTATTATTATACTTTAGGTTTTATGGTACATGTGCCCAATGTGCAGGTAAGTTACATATGTATACATGTGCCATGCTGGTGCACTGCACCCACCAACTCGTCATCTAGCATTAGGTATATCTCCCAATGTTATCCCTCCCCCCTCCCCCCAACCCACAACAGTCCCTGAAGTGTGATGTTCCCCTTCCTGTGTCCATGTGTTCTCATTGTTCAATTCCCGCAGTTTAATATTTTTTAATTCAATAATTTAATTAGCTGCAGTCCCAGCTAATTGGGAGGCTGAGGCTGGAGGAGTACTTGAGCCCAGGAGTTGGAGGTTACAGCACGCTATGATTGTACCATTATACTTCAGCCTGGGATGAAAGAACAAAACCTTGTCTCAATAATAATAATAAATACAATTTAATTTTTAATTTTTAACTTTTATTTCTGAGCTACATTTTCTCATGTTTTTTTCCTCCTGCTGTCTCTCCAACTCTTCTGTGAAACCACAATGTGAATACCAGAGCTTTGTGTTCTTTTTCATACAAGTAATTGCTTCATTTAAAAAACTATGGTGAAATACATGATTAAACATTTTTCTCTGCTCTATACTAACATTTTCTGGTGAATGTCCTTCTGCTGCTTGCTTTTTCTGTCTTCTCTTCATTGCTTCTGTGTTATCTGTGTTTGTATAGATACTGGCTCCTTTTGATTACAAATGGGTTCATTCTTCTTCAAACTGCTATTTTTTAGTCAGTAGAGGAGATGCAGCCATTGACGGTCATTTACTTACAGAAAAAAAGGAGTAAAAGGAATCCCCTGGCATCTCTCTCTTTTCATCTTCTAATCTTCCAGAAGTGTTTATTGGCTGAACCAGCTAAGATTAGTTGGAATAAAACCCCTAGAACTGAGTTTGTGGTTGTCATCTCCCACTATATGGAATAAAGAAAAAAAAAAGGCTGTTGGATGAATTGAGTGGCAAACTCATATTCTTCTTCCTGTACGTCTGTTCCAACTCAAGACTCCTTCCATCATTACATCCTGGATACAACTCAAAGAGCTATAGTGCTTTTGCTTTCAATCAGAAATACTTGGCTAAATAAAGATAAGACTCGTGGTTTATAGGAAAGAGAGATGGAAATGACCATTTTATGTTTGAAATTTAGTAAAGACTGCAAAGAATTTTCCTTAGTGATGTGAGTGACATACCTTCTGCAGCACAGAGGGCTTGCTGGAGTGTTCAATGCGTGCTCTGAAGCTAAAAATTACCCATGACTCATCTATCTTTCTCCTTATTAAATCACCAAGGCTAACATTGAAAGGTCCTTTTCAGTCCAGGCCTGTGCTCCTGTACTAGACCTCTAGCCTCATCCCCTCTAAAGGAAGAAGAGTCCTCTTTTTCTTCATTCATATATATATAATATATACATATATATACATATATATATACATATACATATATATCATATATATACATATATATATATATATCCTCTTACTAGACGGAAATAAATATATACATATATCTCATATATATCTATCTCATATATATCATATATATGATATATGTGATATATATGATATATTATATATTCATATCTCATACATATATATATATATCTCAGACCCACATGCAAGAGGATGGAAAGACAGAAGGGTAAGACAGCCTTCTTGGAAATAAGAATAGATGCTCTCAGCCAGACACGGTGGCTCATGCCTGTAATCCCAGCACTTTGGGAGGCCAAGGCGGGCGGACTACGAGACTATCCTGGTTAACATGGTGAAACCCTGTCTCTACTAAAAATACAAAAAAATTAGCGGGGTGTGGTGGCGCGCCCCTGTAGTCCCAGCTGCTCGGTAGGTGGAGGCAAGATAATCGCTTGAACCCGGAGGCAGAGGTTGCAGTGAGCTGAGATCGCGCCACTGCACTCCAGCCTGGGCAACAGAACGAGACTCCATCTCACAAAACAAAACAAAACAAAACAAAACAAAACAAAACAAAACAGAACAGAATAGATGCACTCTAGTTTCCACAGGGAAAGGAGGGATGCCTCTCTTGGTGTCATCTCTTTAAACAGAGCCATTCCATTGCTTCTTTAAACAGAGCCATTCCAAGTGCTGAGGCTTAGTAGAAGCAACTTGAGTTTAATTTTTCTGTGACATTCATCAGCAAGGAAAGGGGCCCAGCAAACCTCAGTGAGGTTCAAATTATGTAAGAAGACCTTACTGTAATCAAAGATACTTTGCCTATTACCTGATTTTTAAGAGTTTAGGGTCTGAAGAATTCATACTACATGTATTTATGTTCTAAACTTTTCTGCAAGTTACTTAGTGTATCTGAGTTTCAGATGTCTCATTTTGAAATTGGAATAATAAGAACAAGAGTATAGGATTGATTTGATGATTAACTCAGATTAGTAAATAAGATCATAAAAATATATCACCTAGGTGTTGTTATGATGATCACCATTATTGTTTTGCTGGTACATGCGAACATGTATGTGCATATGTGCATGCATGCTGACCAGGAAAGCCTGAATGTTTCCCTTGTGACTAGATTTTAGGCAGGCTTCTTCCTGACTCTGTGCCCTGACCTTTTTTTTTCTTGGAGCACTTACCTTAGAAAACTTATAATTGTAAATTCTTTCTCTGCCCCTTTGAAATGTAAATCTTGAAAAAAAAAAACTTGCCAATTTTACAACCCAGGGCTGTCAAGAACCTGGGAGTCATCCCTTTGAAATGTAATTATCAAGCAAGATAGTGCCTCTGTCTCCCAGGCTGTGCAGTTGAGTAGGAGTCTAACTTTTTCTGTAGTTATAACAGAGATGGCCTTTGATCTTCCCTTTCTGCACTCTAACTTTTTAAAATTCTTGCCCTTCGTTTCAGTGGTGTTGAGTGCAGACAGCTGTGGCCTCTCTCCACTATTGCAATAGCTTGAAAAAGTCTTCCCTGCCTGTTTAACTTTGGAGCAACTTTTGCTTTCACAGTGCTATGAGATGAACAAGGATTTTTAAACATATTTTCTGAATCTCATAGTGTGTAAGGATTAACAACTCAGATAACACAGCTACTTGCATATAGACAATTTTGCACTAACATGAATTACAGAAATTGATGAATAACAGTGTTTTGTTTACTATTTCACGTTAGCCTGTAGTCTGACACTTATCCTTTAGTATGATTTTATGTTCTAAATGTTTTAGTAATTTTCATTTAAATAAAAGAGACAACCTATGAAACATTGATTTAATTTTTTTTTTCATTTTCTTTTCCCTAAATAAATACGCAGGTGTTTATGCCTGCAGCAACATGTTTTAAAACCTTTCATCACTTGTATTCTGCTCCGGATATTTTATTATGAAGGTAGTATTAAGTATCATCTTAAGGAGGTGTATTGTTTTAGTTTTCATATGAATTCTGTGTTCTGGAAATATTCATTTTGATTTAAAAGACTATTTAAAAACTCATAGTTACCTGTAATTTGACATCTATGGAGAATAAGCATAAGTTAAGAGTTAATGTTGTATTTACTATTTTAGTCTATAGTCTTAAATCAACTTAAATATTAACATTTGAAAGCAAAACTTCTTTCATATATTATGAATCAAAACTAATTACCTTATTGCATGCTACCGTGTTAAACAGAGGTACAAATTAATTTGATACTTAAATTATGAAATAAAATATCTAAAGAGTCTTTATAGACAAATTAGATAAAAGGCAGCCCTAACATGTAATCTTGACCATTTTTCCTGTAATTCTATAATCAGATGGGCCTCTCTGGACAATTTTCCTAAACATTGAGGGGAGAATTTTTTTGTTTGTTTGTTTTTGTTTTGAGACGGAGTCCCCCTCTGTCGCCCAGGCTGGAGTGCAGTGGCGCGAGGGGAGAACATTTTTAATCCTTCTAGATAAGCCCATGTCCCTATTATTTTTCAACTTTTGTTTCTCAAGAGTCTTTCTTAAGCTCAATTTGCTGCTATGTCCCCATATCCTCATATCACTGAAGCGAGAAAAAACTGGATATCATTGTTTTAGCACTTAAAATGGCCTCTGAGCCTCTTTTCTCTTGGCTAATTACTTTATAGTCTATTTTAGCAAAGAAAGAGAAAATGTAAAAATGAGAAAGTTATCATATCCCCTTATCAAAAGATAGCAGTGGTAATATACACAGGAATATTCTTTTCATGGTAAGGAACAAAATTGCCTCATCATATTCAAGACAAATGATAATAGACACCATTTGAGTAATTTTTTCTTGAATATATTGAAATTTCAAAGAATATATAAATTCAAATCTATGGAATTATCATAATGATATTTTAGTTCAGTAGTATTCTAAAAATGGATTATGGTTTCATTTCTATCTTTTTATTATTATCAAACATGTTTATTCTAATATATTCAGACAATTTTTGGAATGTGGTTTTGAAACTCTATATCATTTCTCATAAATTTTATTTTACAATCAATTTTACGTGTTAATGGTATCTATTATTTTCTCTAAGAGCATTTTTTGTTAAATGCATTGTCAAAAATTTATGGATGCTTTTCTAAAAGTGTACTTTGTAAAAATTAAAAACTATCTGTACAGTTAACATTATCATTTATAAAAGTAATAAAAAGAAAAAGAAGTAAAATGTACATCATATCCAGATAAAGCTATTGTATACTTCATAACATCTATCAACATGTGTGATACAATTGGAAGAAAATATATTCTATATTTTATGTAGAATTAAGGGAAAATTACTATTAAATAACTCATTGAACAAATTAATTTAGCATAATACTAAGTTTCTTGATTTAAATGTTTCTTGGCAGTACACTGGTTTAAAAACTGAAAACTTTTTAGCTGCAATTTTTAAAGTAAATATTTGGTTAAAAATAAAGTATGAAGTATGCAATTAAATGAAAAAATGGTTGTATTCCTTGTGAAAAATATCCCTTATATAGAGTTTTAAATCAGAAAAATCCAAGGAATTTAAAGCCTCAGAAGAACTTGCAACCCTAAGATATCAAAGTTCTTAAATTATTTTTGCTACTGAGTTTACGGTGCTCATCTATTTTCATAAAATGCTCTAATGCTCAACAGAAAACATGAAGTGCCTTAAGAACAAACCAGAGGGGACTGATGCAGAATGCTGGGTTGTTGGCTTTGGACAAGAATATGCAAGGGATGGGAAGCAAATAAAGAGAAAGCAGTATCATAGCAAACAGGAGAAAGAGAGATGGGTATAAATGCTAGTGAGGGACCGTGCACTACAAAAATAAATTTAAATTGATATTCATGTGTTAGCCTTGAGAAGTTTTTATCCTAAAAATATTTTTAGACATAATCATATGTAATTCTGAAAATAACTGAACAATTCACTTTGATGAATGCAAATTTTTGAAATGTTTTGAATTTTTCCCTTAACCATAACTCTAAAACTAAGAAATTATGCATGCCTTATAAAACAAGAGAAAATTATTTGATTATTAAGGATAATTATCTGACAAATATTTTCAATTTGGAAAATAACAAAAATTTATTTGAAATAAAAGCTAAATTTGAACTGATCAATAATTTAAAAGATTATTTTTGATTCAACATGTAACACTTTAATTTATCTTTTCATATTAAAATATATATTTTAAACTCCAAATAAAAGTTAGCTTAGAATTTTAGGACCAGAAGTAATGTGGAATTTTAGAGCCAGAAGTCCTCTCCTTTGTCTTCTAGTTAAGTGACAGATTTTCTATATAAGTGATGTTAGAAATATCCAGTCACCAACCCAAGTTAATACAATACACTAACAGCAGAGGTAGGACTAAAATCAAGATATTTCTTATCCTTTAAAGATTCATATTTTTTCAGTGTTCCATAATATCTCGTATCCAAGTCCAGGAATTATATTTCAGGTGTAGAATCAATTTTACGGTTGTGAAAATCAAGACCAATAAAAGTATTTTAATTTCATCAGTGCACAACCCAACTTCACCTCTAGCCCGGGTTATGGAAATAGTCTCATAACTTGTCTCCTTGCTCATCAAACACCACACGGCACAATTCCTGAATTCAGCACACAAAAACTGATCTTTTCCAAATATAAATCAGATCACATCTGTCATCTTCTTGGAAGTCTCTAACGTTCTCATCACATTTGGAATAAAATATAAACTTCATGTTATAGCCTACGAAGTGCTATATAATCTGGTTTTTGACTAACTCTGTGACCTCACCTACCGTAAGTGCAGCATCAGAGAACACTGATGTAGCTGCTACCCTGTTCTGAGGCCTTTAGATGTATTAATCGTTCCATGCTCCTGTTAGTTCTATAAGACAAGAATGCTATTAGTCCCAACTAACAGATTAAACAACAGAGTTCAGAGGGGCTAAAGAAATTGCCCAGCATTATGTAATAGCGGAGCCAGGATTTAACTGAAGCCTTCTGGCTCCAGGCAGTGCTATTAATGCCGTGCTATACTCTAGCTCTTTTCTTTGCTTCTCTTGCTGCAACGACTGTCTCTGATTTCTTCAGTACTCAAAATGACTCTCATCTGGGCTTTTTAGATGGTTTTTCACCTTGCCTATAATGCTATTCTCCAAGACTTCTCATGCGTTGGTTTTACACAGTTTTCAAATGTACGTTCGAATATTATTTTTTTACCATAGATTTTATCACCTAAATATTCTGTGTCTCTGGCAACCCATATACTACTGCTAACCTGGGTCCTAATTACTAATTCACTAATGCTTTGCTTTGATTTTTTTTCTCTCTTTTAGTCCTTAGTATTTCCTGAAATTGAATTAGAGTCATGTGCAGCATAACATTTTGGCAAATGTTGGACCACATATACCATGATAATCCCATAAAATTATAACTACATGTTTTCAATGTGTTTTTTATATTTAGACATGTTTAAATACACAAACATATACATTGTCTTACAATTGCCTGCAGTATTCAGTGCAGTAACCTGCCATTGGCTATATCATATACCCTAGATGTGTAGTAGGAGCCACTGGCTATATCATATACCCTAGGTGTGTAGTAGGAGCAATTGGCTATATCGTAGACCCTAGATGTGTAGCAGGAGCAATTGGCTGTATCATATACCCTAGGTGTGTAGTAGGAGCCATTGGCTTTATCATATACCCTAGGTGTGTAGTAGGAGCCATTGGCTTTATCATATACCCTAGGTGTGTAGTAGGAGCCATTGGCTTTATCATATACCCTAGGTGTGTAGTAGGCTATACCATGTAGGTTTGTGTAAGTGCACTCTAGGATGTTCACACAAAGACAAAATCAACTAACAACACATTTTTCAGAACACATCCCTGTCACTAAGTGACACAAGACTCTATTTGTTTCCTCCTTTATACAATTATTCTTTATATCCTTTACTGCAATATATTTTAAAGAGAGTAAAGATTTTTTTTCCAATTCATTATTTCTTATGTCTAAAACTGTTATAAGAGATACTGAATAAATATATTTGAATTAATTTATTTTCTTATATTTCAGAACAACTTCTGAAAAAAACATTTTAGATGCTTTAGAAATTGACATAGGATAATGCAGAATTATTATTTTGGAATTGTATAATGCTTTATTGTAATTATATTTGTCCATTCACCCATAGCTAATTAATTATTGGCTTATCATAAAATTTAATTTACTGTCTAGATTTTCAGAAAATTAGCCCTATGTTCCTTCACGCTGTGTTGTTTTCTAGTTTTACTCATAGATGCCATACAAAAAATAACAACATACAGATAAAAGAGTGTTTCTGTTATTAATACAAGATTGTTTTGTCCTAAACATGATACCTTTTTAGAAGGGACTGCATATGCATTTATTATTGATTTAGTATAGATAGAAAAACTGTTAAAAATGAAATAATTTCAACATTTGATTACAGTTAGGGAATTGAATATGGGAAGAATGAAAAACATACAAAAAATAAATAGTGTGTTTTTCAGTACTCTGAGTCTTAAATATAGAAACTCAATAGGTCTAATGAAACCTTGTATTACAGTGTAACAGATTATCCTGGAGCTTTGAGACTACGGAAGAGAAAATAAAATCTATAAAGAGTTTCTCTGTTTGAAAACACCATCTGTGATTTGAAATTGCATTTCAGGACCATAGCTTAAGGTTCTATCATTTTAGTATATTTATAGATTCAGTATCTATAAACCAACATATCAAGGATAGATAATAAGTAAACTGAAATTGAGACTCTAAAACAGGATGGTAAATATAATCTTATTGTTCTCACTGTGACTTTGTGAGATGGAAATCAAGATTGGAAAATGGCAATGTGCTACAGGTATTCCATATTCAAAAGAAATATACTTCTGAAGAGGAAAGGCAGAGTACAAAATGTAGTTCTTGAAAGCACATATTTTCATGGAAATGTGTGAATGTGAAGGTAGAAGTTTACTGATAACCAAAGAAGAAAAAGACTGAAATGATATCAGTAAGGAAACATACTATGTACATTCATATAATGAAAAAAGATGGTTTTGATAGAACACAATATTTTATGAAAGTACTTCAAATAGCCAGCTCTATTCAGTATTCATTTGCTTAAAATATAGTGTCCAAGGAACTCCCAAATTATTTGGTTCATAAATTCTTTTCTAAGAAACCAAAATAACAAGTTGGGGTAACTTCTACTTTATACATTATTCTGTCCTAACAAAAAAGGAAGGTGTGTATGTGTGTGTGTGTGTGTGTGTGTGTGTGTAGTGGAAGTGACAGGCCCCTTGGAAAAATGCAGCATTATCAGGTTATAGTTTTGGAAAATCATAGATGAAAACAGTAGACATTTTAAGACATATACCCTATATAATGCTCAGCAAATATTTTTAAAGGAAGAGGATGATTGAAAAGTTCAGAAAAAATACTGCTGTTAAGCATTCCTCAAATTGGATTCTACAGTACACACATTTATGAGAAAATTTCAGAAAACAACATATAGTTTGTTCCTCTCACAAACTGCATTGTGTCATTAGCTAGTAGATGGTCATTCTAGTATCTACAGTTAAATAATAAACCACTACAAAATCCAAAGATTATAACAATGACATTTACTTTGCTTGTGAATCTTCATGAAAGGTTTGATAGAGCTTACTTGGCATCAGCTGGGGCTAGGCAAAGGCTGGATGCTGGAATCGCCTGCACCTTCAATTGACTGTGTTTCTTATAGTTCATCTGTTTGTCACCTGCTACCTCAGCTTGAGGTGCTGCCAGAACACCAACATATGGACTTTCTATGTGGCTGCTTGGCGTTTGCACAGCGTGGTGCTTGTATTTCAAGAATAAGCATCCCGCTAGTAGAAAGGGAGCTGGAGGAAGCTGCATGGTCTTTTTGTGACTTAGCACAGTCTCGACAGCAGCACTTCCACTTATTAGCACTGGTTAAAATTGAGTTGCTAAGACCATCCTGTATTCAATGGGGAGAGAATTGGACTCCTTTTGGTAAAAAGACTACCAAAGAATATGCAGATGTGCTTTGAAGCTATCACAGACACTCTGAAATTTTTAAAACAGGGAAATCTTTTTTGCATTATCTGATTATTTTGCCAGTAGTATTTTTTATCAGATAATGTTTATTAATATCTTACAAGGATATTATTTTAGAAAAACGAGAGAAGTTATTCTAAAGGAAAAAATACTTCCTACAAGAATATAGCATCATAGCATTAGTCTGAGTTTCCTTGAGTAGTGACTTAATGAATAGATTAGAGTAGCCTGAAATGCATTCCCAGGAAAAGGTTAGTCACACCAAAACCTAAAATATCTTACCACTCTAATGAACAAACAAACAACCTTCATCTTTTCCTTTTACCCTTTTACGTGGGTACTCCTTCATCTTTATGCAGTTAGCAAACCTTTAATAAGGTTCAGCAACAGGAACACACACACACCAGGAGCACTGTGATCTTTAAACAGAAAATGACGTTTATTGGGTAAAACTGATAACCAGAGAAGCTTTAAGTCACTCATAGGTCTTCCACTCTTTCATTATTCCATAAATAGATATATTTAGGTCGAATCCGGCTAGATTGAACACACCATGCAAAGGACGACAGAAGAGAGAAATTGCACTGGTAATATTTCATATCGTTATAGAAAAAGAAAAAATGCACATATACATTTATATGTCACTAGTTGTTAAATATTTTAAAATGTAATAAATAGGATAGGATGCTTACCACAAAGTGCTTGTCAGCTCTCACAGGCAGAGGAAGTTGCTTCCTCTTTTGTACTTCAATTGTATTTTGAATACATTTCAGAGACTTTTCCTTATCCACTCTTATCTTTATCTTCAAATTCTATACTGGCTTTAAATAAACATAAACGTATTTCAAGACTATCATTTCTTTAATAAAAGAAATATCAAAAATATATATTTCCTGCTTCCCATTAGGCCCATTGTGTTTAAAAAGAAATGCATATTTTGTGGCTCTATGTCCTCTTGTTAGATTCACTACAATCTTAAATTTTAATTCACTGCCCCATTGGAACTCCTCCTTCTGATCACTAAAAATGTCCTACTTGGGAAATGCAGTGTCAGCTTTTACAGTTTTTATCACCTGTCTTTTCTGTTACATTGGACACTTTCCTTCTTCTCTCCTGTGCTCTATTAATATTTAGCTATCTCTAATCTCCCAATCTAAACATACTATCTCCAAAATCTGGGCCATTTCTACATTTAATATTTTATGAAATTATATTTTCATGCTCCCATTTTTTCCAGGAATAGCTCCTGAAAACTAGAAGTCTTTCTTAATACCTCTTTTCTCTTACCATTTCCTACCAGTTCCCATGAATGATCAACTCTTCATCTATGCTCTCTCTTAAATTGTTTTTCTCATTGCTACCTCTTTATGAAGTAGAAAATCACTATTCCCTGGATTATTACAAATTTCCCAAATCACCCTTTTTTCTATGTAGCTCCCTCTAAACTATTTATCCCACTGCTGCTAGACTAAAAATATGTATTTGTTTAAAATCACTTACCTTCTGTAGCTACATTGATCACTCTACAGTTTTGAGAACTCCACAATCCCCTTTTCTTCTATGCTATTTTGCACGCTGCTTCATCTACTTGTATCGCTTTTTATCCTCTTCTTAACTTGATAAAAACTCTGTCCTTGATGACCTGGCTTAGAAGTGACATTCTCTGAGAATTCTTCCTTATACCACTCCATTCTCTCTTGCTATGATACACTAAGAATATCCTTCCATCTTATCTTGAGATATTTCAGTTATTTTATAGATTCCTTGAAACAGAATAGTTTTTTACTTTTCCAATCATAGAACTTGTATCATAGTCCACACATTAAATATACCTGCCATATTTCAATGTAATTATTTTCTCATGACTCTGCCTCTGTTAATAAAATGTAATGTATAAGGATCATGTTTTGTTTCTTTGTTTATAGTCCTGGTGCCTGAAACATAGTATATACCTTATAAACATATGTTGAATGAAACAAGTAGTGAGGCAACATCTTGGAGACTACCCAGTTCTAAAGATAATGCCATTAACAACATTTCTTAAAATCCAAATGTTGATAGATAAAATCAAGAGGGAGTTAGCATACAATTAGCTCTATAAACATGCAAAACAGTGTTCTTTTTCTTTTTTTCTTTTTAAAGATGGAGTCTTACTATGTTGCTCATGTTGCAGTGCAGTGGCTCAATCACACTACTGATCAGTGTGCGAATTTTGACCTGGTCTATTTCTGATCTGGGCCAATTCACTACTCCTTATGCAATCTGGTGGTCTCCTGCTCCCAGGAGGGCATTATATTGATGCCAAGGACAACCTGATGAGCACAGGGCACTACAGCCCAGAACTTCTCCACTCAAGTGCTCCTCCCACTTCAGCCTCCCAAGTAGCTTGGACTACAGGTACAAAACATGTGCTTGTAGTTCTTCGAGAAAATATCCATTATTTTTATTTCTAAGTACACCTTGTCTTGTTGCTTAACTTTTTAAATATTGCTTTTGAAGTTCCACAGTGGATTTATGGAAACTGCAAGAAATGTATGGTCTGGTTTTCGCTCACTTAAGAAATCTCTTTGTAATGCTGTGTCAAAAAGAATGAAAGAGGGCAAACAAGTCAATATAAATTGAGTAAATTTTAGAAAAAGTAAAGCAGAATTGCTGTATTACCACTTAGGAATATTTGCTTGTAAAACTACTGTAGATAAACATACTTATAGCAATAAATAAAATGCTTAAACTAAAGCTTGCTAGCATGTTTTAAGCACCACAATGAACACACTATTTCAGAACTTAGAATAGGTCTATTAATAAAAACATTTTCTTTTATTAAAATGGCATAACATTTTATTAAAAAAGGTGTTTTATATTGCTTCCCATATAGAAAGAGAGAAAGCATAAATCTTTTAAATGGAACTCTTGAGTTCCATAGTGGTTGCCTTAATTTCGTATCTCTACGCTCCAAATCAACATTTAAGAAATCTGAAAATTTATTATAGCTTTACCAAATAAATTCCTATCACACCTAAAATCTGGTACAAACTTAAGAGCACAAAACAAAAAAATCAGTCCAAGAGGGCAGAGCTTTTCCTGTGTTGTATTTCCAAATATGTCCCCACAGCCTGGAACAGTGCATGGCGCATACTAGGCACACAATAGATATTTATGGAATCGAAAAAGCTGGTTTGAATAGAAAGTAATATTTAAATTGGGAACCACCTAATCACCATTGTCAAGGAGGAAATATACCTATATATGTGGATTATGCATTTCCCTTCCTGTTATCTCTAAAATGCTCATATTTCCATTGATACCATATTTACATTCATTCATAGGAAAGTAAATGTGGGACTTTTCTTACGTAAATTCATTCACAGGGACTGTTAAATGGGCCACATTATCAGTCTGTCACAAGAGGGACTGAGAAGATACACTTAATAACACTTAATTTTTAATAACAAAAAAATTTTCTCAGACATCATAGATTTTTTTTCTCACTCACAAAGAGATGTAATGTAAGTGAATATTTGCAAAGAATGAGGCTTAGTTAATTAGTTAGCTACAAATACATATGCTCATGTCATATTAGTGATGCCCTGCCTCTATTTGAGATTTGGAAAGCTCATTCTGATAAAAATTAGTGAGATCTAAGGATAACCCTTCATTGTGCACAAAGCATGCTATTATTGTGCCTATATTTACTCCTTTGTGTCCTTAGCAGTGAATATGCATTCCTAAAACAAGAACATCAGAAGCAATGGCTTCCCTTGGTACACTGGACTTCCAGTTCCATGAAAGCCCCAAACATGCAGCTCTGCAGCCCTTTGCCTTAACTCTTCCTTCTGGAATGTCTTTTTCTTTTAATATTCATTCGGCCAGACCCCTTTATTTAGAGACAAATGTCAGATCCTTGAAGAGCCTTTTGCTAACCAATAAATCCCTCCCCTTCCACTGCTTCATTTTTCTGCACAGCACTAATTGCTAACTGCTATGCCTACGTAAATATATATGTATTCATGTGTTTCTTTTACTCTGTAACATTAGAACGTGAGCTCCAGGAAGGTAGAAACTATTTCTGTTATTTTTTTATTGCTATATCCTGCATAGTTACTAGCACATAGTAGATGCTTCACACATATTTTTAAAATAAGATAACAAATGAATAGGAAATGGAGGGAAGGTTTGCCTGTGGGGAAATCGGTGGGACATATTTTATTCACAAAGGAAATGGGTAAGTTTTCCTCAATTCAAAAGGATTTTTAAGAAACAGCATTGTGTAAGATCCTATCCCAGCCAGAAGCAGATAACTGCCCAGTTTCTCTGTATATCTTTATGGAGGTTACATGAAGCAGTATGTCTTAAAAGGGTCCTTTCCAGGTAAGTGAGAAATAACAATGAAATTGAAAGCCCCACAATTTCATTGTGACTGAATGGAACCCCTTTTGGCCAAGGAGACCCCAGAGTAAACTTGAAAACTGAGTTTTTGGTCAGGACAGACAGAAGGTCAGACACACCTTGCTTAGTTATACTCCCTACTTCCCTAACAGTCATTGTTAAGCTCTCTTCCCTAAAGGCTATACAGAAACCAGCCCTTACAAAAAATTCCACCAATGATATCAACCAACTGACTGACACTGCCCTCTCTTTTGCTGTTTGGACACAACAATTGACCAACGTTTTTCCTGAGAAGAAACAACCAACCACAGAGTGGTTCTGGCCAGTCTACCTGGAACCCATGAAAGAGGATGAAGCTCCATTGCGCATGCTCGCATTTCTCCCATTATAAATATTTATGGCTCTTCTTATAGCTTATTTAATATGCATAGTCAGCCCTACTGCTAGCATAAATTCGTAATCCCCTTTCCTCTTCCTCAAACTGCTTTGGGCTTCTGACTGGAGGCTGTGCTCCCCAACATATCAGATTGGCCACCCTGCAGGCTGCAACCCTTTATGAGAAGTAAAAGTCTCCTTTCCGAATATATGAACTTTTTCATTCCTCAGTTGCCATGAAGAACTGTGAATAATTTATCCAAAAGCCCCCTGCCAAAACCTGTCTTCCATTGGTCAATGTTCCCACTGGGCATCGCTATACTACAGCTTTGTACTTTGTATCACGACCTCTCCAGATTGTCACTGGGAAATGTAGATTTTCTGTGAGTCCACTCTGGCCAATGCTAACTGCCATGGTCTCACCTTGTCAATTAGCACCACAAATATGAGGTTTCGTTACCTGTAGCAATAATGGTGGCAGCAGCAGTGACATGGTTGCTTGGCCGTGTTGAACTTGCTCAGAAATAATAACACAAAATGTTCAGGTTCTTATTAGGTTTAGATTAGGACACATGGACACAGGAAGGGGAACATCACACACCGGGGCCTGTTGTGGGGTGGGGGGTGGGGGGAGGGATAGCATTAGGAGATATACCTAATGTTAAATGACGAGTTAATGGGTGCAGCACACCAACGTGGCACATGTATACATATGTAACTAACCTGCACGTTGTGCACATGTACCCTAAAACTTAAAGTATAATTTAAAAAAAAAGAAGAAAAGGAATATAAAATATATACACACATTAAAAAAAAGAATTTTGAAAGTCAAAAAATATATATATATAAAACTTGTCCACATTACAGCCCCTCCTCATGCTCAATTACACACCAGAGTAACTGCTGAATAAAATATTCTGCAAATGTGAGTTATCAATCTAACCCCATGTAAATGATAGAGCTTTATTTTGAGTCACATAATTATGGTATGTAATCCAAAGGTTCTTAACAGGTTATCATATTTGATCATCTAAATCTGTTAGCTAATTTAGATGAGACAGGCATTTAAGTTAAAAGCTGATGAGGGTTAGTCATTAAAGATCCATTTTGTATATTCACCTTAGGAAATTACTTTTGCCTATTAAGGGAATATTCTCTCTTTGTAACCTAAGATTGGCTCTTGGTAAAAGAGGCAATAAATGATTGATAGCTCAATATTTTGGAATGCATTTGTCAAGTGTAATTATAATTGTTTGTTTGAAACAGAGGTGTTGTTAATTACCTCTAATAACAGACATGGGTTAAGTAGTGGTGACCCCATTCACCATATACCAACCAAACACCCTTATTTTTACTTGTTTAATTATTAATGCTGATAAAATATAAGCCCCATTGTGACAGAAAAATGTGTCTATTTTATCCACCTGCTATATATTAAGTGCCTAAAATATTTCTTATGGTTACTGCCTAGATACGGGTGGCCGAAGTAAATGCCCCTCTCCTACACAATTTAACAATCTAAATAATTTGTCTATCTTCAATTCTGTATTCAAGTTTTTTGTGCAAACGCACCTTATCTTATACATAAATGCACCCTCATGCAAATCATCTTATCTTACTTGAATACATGTGTGTGTGTTTACTGTCCTTCTCTCTCTCTACATATACACCCACATATATTCATGTACATATACATCTATATCTTCTCTATTTTATATATTAATATATATCATATGTGTATGTATATATATTATATATATATATGGCTGGTACACACATGCAAATCTCTCCCTTGGGTTCCACCAATAGGAATAAATTATTATTTGATACCTGCACTGCGGAGTCATTAATATTGAGATTCCTCTATCATCACCAAAATGGCCTTCTTCAAATTTATCCATTTCAATCTTGGATGTTTTTAGTATAAACACACTACATTGATTAAAGACAAACTAATGCCTGGCAGTGACAAAATGTGAGTGGTACAATAGGAGTTACATTAAACAAACAAACATAAATTAGATTATAAATAAATGTAAGAAGATTAAGCAGGACCCTAAATTTCCTTCCATCTCTTCATTGCTGATCATACCTAAATACAGACTGGAAAAGTGTCTTTGGAAATACTTGGGCTCTGAACTCTGACAGAACTGGGTTTGAAATGTAGAATGCCATTTACTGGTAGTGAAACGTTAACAAATCATGCAGCTGTAGTTTGCTCATCTCCAAAACAGAGGTATCTATGAGACTACATCTTCAGGGATACATGGGATCAGATAAAGCAAATCACATGATATGTAGTAGGCATGTTACATTTATTACATCATGACATCCTCAAAATGAAAGATATATAGTACCATTGAACTATTTATATGTAATCTATTTTGCAATTTAATTATTTCTTTTGCCATTTTCACTTTGTGAAATCCTGAGCCATTTTCTTTTCCTAAATTTACCATCCTTCTTCTGCAGATAAACAGTATGAGGATTCTGATGTATTTCTATGGCTGGGAGAAGTGGATCTATATACACAAATATGTTAAATGAGACTTTTCCTGTTGTTTTAAAGTTTGGACAGAAATACCATCACCTAAATAGGACTAGAAAAAATATTTGGAATCTGGTTTGTGACCCTTCGTTTATTACTTGACTGAAGAACATAAATGAGATTTGTTAGAAAGTTGTGGAGATTGGAGATGGTGAATTTATTTTATTGGAATTGCCAGTTTGCTTTTGAAGATAAACCTATGTCACCTAAAGCTCTGTGACAGAAAGTTCAAGATAACCATTTGTAGACTTTGGCATGTGTGCTTTGGAGACTAAATAGCTCAGGAAATAATATCTGCCTCAACTCAAATGGCTAGCTTTGTATCTACTTTGGGACTGAAGATTTAAAAAATGATTCTTAAGGATTCAGTGGGCTGGAGATAAATCCTGCACAATATGGTCGATTATAAGGCTTTTTGGAAAGGACTCCTCATTAAGACAGCCTTGTTTCTAGAGGCAAGGTGATATCACCAGAACAGTATTGGCATATATATTGAGATGCGGAGACCCTTGTAGAGGCTATAAACATCACTCAGAAGAAAAAGTATCTGAAGCATACTGAAATGGGATGGTTTCAAACTGCTTCATGTGATATAGAGAAGAAATAGATCATGCACTTTTCTACCTACTGACTCTTAGGGTGAAGTCAGACCAAGCTGCAGTAGAGAGAATTTACAAAGCTGAGAGTGTAAGGTTTTTATTTTACACAGATCTAGATGTCTTAATGCCAGAAAAAATATATGTTTGTATACATTTATATACTTATATAAATATTAATATTTATTTATTTATAAGTTTTATTATTTATAAATATATAAATATGTACATTAATATATAAACATATTCATATACTTATATGTTTATATAAATATTAATGTTTAATTATTGATACAGTTATATATAAATATATAAATGTATAAATATATAAATATATTTATATTCATATATAAATGTATAAATATATAAATATATATACGTTTATATATAAATGTCTTTCATGAAAGCAAAATAAATATGTGAAAGTTGATGAAGGAAGTAGTCTACAGAGCTGAGTAAAGATATTTACCTTTTTGTACTCTAATGAATACAATTCATTTAATAGACATTCTCATAAATGTAGATGCCTTGTAATATTTGAGTTGAGTACATTGATTTAGTTGTGCTCTCTCACCTTTGGAAACTGACTGAGCATTCCTCAGATGCACTAGGAATTCATGAACCTGATGTTGAGAAGGTACCGTAAACATGAATTACCATCTGTGTTAGACACAGATACCACCCACATCCCTTTTTAATTAAGGACTTTCTGCCCACCTATGAGAAGTACAGTCAGTGGATATTTTAGCTCAACCAAAGAGCTGATTAGTTAATCAATATCACACCTTTCCCACAGAATCCTGAATCTTGTGACTGAGCAAGGTGGTGGTAAAAAGGCCCAACTATTTTGGCCTAACATGCAACAATCTTTTGAACAATACTTATGCTAGAACTCTCTATTAGGTAGACTAAAGCTTTTTCAGGTCTACATCATTATTCAGCTTTGTCTTCTACTTAATCCTGCTAACTTCACCTACCTTACACAGATATTAATCCTTAACATCATGCACCAAAATATGTCTCAACACCTGCTTCTGGAGAACCCAGCTGCAACAATGTATGTAACATGGGATTTTAGAACTGAATTATTCATTTCCTCGCTGCCAATGAGGACCCAAATAATAATGGTAGATAAAGTACAAATTGACACTTTCAAACACACTCACCAATGTGACTGTAGACTACTGCAAGCTCAGTCCAATAGTGGCCTTAATTGCAGCTGCTATTACAGTTGTAGTGCTTTTGTCACAGCAGTCTTATACGACCCCAGGTATGTGGTATGCAGCCATTGATTTGGTGAATAAATCATTTCCTATCCCAATCAGAAACATAACATAATATAGTCCAAGGAAGTACAGACCATCTTGACATCCTGCAGAGCATCACATCAATACATTACAATGATGAGATCATATTGTTTGGACCAGATGGGCAAGAGGTAACTAGCACCATGGAGGCATTGGTAAGATGCATGTGTTCTGGAGGGTGAGCACAGATTCTGGTCTGGATATCCTACAGATTCATGTTCTGGATTCATTCATAAAATTTTAGGAGTCCAAGAGTTCAGGGGTCAGGGGCATGCCTGGGTGTGGTATCTAAAGTAAAGGCTAATTATTACATTTTGCCCCTCCTAACCCCAGAAAATCTCATTGCCTGATGAGCCTCTTTGGGTTCTGAATTCAGCGTATTTCATACTTAGCGATACTTCTCTGGCCCAATTACTGAACAATATGAAAAGCTGTCAATGTTGAGTGGATAACAAAGCAGGAAAGAATGCCATAGCTGGCATAGGGCTACGTCGTAAGAAGCCCTGCTACATAAGCCATATGAATCGGCAGACGCTTATAGTGTTGGAAGTGGTAAAAGAGATTTATTTTATAAGGAGAAAAGTTGGTCTCCTTTTCACATCTAGAACCTTAACCATACCAAAGAAAATACTGGATTGTTTTTTGACCTGAAGCTTATATACATCATGTTTTACAAGATGCCTGGCAAGTGGGGAGAATTCTAAATGTTAAAACATTGACAGGGAACATATACAGTATCAGTCAGCCTATAGACCTACTCACCTAAGAAGTTCATGAGATTGGACAGATGGTGGTCCAAAACAGAGCAGCCCTAGATATAACACTGGCCTTTTGAATTAGTATACATGCCATTTTAGAAGAAGACTACTGTACTTATATACCTATACTCTTTTCTGATTTTTAATATTACTTAGCAGATTTGGGAATAAAATGAAGACATTGTGAAATTAGGTATTTGGCTAATACCCATGTATCTAATTCTGAGAGTTCTTCATATTGGGGATAGAATATGTTCTCTAGGCTTAATCTTAACACTTTTGGTTCTTGACTTAGAACTATATAACAAACAAACCACAATCCTTCTGTTAATATTTATTTTTACTGTGGTGTTTAAAAGTATAATCTTCAGACTTATAAATCCATCAGATGATACAACAATCACCTACCCCGAAGAAGAGAAAATCTTGTTATATACGTTAATTGAAACCAGTGTCACCATAAGCCTGATATTCAAGCATGACTCTTCAAGTAGTGATACACACCAGGATTGATTATGCCCTCAGACTGTAATGGTCTATCTTCCAGGAATGGTTGAACAATGAAAACAATGAGGAGACTGTGACCTGAGAAAATGTCTTTAAATATGACTTAAATAATAATAGGCCATGTGTGCCAATATTATTTAGTTGTGTCTTCCAGGAAAACTTTGCAAGGGAAATATGAGACTAAGTCAGTAAATAACTATCATGTTCTCTTCAGGAAATCCCTACAGATTACTTTATCAAAGGCTATAGTGGATTTATCTAGGCAAACTGCTTACTTAATAAGCAACAAGCTCACTTTAAGCCACTTGATTTGCTGTATTTGTCATTTCTAAATTATTATATCGTAAATGAACCCCACTTCACATCAGTTCACCATCGTGAAAATATATCATGAAGCCACTGAAGCTCAGACCCCAAAGTCCAATAAATATTCCATATCTGAGTTTCCTCTTCTGAAACACTAAGTAGTCTGTCAAAATGGTATTTTTTCTTACTGCAATGAGTTTAATAATCTTAGTTTTGCTTTAATAACAGACAATATTTCAGAGAATTCAACAATACAATCAATTGACTAAGAATGGGTTTTGACACATTTTATGTCAGAGTTCTTTATGATAAATTTAGTTTGATTAAGTATGTCAGGCTTTATATTATTTGTTCCCTGCAACAAACAAAACCTAAAATTCAGAGTGCTAACCAGTATCTATGTTGTAATGTGTGCCATAGAACACAGAATAAGCCAATCTAAACTCATAAAAAATGTGTAATGAGCACTGAAGATATGCAGATGAGAGTTGAAAAGAGAATCTTTTGGGAATATACCATATATATATATATATATATATATATATATATATATATATATAATTGAAGTCATAAGCATTACCCTACTAATTGAACGAAGGAAATTGATAAGGTCACTGAGAGTAGAAACATCCAAAAAGAAGAGTCTAGGGCTAAGGCAGAGATCTTTATTAATAAAATATTTAAAGACAGAGAAAAGGTGTTTTAATGTAGTGAAAGTGAAGCAATGGCTAGATAAATAGAAACAATTCATAAGTGTGTATACTATGGAAGTCTAGGGTAACTTTGGAAAGAGTATTTTGGACAAGAGATAATGTAAAACAATGCGGAGGATCAAGAAATGAGACTGAAATGAGTCTCATTTACACATATGTGATTAGTGTGATGTGGAAACCAGCAATGAGAGTCTAACAGAAAAATTTCTGGATACGTAAAGAAATATATTTAAATGATCTAATGCATGTATATAGAAAATGTACCAAGTTTTATCAGTTTTACTAAAGAAAGCTTTGCAGCAATTACACTTAATTTCCATACAATGAGAATAAAATAATTTAGCACATGACTCAGAAGCAAACCAACAGGACCTCTAGAAGTAATTTCAGACTAGATTACATTACTGATGTTAGTTATAGATTTCTGCAATAGTCTTTGACAGAAAAAATATATACAAACACCTCTATTAATTGTCATTTGTTTAGTCAAATATACACAGTTTCACTTCAGACAAAAGTTCAGGCATTTTTAAGTAAATTATTATCTTTTTAAAATTTTCATTAAATCCTAAGTAACAAAGACTATCCATATATTACTCAGAATGATTGGGGAGGGGTTGTCATAATCTTGAGCCTGCTGTCCAGCATAAGAAAAAAGCTGGTCATAGTGGTTGTAGTTCCCCTGACCAATTGTTTTTCACAATTACTTCTTTCCATCTGGTATTGTATGCCACAGATAACTAGTCTTAAAATCAACTAGCTCTCACTATTACTACTAGAAAATAGCTCTAAAATTTAGGAAGGTATTTGAATGCAATATAAAGTACCATTTTGTAATATACTTAAAGTTATAAAACTTTGAAAATTAGAAACTCAAGAATAGCTTATCACAAATAGCTTAGAAGAGTAGATAAGACAAAGCTAGATTGGCACAAAGATACACAAATAAAGCATTTAAACAACAACAACGACAATAACAAAATGGTTCATACATGTATTGCTACCTAATTTAAAATAAAGCCCACTGTGATTCAGTGGGGGAAAAGATGGCCTTTCAAAAATGAACGATGTTTAAATCATTGGATAACAATATGAAAAAAGTGAAACTTGACTTCCACATTACATAATAAATAAATTAAATCAGAAAAGAATCAGAGACCAAATGTAAAAGGATAAACAATAAAGCTTCTAGGGGATAGGGAATATATCCATGATCCTGGAGTAAGCAAAGATTTCATAAACAATGCACAAGACTATAAAATGCATTAATCCTAAAGTAAAATATTGGTAGGAGTCTTAATTAAAATTAAGAATTTGTATTAAAAAGGCATGATAAAAAGAATGACAAGCCATAATTTGGGAAAATAGTTTTATAATTAATATATATAATAAAGAACACACGTAGAATATTTAAAGAAATCTACAAGCAAATATGAAAAAAAACAATTCAATTAAAAAATAAAATTGACAAAGACTTAAATACATGATTCAGTTAAGCATATAAAAAGTTGCTCAGTCTTATTAATTACCAGGGAAATATATATAAAAATTACAATGATATATCATTACATAGTTGAAAAATGGTTCGACATTATCTGCTATTGCTAAGCAGCTGCCAATCTGTTAAATCAGAAAATTCCACTATTAAGTATAGTGAATCTATATCCAATATCCAAATCATGGTAGTTTTGTTCATGATATGAAGAAATCAGATGAAAACTTAAGCTCACAAATAACCACATGAATACGCTACTATGATATATTCATGCAAGCAAACGTCATGCAGTGATTTTTTTAAATACAAAAAAAAGATGCACATAATAACATGGCTAAATTTCATATATATAATGATGAGCAAAGAAAGCCAGACACAAAATAGTGTACTTTATATGCCTATATTTACAAAATGATTAAAAAGAGAAAAAACTAATCAATGAGTGATAGAAGTCAGAATTGTAGTTGCCTCAGGTTGGGAAAAGTGGGGGATTAAAGGTGAAGGGGAATAACAGCCATCTGTAAACAGTTTATTCAACTGTTTTTATCAAACCCTGTTAGAGTGCTAGACCACACAGTACAAAGTTATTCCCTGTAGTCCAAACAGAAGCTACAAAAAGTGCAGTGGGTTATTGTGATTCAAAATGTACATAAAATGATGACTACAAATTTCTTCTACTACAGTATAACTTCTATAACATAGACTTCTTTGTAGACAAATCTTCAATATTTTATCTCACACAAACCCCAGCACAATGATCTGCACCTCAAAGACATGATCAGTATTCTAAATTTACTTAATTAATGGATGTTAGAATTTTAAACTGCATCTTTATCATGTATATATCCTTGTCAAGAAGGACAATGTCATTATCTTTACTAACATATAAAGAAAAACAAATAAGCTTCTACACATCTCTTTTTAAAAACTTTGGATATTTGTGGATAAATATATAAAATCAGTATGTGGGAATATAAGTATAAAATTAAAAATAAGTGTCCCAAAGTATTTTGTGGATAAAGATATGGATGAAAAATCAGTAGACGTGAAGGGTATATCATTCTTGATGTTCAATGTAGAGGTAGTATTATAATATACATAAAAATACTCTTGGCCTACAATTGCCCCCTTCTTTATTTCTATATATGATTTGCTGTATTTTGACTTATTATAAGAGTACTCACACGTTAATTTAGGAGAGAGATTAATTTTAAAACATTTGGTGTTTTCCTTAATCGAACATATTTTACTCTTCGAAAATATATTGCTCAGAATAAAATTTCTACCCAAGATTTAGTAAGGGATGAAATTCATAGGTGACAAAGATTTGGGGGAAAAAGTCCTCAGAGTATCTTTCCCACATCATTGGTCAAGCCTTTTTAATGAAAAACTATGAATTTAAATCAGACAGTTTAATAGATGCAAATTAAGATAATGGAAATTAAAAGTGTAAGTTAGAAGAACGTTGTTTTCACAGGTGCTAAAATAGCAAAGATTATTAAAGAAGTTGCCTGGGATTACACTACAGACGAAGAGTTGCTAAATTATTCATATAGACACTAATATATCAAAGCACATTTTCATAAAATTTAAATAAAGCCAGTCTTTTTTGAATATAAAATGTTAAATTCCTCTTAAACCTAACAAAACTCAGAATTTTGTTAATTTTATTTTATAAATGTATTAGAAAAATGGAATAATTAGACATTTATTCCAAATTCTGAACAGTGAAATTATGCAACTGGCATCTCCTATTATTTACACTCACTTCCTTTTCCATTCTTGGCTGCTAATTTAAGATGTTACATTAATATTTTTTTTAATTTTTAGAATTGAGACCCTAAAGTTAGAGTCATAAAATTATATCACATAAACAAAAAATTAATATGTAAGGCAGAGATGACAAGAATGACACATTGCTGCTTATGACTATGAAATTTATTTCTGTTCATAATTACGTGAATCAGCAATTTTATTAGTGATTTTTCTTTCCCAGTTACAATTCAGCAATGTGCATGAGCACTCAAGGTCTTCATCTTAATGTGACAACACTCACTAAGTGAGGAAGATCCTTGTTTTTAATGTAAAACTCACATTAAATGTATTTTAACTTTAAAATCTAATATTTCAAATTAGAAGCTTAAAATCAAATAGATTAAATAAATTGCTCAACATTTCTGTGATCTGGCACATACTAAATGTTAATCCCTATAATTAATATCTAGCTTTTTCATTTACTAACAAACTGTGGGTGTGAATTAGTTTTTCGGGAATTCACCATTTCATCATTTGAATGCTATTAAATTATTGTCAGCATACTTAAAATATTTTGAATATTTTAAAGTAAAATGATGAAGAAAGATTAGTATTCTCTCAAGGAAGTTGTCATAATAATTTGATAATTTTAGTGCAAACAAAAAATAGCAGTCATATAAGGAATAAATATTATTTATACATAAATTATCTTCCATGCTTTCTATCTGTGCTCCTTTAAATAGAGTTATATTGGAACATGGCAACACCCATTAGCTTACATATTGTTTATGACTGCTTTCATGCTGTAATGTCAGAGCTCAATAGCGCAATAGAAATGATGAAACTTGCAAAGCCAGTACTATTTACTATCTGGCCATTTACAGAAAAAGTTTGCTAATCCCTACTCCATAGACTCATACAAGAAGGATTATAATTCAACACCTCACCTTTTATTATAGGAGTTATGAAGAAATTATTTTAGGCAGATAGAGAGGATAAGGGGTCCTTGGTAAGGTTTTATTTTCTTTTAAAGCAGCACCAGAAACATTTCTTTTCTAGCAGAAAAATGATTTGAAGGGCCAGGCCAGCAAGCTTTGGTATACAAATGCCAGCCTTTAGAAACTGGGTCCATCCGATAGGGCGATTCCCGCCTTCTTCTCATCACCATGTGCGCCAAGCATCATGGCCGCCCCCAGATATCTCCATGTGTGCACGTGTGTACAACATCATGGCACCCTGAAATTGCATATTGAAAGGCTAGGGTGGGAGGGCCAGTTTTTTTGCCGGCATGTGAACGACATACCTTGTCAATCCAATCCCCTGGGCCCTGTGTAAATCAGACACTGCCTCCTCCAGCCTCCTCATACAACCAACTGTTTTCTGCCACAGTTAGGGTTTCCTCTCTCGGCTTGGAGCCCCCCTTTTAGCAGCCATGGCAGGCAAGCCCACAGGGAATAGATCTGCAGAGATAAAACAGGTTCCAGAGGAGCAATCTGAGACAGCTATTGAATTTCCCAACCCTTCCAGTCTCCCTGCAATAGTACCATCAGCTTCTCCAGCTCCACCATCTCCAGTACATTCTACTCTCCCCTCTTCACTCTTACCTCTGCAGGAAATGCCTGATGGAAATGGTGCCATGAGATTTCGAGTTCCCTTCTCATTATAAGACCTTAAGCAAATAAAGGGAGACTTATGCTGATTTTCTGATGACCCCATTAGGTATATAGAAATTTTCCAAAATTTAACTCAGATGTTTGACTCCACAAGGTGGGATGTTATGCTGCTGCTAAGTCAGACCCTCAATGCAGCTGAAAAGGAGGCCGTTCTGCAGGCAGCAGAAAAATGCAGAGACAAGAAACATGCCTCCCGTAGCAGATCAAGGGGAAAAGGGGGTAGGGAAGGTGAGGAAGAAGTGGAAACTCCATGTCCACTAGTAAGGGAAGCAGTTCCAGTAGGCAACCTGGATTGAAACCCCAATAACCTGAGAAATGAATGGAAAAGGAAGCACTTTTTAAGGTACATATTAGGGGGCCTACAGAAAACCAGGGCCCAACATCTCAATTACTGTAAACTGTCCATGATAGACCAAATACCAGACGAGAATCTCACAGCCTTTATGGAAAAGCTGAGAGGTAATAATAAAATACACCTCTTTATCCCCTGATTCAGTTGAGAACAGCTCATCCTGAATGACAAGTTTATTACATAGGCACCTCCTGATATTAGAAGGAAACTACTAAAGCAAACTGTAGGACCAGAGAGCAGCCCAGAAAATCTCCTGAGAATAGCCACTTTGGTCTTTTACAATAGGGATCTAGAGGAGGCCCAAGGCAAGGAGAGGAAATACAAGAGAAGGACAGAGGTTTTAGTGGCAGTGTTGCAAGCTTGCAAAGTCCAGGATCCCTGAGGTGCATCCACTAGCTGTTATTGATGTGGCAAGTCAGGGCATTCTAAGAAGGAATGTCCAGGTAGCAAGACGAAGCCACCTTGACCCTGTCCAGCCTGTGGCAGAAACCACTGGAGATGGATCTGCCCCTGGAGGCAGAGTTCACTGGGTGCAGAACCAGTCTCACAAATGGTCCAGCAGGACTGATAGGTCCTGGGACTCAAACCCCTGGCTCAGGCTGCCATTACAGCACAGGAACCTTGGGTGATTCTGGAGATTGAAGGAGGGAAGGTAGATCTTCTGGATACTGATGCCAGTGTCTCTCTCCTCCTGTCTAATCCAGGGATCCCCTCTTCCCATAGCATGACTGATAGGGGTGTCTCAGGAAAAACTCTAACCTGATACTTTGCTTAATGCCTTAGTTGCAGATGGAGGACTTAGTATTTACACATGCCTTTTAAATCGTGCCTGAAAATCCCCCTCCTTTACCAGGCAGAGGAGCATCCTTATGCCTAGTGGGGGACCAGCATCCTTATAGCCTCAGGATAAACTCTTTATCTCCCTCTGATGGAAGCTAACATTAATCCAGAAATGTGGGCAACTCAAGAATAGGTCTAGCTATAACCGCTAGGCCAGTCCAGATCTATTTTAAGTATCCCACTTCTTTTCTAACCAGAAACAGTATCTCCTGAGGCCAGAGGCTAGCAAAGGGCTAAAAACCATTATTAATAACCAAAAGATGCATGGTCTCCTCAAACCTTGTAATAGCCCCTTGCAACACCCAATATTAGGAGCGCAGAAACCCTATCCTAAATATTTCATTTTCTTATCCCAAGGATGCCCCTAGTATATGTAAAGAGGGGAAACTTCTAAGATATAAGAAAAATTTGCTGATATCTCTCACAAGCCACAGCTTAAAACCATCCCTTCAAGGAACAGGGCTAGATTTCCTTTGTGGCTCCTGGATACACTTAATTATCCCAAGGCATTGGAAGGGAACTTGTACTATAGTAGTAGTAGTTCTCGACTTATTATTTTTAAATTCTACCGAGATGGCGGCATCATCTGTGGACATCCCTAACGTAGGCTCTTTTCTAGAAAATGCAGTATCTCAAACACGCTGGACAAAGAAATCTATCATTTCCATGCCCTCATATGGAGATTTAACTGAAAGGGCAGACTTGAAAGGGCATGCAAATGACAGTCCCATCTTAGAAAAACCATAGATGGGAAATTCTACAGCCAAGGTCTATTCTGGTTTATAGGCATCCCTCTCCTTGAAAGATCAGTACTTAATATACCTATTATGATGCATTGAGGATGGAAGTCAACTGTAGGGGCCGTAGAGGCAAAATAACAATCGATAGAATCTTTAGTCTCAGTAGCAGCACAAAATAGATGGCGGGTCTTGAATGTCCTTACAGCTGAAGTAGGAGGCACCTGTGCACTTTTAAATAAAATGCGCTGCTTCCAGATTAACACCTCTAGTAAAGTAGGGGAAAATCTACAGGCACCTAAAGATGAAATCCAAATTATTGACAGGCTAAGAGAAAATGCAGGCTTCAGCTGCAGGTGGCTACAATCCCTCTTTAATGAATTCCAGTCTTCTTTATGGAATTGGTTAGCTCCTTTTTTAAGCCCCCTCTTGCTTATATGTCTTCTATTAATATTTGGACCTTGTATACACAATACTATAACTTGAATTGTTTCCTCTTGCGTAGAAGCAAAATCAAATTCCAAACGGTGCTGCAAACCAAACAATGCATGGACACTCCATTCTTCCAAGGACCCTTAGATTGACCCCAGGAGGAACCCTAACTTCTGTTTCCCACTCGACGCCCCTTTCTAGCAAGAAGTATCCAGAAAGAGTTGTTGCCTAAAACCCCCTAATAGCAGTTAGGGTGACATCTTCTCAGGGGGGACGTATTATAGGAGTTATTAAGAAAATTATTTTTGGCAGATGAGAGAATAAGGGGTCCTTGGTAAGGTCTTTTTTTCTTTTAAAGCAGCTTGAGAAACTTTTCTTTTCTAGCAGAAAAATGGCTTGAAGGGCTAGGCAGGCAAGCTTTGATATGCAAATGCTGGCCAATAGAAATTGGGTCCATCCAATATGGCAATTCCTGCCTTTTTCCTCTGACAACATGTGTGCCAAGCATCATGGCCACCCCCAGATACCTCCACGTGTGTAAAACATCACGACATCCTGCATTTGCATATTAAAAGGTTACGGTGATAGGAACAGTTTTTTTGTGGGCTACGTGAATGATATTCCTTGTCAAACCAATCCCCTGGGCCCTAGGTAAATCGGACACTTCTTCCTCCAGCCTCCTAATATAACCAACTGTTTCCTGTCACACTCACAGAGTCCTCTGTCAGCTTGGAGCTCCCCTTCCTCTGTCTCAGTACAGGGGAGCTTCTTCCTTCTTTCCTGCCTATTAAACTCTCTGCTCCCTAAAACCACTCCACATGTGTCTATGTAGTTTTATCTGAATTGGCTCAAGGTAAAGGACACTGGTGTTTCTCCAGTCATTGGAAGCTTATCACGTTCATTTGTTACATATTCCAGAGGTCTGGAATCCTGGCAGCTGGAAACCCCACAACCCCCAAAGACACTTGAACTGGAAAGGAGAACTGCTTAGAGAGGCAGTAGGGTCAGGACTACAGCCTGTGCAGAGCCCAGCGGGTTTGGTGCAGGAACATATGCAGTGGAGCATGGCCACAGATGCCCATCCCCCAAGGCTCACCATGGTCCTCTAGAAGACTTTAGCCTTAGGAAGATGTTGGAGCAAGACAGAGCAGGGCAGTCTTGCCAGTGAGATGGGGCCAGTTTGATCTGGGTGCCCCATGTCTGCTGGCCACTCCCAGGACCCCAGCCTGGCCATGTCCACTTGCCATGCAGTCTCTGATGCCCAACCAGGGTGCATCCCAGAGGCCCACATCATAGCTCCTTCACTGTCAGACCACACCTGACCATCAGCGCTCCAGCAGAATGGCACCCACTGATAGCATCAGCCCACCTGCACCCTCCCCCAGCACCACTTTGTCAGCATGCACTCACTCACAGCCACCTCTCCACTGCTTTGCCTTGAGCTTGTGTGTGGGCAGACATTGCTTCCTTCCCCTTGCAAGGGCAGTGTGTGCCCATGTGCCCTGCTACACCACTGCTGCTGGCATGAGTGTACTCCATCCCCCTCCACCGCCACTGCACCACTGGTGTGAACACATGCCCAGATGCCAGCGATTTTGCCCACTCCCTGTGCCACCATCACTGCTGGCACCAACAAGCACACAGACATCAACAACATTGTCCCTCACCCTAAGCAACAACCACCACTGCTGCAAAAGCACACACAAAAGAAAGCCAGCATCCTCAGGTGAACCAATGTCCTGCATCCTCTGCTGCTGCCTCCACCAGCACCAGCATGTACCTGAAGGCCACAGCCCCTTCCCCCTTGGTACCCCACCCCAGCCAACACACATGCACCCTGCGGTACTGCCACAGCTGCTCTCACACATGAATGAGCACAGAGCTCATTGCTACTGCCCCAGTGATGTTCTTTGGCCAGTACTACCCATCAGAGTGTTGTGGCCAGTGGTTCAAAAATGCTTTGACCTCCCTAACACATCAGGATCATAACCTCCAGGGTTCAAAGAACAAAGCTGAGGCCCTAATAATAGAGTTAGAGCATGCAGCCCAGAAGTGCGGAGCTGAGCCTCGGCTGCCTAAAATCATATAAAATTGAAGCCAGTTAACTATAACCACCTCTTGCCACGATCAAACCATTAAGGGCATAAAAAAAGATAAAACCAAAGAACCCATTTAAAGGATGCAAGGTTGGTTCAACACATGCAAATCAATAAATGTGATTTATCACATAAACAGATGTAAAGACAAAAACCACATCATCATCTCAATAGATGCAGAAAAGGCTTTCAATAAAACTAAACATCCCTTCATGTTAGAAACCCTCAACAAATTAGGCATTGAAGGAATATACTTCAAAATGGTAAGAAGTATAACATCTATGCCATCTATAACAAGCCCACAGCCAACATCATACAAATGGGCAAAAGCTGGAACCATTCCCATTGAAAACCAGCACAAGACAAGGATACTCTCCCCCACAACTCCTATTTAACATAGTACTGAAAGTCCTAGCCAGAGCATTCAGGCAAGAGAAAGAAATAAAAGGTATCCAACTAGGAAAAGAAGAAGTCAAACTATCTATGTTTGCAGATGAAATGATTCTATACCTAGAAAACCCCACAGTCTCAGTCCTGAAACTCCTTGATCTGATAAAGAACTTCAGCAAAGTTTCAGGATACAGAATCAGTGTAGAAAAATCAATAGCTTTTCTTTAGGCCAATAACGTCTAAGCTGACAGCCAAATCAAGAATGCAACTCCATTTACAATAGTCATAAAAAGAATAAAATACTCAAGAATACAGCTAATCAGGGAGGTGAAAGCTCTCTTCAATGAAAATTACAAAACACTGCTCAAAGAAATCAGAGCTGACACAAACAAATAGAAAAACATTCCATTCTCGTGGATAGGAAGAATCAACATTGTTAAAATGGCCATACTGCTCAGAGAAATATACAGCTTCAATGCTATTCCTATCAAACTATCAATGACATTCATTCTTCACAGAGTTAGAAAAGGCCACTTTAGGCTAGACGTGCTGGCTCCTGCCTTTAATCCCAGCACTTTGGGAGGTCGAGAAGGGTGGATCATGAGGTCAGGAGTTTGAGACCAACCTGACCAACATGGTGAAACCCACATCTCTACTAAAAATACAAAAATTAGCTGGGCATGGTGGTAGGTGCCTGTAATCCCAGCTACTCAGGAGGCTGAGGCAAAAGAATCGTTTGAACCTGGGAGGTGGAAGTTGCAGTGAGCCAAGATCATGTCATTGCACTCCAGCCTGGGCCATGAGACTCCATCTCAAAAAAAAAAAAAAGACCATTTTAAAATTTATATGGAACCAAAAATAAAAGTCAAAATAGCCAAAGCAATCATAAGTAAAAAGAACAAAGCTGGCCAGGCGTGGTGGCAAACACCTGTAATCCCAGTACTTTGGGAGGCCGAGGCAGGCGGATCACGAGGTCAGGAGACTGAGACCATCCTGGGTAACACGGTGAAACCCTGTCTCTACTAAAAAATATAGAAAAATTGGCCGAGCTTGGTGGCATGTGCCTGTGGCCCCAGCTACTCCAGAGGCTGAGGCAGGAGAATGGTGTGAACCTGGGAGGTGGAGACTCCGTCTCAAAAAAAAGAAAGAAAGAAAGAAAAAAAAGAACAAAGCTGGAGTTATCACATTACCCAACTTCAAACTATAAGGCTACAGTAAGCAAAATCCAAAAGGTTTTGAGCACTGACATGATGCCGCAAATGGAAAATTCCACACCTGGCCATGTGTGATGAGTAGCAGTCAAAATTCAGGTGTGCAACACAAGTTTATTCAGCATCCCCATGGGAAAAAATACCCTCCCAGCCCTCTTCAGCTGTAGCATATTTACACATACCCAGATTCCCCCATGTAAGCATGCCTACAAAGGGTATAAATGACACCTATGCAGGCCAGATGTTCCAACAGCAAGTTTCCAATGATGCCCCACATGGGCCCAAGACCTATGTGCATTATTCACTGTGATTTTTATTTATTCTTTGCTGTGTGGTATAAAGATATTATTGAAAATGCTAAAAAAAAAAAAGGCCTGCAGAGATCTTATGGGTTACATTGATAAGAAAAAGCACAGAAAGACAAGTTTCTGTGTCTGTTGCAGAAACTGCACAGCAGTGTAAGTGTGAAACGTCCTACAGAAGAGTATATTGTTGGAATGACCATTATTTATGACCTGAAGAACAGAAGGACACACTGTTGAAGGTCAATGCTGCAAGTCATAAACAGAAGTTAATGAGAAATATAAAAATACTACTTAATGCTAACAATGAATATCTCGATCATGCATTGGAAAAGTTGACCTGTGAGCATAGCAGTGAAAAGATGCCACTTAATGGTACACTGATCATGAAACAAAGATCTATTACAATGAACTGAAATGGAAAGGAACTGTGAATATTCAACAGGCTGGTTGCTAAAATTTAAGAAAAGATATAGCATTAAATTTTTAAAGATTTGTGGTGGCAAAGCATCTGCTAATCATGAAGCAATGGAGAAGTTCATTGATGAGTATGCCAAGGTCATCATTGATTAAAAAATAATCTGTTGCTAGAATAAGTCTATAATGCTGATAGAACATCATCATTTGGGTGTTATTGCCCCAGAAAGACACTGACTACAGCTAACGAGACAGACCCTATAGGAATTAAAGATGCCAAGGACAGAATAACTGGGCTGGGATATGCTAATGCAGCAGGCATGCATAAGTGTAAACTTGCTATCTTGGGCAAAAGCTTATGTTTTCAAACAGTAGATTTCTTATCAGTGCATTTTTTATGCTAACAACAACAACAAAAAACATGGATTGTTAGGGACACCTTTTCTGATCGGCTTCACAAACATTTTGTACCAGTGACTGGTGCCTACTGCAGAGAATTAGGATGGATGACAGCTGCAGAATTTTGTCATGTCTTGAAAAACATTCTGTTCATACTGCAATTGAAATTCTTTTCAAAAATAATGTGTATGCCATGAGCTGTTCCCCAAATGTGACTTCATCAATTCAGCCACATGACCAAGGCATTCATAAAACAATAAATAGTAAACATGCAAACACTTTCTTAAACAGCATGCTAGCAGTAGTGAAGAGAGGCATGGCTGTGGAAGGTTTTCGAAAGGAGTTTAGCATAAAGGATGCCATATATGCTGTTGCCAATGCTTGGAATACAGTGGCTGAGGACACAGTTGTGCATGCCTGGCACAAAGCCCGTGACTATGTCAGTGATGAGGAACAAGGTAGAAACATTCAAGAATAGTAACATTAAAGAATTCTGTGTGCCAAGTGAAAAAGAAAATGCATGACCTTATATTTGCAAAAAATATATCTTTAGAGTAAGTCAGTAAACTGAAAAAAGTGGATAGTGAAGAAGTTTTTAACATTGAACCTGAGGCTCCAATTATTTATTTATTGACTGATAATAAAATAGCCAACATGGTTCTGAATCAAGGTAATCCTGAGGATGGTGATGATGAAGATGATGTTATTAACACTACAGAAAAAGTGTCTATAGATGACATGGTGAAAACGTGATGGACTTATGAATGCACTAGCGCAATGTGCATTCATACTAGAAAAAAATCGTACCAGTTTATAAAATCAAAGAGAGACTTCTAACACAAAAATTGTTAACGAGGCAGATGACTCTGATGGAAACATTTAAAAAGCCATCCCACAGAATGCCTCCTCCTCCCAGGGGACCCACTTTCTGGTCCCTCAACAGCTTCTGATGTTTCTTCCCACCTAAAAAACTAAAATACGGTATACAGTAGCCTTTTATTCAAAACACAGAATCATAGGTGAGACTGAAAGCCTGCAATTGTTTTTTGTTGTTGTTCTTTAGCAGCTGTTCTAGGTATTCTGGTGATGCCACTGTGCTGCTTAGCTACCCTGAACACATTGCTTTTTCACTGTATTAATGGCATGTTGTTGGTTTTTTTACTGTTCAGTACTTATGCATGAATATGTAGAAGAAAATGGTTGCTTATTTGTAGCATACAAACTCAGAGTAAGGAATGATGATAATGTCAACCACAGATTGCCCACATGAGTGGCTGAGATAGTGACTCATTTGCTTTCTGATGGTTCAGTGTACACAAACTTTGTTTCATGCACAAAATTATTTAAAATCTTGTATAAAATTACCTTTAGCCTATTTGATACGGTAAATATAAAACAAAAATGAATTTTGTATTTAGAATTAGGTGCCATTCCCAAGATATTCCATTATGCATATGCAAATATTTCAAAATATGAATTTGGATCAGGGATATTCCACCTCTTTAAATTTAGGATCTATGATGTCGTCATCCTCTTCCTATAGTGAGTACTGACCAACAAAAAATATGATCTGCTAATTTTCACTAAGCTATCACACTAGAAGAGGGAAAAAGCATTTATCAAATAATTACACAATTATTTACGAATAAAAATTGAAATAAGTGTTCTTATTAAAAAGAACATTGAACATAAATAAATTTCCATTAAATGACATATAAGTGGAGATATAAAAGCTATGTAAGAAATTAAGTAGATGAAGAAAGAGAAGGGAAAAGTAGAACTCTTACATCACTGAGGAAAAAGCATGCAAATCCCTGTATCAGGATAAGAATATTACTCAAACATCTAAAGTAAAATGAGGCTAATGAAGTTAATCTACCAGGGAAAAATGTTAGGAGGAGAGACTGAAGTAAGCAGCCAGATGATAAAATGTCTTTATAAACTGAGCAAAAAAGAACAACAACAACAAAAGAAAACATTAAAAATCAAGGATGAAAGGGGAAACATTATTACCACCAACCGTATAGAAATAAAATATATTATAATGTAATACTAAGAATGATTGTATGCCAACAAAATATATAACTTAAATAAGATAGACAAATTCCCGGGAAGAAATAAACTACTGAAACTAACTTAAGAAGAAATAGAAAATATATAGAGAGACCTATGGCAAACAAAGAAATTAAATTAGTAATCAAATAACTACTGACAAAGAAGTGACTAGGCTGAAATATTTTCATTGTTGAATTCTCCCAGTAGAAAAAAAATAACATCAATTCTCATAAGTTCTTCCAAAAAATAGTAAAGAAAAGAATACTTTCAACTCATTCTGTGAGGCCAGCATACCCGATATGATACCACATCTTAGGTAGATAAATACAAGCATCCTCAACAAAATACAGCAAACCTGAATCCAGCAGCATGTAAAAAAGAACTATACATTGACCAAGTGGGATTTATCTTAAAAATACAAGATCTGTTCGACATACAGAAGTAAATCTATTTAATACACCACATTAAGATAATAAAAGACAGTAACCATATGATCATCTCAACAGTCAGAGAAAAAACATTGGAATACTATGTGATTTCTAGTTTTCAACAAACTAGAAACAGAAAGGAAATGCCTGAACATGAAAATGTGAATCTATAAAAAAAATACACAGCTAACGTTGTCCTTGGTGGTGAAAGATCAAATTTTATTTGCCTATGATCAAGAATGATACAAAGATATCCACTCTCTCCACCTTTTTTCAACATCGTACTGTAGATTCTAGCCCAGTCTATTAGGAAGAAACAAAATAAAAGACACCCAAATTGGAAAGGAAGAGATAAATTTATCTCTGTTTGCAGATGACATGATCTTGTATATAGAAAATCTTTAGGAATCAACTAAAATATCTATTATAATTATAAATAAGCTCACTTAGGTTATAGAATACAAGACCAATATAAAAAATCAATTGTATTTCTAAAAAAATCATTGAGCATATTGAAAGTAAAATCAAAAAATCAGTTTCAATGGCATTAAAAAATAAAATCCCTATGAATAAATTTAACAAAAATTGCAAATTTGATATTTTAAAAACTACAGAATATTGTTTAAAGAAATTAGAGAAGATCTAATCAATGAAAATGCAACCAATGTTTATGGATAAGAAACTTAATGTTACTAAGATTAAAATACTCCTAAAATTGAGCTACAGATTCAGTACAAGTACCAACAAATATTCAGCTGGCTCCTTTGGAAAAATTGACAAGCTGATATTAAAATTAATATGAAAGTTCAAGACACCCAGAATAAACAAACCAATTTCAAAAAAAAAAAAAAAAAAACTCAGGCCAGGCGCAGTGGCTCACACCTGTAATCCCATCACTTTGGGAGGCCAAGGAGGGAGGATCATGGAGTCAAGATATTGAGACAATCCTGACCAACATGGTGAAACCCTGGAATACAAAATTATACAAAATACAATTATACAAAAATCAGCCAGGCATGGTGGTGCGTGCCTGTAGTCCTAGTTACTTGTGAGGTTGAGGCAGGAGAATTGCTTGAACCCAGGAGGTGGAGGTTGCAGTGAGCCGAGATCATGCCACTGTACTCCAGGCTGGCCACAGAGTAAGACTCCATCTCAAAAAAAAAAAAAAAAAAAAAAAAAAAAGTCAGAGGTGTCAGCCTTTCAGATTTTGAAACTTGTTACAAAGCTTTTGTAATCATGACGATGTGGTACTGGCACATCGTCAATCCAAATGCAATAGGATTGAGAGTACATAAATAAACCTATACTTTATTTTTATTTCAACTGATATTTGACAAGAGTGGCAAGACCATTTACTGGGAAAGACAGGCCTTTTCAACAAATGGTCCTGGAATAACTAGATATCCAAACACAAACATAAATAAATAAATGCTTAAAAGTTGGGCTCTTATGTCACACCATATACAAAATTGATGAAAAATTAATCAAGATTTGAATGTCTGTAAGAGTGAAATTCTAAAACACAGGAAAATATAGCATAAATCTTTGTGACCTTGGATCAGGTAATAATAACATATATATGACACAAAAAGCATAAGTAAAAAAAAGTGGATAAATTGAACATATTTGTATTTATAATACATTAAGGATCATTACAACTCATTATTAAAAAGAGAAGTAACCATTTATTTAAGTGAGCAAATGATCTGACAAGACATTTCTCCAAGAAAAACATGCAAATGGCCCAGCATCACTAGCCATTAAAGAAGTAAAATTTTAAAAAAGAGATTCTACTTCATACTTAGTAGGACAACTATAATATTAAAAAAAAACCAAAGATTAAAAATGTTGATGAGGATGTAGAGAAATTGTAGCCTTCATACACTGCTGTCAAGAATGTACACTGCTACAACTAATTTTAAAACAGTTTGGTAGTTCGTTCAACTTTAACAGAGTTACCATATAACCCACTAGTTCTACTCATAGGTATATACCCAACAGAACTGAAAATAGGTATTGAAACAAATATTTGTAGACATGTTTATAGCAGCAGGATTCACAATGGCCCCAAAGTGGGAAAACTCAAATGTCTCTCAACTGCTGGATGGGTAAACAAAATTTGGTATATTTACATAATAAAATATTGTTTTGCAATAAAAATAAACAAAGTATTGGTATGTGTTTCAATATTAATGTGCCTTAAAAAGTTTATGTTAAACAAAAAAAGCCAGTCGCAAAAACCACAGTGTCTAATTCCATTTAGGTAAAACGTCCAGAATAAACAAATTCAGTGATGAAAAGTATATTAATAGTTGCCTAGAGTGGGAAGAGATGAAGGGGAAATTGAGAGTGACTATTCACGGGTTTGGGGTTTCTTGGGGGAGACAATGAAAAAATTTTTTAAATGATTGTAATTTTTGTTGCTAAAACTCTGTGAATATACTGAAGCCATTTAATATTTAATTGTATACTTTAAATGGGTGAATTGTATGGTGTTATGGATTGAAATGATGTGGCCCTCTAAAAAAAATATGTTGAAGTCCTAAACCTAGTATCTTAAGAATGTGATCTTGTTTGAAAATAGCATCATTGCAGATGTAATTAGTTAAGTTAAAATGAGGTCATACTGTAGCAGGCTGGGCCATGAATCAAATATGACTGGAGTCCTTATAAGAATATGACTATGTGAAGACACCGAGGCATAAAAGGAGATCACCATGTGAAGACAGATGGAGGCAGAAACTGGAGTTATGCATCTGAAAGTCAAGGAGCCTTAGCGATTGTCAGCAAACCAACAGAAGCCAGGAAGAATGAAGGAAGGACTCCCTTACTAATTTCAGAAGGAGCAAAGTCCTGCTTTCACCTTGAGTTTTGACTTCTAGCCTGGAGAATCATCTGAAAATAAATTTCTACTGTTTTAAGCCACCCATTTTGGGTACTTTGTTATGGTAGACTTGGGACATTAATACATATGATATGTCAATTTTATCAATAAAGTTATTACACACAAAAAGAAGCTTTTGAAATATTTTAAGTGCTCAGTGAAAGAGAGAGGGGAATGTGGTGAGATGATGTGTTAGTCAGTTCTCACCTGCTATAAAGAAATACCTGAAACTAGGTAATTTAATGTGTCTTCCAATTTTATTCTGCATGTTGCAGACAGTCATGATTTCAAAAACAAATTTAATCGTCTGATATGGTTTGGATCTGTGTCCCCACAAAATCTCACGTCAAACGGTGATTCCCAATGTTGGAGGTGAGGTCTGGTAGAATGTGATTGGATCATGAGGGCAGACTTCTAAATGGTTTAACCCCATCCCCCTTGGTCCTGTCCCCGCCACAGTAAGTGAGTTATCACAAGATCTGATTGTTTAAAAGTTTGTAGCACTTGCCTGCGCTCTTTTCTTTTCCTCCTGCTCCAACCATGTGAAGTGCTGGCTCCCCCTTTGCCCCCACAACTTTAAGTTTCCTAAGCACAGCCTCTCCTAGAAGACCAGCAGATGCCGGCATCATGCTTTCTGTACAGCCTACAGAATCATGAGCCAATTAAACCGCTTTTCTTTATAAATTACCCATTTCCCTCACTCCTTCTTTCTAGCTTTATTGTCAAATTTTTGATAATTTTTTACCACTTTCAGAGGAAGAAGACAATGGTTGAACTGGCACGTTGTTTGACTTGTCCTTTCCTAAAAATTGTTAACATACAGAATGAGATACTATGTACTTTTATTTTTATGATGGTCAAAGACTTGAATACCCTGAATTCAATCATGTTAATCATACCACTTTCTTTCAAGAATCTCTATTCAGAGATTCAACTTCTTCCTGGTTTAGTCTTGGGAGAGTGTATTGTTGAGGAATTTATCCATTTCTTCTAGATTTTCTAGTTTATTTGCATAGAGGTGTTTGTAGTATTCTCTGATGGTAGTTTGTATTTCTGTGGAATCGGTGGTGATAGCCCCTTTATCATTTTTTATTGCATCTATTTGATTCTTCTCTCTTTTTTTCTTTATTAGTCTTGCTAGTGGTCTATCAATTTTGTTGATCCTTTCAAAAAACCAGCTCCTGGATTCATTAATTTTTTGAACGGTTTTTTTCGTCTCTATTTCCTTCAGTTCTGCTCTGATTTTAGTTATTTCTTGCCTTCTGCTAGCTTTTGAATGTGTTTGCTCTTGCTTTTCTAGTTCTTTTAATTGTGATGTTAGGGTGTCAATTTTGGATCTTTCCTGCTTTCTCTTGTGGGCATTTAGTGCTATAAATTTCCCTCTACACACTGCTTTGAATGTGTCCCAGAGATTCTGGTATGTTGTGTCTTTGTTCTCGTTGATTTCAAAGAACATCTTTATTTCTGTCTCCATTTCGTTATGTACCCAGTAGTCGTTCAGGAGCAGGTTGTTCAGTTTCCATGTAATTGAGCAGTTTTGAGTGAGTTTCTTAATCCTGAGTTTTAGTTTGATTGCACTGTGGTCTGAGAGACAGTTTGTTATAATTTCTGTTCTTTTACATTTGCTGAGGAGAGCTTTACTTCCAACTGTGTGGTCAATTTTGGAATAGGTGTGGTGTACTGCTGAAAAAAATGTATATTCTGTTGGTTTGGGGTGGAGAGTTCTGTAGATGTCTATTAGGTCTGCTTGGTGCAGAGCTGAGTTCAATTCCTGGGTATCCTTGTTAACTTACTGTCTCGTTGATCTGTCTAATGTTGACAGTGGGGTGTTAAAGTCTCCCATTATTATTGTGTGGGGGTCTAAGTCTCTTTGGAGGTCACTCAGGACTTGCTTTATGAATCTGGGTGCTCCTGTATTGGGTGCATGTACATTTAGGATAGTTAGCTCTTCTTGTTGAATTGATCCCTTTACCATTATGTAATGGCCTTCGTTGTCTCTTTTGATCTTTGTTGGTTTAAAGTCTGTTTTATCAGAGACTAGGATTGCAACCCCTGCCTTTTTTTGTTTTCCATTTCCTTGGTAGATCTTCCTCCATCCTTTTATTTTGAGCCTATGTGTGTCTCTGCATGTGAGATGGGTTTCCTGAATACAGCACACTGATGGGTCTTGAGTCTTTATCCAATTTGCCAGTCTGTGTGTTTTAATTGGAGCATTTAGTCCATTTACATTTAAAGTTAATATTGTTATGTGTGAATTTGATCCTGTCATTATGATGTTAGCTGGTTATTTTGCTCATTAGTTGACCAATAACAGGATCTGAAATTGCGGCAATAATCAATAGCTTACCAACAAAAAAGAGTCCAGGAATAGATGGATTCACAGCCGAATTCTACCAGAGGTACAAGGAGGAACTGGTACCATTCCTTCTGAAACTATTCCAATCAATAGAAAAAGAGGGAATCCTCCCTAACTCATTTTATGAGGCCAGCATCACCCTGATACCAAAGCCGGGCAGAGACACAACCAAAAAAGAGAACTTTAGACCAATATCCTTGATGAACATTGATGCAAAAATCCTCAATAAAATACTGGCAAACCGAATCCAGCAGCACATCAAAAAGATTATCCACCATGATCAAGTGGGCTTCATCCCTGGGATGCAAGGCTGGTTCAATATACGCAAATCAATAAATGTAATCCAGCGTATAAACAGAACCAAAGACAAAAACCACATGATTATCTCAATAGATGCAGAAAAGGCCTCTGACAAAATTCAATAACCCTTCATGCTAAAAACTCTCAATAAATTAGGTATTGATGGGATGTATCTCAAAATAATAAGAGCTATCTATGACAAACCCACAGCCAATATCATATTGAATGGGCAAAAACTGGAAGCATTCCCTTTGAAAACTGGCACAAGACAGGGATGCCCTCTCTCACCACTCCTATTCAACATAGTGTTGGAAGTTCTGGCCAGGGCAATTAGGCAAGAGAAGGAAATCAAGGGTATTCAATTAGGAAAAGAGGAAATCAAATTGTCCCTGTTTGCAGATGACATGATTGTATATCTAGAAAACCCCATCATCTCAGCCCAAAACCTCCTTAAGCTGATAAGCAACTTCAGCAAAGTCTCAGGATACAAAATCAATGTACAAAAATCACAAACATTCTTATATACCAATAACAGACCAACAGAGAGCCAAATCATGAGTGAACTCCCATTCACAATTGCTTCAAAGAGAATAAAATACTTAGGAATCCAACTTACAAGGGACGTGAAGGACCTCTTCAAGGAGAACTATAAACCACTGCTCAGTGAAATGAAAGAGGATACAAACAAATGGAAGAACATTCCATGCTCATGGGTAGGAAGAATCAATATCGTGAAAATGGCCATACTGCCCAAGGTAATTTATAGATTCAATACCATCCCCATCAAGCTACCAATGACCTTCTTCACAGAATTGGAAAAAACTACTTTAAAGTTCATATGGAACCAAAAAAGAGCCCGCATCACCAAGTCAATCCTAAGCCAAAAGAACAAAGCTGGAGACATCACTCTACCTGACTTCAAACTATACTACAAGGCTACAGTAACCAAAACAGCATGGTACTGGTACCAAAACAGAGATATAGACCAATGGAACAGAACAGAGCCCTCAGAAATAATGCCGCATATCTACAACTATCTGATCTTTGACAAACCTGAGAAAAACAAGCAATGGGGAAAGGATTCCCTATTTAATAAATGATGCTGGGAAAACTGGCTAGCCAGATGTAGAAAGCTGAAACTGGATCCCTTCCTTACACCTTATACAAAAATTAATTCAAGATGGATTAAAGACTTAAATGTTAGACCTAAAACCATAAAAACCCTAGAGGAAAACCTAGGCATTACCATTCAGGACATAGGCATGAGCAAGGACGTCATGTCTAAAACACCAAAAGCAATGGCAACAAAAGCCAAAATTGACAAATGGCATCTAATTAAACTCAAGAGCTTCTGCACAGCAAAAGAAACTACCATCAGAGTGAACAGGCAACCTACAAAATGGGAGAAAATTTTCGCAATGTACTCATCTGACAAAGGGCTAATATCCAGAATCTACAATGAACTCCAACAAATTTACAAGAAAAAAACAAACAACCCCACCAAAAAAGTGGGCGAAGGATATGAACAGGCACTTCTCAAAAGAAGATATTTATACAGCCAAAAGACACATGAAAAAATGTTCATCATCACTGGCCATCAGAGAAATGCAAATCAAAACCACAATGCGATACCATCTCACACCAGTTAGAATGATGATCATTAAAAAGTCAGGAAACAACAGGTGCTGAAGAGGATGTGGAGAAATAGGAACAGTTTTACACTGTTGATGGGAACATAAACTAGTTCAACCATTGTGGAAGTCAGTGTGGAGATTCCTTAGGGATCTAGAACTAGAAATACCATTTGACCCAGCCATCCCATTACTGGGTATATACCGAAGGGACCATAAATCATGCTGCTATAAAGACACATGCACACGTATGTTTACTGCAGCAGTATTCACAATAGCAAAGACTTGGAACCAACCCAAATGTCCAACAATGATAGACTGGATTAAGAAAATGTGGCACATATACACCATGGAATACTATGCAGCCATAAAAAATGATGAGTTCGTGTCCTTTGTAGGGACATGGATGAAATTGGAAATCATCATTCTCAGTAAACTATCGCAAGGACAAAAAACCAAACACCGCATGTTCTCACTCATAGATGGGAATTGAACAATGAGAACACATGGACACAGGAAGGGGAACATCACACTCTGGGGACTGTTGTGGGGTGGGGGGAGGGGGGAGGGATAGCATTAGGAGATATACCTAATGCTAAATGGCAAGTTAATGGGTGCAGCACACCAGCATGGCAAATGTATACATGTGTAACTAACCTGCACATTGTGCACATGTACCCTAAAACTTAAAGTATAGTAATAAAAATAAAAATAATAATAATAATAATAATAAAAGAAACTCTAGATAGCTATACACATGCAAAAAATAGTTTAGACCCAAGCACCAATTCATTAGTAGATATGTACATCCCCAATACTCCAATACAGAATTCAGATAAAAGCTGGGTTAGGTCATTTAGCTTAAGTTCCTTTGCCACTGATGCCATAAGCCGATCACATTTAAAATGTTTAAAAATGAGAACATTTTAGAGAAAATATAATAAAAACTAAACCAAGGAAAAAATAGGAAACTTGGATAGTCCATTAGCAATTAAATATACTGAATCAGCTGTTAAAATATTAATGAACAAATATAAAAAGTCTGAAATTCCTTTTCACATAAAAACAAAAATTTTCAAGGCACAGTTAATTCCATGTTATATAAATTTTATGGAAAGAGAAGGAAAATGAGGAGGAAGAAGAAGAGGAAGAGAAGGAGAAGTAAAAGAAGAAAAGGCGGAAGGAAAAAGAAGAAAAAAAATTTTAAATCTTTCTTATAAGTACCCTAAGAAACAAAATGATCTAATAATGTACAGAATCATGTTATTGTATTATCAATTTTGGTGTATTCTTGATAAAATAATTTGTCAATATAATTCATAATAGTAGCATATATGAAAGCATGTTTCTCATAATGGATCCAGAAAAAAATATAATTAAAAATATAATTAATACATTTTAAAAATCAGGCCGGGCGTGGTAGCTCACCCCTGTAATCCACGCACTTTTGGAGGCTGAGGCAGGCAGATCACTTGAGGTAGGGGGTTTGAGATCAGCCCAGCCAATGTGATGAAACCCCGTCTCTACAAAAATTAGCCAGGCATGGTGGTGGGCACCTGCAATCCCAGCTACTCAGGACTCTGAGGCAGGAGAATCATTTGAACTGGGGAGGCGTACTTCTCAGTGAGCTGAGATTGCTTTATTGCACTCCAACGTAAGCAACAGATTGAGACACTGTATCAAAATAATAATAATAATAATAATAATAATAATTGTGATGGTTAATTTTACTTGTAAGCTTGACTGGGCCATGGAGTAAGGTGTCCAGGCATCTGCCAAACATTATTCTGAGTGTTTCTGTGGCGGTGTTTCTGGATAAGATTAATATTTAAGTTGGTAGACTGAATAAAGCCAACAGCCTTTCATAATTTTGGTGGATCTCATCTAATCAGTTGAAGGTTTGACTAGCCCAAAAGGCTGGCCTCCCCAAGATTAAGAGAAAATTCTTTTGGCTTATGGCCTTCAAACTGGGACACTGGAATTTGGCCTCAGAATGAATCATACCTGGTGTCCCATATCTGATTAGGACTCTATTTAGTTGAGACTTTGGACTTGGAATTGATGCTAAAATGCATGAGGAATCTTGAAGATACTGAGATGGGGGTGAATGTATTTTGCATGTAAGATGGACATGAATTTTGGAGAAGCCAGAAGGCAGAATATTGTGGCCTGATTTGGGTCCACTTAAAATCCTTATGTTGACATCCTAATCCCCAATAGACTCTATTTGGAGACAAGGTCTTTAAAGGGATGATTAAAGTTAAATGAGGTTTAAGAATGGGGCCCAAATCCAATAAAATTAGTGTCCTTATAAGAAGAGGGAGAAATACCAGAGAGTCCTTCTCTGTCTCTGTCTCTCTCTCTTTCTCTCCATGCACCACACAAAGAGAAAAGTCACTTGAAGACAACATAAGATGAAGGCTGTTTTTAGCAAGCCAGGGATAGGGGCTTCACAGATACCAACCCTGCTGGTACCTTAATCTTGGACTTCCAACTTCCAGAACTGTGAGAAAATAAATTTTTATTAATTAAGCTAACCAACCTGAGGAATTTTGCTATGGCAGCCCAAGCAGACTCTAGAATTATTTATGTTAAAAAGTTTTGAAAAATTACATTATAGTAGAAGCACTTTACCTAATAAAACGTATTTCCTCTCAAATTTATAACCAACAATATTATAACGGTTCAATATTAGAATTATTTTAAACAATCAGGTACAGGACATTAATCTAACCAACACACCACTGGAGTCATTAGCCAATATACCACAAAAATTATTTGAATTGATTAGAGATTTAAGAAAGGGTTTTGATTTTGATATCAGTATTTAAAAAGTATTGCATTTCAGTAAACCAGTATGAGCTAATAGAAAATATAATGCTAAATATAAACAAAAATATACAGAGACAAATATGACAGAATATGAACAAGGATATTATGAAGAAAACTAAGTAACTTTATTTAAAGATATTATATAACATTTGAATTAATGGGAACCTAACTCATGTTCTTAGACAGGAAGACCAAATATCAAACTGTGTCAATTTTCTAATTGACAACTAGATTGAATGCAATACCAGTTTAATATCTCTCAGCAATAATTTCCTTTTATAGAACTTGTCAAACTGATTCTAAAATATATGTGGAAAGAGCAAAGGTCTAAGATATTCCAAGTTTTGTTACATACATCAGTGGCCCTCAAATCACTTTCGTTAAAATGGTTCTTTAATATGCATCAGAATCACCCGGAGTTGGAGAAGAAGTTTTTAAGCATAGATTTCTGGATTTCTGGACTCCAACCTGAGTGTTTCTCAGTCTGGAATGGAGCCTGAGAATTTGTATTTCTGACAAGTTCCCCGGTTACGCTAATGGTGCTGGTCTAGACTACTCTTTTTGAACAAATGTTATATAAGTGTACTGACTGTATGTATTTGTAGAACTTCCATTACTTTCATTGTAGCATAATGATAAAAATCTTAGACCCATGAGAAAGACATAGGGATTCTGATGTTTAATGTGCCAGTTACTCTCAATGTACTATAGGCTCTCAGCTTGCTCATCTGTGAAATAAATAGATGGTGTAAAATGACCTTTCTTCATGTTCAATTCTCGGTATCATTTTATAACCAGGACCTTGGTCACACAGTAAAATGTAGTTTGATTATATATCAATGCACAAAAATGGGTTGGCTGTTATTGTCCCTTTTGGTTTGTTTCTATTTCAATGTAGATCAATCTGTTTTTAGGTAGGTAGTATGTACTATTGGAAATCTAGCTACAATCAGATGTTAAGATGTTTCTAAAGGTACCATGATTTACTGCAAAAACTATTTCCTGTTGAAATTTCAGGAAATAAAAAATATTCCCTAAAACATATCTAGAATGTCTAATAGACATAGAAGAAAATACCTTAAAAACTTCAGCCCACTCTTTACTTATTTACTACATTAGAATTCCTAGCGCACCCAAACCATGCCTGAAAGCAGGTTTTGCTCCTGCTTTCTCAATAGACTCACAATCCCTTGGGACCATTTCCTTCTCAGTGAGCTACATCTCAATCAGTAGACAATTCACCGAGGAGACTCAGTTTGAATTCTTGCTTCATCTAGTCACACTCAATTGAACATAGAGGCCTGTGATCATTAAAGGCCGCTGCTTTCTCCTGACAGTTTCATGGAAGCGATCCAGAGCTACTCAGTCCCTGAATTTCACATTCCCTTGAAATTGGAGCTGCACAACGTGCAGTGGTGTGACCTTTTCCTGTAGGCATTTTTCCTCTCTGCAGATTTAAAGGTATATATGCACATTAGAGAAATTTCATGAAGGACAATCACATAATAAAATGTGATAGGAAAGGTCAGAATATACACCAGATAATAATTTAATTCAGATAAGGAACTCTGCTGTATATATTACTAAATATATGGGATTTCATAGGCACTTATTTTTTTTGTGATGATTTAAGTAGCCATATCACCTAAATGTTCAAACTGTTTCTTATTGAAGTAAATATACACTCCAGGTTTTTTATTTGTTTTTCTTTTTTGAGGAGGTAGAGAATCAGCTTAATTTATAATTTGCTTGATAATTCTCAATTGATTTCCAAGTGTGGCCCATCCTACCTATTTCAAATTACATATTTTTTATTTTTTTCATCCTTTTATGTATTATGGCTGTGTTAGTCTGTTTTGTGCTGCAGTGACACAGGCTGGCTAATTTACAATGAATAGAAATTTATTTGGTTAACAGTTCTTGGGGCTGGGAAGTCCAAAATTGAGGGGCCGCTTCCTGGGAGGATTTCGTTGGTGCACGATCACATGGCAGAAGGCAGGAAGGTAGGAGGCCATGCGAGCAAGATAGCAAAAGAGGCCAAACTCACTTTTATGAAAAATTCACTCTTGTGATAGTAAACCCACTCCCTCAATAATGACATTAATGAATTCATGAAAGCAGAGCCCTTATGACCTGACCACTTCTTAAAGGTCCCACCTCTCGACACTGATACATTGGGAATAAAGTTACCAACACGTGAACTTTGGGGGACACATTCAAACTTCAGCAATATGCTTGACTATTTCTTAAAATGTTAAATATTCACCATTCCTAAATCCTTGCCAGTGACATAATTAGGTACTCCCTTAAATAATTCTTCTGGCACAAGAATATTATTATGTAAGAAAAGCAGCAACTTACTAAATACAGTAAAGTTCCTTCTTGTACAGTTTTGTATCTTTGAAGACTGTAAAGCCAGTGTATTTGTAAAAATTGTTTTCCATACCACTGAGAGGTAAAGTTGAAGAAAAGATGTAGATGTTGTGTCTGTCATTGGAAGGATATTTAAGAGAAATTGGAAGGCTAAACACTTTATCCTTCCCTAATTCAACAAATAATATCCCACTTATGATTGTTTCCCTGCATAATGGGAGAAAGTGGATACATGCATTTGCATACAAATTTCCTGTGCTGAAAGAAAAGGAAAACATTAAAAGGAAGAGAAAGAAAAGGAAAACATTAAAAGGAAGAGAAAGAAAAAGAAACACAGGCCTGCCACCTTTAACACCTGCTCCTGAATACAGGATGCTTAGGCAAAGTCAGTAAAGGAAGTAGTGGGTTAGAACTTCGTGTTGTCTTTTTTAAGATAATAATTTTAAGTCAAATCTCCCTCTGTAGGATGGGACTGACCATAATGTCTAACTAATATATATGTAGTAACACTGATGAAAGCAAACTCTGCATGCATATGAAGAGTTTGTGGAACATGCAGTCCACAGCTTAACTGAAGAAACTGTAGCAAAACATAAACTATATGTTGAAAAGTCTCTTGAGAAGTTAACGATTTCTTACAATTCAAATTTTGTAAAATGTAACACAAACATTTAGTGAATGCCAGCTTTACATATCATGGGTCTAAATCAAATAAAAAGAGGTAAAATTAGAGAAAAAGCAGTTGCAATCTGATGCTATGTGAGCCAGGTCCTTAGAGAGACAGAGTACTTAAGCAAGTTTCACAAACTGGTATAGGAATTGCATGAATATAGCTAGGTATTATAACTGACCTACATCCATAAATTGAGTTGTAAATACATTTTAGTTCTACTTTTATGAATATACAAAAGACTATACTCTAACATGGCTATACTAGGATCCTGCTTCCTGGTATAATCTACTGGCCGAATCATATTCATCTTGGCAATACTATAGATTCCTATAGCCTACCCAGAACCCACTTCATCCAAATCTCCAGGAGTGGAATACAGAATCTGCTAAATACAAGTTTAGCAGTTTCCCCAGGGTGAAACAAGCTAAAGGTCACTCTGAGAGGAAGGGCCAATGACAGTAGGCTGTAGCTAAAGGTAAAGACATGCAAAAATTGCTTCTGTCCTGCAGGGAAAAAACAGGCTGAGAGTATGTCTGATCCATCATTGCTCTATGATGACCTTCAAAACATCATATCAGGATGGATAACTCCAGTTCTTCAACCTCATTCTTTCATTTGTGTGACTTGATTATTTTTTTCTGGTGCTTTGAAAACATCATACACTAACATTATCCCTGTAGATGCTATTTATACTGGGAGATAAATTGAGGTTTTATTCATTAGCAGAAGAAATAGCAACCCTGAAAGAAAAGGCAAGAAATGTGACAGTAGTCATAATATTTACTACTCATGTGACATTTTTTCAGCTTACAAACCAGTTTTTCAAACAATTGTGAATTAATGCTGACAACAACCTTATGAGGTTAAAGAACTAGTTTACTAAGTGGGTTGTTGAACTGGGACTCAAGTTCTATGACTTTTTATATCAGAAATATAATTGGTATCCCTAAGCCATCTATCATAAACACAGAAAATTATTTTGATTGACTATAAATGCAAATTGACCAAAGAAGCTCTTTTAAAAAAGAAAAACTATATAATGGTATATTTACTCAATATGCTAACTTTAAAAAATATAGTATTACTAGTTTCTGCAGCTTTAGCACATATTAATATATTAGTCCTTCAGGAATAAGCACAGATGAAGAGAAAACATATATCCAGGTATTGTGGGCACTGAAGCACTCAGATTTAGCCCAAATGGAAAATAAAATTATGTGTATATGCTGTTAAAGACTGAAAATAAATAACACATCCACAGTAGGAAAAATAGTAAAGAAAATGATATAGAATTTAAGTTGGTTTAAAGTCAGAAAGTAAATATAAGTGACTGATTTTCATTTTGGTACTATCATCATGAATATTCTTTTGCAAGAGTCTCTCATCCTGAAGCAGTTAGCATGAGCAAAAAAGAAATGTGGATGCTTTTCCACTGCTTTTCTTGGACTGTATGTAAAGTCATCAAGACTACAATTTTCTGTCAAACTCACAGGCCAAGTAGTGTAATTGAAAGAATGCTAGGCCAGGAGTCAGACAGATTATATTCTAGATATGTTTCTGCTACAAATAGGCTAGAGCATGTATGTAATCCAATGGAATTCAGCTTTATAACTTGCAAAATGATGGAGTTGAACAAAATTATCTCTAAATGTTCTTATAAATATTAACATGTTTTGAAACTTTAAAGCCAAGCTGACTGAGGGATACAGCAGGTCAATACTCGTAAGTCTATCTGTTCTGTTTACATACAAATTGTGTGAAAACATGTTAAGCATTCCAGTTCCCATCCATGGCCGTGGTAAGCCCAGCAATGGCCCCTCCAGGGTATCCACATCCTACCCCTGGAATCTATTTATTTATTAGTTTCCATGCTAACTGGAGATTTACAGATGATTTAATTAAGGATTTCAAGATGAGAGGATTGTCCTGGATCAGAGTCAGGAAAGACATGTTACAATGGATACTAAAGTCAGGGTGATGGGGCCAGGAGCCAAGGAATGCAGGCTGACTCTAGAAAATGGAAAAAGCAAGGAAGAGAGTCACCCCTGGAGACTCCATAAAGGACACAAGCATTGACCATGACTCCGTAAGACTCATTTCAGACTTCTGACCTTCAGAACTGTAAGATAACAATTTTTTTTTTTTTGCTTTAATGGATTAAATTTGTAGGAATTTGTTACAACAGTAAAGTGAAACTAATACAAGAGAGCTGTGAGGAAGCTCCATTTGAGATGGAAGCTTGTCAGTTTTAAAACATATCTGTAAAATCTTTGAGATTCTTTCCACTGAGAAGGGTATCTATGTCATCTTCTCTTATATTGGTACTAAAATCTGTGTTTATTTATATAAAGAAAATACAGAGGAAGTGATGCTACATGCAGTCTCAGTCTAGGTCATAGAAGAAAATCAGCTATAACTCTGCTTTGTGCTGTTAAAAGTAAACTTGGAGCCTTTAGCTATCATATAAGAATTCCCATTACCCCAAGGTCATAAGGTCTTGAAGGCTTCACACAGAGATGAGTAGCCACTCCGGTCACCTGCACAGCTGAGCTTCCAGCCAACAACCCTGCAAGTAAGCTATTTTTGATGACAGCACAGTCCAGCCTTCACATGACTGGAGCTCCAGCCAACAAATCGCTGAAATTGCAGGAGAGATCCTAAGCAAGAACTGTTCACATGAGCCATCTCCAAATTCCTGACCCACAAAATCTTGAAGCATATTAAGATGGCAGTTGTTTTAAGCCATTAAATTAGGGGTAATAATGGGGAGATTCACCAATAATCTTCCAATAACATCTTTATCACTAAATATTAGTTGCACATCAACAGTTATATTTCAGTTTTAAAGACTCTATTACTAATTTTTGCATATTTAACTGCCAGGAGTCAAACATTGGTGACTTCTGAATCAACAGCTCAAGCTTCTATTCTCTGTGTTAGTCCCACATAGCTAACAGGCTTCAAATGAGGCCTCAAAGTAAGCATGTTTAAAAATTGAATGCTCCCCTAGATCAGTCCTGCTACAGAGACTCTTTATACGATATTTTCTATTTTTTTGAAAGACAGTATTAACTAACCAATTGCCAAAACATAAAGTCCGGGCATCATATCCAATGCCTTTCTCTTTTCCTTCACAATTAATCTGTCACTAAATCGAGCTATTCTTGCCTTCACAATTCTCAACTGAATCTCGTCTTCTCAACTGTTATTACCATGGCTTTCATTGTGGACTTTAACATTTTCTACTTGGACTAACTAAATGACTTTCTAAGTATTTTCCTTCTCCTTTTTCCAACTTGGCCACTATAATTATCTTCCTAATTTGTCAACCTACTTGTTTCCCGATAATCCCTTCAATGATTTACATCATCTATTGCTAATAAAAACGTAACACTTTGCAATTCTGTTCTGATCTAATCTAGTTTACTCAAATTTGCCAACTTTCACAGAAATTTAGAGAACGAAATGGCTACATAGCTGGTATAAACCTTGAAGAATACGTTGTTCTTTCACTCACCTATGTGTCCCAGCAGGTATTACAGTGTTTGAAATATCTGTGGTCGACTGAAACACTGAACAGTGATGATAGCAGCCTACAATAGAGAATTAGAGAATGACACTAAAATTTCAAGCCTAACTATTCCCTCTCTAGAAAGCAATTCCCTTGGCAAACCAGCTGTTTGGATTTTTACCAGAATCTGATAGAAGATGAATGTACGACTCTTAGATGCCATTTAACCATATGACCAGAGCTGTCCATCACAAATCAGGTAGGTGGAGGTGACTGTAGCCTCAGAATCAAAAATACATGGGAGCATTCCATCATGAGGCATGCGAGTATTCATGAATCTGCATACATACAATCGAGCTAGAATACGTTGCTCAAGGCTCAAGTAAGTTTCAGGGTAAAAATTTATTGATATTTCCTGTTATTCAGTTACAGATCTGGTACAGTGCTTCTCTCAGTATGCCCATATGTCTTTGTAGGAAGTTTTGGCTGTCAGTTAAATGAGAAGAGAAAAATAATTAGGCCTATTTTACAGAAAGTCCTGCATGATATGCATGCATGAACTGAAAATGGTCTACTCCTATATTACAATCCCATTTGAGATATCCATAAACAACACTGGAGAAGGTAAATCTTCCATGTGGAAAAATTTTGAAACACCTTGTTTTCCCCTTTTCCTGAAAACAGAGATGTAAAGAACCAATGGTTATCCTGATAACTGAGGACTTGGAAAGACAAATACAAAGACTGATAAAGTGGGGAAAATGGAGTGGGTTCTCTTTTCTGAATAGGCTAAATTAATGTCTGTGTCACAGAGGGATGCTTGCTAAAGGGCCCTTACCTCAGAGGAGGCTCTTTATAATCCAAACAACTTTTCTATGTACTTCAGACAACCTACTTTCTGGGCTCCTTACAGCATGTTTGATCTTGGGAATGGAATGGATAGAGTAGTAGGAATACCTTATAGCCCCCCAATATAGCCATACTTCAGTTGAACTAGCCCAATACCAGATGTTAATTATACTAGATTCCTTCTAGCAAGCAAAAGGTAGTAATTTATCTTCAATTAAATTAATACACTCTGAGTTTGTATTTACTGCTATGTCAATCATGTCTTTTCCAGCATTCTGGAATGACCTATGTTTTATTATAGTAGTTTAAGCTCCTATAATATATATATATATATATATATATATATAATATAATATACAATAGAAGCTCCACTAGACTTTCTGAATGACTTATGTTTTATTACAGGAGTCTAAGCAGAAATGCTTCTGAATGAGGAAATCACATCACAGTGAAATGTAAGATAATGAGATAATAGCTATGATGTTCTTCAGCATTACCAATGAACCCTAACATCCAGAAGCATCTGGCCTTACAGAATGGAGGAATGGCTTATTGAAATACAGGTTGGCATCCTCTAGGAGATAACAGTTTGTGAATTTGAGGTACTGTCCTAGCACATTCTCTGGAAATGTAGAACCCACAGGTCTAGGAATCAAATAGCCAGCCAATGGAATATGACCCTCCTAAGTTTAATCTTAGTAAGGGGGATACAAAGTCTAAAATTCCATTTTGTGTGATCATCATTTGAATTCTATTGTACAAAACTCCTTGAATGATATATGGGCTCTATATCTTCCATTTGTTAACTTTTTTTTCTTTTCTAAATTTTAAATCCATGCTGAAACAATAGTTTTTAAAACTTCCCATGCTTGAATTAAAAAATAAAATAAAATGATTAATAAGGATGCTGATAAAGGGTGGACTCTACTGTGTCTCATTGGCTGATACTTACTACCATCTCTATTCTTCTAAGTTATCCCTTGTACTACAGGTATGAAAAGTCTGAAAACCATAGTGCAAGGCTTCCTTAACATCAATTTTCAGTTAGATTCTGTGCTTTGGAGGCAATTGTGCAAAATATGGGAGACAAAAAGAAAAGCAATGCCACTATGCTGCTGTCAGCAGGTCTGTGGGCATTGAAAGACAGCAGGTATAAACCTTTATCTGTGGCTTGCAGGCATTCCCCTGAAAAGAGTGTACCTTGAATCTGCAGTTGGCTAATTTTATTGGTGATGGTTACCTTGTCATCACTACAATTTAGGAATTCCTGAAAACCTTCATAAACTTTTTAACCCACCTTATCAGTGATTTTAAAATTCTAGTTAATTCCCAGTATATCTTTTCACTCAATAACTATAGTAGTTTCTATTTTCATAATTTAACTAATAAAATGCTAAATAAAATCTATTAAGTAGATGGATACTGAACTGAGTGAACAGGACACCTACCTATACAAGAATTCCCTGATGGAATAACTGGGTTATCATTTCACAGATATCAAGATTCTGCTAGACAATAGCAAACTTCCAGCCAAGTTCACTTTCCTTTGGCATAAGGTCAGTAACTTCATGACCAAGCACAGAGTTGCTTATCATTCTGGTGCATGAGATACTGAAATGCTCTCAGGCTGGGCTCCAGAATAAGCAAGTGTTCCTCAGTTTAGACTCAAGTGTTTTAAAGTAAAATGAGTAATGGCATTTTCGCAACATTCAGGAGAAAATACATAGACTTTTTCTACATAAAGTATCCTCATATAATTAATCTAAATTCTGTAGTATTTTCTAGAAAGGAAACACTGGTAGAATTTTAAAAAATACTAACAATATAAACATACAACTTTACAAACGGCAATAATCCTTAGTTATAGTTTTTGTTTGCAAAGACATGAATGGATAAAATTGAGGGGATACAATTTCAATTCTTTCTAGGTCATTAAAATTTAAAACAATTAAATCAGATAACATCTTTCAAACAATATTAGCTTAAAAGTAGATGAATTATGGACACCCAAACAGTGGTACATCCACACAATGGAGTATTACTCATCAATAATAAAGATCTTTAATGAAAATTTAATAAATTGTACCAAAACCATTGTGAGAACAATGAAGGCCTGAGATTTTACCCTATTTAAAAGTTAACACATTCGTCTGCTGTAGTTTATAGATGCTGGTTGAAGACATAAGACTCCTGAGTCCAAGATGAAGGGTAAATATTACACATAGTAATAGCAGTAACCAGAGTATCAGCACGTTTGTATCTGTTTTCTGAGCCCTAATCCCTGTGTTAAGAAGGCCACATATAACCTGAAAGCACACAGTATTGTGTCGCAGAATAGGAACCTTGAGTTTAGAAAACAAAAATTAAAAATTGACAGTATGTCCAACTTTTGCTCTTAATGATGAGATTAACTTTATTATCTTGGATGTTGAGCCTGTCTGTTCTTTGCTCTAGAGGAAGACACACTACCTTCCAAAGCTATTCACTACACAAAAATTGAAAAGACTCTGGAACAGAGTATGTTAGTCCCTTGTACATAAGTTACATAAAAATATGAAAAACCCATAAATCATTGTCTCTAATCAATCTCAAAATAACAATATTGATACTAATGAAAACACTAATAGAATACTAAAAGTAATAGTTTTTGAAATCCTAACATAGGCAGGTTTTACCACCCTTTATTTATGAAAACTTAATGTATAATTGTAAAATGGATTATATTTTGCCCAGAAGAAAAAAATTCCATTAATATGTTGCATTTGCACGATTAGATTTTGTCACTAGAGATACAGAAGAAATGTAATAATAAATTCCTACTGTGGTGTGGAGGAAAAACTTCAGACTAGAATCTTGTGTAGGCAGCCTCTAAATTACACTTAAATGATTCCCACTTCTTGATGTTAAACTTAGGTTGTATCATTTATTACAAATAGACTGTGGTGATGAGAAGTGGTGAAATGTCACTTCTGAGATTAAATTACAGAAAGACAGAGGAATCTGTCTTGGGATGCTGTCTTTTCCTCCCCTAGCCATTTGTTCTAAGCGAAGCCAGCTGCTGTGTCATGAGCCAACATGTTGTCAGGTCCATATGGTAGAGAGGTTTCTGGATAACTACAAGTGAGAAATTGAGGTTCTCAGTTCAACGGCTCACAAGTAACCAAATCCTTCCAACAGCAAGGTGAGTGTCCTTAGAAACAGATATTCTCCCAGAAAAGCCTTCAGATGAGAACACAGCTCAATCAATACTTTCATTGCCAGCCTTGTAAGAAACCTTGAACTGGAACCAGCTGGCTAAGTGACACTTGGATTCCTGACCCACAGAAGTTATGAGATAATCGTTTTAGGAATTTGTTTGTTTGTAAGATGCTAGGTTTGTTTGGGTAAGATGCTAGGTTTGTTTGTAAGATGCTAGGTTTGTTTGGGTAAGATGCTAGGTTTGTTTGTAATGCTAGGTTAGGCTGGGAATTTGTTTATTTGTTTACAAGATGCTGGGTTTGTAAGATGCTACACTTGTTTGTTTGTAAGATGCTAGGTTATAGGGTAATTTGTTATGCAGCAATGGGTAACTGTGATGGTTGATACTGAGTGTCAACTTGATTGGATTGAAGGATGCAAAGTTTTGTTCCTGGGTGTGTCTGTGAGGGTGTTGCCAAAGAAGATTAACATTTTCATCATTGGAATTTGAGAGGCAGACACACCCTCAATCCGGGTGGGCAACATCTAATCAGCTGCCAGTGCAGCTAGAATAAAGCAGAAGTTGGAAGGACTTGACTTGTTGAGTATTCAGGCCTCCATCTTTCTCCCTTGCTGGATCTTTCCTGCCCTCAGACATCAGACTCCAAGTTCTTCAGCTTTTGGACTCTTGGACTTACACCAGTGGTTTGCCAGGGGCTTTCGGACCTTTGGCCACAGACTGAAGGCTGCACTGTTGGCTTCCCTTCTTTTGAGGTCCCTACTTTTGAGGACTGGCTTCCTTGCTCCCTAGCTTGCAGATGGCCTACTGTGGGACTTCACCTTGTGATCGTGTGAATCAATATTCCTTCATAAACCCTCCTTCATATGTACATCAATCCTATCAGTTCTGTCCCTCTAGAGAAACCTGACTAATACAGTAACTAATCATAAAATTAGTACTGAAAGATTGGGTTCTACTGGAGCAAATACCTGAATGTGGTAGTGGCTTTGGAACTGAGCAGTGAGTGGGTGGTGTCTGGAAGGATTTTGTGAAGTGTATTAGAAAAAGCCTACATTGCCTTCAGCAGACTGTAGAATTTTGCACATTGAGGACAGTGTCGTTGAGGCCACATAAGGAGGTAAAATATGTATTATTGGAAACTGCAGGAAGGCAAATCTGCCTTATGTAGTGCCAAAAAGATTAGCAATGTGACTGCCTGCACTACAGTGTGAAGTAGAAAATGTGTCTAATTACTTGAATGATCTAACTAAGGAGATTTCTAAGGAAAGTGTTGAATGTGACATGTGATTTCTTATGCTGCTTAGAGTAAAATGTGAAAATAGGAAGATAAGTTGAGGGAAGAACTGGAAAATGGAAAGGAGTCAAGTCTTGAGGGTTTGGAAAATTTTCAACCTTTCCAAATGACAATCATGCCAAAATTAAGAATTGACTTCGGAACAAATATTGAATCTGGGGCATTGCCAGAAATACATGGTCTAAAGATGAAGCTGGGGATGTGACTGCAAATGTGTTTGTTAAGATGACAGAAAGACCAAAGGTGGTGCCAAATCAAAGATTCTCTAAGGAGATTAAGGGGGTGCTCCACAGATCCTCTCAATTTAAAAAATTGGTCATCTAGGAAGCTTAAGGTTGTTATCCTTCAGCAGTCTCAACAGGAGCCTGAGGTGGAGAAGGGCTTATTATAGAAACTTGTAGCTGTGGCTTTTGAAATCTAAATGGATAATTCTTACAAAAAAAAAAATCACAGAAAAGCCCCCACGATTTTGAGATTACATCCATAGAAACTATGACATCTTTTACTAAAAGGAACAGAAACAGTATAAATTGTAAAGAGGTCATTGGACACACAAAATCCTATTGAAATTCTACTAAAATTTGGAGGCGGGCTGACAAAACTACTAATCTGCAAACCCATGCTACTTTTCATGGGCGGCTTAGGGTAGGGGAAGCATCACCCAAAGAGCAGAAGCCAGATCCCAAAGCACAGAGCCTAGGACCATGGAGAACTATTTGCACCCTTGAAATCTACTGAATACATTTTCAGCATTTGCCAGGCTGGAATTCAGAATTACTATAAATCAATGATTCATTTGTGTCTCTCATTGATCCCTCTATTTTTCGAACAGAGACGAACAAATATTCTATACCTACCCAAACTTTATATTGATATGTTGGAGACAAATTACTTGTCTCCTTAGTTTCATAGGTCTGAAGATAAAGAACTGCATTCTAGAAACTGTATATAAGAAACTGTGCCCTGGCAGCCTCATCCCACTAGGGACTGATTTAAGTCATGAGATGCTAGACTTTGAGCTAATATTGTGATAGGATGAGACTGCTGCGGACCTTCAAATAAGGTGAGGATATTTTGCCTGCAGAAGGGATACAAGTTTTTGGGATCATAGAGTACAAAGTGGTACACAGAAAGAAATAATTAATATACGCCTAAAAGACCTAAGTTAACATTTAGGTTTTGACTTTTACTAACTAAGATATTTAAAAATATATATTTACCATATCCAAGAGTAGTCATCCTTAATATTATATTTATTATATGTGATGCTTAATAATTATTTGCTGGCAGTGATGCTGTAGCGATACTCTGTGGAAGTCAATTTTAATTTGTGACTCTACTTTTCTCCTTTCACTTCATCATATACCCTTAGTTTATTTCTATTAGATGCCCTGGATTTGATTTTATAAATCTTGTTAGAAATTGATGTAATCTCTTTTCTCTCTTTAATACTACCAGGATGACTTCTGAGTACTCAGTGGACAAATATCAGAGCAATTCATATTCTTTTGAAAAACTCTAAATTATCCATTTAGATCTCAAAAATTCTTTTGAGATCCAGGCTCAAATGTAAATATTCATTTTTTTTTTTTTTTTTTTTTAAGTTCTTTTTTTTTTTATTATTATTATTATTATTATTATTATTATACTTTAGGTTTTATGGTACATGTGCCCAATGTGCAGGTAAGTTACATATGTATACATGTGCCATGCTGGTGCACTGCACCCACCAACTCGTCATCTAGCATTAGGTATATCTCCCAATGTTATCCCTCCCCCCTCCCCCCAACCCACAACAGTCCCCGAAGTGTGATGTTCCCCTTCCTGTGTCCATGTGTTCTCATTGTTCAATTCCCACCTATGAGTGAGAATATGCGGTGTTAACATGTTTTCTTTTAAAGAAAACCTACTCCTAGTAAGTTATGCTACAGTGAGCATTAAAATAACAAAAAAGACATCAAAGTGTAATGCTTTAGAGTTTAATCAAATTTTAAAATACCTCACATTATTATGAGATTAGCAGATTTTCAAAATAACTATAAATTCTCACTAACATTGTTAAACAACATGTTTTGCCATTCAGTGAGTATGTATTTCTAAGTGAGAGATTGAATCTAAATCAAAGACAAATTCAAAGATTTTGTGAGAAGAGTTTATTCAATGCTATTAAAAAAGATATTGTTTTGTTGAGTTCTCAAGTTTTATTTCTTATTATATCAAGCTTCTTAATAAGAAAATCATTTATATATTACTTGAGATATATCATTTATATATTACTTGATTTCCTTATATGCACAGAATATATACACAAATATTTGTATATTTGACCAAAACCAAAACTATTTCTATGACAAATTACTTTTGAATACATGGTTCTTTTCTAACATTACCAACCGTCTTCTCCCAAATGTGAATATTTGATTTTTTTCCTTCTTCTAAGTAGTGCTTCCCATAGATCCAGGCTCAATAAATAATTCTCTTGGAGAACTTTATTTTTTTCCCCAAAACAATTAATCTCAGAAGATAAACATAATTCAACAGAAAAAGAGGAAAATAATAATATTATGTTAAATATTTGTAAGATGTGAGCATTCTCAGGGGTTCTCACAGAGTTCTTGTAAACTGCTACAGGTCACCAACTTCCATACAATCACATTCTGCTGCTACTGTCCCAGTGTAGTGATATATTTGTTTTTTGTTTGTTATTTGCCTCTGTTTTTCAGTTTTACCTTTTCCATCTTATTGTGATTGTAGATTGGTCAGAATATGTGAGTATGTAGATGGGACTGGAGCTCAAAATACTGGTTTGATGGATGAAGGCTTCCATAATACTTAGGTGGACACTGGGCTTTTCAGAAACTAGATAATGTTCCGTGAACTACTACGGGGTTCACACATTTCTTTCACTACTTCTTGAGAAACCGCAACTTTGATAATATAACTTTGATGAAAGTTTGATAATCTCCAATCATCTCACACTTATGTCTTTCACTGCTCCTTGGGAATCTCATTTCAATATTATTTAATATCGTTTTTATTAATATGATCTATCAGTTGTTCAGCAATTCTCCATTGATACCTACTCTGTATCAGGAATGGATTTGGTGGCTAGGGATAGAGCAGTGAATAGAACATGGGCAAGGTGACAATTTCTTACCAGTCTATTAAGCTTCCTTGAGTAATTGAGAAAAAAACTTAAATTTTGTAATTCAGAAAAAAACTTAAATTTTGGTTGTGATGAGAATTGTTATAGTTGAGACTAGATACATAAAACATATACATATATATTCAAAAACACATGCACACATATACATTTATGCATACATATACACGTTATGTTTAATCTCCAGATTTCAGTTTGTTTTATGGAAGTGAGTTAAAATTTTGATAATCTCCAATCATCTCAAGCCTAAATATGAAGGCTGTGGTTGTATTTTTTATTTTCTTGCTCCATATTACTGGCTGAGTAGATGGGGATACTCTTTAGCATTTTATCTTTTTCTGCATGTAAGTGACAGAGAATTTCATTTTGACATTATTCGGATGTTTTCACATTAATTGACTTTTTAGGAAAGTAAATTCATCCTTTGTTGTGGGTATACAGCTGGAAGATGATAGGAGTTTTTTTAGATCCAGCTATTGACTAGATGAAGTAGGCAAAGTTCATTATTCCTTGTAGCAGTTTTTGTGCACATATGCAATCTTTGTGTCTCCTTACCAACGTCTGTCTCTCCTCTTTATTGTACAAGGAACAATGCTTTATCTGTGTCGCCTAATTTCTTAGAACTCACCTTGAAATGTGTAATAAATGTTTTGTGGATAACTTTATTAAGCTAAGATAAAAGCTTTCTAAAATTTTGTCTATTCAGGATTATATCGATTAAAAGTGATAGAATCTGAACCCAAACAAGTTTAAATAAAGTGTGGAATTAATTTCCTCAGGAAATCTAAGCAAGTTTCAAAAAAAACCAAAACAAAACCCCACAGGAAATGTAGGAACAATTAGAACCAAGTACATGAACTCCATGAGGACTTCTCTTTTCCCTCCTTTTTAAAAGTTGCCTGTTAGTTTCTTTTTTTCTCTTTTTCTTTTTTTTTTTTTTTTTTTTGCCTGAGACAGAAAACTGTAGTACTCTTTTTTTAAGCATTGAATGACATGTGGCCACTAATATTTCTTAAGTTTTCTGACTTAAAACTTGAGCCTTGAGCTCCAAAGTGAGATTGAGTAACTTCCTTGTAGTCTAAATGTAAAAATACAAAATCTAAGACTTATACTCAGACTGTTGTGGCATAGGCCCGACACAACCTGGAACCAATAATTGCTTATGGTGAGTGGGCAGGTGGTATTGTAATAACAGAAAGAGGCCCTGGTAATCACATAATCATGGGAAAATATTTGGCAATCAGATGAGGATATGTTTGTGTGAGTGGAGTGCAGGGGGCTTCCAATGAAATTATTCTCCAAACCTGCACATTGTACACATGTATCCTAAAACTTAAAGTATAATAATAAACAAAAAAGAAATTATTCTCAAAGCAATTCAGTATACATCACCACCAACTAATTCCTACTTTGTGCTTCAATCTTTAAATAATGGATCTTCAATTTATTCTGAGATATATCCTGTATGATTATAATCTTAACACTTGCTACTTTTAAAATGGTATGCAGTACTTCAATCCATGAATTGCAAGCTACAATATTTCCATGGTTAAATACTTGCATTGTCCAATAGAGGCAGAAAATATGTATAGCAAGCAAATAGACAGAAATTTGACTCCAGCTCCCTCTCTTATTCCGTGAGTTTAGGAAAATTACTTATGCTCTTCTATATAATGGGGAAAATAAAGATAATACCTATTTTGGTTATTGTGAAAATTAAATGAGATAAGGCCAGTAAAGCAAGATTATTTTGAACTTTAAATGAGATTAGTTTAATTGCCTTATGCATTTTTACCTTTTAAATATAGGCAAAAGGTAATTAATTTAATTGTTCTTCAAGGAAATACATCCTCTCTTCTAACATTGAGGTAGTTTTTCACATCATTTAGAAAAGTGTTAAACAGATATTACATATAACTATAATTGGGTACTTGGCTATTTGGTTTCAATAAGGAAAATATATAACTCCCAGATACAAGTTTAAGATTTTTAGGGCTAAATTGCACATTATTCAAACCAAATTTTGAGCAAAAATATCGCTTCAATTTATTGAATAATGTTAGCAGTAAAGTATTGCCATTCTTCAGCCTGAATCTGTAAATTAATTTAGAAATAATTGTTGAAATAATATTTTCTCTATTACTATAATTACCAGTGTGTTGACTTGAAGATGTATTTCCAAGAATCTACAGTTTTGTCATATTTAATTTTGCTCCTAACCACAAGCAGTTTTGCACCCTGCTGAAGACGACAGGAGACATCTCCATAGCCAATGGTTTTCTGGCTTCATGTAAGATTAATTTTGTAGCCATTTCTTTTCAGCTTTCAATATAATTTCTGAGGAAAGTTAACTATATATCTAACATCAGTCACATATTTCTGAAAAAGAAACCCTTTCACTCTAACACCAGGTTATTCTTTTACTCTCCCATTTTGTTTATATTTCAAATAATCAGTTACCAAGTATCTTTTATTTTATATTGAAAATAAACTTATGTCTGCCTTCCGATTCCAGAGCAAAGTGACTTAAAAACAACAGAAAGCACTTCTAGCTTACAGATCGATGGTTCACTGTGATTGCTAGGCTCTACTTGCCTCTACTCTGTGTGTTTTTTCTTTTTAGAACCCAGGCTAAGGAGACAACTATTCCTGGAGACATACTATTCTCACTTCAGAAGGCAAGGAAACAACCAGCAAGCTAGATCACACAATTACATTTAAAACCTCTGCTTGAACATAGCATAATTCAAATCCAATTATCTTTTATTGGTCCAAATATGTCACATGGCCAAGTCTAACAATGAATACAGAAATATAATTGGTCTAGAGAGAGATACTTCACTTTTTATTGTGAAGAGGGTAGATGGATAATTCTTTTATTGGGTAGTGAATATTTGGGTAGTGAATATTTATTGGGTATGAATATTTGGGAGCAAAAATGCAATCACCTGCTTTCTCTCTCTCTCTCTCTTTTTACTAATACTCCCTTCAGATTTCTCTTTCCAAAGCAAATACTATTGTGTTGCTTTTAAGCATAAAATTCTGTTTTGTCTCCAGGTGGCTTACAGGTAATCTAGGCTTCTTAATGTTACACACAGGATCCTTACAGAGTCTGCTCCCTGACATGCCAACAGCCTCATACTTACCACTCCATCTTTGTTTTTCAAGGAGGATAGTATCCTGAAAGTTGAATGAAGAAGAGATTTCAAAGGACCAATGAAATGAGCCAAATACTGCTGATAGATAAAGCATGGTGAGACTTGGCCATTTGCCTTTGATTTAAAAATATGAAAGTAATTTGGGATTCTGAAGAAAACAGTTTTGTTGGAATAACAAAGGCAAAAACTTTAGTGGAGTGGATTCAGAAATAATCGAAGACTAACATTGAAAACAGGGATCAGGGAATCAGAGGAACAGTGAGGTGACTTGAAGCATATGTGGGGTCCAGAGAAGTTTTTTGTTTCTTTGTTTCTTTTTAATACGAGAGAAAATGAAGTTCTGACTGTATGTTGATTTGAATAATCCAGTGAAGAGGAAAAAGTTAGTGATGTGTAAAGTATACAAGAGACTCAAAGCAATATTCCTGAGTAAGCAGGAAAAATGAGAGCTAGGGCACGATGGAGTCTGGCCTTAGATGGCTAGGAATACGTGTGTGTTACTTGAGGCAGACCTAAAAAAAATAGATGTGATTGTAGGAATATCCCTTCAGTTTGAATTAATATCGTTAGTGAATAAGCAAGAAAGTTTATAAGCTGAGAGTGAGGCTCATGGAAGAAGCATTGTGGGTCTGAAGACAGAGGGCAACATAGGAAATGATTATATAATAGAATAAGAGACTGAATGGATAGAGATAAATGAAACAACCTATAGGCTGTCACAGGCTTATTCACAGGTACATCAATATTTAGAGCTATTGACAGGCATATAGATTTGACTCTGTGATTATATATATATACACATATATATACACATATATATTTATACATATTAACTTCCAATACTGCCCACACTTCATATATGTATGATATATACATGTGTGTATATATACACACACACACACACATATATATATATACACACATATATGAAGTGCTTCAGGTATTTTTACCTTTTAAAAATAGGCAAAAGGTAATTAATTTTGCCTTTAAAAATAGACAAAAGGTAATTAATTTAATTGTTCTTCAGTGAGCTACATCCCCTCTTCTATCAATATTTAGAGCTATTGACAGGCATATAGATTTGACTCTGTGATTATATATATATACATATATATTTATACATATTAACTTCCAGTACATATTATACATATTATACATATTATACATATACTTCCAATACATATTATACATATTAACTTCCAATACTGCCCACACTTCATATATGTGTGTGTATATATATATGTGTGTATATATATGTGTGTATATATATGTGTGTGTATATATATACACATGTATATATGTGTATACACATATATATACACACACATATATATACACACATATACACACATATATATACATATATACACATATATATACACACACATATATGAAGTGTTTTAGGTATTTTTACCTTTTAAAAATAGGCAAAAGGTAATTAATTTAATTGTTCTTCAATGAGCTACATCCCCTCTTCTAATATTGAAGTAGTTTTTCACATCACTTAGAAAAGTGTTAAACAGATATTCCATATAACTATAGTTTTATATATATATATATATATGAAGTGTGGGCAGTATTGGAAGTTAATCCATTATTAAGCATGATACAGGTAAACTGGCTCAAGGATGTTATATTGTAAAGTGACAGAAGCTTATAATTAGTAAAATTTAGAAGTGTAAACTTGCATTTGGTCCCTGGTATCACCCTGACTGCCCAGGAGACATGGTTCACATCTCCTTTTCCCATGCTCTGCCTTTCCTTTCATTACACTATTGTTCACCATGGAAAACCAGGGTTTCCTTGACAGGTAAGCAGAGCTAGAACTTAAATGGAAGAAGTAAGGTAACCAGAGCGCATCCTATGGCTGATGGGAAGCAATGATGCTTCCAAAGATTTCTGGTATGTTAAAATGGGCAAGTGATACAGCTTGTGGATGGCTAAGTAGAAATGTGTTAAGAATAAAAAGCAAAAATTTTAGCCCCTGAAGCAAGATAAACTTTTTAAGCAAACTAAGACCACTATGATCTAGAAAAGAGAAGATGGCATAACTTACATTTATTGGAAAGTATAAGATCTCAATAATTTTTATTAAAGGTAATACTCTATATTAGTGAAACAAGTGTATGAGAATTCTGTACAAAAAAAAATGTTCAATAAACAAAAGACTATTGGAATTTTTTAAATTGCCCTAAGAGACTTCAAACCTAAAATTTGTTATTTTTGAAGGTTCAGAACATACGCACTATTTCTTTTATACATTTTTGTGTATATATGTGTGTGTGATGCAGATAATGGGTATAATAAGTGAGGAATGGTATTTAAAATACACCTGCATTTTATGCTTAGCCTTACGTTCAAGCCTATACCCCAAATCATGAAATCTGTCATTTTAAATGCCTATGAAGGCAGATTCACTTTGCCCTAGAGGCAGAAATTATAGAATTTCCCTTGATCACCTACCCAAAGAGATAATGGAGAAATATGTCAACATACAAAAGAGATGAGTGGTATATTATTCTAATCATTCTACTTTTGGCCAAATTAATTTCCCACTTTTCTGTTCAATTTTTATGCCAACAAATATTACAAATAGAAGCAGCCAGTGTCAGATTTAGCATGTTGCCTGAAATCCACCTTGTAGCTGATGTCGTAACTATCTCCTTGTTTACCAGTAAGCATATGAATTACAAATTTGGGCTACCATATAGCTATAATTTGAGTGATAGCCTTCTGGTTTGCGACAAACTATTAATCTGAACCAAGGAAATGGTTGAGTAGCTAGCCTGGGGTGAGCAGATCTGTTTATTCTTCACCATATGTTTAACAGCCTCTAAACTTGCTTTCTTGGCTACGTTCCAAGGCTGTCTGGGACTCATTAAGGCTCACACAGCAAGCTACAAAATTTCTATAGGTCACTGACCCTGCTCTTAAGCACCACTAATGATAATTTTGTTTTTTTGGTCATTAGTAATAAGTCATCAATTGTTAAAAAGATGTGATGAGATTATGCTTATTTTTATCAACTCATAAATTCAAAGCTTTAATGTCTATAGGGAATGAGGACGAACTAAGGGATAGCTTCCCCCCTAACCTTTAGTGGCTGAGGCATGAGAAAAGACTTTTTCTACTATTCTGCTGATTTTTTTTTTTTTAAGACTTGGTCTCACTCTGCCACCCAGGCTGGAGGGCAGTGGCACTCTGCCACCCAGGCTGGAGTGCAGTGGCACGATCATGGCTCACTAAAACCTCGATTTCTTCAGGCTTAAATGATCTTCCCACCTTAGATTCCTAAGTAGCTGGTATCACAGGTGCACCCTACCAGGCCCAGTTTTCTTTCTTTCTTTCTTTTTTTTTTTTTTTTTCCAGAGACAGGGTTTCATTATGTTGCCCAGGCTGGTCTAAAACTCCTGGGCTCAAGCGATCCTCTCACCTTAGCCTCCCAAAGTGCTGGGATTACAGCTGTGAGCTACTATGCCTGGCCTCTGCTGAACTTGTTAACAAGATTTATTATCAATATTTAATGAATGTCATTTTCCTTAACACTTGCTGATATGTCCTCTCAACGGGTTAATAGATCTAAATCCTAACCACAGCATTTTGTTATTGTTATTTTTTGTTTATTTCTTTAAACCAGGTTGTCACTTATGCATCAATTTTTGAAAACATCTGAGTTGTATTTCTAATTGTTCATCACACATAACTTTAGTTTATGGCATTAAACATAATTTCCATGACAAACGACACACATTTTAAAACATTTACTTTAATATTTACATTTTATATAGGTTGAACCTTTGAACTATTATCAGAGTTTCTTATGGGTTAATTTGTACATGAAATTGTAAAACTTCAAGGGATAACTTTTTTTATCTGTAACTATACACAAACTATGCTCACCTTCAGATTATATATACTAGTATAAAAGCAAACTGGGAAGTGATTGATGATGCTGCCAAATTCTCTCTGAGCCTACAAGATATAGATGGTATCTTTAAAGTTGGCAAAAAAACTAATTAATCTTGCATGAGATGTAAACCTTTTCTCCTTAACCTGATAACAGTATGTAACAGTAGGAAACCCACAATCTTCATGATAAGGGAATCCAAGCTTGAAGGATGTGTATAAAAATATTCAAACAACAATAAAATTACTTTTTTCTCTACCATAAAAAAGAACAGAAATCATACGCTGTCATTCTCTGAGGTGTTTTGGAAGCACTCGGCAGCAGGCTTTTTAAGTACTGTAGTTGATCATAAAAATCACAGATCAAGTTAAGAAGCGTTGTGTGTGTTTGTCTTTTTAAGTTGTTTCCTTTATCAACTTGACACCTAAAGCCTATGGTGCTTAAATTGATGTTTACTTGAGCTGCTGCTGAGCAATCCTTCTTCTACCCTCTAGGGAATGAGCAACAGCTTTTAAAGCTTCTTGAGAAGCTAATGTGTCTTCTCCAGTCTAAATCATGTCCCTTAGCTTTAGTCATGCTATTAGTAAAAGATCATTTTTTTCATGGTAAAATCATGACACTCATAGAGATCATTAAATATAAAATAGACATGTGTTGAGGATTTCATTTAACTCATCAATTAATGAGGGGAACAGTGAGGTATTACAACTGGTTCTGAGAAGAGATAAAACCACACATGTATTAGGCACTCTGGAATGCTGAACTGAATTTACAAATAGATGAAAAATTGGTCAATATCCACAGGGAATAATCAATTGCATTTCAGTGGACAGAGTTTATTTGCATATTTATAGGCAAAATCATTTGCAATAGGATCTTTTGTTATAGTTTAACGGATTTGAAAAATAGCTCAGATAAAATGGAAGGCAAAGATAGCTATTAATAGAAAATAGCCTACTCAGTAATTGTTTTAGCCCACTGCAAAGCTGTTCACAAATTTCCTGATTCTATGAAATATGCAAGGGAGATACTGATGAACAACTTGCAGTGTCATGGCTTACAAAAAGGTTAGATGAAATTTATGCTTCCAATAAAAATATCTTAATCTAATTCAGTGTTGAAGATATTTTTACAGAACTTTACTTCTTATATTTAGAATACAAGAATTAAATGACTTATGTTACAGATTATGGGTAAATAGCTTGTATTTGCTACAACCTACATAAACAATTTTTGACAGAGGATATTCTCAAAAACTTAATGTCATTGTTTGAATTTTGTCACAGCTGCAATTGAAAATTTCCTCATTAAATAATTTATAGACAATGATTTGGCAAGAACATGCATGAGAGCTTGATATCTTTATTGTTTTCTGAAATTGTTCAATAAAATTCTAGAGTAACTAGAGAACCTGAGTCATATCATGTTAGAAATTTGCATTCTTAGGGAAAAATAGTTTAATTCCATTCATATTGTTTCCTGTTATTTATTGTGTGTGCACACACGTGTGCATTTGCACAGACTTTGAGGTGAATTTCCTAACCATTCCTGTCTCTTTTCTTACAGGCATGCGTGCATGCTCACACACACACCTTCTCTCTCTCTCTCAATCTGTTAGTCTGAACATCTATTGTTTTATTTTTATAATGGCTGATTGGGCACCCCACTTATTGAAAAAGTCAATCATATTTCTCTAGTCATACTTAATGCCTTTTCATCTCTGATCCACTTTTCACCTTTCTTACTCTGTCTTCTACCCAAAGAGGCTGACCTGGTTTACAATGAAAGTCTTGGTTTCTATGCCCCTTGTCTTCTATTTCAAATCCCAATAAGATACACAGTGGGAGATTGGAGGGAAGGGGAAAATGAGGTCAGGGATTTATTGCTGTAGCTCTTTCTCTGCTGAGTCAGTCAAGCTTCCTGCATCCTTGGACCAAAGGTTACTGCTTCTCTCAAGGCAATCTTCTCTACAAGTCTCTCTCTCTCTCTCTCTCTCTCTCTCTCTCTCTCTTTCTCTCTCTCTGCTTTGTGTTCTGGTACCTGCCTCTTCTTTTGATTACCTCTGGCTCTTGCAGTAACAGCTTCTCTGCTATATATCCATCTATACCATTATACATCTTTGTTTTATTGATAAATCATCTTGGAATAATCTAAATATGGGCGACCTATGTTTTCTGTTGGACTCCTGACTGATATTATTTATAAATATGCTTTTATCTTCTGAATTATGTGGCTAGCCAGAAGAGTGGAAGTTCCCAAGATTTTAATCTGGCTTCATAAGAAAGTAGAGGCTCTTTCAAACCTTCAAGTTTGACCAGGGGGCCAGCAACATCATCTGTAAAGAACCACAGAGTAAATGTTTTAGTCTTTGTAGACCACGCTAATACCAGCCATAGATAATAAGGAAACATGGACATAGATGTGTTCCAATAAAATTTATTTATAAAACAAGGGAGTGTTGGTGGTGGTGGTGGTGGTGGCAGTGGTGGTAATGGTGGTGGTGGTGGAGGTGGTGATGGTGGTGGTGGTGTTGGTGATGGTGGTGGTGGAGGTGGTGATGGTGGTGGTGGTGGTGATTTTAGCCTTTGGCAAAAGTTTGTTGACCCTCGACTAGACCATAAAATGCAAACTAGGTTTACAAGAGCTCCACCTCTGTGGGTGTGACTTACAAACACTATTATTAACAAAGCAGTATTTTGTTTTATTTTATGATTTAGCATTTTTATTTTTTGAGAATTTTTAAATAATTTTATCTATTAGACATTGACTGAATATGACATTACTCAGACATTTCTAATATTTTGCATGACATTTTTTTCAGTTTTGAGTCTCATAATGCAATTCCATTCTGAAGAAAAGTCATTGCTGAGTATGCTAATATAAAAAGTAAAATTTATAAGATTTTTAAAAAATTGTATTAAATTGATGTTCTGCTAAGATAGTATCCTGTTCTGCAGTGAAATACTTTCCTTCACAGACAATTATATAAGGACCTAGGCTACTAACAAATAAGTTCACCACCTATTCAGATTCATTACTTCTTTTCAAATTTCTGATACATTTCTGTATTCCACGACTTCATTTATACATTATGTCTAGAATAAGACATTGCAGTTTGGATTCTCCCTATTGCCAATTATTTTCCCTTCACTTTTCACAAGTGGTGTTCCTTGCCACCTGCGAAGAGTCTCAGAGACATTTTCTCAGGTTACCTGACAGTCTCATTAATTGACTTTTTCAACATAAGTAAATATAAATGTGTATAACTTATACAGTAGAATAGTTTGTCATATTTGTCTGTTACAACAAGAGTTAAGATAATGAGGTTTTACTTTACTTTCACTTACTTCTTTTTCAGTGTTCTTCCTTTCTGTATTTAGGTTCGAGTTTCTGACCATGTTATTTTTCTTCTCTAACTTATTTGTTATTTCCTTCTCTAACTTCTCTCACTTATTTATTTTCCAAAGTTCTTCCTTTCTTTATATAGGTGCGAGTTTCTGACCATGTTATTTTCCCTCTCTAACTTTAACATTTCTTTCAAGTCAATTCTACTGCGCACAAACTATTCTTGATTTTTATTTGTTTAAGATAGTCTATTACTCCTCCACCTTAGAAGGACAATTTCACAGGGTACAGAACTGTCGGTGAGTGATTTTTTTTTTCTGTCAACACTAAATATTTCATTCCACTCTCTTCTTGCTTGCATGATTTCTGAGGAGAAATTTGATGTAATTCTTATCCTTGGTCTTCTATAGGTAGGGAGTCCCCCAAACCACCACCTCTAGCTTTTTTTCAATATTTAATCTTTATCATTGATTTCTGAAGTTTGAATATATAATATGCTTAGGTGTATTTTTTAAAATATTTATCCTGTTTAGAATTCTCTGAGATTCCTGGGTTTGTGGTTTGGTGTCTGACATTAACAGATGGAAATTCTCCATCACTATAGCTTTAAATATTTATTCTATTCCTTTCTTCTTGTTTTTTTTTATTCCCATTACGTGTATATTACACTTTTTCTAGTCATCCCATAGTTCTTGAATCTTTGTTCTGGGATTTTTTATTTTCAGTTTTTTTTTTTCACTTTGCTTTTCAAATTTGGAAGTTTCTATTAAGATATCCTCAAGCTCAGTTATTCTTTCCTCAGTTAGGCCTAGTCTACTGAGCCATCAAAGGCATCCTCTATTCCTGTTACAGTGTTTTTGATTTCTAGCATTTTATTTTATTTTATTCTTAGATTTTCCATCTCTCTTCTTACCTTGCCCATTGTTCTTGCATGTGTCTACTTTATCTATTAAAGCCCTTGGTAAATTTTAAAATTTTCTAGTCTGATAATTCCAACATCCCTGCCTTGTCTGGTTCTGATGCTTGCTCTTTGTCTTCAAACTGTGTTATTTGCCTTTTAATATAACTTGCAATTTTTTTCTTGGTCATTGGGCATGATGTACTGTAATGTCATGGTAAAGTGTGGAGTTGGGGTGAATTCTATAGTTCTATGATTTTCAGTCTTTCAGTGACCCTGTGCCTCTGTCTTGTGAACTTTAAAACTCTGTTACCCAGAATGGATGGGGCTAGAGATGGCTGGAGTTGAATACTTCTCTTCATACAGATCATTTAGGTCCTGAAAACTCCCCAACAGTTTAGGCTGGGTTAAATTAACTTTGCCTGAGTTCAGGCTGTTGAGAACAGAATGATTTGACATATTTCAAGTGTTACTTTTCCCCTCTCCCACCAGAAGTATGAGAGAATGTTTTTCTCCAACATTCAGTGTGAGAACCTGGTTGAACTGTTAAGGGTAAAATTCACAAAAGCATAGGGTCCCCCCTATGACTGGGTTCTACAGGAATGTTTAACTCTCAGACTTGTCTACTCTAAGCCTCCAGGAATTTATCAATTGCAATTCAGGTTTTCCTACCCCAGAAGTTGTCCCCACGGAGGTTTCCACTATAGTTTTCATTTTTGTTTATTTTTACCTTGTAAGTTGTGATTCTCTGTGTGTATCCGTCTATCTCTCCAATTTTGCAGGCAGCGATTTGCCCTGTGGCCTCATTTCTCTGACAGATCTAAGAAGGGTTGCTGGTTTTTCAGTTTGTTCTGCTTTTTACTTGTTAGGATGGAGTGTGGACTTCTGAACTCCTTATATGCCAGGCTCGAAACACAACATCTCATCAGTGCTTTTTATCATTATGACTTTTTCTGTATTGCTTGTTTAATACGATCAATTTTTAAAAAGAGACAATACTGTATCAATAGCTGTATTTCAGTGTCTTCATAGGTTTCCTAAACATAATTTCTCAGATTTCCTTTATAACAAGTGTCTTTTGTTACATTTCAACAACTTAGAGAATTAGGTTTTGTACACATTAGGTTTTGAAAGGATAACCTCAAAGCAATGCTGCATTTTAGAAACTTAGAGCCAAGGACAAACAATACTTTTTACTCATTAATTCAACATCTTTAAGGGAGCTGTGCTTTTTTCCTGTGTTATTGACCTCTTCAAACTCTCTTTGCTCTCCTGGGTTTTCAGTTACAAGTCTGACTCAATTCATTCATAATAGCATGTATTTTTCAATTAAACATGTCCAGACTTCAGATTATAAGAAACATTACTTTCTCATACAGTTAAAATGTTTTCTATTCTTTTTTTTTTTTTTTTTGACAGAGTCTCACTCTATCACCCAGGCTGGAGTGCAATGGTACAGTCTGGGCTCACTGCAACCTCCGCCTCCCAGGTTCAAGTGATCCTCCTGCCTCAGCCTCCCGAGTAGCTGGGACTACAGGCATGAGCCACCACACCCGGCTAATTTTTGTATTTTTAGTAGAGACAGGGTTTCACTATGTTGGCCAGGCTGGTCTTGAACTCCTGACCTCATGATCCACCCACCTCAGTCTCCCAAAGTGCTGGGATTACAGGCGTGAGCCACCACACCCTGCCTCAAGTTTTCTTATCTTGTGCTGATTTATACATACTTTTAACTGCAATTGGCTCATGTGGGAAACCAACATACAGACCCACCTGGACCTTCCCATACTATAATGCACTTATTGAAAATGGAAGTGCTATTGCCACAAAAAGTCATCAAGTACAAAGAAAGACTCATTGTAATTTGTCTGCTAGGCAACTGAGTCACCTACTTGGTCCTCTGTCTTCTATATGACACCATTGTATGCTCTGTCACCCAGGCCTAAACCCTTCTATCACACATATTCACTAAAAAATATTTTTAGAGTTACAATGTATCGGGGTCTGGGGATAAACTAATGAACAACTGAAATAGTAACTTTCTTATTACACTAATAGTCTATTGAGGAAGGCAATGTTAATCAAGGGTGAAATTTGATTATATTGAATAATAAGTGCTACTTTATAAGTTCTATATGGGCAGTAACAGGAGCGCTTAAGAAGAAGTTTTTCTGGAATTGGTTATATGTACATTAATATATCTGAATGAATTGTTTCTACCAAGGTAAAAGTGATGAGTGAGTGTCAGGAAGAGGCAAAATCTTGGCAAGTTGGGAAGTCACAGTGGTTCATTATAGTTGGAGCCGAGTGTGTAAGTGTAGGAGTGAGGTTGAAAACCTCAATGCAAGAATGTGCATTCTCATCCTAACAGGCTGACTGCTTGCTAAAGTAAAAGATTTAAATAGGAACCCAAATCTCACAACTTAATACCCACAATGTTCAGGACATAATTCAAAATTAGTTTTGCTAACAAGACCAGAAAAATCTTAGTTTTGAATGAGGAAAGAAAATCAACAAACAACATGGCGCAAAACCTTGTAGCGAGTTACAGACTTCTACCTAATGGAAATGGGAAACTGTTGAAGGGTTTCAAGTAAAGTAATATTATGATATGATTTTCAGTTTAGAATAATCACTTATTTGAACATAGAGAATAGATTGAGACAGAGAAATATTAGAAGCAAACAGAGTATCTATGAAGATTCTGCCTTAAATCACAGAAGAAAATAATGAACAAGGTATGGTGCTTGAACCAGTAGCAATAGGGAACACAATACAAATTCTAAAGATTTATAGGAACCAGTCCTATAATTCTTGGCTTGGTCAGCCTAAAGAATGGTGGTGTTCTTTATTTACTTATTTATTTATGTTATAGAAATATATTTTTGAGAACACAAGAAGAATAGATAAGATTTCTAGCTCTGGACAAGATAAAACAAGAACATTATAATATATATATATATACACACACACACATATATATATACACATATATACACATATATACACATATATACATATATACACATATATATACATATATATGCACATATATATACATATATATACACACACATATATACACACATATATACACACACACACAGTAATTATATATATATAAAATTACCATTCTACTATATATATAATTACAAGTAAAAGCCCTGCACAAAATACACAAAACAATAATTAAAAGACACTGAAAGAGGAATAAAAAGATGAGAAAATGAGTAACCCTACAAGACCAAACCTTTTTGGCTAAATTTGCCTTATTCCAGAAGAATATCATTCAAAATGCTAAACCCTTCTGTCTTCCCACTGACTGTTATGACCATGTAGACTATCAACAAAGCCTTGCCAACCATTTCCACCCTGCAATCATGACTCAGTCCTCTCCTCATTCCTACAAGCACTGAAGAGAGCCCTTGGAGTGAAGCCCCGTTGGCTTTCTCAGCCTCATGCTAACTGAATGACAACAAACACACAGCTCCCTATCTCTCCCAGTTAAAGACTTGGAGAAGGATTACAGAGAGGTGTGAGCTGGAGAAAAGAATTCTTTGAATCTATGTATGAAGTGCTATTAAAATTTTTGAAGGGCCATGTATAAAAACAATCAGACATGGCAGAGCAAAAACACTAAACCATTTTATGAAATAACACCAATCTCTCAGATTCACCTCTGAGTAGCACACAAGTGAAGCAGACCAGAATTGCTTGCAAATATTTTGAAAACTAAATTGATATTCAAACCATAGCCCATGAAAGTGAGCAAGAATGTGCATTCTCATCCTAACAGGTTGACTGCTTGCTAAAGTAAAAGATTTAAATAGGAACCCAAATCTCACAACTTAATACCCACAATGTTCAGGACATAATTCAAAATTAGTTTTGCTAAGAAGTCCAGAAAAATCTTAGTTTTGAATGAGGAAAGAAAATCAACAAATACCAACACTGAGATAACATAATGTTGGAATTATCTGACATATATTTTAAATCAGGTATCATAAAAATGTTCCTGCAAACAATTATGAACACTCCTAAAACAAATGGAAAAATATAAAGTCCAAACAAAGAAATAGACAAAATAATAAAGAACCAAATAGAAACTTTAGAATTTCATCAAGCAATGACTGAACTAAAAACTGAACGAGTGTGTTAGTGCAATGAATCTGAAAGAGAAAATAATTAGCAAATTTGAAGATAGAACAATGGAAAATATCCAATCTTCATAAAAGACATGAAAATGATTTTTAAAACATGAACAGAGCCTCAAACACCTGTGGGACAATAGATATGATCTATAATTCTTGTCATTTGAGCCCAAGAGGAAGAGGGCATGATAAAAAATAAAAAAAAACCTAATGTGAAGAAATAAAACAATGGCATAAAACTTCCCCAATTAAAAAAAAAAAGATGTAAACCTAAAGATTCAAGTAGTTGAGCAATATCCAAACATGGCAAACACAGAGAAATTCATATGAAGACATAGCAGAGTCAAATTTTTGAACACTAAAGGCCAAGAAAAAGTTTTGAAAGGAACCAAAGGGAACAGACACATTACCTATAGAGGGATAACTAATCAAAATGTAACAGATTTCTCATGAAACTGTCCAGAAAAAAAGAGGGAAAATACATTTTGGAAACAAAACCTCTCAGTTGAGAATTTATCCCTCAGGATAGAAGGTGAAAAAGACATATTCTGAATGAAAAAGAAAAGATTTATCCATGACTTACAGATTTGCTCTAAAATAATGGATAAAGACATTTCTTCAAACAGAAGGGAAATGATAAGGGGAGGACACATGGAACATCAGGAACAAGGAAAGAGCAAAAGAAAGGGATGATGTGAGATAAGAAAATGAGCTATTCTCCCCTAGTGTTTTTAAAATCATATTTGATGGTGGAAAGCATATATTATAACCTTTGTTTAATATTTCAATGTATGTAGGAGTAATATTTAAGACCACTATATCACAAACATAAATAGTCAAAGGACCTAACTGTTGGTGAATAGTCTGCATGACACTTGAAGTAATAAAATGTTGACTCCAGTAGACTATGATACATTACTTACGTACATTGTAATCCCTAGAGAGACTACTAAAAACAACACAGAGATATACTCAAAAACACTATGCATAAATCAAAGTGAAATACTAAAAAATGGTGAAGTTATCTACAGGAAAGCAGGAAAGGAGAAATAGAGGATTAAAAAATAGGGAAACAACAAAGAGCAAATAATAAAATGGCAATATCAGATATAAATAATTGCATTAAACTAACTAGTCTAAACCAACCAGTTAAAATAATATAAAATAAGTTAAAATAATATAAAATAATTTTATATTTTATAAAAATATAAAAATTAAGACCCAATTTTATGCAGCCCACCAAAAATATTTTCTAATATAATGATAGGTAGGTTACAAAATAATATCAAAGTATAGATTGTATAAATACTAATTAAAAGAAATCTGAAATGGCAATATTATTTTCAAAGTAGACTTCAGAGCAAAGAATATTGTCAGTGACAATGTAGGATATTACATGTTGATATAAGTCTCAATTTATCAAGATGACAAAACATATGTAAATATGTGTACACCAAGCAATAGGGTTTCAAAATAACTGAAGCAAACCTTGATAGATCTCAAATAACACATAGCAAATTCACAGGTGTAGTGTGTGACTTCAACACCCATACTAAGTAATTTATGGAAGCACTAGACAAAAGCACATCAGTATCAAAATAGGAGAACCAAACAACAACATCGAGAACATTCCACCCAACAACAGAAGAATGCACACTGTTTTCAAGAAGAAATGAGAATATGGAAAGCAAGTGATTACTATTGGCATAGGAAAATAATAGTTTTATTTGGGACATACCAAATATTTTCCTTAAGAATATTCTTATGAATTTAATACAACAATAGTATTCTTTGCAGATCTTCACTTAATAGATAAGTTCTTTTGGCTTGGGGTATTATTTAAATTATCAGCATAAAAAATGATCAAAGCAACCTAAAGACATTACAGATTTTGGTATATTTATATTACAGAAAAAAGTAAAATTTCATTCTAAATACATCTAATAATAAGACTGGTGGAGTTTTCTTTTTTCATAGTATTTCACTTATTTATGGATGAAAGTCAACTTTTGCTGGAATGACACAGGATATAGCACCAGCCCTATTGTTATTTTTCTTATTATATTAATAAAGACTGACAATATTTTAAATACAAGATAGAGATAAATTTCTTATACCAATGTCACTAAACAAGTTTGAACTCCTTGCTGAATTCACAAGGTTATTTATACTCCAAATTTAATTTTGAAGGCCCATCAGTTGATTTTTCATGAGACTTTCATTTTGTTGAAAGCAAAGATTGGAAACTACTTGATTGCAAAAGTTGGTTACTTATAAATGGGAAACATTTACACACACTTTCAATATCAATATTTGTAAATGCCCTTCTGTATGGTACCACAGAAGTGTAACAACCTTCGACAATATGTCACAGGAAGATTCCAGATATGCTTTCCATTTTTAAGTGTGAAATAAAGGCAATTACAAAAAGGGAGATGGGAAAAGATAATTTCTTCAAGATCTTCACCATAGGTGATTTCCTGTGCAGATTTTAAAAGAAATAATGCATATAAAAGGTAAAGATCTAGAAATTCGTTTCCTTAAAACAGTGATTTATTAATGTCCTAAACTTTTTAATTTTTTCTGAACATTCTGTGTAATTGTATGCTTTTATGCTTTATTCTAGAAACTTCCTTAAATTTAAATACAATCTAATGTAAAGCATTTTATATTTATGTACAAATAAATAATTTTCATAACCTGTTTACACTTACCTGCATTGTATTTGTATTTTGTATTGTATTGTATTATGCATTGTTGTGGCTTTCTTCTGGCATCTTGCACAGTATCGTATCAAATATATGCTTATAGAATAAATGAACTTAGAAATAGGAAGGTAGTAACCTAGCCAAAAAATATCCTTTTATCTCAGTAGGTATATTTCTATAGAAGAAGGTGAACGCTAAGAGCCAAGTCTCTGGAGACATGTGCATACGGATTTGATCTTCATCTTCCTACACTAGGTATGCTACATATGCTTCTTTCAGATTTGGTATTTAGGTGAAATTAGAACAGTCTTATTTATCCACAAGATTACAATAAGAATTAAATGAGACAATGCAAAGGCCCTGCAATTTGTAAATCTTCAAAAACTCAATTTATTGTTATCATAATTATGATTAATACTAAAATTTGTGATGTGACACATTCCATATGACTATTAGCATATATATATACACACACACATATATATATATACTTCCTATGCTGTAGATGATAATGCACAAAATAGTCTGATATGTACTTTGTTGAAGTTTCTCTTAACAGTCAAATCATTCATTGCTGGGGAGGAGCAATTAGCCTAACTGCATCATGTTAAAAGGGAGAACAAAAAAATAAGAGAGACAGAGGAAGAAAAAGAGAAAAATGAAGAAATACAAGCAGGAGACCGACTGTGGGAAAGTTTAAGTAAAATCAAATATGTAAGATGGAATGGGAAGTAAAAGTAGTATATAAAAATAGTAAAATGATAATGACACTAACATTTGTAAATTTTGTGACTTTTAACGTGCGTTCTCATCTATTGTCTAATGGAGTTTCTTACCCAGTTTGTGAATAGATAGGAAAGAAAAGTGATTTGTTCACAAACAAGAGAGCTAGGGTTAGAAGATAGAGATTTTGAACTCTTTAAAATGGTATTTAAGTATCAAGGAACAAATGTTTGCCTATTCTCTTCCTTTAGTAGGAATAAATCCTGGACAAATGAGGAGTGAATACTTGTAAACCATGCCAGCCATCTTTTTGCCCTTTAATCTCAATATGCAATTATCATGTCTTTTTTTTTTATACTTGTTTCTTTTTATTTTTAATGTGACTATTAGAAAGATTTTTATTAATACATTTATAGTACTTTAATCTTTATAAATCTTATTTTCTGTTATCATCCGGAATTCTTTTTTTTTTTTTTTTTTTTTTTGGAATTTAAAAACAAATTTAGCGAAGTGGTAGGATACAAGATCAATATGCAAACATCAGTTCAATTTCTATACATTGGCAATAGATACTATGAAAATGAAATTAGAAAAACAATTCCTAAGGCATCAAAAATAATAAAATACACAGAAAAAAATTTATCAAAAGAAGTATCACATACACAGAAAATTGTAAAACATCATTGAAAGAAATTAAAGAAGACCTAAATAAATGGAAAGATATCCTGTACTGACGGCTTGGAAGACTTAATATTGTTAACATGGCAATAATCCCCAAATTAATATACAGATTCAATGAAATTCCTATCAAAATCCCAGCTGCCTTTTTGCAGAAGTTGACAAGCTGATTCTAAAATTTATATAGAAATGCAAGTGACTCAGAATAGCCAAAGCAATCGTTTTATTTTATTTTATTTTTTGAGTCAGGGTCTCACTCTGTCACAAAGACTGGAGTACAGTGGCGCAATCTCAGCTCACTGCAATCTCCGCCTCCCAGGCTCAAGTGATTATCCTGCCTCAGCCTCCCGAGTAGCTGGGACTACAGGCGCACGCCATTACCGCTTGGCTAATTTTTGTATTTGTAGTAGAGACGGGGCTTCACCATGTTGGCCAGGCTGGTCTTGAACTCCTGACCTCAAATGATCCACTCGCCTCAGCCTCCCCAAATGCTGGGATTACAGTGTGTGCCACCGCACCTGACCTCAAAGCAATCTTGAAAAAGAAGATCAAAGTTGGAGGAATCACACTTTCCAGTTTCAAAACTTACTACAAAGTTACAGAATGAAGACAGTGTGATATTGGCATAAGTGTACACATATAGACCAATGAAATATAATTTTAATTTAATAAACCCATATGTCTATGGTCAATTGATTTTCTTTTTTTTTTTTTTGTTCACTTTGTCACCCTGCTTTATTAAACATTTCTTTTTTTTTTTTAATTTATGAAGGATTTATTGATGATTCTTGGGTGTTTCTCGGAGAGGGGGATGTGGCAGGGTCATAGGATAATAGTGGAGAGAAGGTCAGGAGATAAACACATGAACAAAGGTCTCTGGTTTTCCTAGGCAGAGGTCCCTGCGGCCTTCTGCAGTGTTTGTGTCCCTGGGTACTTGAGATTAGGGAGTGGTGATGACTCTTAAAGAGCATGCTGCCTTCAAGCATCTGTTTAACAAAGCACATCTTGCACCGCCCTTAATCCATTTAACCCTGAGTTGACACAGCACATGTTTCAGAGAGCAGGGGGCTGGGGGAAAGGCCATAGATCAACAGCATCCCAAGGCAGAAGAATTTCTCCTAGTCAGAACAAAATGGGGTCTCCTATGCCCACACCTTTCTACACAGACACAGCAACAATCTGATCTCTCCTTCCTTTCCCCACATTCCCTCCCCTTCTCTTCAACAAAACCGCCATCGTCCTCATGGCCCGCTCCGGATGGTCGCTGTCTCTTCGGAGCTGTTGGGTACACCTCCCAGACAGGGCAGCCAGGCAGAGGCGCTCCTCACCTCCCAGACAGGGCGGCCGGGCAGAGGCGCTCCTCACCTCCCAGACAGGGCGGCCGGGCAGAGGCGCTCCTCTCTTCCCAGACGGGGCCGCCCGGGCAGAGGCGCTCCTCTCCTCCCAGACGGGGCGGCCGGGCAGAGGCGCTCCTCACTTCCCCGACGGGGCCGCCCGGGCAGAGGCGCTCCTCGCTTCCCAGACGGGGCCGCCCGGGCAGAGGCGCTCCTCGCTTCCCAGACGGGGCCGCCCGGGCAGAGGCCCTCCTCACTTCCTCCCAGACCGGGTGGCAGCCGGGCAGAGGCGCTCCTCACCTCCCAGACGGGGCGGCCGGGCAGAGGCGCTCCTCACTTCCCAGACGGGGCGGCCGAGCAGAGGCGCTCCTCACTTCCCAGACCTGGCGGCCAGGCAGAGGCGCTCCTCACTTCCCAGACGGGGCGGCCGGGCAGAGACGCTCCTCACTTCCTCCCAGACGGGGTGGCGGCCAGGCAGAGGCGCTCCTCACCTCCCAGACGGGGCGGCCGGGCAGAGGCGCTCCTCACTTCCCAGACTGGGCGGCTGGGCAGAGGCGCTCCTCACTTCCCAGACTGGGTGGCCAGGCAGAGGCACTCCTCACCTCCTAGACGGGGTGGCCAGGCAGAGGGGCTCCTCACTTCCCAGACGGTGTGGCGGCTGGGCAGAGGCGCTCCTCCCTTCCCAGATGGGGCAGCCAGGCAGAGGCGCTCCTCACTTCCTCCCAGACGGGGTGGCGGCCAGGCAGAGGCGCTCCTCACTTCCCAGAGGGGGCGGCCGGGCAGAGGTGCTCCTCACTTCCTCCCAGACCGGGTGGCAGCCGGGCAGAGGCACTCCTCACCTCCCAGATGGGGCGGCCGGGCAGAGGTGCTCCTCATCTCCCAGACGGGGCAGCCGGGCAGAGGCGCTCCTCACTTCCCATAGGGGGTGGCAGCCGGGCAGAGGCGCTCCTCACTTCCCAGATGGGGCAGCTGGGCAGAGGTGCTCCTCACTTCCTCCCAGACTGGGTGGCGGCCAGGCAGAGGCGCTCCTCACCTCCCTGGGTGGCGGCCAGGCAGAGGCGCTCCTCACCTCCCAGAGTGGGCGGCCGGGCAGAGGCACTCCTCACCTCCCAGACGGGGCGGCTGGGCAGAGGCGCTCCTCACCTCCCAGAAGGGGCGGCTGGGCAGAGGCGCTCCTCACTTCCCATATGGGGTGGCAGCCGGGCAGAGGCGCTCCTCACTTCCCAGACGGGGTGGCGGCCAGGCAGAGGCGCTCCTCACTTCCCAGATGGGGCAACCGGGCAGAGGCACTTCTCACTTCCTCCCAGACGGGGTGGCGGCCAGTCAGAGGCGTTCCTCACCTCCCAGACGGGGCGGCCGGGCAGAGGTGCTCCTCATCTCCCAGACGGGGCAGCCGGGCAGAGGCGCTCCTCACTTCCTCCCAGACGGGGTGGCAGCCGGGCAGAGGCGCTCCTCACCTCCCAGACAGGGCGGCAAGGCAGAGGCGCTTCTCACCTCCCAGACAGGGCGGCCGGGCAGAGGCGCTCCTCACTTCCCAGACGGGGCGGCCGGGCAGAGACGCTCCTCACCTCCCAGACGGGGCGGCCGGGCAGAGGCGCTCCTCACTTCCTCCCAGACGGGGTGGTGGCCAGGCAGAGGCGCTCCTCACCTCCCAGACGGGGCGGCCAGGCAGAGGTGCTCCTCATCTCCCAGAGGGGGCAGCCGGGCAGAGGTGCTCCTCACTTCCTCCCAGACGGGGTGGCGGCCGGGCAGAGGCGCTCCTCACCTCCCAGACGGGGTGGCCAGGCAGAGGCACTCCTCACTTCCCAGACGGGGCGGCCGGGCAGAGGTGCTCCTCACCTCCCAGACGGGGTGGCCAGGCAGAGGCGCTCCTCACTTCCCATATGGGGTGGCGGCCGGGCAGAGGCGCTCCTCACTTCCCAGATGGGGCGGCCAGGCAGAAGCACTCCTCACTTCCTCCCAGACGGGGTGGCGGCCAGGCAGAGGTGCTCCTCACCTCCCAGATGGGGCGGCCGGGCAGAGGTGCTCCTCAACTCCCAGATAGGGCAGCCAGGCAGAGGTGCTCCTCACTTCCAGACGGGGCGGCCGGGCAGAGGCGCTCCTCACTTCCCAGACCGGGAGGCCGGGCAGAGGCGCTCCTCACTTCCCAGACCTGGCGGCCGGGCAGAGGCGCCCCTCACTTCCCAGACGTTGGGCGACTGGGCAGAGGCGCTCCTCACCTCCCAGATGGGGCCGCCGGGCAGAGGCGCTCCTCACTTCCCAGACGTTGGGCAACTGGGCAGAGGCGCTCCTCCCTTCCCAGATGGGGCAGCTGGGCAGAGGCGCTCCTCACATCCCAGACGATGGGCGGCCGGGCAGAGGCGATCCTCACTTCCTATACGGGATGGGTGGGGCAGAGGCGCTCCTCACTTCCCAGATGGGGCGGCCGGGCAGAGGGGCTCCTCACATCCCAGACGAAGGGCGGCCAGGCAGAGACGCTCCTCACTTCCTAGACGGGGTGGCGGCGGGGCAGAGGCTGTAATCTTAGCACTTTAAGAGGCCAAGGCAGGAGGCTGGTAGGTGGAGGTTGTAGCGAGCTGAGATCACGCCACTGCGCTCCAGCCTGAGCACCATTGAGCATTGAGTGAGCGAGACTCCGTCTGCAATCCCAGCACCTCGGGAGGCCGAGGCAGGCAGATCACTCGAGGCCAGGAGCTGGAGACCAGCCCGGTCTCCACCAAAAATACAAAAACCATTCAGGCGTGGCGGCGTGCGCCTGCAATCCCAGGCACTCGGCAGGCCGAGGCAGGAGAGTCACAGGAGCCCGAGGCAGGGAGGTTGCAGCGAGCGGAGATCACGGCAGTACAGTCCAGCTTCGGCAACAGAGGGAGACGGAAAAAAGAAGGCGAGGGAGACCGAACAAGAGGGAGAGGGAGAGGGGAGAGAGAGAGGGGAGAGGGAGAGGGGAGAGGGAGAGGGGAGAGGGAGAGGGAGAGGGAGAATGTCTTAATGTATCCTTCAATATTCTTTCTGCCTCATCACACCCATTGCCACTGCCCTATCACACCCATTGCCACTGCCCTTATTATTTTTAACTGGAGTACTGTAAACACTTCCTAATTAGGTTTTACTCCCTGGTTCTTGGCTCCTTCAGAACATCTTTCTCATTCCCAATAGACTGATCTTGCTAAAATAGCAATGTAAGGGTCCTATTCTTTCAATCAGTACTCATCACATTCAGTCTAAAATACAAACTCCTTGGCATGACATATAAGAGCCTTCTTCATCACAAACCATTTTCTCATAGATATCCTTTGCTCAAGTAATAGAGAATGTATTAAAAGCCTTGGAATAGCCCATGTTCTGTAAACTATATGCCTTTACACAAACTATTTCCTCTCTTTGAAATGCTTTCTCTGCCTCCTCTGACTAGCTCTTCTGGGTGCCTCAAGCTTCAGCTCAGCTATTATCTTGCCTAGAAACTCTCTAAAGAACTTTTCTCCTGTGCTACCTCCCTGGTCCAGGGTGTGTCCCTCCACCCTCATAATACATCATGATTGTTGGTCTTATTAGGTTTATTTTATTAGTTCTTTCATTCTTGCAATAAATAATTATGACTGCTTTCTGTATTTAAAACACTGTTCCGAGTTTAGAATACAACAATAAACAAACCAGTCAACATTTTATCTTACAAAACTTACAATAAGACAGAGGGGGTTAAAAACAACTAAACAATTTCAGAACCATACGATACTCATATAAATGAGCAGTAGAGTGTTGATTTGATTTTTCTACAGTCTTGTGTATACTTAGCAAAGATCTTATTACTGGAGCTCATTTGGAAGCAGGAACTGCAGCTCCATCACTATATTTTCATGCCAATATCACTATATTCATATTGATGGAGCTTGATACATGTTTGTGGAACTAATAAATACATATGCATTATTTTAAAAATATGATCTTCTAAAAGATTATATAACTACTGTCAATCTATTCTTATGATTAATAATGTTTATTCTTAAAATATTATCTTCACATTAGGTTTAAATTTATACTTCTATGTGAGAGAATTTTCTCTTGTGTTTTCAGAGAAAAATGGCAAGTCCCTTTATATATTTGGAGGAAATCGTGAGGTTTCTAATGACTTGAATTCGGTAGTTTGATCCACTAGGATCTGACCTGCAGTAACATCCCTCCTCTCATCCCCAGCACTCTGCTCCTCCCTATTCTGTTTCAGCTCCACTGGCCTAGTTCCTACCTCAGCTCTCCAGCATTTACAGATGCATCTGCCAGCAACACTCTTTCTCTAGATGTTAAATGCACAGGTTTCTTTGCTCCTCAGATAAGCCTTCCTTAAAAATAGTGCCCTCACCACGTTCTCTTTATTCCTATACCTGACACATTTTTCTCCATGACACTTGAATGTAAGCTCCATGAATACAGACACGTTCTCTTCTTCGATGTTGAATCACCGTGGACCAGCCCATATTCTCAATTATCATTTGTTGAATGTAATGTTGACAATGCAACTCCAAGTAAGTACAACTGGAGAAGAGAGATTTGGCAGATACTGAGGGACTGAGAAATTGAGAGAAAACATCAAGAAATATAGAAGAGTCAGAAATTCTATTCTTGGGACAGGAACATGACACCTGAAATCATTGGTATTTAATAATCTTTGATTGAAGTATACAGTTGTCCCCTGGAGACATTAAGAGATGAATTAATACATGATCCTCTGTAAGGAAGCTGCCTTCTCTCTTTATAATGCCTCCTAGGCTTGTGGCATTAGGCCCACAGAGATTGGGTAAATTTAAGTACACACATTTGGACTTCTTTTCCCTGGACTAAATCATCTCTAGTCTATCATTTTCCATCATCATTCACATTTTTTAAATATTCCTTTCAAATTGTTATCATTTTTAAAAAATAATTCAAATTTTTCATATAGATTTTAAGGCATTTGGTGACATGAATTTTTGAAACTTTTGGTCAGGATTTGACAAAAAGAGACTCATAGAATATAAATGCATACCTATCATGTATATAAGAAATCTAGAACTTTTCATGCCTTGGAGTTTTGAGTCATTATGAAATTAGTAGATAATAGATAATGCTAGGTTTATCATGTTTGGAGGTTCAGTGGATCACACTGGATCATTAAATGTAATGTTTTGAATATAGTAGAATAATGATAAAAGAACAAGCTATGTATTTTGTTCTAATAAACTTGAATGTTTTTCATTATGTAAGAAAGTCACTTAATGGTATGCCTTTCATGATTTCACATTTGTATTTAATTCTTCATAAACAATTTAACCTAGTTCTGGAGTTGAAAGACTTATAATAATTTAAACTTAGTTTTGAGTTTCTAAATTAATACATGTTATTTGATTTCATTTTTTTGCAAATGTGAGACATGAAAATGAAAATTTGAATTCTGCAAACTCAAAAGAGTTTTCCAGCTTAACTTTTGTTTTTGAGGAGTAGTTTCAATTTTCAACATTCTGATAGATTTGATTGTTGGTATCACTTGTCATATTCCCTCTCTGTTTATCAGTTCACTAAAACCAATATAGAAAGTGCTATTAATATCCCTCTTCTTATCTTCTTGCCAACTATCCATGAAAAGCATCAATCAAGTAATTCCTGTATGAAGGATTTATCAATGCTGCAGTGACTTGTAATTGAAGGCATGTGGCTTCTGTGAATTCATATATTTAAGTTGTGCTTGCTAAATGTCACAGAATAGGAGGTTATCATATAAGGAAATTTAAACTAAGAACCTAATTAATCATTCAAATTAAGTGCATAATGTTAAGAAAAGAGTTTTCTTGCATCATCTATTTCTAGGAACAAGAAAAGTATAACTTTATCATTCACATGAACAGGTCCAGCTTTTCTTTGTCCTCCAGTGGCCTTATGCACAAAGAGTAAACTAGTTAAAAACAGCAGTCAGAGATTCTGATGAGTCTAGACATATTAAAGGAAGAGCTGGCACCTAATGATAAAAAAAGATTGAATTTTATTAAGTTATCAAGTTCTATGTTTTAGAATTCCACATCAAGATGAAAATTAGAGAAGAAATAAATATTGAATAAAACACTGTTTGCCCTGATTCTGGATATATCATTACAGGTTTATGACTTGCAGTGCTTTTCAAAGGAAGGGATGTGAGTTCTTTAGAACACTTCACGTTGTGATACTCTTAATGAGCTAGCCCATCTTTATCTCTTATTCCCTCTACAGTAGCCCTGTATTCTTTTCCATTATTGATACTAATTTGAGGAAAATGTAATGAATTCCTTACTTAAAAATTCTTTAGGCCGGGTGCAGGCAATTTGGGAGGCCAAGGTGGGAAGATCACCAGAGGTCGGGAGTTTGAGACCAGCCTGACAAACATGGAGAAACCCCGTCTCTACTAAGAATACAAAATTAACCCGGTGTGGTGGTGCATGCCTGTAATCCCAGCTATTTGGGAGACTGAGGAGGGAGAATCGCTTGAACCCAGAAGGCGGAGGTTGTGGTGAGCTAAGATCACGCCATTGCACTCTAGCCTGGGCAACAAGAGGGAAACTCCGTCTCAAAAAAATAAATAACTAAAAATAAAAATAAAATCTTCTTTAATTGAAAATATTTTCACTTACTTAAAAACAAATTTACATAGCATTTCCTCTGTGTAAATTTTGGCAGATTCAACATCTAGATTCTCCTTGCTTCTTTTTTTTCTGTCATCTATTATCTATCTATCTATCTATCTATCTATCTATCTGTGTATTTACCTACATATCTATTCTAATTTTTGGATGTGCCAAGGGTCAGGGATGCCAGGGAGCCTCAGAGGGAAAGCATCTTCCATACTGAAATACTAGAAATTCAGCAAGCAGTGAGCAGTATAACAGCTTAGACATTTCAGGCTTCCACACAATTTTCAACTTTAAGGAAATTTGTTTTTCTGTGTTCACACTGGAGCTTTACTAGGTACTTGCTTTTTAGCTGTATTGGCCATGCCTGAATTTCATGTGGACTTATATTAAGGAGAAAATTTTTATGTGGAAAACCTCAATGCATTTCTCAGGCTATCAAAATTAATTGAATATGGTCAATGAATACCAATACATGGGAATCATTGTACATGTTCCAGTGGATAAAGAAAATATTTTTGAAACTTCAATATCACTTGACAAGAAATTTGTTTAAATAAAAACATTGCAAGTACAGAATGATGGAAGAAATATGTTGTTTTTCTTGATTAAGAACATCTACAGTCTTTCATAGAATACCCACAGGAAGCTCAGAAACATAATGGGAAAAGTACAAAATCTATTGAATGCTTTATTGGCTCAGTTATTCTCTGAATCACAGTAGATATAAATACTCTCCTTGGCCTTAGGGCTGCCTTCAAAAATGCTTGTCTATATCAACTTAGATTGCAAAATAAATAAGTAAAGTGTGAGGAACTGTGTTAAACTATTGCAGGCAGAGATTGAAAAATGGCGCAATAATATTCTAAGAAGTTGACCAAGATCAGAGCTGTTAAGAGGGAGTGACAGGTGGTGTATGCATCCCCAGGCCCTGACTCACTAAATTCTAAATGGCACTTACTCTACCTAGACTAATAATCACAGCAGTCACATTGTACCAGACACTTCTTGTATTTCTCATCTGTGGTTTCTGTTAAGGATAAGACATTTTAAGAACCTCATAAAGAAATGAAAATTATTAATTTGTATTTTGTCATGGATTCTAAATCCTATATTAAAATGTAAAACTGTTGCATGAAATATAATTTGTCCATGTACCCTGAGCTTATAAACATTAAGATGTTATCGTACGGTGGTGTAATCTTTGTCTCTGTGTGTGTCTGTGTTTCTGCTGAAGTTTCAGCTGTTTGAGAGCCAGGGGCATGTATTTCCATTTCTGTGTCCTTAGCACCTAACACATCATAAATACAGTACATGATGAGTGAATAAAAAGAACAACTAGACAGGTGGGCAATGTTAATGATACAAAATAAACATTTTTTTTTCTGGAATTTCATAGGGGAATATATACTGTAGCTCTCTCCTTGACAAAGGATATTTCAGAACTCAGTGAGGTTTCAAATGTAATTCTGAAGACATAACCTTGTTTTGACATGCTTACCAAGCCATAAGCTGCTGAGATTTGGGATTGCAATTTTAAAATGGATGAAATAAGGAAACCTGACATGAGTAAGCTGAGGATGGGGATGAATGTACTCTAACGGAAAAACAGACGTAGGAGACTTCTTTAATTTTAATTGTTTTAAGATCTGGAGAGTATTTCTGGAGATTGAAAAGAAAAAAATGTAGGGGTTTAATCTACATATTTATAGCATAACTAGCTAATTACAGAAAATGAGAATAGGAGGATCTGTGTAGCCTTGAATTATTTCCAAAAAGTTCAATGAATCAAATTACTGGGATATTTTCATAGGAAAAATGTACCCCTTTCTTAGGAAAAAAAAATGCCAGTTTTCCTGGAAGCCTATGAGTCTATTTTCAACAGATTCCTTGCCTATTCCAGTGTGGACTCGTTCTTCAAAGTCTGTAATTTGCAAATCAATTACATCAGTGCTGGGTCTTAGGGGCAGAAAGAGCTCTTAATCCTAGCCTTTCCTTCTCTCTACCTATGCTTGTAGATCACACGGTGGAAGATTTTCCTATTGCAACAACCCTACATCTCCCTATTTCAACAGCTTTCCTCCCCCTGTTGTAATAATCCCTTTGATTAAAATATCTTTTTCTATGCCCAGATTTATTGTTATTTGATGACACAATATATTTTGTAGGTAAATAAACTGTGAGAATAAAATATACACACTAAATATGAGAACTACACTTGCCAGGACCTAGAATGTCTATCAGAAAGGTATTTCAGTTACAGGTTTTTGGAAAGCAGGGCAGAATGTAACATATAAAGAGTCTGGTAATATTTAATATTGCGCCATCAATCAGCAGATAGCGTGTGGACAGAAGGCAGCTGAAACAGTACAGAGTCATTAGATTTATCTGAAGAAAGTTTTTTAACTATATAATCTTGTATCATATCCCCCCAGACTACAACTCCAGACTTACATATGCTCCCCTAGAAATTTGTTTGTCTCATTTAAAATCTTCAAATATTCCTTCTCCTGAACAACTCCTGCTTTGATTTGGGAGGCTGGCGGAAGGCTTCCAGGAGAGGCCTCACTCAGGGCAGTGGGAGCTGGACATTTGGTTTTGTCCTTGGTGAAAGCCTTGGTGAGAAAATGAGCTGGTTGAAATAGGAGAGTGGAATAGTGGCTAGGGAAAATATTATGCAGGATTTACTTATTCATGATTATAGGTATATCTGGTAAAATTGTAACCATGCTTCTATTGTCAGACATTATTTGTGAGAAACAGATCTATAAATCTCTCTCATAGCCATTAAGAGGGAAAGTAAAATTTTCATTTTTACAAAAAATCCATGGCAACCATTAAACTACATTTCCAAAGAAATATGTATTTTATGTCATTAAGACACTTATATTGTTTACGTAAGTTTAACATACTCTTTCCACTCACAATATAACCGATCCCTAACTATAATACATTGTGTTAACATAACCTGTTGATATAAAAGTTTGTTTAATTCCAAAAGTAGAAAATGTTCTATGCAAAACAAAGCTTCATATTTTGACTTCTTGCATTTAAATGGAAAATTATTTTAGTTTTTTGGTAAGAGAATTATTTGACATTTCTTAATAGTTTTAAGTATTTATGAATTGTTTGCAATGAAGCAGTGAATGAATTATTCTATTGACCCCATACTTTGAATAAAGTATATAATTAAGTGGAGGGAGTGAAAATAACAACAGATAAGAAACTATCTAAATTGGAATTTTTGTTTTACAGAAATACTTTACAGCAAGGCAAATTGTACGATATGTGGAAATAATTATAGGAGTGCCCACAAATTGCAGATTAAAGTTAAGATCACTTCCTACAATTTTCTCAGACAAGTACATCACCACAGCTATTCTTGGATTTATTCATAATGTTTAAATATAGACTTCCATGTTCTCATGGAGGTTGGCTTTTACTCATTTCTGCTTTTCATTTTACAGTACTATATGCCATATTATTTCTAAAAGGAAGAAAAAGAAATCTGTTCATTAGGAGATAATTATATTAGCAGATCTTAATCTCCAAACTTCCAATTAACTAGTTGGACAAATGGAAAGAAAATATTAATATGTCAATGACTTCATATACATTTTTATTTTCTGTATCATTATTAACCCAAACTGCTTCTAAATTTTTATCTTGTGTGCGCAGGGATAGATTCAAATTGTTAGAAAATCACATATTTTAATTTGATTATTGGAGCATATTTCTGATGCACCTTCGATTGTTAGCTCAGGTCAATATTAGTTACACCAGAGGAGTTGTGCAACAGCCAGTTCCTACAGAGTAAAAATTTCACGCGCTATGGAAAATTCTCATCAGCAGAGTAACATTTTCATATGCTGTTGAAAATTGCCATAGTTTATTTAATAAATTAGCTTAACAAAGGAAAGAATATATACAATTCTCATGACTGAAATATTCAGAGTTAGTTTAGGTAAGGCTTGTACTGGGGACTCAAATAATACCAGCATTTTTTCACATAATATTCAGGTAGAAGAAATATATCCCTTATAGTTATTTGGAAGCAGAAATTGTCCTCTAATAAATAAATTGGTATTGTAGGGAAAATAAAGATTTGTTTTCCTCACTGATTGCAAGGTTTATGACTGACATGCCTGTAACAAAAAACAGATGAATAAAAGAAAAGCATGTAAATTTATTTAATATAAGTTTTGCACCAAATGAGAGCCTTCAGAAATGAAAACCAAAAGAAATAGGGAAATCTGTTATTCATATGGACAGTTGTGCAGAAGTATGATTGGAGAACAAAAGAGTACCATCTAATGGTAATAAACTGGAAGGTTCAGGAAGTTAGCAAAGTCTATTTTTTTTTTTTTCAGATTTTTCTTGACATCTCTATATCTTTATTCCTCCAAGTATAGGGAAGATTCTTCTGGAATGAAGGTTCTGTGACCTACTGTAGAGAAAATTTAGATAATCATTTTATGGTATTCTTTAGTGGATAATAATAAGAGAGTCAGAGAGATCTACCTGCTTCTACTGTTTTCCCAAATGCTAAGGTGCCATATTTTGGAGTAGTATGTCCTAACACTCATCATTCCCATCTGAAAATGCATTGATGAATTGTCTCATAAGTTAGTAAACCAGTCTTTCAGTCCCAGAATTAGGTTGGTCCAAACAGTTTAAGTTGTATCTCATTTCAGAAGGCAGTGTTGCTGCTTCCACTAAAGTTATGACTCTATATGGTGTAATCAGTCAGGAATTTAGGAGACATTTACATGAAAACAACAGAAAGACAAAGGCTAGAACAATGAATAAACTCAATTTTGAGTCTAGAGGAGATCTGGTAGAGATGATTTCTACATACTAGTTTAAAGCATCTTCAAATGGAGGGTAGGCAGTGACAATCTGAAAGATTTTCCTTGTTTGTAGTCTGCATAAGTTGCCCCAGTAAACTTTTGGAGTATCCCACATAGCGATAGGAATAAAGCTTGTCTGTATTTAAGCAGTTGTGATGACTTTTCTGAAGTCTATGTCAAACTGTCCAGCTTTAGTTTGCGGGTGTACAGGAAAAGGAGAGTTTTAATATTTGGTGATACCAAGTGAGAAGGGTAGAAGAAAAATTGGAAATATTAGTTTGGAGAGTTATAGTCAGATATTGGATAATCTTGTTCAGGTTTTGTGATACAACCTCAAAAACAATGAATAGGGCTAGAATCTAATAACAAGTGTACTATATATATTTTTTTCTGAATCATGTTTTTTTTCTACAGTTACCTCATTTCTACCAAAGATGATCAAAGTAAGACTAATTTGTTTGCAAAAGTTTTTGTTTTATTAAACATGGCCTGATTATTTACACAAGTAAGGCAAGTATTAGTATTGTCATTGAGTATATAGTCTCTTTTTAAGTCTCCTTTGCTGAAAATTTTAATAAGGAATCTCAGATTAGACATTTGAAAGTCTCTGAATGCTAGGAAACCAAGCTAAGGGCTCGTCATCAGACTTTGCCTGTAATACCTACATATTTAAGTGAATATAACTCTTATCAATATGCAGAAAGTATATCAAGATTCCTGGGCCTATTAGGAAGTGACATCCCTTACTCATCACTAAGGCAATCACATACGAGAACCATATATGGAAATCATGTATATAGGATATAAAGCCAACTCCTCCCACCAGCCCCAAACTATAATCACCAAGGGCTTTCATTCGCTCTACAAAGTCAACCTTAGTCTCTTAAAGTTGTCTGGTAATATCTGAAAATATTATATTCCAGTCAAAATCTTGGCAATATTACCAGTGCTTCAAATTGCGTCCTGTTGCAGAAACAGATTCTTATTTAATTCGTGCAAATACCTATATTACCATAAAAATAAGAATACTAATAGTTTCCAAATTATAGAGAGAGAAGGCAGTAAAAAAAGTAATTGTTTTATCTTTGTTTATAAAAAAATACTAAATTGTGTAAGCTATAGATAGCTTAAGAGTAGGAAATGTTTTCTTAAATTTGGAAAACAAAACATTAAAGAAGCAGCAATGCTTCAAATTAAAGGTCATAAAAATGACTTCAGTTCATTCAGTCCTATGTAATTAATTATTGATCTGTTTAATTTTGATTGGTGATTGTATAAATCCATCAGTTTCTTTATTGGATTTCTAAATATTTTTACTGAATCCAATGATGTGAACTTAAACTTATAAGAAACCTATATTCTGAAGTACTTATCAGAGTCTTTTTTCATGAATCTCCTTGAAGAAAAACCAATGTTGGACTTTTACTGGTTGCAAATATTTGCAGAGAAGAATCAAAGTAAAACAATAACTGTAGAAGACAAAAGAGCTAAAATAATCACTGTTATGGATCTAATGAGAATTTATTATAATAATGATGCAATTGACAAGAAAATTTGGTTATTTCTGTGGGATACAACATTTTAACATAATAAATAAAATTATAACTGATAACATTATAAAAGACATACCAAAATTCTAAAAATTTCATAAAAGTTCTGAAACACTCACACAAAATGTTGGTCAAAGTATCCATAATTATATAGAAATACATCTCAAGACATCTATTGTGTAGCAAGGTGACTATAGTTAGTCAAGATGTATTTTTGAAAAATGTAATGAGAGTGGACATTATGTGCTCTGACCACAAAAAAAAAAAAAAAAGTATGTGAGATAATGCTTAGGGCTTAGATGGGCAACATAACAGATAATTCAAGGAAACTGGATGAATGACTGAAGATGACAAAAGGAGGAAGGAGGACCAGAAGCAAGTAAAAGAATCTTATAGAAGCCAGTTTGAGGGGATTTTAATCTTCCCAAAGAGGCCAATGATGTTCTACATTATTTTTAGCAAAAATAGTTCCAACAAGAAAGGAAGCAGAATATATGGTTAGCAGGGTTTCAAAAAGAGTGATTTCTGGTGACGAGTAAGTACCCATAGGAGAAGCATGACGGACTGGAGAGAATAGAGGCCTCAATAGTATCCTTGATATATTCTTAGTACCAGCTGTCAACCAAGCCGACTTCTGATCATAGAGATCTTTAAAACAAATAATCAAAAAACCCTTCCTAGCAATGTTGAACTCACTTTTTCTTATTTAAAACAATCAAAGATATCTATCAAGTGACTCCAAAACCAAACACAGTAAGCCTTTTATGACTTAACTATGAATGCAAGAAACGTCCTCAAAAAGAATTCAAAAAGATGCAACCTTCTCAATAACCAGAACCACAACAGAAACAAGCTAAAAGAAAGACCTTTGCTGTCAAAAGAATACCTTTGTTGTAAAATAACAAAGGTTGAAATGACAAAATCCCCTGGAAGACTGGGACTTCTTATTATAAACTTCCCTGAGAGCTGGCATGACCGATCAAAGAGAGTGCTTGGGCTACCAGCCTCTTGGACTGGCTGCCTAAAGCAAGCTGACACTTGTACCACCCAGCTGACAGAGACAGAGAGAATATTCTCAGTGGTTACAAAGCCAACTTCTCTCAGAACACAAAATAAGACAAACAGGAAATAGATAGCTGTCCTTGGGAGGGAAAGGGTCAATAACAAATGGGTACCAAAAGGTTAAATTTACACAAGCAATACAATCCAAAAATTTTTTTTTCTGTTAATCTGAATTTTGAAAGGAAGAAACAGAAGAAATGTTTACCTTTGTTGTTTCTTGACCAGGAACTATAGAGATGCAGGTGAACTGACTAGTAAGAATGTTCACGTATATACCCAAAGGACTATAAATCATGCTGCTATAAAGACACATGCACACGTATGTTTATTGCGGCATTATTCACAATAGCAAAGACTTGGAACCAACCCAAATGTCCAACAATGATAGACTGGATTAAGAAAATGTGGCACATATACACCATGGAATACTATGCAGCCATAAAAAATGATGAGTTCACGTCCTTTGTAGGGACATGGATGAAATTGGAAATCATCATTCTCAGTAAACTATCGCAAGAACAAAAAACCAAACACCGCATATTCTCACTCATAGGTGAGAATTGAACAATGAGAACACATGGACACAGGAAGGGGAACATCACACTTCGGGGACTGTTGTGGGGTGGGGGGAGGGGGGAGGGATAGCATTGGGAGATATACCTAATGCTAGATGACGAGTTGGTGGGTGCAGCGCACCAGCATGGCACATGTATACATATGTAACTTACCTGCACGTTGCGCACATGTACCATAGAGCCTAAAGTATAATAATAATAATAATAATAATAATAATAAAAAAAGAAAAACTAAAAAAAAAAAAAAAAAAAAAAAAAAAAGAATGTTCACGTTTCACCAGCTTTTTGCCAGCTGTTTATGAATGTCATTCACAGACTCCAGTGTGAGTGGGGTGTCTCAGCCACCCAGCATTGGGTGCCAGAAACAGTAGGGTGGAACACATTTTTTCCTCACTCATCACCAGATTTATGGCTGAGACTCTTATGACAAAGGACAGATTAACAAGAGAAAAACATATATATTAACTTAAACTGAGTTTTACATGACATCGAGCCTTCAGAAACAAAGACCCAAAGCAATGGAGAAATCTGTGTATTTTGATGGAGAGCTGTGCTGGAGTATGACTGTAGGATAAAAAAGGATGATGCAATGGTAATAAATTTGGAGAAACTTAGAAATAACTTTAGATTTTTTTATTTTTCATTTTTGGCGTCTCTGCATCTTCATTCATTTCTTCCAGTTACAGGGAGAAGACCTGGGAGGCCATGGTCTCATCTGGGATGAGAGTTTTATTACCTACTTTAGAATTTAAAAAGAATTCTTATGGCCTTCTTCAGGGGACAATGGTGAGAGAAGATCAGAGAGGCCTTTTCCTACTCCTGCTGTCTTCTGAAATGCCACAGTGGCATATTGTGGGGTAGTGTGTCCTGAACCCCATCCATATGAAAATTATCATGTTGAATTGTGACTGTGTTGGCGTTCAACTAGATTATTTCTTTTCTTTTTTTCTTATTTATTTTTTTTTCATACACTCTTTCTTAAGCCTGGCCTGGGTTTAAGGTCTTGAACTGGGAATCTACTACAGGCTAATGTCACATACTTATTCTTTACCTCCTTCTGTCCTCGCATCTCTGAGTAGGTGGCAAGAATGAAATCAGGAAAGATAAAACATGAATAGGAGATAATGCAAGGTCTAGCAACTGGGTACATCTAGAGTGTTAAGATTTGCTAAGAGTGAGACATATAATAGAGGAGACAAAAATGTTAGCATCAGCATATTAGGATTGCAAGAATAAAACATTATTGTCACCATTCTACTGAGTGTCAATCCCACTTGTTAATATGCAGTCTCCCTACAGTTGATACAGAGACTATGCAAAATTGATTCAGAGGAACCTCATTATGAACTGAGCACTATTATCAAATGTGTCTCGAGAGTATTTTTCCTGGCAGCATCCGATGCTTTTGAAAACTTAATAGATTTAATACGGCATCCTCTTCTCCTATCAGTATCATTCACATTTTGAGAAATTAATTTTCTTATGATGCCTCTCACAGATGAGTTATGAAGTAATGATGAGTTACGTAGTGATCAATTCAAAGGCAGATATTTGAGAGGATCAAATGCTTGAGAATAAAATGATTTCTTTATCTCTGAAAATATATCTTCATGTTTTCTATTATTTTTCTCTACAAAATAGCAAAATAAGTTTTCATAGCAAACTAAAGAGTAAATAAAGGCTATGACACATAAGAACAATAGAAACACACTTTCATTATAATTTAATATTCATTTGTTTTCTATTTTGATTTTACAAAATGATATAATAATGTTGGAGAGTGCCCATTTTAAGAAAATACAGACTGCACAAGTAATTCTTAGACTTAGTTATTTGAAAATAATAGAACAATGCTTTATTTGACGGTAAGAACAAAAAAATTCAAGCAAATTGAACAGAAGAGTGCTGTAAGATTATCTGATTTATTTGGGTGAAGAGAGGTGAAAGGATAGTTGATGCTGTTATAATGTAAAAGAAAATAATTTTGCAGTTGGGTAATAATCCATACATTTCACATCAACTTACAAAATCCAGCTTTTCTGTTATGCTTAATAAATATCTGACAAACATGTTTGAAACTTATGAATTAGAAAATTAAGAAGTCTCTCTAGGTATATATGTAAAGACTCAAAGAATAATAAATATATATTACGTAGCCTGTGTCAAAAAATATTAACTTACCAAGTTATATTTATGTCCTATACCTCCCTGCCTAGGAAGAAGTTATAATTTAGGTAAGTTCCCTTTATCACTAAGATTTAATATGTATGTAAGAATGCATTATAATTACAAAGAAAGGAGGCAGAACTAGCAGGAAAATAAAGTCAGTTTAGAAAAATTTAAAAGAAAAATACTGTGGATTTTATTCTGGCTCTTTGGAGTTTTAGGAAGTCAGAAATATATTAGTTTATGGAAAGAAGTTTTGGGACTAGAGAAAAATGTATTAAGGGAAGCTCTACATGAAAGAATGGTAGAGTGAGATATTCTAAGTCAAATCCAGAGAAAAATACATCTGTGAGACTGGAGGTTAGCTGTCTGTAAGCTAACTGTGATGCTTGAAGAAGAGGGACATAAACTAAAAATGTATACTACCAAACAGGATCTCTATAGTGAAAGGAAATAAGAGTCTTATTTTAGCCAGTGCTCAAACCCTCTGTATTCCTGTGGTTCCTTTAACCTGACTGCCTGCACTAACTTACCCCCTGACCCATGAAGCATCCCATTCCAAGTAACCCTGAAAGGGGATATAACTCAATTAAAAAATTAAAAATCAACCTTGGGAACAAAAAGCAGAACCAACCATTGGAAACATTGACCTTTTATGCTTTAGTTTAGAACAATTTTGAATTTGAGATAGGTTTGTAAAATATACAAAAGCACCATCAGAGGCAGAACAAGATGGCTCAGTAGAATCCCCCAGCAAACCTTCTTTCTGCAGGAACACTAAACTGAACAACCACCCACACAAGAAAGTGTCTTCTTCGGAACAACAACAAAAAATCATGTGAGTGATCACAGTATCCAGCTGTAACCTAACAAGCAAGACTGCATTGAAGAGTGAAGAGGGTAGGAAAGATAGTCTTGCATTGCCTACTCTGCTCCTCCCCCAACCCCAGGCAGCACAGTGTGGAGAGAAAATCTTTGTTGGGCTTTCTTGAGTAAGCTCAAAAAATGTGCTTGGGGAGGGAGAGCAAAGTGAGTGTGGGACTCTGCACTGGGACTCTGCACTGGGACTCAGTGCTGCCCCGTCACAGTGGTACACACATTGGACAGAATTCGGCTGGTGCCCATAAAGGGAGTATTTAGACCAGTCATGGGACAGAGGAACATCCCCCATCCCAGAAGAAGAAATCTGAGTCCAGGCCAGCTTCACTATCAGCTGACAAAAATGGCCTGGGACCCCCTCATATAAATTTGAGTGGCAGTCGGGCCATAGAGACGGCTGTCCTTGGGCGAGTCCTGGTGCTGTGCTGATCTCAGAGGCAGTGGGCTAGGGATGCAACTCAGTGAGATGCTAGCAGTAGTGGCCAAAGGATTGCCTGCATCACCCCTCCCCCGGCTCCAGAAAGTCCAGTACAGGGAGAGACTCCTTCCACTTGGGAAAAGGCAGGAGAAGAAAACAGAGGGCTTTGTCTGGCAACTTGGGTATGAGCTCAGCTGTAAAGCACCAACAGATTCCTGAAAATCCCAGTTTTAGGCCTTTGCACGTGGATGGCATTCCTAGATTCACCTTGCTCCAGAAGGAAATCTGCTGTATTGATAGGCAGGCTTAGTCCTGGTAGAATCAACTACCTGTTAACTAGAGTAGCCTTGGGCCTTGAATAAACATCAGAAGTAGCCAGGCAGTAGCCACTGCAGACATTGGACAAGTGCCAGTACTGTGCTCGTCTGGAAGGTCACAGGCTTTTAAATGCCAGGCTGTGAAAGAACCCAAGAAGGGAGGCTATACCCTGCAAAGCCACAGAGATGAAGCTGCCCAAGGCTGTGGGAACACACCTCTTACACCAGCATGACCTGGATGTGAGACATGGTGTCAAAAGTGATCATTTTGGAGCTTTAAGTTTAAATTACCATCATATTGGATTTTGGACTTGCATGGGGTCTGTAGCCCCCTTGTTTTGGCCAATTTCTGCCATTTGAAGTGCGTATATTTACCCAATGCCTGTACCTCCATTGTATCTAGGAAGTAACTAAATTGTTTTTGATTTTACAGGCTCATAGGAGGAAGGAACATGCCTTGTCTCAGATGAGACTTTTGACTTGGACCTTTGGGTTAATGCTGGAATGAGCTAAGACTTTGGGGGACTGTTGTAAAGTCATGATTGTGTTTTGAAATGTGAGGACATAAGATTTTTGGAGGGGCCAGGGGCAGACTGACATGGTTTGGCTGTGTCCCTGCCCAAATCTCATCTTGAATTGTAGTTCCCATAATGTCCTGGGAGGGACCCGAAGAAGTGATTGGATCATGAGGCCTGTTTTCACCATGCTGTTCTTGTGATACTGAGTGAGTTCTCACAAGATCTGATGGTTTTATAAGTGTCTGGCTTTTCCCCTGCTGGTACTTCTCTCTCCAGACACCTTGTGAAGAAGGATGTGTTTGCTTCCCCCTGCACATGATTGTAAGTTTCCTGAGGCCTCCCCAGTCATGCAGAACTGTGAGTCAATTAAACCTCTTTTCTTTATAAATTTCCCAGTCTTTTTTTTTTTTTAAATATAGCACTGTAAGAACAGACTAATACACTCAGAATTGAAAAGGAGAGTGTTTGGTTAGGTTGTTTTCTTCTGTATTTTTCACAATTATACATTGTGTAAAGTATCATGTAAGTAGTTGTGATGTTAAAAACATAATTTAAAGAGACAGCAATAAGAGAAGTATATTAAGATGCTTTTGCTATATAAGTGCCATGATTAATATTAAGGGGAGGATAAATTTAGTTCTGCTCCTTCCACTTAGATAACCTGTCAGAGAATGAAATGATGCTTAGAAGGTTTTGCTCAATAATATTATTATGGTTTATTTTTCAAGATTTTTTGCCAGTGCTTTCTATTGCTAAGGGTTAGAGTTATGCAGTAAATGGATATTTGCTTAGTAGAATTATTAATGAATATTTGCACATATTATAGTATTCCTAGAGCTGAATCTGTTGTAAGGATAAGAAATTCTTGAATTGTTCTGCATAACAAAGTGTGAGAAATTGTTCACTTCAAAGAAACTAGACAAGGGGTGGAGGAGGCTTAAGATGGGAGGATGAGTCCTCTAAAAAAATGATATCTCTTATTATTATTAAATTGCATGCCTGGTCCTAAAATTCACTGTAAGGCCCTTACATTTTCATAAAATGTCTGTAGCATACAACTACTTTTTATGAAGAATTGTTTTTCCTTGCAAAAACAAAATCCTTTTGTAAGGAAAATCAAAATAAAATAAAAGAGTCTTTGTCTCTTGTTTTTTGTCCTTATGGAGGGGAAAGGCAAGACCAGCCTTCAATGATGAGCCAAGAATCTTGTCACATATTCATTAGAAGCAGATGATCAGAACAAGAGAACGACCTCAGAAAATACCAGTGATATTCGAGTGGGAAGGAAAGTCACATTTTCCTTCTTTGAAATTCTAACATTAAAATTAAAGGTGGCTACTGTCTTGGTTATGCATGCAAACACCCCCTTTCAGTATATATAATTACTCCTAGAAAAGAAAGAAAGATAAATGGTATATATAACTAATATTTACTAGTTCATTACATGGCGAATCAACCTGCCAGAACTACCCACACCTGTACCAGGTGTCAAATTAATAAATCTAGACTTAGTAAGCGAAGAATTTTAGTGGAGAGGATTATTGCAAGGTGGCAGTTGGAGGGGACTCTTGCAATAGGAAAAAATACAATGATCTGTTAAGAGTAAAGGTTTAGTCAAAAAGTGTTCTTACTTATAGAGATGGAAGAACTGATGTAAAGAAGTAGGATGAAAGGATGGTATGGATTTGACAGCAAATCAAAATTTTTTTACTTTATGGACAGCCTATTTTTGGGGAGGGGCCCTTGAGGTTGTTAAAGAGAGGGTATACACTGCCTCAGGCTGAGGGTGGGCCCAACTTCAGGGGCTTGAGGGAAGGAGAGAAGCTTAAGCGAAGTTTTGTTTCCAATGATCAGTGGGTACTGAAAAAACATATCTCTCTTAATAATTTCTCCTCGGGCTTCTTCTAAACTCTCTGCTCAAGTAGTCCTCAACTTTTGGACTTCCCTGTTCATGTCTGCGTTGTCTGATTTCAACAAGAATCCTGCTAGAACAGTTTAACCACAATTCCCTATTCTCAACATCTGATCACCCTTGATATCTGATTGAGTTTCTCATACTCCACCAACCCTCAGTTGATGTCTGATCACCCCAATCCCCCTGGCTTGCCTTCAGCAAGAATCATGCTAGGTCAGTTTGGCCAGATTCTCCCTTATCCCTGATGTTTCCTTTTAGTAATGTTTCTGCCACTGACCCCAACTTTGCTTCTTGTCTACAAATTACCACTTGACCATGCTTTATTTGGAGTTGAGCTCAATTTCTCTCCCATTGTAAAACCTCATTGCAGTTGTGATCCCTACACTTATTCCAACAATCCCCCTTGAATGAAGTCTTCCTTACCATGTATAATAAGTATCATGAATAATTTCCTTTTTCTTTAACAGTACAAAACAGTTTAGCTAATCATTTATAAGTCAAGAATGAGGATTTGAAAGTTCTGTGCCTGGCCTTGTCCTAGGTAAGCAAAGGGTGCACAAGTGTTGTCTAAGTCATATAAAAAAGAGAGAAAATTCCATATAGTAAGTTGTTCCCTGGAATGCAAAAGGGAGCAGAAAAAGAAAGAATTCCTTTAACTTTCCCTGTTTTCTAGGAGCACAGGGCTCAGGTAAAATTCAGTTTGTTAAAGGATAACTCCTCCTCTAAGTCCAGATATAAGAAATTCTATCTATAAGCAATAGTTATTGTATAAATAATTGATTTATATGAACAGAATGTAAATTCATAGATTTACATGATGCATATAATACAAATATTAATACTGTTGCTAATGCAAGCTAAATTACATCTAGTGATGACAATGAACCAGACACTGCATTAACTATATTGAATGGACTATCTAATTATTTCTTACAATTTTATGAGGAATGTAGTATTTATACATTCATTTTACAGGACAAAACACAGAAACAACAGTGAGAACTTAAGACAATTGCCTAAGGCAACAGTGTAGTTAAATGACAGATGAATTTATTGTTGAAGTGTTTCCCCCTTTTCTTGCTGTAAAATATGGGGGGAAACAAAGGTGGTTTTTGTACTGTGACTCACCCCTTAACATCACTGATACCACATGTGCACGGGAGGTATTTTTCCCACACACTGAGCAACATTCCAGTGGGTACCAATTGGGCTTCCTAAAGTCAATTTAATTCAGGCAGAATCTACTGAAGATAGCATCAGATCCCACAGGTTGAGGGCCCTGTCCTGTAAGACTGCCCCGACTCCCAAGCTTCAGATACAAATTAGAAGTAATAGGTTGTCACCTATACTTCTGACTGACTGACCAGCTACAAATTGGGGATATCTACCTCCTACTTGGGTTAGATGAATTTAATAGAGTAGCTCACAGAACTCAGAAAAACAGTTAACTTACTGGTTTATTAATAAAAGATAAAAATAAATGATACAGAGGAACAGCCAGATGAAAAGATGCACAAGGTGAGGCCTGGAATGGTCCTGAGTGCAAGAGCTTCTCTACCCAGAGAGTTGAGGTGTGCCAACCTCCTAGCATACTCATGTATTTGCAGACCTGGAAGCTCTCTGAACCCCATATTTCAGGGCTTTTTTTTTTTTTTTTTTTGAGATGGAGTCTTGCTGTCGCCCAGGCTGGAGTGCAGTGGCGCGATCTCGGCTCACTGCAGGCTCCGCCCCCTGGGGTTCACGCCATTCTCCTGCCTCAGCCTCCCGAGTAGCTGGGACTACAAGCGCCCGCCACCACGCCCAGCTAATTTTTTTTCATATATATATTTTTAGTAGAGACGGGGTTTCACTGTGTTAGCCAGGATGGTCTCCATCTCCTGACCTCGTGATCCGCCCACCTTGGCCTCCCAAAGTGCTGAGATTACAGGCGTGAGCCACAAGCTTCATCCTGTAGGTATGGTTAATTATTTACTGTAGTTACCATTCCTCTTTAATTTCTGGAGAACGGGGAATGGGGCTGAAAGCTCCAAGCTTCTAATTATGGTTTGGTCTTTCTAGTGACCAGTCCCTATCCGGCAGCCCACCAAGTGAGGCCTCATTAGAACAACAGACACTCCTATCACCCAGGAAATTCCAAAGAATGTAAGAGTTATGTGCCAGAAACTAGGGTCAAAGATCAAATATTAGAACAGAAGACTCTTATCACCCCTATTGACAAGGGTATTGTTAGCAGTGATGAATCCATAGCAGTCTGCAGCAACCTCAATTGTTACCTCCTCAGAAGAAATAATTTGACCAAGGAGCATGAGGCAGAGGAAGACACCGAGGTAAGCTTTAGAGCAGGAGTGAAAATGTACTAAAAAGATTAGAGCAGAAAAGAAAGAAAGTAAAACACACTTGGAAGAGGGAAAAGTGGGTGACTTGAGAGATCAAGTGTGCTGTTTGACCTTTGACTTGGGGTTTTAAATGTTGGCATGCTTCCAAGCAGTTCTGTCTCTTCTCCCCTGATTCTTCCCTTGGGGTGGGATGTCCACATGTCCAGTGGCCTGCCAGCACTTTAGAGGGGCTGCATGTGCAGTATGTTTACAGAAATTAGGCACATGTTCACTTGAGGGGTTCTTCCCTTACCAGTCAAGTGTTTCTAGAGGAAGGTCATATACCAGCTAAACTCTGCCATTTTGCTTTTTATTCTACATGTGTGAGCCCAGTGACTCAACTCCTGAGATCTTATCAGAAAGCTGCTTATCACCAACTTTACATGTTTTGTCTCTATTGGGAGACCTGCCTTTCCCTGGCACCAGGTGAGTCCAATTATTGTTTTAGAGCGACAGCTTCACAACCTTGATGGTCGCCTGATATTCCTGGTAGCGGGTGCGGTTACTCTCCTATCCCGCCAATGTCTGCCTGACTATCTATGGTAACAATATCAGGAGGTGTCTCAGGAACAGGGACAGAGACCAAAGATTACAACAAAATATTTTCCTAGCACCCCAAAAGCTCAGGAATTATAACCGTTTTTAAAAGCCCTGTGTCAGGGACAGGGGAAGAGACCAATATGTATGTTTCTTATTATTTTTACATTGGTAGTCAACCTGTTTCAGCCATTACATTGAGCTCTCATCAATTCCTTCATCAAGTTTGAGGTATGTGACAGATTCACAGGCCCAGAGGCTGAAGAAGAACTAAGCAGAGAGAATTATGACTATGACTCTACCTTATGTGAGGAAATTAAAAATATTTAATATTTTTCTTTCTATGCTCCTAGGCAGAGGCCCATATATCAAACAGGTAGATAACATGTTAACAAGAGGAAAACCACTTTTATTAAGTATGTATGGGAATTCTCAAAGAATGTGGTTGTCAAAGAGGTGGCTAGATGATATCTGTGAATATACCATCTTAGACCTAACAAAGGAAAAGGGGTCTTAGACTTCCAGGTGGGGGAGGTGAGTAATGGGAAGGCAAAGGGAGACATGTGTGGTAAATAAGTGTTGTCTTATTATGCAGATAAGAATCTCTCAGGTGATAAGAGTTTTCTCAGACACTAGCTCTCTTCTTGGTATGGAGATAACTGTACAAATGGAAATTTTATTTGTATATGAAAATTTCCTTAACAAAAGGGGACATTCGTATTCTATTTTTGGGCAATTAGGAGGAGATAGAGTTTTTCTTGCATCCACTAGTCTTCATGTCCTTTAGCTCAAAATAATCTGTATGATAAAGAGACATATTTTGGAATGGAATATTCTGATAACCTTCACTGATGTACTGGGGTTCAAATGGAGATAAAATCAATTTGGACCAAATTCTTTTTTTTTAAAATAGATGTGGCCAATTATAAAGGTATAGATAAAGATTTATAAAGACAAAGGTATTAGGCATGAGTTTCACTTTTTTAAAAAAGAAGTCAGCATCTTTTAAAAATTAATTTTAAAAAGTTTGTAATAATCGATACTGATGATTTCTTAGGTAAATTTAGAATATCATATGATGACAAATGACATTTGATTGGTGTATTGAAGTTATTGTCTCAATGGTTTAATATATGCCACTATAAATTTATCTTTACATAATTCTTTTAAGTAATCCACCTAATGAATGAGAAAAACAGTATTGCTACACATGAATAATTCGATAATAAAAATAGAAAATTCATATACAGTAGTTAATAACATAACTAAATAATAAGTAATACAATCAAGTAAACTTTTTCTTCTAGATGTTTGTCTGTAATTCTGCTTTACAAACCATGTGTCAAATTCAGTAAATCTAAACTAATTATTTACATTAATATCTTAGTTGAAGATGATAATTAGCTTACGTATGGGGGATAAATTCAGGGATATTTCACATTCAAAAAGTTATTTTAGGGTTTTATTTATTCTGTAAAATGAGCCCATTGTCATTAAATTCAACTTTGTATCCCTTGTATATGAAATATAACAAAAAAAGGTCATTTTGTTAGAATAAAATCAAATATGTAATCAGGAAAATAGATTAGTGAACATTTTACAGTAAAATCACTGGTTACCTTGGAATATTAAAAATCATCACACTTTCAATATCTGTTAATAAAATATTAGAAATTATAACAAGATCTTAGTATAATTTTTTAATAGATGTCTGTGTCTGTGTGCTGTATTATGTATAATGAATTAGCAAACCCAAGTAAAACTTAGATATGGGCAGAAGCCATACTAATTTGCATATCAAATTAAGGTTTGATGAGAAAGGAACAGATGATGACTGTTTTTCTGTTTTGATTTTAAGTGTTTGTAAATGTGTGATTCTATGTACTCCTTTTTTGTGCTTATTTGCAATGGATTTAAACTCAGAATTAAATCATCTAATGAAAGAAAAAGAAAGCCTAATTTGTAAATATGCCAACCTGTTTATGCAATATAAATATTCAACATGGATAATTTGGGCCAAAATACTGGTATTTGAGGAAATATAACCTAGAAATTCCTTTTACCCTGAGCTCAGAATGTATTCATTTTATTTAGTTCTGTGGCTCAAAATCAACACATTAATTCATTTGCTTCAATCAATATTTGTTGAGCTTCTACTCTATACCACAACACTGTACTGTATGCTAGAGAATCTTATGAAAAACAAATAGAGAGCAATATCTTACTATTTATTGGGCATTCCACATATTGTTATGAATGTGTAAATTGTGGATGGTTGGATAGATGAAGGGATAAATGGATGAGCTGAAGTCTCAACCAAATACGTTTTTATGACTTCCATTATAGGTGTGACATACAGTTTTTGCTTGTAGTGATAGCACCTTCTACCATCAGCAGTGGACCTCTGCATTCTTTTCATAGGTCTTATCCCTTAACACATAGTTAAATCTCCTATAAATTATAATCCCTCAGTAATAATTAGATAACAATTTGCTTATTCACATCTTGATTTATTCCTTAAATCTTTATCAACTACCTACCCTGTTCCAGGAATTTTGCTGAGCCTTGGAATCCATGTCATTATGGATCACTTTGTTTAGTAAAATAATGCAGACTTTGAGCAAATAATTTGAAGTATGAGGAATATAAAAAATATGTTTGAAGAACTACAAAAGCTCAAATAACCTTGAGGGGAATAAAATGAGACCTGAAAAAAAAGTTGGAGTTAACTAGAGGACACTGGGGTTATGAGTAGATGTTGGGGTGGTGATCACTGTTGGAAGAGCTTTCCTTCCCAAGAACACCAAATATGAAATGTCAAAAGGCAAGACCTAAAAGCAGGTTAGCATATTATCGTATTGAGAACAATGGAGAAGTGGTAGAGGAAAAGGTTAGAAGTCCTTGCCCATGCCTATTTCCTGAATGGTATTGCCTAGGTTTTCTTCTAGGGTTTTTATGGTTTTAGGTCTAACATTTAAGTCTTTAATCCATCTTGAATTAATTTTTGTATAAGGTGTAAGGAAGGGAGCCAGTTTCAGCTTTCTACATATGGCTAGCCAGTTTTCTGAGCACCATTTATTAAATGGGACTCCTTTTCCCATTTCTTGTTTTTGTCAGGTTTTTCAAGTATCAGATGGTTGTAGATGTGTGGTATTATTTCCGAGGGCTCTGTTCTGTTCCATTGGTCCATATCTCTATTTTGGTACCAGTACCATGCTGTTTTGGTTACTGTAGCCTTGTAGTATAGTTTGAAGTCAGGTAGCATGATGCCTCCAGCTTTGTTCTTTTGGCTTAGGATTGTCTTGGCAATGAGGAATATTTTTTGTTCCATATGAACTTTAAAGTAGTTTTTTCCAATTCTGTGAAGAAAGTCATTGGTAGCTTGATGGGGATGGCATTGAATCTATAAATTACCTTGGACAGTATGGCCATTTTCACAATATTGTTTCTTCCTATCCATGAGCATGGACTGTTCTTCCATTTGCTTGCGTCCTCTTTTATTTCCTTGAGCAGTGGTTTGTAGTTCTCCTTGAAGAGGTCCTTCACGTCCCTTGTAAGTTGGATTCCTAGATATTTTATTCTCTTTGAAGCAATTGTGAATGGGAGTTCACTCATGATTTGGCTCTGTTTGTCTGTTCTTGGTGTATAGGAATGCTTGTGATTTTTGCACATTGATTTTGTATCCTGAGACTTTGCTGAAGTTGCTTATCAGCTTAAGGAGATTTTGGGCTGAGACAATGGGGTTTTCTAAATATACAATCATGTCCTCTGCAAACAGGAACAATTTGACTTCCTCTTTTCCTAATTGAATACCATTTATTTCTTTCTCCTGCCTGATTGCCCTGGCCAGAACTTCCAACACTATGTTGAATAAGAATGGTAAGAGAGGGCATCCCTGTCATGTGCCAGTTTTCAAAGGGAATGCTTCCAGTTTTTGCCCATTCAATATGATATTGGCTGTGGGTTTGTCATAAATAGCTCTTATTATTTTGAGATACATCCCATCAAAACCTAGTTTATTGAGAGTTTTTAGCATGAAGGGCTGTTGAATTTTGTTGAAGGCCTTTTCTGCATCTATTGAGATAATCATGTGGTTTTTGTCTTTGGTTCTGTTTATATGATGGATTACGTTTGTTGATTTGCATATGTTGAACCAGCCTTGCATCCCAGGGATGAAGCCAACTTTATCATGGTGGATAAGCTTTTTGATGTGCTGCTGTATTTGGTTTGCCAATATTTTATTGAGGATTTTTGCATTAATGTTCATCAGGGATATTGGTCTAAAATTCTCTTTTTTTGTTGTTGTGTCTCTACCAGGCTTTGGTATCAGGATAATGCTGGCCTCATAAAATGAGTTAGGGAGGATTCCCTCTTTTTCTATTGATTGGAATAGTTTAAGAAGAAATGGTACCATAGGCATGGGCAAGGACTTCATGACTAAAACACCAAAAGCAATGGCAACAGAAGCCAAAATTGATAAATGGTATCTAATTAAACTAAAGAGCTTCTGCACAGCTAAGGCAACTACCATCAGAGTGAACAGGCAACCTACAGAATGCGAGAAAATTTTCACAATCTGCCCATCTGACAAAGGGCTAATATCCAGAATCTACAAAGAACTTAAACAAATTTACAAGAAAAAAAATCAAACAACCCATCAAAAAGTGGGTGAAGGATATGAACAGACACTTCTCAAAAGAAGACATTTATGCAGCCAACAGACACATGAAAAAATGCTCATTATCACTGATCATCAGAGAAATGCAAATCAAAAAGAAAAAAAACCACAATGAGATACCATCTCACACCAGTTAGAATGGCGATCATTAAAAAGGTCAGGAAACAACAGGTGCTGGAGAGGATGTGGAGAAATAGGAACACTTTTACATGCTATTGGGACTGTAAACTAGCCCAACCATTGTGGAAGAGAATGTGGCGATTCCTCAAGGGTCTAGAACTAGAAATACCATTTGACCCAGCCATCCCATTACTAGGTATATACCCAAAGGACTATAAATCATACTGCTATCAAGACACACACACACATATATTTATTGCAGCACTATTCACAATAGTAGACTTGGATCCAACCCAAATGTCCATCACTGATAGACTGGATTAAGAAAATGTGGCACATATACACCATGGAATACTATGAAGCCATAAAAAAGGATGAGTTCATGTCCTTTCTAGGGACATGGATGAAGCTGTAAACCATCATTCTAAGCAAACTATCACAAGGACAGAAAACCAAACACTGCATGTTTTACTCATAGGTGGGAATTGAACAATGAGAACACTTGGACACAGGGTGGGGAACATCACACACCAGGGCCTGTCATGGGGTGAGGGGAGAGGGGAGGGATAGCATTAGGAGATATACCTAATATAAATGACGAGTTAATGGGTGCAGCACACCAACATGGCACATGTATACATATGTAACAAACCTGCACGTTGTGCACATGTACCCTAGAACTTAAAGTATAATAAAAAAAAAAAAGAAAAAGTTTAGAAAGGTAGGCTAAGATCAGATCACAAGAAGCCCCTAACTCTGTCACCTCTTCTAACCTGGAAGCTTGATGAATGTTCCATGAAAAAAACAACTATACTTTATGTTTAATAATTTACTATTATCTCCTCCTGGAGTACAAATCCAGTAGGAATTGATTTATTTTAGGTAGGCATATCACAAGCATTCCATAAATATCTGTCAATTCAGAAATCATAAAAGATATTATTCAATCTGTACAATATAAAATTTAGATTAGAATAATTATAATAATTAAACTTATAAAATTTAAACATATGTTTAAAATAATTCAACACATATAATTTAAACATATGTTTAAAATAATTAAACATATGTACCTAAAAAGACTGTTATTGACGTCTGTTTTCTGCTTAGGTTCAGCAATCTCCTTTCACCGGTAAATTTGTTGTGTTGCCAAAATAACACTTTATGGAATAAAAATATTTATCTTATTCTCTGATATGTTTCATAGGCTACTTAAAATATCCCTACATATTTTCTTTATTATATTTATAAATTATTTAGCAAACTCATTGCTCCTATTCACTTCCAATTTCAAGTGAAAAGTTATTTTCCTGAGACAGTCTCCTCTCCGTATTTTAAAGCTTTCAGTACAATTTGTTGCTCCCTATCACCAAACCAATATATGTTCCGCCTTTTAAATGCTAAATTTAATCTGTGTCTAAATGTTTTATATAAATTAATAACCATATGCAGCATTGTACTTGTTTTAACAATTATTTTTATTTAAGATTGTAGAAACACTTGTACCATTGTAGAAGTAGTAATAGACTGCAATAGTTTCCTGGGTTCAAATGTTTTTAAAAATTATGTTTTTAACCTGTGATTTCTTAGTGCCTGAATGATCCCCAAGATATTGTTTGTGAAACACTAAAGGTTCGTATGTGCTCTCGTTTTATAGACAACAGAGAAAGTTACCATATCTTTTATCACATTCTCTAACAGGTCTGTCATCTTTTACAAAAAGGTTAAGAACCACTGTCGTAAATAAATAGGTTTTCCTCTAAGGTTTCATAAATGCACAAAACTTTGCTTTAGAAAATTGACTTTTTTCTCTCATGAGTTCTTGAAGCTAATTTCTCACTGTGACTGAAGGAAAGCAAGATGAGGTTGCACCAGTGAACCAACTTGGACATTTGGAAGGACTGGCTATTGTATTGCTTTGGTAATATACAGAACCATTCACCCCTTTGGCTTCTAATTAATATTATGTTCCAACTCGGTCAGAGAACAATGATCTTTAACCAGATGTTTTTAGTCAAATGACATGCATCAGCTTATCTGTATTCCCCATTGGGCCATAACAACAAGAATGTCATTAGTAATTACCTGCCAAGTCCACTTAGCACAGTCTTAAATAATTACCACATTATCACTTTTGCAGAACTGTCTCTGTAGTGACTGAATAACCACCGCTTTGTACTTTCAGTGTGTTCTTCTGGTTCCTCTTCCTTCTCTGGATTCTTTAGACCACTCATTTTTGTTGTTGTTGTTGTTGTTGTTTTCCTTTTTTACAGAAAGCTGGGCACCCTGCTACTACTCCTTTTTGAAAAGACTCTTGGAACCTTTTAAAAACTACATAGAGGTCCCATTAACCAGATGCTTTCTGCCATCTGTATGTAGAAAGTGAGTTTGAGTAACGAATATAAGAAGAGAACAAAGAGCACTTTTGCTTCTTTCATACTTCTGGGGGGCACGGTCTTGACTTCTGTGGAGACAAAGTGGAGGAAATTAGGCATATTATCTATAATATAGCATAAAGATATGCTAATTTTATTTCCAAATCATTATATCTTTGTAGGTTTTCAGCTGTTTTAAGTTTTTTTATAGACAAAAATTACCTGTTAGCATTTAGGATCCAAAAATCTGCAGTCCTGATGGCCTGGTTTGAGGTGGCTTATTATGAACTTCATTCTTTGGAAAAGATTCTGCAAAGCAAAGAAGTTGTGGCACATTTCCATTTGCCAAGATGTTCCAACTGCTACTTATAAAGCTAAATATTAAATAAAGTTGTTTGAATTCCTTATCACAATTAAAATATGTGGCTATGAGAAGGAAAAGAAATGTAACATAAAATCAAGTCATAGAAAATTGGATGTGTTTAGGGTGGTATCATTTTACCCCATTTAGGATGACTATTATTAAAAAGACAAAAACTAACAAGTTTTGGTGAAAAAGAAAACTCTTATACACTGTTGGTGGAATGTACAGTAGTACAGCCATTATGGAAAACATTATGGAGTTTCCTCAAAAAATTACAAATAGAACAACCATGTGACCCAACAATCCTACTTCTGGGCATTTATTCAAAGGAAAGGAAATTTGGTATATCAAAGTGACATCTGCATTTCCATTATCACAGCATTTTTCACAATAGGAAGATATGGAATCAACATAGGTGTCTAACAACAGGTGAATGGATCAGGAAGATGTGGTATATATACACAATAGAACACTCTTCAGCCACAAAAAAGATGATGTCTCTCTCCTCCCACCATCCACTCCCCAATAGGCCCCAGGATGCATTGTTTCTCTCTATGTGTACATATGCTGTCATCAATTAGCTTCCTCTTATAAGTGAGAGAGCATGCAGTATATGGTTGTCTGATCTTGTGTTAGTTTGCTAAGGATAATGGCCTCCAGCTCCATCCATGTCCTGCAAAAAAACATGATCTTGTTTTTTTTATGGCTGCATAGTATTCCATGGTATATATGTACTACATTTTCTTTATCCAGTCTATCATTGACGGGAATTGCATTAGAGCATTTCCACATTGCTGATAAAGACATACCCAAGAATGGGAAGAAAAATATGTTTAATTGGACATATAATTCCAGATGGCCGGGGAGGCCTCAGAATCATGGCAGGAGATGAAACGCACTTCTTATATGGTGGCGGCAAGAGAAAATGAGGAAGATGCAAAAGCAGAAACCCCTGATGAAACCATCAGATCTCATGAGACTTAGTTACTACCATGAGAACAATATGGGGGAAACTGCACTCATGGTTCAAATTATCTCCCACCAGGTCCCTCCCACAACACATGGGAATTACATGAGTACAATTCAAGATGAGATTTGGGTGGGGACACAGAGTCAATCATATCATTCTGCCGCTGGCCCCTCCAAATCTCATGTCTTCATATTTCAAAACCAGTCATGCCCTCCCAACAGTCCCCCAAAGTCTTAACTCATTTCAGCAATAACCCAAAAGTCCACAATCCAAAGTCTCATCTGAGACAAGGCAAGTCCCTTCTGCCTATGAGCCTGTAAAATCAAAAGCAAGTTAGTTACTTCCTAGATGCAATGGGGGTACAGGTATTGGGTAAATACAACCATTCCAAATGGGAGAAATTGGCCAAAACAAGGCCCATGCAAGTCCAAAATCTAGCAATGCAGTCAAATTTTAAAGCTCCAAAATGATCTTCTTTGACTCCATGTCTCACATCCAGGTCACGCTGATGCAAGAGGTAGGTTTTCATAGTCTTGGGCAGCTCTGCCCCTGTGGCTTTGCAGAGTATAGCCCCCCTCCTGGCTGCTTTCATGGCTGGCATTGAGTGTCTGGGGCTTTTCCAGACACACAATGCAAGCTGTCGATGGATCTACCATTCTTGGGTATGGAGGATGGTGGCCCTCTTCTCACATCTCCACTAGGCAGTGCCCCAGTAGGGACTCTGTGTGGGGCTCCAACCCCACGTTTCATTTGCGCACTGCCCTACCAGAGGTTCTGCATGAAGTCCCCACCCCTGCAGCAAACTTCTGCCTGGGCATCCAGTCATTTCCACACATCTTCTGAAATCTAGGTGGAGCTTCCCAAACCTCAATTCTTGATTTCTGTGCACTCACAGGCTCAACACCACATGGAAGCTGTCAAGGTTTGTGGCTTGCATCCTCTGTAAACATGGGCTGAGCTGTACTTTGGCCTCTTTTAGCAGTGGCTGGAATAGCTGGCATGCAGGGCATCAAGTCCAAAGGCTGCACACAGCACAAGGACCCTGGTCCCAGCCAACAGAATCATTTTTTCCTCCTAGGCTTCTGGGTCTGTGATGGAAGGGGCTGCCTTGAAGACCTGTGGCATGGCCTGGAGACATTTTCCTCATTGTCTTCAGAATTAACATTTGGCTCCTTGTTAGTCGTGCAAATTTCTGTAGCCAGCTTGACTTTTCTTCTCAAAAAAATGGATTTTTCTTTTCTATTGCATCGTCAGGCTGCAAATTTTCCAAACTTTTATGCTGTTTTCCTTTTAAAATGGAATGCTTTTAACAGCACCCAAGTCACCTCTTGAATGCTTTGCCATTTAGATTTTTTTTTCCATCAGATGCCCTAAATCATCTCTCAAATACAAAATTTCACAACTCTCTAGGACAAAGGCAAAATGCCATCAGCCTTTTTGTTAAAACATAGGAAGAGTCACCTTTGCTTCAGTCCCCAGCAATTTCCTCATCCCATCTGAGACCACCTGAGCCTGGACCTTATTTTTCATATCACTATAAGCATTTTTGTCAAAGCCATTCAAAAAGTCTCTAGGAGGTTCTAAATTTTCCCACATCTTCCTGTCTTATTCTGCACTCTTCAAACTGTTCCAACCTCTGCCTGTTACCCAGTTCCAAAGTCATTTCCACATTTTCAGGTATCTTTTCAGCAGTGCCCCACTCTACTGGTACCAATGTACTGTATTAGTCCATTTTCACACTGCTGATACCCGAGACTGGAAAGAAAAAGAGGTTTAAGTAGACTTATAGTTCCACATGACTGGGGGGGTTGCCTCAGAATCATGACGGGAGGTAAAAGGCACTTCTTACTTGGTGGCAGCAAGAGAAAATGAGGAAGATGCAAAAGCAGAAAACCCTGATAAAACCATCTATCTTGTGAGACTTATTCACTACCACAAGAACAGTATGGGCAAAATCATCCCCATGATTCAAGTTATCTCTCACCAGGTCTCTCCCACAACACGTGGGAATTATGGACGTAAAATTCAAGATGAGATTTTGGCAGGGACAGAGTCAAACCATATCAGGAATTTAGGATGATTCCACATTTTTGTGAATAGTGCTGTAATGAACGTATGCATGCATGTTTATAATAGAATGATTTATATTCCTTTGTTTGTGTAACCAGTAATGAGATTGCTGGGTCAAAAATACTATTTCTGCCTTTAGGACTTTGAGGAATTGCCACACTGTCTTCCACAATGGTTGAACTAATTTACACGCCCACCAACAGTGTATAAGCATTCCTTTCTCTCCATGCAGCACCTCTTATTTTTTGACTTTTTAATGGTAGCTATTCTGACTGGTGTGAGATGGTATCTCATCATGATTTTCATTTTATTTCTCTAATGAACAGTGATATTGAGCTTGTTTTCATGTGTTTGTTGGCTGCATGTATGAAAAGTTCATGTCCTTTTGAAAAGTTCATGTCCCTTGCTAACTTTTTAATTGGAGTGTTTGTTTTCTTTTTGTACATTTAAGTTCCTTACATGCTGTGGATATTAGACCTTTGTCAGATGCATACTTTGCAAAAATTTTCCCCTATTCTGTAGGCTGTCTGTTTACCCTGTTGATAGTTTCTTTTGCTGTGCAGAAGCTCTTTGGTTTAAATTGATTCCATTTGTAAATTTTTGGTTTTGTTGCCATTGATTTTGGCATCATCTTCATGAATCTTTGCCCATACCTATGTCCTGAATGATACTGTCAAGGTTGTCTCCCAGAGTTTTTATAATATGGGGTTTTATTTTAGGTCTTTAATCCATCTTGAGTAAATTTTTGTATATGGTGTAAGGAAAAGTTTCAGTTTTAATCTTCTGCATATGACCACCCGTTATCCCCGTGTCATTTACTGAATAGAGAATCCTTTCACCATTGCTTGTTTTTGTCAGGTTTGTCGAAGAATAGATAGTTTTAGGTGTGGGGTCTTATTTCTGGGTTCTCTATTTTATTTCACTGGTCTATGTGCATGTTTTTGTACCAGTACCATGCTGTTCGTTTACTGTAGCCCTGTAGTATAGTTTGAAGTTGGGTAGCATGATGCCTCCAGCTGCGGTTTCTTTGCTTGAGATTATCTTGATTATTCAGACTTTTTTGGTTTCTTATTGACTTTAAAATAGTTTTTTTCTGTTCCTTCAATACCTAGCTTATTGAGAGTTTTTAACATGAAGGGATGTTGAATTTTCTCAAAAGCCTTTTCTGTGTCCATTGAGATAATCATGTGGTTTTTGTCTTTATTCCTCTTTATGTAATGAATCATATTTATTGATTTGCATATGTTGAACCTTGCATCCCAGGAATAAAGCCTTCTTGATCATGGTGGATAAGCTTTTTGATGTTCTGCTGGATTTGGTTTGTCAGTATTTTGTTGAGGATTTTTGCACTGATGTTAATTAAAGATATGGCCTGGCATTTTCTTTTTTTGTTGTGTCTCTGCTAGGTTTTGGTATTAGAATGGTGCTGACCTCATACAATGTGTTTGGCAGGAGTCCCTCCTCACAATTTTTTTTGGAATAGTTTCAGTAGGAATGGTGTCACCTCTTCTTTGTACATCTGGCAGAATTCAGCTGTGAATCTATCTGGTCCTGGGCTTTATTTGGTTGGTAGGCCATTTGTTACTGCCTCAATTTCAGAGCCTGTTATTGGTCTATTCAGGGTTTCAATTTCTTTCTGGCTCAGACTTGGGGGGGTGTATATTCTCAGGGATTTATTCATTTCTTCTAGATTTTCTAGGTTATATGCATAGAGGTATTCATTATATTCTCTGATTGTTGATTGCATTTCTGTAGGGTCAGTGCTAATATCCCCCTTGTCATTTCTGATTATGTTTGACTCTTCTCTTTCTTCTTTATTTTTCTAGCTAGTGGTCTATCTATTATTTTTTTCAGAAAACCAGTTCCTGGATTCATTGATCTTTTGCGTGGATTTTATGTCCTCATCTCCTGATATGGTTTGGCTGTGTCACCACCCAAATCTCACCTTGAATTGTAAAAGTCCCCATGTGTCAAGGGTGGGGCCAGGTGGAGATAACTGAATCATGGAGGCAGATTCTTCTATACTGTTCTAGTGGTAATGAATAAGTCTCATGAGATCTGATGGTTTTATAAACAAGAATTCCCCTGCAAAAGCTCTCTTGCCTGCTGCCATGTAAAATGTGACTTTGCTCCTCATTCACCTTCTGCCATGATTGTGAGGCCTTCCCAGCCATGCGGAACTGTGAGTCAGTTAAACCTCTTTCCTTAATAAATTACCCAGTCTTGTTATGTCTTTATTAGCAGCGTGAGAACAAACTAATACATCTCCTTCAGTTCACCTCTGATTTTGGTTATTTCCTGTCTTTTGCTAGTTTTGGGATTTGTTCACTCTTCTTCTCTAGTTCTTACAGTTGTAAGGTTAGATTGTTAACTTGAGATCTTTCTAACTTTTGTGGGCATTTAGTGCTATGAATTATCCCCTTAACGCTGCCTTAGCTGTGCTCCAGAGGTTCTAGTATGTTGTTTCTTTTTTCTCATTAGCTTCAAAGAACTTCTTGATGTCTGCTTTAATTTCATTATTTACCTAAAAGCCACTCAGGAGCAGATTATTCAATTTCCATGTAAGTGTATGGTTTTGAGTGAATTTCTTCATCTTGATTTCTAACTTGATTGCATTTTGGTTTTGCATTTGCTGAGGAATGTTTTACTTTCAATTATTTGGTTGATTTTAGAGTATGCCATGTTTTGATGAGAAGATTTATATTCTGTTTTTTGCTTTGTGGAGAATTCCACAGATACCATCAGGTCCATTTGATCCAGTACTGAGTTCAGGTCCTGAATATCTTTGTTAACATTCTGTCTTAATGATCTGTCTAATAGTGTCAGTGGTGGTATTAAAGTCTTCCACTATTATTGTGTCGCAGTCTAAGTCTCCTTGAAGGTCTCTAAGAGCTCGCTTTATTAATACGAGTGCTCCTGTGTTGGATACACATATATTTAGAATAGTTAGATGTTTTTGTTGAATTGAACTCTTTACAATTATGTAATGCCCTTCTTTGTCTTTTACGTTCTTTGTGGGTTTAAAGTCTGATTTGTCCAAAACTAGGATTGCAACCCATGCTTTAACCTATTTTCCATTTGCTTGTTAGATTTTTCTCCATCCCTTTATTGTGAGTCTATGTGTGTCACTCCATGTGAGATAGCTCTTTTGAAAACAACGTGCCAATGAGTATTGGTTCTTTATCCAGCTTGACACTCTGTGTCTTTTAATTGGGGCATTTAGCCCATTTTTGTTTAATGTTAATATTGATATGTGTGGATTTGATCCTGTCATCATGATGTTAGCTGATTGTTTTGTAGACTTGCTTATGTGGTTGCTTTATAGTGTCACTGGTTTGTGCATTTTAATGTGTTTTTATAGTGACAGGTAATGGTCTTTTATTTCCATATTTAGTGCTTTCTTCAGGAACTCTTGTAAGGCAGATCTAGTGGTAACAAATTTCCTCAGCATTTGCTTGTCTGAAAAAGATCTTTTTTCTTCTTTGCTTATGAAGCTTTGTTTGGCTGGACATGGTATTTTAGGTTAGAATTTCTTTTCTTTAAGAATATTGAATATTGGCCCCCAATCTCTTCTGGCCTACAGTGTTTCAGCTGAGAGGTCCACTGTTAGTTTGATGGGCTTTTCTATGTAGGTTAGTTACCTGACCTTTCTCTCTAGCTACCTTTAACATTTTTTTCTTTTACTTCAACCTTGGAGAATCTAATAATCATGTTTATTGATGATAATCCTTTTCTGAAGTATCTTACCAGAATTATCTGCATTTTCTGAATTTGAGTGTGGGCCTCTCTAGTAAGGCTGGGGAAGTTCTCATGAATAATATACTGAAATATCTTTTCCAAGTTGGTTCCTTTCTCCTCATCTTTTTCAGGTATACCCATCAGTCATAGATTAGGTCCTTTTACATAATCTCATATTTCTCAGAGGTTTTGTTTATTCTCTTTTATTCTTTTTTCTCTATTCTTGTCTGTCTTATTTCAGAAAGTCAGTCTTCAAGTTCTGAGATTCTTTTCTCCACTTAGTCTATTCTGCTGTTAATATTTGTGATTGCATTATGAAATTCTTGTAATGTATTTTACCTCTATATCAGGTCAATTATGTTCTTCTCTATACTGTCTAGTTTGTCTGTCAGGTCCTCCATTTTTTTGTCATGATTTTTAGCTTCCTTGCATTGGGTTACAACGTACTCCTGCAGCTCAATGAACTTCATTACTCTTCATATTCTGAATTCTATTTCTTCCTTTTCAGTTATCTCAGCCTTAGCCCAGTTCCAAACCCTTCTTGGAGAGGTAATATGGTCATTTGGAGGCAAAAAGGCACTCTGGCTTTTCGAGTTTTCAGCGGTCTTGCGATAATTCTTTTTCATCTTTGTGGGCTTTTCTACCTTCAATCTTTGAGTTTGCTTACCTTCAGAGAGTTGCCTTTTAATCCTATTTGATGACCTGGAGGGTTTGATTGTGGTATAACGTGGATTCATCAAACTGGCTTCCTTTCTGGGAGATTTTAGTGGGCCAGCACTCAGCTCCCAACTCCTAAACTGCATACTCTTTTATTGGGGCCTGACTTTGTTCTCCGGCTGGTCGAGGTTTGTAGACCACTGCAATAGTGTGGGCTGAGGTGCAGCAGCTACAACAGAGTGCTAGCAGATACAGGGGTGCCTGCCTCCCTGCAGGTGTTTACTGCAGTGGCTCAGGTCAGGTAGCTGTGGGGCAAGCCAGGGTGGGTGGCCCTGTTGGAGACTGTGTGCACTGTTGCACTGGAGGTGGTGTTGGGTTGCTGTGGGGTACTGGCCAGTGCATGTCTCAGCGTGTTCTCTGTGCCCATGAACAGAAGTGATCACTCAGGGTGTGGGAGGATCCTCTGTTCTTTGCTCAGTTTTAGTTCAATGGTGGGGCACAGGCATGGGTGAGGTTTGCTGGGTCTGTGCCCACAATGGTTCCATCTACAATGGTGTCAGCAAGGGTTGGGTGGGGAGCATACTGCACATCCGCATGCTGGTAGGGCAAGTAAAGCCTGTGTAGACATGTGTCAGCAAAGTGATGTGGGGAATTGGAGTGGGCTGGGGAAGCTGTAGTATGGAGAGGGAAAGTGCAGGTTGGTGTTCAGCCATAGAAGCCACCTCATTGGAGCTCTCTGCTGGTCAGGTATGGTTTGCTGGTGCAGAAGCTATGGTGTGAAACCCCAGGCACCAGAGACTGCTCTGTAAGCAGGTATAGCCAGGATGATTCCCTGGGAGAAGCCAGAAGACCAAGGAGAGTGCTCAGGTCATATCAGCCCCATGTGATGTGCAAGAATGCCCTGCAGAGATCAGGTCTGACTATTCCCCTAGGGCTAAAGTCTTTTTTTGGGAGCAAGTCTAGCCTAGAGGGATAGCCTGGATACATTCCACTACAAACACTCCTTCACCAAACCCTCTGGGCTCCACCTCAGGTGGCTTGCTGCCCCACCACTTCTCTAAGCAGCTCTCTCTGCCACCTCAAGTGTCTGTGAGTGGTTGAGGAGTCCCCTCCTGCATGATTCCAGAGGCCTGTGGCAGCAGCAGGTTGCTCCTTGCCAGTTCAGCTCACGCATTCCCCTGGAGCTGTTGCAGTTCAAAAATGAGTCCCAGTGTATGGTAGCCCATGTGGGGTTCCCAGCTTTCTCCCCCTTCAGCCTAGCTTCTGTGTTTTCCCTCCATCCACTCTCAATGCCTTCCCTCTGAAGATTTATTAACAGCATGCCAGTCATCTCACTCCCGCCATGGGAGCTGTTCCACTTGTTTGCATCTACTCGGCCATCTTGCCCTCCCCAACTACTTATGAAATTTGAGTGGAAATATCGTTCTTATAATGTTGCTTTGCGCTAGTTTGCTTTTGTTTCATAACAAAGTACGACTAACTTGGTAGCTGAAAACAATGTCCATTTATTAGCTCACAATTCATAGGTCAGAAACCCAGCATGGCATAATGTATGGCATCAGGGCATTTCAAAGGCTGAAATCAAGGTGTTGTCTGGACTGACTTCTGATCTAAATTCTCTGGTGAAAAATCCACTTTCAAGTTTATGCTTCTTGTTGGAAGAATTAAGTTCGTAGATGTTGTTGTACTGAGGCACCCATTTTCTTGCTGGCTGTCAGCTGGAAACTGCCCTGAGCTCCTAGTGGCTGACTGCCATTCCTTGCCATATATTCCCCATTATCTTCAAGCCAGTAATGGCATATCAAGTCCTTTTCATGCTTCAGATTTCTGAGTTGTTGTTTTTGACCTCATGTGGCCTCACGTGATTAGTCCATTTAGATAATAACCCTATTTAAGGTTATTAAGGTTAGAAACCCCATGTGATTAGCCCATTTCATGAGGCTAATGAAACAGGACTTTAATTTCATCTGCAAAATTTCTTTACATCATGAAATCTAATCTCATTGGAATTAGTGTGATTCAAGTACATGTTTCCACACCGTGGTCTTCAAGATATTTCAAGTCAACTGCCCCAGGACTTCAGGAGTCCAGAGTATCTAATGATTTGTATTGAGCTGGAGACTCAACTATGGAAGCAAGAGGAGTGAATTCACACTCACACACACACACACACACACACACCACCGAAACCTTAGAGCAGGGGTCCTCAACCCCCACTGGTCCATGGTCTGTTAGGAACTGGGCATCACACCAGGAGGTGAATGGTGGGCAAGCAAGCATTACCACCTAAGCTCTGCCTCCTGTCAGATTAGCAGCGGCCTTAGATTATCTTAGGAGTGTGAACCCTCTTGTGAATGGTGCATGCGATGGATCTAGGTTGTGTGCTCCTTATGAGATGGAACAACTTCATCCTGAAACCATCTCCCTCACACATACACCATCCGTGGAAAAACTGTCATCCATTAAGCAGGTCCCAGATGCCAAGAAGTTTGGGGACCTCTTCCTTAGAGGGATGACTCTGCTATCTATTGGGATTAGTAGATATCATCCAAACAGCTTAGGACTAGTCTGTTGACACCACTTACAAAACACAAGGGCAATTAAACTCTGGAGAATTTACCTCACAAAGTATTTGTGCTAACCCTGCATTTGCCACTCACTGATAGGACTGGAGGTTCCACTGGGACACCTAAACCACACATGCCCTGAATAAGGTCATCCTTTGCAAGAATTCCTCTCTCTCTCTCTCTCTCTCTGTAATCTCTCTGGGGCCCAGAAGTAGAGAAATGCCAGAAGTTTGAGTAGTAGAAATATATGAATGATCTCACTTTTGCTATTTTCTTCCAATTTCATTGTTTCAGGCATTTGGAAATACTGGATTCTATTGTTTGTCAAAAGGTAGATGACATCAACTTGAAGGTGCTGCTTTCTCCTGACTTTCTACAGTGGCTCCAGTGTGAAGCAATACTTGATACTCCTACCCTGTCTCAACTCAGATATTCTGACTCACAGGTATTATGCTGGCTGTCATTACTTTTGTGTGGGTACAAAATAAATAAACTTGAACTACCACAGGACCATGTGGGTGAAGAATGTGACTACTAGTTCTGAGTAATTGCTAAGGTGATCACCCAGCTATGGGACAGAATCTATGATGCTTCTAGAAATAAATGTTTCCCAGAGAACATAGAGGCAGGGAATGAGAGTCATACATATTAACAGTCTTTCATCTGGATCCTTCCAGGAAGTCTGTCACCCAGGTTGCTCTGGATTTGTTGTGCATGCTCACAGAGGCTGACTTTTTCCATTAATACTTCATGATGCTATGTTTTCATTAGATACCAAATAAGGCAAGGGAGAACTCTACTCATTTCAATACCTTTTAAAATGCAACCTACTTTAAGATCCTACCAACCTCCTGGCATGTTCCATCAGGCCATACCGCCCTTTCCTGTGAAACAAACCAGTGCCAAAAATAGACTTCACATCTCCAAAGTTAGCATGCCATGTTGAACACATCTCCCATCATAGAGAATGAGAAGAATTTTCTAGATTTTGGAGAAGGTTTGAGAGATTTTCTCGGACCTTCATCACACAGCCACTCCAAGTTATCTGGGCCCCCCTTCCAAGTTTTCATGACTACCCTCCGGCCATGATGTAAAAACAAACAAACAAAAAAACTTCCTGTGGAATAGTAGCAATAGTACTACATGGTATCAGACATGGTATTTTTCCATATTATTGAGAGAGCTTCAGGTATTAATCATAACCGTTTTTTCCTAGACACGAATCAATTCATCCTGCTGTGCCTTCTTAAGGAAGTCAGCAACTAGCCTTGCATATCCAAAGGGGTGAGATGATAGGTATTGCTGACAAAGTGGGCTGTGATGCACAGAGCTCACCAGTTCAAAGGGTGACAGACTATAAGGTAACCATTACTTCATCCAAAACAACTCCCTTGCAAACTAGCCTTGGTGAAAGTGGTTTAGTCTCTTGCAGAAGAGAATAATTTGCGAACTCAAACTTTTTCTATAAAAAATCTGCAAAAAACAAGTATGGTAGGCTATTAAACCTGGTAGAATGCTGATGTGGCTCATCAGGACTGGAAGCTATTTGTCTATGTTGTTATCATACAGCTGCAACTGTAATACTTGGGCTCTAATCCCAGGAAACTCCAGGAAAGGAGCTAATGTTATCCCAACAATGACTGCTGAAGTTGGGGAACAGGGATGGAAGTCAAGGTTTCTCCATATTCTACAGCTATGAGCAAAAAGCTTCTACACTGTACAAAACTTGGTCAGGCTAGGGTTTATCCTGTCTTATTCATAATCATGCAGTTTATAAAACCTCACAGCCCAAGAAAGAGCCAATGTCTCTCTCTTAAATTCTGACACACAGCCCAGATAAATCCTGGCAGATTCTAATTTTATTGTATTTCCCTCATAAAACAGGATCTTATAATCTATATCCTTGGTATTTTTTTGAGTGAAGTAGGGAAAATCATACCCCCGCTGCTGCTTCTGTTTTGAAAGTTTCCTCATGCTATTAGGTCATTCACTCTTATTTGCTTAAGAAATATGCTGATTTCATTTATGATTTTTCATCTATTTTCACAATGCTCCTTGTTTTTTTACACTGCCTTTGTCAAATGTCAATTTTAATGTCCTAATAGGTTATTAAAATGATTTGAATAGATGTCCCAATTTTTCCAAAATCTAGAAAAATCTGCAGAAGAAAGAAACTATTCATCTTGGTATTTTTGCTCAAACCATCTAAAAACATTACTTAGGACTCACGACATTATCTTAAATTATAATTTTAATTTATAAGTTAATTATAAATCTATTTAAGTTTTGGTAATTAATTTCTTTCTAATAAAGCATTCATTCATCTCTTTTCAAAATTAGCTCATATTTCTTCAAAATGTTTTGATGTACTCTTTAAAAATCTCCTCTAAATGCAAATTTTGTCAGTTTTCCAAATTTAATCATTGTTTACTTATGATTTTTTGATGAGTCTATCCAGATATGGGTCTATTTTATTTGTATTTTAAAATAATTAGCATTTAATTGTATTGATCACTTTTTTCTTTGTTTACTATTTTATTAATATTTACTTTTACCCTTAGTTCTGCTTTCTGCTATATTTTTTAGTTTACTGAGTAATTTGAAAATGTTTCTAGCCTCTTGTTTTGAATAGTTCATTTATTTTCAATATAACTGGATTAATGACTAATGCTTTAAAGGTTATAAATTTTCCCCTAAATATTATTTGAATTGCATCCTACATGTTTTTAGTAGGTAACACTTCTGTTGATTTTCAAGTCTACACACTTGGTAATTTCAATTATGTGTTCTTTTTTAATTCAAGAGTTGGCCAGAAGTGATTAATTTTTACTTTTGCTGTCTTCTGGCTTTAATTTCTAATTTTATTGCATGTGATCATAGAACAGAATCTTATCACCTGTATCCTTGGCAATTTTTTTGTCTTTACTTGTAGTCTTGTATTGAGTAAACTCAAATTTAATAATTAGTAGAGGCTAAAAAGGAATGTTTATTCAATTTGGGGGAGGTGTTCAGATTTTATACACATATTCAAAGTTTGTGAATTACCTCATTTATATATTTGCCAATACAGCTAATTTTTTTATTTTGTCTATCAAATTTAGAGTAAAATGTGCTAAAAATATTTCAGTGTGATAAATAATTGGTTAATTTAGCATCAAAATCTTTTGATGTTTGTTACATATTTAGGATCATGTTGTTAAGATTTATTCAATGAGCTTGGGAAACTTTTCTAAAAAATACATGTTCCTGGACCCTGAAACCTAGACTGACTGAAGAAGAGATTCAGAGTGTTGAGTTTACATGTCTGTATTTTCGTAAGTTTCTAAGTTAAGGAATTTAGGACCTAGTTATTGCAGTTTTTTAAAAACTTTCTGCCTAGATGGCCTCATTTATACCTATGATGCTAAAAATGATAATATTCATAGATACATATTCCAATTTAAATGTTTACTTTGTATTCCAGATATGCTACAATCTTGACATGTCACCTTGGATGTTTCACAAGAATTTCAGTTTTAAAATGACCAGAATTGAACTCCTGATATTTATTATCCCTGATATTTATGATCTTCCACATTTCAGCAAAGAGAAATTATACATACCCAGTTGCTCAAAAGAGAATCCTTAGATTCCTGCTTCATTTTCCAGTTTCCTTTTCCTACTTTTACCCACCTCAAGAATAAGTACCACTATTTATTTCTCCAAAATTTGGGTCATATTTGTCCACTTGTCTTTATTCACAGTTCCATCACACTAGCCCAAATCACAACCATTCTTTTTTTGGACTGTTGTGATCATTTCAGATTGTTCTCCAAAATTCTGGAAAACATTTATAAGGTAAATTTTTACATTTTTAGTTTTTTATATATAAATCTTCAATAAATTTCCATTACAATTTAAATAAAACCTAAACCTTTATCACCTAATTCCTACATGATCCTGCCCCTAATTATCTGTGTGTTGTCATGACGCTCTACTGTTACCCTGCTTTCTCTTCCTTCCTACGATTCAACTATACAGGTCTCCATCCTTCTGTTTCTACTCTTGAAGCCAAGGGCTAGTCCCTCTGCTGGAATTTCTTTGTGCTTATCATAACCTTCATCTTTTGCAATTTCTAGTGCCCAAGCCCCATGTATCTACTTCATATTCAGTTTAATGCTGTTTCTTCATGCAAACCTTCCCTCTCCATCACTACTTCGGTTCTATTTAATGATACTATAGCTCCCTGAAAATCTCCTTCATGAAAATTCTTGCACTTATAATTTCAATACCTACAATGCAGAAGGCCAAGGAAGCTCTTTGTCTAATTCAATACTCTATTACCAATGTACAGCAGAGTGCTGGCACAGAGTAGGAATATAAATAAATAAATAAATGAATACAGCAATAATTAGAGTTTTGTTTGATGGATTCTTTGAAACTTACAAGGAAAGAATACAGAGGTTTGAGGATAGTAGAAAAGTCCAATGTCACAGTAGGCAAAACTGTTGAACTTCTTATCAGTAACATAAAATTCACTTGCCTACACTGTGTGTATTTATGTGTGTAAATGATACAGTACTATATGCATGTATCTATATACATATACATATATACATACATGTTTCAAATATGTCAAAATATTCATCTTGTATAATATATAAATGTACACACATACATCTATTGTGACCTATTGCATGTGTGTCTGTGTACAGAGACAGAACAGAAAGACAGAAGCAGATTATATACCTACATACGTGTATTACATACCTATATCCATGTATGCAGGCATGTAGATGAAAGAGAGGGAGGAGAAATTAGCAAAAGACAAAATTATTTCCCTATATGGATTTTATAAACTTAAAACTACCAAGAGATAAAATCACTATGTATATCTTTGATTTTCCCCTGAAACAAAAATTTACAAGTATAGTTATTAGACCAAAAGGTGGCAACATGCTGATACATATTGACAAATTGTCTTTCTGTAAGTTTTAACATTATGCATCATGCATTAACAATATATGATTGGACCACTAATGAATACTATGCGTTTTAATTTTCACTTTGAAAGATCATTACTAAATGAGTATTTTAAAACGTGCTACTCTACTCTTGCTTTAACTTTTATTTATTTGATGAACTGAAGGTTGAATATAGTTTAACATTCATTAGAGATCCCTACTTCTTTTGAGATTTTCTTTCACCCTCTCTACTCTTTTCTACTTTTGTGTGTTTATTGTTTCTTAATATTTAAAAATTCTTTATCTACTAAGGTTATTTATAAACTTTGTTTCTCATGTGTAGATATTTTCTTTTATATATAAAATCTATTAGTTCTTTACAATGTACTTCTTTATGTTAAACGTTAGAATGAGCATCCCTAGTTCAAGAATAAATATTTATATTTTTTCCAATTCTTTTAGTATTCATTCATTTTGCAATAATTTTCCTTTTACATCTAATTTTTTAATACTGAAAAACTATGACAAATTCTATTAAAACTAAGAATTTCAATTTTAGTATGAGTCAGCCTAAAGAGTTATTATTTTCATTCAAAATATTTTAAGAAAATAATGATGTCTCAGGGAGATCGGTGCTCTTGAACCATACCAAGGAAAAATAAGGTGGCATTGAGGATACAGTCAGCTTAAAGATTCAACTTAAAGTTGATCATACTAAGCAGAGAATCTCTAGATGTGAAGGTGGATTTATTACACCCATATCTCTGAACAACTGCCTACATTCTTCTTGAGCTTATCTCTTTCATTATTAAAATACATTTCTCAGCTTATCACTTGCTTTTAGATAGTAGACAGTTGAACAAAATCAAAGAAACATTGAGTTATTTGTTTGTAAGTGGAAAGGAGATGCACAGCTATTTTGAAATTTGATAAAAGTCACTTTAATATTCAAAGGCTAAAATGGATAATTCATAAATCCTCCAGATGTCTTTGGGTTAAGCTTTATTTTAACTTTGTTCCTAGAGAATCTGGAGTTTAAAGATGGAATTTACAATTTCTAAAAATGTATATAATGCAGATAATTGTTATTTTATATGAATCTTCTAATAAAATTTTATAGTCAACTTTCCTCTCTCTCTCTCTTATGACCCCTTTATTTGCCAAATCTTCACAAGGCTATGAATTATTGTGACTGCCTTATCCAAAATAATAAATTCAGTTTATCTGGTAAAAGCAGATGCTAAAGCTAGATTCAGTAATTATCACATAAAATGGAGCTATACATATGTATGACTTTATCAGGTAATACTGGGTACTGAATATTTATCCCTCAAGCCACAATGGCTTCATATTATAAATTTATGATTTCTTGGTATCCACTATACAGAATGCTTCTAGCATTCAAATGGGCAAATCCCGCCTCTCTCTTTTTTTGAGGGTTATAGTGAATATTTAAATATATATGTGTTTGTACATATATGTTTACATCTACGCTTATGTTACTTTTGGTCTGTTAAGTACAATTACTCAGAGGTTGACGATCATGTATGAGAAAAAGAAAGGAAGCAAAAGGCTCTCTAAAACTACATAAAATTTAAGATGTTCCTTCCAAAGAATAATTTGTGTCTGGAGGTTAACAAACAGGCAAAATAAAAATGCTGAATAGAGCCACATAGCACCTCTTCATAAAATAAGAATGGTTGGCAGTGACATTGAGGCATAGCATTTTAAATATTTCATGGATTTTTCTTTAAGGGGATCAATGTAGGTAAAATTTGTAGAATCTCATATAAAACCTGCTAAGGTTTCTTTGTAATTACAAAGGACAAAATAGGTTTTATCCTTTAGAAAGAAGTTTTTTTGTTTGTTTGTTTGTTTGTTTTTTTGTTTTTGTTTTTTTTTTGACACAAGTACAGGCACTTCTGCCTCATTTTGGAAAGTACTCTATAAGGAATGGCTGTTCCTATGGTACAGAAGGGAACTAACAAATAACTCAAGGCAAGAGATTTTCACAGTGTCAAAGCATTCTTTGTATTGCCTGGGTGAATTTCCAGGTACCATTAGCTAAAGTGAAGATAGTTATTACTCTGTTTTTTTTCTCTGTCCTAAGGTGACACTTACCCTTATTCCTGCCTTTCAGATGATGACCTAATTTCCTATTTCACGGAGAAAGCTGAAGAAAACAGAAATCAGCTCCAACAAGCTGTCACCCATCTCATCCAAACCCCACCTACTCTGTGCCGCTACGCTCCACCCTGTCACTCGGGAACTTCAGCCTCACTCCCTTCTGCCCACTCAAGCGAATCTGGCCTCCGTCTCCTGCATCAAGATTTTCCTTTCTCATAATTCCTATCAAATTATTGTTATTTCTTCCATCTTAAAATATCCGTTTGACCCTATTTCTACCACTTCTTTCTTCTTCTCCTTCCGCTTACAGAAAATTCTGAATTATTCATTTCTATTATTTCCCAATTCCCTCATTGCATTCTCTCCTGAAGCCACTGTGGTGCCTTTTAAGCCTCACCTTTTTTTTTTCTGCATCTGAGCAAGCTGATAAGAAAGACTGCATGCTATGTTCTTTGGCACCAATGGGAGTTTCACACCTTTGAAAGTCTGGGAAGCGTCAACCTAGCCCCACCTCTTAGCCATAATGTTACCCCCCACTGAGTCTCTTTTCTCAGCTCTCAAGCCACTTTGGATTGCTTTGATAACCACATTATAGGAATAATAAAGCTTTTCAGACTCTCCTGGCATTTGTGTGGTATATTAGGACATCACACTCCCTATGTTACTCTGGCCCCTCTAACTGCTCCTTTTCACTCTCCTGTGTTGATTCCTCCTCATTGCCTTCATCCTTAACAAGTGAATGACCCAGGCAGGGCTCAGTTCTGGAATCACTTTTCTCTATATCTTCACTTCATCATGGTCTTATTCAGACATATAAAAAGTTTTTGTGCTGATGACTCTTAAATTTTTTTCATTATCTCAAATCTCTTCCCTAATAGTTGGATTTATAGATTCAACTATGTGTTCCATATCTGCTATGTACTCTCATGTGTCACGTAACAATGGGGATAGATTCTGAGAAATGCCTTCTGAGGTAATTTTATCATTGTGTGAACATCACAGATCATACTTAAACAAACCTAGATTGTATGGCCTACTACGTACTTGGGCTACAAACCTGTAATGCATGGTACTGTTCTGAACATTGTTGGCAATTGTAACACAATGGCAATTATTTGTGTAGCTAAACACAGAAAGGTTACAATAAAATGTGGTATAAAAGAAAAAAGATGGTACATCTCGGTGGGACACATACCATGAATGAAGCTTGCAGGACTGAGAATTGCTCTGGGTGAGTCTGTGAGTGAGTGTGGTGAGTGAGTGTGAAGGCCTAGGACATTATCGTACACTACTGTAGACTTTATAAACACTGTACACTTAGGCTACACTGAATTTATTTAATAATTTTTCTTTCATTCTTAGTAAATTAAACTTTACTTACTGTAAGTTTTTTACTGTATAACTTTTTATAAAAAATTATTGACTTTTTTAACCTTTAGCTTAAAACACAAACACATTGTACAGCTGTAGAGAAATATTGTCTTTCTTTATATCCTTATTCTATAAGCTTTTTCTATTTGTTAAAATTGTATTTTATGATTTTTTTACTTTTTAAATTTTTCTATTAAAAACTAAGACACAGGGGGAGGAGCCAAGATGGCCGAATAGGAACAGCTCCGGTCTACAGCTCCCAGCGTGAGCGATGCAGAAGACGGGTGATTTCTGCATTTCCATCTGAGGTACCGTGTTCAACTCACTAGGGAGTGCCAGACAGTGGGCGAAGGTCAGTGGGTGAGTGCACCGTGCGCCAGCCGAAGCAGGGGCGAGGCATTGCCTCACTCGGGAAGTGCAAGGGGTCAGGGAGTTCCCTTTCCAGGGGTGACAGAGGCACCTGGAAAATTGGGCCACTCCCACCCGAATACTGTGCTTTTCCGACGGGCTTAGGAAACGGTGCCCCAGGAGAGTATAGCCCGCACCTGGCTCAGAGGGTCCTACGCCCACGGAGTCTCGCTGATTGCTAGCACAGCAGTCTGAGATCAAACAGCAAGTCGGCAGCGAGGCTGGGGGAGGGGTGCCCGCCATTGCCCAGGCTCGCTTAGGTAAACAAAGCAGCCAGGACGCTTGAACTGGGTGGAGCCCACCACAGCTCAAGGAGGCCTGCCTGCCTCTGTAGGCTCCAGCTCTGGGGGCAGGGCACAGACAAACAAAAAGACAGCAGTAACCTCTGCAGACTTAAATGTCCCTGTCTGACAGCTTTGAGGAGAGCAGTGGTTCTCCCAGCACGCAACTGGAGATCTGAGAACGGGCTGACTGCCTCCTCAAGTGGGTCCCTGACCCCTGACCCCCGAGCAGCCTAACTGGGAGGCACCCCCCAGCAGGGGCAGACTGATACCTCACCCGGCCGGCCAGGTACTCCAACAGACCTGCAGCTGAGGGTCCTGTCTGTTAGAAGGAAAACTAACAGAAAGGACATCCACACCAAAAACCCATCTGTACATCACCATCATCAAAGACCAAAAGTAGATAAAACCACAAAGATGGGGAAAAAACAGAGCAGAAAAACTGGAAACTCTAAAAACCAGAGTACCTCTCCTCCTCCAAAGGAACGCAGTTCCTTACCAGCAACGGAACAAAGCTGGACGGAGAATGACTTTGACGAGCTGAGAAAAGAAGGCTTCAGACGATCAAATTACTCCGAGCTATGGGAGGATATTCAAACCAAAGGCAAAGAAGTTGAAAACTTTGAAAAAAATTTAGAAGAATGTATAACTAGAATAAACAATACAGAGAAGTGCTTAAAGGAGCTGATGGAGCTGAAAACCAAGGCTCGAGAACTATGTGAAGAATGCAGAAGCCTCAGGAGCCGATGCAATCAAATGGAAGAAAGGGTATCAGCCCTGGAAGATGAAATGAATGAAATGAAGTGAGAAGGGAAGTTTAGAGAAAAAAGAATAAAAAGAAACGAGCAAAGCCTCCAAGAAATGTGGGACTATGTGAAAAGACCAAATCTACGTCTGATTGGTGTACCTGAAAGTGACGGGGAGAATGGAAACAAGTTGGAAAACACTCTGCAGGATATTATCCAGGAGAACTTCCCCAATCTAGCAAGGCAGGCCAACATTCAGATTCAGGAAATACAGAGAATGCCACAAAGATACTCCTCGAGAAGAGCAACTCCAAGACACATAATTGTCAGATTCACCAAAGTTGAAATGAAGGAAAAAATGTTAAGGGCAGCCAGAGAGAAAGGTCGGGTTACCATCAAAGGGAAGCCCATCAGACTAACAGCGGATCCCTCGGCAGAAATGCTACAAGCCAGAAGAGAGTGGGGGCCAATATTCAACATTCTTCAAGAAAAGAATTTTCAACCCAGAATTTCATATCCTGCCAAACTAAGCTTCATAAGTGAAGGAGAAATAAAATACTTTACAGACAAGCAAATGCTGAGAGATTTTGTCACCACCAGGCCTGCCCTAAAAGAGCTCCTGAAGGAAGCGCTAAACATGGAAAGGCACAACCGGTACCAGCCACTGCAAAATCATACCGAAATGTAAAGACCATCAAGACTAGGAAGAGACTGCATCAACTAACGAGCAAAATAACCAGCTAACATCATAATGACAGGATCAGATTCACACATAACAATATTAACTTTAAATGTAAATGGACAAAATGCTGCAATTAAAAGACACAGACTGGCAAATTGGATAAAGACTCAAGACCCATCAGTGTGCTGTATTCAGGAAACCCATCTCACGTGCAGAGACACACATATGCTCAAAATAAAAGGATGGAGGAAGATCTACCAAGCAAATGGAAAACAAAAAAAGGCAGGGGTTGCAATCCTAGTCTCTGATAAAACAGACTTTAAACCAACAAAGATCAAAAGAGACAAAGAAGGCCATTACATAATGGTAAAGGGATTAATTCAACAAGAAGAGCTAACTATGCTAAATATATATGCAGCCAATACAGGAGCACCCAGATTCATAAAGCAAGTCCTGAGTGACCTACAAAGAGACTTAGACTCCCACACATTAATAATGGGAGACTTTAACACCCCACTGTCAGCATTAGACAGATCAATGAAACAGAAAATCAACAAGGATACCCAGGAATTGAACTCAGCTCTGCACCACGCAGACCTAATAGACATCTACAGAACTCTCCACTCCAAATCAACAGAATATACATTTTTTTCAGCACCACACCACACCTATTCCAAAATTGACCATATACTTGGAAGTAAAACTCTCCTTAATAAATGTAAAAGAACAGAAATTATAACAAACTATCTCTCAGATCACAGTGCAATCAAGCTAGAACTCAGGATTAAGAATCTCACTCAAAACCACTCAACTACGTGGAAACTGAACAACCTGCTCCTGAATGACTACTGGGTACATAACGAAATGAAGGCAGAAATAAAGATGTTCTTTGAAACCAACGAGAACCAAGACACAACATACCAGAATCTCTGGAATGCATTCAAAGCAGTGTGTAGAGGGAAATTTATATCACTAAATGCCCACAAGAGAAAGCAGGAAAGATCCAAAATTGACACCCTAACATCACAATTAAAAGAACTAGAAAAGCAAGAGCAAACACATTCAAAAGCTAGCAGAAGGCAAGAAATAACTAAAATCAGAGCAGAACTGAAGGAAATAGAGACACAAAAAACCCTTCAAAAAATAAATGAATCCAGAAGCTGGTTTTTTGAAAGGATCAACAAAATTGATAGACTGCTAGCAAGATTAATAAAGAAAAAAAGAGAGAAGAATCAAATAGATGCAATAAAAAATGATAAAGGGGATATCACCACCGATCCCACAGAAATACAAACTACCATCAGAGAATATTACAAACACCTCTATGCAAATAAACTAGAAAATCTAGAAGAAATGGATAAATTCCTCGACACATACACCCTCCCAAGACTAAACCAGGAAGAAGTTGAATCTCTGAATAGACCAATAACAGGAGCTGAAATTGTGGCAATAATCAATAGCTTACCAACCAAAAAAAGTCCAGGACCAGATGGGTTCACAGCCGAATTCCACCAGAGGTACAAGGAGGAGCTGGTACCATTCCTTCTGAAACTATTCCAATCAATAGAAAAAGAGGGAATCCTCCCTAACTCATTTTATGAGGCCAGCATCATCCTGATACCAAAGCCTGGCAGAGACACAACAAAAAAAGAGAATTTTAGACCAATATCCTTGATGAACATTGATGCAAAAATCCTCAATAAAATACTGGCAAACAGAATCCAGCAGCACATCAAAAAGCTTATCCACCATGATCAAGTGGGCTTCATCCCTGGGATGCAAGGCTGGTTCAATATACGCAAATCAATAAATGTAATCCAGCATATAAACAGAACCAAAGTCAAAAATCATATGATTATCTCAATAGATGCAGAAAAGGCCTTTGACAAAATTCAACAACCCTTCATGCTAAAAACTCTCAATAAATTAGGTATTGATGGGTCATATCTCAAAATAATAAGAGCTATTTATGACAGACCCACAGCCAATATCATACTGAATGGGCAAAAACTGGAAACATTCCCTTTGAAAACTGGCACAAGACAGGGATGCCCTCTCTCACCACTCCTATTCAACATAGTGTTGGAAGTTCTGGCCAGGGCAATTAGGCAAGAGAAGGAAATCAAGGGTATTCAATTAGGAAAAGAGGAAGTCAAATTGTCCCTGTTTGCAGATGACATGATAGTATATCTAGAAAACCCCATTGTCTCAGCCCAAAATCTCCTTAAGCTGATAAGCAACTTCAGCAAAGTCTCAGGATACAAAATCAATGTACAAAAATCACAAGCATTCTTATACATCAATAACAGACAAACAGAGAGCCAAATCATGAGTGAACTCCCATTCACAATTGCTTCAAAGAGAATAAAATACCTAGGAATCCAACTTACAAGGGATGTGAAGGACCTCTTCAAGGAGAACTACAAACCACTGCTCAAGGAAATAAAAGATGATACAAACAAATGGAAGAACATTCCATGCTCATGGGTAGGAAGAATCAATATCATGAAAATGGCCATCCTTCCCAAGGTAATTTACAGATTCAATGCCATCCCCATCAAGTTACCAATGACTTTCTTCACAGAATTGGAAAAAACTACTTTCAAGTTCATATGGAACCAAAAAAGAGCCCGCATCACCAAGTCAATCCTAAGCCAAAAGAACAAAGCTGGAGGCATCACGCTACCTGACTTCAAACTATACTACAAGGCTACAGTAACCAAAACAGCATGGTACTGGTACCAAAACAGAGATATAGATCAATGGAACAGAACAGAGCCGTCAGAAATAATGCCACATACCTACAACTATCTGATCTTTGACAAACCTGACAAAGACAAGAAATGGGGAAAGGATTCCCTATTTAATAAATGGTGCTGGGAAAACTGGCTAGCCATATGGAGAAAGCTGAAACTGGATCCCTTCCTTACACCTTATACAAAAATCAATTCAAGATGGATTAAAGACTTAAATGTTAGACCTAAAACCATAAAAACCCTAGAAGAAAACCTAGGCATTACCATTCAGGACATAGGCATGGGCAAGGACTTCATGTCTAAAACACCAAAAGCAATGGCAACAAAAGCCAAAATTGACAAATGGGATCTAATTAAACTAAAGAGCTTCTGCACAGCAAAGGAAACTACCATCAGAGTGAACAGGCAACCTACAAAATGGGAGAAAATTTTTGCAACCTACTCATCTGACAAAGGGCTAATATCCAGAATCTACAATGAACTCCAACAAATTTACAAGAAAAAAACAAACAACCCCATCAAAAAGTGGGCGAAGGACATGAACAGACACTTCTCAAAAGAAGACATTTATGCAGCCAAAAAACACATGAAAAAATGCTCACCATCACTGGCCATCAGAGAAATGCAAATCAAAACCACAATGAGATACCATCTCACACCAGTTAGAATGGCAATCATTAAAAAGTCAGGAAACAACAGGTGCTGGAGAGGATGTGGAGAAATAGGAACACTTTTACACTGTTGGTGGGACTGTAAACTAGTTCAACCCTTTTGGAAGTCAGTGTGGCGATTCCTCAGGGATCTAGAACTAGAAATTCCATTTGACCCAGCCATCCCATTACTGGGTATATACCCAAAGGACTATAAATCATGCTGCTATAAAGACACATGCACACGTATGTTTATTGCGGCATTATTCACAATAGCAAAGACTTGGAACCAACCCAAATGTCCAACAATGATAGACTGGATTAAGAAAATGTGGCACATATACACCATGGAATACTATGCAGCCATAAAAAATGATGAGTTCACGTCCTTTGTAGGGACATGGATGAAATTGGAAATCATCATTCTCAGTAAACTATCGCAAGAACAAAAAACCAAACACCGCATATTCTCACTCATAGGTGGGAATTGAACAATGAGAACACATGGACACAGGAAGGGGAACATCACACTTCGGGGACTGTTGTGGGGTGGGGGGAGGGGGGAGGGATAGCATTGGGAGATATACCTAATGCTAGATGACGAGTTGGTGGGTGCAGCGCACCAGCATGGCACATGTATACATATGTAACTTACCTGCAAGTTGCGCACATGTACCATAGAGCCTAAAGTATAATAATAATAATAATAAGAAGAAGAAGAAGAAGAAGAAGAATAAAAACTAAGACACAGGCCGGGCGCAGTGGCTCATGCCTGTAATCCCAGCACTTTAAGAAGCCAAGGCAGGCAGATCACCTGAGGTCGGGAGTTTGAGACCAGCCTGACCAACATGGAGAAACCCCATCTCTACTAAAAAATGCAAAATTAGCCAGGCATGGTGGTGCATGCCTGTAATCCTAGCTACTCGGGAGGCTGAGGCAAGAAAATTGCTTGAACCTGGGAGGCGGAGGTTGCAGTGAGTCGAGATAGCGCCCCCGCACTCCAGCCTGGGCGACAAGAGTGAAACTCTGTCTCAAAAAAACAAAACACACACACACAAAAAAAACAAAAAGAAAAAAAACTAAGACACAAACACACACATTAGCCTAGGCCTATATGAGATCAGGATCATCAATATCACTGCCTTCCACCTCCACATCCTGTCCCATTGGATGGTCTTTAGAGACAATAACAGCCATAGAACTGTCATCTCCTGTGATAACAGTACCTTCTTCTGGAATACCTCCTGAAGGACCTGCCTGAGGCTGTTTACTGTGAACTTTTTTTTTTTTAACGAGTAGAAGGACACTCTAAAATAATGATAAACAGTGCAGTGTAGTAAATACATAAACCAGCAATAGAGTCATTTATCGTCATTATTAAGTACTATAAACTGTGTGTAATTGAATGTGCTATATTTTTGCTATGTTTTTATATAACTGACAGTGAAGAATTATTTACACCCACCTCACCACAAACCTGTGAGTAATGCTTGTGCCATAAGATTAAGAAGACTGTGAAGCCCATAGGCAATAGGAATTTTGCAGCTCCATTATAATTGTATGTGACCACCATGGTATATATAGTTTGCTGTTGACTGAAACATGGTTAGGCCTTGTTACATGTCATTAGCTGGTACATGATGGTATCTCATCAAGTCTCATGGCTTCAAATGCTATTAATAAGCTGATGCTTCTCAAGCTTATATGTTCAAGTTGAATCTCTATCTTTGACTCTAGACTCTGACATCCCTACCTAATAGACACCTTAAAGATAACATGTTAAAAACTGAATTTTTGATTATTTCCTCAAACATGCTCTTCTTATAGTCTTCTTGATATCTGCAGATGACAATTCCAGCTTTCCAGTTGTTCGGATCGAAACATCCGTAAATCTTCTTAAGTTCTTGCTTTTTCTCATGCCCCACTTCAATCAATCAGTAAACCTTATCAGCTGTTCCTTCAAATTACAGGGTTTGCTGTTCCTTCAAATTACAGGGTTTGCATAAAACCTGAAGCCTTTCCAATTTAGACAGGCCACTTCAAGAAACAAAATCAAAAATTTTGAAAATAAAATTAGGCATAAATGTGAATATGTATTTATAACGGAAATCACAATATAATGTAAAATTTGGATAGCTGATAAATGGCAAAAAATTATAAAATACAAAATAAAATAATGTTTTGTTATGTAATTACATATGTTTATAGCATTTCTCCCTATAAATACTAACTTCATGCTCTTTGAATACTTTCTCCTATGATGATTCTTAAAATATTCTTAAAGAGAAGAAAAAGACATTTAACTTCCTCATAACTGTTGATTGAAAATTTAAAATTATTTTTAGTTTGGAAATAAAATTTGTGAAATTTCAGCTTTACAACTTACTTTTGGCTATGCAATACAATTACTAAGTTTATTGGATGGCTTATATTCTAGAAAAGTCTTTGGAATTTGGAATAATCTTTACGTGTTTTCTTTCATATGTGACAAAATTTCAAGGCATCTCAATTTTCATTTAGGGATACTTCAGGTACCTTTGGAATGGATAATATTTATTACATTACCCAGTTTGTCATTGATGCCCCTATTTCAGCGGTTAGTTATGAATTTTAAGTTATTTTCATTGATGCATTTCATGAGAATGCATAAAATACGAGACTTGAAACACAGTTGAACTTACCATTTGTAATAGCACTGTAAGTTGCTGACCTATAATCACAGAAATTATGGTAAATTCTGTTTCATGCTCTTCTCATCAAGATATTTTAAAAATTAAGCTGTTTATAATTTTGTATGCAGAATTATCAAATGCTTCTAACGGGCAGGAACTTCTGTTTTGGCTAGATATTAATCAGAACAAAAACCTGCACTTAAAAATTTACACATCTCATATTTGGAAGAATTTCCCACAGGCTAATTTCTGGCCCAAAAGTTGTTTCTCCTTTGCATTCAGTCCTCCATCCTCTCAACTTTTTATCCACTGCTCCCCATGCATACACGCTAGGAGCCGGAAGACATTCATTTCAAGATACAGGCCTTCTTTGGAAGGAGCCTGTGCAGGGGAGAGTCTCAAAGTTTCATTAGCTTCACAGTTACTTTGCGTCTGTGTGTTTTATCGATTCAGACTCTCTCCGTGTCACCCCACTGCTGCCATCATAAGGCATGCCACAGTCATCTTTCTAAATAGCTTACTCTCTGGTCTTCTTGATTTTTTTCTTTCCCATTCTACATTCTATCACTGTGCAGCAGAGAAAACGATCCTATTAAAACCAACTTGGCTTGTGGTGCCCCCATGCTCAGTATCACATTATGGCTTCCCATCTCACTAATCGTAAAAGGCAGTCTACAGCCGTAAGGTCCTGGCTTAGCTGACTGCTGGTTACCTCTGTGCTCCTATCCCCTATTCCTATCACTTCCTCACTCTACATGAGTCTCCTTGCTAGTTCTCTAACACGGCCAGGCACACTCCTGCCTCCACGTCCGTATACTTGGTGCCCTGCCTGCCTGTCTCTCTCACTTCACTATTTCACTGCTTTCGTGGTTCCATTCTGTCACCTTCTCATGGAGTACTTCCTATTGACTTTTATAACCTAATCACCGTCAAAATAAAATCTACATATGGATATTTACAGTAGAAACACTGCCTCTACTTCTCAACCACCTCTTCACTGAATATTTCTATAACATGTTTATTTCTTGGTTTAGTCATTCAAAATCCTACTTACATATTAAGCCCCAATTTCTTGTCCATTTTCATGAAAGGCTTTCCCTAACACAATAGGATGATGTTTTTTCCTGTGTAAGAACCAATTATTATACTTAGGCAATTTTACTTGTTTGGTATTGGTTTAATCATCTTTAATGAATTTCGTATGTATTTTATGTTATTGTTGGGATGTCTTATTAAGATGTAAAAACAAAACATTGGAAGTTAATGATAAAAATGTCTCCAGGATAAGAAACCATGTTACTTGGGAATAACTGTTATATATTAAATTATTTCAACCTCTGGAAATGTTTTATCTGAGGTATCTTAGTTTTACAGCACATAAATAATTAATCATGCTAGCTCTAATAGGATCCTGACTTACTGTAGTCACAGCCTACCTCCTGTGCTATAAATAAGAAGTGGAATATTCAACTTAAACAATTAAAGGGCAACCTTATGAAAAACATTGGCATATTTTTGTGCAACCATTTGATGTTTCAAGACAAGCTAAATGGCTTAAACTTCGTTTTCATAGATATTACATTTTCAATACTATAATATTATACTTATTAGAAATACAGCAATGAGAATTGTGTCAGCCATAAAATTGTTGTTCAATAAATGTCGGTTGATTATGAATTAAATTAAAAAATCATTCAGAGAATGAATGAGTTGCCATTACCTTCAAAATTTTATTCTTTATGTTCACCCAGCCATCATAACAATTGTTACATTGTCATCAATATTTAGGGCTGTTACTAAGGTGAATGGGCAGCCCTTGTAGGGCTTCAATAACATTTTTATTATCTTTTGATATTTTTCTCTTCCCATTCTCTTTCATTTTAAAAAAATAGTTGAACTATACCATTATTGCTATAGTATATAGCCAGTGCATACTACAGTGCATAAATATATTTTTTCACTCTTATTATCCATTTAAAGTCTGCAATTAGCTATATCTTTAATGCTCCTCAGCAAAGCTTACGTTAGTATTTCTAGTAACTTTTTAGGGAAGAGTCATAGGAACAAAAATTCCTGACTTCTTCATGTTCATAAATTTGGAAGTTAATGATAAAAATGTTTCCAGGACAAGAAACCATGTGACTTGCTTGGGTTATAAGTTTTATATAGTAAATCATTTCAGTGTCTGGAAATGTATTATCTGGTGTATCTTAGTTTTACAACAGACAAATGATTACAACAGACAAATGCATGTGTGCTTTTACACTTAAATTTCTTTTTTTTTTTTCCTGGATATAAAACTCCTTAAATTTCCTCTCACCAAGTTTCTTAAGTATGTTACTTTTTTTTCTGCTGACATAAGCAGTTCTGTAGAAAAGTGTTATAACAATCTAATTTTAATTTTTCTAATAAGTCACCCTATTTTCTGCCTACATGACAAAGGTTTCTTTTCTTTAAAGTTAAATAACCTTACTTAAGTATGTTTTGCTGTTGGTCATTCTGGATCAATATTATTAGTATGTGAATGTGTTTTTAATATGCAGTTACAAATCATTTATGATATCTATTTAGAAAAACTTTTAATTATATTTAATACTTATATCTGTTCTCTTGCTTTGGTTTTCTTTTTCAAGGATTTATAATAAGTTAGATATACTTTGTTTAGCTTTAATATTTAACACTTTTTCTTAATTATTCATTGCCTATTTTATTTGTTTAATCCATTTCAACTTCTATTTCTTTTAAGGAATTAACTGTTGCATGTATTTCTTCTTGTGTTGCTTCTACTTTAGTCTTCATTTCTGTAATAAGTTTTTTCTTTATTTCTTATTCTTTCTGAGTTCTTTTAAAAATTGATTTAAACAATTTTTGTAGGTACATAGTAGGTGTATATATTTATGGGGTACATGAGATGCTATGATACAAGGATTAACATCATTATAAGCACAAAATGAGGAATGGGGTATCCATCCCATCAAACATTTATCCTTTGAATTACAAATAATTCAATTATACTTTTTAAGCTATTTTAAAATGTACAATTAAATTATTATCTATTGTAATCACCTTATTGTGATATCAAATATTAGGTTTTATTATTTCTTTCTATTTTTTGTAACCATTCCCACCACCACCCCACCCCCCAACTATCCTTCCCAGCCTCTGGTAATCATTTTCTATGTTTACAATTTCAATTGTTTTGATTTTTTAGATCCCAGAAATTAGTGAGAACAAGTAATGTTTGTCTTTCTGTGTCTGGCTTATTTCACTTAACATCATGATCTCCAGTTCCATCCATGTTGTTGCAAACGACTGGATGTCATTCTATCTTTTATGACTGAATAGTACGCCATTGTGTATATGTACCACATTTTCTTTATGCATTCATCTGTTGATGGACACTTAGTTGCTTCCAAACAGCAGCTATTGCAAATTGTGCTGCAACAAACATCGGATTGGAAATATCTCTTTGATGCTAATTTCTTTTCTTTTGGTTATATATCCAGCAGTGGGATTGCTGGATCATATGGTAGCTCAATTTTTAGTTTTTTTGAGGAAACTTCAAACTGTTCTCCATAGTGATTGTACTAATTTACACTCCTACCATAAGTGTACAAGGGTTCCCTCTTCTCCACATCCTTGCCAGCATTTGTTATTGCCTGTCTTTTGGATATATGCCATTTTAACTGGGGTGAGATGGTATTTCATTGTAGTTTATTTGCATTTCTCTGATGATCAATGATATTGACCACCTTTTCATATACTTGTTTACCATTTATATGTCTTCTTTTGAGAAATGTCTACTCAAATCTTCGACTGAATTTCTGATTGGATTATTAGACTTTTTTCCTATACAGTTGTTTGAACTCCTTATATATTCTGGTTATTAATCCCTTGTCAGATGAATAGTTTACAAATATTTTCTCTCATTCTATGGGTTGTCTTTTCACTTTGTTGATTGTATCCTTCACTGCGCAGAAGATTTTTAACTTGATGTAATCCAATTTGTCCAGTTTTTCTTTGGTTGCTTCTGCTTGTGGATATTGGTCAAGAAATCTTTGCCTGGAACAATGACCTGGAGATTTTCCCCAGTGTTGTTTTTTTGTTTGTTTGTTTTTGTTTTTGTTTTTGTAGTAGTTCCATAGTTTGAGGTCTTAGATTTCAGTTTTTAATCCATTTTGATTTGGTTTTTGTATGTGGTGATAGATAAGGGTCTAGTTTCACTCTTCCCAGCACCATTTATTTAAGAGACTACCTTTTCCCCAGTGTAAGTTCTTAGAACTATGTCAAAAGTGCTGGTGTTTTGTTGAGAATTTTGGGTCAATGTTTATTAGAAATATTGGACTGTAGTTTTCTTTCTTTTTTTTTTTAATGTGTCTTTGTCTTGTTTAGATATGAGGGTAAGTAATACTGGCCTTGTAGAATGATTTTGGAAGTATTACCTCATCTATTTTTTCAGAGAAGTTTGAGCGAGATTGATATTAATTCTTCTTTAATGGTTTGGTTGAATTCAACACTAAAGCCATCAGGTGTCTGGCTTTTCTTTAGTAGGAGACTTTTTATTATAACTTCAATAATGTTACTTGTTATTGGTCTATTCAGGTTTTGGATTTCTTAAGATTCAATCTTGATAGGTTGTATGTATCTAAGAACATGTCAATTTCTTCTAGATTTTTCAGTGTATTGACATGTAGTTGCTCACAGTAGCCACTAAGGATCCTTCGAATTTCTGTCGTATCAGTTGTAATGTCTCCTTTTTCACTTCTAATTTTATTTATTTGAATTTTCCCTCCTTTTTTCTTGGTCTGGCTAAAGGATTGCCAATTTTGTTTAACTTTTCAAAAAAAAAAACAACTTTTTTGTTTTATTGATCTTTTGTAATTTATTTTATTTTAATTTCATTCATTTCTGGTCTGACCTTTATTATCTATTTTCTTCTACTAATTTTGGGTTTCCTAGTTCTTTGAGATGCATCATTGGACTTTTTGTTTTAAGTTTTTCCTCTTTTTTGATATAGACATTTATAGCTATACATTTACTTCTACTTACTGTTTTTGCTGTATCCCATAGGTTTTGGTATGTTGTTTTTCCCTTATCATTTGTTTCAAGAAATTTTGCCATTTCCTTCTTAATTTATTTATACTGATCATTCAATAGCACATTGTTTAACTTCCATGTATTTTTATAGTGTATAAAATTCCTCTTGTTATTAATTTTAGTTTTATTCCATGGCGGTCAGAAAAGATGCTTGATATTGTTTCATTTTTTTTTAAATGTTTTATGACTTGTTTTGTCACCTAATATATAGTCTATCCTTCAGAACCATCCTTGTGCTGAGGAAAAGAATATGTATTCTGCACCTCTTGGATGAAATGTCCTGTAAATATCTATTAGATTCATTTGGTCTATAGTGCAGATTAAATCTGACGTGGAAGATCTGTCAAATGCTGAAAGTGGGGTGTTAAAGTCTCCAGCTATTATTGTATTGGGGCCTATCTCTCTCTTTAGGTCTAATAACATTTGCTTTATATATCTTGGTGCACCAGCGTTGGGTACATATATATTTTTACAATTGTTATAGCCTCTCACTGAATTGACTCCTTTATCATTATATAGTGACCTGTTTGTCTCTTCCTAGAGTTTTGGTTTTGAAATCTATTTCATCTGATGTAAGTATGGCAAATCCTGCTCCTTTCGGATTCCATTGGTATGAAATATCTTTTTCCATTCCTTTATTTTTAGTCTATGTATGTCTTTCTATGTGAAGTGTGTTTCTTGTAGGCAACAAATTAATTGCATTTCTTGAGTGCTATGTTTCCTCAACACAGCTATTTGAAATTCTCTGTCTAAAAGGTCACGTATCTGTCTATCTCAAGGATTGGTTTCTTGTTGCCTTACATAATTCACTTGGTGAAGTCACATTTTCCTGAATTGTTGTTGATGCTAGGAGATAGTCATTGGTGCCTGGGCATGAAAGAGTTACGTATTTATTGTAGTCTTTACTGTATCAGTCCTTCTTGGGAAGGCTTTTCAGATAATTAAATGGACTTGCGTGTTGTGATCTAAGCTGTATCTGCTTTAGGGGGCATCCCAAGGCAAATAATGCTGTGGTCCTTGAAGACTTGTAGAGGTACAATCTTGATGGTCTTGGACCTGATCCAGGAGAATTCTCTGGATTACCAGGAAGAGACTCTTGTTCTCTTCCCTTAGTTTTTCCCCAAACATACAGAATCTCTTTGTTCTGAGTCACCTAAAGCTGAAGGTTAATTGACACAACAACCCCTGTGGCCACCACTACTATGACTTTGCTGAGTCAAACCTGAAGCCAAAATGGCACTGGGTCTTGCCCAAGGCCTGCTGTAACCACTCCTTGGCTACTACCTAGGTTCATTCAAGGTCCCGAGCCTCTACAATCAGCAGGTGGCAAAGCCAGCCAAGTCTGTGAGTCAAAGACTAGAGTGAAAAACCTTAGAAGTTTCCCTGGGATTCTATTGTATTGTGGCTTAGCTGGTACTGAAACCAAAAGATGCAGTCTTAACCACTATTCTCTCTCATTTCCAAAGGCAGAGGAGCCTCACCTCATTGGCACTGCCTATGAGGAGTACTGCCTACGAGGAGTACTGCCAGACTACCGCTGGTGTTCCCTTAATGCCTAAGGTCTCTTAAGTTGGCTTGTCGTGAATGCTGCCTAGCCTGGGACTCACCCTTCAGAGCAGTGGACTCTGCTCTCGCCCAAGGCAGGTCCAGATATGCCATCCAAAATTATGTCCTGGAATCGAGGACTCTAAGAGCCTGGTTGGTGCTCTACCCCTCTGTGGCTGTTCTAGTACTTAAGGTGCAAGACAAAGTCCCCTTAATTTTCCCTCTGCTCTTTTAAAGTAGAATTTTTGCCCCAAACCCACCACAGCTGGTAATGTGCTGAGTCGCACCAGAGGCCAACAACTCTCAGAGACTCACCCAAGACCCTCAGTGTGGTACCTGGGCATTGCTGCTGGTTATTCAGGGCCCACAGGCTCTTCAGTTAGCAGGTGATGAATGCTGCCAGGACTGGGTCCTTTCCTTCAAGGTAGCAGTTTCCCTTCTGTCCCATGGTATGGCTAGAAATGTTGTCTGCAAGATAGATCCTGGGACAAGGTCTTCACACCTCCAACCAGTTCCCCATCTTGCTGTGGCTGAACTGGTATCCTAGATGCAAGACAAAGTCCTCCCCATGCTTCCTTCTCTCCTCCTCCAGCAGAAGGAAGGGGACTGTTTTAAAGCCTCAAGTTGTGCAGCCTGGGGTTAAAGAAGTGGTGATGCCAGCACTCCCTTGGCTGCCCCAGCTAGCGTCTCAGTATTTTGCATGCCCCTCAGTCCACTATCTCTGGGCCTAGTTAAGCATTAGGATTCACCTTAGAGTTGCAGTCCTTATGTCCTAGACTGCCTTTCAAGTTTACGTGGAGTCACAGAGGGCTGTAGCCTTTGGCGGAGAGGTTTGCAGGCATTTGAGTTTCAACAGCTGGGACTGGTGAGTCCCTTATGGCTCGGGCTAATTTAAGTGCTCTCTCCCTGGGCAGATGTCAGCTAAGTTTGGTCTGATTTTCCTTTCTGCTCTAACAGGACAGCACTGAGTTCAATGCCTCACAAATATTCTGTTCCGCCTTGCCTGGTGCCAGAGACGTTCTCCGCACCATGCCGCTGTTGCCAGGGTTTGGGGGATTGGCGTTGATCAATCAGGACTGTTTTTTTTTCCATCTCTTCAGTGTCTTTTTCAGTGACATGAAGTTAAAACCAGATACTGTGAGTGCAGACCTGATTTTAGGTTCTTATGAAGGTGTATCGTTCTGTGTAGAAGTTGTTAACTTGGTGTCATGAAAGTGTATTTTTCCGTGTAGATAGTTGTTAACTTGGTGTCTTTGTGGGAGCTTTCTATTCTGCCATCTTGCTCTGCCTCCTTTCTTTCTGAGTTCTTTTAACTCTGAGTTATTTTATTCTGTATAATTTTTTTGAGGTTACATATTATTATTTTCCTGTCTTTTGGCTAATTTCAAAAGAGTAAACCATGTTTTTATATATTTTGTTAGTGTGGTTTATGGCATAATTTCATAGTGAAAAAGGATGTTTATTCTGCTCCTTATTATACTTTTTCTTAAACTTTTGCATAAGATTTGAACTCTTCCAGTTCTTTATTTCGATATGAAATTTGTATTTCCAAACTTTCAGGAATTATGAATTAGGCAGAAAATGTACAAAAGTCAAATAATCTAATTCCATAGAAGTTTTATTTGTTGTCTCTGTTTAATGGTTCAAAATAAGTAGCTTGAACTTTTGAGAAGTGCCATTTCTGTTTTCCTCTTTCACTTATATTAATATTTGCATTCTTCCTTTAACTCTACTGTTCTTGACCTCAAATTTGACTCAGTTTCCAGCACTTTCTGCTTTTTGTGCAAATTTATGCAAAAGAAATAATCCTGGTTGGTCAGTTTCAAGAGTTTTTATGTGACAACTCCAGCCTTTTTAGAACTTGCCTTGGGGCATGTGAAATATTAGCTTCAGCTTCTGATTACAAATTCACCACATGCTCTCCAGTGTATATGTGGCAATTTGGAGAATTTTTTCCGTTCTCAGATCCATTGGAAACTCTACTGACTCTCTATGCTGTCCTCTTTCACTGACTCAGATAGTATGCAGGTCTTCTCTTTTTTAGTTGTTTGCTGCTATTTGCATATCTGGTACTAGAGAAGTAACTTGTTATGTATTTTTGTTTTCAATTTTTTTTTGTCTTTCCTATTCTATTGCTATTTATATTTTGTGAGAGGTTCCAGAAAAGCTATTAAAAAAAAGCCATCACCACAATTTTGAAGAATTAAACTAGGCAAAACTTTGAAAAAGTATAAATACAAATAAATTACTTCACACACATTGTCTTACAATAATATTGTTAGGAAAAGTGCTCTGGATGGAGACAAACATCATATTTATAAATTCTGTATATTTCAATGCAAATAAATAGAATTGTCAATGGTCTCCACTCAGCAGAGGTCGTTATCAGCTTACCAGTTATTCCAGCACATGAGAATATTTATCTCATTTAAAAATAGCGTTACAAAGAGAAGCTTCAGTTAAAATGATTAGCAATTTTAAACTCATTGAGCATAAAATGGAAATTTGAAGAAAACTAGAAGTAACATTATTTAAAGACAAATAAACTCTACTGGAAAAAATACCCTAATTTTATAGTGGATATTACTTGTCCATTGCTGTAAGTATGGCTAGGAAACTGATTAAAATATATGTGAATCAATAACAGGGCTAATATTTCTGCATATACTATTTTTAATATTCAGAGAATCAATATTACATTTAAAATTTTTGCCTGGATATAAATTAATAAAGCTACATTTAGGTATAAAAAACTATTTAGTGGTCTATCAATATAATAAATCCCATTTGTTGATTAATAAGCAAGTGTTTGAAGTAATCATGTAATTTTGAATAGTTTGAGTGTTCCCTTTCTTCTTAAAAGCGTCTTCATTTGGAAGATAACTTATATGATTCCAGCCATAATTAACAACAACAAACTAGTAGGGTTAACAGATTAAAGACCACAGTAAAATGAAGTATACTGAAATGGGATTATTAGGACAAGAGAATTAAAAATATAGAAGCATGGTCAGAGAAGAATTTGCCTGGAGTTGAGATTTTGATATTTTGAGATTTTGATTTTTGTGTACTTATTCATAACAGCTATGACTTGGTTATAATCATGCAAATAAGTGAGTTTACATATGATGGAGAAGAGATTTTAAAAGTGAGAAAGTCAACAGACTCAAAACCTAGGATGTTGTATTGATGCTTATAGGAAGAGCCCTAGCCATAAGACATGTCTAATATTTTTAAGGAAGATAAGTAACAGAAATTGTGTACAAAGCTTGTAGATTATAGTCTGATGACATATACTTCATTGGAGGTTATTTATTCTCTTGAAATGCACACATTTATCAAACATGAAAGTTAGATAAATTTTCCATATCAACTATTATTGAACTACATGTGATTTGGAGGCTGTAAAAGGCAGAAGGTAAAAGAGAATGATGTTGCCACAAGACACACCTAGCCTGAGATGAGGAAATGCAACAGAAAAACTTCTAGCCATGAGAATAAGTAGAAAAAAGCAGATAAAACTAGATTTAGAAAACTCTCTCTCAAATTGAGTATACAGTGCAGGTACCCGATTTTATTTGGGTGCTTGGTTTTTAAGCTTTCCTCATAAAGAGTAGTCCTTTATTTGCATGTATTAATCAGTTACTATTTGCTAACACTTTACATTTATTAATTAACTTTAATAATTTAGTAAAATAAATAATTGGATTACCATTTTATAGGAGAACTAAAGTTTAGAGTAATTGTGAATTTTTTCCAATGTCACGTAGCTAGTAGAAGTTAGAACCTGGGTTAAAATTTATCACTGTTATATATTAGAGAGTGATTTATTGTAATTATGTCGTGCTGACTATTCTTATTCACCTTGCTTTTAAAATTTAATTTAATCATTTTAATTAAAGTATTTCTAAGCATACTTACACAATCTCTTATATTCTCCTTCCCTGGGATGTATGGACCAGCAATATGAACTCAATATATTAAAATATTATTGATGTCATCAGAGGTGACACTTGCCCCAAAATAAAAAATACTCATCAGTTATTCATTAAATAGTTATAGAAGAATATTGATTGATACTAATTTTGAATCATAAAAATTAAATGACATTTTATAAATACATATCACATAAAATAGTCTACGTATTGTGTGGGTAAAAATGTAAAATTACAAATTTGCACAGACAAAATTGTTATAAGCTGAATGGTGGAGACAAGAAAGGGACACGGGAAAAGGAAACAAAAATATAGCAACGTATTATTGTTACAGAATTTGTATATGTAAAATATGTGTAATATTAAAATACAAATAAAATATAAATATAAATATCTATATTCAGTATTCTATGTTAATTCTATATGTAAAATAGAAAAGTGTATAGTGAATGAAAATATACACAAATGCATTCATAATGAGCCCCATCACTTATCCCAAAGGATTATGATTAATTGAAAACTATAATAAATACAACTCTACAAAAGTGGAATGGGCTGTTTTTGGAAATTAGCTATGTACTCATCACTGAAGTTGACTTCCAAGTATATTATTTAATAGATAGTCACAGATAAATGTGAAATATGTGACTCTATAGATGTGATTTTTGTATGTCCAATTGTATCTTTCCAAATGATTTGTTTTGAATCTTTTGAAGATGTGTTACTCATCCTCATTTAACTGACTACTAATGACACAAGTGATGTTCACTGTAAAGGTACATTTAAATGCCAGCTCTTAAGATCAGTCTTAACTCCTATAGCATTTGCACAATATGGTACTGATATATGGCAGTTGAGAATTCTGAACATGTTGGGGGCTGCCTGACAAGCAAGTGATAAAAGCATGGAGAAAGTGATTGAGCAAAGGGAAAAAGAAAAAAAAAAGGGAAGTAGATGATTTTAAGGCCTGAAGAACTTTTTCACAAAATTTCTTGAAGTTCTCCTGAGATGGGAGAAGTATTCAGCCCACTCTAATTGAAGAAAGGATTCTTCAAAATTATGGCCTTAGCCCAGGGAGTTAGACTATATCAACTCTTCTATGTGTCATAAATGCATAAGGAAAGACTTCACATAGACCCTCTCCCCTTTTTGATCTGGCCTTTTGCTACATTTTTCTATCAATCATTTTGAAGGTCAAATTCCCCTGAAAAAAGCCTAGATTCGTATTTTGTAGATGAATTGTAATCTTCCCTGTAAATCATCTCTCATTTCTTCAAAATTAAATATCTGTTTATTGTCTACATAAATACATAATTCACAATTTAAATTGAAGCTCTAAATCTCAGATGCTTTATGGAAACAGAATAAAAGACACACCTATCTTTATTCATCTCATTTTAAACTCATTATCACTAGCATGATATAGCCCCTCAGTTCTGCTGGAAACTGTCCTGACTTTCTCGGGTCCATTCATCTCCCACTTTCTCAAATGATGACTTTACCTCTATTCCCTTAACCTGAGTATTGCTTCCTGTCTCACGGAGAAAATATAAATAACATTTACAGAGAAACTCCAAATGTCCTTAACATTACATTTATCAGCCTATATATGGACCCATATTACTGACTTTATCTTCTATTACTAAAGATAAACTATTCCTGCTCCTTCCTAAGGTCATACTTTCCAGCTATACTCTAGATCTCATACTTTATAGGATCATCAAGGACATTGCTGCAAAAACTCTTCCCCTTTCTCACCCATTATGTAGTTCTCCTTTTTTTGTTGATTTATTCCAAAAGTTTATGTTTTTGTTTCCTAGGGATATCATAACAAAGTACCAACACTGGGTGGCTTCAGTGAAAAAATTTATTTTCTCACAGCTTTGGAGGCTAGAAATCTGAGAGTAAAGTGTTGGCAGTTTTGTTCTAAGACATCTCTCCTTGGTTTGTAGATAGCAGCCTTCTTCCTGTGTCACCATTTTCTCTCTGTACATGTCCATGTCTGTGCCCAAATTTCATTTTTGGAGACGGAGTCTCACTCTTGTCATCCGGGCTGGAGTGCAATGGCGAGCTATCTTGGCTCACTGTAACCTCCACCTCCCAGGTTCCAGCAATTCTCCTGCCTCAGCCTCCCGAGTAGCTGAGATTTCAGGCACCCACCACTATGCTCAGCTAATTTTTGTATTTTTAGTAGAGATAGGGTTTCACTATATTGGCCAGGCTGTTCTCGCACTCCTAACCTCAGGTTATCCACCCACCTTGGCCTCCCACATTGCTGGGATTACAGGTGCGACCTGCCGTGCCCGGCCCCAAATTTCTTTTTCTTACAAAGACATAAGTCATATTTGCATTGGGTTAGGGCCAGTCCTAATGACCTCATTTTAACCTCTTTAAAGATCACATCTCCAAATACAGTCAGATTTTGTGTAGGCTTTAGGACTGAGGTACTGGGGGCTAGGATTTCAAAATATAAATTTTGGTGGGGACAATATTAAGCCCGTAGCAGTATACGAATATGCTATTATTTTTTCTCTGTCTGATGCTTCTTTACTTTCCTTCCCTTTTCTGCAGACTCCTCGAAGTGTTTCTCTACTTGCCGTCATCATTTTCTCTCCTCTCTTTCTCAGTTGAACCTACTCCAAGGCTTTATCCCTACAACTCAACATAAACTGTGTTTTCAAGGTTACCCATGACCTCTACTTTGGAAAATATATAATAATTTTTCATACTTTATCCTGATGACCTATTTATTAATTTACTAGGTATGCCCTAACAAAGTACCAACGACCGAGTGGCTTATAAAACAGAAATTTATATCATTTCCATAATGCAAATTATAGTCACTGTCTTCCAAAGCCCCCAATCATGGCATCAACCTTGAAGACCATGATCGAGTACTGTGAATTAGGCCTGGGTCCAGGTGAAGCTCATTATGTGCAGTTTCTCAAGCACAACAGCTCAAATGCAGCATCTTTGGATGCTGAGAAAGTGATATAAAATGATAAGTTATCCATCTTACTGTCCACATCCGACATAATGCTGAGATAGAAATTTAACAACCATTAAAAAGAGGGAAGAAGAGAAAACATAGCAGCCACAAATCTGTAGCAAATTTGAAATCCACCGAGGAACACGTCATCACATTCCTCTATTCCAGGGAAATGTCACAAATAGTTTCTCTCCCAGAAAGAATGGAAGAAGGTACCCAGTACATCCATGGTTCTCTCTGCCACTTGGCTCTGCCCTCCAAGCGGCACTTCTTTTTTTATGAGAAGTGTCCTCTGTTTGCAATTGATTAGATCTTTGGTCTCCCTATCTCTGTTTAAAGAGTGTCAGGACCAGGGGCTTTTTAAAATTTTGAACTTTCTCAATATCTTTTAGTGTAAGCTGTCAGCACTTTCATACATATGTTCTCTTAAAGTTTCTGTGAGTTTCTTATAAATCTTATAAGTGTTCATCCCATACTCCAAAAACCATATTGATAATTTTTCAACATTAGTCTTTCTTTACTTTAGCTAAAATGCTATGAGACAATGGCCATGCAATTGTTTTGTAGAGTGGCATACTAGGCAAACTTTAAAATATTTCTAAGATCATGGCAGAGGGTTTCATAATTAAATCCCTGATTTGATGTTTACACTGAGGCCATTTCATACTTTGAGAGTGTTCAGTGATTGAAGAAACCAGATATTTGAGACCGTTTTATTTTATGTCCCAACAATTCTTTGCTTTCCTATATGGTCATGCGCCACATAATGATGCTTTGGTCACCACATACTACATATGCCATGGTGGTTTCCAAAGATTATAATGGCACTGGAAAATTCTTATGGCCTTGTGGCTTCGCAGCCATCGTAGTTCTACATGTCACTTGTATGTTTATGATGATGCTGGTGGAAACAAATCTGCACTGCCAGTCATATTTAAGTATAGCACATATAATTATGAACAGTATGTAATACTTGATAATGATGATAAATGACCAGTTACTTGTTTGTGTATTTACTATACACTTTATCATTATCTTAAAGTGTAATCCTACTTATAAATATGTCAACTGTGAAACAGTTGTTTTACTGCCTCTGAAGACCTTTACTGTGTGTTTTACTGCCTCTGAAGACCCTTCAGTGGGACAGGATGTGGAAGTGGAAGGTGGTGATATTGGTGATGCTGACTCTGTGTAGGCCTAATGGATGCCTTCATGTCTTAATTTTTAATAGACAAGCTTAAAAAGTAAAAAATGATAAATTTTTTTAAAATGGAAAAAGCTTACAGAGTAAGGATATAAAGAAAGAAGATATCTTTGTATAGCTGTACAGTGTATTCATGTTTTATGCTAAATGTTATGAAAGTGTTTAAAAAAGTTTTTTAAAAAGTGCATAAAGTAAAAAAAGTTATAAAAAGCTAAGTTTAATTTGTCATTGAAGAAAGAAATTTTTAAAAATAAATTCAGTGTAGCCTCAGTGTACAGTGTTTATAAAGTCTGCAGTGGTGTACACTCACGTCCTAGGCGTTCACATTCACTTAGCCCTCACTCATTGACTCACTCAGAGCAACTTGCAGTCTTGCAAGCACCATTCATGGTAAGTGCCTTATACAGGTGTATCATTATTTATCTTTTATAACATATTTTCACTGTACCTTTTCTATGTTTAGATACAAACACCATTGTGTTTCAATTGCCTAGAGTATTGGGTACAGTAACATGCTGCACATGTTTGTAGCCTAGGAGCAATAGGCTATACCATATAGCCCAGATGTGTAGTAGGGTACACCATGTAGGTTTGTGTAAGTACACAATAAGGTTTCTGTAAGTGCTCAACACAATCACCTAATGACATTTCTCAGTATGTATCCCCATTGTTACGTGACCCATTCTGTATTCACTAGCAAGGGAATTGTTGGGCACATGGTAATTCTGTGTTTAACTCTTCAATTGTTTTCCACCTTGACTCCCCTGCTGTGCGTTCCCAGTAGCAATGTTTAACAGATTAATATCTCCACATACTTGACACTAGTTATTTTCTTTATATGTAAATAACTATGTATCTGTATGTTAGTAGATGGGAAGTAGTATCTCGTTGTGGTTTTGATTTGTATTTCTCTAATGGCTTATGATGTTGAATATCTCTTCATGTATTTATTCGCCATTTCTGTATCTTCTAAGGAGACATGTCTATTTAGATATTTTTCCCATTTTAAAACTTGGTTATTTGCTTTATATTGTTAATTTGTAACCGTATTTTATATATTCTGTTACTAGACCCTTATCAGAAATATGATCTGTAAATATTTTCTCCCTTCCTGTGGGTTGACTTTTAGCTTTCTTGGTGTCCTGTGATGCTAATTTTTTTTTTTTTTTTTTGAGACAGAGTCTTACTCTGTCGCCCAGGTTGGAGTGCAGTGGCACGATCTTGACTCACTGCAACCTCCACCTACTGGGTTCAAGTGATTCTCCTGCCACAGACTCCCAAGTAGCTGGGACTACAGGCACATGCCACCATGCCCAGCTAATTTTCTTATATTTGTAATAGAGACAGGGTTTCACCATATTGGCCAGGCTGGTCTTGAACTCCTGACCTCATGATCCTCCTGCCTCAGCCTCCGAAAGTGCTGGGATTACAGGCATGAGCCACTGTGCCCGGCCAAGTTATAATTTTCTACTGAGCACCATTGTTACTCTTTCTTGTACATCTTTTGTATGTTGTGCTTTGGTTTTTCTTTATTTCTAAGTATTTTCACACACACACACATACATATATATACAGAAGCACATATATATGTATATACACACAAATATATTCTTAAACTTTAAAGAATCTATAAGGAACTTAAACAATTCAATGAGCAAAAAATAAATAACTCCATTAAAAATTGGGCAAAAAGCATAAACAGATTTATCTCGAAAGAATATATACAAGTGGCCAAGAGACATGAAAAAATGCTCTGTATCACTAATCAGCAGAGAAATGTAAATCAAAACCACAAAATGAGATTCTTATGCCATTCGAAATGGCTATTAATAAAGTGAAACGTAATAGATGCTCGCAAGGCTGTGGTGAGAAGGGAATGGTGGGAAGGCAAATTAGTTCAGCCACTGTGGAAAGCAGTTTGGAGATTTCTCAAAGAGCTTAAAACAGAGCTACAATTCAATTTAGCAATCCCATTACTAGGTATATACCCAAAGAAAAACAAATCAGTCTACCAAAAGGACACATACCCTCATATGTTCATTGAAGCACAATTCACCATAGCAAAGACACGGAATCAAACTAGCTGACCATCGATGGTGGACTGGATAAAGAAAACTTGGTACATATGCACCATGGAATACTATGTAGCCCCAGAAAGAATAAAATCATTTACTTTACAGCAACGTCGATGGAGCTGGAGTTCATTATTCTAAGCATTTTCTAATTTGTTTGTGGGACCTATGATTATTTTAAAACGTGTTTTTTAATTTTCACGTATTTCTGAATTTTCCAAATGTCTTTCTGTTAATTTATAATTTTTTTCAATTGTGGTCAGGAAATAAACTTTTAATAATTATAATATTTTAAAATTTATTGCAACTTTTTTCTAGCCTTAAAAACGTTTCAACTTGGAGAATGTTCAATGTACACTTTAGAGAAAGGTGTATTTTGCTTTTTTGGGGATAGATTATTAGGTATATATCTACTAAGTCTAGTTCGTATTTAATAATATTCAAGTCTTCTGTTTTCTTGCTTCTCTTCATTCTAATTCTTCCTTCCATTACTGAAAGAAGGGTATTGAAGTCTCAAACTATTTTTGTTAAATGGTGTTTTTCCCTTCATTTCTATCAGTTTTTACCTTTTGTATATTGGGACTCTATTGTTAGCTGCATATATGTTTATAATTGTTACATATTCTTAATGGATTGACTGTATCATTATATGATGCCCTTCTTTTTCTCTGGTAACAATTTTATATTAAAGTTCATTATATACAATTTTAACATAAGCAGACCTTTTCTGTTTAAATGGAATATCTTTTTTATTCTTTTAATTTCAATTTATTTGTGTCTTTGGATCTAAATGAGTTTCTTATAGACAGCATAAAATAGATCTTTTGAAAAATCCATTCTATCAAGCTATGTATTTTTATTGGAAAGTTCAATTGTTTACAGTTAATGCAATTTTTTTTTAAAAGACTTATTTATGCTATTGCACTCTTTCTTGTCTCTGTATCTTCCCTCCTTTGGTTTCTTGTTCTTCTTACTGCATTTTTTGTATTAAATATTTTCTAGTGTATAAATTTTAATTTCCTTGTCATTGCTTTTTCTATAAATTTTCAGTTATTTTCCTAGTGGTTTTGTTATGTATTACAAATAACACCTTAATTTATAACAATCTGGCTTGGATTAGTAACAATTTCTATAATACAAAAATTTTACTCCCATATAGATCTGTCCCTTCTTGGTGCTGGTATCATCACAATTCATCTTTGTACATTGTGTGGCCAACAAAGATTTATAATTATTGCATTATACAGTTAGTTTTTAATTTAGGTGAAATAAAAAGGAATTATAACATATATATATTTATTCAGTGTTTTATATTTACCTATGTAGTTTCTTTTACATTGTTATTGTAACTCAAATCTTCATACAGATTTGAGTTAACGTCTACTGTCCTTGCATTTCAACCTAAGAACTCCCTTTAGAATTTGTTGTAGGGCATCATTCAAAAAAAAAAATACTTGCAGATACATGTTTATAGCAGCATAATTCACAACTGCAAAATCGTGGAACCAACCCAAATGCCCATCAATCAATGAGTGGATAAAGAAATTGTGATTGATATATATATATATGATGCAATACTACTCAGCCATAAAAAGGAATGAATTAACAGCATTTGCAATGATCTGGATGAGATTGGAGACTATTATTCTAAGTGAAGTAACTCAGGAATGGAAAACCAAACATCGTATGTTCTCACTGATATGATATGTGGGAGCTAAACTAAGAGGATGCAAAGGCAAAAGAATGATACAATGCATGACACACATCTACAACCATCTGATCTTTGACAAACTTTACAAAAGCAATAGGAAAAGGATTCCCTATTTAATAAATGGTGCTGGGAAAACTGGCTAGCCATATGTAGAAAACTGAAACTGGACCCTTTCCTTACACCTTATACAAAAATTAACTCAAGATGGATTGAAGACTTAAATGTAAGACCTAAAACCCTAAAAGAAAACCTAGGCAACACCATTCAGGACATAAGCATGGGCAAAGACTTCATGACTAAAACACCAAAAGCAATGGCAACAAAAGCCAAAATTGACAAATGGAATCTAATTAAACAAAGAGCTTCTGCACAGCAAAAGAAACTATCATCAGAGTGAACAGGCAACTTACAGAATGGGAGAAAATTTTTGCAATCTATCTATCTGATAAAGGGCTAATATCCAGAATCTACAAGTAACTTAAACAAATTTACAAGAAAAAAAATAAACAACCGCATCAAAAAGTGGGCAAAGGATATGAACAGACACTTCTCAAAAGAAGACAATTATGGAGCCAACAAACTTATGAAAGAAAGCTCATCATGACTGGTCATTGGAGAAATGCAAATCAAAACCACAATCAGATCCCATCTCATGCCAGTTAGAATGGCAATCATTAAAAAGTCAGGAAACAACAGATGCTGGAGAGAAAGTGGAGAAATAGGAATGCTTTCTCACTGTTGGTGGGAGTGTAAATTAGTTCAAGCTTTATGGAAGACAGTGTGGCGATTCCTCAAGGATCTAGAACCAGAAATATCGTTTGACCCAGCAATCCCATTACTGGATATATACCCAAAGGATTATAAATCCTTCTGCTCTAGAGACACATGCACACGTATGTTTGTTGCAGCATTGTTCACGATAGCAAAGCACATGTATGTTTATTGCAGCACTGTTCACGATAGCAAAGACTTGGAACCAACCCAAATGCTCATCTAGACTGGATAAATAAAATGTGGCATATACACACCATGAAATACTATGTAGCCATAAAAAGGATGAGTTCTTGTCCCTTGCAGGGACGCGGATGAAGGTCGAAACCATCATTCCCTGTAAACTAACACAGGAACAGAAAACCAAACGCTGCATGTTCTCACTCAAAAGTTGGAGTTGAACAATGAGAACACATGGACACAGGGAGGGGAACATCACACACCGGGGCCTGTGGAGGGTAGGAGGCTAGGAGAGGGATAGCATTTGGAGAAATACCTAATGTAGATGACAGGTTGATGGGTGCAGCAAACCACCATGGCAGTGTATACCTATGTAATAAACCTGCACTTTCTGCACATGTATCCCAGAACTTAAAGTATAATAATAAAAAAAGAAGGCCAACACGTCATCTCTAAATAAAAAGCATTAAGTAGCACTGAAAAAAAAAATAATGATACAATGGACTTTGGGGACTTGGGGGAAGAGTGGGAGGGGGGCGAGGGATAAAGGACAACAAATACGGTGCAGTGTATACTGCTCAGGTGATGGGTGCACCAAAATCTCACAAATCACCATTAAAGAACTTACTCATGTAACCAAACACTGACTGTACCCCAATAACTTATAGAAAAATAAAATTTAAAAAAATAAAAAAAGTAAATAAAAAAAGAATTTGTTGTAACCAAATGCAATCTGTACCCCAATAACTTATGGAAAAATAAAACCAAAAAAAAAGAATTTGTTGTACGGCAGATATCCTAGTGATAAACTCTGTTTTTATCTAGGAATGTTTTAGTTTTTTCTTCATTTTTGAAGAATGGTTTTGCCAGATATAGAATTCTTGCGTGACTCTTTTCTTTTATTACTTTAAATATTTCATCCCACTACCTCTATGTTTTCTGATATGAAATTAGTTGTTAATCTCATTGAAGATCCTTCGTATGTGATGATTATCTTTTCACGCTGCTTTCAAGATGTCTTCAATATATTTGGCTTTTGAAAGTCTAATTATGATGTATCTAGTTATAGATTTCTTTGAATTTATTCTACTGTGAGTACATTGAGCATTTTGATGTGTAGATTAACATTTTTCATCAAATTATGATTATCTTTAGTCATTATTTCTTCAAATTTCTTTCTGCCTCTTTTTCTCTCCTCCTGGGATTTTCATTATGAATGAATTGGTACAGAAGTCTCCAAGACTCTCTTCAGTTTTTTGTTTTTTTTTTTATTCTGTTTTTTTTTTTTCTGTTCCTCAGTCTGGATAATCTCAATTGATCTATTTTCAGTTTTGCTGATTCTTTATTCTGTCTGCTTGAGTCTGCTTTTGAGCCCCCTCTATATAATTTTTCATATCAGTTATAATACTTTTCAACTTCTTAATTCCTATGTAAACTTTTAATTATTTTAATCTCATTATTAATATTCTGTACTTTTTGAGACTGTTCCAATTTGTCTTCCTCTTTAGACATTGTTTCCTTAGCTCATTAAACATGTTTAAAATAGCTGAGTTAAAGTTTTTGTCTTGAAAATCTAAGTTCTGGGCTTCCCCTTGGACAGTTCTATTTACTACTTTTTTCTTCCTCAATATGGGCCGTAATTTCTTATTTCTTTGCATGTTCAGTCTTTTTGGTTGGGGACTGGATATTTTGAATATTATAATTTAGCAACTCTGGAAATTACACCCTCTAAAGAGTTTTTCAAATTATTCATAGACATCTCATTTCCCAGACTTTCCTCCCAAGTTTTAAATTAGTCTGTCGTGTGGCTCAACTGTTTTCTAACCACACACAGAAGCAATTAAAATATTTGCCTATACATGCTTTAAACATATGCATCCTTTCATTTTCTTCTGGGTGGCAGCTTTAGCACTGGGCAAGTTCTGAGTCAGGTGAAATAAAGATAAGCCCTTTGAGCCAGTCTTCCAAGGAACCAACATACAGATGAAAAAAAATTACACTTGCTGGTTAATGAGGTCCAATCTTCTCCTATGGTACTGGAAATGTGAGCTGTTACTTCCAATACTACCAGAGTTGAAAAGTGGGAGAGGAGAATTGGGGTAGTTAAAATGCCACACATTTCACCGTTCTTAACAAGATTCAATTGTTTTTCTTGAGCAAGCACTGGTTGTTGCAAACCTTTGTTTAATTTTCCATGTTCCCCAAAATTTGTACTGACAGCTTTTCCTAGTATTTAATTTAATTGCCTATTTTGAAGGGATACGATTTTAGTTTCTTATTCCACTACTTTCCTGAAGACTATACTTTTCTTTTTCAATTCCTAACTTTTACATTAGTTTAGAAGTGATTATACCTTTCTTAGTTAATGGCTTCTGAGCAGTGTATAGACATTTTTTAAAAAGCATATTAAGGCTGAGCACAGTGGCTCATGCCTGTAATCCCAGCACTTTGGGAGGCCGAGGCAGGCAGATCACGAGATCAGGAGATCGAAACCATCCTGGCTAACACGGTGAAACCCCATCTGCACTAAAAATACAAAAAAATAGCATGCGCCTGTAGTCTCAGCTACCCGGGAGGCTGGGGCAGGAGAATCGCTTGAACCTGGGAGGCAGAGGTTGCAGTGAGCTGAGATCTCGCCACTGCACTCCAGCCTGGGCGACAGAGCTAGACTCCGTCTCTCTTTCTCTCTCTCTCTCTCTCTCTATATATATATCTCAAATATTAATGTACTGTATTTTAACTAAGCTGATCTAAAGCTCCCTCTTTTTTAAGTTCTTAAAATTAAATTTAATTTTAATTCTTGAAACACTTGTGTATAGTGTCTTTAAAGATCCAAGACTTCTAGTCCTGTGCATTTTTATCAAAAGTTTTTAGAAAAAAAAAGTTATAGAATTTTTCGGCCGGCGCGGTGGCTCACGCCTGTAATCCCAGCACTTTGGGAGGCCTAGGCGGGTGGATCACGAGGTCAGGAGATCGAGACTATCCTGGCTAACACGTTGAAGCCCCGCCTCTACTAAAAATACAAAAAAATTAGCTGGGCGTGGTGGCCGGCGCCTGTAGTCCCAGGTACTCGGGAGGCTGAGGCAGGAGAACGGCGTGAACCCGGGAGGCGGAGCTTGCAGTGAGCCGAGATTGCGCCACTGCACTCCAGCCTGGGCGACAGAGCGAGACTCTGTCGCAAAAAAAAAATCATAGAATTTTTCTTTGCTAGTCCTTTTATGCTCAATGTAACAATAATATAGACATCAGTATCAGCATATTAAAATGATTAAAAATAACAGGAGTATTAACTATATTCTGCCATCACTGAAGTATAATACATGTAATAATAAGTATAGTACACACGTGGATAAGAAACAACAAGAAAATAACAACAGAGATAAGCCAGGCATGAAGAATGAAGAGTAATAGGTTAATCGTACATTGAAATTACTGGTTTAAGAGAGAGGAAACATTTTGCTGGCAGATATTGTAAGATGGATGATTTCTAATTTGATACTAAAATGAATAAAAATACTACTTTTCAAGTGTGGTTGATGTAAGCATGGTTACTCATGAGTGGGAAGATAAGTAACTCTTGTAATAAAGAGGTAACCATATAGAATTATAATATTTGCAATCACCCTGGGGGTAGTATTTTAAACAGAAAAAATAACAAATTTATTGCATTAAAAATCACTCTAAAAAGTTAATACCTTTATTCTGCTGTCAGGAGCAGAAAGAATGAATATGTATGACTGGGTGCTATTGAATACCCTGTTTAAATGAATGTAGCAAATCATTTAAATGCTCCAGGGTTTTCTTTTTATTACCAAAAATCATCTAGGTACATAGGCAATTTAATTATGTCAGCTCAAGCAGTGTGCATTTTTATATCATAAAAAGAATAATTTAGAGTGTATATTTTTATAAAATCACCTTTTTATTATTAGGGAAAACAGCATGACAGTATGATTTTAGACTATTCTGTTCAAACTTGCTCTAAGTTGGTTAGATAGTAAAATATTACCTACGTGATTAATACAAAAACTATAGGATTGTATTGATCATCATGTATCAAAAAATAAAATAAATGTAAAATTATTTATGCAAACAGAATAATGAAATACTAAACACATAAACCAATAAGATCTTGTTAAGATCCCAATGGGAGCAGAATTGAAATACAGAGTTTAACAGAAATGTATTACTTCCTACAAAATATGTTTTTAAAATATTTTCCTAAGAAAGCCTCCTTGGGAAAGATTATTAAATAAGTACTTGTCCTTAAAAAATGCTTATAAATAAGGATATAAACATTGTATCCTGGGAGAAAAAAAAAGTTATGTTAAATTGAACAACTGAATACTCTGCCTTCCAAGTAATAACAAATATGATATGGAGAAGACTTTATGAAACTCGAATGAAACAAGTTCTGCTCAAGTGTATGTTTTTCCCATGCATTATAGTCAGGGAAAGGAGAAGCCTTGTTGCCACTCTTCAGTGCCTGGCAGCTAGGTTGGGGGTGACGGGTATGCTACATACCCCTCGTGCCTCTCACCAGCTTCTGGGTTATTTGCAGAAATAAATACCTAAATTTTAAATTGTGCTGATATTTATTAGGTTAAAATATTGACAAAATAATTATTTTAAATAATCATCTGGTTTGTTTTGTGTGATTGATAAAAATACTTAACATTTTCTTGGTCATTGAAAAGTAGATACTTACCAATTATGATTTATAACAAGAGTATATTATACTATATTCCATTTATTTTTAATATTTGATCATATGACATATCATTAATATCTAATTAATTTTTATTTTTTATAGATTTAGGGGGTATAATGGCAGTTTTGTTACATAGATATATTGCATAGTGGTGTAGCCATTACGTAAACAGTGTACCTTGTACCCATTAGGAAATTTCTCATCTCTCACCTGCTGCCCACTTTCAAAACCTTTCAAATTCTCCCATGTCTGTTATTCCACACTCTATGTCCATGTGTACACATTATTTAGCTACCACTTATCAGAGAACATTTGCTATTTGTCTTTCTGTTTCTGAGTCATTTCACTTGTGATAATGGCCTCCAGATGTATTCCTGTTGCCACAAAAGACATGATTTCATTCTTTTCTATGACTAAGTAGTATTCTATGGTATATTGTACCACATTGTCTTTATCCGGTCATCTGATCATGAACACTTAGGTTGATTCCATATGTTTGGTATTGTAAAGAATGCTATGATAAACATACAAGTGCAGGTATCTCTTTGATGTAACGATTTCTGTTCCTTTGGGTAGATACCCAATAGTGAGATTACTAGATCAAATAGTAATTCTACACTTAGTTCTTCGAGAAATTGCCATACTGTTTTCCATACTGGTTGTACTAATTTGCAACCAACCAACAGTGTATAAGCATCCATTTTTCTCTGTATCCTCACCAACATCTATTATTTCTTGACTTTTTAATAATAGCCATTCTGACTCATAAGATGGTGTGTCATTTTGGTTTTGATTTGCATTTATTTGATGATTAGTGAAGTTGAGCATTTTTTAATATGCTTGGCCATTTGTATGTCTTCTTTTGAAAAAATGTCTGTTTACATCCTTTGCCCACTTTTTAATGGGGTTATTTGTTTTTGTTATTGTTGTTGAGTTGCTTAAGTTCCTTGTAAATTCTAGATATTAACTCTTTGTCATATGCATAGTTTGCAAATATTTTCTCTTATTCTTAGATTGTCTAATCACTGTTGATTATTTCTTTTGTTGTGCAGAAGCTTTGTAGTTAAATTAAGTACCATTTGTCTATTTTAGTTTTTGTCGCATTTGCTCTTGAGGGCTTAGTCATTAACTCTTTGCCCGGGCCAAAGTCCAGAAGAGGTTTTTCTAGGTTTTCTTCTAGTATTTTTATAGCTTCAGGTTTTGGTAATACATTTAAGACTTTAACTCATCTTGAGTTAACTTTTGTATATGGTAAGTGATAAGGGTCCAGTTTCATTCTTCTGCATATTGCTCACCAATTTTTCCATCCCTATTTTTTAAGCAGGGTGTCCTTTCCCCAAAGTGTATTTTTATTGGCTTTGTCAAAGATCAGTTGGCTGTAGGTGTGTGGTTTTCTATTCTGTCCTGTTGATCAATGCATCAATTTTCATACAAGTGCCATGCTGTTTTCTTACTGTAGGCTTGTATTATAATTTGAAGTCAGGTAATGTGATGCCTCCAGGTTTGTTTCTTTTGCTCAGGATTGCTTTGGCTGTTTGGGCTTTGTTGTTGTTGTTCCATGTGAATTTTCGGATTGCTCTTTCTAATTCTGTGAAAAATGATATTGGTGTTTTGATAAGAATTGCATTGAATCTCTAGATTGCTTTGGGTAGAATGGTCATTTTAACATTATTCATTCTTCCAATCTATGAGTACAAAAGTTTTTCATTTGTTTATGTCATCTACAATTTATTTCACTAGTGCTTTGTAATTTTCCTTGTAGAGATTTTTCACCTCCTTCCATTAATTGTATTCTTAAGTATTTTATTTATTTGTTTGTTTTGTCATATTTGTAAATAAAATTGTCTTCTTGATTTGGCTCTCAACTGGCTTGTTATTGGTGTACAGAAATGCTACTAATGTTTTTACATTGATTTTGTATCCTGAAATTTTAATGAATCTTTGATCAAATCTAGGAGTCTTTTGGAAGAGTCTTTAGGGTTTTCTAGGAATAAGATCACATCATCAGTCAGCAGATAATTTGACTGCCTTTTTTTCTATTTGGATTCCTTTTCTCTATTTCTCTTATTTGATTTATTTGGTGAGGACTTCCAGTAACACGTTGAATAGGAGTGGTGAGAGTGAACATCCTTGTCTTGTTCCAGTTATTGAGGGAAATGCTTTCAACTTTTGCCTGTCCAGTGTGATGTTGGCTGTGAGTTTGTAAGAAATGGCTGCTATTATTTTGTGATATATTACATTGCTGTTTAATTTCTTGAATACTTTTATCATGAAGGGATACTATTTTTTTTTTTTTTTTTACTTTAAGTTCCAGGATACATGTGCAGTTTGTGAAGATTTGTTACGTAGCTATACATGTGCCATGGTGGTTTGCTGCACTTATCAACCTGTCATCTAGGTTTTAAGCCCAGCATGCATTAAGTATTTGCCTTAATGCTCTCTCTCCCCTTGCCCCCCAAACCCCAACAGGCCCCAGTGTGTATTGTTCCCGTCCCTGTACCCATGTGTTTTCATTGTTCAACTCCCATGTATGAGTGAGAACATGTGGTATTTGGTTTTCTGTTACTGTGTTAGTATGCTGAGAATCATGGCTTCCAGCTTCATCCATGTCCCTTCAAAGGACATGGTCTCATTCTTTTTTATGACTGCATAGTATTCCATGGTGTATATGTGCCACATTTTCTTTATCCAGTCTATCATTGATGGACATTTGGGTTGGTTCCAATTCTTTGCTATTGTAAAATAGTGCTGCAGAAAGCATACTTGTGCATATTTCTTTGTAGTAGAATAATTTATAATCCTTTGAGTATATAACCAGTAATGGGATTGCTGGGTCAAATGGTATTTCTGGTTCTAGGTCCCTGAGGAATCGCCATACTGTCTCCCACAATGGTCAAGGTAATTTACACTCCCACCAACAATGTAAAAGCGTTCCTATTTCTCCACAGCCTTGCCAGCATCTATTGTTTCCTGACTTTTTAATAATCACCATTCTGACTGGCGTGAAATACCTCAGTTGGAAATGCAGAAATCACCCACCTTCTGCACTGGTCTCGCTGGGAGCTGGAGACCAGATCCATTTCTATTTGCCCATTTTGCCCCCTCCACTGGGATGCTACATTTTTAATACTTTTTCTGCATCTATTGAAATTATTACATGGTTTTTGTTTTTAATTATGTGGTGAATCACATTTATTGATTTACATATGTTGAATCATTCTCAGATCCCTGAAATAAGACACATTTGATCATAGTGTATTATGTTTTCAGTGTGCTGTTGAATTCAGTTTGATAGTATTTTGTAGAGGACGTTTCCATCTCTGTTCATCAGGAATGTTGGTCTATGGTTTGCTTTTTTTGTTGTTGCATCCTTGCCAGCCTTGATATCTGGGTAATACTGGCTTCATAATATGAGTCAGGGAGGTTTCCCTTCTTTTTAATTTTTTGGAGCCATTTCAGCAGAATCGATACCAGCTCTTTGTACATCTGGTAAAATTCAGCTACGATTCCATCTGGTCGGGGGCTTTTTATCAGTGTTGTTGTTGGGAGATTTTTCTGTTTGATTCAATGTTACTGATTATTGTTAATCCGATCAGCATTTCTATTTTTTTCTGTTTCAGTACTGGGAGGTTGTGTCTTTCCAGAAATTTATTTATTTCCTCCAGGTTTATTTTGTGGTTGTATAGTTGTTCAGACTTTAAGCCTTGACATTTGTAATAGTATTTCCTAAGAATGAAAATCCTTTCCTTTGGTTTGAAAATATGAGAATCTAATGTGGGATGAAATAAGACTCTAAGGAAAGTAATCAAGTGAATCCACTAAAGGATGGTGATAAAGATTACTAAAATAATATACTAAATACTCAAAACAATTTTTATTATTTACATTTATTAATCACATTCACACACTATTACTTTTATCCCTGAAGTCATATTTCTTGGATAAATTTTTGTCTTATACTTTAAAAATTCTAATTGTATTCAAACTTTTATATTAGTGATAAACTATTTTTGAGCAATTATATTTTTAATATTATATTGAGAAAAATAATTTTGTCAACTTGCATAAGTGAAAAGAAGTAAAAATTATAAAAATATAGGCTAAGTTTGATTACATAGTTAATGCTAGTTTTAATTTTAATTTTAATTTTTTCAAGTGTCTTTTTCTTTAAATGTGTTTAGATTTAACAAGTTCAAACAAATTTTATATTATACCTTATTACCTCCTGAATAATTATCAGTATCAGAAGCACATTACAACTAAAATCCTGTTTTAAATGCACATATAAAATGTGAATTACATAGACATAAAATATACTCTTAAATATTTAAAAATTTGAAATCACCCCTATTGTATGTATTTTTATCAGAAAATTTAGCATGAAAGTATTTAAAACATGGATTCATATTAAAAAAAACCCAGAATTTTTTAAAGTAGAAGACAATGACAAGGAGGTTAATATTAACAATATTATTTGAACATTGATTATGGATAAGGCACTATTCTGGAAGTTTTTGATGAAATCATAATAAGCTATGTACTTTATGCTCATGGAGCTTACCGCCTGGGAAAACTGGAAATTCAAAAGAAGCAAACATGTTTTCTCCTTAACAATATTTCAAATGTTTGAAGCCCAGCTTCCTGGACAATCCACTTTTGTTTTCTTGCTTTTTCAGCTTGAAAACGTTAAATGAGACTTTTCTCCTGCAATAAGACATTGCAATTGTTTTTATACTTTGGGAAGTTTATTAGCACTGAGAATTTATGTGGCAAATAAATCACATTATTCCTCCTTAATTCAGAACCACTGAGAAATATGGCATACAAAAAGGCGGAGACCCAAATGCTAATTTATTAGTAATACAGATTGAGAATATGGCTATTTTTCTATGGGCAGGTGGGCTTGCTCATAACCACTCCTGCATAGCCTTGTCCGTGGGTGGAAACTATCTTGCAGCAAATGCTAGGAAATGGAGTAGTAGAGGACGCTTTAACAGCCAGTCTGAGTCTAAAATGCAGACGGAAAAGGGTAAAGGGTAAACACAAACAGAAAAGGAAAAGTTCAATGTTTTTCTCCCAAACTCACCAGTAAGGTATTTCACTCTTTCCTGGGTTTACAGAGAGGGAGTGAGGTAGTACAGAAGGTTGAATGTTTGTCACATATTTTTTTTTATGGCTGGTAATTGAAAAATAATTCTCTTGTATAGAAATAGTATAAGTGAAGATTAAAAACTATCACACCTGTACAGTTACTCTGTCAATATATTGGAACCCTATTAGAATGTTTCATCCTTTTTCATTCATTGGTTGCCATTATATAGGTACAACTGCTGCAGTCCAACATTCATTTGAAAAAAAATTATCATAACTTTTATACTCACCTATTAGAAAATGTGAACTTTGGCTTGGAGCCCAGATCAAAGTGGTTGCATAGCAGGGTATGTAACAAATCATAGTTTCTATCACAGTGAGATAGAAATCATTTTGTGAATGTCAGGGTGCCAAATTTTGATATTGTTTTACAGCTAATGTTTAACATAGAAGATTTCATATTTTTTATTCCTATTGTGAGAACTACAGTTTAAATCAAAGAGTGTAAACATAACATTTATCTATTTTTAAACAAACATTACTGATAATTGTTTCTTTTGTGTAAAGGAACACAAATCTTCTTGTCACTGAATTGTACAAATCATCTTCCAGTCTGGTGAGAGTCTATTATTAGTGCATCCACTGAAGAAAGCATCTTGCTTTAGTCAAAGAATTATAGAAACTTGGAATTTTGGAAGGACATTAAGGATCATTTCATCTAAATCCTGCCTTTTACTAATGAGGTCCAGAAGTCTAGACAAGTCAGTTGATTTTCACAAGGTTAGATTTAAATTCATAATAGGCTAAGACTAGAACTCCATTTTCCTTGCTCATTTGTTCACTGTCAAGGCTATAGTTCAGACTGTTCTTTCTCTACGTGGTTCCAATATACACAAATTTGTTATCACAGTTTAGGTACATGACACCAATCACTAACAACATGGTTCCGTTTTCAGTTTCCACGGTCTATGAAGTGTGAGTATTTGCATAAAGCGCAAAATTCACTGTCAGCCCTTTCATCCACTAATCAGTAAATAAATAGCAAATGAGCACCATAGTCGGGGATGGACTTTCAAAGTCTGGCAGTGATTGTTCCTGCGGATCTCTTATCTAATGCATTCACAGATAGCAAAGTACATAGTTGTGTTGCCTCCTTTACCCCCAGTGATAAATCCATGTGGCATTTTACAAAAAAAAAAAAAAAAAAGTATAATCAAGGGAGGGAATGGTCCAACAAAGACAAAAGTGCAGCAAAGGAAAAGAAAAACACAATAATGCTGGAAGTGAAATTGATTATGATTAGGAGATTCAAAAATGGCAATAGCAAAGCGATGCTAGGAGGATACCTGGGTCAGTGTGAAATTATGGTACAGACCACATTGAAAATGTACAATGAATAAAACAAAAAAAGTAACATCTCTTTAACATATTTTATTTTATTCGCTCTAGGAACAAAAAGTTGTGTATGGTCAAAGTGGAGTGTTTACTTCTTGTGTTAGGTGGAACAGTCACTTCCCAAAATGTCAATGTCCTAAGCTTTGCAACCTGTGAACATGTTACTTTACATGGCAGAAGGTACTTTGCAGATGTAATTTAATTACAAACTTGAGTTAGAGAGCATATCCTGAATTATCCAGCTGGGGCTAATGTAATCACAAGGTTTTTATAGGAGGAAGACAGAAGGTGACAGTCAAAGAAAGCTTAACAAGGTGAGCGCATCTTATCGTATATGCTCTTACAAATGAATAACCTTCCACAGCAAGCTCAGAGGGAAATGTGACTATGGAAGAATGGTCAGAAAGATGCAATGTTACTAGCTTTGAAGATAAAGGGGTAGGGTATGAGCCAAGGTGTATCAGCAGCCTCTAGAAGCTGAAATAGGACAAGAAACAGATTCTTCTCTCCTAGAGCATCCAGAAAGGAACCCAGTCCTGCACATACCTTGATTTTAACCCGCTGAGACCTGTGTCAGGCTTCTAACTCGCAAAAGTGTAAAGATGATAAATTCGTATTGTTCTAAGCCTCCACATTTTTGGTAATATGTTACTGCAGCAACATAAAACTAATCCACTTGCTCTTTGAATTGCACACATTATGGCTGACACTTTTACTATATGGTGAAAATAAGTTTGCCGAATCTAAATAGAATGTCAGTGGAGCTATAGAATGAATAGCTTACTAGGAAATGTTGACACTGCTGCCATTCCAGTTCCAAGAACTTAGTGAAGGCAGACTTATTTACAGAAATGAGGAAAGTTTGAGAGGATGGAGATGCCCAAGAGGAAGTGATCAGCAAAATCACACTAGAGAAACTCTCAGACATATTTTATGACATTAAAAGCTCAAGGAATGAGAAATATCAGGGGCATATCTACTCTTAAGAAGAAAGAAGTATGAGAATTCACCAAGACACAGAAACATTATGAATAAGTTATGTGATAAGAAGGTAACACTATTCAAACTACTTGTGATAAGTCTTTTACAAAGAAATATAATATTTAATTCTCCACATCTAATACTTGAAATCACAATATTCCAAACAAATACTATTTTTACTGCTTGTTTCATTTCCATATACATTTGTAGTTGACAGTAAGAGAGTTTTAAAATTTTTGACATATTTGCAAAAGTAATGGAAAAATCATATGTTCCATAACACTCATACTATTTTTATTATTGATAATTATGATCATTTGGCACAGTCCTAGCTTGCATGATCCTTTTGAAGGTCTTGCATCACCGTGCAAAGCAAGGGCTGCCTGTATTTGATTGTGTGAATATAACACAATTGGATTTTCTGTTTGCTTCTTGGTGGACACGTGGGTTGTTTACAGTGTTGCTGTGATCTCGCTTCTACATATATTTTAGTGAACAAATGTGTACATTTTTATTCATATATACTAGAAGGTGAATTGTCAGGATAGAAGATACATGAATTTTTAGATTTAGTACAAACTGCCAGGTAAAACCTTCCAAAGGAGTTGTATTAACATTTACAAATTTATATTAATATTTTTATTAGTCCATTTTCACACTGCTGATAAAGACATGCCCGAGATTGGGTGATTTACAAAAGAAAGAGGTTTATTGGACTTACAGTTCCACGTGGCTGGGGAGGCCTCAAAGTCATGGTGTAAGGTGAAAAGCACGTCTCACATGGTGGCAGACAACAGAAGAGAAACTGTGCCGGGAACTTTCCCTTTTTAAAACCCTCAGATCTCACGAGACTTATCTCTCTATTATGAGAACAGAACAGCACAGGAAAGACCTGCCCCCATGATCCAATTACCTCCCACTGGTCCCTCCCACAACATGTAGAAATTCAAGATGAGATTTGGGTGGGGAAACAGCCTAACCATATCAATTTTATAAAAATATACTAATATTATATGATATTATCACTGTATATAAGTATATAAACTTTTATTTATGTAAGTTGACATTACTTCACCTTAATTCCAAAATTTGGCATTGTTAGCCTTATTTTTTTACCATTTAGTTGAGAATATAAGTATATTTATCATTGCAGTTTAAATTTGCATTCACCTGAAGATTCAATCCCATTTTCTTTGCCTTTTGACTATTTTGTTTTCTAGTTAGTCATCTTTCAATTTATTTATTTGTGGGAGTTTTAAAATATGGTATAGTTCTTTATATTGCCTAACTCTTTTATAATGTATGAATTATTATTCATATGATATTTTTTCTACTTCATTTCTTGCTTTCTCCCTTACCAAAGGATATCCTTTGATGAATAGAAGTTTTAAGTTTTTATGCACTCAACATTTTAATTTATTTTTTTGCCAAGTGCCTTTTTAAGTTAATAAACTTTTTTTCACCCAAAGTAATAATGGCATTCTTAAAGGTATTCTCTTATTTTTTTAGTGGAAGTGTTACAGCAGATTTTTTTTTCAGATTTAGATCTACAATTCCTCTTGAAATAATATTTGTATATGTGGTAATGTGACGGTAAAAATTATTTTTGTTTTTTCCATGTGTACATTCAATTGTTCTACTAACATTTGTTCAAAAGACCATCTTTTCCCAACTGATGTGCCAGTTTCTCTCTTGAGTTATTCTATCCTCTGATCCCTCTTCTCTTCACACTATGACTACCCACACACTCCTTCTGTAAATCTTCTTTTTCATTGTCCTGTAAGGTTTTAGGCTTGCCTATTTTACTTAATCTGCAACAGAAGCCTCATGGTTAGGCAAAATAAGCTTAGTAAATATGCATTACTAAGTAAATGCCTTATACTTAGCAGAGCTTAATTTTGTTCTTAGAAGCAGATCCTGAGATCTCAAACAATTGAGAAATATGGAGAAGGGAGACCTTTATTCTTACATGGGGGACATAGGAGATATCTTTAAGAGAAGATAGGGAGTGAGGTGAAGCTGGAAAGTCAGGTGGAATTTTAACAGGCAGATAAGAAACCAGCAATTTCAGAAGAGGGAGTAACGAGTACAAGCAGAAGGTGATAAAGCTGTTTATGGGAGAGAGATAAAAAATGGATGTGACAAAACTATGAGGGAATGTGCATTTTAGGATGTGTGTGTGAGTGTATATATGAGAGAGAATGTGTGTGTGCATATGTGTGCATGCGAGAGACAGTGTGTGTGCATCTGTGTGTGTATTTGTGTGCATGTGTTTGTTTGGGTTGAGTGCTAGGTTATAAATCTAAGAGGACAACATATTACCAAGTTCTAAAACTGAGAAAATATGCTTTGGAGTGAATGCAGAAAGAAGTATATTGAGGTATGGGAAGAAAATATTAGGTGTTTTGATCTAAATATGACATTGAATGTTACTAGTGTTCAATATTTGTTTTAGCCTGCGGCATCTTCCATCTTTCATAAGTCAATGAGAGGACTCAAGGTTTCCTGAGAGAAGGATGAGAGTCACATGAAGAAGAGGAATTGTCAGTGGCTTTTGGATTTCTGGTTAGTGTCATAATTTAATAAAGATGTACTTGGTTAAAGTGAATTTATAAATTTTGTTGTCTAGTTTTAGCTGAATTAATATTTGCAAAAAAGGCACATGGTGAAAATTATCACTGTAAAGAAATGAAAGATGGAAAATACTGGCAATCATGAAAGTTAAGGCAAACAAAAGGACAAGGGTATAGAGTTACCCTTTCACACCTAAGAGCAGCTTTTTTCAGATATTTATGACATATGTCAATTCTAATCTATTTACCTTTGTGAGTAAAATATAAAAATATATCATCTAGAAGATTATTAAAAATATGAGTTACTTTCTCTGTTTTTAACAGTTAAACTTTCCCTGCTTTTTGTTCTGTGAGAGATTAGCTAAAAATACTATGTCATCATGATCAGCTTACTTTAAAATTAAGCATCCAAAGTCTGAAGGCAAACATTTTTGGTTTTTTGGTGCATTTAGTCATGCAATAGTTAATCCAAAACTTTATAATGTGTACTAAAGTGAATAACCAATGTTTAAGAGCCTCAATCTACTGCTTTAAAAAACATGATTGAGAAAAAGGAATTCTCACTGTGGGAAAAATGGCTGAAATGTGAAATGATAATCAGAAAACAATATTACAACAAATTAAATAAATTTATTGTTGGTATATTTTAACCAGAAGACATTAAGAATATAGCTGAATATTTGAAAAATCAAAGATCAGAAACATTAATACTGAATGTGAAGACTTTAGATAAACTCAATGAAAGCATGTGTATATATGTGTGTGCATGTATGTGTATACATATACGTATGTATGCTTTCATTCAATATGCTGTCATTCAGTGCTCATACATATGCTTGTATGTATATATGTATATGTATGTGTATATACATATACATACATGCATGCACACACACACACACACATACTCACAAATTGTAGCTGCCTCATTCCTTTAAATGGCTGAAAATCATGTCCATGATTCACACATAACAAGTTTGGTTTTGCCAAATATTTATGGTATTTTCAACTTTTTATTATCTGTATTAGGAACAGGCCTTATAGTTACTCTACATTAAAACATCTGTGACTAGCAAATTTATCTAATCAAGCAAAGTATTAGCAAGTCTTTCATTGTCAGATATTTGCTATGTACTCTGATGTCAGCTTTATGAATAAGAAAGTGATATTTCACTCCCTACTTGCTGGATCTGTCTCTCTGTTATTAAATTATTTTGTAATCAGGCAGGAAGCTAGGGTTACTTATTAGCTACTTAAACTTCAGCCTGTGATACACTGAGCAGATACATTGAGAAAGAGAAGGGAAGTGAAATTTGATGCTCAAAATAACAGTTGGAAAACACAGCCCTGGTGAGGACTTCTTTAGGTGACTTCAGCCATGAGTAAAATAGGCCATTTAAGATTTGACTTTGAAAAGTTAGTTGAGTTTATGGTGGCTTTATCACGGGTGAGATGGTGCTTTTGGTAAAGGTAGGTAGGTATGTTTCTAACAGCTGAGTCTTAATGAATACAGAGAAGTCAATGGGAAGTTTATCAAACCAGTACATGGCTTGATGCCTTTGTAAGTGGCCTGGTGTGGCTTATGTTCATGACACAATACAGGTTGGCCTTGAGGTGCAGGTGGGGCAAAGACACTAAAAGAGCATTAAAAGTGATACTAAAAGCACACTGGAAGAGAGATTTCTACTTAAATTGAAGTCTCATGTCAAAAATGAAACAACATTTTAGTGATATTTTTTAAACCGTTACTTATGTTTTTCAGCAAGTTCTTCAAAATAACTAAGTTCCACATGGGTTAAAGACCACCAGAATATGAAGTTGTATCCTTGAATTGTTAGTGCCATGTTTTATTTATTTATTTTTATTTTACTACTTAAATTTCTTTTTTTTAACATTTTTCTAAATTTAATTTTTAAATATTTTGTTTATTTTATTTTATTGAGACAGAGTCTAGCCCTGTCACCCAGGCTGGAGTGCAGTGGCACAATCTTGGCTACTGCAACCTTCACCTCCCAGGTTGAAGCAATTCTCCTGCCTCAGCCTCCCTAGTAGCTGGGATTACAGGCATGTGCCACCACGTCTGGCTAATTTTTTGTTTGTATTTTTAGTAGAGACGGGGTTTCGCCACGTTGGCCAGGCTGGTCTCTAACTCCTGACCTCTTGTGATCTGCCCACCTCAGCCTTCCAAAGTGTTGGGATTACAGGCACGAGCCACTGAAACCAGCCAATTTTTTCTTATTTTAAAAATTTGTTAGTGCCATGTTTAGAAAGGCTGTGACAAAATGGCTACCCAAAGTCCTCTCATATTGCACTCAGATAGAAAGGAAAAAAGCAGAGGGTCTTATATTTGGGCTCATTTATGAGGTTTTACTGTCTGTACTTTTTCTATATCATTATAATTTGTTTTATTTCATGAATATTACTGAATACGTGTTTGCAATAGTGAGGTGGAATTATGCAAAATATGTCCAAACTCTTAAGTACACCACTGATATACACATATATTTATACATTCACGTCCTATATAATATTTAATCGTCATAGAAAGCATATTGTACACTTACCTATTCCTTTTTGTTACATCTTAAAATTTTTAACAAAGCTGCCAAGTACCCTGGATGATTGCCAGACAATTCCTTAGTTGACTATTCGAGAGCTCTGAGTTAAATGCTAAGCTGTGAATGCAGTAAGTGGTAAATTGACTTGATATTACCAGATGGAGTTTTGCAGTTGAGGTTGTTTAGTTCCCATCTTCTCTATGAAATAATAGAATTGAATTGATTCCTACGGAGTTTATCTAGAGAGCTTCAAGTGTCATTCCTTTCACTGTGAGACTGAATAAGCAGCTGTTATGGGCTACCTGTATGAGCAAGCCTGTAGGACAAACTTTAATGAGTTAACATCCTTATGCATTGTTCAAGCCAATATGGATCTTTTCTTCACATTCAGATCAATCTTTTTTCTACACTTTAGCACATGATAGCCTTTGTAATTAGTGCATATAGCATATAATATTTTAGCACACAGTTAAATGAGTCCCTTCCATTAGTTGAAGCCTACCAAGATTTTATGAATTTTGGCTGCCAAAGTTAGAACATCAGGTTGAATTTGGTTTAGATTTAATGAAACTCCACTGAAGCACATCGAAAGAAATTTAACATAGACTAGATTTAATTTCAAGAAGGATGTAAATGCATCCTCAGACAGGAAAACTTCATTATTAGGACTCTTACCTCCCTCCTTGCCATGCCAAATGGGGCTTAATGAAGAACAGGATGACAACCCACAGGTCTCAGGAAACTTTGTTTTTACATAACAGATTCCTAATCAGACAGAGAGAATACCTTAATGGATAAAATTAAATAAAATGAGTAGTAGTAGACCTGCCTGTACATTTATTCTTCACGAACATTTGCTTCATGTTTATTTTTCAAAACATCAGTGACTACATCACATATTTTATTTATATTACATGACCCTTCTTCTCACAATTATTTTGGAAAGGCATATGCATATTGCATTTTATTAGCTCACTTCTAAGAACGCAGTTCTCCTGAGGCCAGTGCTACTGTTTCAATTTAGTACTGGCATTATTTTCTATGTCCAAACTTGGCCCAGGTGAGCAAGCAAATTTTTTGTATATAAGCCAATGCATGTTCAAAATGCAAATTATGTATTTGAACATAAAGGTATTTATATGTATATAATATAATATATAATATATAATAATATAATATACACACATATATAATATTTATGTTTATTTGTATATGAAAGATAGTTATTACAGGTTACAATCATGTTTCCTATGTAAGTTTATCTTTTTTTTTTTTTGAGACAAGGTCTCACTCAGTCACCTAGGCTGGGGTGCAGTGGCACAATCACAGCCCACCATAGTCTCGACTTCCTGGGCTCAGGTGATCCTCCCAACTCAGCTTCCTTAGTAGCTAGGACTATAGGTGCCTGCCACCATGCCTGGCTAATTTTTGTAGAGATGGGGTTTCAGCTTGTTTCCAAGGCGAGTCTCAAACTCCTGGGCTTAAGCAATCCACCCACCTCAGCCTCCCAAAATTTTGGGATTACAGACATGAGCCACTGTGCCCAGCCTATGTAGGTTTATCTTTCCAGATACCTAGAGAACACTTAATATATAAGCAGTATATGTTTTTTGAAAGACTAGTTGTCTGAAGTGTGGATGCATTTACTCCTCTTTATAATATTTGAATTGCTTCAATCAAGTTTTTATGTCCTCAATTCCTTTTTTAATTTTTATTTTTATTCTATTTTTCCATAAGTTATTGGGACACAGGTGGTATTTGGTTACCTGAGTAAGTTTTTAGTGGTGATTTGTGAGATTTTGGTGCACCCATCCCCTGAGCAGTATATACTGCACCATATTCATAGTATTTTATCCCTCGACCCCTCTCACTCTTTCCCCCAAGTCCCCAAAGTCCACTGTATCATTCTTATTCCTTTGCGTCCTCATAGCTTAGCTCCCACATATCAATGAGAATATATGACGTTTGGTTTTCCATTCTTGAGTTACTTCACTTAGAATAAAAGTCTCCAGTCAAATCCAGGTCACTGCAAATTATATTAATACATTCCCTTTTATGGCTGAGTAGTATTCCATCACATATATATACCAGTTCCTTTATCCACTCCTTGATTGATGGGCATTTGGGTTGGTTCCATGATTTTGCAATTGTGAATTGTGCTGCTATAAACATGCATGTGCAAGTATCTTTTTTGAATAATGACTTCTTTTCCTCTGGGTAGATACCCAGTAGTGGGATTGCTGGATCCAATGGTAGTTCTACTTTTAGTTCTTTAAAGAATCTTCACACAGTTTTCCATAGAAGCTGTACTACTTTACATTCCTGCCAGCAGTGTATAAGTGTTCCCTGATCACTGCATCCATGCCAACAACCACTGTTTTTTTATTTTTTTTTTATTATGGCCATTCTTGAAGGAGTAAGGTGGTATCGCATTGCGGTTTTGATTTGTGTTTCCCTGATCATTAGTGATGTTGAGCATTTTTTCATATGTATGTCATTAGCCATTTGTATATTTTCTTTTGAGACTTGTTCATTCATGTCCTTAGCCCACTCTTTGATGGGATTGTTTGTTTTTTTTTCTTACTGATTTGTTTGAGTTTGTTGTAGATTCTGGATTAGTCCTTTGTCAGATGTATAGATGGTGAAGATTTTCTCCCACTCTGCGGGTTGTCTGTTTACTCTGCTGACTGTTTCTTTTGCTGTGCAAAAGCTCTTTAGTTTCATTACATCCGAGATATTTATCTTTGTTTTTATTGCATTTGCTTTTGGGTTCTTGGTCAAGAAATCCTTGCATAAGCCAATGTCTAGAAGGGTTTTTTTCCAATGTTATCTTCTAGAATTTGTACAGTATCAGGTCTTAGGTTTAAGTTCTTCTTGAGCTGATTTTTGTATACAGTGAGAGAAGAAGATCCAGTTTCATTCTCCTGCATGTGGCTAGCCAATTATCCCAGCACCATTTGTTGAAAAGGGTGTCCTCTCCCCACTTTATGATTTTATTTGCTTTGTTGAAGATCAGTTGGCTGTAAGTATGTGGGTTTATTTCTCGGTTCTCTGTTCTATTCCATTGGTCTACATGCCTATTTTTATACCAGTACCATGCTGATTTGGTGACTATGGCCTTATAGTATAGTTTGAAATCAGGTAGTGTGATGCCTCTAGATTTGTTCTGTTTGCTTAGTCTTGCTTTGTCTATGTGGGCTCTTTTGCGGTTCAATATGAATTTTAGAATTATTTCTAACAATTTTGTTGCAATTGTTTTTGGCATCTTTGTCATGAAATCTTTGCCGGTGCCCATGTCATGAACAGTATTGCCTAGGTTGTCTTCCAAGGTTTTTATAGTTTTGGGTTTTACATTTACATTTAAGTCTTTAATCCATCTTGTGTTGATTTCTGTATGTGGTGTAAGGAAAAGGTCCAGTTTCAGTCTTCTGTGTATGTCTAGCCAATTATGTCAGCACAATTATTGAATAGGGAGTCCTTTCCCCACTGCTTGTTTTTGTGAGGTTTGTCAAAGATCAGATAGTTTTAGGTATATGGTCTTATTCTGGGTACTGTATTCTGGTCCATTAGTATATGTGTCTGTTCTTGTACTGGTACCATGTTGTTTTGGTTACTGTAGCTTTGTACTATAGTTTGAAGTGGGGTAGCATGATGCCTCCAGCTTTGTTCTTTCTGCTTAGGATTGCCTTGGCTTTTCAGGCTCTTTTTTGGTTCCATGTGAATTTTGAAATAGTTTTTTCTAGTTCTGTGAAGAATGTCAATGATCATTTAATAGGTATAGCATTGAATCTATAAATTGCTTTGGGCACTGTGGCTATTTTAATGATATTGATTCTTTCTATATAGGAGCATGGAATATGTTTTCATTTGTTTGTGTTATCTCTGAATTATTTGAGTGGCATTTTGTAGTTCTCCTTGTAAAGATCTTTCACCTGCCAAGTTAGCTGTATTTCTAGGCATTCTGTTTTTTTGTGTGTGGCAGTTGTGAATGGGAGTTTGTTTCTGATTTGGCTCTCAGCTTGAATTTTGGTAGTATATAGTATTGCTAGTGATTTTTGAACATTTATTCTGTATCCTGAGACTTTTCTGAAGTTGTTTATCAGCTTATGAAGCTTTTGGGCTGAAACAATGGGGTTTTCTATATATAGGATCATAACATCTGCAAACAGAGATAGTTTGACTTCCTTTCTTCTTATGTGGATTTGCTTTATTTCTTTCTCTTGCTTCCAATACTATTATGAATAGAAGTGGTAGGAGAAGGCATTGTTGTCTTGGGCCTGTTTTCAAGAGGAATGCTTCCGGCTTTTGACCATTTTGTATGATGTGGGTTTGTCATCGATGGCTCTTATTATTTCGGGGTATGTTCCTTCAATTTTAGTTCATTGAGAGTTGTTAACATGAATGAGTATTGAAATTTATCAAAAGCCTTTTCTGCATATATTGAGATAATCATGTGGTTTTGTCTTTAGTTCTGTTCATGTGATGAATCACCTTTATTGATTTGTGTAGGTTGAGCCAACCTTGCATTCCAGGGATAAAGCCTACTTGATTATGGTGAATAAGCTTTTTGATGTCCTGCTGGATTCAGTTTGCCAGTGTTTTGCTGAGGATCTTTGCATTCAAGTTCATCAAGGATATTGGCTGAAATTTCCTTTTTGTGTGTGTGTCTCTGCCAAGTTTTGGTATCAGAATGATGCTGTCATCATAGAATAATCTGGGAGGAAGTCATAGAATAATCTGGGAGGGAGTCCTTTATCCTCAATTTTTTGAAATAGTTTCAGTAGTACCAGCTCTTCTTTGTACATCTGGTAGAATTCAGCTGTGAATTTGTCTGGTACTGGGCTTTTCTTATGGAAGGCTATTTATTACTGCCTCAATTACAGAGCTTGCTATTGGTCTGTTCAGGGATTCAATTTCTCCCAGGTTCAGTATTGGGAGACTGTATGTGTTCAGGAATGTACCCCTTTTTTCTAGATTTTCTAGTTTATGTGCATAGAGCTTCTTCTAATATTCTCCAATGATTGTTTATATTCTGTGGGGTTAGTGGTAATATCACCCTTGTCATTTCTGATTGTGATTATTTGAATCTTCTCTCTTTTGTTTTTTATTGATCTAGCTACCTTTTTTTTTTTTTTTCCAAAAAATCAGCTCCTGGATTCTTTGATTTTTTGGATGATTATTCATATCTTAATCTCCTTCAGTTCAGTTCCAATTTTGGTTATTTATTGTCTTCTGCTAGCTTTGGGATTTGTTTGCCTTTGGTTCTCTAGTTCTTTTAGTTGCAATGTTGGGTTGTTAATTTGAGATCTTTCTAACTTTTTCAAGTGGGCATTTAGTGCTATGAATTCCCCTTTTAACTGTGCCTTAGCTGTGTCCCAGAAATTCTAGCATGTTGTTTATTTTTTCTCATTAGTTTCAAGGAACTTCTTTTTTCTCATTAGTTTCAAAGAACTTCCTGATTTCTGCCTTTACTCCATTATTTACCAAAAAGTTATTGAAGAGAGTGTTATTCAATTTTCATGTTAAGTGTATGATTTTGAATGAATTTCTTCATCTTGATTTCTAATTTGATTGCACTGTGGTTTGGCATTTGCTGAGGAGTGTTCTACTTTCAATTATTGTATTGATTTTAGAGCATGTGCCATGATTTGATGAGAGGAATATATATTCCATTGTTTCCTGGTAAAGAGTTCTATATATATCTATCAGGTTTATTTGATCCAGTGCTGAGTTCAGGTCCTGAATATCTTTGTTAACTTTGTCTTAATGATCTGTCTAATATTGTCAGTGGGTGTATAAAAGTCTCCCACTATTATTGTGTGAGATTCTAAGTCTCCTTGAAGGTCTCTAAAAACTTGCTTTATGAATCTGGGTGCTCCTGTGTTGGATGCACATAAATTTAGGATAGTTAGATATTCATACTGAATTGAACCCTTTACCATTATTTAATGCCCTCCTTTGTCTTTTATGATCTTTGTTGGTTTAAAGTCTGATTTGTCAGAAACTAGGATTGCAACCCCTGCTTTATTCTATTTTCCATTTGTTAGATTTTTCTCAATCCCTTTATTTTGAGTCTATGTGTGTTACTGCCTGTGAGATGGGTCTCTTGAAGATAGGATGCCAATGGGTCTTGGTCCTTTATTCAGCTTGCCATTCTGTGTCTTTTAATTGAGGCATTTAGCCCATTTTAATGTTAGTATTGATATGTGCAGATTTGATCCTGTCATCGTGATGTTAGCTGGTTATTTTGCAGACTTGTTTATGTAGTTACTTTATAGTGTCACTGGTCTGTGTACTGCAGTGTGTTTTTGTAGTGGGGGGATAATGGTCTTTCCCTTCCATATTTAGTGCTTCCTTCAGTAGTTCTTTTAAGGCACATCTGGTGGTAACAAATTTCCTCAGCATTTGCTTGTCTGAAAATGACCTTATTTCTCCTTTGCTTATGAAGCTTAATTTGGCTGGATATAAAATTATGGGTTGGAAATTATTTTCTTGAAGAATGTTGAATATTGGCACCCAATCTTTTCTGGCTTGTAGGTGTCAGCTGGGAGGTTTACCGTTAGTCTGTGGGGCTTCCCTTTGTAGGTGTAGGTTATATATTTCTTTATAGAATTGCAAATATTGGTGGCATTTTTTTCTTCAGTTTAATATATAAAATAGAGAATTTTAATGAAACCTTGAGAAATAGTGAATATTCATTAAAAGATTTAACATTGTTTTATCTGTGCCATATGTATAATTTGTTTTACCTTTATTTCCAGTAGCACACACCTACCTACACACACCCTACTAAAAACTGTCTAGTAGAATAGTGTCTATCCTACTAGTTTATAAACCAAAGTCTTTTTTTCCCAATGTTTTTTATCCCCCCAAAGGTTATTAATGATAATGCTCTTTTCTAAGAGAATAAAAAACTATAAAGTTGGCTTTTATTTAATTGTAATTTAAGATTTGATCTGTTCATTGAGTTCTTGGGAAATATATGCCTTATAAGGGAAGAATGGTAAAGCAGTAATTTATATTTTTGCGTCTAGACTCAATTATGTACCGAAATAATAACACTGGACCAATCATCTAACTTTCCAAAATTCAACATTCTCATTTGTAGTATAATTTAAAATGACACCTACCTCAAAACATTTTATCAAATTTATATGGCATAGTATCTACAATATTCCCTTACATATGATAAACTGATATTGATCCAATATCAGTTGAGTTTTTATTTTAATCACTGAAAAGGTAATTTTACCAAGGTACACATTTGAAAAATTAGAGAAAAGTTGTAACAAAATGTTTGCTAGGGTTGCAATGACTGGCTATGTAACCATGGACATTTTAGACCTCAGTATACGTATCTGTAAATAGGGATATAACAAAACTCAATTAATAGAGCTATAGTTAGGATTAAATGAGATAATATGTCCAAAACTCTTATCACAGGTATTGACACATTGTAAGCATTCAATACAGTTAAACTATTATTATTTTGTTTTATAAACTGTGGCTGTTAAGACTGTGCTCTCTGTCAGCCAACAGATAAAAGCAATATTGAAAATTCAAGATGTTGTTGTGGTGACTATAAACCTGATAGTTACTATATTTATATATGTTATTATGTTCCTTAACACCAATTTTCTGCTCAGTATAAGACATCAGCATATAGAGGCAGCTCTAAAGTCATCGTAATCTGAGTAACTGAATAATATTTGAAAAAGCATATAAATCTCACAAACATACAGTAATTGCTCCTTAATATTAAAAAAGGGTCTACACTATGTCATTGTTCTAAGAAGAGTTTGGTTATATTATCTTCAGTCATTCTGCAACCACTTTAATTAGGCTAACATTGTCCAACAGCTTGCTAAGAGGGCCTATGTTTCTACAATAACTTGGTACTTAGGGACTTAAAAGTAGTCTAAGTGTGTCTTAATTTAGCATATCAAGGTGACATGCTTGCCAAGTGCTTTGAAACAATTATTAATTTAAGTATTTTAAGTATTCTCTCTGAAATATAATTTAAAATTTTGATTTGAAGAAAGTATTTGATAATGAAGGAGAAATATTAATATGCCCCTTTACATTTGCCCTGATATATCAATAATATAATTAAAATTACTAAATTTAATTGCTAAAAGGGGATAAATATTTTAGTTTCTTTATCAACTGGAATTTTCCTAGGATATCCTAAAATTCTTAATATGGTGAAATAGTAATCAATAAACAGTAATTTAATATTTTCAATTTGATTTATGGAATTGTATTTTTATTCAGAATATAGAGGTACTTGAAGAAATTAAGATATGTTTCCTTTTGGCAGTGAAATGAAAATGATGATAAAATTAGTTATCATCTAAGTTCTTTATTTCTTTTTAAAAATATATTTTTTCTGTTTTTGTAAAAGTTTAGACATAAGCTATATACATATGTTGAAAAGCTGATTTTAAGTAATGCCAATTAGAAAATGATATTAAATGTCGGAAAGAGCCAAATTATCACATTAATACAAACATCGATGCAAAAATCCTCAATAAAATACTGGCAAACTGAATCCAGTAGCACATCAAAAAGCTTATCTACCACAATCAAGTTTCATTCATCCCCAAGATGCAAGCTTGGTATAACATACACAGATCAATAAATGTGGTTCATCACATAAACAGAAGTAAAACCAAAAACCACATGATTATCTCAATAGACATAGAAAAGGCCTTCAATAAAATTCAACACCCCTACATGTGAAAAACTCTCAATAAACGAGGTATTGAAGGAACACACCTCAAAATAATAAGAGCCACTTATGACAAACCCAAAGCCAGTATCATACTGAATGGGAAAAAGCTGGAAGCATTCCCCCTGAAAACCAGCACAATACAAGAATGCCCTTTCTCACCATTCCTATTCAAAATACTATTGGAAGTACTGACGAGGGCAATCAGGTAAGAGACAGAAATAAAGGCATTCGAGTAGGAAGAGAGGAAGTGAAATTGTCTTTGTTTGCAGATAACTTAATACTATATAGAGCAAATTCCACTGTCTCAGCCCAAAAGCTTCTTAAGCTGATAAACAACTTCAGCAAAGTCTCAGGATACAAAACCAATGTGCAAAAATCATACGCATTCCTATACACCAACAACAGACAAGAAAAGAGCCAAATCATGAATGAACACCCATTCACAATTGCTAGAAAGAGAGTAAAATACCTAGGAATACAGCTGACAAGGGAAGTGAAGGACCTCTTCCAGGAGAGCTACAAGCTACTGCTCAAGGAAATCAGAGAGGACACAAACAACGGAAAAACATTCTCTGCTCATGGTCAGGAAGAATCAATATTATGAAAATGGCCATCCTGCTCCAAGTAATTTATAGATTTAATGCTATTTACATTAAACTACCTTTGACATTCTTCACAGAACTAGAAAAAACTATTTATAACTTATATGAAACCACAAAAGAGCCTCTGTAGCCAAGACTAAGCAAAAAGAACAAAGCTGGAGGCATCATGCTACCAGACTTCAAACTACACTACAAAGCTAAAATAACCAAAATAGCAAGGTACTGGTAGAAAAAACAGACACATAGACCAATGTAACAGAATAGAGAATTTATAAATAAGACTGCACATCTACAACCATATGATCTTCGACAACTCTGACAAAAACAAGCAACAGAGAAAGGACTCCCTGTTCAATAAATGATTCTGGCATAACTGGTTAGCTATATGCAGAAAATTGAAGTGGACCCTTTCCTTACACCTTATACAAAAATTAACTCAAGATGGATTAAAGAAAAATGTAAAACCAAAAATTATAAAAATCCTAGAATAAAATCTAGGCAATACCATTCAGGACCTAGGCACAGGCAAAGATTTTATGACAAAAAATGCCAAAGCAATGGCAACAAAAGCAAAAAAATGACTAATGAGACCTAGTTAACAGCTTCTGCACAGCAAAAGAAACTATCATCAGAGTGAACAGACAACCTACAGAATGGGATAAAATTTTTGCAATCCATCCATCTGACAAAGGCCCAGGGTCTACAAGGTACTTAAACAAATTTATAAGAAAAAGAAAAAAAAACTGCATATAAAAGTGGGCAAATGATTTTAACAGACACTTCTCAAAAGAAAACATTTACATGGCCAAGAAACTTATAAAAATTCAGCATCAGTGATCACTAGAGAAATGCAAATCAAAACCACAATGAGATACCATCTCATGCCAGTTCAGAATGCAATTATTAAAAAGTCAAGAAAAAACACATGCTGACAAGGTTGCAGAAAAATAGGAATGCTTTTACACTGTTGGTGGGAATGTAAATTAGGTCAACCATTGTGGAAGACAGTGTGGTGAATCCTTAAAAATCTAGAACTAGAAATACCATGTGACCTAGCAATCCCACTACTGTGTACCCAAAAGAATATAAATCATTCTATTATAAAGATACATGCATGTGTATGTTCATTGCAGCACTATTCATGATAGCAAAGGCATGGAATCAACCAAAATGCCCATCACTGATAGACTGCATAAAGAAAATGTGGTACATTTACACCATGGAATACTATGCAGCCATACCAAGCAACAAGTTCATTTCTTTGCGAGGACATGGATGGAGCTGGAAGCCCTTATCCTTAGCAAACTAACACAGAAACAGAAAACCAAACACCACATGTTCTCACTTATAGGTGGGGGTTGAACACTGAGAACACATGGACACAGGGAGGGAAACAACACACACTGGGGTCTGTTGGGGGATGTGAGAGGAGAGAGAGCATCAGGAAAACCAGTTAATGCATGCTGGGCTTAATACCTAGGTGATGGGTTGATAGATGCAGCAACCACCATGGCACAGGTTTACCTATGTAACAAACCTGCACATCTTGCACATGTACCCTGGAACTAAAAAAAATAAACAAAACAAAATAGCAACAACAATGATAGCAACAATAAGCCGATAGTATTTACTGAAAAACATGTTTAATTAATAAAAGTCCAGTAAAATTTTTTGAAAGATGATTAATATTAAAAAAAAGTTCTAAATACCAATAACAATTAGATGGTATTAAGAAAAACAGGTTATATTTGGGGTGTATAACTAGAAATCAATTTGACAAGGCATGGTAAGACATATACAGAGAAATTGTGACACTATTGAAAGTCAGCAAAGCAGACAAATAAATGTAGACATATACTATTGTTTGGAAAAACTTAAATGCCTTTAGAATATCGGTTCTTTTCCATTTAATTTATAATGAAACGCCACTTTATTTAGAATCCAAACTAGCTTTTTACAGATTTGATAAGCCAACTTTAATATTCATGTGAAAATAAAAGACCAACTTGTAACAGTAGGGGCTTTGGAGAAGAGGAAAAAGTGAGCATCTGTAAGACATTAAGATGACTATAAGGAGATAACATATTAAGCAGTAGCTTATTGATCTTGGAAACAAAACAGTAAGCCTATGGTTTGTCAAACATGTTAGGAAGATTAGTATATTACAAATGACTTTACAGATAAATAATGGCAAGATGGATTAACAAAAAAAATTTGAACTTTACCTCTAACCATGAACCAAAAAATTGGGGTATGTACATTAACTAAATATGAAAAACAAAATGATACATACTTAGAAGAAAATATGGGTAAAATAATTCATTATACAAAAACAGGATAAGGCCAGGCCTGGTGGCTCACACCTGTAATCCCAGCAATTTGGGAGGCCGATTGCTTGAGGCCAGAAGTTCAATCCCAGCCTAGGTAACATAGTGAGATCTCATCTCTACAAAAAAATATAAAAAGTTCAATTCCCACTCATAGATGGGAACTGAACAATGAGAACACATGGACACAGGAAGGGGAACATCACACTCTGGGGACTGTTGTGGGGTGGGGCGAGTGGGGAGGGATAGCATTAGGAGATATACCTAATGCTAAATGGCGAGTTAATGGGTGCAGCACACCAGCATGGCACATGTAACTAACCTGCATATTGTGCACATGTACACATACTAAAACTTAAAGTATAATAATAAAAAAAAAAAAGTCAGCCAGGTGTGGTGGTGTGCACTTGCAGTCCCAACTACCTGGGACTAAAGCAGGAAGATTGTTTGAGCATGAGAGGTGGAGGCTGCAGTAAGCCGTAATCATGCCACTGCACTTTAGCCTTGGTGACAGAGTGACAACTTATTTCAAAAAAAAAAAAATTGGATGAGATTTTCTAAACATGTCATTATAAAAGAGGAGAAATAGTTATTCTAAATAAAGCATGTTAAAAAGTCTCTATACCATAAGACAAACATGAATCAATGAAAAACACAATCCTTAGATAGGGGAATTAGGTATTTGTAAAAAAAAAAATGCATCACTGACAAAAGATTAGAATCTAGAGTATATAATAAGCTTTTAGAAATCTATAAGAAAAAGAAGAATCCCCTACAAGAATAGCCAAAACACTTAGAAGGCACACACATAGCCAATTAACAAACTAATGATGCACAAACATAACTGTAATTAGGGGAATGAAATTTAAAACATTGAGATACCATTTCCTACACTCATTTTTGGCCAAAAAAAATCTATCACCAGATATTTCTGTAAAGTAACAAGCATAATGGTTTCTTAATTTGGTGGTTTAGTTCATTGATTTAATTTTTCTACTTTTTTGTGGGTGGAGGAAACAAGATACCACTTTGTCAACCTGCCTGGAGTGCAGTAGTGGAATCATAGCTCACTGCAGCCTCAACCTCCTGGCCTAAAGCAGTCCTCCCACCGTAGCCTTCTGAACAGCTGAGACAACAGGCATGCACCACCACGCCTGGCTAATTTTTTCTAATGTTTTTGTAGAGATGGGCTTCATTTTGTGGCCCAGGGTGTCTCAAACTCCTGGCTTCAAGTGATCTTCCTGCCCTGGCCTTCCACAGTGTTGTGAGGCCAAAGTGTTGAAACATGTTGGGACTTACTTTTGCCTTTTCTAAAACTCTTGGATACATCACTATCTGTATTTCTCTATCCTCATAAAGCCACTATGCATTGCATGTATAATGCCTACCCCCATCTGAAACCTGCTCCACTTTTAGGCTCCCTCATTACCTTAAAAGTTATTGTTCACCCAAATATCAAGGCCTCAATCCAGTGTCATCACTGACTCCTCTCTTCCATATTGGCCAAATCTGTTGGAACTACATTTAAAACAAATTCAATTTCAAACATTTCTCACCACCTCCAGTTCAGCCCACTTACTGCTCATGGCTACTACCTCTTTTCTAAATTGATACAAAGATCTACTAATTGCTATCATTCCTGCCCCACTCTGAAATGTCAAGTAGTTCTTTCCACTCATGTGTTGAAAACCCTTTAGTAGACTATGATGGATGACAGGTCTCTAAAAAAATTAGGCCTAGTTCATTCCTATCAATCTCATTGTCGATTCTCTGTCCCCATACACCATGCTACATCATCTCATCCTTGTTATTTCTTGACCAAGCCAAGCTCACTCCACAGCATGACTTTGTACTTGCTGCACAGCTATGTTCTCCTTCCTATCTGCATGCTTTTGCCACTCATATGGTTAGGTCTCTGCACAAATGTCAGTTCCTCAGAGAGTTTTTCTCTACCCCTGTCACTCTTAACTGTTAATCTGTTTTTGTGTGTTTTTCATAGTTCCTCATTACAACTGAAATTTTATATATATATTACATATATATATATATATATATATATTTAAACTAATAGTTTGTGTGTTGTCTCCTTTCCGTGATAAAATTTAAGCCTCTCAGGAGCAAAGACTTTGTCTTTTTTACGGTTGTGTCCTCTGTGAGTAGAAGATTGCCTAATGCCTGCTAAATATTTGTTATATATTTTTATATAATAAATAAATATTGCTTAATTTAGATAGTAATAATGAAGTGGCAGACAATTGACTCTTACAGAATTAAGGAAAACACTGGCAAATTTAAACCATATTTTATAGATTTTTGCCAGGAAAAAAGAAAGATTATTAAAATAATCCTATCTCGAAAAGCAGCTTTTTAATTTCAGTTTGCAAATTTCAAGCTGAGTTAAATCTATATTGGTATTACTGCTGTATTTGATGGGACTTTCAACCAATTTTGAGCACCACTGATTCATAGTGTAGTTTAACTAAATCAGAGGAAGCAAAATACAGTTGCTTTGTGCATAACCAATGTATTCCTTGGCAGTAATTCATCTGCACTAGGCAAAGCCACCTACTGCTTCAAGAGCACAACCATTTCTTTCTATTACTGTAATCACATTATTCCAGAGCTTGGCAGTGATGGATAAGCATATCAAAAGATTGAGAATTTTGCATAATGGTGATGTTGTGGACCATTCAAATTGCCTTTCAAATAGCCACCTGTCTTTTTCCAATAGGAACTTGTAATTTTGTACTGGTCAGGGAAAAATAAGAATAGTGAGGTATATTTTCTGTGTAAATCAATGTGTTATTTTAAAATAAGAGTACTAACTAATCAATTTATTCCAGATTTATTAAGTAAACAAATTTATAGGTTGAGCCTCTAGCCAAGAATCATAACTTCTAATTACATCCCCATTACAGGGTTAAAAGTGAATTATTATTTTTATATTACTATTGTTTTAGAAATCCGGTGCATGATAACAATACATCTAAAATGTTATATGAAAAAGGCTGACACCAGTGAATAATGGAGCAAAAGATGGGAATACTAATGAACTCCACGGGCTATTTCCAAGCCAGTGAAGCCCAGGACTGGTCATAATCCCTGGCTAAATAACCCTGAACTACTATCTTCCATATTTATCCCAATCCTTACATTCTTAAATAGATTAAATCAGGAAAAGTGGAACAACATGACAACCTTGAAAGATAAAACATCATAAAGTCCCTGTCTCTCTCTCTCTCTCTCACACACACACACACACACACACACACTCTTATATATAGTATTATCAGTTTGTATGTCAGTTAGTCCCATATATTTGTCTTGGTGATGGAGGAAGATGATAAATATTAGGAAGAAAACTATAGCAGAGCAAGGGGGATAGCAACTAGAGGTGGAGGTGTTAAAAGGCCTTATTAAGAAGGTGAGCCTGTGTAGTGATCTGAACAAAGTGAGATAACCAGCCATATAGACAATTTTAAAAACCAGCCCAAAGGAACAGAAGCTGCCAAGGCCCTAGGTTGGGAATATTCCTGCTGTGTTCAGGGAATGTCAAGGAAGACAAAGTCATCTAATGAATAAAAAGGAAGATGGGTAAAAGGCAAAGTCAGAGAGGTAATCATGGCATAGTCTCACTGTGGCAATGATAAGGGCTTTGATTTCTCCTTTGAGAATCATGGGAAGCCATTAGAAGGAGTGGCATAATCTAGTTTATATTTTAACATTTACATTTTGTCTTCTATGTAATAAATATTTTGAAGTGGATATGAGCAGAAGATTATCTAACCTGGAGTGTCTTCCAGTCACCTAGGAATGAGAAAATTGTTACTTGACCAATACAGTGATTGTGGAGATGGTGAGAAATACAGATAATCCCTTACTTATGTTAGTTCACTTATGATTTTCCAACTTTACAATGATGTGAAGGTGATGCATTCAGTAGAAACAATACTCTGAGTATCCATTCTGTTCATCATTTTCAATACAGTATTCAATAAATTACATGGGATATTCAGCACTTCATTATAATAATGGGCTTGGTGTTAGATGATTTTGCCCAACTGTAAGAGAATGTAAGCGTTCTAAGCATCTTTAAGGTTAGCAGGGCTAAGTAAGCTATAATGTTCAGTAGCTTTGGTGAATAAAGTGCAGTTTTTGGCTTATGTTATTTTCAGCTTATGATGGGTTTATTAGGACATAATCCGTCATAAGTTCAGGTATATCTGTCGTTCAAATCTGGATAGACTTTTAAGGGAGAATAAAGAGGATTTTAGTGGGATTTGTTGATAAACTTTCATTATTTTAAGATGTTTTTTTCAACTATAGAATGATCACGGATAGTAATATTTATTATACTTCTTTTAAGTTTATGTTGTATGTATTTGGACCTTTGAATCTTCACATTTTATTACATAATCAATTTATGAGACCGGCAGTCCAAACACAGTGGCCTATAATTTTATTTATAAGAAAACTGGCGGACAACATAGTAGTTAAAAAAAAAAAAAAGAAAACAACTAGATATTGCAATGATCAGCTATCAAAACAAGCCACCTGTTTTCTCTCCAAAAACCCTCATTTTTAGATAGGTTAACTAATCTGTACTTAGCAGGTGTTAATTAATGGAAGCAAAATGACTTTTATTACATAATATGGAACTTATTAGAATAGTTTAGACCCTTGTTTGTGTACTTTTTAAATTTATAACATTACTTTGAATCAGAATGTATACATGTATGTACACTGTGCATACCTCAACTCTGTGCTAAATCCAAAATTCTTAAAATCATCATTACTTGAAAAAAATTAAAAATTTAGTGTGGAATAATTGCAATAAAACCAAACAGTATTACCAAATCTTAAAATAAGGGCAGCCTTATAAACTTTTATTCTTCCATTGTTTCTCTTCTCAGACTCACTCCACACCCTGTTTTCTAGCTCAGTCCTTGTGAGAACTTATGATTATAACTTTTTTTATACTGACTATTGTGTGGATCTTTCATCTGATTTTATCAGCCATATCTGAATAACTTCCAGAAATAGATGATCTTTTCTTATCTGGAAAATTTTGCACCATGTTATAAAGTCTGTTTTTCCTCCCGTCACAATGCACAGGTGGCATCTACACTGCCTGTGTCTCTGTGAGCCTCAGTCATTGAATTCACACTTCAGTGAATTCCCAGAGAGGATGGTGTCCACACAGTGGTCATTTGCTTAGTACCTCAGGAAAATTTTGAGGATATTATAATTCTTGAAAATTTTTCTTGGCCCCAGTAGCTTCAGATCATTTGAAATGAAAAAGATTAATTGGGAAATACAAAAAGATGAAAGTGGCACAAGGAAAAAGAAAGGAGAGAAGCATACCATAAAGAATATTGGTGAACTGAGCACAGAAGTGTACCTCTCTATCCAGCTGTGTGGTTTATTTTCTAACTTCTGGTTAGAACATGTAATGTAATGAACAATGACTCTTGCTTTCATAGGTTGTTCTCTAATGTATTTTCATTGTTATGTTAATAATATCATGACAAAATATTAAATGTCACTATAAATTTCCTTCCTTTGGATTGTGTTCAACAGGAGTTTGGCAGCCAGCACAATTAACTCCCAGAGATGTTCATGCCTATTCCTTGGAGACTGTAGAAATCATTAGTCAGTCCTGTAAGAAACCAAATTCTGACAACAACCTAAAGGAACAGGGAGTAGAGCCTACCCTAAGACATCCAGAAAAAAGAAAAAAAAAAAACAGCCATGCTGAAACCTCGGTTTTAGCCCAATGAGAACCATATTGGACTTCAGTTCTACAGAACTGTAAGGTAATAAATTTCAGGTGTTTTAGACCACCAAGTCTGTGGTAATGTGTCACAGCAGCAACAGAAAACTAATTCACGGAGTGACTGCTTTCTTTGTTGCCCACTCTATCCATGCCACTAGTGAAATAATAGTGTAAGATATATTCTTGAGGTGAGAATCAACTTGACAGAAATTTTGAGTTACATAACTGCCATCATGGGGCACTCAGTGACTGGGCCTATGAGATAGAGATGTTTTTATGAAGCTTAGAGGCCTATACATTTGGAGAAATAATCAGAGATCAGATGGCAATTTTTTTGTGTGCTTCTGTCTTTAGAAGCTCTGCTATTTGCCTCATGAACTGAAAATGCAGAAATAGTTATTCAGAGTACCTATGGGTTCAGTAAAAGTTTCTTCACATCCTCCAATATAGATTGTAAATAATAAAAGACATCTTAAATGAAAAATTAAAGAATGCACCATATTTCCCCAGACATGCAGCTTTACCTATAACTTGTTTTTAAATAAACAGTTGAATATTAAAAATGAGTGCTGATGAGAGTCTACCACCAACAGCTTTCCTAGGCATTGGTGTGTCTTTCTGAAATTTGGTTGCTTTTTTCCTGATCCCCAGCTTAGATCATCTTACATTTCATTGGTATACCTGATTTCTTTACCCTTCAGACTGCAACAAGGCTGAATCAAATTTTTGGTCTTAATTCTTGGGCATTCAGCTAGGCATAGAATCTGTCTTCCAGATCTCAGGAACTGGTAGTTGAAGGTTTAAATGTCCTACCCTTCTACTTCTTGGTCACCACCTGAGAACCCAGCCTTCAAGATTCTCTTTTCTGTCTTGATTACTTAGAAGCAAGCTATTAATGAGCCACCATCTAACCATATTCCGTGATGGAGATGTGTTGGGATTCACTCAGGATGGTGGCAGAAATTTTAAAGGGAAATATTAGGGAAAGTTATAGGGAATAGTCACAAACCTTTTTGGAAGGTCAAAAGGTTACATAGCTTGTAATAATTGAACAGGCTGAAGGCAGCTGGTTCTTACCCTAGAGCGTTAGGTCATAAGGGAAATATGAGGGACAATAGAGGCTTCCCCAGTTAAGTCTGTTTACCCTACCTCCTTTAACTAACCTTTGAGCCAGATGGCCCTCTCAGGGGGGAGGTCGACCAAGGATATTGCCCCCTAAAGGTTTTTACTTTAAACCGTGGTAGCTGAGCTTTAATCATTCATAGAAATACCCTCTTAACCATTTAATTATCCACAAATGTATTTACTCAGAGCTTCTGTTGTTTATTCTTTACTAAATAAATGCCTGGAGTGTGAGCTGCTCAGGGCCGGCCACAGTGACAAATCTCTCTTGGTGTGCAGGCGGTCAGACACTCAGCTGGACTAGCAAAACGGAATATCTGTGTGTCATTGTACGTTTCATTCATCCGCCGTTTTGGTCAGGGTCTGCAGACAGACCCCCACAGCTAATGTCCTCTTGTGAAGAGCAATACCTCACAGATGGAAATGGAAATGCTAGTCATCCCTTTCAGTAGAATAATTCATTATTATCTTGGAAGGCAAAAGATTTCCTGCTTTTCATCCCAATGAAGTGAGTAGGCAGAAAATAATTTCTATTCACAAACCCCCAAAACCCTGGGAAGGCCATCCTTTCACTGGTCAGACTTTGGAGTTATTAGAATTATACTTAAATTGATGCAGGGTAGACACTTGCCTCTAATTACTGCCGTGTTACATAACTCAAATACAAGCATAGCATGGGAGTGTAAATCTGACAGTGATTTCAGAAATTTCCCCAGGAAGTGAGGGAAATGATAGGACTTAAAAGCTTCAAAGACAGATAAGGGAGTAGGGAATTCAGAGAGAGAAGAACTTAAATAAAGCAATGGATGTGGGAGAGGCAGGGTGTTTGCAGGAACAATGAGAACACGGGTGTGTTTGTTTCTAGGTACAGGGCATGTAGCAGTGGTAAAAGAGGTGAAGGCTGAAAAAGAAAGTGAGTTTGTACAGCACTTGATTTCTCTTTGGGCAAATCAGCATTCAATGGCCATAAGTGAGTGACATTTTAAATCAAATGTTTTCTATAAAAAGATTTTGGTTAGTAGATTACTATTAACATTAAAGTTATAAAAGGTGAAGTCTCATTTAATATATAAATCATAGAAAACTCTTAACTAATATGACCAACTCCTTTTCAATGCTCAAAGTGCATTGATCCTACTGCTTTGCTCGATTGATTGTTCTCATTTAGAGAGTTCATGAAGCATGGACACCAATTCACTTAAATGCTTGTGTTGAGTCTTGTCACTTGGGATTTTATTTCTTGAGATTGATGCCCAGAGTATTAGAAAAACTTATTATTGGCTTCTATAATGCAGCTTTGTTTCTCAAAATAATAAATTAGCATTAATTTAGAGTTGTGACAAGCTTAATCTGCTGCAAAAGCCAGGTCATAGATTTCATTTAAATGATTATTTACCTCATTCCTTTATTGCAGTGGTTGACATTTGATTTCATTCAGAATATTTGAGTCATTTTCTCAGTCATTGATTATTGTAAGTGATATCGTTTTAAACCTACATTACTATGATTTTAATACTATGTGGTTTACTCTATCATGAATTTCAAGTGCTAACCTAAATGGAACTAATCAGTCTCCTGTATGTCTGATTAGTTTAAATAAACATGTTTACTTAGAAGATAAGCAAATTCTAAAAATTGTCTCTAGAAGAATCATTTCAAAGCCTCTGTAACACATTTTACTTTGGTATTAAATGAAAATACAAGACAGTTTTTGTCATGTGTGAGATATCACAAATGATATTTATTTCTAGTTTTATGCCTTATATAATCCACCCAAATTTAAAAGTTGAGAGTAAAATTATTGTATTGTAGGCATTTACTCCAAAAAAGGATTTGTGTCATCTTTGGGCATCTCAGATTGATAGAGTCTTGAGCAGAGTTACGGAAACATCCTGCACTATTATAGTGTGACTTTTATGGACACATTTCAATAATTTTCAAAATCTCTAATCAGCTTTCATGAATCAACTAGATTTAGGATTCTTTAACACCTGGCACTTAAAAAGCACAAGAAAAATCTTTATGTTGGGTGCCTGGATTAAAAGAATATTGAAATGGAAATCATTGTCCAGTTTTCTTTACTCATTACTACTGGCCTCTGAAAACAATAGCTTCTTCTCAGAAGGAATGTGCCTAGGGCACATTGATGGCAATGGTGTCTGTCCAGAACAGGGTTGAGTTCTGAGAGTGCCTGGCAAGCAGGAGAAGGACTTCTCTGGATTTCATTATCTGGGGTGAATGCAGTACCATCCATAATAACCCTGCTCTAAAATTATATAGCAGCAATCTGAGTTATGTGCACCTGTTAGAGTTTTATAGCTGATTATAAAACCACCTTCTAAGGAGGACCAAAACAAGACAACAATCGTCCATCAATGACAAAAGTTTCAGGGCAGCCATAGCCAAAGACACAATTGACAAGGAAACTTATTACCTCTGTGGCACACAATAATTTAATATAAACAGTCATAATTATTACTGATAATGGACACTAAACCATATCAGAATTTTAGTAGTTTCCCATAATTTTGGAACACATACCAATAACATATTTATACAAATACAGCCCAAAGAAAACCAAATGCCATTTCATATTTCACAATGCTTCATGTATAATTTTTATAGCAAATAAGCCAAATATATCATTTTTGGACTTTAGGGAACCTAATATCTTAAAGGACTAATTAGGTGAGGAAAAGATAATTTATAATTTGATTTTGGAAAGTTTGTCAAATATCAAAGGTTTAAAACACTTGATATCACAAAGTAGCATCACAGATTATTGTAAAATAAGTTATTCATTTAAACAAAGTGATAACCCAAGGATTTCAAAAAAAGGTGAAAACCTTCATTATTTGAGAAAGGATACTTAATTTTTCAAACAATAAGCACTAATAAAAACAGCATAAAACCAATTAAATTTGTTTTCCAAAATTTTATAAACAATCTATAAAATTGTAATCTTGACCATAAGATATAACTTCCATAAGCCTTTTATAACCTTCATAGCCTTTACTGAGGAATCAGTTAATGCTTCAAGAAAACCTTGTTAATCTGACACAGGGGCTCATTTGCTGGTTTTGCATCAGTGTGCCTTTGACATTAATGGTTAATTTATAGAGAAACTTAACTTATTTTATCTCTCAAAATCAGTCCTTACAGTTTCACATGCCCACAACTCTTCCGTGATAGTCCCTGGGCCTTAAAGAGTTGAATAGCTTTAATTTCTGGCCTTATGTCTCAGGAATGCAGTTTATTTTTATTGATCTCTTCTACAGAGCCTGAAGATGAGGCTTTAATTCCTGTCAGGGTTTAAGATTTAGCAGGGCTTAGAGTGCTTTTTCGATGCAGGAGTCCAAGCCTTGTAACTTAATGTCACAAGGACTTTAAAAGCACATACAGAAAGATAAACACATGTAATAACTTTAATTAAAAATTTTTAATTTTTTTCCAAGGAAACCCAAACTTAATAATAATGGGATAGGAATTATTTTGATAAAACTTAAAAAACTGTTAGGCCAGTTACCAAAAGGCAAAAGAAAAGACCTCTGCCATGCACAGAACATTATGTTGGAAAATAATTTCCTTTAGACCTTTAAGGAAACACTGTTAGCATCAGGTCACAACAAATAGAACTTGAGGGGAAAAAAAACTTATATAAGCTGAAAATGAGTTAAAGGAGAGTGTTACTATTCTGTGCCCTTTAAAAGGGAAGAGGAAACCAAAAACTGCAAGATGCAAATAAAAGGTGAAATTTTGGTTAAAAAATTAATATCTCACAATTTATTAAGAGTAAATCAATCCCTTAAGAAAATTCTATTCTTCTAATCAATTTGTTAGTGTATAAGTGTTTTTTTTCTTTACATCAAATGTAATCTCTAGAAAGACCACGATAATTTCCCTTTAATTGTAGACAGCATGATCAAATAAAAGTGTTTTTGTTTGTTTGTTTTTAATAACCTCTTATCATGACTTACACAGACCATTCATGACAAGCTTGGACTTGGACTTTTTGGTTTGTCCTGAACATCCCTCTTTCTTAAAAAACCAGTCATTTTATTCTAGGACTAAATTTACCATACAAGATTTTTTCTTATATAAAATTATATAAGCTTTCTTACAAAAAAAAAAAAACCCCTCTTTATTTCTATTCTTTCATCTCTCTTATTTCCTGGTTCCTTTTTCTTTGTTTTATACCTAATCTTTAAATAAGCTTTGAATGTAAAAAAATTGTTCACCTTTTTAAAAAGGATACTTTTTTATACAAAGAATGTTTTCCTACAATATATTTTATTGGAAAATACCTAAAAATGAAATTTCTATTATTTAATTTAATACAACTTTAGATTCTAAATTATGACAAATTTGTCTACAAGTATTATCCCATTACATTTACCTAATTATTTTATTTTAATCACTTACCTAGATTATATATGAAAACTGTGAGAGTCATCATTTAAAATTCTGAAACTCACCATTGTGAAATTCTGAGACAATGAAAAAGATATGAACAACTGACCCGATTTTGCTTCTAACCTCCATTCTGTCCTTGTGCATTCCTGGTGTAGACTGAACTAACTTTGGGAGGAAAATAGTTTATAATTTAGCTTTGAAACAAAGATGCTAACAGTCCCTTCCCAAAACAAACCTTACTGCCTGTGGACAAGACTGCCAAAAGCTGCAAAATTAGAAGTTATGGTAATCTTACTGAATTAAAGATGTAGCTATTTTTATTAAACCAATATCAATATCTTATTTATTAAAGATTACACAAGCAAAGATCATTGTGTCTGGCTGGGTTTATAGTTTTGTAACCACTATGCCATTTTGACACTTCATAGTATTTGGCAGGGATAAGTATAAAATTTTTTGATTAATAAATGCAAACAAAAATGTATGCTGACAATTCTTAAGACATTTCTAAACTATTATAATTTACCAATAATTTTAAAGCTAGCTTATTTATTAAAGATTTTATTTGTTACATAAACTTGAAAAATAATTTGACTAGTCTTTGCTTTTTTCCTGATAAAGTATTAGACTCAAGCGCTTATTTTCTTAAGCCAATTATTTAGAGCTCTTTTATATAGTTTCAGTAGTGAAACATTGTGTACACAACACAAAAATGCACAGCTGTATTAGGCATGCCAATAGAAGTACAACTTATAGTTCATAAAGACTTTTTTTCGTATCTTAGATTTTCAGATTCTTGATAATGTGTTTCACAAACCTATGCAGTTGTCAGCTACATATCCTTAAACTTGCATATTAAAGAAAACTCAGGTGAAATTTAAATAGCAAAATTTACATCATAAGGTGAAGAGAAACTCTGTTGGTGCTAGATGGAGATTAAAGATGGATGCCAAATCACATAATATTACAGAAATCAGTCATAGGATTGTATAAGGAGACCAATTTATTTAGATAGGGACTACCTATCTTTTAACTGGACCTCTGAACTCTGGGAAGAGCCCACACTAAATCCTGGATCTTGAAAAAGGGAGAATTATGAGGATAGACCACATGATGCTTTTACAGTGCACTTAAAACAATTTTTTTTTTTAGACAAAGAGATGTTTAAGTTTCTAATCTACACTCTTCCTTAAGAACCTGAGAGTAGCCTCTCTGGCATTAGCTATTTTAGTCAAGAAATCAGGTGACACAATGCAAAAGCAAGCAGTTTAAGAGCTGAGACAAACTTGTCTGTTTATGCTTTTGGGATTCTATAAGGAAAAACAGAGTTTCTCCCCAAAAGGGAACTGGTGCCTTCTCTATTTTCTTTAAGGAACTCCAGGCAGTTATAAACTATTTTAGGTACCTCTTGCAGCAGAGGGTGCAAGAGAAAGGAGAGACAGCAGAAGTCAACAAAGAACAGAATTCAGTCAACTGAGAAGAAAAATACTTTTGCTCAAAAAAAAAAGACAAGGTCCTAGGAGAGAGAAAAAATACAAAAACATGAAGGCCTTTTACATACATACACATACACATACACACACGTTAGCTTTTAATTAAGCTGACTTTTAACCTTTTGAGCTCCTTTTTAAAAAATTCTTTTTAAATCTCATTACCATATTTCAGCTAGGACAAATTATTTCTATTTCAGAAGTAGCAAGTATCAAATCAGAATGGGCTTGATTTAGGAACCAAACCCAGACTGTTGTGGTAGAAAAAAAGAAGGCAGAACTTTAGCTATTGAACTGCAGCATGGGAGCGACCACCATTGCTCTTTCAGTTTGACTTGGCTAGCAAAAAAGAGGCCTTGCTGAAAGGTGACAACGTGCTGGCAGCCCTTGCTCGCTCACAGCACTTCCTCGGCCTTCACGTCCGCTCTGGCCATGCTTGAGGAGCCCTTCAGTGCCACTGCACTGTGGGGGCCCCTCTCTGAGCTGGCCAAGGCAGGAGCCAGCTCCCTCTGCTTGCAGGGAGGTGTGGAGGGAGAAGCGCAGGCAGGAAGCAAGGCTGCACGTGCACTCACGGGCCAGGGGGAGTTCCGGGTGGGCGTGGGCTCCACCACCCGCACTCAAGAGTGGCTGGCTGGCACTGCCGGCCCTGGGCAGTGAGGGGCTTAGCACCTGGGCCAGCAGATGTGGAGGGGGCACCGGGTCCCCTAGTACTGCCAGCCTGCCTGCGCCACACTCGAATTTTCACTGGGCCTCAGCCACCTCCTTGCAGGGCAGGGCTCGGGACCTGCAGCCTGCCATGCCCAAGTCCCCCGTCATGGTGGGCTCCCACATGGCCCAGGCCTCCCCTACAGGCGCCACCCCCTGTTCCATGGTGCCCGGTCCCATCGACCGCCCAGGGGCTGGGGAGTGCGGGCACGCAGTGTGGGACTGGTGGGCAGCAATTCCCATGGCCCTGGCACGGGATCCACTGGGTGAAGTCAGCTGGGGTCCTGATTCAAGTGGGGACTTGGAGAACTTTTATGCCTAGCTGGAGGACTCTGTGTCTAGCTTGGGGTTTGTGGACGCACCACTCAGCACTCTGTATCTAGCTAATCTGGTGGGGACTTGAAGAACTTTTATGTCTAGCTAAAGGATTGTAAATGCACCAATCAGCACTCTGTGTCTAGCTCAAGGTTTGTAAATACACCAATCAGCACCCTGTCAAAATGGACCAATGAGCTCTCTGTAAAATGGACCAATCAGCAGGATGTGGGTGGGGCCAGATAAGGGAATAAAGGCAGGCTGCCCGAGCCAGCAGTGGCAACCCACGTGGGTCCCCTTCCATGCTATGGAAGCTTTGTTCTTTCCCTCTTTGCAATGAATCTTGCTGCTGCTGACTCATTGGGTCTGCACTGCCTTTATGAGCTGTAACACTCACCATGAAGGTGCGAGACCATGAACCCACTAGGAGGAATGAAAAACTCCAGATGGGAGGAATGAACAACTCCAGACGCACTGCTTTAAGAGCTGTAACACTCACCACGAAGGTCTGCACCTTCACTCCTGAAGCCAGTGAGACAACGAACCCACCAGAAGGAAGAAACTCCAAACACGTCCAAACATCAGAAGAAACAAACTCTGGACACACCATCTTTAAGAACTGTAACACTCACCGTGAGTGTCCATGGCTTCATTCTTGAAGTCAGTGAGACCAAGAACCCACAAATTCCAGACACATTGCTATGTAAACAAAGCCTCTTTAGTAGTAAAAATCAAAAATTTTTCCTTTTGCTGGTCATCTCCCCAACCACACCACCTTTGTGTGTGTGTTTGTGAGAATTTAGCCACTTTAGAGGCCTTGTTTCCCATAATTCGGAACTTTCCAAGTCAAATAAAGTTGTTCAAATCCAATGGGAAAAAGACCGAGGAAACAATAAATACAGAAACAAACAACAACAACCAAAAAAACAGTTAAGCAAAACAAACAATCACATAACTTTTATGATTACTGAGTGCTCTAATGGTAAGGAGAAATTAAGACCAGCTGGTGGTAAAGCTTTACCCAAGGGAGTTCAGTTACTTACCTAGGGATAGGTCTCAGGCTGAACACCACACTCTACCATCCTAGAAGCAGGGGAAAAAAAAAAAAAAAAATCAAATACGTCTTTCTTGCTGCGGAAAATGATGGAATGGTAACTTCATAACGGAGTTATCTGCTTTCCATCATTATGGAAGCAGGAAATCTTGCCTTTCTCATTGAAAGTAAGTAAAACTCCAAAAAAGGGGGAGTTGTACAGCAAAATGAACTTTAGACCTCAACCAAATTTTGGGAGATCAGGGATTCTCTGGAGGGTGTGCTCCCAGACCTCAGCACATTTTCCTATTTGTTTGAGCCATAAAGTTAGCTCATCTGGTACCAAGCATGGAAAGGAAATTTGTCAAAGGTCAGGGGCATCTCCACTCAGAACCCCATTGCAGTTACCAAAAGGTGAACCCCAAATATCTGAGAGATGTCTCAGCTATTTTAGAAAGTTTATTTTGCCAAGGTTGAGAGTGTATGCTTGTGACATAGCTTCAGGAGGTCATGACGACATGTGCCCAAAGTGGTCAGGGCACAGTTTGATTTTATACATTTTAGGGGGACATGAGACATCAATCAATATATATAAGATGTACATTGGTTCTGTCCAGAAAGGTGGGAAAAGTTAAGCAGGGAGGGGGCTTCCATGTCACAGGCTGGTGAGAGACAAACGGTTGCATTATTTTGGTTTTCTGATTAGCCTCTCCAAAGGAGGCAATCAGATATACATTTACCTCAGTGAGCAGAGGGATGACTTAGAATAAAATGGGAGGCAAGTTTGCCCTAAAAATAGTTCCCAGCTTGACTTTTCCCTTAAGCCTAATTATTTGGGGGCCCCAAGATTTCCAAGATTTATTTTCCTTTCACATATAGTATACCCTGTGAATTATAAGAATTTTCTCTTTTTATTTAGGGCCCTGAGTCTCCAACAAGCTATATCAACAATTAGACTTATAATATCAATTGAATACTAATAAATATTTAATATTAATATATGATTCAATATAGTGTTAATTTCAGAATTCTTATAAACGTATACATTGATATCATTCCATATTAATACCAATATACATATTAATATGGCAATTATTAAAATAGAATTACTAGACTCTTCACTAACAATATAATTTTTGGTATTTGGAGAGCAATCTCCACATTTTCACCCTGATTGACTATATTTACCTCCATGTCTTTGAATCACACCTTCAGAGTGATAACTTTCAAATAGATGCTTCTAGATAATACCATTCCTCTGTGCTTCAGGCTAATCTATCCAATTACCAAAGTGACTTGTCCATTTTAGTACTATATTACATATACTTCTAAAATTATCATTAGTAAAATTGACCTCCATCCCTTTCCAAAACTGCTCCACTGCCATAAATGGTACCCTTCTCACTAAATTGTACCAGTTGTTCATGCTAGAAGCTGGAAATCCAGGACCATCCTTGATTCCTCCTTTCCCGAAGTCCCTTACCTCTGATCTTGTCAGCAAATCTACCTCAAGACTACATTTCAAATTCATCTCCTTCTTTCCACACCACCTCCACCACCCTAATCTAAGCAAGCATCACCTCACACCTGGACTTCTGTGTCAAACTGCTAACTCATCTCTCTGTTACTACTCTTGCCTAGAAACATGGCAGGTTATAGAAAATGTTTTATTATTTTATTTTTCCCAAGTAGTCTTGTTTGGGCCTAGTTCTTTCACAATCCAGTGACATACAACAATTTCTTGTTGCGTAGTATAGGCATTGTCAAGGTAAAAGAGAAAAGACAAATTGAAATAACATCTCAGATAGCCAAACAATTTCAAAAAGAGAATTTGCTAGGAAACCTCTGACCGTAGTAAACCATGCTCAATGCCAGGTCCCCTATTTATAAAAACAAGATGTTGGATTAGGCCACTTGAAAATCGCATCATCATTTTAAAAATCATATTATTTCAACCTTTTAATATTCCTCTTGGCTTTTTTCCTCCTATTACTGCTCTATTAATGGCAGAATCATATCGTCATCCCATTATGAATTGAATTCTTACAACTGTAATTTTTTCCTCAGATTTTGATGATTTTTAAAACTCAGTGTCATCTCTTCAATCTAATATATAGAATAGATATTGTCTACATAAAATAAAGGACAGAAAAAATGTAACCTCTGTATGTTTCCCTACTTTCTCAGAAAAAATTGCAATTCAAAGAATCTTATAACTAAATAAAAACATCTTGACTTTTCAATGAGGCAATTTAACTAAATCATTTAAAATAAATCAGCACAAGTCAAAATGCATTTTTGTACTGCTGATGTTATAGATTGATATAAGTTCATAAAATGTTATGATGAAAGTTATTTAAATCATAAAATGTCACACACACTTCTCAGATGATAAGAGAATAGTTCATCAACATATAATATGCCAAAACTGTGAGAAATACAATAACCTGATATAACGAAATAGCTGATGATTTGTCTGATAATAACACAATTAATGGTATCAGTTTAATGAATTACTTTACCATTGTTATGGATACTGAATTATTTATATCTAATATACTTAGTTACACATAAGTGAAAATGGAAAAGATCCCAAATGGTGGTTGTGTAAATTTTCATTGAAAATTGGTATAAAACTACATTTTCAAGGATGTTTAAATACTAAACCTAAGAAATAATTGTATTATTTGTCATGAAACCACAGTATTTGTTGAAGTCTCTCTAGGTTTCTAAGTTAGAATTAAATAAGAACACTATTTTTAAGTATAATTAAAAATTATCTCTCTCAATGTCTATCTAAATATCCATATATAAACATACATATATACCTACTCCAGGTGTACTTTTAAAAATTGTGCAGCAAAATCGTAACAATTATTATTATTGTTAATTCTTCTGTTCTAAGCCCCAAATTGGCACTAATGGTCTCTTCTTCTAAAAGATTCTGGACATACAACTTGAGATTTGCAAGATAGGCACATCCCTGATGTCAGTTACTTGATGTGAAATGCCATTTTTTTCCCCCTCATGTTTAGGAAAGTGAAAAGAAATACCTTTCAAAACATTCATAGCATAGGTTTTGTCTGTGTCTATTGTGATGTCAAGTTGAAAAGAAAATAATCATGAAAATGCAGGAAATAAAAATTTAAAAATAAGTTACCTTTCTCAGTGTTATTTAAAAATTGTAATCACTTTCTGCGATCACATTAATGAGAGTGAAAATGAGTTTCAATTTTGACAATTTTTCTAGGTTTCTTTTGCACTGACATATTAAATATGTTTACTGATCTTCATTTGTGTTGATTTCTCATACTTTTTGTGTTTTATTCCAGTATAAAAAAATCATATGTGGCTGAGGGTGGTGGCTCTCACCTGTAATCCCAGTACTTTGGTAAGCCGATGAAGAAGGATTGCTTAAGCCCAAGGGTTCAAGACCAGCTGGGCAATAGTAAGACTCTATTTCTCCAAAAGATAAAAATAAATAAATAAAAATTAGCTAGGAACAGTGGCATGCACCTGTAATCCCAGCTATTCAGGAGGCTGAGGTGGGAGGATCCTTTGAGCCTGGGAGATGAAGGCTGCAGTGAGCCATGATCATGACACTGCACTTCAGCCTTAGGTGACAGAGCAAAACCCTGTCTCAAAACCAAAATAAAACAAAACAAAAAGATCATATACTATAGTGTGATACAGTAATGATTAGAATTCACATACATATATACATTTTTTTCTTTCCTGATTTATAATTTATTAAAAAGGATTTAAGATTTTACCAGGAATGCATTCAAGAAAATGTGTTGTAGTGCTCAAGAACGTGATCTCTGAGGCAGCATTATTATCTGACTCCACTTTATCTGACTCCATTTCATAATAACTGTTTGGCTTTTTACCATTTTTTTTATCTTCTCTGTGCCCCAGCTTCCTAATTTGCACATGGGAGATAACAGTACCATAAAAAGCACGTAGAAGAACTCTGGGCTCTTAACAAGAGCCCAATAGATGTACCTATTTTGTTATATAATGTTAAAAACGGATAATCTTAGTAATCCATTTACATTTATATTTGTATTTTTTGTTTCAGGACACACTATAGAATAAAAAAAGAAAGAAACATTAAAAAAATAACAGATTCCATAATATACTTCTCTCTGATAATCTGTCTTCATTTGATAGAAACACAATTTTAAATATTTGAATAAAAATATTTACCCGAGGTAGGTAATGTAAAATCTATCTGATGTATTTAAGTGATCAGATCATGAATAATTAATGTTTAATAGCTAATATTTTGCTGAGTGTTTTTTAGATGCCAATCGCTTGCCTAAGGATTTCACATATTATCTATGTAAATGGCATTATAATTTATTGGAGGTGCTTTTATCATAATTTTTCAGATGAGAAAACTGAGGCATGGAAAGTTTGGGGAATCTGCTCAAGGTTACTCACATAGTAGGGGACGAATGTCAGTATAAAAGCTTAGTCACTGTGACTCAAGAAGTAACAACCTTCGCTCTTCTAATGTGCCATCTCCCAGTAACAGTAACGGTGGCTAATACAGTTGTGAGGATATCACACTCTATTTAATAATAAAGATTTAAGGAAAAGTTATCCCATAGCAAAATATTTGTATCTTGAGAAGATATTTGAGAAGACCGTCACAAAGCTGTGGATTCTTAAGGGTGAGACTCTAAAACAATGAGGTGAATTGCTTTTTAGAGATTTTAAAGTAATGAGATTAATATTTTTAAAAAAATAGATAACCTAAACATGTAAACCAATGTTATAGTTTTAAAAACTAAGAATAATATTTTTCAAGCAATTCTGCCATATTTGAAAACATTTTGGGAAACTGGTATTTGACATTGCATCAGAGATACTTTCTGAGCAAATAATGAACATAGATCACAATATTTTCTTTTTCTTTTTTTTTTTTTTCTTTGAGACAGAGTCTTGCTCTGTTGCCCAGGCTGGAGTGCAGTGGTGTGATCTCAACTCACTGCAAGCTCCGCCTCCCAGGTTCAGGACATTCTCCTGCCTCAGCCTCCCGAGTAGCTGGGACTACAGGCGCCCGCCACCAAGCCCGGCTAATTATTTTTGTATTTTTAGTAGAGATGGGGTTTCACCATGTTATCCAGGATGGTCTCGATCTCCTGACCTTGGGATCACAATATTTTTAAATCCTATACTGGCTCGTGTTTTACAGAATAGTATTACACACTTTGTTCTCTGTGATTACACATCAGACTTAAATCTGAGTGACATCTTTTATCTTTTCACACACACACACACACACACACACATACACGCATGTGCAACAAAATTGCCCACAAATGACCTGGATTTGACATCAAGGTTATTTAAATGTGGGATGACAATGGTTCCAGACAAGAAGTATTAGAAACATTTTTCCTTATTCGTATAGTAGGTGCAGCTAACAATCCTGGAAATCACATATAAAACAAATACAAGAAGACTGTGAAAGCTAGAGAGAAGTCAGGCTGCTAGGGACCTTTGGAACCAAAGAATGACACTACAATAACTTGCCTAAATTTCCTTTTCAGATTTATTTATCTCAGGCTTAGTGCTGGAGAAGTCAACAACCTAGAAATGCCAAGGAACACAAGTTAAAAAGCTGATGAAAAGCCTGCTCTCTCTAGCTTAATGACCAAGAAAGGGGCAGCCAAGAAAAACATAAGGCTTTTAGACAACAACCACCCTATTCCATGGAATAATACCACTGTTGCAGTCCCACTCCCACCCCTATAAGCAAAAGCTGAGTGGGGAGCCTAGACTTCCACCTTCCATCTTCACCAGGCCATAACAAGACACTGTTAAAGACAAAATAATATTTAATAATACTTGTTAATGCATGGTTGGGAAGACTGTATTCAGGATCATTACATGATCCCATTGCACGGACAAGCCATGGAGTAGAGTGGGGTCAGTGGATGGAAAATTACTAAGAGGAAACATGAGGTGTGAGAAGGATTCTGGCCAAACCAACCTGACAGGGCTTATGTCACTTAGAGAATAGTGGAGGATGAGGGACTGGATCAGACATCAAAGATGATCAGATATTAAGGATAGAGGTTTTTGCTAGCAAAATATAGATTTTTGCTAAAACTATATTTTAAAGGAAGTGCACATATGGACTTAGGAGAAGGTTCGGAGCCTGAATAAAGTGTAGTAAAGCAGAGAATCTTGTCAACATGCCAAACTCCCTAGCTCCTTTGTGTAGATGCCAGAAAAGGATGAGTGTAAATTGGGATCCAGGACCCTTAACCCTGCTGGGCAGTAATTAGCCTCTCCTTTGTTAATGGAGAATATGTGGGAAACCTAGATTTTACCTCATTCAATACTAACAAAGCAGCCTTCCCTCTCCCCACTGCGGGTGTCAAAGGAGGCATAGAAGAGATTCATGATTCCTATCACCACACAGCATAATGAACCTGCACCCTATTATTTCAGCAGTGGTAACATAGGGAGCTATAATGAGACCTCCCTCCTCCTCCCAGCAAGGATAGTATCAGTGGAGGTCTAGTGTGGAGCCTGAAATACCAGCCATTATAAGGCACTCCTTCTTTGCTGTCAAAGGAGGTTGAGTGAGGAACCTGGACTTTAATCTCCACCTGGTAATAAAAAGGAAGGTTCCTTTCTCTTGCTGATGCAGTATCCTAGACCCGCTAAAAGACAAGGTTTACATAAGACCCAGCTTTTCATAACATCCCAAAAGTCCAGAATACAATGAAAAATTACTCATCATACTATGAGGCAGGACAATACTAAAATGACAGATGGCAATAAACAGATGCTAGCACTGAGATAGCACAGGTGCTAGAATGATCTAAAAAGAATGTTAAAGCAGCTGGCATTCTTAAATTCGCAATTACGAACATATTTGAAGCAAATAAAAACATCAAAAATCTCAGCAAAAAATACAAAGTCTCAGGAAAGAAATAGAAGATATAAATAAGAAGAAAACGAACATTTTAGAACTGAAAAATATAGTACTCAAAATAAAAATCTGAAAGAATGTGCCTTATAGCAGAATGAAGAGGGCAATGGAAAGAACAAATGAACTCAAAGACAAAACAACAGAAAACAGCCAACTTGACAGAAAACAGACTTTAAAAAGAAAATAAGCAGAACTTCAGCAAATCGAAATTCTCAAAAGATTTCACATTTTTATCACTTAAGTCTCAGGAGAGAAGGAAGAGGATGGTGTTGAAAATTTCCCAACCTTATAAAAAAGACCAAAACCTACATATTCAAGAAGCTGAGCAAACACAAACAGGATAAACAAAGAAATCCTCATCAAGATTTATCATAATTAAACTTCAGAAAACTAATGACAAAGAAAAAAATCTTGAAAGCAGTGAGAGAGAAACTTCACTTTACCCATGAAAGTGGGGGTGGGTAATTCAAATTAACAGTCAATTTTTAATCAAAAATCATGAAAACCTGAAGGAAGTGATACCAAATTTTTCAAGTGCTAAAAGAAAAAAGGGCAATCCAGAATTCTGTATCTAGAAAAGATACCCTATAGGATGAAAAAAAAAATACATTCTCAGATAAATTAAAAGTAAGGAATTTGTGACTGGAGGATCTACCCTAAACAAATAGCTAAAGGAAGTTTTGAAACAAACAGAAACTGATTTTTAAAAACTTGGAAAATCAGAAAAGAAGAAAGAAGAATATAGGAAAGAAAGAAACTGTGGGTAAATATAAACTGCCAGATAAAACCACAAAAGACCCAAAATAGCCAAAGTAATCCTGAGCAAAAAGAACAGAGCCGGAGGCATCACAGATTTCAAAATACACTCCAAAGCTATAATAATTACAACAGCATGATATTGGCATGAAAACAGACATACAGATCAATGAACACAATAGAGAGCTCAGAAATAGATCTATAAAATTACGATCAACTGATCTTTGACATAGATGTCAAGAACACACAATGAGCAAATAACAGTCTCTCTAGTACAAGAAGAAAACAGAGGGGAAAACCTTCCTGTCTTGGTCTAGGCAATGACTTTTTTGCTATCAGCCTAAAAGCATAGGCAACAAAAGCATAAACCAACAAATGGGATTGCATTAAACTAAAAAGCTTATGGGAAGCAAAGAAAATAATCAACAGAGTGAAGAGACAACCTGTAGAACAGAAGAAAGAATTTGCAAACTATACATTTGGTAAGGAGTTAATATCCAAAATATATAAGGAGCTCAAGCAATTTAATAGTGAAAAAAAAAACCAACATTAAAAATGGTCAAAGAACCAAAATAGATATTTCTCAAAGGAAGAAATCTAAATGGCCAGAAAATATATGAAAAAAATGTTCAACATCACTAATCATCTGGGAAATGCAAATTAAAACCACAGTGAGGTATCACCCCACAGTTGTTGGAATGATTGTTATCAAAAAGAAAAAAGGAAACAAATATTAGCAGGAACATGGAGAAAAAGAGAATGCTTATACACTATTGGTTGGAATGTAAATTAGTAGAGCCATCACCAAAAACACTATGGAGGTTTCTCAAAAAATTAAAAATATAACTACCACGTGATCCAGCAATTCTTCTCTAGGTATATATCCAAAGGAAATGAAATTGCTATGTTGAAGAAATAATCTGCACTTCCATATTTACTGCAACACTGTCCACAATAGCAAAGCTATAGAAATAACCTAAGTTTTCATCAATGGTTGAATGTATTAATAAAAGTGGCATATATATATGCCACTTATTTATATAAAATACAAGGCTATTTAGCCATTAAAAAAATTCTTATTGAAGGGTATTATACTAAATGAAATAAGCCAGGCACAGAAAGACATATACTGCATAATCTCACTTATATGTGGAATCTAAAAAACTTGAACTCATAGAAGTCGAGAGCAAAATAGTGATTTCCAGGGTCTCAGAAGGGACAGGAGGAGATCAAATAATACAATATATTGAAGTTTAAAATAAGAAAATAAAAAGAAAAAAAATAGAGAGTAGATCCAGTAGTATGCTGTGGTGGTAAATATTTAACAACAGGCTCTCCAGAGGTGGGAAACATTGATTTATAGTGTTTGCCAATTTCTATGATATGCCAATTTTAAGCTACCTATGTGGAGTATCAGCAAACACAGAACTGGGAAAAGATGTGCATAACTGCCTCTTGAGATGGTGCAGTTAGCTCCAGCCCACCACTGGGTAGACACTGAAAGCAATACTAAAACAATGCTTTAGCAATATAGCAATATTACTAGAATTGCAACATAATTTTTTTCATGTGTAATACTTATTTTTGATATTTTTTATTAAAATCATTTCTATTATGTCATAGTTACTTCAGACAGAAATCGATTTGAGAAAGTAGTAGATCAATGCCTTCAACAAATGCACATGTAACACATCTAAACTATGTCAGCCATTTGAGTTCCTGATACACTTCACAGAAGGAACACAACTGGCAAATAAGCTGACAAACATGCCTCAGGTTGGACTTCAGGTCTTGCTTTTCCTGCCAGATAATATACTCAACCAAAGAGCTTGGAAAGAGGCACAGGTGGGGAATCTGTCTATTCTTTGTCAAAATTTGTTATAATTTTCATCACTGAATAACCAGAATAAAGCTTGGTGCTAGTATCTTTTTCAACCTGGAAGAGAAAAATTATGTTGACTGAAGTATCTCCCATTATCACCAAGATTATCATATAAACTGAAATGTAATGACTGTGTGTGGATCATAAGTTACAATAATCAGAGTGTAAGTGTTATTACTGACTATGTAATTTAACTGGATCAATTCTCAGCTTGTAAGAGCATCTGGGCATCATCTTCAGTTGAGAAAATTAAAGTACCATCATAGAAATCTACAGAACAACTACTAGACTTAGAATCACAGTGCAGAAATTGCAGCTTATCAAGAAGAAAGATATGGCCAGGCGCGGTGGCTGACATCTGTAATCCCAGCACTTTGGGAGGCCAAGGCGGGCGGATCACGAGGTCAGGAGATCGAGACCATCCTGGCTAACATGGCAAAACCCCATCTCTACTAAAAATACAAAAAAAAAATTAGCAGGGCGTGGTGGCGGGTGCCTGTAGTCCCACCTACTCAGGAGGCTGAGGCAGGAGAATGGCGTGAATCCGGGAGGTGGAGCTGGCAGTGAGCTGAGATCACGCCACTGCACTCCAGCCTGGGCAACAGCAAGACTCCGCCTCAAAAAAAAAAAAAAAAAAAAAAAAAGAAGAAGAAGAAGGATACAACCCTCTTTCTCTCTTTCCCTCCCTCTTTCTCAACACACACATACGCACACACAAACGCAAAATCATTAAAGAGATGTAGTCAGAGATCTTATATCACAGAAATTGTTTAAAATTTTGCAGAGAGGGATATCGTGTCTGAATGCATTAGTTGTATTCAGAAATAACTAGTTAGGCTTTTTGAACTCAAGTAAAGAATTCAGGATAAGTGTTCAGTCTTCTACATCTCTTGCAAAATAATATTTAGACTCATTTCCTGTATGAAAGTTAATGATCTGGAATTATGTCCTATTTACATGATTTATAATGCAGCCTTTTTTTCTAAAATATTGTTATTAATTTTCAGAACATGTGCCAGAAATGTCTCTTTCCAAATTCACATTTCTGTAATAAATCTGAAAATATTTACCCCAACATATTATAAACATACTTTTAACCTCTTAAATTCTTATATTAAAATATTCTAGGTTTGAATTTATTTACAATTCACTACAAGATCAACACATAGTAGTTTTTCCTTTCATTGTTAGCTTATGTATATATAGTACAACTTTGCTTTATGCAAAAATATACTCAATATTGGATTTGTTATAATAATTTTAATTTTAATATGATCAATTTAAAGTCAATGTACCTGTACTACTTGGGCTCAGAATTTTTTTTAAAATTTTTGATATATTTACTAAATTGAATTTATTTCTAAGAAGCAATATAAATGCCACAATCTTAAAATATATCTTTCTAATTCTATTATTCTACATTATTCATTATTAAAGAATATTTTTTCCTCTTACATGGAAGACCTAGATCTTATTCCTTAGGCACTGATTGACTTCCCAGCTCATTGGCCTCTGCATCTCCAAGGGATGGTTCTTAGTTCATTGTACTATTCTACTCCCTGAGCATAATTCTGTATCAATGTTCTCCATTGCTCTTGGCTCAGACTTCTGCGCCCTTTCATCTAAAAAGCAAATTATTGTGATAAAGTATGCACAATGACAGATTTCCTATCTGAGGACCAAGGTGTCGGAGTAGGACAGGGATCAGCAAACTATGGAAGACCCCTGTCACAGCAGGAAACACATAGCTCTGAAAGCCTAAAATTTTACATCCTGGCTCTTTACAGAAAAAAATTTACTAACCCATGCAAAACACTCAATTTTTTTTTTGTTACATAGAAAAAGTTATCTAACATAAAGAAACATGGATAAATTATTTTACTGGGAGTGGGAAAAGTTATTCTAATTATGATTAAGATTTCAGAGAATGTAAGGTAAGTGAGTGGTAATTTTGATGAAATAAAAACCAAAATGTTTTGCTTGAAAAATCATAATAAATGAGAAAAATATTTTTTCAAATGATATCACTGATAAAGAGTTAATATCTCCAATATGTAGACTCCAAAAATAAAGAAGGAAAAGACCAATACATTCTAAGCAAGAAAAACAGCAAAAGGTATAAATAATTTAAAGAAACATTTATTATTGCACATAAAAATTATTATCAACCTTGCATACAATTAAATAAATGCAAATTAAAACTGCATTGAAATATGATGTCTTACCTATCAGATTACCCATTTGTCCCTACACTCTTCTAGAGCTTTGGCTAATACCCTTGGTAGATTCTCAGCCAACAAATACTGTGAACCACCAGCCTCAAGATCACTCCAGCCCTCAACATCTTGTATTCTAGCTAAGGGCCCAGGTATTATGAAAAGGGACAAGCTACCATACTGTCATCTCTCAACTTTCTGTCCCATACAATCCAAGAGCATAATACTATAGGTCAAGTATCGCTTATCTGAAACACTTTGGACCAAAAGTGTTTCAGATTTTGAATTTTTTTCAGATTTTGAAATAATTGCATATACATAGTGAGATATGTTGGGGATAGAACCTAAGTCTAAACACATCATTTATTTTTTATAGACATCATATACACATAGACTTAAAGTAACTGTATATGCTATATTTAATAACTGTGTGCACAAAACAAAGTTTGTGTCCACTGAACCATCAGAAAGCAAAGGTATCCCTATTTCAGTCACCCATGTGGACAATTTGTCGTTGTTGGACATCATCATCTTTCCTGACTTGTAGTTCATAAGCTACTAATAAGCAATCATTTTCCTGCACTTATTCACACATAAGTACTGTAAGTAAAAATTATGACACACTATTAGTAAAGTGAAAAATTCGGCAGCACAGCAGCAGCACCAGAACCCCTGTACGAGCTGGTAGACAACAGCCACAACCATCAACAGCAGGTTTTCAGTTCCCACCTACAATCCTGTGTTTTAATTAAAAGGTTGTCGTACACCGCATGTGAATTTTTTTAGGTGATAAGAAATATCAGAATCAGTTGAGGAAAAAGAAAGTGTGTCCCCTAGGGATAAGAAGGCATTCCATCAGATGGCTTTTTAAAATGTCTCTTTCAGGGTCGTCTGCCTCATTAACAATGGTATTTGTCTTAGAAGTCTCTCTTTGATTTCATAAACTGACATGGTTTCTTGTCCTATCATACATGCATACTGCTCTAGTGCTTCCTAAGCACATCACACATTTTTTACCATGTCATCTATAGGCACTTTTCCTGCAGTGTTAATGACATCATCTTCATAGTTGTGTGCCTGCGTTCTGACTGTGACCCATTGCATGAGGTCAGGTGTGGAGTTTCCCACTTGTGGAGTCATGTCAGTGCTCAAAAAGTTTTGGTTTTTGGAGCATTTTGAATTACAGATTTTTGAATTTAGGGATGCTCAAACTGTAACTATTTTACACCAATAAATTTCGAGTAATTTTTTTATGAAGTCATAGCAATTGGATATTATATTTCCAAAAGTATGTCAAGAAAAATCTTGAGGTAAAAACTTTAAAAAAATAAATTGATATAGGCATCTAAAATATAAGTACCATATTCTGATTTAGGCTAAAATAGTATTTCCACATAGCAACAATTTTCTAGTTGAACATAAATTATACACCACTGTAAATGATACATCACTAGAATCTGATGTTATAAAGGCAATATCTTAAAATATGAGAAAATAAAGATGAAAGTAATCCTAAGGATTATCTCCCTTTAGATTCCTTATTTTACTTAAAGAATAGTAAAATAAGAAACAGTAAATGTGAAAAAAAATTATTTCTAAAAAATCCTCCTGCTTTTTTATAGAAGTAGTTTTTAAATGAAAGCAATATTATCCTGTATAATTGATATTAAATTTTTTTTATAGAAACAGTCACCTAGGCAACAAAACCCCATAAAGGAATATAACAATTTGGGATATGTTTTTCATCTTTCTTCTTAAGAATAAGCCAAGAAAAATAGTTTTTGATTTTAAGATGTTAGTGGAGTCATTGTTAGAATAATATGATTTAGAAAATAATAACACAAATATTTAATAAAAATAAGCTTCTGAAAGAAGGGAAGATGCATTTCAAAACATTCCATCTTTGTAGATGGAAAGTCTTGGATAGCCATGATGTGAAAAAAACCAATGCTAGAAATTTAATTCTTTAGCATGGAGGAATATCATAAGGATACAAATACAAGCAAGATACATACTTTTGCATGGTGATAAACACAATTCTCAATAACGCATAAAATGTCATAATGGAGTTATAGAATTATTTATAATTAAAATAGGAGCATGGAATTTATGTTATTTTAAAAAAGAAAATGATAAATTATAATATATACAGGAAAGTTTACTTTTCTTACTCAGCTCAAACTAAGTCAGCACAGATCAGGATCTTGATAACATTACTCATATGACCTTCAGATGTCTGGCTGCCCTCTAGGTTGATGGGGTAACTGGGCCACATGTTTGCAGATTATTCAGGTTAGCCTGTCTTTTTTTTTTCACGTGGTGGTGGTCTAAGATTTTCTAATATCATCAAGTTGACAAGTCATAGTATGCATGTACTCTACAAATCTCTGCTCGTGTCCCAATGGTAATGCATCATTGGCCAAAGCAAGTCATATGGCCAACCCAGAGCCATCATTACGTCTTTCTGAGAGGTCAAAATTTGTAGTCAATTTTACAACCTACAAGAGTTCAGTTTTTGGCTACATATATTTATACTTCTCCTGTAAGCAAAGTAACCCAACACAAAATAACTCAGAATAAATTCCATGCTCCTGTAAGCAACATACCCCAACACAGGACTCTCTCATTTAATCAAATATGCATGAGAGTTGCAATCTGGATGCATATGAGGATGCTTTTGATGTGGAGGCCTATGGGTAAGTGACCTTTATAACATACTCAACAGGCTAGACAGGCACGGGAACACCTGATATGCATTCTTATTCAGATAGAAGAACAAAGGGAGTCACATAGTCACTGGCCATAGCAATTCCAAAGTCTTGCTGGGAAAATATTGCAAGGGCTCTCTATACTGGGGACAGGAAATATTCTATCAGTATGGCCTAGCAATAATCCCTGGAAATAGGCCCCTGTCCACTAACCTCTTTACATCCCTCAGAATATTTTCCAGTGTCATATTTTTCGGTTCCTTGGGAGTGCCTCTCTATTTAAATGTTCACCACTGCCCATGATTTAGCTTTTTGTATTTTGTTCTCTCCCCTCTGAGATACACTTCATATTTCATAAGGCATAGACCATCTTGGTAACTTATTTGCCACCTTTCCCACCTATTTGCTTTCTTCTGGAATTTGTGCTGGCTCTTGGGACTAGATTTGATTAATAGAGTGTGGCAGAAGAGATGTTTAACCCTGGGCATGGGCTGTAAGACATACACAGCCTCTGGTTTTTTCCTACATGGTACAATCCCTGTCAGAAATCAGATGCCAGGTAAGAAGTCCAACTATACTGAGATAACCTGTAAGGAAGGCCAAGTTAACCATACAAAGATAGAGGCCACTGTAGGAGCGAGGTGCCAGACATGTAGGGAAAGCTTTATTGGATCTTTCAGGCCACTACAGCTTCCTGCTGAATGCAATCAAATGAATGACCCCAGTTAACAGAACATACAGCAGAATAAACATCCAGCTAACCCAGTCCTAAGTCTTGACCCACAAAATCAAGGGTTAATTAGAGCAAATTAAGTTTGAGCAATTCATTGCATAGAAATAGATAACAAGAAGAAGAGCAGCAAAAAAAAAAAAAAATGGGTAGCATTCTCAATATGCTTGCTGCTTATGAAAAGTTAGAGGCCTAGAAACTTCTTTTTAAAGAATTACATTCTTTTGTATGCCAAGATTGTGATAATTTAATTAGCACCATTCTTTAAAAGCTTTATCCCCTGTCTATGAATATGATCTAGGTGCATGTTTATTGCTTCAAGGTGAAATCTGTGATTCTTTTGAAGACAGGTGGTGCTCTTAAGACTTTCTCTACAAGGGATGTATCAATCTTCAGTAGGAAAAAACACACATACAATTCTGAGAAGCCCTCTTCTTTAGTTGAAGGGTCTTAGGCACTAACCTAAATCTAATAGAAATTTTTACAAAGGTCTTGAAATTTTTTCTGCACCCCTAGACCTTGTTTTACTTTTTGTTTGGGGAGATTTTTACTGACCAAAGACTCTGAAGATAACAAACAGATTCATTTGTAAACTCAGTGCTTCTCTCTTTCCTCTAAATTCTGCTTGCAAACTGAATAGTTTATTCTTTAGCTCATCTCTTTTTGTATCTTTTCATAGACAGCTAAAATAGATCAATTGATACTTCATATATTTATTTGGCCTAGAAATCATCTTTCCAAAGTGGCTAAGTTTATTGGTCAATTTTATATCTTTCCTGTTACTGTACTTGACAGTTGCATTTTTCTGCAGCTACAAATACAGTCACCAAACTGCTATAATGGTTTGTGTATTATTATTCTTCGCTCTTTCTAAATGGATAGTATATCATTTTGTTTTGCTACACTAACAGTTTTCCAGACACTTTTTTCTGCCTCATCCAACTTTCTCATCCCCAAATCAGTGTTGTTTTATGTTTTTATTATGATAGTGCCTGATTTCTAAGTACTAACTTCTTTAGCAGTCAAGAAAGCAGGAATACTATGAGCGTTATAGAGATACAGTATATAGTAAAGGAATTAACCTCGAAAAATGATGACTGAAGCTGAGGAAGTAAAGTTCTGGAAGCGGAAATCTGAGAGTCACTACTGAATTCAACTGAAATACTCACAAAGGTGGATATGTCAGAGTTTGCAAGCTAATAATGCAAGAAGTCAAGCATATCCAGTTACAAAAGTGGGGCAACAGAAGGGGAATTCATGGAGATGTCTATGTGCCTTTGTAGCTTCTGCTTACAAGTTTCAAAACCCAGTATCTGGTGGTGGGTATGAGACTGCTTCATCCAGCAGGATTGACACATGGAGCAGAGGAGAATTAAGAGAATCCCCTGGGCACCTCTTTGTCTGTACATAACCATATGTGACTATGACAAGTTTGCAAGAGTAATTGTTGTTCCACTTACTCTTCTGGATCTTGCCTTAGTTTCTATTTTGGCCAACAATAATCGACTCCAGGTGAGGAAATTCTGGAGAAAGCATAGCCCTTGTCTTAATCACGTTAAAAGCACAATCCAACACAGACTTGTGTGGCTCCATTTTCAATGTTTAGATCTATTCATTTGGAATATATTTTGGGGTATGATGTGAGGTATTGGCTACATTTTATATTTTGATGTAAAATGTACTAGAAAGTATTTATTTTGCCCACAAATTTTAGATGCTATTGATATGTATAATAGGGTATATCACATATACTATATTTTCATTATTTGGGGATTATTTTATATTTTTCCATTGGCCCATCCTCTATTTATAAGTCAGTGTTACAATGTCTTCATTGCAGAATTTTATTTTTTGTTTTAATATCTAATAGGACGAGCTTCTACTTTCAAACACACACACACAGCTGCTCTTTGAATCAAGAATTTGTATTCCTGTTACTAGATTCTTGGACAGAACTCTTCAGCACCACACACAGTATCTATAATCTGACCGTGAAGATCCAGGCTTGGAGCAAACTGACAAAAGAAGATCTGATCTCTGTATCTCAAACACCAACAAGGTGTTTAGGAGAAAAATGAAATAGAGAAAAAGAAGTAGAAATAAAATTTCAGTTATTATTTAGCTTAATGAGTGCCTGTCAATCCAAAGAAAAAAAAAAGCAGTGATCAGATTTAAGGGACATATATAAGACTGATGTCCCTCAGTAAATTCTAGCTCTTTTAACTTAGACTGAAACATTGAGTGGGCACTTAACTCCACTGAGCATAGAAGATGAGTTTCAGAAATAAAGTAGATGATGCTTGTGCTACATCATTTAATAAAACGAAATCAGACTACATCAATTTGTTGGTGGCTTTGACAACATACTAATATAGTAAAGCACAGACCACACTGAAATGAAATAAACTCATATATTACCACTAAGAAATACATATTTTCTTGGACTCTAAGTATTTCTTCCCTCTGAAACCACTGAACTAATATCTTTAGTGTAAGACTAAACAAGCATGTCTACTCAGAGATGACTCTACTAGAATTCTCTTTCTGCTGAATGTGAGCACATATGATTCTAGGAATAAATTTTTTTAAAAAAGTGATAAAGAATATGGAAAATAAATCTCTTTAAACCCAACACAAACTCCAAGGTTTTCCCAACTCTTCTGCAGTTTCTATTCTTGCTCCCCTTTCCTGTACATGTGGACCTCATTCGATCTAGTGATTAAAGCACATACATGTGACTACCATGTTGGTTTTTCGTTGTGATATTACTTCCTAATATTGCAGAATCTTCCCAACATGAATTTGAACCATCTTAATCTCAGAGTTGTCTTCAGAACTTTGGACATGACTGTCATGTTGTCCCCAAATCAGATTTTCTGGAAACACTGTGAACATTATAATTAAGCCCAATATTGGCAAGACCCCTCTTTTCTATCTAACAGTTTAAAATATATTCTCTGCCCTCATTTTCAAAACTGTTTGAAGTACATGAAACATTCCTGAATGTTCTCCATAATATTTATATTTCCCATTTCAAAACAACTATTTCCCAGGTTTTGTAAAATTGTTCCATTTCTTCATTTCTTAGCTCCTCCTCGGCCTTTATTTAATCCATATACTCTTTAATATTTGCTTAGATCAATAAGATTCAATACCAAATGAAAACAGCCTTCATCCTGGCCAACACAGTGAAACCCCATCTCTACTAAAAATACTTCTACTTAGCCAGGCATAGTGGCGGACGCCTGTAATCCCAGCTACTAAGGGAGGTTGAGGCAGGAGAACCGCTTGAACCTGGGAGACAGAGGTTGCAGTGAGCTGAGATTGCACCATTGCACTCCAGCCAGGGTGACAGAGCGAGACACCATCTCAAAAAAAAAAAAAAAAAAAAAAAAAAAACAGCCTTATGTTTATTCTCCAACCTAATATTTTAATGTTTCTCTGAGATATATATATGTACTTCAGAAAAAGTTGAAGCCATTTTTGTAAGCTTCTAATTTCCTATTTTGAGTAACCTGAGGATCATGAAAAACTGTAGGAAACCTGTTTTCTTAATTCCCTCCATTGCCTTCTTCCTTTCTTCCATGTGATCTAAGTTGCTTTTGATAGAACTTTAATAATTTATGTGATGAAAATGATTTCATGAATTTTGGACACAGTGAAGAACTTGGACATGACCAAAGTTTATCAGAAAAGTTTAGGCATGAATTCGATATTAGCCTCCCAAATAAGAGAATATTAAACTGAACACTGATTCCATGTCATGAATATTTCTCTCTATGTCGAATATGCTGACTCACTCGGTCAGATTCAATCTAATAAAGTCCAGGAGGATGCTGCCTGCGTGTATAAGCATGTTGGCAACTTAGAGCTACTGTGTAAGCAGAATTATTTTGAAAGGTAATTACATTCATTGACAGCCTAAACAGGACATAGAGTCATGCCAGATAGAAAATATTGCATTATTAAACATCTGCAGCAAAAACTACATGACAGACATCAATTGTACTTGACTCATAGTATCCTCAGGAGTCTGGGTTTTGGTATCTTTGGTTTGATTTTGATCTCATAATGTTACTTATAACTTGGGCCATTTTTGGAATCCTTGATTAAGGCAGTCCAACAAAATATGCAGCACCAATTATGTTAACATTTAACATGTTTTGATTATAACAGATTGTAAAACACCAAAATGTCCTCAAGTATATTTATAGATACATGTAACTCTAGGTTCAACTCTGCGTGTGTGTGTGTGTGTGTGTGTGTGTGTCTGTGTGTGTGTATGTTCTTAGCAAGTCAAAACTTCAAATAAGTAAATAGGGAGGCAATTATTTATTGGATTTCTAGAATATAGACCAAAGAGCTAATAATATTGCACGTAGATAATATGGATTTTTGAAAAGAATAACCTTAGAGGAATAGCCTGAACATTTTACTCCAATTTTAAGGCAAATGGATGTTAAATCTAAACTAAATACTCCACACATGCACAATCAGGCCTCTGAAAAGATAAGGATAACATAATTAAACCACAATTCTCAAAACTGGCATACCCCTTATTTAAACTAATGATGGTTTAATTCTAATTTAGTAAATATTAAATTAACCATTTTTTGTGAAACAACACATTTAATCAAAGTAACAGTCATTTTATTAGTTTGCTTACCTATTGCAAAGTTGCATATACATTAAAACCAGAATTTTAGCTCTAGAGTGAGTCTAGGATACTTTCAAAAAGGTTGTTCATTTCACATTGCCATTTAAATTTCCACAGCTATATTTGAGCATTTGGTATTTTTAGAGAGCAACGGTCATGTAAATTCTAAAAGCTTAAAAGAGAACATATCAATTACAATTCTAAAGTTATTTCTAACATGTCTCCTACTTCGTTATTTTTGCCCTCAGCAAGCATAAAATAATGATGTACAAAGAACATCTCACAAAATTAATATATAGCCTTCTTAAATAATTTTCAGTGCATTTGGCATTTTATTTTATATTAAATGTATTCTAAAATCATCTACTGCTTATTTTTTATCCCATTTTGTACCCATAATACTATTTTTACCCAATAGTTGTCATATTAAGAGCACAATAATATGAATAACATCATGCTAATGTCATTAATTGAGAAGCGGTATCTGTGAGCATTTGGGGACTAGGATTGAAGCTGTTTTGTAGGAGAAAATGAGGTCCTTGTCCTTAGACATGCTAGGTTTTTGATGCTTAGTTGAACGTAGCAAACCAACTTCCTTTAAAAAAACAAATCAATGAGGTAATCTCTAGTTCTTTTCATCATTCATCTCTGCTGAAATAATTCCTTCTCAGTGATGTGACTTCATTACTCTCTCTTATCTTTATTTTCATCATAGTAATTAACACTATCTGAAATTACATCATTTACTTATCTACTTATTTTTGGTTGCCTCTCCCTAGAATACAGGCTCCATGAAGATAATCTATTTTGCCTTCTGCTATATTCTCAGAATCTAGAATAGTATTTGAAACATAGTAAGCATGCAATCAATATTTGTTGAATAGATAATGATTAGATGAATTTCAGATATTACTTCAATTACCTCCGGCAATTTGTTTACAGGACACCAAATCTAGAGTTTGCTGGTAAGTCCAATCAGCTCTTAAACAGAACATAGCTATTGCTTTAATAGTTTGTTGCTTGGGATATATATACATATCTAACATATATATATGTGTATATATATGTGTGTGTGTGTGTGTGTGTGTGTGTGTGTATATATAGTAGAAAAAGGGCCACAGATAATAAATAATTTTTATTCTTTTATCACTTTGAGGTAGGTTCAATAATTAGTTCTCTGTACTATAATTGTAACATTCAACAGTAAACAAGCACTCTCAGGGGAAAGAGATACTTCTCTCAGGTATTTAGTAAGCATAATAGATCCTATTTTTGCAATGTGTATACATTGTCTGACAGAAAAGATGCCTGCAAATTTTAGTTTTGCTTACTGAATAAAATAGACAATCATAAAAATTTGCATATAATTTACCTCTCAATGAGAAAGAATAAACTATATGTGGCATGATGAGTTATTAGAAAGTATCAGGCTTATACGTGGGAATTTAACTCACTTTGCCATACCTTCCACAATCATACCTATATGTATACAAAAAGTCTCAGATTGTTGTCCAGCTGAAAAATTACAAAAGTGCTTAATCCACAGAGCAAAAAAGAAAAAATCTATTACCATTTTAGTAATAGTTTCGTAGTCATGCTGTATCGTTTAAAGAAAAATGACAAGAAGAAAAAGGTCTGTACATGTTCAATACTGGCAAAACCACTCATTTTCCATTTGTTAAGGTCACAAATAGTTAATATTAAAAGAGGATATAATAAAACCATAAGAAATACAACTTCTTAAAAATGTCTAAATATTCCCCATTTACTCCAGGGATTTGATAGTTATCTTAAAGACAGAATAGTTTAAGCCAGTTATTTGGACTATAGACATTGTTCTTGTCTACTCCAATAGTTCTTAGCTTTTTGGCACTCATAATAATGTTATCTCTCAATATCTGTAGGGGGTTGGTTTCAAAACCCCCATGATTACCAAAATCTACAGGTGCTCAAGTTTCTTATATAAAATGATGTAGTATTTGCATATGACTTACCCACATTTTTCCACATACTTTAATCGTTAGATTAATTTTAATATCGAATACAATGTAAATTCTATAAAATAGTTGTTATGCTATATTGTTTAAGGAACAATGACAAGAGAAAAAAGACTATACGTGTTCAGCACTGGCAGAACCATCCTTTTTCCATTTTTTGCTTTATATTCCCCAAAAATATATAGTTTATTCTTTCTTATTAAGAGGTAAATGGAATGGGCAAATATTTTCAATCCACAGTTGGTTGAATCTATGAATGTGGAACCCATTGATAGGGAAGGCTGACTGTATGTATTTTACAAAGATGTTTGACTCAAGTATAACACACACACACACACACACCACAATATGCACACATGTACATATATTCTACTACAAATGTTCACACACACACGTTCAATATATAGAACCATGTATTTTTACATACGTATAACCCTGTGTACCACCATATGAAAGAAGATATAGGGCATTTTTTAGCATCACAGAATGCTCCTTTATGTTCCTACCCGATAGACACCATTATCCACATACTGTGATTACTACTAGTCTTATTTCTTACATAGTAAAAATTTCATTTGCTTTTGAGCTTCATATTAATATAAATACAATAATAAAGTATGCACATTAAGGCCGGGTGCAGTGGCTCACGCCTATAATCCCAGCACTTTGGGAGGCCGAGGTGGGCAGATCACGAGGTCAGGAGATCGAGACCATCCTGGCTAACACGGTGAAACCCCGTCTCTACTAAAAATACAAAAAATTAGCCGGGTGCGGTGGCGGGCGCCTGTAGTCCCAGCTACTCGGGAGGCTGAGGCAGGAGAATGGCGTGAACCCGGGAGGCGGAGTTTGCAGTGAGCCAAGATCACGTCACTGCACTCCAGCCTGGGCGACAGAGCAAGACTCCGTCTCAAAAAAAAAAAAAAAAAAAGCAGGTCTATGCAGATATAATTTACATATAGTAAATCATCCTTTAAAGGTGTACAGTTATATGAATTTCACACACAGTCGTGTAATCACCACCGCAGATAAATAAGATATAAAGAATTTCACTGACCACCACAGTTCCCTCATTCGACTTTATAGGCAATACCCCTCCCTAAAACTCAAGTTCTGAAAAACACTGGCCTGTTGTTTGCTCCTATGAGTTTGACTTTTCAAAATATATAAATGAAATCATATTATGTACAGCCTTTGAATCGCATAAGTCATGTGTGATTCACCCCAGTTGTTCGTATCAGTATTCTGTTTCTTTTTGTTAATGAGTAGCATTTAATTCTACGGATGCACCAGAATTTATCCTTTCACCATAGTTGGTATACATTTGGATTCTAATTTTGGGTGATTATGAATAAAACATCTGCAGATATTCACCTACAGAATTGCATGTTGATGTATACTTTCATTTCTCTTGAGTTAAAACCTAGAAGAGAGCTTGTTAGGTCGTGTGGTAAATACATGTGTAATATATATGTGTAAATACAAGACTGTTCTCTGAAGCAATAGACCTTTTTGCATTTTGCATCAATGATGCTTGACAAAGTTGCCCTTCATCTTCACCCATATATAATAATATACAATTGTAGTTTCAATTTTACTTTTCCCAATGAGTAGCAATGTTAAGGGGCACTTTACATCTTTAACTTCTATCTTTATTTATTACTTAATAAAGTGTCTGTTCAATTTTTTTATTGATCTTAATTGAATTGTTTGTCTTAGTGAGGTGTATGTTATCAATTAAGGGTGCTATAACAAATATAACACAAACTGCTTGACTTAAACAACAAATCATTTATTTCCCACAGTGTCAAGGCTCGAGAGTTTCAAGATCAAAGTGCTAGCAGATATAATCAATGTATGGTGAGGACTCAGTTCCTGGTTTGCAGGTGGCCATCTGCTCTATCTGCTCTTTGCCTCCTCATATGGCAATGAGGAGGAAAATCGGTACCCAGATTTTCTCATTGTTAGATCTGGAAGTTACACTGCTAGCTTCCTGTATTCTAGATGAAAACAGAACACATATTATTTACTCTTTGATGTCTAGTTTCTTTTGCTCAGCCATATGCTTGCAAAATGTGTCTGTGTTGTTTTACCTTGTAGAAGTCTATTCTTTTCTACTGCTAGTAGTATTCTGCTGTGTGAACATTCTATAATTTAGTTATACATTCTCCAGTTGATGAACATTTAGATAGTATCCAATTTGGGTTTATGATGAACAAAGCACTATGAACATTTTTATGCAGATGTTTTTGTAGAAGCACACTCATAAATTTTGGAGTGATACTGCCTTAACTTACATAGATATATATTTAACTTTAGTGGGCAAACTGAACAGATTTAAGAAGTGACTAACAATTTGCACCACCATAGCGAACTATGAGAATGTTTGATCCTTGACACCCTCGACAACATTGATATTATTGGTGTTTTTAATGTTAATATTATGCAATAATAATTGTGAATATTCTCAATTTGACTTTCTGTATTGATTATAGAATTTAACACTTGGATAAAATTTTGCTCCAGTTTACAATATTTAGTTATTTATCTTTTTCACTCTTTAAACTAATCAATATCAGGATTGAGAGAGCACATTGAGGATATTAGTCAACCTGGTTTCTTTTAATGCTTATTTGTTTTAAAGGTGAGGAAATGTTTGAAATAACAGAATAATATAGAAAACAGAATTTGCAGACTACCTCTGGGTTGCAACTGTTTCTTCATTACTATGGATATAATACAGGAATTATATTTAAATTTATGAGAAAGATTGTAGTTTATGTCATTAAATAACTCTTCCCAAATGATACATACATTTTGACTTGGAGAAAGCTATTCAGAATATCTATAAATATTCTCCAGCTCCTATCAAATTATTTAAATCATTGATTTCACAATTCTGTCTGCATACAGTTGAAAGAAAGTCTTTCAAAAGTCAATGCATCAACGTTGCACCAACATGCTTTTCTAGAAAGCAGATATAAATTGACTAGCTTTCCCTTTTTAATGGATTTGTCATGTAACCAAGCTATTAGTTTGTGCTTATGTCTGACAGTTACCTTGTTATCAGGCCAAGAGCAATGTGCTAATATTTGAATTTAGTCATATGCAATGATTTTTGATGACTTTATAGCCAATGCTAAGGTACAGAGAAAGGAAGAAAATGCTTTTCTTTAGTTTAGAAGTTGGCCAAGGGTACACAGACCCACTATAATGTTATATTTAATAAGAGAAAAAGTCAGTTTTTCCCCCCAGAAAAGGGGAATCAGCCTCTAAGTTGAGGTATGTTTGGGTGTTTTCTTCATATTATCAACAGCAAGCTGTCTTTCATGTCTAGGATTCACCAGACAAATGATAAAGCCTGATACTCAGTGAATTTGACATTTGGAATTAAAAAAATGGAGGTCTTGAGGCCTTATTTTAGTTCCTGGAATTGAAAGAGCATGCACAACCATATCCATCTCCTGGATTAACCATAGCTTGTTGTTAACTAACAGTGAAGGATGAAATATTAGATATGTTCTGAGGAGTCAAATAAAGTACACGACATGAAAACAAAAAACAATAAGCCATGTTAGAACACATCTCTTTTCAAGCCTCACCCCATGTTCTATCATTATAAGAAAGAATCTCCTGCTTTCCAAAATAACAGTGCTTAGTGAAGAGGACATTTTATGTCCCATGTAAAAAGTAAACCTAGCAAAAAAAAGTTATCTCTTAAGACCCTGAGTGTATGGATATCACCCTGTTCAAGGAAAGGCAAAATGTGAATATATTTTGTCATAGTTCCTGCTATGTTAACAGGTAATCTTGTGCTACTGCAGGCAAAGTTCACTCCCTATTTTACAGTTTTCCCAGAGGCTTTCAAAATCTAATTAATCACTTATCTATTTAAGAGATACATATGTTCTGTTGAGAGAAAGAGAGAATAAGTACAACATTTGTCTTTGAAACAATTAAGAAAAAAATACGGTTGAAAAATCAACACAAAATGCAGCAGACAACATAACTTTGGGTTATAACATGGTACTCAGGGTCAGTGTTTAGAATATCAATTATTTTTTAACGTAAAATATTTAATATTACTGCATAATAATGATCATGATCAAGACAATGCCCAGTAACAGATGACACAGAATATATTTTCACTCTTATTCACTAGTGTGTCTGTAAAAATGTGGTGGCACAGGAAACAAAAAGACAACCTATAATTCACATACAAGTACCAATGTTATATAATTAAATTTACTAAAACATAAACTAGAAAATAAGTAACCTGGGATAGATTTATGGTAACAGTGAACTGAAAGGGATGCCTTCAGAAAGCGCATCAGTGAATGGCAGATTGTTTTAGCATAAAACAATTGTTTTGTTTCTAGCTAATGGGACTGTTCTGAGTGATTGGATAGTGAAGAACAAGACAGACAAATCTCTGTTTTCCTGGAGTTCACATTCTGTAACAGGGAAGATGTTTAATAAATAAGCAAAAAAGAAAATACTATATAATCAGGGCAGAGACAAAGTATTTCAGATCCAGCTGAGGAGTGAGAAAAACGTGGATGTTGTACTGAATATCAGAAATACTTTTGAAGTTAAATTGGCAGCATTTGTTACATGGATGCAAATTTATATAAACGTGGATATAAAATATGGTAGTCTGTGCATTTACATAGACATAAATATACAGACATTTTTGAGAGCTTAATTCCATGTTGTTTTTACAAATTATTATTTCATTCCTCCACAGTCCTACAGAGGGATAAAACATGTGTTACAACCTATGTGGCTCTTTGAATCTCCTTAAGTGTTCTGATGATTGCTTTACTTGACTTCTCAAACACATTTAATATATTATTCTAATAAAAGCCTTGATCTTTGTGATCATAATGAATACAGAGTGGAGAGTTTTGTCTATGAAATATCGTAAAAAGGAAAATATGAAGTATAGCATTCTTTGATGCCCAGCATGTTCAAATTCACAAAATTAGCCATCATAAATTCTCTGCTGATTTTCCAGCAATGCCAGAATACTTCCTTTTTAAAAAACCAACTAGGGGAACATATAATCATCTGAGCAGTGATCAGCATACCAACACATCTTTCTCTCGTAGTATTGATCATCTCATCATCTACCTCTCCCTCCTTCCTGTCCCTTTCACTCACTCTTCTCTCCATATGTCTCTCTGTTCATATGTGTGGGGGTGTGTGTGTGTGTGTGTGTGTGTGTGTGTGTGTGTGTGTGTGTGTGTGTGCGTCTTTTTGGCTTCCTCCTCCATTTCTATCTCTTCTTTTACATCTCTCTCTTTATTCCTCAAAGTCTTCATGTTCATTATTTTTGTTGTCCTCTTCTCTGATTTATTTCTCTATTTCCCATCATGCTTTCCTCCAACTCCCATCTCTCACCTCCTATGTCCTCCATATGTGGATCTTTGTAAATGCTCCTCTCCTTAAATGGCCAATAGCCTTAGCTATATTAATTAATAAAGAAAAGACATATGAGCCAAGCTACAATGATAATACCCTGATATACAGGTCCTAGTGTACATGCATGCATACACTCCCATGACCATAGATTTCTGCTCAAGGTAACTGATTGGCATTCCAGGAAGGTCTGAACTGATCACAATCTTATAGGCTATAGAATGACAACTTTGCTGTTTCCTGGAGAGAAGCTCATAGTGCTCTGTCAGCAACATCATGGCATACGTTATATCATTTTAGCACTCTTATATTTTCTTCAACTCAGTCTGATGCAGCAAACTGTCCCCATATTGCTCAGAGTCCAGTCAGATAGTCTCATGCCTCTCACTGCACACCTCATTTATGCCATCCATTCCATGCTTACTTACTACTAAGGTTCAAGACACTGCAGGACCTTCTCAGAACCCATGATATAGCCCACCTTATCAGATTAATGACATTTTCAGCTTCCAGCCAGCAAATAAATAGTGCCACTGGCCAATTTTTCCTCGCTGACTCACTGTGCAGTTTATGGCATGTGTGGTGAATGCTGCTTCTACTCTTGCACTGATCCAGCTTTTCCGGGAGCTGCCTTCAGAGCCCAGGGAATAAAACCTGGAAGAGTGAGGATAGTTAATATCCAATGGGGTAAACCTTGACTCATGAGAGATAGGAGATGGAAAGGAGCTGGTGAATAAATTCTCTTCCACTTCTAGTCATTATTCTGAGGTCCTATGTTTTCATAAAGTCTTGTTTGAGAAATGCTGCTTGACGAGAAATCAGCTGTACTTTATGATGATGCTTTCGCCAGTTTGGTCATTTGCCTTTCTTTCTTTCTTTCTTACCATGCTGCCTTTTCCTTCACTATTATTTTTCTGGGTTTGCAAGCCCCCTAAAATGTTTGTTTCCGATTTGGTCTTCCCGGGAAATAATACTAGAAATTTTTTCCAAAGTTGCAATTATTAACCTCTATGGTGGCCATAAAACCAAGTCAGGCCACTTGAAGTCCAGCCACACTATTTTTTTATGGCTACATAATATTTATACATATGTATGTGATACATGTGATTTTTTTGTTATAGGCATAGAATGTGCAATGGTTCAAGTCAGGGCATTTAGGGTATCCATCACCTTGAGTATTTATCATTTATATGTGTTGAACACATTTCAAGTCTTTGAAATATGCAATACTTTCTTGTTTACTGTAGTCTCCCTACTCTGCTATTTAACATTAAAATGCACTTTTTCTATCTAACTTTATGTTTCTACCCATTATCCAACATCTCTTAATTCCCTCCCACCTCTCTTAATCTCTTAATTCCCTCCCAATCCACATTCTTCCTAGTCTCTGGTTTTTTGTTTTGTTTTTTGTATTTTTAGTAGAGACGGGGTTTCACTGTGTTAGCCAGGATGGTCTCGATCTTCTGACCTTGTGATCCACCCACCTCGGCCTCCCACAGTGCTGGGATTACAGGCGTGAGCCACAGTGCCCGGCCGTCTCTGGTATCTTTTACTCTACCCTCTATATTCATGAGATGAACTTTCTTCACTCTTACATAGAATAAGAATATTAAATATTTTTCTTTCTGTTTCTGGCTGACTTCACTTAACGCAATAACCTCCAGTTCTATACATGCTGCTGCAAATGACAGAATTTGCTTGTTTTATTATGGCTAAATAGCATTCCATTGTGTATATATACCACATTTTCCTTATTCATTTATCTATTAAAGGGCACTTAGGTTCATTTTACATATTTGCTATTGTGAATAGTGCTGCAATAAACATAAAATTGCAAGTAACCCTTTGATATACTGATTTCCTTTCCTTTGGATAAATAACCAGTAGTGAGATTGCTGGATCATATTGTTCTATTTTTGGTTGTTTAAAAATCTCCATCCTGTTTTCCATAGTGGCTGTGCCAATTTACATTTCTATCAATAGTGTATACAAGTTCCTTTTTCTCTGTATCCTCTCCAGCATCCTTTATTTTTTGTCTTTTTAATATCAGCCATTAGAAAACAGACATTCTAAGTGGAGTAAGATGATATGTAATTGTGGTTTTGGTCTGCATTTTCTTGATGATTAATACTTTTGAGCATTTTGTATATACTTCTTGACAATTTATATATATTCTTTTAAGAAATGTCTATTTATAGCCTTTGCCCACTTTTTTGTGGAATTATTTGCTTTTTTTTTTTCATTGTTGAGTTGTTCAAGTTCCTTGTATAGTCTAGATTTAGTCCCTTGTTGGATGAATAATTTTTGGTTCTAGAGAAATACTAAAATTGTTTTTTTCAATTTCTGGGAAAAAAGATGTTGGTGTTTAGATAGGCATTGCATCAAATTTTTAGATTGCTTTGCATAGTATTTTTCTTTTAACAATATTGATTTTTCCAATCCATAAGCATGAGATGCCTTTCCATTTGTTTGTGTGTTCTTCAAATTTTTTCATCAGTATTATGTAGTTTTGCTTTTGTAGAGGTCTTTTATCACCTTGATTCTATTTATTTCTCATTTTTTGTAGCTACTGTAAATGTCTTCTTGATTTCTTCTTAGCTAGTTGATTATCTTCTTGATTTCTTTCTCAGGTAGTTCATTAATGGTGTGTAGAAATGATACTGATTTTTATATACAGGTCTTGTATCCTGCAACTTTACTATATTTATTCATCAGATTGAGATATTTTGGTGACGTCTTTAGGTTTTCCTAGGTAGAAGATCATGTTGTCTCTAGAGAGGGGGTAATTTGACTTCCTCTTTTCCAATTTGGATTCCTTTTATTTCTTTTTCTTGCCTGATTGCTCTGGCTAGGACTTCCAGTACTTTGTTGACTAGGAGCAGTAGATGTGTGCACCCTTGTCTTACTCCAATTCTTAAAGGAAAGGCTTTCATCTTTTCCTCATTCAGTATAAGGTTAGCTGTGGGTTTGTCATATATGGCCTTTATTAGTTTCTTTTTATGCCTAGTTTGTTGAGAGGTTTTATCATGAAGGGATGCTGAATTTCATCAAATGCTTTTTCTGTGTCTACTAAGATGACCATGTGGGTGTTGTCCTTCATTCTGTTTATGTGATATACCACATTTATTAATTTACATATGTTGAATCAGCCTTGCATACCTGGTATAAATATCACTTGATGATGGCTTTTTTTTTGTCTGATGTTGGATTTTGTTTGCTACTATTTTGTTGAGAATTTTTGTGTCTATGTTCATCAGGGATAATGACCTGCAGTTTTCTTTGTTGTTGCACCTTGTCTGGTTTTGGCATCATGGTAATGCTGGCCTCATAGAATGAGTACGGTGAATTGCCCCTCTTTAATTTACTGAAATAGTTTGAGGTGAATTGGTATTAGTTGTTTTTTTGCACTTGGTAGAATTAGGAGTGAAGTTATCGAAACTGGGCTTTTCTTTGTTAGGAGACTTTTAATTACTGTTTCAATCTCATTATTCATTATTGTTCTTCTCAGGTTTCGTATTTCTTCCTGATTCAATCTTAGTAGTTTGTATGTGTCTAGTAATTCAGCCATTTCCTTTAGATTTTGCAGTTTGCTAGTGCATAGTTGTTCAAAATAGTCTCATAATCTTTTGTGTTTCTGTTGTTGCAATGTCTCCTTGGTCAATTCTAAGTTGCTTCTTTGGGTCTTCTCTCTTTTCTTGTTAGTTAGTCTAGCTAGTGGCCTATCAATTTTGTTTATCTTTTCCAAAAAAAAAAAAGAAAAACAAATTTCATTTTATCGATTTTTTTGTTTTTGTAGTCTCTATGATATGATTTGGCTGTGTCCCTACCCAAATCTCACCTTGAATTGTAATGATCCCCATGTATCAAGGGTGGGGCCAGGTGGACATAATTGAATCATGGGGGCAGTTTCCCCCATACTGTTCTCGTGGTAGTGAATAAGTCTCACGAGATCTGACGGTTTTATAAATGAGAGTTCCCCTGCACAAGCTCACTTGCCTGCCGCCCTATATGATGTGACTCTGCTTCTCCTTTGCCTTCCTTCATGATTGTGAGGCCTCCCCAGCTGTGTAGAACTGTGAGTCCATTAAATCTTTTTACTTTATAAATTACCCAGTCTAGGGTATGTCTTTATTAGCAATGTGAGAACAGACTAATGCACTTTATATCATTTAGTTCTGCTCTGATTTTATTATTTCTGTCCTTCTACTAATTTTGGTTTTGGTTTGGTTTGTTTTTGAATTTCTTGTTCTTGAGATACATTGTCAGATTGTTTATTTGAAATCTCTTTACTTTTATGATGGGGGTGTTTATTCCTATAAACTTTCCTCTTAACACTGCTTTCACTGTATCCCGTAAGTTTCAGTGTGCTGGGTTTTGATTTTCATTTGTTTAAAAAAGATGTTAATTTCTGTTTTAATTTCTTTATTGATTCAATATTCACTCAGGAACATATTGTTTAATTTCCATGTATTTGTACAGTTTGCAAAGTTCTTCTCAGTATTGATTTCTAGTTTTATTCCATTGCTGTTCAAGAAAATACTTGATATGATTTTGATTTTTTAAAAATTTGTTGAGACTTGTTTTGTAGCCTAAGGTATGGTCTATCCTGGAGAATATTTCATCTGCAGATGAGAAGAAGGTATATTCTGCAGTTGTTGGATGAAATGTTCTGTATATGTCTGTTGGATCCATTTGGCCTAAATCCAGTTTAAATTAAATGTTTCTTTGTTGATATTCTTTCTAGATGATCTATCTAATGCTGCAAGGTGTTAAAGTCTCCCATATGATTTATTTTTTGTTGTGAACAGTGCCAGTGGTGTTATGATTTCCTCATAGACTTGGATATGGTTGTTAGCGGAGTCTCTGGTAAGGCTTTACTGGACTTAGGGATGCCAGGTGGGCCATTTCTCAAGCCGCAGTGGTGACAGTGGTGGGCCAAATGTACCTCTCTTTGGGACCCCAGGTAGTGTATGCAGGCTCCTGTATTAGTGGGTTTAGGGAGCTTAATTCTTAGAGGATCCCAGGTGGCCAGAAGTGACCATGGTCAGCTGCATAGGTGGGCAGGTTCTTGGGCCCCTGGGCACAGGCGATGGTAGTAGCTGTGATTGAACAACCTTCTAGGTCACAGGCAGCACTCGCTAATGATAGCTGTGGCTAAGATGGGCTTGGTGAGCCAGTTCCCAAGTGCTCAGGTGGCAGATGCTATTGGTTGCCAGCAGTGGTGTTGGCAGCAACCTGAGGGGTTCCATCTTCAGATCTCTGGAAGAATGATAGCTGTAGCTATGAATGGCTTGGTGAGCCAGTCTCCAGGTACTCAGGTGGCACATTCTATTGGGTGCCAGCAGTGGTGTTGGCAGCAAGCTGAGTGGTCATATCTTCAGATCGCTGGGAGATGCTAGTGGTGCTAGACTGTTCCCTACTGTCCTGGGTGGCATTCTTGAGCCTGGGTGGGGGATTTGTGCCAAGCCAGGTGGACCTACGCTTAGGTTGCCCAGTGGTTCAAATAAGCATAGGCTGTAGTAGGTAGGATAGGGCAATACATAGTAACGTGTATGAGAGCCTGACCTCAGGGTGCCTGCAACTATGCAGTGGATCTGCTGTTTGGAAGGGTAGAATTGCTGTCAGAGGGAGCAGGCCCAGGTAAGCAGATGACTTCTAGGTCCTAGGGAGCAAGTACTTTGGACCTCAGCAGCAGGAGCCACAGCACTATGAAGGGAGAGCCTGTTCTTGGGGTGAATGCAGGGGCACAGGGCCCTGCTGCTGGTGAAGGCAGAGTTGCTGTCAGCCTTCACAAGCAGGCAACCCTCAGTCTCTGGAGAGCACAGGCTGTGATTCCCTTTGTCCTTGGGGAAGCTACCACAGCATGATGCACCACCCTTTCCCCAGGCATAAGACTCTGTGTGGGGTACAATGCTGGGGACCCTGCCACACTGTCTGATCTAGCTGACATTAAGCCAATGCAATTCTGTAGGTACATCCACATTATTTTTCAAACATGGGCTGGAGGAAGAAGAGGTTGTGAGCTAATACAGTCTCTTAGAGAAAGATGGTGATAAAGTCATAATAAATGTTCAGAATTAAACCATGAAATAAACAAATATGGCGGGGCACAGGGATGTGATTATTTTGGTTTCTGTTTTCCTAAGACTTAGTTTCTTAGTTGTACTCTGTGTTTTGTTTGCTATCCCATATTTCCACCAACAGATCTGCCATTTAGCTTAGGCTAGTTTAATTAGGTATCAGACACTTGCAAACAAATGTCTTGAGTTGTAGCCAAATTCATAAGATTCCATTATATGTCCTTCTTTTCAACTAGTCTTTCAAAGGCCATGTTTTGACATATGTCACCCCACAGCTATTAGGTCTGACTATTTTAGCTTCACTTTCTGCCATATGAATCTCTGTTTTTCCTCACTCGGATGTCTTGGATGACATTTATCTTTTTCTTTCTTCTAAATCCCAGGTTAAATTTTGGAAAATGAAAAAAAGGAAAGTTAATAGATTTGAAGGTGAGTGAGCATCAACAGCAGTAAAATTCTCTTAAATTATATACTATTTCTAAAAAAATGTAGAACCCCATACAAGGCAAAAGAAAAAAAATGAAAGGATACAAAATGTATTTTGAAGTGAACACATTTAAAATTTGATCTGAATTTGAAATTCTTTAGTTATTAGCTGGAATTGGACCAATTTCTTATCATCTCTGAGCTTCAGTTTCACCAGAATACAGTAAAGATTGACTTAAGACACTAAGTATATTAGTTCATTTTCACACTACTGATAAAGACATACCCTAGACTGGGCAATTTATACAGGAAAGAGGTTTAATGGAGTCATAGTTCCACATGGCTGGGAAGGCCTTGCAATCATGGCATAAGGTAAAAGGCTCATCTCACATGGTGGCAGACAAGAGAAGAGAGCTTGTGCAGGGAACCCCCACCCCTTATAAAACTATTAGATCTTGTGAGACTTATTCACTATTATGAGAACAGCACAGAAAAGATCTGCCCCCATGATTCAGTTACCTCCCACGAGGTCCCTCCCACAACACATGGGAATTCAAGATGAGATTTGGGTGGGGACACAGACAAACTGTATCACGAAGATACTATGTAAGCTGTGTAATAATTCCTGAAACATAATATATGCTCTCAGCAATTTATGAACTTTATATTTGGGAGATTTAAGTAATCTATGCAAAACGCTGAATTGGGTCCTTTCTCATGATGTTAATGAATTAGCATATTTGCCTCTTTTTTGAGTAAATTTTGAATGTATCATCACAAAAAAATTAGTGAGGTGATAGATATGTATTGATTGATTTACTCACTCCACTTATATGTGGATATACATCTAAACATCACATTGTACACCATAAACATATATAAGTATTCTTTGTCAATTAAAACAATAGTAACATAAAAGATTTGCCTTTTAATTGTTTCTCCAAAACTTTTTCTAATTTTTTATTTTATTTTTCTTGGAGACAGAATCTCACTTTGTCACCCAGGCTGGAGTACAGTGGTGTGATTAATCCCAAGTTCAAGTGATTGTCATGCCTCAGTTATCGGAGTAGCTGGGATTGCAGGCATGCACCACCACCTCCCTCACCCCTCGGCTAACTTTTGTATTTTTAGTAGAGACAGGATTTCACCATGTTTGCCAGGCTTGTCTCAAACTCCTGACCTCAAGTGATCCACCCGCCTCAGCTTCCCAAAGTGCTTGGATTACAGGCATGAGCCATGGTGCCCAGCCATCTTTTCTAATTTCAAATATTAAAACATATATATAAAACATATATAGAAAAAACATATATATAAAACATATATATAAAAAACATATATATAAAACATATATATAAAACATATATATAAAAAACATATATATAAAACATATATATAAAACATATATAAAACATATATATAAAACATATGTATATATATGGCCCAACTTCCCAGAAAATTCCACTCATCCTTTATACTTTCTGCTACATCGAATCTCTAATATCACCTTGTTTGTGCATTTTTTATGGTGGTTTTTGCAATATTGCATGCTAACTAACAAGGATTGAAAAGCAAGCTACATATCTGAAGTAGATATTTTGCCATTTCCAGAATGTGAGGGTTCCCTTCTTTTCCAATATCACATTTGCCAGTTTGTTAACCACTCAGGTGTTTATGCAGAGCACTATGCAGTTTTTCTTTTGGCTGGATGTATCTCACTATCTCACTTGCCTCTATGACTCATTCCACAGCACTGTAGCCCTGTTTCTCTACCAAGAATTCTATTCTATGTTTGTGGAGTCACACTTAATTTGCCAGAGGAATTTTGTTAAGGATGTTTCTGTAGAGAGAAGAGTACCTCAGTTTCCTTCCCAGATACGTACGGTATCTATCAAAGGCCCTGACTGGGACTAGGATGCTAAGACTCTGACCAGGGAGCCGCTCTAGGCTGCCCTCTGGTGGGCAGACTGGATTTAAGGAGACTGAAAGAAGTCCAAGCAATCAGACTGAACTTGTATCACTTCAGCAAGCAGACAAGAAAATTCAGGCATTCATGAGCTTACCATAGCCAGAGCCTGGTCTATAGATTTCACTCAGCAAAGACCCCAGGAAGCAGGCCTCAAAGCCACTGGAGGAGGAGGGCTGCATCTGAAATCTCATTTGCAGCTGTTAAGGACCCTGTCATTCCCTTACCTGTCAGCGGGCAGGTAAGAATAGGGAGCTTATTTGAATGAATTTTCAAGGCACTAGTAAGACAAAGAGATGATTAAAGTTTGCTTTAGAATACCTATAGTGATGACCAAAAAAATGCCTCACATCACTGTGAGCTGTAGAGGGGACAGAAAAAGATGTTACTACCGGAACATGAAACCCAGCATCAAAGTTCAAGTGAAAATTTACTGCAGGAGAAATAGAGTGCTTACAAGTAAACAGAAGTCGTTATCAGTTGCCAGTTCAAATTCCAAAAAAACACCTACTGTCAAATATCTAGTATCCATGAAGTTAATGAAAACAGTGTGATTCATATGGCATGGACTTTTGGTACCAAATATTTGAAGTCTTTATTTTGGAACTGAGTGGAGAGTAAATTCCACCTGAGTGTACTTTATAGCAACGACCACCAAGAGAATTCTGCATTCTTATCTAAACTTTGAGACCTCAGAAAGTAGTAGATAAATTATATTTGAAAATAACTGCTAACTGAATTTTTAACTTGCATTTTACAACATGAATGTAAAAATGCAAGTTTAAGAATTAGGTACCTGATACATGTCTAGATGTAGATGAAAAAAAATCTGGCCTAGTTTAATTGTTATTATAGCCACTATTTCTATGATCAACTGTTAATTAGAAAATTTCACCTAATTTTCTTTTAAGAACATATATTATTTTTCATAGTTTATTTCCTAACATTCACATCAAAGAAGAGAAAACAATTATACATAGCATCAGGGAGTGATCAGATATAATTTGTTCAACAATGAGACCTGGCTACCTGCCTGTAGAAGAGTAGATGGAATTCTACAAATGACTTTCACTGTAGGGTCCCTTGACACACATTATGAGCCAAAGAAATAGTGTGACACCCAATCCAATGAGTATCTCTGAACACTACTGATGTACACTTTTATGAGGATACAAATTGCACACTGATGAACAATACTGGCATGTGGAAACTTCATTTAGACCACTGGGCACTTAGACACCTGTGTCCTGAAAGCAAAAATTACCTTATAACTGCTATTAGAAAAGCTACTGCCTACATTTTAAGTAGAATTGATTCACAAAAGTACAAAACAGTCTCATTTCAAGTTATCTATCTGTGTACAATTTAAGAAGTTTAAATCCTAAGTGTTTTAGGACAAAACCCTCATTTTTTTATTTGAGCTATTTTAAATGCACAGACCATGTCTTTTGCAAACTGTAAATCTAGGTAGGCATTGAGACGACTATTCAGGGTATAGTTAGCACATGGTAGTTGATGATAAAACCAGATCTTCCTGTAGCTAGGACCTGATAAAAGTTTCAGGCTCTTGATTTTTGAAATTACCAAGAGAGGTTTACCAATAAAGAATTGTAGCTCTGGGAAATTGTTACAGCCTGGGATTGATGGTCATCAGAAATGTAAAGCTTGATAACAGTTGGTTAATTTGATTTGAAGAAGTTGTTGAAACAGTATGCAAATGTTCTTAATAGGCCCAAGTATAGAACTAGAAATAACATTATATTGCTGTTTTTTTCTCCTAATTTGTTTCTCTCATACCAATGAGAGATCATAGCTCAAATATGATTTAGTGCAGTAGAAGAACCTATAGTCAGGCTTTGTAGAGAAAATATTTGCAGTTATATTAGTAGATATGCAGACAGGTAAAAATTAATGGAAAGATAGTTACTTCTCTGTTTCTCAATCTTAGACCCTAATACTTTCTCACATCATTCATAACAGATGATTTCTTTTTAATTCACAGAGAATACAAAACCCATGAGACTAGAACTTTCAAGATTTGCTACTGACACAAATCTAAAATATTTTAAAAATATTTTAATTGTGGTAAAATGCACATAAACACAACATTTACTATCTTTCCCATTTTTAAGTGTATATTTTAGTAACGTTAGTATTTTTACATTATTGAAAAAGCCTCACCACCATCCAACTCCAGAATCCTTTGCATTTCAGAAAACTGAAACTCAATACCCATTGAACAGTAATTCCAGCAATATGTCCATAACTCATGATTTGCCTTTCCTTATATTTCAATAGAAGAAAAGTTTTTGCTCCTGTCCCAGCCAATAACTTCACCAATTCTCTGTACCTCATTTCTTCTCACCTAAACAAAGGCATGTTTTCTGTAACTTTTCCATTTTTTTCTGCCCTACCTTCTCATTTTTAATTTTTTTAAATTATTTTACATTGTCAAATTCTGTCTAACTCCATGCATAATGCTGCTAATTAGCTACCTTGGTCATCTAAAAATTTCTTCCGTAGTCACCTTATGTATCACTCAACATTCTTCTTCCCCCCTGTGACACATGTCCTAAATAGAATTCTTTTCACTTTGAATCTATTTTTTTCTCAACTCCAGTTAGCTTCATACTTCACTCCTATCAAACTTACCCCTCCTCATTCTATATAAACAATTTTCTTTAAGGTGAACAACATCAACCTTTTGCTAAATTCAATGGTTAGTTCTCTTTCTTCTTCCTTCACTCCTCTGTGGCAGATGCTACAGTAAACCACACATTTTGCTCTCTGAAATATTTTTCTCTTTATGCATCTGCAATACCATACTCTTCCTGGTGCTTTATTAGATGCTTCTTCTTAATCTCATTGCTGGCTGTTTATTCCTTTCACAAACTCTATTGTCAAAGTTCCCCAACTCTAACTCTTTTCATCAGTGATATTTTTATGCCTCAGATTACGTGCCACTGAATCCCAAACCTTTATGTTCAGTTCTGACCTCTTCCCTGGGTTCCAGTTTTATATTCAACTGTGTACTCACCAGCTCCACCTTGATCCCAAAATGTAACAAATTCAAAGCAGACTTGATGATTCATCCACCACTGTTCAATCACTGTCCCTTAGTTTCCTTTATTTCCATTTATGGCACCATTAGCTACCCAGTGGCTTACGCCATTAATTCAGAACTCATCTTGGAAATTTTCTTCCCCTTCACATCCCATATCCAATCCATCAGCAAATCCTCTGGTATCACACCCAAAATGTGTTTTGGAACCTAGAAGTTTCCACCATTACCACTGATAAAATCCTTGTCCAATTATCTGTAGATGGTGGTGATGATTGTACAACATTGTGGATTTAATTGATGTCACTACTTTGTGTACTTAAAAAATAGTTAAAATGGAAAATTTTATGTTATACATCTCTTTCACATAAGAAAGATGTGTGTACTTAAAAAATAGTTAAAAAATAGTTAAAAAAATAGTTGTGTACTTAAAAAATAGTTAAAATGGAAAATTTTATGTTATACATCTCTTTCACATAAGAAGATCCTGCCAGTTGGCAGGATCTTCCCAACTTGCCTCCCTGCTTTGTTCCTGTCTTTCTACGATGCATTCTCTCTGTAGCAGCTAATTTAAACACTTCAAAATGTAAGTTAGATATGTCAGTCCCTGTTTCAGATATCTCAATAGTTTCTCATTGCTTTTAAAATAAAATGGAAATTTCTTACCTGTTCTACAATGCCTTACATTTTCCTATCTTGGTCTAAATATCCTACCTCATCTTTTACAACTCACATTCCACTCACTCTGTTCTACTTGTACTGGCCCATTTGCCGGGTCTTGAATACACCAAGCTGGTTCCATGCTTGAGGCTTTAGCAGTAGTGGCTTCTGCTCTAAATATATTTATCTATCTCATAGAGTGTTTTCTCTTCAAAATCTCCTTTTAAAGATATTTAATTTTAACCTTTCTTTTTATTTTCAATACAACTTAGAATGACTTCTAAAATATTTATTTTAGTCATGTCTCTCTTGTCAATTATTTCTTTGACTCAAATATAATCTAGGAAACTATAAAAATATTTTATTTTGAAGATGGTCCCAATGGAAATTCAATGTATTAGATGACATGGATTCATTAAACCTTCTTTATATTATCAGATACAAATGCCAGTGCCTGATAGATGTGTCTTCATATATCACTAACAGAACTAAGTGCTTTGTCACAAAGTTACATATTTTTTTCCAAGCAATACTTTGTGATTTCTAAAATACGCAAGAGCTATTTTTATTTTTATGATAGATATTAGCTAAGTATTCATATTCCTTTTGATGTTCCATCATAAAAATTATAAAACATATAATTTAACTTAGTGGAATATCTTTATATCTTATATATAAAAGATACATCTTTATAAGATATATATAAGAAGATATATCTTTACATCTTTTAGAAAACACAAAACAAAATCTGAGATAGTTTTTCTACCGGTAAAACCTAAATAATGTTTTTTCAGTCCTACCAAAAATTGTAAATTGTTTCCTTTGTTAAAGTTTATTCCTCACGCAATAAAGAGAATATTAAAAAGTAATATATTTTAACAATTATAAGCTAGTTTAAGCACAAAATAAATGGAAGACGGGAATGTATATATATGTTTATATATATATTTGTTTATATATATACTTGTTTATATTATATATATAAATATAATTGTTTGTTTGCCAGGCTGGTCTCGAACTCCTGGTCTCAAGTGATCCGCCCACCTCAGCCCCCCAAAGTGCTAGGATTACAGGTGTGAGCCACTGTGCCCAGCAGTGGAAGATGAGGTGTAATATATTAAAATCCCAATGCACAATATAGTAGAAAATATATTAGTTACAGACTGAAAAAAATAGTTTTCAGAGACAATAAATTCTACTTATTTTTGGAACATTTATTTAGATTTAGTCATATTAAACGTAAACACTTTTTCTCATAGATAATTATTTCTTTAAATACTGTTTCCTTAGCTAAGAAGAATAAAAATAAACTGAGAGTAAAATATTAACCACTCTATGATCTATTTTCAAGGGAGTAATACAAACTTTGTAATCATTAAAAATAGAGAGAAATATTGAACTCTACTGCATCTTATTAAGAAAAACACCTTTCATATATTAAGTAGGTCTAATCCTTTGACTCTTTGGTTGGTCGTAATGTTTATATAAATTCTAGGAAATGATTTCTGCATATTTATTCACAGAATAAAAAGTTTAATTTCTTCCTAACACCCTCCCAAGAAAAATTTAGGAAGGACAATGCAGTAACATAAGCCTGAATTTTAACAGGTCTTTTTGGTAGCAAGTAGTGCACAGAATTTTCATGTATAGCGGCTCCAGTTTGCTTTTCCAGATTTCTAAGAGAATTTAGAGCTTCTTGGAAACCTGCAGTATGTGACTGCTGTGTAATATCTTGATTGATTTTCTGCTTAAATTGGGCATAAGTGCAGTATGTTGACAATCAGAAAAAGCAAGGTGAGTGAATGTGATTCTCAGCACCTCCACACAAAACCCTGTGGAGTTCAGATGATACACCGAATTCAGGATCCTACTGGGCACACTTGGATTCATAAATTTAATTCTCCAGCACTGACAAAAAAAAAAAAAAAGATTTTTTTCTCCATTTAGTGATTGCTCTTATTGACCCATGAAGAAAGACCTACATTGATTTATATATTGTGTACATGTTAGGCACTAAATGTGCGGGGGCAATCAACATTTCAAGGACTTACTTTTGTAAGTTATATAAATTAGTCTTTCATTACTGAGGGCTTAAAAGACAATAGGGATGGCAGGGCACAGTGGCCCATCCCTATAGTCCTGGGAAGTGAGATGAGAGGATCCCTTGAGCCCAGAAGTTGGAGTCTAGCCTGGGCAATGTAGTGACACCCTGTCTCTAAACCAAAAAAAAAAAAAAAAAAAAAAAAGAAGAAGAGAGAGAGAGGGGGAGAAATAGATAAAGGGACAACAGGGAGATTTTTACCTTTTGTCTAAGAATTCTTGCCATTCTTGCCACATGTCTAAGTATAGTCTGTTTGAACTGATGAATGCTTTTCCAAAAAATAATGCATGCCAATTTGTTTGAAAGGTAATGTCTATTCTCATGATTGTATTGATCTTTGAAATGGCTTCAACTGGTAGAATATGAATCAACCAGTAACTTGCTTTCCAAGTAAAGTTTGCTCTTTACAGAACGGAATTATCCTCTCCCCAATACTGATGAAACTTATTTGAACGATAAATGAGCAATTAAGGCTGCTGATCAGAAGGTTCCTGCTCACTGGAGATATTATGAGGACTGATATTTTAGACCCTGCCTAATTCATTCTGAACACTCAACCAGGCATGTCTGTCCATAAAATTGACTTAGAAAGTAGATTTGCTGAGTTAACCAATGTAATATGAAATGTTTCCTAATTGCTTACATGGTGTGTGTCTGTGTGTAGGGGGGTTAAATATGAAAAAAAAATCATAGTATATCTAACTACAGAGTTAAGAGAAACAGTTCTTAGCATTTCTAGTCACCAAGTAGAATTTAATCATCAGTATCGGCAGGCTGCCTGCCACTCACGTTCAGCACATACTGTCAAGGTATATTTTCTCAGACTTTCATATTTATTTGCTTGTCATGATTGTTTTGATATTCACCTGACAAACTATGCCAAATGACTGACATGAGCAAATGCCAGGGAATATCAGGAGCGAAATAAGATGACAATTGAGTATATTATCATTTTAAATGGTCTGTCTCACCCTGCTGAGGGTTGTGATTTTGTTCTGTTCCTAGCTGTCATGCTTGATTAACTAGATCCTGTTTTAGGTGTGTGATGTTTCAAGTTATACTCAGTCCTCTCTATTTAGCAAAATGAAGTTTCTGTGATCACAAAAACACTGAACTTCACTTACCTTTCATTCTCTGTCCCCAGTATTAAAGAGGGCTGATGTGAATACGGCCCCTTTAATTAAAGAGGGGATATGTGAAACGAACTCTAATTTGATGAAATTTGAGAATTTTTTTTTTCATAAAATGCATATTAATTAGGGAAATAGTACATTTAAAGTTGTTCATAAACTGGAATTGTGTTCAAATAGTACACAGACATATTATTTGATGTCATCAGAATAGAATGGGATTGTATTAGAATAAAATTTTCAGATAAGTGAAGCATAAATCATCAGGCAATGTGACATTAAAAATAGTGATTGTATATTTAGAAAACCCCATTGTCTCAGCCCCAAATCTCCTTAAGCTGATAAGCAACTTCAGCAAAGTCTCAGCATACAAAATCAATGTGCAAAAATCACAAGTATTCTTATACACCAATAACAGACAGAGAACCAAATCATGAGTGAACTCCCATTCACAATTGCTACAAAGAGAATAAAATACCTAGGAATCCAACTTACAAGGGATGTGAAGGACCTCTTCAAGGAGAACTACAAACCACTGCTCAACGAAATAAAGGAAGACACAAACAAATGGAAGAAAATTCCATGCTCATGGATGAGAAGAATCAATATAGTAAAAATGGCCATGCTGCCTAAAGTAATTTATAGATTCAATGCTATCACCATCAAGCTACCAATGACTTTCTTCACGGAATTAGAAAAAACTACTTTAAAGTTCATATGGAACTAAAAAGGAGCCCTCATAGCCAAGACAATTCTAAGCAAGAAAAACAAAGTTGGAGGCATCATGCTACCTGACTTCAAACTACACTACAAGGCTACAGTAACCAAAACAGCATGGTACTGGTACCAAAACAGATATATGGACCAATGGAACAGAACAGAGCCCTCAGAAATAATACCACACATCTACAACCATCTGATCTATGACAAACCTGACAAAAACAAACAATGGGGAAAGGATTCCCTATTTAATAAATGATGCTGGGAATACTGGCTAGCCACATGTAGAAAGCTGAAACTGGATTACTTCCTTATACATTATACAAAAATTAACTCAAGATGGATTAAAGACTTAAATGTAAGACCTAAAATCATAAAAACCCTAGAAGAAAACCTAGGCAATACCATTTAGGACATAGGCATGGGCAGAGACTTCATGCCTAAAACAGGAAAAGCAATGTCAACAAAAGCCAAAATTGATGAATGGGATCTAATTAAACTAAAGAGCTTCTGCACAGCAAAAGAAATTATCAGCAGAGTGAACAGGCAACCTACAGAATGGGAGAAAATCTTTGCAATCTATCCATCTGACAAAGGGCTAATATCCAGAATCTACAAAGGACTTAAACAAATTTTCAAGAAAAAAACACACAACCCCATCAAAAAATAGGCAAAGGATATCAAAAGGCACTTCTCAAAAGAAGACATTTATGCAGCCAACAAACTTATGAAAAAGTGCTCATCATCACTGGTCATTAGAGAAATGGAAGTCAAAACCACAATGAGATACCATCTCACACCTGTTAGAATGATGATCATTAAAAAGTCAGGAATCAACAGATCCTGGAGAGGATGTGGAGAAATAGGAACGCTTTTACACTGTTTGTGGGAGTGTAAATTACTTCAACCATTGTGGAAGAGAGTGCAGGGATTCCTTAAGGATCTAGAACTAGAAATACCATTTGACCCAGCAATCCTATTACTGGGTATACACCCAAAGATTTATAAATCATTCTACTATAAAGACACATGCACATGTATGTTAATTGCAGCACTGTTCACAATAGCAAAGACTTGGAACCAACACAAATGCCCATCAATGATAGACTGGATAAAGAAAATGTGGCACATATACACCATGGAATACTATGCAGCCATAAAAATCGATGAGTTCATGTCCTTTGCAGGGACATGGATGAAACTGGAAACCATCATTCTCAGCAAAGTAACACAAGAAGAGAAAAACCAAACACCACATGTTCTCACTCATAAGTGAGAGTTGAACAATGAGAACACATGGACACAGGGAGGGGAACATCACATACCGGGGCCTGTTGGGGGTTGGGAGGCTGGGGGAGAGATAGCATTAGGAGAAATATGTAATGTAACTGATGAGTTGATGGATGCAGCAAACCAACATGGCACATGTGTACATATGTAACAAACCTGCACATTCTGCACATGTACCCCAGAACTTAAAGTATAATAACAATATTTTTTTTTAGTTCTTATGTTGTGTTTTTCAGCTCCATCAGGCAGAAATAAGACTGCACATTTACAACCATTTGATATTCAACAAACCTGACAAAAACAAGCAATGGGGAAAGGATTTCCTGTTCAATAAATGGTGCTGGGAGGACTGGCTAGCTGTATGCAGAAAATTGAAACTTCCTTAAATCTTCTGCAAAAATTAACTCAAGATTAAAAACTTAAGTGTAAAACCCCAATTTATAAAAACCCTAGAAGAAAATATAGGCAATCTTTTCAGGACATTGGCATGGGCGAAGATTTTATGATGAAAACAGCAAATGCAATTGCAACAAAAGCAAAAATTGACAAATGGGATCTAATTAAACCAAAGAGCTTCTGCACAGCAAAAGACACTATCAACAGAGTGAAGAGACAACGTACAGAATGAGAGAAAATTTTTGCAATCTGTCCATCTGACAAAGGTCTAATATCCAGAATTTACAAGGAACTTCAATAAATTTACAAGAAAAAAACAACCTCATTAAAAAGTGGGCAAAAGACTTGAACAGACACTTCTCAAAAGAAGACTTTCTTGTGGCCAATGAACATATGAAAAAAAGCTCAACATCATTGATCATTAGAGAAATGCAAATCAAAACCACAATGAGATACCATCTCCTGACAGTCAGATGGCGATTATTAAAAAGTCAAGAAACATCAGATGCTGGCAAGGCTGTGGAGAAATAGGAACGTTGATGGGGATGTAAATTAGTTTAACCATACGGAAGACAGTGTGGTGATTCCTCAAAGACCTAGAACCAGAAATACCACTTGACCCAGGAATCCCATTACTAAGTATATACCTAAAGGAATAGAAATCATTATATTGTAAAGACACAGGCATGCATATGTTCATCACAGCACTACTCACGATAGCAATGACATGGAATAAGCCCAAATGTCCATAAATGATAGACTGGATAAAGAAAATGTGGTACATATACTCCATAGAATATTATGCAGTCATGAAAAGGAATGAGACAATGTCTTTGCAGGAACATGGATAGACCTGGAAGCCATTATCCTCAGCAAACTAACACAAGAACAGAAAACCGAACAACTCATGTTCTCATAAGTGGGAGATGAACAATGAGAACACAGGGATGCAGGGAGGGGAACAACATACACTGGGGCTTGTCAGGGGTGGGTGTGGTGGGAGGGAGACGATCAGAAAAAATAGTTAATTCATGCTGGGCTTGATACCTAGGTGATGTATTGATAGGTGCAGGAAACCACCATAGGCCACATTTACCTATGTAACAAACCTGCACATCCTGCACATGTATCCCAAACTTAAAGTAAAATTAAGAATAATTTTTTAAAAATAAATCTAAACATGTCTATTCCTTTATTCTTAAACTGCAAAAAGAAAATGTAATTTTGACAAACTCTTGAGATCTTAAAATGTTTACTTTTTTACTTTAAGCTGTTAAATTTTACATCTACTTTAATTTGGCTTTTAGTCTTGTCTTTAATGGTACCTGAGGTTTTCTATTTTGCCCTCCCTAAACTGATACGTAACTTCTAGAATAAACTAAAAGGAAATACGCATTTGCGTGATACAGAAAACTAAGCCCTAGTGATAAAACAAATACAGGTGTGTGTGTGTGTGTGTGTGTGTGTGTGTGTGTGTGTGTGTTTGGGGGCCTTTGGATAGCTATTTCTGTTTCTGAGATCCTGCCTCTGCTGACTTTTGGGTTTTTTGGCTGTGTTTGAAAGGTAGTGTTTGCCTGAAAGCATACTTCCTAATAAGTAGGATATTATTGTAACAAAGTTTGCTTTTTATTCCTCAAATAATTTCCTAAATAAGAAACAAGACACAGTAAAGATACACAATAGTTCTCATCAGGTTTAGATACCAGGGTTGCAAATCAAAATATTACCTGCAGCAATAGCAAAGATGTTCCCTGTCTTTGCATTTAAAATTCATGAAGTGACAGAAAAATTAAATAGCACCATAAATCAAATAATATATAAACATAGTTTAAACCCACACTCTGTCTGACTTTATAAGTCTTTTAAAGTTTAAGTGATTTTATAATAGCTGATTTTTGGCAAAGTTATTTCAAAGTGGCAGTTTAATATATAACATGGAAAAAAAGTGAAAAACTGAATCTATAGGAGTTTGGGGAGACTATAGATCAGTGCAGACTCAAGTTATTTGGACATGTTTGGGGTTTCAAATATATATGCACATGACAATCACATGGGCACTTGTTTAAAATGCAGATTCTTTTATAGCGCAATAGGTCTTAGACTCTGGAATGTAAATTTTAATGGTTACTACAGGCATTTCTAATGTAGGCTATTCTTAGACCACACTTTTAAAAACTTGGTTAAGCTACTTACTGTAGAAATATAGTCCACCTATTGGTGGTACCAGCTTGTTGGAAATTCAGAATCTCAGGCTCAACACCAGAGTCTGTAAAATCCTCAGCTGATTCATAAGCATAGTAAAGCAGTGGTTGTAGCCTATTATTTATGAAGTCGAATAACTTTGTAAGTAACTTTTAAAGTAACTCTGAAATCTATATTAAGGGCACAAAATATATTTAGATCCGGGAAGTGAAGAACTTTACATTAATCATAGGGACATGCTGTGACTTTAGGTGTTTGTGTCACTACAAATACTGGAAGAAATGCCAAACACAAATCCTACTGTTTGTAGGTCTCCTGATGCTCAGGGAAATGTTTAAGATGTGAGTTCTGGCAGTGGGAACTTTCACTCTTTGACTGGAAATACTGATGTCTCAATAGTGTTTGTAGGGCCAGGCGTGGTGGCTCACGCATGTAATACCAGCACTTTGGGAGGCTGAGGTGGGCAGATCACCTGAGGTCAGGAGTTCGAGACCACCTGGCCAACATGGTGAAACCCCGTGTCTACTAAAAATACAAATTTTAGCCAGGCGTGGTGGTGGGCGCCTGTAATCCCAGCTACTTGGGAGGCAGAGGCAGGAGAATCGCTTGACCTCAGGAGCCAGAGGTTGCAGTGAGCCTAGATCATGCCACTGTACTCCAGCCTGGGTGACAGGGAAAGACTCTGTCCTCCACCCCCAAAAAATAGTGTTTGTAACTTATTAATTCCCTTTGAAGCAATTATTATGGTTCTCATATATGGGAAAGGATATTACTTAATGCAGGTAACTGCACTTTGCTTTCTTTTTAAAAGATGGTAGTTGTTTAATTTTTTAATCAGTAAACTTTGTATTTTAAGAGCAACTCTAGTGTTACAACAACATTGAGTGGAAAGTACTAAGAGTTTCTGGGTATCCCCTCTCCCCACACATGCACAACCTCCTCCACTATCAACGCCTCATGCACAGTGGTATATTTGTTACAGTCAATGAAAATTCATTGACACATCATCAATCAAAGATCAAAATTTTCATTAGAGTTCACTTTTGGTGTTGCACATTATATGGGTTTTGAAAATGTATAATGACATGTATGCATCATGGTGGTAACATACAAGACATTTTCAATGCCCAAAATATAATCCGTATGCTGCCTATTCATCCTTCATTCCCCACTGACTCCTGGCAACCACTGATACTTGCACAGTCTCCATTGTTTTGCCTTTTCCTGTATGTCGTGTATTGGGAAGCAAACAGTATGTAGCTTTTGCAGAATGACTTCTTTCACTTAGTAATATGAATTATAGTTTCCTCCAAGTCTTTTCATGCCTTGATAGCTCATTTCTTTTTAGCATTAAATAATATTCAATTGTCTGAGTGTATTAGTTTATCTATTCACCTACCAAAGGAAACTTGGTTGCCCTTAAGTATTAACAATTATAATGAATGCTACTACAAATATCTATGTGCAGCTATTTTGTGTGTGGGTATAGTTTTCAATTATTAATTTGGGTAAATATCTAAGAATATAATTTCTGGATCATATTGTAAGAGTATGTTTAGTTTTGTAAGTAATTGTCAAAGGGTCTTATAAAGTGGTTGCACCATTTTGCAATCCCACAGGCAATAAATAAGAGTTTCTATTGCTCCACATCCTCACTAGAATTTGGAGTTATCAGTGTTTTAAATTTTGGCCATTCTAATAGGCTTGTAGCAGTAACTCATTGTTGTTTTAATTTGCAATTCCATAATGACATTTATACATTGTTGGATTCAACTTACTAATATTTTGTTGAGAATTTCTGCAACTAGATTTATGAGAGATGTTATGGCATAGTTCCTTTTTCTTATAATATACTTGTCTACTTTTGGTACGAAAGTAATGATGGCCTCAGAGAATGACTTAGAAAAAATTATCAGTGCCTGTATCTTCTGAAAGAAATTGCAGAGAATCAGCAGAATTTATTCCTTAAATATTTGGTAGAATTCACCAGTAAGCCCGTCTGGGCTTGGTGCTTTCTTTTTTGGAAGGTTGTTGATTTTTTATTCAATTTCTTTAATAGATATAGGCCTATTCAGATTGTCTACTTCTTCTGGGAGTTTTGGTAGAGTGTATTTCAAGGAATTGGTTCATTTGATTCAATTTATCAAATTTGTAAGCATAATGTTGTTCATAAGAGTCTTTTATTGTTGTTTTAAAGTCCACGGTATTTCAGTGATTTCCTTTCTTTTATTTATTATATTAGTAATTTGTATCCTATTTCTTTTTTTCTTGGTTAACCTAGCTAGAGGCTAAATGAGTTTATTCACCTTTTCAAAGATCCAGCTTTTGGTTCTTGATTTTCTCTATTTATTTCCTTGTTTTGTTTTCACTTATTTATGCCGTATTTTCTTTTATTTCTCTTCTTTTGCTGACTTTGAATTTACTTTCTCTTCTTTCTCAAGTTTTCTAATGTGCAAGCTCAGATTGTTGATTTTTAGATCTTTTTTCTTTTGTAGTATCTTCTTTTGCTGCATCCCGCAAATTTTGATGTTGTATTTTCATTTTCATTATTTCAAAATATTTAAAAATTGCTCTTGAAATTTCTTCTTTAACCCATGTGTTATTTAGAAGTCTATTGTTTAATCTTCAAGTATTTGGGAGGATTTTCCAGCTCTCTTTCAGTTATTAATTTTTAACTTAATTCCACTGTGGTCTAAGAGCAGATATTGTATGATTTTTATACTTTTACGTTTGTTAAAGTCTATTTCATGGCCCAGAATGTCCTCTACTTTGGTGAATGTTATATGCGAGCTTGAAAAAATATATATAATCTGCTATTGTTGGATAAAGAAGTTGTCAATTATATCCAGCTGAGTGATGAGCTCAACGATGTTCTCACTGATTTTCTGTTTGCTGGCTCTGTGCATTTCTGATAGAGGAGTGTTAAAGTCTCCAACTATAATAGTGAATTTTTCTATTTATTGTGCAGTTCTGTTTTGCCTCATGTATTTTGGCACTCTCTTTTCAAGCACATATACATATGAATATATCTCTCTCCATCCCTTTGCCTTTTAATGTATAGGTAGCTTTATATTTAAAGTGAGTTGCTTCTATTCAACATATAGTTGAGTCTTGCTGTTTTGATCCATTCAGACAATTTCTAAGTGGTATATTCAGGTCATTAATGTTTAAAGTGATTATTGATATAATTTGATTATCATCTACCACATTTTTAGTTTTCGATTTGGTGTCACTGCTCTTTGTTTACATTTTTTGCACAGTGTCTCTGCCTTTTGTGATTTTAATTGAGAATTTTATATGATTATATTTTTTCTCCTTTCTAAGCATAACAATTACACTTCCTTTTTCATTGGATCCCTAGAGTTTACAGTATATATTTGCAACTAACCCAAGTCTACTTTCAAATAATGCTCTGTGGCTTCATGGGTAGTAAAAGAACTTTATATTAGAAAAAAAATTCTAATTACTTTCCCCTCATCCCTTGTATCATTATTGTCATATATTTCACTGTTATTTATATATATATATTACATATTATGTCTATTAAACGTTTATGTATATACATGTGTATGTATGTATTTAAGCCTACATAATTCAATATATTATTATTACTGTTTTAACAATTATTTATTAGATCAAATAAGACTAAGGAAATTATGTTTTTATTTTACCTTCACATTTTCCTTCTCTGTTGCTCCTTTCTTTATGTAGACCCAGGTTTTTGACCTATGTCATTTTTCTTCTCTCTGAAAAAGCTTTTTTTCTGCTTAATTTGTTATAATTTTTTATTAATAATATTTTCAATTGACAAACAATCAGAAATATGTAAGGGTTACAATGTGATGTTTTGATATACACAAACAGTGTGGAATGATTAAATCAGCTAATTAACATATCCATCATCTCTCTTACCTATCATTTTTTTTGTGGTGAATTATTTGAAATTTACTCTTAGCTATTTTGAAATATATAATACATTATTATAAACCATAGTCAACATTACTGTGCAATAGTTCTCAAAAACCAATTTCTCCTGTCTAACTAAAACTTTTTACCCCTGGAAAATATCTCTTCATTTCCTCCTCCTTCTCCAGTCTCTGGGAACCACCATTCTACTCTCTACTTCTATGAGTTTAACTTTTTTATTTGCCTTTCTCTGCATGGCTTATTTCACTTAACACAATGTCTTCCAGATCTATCAAAGAACTTCTTTCAACAGTTTTTCTACAGCAAGTCTACTGCCAACAAACTCTCTTTTTTAAAAAAATTTTGTCCAGCAAAGTCTTTATTTTTCCTTTGCTTTTGAAGGATAATTTTGCTGGATACAGAATTTTAGTTTGGTGGTTTCTCTATCTTAAAGATTCAATTATTTAACTCCACTCTCTTCTTGCTGGCATGGTTTCTGATGGGTCAAATATAATCTTACCTTAACTCTGCTACACACAAGATGTTTCTTTTCTGTCTTCTTTCCATATTTTTTATTTGTCATTAACTTTCTGAAGTTTTAATATGATATACATAGGTATAGTTTTTTTCATTTTTGTTCTTGTCATTTATCCTGCTTTATATTCTCTGAGTTCCTGGACTTGTGGTTTGGAGTTTGGCATTAATTTAAGAAAATTCTCAGTCATTATTGTTTCAAATATTTCTCCCACTTTGCATAGGTTATAGCTTTTGTAGTTGTACCACAGTTCATAGATAATCTGGTTTTATTTATTCAGTGTTTTTTTACTGTGCCTTTTAGTTTTTGAAGTTTCTCTTGTCATATCCTGAAGTCAGATATTCTTTCTTAAGCATGTCTACCCTACTAATGAGCCCATCAAAGTCAATGTTTATTTTTATACTGTTTTTGATATCTAGCATTTCTTTTTTATTCTTTCTTAGAATTTCCATCTCTTTGTTTATGTTTTTTTGTGTGTTTTCATTTTATCCAATAAATCCCTCAGCATACTATTCATAATTGATTTAAATTCCTGGTCATTAAATTGAACATGCCTGCTTTATCTGAGTATTCTAATGCTTGTTCGGTCTCCACACACTATGTTTTTTGTCTCTTTGTAATTTTTGCATGACAAGTGGACATAACATACTGGTAAAATAAGGTGCAGAAAATAGGCCTGTATAGTTTGTTTTCATGCTGCTGATAAAGACCCAAGAATGGGTATAAGAAGAGGTTTAATTGGAATTACAGTTCCACATGGCTGGAAGGCCTCAGATTCATGGCGGGAAGCAAAAGACACTTCTTACCTGTCTATGGCAAGAGAAAATGAGAGAGAAGCAAACGCAGAAACCCCTTTTAAACCCACCAGCTTTCCTGAGACTTATTCACTACCACATGAATAGCATGGGAAAGACCAGGCCCCATGACCTCCCCCTGGGTCCCTCCCGCAATGCATGGCAATTCTGGGAGACACAATTCAAGTTGAGATTTGGGTGGGGACACAGTCAAACCATACCAAGGCCTTTAGTAATGAAGTGGTGAGGTGTGGGCAGAGGAAAGTATTCTATAGTCCTATGATTTGATCTTTGGGCATATGATATCATTTCTGGCTTTTTTTTTGTTGCCCAGGCTGGAGTGCAATGGTGCAATCTTGGCTCACCATAACCTATGCCTCCCAGGTTCCAGCAATTCTCCTGACTAAGCCTCCCAAGTAGCTGGGATTACAGGCATGCACCACCACGCCCAGCTAATTTTGTATTTTTAGTAGAGACAGGATTTCTCCACGTTGGTCAGGCTGCTCTCAAACTCCCGACCTCAGGTGATCCGCCTGCCTTAGCCTCCAAAAGTGCTGGGATTACAGGCATGAGCCACCATGCCGAGCCTAATTTTTGGCTTTTAAGAGACATTAAAACAAAATATTCTTTTATGATTGATGCACTCTCTCTCTCTCTCTCTCTCCATATATATATATCAATCATAGGATGTATATTTTGGTATTACTGGTAACTTAATTTTTGAAAATGGTAAGAAAACTTTAAATTAAAAATTTTATTTCCTCAAAGCATCTATTATTATATACTTCAGTCTAATACTTTACTTGTCACTTACTAATGCCCGATGCTTAGAAACAAATCTCTGAAATAAAAACAAAATACATGGTAAATGTGGATAAAATATTGTCACAGAAATGTATTTTTCCTAATAAAAATAAGGAATAAATGAAACAGGAGCAAATTTTATTTAAGTTGCTTTTAGGAACACTTTGATTTCTTCAAAATCCTGAAAAAGCAATTAATTTTACAACTGGATTTTAATACCAAGTTTATATTGAGATGTGAATTAATTTTTGTGTTTGGCTTCTTACCAGGTTCAAAAATACCTCAGAATTATAGGGATCTATCATTCAGTATCATAAAGACAAAGAACAAAGAACAAATGTTCCATAAAGTTGAACACTTCTATAGGTATATGTCAATACACAGACTAGGAGACATGATACATTATTTTTTCTGTATTTTAATCTAATGTTTGGTAAAAAAAAAAAAAAGACTAAAAATCTAGTATTGTACTAATAATTAAGATTCAAAATGAATGGAAAAATATATGTATTTTTATAAAATAATATTTTTTTCAATTATGCAAACAATGTACACTTATTATAAACATTTGGAAAATTTTCCAGGTATAAGGAAGCAAATGACTATTACATATAAAAGTGATTCCACTATGATAGAAGAGAAGTTCTATGCTCATGGGTAACTAAGAATTATTTTCTCTTGATGGGGTGTAGCGGGGCTGTGTGTTGTGGGAAGTGAGCTTATGATTCACCAAGCCTTCAAAAGCAGAATAGGAACAACTCACTAGAAGGTCATATAAAAGACCTTCAGAAGAGGAAAGTATCCTCAGGATATTATTTTGCCATCAGGCAGAAATCCTGGCTACGATATGCCTACATGGAGTATTGATTACATAGCAAACCTTGGGGCAATATTCTTTGTCTAATTCATACACCTTCACTTAACCAACAAGAAAAGATTGAGAACTTAAGTATATATTTCTGAGATTATAAATGTGCAAATAGCATATACAACATGTAAATGAAGGTTGCTATGATTCCAAAGACCATCATTCAAAAAAGACACTATTTCCTTCACATGTCCAGGCAACCATTAAAAATTGTCTTATACTTACATGTCTCTTTCCCTACCTCCTGAGATCTCTACTAAACTATTGAGAAAAAAAAAACACCTAGAAACAAAATCTTGGAGATGAAATATAATGTATTTAAATATATTACTAATAGTTTTGGGTAACTGAATGGGAGGAAGGTTACCAACTGGTAGTTCAACTTTGCTGTATATTTTAAAAATAATAACAATTAAGAGCAATATGAAGATGGAGAAGTGAGGAGTTTAGATAAGGAAAAGCAACATAGAAGGTTGAGGTTCTAATGGTTAAAATGACCAAAGAGCTTTCTAAGAGTAGACATGTTGAATCATCTATTTTATGTAAGTGAATTCATATCTCTGTATTGCTTGAGCTCTGAAAACTGATCTGGGCCACTATAGCCCCTCTCCATCTGGAGTCATAGCTGATTTTGTTCAAAATATCTAATGTATTTATAACTAGACTTTTTGGGAGGAGAAGGGAAAAGTGTAGGAGTCTGAATTTCTGAATGACCTCTTTAACCACCCCCACCATCACCAAACTAGATTAGAATACAATATGAATAGGAAATAATTGTTAGTTGGGCTAAGCCACTGATATTTTAGAGTTGTGTGTTAGAGCAGTTAGTTTATCTGATACTACTGTTTATTATTCATCTCAAACACAAAAATATTCTAAATAGAATTATTCATTTCTATATGCCAAATTTACTGTCTCTGAATGTTCCCATCTTATTAAATAGTACTATCAATCACCCAGGTTTCCCAGCCTTAAAGCTGAAATGATTTTTTACTCTTTTCTATTATTCATATGTTTAATACAGTCTGTGACTAAACCCTTCCTGAAATTATTTCAGTTCTGATTATTTCTTACTACTTCCACTTTTAGTTTATTCTACCACTGACTCTTGCCTGGTTGTTCATAATAGCTTACTAACTCTTGTCCCTGTTTCACTTCCTGTGCCCCTACAGTCTATTCCTAACAGCAACCAGAACAATGAGTTTTAAATATATATGTGATTATCTCAGTTTGGCTCATGGCTGTAATCCCAGCACTTTGGGATTACTTGAGGCTGGATCACTTGAGGTCAGACGTTCAAGACCGATGTGGCCAATATAGTGAAACCCCATCTCTAATAAAAATACAAAATTAGCCAGGTGTGGTGCCAGGTGCCTGTAGTCCCAGCTACTTGAGAGGCTGAGGCAGGGGAATCCCTTGAACTCAGGAGACATAGGTTGTAGTGAGCTGAGATCATGCCACTGTACTCCAGCCTGTGCAACAGAGCAAGACTCTGTCAAAAACAAAACAAACAAAACAAACAAACAAAAAAACCTTCCAAAGACTCCCTAACATAGTTAGAATAAAGTTCTAAATCCCAGAAGTTTCTGCATGACCTGACCTTTTGCCACCTCTCTCCCTGTGACTCTTGCTCACATATGCTACATTTGTTACAGGGCCTTCCTTGCTTTCCTGGAACATTCTGTCCGAAATACTTTCTGTTACTCATATAGTTTCTCTCTTCATGACATTCAGATCACTGCTCAGTGGGTGCCTTCTCAAAATAATTTTTTCTTACTCCCACTAAGAGGGGAATCATTTATCTCCCCCTTACTCTGCCTTGTTTGTTCTTCACTGCTTATATAATTATTTGCTATTATATTGTGTTTTTACTTAATGCCATTAATATATGATAAGTTTCCTGTTCAATATCCCTAGTGCTCATAAGAACAGGCATTTATTTATTGAGTGAGGGACTAGGGTGGCAAATTAAATCAATTGCCCCCCATAAGTCAAAAAATCTTACTCTTCTATTAATCCTGCAACTTTTATGGAGGGCATCTGCACATGCGAAGCAGTGGAAGATTTGAGAAATCCTGAGATTTAAAAGAGAGCGTCTCTAACCACAGATAATTCAAAATCTAACTGGGTAATATGACAATATTTAAATTCTGTTAAGAATTAAAAATGTATTTAGGTCAAGAAGAAAAATAATTTGTATATTGGGGCAGTAGATGATTAACTGTTTTAACTGTTCCATTAAGTATGCACTATATAATTGCCATAATAGTTTAAGGGAGGGACAAAGTATTTCAATTTGAGGTGTTAAAGGAAGATTTTATAGCGAAATTGTAACTGAAAAAAAAACTGAGAATGAGAAATAGATATTTACACAAAACAAACTCCAGGCATTTTTTCCCCAACTACGTTACTGAAATTAACAAAACTCCAAGTTAAGCTGGGTCACAATTTCAAATCAAAATCAAATTAATGATTTCATGTGTCCTTTTTGCCTTCTAGTCTTTGTATATATACAGTGTTTGCATATTTGCAGTATTGTCATAGATAGAAGCTTATATTTCTTTTCTGTTAACATATACAATACATATTTTCTTTCTTATTTTTTTAACAGGTTTTATTCTCCACACTGCAAATCTTTCTACAACAAAATGCCAGAAGCCTGGCATGCATCTTTCCACACCATGCTTCATGTTTATATAATTGTGTACAAACATAAAAGGGATTATCTTCTTGTTGCTGTTCACTTTAAAAAGTAGGATCACATGCCAAATATCTTCATATCTTTATTATTTCAAATATATTATAAAAGTATTTTAGTTATTGATCTATGTATTTTATAGCAGCAAAATACTTTATTCTGCCAAATCACAATTTAGTCAACTATGCCTCAATCTTAAAAATTCAGATAATTTCCAATTTGGTTTTTTAAAATATTGCCATACCATTGCATATCTGGCATGATGAATTGGTGTTTTTATTTTATGCAATAATTGAGTCAAAATATGTTTGTGTGTAACCAGATAAGTGAGATTTTTCTTTTGTGTTGATGTTTGACTGAGCTCCCAATATTGAAAAATTATAGTTGATAAGTGCATTTATTTGCTTCAGAGAGTTTGTAGGAATTTTCAGACATCCCCTCCAGGGCCTGTCAAAAGATAACAAAACTCTAGTGCTGTGATATTCACTCCATCATTCTAAAATTGTTAATATAAGAAGAAAGCTAAAAATTTTACAGTTTGAAGGAGTCTTGGCAAGGGTGAGGAATATTGTGAGTTTGCCTCTTCCATTCCATCCTTCATGGATCACTGTTTTCCACTAAGCCAAACAAGGAACTTCCTAGTTTAGTGGAGCCCTCAGGAAGGGGAAAATCGGCCTCTTGGCAGCTGGCTTCTTCCTGTTTGGCAGAACCATATATGCCCACCCTGGTGTGGCCACTGAAATAAATGTGGTGATGATGATTCTTGGGAGAAATCGCAAAGAATTTCTGGGAGTTGTGTGGAATATGCCATAATAGAGAATAGTGCCTGGTGCCTGGGCCTGTCCCCCGGTGGAGAATTTTGAAAGTAGGAGGCTAGTGGGAACAGTCTGGATAAAGGGTGATAGGCAATAATGTAAGCCTACACCAGTACAGTTTCACATGTCTTAAATGTGTGAAATCTCCAAGGAATATATAGACACTAAAGTGCCAAATGAGTCTGAGCTATTTCAAAACTAACCTTCTGGGAGAAAAGATCCCAATAGTGGTGAGCAGCAGAGTGTAAATCTAGGAGCAAATCTATGGTCAAAGAGGGTATCACCTAACATTTGTTGTGTACAAATGCCACAGGTCACCAGGAGGACCCATGGATACATTTTCCTAGAAGGCAAGCATTTGAATACCTGCCACACAAAACATATCAAAGGCTGAATTGCAAAGCACTGGTGATATAAAACTGTCCTCACTTTTCTCTAACATTCCTTTTGTCCATCTTTCCTAGGTAAGAGAGCAGAAGGAGAGAGTGGAGAGAGAGAAAAGATAAATGGATAGACCATGCCTCCTTTCTTCTTAACAGTTCACATAACAAAGAGTCAGGACTGATCTGGGGAATGTTCCAAAACTGATGAAAGATGGAGGTTTTAAATTGGACTTGACTTTGTTATCTGAAAAAGAGTTGTAGTTTTCTTATAATTCAAGGTGACTAAAAGACTTTAACGTCTTTCTAAAATATCAACAAGCAAGGAATGATGATCTAAGCAAATATGTATGAAGATAATGATGGAAGAAATAGACAGCTGTTTATAGTTTTTGCCCCATCCAGTAATGACTTTAATTATTTTTTATTCATATACTTAAATATGTATGAATATGTGTGTATAGGTACATGCATATATATATGTATATACACAAACATACATATGTATATACAGGTATTCAGCTCCTTAACATCAAGAGCTTCATCATGTATACACACACATGCAAACACACACTTATACACACATATTTTTAGTGTTATTGCCAGACTAAATTCCATGTTAATAACATGTAACAGTAACTTTTTTTACTGCATATTCACAGCACCAGACTTTACCTCTTTATTTTCTTTTTCAAAAATGTTTGCTAGCAAGGTAGGTGAAATTAGGGCCTCTTTATTCGTTTCACTATTTTTATTGTCTACTAGCAAAGTTGAAAATCATCTTACATGTTTTTTATTTTAAGTTGTTTTGAGTTTCTCATTTGAGGACTATTTATTCCTGTTAGGTGATTTTTTTATATTGAATTATTTTCTTCTTAATATAAATTTGTAGGAACTCTTTTTGGAGAATAACTTGATATGCTATATGATGTAAAAATCCTAATCTATTTTATGTCTTCATTAATGAAAATTTTGTCAGGCAAAACATTTATATTTTTTGTAGTATAATACTTCTACTTTGTTTTTTGTTTTTTGTTAAAAAAACAGAAAGGTTAATATATATTTGACTATATATTATTATTTAATATATATTTCACTATATATTATTATATTACATATTAATATATGAGATATAGAATTATATAATGTATTTAATATTTGCTAAATTTTCTACTTTTTATATCCAAATTGTACCCTGGAATTAATTTTGTTTTATATGAGATATTTTCGATTTTGTCAGCTCCTAGACTCAAGATTGTCCTTCTTCACTGTTCATTCCTCCACCATGAATCTATCGCCTTTCAGCTAAACTAATTATTCCAGTTTTCTGGGTGTTTGTTTATTATACCGTTCTTTCTTGTGTATTTTTATCAACCTTTAACCTCCTATGTCTTCTTGTCACTCTGACATGTGAATGAGATCTTATGCATGAATGGGGTTTTGAATTAGTCTTGTTTTTCTATGGTAGATAGAAGGTGTTTAACTATCTCAATGTTGTATGTTGCAAATAAAAGACAATGCTTTTTTGCTCTTTGTAAATAATTTGTATATCTGCATTGAAACTTTAAGGTTTCATCTTTATCTTTTTTTATTTCAAAGTTAATAATTTTTACCAGAATTACTTAATGCATTTCTTTTATCATTAAACTCCTCTTAGAATAATGAAACTTCTATTTTTTATATTATTGCCCCTCCCTTTCCTTTATTCTCTCCCACCTATTCTTTCTCCTGTAATTGAATTGAAATTGTATACAAGTTTGATCTTCTTAATATATTCTCCATTTTTAGAACTCTCTTTTCTAATTTCGATCACTTTGTAGTTTCATTTTGAATTGTGATATATTTCTCTCACTGATCTTCCAGACAGATCTTATTTTTCTAAGATGATTAATAGTTGCTTGTTAGAAGTGAGGTAAGAGATTTTATCACATCTTTCTCTATGGTATGTTGAAAAATTGTTTTACATTTTTCTTTTCTTTAGTATCTTTACCCATGAAGATGTCTGTCTATTATGCATGATCTCTGTGATGTTTCCCAAGTCTTAGGAATCCAAAATTAAACTTCAGCTTCTTCCTCTATGTTCCTTACATGCTACTAGTTGATTCTTGAATAGTGCCTCAAGAAAAACAAATTTTGTTCCACTTCCTTTGTAGCTCTCATCATTGGGCCATAGGAAGTATTCACACATCAGCCTCATTTATTGTACAGCCACACTTCTCTTTTTCTTCCTTAAACATGCCCTAGGTAAATATGTTAGGCTCCTTTGAGACTCCAGACACCAAAGTCAGTGGGAGGCAGACCCCTCCTTTGTGTGGTAGGAAATCTCTGTGTTCCCAAGCTTTCCTAGGCAACAGATTGATGATGGAGGGCCTGGAAACAATTGGGAACTAGTTCAGGTTGACTCCTGTTTTCCTTTGACATACCCCTGTCATTTTACCTTTTGAACATTTCCTTACACTCTGGCACTCAGACTCTCACAGATTCTGAGAATATGGAAGTCTAAACTACTGCACTATAGCACTCCTATAGTTATTTTGCTGTAGTTTCTTTGAGGTCAGTAGAATAAAGCAAACCTTCCTAGAACTACGTGTTACTCTTTACTGAAAGTTTTCAGATTTCTCAGGGTCAGATTCCCTCTGGGAACCTAGAGAGATTACTGCTGTCTTGACTTCTACCAGTCAAAGAGGAGGTCAAAATCCCATATTTTCTTTTCTCCTGTGCAAGTTCGATCTGTGGTGTTGCAAGAGATTTTTAGGCAGAGTGTGGGAACAATAGTTTAGACCGCCACATTCTCAGAATCTGTAAGATTCTGAGTGCCAGAGTGAAATGTTCAAAAGATAAAATGAGAGGAGTATGTCAAAGGAAAACAGGAGTCAAGCCGAAACAGCTCCCAAAGGCTAAAAGTGGAACAATTTGAGTAAAAGCCTTAGACTGGGATTACAACCCACATCATAAAATAAATATCTTGAGTACCTACTGATATAGACAAGTGACTGCATTAACAAATAAATGGAGAGAAGAGGCATCTCTCCTGCAGAAAAATTCCAGATAATTAATTTAAATACTCCCCACTCAAAAAGGTGGTGCCTATCTCTCTACTCCTTAAATTAGGGTTGTACTTGGTAACTTGCTTCTGAAGACTAAAGTATGAGAAAGGAGAAACAAGTAATTTTAAAAGAGATTAGGAAATTGATATGGAGGTCAGAGTGGAAGCAGGTTTAAGAGGTTCCAGCCTGGCTGCCAAAGTGTTTGAATTCATCTGCAAGCTCTGCCTGCCCTTAGCTATTGCAGGAAGCATGGTGAACTCTGCCGTATATAATGTGGATGCTGAATACAGAGTTGTCATCTTCGACCTATTCCATGGAGTACAGGACACTGTGGTAGGAGAAGGGACTCACTTTCTCTCCTCATGGATACAGAAAGAAATCAGGTATCTTTGACTGCGGCTCTCGACCATAAAACATGCCATTCATCACTGGTAGCAAAGTAGACAGAATGTCAGCATGGCTGTGCATCCTCTTCCCATCTGTCACAGGCCAGCTTCTTCACATCCTTACCAGCGCTGGAGAGGACTGTGATGAGCATGTGCTGTGGTCCATATGATTCAATTATCTCCCACTGGGTTCCTCCCACAATTCATGGGAATTATGGGAGCTACAATTCAATACGAGATCTGGGCGGGGACACAGCCCAACCCATATCACTATCTTTGCAACTTTTCTGTAAATCTAAAACAATTGAATTTTTTAAAAATACATATTTAAAAGAAAATATCATTTTTCACAAAGAACAAATTTGATAGAATAATGAAATATAGAATAGATTTTCCTTAAACTAAAAAAAGACATATACATATGACTTGAAAGATTCATTGTCATTTTAGCCAAAAGTTTGAAATAAAATCAACCACTATACTGTAAGGGTTTCATTTTTATTTCATTTTAAAAATTAATAATTACTTTAAAACTTCTTGGGGTTAGAAAAGTATATCTGAGAATGAATAATAATTAAATTAGTTTTCCCATTGTAGTAATAAAAATATTAATAAAAGCACTAATGATAGTGTTAATGACACAATAATAATAATAGCTAACAGCATTTATTTCATTCATTAAAAAACCTATATCAGGCAATTTCTTTTTGCCAAGTATAATTTCAGGCACTACGGCTTTAATAGTTAATGAAATAGACAAATATCTCTGTGCACAGCTTTAATAGTTAATGAAATAAGACAAATATCTCTGTCCGTATGAAGCTTATATTTTGCTGAAATATTTACATAATGCTTACTATGTTCCAAGTATTCTCCTACTTCCCATACATATATATACATTATATATATTGACTTATTTAATCCTTTTAAATTGCTCTAAGATTTGGCACTACTTTTATTCTAAATTTATAATTGAAGCAAATGAGTTATAATAAGTTTAAGAATTTTGAACAGGGTCACAGAGCTTTAATTGTAACTGAGTTTCAAATCCAAACAGCCTGACTCTATAGATCATGGTTTTAGCCTCTAGACCCCCCCTCATGCATTTGGTTTCTCCCTGTTAGGTTGTTCCTCTACTATTGTCACCTCATGCTGATATATGACGGTGGCATATGGCTACTTCAGTGGTGAGGACACTGAAGCCTAGTAAGGTCACGTGTTCCAGGGTCTCACTGATGCCCGGGAACAGGGGAGAGAAGAGATTTCAGGAGCAGTGGTCACAGCTCCGGAAGATTACATCTAATCAAATGTTTTATTTGTGAAGGCAACAAGAGACCTTCACAGCAGATGCAAAGATCCAGCAAAAAGATACGCTGAAGAGCACTGGCCAGCCATGGGAAAATAAAAGTTCCAACAGGGAGCTGCCTGCAGTTTCTGCCTCCAGCTTCATGTTCAGAAATGGGACCCATAGATTATTTGGCTAGAACAAAATTCTTCACATAAACACTAACGAAAAAGTACTCAACTTATAGGTCCAGTGAAAATAAGAATGTAAAAGTAAGTAATTCAGAGGAAAATGTATTGCAAGTAAACACCTTATTTTAAATAACAGTGGGCTAAAATAATGTGTAGCATATTGTAAAGCTTACTTGTAAATTTCAACACTATTTTTGAAACAAAGGATATATGATGTAAGAACAATAATGTAACAATATACTAGTAAGAAATGTCACATTATCCTAATTAAGACCAAAAGTTGTGTGAGTTAGCAGAAGAGATAAAAGTAATAATATTTTGAACTCTATTAGGTAAAGAAAAATAAAAATATTCTATTTTATTCTTTACTTGACCAGCTTCTGAAATAGAGACTATAAAAAGTATTTTAAACATTTATATTTACCATATTAGTAGCAAAAATCAAAAACAAATAAATATGTTCTAGAAGAACTGATGAAAGATAAGAAAACGTAATCAATATGGCAAAAGTCAAAAACAAACTACAAAGGTAGTAAAAGTAAAAGAACAAAATATGAGGAAAAAATATGAAAATACAGAGCACTAAATAAATTCATCTATTTGAAAACCAAAGATTCTCAGATGTATTTTAAAAAATCCAATTATAGGCCAGGCACGGTGGCTCACACCTGTAATCCCAGCACTTTGGGAGGTCAAGGCGGGTGGATCACAAGATCAAGAAATCAAAACCATCCTGGCCAACATGGTGAAATCCCATCTCTACTAAGAATATAAAAATTAGCTGGGTGTGGTGGCACGTGCCTGTAGTCCCAGCCCCTGGGAGGCTGAAGCAGGAGAATCGCTTGAACTCAGGAGGCAGAGGTTGCAGTGGGCTGAGATCACACCACTGCACTCCAGCCTGATGACAGAGCGAGACTGAATCCAAAAAAAAAAAAAAAAAATCCAATTATAATTTGTACACTAAAAAAATCTGTGACATAATTTTACACAAATAAATAAATGCAATTATAAAGAAATCAGGGTTTCTGATTTTTAAAAAATTACACAAATTAGAAATGAATTAGGAAAAAAATGTCAAAAATTGACAAGGACTATTATTTCCAATGAAAATATAACTATTTAAAACTACTCTTTTGAATTACTATGCATTAAAATGATTATTCTCATTATTGACTATGGAAGTGTAATAAATTTTGAAATATTACTGATATATTAAGCAAAAAAAGCTTATTACAAGGCAGTATGATCTCAATTTCAAATATTTTACATTGAGTACAATTTTTATAAGCACATATTAAATAATCTTTGTTGAGCTGGAGATGATTTTGCTTTGTGTGTCTATGTATTTTTACAACTTTCATCTATGTTGATGCATTAAATCAGAAAAAAATATTAATTTTTTTATTGTTTGGATTAGCAAATGTGATTCAGAAAGTCATTCTACATGGTTTAACTACAATAGTGGAGGTTGAAATAAAGGATATACCAGTGGAAGAAGGTATGAATAACCCAGTGTTTTAGTTTTATTCTTTTGTCTACTCCAAAATTCCAAGTCTTAATTTCCCTAAATATAATGTCCTTTTAAACAGATGTTTCTAGCTTGTCAGGGAAATAAATTTGTGTTTATGTGGATCAATTACATTGTGTAGCTGATAGGATGAACTCTGCTTTTGAGGAATTAAATAGTAAAAAAGTTGGAGATAAAAGAGTTTACTTAATTAATCTTTGTTTTAAAAATAAGCAGATATTTATTTTACATTATTTACTCTTATATCTACAAAAGTGATCTTACTGAGAAAGGAGCTATCCTCTTTGCTAAGAGGTTAACACTCATCAGGACACCCTGGCTGTGGAGAGGAGCTACCCTCTACGGGTCTCCTCCAAGCTGTTCTATTGCTCTGTAAAGCTCCTCTTCATCTTGCTCACCCTCAACTTGTCTGTGTACCTCATTCTTCCTGGTCACAGGACAAGAACTTGGGAACCACTGAAAGATGAGGCTAAAAGAGCTTTAACATAAATGCGGCTGGAACACATCCCTTGCCCTCCACATCATAGTCAACAAGAAGGAGAGAAGAGTGAAGGAGAGAAGAGCTGCAGCCCTTCAGGGACCCCAACCTAGGCGCTCCCTGAGCCAGGATTGTGACACCCTCTTTAGGGCTCTGCAGTTTCTGGTGTCTCCAAGATTCTGGGCAAAACTGCATTCCCCACATTCCCTGGTGTCAGCTGTGGAAGCTGCTTATGGTATGCCTGGTCCAGCCACAGTATCACAGGGAGCTAGTGCCCGGGCCAGCATGGAGCTGCCACCCCACCACAGCTGGCATGCCTTGTTGTGCACAGTGGCTGCACCCCATGCTCTCTCACACACCCCTTGCTGCCACATGCATGCCTTGCCCTTGGCAGGCACGGGATCCAGGACAGTAGCATGAGCCAAATGCAGCCTGCCAGGCCTGGTGGGCGAAAGGAGCCCGGTGAGCCAGAGCAAAATTCAGGCAGAGGCGCCACTGGCCACAGAGGTTTCTGGCTGGCAAAGCAACACCCAAGGATCTCATAACAAAATTACACATAGATGCCACTTAAGCAACTTTTAACCTTTCTTTTTTTTTCTTTTTGTTAACAAACTAAGGGGAAATGGAGAACAAGCAAGAGAAGATAGAATGTTTCTTTCTTGGAGAGTTCCCTCAGGTTCTCTCTAATGAAAAATTGCAGAAATTTAACTCAGGAGTAAGCTATGAAGACATGGAACTTTGGACCAAATTGATGGATTCACTTCAAATATCAGCTAGGAGAAGAGGAGAACTCACAAGTTATTTTGCTAATAATGTCCAGTTTTTGAGATGCAGGCTGTGAAAATCTAAGAATACGGATTGATAAGTTCAGAAATAACCGAATACATATAAATAAATTGCAAATAAAGCTATGGACTTCAGTTGCTATGCAATGCCAGATGATAATACAATTAACTAAAGAATTAGCAAATAGGATAATATGTTAATATGTTATGTCTCTACATTCTGTTCTTGTTCTCCAGGCTTCAGAGACCTAACGTGATGTCCTACTTTGTATACATGAAGTAAATATGTATAATAGGTGACCATGACATTGTATTCCAGCAATCTCTTGGTCCTGCCCTTTTTTTCTATCATATTTTAATACATATAACCATAGCTTAATTTTATTTGGACTTTATTTGTTCTACTAAGTAATACTTTGTGAGAGTGGTCTGATCTCTAGAATATTTGTGTTTATTATTAAAACTAATTTCTATTTCTTGTTTCTCCAAGTGTATGTGTCTGTTTTTCTACCCTTTTATGTTATTTTCATTCAAAACCTTTCTAGGTCAGTTTCATAGATTTCTTAACATCAACTTATATTTCAAACACTGGGAAACATAATAATCTTCCAATCTGGAAAGTACTAGAAGTCATAATATATTCTTTTAAACAATTTTCATTCAGAGCAGAGACAAGATTATTTCACTATGCCGCTCTAAAGTTGTAAATTTGAGTCCCATACAAAGTGTTTTATATTTTAACTCATAAATATATATAGAAATTTTTGAGTCATAACTATTATTTGACAGTAGCTATTCCTACTCATGATTAAATGTTGTTACATATGGTCCTTTTATTTTATTGGTGAGATGTATCGAAGTATTCAATACTAATTCTCAGCTATTTATGATATTTATAGCTATAATCACTACTGCAATCTTTGATTTACTAGTCAGTTTCCATTATTTAGGATGTGAATACAAATCCTTTAGAATTTTCTTTGTTGTTTCATTGTTTGCATTTTTTCCCACTCTAAATCACTTGTAGTAAATACTTTGTTGTATTTCTTCATCAAGGCTATAGTATTGTGCAGTGTGGAGTCACAGTTCAGAAGTGCGTATTAGGCTCCCTTCTATTAAAACATAAAAGAAACCTAATAAAGGATACAAAGATTGAAAAATCTATGACATCAAAAGTCCAAGTTGTATTGCTTCTAGATGCCTCTTAGATTCCTCCCAAATTTTTCAGGGACATTTCTTAAGGTAATGTTAACACAGTTGCTCTTAACTTATATATTTTGAATATTGATAATTATCAAACTTATCATTATTACTCTTAGAAATTACTGCAGACCCAATCAAACATATTCTTCAATGTAATTCAAAGAACTTTAAATGAGCCCTGGCCTACTTTCACAGTTTATGTTTGCATCCTGCCTTTAAACACTGTTTGCCTCATAAAAAATCAGCATCTATTTGTTTCTTATTCTACAATATATCCTCTAATTTATTATACCCCCTTGAGAGTTATGAGTGGTCTTCCATAAGTATTTTGTTTCTGTGATTCATAGAGCAGTTAACCTTTAAAATTTTCTACACAGAGTCTATACCAAGCTATTTCGATATATCTACATTTGTTCAAACACTTCAATCTCCACAGAAATAGTTTAAGATGAACTCGTATTAATAGCATTCTAAGTTCATGCATGAAAAAGTCACATCTTTTTATTAAGAGTTTTAATCGTCACATCTTTTATAAAGTCATATCTAGTCACATATTTTTAAATTTCATAGTCACATCTTTTTATAAAGAGTTACCCACTAGTATCAGCAATCGTATACATCTCTAGGTATGTGCTGTGGTTTGAATATGTCCCCCTTCAAAATTCAGGTGCTGCCAATGTGATAGTATTAAGAGGTGAAGGCTTTAAGAAATGATTAGGCCATGTGAACTGCCCCCTTGCAAATGTGATTAAGACCCTTATAAAAGAAGTTTAACTCCATATTTAGCTCTCTTGGTCTTCCACCTTCAATATGTGAGGATACAACATTTGTTCCTGCTGTTGAACACAATAAGAAGGCTCTCACCTGACCACAAAATGCTGGCAGCTTGGTCTTGGACTTCCCAGCCTCCAGAACTGTAAGAAAATAAATTTCTCTTCTTAATAAATGAGCCAGTTTCAAGTATTCTGTTGTAGCAGAACAAATGTACTAAAACACAATGCATGATATAATAGTGTCAACTACGGTCTTTGTCATTATTCAAGCCTGGGTTTGAAGTCAGGCTTCAGCTCATGGCTTAACAACTCTAAACCTTAATTTTATAACCTGTATGATGGAGCCAATAATGCCAATCCACAGATTTGTAATGCTAATTAAACTAGATTACAGAAGGGAAAAGCTAACATTATACTCAACACATCTTAGGCACTCAGTAAATAATAATTCCATTTCTTCTTTCTCCCTTATTTCCAAACATTTTTTCACTTCCTAAGGCTGCATTAGTGATCACTTCATGAAAAATCATATATTTTGAATCATATTACTTTATTCAGAAATGCCTCGTATTCCTGGGGTTTCTGCTTAGGACACTGTATCAAATTTACAGCTTTAGAACAGCATAGTGAAACCATTAGAAATGGTTTCCATGTCTGGCTACCTTCTGCTGCCACATAGCTCAAGAGACTGAACATTGGTTTGGGTGTAAAATGTTTAAGGTTTTTGGTTCTAATAAACAACACGTTCCTAGGAAAATATGTTAAAAATAATTTACAGGGTTGGCCAATATGGCACACTAGAATCAGTTACCGTGTGCCACTGTCACGGAAAGGAACAGGAGGGGTGAGTAGATACAGCACCTTCAACTGAAATATCCAGGAACATACATTCGGACTAATCAAGAAAACGACTCAACCGACAAAGAATGGAGAAAAGCAAAGCAGGGCAATAGCCCACCCAAGAGCAACATGGAGCCAGGAGAACCTCCCTAACCAAGAAAAGCAGTGAGAGAATGTGAGACATGAGAACCCACACTTCTCCCATGGATCTTTGCAACCCTTGGGTCAGGAGGTCCCCTCATAAACCCGCTCCACCAGGGCCTTCAGTCTGACACATAGAGCTACATGGAGTCTCAGCAGAGCAGCCGCTCAGGCACGCATGGAGACCCAGATACCTGGGCTTCCTGGCAAAAGCAGCAGCAACTCTGGCAAAGCAGGAGGTTAGATCCCTGTGCCTACCTGTAGGAAAGAGGCTGGATCCAGGGGACTGAGCAGCAACAGTCTGCAGGCCTCACTTCCACATTACCTCACAGATAAGATCTGCTGGCTTAGAGCTCCAACCTTCCACCAACAGCAGCATTACACATCTCTGAAACGGAGCCCCCAGAGGGAGGGGTGGGCCACCATATTTTCTGCGTGGGTGACTTAGCCATTCCAGCCTTCAGGCTTTGGAGAGTCCGGGATGACCACACACTGGAGCAGACCCCCAGCACAGTACCGCTGCTCTATAAAAACGTGGACAGACAACCTTTTTACAAAAAATAGGAAACACAGTGGACCCACATGCCCAGGCAAGAGCCTATCAACTGACCAATAAGCATAAGTGACACTTAAAGGGTCACACTCCAAACTTTCAACACCAAAAATACCTCGCTAACATGCCCCACTGTGAAACCAAAGACAAGAAGTCAGTTTCAAATAAAGACTCTACACAAAGCCTCAGCCCTGTGAAAACATCCAGAAAAGAATCTATTGACAATATTCAATCTACACTGCAGTTAGAGGAATACCCACACACAGAAGTGAGAAAGAACCAATGCAAGAACTCTAGTAACTCAAATGGCCAGAGTGTCATATGTCCTCCAAATGACTCCAGCAGTTCTCCAAAAAGAGTTCTTAACCAGGCTGAGCAGACTGAAATAACAGAAATATAATTCAGAATATGGATAGGAAGGAAAATCCTTGAGATTCAGGAGAATGGCAAAACCCAATCCAAGGAAATTAAGAACCAGAATAAAATGATATAGGAGCTGAAGCATGAAATAGCTGGTGTCAAAAAGAACCTAACAGATCTGACAGAGCTGAAAAACACAACACAAGAATTTCACAATGTAATCACAAGTGTTAACAACAGAATAGACCAAGCTGAGGAAAGAATCTCAGAACTTGAAGACTGGCTCTCTGAAATAAGACAGTCAGACAAAAGTAAAGAAAAAATAATAAAAAGGAATGGACAAACCTCCAAGAAGCATGGGATTATGTAAAGAGGCCAAATTTACAAATCATTGGCATCCCTGAAAGGGAGGAGGAGAAAACAAACAACTGGGAAAATGTATTTCAGGATATCCTGCATGATAACATTCCTAACATTGCTAGAGAGGCCAAGAGTCAAATTCAGGAAATACAGAGAACCCCTGAAAAATTCTATGAAAGATGATCTTCCCTAAGACACATAATCATCAGATTTTCCAAGGTCAAAACAAAAGAAAGAATATCAAATGCTCTTGATTTGTTTGCTAATATTTTCTTAAGGATTTTTTAATCTATATTTTTAAAAGGGATATTGGTCTTTAATATTCTAATATTCTTTTTTTGTTTTGTTTTGTTTTGTTTTTGTTTTTGTTTTTGTTTTTGAGATGGAGTCTCACTCTGTCATCCAGGCTGGAGTGCAGTGCCATGATCTCAGCTCACTGCAACCACCGCCTCCCAAGTTCAAGTGATTCTCCTGCCTCAGCCTCCGGAGTAGCTGGGACTACAGGCGTGTGCCACCATGCCCAGCTGATTTTTTATATTTTTAGTAGAGATAGGTTTCACCACGTTAGCCAGGATGTTCTTGATCTCCTGACCTCATGATCTGCCTGCCTCAGCCTCCCAAAGTGCTGGGATTACAGATGTGAGCCACCACGCCTGGTTGGTCTTTAATATTCTTATGATACTTTTTTCTGTCTTTGGTATCATGATAATTTTGGCCTCATAGCATTCGTTTGGAATTGTTTTCTTCTCTTCGATTTTTGTGGAAGAGTTTAAGAAATATCAGTGTTAATTATTTAAATGTTTGGTAGAATTTACTGATGAAATTATCTAGTCCAGGACATACATTTTATGAGAGATTTTTGATGACTTATTTAATTCCTTTACTTGGTTTTTTGATATATTTTCTATTTCTTCTTGCGTTTTTTTAAATAATTTGCATGTTTCAAGGGATTTTTGCACTTCTTCTAGGTTATATAATGTGTCAACCTTCATAGTCTTCCCTTACAATCCTCCTCATCTTTATAAGTTCAGTAGTAACATTCCTGTTTTCATTTCTGATTTTAGTTATGTGCATATTCTCTAATTCTTCATTGTCATGGTAGCCAAAGCTTTGTCAATTTTGTCAATCTTCACGAAGAACCAAATTTTGGTTTCATTAATTTTCTTTATTTCTCTGTTCTCTAACCTTTATCATTTCCTTTCTTCTGCTAGTGTTGGTTTCAGTGTGCTTTTATTCCCTAGATTTTTAAGGTATAAATTATGTTATTAATTTGATATCTTTCTTCTTTTCAAATGTAGGAATTTATAGCGATAAATTTCTCTATAAGCAAAGCTTGCACTGCAACCCATAAATTCTGAGATGTTCTGCCTTCATTTTCATTCATTCTGAATATATTAGTATTTCACACATGCTTTCTTCTTTAATACATTAATTGTATGGGTGTATAAATATCCACATATTTTTTTCCAGATTTTCTCCTGTTATTTATTTTAAAGATTGTCACTTTGTGGTCAGAGAAGATACATTACATGATGTCTACCTTTTAAAATGTATACAGACTTGTTTTTTATCTAATATACGGTTTACTGCAGAGCATACACCATGAGTGCTTGAGAAGAAAATAGACTCAAATAGAGATCAGAGTTTCACAATAATCACTTGAGATAATTTTTGCCATGCAACTGTTACCTACATGCGGAGACAGATTCCTAGCACTTCCTACTTCCACCCTATTATCTGATATCACTGTTGACGTGTTAGTCCATTTTCACACTGCTGATAAAGACATACTTGAGACTGAGCAATTCACAAAGGAAAGAGATTTAATGGAGAACTCACAGTTCCACATGGCTGGGGAAGCCTCACAATCATTGCAGAAGGCAAGGAGGAGCAAGTCACATCTTATGTGGATGGTGGCAGGCAAAGAGAGACCATATGTAGGGAAATTCCCATTTTTAAAGCCATCAGATTTCCTAAGACTTATTCACTATCACAAGAACAGCATGGAAACAGCTGCCCCCATGATCCAATTACCTCCCACCAAGTCCCCCTCCCACAACACGTGAGAATTCAAGATGAGATTTGGGTGGGGACACACCCAAACCACATCATTTCACCCCAGGGCCCTCCCAAGTCTCATGTACTCAGATTTTGAAACCAGTTATGCCTTCCCAAATGTCTCCCAAGGTCTTAACTCATTTCAGCATTAACTCAAAAATCCACAAAGTCTCATCCAAGACAAGGCAAGTCCTTTCTGCATATGAGACTGTAAAATCAAAAACAAGTTAGTTACTTCCTAGATACAATGGAGATACAGGCATTGGGTAAATACAGCCATTCCAAATGGGAAAAATTGGCCATAACAAAGGGGCTACAAGCCCCATGCAAGTCTGAAATCCAGCAGAGCAGTCAAATCTTAAAGCTCCAAAATGATCTCCTCTGATTCCATTTCTCACATCCAGGTCATGCTGATGCAAGAGGTGGGTTCCCATGACCTTGAGAATCTCTATCTCTCTGGTTTTGCAGGGTACAGTCTCCCTCCTTGCTGTTTCACGGGCTGGCATTGAGTGTCTGTGGCTTTTCCAGGTGCACGGTGTAAGCTGTCAGTGGATCTACCTTTCTGGGGTCCAGAGGATGGCGGCCCTCTTCTCACAGCTGCACTAGGCAGTACTCCAGTAGGGACTCTGTGTGGGGGCTCTGACCCTACATTTCCTTTCTGCACTGCCCTAGCAGAGGTTCTCCATCAAGGCCCCACCCCTGCAGCAAACTTCTGCCTGGGCTTCCAGACATTTCCATACATCCTATGAAATCTAGATGGAGGTTCCCAAACCTCAGTTCTTGACTTCTGTGCACTTACAGGCTCAACACCATTTGGAAGCTGCCAAGGCTTGGGGTTTGCATCCTCTGAAGTCACAGCTCGAGCTCTACACTGGCCCCTTTCAGCCATGATTAGAGTGGCTGGGACACAGGACATCAAGTCCATAGGCTGCACATAGCACTGGGACCCTGGACCAGCCCATGAAACCCCTTTTTTCTGCTAGACTTCTGGGCCTGTAATGGGAGGGGCTGCTGTGAAGTCCTCTGGCATGCACAGAAGACATTTTCCCCTATTGTCTTGGGGATGAACATTCAGCTCCTTGTTACTTATGCAAATATCTGCAACTGGTTTGAATTTTTCCTCAGAAAATGGGATTTTCTTTCTTATCACATTGTCAGGCTGCAAATTTTCCAAACTTTTATGCTTTCCTTCCTTTGTAAAACTGAATGCCTTTAACAGCACCCAAGTCACATCTTGAATACTCTGCTGCTTAGAAATTTCTTTTGCCAGATACCCTAAATCATCTCTCTCAAGTTCAAAATTCCACAAAACTCTAGGGCAGAGGCAAAATGCACCCAGAGTCTTTGCTAAAACATAACAAAAGTCACCTTTGCTCCTATTCCCAGGAAGTTCCTCATTTCCATCAGAGACCAGCTCAGCCTGGGCTTTATTGTTCATATTGCTATCAGCATTTTGGGCAAAGCCATTTAGCAAGTCTCTGGGAAGTTCCAAACTTTCCCACATTTTCCTGTCTTCTTCTGAACCCTCCAAACTGTTCCAACCTCTGCCTGTTACCCAGTTCCAAAGTCACTTCCACATTTTCAGACATCCTTTCAGTAGCGCCGTGCTCTACTGGTACTAATTTACTGTATTAGTCTATTTTCAGGCTGCTGATAAAGACACACCTGAGACTGTGCAATTTACAAAGGAAAGAGGTTTAATGGAGAACTCACAGTTCCACATGACTGGGGAAGCCTCACAATCATGGCAGAAGGCAAGGAGGAGCAAGTCACATCTTACGTGGATGGCAGCAGGCAAAGAGAGAGCTTGTATAGGGAAATTTCCATTTTTAAAACCATCAGATCTCCAGGGACTTATTCGCTATCGGGAGAACAGCATGGGAAAGACCTGCCCCCATGATTCAATTACCTCCTAGCAGGTAATAGTCATCTAGGTAGAGAAAATGTTGTCTACAATCTGGAAGAACACTTAATTTATAAAATACACTGGAATGTTTGCTTACATTGTCCCTTTATTTCATATATAATGTAATCAACTTGGAGGAGTTTAATGATTTGCCCAGATTAATAGGACAAGTTGGTGGTTAAATGTTAAAGATAAATTGCTAGAACACCTCCTCATTTCACAAATAAAATAAACCGAGTCTCAAATAGCATATAGCTTAAATCCCAGGTAGTATTCCCACTCATTTTCAGAAAATAAAAATGAATTTTGGAAAAATGCAGCAACTTATTTTACTTTGTTATTATAATTACATAATTGGTCATATTTTATATCAAACAGTCTAAGATGAAAAGGAGCAGCTAAAATGAATGTTTGCATGTTTTTGAAAGAAAATGTACTTTTAGTAGATACTAAATATTTATAAACATTAGGCTAAATGTAATTTTAAATTCTGATAGTTTGCAGTAACACATTTTTACCTCCTGGAATTATAAAATCTTAAAATGCTGCAGTTTTCTGCAAGGATATTTTTAAAATCTTTAAAGAACCATACATAATGTGATGATGAAGTTGCCATGGAAATTAGGTATTAAAAACAACAACAAGTTATCTGTTATGTATTCATAAGGCTTACATAATTACATGTACATTTTATTTCCATGTTTTTAGTTTTAGATTTGTTTTCAGAAACAATTATGTGTTTCTGTACAACTGATAAGCAGAAGTTATATATAAGAAAAAAATTATATTCCATGGGCAAGGAAAAATGAAAGTAAATTTTTTGAAAACTTAGTTTCAGCAAAAAGTAAAAACAATCAGTATTTGTAGTTATATTTTATCAATAAAAACTTTTTTGTATATTGCTTCTTTACATGAACTGAAGTACTTTCATAGCTATTTTTCTAATACCAAAATCTACCAAATAAGAAAATCATTGCTTTATCTTTTACCATAGCAATAGATAATTATTTCTATGTACATGCGCTAACACAATAAAACATTCCTGGCTTATTACATCATAAGGGGTCCTAATACGGTCCAAAAATATGCTTTGTCCTACCATAAAATACCTAGTACAATATATATATTTGCATATTAAATATCTTAATATTTATACTTACACGATATATTTAAATTATATCAAGTTATTCTATAAATAGATTGCAGAAAAAAATTGGTAAGAAAAAATGTTTTGGGTTACTGAAATCTGTGATGATGACTCATTGATCACTGTAATAAAATTAATAAGCCAGCTACTAAAATGTTACCTGACCTGCGTAACAGAATGTACCCCGGTTTAGATTATCTGAGTCACCACAATAGAAATTAATGAGGTCTCACTCATTTGTTAAATCTCAGCCCATTCACAGATTAGAATTGTTTCAAGATAAAGCCAAGTCCCTCTGTTTAAGCTCCTGTAGTACTTTGAAAAGTATACACCTGGGGATAGCCTCCTTCAACAAATGGAACTGTGGAAATTTTCTAGGATGACAAATTCTATTTGAAAAAATAGAATATCCCCAAATAAGAGATTAATAGAACCTGGATCTGAATTTACATGGGCTAAGTTTGAGTACCACTAGAACACTCATGATATTAATCCTTAAAAGTCTTTAGATATATTAATAATGAGCCTTAATTTAAAATGCAGTTATCACATAACATTCTAAATAGCTACTCTAGTATCATTAATTATTCCATTCATTTATATTTTTAAAATAAAACCATGCACGCAAGTATAGCCTCCAAATTGAATCAAAAGTTTATATTTTACTAACAAGAATTCATTGTATTAGTTCTATCAAAATACGTAATTTCAATACAAAAAGTATGGTTTCTGGCTTTTGCATGGAATGCAGAAATCTCCAGAGAACTCCTCACCCTCCTGAACAATAATAATAAAAAAAGAACAGAATGTGAAGGCTATCTGGCTGCGACATCTGTCACCTCATTGATCGCCAGGGTTGACTCGGCTGATCTGGCTGGCTAGGTAGGTGTCCCCTTTCTCCCTCACCGCAGCTTCAGGAGGGATGCACATGGAGCTGTGCTCCCCTGCTAGAACCTCAAAACAAGCTCTCAAGAAAAAAAAAAAAACATAATTCTCAAAAGTATAACTTTTGTGAACACATCAGAGAGTAGATGTTATAGGACAGCTGAGTATAAAGTAGAAGGAATGACAGTTATTCTCAGGGTGAGCCAGGATGAACACTGGCTCAGCCCTGGTAGGAGGAGGAGGACTTAGCTACTATACAATCAGAAGGAAGATTTCAGAACACACATACACACACACACACACACACACACACACACACACACATATATATGCATGTGTGTGTGTATGTGTGTGTATATATACATACATATGGTGGCCATACATATGTGTATATGTGTGTATATGTGTATATGTGTATATATGTATATAGGTGTGTGTATTTATATGCATATATGTATACGTGTGTATATAACGCATATACATGTGTGTATATAATGTATATACATATATGTGTATATAATGTATATATAATAGATACATGTATATATGTATATAAATGTATACATAATAGATATATGTATATATGTACATATATAACAGATTGCTACCAGATTTCGGAACATATATATGTGTATATGTCTATATAATATATATATATATTATGTGTGTGTGTGTGTGTGTGTGTAAATTTCTACTGGCCAAATGCTGGCTAACATGTGAGTAGGGTCATAAACACAGGGGAGTTTGAACTCTTTGGCTTTTCTGCCCAGGCCTTGTCAGGAAAGACTGGAAACAGAGCAATGCCTTTAAAATTATGAGAATAAATTATTTTCAACAGAAAGGCATACTTTAAGTGAAGCAAACTATAATTAAAATTAACCAGGCAGAAAAGCTACTTTGGACATGACTAAATGTACCTCCCAAGAACCTTAAGAAGCAACTGGAAGAAGTGTTTCATTAAAATGGAGGAATAGTCCAAGAATCTGAAAGACAAGTGTCCAGGTAACAGAAGATCCGATAAAGGAGAGAAGAAAAGGACATTCCTAGGACAGCCTAGAGACCAATCAGTATAGATAAGAGCAGAAGGACAGTGCATTCCTAGGACACATGCCACAAGCACAAAAGTAAAACTGATTTTCATATTTAAAGGAGATTCATGGCTTAAGAGTTTGGGAGCAAATTAGTGATAAGTGCTTACAAAGTAAGCAAATAATATTTTAAAGAAATTATTGGCTGGGCACGGTGGCTCACGCCTGTAATCCCAGCACTTTGGGAGGCCAAGGCGGGTGGCTCACGAAGTCAGGAGTTTGAGACCAGCCTGACCAACACAGTGAAAACCTGTCTCTACTAAAAATACAAAACAAATTAGCCGGGCATGGTGGCGCATCCTGTAATCCCAGCTACTCCGGAGGCTGAGGCAGGAGAAGTGCTTAAACCCAGGAGGTGGAGGTTGCAGTGAGCTGTGATTGCGCCACTGCACTCCAGCCTGGTTGACAGAGCGAGACTCCATCTCAAAAAAAAAAAAAAAAAAAGAAAAAGAAAAAGAAAAAAAGAAATTATTAACTGCAGGAGGAAAATATGTCATAGAAAGAAAATTTAGTTATGAAGCATACTATGGCTCAGCTAAAAACAATATTTATGAGAATATAAAGAATACTGATTTAATCAAAAATTGTGTTAGTCCTATGATTTTGAGATTAATGAGCAGAAGAGTGTGTGTGTGTGTGTGTGTAATAACTGCTGTGATATAAATAGGTGAAACACCCATTTTCCCATTAAAAATATAACATATAAAATGTATATATCGAGAAATATCAATATAAGCAGGTATTTAGAAGAACAAAAGTAAATACCGTGATAAATAAGTAACATAATTGAAAATAATTTCTTGGAAAATAGAATTTGTTGTGAAGAGAAGTGTCAGAGATAAACACTGCCAGACATTAAGTAAAGTGGCAAGAACAGATTTTAATCAGTAATATTTTATTGCAATAAGGAAAGGAATCCAGCATGAATGGAACTCAGCTTTGAATTATATAGAGGTGACTGGTTGTATTAAAGGGAGATAAGGGAATCTGAAGTGAAAAATTACAAAACGCAGGAAGGGGCGTTTGGTCCATGTGAAACTCATCTGGGTTTGCGAACTGGGACATACAGAATTCAGGCTCTATACTGTCACAGGGGCTGGAAGACAGGGGCCTACGTTCAGGGGATGGCTGGAACAAACAGTGAATTCTTTTGACAGCCTTGAGATTTTTTGTTGTTGTTGTTTTCAGTCAGGCACTTTAAGGGGGGGCTACTGTCATCCTAGGGATGTGGTTTTGAGCTTAGAAATAGTGTCAGTGTGTGTTCAAGTCTTTCTAGACCAAAGTTGACAAGTCTGTTCAAGAACCAGGCTCAGAGGAGTCTAGCTAGAGTGAAATCAGGGAGAATCTTTGTCAGAGGTGAAGAAGCAGATGCTGTTTTGTTTTTATTAGCATTCTAATACTATCTAGATTTATAATTGTACACATGTAGTTTTAATACAAATTAAATTCAAGAAATCAGTAAGAAAAGTGAAGCTTGTCACCATAAGACATGGAAAGAACAAAAAAGAAAACAAAAGTGAAGCTTTTGATGCACTCAAAAGTTTGAAAGTATGGTCATATTTTAGGAGTAAGAGACCTTATCTTCTGTTCAAATCCCATTATTTCACATTCACCATCTGTCTCTCCTAGCCCCAATCTATGAGAAGTTGCAAGCTTAATTGAGCAGAATCTGAGACATTAAGAGATCTTATATTGAATAGAAGTTCAACTCCCATTATTTCACATTTACCTTCCATCTTTACTAGCCCCAATCTATGAGAAGTTGCAAGCTTAATTGAGCAGAATCTGAGATATTGATTGCACACTGTTTTACTAGTGGTCATAGGCACTGAGAACTAAGAATCTGTTCCTCCGATTTTATTTTACTTTATATTCCAATGTTATAAGCACTTGGGCAAGACCAGACAAGGGTTGTTCCCTGAGTGTCTGAGACAGGCTCTCAAAATTTTTCTATGTTGATAGTTTGGTTTATAGATGGCTCCAGAGTTTCTAAGGGGTCTGAATATGAAGCCACTCTTAAATGCTTACAATTTAGGTTCTTTTTTCTTTTTTAAATGCCTTAAAGTTGGTGAGCATTAAATATTTTCACTGTTGTTCTTTGAAACGCCATTCTTCCATTGTTATTTGCATACATAGCTCTCTTAAGAAAAAATTCCAGAGACCTGGAGAAGTGAACACATCTTTTAGGCAGCAATACCCATCTTGAACCCATATACATGGCCATTATTTGTAGTGGGATGTCAGCCTCAGGAACTGATCTGTTTTTATATTTTTTTCTGTGGCACAGAGCTGAGAAAATTCTTACTTATACAGATAATGCTAAAAATGATACTAATCTCTCTCTCGCTGACTCTCTCTGGGTCTCTATTTCTTTCTGTCTCAGTTTCCCTTCTTCCCAGTTCTCTTCACATTTTCAAAAGACACTTCAACCCAATACATTTGGAAGTTTGAAGAATAATGGTAAGTTTTTATTTTTGAAATATACTAGAATCCTTAGCTCCCAAATAATGACTGCTATTTATTTTTTCACCAATTGAGTGCTAGGTGAGAATACTTAGCTTTTGATATTAAAACTACTATATGATTTAATCATCAGGTAATATGTTATTTTGCAACTGTGTGTTTTGCTTTGATGGCATCAAGAACTACAGAGTAGATTCATGTGCCTAAAATTTATGTAAGTATGTTACACGTATATTGACAATTGCTTGTACAATTTTCACTGAGCAGATTTGCAGGTCTGATTTTTTAAAAGGAAAATTTCACATCTCTACTTCCAAAAACAAGGACACATTTGTAAAAAACATATGCACTAGGTTGCCTGTACTCTGCAGTCTATCCTATAGGCAGAAACACATAACGTATGTGTGTGTTAGTCTCCAGTTGGTTAATTAACTTATGTAAGTATTAGTTGATGTAGTTCAATTTCATCTGAAATGCAAAAAAAAAAAATGTGAAATGCTTGATGTACTTCTGTCACATTCTAGGTTTTATGAGGACCCAGTTTAAAATCACTAAGCCAGTCCTATTGCCAGATTAAACTTCCATATTAAAAAACTACATAAGAGAGAATACATTTAAGGAGAGCTATAATCTATATTTTACTTCACCTTTCATTTAAGAATATGTAGTTTTTCCTTAATTTTTTCAAGATTCTTACCAGACTTTACCTTTATTTCAGGCTGCCCAAAACATAAAAATTTCATAAGTATATTATTCCCTCTCCTAGGAAAGCAAATTATCCAAAATGAACAGAATAATATTTTTTCATGGCTCATGTCAAAATTAAAGCAATACATGTAAAATCAGACACCCTATGAAATGATCATCTTTTGTTGGAATTCCCATTTGGAAGAAGCAGAGAGATAGAGAGGCATTAAGTATTATTTTCTGGAAGATGTGTTTGGTTGAAAGGCTCAATTGGGAGTGAGCTCCCAGATTTCATTGCCTTCCTCTTTCCTATAATGTATGCTTACATGTCACTTTTCAAATGACTATAACCTATGTACATACATATACACATAGATGTATATATATGTGTGTGTGTATATATATATGCATGCACATATGTGCCTGCGTGTATGTATATATGTGTGTGTGTGTGTGTATATATATATGTGTGTGTGTATATATGTATGTATAAGTTGCCAGGCAGAGAGCAATTAGCATTAACAGTTCTTTAGTAAATTTGCCTGCCCACTCTATGAGTTAACTAATTAGGCTATATTTTAGAATGCATAAATGAATGTATTGAGTGTTCAGGATTAAGAAGATATAATTATTTTCAACGAAGAAGCAACAGAACACACCATAAAGGTGGATGGGTGATCTCATGAGTTTTCAGGCTTCAGAAGATATAATTATTTTCAATGAAGAAGCAACAGAACACTCCATAAAGATGGATGGGGGATCTCATAGTTAACATAGTTTAAAGGTTAAGAGGACCAGATGTCTCAAAGTGAAACTGGGAAAAAATTGAAAAGTAGGTAAGATGAGAGTCACAAAGAGAAAAACAGTTTGTGCAGAAAAAATGGAAGTTACAATAAAATCTTTATAAGGCCAAAATTATAGAGCTTAATATAGATGAGAAGGCAAATATCAGTTTCAAATACTTCAAAATGGTAATGATATGCATATGTACATTTCAGTTATGTCAAACTTAGAGAGTTCTAGAAATATTTCCCATAAATTGCAGAACATGTGTTAACATATCTAAATTCTAGCATATATGGAATGGACAGATTTGTGGACCTGGATATGTTAATAATTTTAAAAAATAAAAACAAAACAAAAATCTCTTAACACAGGCAAGTGTAGAAATCACCATAAACTTGACAGATTTTTTTTTTTTTTTTGTAAGTCAAGAGTCCAGCTAGACCCTCTGAAAAAATTTTAGGTAGCAGGCATTAAACTGATAATTTCTTAAGTACGTATATTAATGTTGTTTGCAGAACTACTTTAAAAAATAGCAATGTGTTAGACTGATTTATTTTATATATTATAAAATAATTTATTAAAATTATGCAAAATATGTGGCATCCAGGCATCAACAAGAGAAGCAAAATCAGGAGGAGATTATATTTTTATAAAAAGTTATATATTGTTTTATTCCAAGGTTTTTTACTCATACAATTATTGGGAGCAAATCTGAATTTTAAAAGTCACACGGTCAGAAAGGATCAGAGGCAGCGTGGAGTTCCATGGCCACAGGATGAAGGGGTGGCTCATGGATAGAATTTCTTTTCTCTACCTCAGGGAGGTACAGTTCAATAGGATCAGGAGTGTTTCTGAACTGAGAAATATGAGCAAAATTTCTGTATGACACTTCTAGGTTTAGCACAAAAAACCTCCCTCACAATTTTTTCTGGAAACAAGTAAGAATCTTAAAGTATTTTAGAAAGGAAGCAGTAAAATTCTCCTTTTTCAAAAACAACAGAACTTTTATATAGAAAATCGCAAGGAATCTAGAAACATCTCTTTGAACTAATGTGTTATTTTAGCAAGGGTGTTGAATTACAATCAATATTAAAAAACAAATGGGGTAAAAGGCTTAGATCCTGTTAAAAAGCCAATAAGCAAACAACAAAAATAAAAAGCTCAATGCATTAATTAACAGGATAATGCATACTAAAGCCGTAATGACCACTTTAATGACAAACATGACCAAATGTTGGCAAGGGACACTCAAATCCCACTCCTCTAATTGTTTGAAAATGTATAATAAATTGCTGTTAATTATAGTTGCCCCTTAGTGCTGTAGAACATTAGAACTTATTAGAACTCATTCCTCCTATTTAGCTGTACTTTTATATCCATTAACCAATATTTGACCATCCCTCCCTCCCACCCCCATATTTCTCCACCTCTAGTAACCATTATTCTATTCTCTACTTCCTTGAGATCAACTTTTTTTAAGCTTCCTTATATGAGTGAGAACAGGCAGTATTTATTTTTCTGTTCCTGGCTTGTATCACTTAACATAGTCTTCTCCAAGCTCATCCATTTTTGCCACAAATAACAGAATTTTATTCTTTTTTATGACTAAATCGTATTCCATTGTGTATACATACATTTTCATTATCAATTTAATCTATTCATCTGTTAATGGACACTTACATTGATTCCATATCTTGACTATATTGAATAGTGTTGCAATATATATCTCTGAGCATCTGTACATGATGTACACCTCCAGTACTGGAAATCATGCAAATGTGAAATACATAGCATAGGGAATTGGTACGATACGTGAAGGCCCAGAACTTGTGCATGATTTAATCATTTGTCAGGGAAAATTTCTTGCATTTTTCATCTACATTTTCACTTCTATGATCTTCAAAACACTCATTGCACTTTTATTTGGAGAGTGTTTTCTACAAATTTTGCAAGTACATGCTGTCCATGTGAAAGTCTGGTTATTGCTGGACCATTGCAATTAAATGATTTTTTGCTTTCAGGGCAACAATAACAATTGGGTTTTAAATTATTATCTTTCACCATTAAGTAGCCTCATACACTTAACTTATCACAGCCTTTTTATGAAGAAACAATTTCACAGATCTCTTCCATTGTGTTGTAAATAATAGAGTAAGAAGAAATATTTGGCTTCCCTAATACCAAATCTGTATTAGTCAAGATTCTCCAGAGAGACAGAAACAAAAAAGATATATGTATAGATATAGGTGGGGGAATATATTAGGGGAATTGGCTCGTGTAATGATGATGCCTAAGTCCCATGATAGGCCATCTGCAAGCTGGCGTCCCTGGGATGCTGATAGCCAAGTGTGAAGACCTCAGATCCAGGAATGTCGATAGTGTAACTCTCATCCCAAGGGAGAAAGCCTTGGGATCTGGAGGGTTGTTTGTGCAAGTTCTGGAGTCCAAAGGCTGGCGAGTCTGGAGTTCTGATGTCCCAAGTAGCAGAAGTAGAGTGTGTCCCAGCCCTCAAAGAGAGAATAATTTGCCTTCTGTATTCATTCTCCTTGGACCCCCATCTGATTAGAAGGTGCCCATCAATGCTGAGGGCAGATCTTCCCCACCTCATCCACTCAGACTCACACACTCATCTGCCCTGGAAACACTCTCACAGACACGCACATAATAATGCTTTACCATGTTTCTGGGTATTCCTTAATTCAGTCAAGTTGACACTTAAAATTAAGTCCACAAGTCCACCTCTTGTCAACTTGGCACCTGTACACATCTTTTAAAACCATACTTAATTTCCAAATAAAGACAATAACAAGGTAATATTTCTGCCTAACACCATGTACCTAAACTAATGCAACTGCCCTGCATACCAGTGAAAACCCATTAATCCCTTCCCCCAAATTTCGGCGTTCAGAATTTCAACATTCATCTTTCAAAACTGTGATTTTCAGGAGTTTAAACATTAAGAACTTCGGACTGGCCGGGCGCGGTGGCTCACGCCTAGCACTTTGGGAGGCCGAGGCAGGCGGATCACGAAGTCAGGAGATCGAGACCATCCTGGATAACACTGTGAAACCCCATCTCTACTAAAAATACAAAAAAATTAGCTGGGCGTGGTGGCGGGCACCTGTAGTCCCAGCTACTCGGGAGGCTGAGGCAGCAGAATGGTGTGAACCCGGGAGGTGGAGCTCGTAGTGAGCCGAGATCGTGCCACTGCACTCCAGCCTGGGCGACAGAGCGAGACTCTATCTCAAAAATAAATAAATAAATAAAAGAACTTCGGACTTCAGGGATTTCCACGTTTCTGGATTTCAACATTGAGGGATTATGGTGTTTAGAATTGTCCCTCTCGAGACGCACCACATGAATAAATGTCTCCGATTTTTAACCCTCTATTGGGATTACTTTGTGGCATTTTCTTCACTGTTTAAATGAGTTCTCCTGAGAGATTGAGCTTCCACTGCCAACAGTGGCAACAGGATTAGCAAAACACCTTTCGCTGGCTTTCTTTTCTTTGCTTTTATCCCCCTTACTTTTTTTTTTTGTTGTTGTTTTTTGTTTTTTGTTTTTGTCAGAGTCTCACTCTCTGTTGCCCAGGCTGGAGTGTGGTGTTGCGATCTCGGCTCACTGCAATCTCTACCTCCCAGGTTCAAGCGATTCTCCTGCCTCAGGCTCCCGAGTAGCTGGGATTAAAGGCGCCTGCCACCACGCCCAGCTAATTTTTGTATTTTTAGTAGAGACAGGGTTTCACCATGTTGGCCAGGATGGTCTCGATCTCTTGACTTCTTGATCCACCCGCCTTGGCCTCCCAAAGTGCTGGGATTACAGGTGTGAGCCACTGCGCCTGACCCCTTACTTTCTTATTTACGTTTACTCCAAAATAAGCTATATCTGCATTCAATTTTTTATCCCAAAGTCTGCCTCTGTAGTGACCCCAACCAAGGCAGCACATATCTCTTACATCTTTACCAACATGTCATACTAGAAGACAGTAATGTGAACTTCATTAGCTTATTGTGAAACCTTAGAGAAAAATTTAATTTGAGATGTACCTTTGGTCTTGCTAAGTGGAGAATTTAGTCCAAAACGAGGTAATACTCTGGACTTTAAACAATGTAGTTTATTTATATGTCTAATGAGCACATAAATGCATTATTCAGATGTCTCAGAATTTAAACTGAAATTGAACTTTTTTTCCAGGCTGTATCATGCAATGGTTTATATGTAACTAAAATTTGTCTCTTCTATAGTTAATGTTTCAAACAGAAAACTTTATTTCCTAACTTGATCGTAGTAATATATAAGTGCTCAAAAATTTGAACAAATTCTTGAGAATATTCAGTCCAATATAATATATTATCTGGTTTAGCCATGTAAACTTTCTAGAGGTTGAATCGGAAAAACTCAGAAAATGTCTTTTCCCTTTGGTTTGCTGATTCCGTGTTCATTACTCTCATGTACTAATGGCTAATGATGGCTTCCTCAATTGAACCAAGAATTAGCTGTAGCCAATACAATGACTGCATCAAAACTAAGAAAATTAATTAGGTGGTGCTGACAGACACAAGGCAGGGACAACAACCTCCTTTCAATTTCATAAACACTTGCAAATGGCAAGATTTACTGGCCAGTGACATATTTTTCTTTAAATAACATATTATAGTGTTAAGATTTGGGAGGATTTGGATTTCATCTGATTTGTAGTTGATAAACCTGGAACAGATTGTTGGAATTGTAATCATTAAGAGTATATGTTCTAAAGAGAATTGCTGGGTTTCACTCCCAGGTGAAATTTCTGCTTTTCACCTTTACTATCCTGGGCAATGTATTTACCTTATGATAACCCATTTTGTAATCATTGAGTTGTGTAACGATTAAAGAAAATGTTAACTACTAATTATTTAAAATAATACCTTATTTCTGCAGGGTGGGCCAGCAGTCTGGAGATTCAGGGAAGACCCAATATTGCAGGATTTTAAGGTCAGTCTTTGTTCCATCCAGGACTTCAACTGATTAGATGAGGCCCACTCACTTTAGGGAGGGCCATCGGCTTTACTCAAAGTCTACTGATTTAAACATTAATCTCATCCAAAAACATGCTTAAAGAAACCCAGAATAATGCTTGACTTCACATCTCTGCTCAGCCAAGTTGACACAAAATTAATCATCACAACCACTTATATTCATGTTGTTGAAACTGCAAGGAAGGCAGAGCCTGATGCACACATTATAATAGCTGTGATTTTATTGAGTGTGTTCCCCATGTCATTTAAGCTTCATGAAACAGAGATTTTTCTCTTTTTTATCATTTCTATATTTCCAGTGCCTACCACATATGACATGTTCATGTTGAACATATGACATGTTCAATAAAATAAAAATATTTTTACCAAAATAAATAAATAACTGGAAATAAAATAGCACCTGACTGTAGTGAATTCTTATAATTTTATGTTGCTTTCGTATCCATTTCAAATACAACTTTAACTATCTTATACCAGAAGCAAGGCTCAGTCATCCTTGACACACTTTCCAGTTCTATACCACACGCAATAGCTCAAGCCAGTGGCCAGGGCTAAGAAATTAGAGGCATCTCTCCCACCTAGCAGAATGGGTTCTCTGTATTCCCATCACTCACTTTAAATGGAACATTCAGCCAGCCCTCAAACATAAAATGACCCACACTCTGACCCTTATCTATACTGCTAATTGTCATGGGACTCTTTCTCTCTCTGCCTGACTCTTCATTCTTGCCTTGTGTGACCTGTGGCAGAGGAGTGTCCTCCTGACTAAATATGGCCCCCCTTGCCCAGGATCTGTAAGTAAAAACCTTTGAACTTGCTTCCTATTGTGATGGTATATTGAATTTACAGCTTTTTTCTGAAGAACCAGGGGCTAGCCTAGGTACAGTTTTTCCTGGATGTGAGGTGGAGGGGCAGACAAGGTCAGGGTCCCCATGCCAGAGCTTGGTCAGGTAGGCATAAACTGGATGGGTCAGACAAAAGTCACAAGGTGTCTGCCAGTATAAACAAGTTTTTGGTGTGAGGGACACCTGGCCATAGTCATGTATCAGGAAACTAACCTTGAGGTCATCTGCCAAGTAAAAGGAGTATCCCAGGAAAGCACACTATAGACACTCAAGTCCAACACCCCTTCATTTGCCCTTAGGGCAGTGTTGCTGGCTTCTTTGGAACTAGAACCGCAATTTGGCTGGGAGCTTTCGAAACACTAACATATAGTACCATTTAATATTTCAACATTGAAATAACAGAAAATTTTAAAAGAGAGATAAAATATATAAAAATGTGCACAATATAAAGAAAATTAATAGCTATATTTATATTTAGCAATGATAGAAGAGATATTTTAGTAATTATAAAATTTGCCAAAAAATATCTACACTGAAGTAGGGCTTAGCAAATTCTTAATAATAATTTCAGTACTATTTGTAAACATTCCCAAGATCTTCCTAAAATAATTAATTAAAAATAAGCTCAAGGCGAATTAAAATAGATAAAATTAATGACTCGTGAAGAAAATAAAGTTTTAAATTTACCAAACTTGTTGTTTATACATCCTTTTAAATGTCATAATGAAAACTGTTTCAGTCCATTTAGGCTGCTATAATAAAATACCATAAACTGCATGGTTTATAAACAACAGAAATTTATTTCTTAAATTCTATAGGCTGGCATGTCTAAGGTCAAGGAGCAGGCTGATTTGGTGTGTGGTAAGGGCCTGCTTCCTGGTTCATAGAAGGGTACCTTCTTGCTGTGTCCTCATACAGTGGAAGCAGCAAGGCAGCTCTCTGAGGTCTTTTTTCTTTTTAAATAACGGCACTAATTCCATTCATGTGGACTTAGCTTTCCTAATCAAATCACCGCTCAAAGGCTCCAGCTCCTAATACCATCACATTGGTGATTAGATTTCAACATCTGAATTTTGGGAGGACATAAAAACGTTCAGACCGTAGCAATGATTATCTTTTAAATTTTATTTAGACATATTTTGAGTTGGAATTCTATTCGTCCTACTTAGTCTAGAGGAGCTTGTTACTTGCATGTGAAAGACTAAAGAGAGTGAGAATTCTAGGATGATTTCCATGTTTCTTGTCGGGTAGCTAGTTGAATGTAATGACACTGACAATACAGGGAATGCAGATGTTGCAAGAAAGAAAATGCATTCAGTTTTTCACTTGTTGAAGGTGAAATACTTTTAAAGATAGCCAAATTGAAAAAGTCCATCTAGCTGTTAAATAAATGTTCAAAAGTTGTTGTATAGCATTTAATTAAATAAATATCAAAGCTATTCCAAAATAATGGAATAGAGGTTCTAGAAATGAAAGGATATACAGCAAAAAAAAGTGTTGGAATACACTGGATGCAATAAATCCCCCTTAGGTCCAGATGTCATGCCAGCACACTAAAGGCACTGAGAAAACCTGGATTAAAATAATCATATGTGGGCCAAGCATAGTGGCTTATGCTTGTATATTTGTCACTTTGAGAGGATTGCTTGAACCCAGGAATTCAAGAGCCTGGGCAACACAGGAAGATCTCTTTATTTACAAAAAAAAAAAAAAAAAAAAAAAAAAAAAAAAATAGCTGATTGTGGTGGTGCGCACCTGTGGTTCCAGAAACTTGGGAGGCTAAGGTAAGAGGATCACTTGGGCTTGTGAGGTCCAGGCTGCAGTGTGCCATGATCACGCCACTGCACTCCAGCTTGGGTGACAGAGCAAGACATTATCTTAAAAAATAATAATAATAAAACAACACCTATTTGTGGGGTTACACAAGTTATATTGTTATGTTTAACTTATGAAATAAGAACTTGACCAAACCAAAGTGGATTAACTTTATGGGACAGTTTCATTTTGTAATTTTAATATAAGCCATGAGAGCAGTAAAAAAAAAAAAAGTTTTACTACTGCCTGCCTATTCCCTTCTCAAGACAATACTACCAAACAGACATATTTCATAATCGTCATTTCAGTCCTTGGCTTATGAGAGCTCTTCTTCATGTATTCAAGACTATGGAGACCTCCCATCCTCACTGCAACTCTTTGAAGGTTAATCAAAATGTGCAAAATGTGCATTTTTCACAACTTAAATTCAGCTTCATATAGGGAGGTGTGTGGCCTTTTTAATAACCTCTCTTTGGACAAAATTACTATCAAGGTTCATTCCTCACTGGAAGCCTGTTAAATGAGCAGGTGCAGTATTGCTTTTTAGCAGCAAGATTGAAGATCCAGCAGCACACCAGTACAAAATTTATGGCCTAAGATTTCTCACAGAAATTATGCAAACATTGCCTGCTCCTTTTATATCTGCAAAGTGAAATCTACGTTTCTTAGAATGGTGCACGCAGAATTTTATGGCATTTAGTTTGGAAAAAAATTGAACAGTCACAATTCATTACTTTCAAACTTTTCCTGAGACGGGATACAAAGTTCATGAAATATATTGTGTCGAACTCCATCAGTCCTACGAAGGGAAGTTTGGACAAGTGTTTTCTGGCATAAATCCACCCTACTATTTTCATCATAAAATATATTTAGTCAACAACTTTAATGGAAATTACCTTTTTTGTTTTACAGTTATGATTTGGGAATGTCAAATAATAGAAAGTCTGAGTGAGGGCTATGATTTCAATGTGTTCCTTCCAAGACTCAGATGCTGAAACCTAATCACCAAGGTGATGTTATTGGAAGCTGGAGTCTCTGGGAGGTAATTGGCTAATGAGGGCTCTGCCTTCATGAATTGTATTAGGACTCCTATAAAAGGACTTGGTGGGGGGAGTCTGTCCCCTTTTACTCTTTCCGCTTCTGCCATGTAAGGACATAGAGTTCACCCCCTTCAGAGAATATAGCATCAGAATTTCATCTTGAAAGCAGAAAGCAACCTGCATCTTGGACTTCCCAGCTTCCAGAACTGTGAGATAATAAATTCCTGTTCTTTACAAAATTCCCAGTCTGTGATATTTTGTTACAGCAGCACAAATAGACTATACCATTCAGCTAGAGTTTAACTTTTTAAATATCAGTGCTATAGGATTCATTTATATGCTTCATTGAAATATTAAAAGCTAATAAGGCATAAACTGTCTTAAAATGGACTACACTATAAATATTTTTAAACTGTCTAGGAAAAATGAGAACCAAGTATGTTTATTTTCTGTTCATGTTGTTTGACCTTCAGAGTCTATTCAGCTTATGAATTCTTCAGCAATAATTTAACTATAAACTCCTTTTCCTAAGTTTAGAAAATGTTTTGCATGAGATTTGAAAGTATAACACCTTAAACCGCCTATCTACTCTCATTAGGATTGATAATATTCCACAGATATAAAGGCAGGGAAAGTAAGGAAAGTGTGAAGCTGATTTTAGGGCTGGGTTGATGTGAACATAACACCAACAGTAGAAAATAAATCTGAAAACATGAAAGTTTATAAAATTTGTAAGAGTTCCCAAGAAATGAATAAGCTTTTAATGCTCAACTGAATTCATAAAATGGAAAAGAAATGCTCAGGCCATACATATGGAGCAGCAGCAGATTTCACCATTGATTTCATGTGGTCCAAAACATTTATTGAAATAATGACAGATATCTGGGCATGAGAAATAGGGAGTGATGCACCAAAGCGTAGCTTCAGATAACTTGCAACAAAAGGTATGAAGTTATATTAGAATATTCCACACTGATGTTTAATAAAGGGAAATGTAGGGCTTAATCTTTGTTTTTCTCAATTCCACAGTTTAGGAGCTCAAAACTATGGAAATATATTAAAAACAATGGGACATACAGGTTTCTCTCAAAAGTAAGATACTAAAAAAATGCAAACATAGTTTTTAAATATTTCGTCAAAATAAAAAAAAATAAAAGCATCTTCATTGGACAAGAGCAATCATAATAAAGAATTTGGTTTTTATAAGCTATTTTGGTCTTTATGTAATGCATTTTAAAGTAGAAACCAAAACCCCCACATTTTATTATTATTATATATTGAAAAATATAATAAAATATGTGAATTAAGATGCACTTGTTTGGATGTCCATTAAACATTTTATAATAGCACATTTGCAAACATTTTTAACATTTGTTGTCTGAAGTACAACAGAAGGATACAGAAATATAGAATAAAATGGTCAAACAATGGAATATTCAGTCAAAAAAAGCTTCAAATGAGTTTCAAGGATCAGAAAAGTTCTCTTTTCATAAAGTTCCAAAGCCACATAAAGACCTGTGTACATGGTGCCATTCATACAAATTAGCGTATCTGTAATACATCAGAAGTTGGCAAAAATTTTCTATACAGACCCAGATAACAAATATTTTAGACTTTGTGGTCATGTGCTATCTGTTGCATATAATCAATTTTGCAACTTTACCATTGTAGTGTGAAAGCAGCCTTAGAAAATTCATAGAAAGTACATGTGGCTGAGTTTCAATGTTTTATTTACAAAAACAGGTGATAAATTAGTGTGGCCCTTGGTCTGTAGTTTGCTAAACATTTGCTGTATGCATGAATGCTAGTTTGAGAGGGTAAAATGATATATGACTTAGGTCAAAATTGGCACCAAAATACTAAAGGCAAATGAAAATAAGACACTACCTTATCCTTAATATTATGCTTGCACCCCACCTCTCCCAAGTATGGTTCTCCTAAGTAAGCCAAATCAGAACAGGAGACAAATTTCAGATGAAATCTCTTCCTTCTCTTCAACTACCACTCCATATAATGCTAATGAATGGTAAGGAAAAAACGATATGGAAAATGCTCATTCTGTTATTGAATACTAAAAAGAAATCAAAGAATGCTTTCTAAATGACTGCAAACTTATTTCATCTTTCAGTGTGGGAGCTGCAACAGGAGTAAGTTGGAACCTTGAAAACATCCTTAAGGAAAAACTATACATGAAATGGATTCCTTTATGAAAGGCTTAGCAAGTGGGTGAAGTATGAAAGCATGACACCAAAAGCTGAATTTGGGGATTGGGAGAGGAATAGACAGGTATACAATCCCTACAATAGAAAACTTATATATTTCACATTGGATTTATTTAGTCAGTATATTTTTCATGATTTATGACAAATTAACAATTCAATCTATCCTAGGTAAAGAATGACTTTCCTCATGTACATTTCTAAACAAGATGCAGAGATCATACATTAGCTCAAGTGAGAACTGAAACCAAGGGCTGAGATGCACCAGAATTAATTTTCTTTATACCACCTTTCCACTGCTTTCATGCATATCTGCTTCATTCTTTTATGCCAACTTTTCCATGATACTAGAATCATGTTTGGCAGTTTCTCTGCAGTACTTATCTTCAGCCACACATCTTTACTCGCATGACCAGCCTTGTGGGTACAGACAGAAGAATTATAACTCTGATATCCACATACCATCACTTAATTGGATAGAAGGAGAAACAGTTCTATTAAAAAAGGATATTGCTTCCTAGAGTTGGAGGGAATCTTGGCAGAGAAAATGAAATCATTAGCACTTTAATATATTCAAAATTGTAATTGTTAAATAAGAAACAAATATGCAACTGGGAAAAAATAAATACATGTTTCACAAAACAGCATATCTGAATATCCTGTAATTGGAAAGTGTATTTAAAAAGGTCATTGATAAAAAACAAATGGGAAAAAAATTCTTTTCACAATGAACTTGTCAACTGAACAAATGTACACAAGTCAGTGTAGCTAGGTGAGAATTTTGGTAGGTTTATAAAATTGGGTCAACATCTTAGTGAACAACTTAAAAATTGTATCAAGAAATGTTACAATACAGATACCTTTAAATTTTGTAATCAGGTATATATGCCTTCTAAACTCTTTAAGAAATAGCTCACAACAGATAACTTCATAGCTACCATGTGCTCCTCCCCAATCTTTCCGCTTTCCTCCCAATTTCTTCATACACATGAAATTGACTTCTCACTTGGTTTTATGTCAACATTGACTTGCTTTTATTTATAAATTCATCATTCATTAAAGATAAAGATAACACTCTTGCATGAATCTGAGCTTAATATAAATGAGAACATATTGGAAGTATATTTTGAAACCTGCTTTATTTCTCTAAGCTTTTTGTAGGTTTCCACGTGCACATGTGCATGCACATGTGTGCACATACGTAAACACCGGCGTTTTAGGGAGAAGGATGGTGTTTATTCCTTGTCACTACCAGGTAATAGTCCATTCAATGAATATAATTCAAACTATCCAGTCTCTTGTAAATCAATATTTGGGTCTTTTCTACTTTTGTGCTGTTTGAAATAATTATGCTATAAATATATTGCATATGGCTGATAGTATGCACGCGAACGATTTTCTTTAGGGAATAGAAATGAATTTCCTACATTATGAAGTATAGATGGCTTTAAATTCAGATAATGAAAGATTTGTTTTGCAATGTGATTATACCAATTTGCACTTTTATCAGAGACATTTTCCCATTGGTCTACCTTCTTGCCACCATTTTGGTGTTTTCAGAGATTTCCTATATTTATTTTAATTTAAGGGAGTGAAGAAAGATAAAAGTTTTCTTCTTCTGGCTATCTGATATCCTGGGAGTTATCTTTGCTTGTGTTTATTGGCATTTATGCCTTCTCTAATAAAAGCTTCCCCACCCCCATTTCTTCTGTTGCCTTGCTTATCTTTTTCTTGTTGATTTGTAAGAGGCTTAGCATTTTCTAGATATAAATATGTTGTTGGCTATCTGTGACAAACTCTTCCCAAGTTTTTGTGGTTGTATTCATTTGTTTTGTGATATCTTTTGATCTCCAGAAGTTCTTAGATTTAATGAAGTGAGATTTATTGGTGTTAGACTTTGTGGTTGAGTATTAGACATCATTCCATACCATGAGATCATGAAGACATTCTAATTTTTTTCTAAAGTTTAAATAATGTTTTTAAATTTAAATCTAAATTCTCTCTAGAATCGATGTTGTATATGGCAGCAGTCCCCATCCTTTTTGACGTCAGGGACTGGTTTCGTGGAAGATAATTTTTCCACGGAGAAGTTTTGGGTGGGATGGTTTGGGGATGATTCAAACGCATTACATTTACTGTGCACTTTATTTCTATTATTATTACATTGTAATATATAATGAAATAATTATACAACTATCCATAATGTAGAATTAGTGGGAGCCCTGAGCTTGTTTTCATGCAACTAGTTTATCCCATCTAGAGGTGATGGGACACAGTGACAGGTCATCAGGCATTAGATTCTCATAAGGAGTGTGCAACCTAGACCCCCTGCACGTGTAGTTCACAATACGGTTCGTGCTCCTTTGAGAATCTAATGCCACCACTGATCTGACAGGAGGCGGAGCTCAGGAGGTAATGCAAGTGATGGGGAGTGGCTGTAAATACAAATGAAGCTTCGCTTGCTCGCCCACCACTCAGCTCCTGCTTCTCTGCGGCGTGGCTCACTTCTTAACAGGCCTGGGACCTACCCTGGCCTGTGATACACCTACCCTGGTATATGCGGGTTTGAAGTAAAAATATAATTTTATCTCAATAACAAATTATTGTAGTAAAACTTACTAAATAATTGATCCTTTCACAATTCTTCTATGACACCACCTGTGATATAAGGTGTTACAATTGTTCCTTACCTGCATGGCCCTGTTTCTCTACTGCCCACTTTTCTCTCCCTCTGCTATATTTTTTCTATTTTACTTAAGTACCAGCCTGTATTCAATACAATAGCTTTCTAAAAGTCATAATATTGGGGGGGAAGCCACATTTCTTCAATTTTGCTACTTTGGGATTATTCTAAGTTTTCACTACCATACTTTTCACACCAAATAAATTTAGTGAGCTGGTTAAATTTTACATACCACAACAGGTTGGGATTTTAATAAAATGTAATCAAAACCAGAAGATCAATTTGAGGAATATTGGCAAATTTAAATATTGACATGACTTATCTCTTCACGTGTTATATCTCTCCATTCTTTAGGTTTTCTTTAATGTTGATACATTGAGACTTTCAACTCTACATATATGAACTCATTTTAAGGCACAGACTCTGCCAGTAGTGTGCCAAAGTGTGTAAATATATGTATTCATATGGAAAATGGATAGATAAGCAAGTAGATAACTAGATAGCCAGAGAGATAAACAGTTCTCCATGACAGTGAGTTTTTAATAGCTACAAATTAGAAACAACCTATATGTTTAAGAAGAGTAAAATAGTTCAATAAAAACTATGATTCTTGCTGATAATAAATTATGTGGAAATTAAAATCACGTTTCTGAAGCATACATAAAACTAGGAAAAAATTAATAATAATATTTAAGTAAACAATAATTTTAAAATTATATGTATATAAATTTACATGTGTGTCTGTATGTTTACATAAATATGCATTCATAAATATATATGTTATGATCACCTCTTTAGAATTTAAATACAATTGAACATGAATATACAAAGTTATAACTTATTTTTATGTTGAAACAAGTCTCCCCACCAAATTCATGTTGAAGTCTTAATTCCCCAGTAGCTAAGAATATGAGTTTATTTGAAAATAAGTTCTTTACAGAGCTAATCAAGTTAAAATAAGATCGTTAGGGTCAGCCCTAATCCAATAAGACTGGTGTCTATAAAAAGGGAAAATTTGGAGACAGACATGCACACAGGGAGAACCCATGTGAAGATTAGAGTTACGTTGTCATAAACCAAGGCATTACCATTAGAAGAGGGGCCTGGAACAGATTCACCCTCACCACACTCAGAAGGAGCCAACCTTGTCAACACCTTGATTTGGGGCTTCTAGACTCCAGAACTGTGGGAAATAAACTTCTGTTTAAACCACCCAATCTGTGGTACTTAGTTATGGCAATCCTAATAGACAATACACCAGTCAACGGGCGACCTCTGGCGCTGATGTGCATATGTAGTTTCTACATGTATTAGTCTGTTTTCATGCTGCTGAGAAAGGCATATCCAAGACTGGGCAATTTACAAAACAAAGAGCTTTAATAAACTTACAGTTCCACGTGGCTGAGGAGGCCTCACAATCATGGTGGAAGGCAAAGAGGAGCAAGTCACATTTTACGTGGATGGCGGCAGGCAAAAAGAGTTGGTGCAGGGAAACTCTCATTTTTAAAACTATCAGATCTCCTGAGACTCATTCACTATCATGAGAACAGCGCAGGAAAGACCTGCCCCCATAATTCAAACACTTTCCACCAAATTCCTCCCGCCACATGTGGGAATTGTGAGAGTTACAATTCAAGATGAGATTTGGGGGCGAAACAGTCAAACCATATCGCTACACTTCTCAAGTCAACTGTGAGTCTTTGATAGCATATTTGTAAAAATAAAAATGTAAAATACTTAAAAGCCCGAACACTTTAAGTATTAATTTTATTTTATAGGAGAATAGTTTTTTTTCTTTTTTTTCTTTTTAATAAAGGTAAATGAAGGCTCAAAGGAGTTTTAATAAGATTTTGCTTGTATATAGACTTAGGTGACAGTTTAATAGAGATGGAGAGATTGTGAAATATTGAATATAGAAAGCTGCAGTGAACAGTGGCCCAGAAGCAACCAGTGGCCAGCAGCCTCTCCCTGCAGAGTATTTCCAGTGATCAGCTTTCCCATGCACCCTAGAGGGCAGATTTCAGGTAGTTTCCACCAACAGAGCATCACAGCAACTTTGCCATTTATTGAGCCACAGCTGTTCCCTCCCTGACAAGTGGGACTCTTCCATTCAAGTGCCATCTCAGACCTAGGGATAGTGGCTGTCCTTTATATCCACCATTTCTATATTCTTTAGAATTATCTCTTTCTTACTCAACTAATACCTCCTTACTTTGATCCTGTGTGTTGGAGCTGTGAATAATTCTATTAAACTTTCTATGTTCAAATTCCTTCATGGTTTTTCTCTCTCAGCATCTGAGTCAACTTATGCTGGATACTCATTTTTTTACTCACATTTTAAATAGACACAAAAGTCATGGAAAATTTTCTTCTGAAAATCACTCCCTGCCCATTTCATAACAAATGCTGCACTGCTGGTCATATCACCTATAAGGTGTACAGTGTCTTAGTTCAGGCTGTTATAAGAAATGACCGTAGACTGGGTGTCTCATAAACTAAGAAATGAAATTTTATTTCTCACAGCTCAGGAAGTTAGAATTTTGAGATCAGAGTACCTAAGCTAGCACTGTCTGGGTTCTGGGGAGAGTCCTCTTCTGGGTTGCAGAGGACAACTTCCCATTGTATCCTCACACAGCAGAAAGTGAGAGAGCTCTCCAGAGTTCCTTTTACATAGGCATCAATCATACTCACGGGCCTCCACATTCATGAAATAATTACCTCCCAAAGGCTCCACCTCCTAATACCATTGCACTGGAGGATAAGATTTCAATACACAAATTTTGGGGAGACACAAACATTCAGTCCTTTGCAGACAGCAAAATGTTTCAACTCTTCAGAGAGATCAGTAAACGAATCCTCAATCTATTAAGTGCTTGCATTATGATCTTCAAAGTAATTCTTTGTGTTTTTTTTTAGCTCTACGTAGCTTTTAAATCTCCAGTAATATATTTTCAATTGCTTTCTCTAAAAATAACACATAAATTGCTGAAAAAATCAAACTGCGAGTAATCAAGCAGTTGTCACCATAATTTAGTTTCACCAACTTTAAAAGTGATGGCATCTTGGCCTTGAACTTGGGGATCACTTGTTAGGATGACAAAGACCACCAGTGCTTTGAAGTCTATACTTTGACAGATGCTGCTATGAGCAGTAAAAATGAGAAAGGATTGAAGATAGAAATGTCCAAGACATGACCTTCAAAATTAGAAAGGCTTTGATAAAGAGATGAAGAGTAATAGTCTGGAACTAGTGATGATTAGCCAGAAGAATGCAGTAACAAGCCTCTTGGGTTATAAGATATGGGAGGATAACCAATTGCTTTGGAGCTACCTGTAAGAGAAGCAATGTTGGCAGCTAAGTTTCAGTTACATCTTGGAGAACAAAATTCTGTAAAAAATACTAGGATGACAGGCAAATTAACTTATATTGAGACTGAAAGTGGGAAACATTGGTGTATTGAAAAGACAAAAAAAAACAATAAATGAACACGAAAAACAGATGTTTGATCATTTTACATGGGATATTTGCTTTTCTCTTTTTCACTAAATTTAGGTTGGAATTGGTTTCTTCCCTACCTATTCCACCACAGTCAACATTTGGCTCTTGCTTTGATCACAGTTACTTTCTCTCTGGCTCCTCTACCTCCGGGTTTATCTCCATCAATCCCTCTCTCCTAAGAGCAAATAATAGTATATATTAAATGTAAACATGGTTATTTCACTCTCCTAGTTGCCCTTTTTCCAGTTCTTTACCACCTTCATTATTAAGTGAAAGACACCAAGGATTAAGAGGACTTCTATGATCATTTCTTCTTTCCCTGTCCACTGTCCTTTCTCATGAACTGTACAGAGCATCCTATCTAATGCATGATGTTTCATACCTTTAGTTGTGGCTCATGCTGCTTCTTCAGTCATTAGGGAGGTGTTTGTTGGCAATGAAAGTTTGGCATAGTATATGGCATAGGAGAATGGCAAAGGAGAAAGACAATTTATTTAAAATTATATTTTTAAATGCTGTGAGATATATTATTTAAATCTGCAAATAAGTGTGAAAATAGATGGAGACTATAATTACTTCTTAGAAAACTATGATTCTGCCTTTGTTCCAGCAACTAGTGTCATCTGTCTAAATTTAAATCAGCCACCTTACCTTTTCTTAATGCCAGTTTCCACAAATATAAGTTGGAAATAATACTTTAATACACACTTGCCAGAGTAATTAAGATAATTGTATAAAGTAAAGCACGTTCAGAAGTTAAATGTAAATTTAAAACTTAGAGAACAATAGCAGCAGTGTGACAGTTGTGAAGTCACAGTTTTTCTTTGTTAGTCAGAGTTCTCTTTTATTTATGTATTACTCTGAAATGCAGTAATCCCAAAAGAGTTGCATAAAGTAGACAAAGAATGTATTTTCACCTTTCTTTTAGGTCATTTCTCAATATACTTCACTGTCATATTTAGAATTTTCTTAACAGGCCAGGAAATAACTTCCATATATCTACAAGCTTTCTAAGGGTCAATCATCTTGCTCTTCAGAGTTTTAGTAGCCTGACATTTATCAATGTGGACAATGGACAACCAGGAGAAAGACTTTCACAGAGTCACATTACACAAATAGATACAAATGCCAATGGTGGGGGACAGCCTGAATGATACTGTTGAGCATTCCTGACACCGTGTTCTGTCAGCAAATTAGCTTCCTTGAGAACATGAAAGTTCACACACAGATTGATGCAGTGCAATGTTTTAAAAGCGAATATTCTCAGTTGTGGCGCAGGACACCATCATTGAAAAGAGAAATGTCCAATGTGTTTTGTGTAACTTTGATGATTTGGCAGCCTTATACCTGAAATTTTCCATTCACTGAATGCTAAAATTAAATGGCATATTCTTAGAGCCAAAACAATGCTTCTGAAAAAACTCATATTTATAATGTGAATAAACCATTAAATATATTAAGCTTAACCAGAGCTGGCAAAAAGAAACAAAGGGCATATAATTTATTTACATAAAATGAATTTTTAAAATTTCCCTAAGAGGAAAAATGAGATATCACTGCTTTTGATGTTCTGATAATTTCACATCAAAGTTTTGAAACTGCACATTTGTAAATCACAGATGAAGATAGTTTAGTAATCTTGCATCAGCTATATGGTTCCATTTCTCTGTGTAGAAATAACTACTGTCATAGGTCAGAAATCTCAGTGTTCTGAGAGTCTTTTGAAGAAGCGAGTAGCTTATCCTGCATTTGGAATCAGACAGGTATGACAATAGTTACTTGAATTAATCATAACAAAATATTTTATACACTTCTATTTATTTGCACCAAAATTATTTCTTGCTAGGCATCTTTTAAAAAGATAATATATCACTTTCTTTTCATTAATTTTGGTAAAATAGAATTAATTTCATCCTAGAAACGCATTTACTGGTATCAAGTTCATTATTCATTTAAGGGGAATACTATGTCTTAGTAATCCTGGGAATCTAAAAGCCCATTCTTAAACATCCACATTTAAAAATATATATATTTCTAATATTACTTTTCAAGGCTAAATCATGTAAATTCAAGGATTTTATTTCTGCACTAATTTCTAATGTTACAAAAAGCATAATTTACTTTACTGCCATTGTGGGTCTTTGCTATCTCAAAGTAAAAATAAAATTGTTGGCTATAGGGTGCCATTTATACATAGAATACAAAGAGTGAAACGTAAAACTATTACAAAGCTAAAGGGGAAAAAATATTAGTTCTAATGGACTTTCGATTGCCAGTTGCAATATTCTTGCTTTACATTTTCCTTCTGAAATAAGTGCTACTTTCTCAATAGGACACACGCATAGCTGTGAGCAATAACAGTAATATTATACCCAATAATTATTTGACACAAGTTCCCCGACTAGCAGAATTGAATTTTGGTTTCTAATATTACTTATGTATGCTAATATGATTTAAATTGCAGAAAACTGAAAAATAGTTGATTTAATGCCTTTAGAAAAACTGTATATTAATGTCACAGAATGGATTATTCCCATGTTCTAAAAATCTCATACTTTGGGTGTTTATGTGCTGAATAGATTTTAAGAGGTAACCATTTAAACACAAAATTTTAAGCTAAAAATTTAAGACATACTTTCTATATCTATAAAATACAATCACTCACATTTTGCTGATTTTGTATTCAAAATGAGGAATTGGGGAATTCATTCTATTTGAAAATAAATTTATTTTGTATACGCCACTCATAGCTGACATTTTCCATCTTAAAATATCAACCTTAAATCAATGCTTATTAAATATTTATTAAAAACTTGTCTAGTTTATCCTTTAAACACAATTTTCCTGAATTTTATTAGTAAGGGGGAAAAAAACTGCTTTGTTTTATATAGGCCTCCGGAGTAAATCGCAAAACCTCCCTTGACAGCTCTTCCTGGGATTTAATAACGCTACTCGCAGGAAAGTCTTACCTAGATTATATACAAGCCCTTCATGCCTCAGCCTACACATTTGTCCCCTGGTTGTACCCTCTGCAGAGAACAGAAACAGCTGGCCACCAGCCTTTCTGATAATAACCTTCCAGTACTTGAATTTCATTGCTAAATTTCTTCTTAGTCAATAAAAGAACCTATTTGTAAAAGTTCCCTGTTGGAGCCTCTCAGGCTGCCCAATGTTATTAAAATAAAATGTCCTGTACATACAACAGAATATACGCTTCGTTTCAAGACATGAATGAAAGGCTGTGTTTTTACTATAGTTAAGAAAGCTTGTTAGATATGCCCATTAATTTTACTTTAAAAGTAATAACTTCTCATTTCTTTTTTTTTTTTTTTTTGAGATGGAGTCTCGCTCTGTCTCCCAGGCTAGAGTGCAGTGGCACGATGTGGGCTCACTGCAAGCTCCGCCTCCCGGGTTCAGGCCATTCTCCTGCCTCAGCCTCCCGAGTAGCTGGGACTACAGGCTCCCGTCACCATGCCCGGCTAATTTTTTTTCGTATTTTTTAGTAGAGACGGGGTTTCACCGTGTTAGCCAGGATGGTCTAGATCTACTGACCTAATGATCCGCCCGCCTCGGTCTTTGTTGTGTTTGCTCCCTCTGCATCAACCACTTTTCCTTTCACTTGTTTATATCAATTACATGTTTCTTTGGGAATTCCCTCCTTCCCCTTCTCAGCCACATCTTTTGGGTCAGGTGAACTCCATTATAAGCTCAGGGGTGGACCCTAAAGTTCTCAAGTCAGTTATTAAATTTCACTCTCTACTATCTCACCCTAACACGATGACCATAACTAATTGATAAAAATTTGACCTCATGCCTCACCTCAGGCTAGTGACACAAGAGGGTATGTTTGCCTGGGGCTTTTGTAAAAAGAGTGCTTTATCCCTCTCTTCTAATAGGACCACAGCAGATGCTCTCTTTCCTGAAACAGATGTAGCAGACTCCTTCACTATTGCTACTAGGAGAGCAGCCACTCTGGAAATGAAGTTGATAAAAAGAGGTCAGAGCCCGGAAGAAAGTATTAGGAATCTCTTGATAGAACTGTTCTTAAATTCAGGCCAGCTGCTGAACTCTTCTGTTTTATTAATATATACATATATAGCTTTATTTATATAAATTATGCATGCATTTATATTTCTATTTCTTCAGGCAAAGTGGTGCAGTTCTCTGTAACTTGAAAAAAAGATTATTAATTCATAAAATTTTCTAGTTAAACTTTTCTGTTTCTAAAAGTGTGATTGGCTAACAAGACCTACATAATAAATTTTTGAGGGGATGACATTTAAAATGTATGTATTCTTAAGATTAACTTCACACTAATAGTATTCATTATTACTAGTGAATACTTCTTTTATTCCAGCCACAAAAAATCCTAAAAATACAAATAATTATGATTGAATTCTTCAAAAGAACAAACTTTAATCTCCCAAATATGCCAATCTCAAATTACTGAATGTGCTAAAGATCTTTGTATGATTAGATGCAAATAAGGAAGCAATTAAGTCATTATTAATTAGTACTAATGAGCATGTTATTCAGGCTTATGTCTCAAGTAAAGAAAATAAGTGACAAATTTGTGAGGAAGGGTGACTACAGGGACAGAATCATAAGGACCTGTGAGATTGCAGTGCAGCGTGGTGTGAACACCTTTACAACACAGCTTCCCAAATTCTCTCCATGGCAAGGATACCCCTGTCAAAATCACTGGCTATTTCACATCTGTTTTAGGAAAAAAAAAATGAGTCAAATGTACATTTTTCTAATTTAATGCATTCTTCGTATCACTTTAGGCTTATTTGTTCTTGTTCTCTCGAAAGGGTCCTACTATGTCTAAAAATATTTTGAATTGTTTTCCCTAACTTTTCCATTTATATAACAATTCTTTGTCCCAGGAATATTCTTTTGCTCTAAGCACTGTCTACCCCAACTTCAGCTTCCGTTTTCTTTGTAAAGCCTAGAGTTATTTTCATGTTTTAACCTCTCTCAAGTCTTCCCACACACCCATCCACTACCAATACACACATATATACCACATCTTTGCAACCATTAAAATAATGTTCCATACCCCTGGAACTAGCCAGTCTGTTGATGGACTTACTAACCAGCATTCATGTGATTGCCTTTATTTCATATATTACTAATGTGAATCATTCATTCATTTATTTATTTATTTAGCAAACATTTCTCATCTCCTTTGTTATAAGCAGTGTTTTTGGCATCTCAATTGCAAACAAACTTCAAGTAGTTTATAGCCCAATGGCTTTGTTAAAACTTAATTAGTTTATACTATGTGGAAACATTCTGAAGAGGTTTTGATATGTTATGTAAAATTAGGTTATGTGATCCTTGAACTGCAGTGATAATATCTTTATTTCATTTGCATCCTTATGACAAAACCTAGAGGTCTATTAGAAAAATAGTCAGGAAAGGAAGGCATCTGAATATAAGTTGTGGTTGAATTTACAGTTGCTTTAAAAATACTGCATAAGAAACATCATTATGTTGCATAATAGGAGTCATGCTTTTTAGCTTGACTTTTAAGCAATAAGTTGTAACAGTGGAATTGTTCCTGAAAGGAAGTGTTCCATCCCATTGACTTATCTTCCCAAGAGATGGTTTTCGTCTTTAAAATGGAGACACCAACATAAACATGTTTTCGTGGTAGATAAAGAGAAACTTAAATAGTGTATCAAACTTACTTGATCATAATTTTCACCTGGTATGTTTGTAGGTAATAGAGAGTCACCAAGCACCCTACTTGATTATTATGACCAAACTCATTTTGGAAATATTACACTGGAGAATCACAGTAAGATTGACTAGATAAGACCTGACTTCCATCAGTGTTTTACTGAATTGATCAACTAGAAATCTACCTTTAAAAGTAGAAATCATATCTTTCAAGATTCTCCCACCTTTTACATTTCTGTAGCTCCATTTTATAAATGAATGTGAAGTCATATGCCTTGCTGTGCACCTTAAGTCATAATCGATTTCCATGTAAAAGAAAATCCAAGATACAAAATACTGCTTTATAGACAGAACTTAATTTTTTTTTGTTACTTTTATTTCAGGTTCAGGGATACAAGTGCAGATTTGTTATATAGGTAAACTTGTGTCGTGGGGTTAGTTATACAGATTATTTCATCACCAAGATACTAAGCCTAGTAACCAATAGTTATTTTTTCTCATCCTCTCCCTCCTCCCAACCTCACCCTCAAGTAGGCCCCAGTGTCTGCTGTTACCCTCTTTGGGTCAATGTGTTCTCATCACTTACCTCCCACTTATAAGTGAGAACATGTGGTATTTGATTTTCTGTTCTTGCGTTAGTTTGCTAAGGAGAATGGCCTCCAATTCCAACTATGTTCTTGCAAAAGACATATTCTCATCCTTTTTTTTATGGCTGCATAGTTTTTCATGGTGTACAAGTACCACATTTTCTTTATCCACTCTGTCATTGGTGGGCATTTAGATTGATTTTATGTCTTTGCTATGTGAAAAATGCTGCAATTAACATCTACATGCATGTGTCTTTAGGGTAGAATAATTTATATTCCTTTGGCTGATGGGATTGCTGGGTTGAATGGTAGTTCTGTTTTTAGCCCTTTGAGGAATTGTCACACTGTGTTCCACAGCGGTTGAACTGATATACACCCCCACCAACAGTGTATAAGTGTTACCTTTTCTCTACAACCCTACCATCATCCGTTATTTTCTAACTTTCTGAAAACAGTCATTCTGACTGGTGTGAGATGGCATCTCATTGAGGCTTTGTTTTGCATTTATCTAATGGCCAGTGATATTAAGCTTTTTTTATATTTTTGTATGCTTCTTGGCCGCATGTCTGTTTTCTTTTGAAAAGTGTCCATTTGTGTCATTTGCCCACTTTTTAATGTGGTAGTTTGTTTTTCTCTTGTAAACTCATTTACAAGTTCCTTATAGATGCTGAGTATTAGACTTTTGTCAAATGCATCATTTGCAAATATTATCTCCCATCTTATATGTTGTCTGTTTATTCTGTTGATAGTTTCTTTTGCTGTGCAGAAGCTCTTAAGTTTAATTAGATTATACTTGTCATTTTTTTTTATTACTGTAGCTCTGTAGTATAGTTTGAAGTTGGGTAACATGATGCCTCCAGCTTGGTTTTTGTTTTGTTTTTTTTTTTTTGCTTAGGATTGCCTTAGCTATTTGGGCTCTTTTTGGTTCTATGTAAATTTAAAAAAAATTTTTTTCTAGTTCTCTGAAGAATGTCATTGGTAGTTTTATAGGAATAGCACTGAATCTGTTAATTGCTTTTGGGAGAATGGCCATTTTAATGATATTTATTTTTCCTGTCCATGAGCATGGAATATTCTTCCATTTGTTTGTGTCATCTCTAATTCCTTTGCTTAGTGTTTTATAATTTCATTGTAGAAATATTTCACCTCCCTGGTTTAGCTGAATTTCTAATTGCACAATCTGAGATAGAAATGATTTTAGTCCTCATCCTCGGTGCATTTGAAAAAGCACCCATTGACTTTTTTGTTATACTTTCTGGACTCAAGTATCTTTTGTAATTATGTTTCTTGAGAGTATTTTTCACATTATCTTATCAAGCTCCTACACATACCAATATTCCCAATTTTCATAATACACATTTTCATAAATATCTTACATTAATATTAACTTAGTGTGTCTCACTGTGCTCTTATTCTATGGACCCAAGTTTTTATTATCTGACACATTTCTACTTGTTTCTACATTCTACAGGGTACAAGTTCTTGTTTTTAAAATTAAGGCTACTTGAAATTTTTATGATCTTCTACTATCCTATGTCCAGGGCTGTGCTTTTCTATCTATGGTAGAATTTTCACTTTCTGTCTTGACCCTGGGTTCAACAGTTCCTTCTGAACTTCTCGGGAAAAATCTGACAAACAATTCAGTAAAACAAAATACGAAAATAAATATCATCATTTCCGTAGCCAAATTAAATTTTTAATTTTTTCTACATAATAGCTAAAAATCGGTCTATATAATATCAGTGTCATGTCTCATTCTTTCATATTTCTCCTATTGTTAAGTTTCACTCTATCAGTGAATCATAACTGGCTCTATTTTATTTTAATTCTTATGTGGTTAACTACTATTTTCCTGATACCTTGACTTTTAGTTTATTTGGAAGAACTTGTTCTCTACTGTGAACAAAAATTATACGTGATAGATTTACTTTGAAAATGTTAAATGGATATTACAATTTTGTTAAATTAATTTTATGATATACTTTGAAGATTGATGATAAATAATTCAAATGCCTGTAGTTTTCTCAATTTTCTCATGTAAATGGAGCTAATTTTTCAGGTTATGTAATATATGGAAAGCATTTTTTAACACTTTCCACAATGCAAGCACTCAAGAAGTGTTAAATATAATATTGAATGAACTAGTCTTTAGTTTACAAAAATGAGCAACCATTGCCCTATTCAACAAACATGTTTTGAGTATGCAATGATAGCAAGACATTGAGACATCGGGAAGGTGATACACTAAGTGTTCAGAGTTTGTAACATAATCCATACAAAAGGCAAGGAAGGAGTGATTCAAGGTGCAGACTCTATTTGTTTCTTATTTAGTGTCTCTATAGACTTTCATTTTGTTATTTGTATTAGGCCGTTCTTGTATGGCTATGAAGAAAGGCTGGGTAATTTACAAAGAAAAGAGGTTTAATTGGCTTACAGATCTGAAGGCTATGCAGAAAGCATAGCACCAGGCATCTGCTTGGCTTCTGATGTGGCCTCAAGAAGCTTAGGACCATGGCAGAAGGCAAAGGCAGAAATGGCATGTCACATGGCCAAAGCAGGCACAAGAGACAGAGAGGGTGTATGTTGAAGAGGGTGTGTGTTGAGGCGGAGGTGTCACATACTTTTAAATAACCAAATCTCACGAGAACTCACTATCATGAAGACAGCACCAACTCATGAAGGATCTGCCTTCAGGATTCGAACATCTCCCACCAGGGCCCCCCTGCAGCATTGGGTATTTCAATTCAACATGAGATTTGGGTGGAAACAAAACTATATCATTATTTAACTTATGCACACTAACCATTGTTCTTCATCAGATATGCTAAAGAATCCAGACTTGTGATATTTTTTCCACATAGACATCAAGAACTAAACCCACTGCCAGCCGATGTCTACTATATATTCCAGACCATGAATTCCATGCCTTTTTTTCTGATAGCTTTGTAGTGAATTTTGATTCCTATGAAATCAAGAAAAGGACAAAACTGAATCTCTTTTCATTGAAGATAATCGCCACTTCCTGAGGCATTTGTGATCCTCCATCTGGGGGCTTTGTGGTGGTCCATGAGAGACGGAGGCAGGAAGTGCAAAAAAAGCTGTGTTCCCAGGGGTAGCTGTCAGCCAATGTCAAGTGAGAGTAAGAGGATACATATGTCTGCTTTCTTATCCCTTCTTGAGACCAATTCTGAGCCAGGTTCGACATAATCTCCCAGGTGTTGCAGGATGACATTGCTAGTTGTTCATGATAATAACTGGATCGATAACACCCTTTTGTCATTTTTCAAACTTCTCTATTTTACCTCCCGCATAGATTCCTGGAACTCAAATCCTTGCTTATAGTTTGCTTCTGGGAGGTGCCCAGGCCAAGGTAATTAATACTAAATTAGTATATAGTAGAGACCCTGTGATTTCTGCGCAGCACTGAAGTGGCTCTGTTGAGGTTAAAGAATATGACTTTATAATGGCAACGATTTGTAAAGACACATTGAAGAATTTCCATTTTAAATTTGATGTCAATAGCTAAAATGAGTAGTATATTTTTTGTGTTCATGTGTCTCTTATATGATTATAAACCTTCCCTCTATATTTTAGTGAGATTAACTCAAATATTATTAACTGAGATGCTATTTGTAAAAGGCCAATCAAAAATTTTAACAATTATAGAAATATACATTTAAAACATTTTTGCTGTATTATTTTATGACTACGGTTAGCTTATTTCCTTCTTATGCCAACTTAGAAAATGCATGTATTGGCCGGGCGTGGTGGCTCACGCCTGTAATCCCAGCACTTTGGGAGGCTGAGGCGGGCGGATCACGAAGTCAGGAGATCGCGACCACGGTGAAACCCCGTCTTTACTAAAAATACAAAAAATTAGCCAGGCGCTGTGGCGGGCACCTGTAGTCCCAGCTACTCAGGAGGCTGAGGCAGGAGAATGGCGTGAACCTGGGAGGCAGAGCTTGCAGTGAGCCGAGATTGCGCCACTGCACTCCAGCCTGGGCGACAGAGCGACACTCTGTCTCAAAAAAAAAAAAAAAAAAAAAAAAAAAAAAAAATGCATGTATTGATGAAGTACAAGCATAACAACCTTGATCATATTTTATTTTTATTTTTTTTTTGCATTTTACATTTAAATGTTATACACTGATTTACTATGTGGTTATAAATTCATTTTTGCTTTTAGAAGTTGAGCTACATATATTGTTCAAATTTAAAAAGTTAATTTTTTTCAACATTTCAACGATGCATTGTGGCAAATTAAAATTTTGCAGAAATGTATGTATCCTTGGATGAGACAGAAAAATATTGTGGAGGCCGCTTCTCTGAAAAAATAAGTTTAAAATTAATTTTAAAATATTTTATTGGTTATGTGGCCTTACGACCAGTTAACCTGAGTGTTCTTCATTATGGTGCTGTCTGAATTAAACTTTTACTTTAGAATGATCTAATTCTACATATTTACATGATTAAAAAAACTCATAAACAGTGCATTCTGAATTAAAGTTTTGAGTGTAAGTGTTGCATGCTAAGTACAATTGTTGAGTAATAAATCAAAATGTTGAGTCTGGAAGTATTATGAGGCCAGTGTGGGGTCCAGTAGATTTATATCTGAATCATTGCCAGGTGCCAAAAATTGCCTCTCACATAAAGTTGATTATTCCAAAATATCTAATTTTATTCTTGATTGATTTCTTTCTGTTACCTCCATGCCCCATCCATTAGCAGATGCCAATGACTGTATATCCCAAGTGTATCATGAATCTGTTTACCTATTTCCATTGCAGGTTCTACCCTCCTAGTGAGAATTACAGTCTTCTTCTGATAAGACAATAGCTTCACAATTTTTCCTATTGCCTTTATCAATCATCTATTCTCTACTCATGTATTCTCTATAGAACAGTTTGAATGTCACCTTTTCAAAGCCTTCAGTGGATTTTTATCACACTTAGGCGCAAATGCAAAGGCTTTCCCTCAGATTACAATGCCTTAAATGATCTGTTCCATCCTGACCTGGGCAATCTTTTCTTGTACTTCTCTTGGGCTTACCTATTACGTGCCAGTCACTTCGTTTTTTTTGCTATTCTGTGAATGCACCTTGTTTGCTTCTGCTTCCTTTCCTCGTGGTATTTTCTCTTCCTGTAATTTTTTTTCTTTTCTTGACATACATCGTCAGTCTTACCATTCAGATATCAAATGCTACCTCCTAAAACAATATTTATTTCTGGACCTCTGAATCCAAAGTAGCCACCAAAGTAGTCACTCTCTAATATATCACCTAATTTTATTGTCCTGTGTATTACTTATTATCACGTGATAATTTTCTTATTACTTGTTTAATAGGTTTTTTTTGGTCTCTATTCAGCAACCAGAATATGCTGCACTCCAAGAAGGAAGGGAACTAGCCTGTCTTCCTCATTACTGTGTTGTCAGCATCTAAAACCTTATGTAAATTAGGGAAGAAAGTCAGTACAAATACTGAGAGTAAAGTAAATACAGTTTAAAACTGCTTCATTTTTGTGCATAAATATGGCTATTTTCCAGTATATTTTATGTAATTAAAGTCTAATAAAATGTGAGAGTTGAAATATGAACATGCTTCCATGGGAATAGTTTAAAATATCTCAAATTTAAACAACATATAGCATAATAAAGACCTTTGCTATTACCATGCTTTTTAAAAGGCAGATTACATCTTGGATTTGTATAAATGTGTTACTTAAGAATCTTCAGCTCTTAAGGAAACATTCTAAAGGAAACATTATTGAAAAGTACAGAATTTTAAAAACATAATTAGAAACAACTGCTGTTCCCTCATTGTTTTTAATCTTAAAGATTCTTTAACATTGTCCCTTGGGAAAAAAAGTTTGTATTTTCAGACATAAAAGAACTTTCAAAGCATCATTTTTTTTCATCTGTTACAGTATTAAGGTAGGTTTTGCTTGATTTGAAAAGTCACAGTGGTGTTCTTCTACTTAATAATAGTATTTAGATTATCAAGGCAACTGCTCAAGCAGCAGAATTCTCAAAATACTCACTAGAAGCCCTGAGTCTATTAGCATTTTTTCGATGACATGAGCAAGTTCCAGTCTCTGACAAGTAGAATTATGATTCCATCAGATAGTAGATGTGTTGACAGTGTTGTTAGCAGTGTTCAGAAACAGGACATTGTCCAAGGAAGTGCTCCATTTTTAAAATGCCCCTCTTCTATAAGGAAATCCTAGAGTTGATGTACAGTGTGTAGATAATGAAAAAAAACTCTCCAAATTATAGGTCAGAAGTGTAGTTCAAGGTATAAAAGGAAACATGCCCATGACAGCTATTTCTAATTTAGAAGGGCATCTTTTCAGAACAAGCAACAGTTTAAAGAAACCATAATACTTTATTAGTGAAAATATTTGGACAATATGTAGGCAAGTAGCTAATACTGGTAAAGATTGGTGATATTTTAATTTTATTATTTTAAATAATTAAATTATACTTTGTGGAGTTGAAAGCACAATTGAGTGGTTGTAGCCAAAAATATTTCTAGCATTTAATTCACATAAATTTTGGGATCATCCCACTGTTGTGAGAGCAAGAGAAGTGCATGATTACAGAAGGACTCAGCCCACTAATTGGTATTTATGAATGGTTTATGATTCAAAATGATAAACCATCTGTGAATTTCATCAATTCAGAACACCTGTAATTTTTTTTCTTCCTTGTGACACAACCTTTTGGTAGATGCTTTCTATTAGTCGTGATTTTACTCTCAGGCTTCCTTTTTGTTCAGTTTTTCCCAGTTCCATTTGGGGATGGAGACAAGCTGTATGATTTATCTGAAAGTCAATTTGCAACCTTACCCATGAGTATCCTCTACCTGCACATATACATATACACAAACTCCCTTACACATCCATGTCTGTGGTAGAATATTACCATTGGGAGACAGGATATCAAATAGCAATTTCCTGAAATAATTATAATTTGCCCAAACTATAGATGCAAATAGGAAACGTAGATCACTACTATTCACATTTGAAGACTGAGATTTCAAATACAGAAGGGACCACAATAGTGTGGTAGGAGTTATCAATAAATTATTTTAGGCAGATAGAGACGAAAAGGGGTCCTTGGGAAATTTTCATTTTTTAAAGCATCTTGGGAAAATTTTCTTGTAAAGCCCCAGCTCTTAGAGCCAGGCCGGCAACTTTTAATATGCAAATACCAGCCATTAGAAATTGGGTCCACCCATCAGGGCGATTTCCACAGTCTTCTGGCCCTTGCCCCACATGTTCCTGGCAACGTGGCCATCCCCACATGTGTAGAATATCTTGGTGCCCAGGCTGGAGTGCAGTGGCATAATCTCAGCACATTGCAACCTCCGCCTCCCCGGTTCAAGCGATTCTCCTGCCTCAGCCTCCAGAGTAGCTGCAATTACAGACACATGCACCACCCCTGGATAATTTTTGCATTATTAGTAGAGAAGGGGACTCACCATGTTGGCCAGGCTGACCTTGAACTTCTGACCTCAGATGATCTGCCTGCCTCGGTCTACCAAAGTGCTGGGATTACAGGTGTGAGCCACCGCGCCCGGCCTATTTCTGTAAGAATTCTTTCATTGAGCCTTAACCCTCTAAGTTAGCTCTCTCTTAGAAATATAATTGTCCACCTGGAATTGTGAAGTAAATGAATATGTGTGCATGTATGCATGTGTGTGTGTAAATATGAATGTTTAAGATATACATACCATGGCAAAGTTTGATTTAATCTAATCTTATTCATTGCACACATATACACCTTGTCAGATTCACCACTTTTTAGTGTCTGATTCAATTGCTTTATACTTTTTAGTTTTAATACGAGGATAAACAATGTTAGTCAAATAGATACAGATATAGAAAACAGAAATACAAAGTTTCTGTGAGTGAGAGTCAGATACATAAGTGTGCGATAAGAACAAAAGAATACAAAGACTGCAGATGGGCAAATATAAACTACGCTACCTAGTGATAATTCAGCAGACTACTCTCCTATATATAGTTTCTCACAGTTTGTGCTAGTCCCACCCCCTACCCCCACCTCAAATAGTAATTATTTTCCCTTCTTCCATTTTTTTATTATATACAAAAATGTTCAACCAAATGTGTGGTTTCATGATCTGTGTAGTGTTAAAAAAATATGTGAAGGGTGATAGGGAAACCCTGCTTATCTTTTTGACATTTTACTCTCACCTATTTATACTCTTGAGGAAACCGAGTGTCAGAGAGGTAAAAATATTTACCCAAAGTTATACAGCTTGTCAATGGCAAAGCCAGAATTTCCTCTAGTCCTTTTATGTCACTGCAGAGGATCCCTGCTCCCCACTGATCACATGGTAGAAACTTGATAAACATTTGTTAGTTTACACGAAGATAGAGGAGACATAAAAGTGGTTTCATCTACTTGTGAAATAATGTTTACACGTAGCTATCCCTAAATAATTTTGCTAAAAAATGTTAACATGTAGCTATTACCTTTTGTGAAGGAAATCACAGTGATATCTTTCAAATATTGTATTATAAATCTTAAGGGAAGAGAGGCAATACACATTAACATCCTCATCTTTCAGATGGCTAAGCTGTAGCATCTTTCTCAAGGGCAATCTAATTGCCTCTCCAAGATAAGCTGCTGAGCCTGGGACTTTCACTGTTGTTGTCTAAGCTGGGTCTCTTCTATGCCACTTTCAGTGCTGTTTTATGTACTGTGAATCTATAGCCTGATTTTCTATTTACTAGGTTCATATAAAATCAATATTTATTTTATGTAGCGCCCTGTACTTCAAAAGATCCAAGGTAAATCAATACGTAGGATTCATTCCATAAGAAGAGTAATTAGATAGCCCCTCAAACATTGCAGTTACTGCAAATTTGAAAGCTGTAAGTTGTCTGAATCAAAGGAAAAGTCACCTAGCTTATACTGGCACCTTTCTGAAATACAACTAAAGATGCTTTTATTTATGGCTAAACAATGACAATAAAGAAAAACAGAGTTGCTGAAAAGATCCCAGTTTTGAGTTTTTTTTTAATGTGATTCTAGATGAACAGAAAATATAAACAAAGAAAGAATATCTAAAATAATCACTCAAAATTACTTGAGATAACCAATGGATGTAATGTCAAAAGTTGTTGGAAGTGAAGTTGTGAAATAGAGTGTTAATTTTTATTTAGCTTTTTGAATGTAGGATTCTTAGAATATAATTTGATAAAGCTAATATTTGCATTGACAAATGAACCGAGGGACCATTAATGCATTTTGTAAGGAATACATCTGAGAACAGACAAGACATTACAATAATAACTGACTCAAATTGAGAGAATTACTAAAGAAATTGTAGCCTTGGCATGAAGCAGATGACACACTGAGGATATCACTGCTTCATACTCTAAGACAAATATGTCAGCTTCTACCCTTAGAGGGATACAGCCCTTCCTTCATTGGTTTTATATTTTCCTGAACAAACTACCATTAGATTATCAGCATCTGATCTAGTCCTTCTATCTTGTCAGCTGCAAAGATATTTCCTTTCTAACATCTGCCCCTCTGGATCTCTAGAATTTGACATTGCCCGTGTTCTATGTTTTACTTCCTAACCCTTTCTTTTCTGATTTCCTGTATGTGTATTCCTCGCATGTATATTCTGAAATCAGAAATTGTAATTTCTAATTTCTAAGGATTTACAACATTTTCTTCAAAAAGCATGTGATCCAACCATTTTTTGGAATTCCATGTTTTCAGATTTTAGAAAGGCTATATGATATATAGTCTATTAGTATTAAAATCAAACAAATTATATACAGAAAAGTAAGATTATATGAGTAGAATGAATAAAGAATGGTAAGTAGCCCCAAGTCAATTCAGGTCAAGTTTTGCTGACAACTGACAACTTAGTTCAGATCAGGTTTGTTCTCAAATGTTTTTGGATTTTGAAGTGGAAATAAGAGATGATGAGTGTCTGAATAAATGGCTATACACTGGATAGCACTGCAGATTATTTTATTTCAATTATTGTCTTATTCATAACTGTTTTGTGCCAACCTCAGTCATTTATCCCCTTGGCTTTCCCACAGCTATGATATTTGGTTGACTGTAACAAAATGCTAAGAAAAATCACAAGAAGAAATTACGAGGAAAACTATCAGGAAAAAAGTCCTCTAATAATGGAAAAGACCTCAGTTCCAAGTTATAATACCCCACAGTATAGGGTAGACAGTGTGGAAATACTTAAGTAAGTAGTAACTGCTATGTGTCCTCCAAAGTTTAATTATTCCTGAATAGATTCACTAGATTTTACCTGAAGGGTAAATTCATCAACTCACTCAAAATCGTTTTCCTTGACTGTCTGTTGTATAGAAATCAGTGTGCCCCTTACGGTGTGGAATTAGTATGAGAGTTAAATACTATAATGCAGAATTTCATTAAAAAAAATTATGAAGTTTTAGCAGTTGTAGGTGACAGATATCTCTTCCACTTTGGAAGATATGGGAAAGTTTAACATGGATAGAAAGGTAAACACTTAAAGTATATCTTATTGGATTTGAGAAAAAAAAATCAAGTCCTTCTATCTTGTCAGATGTAATTATTTACTGCCTTGATGAAGGCAAGGAAATGCTTTATTAGAAACCTATAACTGGCCAGCATTCAGCGTAGGAGAAGAAAAAAGGATATATATATATATGATTTTCGATGAAAAATAATAATAACTAGAGCCCTTAAATCATGTCTTTCTAACATGGGTAACTTGCCTAATTTGATATCAGTTTAGTTACCTTGTTATTCAATGAAAAAATAACAATAAAAGTGGGGAGGAGCCAAGATGGCCGAATAGGAACAGCTCTGGTCTACAGCTCCCAGGGTGAGCGACGCAGAAGACGGGTGATTTCTGCATTTCCATCTGAGGTACCAGGTTCATCTCACTAGGGAGTGCCAGACAGTGGGTGCAGGTCAGTGGGTGCGCGCACTGTGCGCGAGCCGAAGAAGGGCGAGGCATTGCCTCACTCGGGAAGCGCAAGGGGTCAGGGAATTCCCTTTCCTAGTCAAAGAAAGGGGTGATAGATGGCATCTGGAAAATTGGGTCACTCCCACCCAAATACTGCGCTTTTCCGACAGGCTTAAAAAACGGCGCACCAGGAGATTATATCCCGCATCTGGCTCAGAGGGTCCTACGCCCACACCCACGGAGTCTCGCTGATTGCTAGCACAGCAGTCTGAGATCAAACTGCAAGGCGACAGCGAGGCTGGGGGAGGGGCGCCGGCCATCGTCTAGGCTCACTTAGGTAAACAAAGCAGCCTGGAAGCTCGAACTGGGTGGAGCCCACCACAGCTCAAGGAGACCTGCCTGCCTCTGTAGGCTCCACCTCTGGGGGCAGGGCACAGACAAACAAAAAGACAGCAGTAACCTCTGCAGACTTAAATGTCCCTGTCTGACAGCTTTGAAGAGAGCAGTGGTTCTCCCAGCACGCAGCTGGAGATCTGAGAACAGGCAGACGGCCTCCTCAAGTGGGTCCCTGACCCCTGACCCCCGAGCAGCCTAACTGGGAGGCGCCCCCCGGCAGGGGCAGACTGACACCTCACACGGCCAGGTACTCCAACAGACCTGCAGCTGAGGGTCCTGTCTGTTAGAAGGAAAACTAACAAACAGAAAGGACAGCCACACCAAAAACCCATCTGTACATCACCATCATCAAAGACCAAAAGTAGATAAAACCACAAAGATGGGGAAAAAACAGAGCAGAAAAAATGGAAACTATAAAAAGCAGAGCACCTCTCCTCCTCCAAAGGAACGCAGTTCCTCACCAGCAATGGAACAAAACTGGACGGAGAATGACTTTGACGAACTGAGAGAAGTCTTCAGACGATCAAATTACTCCGAGCTACGGGAGGATATTCAAACCAAAGGCAAAGAAGTTGAAAACTTTGAAAAAAATTTAGAAGAATGTATAACTAGAATAACCAATACAGAGAAGTGCTTAAAGGAGCTAATGGAGCTGAAAACCAAGGCTCGAGAACTACGTGAAGAATGCAGAAGCCTCCGGAGCCGATGTAATCAAATGGAAGAAAGGGTATCAGCGATGGAAGATGAAATGAATGAAATGAAGCGAGAAGGGAAGTTTAGAGAAAAAAGAATAAAAAGAAATGAGCAATGCCTCCAAGAAATATGGGACTATGTGAAAAGACCAAATCTACGTCTGATTGGTGTACCTGAAAGTGACGGGGAGAATGTAACCAAGTTGGAAAACACTCTGCAGGATATTATCCAGGAGAACTTCCCCAATCTAGCAAGGCAGGCCAACATTCAGATTCAGGAAATACAGAGAACGCCACAAAGATACTCCTCGAGAAGAGCAACTCCAAGACACATAATTGTCAGATTCACCAAAGTTGAAATGAAGGAAAAAATGTTAAGGGCAGCCAGAGAGAAAGGTCGGGTTACCCTCAAAGGGAAGCCTATCAGACTAACAGCGGATCTCTCGGCAGAAACTCTACAAGCCAGAAGAGAGTGGGGGCCAATATTCAACATTCTTAAAGAAAAGAATTTTCAACCCAGAATTTCATATCCTGCCAAACTAAGCTTCATAAGTGAAGGAGAAATAAAATACTTTACAGACAAACAAATGCTGAGAGATTTTGTCACCACCAGGCCTGCCCTAAAAGAGCTCCTGAAGGAAGCACTAAACATGGAAAGGAACAACCGGTACCAGCTGCTGCAAAATCATGCCAAAATGTAAAGACCATCGAGACTACGAAGAGACTGCATCAACTAACGAGCAAAGTAACCAGCTAACATCTTAATCACAGGTTCAAATTCACACATAACAATATTAACTTTAAATGTAAATGGACTAAATGCTCCAATTAAGAGACACAGACTGGCAAATTGGATAAAGAGTCAAGACCCATCATTGTGCTGTATTCAGGAAACCCATCTCACATGCAGAGACACACATATGCTCAAAATAAAAGGATGCAGGAAGATCTAGCAAGCAAATGGAAAACAAAAAAAGGCAAGGGTTGCAATCCTAGTCTCTGATAAAACAGACTTTAAACCAACAAAGATCAAAAGAAACAAAGAAGGCCATTGCATAATGGTAAAGGGATTAATTCAACAAGAAGAGCTAACTATCCTAAATATATATGCACCCAATACAGAAGCACCCAGATTCATAAAGCAAGTCCTGAGTGACCTACAAAGAGACTTAGACTCCCACACATTAATAATGGGAGACGTTAACACCCCACTGTCAACATTCAACAGATCAACGAGACAGAAAGTTAACAAGGATATCCAGGAATTGAACTCAGCTCTGCACCAAGCAGACCTAATAGACATCTACAGAACTCTCCACCCGAAATCAACAGAATATACATTTTTTTCAGCACCACACCACACCTATTCCAAAATTGACCACATACTTGGAAGTAAAGCTCTCCTCAGTAAATGTAAAAGAACAGAAATTATAACAAACTACCTCTCAGATCACAGTGCAATCAAGCTAGAACTCAGGATTAAGAATCTCACTCAAAACCGCTCAACTACATGGAAACTGAACAACCTGCTCCTGAATGACTACTGGGTACATAACGAAATGAAGGCAGAAATAAAGATGTTCTTTGAAATCAATGAGAACAAAGACACAACATACCAGAATCTCTGAGATGCATTCAAAGCAGTGTGTAGAGGGAAATTTATAGCACTAAATGCCCACAAGAGAAAGCAGGAAAGATCCAAAATTGACACCCTAACATCACAATTAAAAGAACTAGAAAAGCAAGAGCAAACACATTCAAAAGCTAGCAGAAGGCAAGAAATAACTAAAATCAGAGCAGAACTGAAGGAAATAGAGACACAAAAAACCCTTCAAAAAATTAATGAATCCAGGAGCTGGTTTTTTGAAAGGATCAACAAAATTGATAGACTGCTAGCAAGATTAATAAAGAAAAAAAGAGAGAAGAATCAAATAGATGCAATAAAAAATGATAAAGGGGATATCACCACTGATCCCACAGAAATACAAACTACCATCAGACGATCAGAGAATACTACAAACACCTCTATGCAAATGAACTAGAAAATCTAGAAGAAATGGATAAATTCCTAGACACATACACTCTCCCAAGACTAAACCAGGAAGAAGTTGAATCTCTGGATAGACCAATAACAGGAGCTGAAATTGTGGCAATAATCAATAGCTTACCAATCAAAAAGAGTCCAGGACCAGATGGATTCACAGCCGAATTCTACCAGAGGTACAAGGAGGAACTGGTACCATTCCTTCTGAAACTATTCCAATCAATAGAAAAAGAGGGAATCCTCCCTAACTCATTTTATGAGGCCAGCATCATCCTGATACCAAAGCCGGGCAGAGACACAACCAAAAAAGAGAATTTTAGACCAATATCCTTGATGAACATTGATGCAAAAATCCTCAATAAAATACTGGCAAACAGAATCCAGCAGCACATCAAAAAGCTTATCCACCATGATCAAGTGGGCTTCATCCCTGGGATGCAAGGCTGGTTCAATATACGCAAATCAATAAATGTAATCCAGCATATAAACAGAACCAAAGACAAAAACCACATGATTATCTCAATAGATGCAGAAAAGGCCTTTGACAGAATTCAACAACCCTTCATGCTAAAAACTCAATAAATTAGGTATTGATGGGGTGTATCTCAAAATAATAAGAGCTATCTATGACAAACCCACAGCCAATATCATACTGAATGAGCAAAAACTGGAAGCATTCCCTTTGAAAACTGGCACAAGACAGGGATGCCCTCTCTCACCACTCCTATTCAACATAGCGTTGGAAGTTCTGGCCAGGGCAATTAGGCAAGAGAAGGAAATAAAGGGTATTCAATTAGGAAAAGAGGAAGTCAAATTGTCCCTGTTTGCAGATGACATGATTGTACATCTAGAAAACCACATTGTCTCAGCCCAAAATCTCCTTAAGCTGATAAGCAACTTCAGCAAAGTCTCAGCATACAAAATCAATGTACAAAAACCACAAGCATTCTTATACACCAACAACAGACAAACAGAGAGCCAAATCATGAGTGAACTCCCATTCACAATTGCTTCAAAGAGAATAAAATACCTAGGAATACAACTTACAAGGGATGTGAAGGACCTCTTCAAGGAGAACTACAAACCACTGCTCAAGGAAATAAAAGAGGATAGAAAGAAATGGAAGAACATTCCATGCTCATGGGTAGGAAGAATCAATACTATGAAAATGGCCATATTGCCCAAGGTAATTTACAGATTCAATGCCATCCCCATCAAGCTACCAATGACTTTCTTCACAGAATTGGAAAAAACTACTTTAAAGTTCATATGGAACCAAAAAAGAGCCCGCATCGCCAAGTCAATCCTAAGCCAAAAGAACAAAGCTGGAGGCATCACGCTACCTGACTTCAAACTATACTACAAGGCTACAGTAACCAAAACAGCATGGTACTGGTACCAAAACAGAGATATAGATCAATGGAACAGAACAGAGCCGTCAGAAATAACGCCGCATATCTACAACTATCTGATCTTTGACAAACCTGAGAAAAACAAGCAATGGGGAAAGGATTCCCTATTTAATAAATGGTGCTGGGAAAACTGGCTAGCCATATGTAGAAAGCTGAAACTGGATCCCTTCCTTACACCTTATACAAAAATCAATTCAAGATGGATTAAAGACTTAAACGTTAGACCTAAAACCATAAAAACCCTAGAAGAAAACCTAGGCGTTACCATTCAGGACATAGGCATGGGCAAGGACTTCATGTCTAAAACACCAAAAGCAATGGCAACAAAAGCCAAAATTGACAAATGGGATCTAATTAAACTAAAGAGCTTCTTCACAGCAACAGAAACTACCATCAGAGTGAACAGGCAACCTACAAAATGGGAGAAAATTTTCACAACCTACTCATCTGACAAAGGGCTAATATCCAGAATCTACAATGAACTCCAACAGATTTACAAGAAAAAAACAAACAACCCCATCAAAAAGTGGGCGAAGGACATGAACAGACACTTCTCAAAAGAAGACATTTATGCAGCCAAAAAACACATGAAAAAATGCTCCCCATCATTGGCCATCAGAGAAATGCAGATCAAAACCACAATGAGATACCATCTCACACGAGTTAGAATGGCAATCATTAAAAAGTCAGGAAACAACAGGTGCTGGAGAGGATGTGGAGAAATAGGAACACTTTTACACTGTCGGTGGGACTGTAAACTAGTTCAACCCTTGTGGAAGTCAGTGTGGCGATTCCTCAGGGATCTAGAACTAGAAATATCATTTGACCCAGCCATCCCATTACTGGGTATATACCCAAAGGACTATAAATCATGCTGCTATAAAGACACATGCACACGTATGTTTATTGCGGCATTATTCACAATAGCAAAGACTTGGAACCAACCCAAATGTCCAACAATGATAGACTGGATTAAGAAAATGTGGCACATATACACCATGGAATACTATGCAGCCATAAAAAAGGATGAGTTCATGTCCTTTGTAGGGACATGGATGAAATTGGAAATCATCACTCTCAGTAAACTATCGCAAGAACAAAAAACCAAACACCACATATTCTTACCCATAGGTGGGAATTGAACAATGAGAACACATGGACACAGGAAGGGGAACATCACACTGTGGGGACTGTTGTGGGGTGGGGGTAGGGGGGAGGGATAGCATTGGGAGATATACCTAATGCTAGATGACGAGTTAGTGGGTGCAGCGCACCAGCATGTCACATGTATACATATCTAACTAACCTGCACATTGCGCACATGTACCCTAAAACCTAAAGTATAATAATAATAAATAAATAAATAAATAAATTAAAAAATAAAAATAAAAATAAAATGTATAATAAGCAGCAACAATAAAAGATTGATTATGATGCATAAAATTTTGACACTTAAAAATAAAATGTGCTAGTTCCACTTCCAGTATTAATGAATTTAGGTTCTTTAGCTCAAAATTTTATCTGAAAATATCTGGAAAAACTATCTGTGAAGACATTGGATTATTATCAACGAAGAGAGAAGTTTGGTAGCACAAGGGTAATAGAGAGAAGGGAAGCCTAGAAATGTCAGCCCAGAATGTAGTACTTCTTTTTTTCCTTTTCTGGAAGCTAACTTTGAAAGCTGTGTGTAAGAAGATGAGCAGAAAACCCTTGAAATCTGTAGCACTGTGTCATGGATTTCAGGGGTGTTCAAAGAGCATGAGTCTTGTTTATATCCCAGGTATTTATCTGAGATCCCAAATGTCTATACCTTAAAATAAACCATTTAGCAACCATGACAAATCCCAGGTTTATAGCATTTCAGCCCTTATTAGAATAAGGTTATCTTAGCTGGTAAGAGCTACAAGCCTAGCTGCCTGACAGAAAAAAAATGTACACTCTCTCTCAAGAAATATGATATTATAATTGATTTTAAGTATAAAATGCATGACACTGAATCAAAAATAACTGGATATACAAAAAGTCAAATTTTTACAGAAAACCAAAAGAAAGAAAGAAAATGATTAGAGAAAAAGATATGAGATGTAAATAATGGAGTTATTACTCATGGGCTTTAGTATATTTAATATTAGTATATTTAATATTAAAGATATGAAAGAAAGAACCTAATGAATATCTTCAGCAGATATTAAGCAAAAATGAAGAGAGAATTTATAAAGTCAAACTAGAAGAAAATACCCAGAATGAAGCATGGAGAAGCAAAATATTAAAAGTACAGGGAAAAAAAGCACATTAGATACTAAGAAAAGGTATTTTTTATATATATATATATCTCATCTCAAATTTTCAGAAGAAAGGAAGAATAAAACAGTATTATTATATGAAGAGTTAATGAAATAAACACTATTTATTAACAGAAACCAAAATAAAGCTAGTGTAGCTATCCTGGTGACAGACAAAAGTTTCAAAAGTAGAACAATTACTAGAGTGGAAGATATTCAATACCATAAAATGTGAAATTCATAAAAATGATATAATTCTAAATGTGAATGTCTCTGATAACATAGTCTCACAATCTCTTTTAACCAAAATCAGCAGAGGTAAATAGAGAAATATGAATATATTCATGAACTTGATAGAACATTTTAACATAAACAGAAATCCAATAACTATATAAAAGATTTGAACATCAGAATTATCAAACTTGATCTTATTAACATACAAAGCACACTGTACCCGAAAGCTACAGAACACATTTTTTAAAAGTTTTCATGGACTATTTTTCCAAAATGATCATATACTTGTTCATAAAACAGATTTTAACAAATCTCAAAATATTTTAAGCTATGCAGAGAACATTCACTGACTACCATTGAACTGTGCTAGAAAATAACAACTAAATGATAACTGAAAAATCCCGAAGTGTTTGAAGATTCAATAATATGCTTTTATTTAGTAAATATAGAACAAGCAGAAGAAACTATTGCAATGTAAATGGGAGAATAAGTTGTACTAACTGATAATACAAATTATCTCTCTCTTTGTGTGTATGTGTGTATGCATTGCATATATACACATATATATGGCATGAATCTCAACTAATATCATTCTTATTTATTGCTTTATCTATATATTTATATGTATATATAAAAAAGGGTAAAATCAATGGGATAAAATAAATATGAAATAGATTTAAAAACAAAAACAATTCACTTGCCACAAGTAGAGTATGACAATAAAAATGGAGAAAAGTTAAAATCTTATTAAAATCATTTACATTTTTATTACTAAATTTGACAAATACTTACTGACATCTTCTATGTACCAGACACTTTTCTAGAGTCAGGTGCAGGGATGGGAGATATAGCAGTGAACAAAACAGACAAAAATTTGTTATTGAGATGAAGTGAGGTCAGGTTACCTGCATGAACTGGCTCCTGCAGCAATGTCTGGAGCACTGGTAGGCAAGAGGATAAAAAGCAGGACAAAGGGTGTCTAATACATGGGGTAGCAAGACTTGGCTTTTTTTCTGAGGTACTTAGAAGGAGAGAGCATAGAAAAAATATTTTACAGAGATTTACAGAACTGATTCCTCAATTCACGTCTTTGAATGAAAGAGTTCTGAAAAATTCAATTTCACAGATCCTTAGTGACTCGTACAATTTTACTTTTTTATTATTTGAACATTCTGAACATGAGACTATAGATAGCAAGAGTATTGGAGATTTTTTTAAGCACAGATATTAAACTCAAATTGTGCACGTGGATTGAGTCTAGAGGACCTGAATGTCATCCTAATTCCTAATTTCAGAAATGCCTGGAGTTCAACAGAATTAGAATTGAAAATAAAAACAGATTATTGGTGGACATATGAGTATGCTTTCAGAGAAATTACATAGACTGTGAACCGTATGAGCCATTATTTACGTTGTAAGTCTGACTTTTGGTAGCTAATCTAATTTACCGTCTGAATCATAAATAACTTTCCCTGTCATGACAGTGATCTTTCAAAAGGAAAATTTTGAGCTGAAAATGAACTGTGAACATAATAAAAGACAGTATTTCTAGAATTATGGAAGTAAACATACGACTTTCAATGCTATGCTCTTCTGTACTTTGTGGCTAAACACTGAAGAAGTTTGGACTTAACTAGGTTTGTAAGAATGTGGGTTTTTTTTAAGTAAATTCTGTAATTAGAGATGTAATTAAGATTCAGAATTAAATACGCTTCTCATTGAATCTTCTTCATTACTCTAAAAGAAAGTCTCATGGGTCCAAGAGCAGTATTCTCATTTAGCTGACAAAAATCTAGAAGTGATGTTACTATATCCATAACTGTACATATAAAGAAGATTAAAAGGTAAAATACAACTTTATTAAAATATTAAATTAAAATTATTTTAGCTGAATTTACTGATTGCTAACAAGTTAGCCACAGTCACCTGTGAAAAGTATCTTATGTCCCTCATGCTCACATTTGTAGCAATTTATTCCATGAATTATTTTAGTCTAAATAAATTGATAGCTGAATCAATGTATTCTTTGTTAAACATTTTAATCTGAGTATATAAAAGTAGACAGTGAAATAGCAAAGTTTAAACCAACGATATGTTTTTCCAGGTAGTGAAATGCCAAGATGATAATGATGAACTATAGGGCAATATTTTAATATTCACTGTGGTCTGGAAAATGGCAGATGAACTTCAATGTAGATAAGAAAGTTTGAAAAATAACCTAAACTAAATGTACAAGGACACAGACCCTGAACTTTCAGTTACAACTATACACACACACACACACACACACACACACACACAGAGATTTAAAAATCACTGCAAATTATTGTTGGAAAATATTAATCCAATTTATTGTTGTAGAGAGATCAAAATGATACCACAGGTAAGTGAAATTTATTTAAAGTAAGATGTAATTATTTTATTTTCCCTATACATGCAGGAAACTAGGATGTTTTTATACATAAAATATGATGAATTGTAGCCAGTCCTCAAACTTGGAAGAAAGCTGTTGAAGACCTAGAGAAAGAAGAATAATTCTGAAGCATCTGGGAAATACTATTTTAAACAAATCTTGAATAGTAAATTGATTAGCATATTTCTTTTTAAAAAGATGAAATAATTAAGGATTATAAAATTCCAAGGGATATGAATAAAGTGAATATGGTATTATCCTCTGGATTCTGGTGAACAAGAAATAAAAAATACTACAATGTGTTGAGAGTTGTTTAAGATCAACTAAAAACTACATAAAATACTTTACATCACAGGTAGTAACAAGATTTTTTAAATGCTGATAAAGACTAAAAATATACAAAGGCATGGGAAAGTTTTGATGAATGTATATATAATGACAATTCACCTGTTTAGGGGAAAAAAATGACATTATTGAATTATGGGTTAGATAATAGGCCAAGTTGCATACAGTTTATTAGTAGAAACAATAAAATAATCAAATAATTCAAATAATACCAATCCAGGCTTACAGATGTAATGCTACATGTAGAGACTGGTGGTGTGGTGTCTTGCGTGTGTGTGTGTGTGTGTGTGCGTGTGCATGTGTGTGTGTCTGTATGAGGAGGAGAATACTGAAGCTACCACAAGCATATAGCAACCAAATTGAATCTCAACAAATATTTAGGAGGCAAAGGAGCAAGAAGGAAGAAGAGAGTAGAGTTTCTAAGGCAGGAAGTTGAGAGGAAATGTTATATAAAAGAACTGCAACAATGTCACTAGGAGTTGCAACACTAAGTCTTAGGTATTAAGAGTAAGAGATGAGACTAGAGACATAAACAGGCGCTCTTTTGCCATATTATGAACTTGGTCTGTATCTGAAGGGGAAAGAAGGGCTTTTGAAGAACACAGAATGATGGGGTATGAGACAGGAGTACAATTATCTTTGTCTTTTACCATCCTTATCTTTGCCTGAGTTAAAACCAGTAGCATAAAAATGAATTTATCCATTGAAATATTTTTTAATGGTAAGAGACAAATGTTCAGAAGCATATAGATAAGAGGATTATTTCAAACTCATATCACAAACTTTAAAAATTATTTCTTGAAAGCAATACAATTAGGATTAAAGTAAAAATAACATTGAAAGTTGACATGAAATTTCCTTTCCCATGGTATGGGAAAGGTATTTAAGACATTTTGGGGTGCGGGGAAGGGGGAGGGATAGCATTGGGAGATATACCTAATGCTAGATGACGAGTTAGTGGGTGCAGCGCACCAGCATGGCACATGTATACATATGTAACTAACCTGCACATTGCGCACATGTACCATAAAACCTAAAGTATAATAATAATTTAAAAAAAAAAGAAAAGAAACGACATTTGTAAAGGGCATGATAGAAAAGTCACTTATCAACATCCCTAGGTTTGTGGGGACAGGAACTACAAGGATGATTATACAATGCATTGATTTAGATAGCTCTAATGTGGATACCTATTTACCTGCCAAGCAACAAGAGTAGTAGCAGGATTTATAAACATTGACATCATGCCTTGCCACTTTTTTTCTTAGACATAGGTAATTAATAGTGGCATGATTTTGTTCTGACATGAAATAGAAGAAAATCACCCAAGATCTAGAGGCTATGGTAGATGTCAAAGTGATGGAGAATAATCTCTAAAAGTCATTTTTATACTTTTGGACAAATGGCAGAAAATGTGACCAAGGAGGGAAAGATGTATTTGACCCTATTTCACAAAACACAGGGGATAATTCCACTTCTAATGAAAGTTGGTAAAACATCTCAAAGTAGAATTGGAACTGAAAACTAAAGAACTTCTGTCTTCTAACTTTAGCAGAGAATGTGGCTCAGTTTTTAATAAATATCGGTACAAAATATTATGAGACAAAATATCCTTACCATGATGGATAATTTTCAGGTTACTCTCCACACCGCCTTTCCCTCGCCCCCAATTCTACCCTAAGCTTTGTCAGGAAGGCAAAAGAATGAATATTCACTACCATGTACTCACCTCTTCAAGCCCAGTTTAAATTCTATGGGGTAAGAATTTTGACAATGCTTACAGAGTCAGATGGAGGAAGAGGAAGAAAGGAAAGGGCAATGAAACATGACCATTTAGAAAAGATCATCCTAAGATAAGTAAAGAGAAAACAAAATAAAATCATTTGTGGGATTTATGCAATCTTTTCTCAATGATAAGAAAAAAAATCAACATAAAATGAAAGAAATACAGAAATGATACGGACTTCATAAAGATAGATTTTAAAAAACTTTTGGAAAAAAGCTCACAACTTCAAAAAATTAAACAAAAAATTATGAAATGATTCAGTAAGACAAGGAAGAAACAAAAATTTCAGATAGAATTGAAGATGGAAAAATTAAGGAAAGAATTTAAGGAGGCAAATAATGCTATTGTGCATTATTAAGATGGTATTGGAAAAGCAAAGATAGCAATCAACAATTTAATATCTTGTACCTGTGATATGAAGAACAGGCTGGAAAAAAAGAATCCCTGAAGTAGAGTGAAGAGACATGAAAAGAGGAAAGCAGGTATAGGAAAAATGATAGATACAGGGTTGCACACAACAGTGAGTCAACATGATCATAACTGATATTTCTATGAAAAGTAAAATTTAAAAAAGCAGGCAGGCAGGGCGTGGTGGCTCACGCCTGTAATCCCAGCACTTTGGGAGGCCGAGGTGGGTGGATCACAAGGTCAGGAGATAAAGACTATCCTGGTTAACATGTTGAAACCCCGTCTCGACTAAAAATACAAAAAAATTAGCTGGGCATGGTGGCGGGCGCCTGTAGTCCCAGCTACTAGGGAGGCTGAGGCAGGAGAATGGTCTGACCCCGGGAGGCGGAGCTTGCAGTGAGCCGAGATCGCGCCACTGCACTCCAGCCTGGGCGACAGCGTAAGACTCTGCCTCAAAAAAAAAAAAAAAGCAGGCAAAAATTGAACAGATATTTTATTTAAAGATATAATAGAAATTAAGGATGTGAATCTGTGGAATAAAAAGTGTTACTTTATATACAGTATCGTGATTGAAAATTAAGTAACATTGATAAATAAATTGGTGAAGTTATTGAAAGTCAATTTTTAAAGTCTCCATATTCTCAGATACCAGGTATTATACACAAACACACACACACACACACACACACACCCAGGCCAGTTTCAGACTTTGTACTTATGAACTGTAAACATGCCAGAAAATATGAGTAATGTCTACAAAAGGTTGATAGGAAAAAAGCATGAAATTAAAATATCTCTACCCAGCTATGTTGATGTACACGTGTAAACCAGGAAAAAGAGTTTCATCCATGGATCCTGACTGTCATCTGCTTGTGCATGTTATAAATGTTGCGTGATGATGTGCTCCCACCAATGGAGAGATGAGGAAAAGTGGGATATAAATAGTGCTTTAGACAAGTTATTGGTGCTAATCTGCTGATTTCTTCTTTCAAAGGACACAGTCTTTCTCCTGATCCACCACTGATTTGGCAGTGAAGCCAACCAAGTTAAAGAAAGGATTTTAAAGTGGAAGAATGTTGTTGTTTCAATGGGCGACCTCAATGTTTATTTCTTCTCCTTCCTCCTAATTTTCTTCAGGGAGGTATAGAGATAAAAGACAGTCCATACCGAAGGAGCATTGTGTGGTGCAAATTTGAGGATGCTGATTTCTATGTTTACTAGGAGCGTCACTTGCCAAAAAGTTTACATTACGTGTGAGAATTCCCCTTTCTCTTCCATTTTCTTCTATCCAAACTAGAAAAAGAGAAAGACAAGTATAGATCTCTTGCAATCTCATTGTCTCCTCTTGCTCTCAATTTTGTATTTCTTTATTTCCCTCTAGTTTTTAATGTTATCCTCCCTTCCTCTACCACCCAGGAGGCATTCTCATCACTGAAAGACCTCTTTTAAAAGCTTTACACGAGTGAAGATAATGTCAAGTAATTGAGTTTTGTGTGTGACTTTCAAAATCAGTACAATTTAAAACATTTAAGAGCTATCTAATATACCTTACCACTTTAAATAGAAAATAAAAATGATTCAAATTTGTAGATGCAGGATGATTACATCTACATCCAGAAAGTTTAGGTATCAAAAAAACATTAAAAGTAGTGCAACAAAATTTAACAGTAGTTTTGCTAGGCAAAATAATAATAAATAAGTTTTTTAAAAAATAAGAGAGAGATAGGGTCCTCCTCTGTCACCCAGACTGAGGTGCAGTGGCTTTACCATAGCTCACTGCAGATTGTACTCCTGGGCTCATGTCATGCTCCTCCTTCAGTTTCTCAAGTAGCTAAGAATACAAGCACACATCACCACTTTCCGCTAATTTTTAATTTTTTTATAGAGAAGGTTTTGCTATGTTGCCCAGGAGGCTGATCTTAGACTTTTGACCTCAAGCAATTCTGCATTGGCCTCCCAAAGTGCTGGGATTATAGGCACCTAGATATAAACGAAATTTTAAGACAGACAGTCTTGTTTTGCACAGTTCCAAATATGCATACATATCAATTACCATGGTTTAATTAAATAAAACAAATCTCCCACAACATGGTTATAATTCCAATCAATGGTATCAACGGTACATGTATAAAGCACAAACTTCACTGCTGCTGTTCAATGCACAAATTACTACCTAAATAACGGAGGCACATCCCAATCGATGACCAGTCACAGCATTTATTTATAAGTCTGTTGTTGATTGGTCACTGCATATGTGTTCACGCTCAGAAAGCAAAGCATACAGTTGTCTAGCTGTTTTGTCTCCCAGTTATCCGTCCATGTGATAATTTTCAAAAATAGATAATTTGAATGAGTGAATTGGCCAACCAAGATGAAATTGCAGCAAAGAGATAAAAAATGATAATACTGAAAGTAAAATCCATGTTGAATATAAATGGATTTGTAGGAAAAAAAATAGCTGACTGTGGAAATAACACTCCTGCCATTTGAGAGACTCAAGATATGCCGCCAGAGAAATTTCGTGAAGGTGAATGAGGAAAATGATTGTGACAAAAAAGAGTGAACATATGCCAGAGGAAGTAACGTCCCAAACACATTAACCTTAAAGGAACTCTGAGAGAAATCTCACAATACTCAAAGTGCAGAGGTTAAAATGTTGGAAGCTGATCTACATTTTAAAGATTGTAGTGATTCACCAAGGCATAGAGAAAATGTCCACTCAGTTTCCTATGTAACACCAGGAGAATGGAACAATGTTTAAACTACCCATGACACTTTTTATTTTAATAGAACACTTTCATTATAAATGTTTCTTATGTTTTAAATTATGATGTCTAAATATTAGACTTACTATTTTGTTTCCTTTAAACTTTTAGAACTGACAATAAGAGATATTTTAATATTAGGCCATGTGACGATCACCATTTTTCCAATATATTATTAAAATCACTTTTTAAAGGCAATTTTAGGGCTACTTGCTATTCTCCAAAGTGAGAACTCTCTGTCCTTATTTTCCAAAATTTCTATAATATGTTAAATATATGTTATGACATATTTAGCACAGTTTATTATATTATATTAATAATATATACATAGAGCAACATAATATATACATATACCAACATATTATTAATAATATATACATATATCAACAATATATTGAATATATTATTTCACAATGAGATCATAATTTGAGGAAAAAAAAGGAAAATGTCAAAATGTTTAAAACTAAATATCAAATTTGAGCATTCAAATACACATCATTTTGGTGGCAGTAGGGTGGATTGAGAGAAATATTCCACACAAAATCTTACCGTAAGCATGCTGTCTTTCAAAAAGTTAATTGTCTAAGTCTAGAGTTTAAAAAGTCCCTACATTTCTAGGAAATCAAATAGAATATTTAATGTGCTCTAAACATTACCAAATTATTTAATCATTCACAAGAAATTTGTTTTCCAAGTATTGCCCCTTCAGTACTACACTGCCAAGAAACGTAAGTTCAATTGAAACCCGAGACCCAATAACATGCAAAATGATGTTTAAGTGCCATTAATTTACTCAGTGACTCCAGTTCTTCACTCTGATGTCAAAAAAAGGAGAACAGCAAACATTTTAAATTGTAGAAGTAGAAGGAATGGTTCTTTTGTCACCTCCTTGGATTTCTCTATCAACTGAAAGCAAATATAATTTTATGATAAGGAAACTTTCTTTATCAGATCCTACTGAAAGGTCCTTTATGTCTTTCAATTAAGGCTCTGAGAGGTGGGTGGAGATGGGTCCCAGATACTGATAAGATACAAGCTCTGTACTCAGAGCTCACCGTCTATGTTAGGCACTTTCTGTCCCTCTCATTCCTCTCAGAGCAGTTCTCCACATTTGCCTGCCCTGTTCCATGCTCAGGAAGCTTCCCCCAACAGACTTCACCAAGCTCTTCTTTGCAGTTATGTTTGTCTTATTTGTTTCACGGGACACAGAACTGAGAAGATACATGTGGATTTTTTTTTTTCTTTTGACCTCAGTTCCACAATTTAGCAGTGACTTCTTCCTCCTATGATTAAAGATGCTCTTAGATGGTCTTTAATCTGAGTTCCAGCTTCCATGATGTTCTGGTAATGCATTTGCCTCCTTGTTTACTCAGACCTAGAGGTAGTAAAGGCTTCCTACTATTGTTCCCTGCATGCTTCAATATCCCTTTTTAGTTCCAGTAATCCTATTCATACTGCTGGAAATAGCCACTTTATTCAATTATCTTACAAACCCCTCCTGTTTCCTGCCAAACTGAGGAATAAAAGGCAGGATGAACACTATGAGAATGTAAACAGAGAAGCTACTAATTTGTTTTGGATAGATTCATAAATACATGTAAACCGGCAGTTTACAAAGATAAATTCTGTCTGTGCACAACACCCATAGACATTTGCTTTTTTGACTGGTCGTCTCTTGCTGGAAGGCCATAGATCCCTTTGACAAGAGTAGAGGGCTTTCTGAGATCAGGAAAATTCCTGGCTAAAATTTTTTCATACCGGTCCTTTATAACAGTGTGCTTTTTCATTCTGTCCTTGTTCTTACGTCAGAATTCCCCGAGACTCCCAGAACACTCCTCTAGGGAAATCTGGGCTACCTCCACCCCAAACCAGCCAAGAGCAATGGTTTGTCAAGACAGAGCTATGCAGAACCAAATCTCCACCTGTGCTAAAGCTTCCCCAAACAATTTACTGCCACCAGTGGAAACAATTCTTCATACCCATAGTAAAAGTTTGTCAAACATCCAAGAGGGAAATCAATTACCAAATACTTCTATGCCATGAACGAGACAAATGTGGTGTCTAAATGCAAGTGCCTTGTGAACAAGTCACATCTAAAAGGGACTAAGATAAACTCTTGGCTGGGAACGCAGACAAGAAAATGTTCTGCCTTCTGTGAAACCAACAGACACTTAAGATGACATGGGATTTCCCAAATGGTCACAGTCAATGAACTTTACTTGACTTTGGGGATAATACTCTTTTACAAAGTTAATGGTGAAAGATTTAGTTATAGATATCCTCATTTGGCTTAACATTAATCAAATCTCTTTTCTCCATATTTAAGTATGAGTAGGATTTCTCATCAGAAAAAAAGGATAATTAGATTCTGTGCCTATTTTATTTTCTAGGGGCAGAATCTTGCAATAAAATAGTCTATTTTTTAAAAAAGCAGTATTTTACCAATTTCTTTTTTAAAAATCATATTTATGACTATTTTTTCCTAGGGGTTTCATGATTTTCATCTGTCCAGTTCTCTGGTCCTACTTAATAATAAAATATACCATTGTTAGAGTCATTAAAAAGTTAAAAATTTTATTTAGATATGTGTAATTATCATGTTGAATAACAATAGTACACATTAAAATAATTTTTAAAAATTATTTCCAAAGATATTTACCTTGAAAAAAGAAATGAGGTAAAAAAACTTAGTAAACTTTTTGGAGCAACTTATAATTGTAATTATTATAAAGATAAATCTTGCAACATTTCTGCACTGGGGGATATAAGCAATGAATTTATTAGGGTAGGGACAAAATATCTTCTTAAACATGGATCAAGATACAGTTCTATTACCACAGGAATTAGAGATAAGAGAATTAAATTGAGCCACTATAAAATGTCTTCTGTCTTCACAAAGGCTAATTATTGGTAATAAATCCAAAATACACTTAAAAATCACTTGCCAATTTAATTTAATAAACATTCTGTTACATTGAATTAATAATAATGGCAGCAGCCATATTTTATATAAACTTAGTATTGTATATAAAGCTTTTAACTGCACTACATGTTTAATTCCATACTACAAATATATATATACATATTATACATATATATATAATATTCTTTCTACTACATCAAACATTTTGTACTACTACCCTGATGAGAAAGGCATCGTCTTCATTTTGTATAGTGGAATAAAGAGGATCAAAGGGGCTAAATGATGTGCTCCCATTCCTTCTTCTCTTAAAGCTATTCTCTCTCTGACCCTGTAGTCCTCATGCAGCCATGTTCACTGACCCAACCTAAAATGAGCAGCCCTCAGACAATTGGGTCAGGCAAACTTTCTGTGGAGTCATTCCACTCTTAAAATAGTCTACATATACTGAAATAGTTCGATATTATATAAAGTAAAAAGTCTGAGTCATGGGGCAAGATTTTACAAAACCATTTGCTTCTTGTAAAAGAAACACATGTGCGCACACACACACACGCACACACGCACATTCTACTGCCTTTATAGTAGTACCACTACTCTACTGAAACAAAAACCAGAGAAATCAGACTCAAGAAGTGTGAATAAAGTAGGAAGATCATTCTTCTCTGATTTTCAGTCTCTTTTCCAGCAGTATTTACCAAGAGGACTGTGAAAGTATGCCTCCTGTGAGCCCACACGGATGTAACAAATAAGAAACCAGGTGAATACATAGCCAAGAAAGCAAGTGATTTAAAATAATATTCAACATCTAATGTCAAGTGAAGCCATTAAGGAGAACTTAAACATTTCTAACACTTTAGAATCTTTACCAAATCTCACCACTGAGTCCCAGTTTCCTCAGCTAATGAATGTTTCTGTGCCCTCAGTGTGGAAAGTGTATAAAGCCCTCTGTTGTCTCTCATTAAAATATCTATAAAATGTACTGCAGATGCCCCTGAAATGAGGCTCATTTAACGGACCCTTTTATAAGATTTATGACATCAGAGTCACATACCCAATTCCAGCTGGTTAAGGAAGTTTTATAGAAGCAGAACTAGAAGAAAATGGAACTGAGACGTGGCTATAAATACGGTGTGCAGCGACAAGTCTTTCAGAAGTGTTTGTTAAATGAAAAATGGTTTTTTCACCCTGATTGCTGTATTTCATCAGAGGCCCCCGAGCTCTCTGTCAATACCCTTTCACATGTATAATGAACACAGGGTAGGCACTCGAACCAGCAAAGGCACCTTAGCCTCGATGATTCCTTCTCCTTAAAACTTGGTGGGAAACTATGAATCAATAATATATTTGTAGTAGGAGAGAGGGTTTTACTAGTGACAATCACCTTGATCTTTAACTGCATAGAGGAGAAAACAGAAAGAAAAGAAAGTTTATAAGATCCATGACCCATTCAACTGTGAGTCCAACCTGGTTGGATGATTTGTTATGACCCAATTTATTGTTTCTCCTCTAAAGCCAGTCACAATAAAGAGCCCTTATTCTAAAGCTACTCAGTTTGTGGTATTCTTTTAGCCTCCTTTTTGGAAGCTGCTTAACAGAAGAGCGTTGTGTTTTGTACTCTGAAAATTTTGTTTTAAGATTTTCACATAATAAAAGATTTGAGCATTATTCAAGCCCTTTAAAGAGAATAGAGTTATATTAAGTGTAGCTTGGACCATTAAAGTTTTTTAACACTTTTTGCAATATTTATGATTCACCTTTTACATTGCAGGTTTTATGACCTCAATCTTTTCATTCTGTGTTTTAAATTTCCTGCAAATATTTGCAATTAGAAGCTAAATACCATTTAAAAGTCAGAATTAATATGATAAAGAATATGATTGATTTCTTATTCACATTTCCATGTCCAAATCAACATTGATATTTGGTGCTTGAATTTTTGTTCACTTGTTCTTTTTGAGTATCTTGCAACTATCTATATGCATACTTTTCTCAGCATAGAGCAATGAGTTCCAATGCTGTTCTTGCCATATATGTTAGTGCTGTTGTAATGTAAATAATAACAGTTGTAACTTTATGAAGAAAATGGAGTGGACCTATGTTGCGCTTGTTTAGCTCTGAAATACATTCCTGAGCAATAAATAATCAGTAATAAACAAAATTTTTTTTTTTTTGAGACAGAGTCTCGCTCTGTCACCTAGGCTGGAATGCAGTGGCACAATCTCGGCCCACTGCAACCTCCGCCTCCCGGGTTCAAGTGATTCTCCTGCCTCAGCCTCCCGAGTAGCTGGGACTATAGGCATGTGCCACCATGCCCGGCTAATTTTTTGTATTTTTAGTATAGACAGGTTTCACCATGTTAGCCAGGATGGTCTCAATCTCTGACCTCACAAATCTGCCCACCTCAGCCTCCCAAAGTGCTGGGATTACAGGTGTGAGCCACCGCGCCTAGCCTATAAACAAATCTTTCTAAGGAATCATAGAATTTTTGAGCTGAAAATCTTAGGAGTTGTATTTGTTTCCCAGGGCTGCTATAACAAAGTACTTCAAATCAGGTAGCTTAAAAAGAGCAGAAGTGTATTGCCTCACAGTTGTGGAGGATAGAAGTCCAAAACTGAGGTGTCTGCAGGTAATGTGCCTTCTGAATTCTTTCAGGGAAAATTCTTCCATGCCTTTTCCTAGCTTCAGGTGGTTCACTGCAATCCCTGAGGTTCTTGGATTGCAGCTACTATACTTTAATCTCTGTCCCATCCTCACCTGCTGTTCATGTGTACACGTCTCTGTGTCTTTTTTCCTCTACTTACAAGGTCACCAGTCATATCAGATTAAGGGTCCACTCTCCTCTAGTATGACCCCATCATAAGTAATTACATCTGCAACCACCTTGCCTCCAAACAATAAAATTACATTTTGAGGTGTACATTAAATGCCCCTCTACATATGTTATGAAAGTTAAGACTTCCATATATCTTTTCCAGGAACACAATTTAACCCTTAACAAAAGTCATCTATCAAACCACTTCCTTCAAGGATAAGAAACTAATTTATGTCAGAAAAAAGTTTTATAAATTAAGAATTTATGCATGTTATTTTATTTGTCCCTAGTAAGGCAAAATGTGACCTAAAAGGAGATGAAGAACATATATATTCATTAATCTCTTGATATTTTTAGGTTTTTTTGTTACTATGCCAGAATTATGAGACAAGCTTCTAGGAGCCCTTCTTTCTATTTCTAACAGATGAAACTGTACAGCAATTCTATCTCTTAGAGAAAATAAAATAAAAGCAGAGGTTCAATAGAAAAGCATGAAGACTAAGGTTATTGGTTAAACGTAAAAGGCTTCAATGAATACAAAAGCAATGAGTCACTCATAGTCCATCATGTATTTAGAGATGAACCATCAAAAAATTTGTAGGTCACTTCATGCTGACTTTGAGCTGTTGTCCCTCTAGAAGCAGGCTGGATAGTTTTAATGCCTCTGAGATCTGTGAAAACACAATCTGATTTGGTTCATCACTGCTTGGATCTACAAGTCAGGCAATAATTGTCACATTAGCCTTTCATCTTACTTTTCTTTAAGATTTTGTTCCCTCAGTAGTAAACTAGGCATTTGAGCAGTTCTATATTAACTATTTTAGACCATCAGAAAATCCTTTAATTACAAAGGCACATTTTCATATACCTGTCTTCTTAGATGCTCAAAGTTTGTAGAAACAAATGTAATAATACACACCAAAGAGGTAGCATTTAAAAACTAACATAAGCTTGCACACCAAATTAGAAAATAGCCTATTCCTGAGACGTATTGCTGAGGAAATCATGTTGTCATTGGTTCTAGTCTAAGGCTTTCAGATAAAATCTTATGCCTGAAAGGAAAGCACATAAGCTGTGCCACTTTATTTTAATACCTTACTGCAGATAATAGAAGATAAAGATGATAACAGGTAGAAGACCATTTTCTCCAGATAGGACTGTTGGCCAAAGTAGGAATTGGCCTGCTAAAGTCACACCTGCTGACTGTCTTCAGTGAATGACATTGGTGTCCTAAAATAAACAACTTAAAGTTCAATGTGATTTTGAAATAATTTAACTCCTAAAAATAATATTAGCAATTTGGGGCATTATGGACCCTTGGAGGAATCTGATGAAAACTGAACAGTCTTCCCCAAAAATGGTGCATGTCACAGTCATATAAAAGCTTGCATAACATTTCAGGGTCTAAATGAGCTGCCTGTTTTATACCCCTTCTTTTGGGTGATGTTTCTATATTATTAGAAGACACACTGTGGAACACAACATGATCATAAGAAGTAGTATCATTTTGAGGAATTTGACATAGCACGTAACTATTTCCACTGGAAACCATGTTGAGGAATCTGGGCTCCTTTCAAAGTTAAATTTCTCTGTGATAACCTTGCTATGCTTTTGAAAATTACCCTAAGGACCAGGTATAACACTTAGTGAGTTAGTATGCATGCCTTATTTAGGTAAGCCTTTAAAAGCGAGTATTGAGTGGAATAACTTTTCTTTTTTTAACCAGCCTGAAATTGCCTTATCTGTAAAAAAATAATTTGAGTTGATATAGTAAACAATCATTTTAGTGTAAATATTTGTCCCGGATTTCCTATTTTTCTTAGTTGCTTACTATATAGCATAAAAACAGAGGTTCAAAAGAAAAGCATGAGGACAAAAGTTATTGGTTGAATGTATAAGGCTTCAATTAATACAATAGCACTGAGTCGTTCATAGTCCATCACATATTTAAAGATGAACCATCAGAAAAATGTGTAGATCTTTTCATGCTGACTTTGGGCTGTGGTCCCTCTAGAAGCAGGCTAGATAGTTTTAATACCTCTGAGATCTGTGAAAACACAATCTGATTTGTTCCCCACTGAACAAATTTGGTTTAGTTCATCACTGCTTGGATCTACAACTCAGGCAAAGATTGTCACACTAGCCTTTTGTCTTACTACAGTAAACACAATGTATGTCCATTTTGCCACATGTTTTAGAGAGAGATTAGACTATTTAGTAAATATATGACAAGATTCAAGATGAAATGCATATCTTTCCATTTAAGCTAAAAAATACGTAGGCAATAAACTAGGTCATGCAAACCATGTAGGATTCTGCTAAGCATTCATTGCTTGAGATGTAAGAAAACTCAAGTACTGTTAACAGAGGAAGGAAGGTAGGAAAGATGGTAGGAAGGAAGGAAGGAGGGAGGGAGGGAGAGAGGGAGAAAGGAAAGAAGGAAGGAAGGAAGGAAGGAAGGGAGAGAAAACCTTACTAAAGTATTAGAAATTAATTGACTATGCAGTTTGATATGAATTCTGAAAAATATTGTTTTTCCAGGTAGTATTTATAATCTATGCAAAGAGTGTGAAACACTCTTAATTATTTGAAAATGGATGCTATCTCTTGCCTCTAGATTGTTACCATATTTGTATCAGTTTTTCTTGTTCTCTTTGCCTTGGACACTTTCTCATAATCATCAAATTCAAGGTTTGATGCAGCTTCGCTGGGTTTTCACTGCACACATCCAACCCACAAGACCTAAGACAGGCTCTGTCTTGCTTGTTCCCATTGTTCCCATGCATGACACATGTAACCAATGCTTGAAAAGAAGCATATTGAATAAATGAATACATAAATAAATGAATGAATGAATGTATTAATATACGGAGTAACCCATTTCTCTTCTCTGTAATCATGTGACATTATAGTGAATTCCTGGTTGTTTTCAGGTGGTTTCAATTTTTATTTCTATTTCCACTAAATTATCTTCTTCACCTCTGCGATTTTTCATCTTGATTTTCACTCTCAAATTTAGAAGGTTTTTAAATGTATGCATGAATCTATATTTCAAATATCATTTCAAAAGGCAAAACTAATCAAATTATTATGATACCTAAAACTTTATAGAGCCCACTTTAGTCATTTGCTTATAATTCTAAAGCGTGACGATGTGTATCTCTACAGGTTTGAAAATCATTCTAGATCCAAGATATTCTTGTACTTATTCAATAATCATGTATTAAGTGCCAAGTATGTGCCAATAACTATGCTCGATGCTGAAATAAAAGATAATTGTAACACAGTTCTCATAATGTAGTGGGAGAAAAAAAGAATATAAATAAATAAATTTAGCAATTTTTATTTATATGTACAGTTTTTCATTTGATATTATTTTTATATGTGTTTTGTTTAAAAAGGACAATAACAATAGCTATGAAATAACCATATGATAAATGTAATGTAAAAAATACCCAGAATACTATGGAAGCACAAACAGGATATAGATCACTTCATTAGCTTATCTGGAAGCTAAAATTCTCCCAAGCTCACAATTCAATATTTTCTTCATGTGAAAGTGCAAAGTAATACACCAAAATGTTGCATTCTTATCTGCCCCATCCATGATTATATCCTTGTATAATCAATATATATTAGGTATTTGGAGGGCAGTACTGATTTATTCAAGACAATAGGGTAGTAACTTTAGGGCCCTGTTACAGTGGATCCTCTACTTAAATCTATGCTATAAAGGTAGCCAGTCCTAAGATGTCTAACACATCATGCCATGAGTGTGCAAAAATGCACTGAAGGAACTGAATTTTCAGAACAGTAGTTTTTCAGCCCAGAAACGATTTCTCCTCTAATCAAGAAAATTAACGTTATTGTTTACACTCCTAAATCACTCTTTGGTTATTCTTCCACTTTTAAAAAATATAGTGTCAACCCCAGCTTCCTATTATTTTATATAAATTGACAATTTTACATTACTCTTGAATGGTGCATTTCGCTATCACTCCTTATTCTTGTTCTGACTACTGTATCCTTGTTCATCATTGCTCTCCAGATGATCTGTAGGAGGAAATGACATTCTGTTGGCCTACTAATATTGGGCTTTGTTCTTTCTCACATGGCCGATTTTTTCCTACCTCTATTTCTCTATGTTTTAATAGCATTTATAACCAACAGAATTAGGTTCCTAGCTTAAACTGGATATTATGAAGCACAAGGTATTATGTGAGTAATGAACATTTCTCCTGCAGAAATTAGAGAGCATCCACAGACACCTTGTGGACCATCATTAAATCAAAGGAAGGGACCCTCTGTGAAATGAGCACCGGCTGTGCATTGACAGTCTATGATCCCCTTAACCTGTCAGCTTTCATTACTCTACAGAAGATGAAAAATTACTTTGAATGGCAAGATGAGTGTGGTGATATTGTGTTTGTGGATGCACGCATTCCAGAAATTGAAACTGACATTTTCCTCTGCACAGTGCTGAACAGAGAGCATCATTGTTCACCTCCGGTCCATCCAAAGTTCAAACGAATCACGACTTATGAGATATTTTATTTCCAGGACACCACCACATAAATATATAAGGCATGCTGTACTGATAAAGCCAGGGTCTATCTTACGCAGTGTCTGCCTCATACTGTGGCACAAGGAGATTGTTACGGGATTAGGCTAGGTGAAATTCTCTTCCAAAAAAGTTAGAAATGTATCATTAAATAAATATATCTTTATTTGACAATTTCTCAGAGTCTGAAGAAACAATGCTAAAACATACTGAAACTACCTATTTGTAGGTGTATACCTTATCTAAAGTTATATTGGATCCATGAGTATTTCTTGATTTAATTTGTAAACCTTTTTCAATTTACATTAAAAACTACCTCTGTCAAGCTTTCAGGGATTCTCCAGTATCCCAGTTTTTGATTTTAAAAATGAAGGTACAATCTATTTCTTCTATAGTATTATACAGTTTAATCATACAGCTTTCCAGCTATTTAAGTTTTCCAGTAATTTTAAATGTTAATGATAAGAATTCAGAGAATTTTAAAAATATTTTCATTTAGTTTAAGTGTTTATCTCTGGCTTACTGGAGGCTCCGTAAGCCTTGCTTGTGTTAAAGCAAAGAGGGCTCTAAGGCACACCATAGATGATGCACCGTGGATTTGTTACACGAGAGCTTACTTTTGTCTTTAGGCCAAGCTTGTTCAACCCATGGCCCACGGTCCACATGTGGCCCAGGATGGCTTTGAACATGGCCCAACACAAATTCGTAAACTTTCTTAAAAGACTATGAGTTGTTTTTTTTTTTTTTTTTTTTTTAGCTCAACAGCTATTGATGGTGTTTGTGTATTTTATGTGTGGCCCAAGACAATTTTTCCTCTTCCCATGTGACCCAGAGAAGCCAAAAGATTGGACACCCATGCTTTAGGCTACAGCTGTTATTATCTTTTAGAAAACTAGTTATTTACACATCTCTTTCTCATATCATATTATAACATTATAGTTTATTATCTTATAAGTTGGGTTAATAATATGAAATACATTTCTTTTTATTTAATATTTCTTTCTCAGAAGACCTTTGTACTTCAACTTAAAACAGGCATTACAATAATTTTTGTTTTTGGCATTCAGAGGATTGTTAACATTTCAGATGATTTGCTTTCTGATATTTAAGTAATTTACCGCCCAATGACTTCTGGAAGTATGGATGCATTCTATTCATATGTTCATTTAGCAAGATCTCAATAGCAGGTGCCATGGGCAAAGATACAACTCACCATAGTGTTCCCCTTGAAAGTTTACAGAGGCAGGGTGCAGTGACTTACACCTGTAATCCTAGCACTTTGGGAGGCTGAGGTGGGCAGATCATAAGGTCAGGAGATTGAGACCATCCTGGCCAACAGGGTGAAACCTGTCTCTACTAAAAATACACAAATTAGCTGGGCATAGTAGGGCATGCCTGTAGTCCCAGCTACTCAGCAGACTGAGGCAGGAGAATTGCTTGAAACTGGAGGGTGAAGCTTGCAGTGAGCCGAGATCATGCCACTGCACTCCAGTCTGGCCGACAGAGCGAGACTCCATCTCAATACAAAATAAATACATAAATAGCTACTGTTTTGCTAGGGAGTGTTTGGTAAAGTTTTCATAGGAAAGAGGCCACCAAACTAAGGCATTTTCTTAAAACACAAACACAATGACACAGCAATAAAATGTAATAATTTCCAGGACTGTGTTATACTTACAAATAAAAATGCATCACTGATGCTTTATGTGTGTCTAACTATAATAGACCAACTATTAGAGCATCCACATTAACAGACAATTACTGGTAGTAATGGATAAGATATCAAAAGGAACACTGAGCAGTCTAAGATTCATTAGTCTATGAAAGTTTGTAAATTTGCCAGAGGTATTCAATATCTGCTAGAGCTCTTCTCTGCTGATGATGTTGAGTATTATTGTGAAGTCAACGAGAAGAGTCTAGAACCCTCCACATAATTTCCATCATATAAAGTTTTGATCCAGAAGACACAATATAATTTTAAAAGTTTATGTAAACCGGTTTGCATGTTAAGTCTTCCTATGGAGAGAAAGTAAGCTTCCCCCAAATTTTTCACTACTTTCTTTTTGATATTAGTATATTAGTCAAACCACATAACTTTGGAAATGTCTTTTGTTTGTTTGTTTGTTTGTTTGTTTGTTTGAGACAGAGTCTCGCTCTGTCGCCCTGGCTGGAGTGCAGTGGTGCGATCTCAGCTCACTGCAAGCTCTGCCTCCTGGGTTTACGCCATTCTCCTGCCTCAGCCTCCCGAGTAGCTGGGACTACAGGCACCTGCCACCACGCCCCGCTAATTTTTTTTGTATTTTTAGTAGAGACGGGGTTTCACCGTGTTAGCCAGGATGGTCTTGATCTCCTGACCTCGTGATCCACCCGCCTCAGCCTACCAAAATGCTGGGGTTACAGGAGAGAGCCACTGTGCCCAGCCGAAATGTCTTTTGTATTTTAACAACTACAATGAAGATTGAAAAATTTAATAAATATTATAAAATATTCCTCTTCTACACTTTCTATTATAAATGGTAAATTTAAGATCCTATTAACCAGGGATATTCTGAATGATACAATAGCTGACTGAGAGGGTAGAAAGAATACATTGCTACAAACGAAAATCACAGACAAAATCTCTTGTATCTGGTTGATATAGTTTGGGCGTTTGTATCCTCCAAATCTCATGTTGAAGTTTGATTCCCAGTGTTGGAGGTGGGGCCTGTGGGAGGTGTTTGGATCATGAAGGTAGATCCCTCATGAATGTCTTAGTGCCATCCCCTTGGTGATGAATGAGTTCACTTGAGATCTTGTTTAAAAGTGAGTGGCACCTCCCTGCTGGCTCCCTTCCTTTGGCTCTCACCGTGTGATGTGCCTGCTCCCACTTCATGTTCCACCATGACTGTGAGCTTCCTGAGGCCTCCCCAGAAGCTGAGCAAATGCAAGCACCATGCTTCCTCTACAGCCTGCAGGAAGATGAGTAATTAAACCTCTTTTCTTTATAAATTGCCCACCCTCAGGTATTTATAGCAAAACAAAAACAGCCCAACAAACTGGTTGAACAAAACTTGAGTGCTTTGTGAAACTTCACCTTTAATTTGTTATATTACTGTTCTTTTAAAATTTGATGAAAATATTTTAACAAAAATATAATTATTAGAAAATATTGTCTTAAATATCAGGTGGTCTCAAGAGGACTTACTAAGCATGAATCGGTACTTGTTAGTCTGAACCTAAAATAACAGTAAGGCTATTTCTTAAATATTTTGCCATGCTTTCAGCCTTCTGAATTTTTGCTCAGAGTCTAAGCCTTAGACTCTTATGTTCTAACTCACCTCTGTGTATTCATACTTGCCTCATCCCCAGTGCAACTTCTGCCCCTTGTGCTTAAAGTAATCTTCATGTCCTTACCATTTTAGAAATCCTTCAGTGGCTCACAACCAGGAGCTTAATGACGTTCCTAAGCTCCTTAGCATGATAGGTCAGTGTCCTGGATTGCTTTTCAATTTAGTCTCCTAGCTAGACCTCTTACTTAGGGAATCTAAACCATAATGACAGCACTTTCTCAATACTACACATCCTTTCATACTTTCAAAATTTTGAACATTGTTTTCTCTCTGCCTAGAGTGCCCTTCATCTACATTGTAATTCTGGTAATTTATTCTTCAGCATTAAAATTGAACTGGAGTTCCTTTCCTCTAGGAAGTCTTCTCTGTCTTATCTCAGCAAGGGCAAATGTCTTCTCCTCTGTACTCTTTAAGTAAATCATTTAATCTTTATTTTGATATTTACAGAAGAGCTGTGGTTCTTTAGTTTATATGCTCTTTTTCATGCAGGACTGTGGGCCCTGTGGGCCCATCAGTTGTAAGGCTGTGAACTATTCATATTCTCATTTTTAATGAGTCGTATAATGTCTGGTACCCAGAAGATATTTGAATTTATATTTGAGGAATGAATTCATTAGTAAGTGTTTGATATTGGACTGTGGTGTCATCGTTTCTTTTTATTAGGACACTTCCGTTTTTCCTGTGTGAGTGTGTGGCCCTCCCCCACTGCCGTGCCCTCAGTTACCTTAGTGGTCATCGTTCAGGAAGAAGGCGCAAATTCTTCCACTGGATTTTAGCATGCAATCACGTAAAAGGGTAAGAAATTCAATCAAACTGCTACACAGTTTGTCAGGAAAAGAAATTAACAATCATGGCACATTTTCCTGAGTTTTATTTATGTTCTGGAAAATGGTTTCCTCCTGACCTAACCATGACTGAAAAGAAACATTGTTTCTTAAAATGTCACCAATAAATTTAACAGAGTGATATTAAGTATTTTACAGGAGAAGCCCTAGCCAATACGAGCAACAGTTCGTCTGGTGTGAGTTACATATTTTTTCTGAACTTAATTCTTTCTAAAAATATAAAAACTAATTATTTGGAAATAGCCAATATGTTTGCTATATAAAGAATCTTTTTTTAAAAATTATTATTATACTTTAAGTTTTAGGGTACATGTGCATAATGTGCAGGTTAGTTACATATGTATACATGTGCCATGCTGGTGTGCTGCACCCATTAACTCATCATTTAGCATTAGGTATATCTCCTAATGCTATCCCTCCCCCCTCCCCCCACCCCACAACAGTCCCCAGAGTGTGATGTATATAAAGAATCTTAAGTCCAAGCTGTGTCACTTCCATTAAGGATTGAAGAACAGGAAAGAAGACAGTTTCGATCTCCCAAGCCCTTTCACTAAGATCATTTCTACAGAGTTGAATTGCAAGTACTTTCTACTGAGATCCAAGATGGATCTATTATTGGAATATTAATGTCATATGGATTGTCTCAGTTTTGGCATCATGATAAGCTTTCTTTATATCACAATTCAGTTGATTTATGTCCTAACCACCCTGTGGCAGGGCCATTATTAAGTGGATGCAGTAATGTGATACAGTTCAGTTCAAGTTAACCTTGCTTCACAATAGTGACATGAGTTAATTTAATTCCTGTCACCAGACTCCGCAAGGGGTATATTGCACATTACCTCTCGTTATTGCAGCTGCAAGTCATTATCTCCAAATCGCCCTTCGTAAAACCTATATGTGACCCTTCTTACATGTGTCCCATAGAGAGAGAGAGAGAGAGAGGCTGTATAATCAAATGTCCATAAAGAAATATACCATAACAATCAACCACATAGGAAGTTCATGACAAATATATAAAATGTTTAGATGTTTAGCTCCAGTAAAATGATGCCAGGTCCATAAACTGTCCCAAGCTCTCTGAAATACCTGAGTAAAAACCTATGGAAACATTAACAGTAATCTCAATTGCAATAAGGACAAAGGAGGACAGTGAAACTGTTGCAAGAACAGGCAAAATTCCTGTAAGCATGATTCCTATCATATATCTGAATAATGAGACTAGATTGCCATTCATAGTACAGATATAATTTTAGTTTCCCAGAAATAAAAAAGAAGGCTTCTTTTATCATTCATACTCTGCTTTATGTTGAAGAGATGCCAAATCTCTACCAAAAAGAAAATGAAGCAGTTTTCTTTCTACTGTGTTGATGTTTCTATTTTTTAGGAACATATGTATGTGTCTAGTTTGTGTGTGTGTGTGTTTGTGTGTGTGTGTGTGTGTGTGTAGAGAGAGAGAGAGAGACAGAGATTTCCTAATATAAAGCAATAAAATTTCCCGTGGGCCGTGTAAAGACATAAACAAATACAGACACATGTACTTGGGCAAGGCAGTAGTGCTTAAGATCAATTTTCTTTTTTCCCCCATTCTTCTTGGATCTGCACGTCACATCCTGGAGGTTATTTATACAAAAATCATCACTATTAATCCTCAGCCTAAACTATTTATTTAGTATGTGGTATGCATTTTACCTTACTGTCCACTGTTTTTCTTCTAGACCAGTTTTCAGAGTGCTAAGGTTTCTAATTTTTTTTCTTCTTTGACACAATTTTTACTGAGTAGGAAATGTCATGTATTAATCATTTTAAAATATTGAAATAAATATGTAAGTAAATCAAGTGATCAGCCTCTACTCAGTCCACAACTCCTTGTTATTCCAACTGGCTTTATCTTCCCATTTTTCCCAGCACTAGAGTCTAGTTCTACCTTGGTCCTGCTCATCTCTCTCTCTCTCTTTGGGCAGGACTCTTTCTTTCTGAAAATAAATTTTGGTTGGAGGCTTATGAGATCTGCTCCTGAAAGATTTTCTTGACTCTGATGATATTTTCCTATAGCGTTAACTAATTTTTATATTTAATCTTTCTTCCTGGATCTGGCTTTGTAAGCACTCACACATAATTTGAACTTTTTGAGTTTTCTCCATGTCTGAGTTTCCTGAAAACCAACTTGTAGAGTTTTTAATGTCTTCTTGTTATTATTATTAGTCTTTTTTGCTATTTATACTAAAAGAAATAATTCAGAAATACATTGTTTCTATATCTCTAAAGGAACTAGAAATTCCTGATTTTTTTTTTTTTTAAGAACACGGAACAGCACCACCTTAGACCTGGGCAAGCTAGACCTTTGCTCTGAATCCTGCGGCTCAGGGTCTGCCATCTTTCCACTTTAGAGTGCTTTCCTGCAGGCAAGTCCTGCTCCAGTGCTAGGAACATATTGGGACCTGCCTAGGTCTGTGTTCCTCTTTCTCCTATTTCACGTGTGCCCTGGGCCTCTATCCTACATGTGAGATTGACCAGATGCCCCCAAAGAGCTGTAGAACTTGCACCTGAATTATCCTAGTGAGGCAATGCTTTTGCAAGATTGCTGAGGTTGGATCTTCAGATAAATGCTGACATGCTCCTTCAAGTGAGTGTGGGCTGAATTCAGGATCCTAGACAACAGAAGCTACACCACTGGTGCTTGGACATGAGCTACATATGTGTTCTAACCATTATATCACCTATGGTCTTTATCATCCAAAGGTGGTAGACGCGGTGGCAGTGTAACCAGCAAAAGGGTCTGCATGCTCTCTACTTATAAAAAGAGACTGAGATGACAAGAGTGAGATGTGATTTAAGAGAGTGAAATTTTATTATCCATGCCAGCAGAGGGAGGAGTGGGTGCAGTTCTTATCAAAAATTTCCACTCTTCAATTTGTGGAGGAAACACAGGAGTTTTAAAAGAGAGGGTTTGAAATTCAGACGAGGCAAGGGGGCTAGGATATGTCAGGTGATGTGACCCACTCCGATGGCTTGTCTTGAATTATTGTTTCATTTGGTGATGGGACTGGCACCATTGCAGCTGGAGGTGCCTGGTCCATACAAGGAGCCAGCCCCAGAAGCTTCTAAGAAAATATATGATCAGATAAGTGAGCATGGTGTGTACTTAACAAGCATGTAGGTAAATAGGTGTGCATAAGCATAGAATGGGAAAAGAAAGGGAGTGGAAGCTCACAGTACATTTTGAGGTTGTATTTCAAGATGAAAGGAAACACATAAGGAGTTTGTCTCAAAGTTATGTCTTGAGATTGGGGAGAAAGAACGAAAGGAAACAAAGTTTTAAAATGCAGTTTGAAGCCAAGCTGCTTCATTACAGCAGGTGTTCTCTATCTGCCCCCACTTCTGGCACTCAGGGTTACTCAATCCCCCCACAGTGGGCTCCCTGCCACATGTTAGGTAGTCCTCAGGGATGGCCACACCTATCTTTCTCAAGAGTCTTGAGACCATTGTTTCATAATGCCAATAGGCCCTTCCTATCAGTATTGTCTTTTGCATTCAATCAATATGGTGAGGTCAAGCTTTCCCAGTTCAGTCTAAATTGGTAACAAACCTCAGATTGACCTCTTACACGCTTACGGGAATGTTGCCCTCTCCACCAGCACAGCCTTTGCCATTCCTGCCCTACTGATGGTGCATAGAAGTCAGGTGTGCAGGCAACATCAAAGGAAATCATATTCTACTATGCATTCATTCTGGCTTAACGACATCACAAGATAACTTAGTTGGAAAATGTGTTATTCTACATTTATACTATACAATTCTGACTGGTAAATTTAACAAGAAAATGAACAAGTTGTTCAAAGTTTTCTCCAAACAGTGAATAACACTTGGGTTGGTGATCATCATCAATGAAGCAAATAACAACCTTTGAGAAAGTCATTCAAAGCCAGTATTCACTTTTGGCATGATTGATGATGCAGTCTTGCAATTAATTGCAGAACCAGAATTAAATATATGATATCAAGGAACTGAAGAGAAGAAGATCTATTTTGCTTTAATACATTATGGAGCCATGGCATTATGAGTAATAACAGCATTGCTATCTTTTTCTTGTAGTGGAACATATTAAATTAGCTGGGAATAGCACATTTCAAATAAGGAATATGAAGAGATGGTTTCTGAACCTGAAAGGAAAGGTTGACTTTTGGGTTTACAAATATACATCACATGCACTGATTGGAAAATAAACAAATTTGTAAGTTCCTCTTCAGTCCATATTACTCTAAATATTCATCATTAAGTCACTATACACTCATGGTAACCCACGAATTTTATAATGCACATTTAATCAATTTTTACGTAGAGAGGAAAAGCACAAAAGCTCTTGTCAGAGGCCCTACATACCCTAAAGATGGCCTTGAGGGAGCATGCTGAATGTCCGTCTTTTCATTTCTATTCTCATTCCTCACTATATCTCAATATTCAAATTAGTTGTACTTAAATTCATGAAAAATAGATGGTCAACAATTGACGTCTGTGTATAAATATGTGATTGGAGAGTGAGGTGGTTGGTATGGGAAGTGTCGCCTGCATCTGATCATGTTGGGTCTGGAAATACTATATATCACTTAGAAAGTTGATTAAAGTACTTTAGGAAATTAATATAGGTGACCTCATAACATGTAGGGGGTTAAAAGAAGGTTAGCTTTAGGGAATGATGTGTGTCCTCTTGAAGAGGTGAAAAAGATTCTGAAGATAGAATCCAATATAAGGGCATACCTCACAAAACATGTAGGATGAAATCATCAATTATGTCATTTCAATTAATTATTCTATTGAATTCTTTTCTAAGGATAATATTTTATGGGTTAAAGGATCTGAGTAAAAAATTATGATATAGAAATATTTTCAAATGAGTATTTTGAATAATTTCCAATTTAAAAAAATAACTAAATCAACGTAAGTGTCAATTTGGTTATTAACCATGTACAAATCAAATCTATTCTTAAACAGAAAAAATCTAATGTTACTTATAAATTTAATCTACCAATAACTTGAATATAAGTCTAGAATTTAATTGGAGAGGATATATTGAAAGCAAAATCAATGTGTAATACATTTCTCATTTAATATGTGAATGTTTAAAATAAACTATTATTTTCTAACTTTGATAATTTAACAAGTACAGGTTAATATTGTTAAGCTTTATTCTTATGAATCAAACAAAATAAAAATAAAGAAAAGAATATAATGAATTGCAATGAAAACATACTAGCTGAGTAGAAAATTCAATGTACAGATTATTCGATTTTTCTCTGAGTATACTGATATATAAAAAATGCATACAGGGCATAAATTTAAATATTACCGATTATTTTTCTTGGATAGTAAAAAATAAATAATGTAGTTTATTTTGGATTTTGGATTTTAAAATGTTCTTAAATAAGCTTTATAATTTGTAATCATAATTAGCATATATGTTATTTTTAAAATTTAGATCTATCATCATAATTTAAAAATGAGTTAACTCTAAAGAGTTTTCTCCCATAGTAGAGAGTTTCAAGGCCTACTTTTTGGACCAAACTAACAGTCATAAATATTTCACTGATATGGAAACTGGAAGTGAAAGACATCAGCTTCTAAGAACATTTACAAAACCAAAATCCAAAGTTCTTCGAGTTAGGATGTTAGCCATTGTTTGAAATTGTTGCTTATATATATATATTTTTTTACCATAATGTATGTTCATATTGCAGACAATTGCCTTTTCACAGTTTAAATTATTTTAGCCAGCATTTTAATTAATGTCTCTGCTGCACATACGTTCTCTTTCACAGTATGTGTTTCATAACACCGTTATGATCAGGGTGCAAAAATAGAGCTTATTAACTCTCACAGAACTTCTGGAGTTTTTCCTATAAAGGACTCTTGTAAATCCTGCAAGCAACTAGATCTACAGATAGATATGACAAAATAGGTATTGTAATCAATATTTTGACTTGATGATTAGCAAGCAAATACTGGAGACCGAAGCCATATTTAAGCAAATTATAGCATTCAATTAAAATAAAAAAATTTTTAACATAACTTATAATGGCTTTTATTGAGTAGTCTGTTTCATGTGCAGTTCTAGGCTCTTTTTTGGTCATTACATTTAACCCTTGAAAATGCAGTGTGCATGGTAATCTCTGTTTTATAGATAAGGAAACTAAAGTTCAATATGGTCACAAAAACTGAACAAATCCCATAGATAACAAATGTCAGACCTGGGAGCTTATCTAGCTCTAAAATATATTATCTTGGCCAACACTATAACTATCATAAAACTCACTGATTTAAAAAAAAAAAAAAAGGCAAAGACTAGAGAAGGCGGTATCACATCGCAGAATACACACATATAGAGTTGCTTTTTGCAAGAGAAATTTATGAAATAGAGAATATAACAAAAATAATTTTCAGGGATAAATTGTGTTTTGAAAAAATGAATGAAGATATGGTCTATTTAAAAATCCAGAAGTACAGCGGAGAAGGTAAAACTCTTACTGTTACTGTTTCTATAATTCAAATATTTGGAATGAGTTAGGAAAGAAAGTGACTATTACAATTTATAAAGCTATTCAAATATTTAATGAGCATTGTTGTTCAAAATATTGTTAGGCAGTTTATCTCTCTCTCTTTCTCTCTCTCTCTCTCTGTCTCTCTCTGTCTCTCTCCCTCTCTCCTGTGTGTGTGTGTGTGTGTGTGTGTTGAAAGAGGTAGAGGGCGGAATGTTGTCCTCACGATCTTGATTAGACAGCACAACTTTCAGAAATATTTCAAAGATAAAATTTATGGACTTCCCTCAAGGATGTTATTAGACTATAACCTATTTTACTGGAGGCCAATGTTCATAAGCATAAGTCATCTTAATGAAGTATAGATTATTGATCTTAAACATGTTAGTTACTTGATACTGAGGATGGATTTCTGAAACTGTAGCTTCATACTGAATGCTCTAATTTTAAGGAGGTCCTCTAAAACTGCTTTTAAGACAATAAAAAATTTCCCACCAGTATGAAGATATCTGAAATTTTAAGAACTTCAGAATGTCAACTCAGATATTACCAAGGAAACTGAAGGACTTTTATGTCAAACATCAGCATTCTCCTACCTCCTTGTTTTACTTGAACCTCTTTTCTTCCCTGAAATCAGTTTCTCAGCCAATACTTTCCTGATTGTAATCTCCCATCCCCTTGAACCTAGTAGCAGAAGGTGGGCTCAGTATTGTCCTCACTCACCAATGTCCTTTTCAGAATATTCAACATTCACAGAAACAAAATTAAAATCAAAAGACCATGAGGAAACTTCTGTTACTTTAAGCTAAACCAATCAGTCATACAACAATACGACCAGCTGCTTGTTAGCATCTACCATCTGGCAATTATTCCCTATCATTTAATTAACAGATTTTCCTCCCACCTTAAATCTTGCCATAATTGGAGGTATTTTTTGCAGGTATGATGTATTCAATCTTTTACCCTCTCAATTCTGTGCTAAAACTCCAATAATATTCACTTTCATTATACTCAAACCAAGCACTTTCGTATTCATAGAAGTTATCTGTTTTCTATATCTAAACAAATAAAAATATCAAAAGCACACCCTTGCTTTATTATTATTAAATTATTCAGCAGCTCCTTCTCTCTTTTTTTCTAGGTAAATGTCTTTAAACAATGGTCACTATTGTGGTTAAGTCTTTTCACTCATCTTCCAAACTATGCACTCTGGTTTCTGCCACTCTCATGCCACTGAATTTGTCTCATCAAGGTCATCAGTGGCATAAGACATTAAATGCACACTCTGAGTTGTCTTTCCTGATAGCCATCAAACTTACTACGTACCCGACTGATATGGTTTGGCTGAGTTGCCACCCAAATCTCATCTTGAATTCCCATGTATTGTGGGAGGGACCCAGTGGGAAGTAACTGAATCATAGGAGCAGGTCTTTCCCGTGCTGTTCGTGTGATAATGAATAAGTCTCACAATATCTGATTTTTTTTTTTGATGGAATTTTGCTTTGTCAACCAGGCTAGAATGCAGTAGTGCAATCTCAGCTCACTGCAACATCTGCCTCTCAGGTTGAAATGATTCTCTTGTCTCAGCCTCCAAGTAGCTGGGATTACAGGTGCCTGGCATGACACCCAGCTAATTTTTGTATTTTTAGTAGAGAAAAGGTGTCACCATTTTGGCCAGTCTGGTCTTGAACTCCTGACCTGGGGTGATCCACCCACCTCAGCCTCGCAAAGTGCTGGGATTACAGGTATGGATCACTAGGCCTGGCTGAGATCTAATGGTTTTTAAAAGAGTAGTTCCCCTGCACAAACTCTCTCTCTTTGCCTACTGCTATCCATGTAAGACATGACTTGCTCCTCCTTACCTTCCACCATGATTGTGAGGCCTCTCCAGCTACGTGGAAATGTAAGTCCATCAAACCTCTTTCTTTTGTAAATTGCCCAATCTTGGATATGTCTTTATCAGCAGTGTAAAATGGACCAATACAATAAATTGGTACCAGGAGTAGGGTGCTAATGAAAAGATACCTGAAAATGTGGAAGCAACTTTAGTACTAGGTTAGAGGCAGAAGTTGGAACAGTTTGAAGGGCTCAGAACAAGGCAGGAAAATGTGGAAAAGTTTGTAACTTCCTAGAGAGTTGTTGAATGGCTTTTACCAAAATGCTGTTAATGATATGGACAACGAAATACAGGCTGAGGTGGTCTCAGAATGAAGATGAGGAACTGGACCAAAGGTGACTCTTGTTATGTTTTAGCAATGAGATGGGCAGCATTTTGCCCTTGCCCTGGAAATTTGTGAAACTTTGAACTTGAGAGAGATGATTGAGGATATCTGGTGGAAGAAATTTCTAAGCAGCAAAGCATTCCAGAGGTGACTTGGATGCTGTTAAAGGCATTCAGTTTTAAAAGGGAAACAGATCATAAAAGTTTGGTAAATTTGCAGCCTGACAATGAGATAGGAAAGAAAATCCCATTTTCTGAGGAGAAATTCAAGCCTGCTACAGATATTTGCATAAGTAATAAGGAGTTGAATGTTTACCACCAAGACAATGGGAAAACGTCTCCAGGGCATGTCAGAGACCTTTGTGGCAGCCCCTCGTATCACAGGCCCAGAGGCCTAGGAGGAAAAAATGGTTTTGTCAGCTGGGGCCAGGTCTGTCTGCTATGTACAGTCTAGGGGCTTGGTGCCCTGCATTCCAGCCTCTTCAGCCATCACTAAAGGGGTCCAAAATACAGCTAGGGCCATAGACTCAGAGGGTGCAAGCCCCAAGTCTTGGCAGCTTCCACATGGTGTTGAGCCTGCAGGTACACATAAGTCAAGAATTGAGGTTTGGGAACCTCCACATAGGTTTCAGAGGATGTATGGCAATGTTTGGATGTGCAAGCAGAAGTTTGCTGCAGAGGCGGGCACTCATGAAGAACCCCTGCTAGGGCAGTGAAGAAGGGAAATGCTGGGTGGGAGTCCCCACACAGAGTGCCTACTGGGACACAGCCCTAGTGGAGCTGTGAGAAGAGGCCCATCATCCTCCAGACCCCAGAATGGTAGGTCCACCCACAGCTTGTACTGTGTGCCTGGAAAAGCTGCAGACACTCAACACCTGCAGCCAGGAGGAAGGCTCTACCCCTGCAAAGCCACAGGGTTGGAGCTGCCCTAGACCGTGGGAACCACCTCTTGCATCAGCATGACCTAGATGAGAAACACGGAGTCAAAGGAGATGATTTTGGAGTTTTAAGATTTGAATGTCCCATTGGATTTTGGACTTGCGTGGGCCCTGGAGCCCCTTTATTATGGCTAATTTCTCCCATTTGGAATGGCTGCATTTACCCAATGCCTATACCCCATTGTATCTAGGAAGTAACTAACTTGCTTTGGATTTTACAGGCTTATAGTCAGAAGGGACTTGCATTGTCTCAGATAAGACTGTGGACTTTTGAATTAATGCTGAAATGAGTTAAGATTTTTTGGGACTATTGGGAAGACATGATTTGTTTTGAAATGTGAGGACATGAATTTTGGGAGGGGCCAGGGCCAGAATGATATGGTTCGGCTGTGTCACCACCCAAACCTCATCTTGAATTCCCACATGTTGTGAGAAGGACTCAGTGAGAGGTAATCGAATCATGGGGGCAGGTCTTTCCCATGCTGTTCTTTTGATAGTAAATTAGTCTCACGAGGAGTTCCCATGCACAAGCTCTCTCTCTTTGCCTATTGCCATCCATGTAATACACGACTTTCTCTTCCTTGCCTTCCACCATGATTGTGAGGCCTCTCCAGCCACGTGGAAATGTAAGTCCATTAAATCTCTTTATTTTGTAAATTGCCCAATCTTGGATATGTCTTTATCAGCAGCATGAAAATGGGCTAATACACCAATCTATGTGATCCTACAGAAATTCAAAAAAGGTTACAGTAGAAAAACAACAATAATGGCCCTGGACTCAGGTAGCTGAAACACTAATAGAAAAGAGAAATGAGAAAACAGTAAAATACTAAGAACTTAAATAAATAAGTGATTCTCAAAGTGTGGTCCCCAGACCAGTAATGTCAGCATCAACTGGGAACTTGTTAGAGGTATAAATCCTGAGGCTGTATCCCAGATAACCTGAACCAGAATCTCTGGGGGAGTGAATTTAGAAATCTGTATTTTAAGAATCTCTAAACATTATTCTGATGCACATAAATTTATCAACCACTTATGTAAGTGTGTGTGTCAGTGTGAAAATCTATCTATTCATATATATTTTTATGTGTAGGCATGTGTGTACATTTTTATTTTATTTTATTTTTTTCTTGGTCTTTCCTACCCTATTGTGTGCATGTGTGTGTGTGTGCATGTGTGTATGAGACAGAGTCTCTCTCTGTCACCCAGGCTGGAGTGCAGTGGTGTGATCTCTGCTTACTGCAACCTCTGCCTCCTGGGTCAAGCAATTTTCCTGCCTCAGGCTCCTGAGTAACTGGGACTACAAGTGTGTGCCACCACACCTGGCTAATTTTTGTATTTTTAGTAGAGACAGGGTTTTACCATATTGGCCAGGCTGTCCTCGAGCTCCTGAACTCAAATGATCTACCCACCTCAGCCTCCCAAAGTGCTGGGATTACAGGCATGAGCCACTGTGCCCAGACTTTTTTAAGCAACTTTCTGTGAAATAAAATGACAGAGAATCTGCATTTAAAAGTAACTTTATCGAAGGCTTTCATGAGAAGGTCTTGTTTAAATATAGACCTAAAACCAAGGGTACCATTCTATGCAATTATTGGGGGACATTATGGGAAGAAAAAAGAGCAATGTGCAAAGACGTAAGAAAAATGCTTCAAGGAACTGAAAAAGGCACTGAGTCTAAAACATACTGATCAAATGGGAAAATAACATAAGAAGATTTTAAACAGGCAGGGCAGAACATCTATGACCTTGAAGGCCATGGGAAAAGGTTTTGTTTTATTTTAAGTGTGATTGGAAGTGATTGGAAAGTTCTAAATAGAGCAATCCCTTCATTTTGTTCACTTTTAAGAAGTTACTCCTACTGCTTTGAGAAAATAAATTGTAAGAGACACAAGTGAAAGTTGAGAGACAGGACAGAAGACTGTAGCGGACTGGGGGAAAGATGATGCTGGGCATGGCCATGGCCCTGTGACTGTGAAGACAGAGAGATATTCACAGCTTTGTAGATTGGAAGGAAGGGGTTAGAAGGTGTGGTGAAGAAAAAATATTGATAAAGACTCCTGGGTTTCTCGTGTGCGAAATGAAAAACCTTAAAACAGTCATTCATGTTTTGGTCTTAAATTTGTCAGTAATTTATTTGAGAGTATGGCATATGGTAGAACAATAATTTGTTTTATATAGCACTCTAATGTTACCAAGCCTTTATTGAAAAGCCCATTATCCCTATTGATTGGAGATGATGCCATCTATGTTTGGTATTGAGTTCTGAAATAGGTATGAAGAGTCTTTCTCTGCCATCAATATATTTCTTTATTTCTGTGCCAGTGTGATGCTGTTTTAAATAATCTAACAAACAATTTTTTTCTTGAGGCATAGTATGTATTCTTTGTTTCTTTATACCCCTACAAAAAAAGTGTCTTAGCTATTTTACCATACCATCTTTAGAATCAGTTAATGGAATCATTTTAGGATTTTTTTCATAGAAATTTTAGAACAAGTTAATCCAGTTTCACACAAAAAAAATCCTGTCGGAAAGTTGAAACAAATATTAATTACTGTGTAGACAGACTATTTTTGGAGATGTGTATCTTTATGTATTTAACTGTTGCCTAAAAAAATGGCATATCAGCCCCTGACCCATGTCCTCTCTTATGTCTTTTAAGAAAATTGTATACTTTTCTCTATCATGACTTACAGTGGACAATGTAGCACTCCACTCCCCTCCCCTTTCTTTCACTTTTTTTTTGTTTTACGTTCCTATTTGTGCACATAACAATCGCCCTATCCTCCTCCTTCGTGCACTATTGCTTCTAACAGCCAAGAGCTGTTGCACTTTTTCTGGAAGGCTCATGCTAAGGTTTCAGGAGCCTCTTTACCTTTATGCAAAATGTTGGACATCCCTGGGAATTCAAATGTGTGCCTTTCCCTTCCTTGAGTCTTCTGCAGCCATTTACCAATGAAGCAGGAAGGGAAAAGCAAGAGAATCCACCCCATTTGCTTCAGAGCAGGGCAACTTTGAAGTGCAGCTTAACATGGCATCCTTTTCCAGCGTGGCCAGATGAAGCTCTTGGGTTTGAGACTTTGCTTGGCTCTTCACTCTGGTTTGTCCTTCTCTCTCCTTTCCTGTCATGCCTCCCTCCCTCACTTATAAACTTCCCCTGGAAGCTCTTTCTGAGTAGATCAGTTGCACATGAAACCTTATCAAAGGTCTCCTTCTGGGGAACTCACTGTAAGAGGGTTGATAGCCAGAAGTGTCTCTGGAAAGCCGACTCTAACTGTTGGATTCTTGTTTTGGATCAGCTGTCAGCCACATGGCAACAAGGAGCCCATGTTGGTGGTAAGCAGAGTGGGGATATAACTGATCACACTGTGGCATTATAATTGCAAAGGTTTTCATCTGTAATGATTTTCAAGGATTTGGGGTTGGGTATAGGTGGGAAAGCATGTATGCCCATATGACAATACTAGGAATTGGTAAATATGAGAAATAACCATTATAAGGATTATATGGTTTTGACATGGTATAAGCATAGTCTGCTGTTGCTCACTACAAATTCTTTCACTCACACTTATTTTGCAGTTTCAGCATCACCTGCCTTCAAACTATGCTGAGAGTATGGATCCTAGTACATATTATTTTTCCCTTCAGGTTTGTTTGTTTTTGTCTTAGTTTAATGAGGAGATGTTGAGAGGTATGTTGAGCAACTACTGTCTTCAGTTACAATGAGGTTTCATAGGTTTTTATAGATACCTTTCTTCAGATTAAGAAAGTTCCTTTCTAGTCCTATTTTCTACGAGCCTTTCTTTAAGTTTTGCTGAAATTTGTCAAGTAATTATTTTCTGACTCCCTAAAATGGTTTCTCTTATTAATAAATCTCTTAATCCAAAGAAATGTAGTAGTCTGTTTATCCTCTTATATCTGGGATAAAGGTGCCACACTATGATGTATTTCAATGCAATGTTGGTTTACATGTATTAATTATTGGTTTAATATTCTGTGTGTATAATAATTCATACAGATATATGAATATTCATATATGTATACAAAAGTATTTTCATACAATGTCTTTTAGGGGGTGAATTATATTCCCCCAAAATTTATATGTTGAAGCCCTAATCCCCAATACTTCAAAATGTGACTGTATTTGAAGATATGGTCTTTAAAGAGGTGATTATGCTAGATGAGGTCATTAAGGTGGGTCCTAATCCAATATGACTGTTGCCCTTATAAAAAAACCATGAAGACCATACAAAGGCACAGAGGAAGATAGTCATAGGCCAAAGAGAGAAACCTCAGAAGAAATCAACCCTGTTGACACCTTGACCTGGGACCTCTAATCTCTAGAACTGTGAGGAAATTAATTTCTGTTGTTTAAGCAATTCAGCCTATGAAACTTGGTTATGGCAGCCCTAGAAAACTAATAGAGTGCCCCTGTCTAGAGGTCATCTTTCTTTTCCTTTCCTGATTGTCATAACAATATCTGAGATAAGAAGTATCTACTCTTTGGAAATCTTTTTAAAAAAATTTTTTAAATCATTATCTTTTCATACATTGGTATAAGCATGTGTGTGTGCAGGTGTATTTGTCGGAGACACAGCTTGGTTTTAACTACTGTTTCAGTATGTTCATACTGACTAGTTATTTTTGCTTTGATTTGCAGATTTTGCATTTTTCTATCAAAGTTTTAATCTCTAGTAATTGCTCTAGTACTAAAATACAGCTCTTGATTCTACTTTTGTCATATCTAATTGTTTCTAATATTATTTAATTATTCCCTAATTTGTGTTGTTATTACTATTTTGTTAAGTACTTCCAAGAGTTTTTGCTAGTTTTCATTTTCTTTCTTTGGTTTTTAATTTTCTCAGAAAACAAGCTCTTGGTTTTATTACCTCCATTTTCTATTTTATTTATCTCTGCCTCTATCTTTGTTTCATTTCTTATATTGGTTTAGATTTTAATTTTTTAGCAATGTTAACTTTTTTCTGAATTCATGAACTCGATGCTTTAGCAAGTAATTTATAAACTTACTTGTTTTCCAAATAATATAGTTAAGTCCACATTTTTTTCTCTAATTCTCATTGTGGCTATAATTTGCAAATTATAAGATGCTTTGATTGTTATTCGGCTCTAACTTTTTGTTCTTTAGTTAACAGATTGGAAGTCTGTGAAATTCCATTTGGAATTTTCAACTGTAAGTTGCTCTTCAGTTTCCAAAACTTTTTGTTTGTTTTTATTGTCTTCTGAGTTTTTATTTTTATAAAATGTGTTTCTCTGATTTCCTTATATTTTTGCACTGTAATCACAGAAGTGACAGAACTTAAATCGAGACATCCCTTTCTTTGTAGTCTAAAATATGGTCATGAAGAAATCGTTCCAGAGATTCTGTTAATGAGTGCATATTCCCAGATACTAATTTCTATACATAATTGAAGTAAATTTTTTTTATTTTTGAATCTTACAGATATGTAATTTACTAATAATGTGTCTAGGAACATAATTTTTATTGTGGCATTATAGATCGTACTCTCTATAAAAATGCCATATTAAATAGCACAATGTTAAACTATCACTATTTATCACCCTTGAAACTGCACAATTATATTTATTATCTTACTGTGAATCATATATTATATTACATGGTATTGTGGTATTGTGCTGCTACATACTTTTTTTTTTTAACACAGACTCACTCTGTTGCTCAGGCAGGAGTGCAGTGGCGTGAACTCGGCTCACTGCAACCTCAGCCTCCCAGGTTCAAGCACTTCTCATGCCTCAGCCTCCTGAGTAGCTGGAATTACAAGTATGCACCACCATGCCTAGCTAAATTTTTTGGATTTTAGTAGAGACAAGGTTTCCCCATGATGGCCAGGCTGGTCTCAAACTCCTGATCTCAAGTGATTCACCCACCTTGGCTTCCCAAACTACTGAGATTACAGGCATGAGCTGGCCCATACTTTTCTTTTAATTTTGACTTTAAACTCATCCTTAGCAGGAATTATGTGCTTGAGAGTTCAACTCATACCTAGCCTTCCTATGGATTAGTTTTTGTTTGCTGTGCTGGGCTCTTACAGAGTTTACTAGTCCTGAATCATTTTTTAATATTATTTTACTGGCCTGGGATTTCTGTATGACACAGATAGTTTTCCTTTGGATACATGTGCAGTAGTGTTTAGTGTTCTAGTTTTGTTGCTGGTGATTGTATTTCTACTGACAGCCTTGGCTCAATTCTGACCATGGCTCTGAGTTGACACATCATTTGGTCTGTGTTAGTCCCCTGCTTCTCTCATGCAGCTCACATCAAGGTCTCCTACACGTGGTTCCTGAATGGAAGATCATTTCCTTCAATAAGCATTAGATCTACAAATTCTTTAATGCCTCTCTATATTTCTGGTTCCCCAGTTAGTTGTGTGGCCTCTTGTTCTTGATTCCTTAATTGATTTGAACACACAAATAGTTTCATCTTGCTCTTGATCTCTATAATGTGTGTGTGTGTGTGACTGTTGTGAGGAGGAAGATGGATTCAGAGAGCAATGGTTACAGCATTTGATCAGTCTAACTCCTGACCCAAAGTCTTGGATTGAGGTTTATTGTCTAAATACTTATAGGTCTTGAATCCATGGGTGACAGGATCCATACATTTCTTGGATTTCTACTTCCAGCACATTGACCAAAGCACAGATGCTTACTGAATGAATGAGTATTTGAGTATATCTGTGTAGTCTTTCTTTCAAAAACATAGACACACAAGGAATATTCACACTTCTTTTCCTGATGTTTACTGACAAAAGTTAAAAGTGCAAGCGTATTTTAATGATAACATACCAAGATGGAAGCAATAAAGGGAATATATTCAAGAAATAATAAATAAAGTATCAAAAGCAAATTTGACTTCAGGATTCATAGCAACTGTCAGGTATATAGCTCAGTAAAAGAGAAATATTACTTTTATTATGTAAGTGTTTGCATTCATTGTTTTACATCCAGCAGGAAGATATGGTACCACATGAGTTAAGGACTCAGACCCAAAAGTCATTTATATACATGAATATTAATTTAAAATATACACACTCAAGAGTTTAGAAGAAAATTTACCAAAAATTAATATAATTTAATATAAAAAAGAAAGAAGTTGTCTATATTCTGTTGAATGGGTTGTCCCACATGGTACAGTCACAAGAATTGTGAGTTAGAGTGCTGCAAATTATCTACAACCTTTACCACCCAAGACTGGACTGGTTGTGGTTTAGCGATCTCCTCTTTCCATTAGTGAAAGAAGAGAGGTGGAAAGTACATTTTATCAATTTATTATTATTATTTCTTGTAGGTTTTGGAGGAAAATTATCAACAAATATTTACTTTGTAGTTATAAGGCTTTGTGTTAAGCATTGTGAAGTATTTATGGAACAGTACAGTATACAGCCTATGTCTTCAAGAAGTAAGACAGAACTCTGCACTCATTTACACAGAGACTAGCTACAATACAAACATTATGAGGAACAAGCGGACATGTGGAAAGATAAGAATTTTATAAGACTGTGATAAACAGAAGCATTTTGTGGTGAGTCACTTCTAACCATATTCATCATGTATTTATTGAACTATCTATTCTGTCTTAGCTCCAGACTTACAGAGATTACTAACGCAAAATTCCTCAATTTTACAAGTATATAATATAGTAGAGTGAGAGAATTTAGCCTCATGAGTTCTGTGAAATGTGGCAGGATTTATAATGTTCAAATTTCTGAGAAGAAGAGGAAAGGTGGTCAAGACTGTATGAATATAAGAGATGGAGTAGCTAGCAAATGTTTATATAGGTTAAATTCTCTGAACAGTATGTTGAAATAACACAAAAATTAAAGTGTGTGTGCATCAGACACGCTAAAACAGGGATATTCAAAGGTAGTGTGTTTGTTTGATTTTGACACATAAGCAGAGGTATCTACATACTAGCAAAAGTCTAAAACCAGTTTAGATGGGATAGTTTAGATGGGATAAATAGTCTGATGAAAAATGTAGATCCTTAAGCCTTGAGAGAGGCAGCATTGACCCCTGTAATTGGTTTGCAAGATGCCCACAGCAAATTTTGTGTCCTACAGATCTAAGTTGCCAAAGCTTGTTTTTTTGGTGTTTTTGTTTTTTTTTTTTTTGGTTTGCTTTTTTTTCTTTTTAAACAGATATAAACCCCTTCTCCTTTACACTGAATTTTGATTAGCTGGGCTTTACCTAGAGTTATGGCATACACTCAGCTTGACCATTGTCTAAATTTCTACATTCAAAAAAAAAACTATGTCAACAGTCTGAAATAGTGAAGATGTTTGGACATGTTTTATGAAAGGTTTGAAATTATATTTTATTTAAAAATTTGAAAAAATCACCAAATACACCAAAGGTACACTTGAGCCCCACAGTGAACTCAGAAGCTCATTGAGAGTCTCTCTGAACCATGGGAATTCTGATTAGATAGCATCTTTTGGGTAATATTATCTCCCAACATGAAAGTGAAACTTGCGATTTGAGGGTTGGATCAAAAAACACATCAATTTTATATGGTAAATGTAAAATATCATTAATTGGATATTTAACCTTTGCCCACACCAATCCATCCGAGTAACACACCTCAACTTCTTTTTCTTCATCCACATCATTTCCTTATTAGCATAGGTGAAACAGACCACTACCTTTGTCAAAGAAAGTTTCATACCCTAAATTATGTTTCAATGTTAGGTATGTTAGCCTAAAATATAATAAAGACAAAATTTGTCTTTTTTTATAATATGTATATAAACAAGAAAGAGGGATTTCAAGCATTCCACCCACTATTTTAGCAGGCTCCTACGACGTAGTGGTATGATTCCTTCTTGTTGTCTGTTGTCACTCACCAGTCTTCCAGGATCTGAGACACGAAAGGCTATAAATAAATGTTTGTTGATTTTTATTGCAAATTGCAAGTTAGTTAAAACAATTAACTATTAATTAGTTTATAATTGATAAATACTGAATTATGTGTATGAGATCTAATTTTATGCATTTACCATTAGTTTAAAAATATGCATTAGGATATATTAATGAAATCAAACTTTCAAAAGTATTGTAAACAATACTTATCACAATATTTTAGAATCTAAAATAATTTTATATATTTTTAATGTGAACATTTAAAAATAAAATATAATATTTACTTTTGATATTATTATTAAATGTGAGGCTGCTTATTTTCACTTAACTAATGTTTACTGATTATAAATTAGCTTAATTTTTCCCATCTCATGTTTCATTTTTACATTCTCAACCATTTATTGTTCTCCAAACATACTCCGAGATGTTCCACGTTAGTTATTTTGCTTATATACTTTCTCAGAATTGGTATGCCACCCCACTAATTTGCGTCTGTATCAATGCAAATCTATCCATCTTAAGACAAATCAGAAATTCCTGCTTCTTCATAAAGTTATTTCTGACTTATTGAGTAAAATTCAATGTCTCATTTCACTAAATCCCCATTGAACTTAATTTATATTTCTTCTCATTATCTACTTATATACAGTCATGCCAACATGGCTGATTTTGATTTTATGGCTTCCTCAGCCTGCAAGATTCTTGAGAGAAATAACTCTGTGTTAGTAACATTTGTCCTCCCTGCATTCAGCACCACATTGACTTGTGTATCACAGACAGTTAATAACATATGTACTTATTTATCCCTAGCTTTGTTTCAAACTATATTTGAGAAATAGTTCACCAAATTGCTTAGCTTAATTAAACTTAATTGAGAATAAAGTTATCAGATGTAATAATCTGTTCTCTGGGAAAAATTGTAATTGCTTTTACAAATGCTCTAAAAATTAAACATGTTTTTCAGTTATGTTTTAATAGGCATACTTCTGACCCAAAATATGACAGCTTTTTCTTCTTTTAAATAAACAAAAATTTATACCTTTTAGCTGAAGATTTGCTTGATATGTATATACAAACACTGTCTTGACACGTATGCTGTAAAGGTTCATAAAAATAAAATCCAACATTCTACAGCCCATGCTAGTTAAACACTGTAATTAAAATTCCAGAGAGCACCAACAGAAGTAAAAGCAATTTTTAGCTATTCTGTTTGAACGTTATGGAAGAAAATAGTTACTGCAAATAAAGCAGGCAAATTGACTATTTGGCAGACTAGAATAGTTTTGTACCAAATTGCAATGAACATCAATGTATTACAATTTTGTCAATGATGTCATTCGAATAGCAATAGAGATATTTTTTTTTTGCAGAAATAGGTAGATTTTGTTGTTTTTAGTAAGTATTTTAAAGAACATTGTGCTTCCACAGAGAAAGGCTGTTTTTTTCCAGAAGCTATCTAGAGGATGTAGTCAGGTGTGTCCGGTTTAATGAGGCTGTCCATGCATATTACATCTTGCGTCAAAAAAAGAAAATAATAATTTAATGTTACTTAGTTATGTGATAACAGTCTGGTAACAGAAATGACAGCAGTAGTTGAATGTATTTGAAATGGTAAACACATGGCCACAATTATGTAATTAGCATACATTTATTCTAAGTTTGTGAATTCGAGAAACCAGTATAAAACCATTTGCATGATTAAATGTTTTGAAAAGTTCAATTCCTAAGATTTGTTTTAGCCATGACCATGAGAAGAAATAACATCTAGATCTGACCATAACAGACCCCATATTGGGTCTCCATGTGGATCTTCTTGCAAACAATCCAGAGCTCTTATATGTTTAAGTGCATTGATTATATATGGATATTCTACTCCCTGCTGGAATCTTCCCTCTGTCTAGCACTTACCCACCCCTGATCCTGTCCACACTCAGAGTGCTGTTATTCTCCCCAGTCATCACCACCATCAGCTTTCAGTAGGGGATGTCTATACTCTTTGAAATAGTTCTTATGCTATTCAATTACAAGGACATGAAGAATCATTATGCAGAACTATTATTTTCAATATTAAAGTTTTTCCTTCAGGAAATGTCTATATAATTATGATGAGGATGTTGTGATATAAAATGACTCATATGTCATTCTAGGAGAGTAGTGTTAAATTATTTAGATTTTTAGATTATCTCAGAAACAAGAAAGTATCTTCTATAAGTGACCTAGGCATCATCAGATCTCTACCTATATTTGTCTATTTAATCTGCTTGATTTAACTGACTAGGATCAAAAGATGCTAGCTTTCAGGGTCTCTATACTACCAAAGCCAAACATCTAAAGCAAAATGGAATCAAAAATCATTTTAAAAGGAAAATAACTAAGCCAGATTTTCATGTAGATAAATGCAGCACATGGTGATTATTTTTCTCATTTAACCAAGCTGCTTTGTAATGAGAAAGAATTCCCACTATTTCCAAAAGAATATTCCTAATAGCAATCAAGCTTGCCACCCTGCTTCAAATGGGGACTCAGGCAGCCCACCTATATTTGGTCCAGTGCATTATCTGTGAACAGGGAAAAGCTGTGCAGGTAATTTATATGTGATGTGTACCCCAGGTCATGTGCCTATCCCCAATATGAAGCTCAGTGCTGTTGTGGCAAGCATTGAATGAAAAACAGAATACCATTTTATATTCTTTCCAGTTTCTGCTTTGTGCCAGCCTTACTTGACAATCATCTTTCCATACTTAAGTCTGTCTAAGTTCTTGCAATACAACTTAAACCTGTTTATTCATTTTACCCCTAGGAACACAATTCACAGACAGAAAGAAAAAAACAAAACGATTTAAGTATGTCTAAAATTTTGAGAAATACCATAACTTACTTCTACATCAAACATACCAAAAGGTATGGAGAATCAAATTTTTGTCCTGTTACTCTATGAAATATAATTATTATTAAGGAAAATTTAAATGTGTATTTCAGTATTCTAATCCAGAATAATGTCACCAAAATATAATCTCTATAACAAAACACACTTTCCAACATGCTGTGATTATAAATCTGAAATTCTGAAATTCTAATGCATAAAACTATTTTAAAGGATTACAAGCCATAAAAGAAAATTACTAATTTTAAAGTGAAGAATTTTTAATAGCAGCAACTTCATGATGTCTCCTTTTGAACATCTCAAAATATTTAAGGGCATTTTCATCCTAGGAAAATGTTTCTGAAACTATTCAATTGGTCTTGTAAATTTAGACACTAATGAATATTCAGGTGAAATATGTTTTTTTTTCTATCATTAAGAAATGTGATGACTATAGACCATATAAGCAATAGGAGTCGTAGACAAGTTATCTTCCTAACTTCAAATTTTATATTTCTGATTCTATAATAGTAATAACTCAAATAATTCAGTACGTGTGTGTGTATATATATATAAATATGTATATGTGGATGTGTATATATTTATATATAATAATGGGAACATATTTTAATATAAAAAATTTAAATATAAGCAATTTGCTGTTTCTTCAAGGATCATCGTGTATAAAAATGGAAGGCACAAAAAGTTTGTTGCACTTGATATCCAGCAGAGAAATATTGAAATAAATCAAAGAATAGAAATCCTCTATTTCTATTCTTATTTTGGCAATGTCTTCTCTTCATTGAAGCTAACTCCATGTCAGAAATTTTATCTAAGTTTTCTAAAAATTACCATTATAGTTCTACATAGTGGACAATATCATTATTTTTTACAGACGAGGAATAATCCCATAATTCTACAGCAAATAAGTGGCAGAGTCTGGGATGTAATATATATTTTTCTGACAATAAAGCTCACCTTCTTTTATCCTTTCACATTACTTCTCTGCTAACTTTGCCAGCAAGGACAAAAGACTCTTCCAGCACCACAACTAATCACCTACAATCCATACCTGACAATTAAACAAAATTCTTTCTTTACTACAAGCTCTCTTGTGGGTGAAGTATCATAGTCACTGGTTTCTCTTCAGAGCTTGTTATAGTATCTATTACAGAATATTTAATAATTTTGAAAAAGCAAACAAATAGTTTCATTCATTCTGTGTAAACTCCATAGGAATTAGTTAATTCTCTGCAAAATTCTAATTTTAATGAGAAATTTAGAAGTATGGTGAGAATTAACATCCCTAATTTTAAATGCAATAATGAAGAAAAAGGTAATTAACATTCTTAAGGCAAAGCTATACACTCAGGGTAAAGCTATTAACTGATACACTCAAAATAACATTTCAGAGGTTTTGCATTGCTGGACAGGATAGAAGAGGAGACAAAGGGATGAGTGATTACTGTGATTTGGCAGTAAAATATTTGTTTTACTGTCATATTTTATCCTCTACTCCTCCTTCTGTTTTTTTCTAGATCTACCAATCTAGATAGCGCATACAGGACACCCATTCAAATGCCAGGTAATACAAGCCAATCTTTAGATTATCAGCTTTGGATTTATATTATTACTACAGTATACAGGACGGTTGGTTTATGATAGTTTGTCTTTCTATCCTATGTCCCTTTCTAAATCCTATGTCCCTTTCTGTAAGATTTTGTCTAACATGCCTTTCCACGTGATATGCTGCCAGAAAGACATTTTATCTCCTTTGGTGAACCGATCAAAAGCTTAGACTCAAAAATGCTGAAATTGCTTCGTTTATCTGTCAGGACATTCAAACCTCTCTAAGGCCAGAAGCCAAAAGAGGGTTTGAAAGGGAAAATGGTGTCAGAAATAGATCAACTTGACAGGATTTGCAACATTAAATCTCTCAGTTGTTGCAGAAAGGTCTAGAGTCTGTGAACCCCACTTAGTATCGTAGCAGAAAGCACTAGAAAATGCACATGGTGACAGCAATCTGTGAGAAAACCAATCTATTTTGTCACTGAAAATCAATCATGTATCTCTTGCTTTTATGTCTTACACACATTTGTTCATAAATCACATATGATTAATTGAGCCATGCAACCATATAAGGAAGGGGTTTTGCAAAAATCTGGCCACTGGTTGCAGGGTCACCACTCTTCTTCCAGTTTCCATCCAACCACTTTAAATCTCTTTGTATCATCACATGTGGGCAGCTGCGAAGTGAGCGTCAAATGAGGCCTTCCAATCAGAGTACAGGATTGCAGAGGAAGGGCACCCTCACGAAATCACTCCACATCTAACCTCAGGGCCTCATTGAACTCCTCCATTTAATATATTTACTTAACAACAATCAAATACTACTTATGCACAACACTCTTCTCAAATATTTTATATCTCCCCTCTCAAAGAAGCCTATTTTAACATGAGTGTAATCTTTCCAAGAGAACTAATTTATTACATGTATAAAAATAGTTTAATTTGTATATTACTTCAATAATTTCTATTTGAAAAGGTGAATTCATCACATTCTGGGATTTTTTGGTGGAAAAATATGTTATAAAATATTAAATATTTTAATAGCAATTAGACTTTTCAGATTTTCTTTTTAGTCAATTTTATTTCAAGTTCCAATTATTAAGAAATTTATTTCTTCCAATGTTACTGATTTAAATATTTTCAAAATAGACTTATTATTTTATTTTTATTTTTAAATTTTTATATTAAAAAATTAAATTAACACCAAGTAATTGAACGTATTTATGGGGTACATAGGAATGTTATCATACATATTATATACAGTTTTCAGATCAGGGAAATCAACATGTCCAATATCACAAATATTTTTTATTTTTTGGGGTGTTGGGAACATTCAATATCCTCCCTCTGGCTACATGAAACTATATAATATATAGTCATTCCACAGTGCTAAAAAACATTACAGCTTAATCCTTCTATCTAGCTATAATTGCGTGTCATTTTAATGTCTGAGATCTGCCATGATATTTTTTGCTTTGCTACCGATAATAGTAATACGTATTTTCTATCTTTATTTTCTGTGAACAGATTTACTAGATTTATCTTGTTTTAAAATGTTTAATTTTTCCTCATTCTAGCTTTGTCTTTACTGATTTTATTATATAGTTTTTATTTCATTATGGCTTTTTTGTTAATATTTTCTTTTTCTGTTTTTGAGGGGATGCATATGACATTCCTTTTCTACTTCCTTGAAATATGATCTTAGAGAATTGAGATTCATACTTCTCTTCATATATATATATTTCATATATATATATGGAAGCTGGTATATGAAGTATATATATACTTCATATATATATACTTCTCTTCCAATACATATATATTTATATATATACGTGTGTATATATATATATGGCTCTGTAAAAACTTAAATAAAATAGTATTCTGATATGTAATTCAGTAATACTAAAATTTTCAAGTATTTAGCCAGACTTTTGAAAGCATTTATTCGGGGTTTTAAAAGGTAAACATTGAAGAGCTTATTTCAGTATTTTGATGTTATTTCTATAGTAAAGGATTAGGGTACAAAGGTATTTTGTAAATATTTTTCAACATAAAGACATATTTAATATATACTGCCTTGTATCTGTAAGAATAAAAACTTAATTTCTCAACTGATTTTTACCATTTAAATGACATTTGTCCATTTACATTTTTGAAGTAAATATACATGAAATTTGTATACATGAAGATAGAAGTTCATATTTAATCTTCCGATACTTTGTCCCTGAATTAATCAGCCCATTTATTATTTCAAAATGTTGGTATTAAATCTGAAATATCACTGACACCGTTTCTTTGAGAGAGACCATCAAAGCATTATAGGAATTATTAAAAACTGTGGGACAATTAAATAGGGAGGTGGTAAATATTTCAGCAAGCAACTGTAACCAGAAGAGTTAAAATGTATGCTGATATTCAATTTATTTCTTTTTCTTCTCAATCACTTGCTGTTGTAAATTGCCTGCCACATCACTTCTAATGCTACTCAGTAGTTAAAGATTTGTGGCCTGGCACAGTGGCTCACACCTGTAATCCGAATGCTTTGGGAGGCCAAGGCAGGAGGATTACTTAAGCCTGGTATTTAGAGACCAGCCTGGGCAACATAGGAGAATAGGGTCTTTATAAAAAATTTTTTTTAAGTTTCTGGGCATTATGGCACTGGCCTGTAGTTCCAGCTACTCAGGAGGCTGAGGTGGGAGGATCACTTGTGCCTGGGAGGTTGATGCTGCAGTGAGCCATGATTGCTCCACTGCATTCCAGCCTGGATAACAAAGCAAGACTGTCTCTCAAAAACAACAACAAAAAGAAATATTTATCACCCATGGGTTAACATTTATCTCTTTTTTCACCTAAGTTTTAAATACTATTTGATGATTATTGTGATTTAGTTTTTGCATTTTATAACCTATTATAGTAAAATGTACTGTTGTGATATTTGTTGATGTTCTTTACATTTAAGGTTTTAGCAACATATTCAAAAGAAAATTGTTAAACGAAATTTGCTCTTTGTTTGCTAGCTTATAATGTTCTTTCTTATATTCAGAATTAGATTAACTCTTCATATATTTTGTACTTTAATTTTTCTACAATCTCAAATATTTTACACAATTGTTTGCCATGAAACATATATTTAGAACATCAGCTAAATGTGAATCTGTTCTTAAGCAAATTACTGATAATGGATTGAGTTTGTGATTTTCAGGGAAAATGGATTCCTTTACACATAGTAGTAATGTTGGAATTTTGGAGGTCTCTATGAGAGGAAAAACTACTGCAATTCCATTCCTTAAAATAATATTGCTTGCAGTATATGCAAATAATTGAAAATTTTTCCAAAGGGTAGCATGGTCCCAGCAAGCCTGGGTGTGTACTCCTTATCTTAGCTTGTGTTCTCCAGAAAACAGAGTCTGAAGCAAAGCCTTGTCTGTTACATCTGTATTAGGAAACACAATCTCAGTAGTGAGGGAGAAGAGTTATGAGGCAGAAAAGGAGAGAGCCAATACAATACCAAAGGGATGGGAGTTGTTTAATCCTAGACAAGTACGTGTAAGAATCCATATGATGTATTGCATATCAGATACATCTGCCAGAGTGGAGGTGTGGATGATGGTGAGGAAGAAGAAAGAATGCTTATTGGTCAAAGATTTACTCTGTATTTCTGGATTACATGTGCTTTTCTTATCTGGTGAGTATGCAGTGTTTCATGCCTTGGTAAGAGCAAAAAAATTTTTTTTAAAGATTTGGATAAAATAAGTGCTTTTTATAAGAATGAAACTAGGACTCTGCAGTGTGCTAACCTAAAATTATCAAGGCCCTTGGAGGGATGACTGCTTCAGTAGAGAATGACTATAGCAGAACAAGTTGTAGGCATGAGGTTGGGGTCAGGCAAGAGTCACTTGTCTCTTTTGCAAAATTTAAGGGTGCATCAAAAACTCAATAATAGAAATAAATAGCATTTAACATGATACTTAAAAATAAAATTAATGCAAAATCAATAAATATAATATAGTTTAAACTAAAGACGAGCTGTTATTTGTTAGATTAACTACTTTGAGTCATGCAAAAAAAAAAAAAAAGCAGCAGTTTGCAATGATCCAACAGTTCCTGACTAATACAGTCATCAGGATTTTTGCAGGGTAATTTGAAGAGGGTTGAAAATTGCCTGCAAACAGATGAGGTAATTTGAGGCTTGACATATAGTCTTTTTTTTTTATTGTAGAGCTCTCAGTAACTTTTGCCATTTGGTTCAAAATAAGGAAAAATATTTTGATAAGTATCTATATGACTGCACATTTTTCCTTTTGTCACAGGTTCCAATATGACTCTACCTGGCCTGAACAAAAAAAAAAAATAGTGTAGTCACAGGTGAGAACAATGAGATCTGAGGTGCTGCACATAAACTGTCTATAGCTCAACATGTCCACCTAATGTGTATTAGACCATCACGGCATCACTTTCTGTCATTTGAAATACAAAAGTAATACAACTCTTTCTCTGTGGCATGTACTATCTCAAATTACTTTAGAAATGATTCAATGTTGTGTTTTTGTCATCTAAGAGTATTTGAGAAAATGTCTACTCTTATATGCTTTCATCAAGGAAAAGCTTAATTTGAATTTAAAGATAAATTATCCTATACTTGATTTAAAGAACAAGTGTTTCCTTGTCACCTTTTGTTCCAGCATACCTACATCAGCTGTCTTTAGGTTATCTTCTTTGACACCCATGAAAAAATTAAAATGTACAGATGATGTTGTATTGCTTTGATTCTGTCACATATGCCTATGTTTTCTTCTCAGATAGTTTTACATTATCAGATAAGAAAACCTTGAAATTAAGTAAGTGTAGTAAAGGATGTGAAATATGACTTCCCTCTTTTCTACAGGTTTCAACAGCCTGAGCCAAGAAATAAACAATGAGTGCCATTTACCTATACATCCTAGAGTTAACTCTGAACAAGCTCCAATAGTATTAAGCTGCTGTTTAATAAATAGCCACATGAAAGATTATACATGAGAGGAGAGACAGTGGAGAGTGACAACATCTTTAGAGAGAGCTAACTGAGGGCTATGGCACGCCCTTTCTACTCCCTTTGGGGAAAAAAAAGGAGGATGCAGGCTGACCTCCACCCAAGTGTGCCAGGTATAAATGTATTGCCAAATCCATCCTTATTTGCCTAGTCTTGTGATAACTGAGCTGGGCCCTGCAGATATTCCTTCTTTGCCAGATTGTATAATGAAAGCATTTTCAATGAAAGGTGATGGATGAACACTGTATGAAGAAGATAATTTCCTTACTGTTTAAAAGAGTTTGCTTGCTTGCTTGTTTTCCTTCTGTCTCTTATGGCACAATGAAAATGTTACCTCATCAGCAAGCGGGGCCTCATCAATGGGTGGCTTCCCTGACAGTGCTATGCAAGAGACCCAGTGGTACAAACGCTCCATCTGGTTTTGCCATTATCTTAGCAGGTAAATCCTAGTCAATATAGATGACATTCCCATCAGAGAGCTTCATAGTCCCTCTTGCAGGCACAAACTTCCTAGTGAGTGTCTCTTGTATTCCAGCGAAAAGCTGCCCAGTGTGTTTCCTTCCCACTGTCCCTGGTTTATGGCACCTCAACAAAGTTCTCCACCATGAGTGGGCTCCAAGCACATATTCTCCAAGTCCTGAATATATTTTCCATGATTGGATCTTTCTTCTATATTTGTTCTGTAAGCCCTAGAGTTGGTGGATGCTTCTTATATCTGCTATACCTATAACTTTTACAGTTCTATTTATCTTCTTAATAGGCAATCCCCTGCTACTAGTTAATTTCTTGAATAAAAATTCTCCTTCACATTATCAGTGTAGTTTCTGCCTGCTGACTGACATACGAAGTACACAAGACTTTAGGAAAACATCCTTGATTACTCTGTTGTATATTTTCTTGAATCAATCACTTTCTAGCATAATAGATAATTTGCTTATGATGTGGTCATGGATAGCTGCAGTTTAGAACCTCTTTTTCTTTTTTCTCTGTCTTTATCAAATCCTTGCAATAGGGACTGGTTCTACTGCATTAAGTATGTATCCTAAATCACATGGCTTTTTCCTGTGTGTTTTACTTGCTTCACTTTCTTTGGGGAGACCTAGAATAATTTTTGTTCACTATGTTCTGCTTCCATATAATTGCATTTCTTCCACCAGATGCTTTTGTTTATCATGATATATGAAGACGATTGCAACTAGCAAATATTTTTCCACTTCTGCCTACCCTGAGGAGACATTAGTGAGGTGGGCTAGCAGCATCATTACAATGTTGAATAGGAGTGGTGGAAACAGACATCTTTGTCTTGATTCCAGTGTTAGAGAGAAAGCATTCAGTCTTATTATTAAGTTTGATGTGAGCTACAAGTTCTCATAGATGCATTTTATCAGTTTGAACAAGTTTCCAAAGTATTCTTAGTTTATTGAGAGATTTTTGTTGTTGATGCTGTTTGTGGTTTTTAATTATGAAATACTATTAAATTTTGTCCAAAGCTTTCTACCTATTTAGATCATCATATGGATTTTTGTTCTTTGTCTTTGGATATGCTGAATCACATCAATTGATTTTCAAAGGCTCAACTTTTCTTCTTTGGATAAACCCTACTTGATCACTATGTATTATCTTTCTTATGTATTTCATATATATTAAAATTTTCTTAATGACTCTTCCCTTTACATTACTGAGTGATACTGTTTTCTTGATATTTGTTTCTTTGGTTTTGCTATCTGGATAATGCTGACTTCATAAAATGAACTGGTGATTTTTTTCTCCTCCTCCAGCTATTGAAATTTTTTGTCAGAAATTAACATTAGTTTTGTCTTCACCAGTGAAGCCATCTTGATCTCAGATTTACTTATGAAAAGTTTTTTTAGAATTATTCACTGACACATTTTACCTTATATAAGACAAAACAAAAGGGACTTTCTATACAGTAATTTAGTCCAAATGAATACGTAAAAAACACTAACAAAAATGCTTACATAGAAAAATATAGAGTATAAATGTATTTTTCTTTGTAATTCTTTTCCTGTATCATTGAAATAAAAACTGCATAAAGATATAATTATGAAACATTGTTTATGTGTTTATATATATAAATATATTAGATATAAATTATATGTATTATATAAATATACAAAAATGAAACTTGTATGACAATAATAGCACTAAGTAGTGGAAAGAAAATAGAGCTAAACAGAAGTAAAATTTTTTAGTAATATTGAAATTAATTTGGTATTAATCTGAAGTAGGTTGTTATAAATTAAGTTGTAAATTTTAAACCCCAGAATGAACTTTAAGAAATTAACTCAAAAAATAGGTAGTAAAAGAAATAACAAGGGAATTAAAATGGCTCACCAGAAAATACTTAATGCAGATGAAAGAAATAATGGAAGAAAAGAAAAATAAAATAAGAAAAACATAGAAATAAACCAAAATAAATCCTACCTAAATAAATAAAATAAACCCTATCTTAACAGTAATTATATTGGATGCCAATGGAATAAACTCCCATCAAAAGGCACAGACTGCAGAATGCAGGGAAAGAAAACAGGATCCAACTATACTCTATCTACAAGAAACACTTTAGTCTCAAAAAAAAAAAAAACTACCAATATATTTTAAAGCGCTAAAATAATACAGAGTATTTGCTTTTACCATAATGAATTAAAATAAAAATCAACAAAAAGAAGATGATTTGTAAATTCATGTATATGTGCAAATTAAACAACATCATCCTAAATAATCAATGGGCCATATAAAAAGGTCAAAAGAGGAAATATAAATACTTTGACATATGATACAAATCCAGGAGCATATAAAAATAATTAAATACCATGTCCAAGTAGGATTTGTTCCCAGGTTACAAACTTGGTTCAACAAGTGAAAATCAATCAAATACAGCAAATAAAATAAAGGATATCAATCACATGATAAACTCTACAGATCCTGGAAAAGCATTTGACAAAATCCAACATCCTTATATGATGAAAACTCTCAACAAGCTAAAAACAAAAGAACTTTCTAAACTTAAAAATTGTTATCTATTTTAAAAACAGCTAAAATCATACTTAATGAAGAAAGACTGAAAACCTTTTCCCTGAGACCATGATTGAGACAAAGATGTTGACTGTTAACATTTCTTTCACCATTGCAAAACAGAGAAATTAGGCAAAACCATGAAAGACATATAGAGTGAAAAAGAAAAAGCAACCTATCTCTACTTTTGGGTGATAGAATTATTTATATTAAATTTTTTTTTAAATATCCACCAAAGAAAATCGTAATGGAAATAATAAACAAGTTAAGCATAGTACAGGATACAAAATCATTATGCAAAAGTCACTATCATTTCCATACACTAGAAATAAACAATCTGAAAAGGAATTCGAGACCAGAGGCCAACATGGTGAAATCCCATCTCTACTAAAAATACAAAAATTAGCCAGGCGTGATGGTGCACACCTGTAGTCCAAGATACTTGGGAGGCTGAGGCAGGAGAATCGCTTGAACCTGGGAGGTGGAGGTTACAGTGAGACGAAATCGCGGCACTGTACTTCAGCCTGAGCTACAGAGTGATACTCTGTCTCAAAAAAAAAAAAGAATATTTACAATAAAATCAAAGAGGTAAAACACTTAAGAATAAAGTTATCAAAAAAGGTGTAGAACTTATACACTAAGAACTGCAAAATATTATTAAAATTAATTAAAGATGACCTAAGTAAGTGAAATGATATCCCATTTTCTTGGGTTGGGAGATTCAATACTGCTAAGATAACAAGTCTCTGAAATGGTCTATAGATTCTGTGCAATCTCTATCAAATTTGTAGTACCATCTTGTGTAGAAACTGAAAAGAAAGCTAGTCCTAAAATTCATATGAAAATGCAAAAAAACAGGAAGAGCCAAAACAACCATGAAAAGGAAGAAAAAGCTAAAAGACTCACACTTCTGATTTCAAAACTTACAACAAAGCTACAGTAATCAAAAGCATTGGGCACTGCCAAAAAGACAGAGATAGAGACCAATGGCATTTAGAGTCCAAAAACAAACCCTTACATTCATGGTCATTTTTATGATAACAAAATTTTGACAAGAGCATCAAGACAATTCAATAAGAAAAGATAGACTTTAACAAATGGTGCTTAGAATACTAGATATCCTCATGCAAAAAAATGAAATCGGACCCCTATCAACACAAAAAATAAAATGTAATAGCTAAATCTATACACGTCTTAGAAAAAAAAATAGGAATGTATTTTTATAACCTTGGATTTAGCAGTTGTTCCTTAGATATCCCCAAAAGCACAAGTGAAAAAAGAAGAAGAGATTATTTAGACTTCATCAATTTAAAATCTTCTGTGCTTCAAAGGAAATCATCAATAAAATAAAAGTACAATCCACAGAGTAGGAGAAAATGTTTACAAATCATATATCTGCTCTGGTGGTAGTTTCTTTTGCTGTGCAGAAGCACATGAAAAATGCTCATCATCACTGGCCATCAGAGAAATGCAAATCAAAACCACAATGAGATACCATCTCACACCAGTTAGAATGGAGATCATTAAAAAGTCAGGAAACAACAGGTGCTAGAGAGGATGTGGAGAAATAGGAACACTTTTACACTGTTGGTGGGACTGTAAACTAGTTCAACCATCGTGGAAGTCAGTGTAGCGATTCCTCAGGGATCTAGAACTAGAAATACCATTTGACCCAGCAATCCCATTACTGGGTATATACCCAAAGGATTATAAATCATGCTGCTATAAAGACACATGCACACGTATGTTTATTGTGGCACTATTCACAATAGCAAAGACTTGGAACCAACCCAAATGTCCAACAATGATAGACTGGATTAAGAAAATGTGGCACATATATACCATAGAATACTATGCAGCATGAAAAAGGATGAGTTCATGTCCTTTGTAGGGACATGGATGAAGCTGGAAACCATGATTCTCAGCAAACTATCGCGAGGACAAAAAACCAAACACCAATGTTCTCACTCATAGGTGGGAATTGAACAATGAGAACACTTGGACACAGGAAGGGGAACATCACACACTGGGGCCTGTTGTGGGGTGGGGGCAGTGGGGAGGGATAGCATTAGGAGATATACCTAATGTTAAATGACGAGTTAATGGGTGCAGCACACCAACATGGCACATGTATATATATGTAACAAACCTGAACATTGTGGACATGTACCCTAAAACTTAAAGTATAATAACAAACAAACAAACAAAAAACAAATCATATATCTGATAAGGTATTAGTATCCATCATATATTTAAAAACCCCTTATGACTCAGCAATAAAAAGACAAACTCAATTTAAAAATTGGTCATAGGGTATAAATAAGAATTTCTCCAATAAGGATACAAATTGTCAATAGGCACATGAAAAGATGCTCAACATTACTAGTCAATAGGAAAATGCAAGTTAAAAATCACAATGAGACATCATTTCACATCCACTAGATTGCTCATAATTTTTTTTAAAAAGGCAATAACAAGTGTTATAGAGATGTGGAGAAATTAAAACTCTCATACATTGCTAGTAGGAATGTAAATGATGCAGCCACTTTGGAAAATTCCTCAAAAAGCTAAACATAGAGTTATCATATAATAGGCCATTCTACTTGTAGGCATATAACAAAGAAAAATGAAAACATTTACATTTAAAATGTTGTAAATTAATATTTATAATATTCCTTATAATATCCCCAAGTGGAAATAACCCAAATGTCCACAACTGATAAATGGATAAACATGTTGCATAACCATTTGATAAATTATTCATCCATGCAAAAGCAATGATACAGGTTACAAAATGAATGAAACTTGAAAGCATTGTGCTAAATGAAAGAAGCCTGATACAAAAGGCCACATATTATAAAACTTAATTCATATGAAATGTCCAGAAGAAACAAGTTTATAGAGATTGAAAGTAGATTTATGTTCTTCGGAGTTGGGGAGAGGACAGAATGGGGAATGATTACTAATATAGAGTTCTTTCTATCCTTTCCTCCTACCTTCCTTCATTTTCTTCTTCTGATCCATAATATTTGTTTAGAACTTAAAATTTACCAGGTATTCATTTCGTAAGGTATTGAGAATACAGTGGAAAAATACATTGTCTTCAGGTTTGAGAAACTTAGAGTCTAATAAAGGAGTAACTTCTATTAACCTTGGCCTTGGTAATTTATCATCAGCCTGAAAAGCCCCTTAGAAATGAATCAACTAAATACTGAATTGCATAGTGATTCTCTACTTTTCTAGTTATTTGCTACCGCAATAATTTAAATATCTGCACCCTCCACAAACAGTGGCCTCTTAGCTTCTAGATTAGACCTTTATTTATATACCAATCTATTCAAAATTATTGAGCACCCAATATAATTTAGGCTCTATGCCAGGCATTGGGTGAAGGATACTGTTCTGTAGAAGCTATGCAAAGTATAGGATGTAGAAAGTTAAAGAAATATATACTATAAAAAATATATGCTATGCACACAAATATCTCACCAAAACAAAAACCATGCCATACTATAAAAAAAGTATTGATGAATTATGATTTAAGAGCTAATTTTCACCTTAGTAGTTGAGTATCATTATTTTATTATCTGATATCTATATTGCCATTGGGAAAGCCTGCAATCAGTAAAAATATTCACTTGCAGATATAAAAATCTCTACAGAACTTTCTACCCAAAAACAAGATAATATACATTCTACTCATTGACACATGGCGAATACTCTGAAATCAACCACATAATTGGACATAAAATAATCCTCAGCATATGCAAAAGAATCAAAATTATATTAATACCAAACACACACTTGGACAATAGCATAATAAAAAAAATCAAGACTAAAAACAATTTACTCAAAACCATACAATTACATAGAAATATTAAACAACAGACTCCTAAATGCCTTTGGGGTGAATAATGAAATTAAGACAGACATCAGGAAGTTATTTGATACTAATGAGAATAAAGATATAGCTTACCAGAATCTCTGGGACACATCTGAGGCAGTTTTTAGAGGGAAATTCATAGCACTAAATGCCCACATGGAAAAGTTAGAAAGATCTCAAATTAACAATCTAACATCGTAACTGAAAGAACTGGAGAAATAAGAGCAAATCAAACCTAAAGCTAGCAGAAGACAGGGAATAATCAAAATCAGAGATGAACTGAAGAAAATTGAGACCTGAAAATCCATTCAAAAGATCAACAAATCCAAAAGTTGGTTTTTCAAAAAAATAATAATAATAAGATAGACCACTAGCTAGACTAATGAAGAAAAGAGAGAAGATCCAGAAAAACACAATTAGAAATGACAAAAATAATGTTACCACTGACCCCACAGAAATAAAAATAGTCATCAGAAACTACTATGAACAACTCTACACAAAAAAACTGGAAAACCAGGTAGAGATGTATGAATTCCTGGACGCATACACTCCAACAAGACTGAACTAGGAAGCAATTGAGTCTCTGAACACACCAACAACAAGCTCTGAAACTGAATCAGAAATAAATAACCAACCAACCAAAAAAGCCCAGGACCAAAGAGATTGAAAGCTGAATTCTACTAGATGTACTTTAGAAGAGCTAGAAACATTCCTGCTGAAATTATTCCAAAAAATTGAGAAGGAGGGACCCGTTCCCAACTCATTCTGTGAGGTCAACATCATCCTGATACCAAAAGCTGGCACAGACACAACAATAGCAACAACAAAATCTTCAGGCCAATATTTTTGATGAACATTGATGCAAAAATCCTCAACAAAATACTGGCAAACCAAATCCAGCAGCACATCAAAAAGCTAAATTGTCCACAATCAAGTAGGTTTCATTCCTGAGATGCAAAGTTGGTTCAACATATGCAAATTAATAAATGTGAATCATCACATAAAAGAGCTAAAGAAAAAAGCCACATGCCTATCCCAATAGATGCAGACATGGCTTTTGATAAAATTTAACATCACTTTATGTTAAAAACTGTGAAAGAACATAGCTCAAAATAATAAGAGCCATCTATGACAAACCCACAGCCAACATCATACTGAATGGGAAAATGCCAGAAGCATTCCTGACACAAACAAATGGAAATAAAATCTATATTCATGGATAGGAAGAATCAATATCATTAAAATGAACATACTGCCTAAAGAAATTTATAGATTCAGTGCTATTTCCATTAAACTACCAATGACATCCTTCACAGAACTAGGAAAAACTATTTTAAAATTTACATGCAATGAAAAAGAGCCAAAATAACCAAGACAATCGTAAGCAAGAAGAACAAAGCTGGAGACATCATACTACACAATGTCAAACTATACTACAGGGCTACAGTAACCAAAACAACATGATACTGGTACAAAAATATACACATAGACCAAAGGAACAGAATAAAGAGACCAGAAATAATGCTGCATACCTATAGCCATCTGATCTTTAACAAGCTGAAAAAACAAATAATGGGGATAGGATTCCCTATGCAATAAATGGTGATGGAATAACTGGCTAGCCTTATGTGGAAGATTGAAACCAGGTCCCTTCCTCACACCATATACAAAAATCAACTCAAGATAAAGACTTAAATGTAAAACCCAAAACTATAAAAACCCTGAAAGATAACCTAGGCAATAGCATCCTAGACATAGAAATAGGCAAAGATTTTATGACAAAGACACCAAAAGCAAGCACAGAAAAAGCAAAAATTGACAAATGGGATCTAATTAAACTTAAGAGCTTCTGCACAGCAAAAGAAATTGTCAACAGAGTAAACAGACAAACTACAGAATGGGAGAACATTTCTGCAAACTGTGCATCTGACAGAGGTCTAATATTCAGCATCTATATGGAATGTAAACAAATCTAAAAGAGAAAATCAAACAAACACCCCCATTAAAGAGAGGGCAAAGAACATGAACAGACACTTCAAAAGAAGATATGCATGTGGCCAAAAAACATAAGAAAAAAGCTCAATATAATTGATCATTAGAGAAATGTAAATCAAAACCACAATAAGAAACCATTTTACACCAGTCAGAATGGCTACTATTAAAGTCAAAGAATAAGAGATACTGGTGTGGTTGCAGAGAAAAAGGAACATTTACACAGTATTGGTGGGAATGTAAATTAGTTTAAATGTTGTGGAAAGCAGTATAGCAATTCCTCAAAGAGCTAAAAACAGAACTACCATTTGACCCAACAATCTCATTACTGGGCATTTACCCAGAGGACTATAAATCATTCTATTACAAAGACAAATGCACGTGAATGTTCATTGCACAATAGTGAACACATGGAATCAACCCGAATGCCCATCAATGACAGATTGGATAAAGAAAATGTGGTACATATACACCAGGGAATACTATGCAGCCATAAAAATATAACAAGATCAGGTCTTTTGTGGGAACATGGAGGGAGCTGAAGGTCGTTATCCCTAGCAAACTAACATGGGAACAGAAAACCAAATACCACATCTTCTTAATTATAAGTGGAAGTAAAATAAGAACTCATGAACACAAAGAAGAGAAGAACAGACACCCAGACCTCCTTGAAGGTGGAGATTGGGAGGGGGAGACAATCAGAAAAAAAAAAAAAAATCTATTGGGTACTAGGCTTAGTACCTGGGTGACAAAATAATCTGTACAACAAACCCCATGACACAAGTTGACCTATATAAGAAAACTGCATGTGTATCCCCAAACAACATAAAAGTTAAAAAAAATCCTCATTTCTGCAAATCCACATAAATAGTTACATAACTCAGAATATAAAGGGCAATATCTGAACTCTGATTATTCAGCTTTCTTGTAATAAAATGAGAATAAAGTAGGTATGAGAATGACATTCTGAGAAATGAAATGGTACATATTATTTTATGGCGTTTTGGAGAATTTATCATATGCACTCTTTTACTAGTTAATTATAAACTGAAGCAGTCATCACATTGTATAGAAAATATAAACTAGTAATAGAACAGCTATTTACTCACAAGCACTATTTTCCAATTTACAAATACAGTGTATAACAATTTTCTGTTCTTTCCCATGTGAAGAAATTGTTTATAGTCCTAAACAATCTCTTTTCTGAAAGGGATTTAATTAAGAGTAGAGTAGTTTTATAAAGACACTCAGAATTGTGCTATTATTTGTATAAATAGTTAAGAACTAATGTAAAGGACGCTTCCTGCGTAGTTTGGATAATGAGAAAATAAGTCAAGTTCTAAAACGTTCTACAATGTTATGATCTATTCTGTTAAGCACAACTCTAAAAGTTGTACAGAACCAAAATAACCCAGGTCATTAAAAAGCATATTAAATTATTTTATAGAATTACATATGAAAACCATAGAAGAAATAATTTTATAGTAAATATTGGAAATCTATAATCACCATCTAAAAGTGGATATTATATATAATATATAACAACTTTACTTGTGCAAAATTTGTTTTTTATGTATTTCTGACACTTTTAAAAAGGAATTTCAAGTAAACGAAAAAGGTGACATCACCATGTTCACATAGATGGACTCTGATCAGCAAGTATAATTTCTCTTTATTCCATTACTTTCTCTGCCATCCAATTTTCCCTGGAGAGTTCTCTCTTTTTGAGCTCAAGGATATATATGTCCAAACATCCATTGGTCATATCCAAAACTGAACTGAAAAGGTAAATCTAGATACAGGTTGAGTATCCCTTATTAAAAATGCATGAGAACAGAAATGTTTTGGGTTTTAGATTTATTTTCAGATTTTGGAATATTTGAATATACATAACAAGATAATTTGGAAATGGGATCCAAGTTTAAACACAAATTTATTTATGTTTAATATATACCTTACACACATAGCCTCGTGGTAATGTTATATAACATTTTAAATAATTTTCTGCATGAAACAAAGTTTGGACTATATTTTGACTGCAACCCAACACATGAGGTCAGGTATGGAATTTTCACTAATGGTATCAGGCTGGCACTCAAAAAGTGTCACATTTTAGAGCATTTTCAAACTTAAATTTTTGGAGTAGGGATGTTCAACCTGTATAGATATTTTTATTTCCTAGGTCAAAGGAAAAAATTACTTAATCAAAGGAAAATAAATTTCAACACAGAGACTGGGTCATCTATTTTCAATGAGCTGATTTTTAAAATTTGTCAGAAAATATGCATGTTCAATGGAAAAAAATCAAAGCATAAAGACAAATAATTCATAAAAATAAAATGCAAGTTGCTAAAAATAGTGATATAAATACTAAGATATATTTAATTGATCAAATTGTTCAATACTAAAAGTAATAGCATTCGGGGTTGGAAAGGATATAAACAAGACTCCTCAGATAATATATTCCTGGTGAAAGTATAAATTGATGCAATATTTTAGAGGAAATTTAACAACAAAAGTAATCAAAAGCCTTAACACTTTATGTACCCTATGCCTGAGCAATGTCCTCTAAGAACTTATGGGGGAGGAAAAAATACAGGGATGGGCAAATAATTTGCCTAGGTTGCTCATTCCTTTGGGCTCGAATCCTGATTTGATCTCAAATGAGAAATAAGGGATATAGATTTAACTTCAACAGTAATCAAGCTATAATATTGATAAATGCTCTAGAGATGAACAAGAACTTGTTGAAAGATCTTATTTTGAAAATAAATTAGACTAATACTTGAGAAATTTCTGTGTTGAGTAACCAAATAAAAGGGTGGTGAATATGTGATATAAAAGGAATGGTCAAGTACTTGGAGAACATACAATCACAGAGATAAGAGAATGTTTCAGAAGGAAGAACAGTCAACTATCACCAATCTGACAAGGAGAGTGAGGACTAAAAATGTCCTGTCCATTCGATTTATGATATTAAAGCTATAAGGGAAGTTAGCAACAACTTGTTTGTTCAGCTACTCCCAGTAAAAATATTCTTCATGGGCTGGGCTCTGTGGCTCACGCCTGTAATCCCAGCACTTTGGGAGGCCAAAACAGGCGGATAAACTGAGGTTAGGAGTTCAAGACCAGCCTGGTCAATATGGTGAAACCCCATCTCTACTAAAAGTATAAAAATTAGCCGGGCATGGTGGCACGTGCCTGTAATCCCGGCTACTTGGGAGGCTGAGGCAGAAGAATTGCCTGAACCCAGGAAACAGAAGTTGCAGTGAGCCGAGATTACGCCATTCCACTCCAGTCTGGGTGACAAGAGCAAAAATTCATCTAAAAAAAAAAAAAATTCTTCATGGACACTGCTCTTTTTCATTATTTTCCTTTTACAATAAATTTAACTATTTTTATTCCAAATCAATTTATTTCCAACATAGGCCTTTTAATATTAATTTAGAGTTATAGTATAAGAGTCAATCACCATGGTTTGGAAGGGGCAATAGATGTTTCTTCATTCTGAAACATATGGGCATCAGTGGGATTGCTCACCTAAAGTGTGATGTCAATACCAAACCCCTGAGCTTATCCAACCCCTCAACCCATTTTACCCAGTATTATTCATCTCAAATAATTGAAACCCCTTTCAGTTCTTCAGCCCAAAAAAAAAATGCAGTCATATTTCCCTCATTTATTTTGCATTGTACACCCAATATGTCAGCAAATCCTGGAGACTCTATTTCCAAAGGTATACAGAATCTGATTTTGTATTACTCCTTACTGCTGACATTTGTTCCAAATCACTGTCTCCTCACATCTGAATTATTGAAGTAGCCTACTAATTTTTCACCCTGCATCCACCTACCTTCCCCACACTTTGTTCTTAACTCAAGAGCCATCTCTATACATTTTAAATTAGTGCTTGTTACTTCTTGGCTTAAATCTCTCTAATGATGTCTGTTCTAACAAAGAGTATTATGCAGCATTCTTACAATGACTCTCATTATCTCTCTAAACTTATCTCCTTCTACTTTCCCCTCCACTCAGCTAGCTGCACTGACAGCCTTGCTGATAATGGAGCATCCCAGGATACTTCCTTCCTCAAAGACTTTGCAGAGGATTTTTCTCTGTCATTTCTTTATAACACTATACTTTCTTTACATGTTTTCTCACAACCTTCTCATTGAGACAGTCCCTGTCCACCCTACTTACCATACTATTGTCCATCCCAGACCCAGCTTTTCCTATTCTTTCTTCACTTTTTGTTTTCAATAAAACATCATTATCTAAAGTCCTATACCTTACCTATTTCTATATCCCTCATGCACAGAATAGCATTGATGCACAATAGTTGCAAAATTAATATTTCATGAGTGAATGAATCAAATATACACTGAAATATTCATCATGTTTGGCCCCTAATGAAATATCTTGTGTTGCTTTCTGCCTGTCTTCTTCCCATTCAAGGTATTTTCTCTCCTCTCTGTTACCCTGGGAAGCAGAAATTATTCTGCTGTTTCCCACTTGTCATGGAAATTTTAGCGAGAGAGTCGGAGACCTATTACTCAGCTTATACTATATGCCCATTCTTTTAATAGGGTTTTGCAATCCTCCCTCTTTCTCTTTTTGACCCTGAAAAATATGTGACATATTGTTACTTCGATGGAGGTTTGACTTAAAAAAAAAAATAGGATGCAGATTATTTCTTTCCAGGACTCTACAATATCGCTTCTACTCTGTGTTTTTGCCCGTATGCCCTCATTTTGAGAAAAAACATTTTTTGATTCAATTTTTTCTTTTTTTCTCAAGCAAACAAACAAGCAAACAATCTATAGTTGTTTCCATACTTCTCATCTCCCTTATTTTTCTATGCCCCATACACAACAACAACAACAAAATTTAAAAGCAAAACAAACACCTAACTTTTAGCCACAAATTACATCGCAAAATTTTGCTAAACTAAATTCGAGTGTATGGTCTATTTTATAGACGGCTTCTTTTGCCCTAAACTCAGATAAAATTTTATATGTTATTATTTAGTAAAAAAAAAAGGTCATTGCAATACTCATTCAATCAATGTCAAAAAAAAATTGGAGCCTAGGAAATGCTGTTAAAAGGCCATTTGACCCTAATGCCTAGCATGGAGTCATCCAGGGGAATCTTTAATCTTGACTGTCCTTTGGTAAGGAGTAATTGGGAGGAACAGTGAGGAGGTTGGGTGGAGGGTGGTGAGAGAGTGGTTCACAGATTACTCCTCAAACCATGTAGAAGACAGGTGAGAACACAGACCCAGAGAGCTAACTCAATGATCAGGCCACATGGGGAAATGAATGAGAAATTGAGTCATATGTCATATTTACAGAACTTTCAATGAAAAGTGGCTCTAAGACTGGCTTTCAGATTAGAAGACACTCTCTGAATTTACTAAGACACTAAGTATGTTGTGGGAGAATAAATAATAGCATGAAATTAAGGAGGTCATACCACCTTTGCCTAAACTTTGAAATGGAACAGATTTTGCCTTAAAATGTCTCTTCTTCCATTGCATTTCTTAGGGAACATTAATTGTTTTTCTTTAATTTAGGAGTCAGGGGCATATAATTATTCAGCAGATTTTATGCAAATCTTACTTGCAATTTAAAAATATTTCAATTACACAAAACATATATACCACATTTAGTATCCTTTCCTATCCATTATTGTCCCTTGGCTTCCCGTCTTTGTCTTCCCACAAATGCAGTCACTGACACAAGAAATTCAGTGTGATTAGTTAATTGGGAATAGAGTTCAGTAAACCCTGCTAGGGGAGTGGAAAAGTGAGACAAAAGAAAGGAAACCAGACAGGTATAGTATCAGGAAAGTTATCCACTGTGAGCAAAGGAGTACCCTGATCTCACTGCGGAATTCTAGGAGACAGCATAGACAACATTCCTCAGAATTATTCCCATGAAGTGCAAAAGAGTGAGATATTTAAATGTCACATCCTCATCCATCACAGTTTGAGAACTTCTTCCATAGGTGTTAATTCTAAGGCATTTATGGCTTACTTCCCTGGAACTGAGTCTGCTCCTGCAGTCATGGAGACGCCCCGAAGCAGAGAATTGCAGTGACTGCGGGAAACATTGGCGTGAAGGCAAGTATTCACTGACCATGGGTGGATCCCAATGATCTGCAGCTATATTTCATTTACAGAATGGAATAGTAATTTTGTTTGGCTTCATTTGCTCTATTTCACACTGACTCTGTAAACTTGCTTAGCTATTTTCTTTTTTGCTGATTTTGTATTGATTTTGTCATCTTTTAAAAAACTCTCTACACCTCCTGATGCCATTCAGAATTTCTGTAGACTATTATTCTTGATTTTACCTTTATCAGAAAATCTGTTGGAGTATCTGGCTGTACAAACATAAGGCTTCCAATTAGAAAGAGCAATGGATTCGGGAAGGTTATCCATGTGGATTTTATAGATTTTTCTTCCATCATTAAGCTACTACTGTCAACTCTCAGCTATAATTACATTCCATCTTAAAGCAGACTGACTGCAAAGAGCAAACCAAGCATGCCATTCTATTCTCTAAGGGAACCATTCGGATAGGGTGTAATTCATTTGTGTAAGCATTACCATATGTTTTCACATGTTGTGGATTTTAGTTTCATGCCATTTACACTGTGGACCTTTCAATAAAAGTGATAGTTGGTACTGAAGTGCTCAGTGTGTGAACTGGCTTGCAGGGATATTCTAAGGATGGTTTCTTTCACCAATATTATGAGTTAGATAACTTAGATAGTGGCTGGCAATTTAAATTAATAAAACATTATATGTTCTTAGGTGATGGGAAAATAAGACATGGTAAGAGAATATTTCTGAAGTTGAAAGAATTCTTTTTTTCAGTAAGCCTCTTGCACTGCTATGAAATAATTTAAACAGTGGCCATTAACCTTTTTGGCATCAGGGACTGGTTTCGTGGAAGACAAATTTTCCACAGACCAGTGGGAAAGGGGAATTGTTTAGGGATGATTCAAGAACACTATATTTATTGTGAATTTTATTTGTATTATTATTACATTGTAATATATCATGAAATAATTATACAACTCACCATAATGTAGAATCATTGGGAGTCCTGGACTGGTTTTCCTGCAACTAGGCAGTCCCATCTGGGGGTGATGGGAGACAGTGACAGATCATTAGGCATTAGATTTTCAAAAGGAGAGCACAACCTAGATCCCTGACATGCGTAATTCACAATAAGGTTTGCACTTCTGTGAGAATCTAATGCTGCCACTGATCCGACAGGAAGCAGAGCTCAAGCAATCAAGCAGCAATGCAAGTGATGGGGAGCAACTGTAAATACAGATGACGCTTCCCTGGCTCACCTGCCACTCACCTCCTGCTGTGTGGCCCAGTTCCTAACAGGCCAGGGATCAGTACTGGTCCATGGTCCAGGTGTTGGGGACCCCTTATTTAAAGAACTAAAAAGTCTACCCCGGTGAGTCATAGCTAAGCAAGAGTAAAAGGAAAAGATTGATGCTTAAGGCAATAAATTCCAGTCCAATTTGATCTTTTTTTCTTAACAAAATGTTGATGTATACAAGTGTGTGAACATGTGCAGTTATCAGAAAAAAAGAAAACATGCTGAAACAAATTTAATAAATTAAAAGTAGATGACTTTCATGTTGATATTTTAAACCAAATTTATAGAGGTATAATCTATATACGAGTTGTATCTAATTTGACTCTACAATTCTATGAGTGATCACAAATGTTATACGGATAACTATCACCTCAAATAAGACATAAGATCCCTTATGGCCATTGGAAGTCAATACAGCATTTCCCATCAGCCTCTTCTGATTTCTGTCACTAGAATCAGGTCTGATTTCTATTGGTATGATATATTTTGGCTAATTCCTGAACTTCATGTAGGAGGAATTATAATATTGTACCTTTTGTGTCTCACTCGTTTTGCTCAGCATGTTTTAAGATTCATTCCTGTGACTGTATCAGAAGTATATTTATTTTTGTTGCTGAATAGTACTCTATTTCATTAAAAAAATCAGTTTATTTGAGCTCTTTCTAGTTTTGGGGTAGCATAAATACAGCTTCTACGAATATTCCGACTGTATGTCTCTTTGTGGATATATATTTTCAGTTTTTGTAGCTAAATTCCTAGGAGTAAAATTGATGGATCATATGGTGAACCCTTTAAGAAACTATCAAATTCCAGAGGTTGCAGTGAGCCAAGAACATGCATTGTACTCCAGCCTTGGCAACACAGTGAGGCTCCATCTCAAAAAAAAAAAAAAAAAAAAACCTGCCAAACTCTTTCGGTATAGTCATACCATATTATAAGCCTACCAGACAAGGATGAGGATTTCACCTACTCCATTTCATCATTTCCATCGTCAGTGATGTTAACTTTAGTCATTGCAGTGGTTATAAAGTGAAAACTCATTTTTGTTTTTATTTTTATTTCCATGGTAAATATAATTCTGGGCATTTTTTTGTATGTGCGCTGATCACTTGTTTAATTTCTTTGTTAATTTTCTATTAGAAAATGTGTCTTTTGTTTCTTTGTTTATTGACCTCATAACCTGCAAATGGTAAAATTTTCTTTTTCATTCAGTTTTTTTAGATTTGAAAACATTTTCTTTAAAAGCATCATGTCATCTGTGAATAATAACAGAAGTGTTTTCTACTTTCTAATCTGTAGACCTTTTAAAAATTTTCTCTGCCTTATTGCACTGATCAAGACGTTGAGTAAAATATTGAATAAAAACAGTGTGGGAATATCTTGCATTGTTCCCAGTCTTAGGAAGAAAATATTGTGTTTCATTATTATTTTTATATGAACCACAGGCTTTTATAAATGGCTTTGTCAAAGTTCTATTGCTAATTTTCCAAGGATATTTATTATCAATAAGTACTCAATTTTGTTCAACTAATTTTTTTCATCTACTAATAATAATAATAGTTCTTCTTTTAGTACATTAAATGATTTTTTCTTAGTACTTTGAAGATGTCCCTCCATTGTCCTCTAGCTTTCATATTTTTTAAAATAAATATCTGCTATAATTCTTATTTTTTTTTCTTTTTGTGGATTATGTCTCTTTTCTCTGGTTGCCTTAAAGATTTTTTACCTTTGGTTTCCAGCAGTTTGATGAGGATGTATACAGGTGTATTTACTTATTTATCCAGGTAGGTGTTCTTTGAGATTTTTTGATCTGTAATTTAATTTCTTTTTTACTTATATAGTTTGGATATTTGTCACCTCCAAATTTCATATTGAAATTGATCCCCAGTGTTGGAAGTGGGACTGGGTGGGTGGTGTTTGAGTCATGGGGGCAGATACCTCATGAATTTCTTGGTTCCACCCTTACAAGAATGAGTGAGTTCTTGCTCTGTTACAAGGAGAGCTGATTCTTTAAAAAGTCTGGCATCTCCTCCCTCCTCTCTCTTACTTCCTGTCTCAGTGTGTGACACAGCTGCTCCCTGTTTGCCTTCTACCATGAGTAAAAGCTTTCTGAGGCCTCACTAGAAGCAGATGCTGGTGCCATGCTTTTTTACAGCCTGCAGAACCATGAGTAAAATAAACCTCTTTTCTTTATAAATTACCCAGCCTCAGGTATTTCTTTATAGAAATGCAAAATTAACTAATACACATACTGTTTTCCAACCATTATCTTTTCAAAGATTTTTCCTTGAGTTTTCACTTTTTCTGTTTTTCTAAACTCCTCTGGGACTCCAATTATATGCATTTTGAACTAGTTGACATTGTCAGTATTTCCCTACAGTTTTTAGACACTCAATTCTGGTTTTTGTTTGCTTTTGTTGGCATGTTTGTTTGCTTGTGTTTTTTTTTACTTTTTTATTTCAGTTTGAATAATTTTTATTGACCCATGTTCAAGTTCATCGATTCTTCCTTCAGCTATATAGAGTCTATTAATGAGACTCAAAAACTTTCTCTGATATTGTGTTTTATATTTCCAGCATTTTCCCTTGATTCTTGCTGCTGAAATTTCTCATTTCATGCATATTTTCTATCTTCTCTATAAGATTCTTTCACATATTAATCATAGTTGTTATAAAATCCTTATCTGATCATTTCCAAGTCTGTTGATTGCTTTATTTCTAAGCAACAGACCATTGTTTTCTTCATGTTGTTGTTTTTGCTGCTGTTTTTAGATGGGTCCAAAAGTTTTGGATCAAATGCCATATATGGTATCTACAGTAAAGGTAAAATGCATTATAACTAAAATAACAATGCTTCTGCTTTTGGGTCGATATTGTAGGAAGTTAGGATTTGGACTGATTCCCTTTCAGTTTTCAGCTAACCTATGCTGATTCCCTTTCTTGGGTTCAGTTTCTTGGTTCCCTTTCAGTTTTCAGCTAACCTATGCTTGTGCTGCAGAATAGATATTTCTCCACATCCTTGCCCCAGCCCATGATGGCTACATAATTTGCAGAGACCTGTTTTTAAAAAGAAGGAGGGAAAGTGCCTCAGTAGTAAACATTTGATTGTTACTTAGTACTAGGCTCACGGTGAGAGAAGATTCTCTAGTGTCCTGGTCCAGCCTCAGTCTTAGGCATGCTGTGGGCATCTGGGCCTAAAAGTGGGGCTTTCTCTACCCCTGCTTTCTTTTGCAGCCAAGCATTGCTGTGTGTCTGTGGTTAGATTAGTTGGAAGTTTTTCATTACTGTTCCAGTGGTAGTAGGCCTCTGCTGAGTTTTGTAGATTGATATTGTTAGTTGCTCTTACCTTCATTCTTTCTTGTCTTCTTTTATTTTTACTCATGTTGGGTTTAATCTACTCTTTCTTTTCTACCTTCTAGAGAGGAAAACTGTGATCATTGATTTTTAAAGTTTCTCGTTTGGTAATATAGACACACAAAATATATAAATTTGCCCTATATACTGATTAAATTTTGAATAGACATATACTCAAATTTTAAAATATTACATATTAATTAGTGTTCCATTTAAAATATCTGATTTCTCTTTTCCTACGTGTCTTCTTTGACTGAAATCATGCTAGTTGACTTCCCTATACTTTGGAATTTTTCTAGATAAACTTTTTATTGATTTATAATTTAATTTCACTCTGTTCAAGAACCTAATCTGTAAGATTTGAAGTTTACAAATTAGCTGAGAATTCTTTTAGGGCACAACAAACATTTGGTCTACATTGGAGAACATTCCATGTGGAAAAAAATTGAGAGTTTTATTTGTGTGCAAAATGTCTCTCAATCAGAGCTGTCTACAGAATTTTTAGGGCCTATTAAAAATAAAAATGCAAAACTCCTTATTCGAAAGGAAGGTAGAAAAGTACCATGAAGGTGCTAATATCTAAAGTTTCTTTCTTTTGGGAAAGAAAGACCTGTCATGATTTGTTTTGTTGTTGTTGTTGTTTTCACTATGCCCTTTCCTATGAAATTATGGGATGCATATGTCTGACTCTGCACCCTTGTCCAGGTACTCACCAAGGGCAAAGAGAGACAACTGATGCTTGGGAGGTGCAGGGAGAAAGGGAGATTAAGTAGGACTGGGGCACCAAAGCTGGGGAAACAGATGGCTGGGAACCTATTCCATAGGCGCAGACAGATGGCAGGAAGTGGGACCAAGTGAAAGATAAGGCTCCAAACCCTGATGTATGTTTCATTGTCCTATTGGACTTCACTTAAAAATGCACAAATTCAAATGTAAAAATATTTTTCTCTTTGGCCAAGACTATAATATATAGATTTCATATATTCAATTTAAAGGGTACTTAATATCAATTATTGAAATAAGTTTGGCATTATAGGAAGGATAAAATTAAAGAAAAGTTTGTCTATATTCTGGCTGGATTAGAATGGTGTGGGATCTAATGTATGTTGTTAATGTTTTTTTGGATTGCTTGATAGTTTTATTTTGTTTTGCTTAATCCTTCGAATACAGTAGCTTGTAAGATCTCTTATAAGAGCTATAAGAACTTTTGCAATCTCAGTATTTACATAGTTTTCTAACCTGGTTACTTTTTCTCAAAAATTCTTTGACCTCAATGAAATTTTTACAATGACTTCTTTATTATTTTTCAGTGATAAATGCATTATTAATGAAAAATGAAGTTGAAAGTATAAAGTGCTCAGATGCAGAATCAGTTAATTCTATCTTTTTCATTGGGCTATGTCAAAATTATGTCACTTACTATTATGAGTTATATAAAGAATTAAGTTCTGCCAACTTAAAGTAGACTTTTGTTTCCTAGGACATTAATTACATTTCTAATTGTTTAGAATTCCAAAAATGCAATAGTGTTTACTCTGTCCCCAATTACCTATTTTAATAATATACTCAACTATTCTTTATGTTCAATATTTTATATAGTAGCAAAACAAGAAAATACAAATTCTCATCCTTTAATTTCAAGATAAATTTACTTTAAAAGTGTTGTGATGTTTTATGCCTTTGGTCAATTGTGAAACCGCCACAGAAGTTGTTTCAGAAGCTTCTAGATAAAAAGAAAAGTTTAACCTTTCTGGAAAATATTAGCTATCTCTGCCTTCTAGGTCAGGATCTTTATTACATGTTTTCTGAATTATTCTAATTCTCTAGAAAATTTCTCAAATTCTTCCTTTCTATGCTCGTGCTTGTTTATTTAAAAATTTTAAGGAGCTTCTGATTGTTTGCATCATTGTTCTTACATTGGAACTTCTCATTTTACAATATGCCTTCAATGTTGATAGTGTAAGATTCCAGGAAGTCCTGGGGAAATATTTTGACTCTGTTACAATCATCTTCAATTTTCAAGCCTTTTGGAATCTTAAGTTCATTTCTCCTCTGTCGAAATGCATTCATCATGGGTAAAGATTGTCTTGTTTTGCTTGCCTGTAATCATCCTCATGGCAGACACAATAAAGATGTTGTTGACATCAATAGGATTAGGCAAAGAACTCAAACTTGTCAAGATACTTCATGTTTGGTCTTTGGCTCTCACTTTTATAAACTTAAATAAGCACACTATACTCTGGATGAATTTGCGATTGTCCAAAAGGAATGATTATATGTGCTTAATTAGAATTTCCAAAAAAAAAAAAAAAGCAACAACAAAAAAACCTTCTACAAGTCCAAATGATTCTGTAGTAGTAAAACACACACACACACACACACACACACACACACACACAACCCCCCACAGCTGTAAGTCATATTTTCAAACTTGATTGCAGCCAATATTGGAATTTAAATGGGTCCATGTAATTAAAGTTTTCATTGATTTGATTCTCTTGTGAAGTTCCTTAACATTGAACAAGGCTTTCAGGTGGTTCTATATCTTAGGCATATGGAACACAGCCTCTACCACAAAAAGGGGTAATGAACTAGATTAGTATTCAGTATAGGTGAATTGGATAGAAATTCTAGCCCTTTATAAGAAACAGTTATCAGAATATATGGTACTCTTTTTATTCACCAGGCCTTTTTTGGAGAAGGTAATATTGCATGAGTTTCTCTCTTCTAGTTCATTGGAAATGATTTTATTACCCCAAATACAAAGATACTTACTGACTCATCTGTGCCAAATGCATACCACAGGAAGTCAATTGAATGTGGTTTAATAAAAGCCAATAAATAAAGGCTGCTGCTGCTTCATCAAATAAGCACATAGTATTTTTAGAATAAAAACTATTCTGAGTTATTCAGAATATTCATGTTAAACTCAATTTTAGAAGAATTAAATTTTAAAAATAGTGATTCCAAAGTAACTATTATGTGTATAAAATAGATTAAAGAAAATAAGAAGTATTTTTGCATCTATGTCCACCAGAGACGTTAGCCTGAAATTTTTCTTGTAGTACCTTTGTCTGTCTTGGGTATCAGGATAACGGTGACCTTGTGAAATTAAATTATAAGTATTCTCTTCTCTTCCATTTCCTGAAAGAGTTTGATAAGGTATTGTATTAGTTTGTAAAATGTTTGGTGGAATTCAGCTATAATGCCATCTCACGTCTGGGGTTTTTCTTTGATGAGAGATTTTTATTATTGATTTAATTTCCTTACTCATTTTTGGTCGGTTCAGATTTTCTATTTCTTCATAATTCTGTTTCGGTAAGTTTTATGCTTCTAGGAATTTATTCATTTCTTTCAAAACAAGACATACAAATTACCAACAGGTATATGAACAGGTGCTCAACGTCAGTAATCATTAGGGAAATGTAAATCAAACCCACAATGTGACATCATCTCACAACTGTTAGGATTATTATACCCAAAAAGATAAGAGATAACAAGTATTGACAAGACTGTAGAAAAAAAAAAGAAAATCTTGGTAGCTATGGTAGTTCCAGTTTTAAATTTGAGGAACATTCATGCTATTTTTCATAATGGCTGTGTAAGAAGGTAAGTTATCATAGCCATTGTGAAAAAGAGTATGAAGGTTCGTCAACTTTAAGAATAGAACTACCATATCATCCAGCAATTCCACTAGTGGGCATACATTCAAATAAAATGAAATCAGTACATCAAAGAGGTATCTGCAGGCCCATGGTTATTGCAGCATTATTCACAACAGTCAAGATGTGGGATCAACTTGTATCAATCAACAGCTGAAGGGACAAAGAAAATGTGGTGCACACATAATGAAATATATTCAGACTTGAAAAAGAAGGAAATCCTGTCATTTGTGACAACATAGATAAACCTGGAAGGACATTAGGCTAAATAAAATAAGTCCGGCACAAAAAGACAAATACTGCATGATGTCACTTGTATGTGGAATCTAAGGAAGTCAAATTCACAGAAGTAGGGGATAGAATGCTGGTTTCCGGAGGCTGGACTGGAAAGAGAAGAAAGTTGTTTTATGGGTATAAAGTTTCAATTTTGCAAGGTGAAAAGGTTTTGGAGATCTATTGCGAAACAAGGTGAAGATACTTAGGACTACTGAACTTACACTTAAAAATAGATGCTAAAATTTATGTTTTTATGATAATTCAATTAAAAATAAAAATGCTTTATTACACTATTTTCAAACCTTTTGTTAACTGAAAAAAGATTCATTCAGAAATATCTTATTCTTATCAATGTTCTATTTTGTTACCAAATTGAATCTAACAACGTAATAATTAATGAAAAGCTTCTTTAGTTATGAAAATATGTAGGATGTGCTATATATTCAAGAGTATTTTTCCCAAAATAAAATCTCATCATGAAAATTTGTTTACTGAAGTGCTGCAAATAGATTTTAAAATTGTAAAAATGCATTCCCTAGAAATTTTATTTTTATGTATTTATTTTTTTCAGATAGGGTCTCTCTCTATCGCCCAGGCTAGATTCCAGTGGCATGCTCATAGCTCACTGTGACCTCAGACTCCTGGGCTCAAGTAAGCCTCTTGAGTCAGCTTCCCAAGTAGCTGACTACAGACATATGCTATCTAGTCCAGCTAATCTGTTTACTTATTTATTTATTTAGTAGGCACAGAGTTTCCCTAATTTGCCAGGGCTGATCTTGAACTCCTGGCATCAAGGGATCTTCATGCCTGGGCTCCCAAAATGCTGGGATTACAGGTATAAGCCAGAAATTTTAAAACAAATAGAAATAGCAAAAAAGAGACAAAGAATCCTCCAATTAAACAAAGGGGTATAATGTAATTATAAACCAGGAAAAAAATACAAGGTTGGAGGTAAGTAAAACAATATTAGAAAAGGTACATTGAATTGTGTCGTTGATCTTGTAATGCTTAGATACTACATTAAAAATCATGTCATGTAGAGTAGCAGTGATAAAGCAAAATACCTGATATGTAAATCTTTGAGAAAAAAAAATTTGTATTAGAAAGTATGTGTATTGCCCCTTTTTTCTATTCAGAAAAGTTAAGTCATAATGAGCAGCAGTAACACAGCCATATGATTTCTACATCTTTTTTTTAGGAAAACCAATAGAAGAGCTAATTTCTTCCAAGTGAACACACAAACTGTGTCTGCATGTCACGTTCTCACTATGATTAAAGCATTCCTAGACAGGAAAACCTGACAGCTAAACAAAACATTCATATTTAAGACATCAAAATTGTGATCCCCTTAACCAAACAGATCAAACAGATGACTTAACAGTGCATCATCACCATCATACACATGTTGTCCATATGCATCTTAGAGCAGGCCTGATGAATTTCAAGACAGTAAGTCTACACATTTTATTTGTATGGTGAGGAAATATATAACCTAATGAATGTTAGTAAAAACACAGCTTACTCTGCAATTTATGAGAGGGTAAGAAAGAATATTATGCAATAATCTCTTTCAATATTAATTTGTAGTTTACTGTTCATCATGTTTCTTTGCACCAATATAGCTACATATTTTATTTCTTTATTATTTTTTAAGATAAATCTATAAACGTTTTATGTCAAAATCCCATAAGCCATAGTTAGTTGTTTATCATTCCAGATTTTCTTCTTTATCTACTTTTTTATATCTGTCATATGGACATAGGTCTTTTTGTATGGATGGATGGATGGATGGATAAATGATAGATTAGATAGATAAATAGATTCTAATGGAGATATTTCATATTTTAAATAATTAAATTTTATAATATTTATTATATTTTTTCCTAGTTCTTCATATCTTCATATCACCAATGAATTATATTCCTTCTGTTTTCCCATTAGTTTCGCGGCTCTAAAGTCAGATGCATAAAGGCTATGTAAAAACAATTCCATGGGGTGTATATCACTTACAATCCTACAATTCTAGGTAAATTTAGCACTGCTTTGAATTACTTTTAGTGACCATGGATGCAAGTCAATGTGTATCAAAAATAATGGTATAAGATGTTTTTAAATTAAAACATCCATCATGTTCCTGTTTTCTACCAAGAATCCTGAGAAATATCTAATGAAATTTCAAATAGAAAAATCTGGATCCTAATTGATCAATAAAAGGTCATAGTATCTAATACGTGGATCTTTATTATGGTACACTTCAGCACACTCTATATTTGTGTGATTCTAATTTATTTCATTTCTCTATTTTAAGGGAAATGAGGTGAATAATTTTTATTATTGAATCAATCGCAATGCATTTCTCCAAGTAGCCAAATTTATTATGTCATCTTTCAGAAACATGTTGAATATAATGTGGTTATTTTAATGTCATTCCTTGAATTTCACTTCCTGGGCCACAAATACTAATATTCATGTGTTTTTTAGCAAGACATATTATATATACTTAGTGACTTTGATATATGTATGAATTTTAACGTGATTTAAGTGAGGGTAAAAACAGCAAACATAACTAAAATTTTCGTTATTATTATTGACTTTCTCAAAGACAAAAACATAATATTGAAAAAAGGCCTTCAAATTAAATTTTACTTGCACTATGAATGATGTAAGGGAAGTATTCTATTATTGTTTATAGTTTTGAATAAGATAACAATTGCCTTGAAAGATGAAGTCCTATCTTGATATTGTAGAAATAATTCATGGAAAAGAGAATGTAAATAAAATACTTTAATATTTTTATTTAGTGATTCTGTATATGCCCTTGACTTAGCAATAAATATTTATAGAGAAGTAGTCATATAACCTTCAATTTTTTAAAATTATTCTAAATACGTCTCATGTCAAATTAAGAAAAATATCTATTTCAATATTGTCATTGTATTAACCCATCAGTTATTTTTCACATTCTATTCTGTGTTCCTTATTTGACTCTACACATTTTTTTTTTATTATTATACTTTAAGTTCTAGGGTACATGTGCACAACATGCAAGTTTGTTACATATATATACATGTGCCACGTTGCTGTGCTGCACCCTTAACTCATCATTTACATCAGGTCTATCTCCTAATGCTATACCTCCCCCCTCCCCGCACCCCATGACAGGCCCCAGTGTGTGATATTCCCCTTCCTGTGTCCAACTGTTCTCATTGTTCAATTCCCACCTGTGAGTGAGAACATGTGGTGTTTGGTTTTCTGTCCTTGCGATAGTTTCCTTAGAATGAGCAACTTCTCATTGCTTCATCCATGTCCCTACAAAGGACATGAACTCATCCTTTTTTATGGTTGCATAGTATTCCATGGTGTATATGTGCTGCATTTTTTTAATCCAGTCTATTATTGATGGACATTTTGGTTGGTTCCAAGTCTTTGCTATTGTGAATAGTGCCACAATAAAAATACATGTGCATGTGTCTTTATAGTAGCATGATTTATAATCCTTTGGGTATATACCCAGTAATGGGATGGCTGAGTCAAAAGGTATTTCTAGTTCTAGATCCTTGAAGAATTGCCATACTGTCTTCCACAATGGTCAAACTAGTTCACAGTCCCATCAACAGTGTAAAAGTGTTCCTATTTCTCCACATCCTCTCCAGCACCTGTTGTTTCCTGACTTCTTAATGATCATCAGCATTCTAACTGGTGTGAGATTGTATCTCATTGTGGTTTTAATTTGCATTTCTCTGATGGCCAGTGATGATGAGCATTTTTTCATGTGTCTGTTGGCTGCATAAATGTCTTCTTTTGAGAAGTGTCTGTTCATATCCTTCGTCCACTTTTTGATGGGGTTGTTTGATTTTTTCTTGTAAATTTGCTTAAGTTATTTGTAGATTCTGGATATTAGCCCTTTGTCAAATGGGTAGATTGCAAAAATTTTCTCCCATTCTGTAGGTTGCCTGTTCACTCTGATGATAGTTTCTTTTGCTGTGCAGAAGCTCTTTAATTAGATCCCATTTGTCTATTTTGGCTTTTGTTGCCATTGCTTTTGGTATTTTAGTCATGAAGTCCTTGCCCATGCCTATGTCCTGAATGGTATTGCCTAGGTTTTCTTCTAAGGTTTTTATGGTTTTAGGTCTAACATTTAAGTCTTTAATCCATCTTGAATTAATTTTTGTGTAAGGTGAAAGGAGGGGATCCAGTTTCAGCTTTCTCCATATGGCTAGCCAGTTTTCCCAGCACCATTTATTAAATAGGGAACCCTTTCCCCATTTCTTGTTTTCTTCCAGCTTGTCAAAGGTCAAATGGTTGTAGACGTGTGTTATTATTTCTGAGGGCTCTGTTCTGTTCCACTGGTCTCTCTATATATATATGTTTTGGTACCATGCTGTTTTGGTTACTGCAGCCTTGTAATACAGTTTGAAGTCAGGTAGCGTGATGCCTCCAGCTTTGTTCTTTTGGCTTAGGATTGTCTTGGCAATGTGGGCTCTTTTTTGGTTCCATGTGAACTTTAACATAGTTTTTTCCAATTCTATAAGGAAAGTCATTGGTAGCTTGATGAGGATGGCATTGAATCGATAAATTACCTTGGGCAGTATGGCCATTTTCACAATATTGATTCTTCCTATCCATGAGCATGGAATGTTCTTCCATTTGTTTGTGTCATCTTTTATTTCATTGAGCAGTGGTTTGTAGTTCCCCTTGAAGAGCATCTTCCCAGATTAGACTAAAGGTTAGAGTAACATAGATGTTAGTCACTTATTGGAAGCAAGGAAAATATTTTAAGAGGTGTTAAAAGTTACCAGTGGCGTCTTACAGAAAGGCAAGTACAACTAGGAGAAAGAAAATTCCATTGAGTTTTGATTTTTAAAAGAGGTGTTGGTAATCAATTTAAGTATATTCAAAGGATTCATCATAGGCATAAGAGAGAAAGTAAGTGCAGATAATATAGACCATTCATTCAAGAACCTTGCAGGGAATGACAGAAGAAAGTACAGTTTTGTTTAGATGAAGTTTAATATTAATGCAATGTTTGATGTGTTTTCTTTTCATTTTTGAGATAAAGGTGAGCACTTATATTAACAAATCAATAAGTAGATATATTATTTAAGATACTATAGGTAGGCAATATAATACACTGAACAGGATATACAAAGAAGAAAAAGAAATATAATAAAAACAAATGGTAATAAAGTTTCCCAGATGAAACTAGTGTCAGGAAAATAATAAAAGAGATATTATTATATGTATACTACTATATGTATTATAGTAGCATGGCTGGAATGATTATGTACATTTTGTTCTTCAATATTAATTTTGCTCTCCCAATTTTCAACCCAGAACTCATCATATTTGTAACTATCTAGCAAAATCTCATGTTAGATATGAGAAAACAAAGACTTGGATGTTTGATTGATCTCTTCAAATCACCTGGAAAGGCAAATCTAAAATAGAACAGCCAAGGCACCTTAGAAAAGTTGGCATTTTCATCTTATTTGTTGTTTACCAGTCTTAGTATTCTGATAGCCTCGAGCTAAGCTATAGCAGCAGGCCCATCTCACATGCCCCAGGCTTCACAATCAGGATTGCACCTCCTTGTGGTTACAAAGTACTTTATCTGGGGAGAGAGATTATTGGGGAGAGGACTTCAGAGTTACGTGGTTAATTTTGCTGACTGTCTATGTGTTTTGGAATTTAGGTTGATAAACTCATTTTCTGTAGGAAGTTCTTACCTCCCCGCGTTTCTCCTCCCCTACCTACATCTCTTCTCCTGTCCTCTCTTTAATCCCTGTTCCTCCACCATTTCTAAAAGATGAAACGATCTATTGATTCAGCCCCTTCATAAAACCTGACATTATTAATATTTTCACATGCATTTGAAATTGGCCTATACATTTATTTACTAGTACTGAATAACAGTGAATAATATAATTTTGAAGTCAACCTAATAATACACTCATAAAATAATTTCCGATTGTGGTTCTCTGCCTGTAACATGCCCTACTAAGGTCCCTGCCTCCCGGTGTCCATGCCCTCATATGAGCCTCTTCTTCTGAGTGTGGGCTGATTTGTTAACTCATATCTAACTAATAGACTATAGCAATACTGATGGGCTGTCAATTCCAAGATTACGCTACAGAAAGATTCTGGCTTCTGTTTTGGTTGCCTTCTCTGTCTCTCTGTCTCACTTTCATTTTCTCTCTGTGTTTCTCTCCTCAGTTTTGATGATGGTTTATCTATTATCTTAGCCTTTAGAAATTCACCAGCTGTTATTTTGCAAAGTATCTCTATTGCTTTGGTTATTCATCTCATGGATTTTTGTATATTTGTTATTTCTTTGTCCTGTTCTATTTCGTTTTTTTTTTACTTTAGCTTTTTTAGTTCACCACATATCTTATTTTATTATTATAAATGAGTTAATTCAAATCTTCGTCTCTCAAATACTCCTGATTATATATCTTTACACACAGAAACACAGAAACACACAGTTATCTCACAAACTAAAATTATTGTCATGTATCAAAACTTTTATCTTATTCATGAATAGTTATTTAACTTGTTACACAATTGTAGATTGTCAGTTGGTTTGCAATTTTTTACCATTGCTTCGTGACATTGGCGAATTGCAACAAATACTGCTATTCATCCAGTTCTTATTTCTTTGTAGGTAAACTCTTACATTTGCAGCTACAAATTTATTGCATAGGAAAAAATTTGGCTATATATGTGTGTATACGTACATATATATTATAATTATATATAAATTGTATATACTTCTATAAAGTATAAAAATAAAGTAAATATTTATAAATCCACCAACCAAAATAAGTAATGGAAAATTACCAATGCCATTAAAGGTCTCTCATTATCTATATTTGGTCACATATTCTTCACTTACTGAGGTATAATAACTATCCTGAATATGAATATCCTGAATATTATCATTCCCATGCTTTTATGTATATTTTAACATACATGTATTAATTGCTGAAATATGCATATGTATATATACATTCCAGAAATGTGTGAATGGTAGTTTCTGCTTTATTTAACAGTTATTCTAATGTAGTATTCTACAAATTGCTTTTTAAATTATACTTTAAGTTCTGGGATACATGTGCAGAACATGCAGGTTTGTTACATAGGTATTCATTTGCCATAGTGGTTTGCTGCACCCATCAACCCATCATCTACATTAGGTATTTCTCCTAATGCTAACCCTCCCCTAGGCCTGAACCCCCGACAGGCCCTGTATGTGATGTTCCCCTCCCTGTGTCCCTGTGTTCTCAATGTTCAACTCCCACTTACAAGTGAGAACATGTGGTGTTTGGTTTTCTGTTCCTGTGTTAGGTTGTTAAGAATGATGGTTTCCAGCTTCGTCCATGTCTCTGCAAAGGACGTGAAATCATCCATTTTTATGGCTGCATAGTATTCCATGGTGTATATGTGCCACATTTTCTTTGTCCAGTCTATCATTGATGGGCATTTGGGTCGGTTCCAAGTCTTTGCTATTGTGAACAGTGCTGCAATAAACATAAGTGTGCATGTGTCTTTATAGTAGAATGATTTATAAGCCTTTGGGTATATATCCAGTAATGGGATTGCTGGATCAAATGGTATTTCTGATTCTAGATCCTTGAGGAATCCCCACACTGTCTTCCACAATGGTTGAACTAATTTACACTCCCACCAACACTATAAAAGCATTCCTATTTCTCCACGTGCTCTCCAGCATCTGTTGTTTCCTGACTTTTTAATGATCGCCACTCTAACTGGCATGAGATGGTATCTCAATGTGGTTTTGATTTGCATTTCTCTAATGACCAGTGATGATGAGCTTTCTTTCATGTTTGTTGGTTGCATAAATGTCTTCTTTTGAGTAGTGTCTGTTCATATCCTTCAACCACTTTTTGATGGATTGTTTTTTTCTTGTAAATTTGTTTAAGTTCCTTGTAGATTCTGGATATTAGCCCTTTGTCAGATGGATAGATTGCAAAAATTTTCTCCCATTCTGTAGGTTGCCTGTTCACTCTGATGATAGCTTCTTTTACTGGACAGAAGCTCTTTAGTTTAATTAGATCCCATTTGTCTATTTTGACTTCTGTTGCCATTGCTTTTGGTGTTTTAGTCATTAAGTCTTTGCCCATGCCTTTGTCCTGAATGGTATTGCCTAGGTTTTCTTCTAGAGTTTTTATGGTTTTAGGTCTTACATTTAAGTCTTTAATCCATCTTGACTTAATTTTTGTATAAGGTGCAAGGAAGTGGTCCAGTTTCAGTTTTCTGCATATGGCTAGCCAGTTTTCCCAGCATCATTTATTAAATAGGGATTCCTTTCCCTATTGCTTGTTGTTGTCAGGTATGTCAAAGATCAGGTTGTAGATGTGTGGCATTATTTCCGAGGCCTCTGTTCTGTTCCATTGGTCTATATCTCTGTTTTGGTACCAGTACCATGCTGTTTTGGTTACTGTAGCCTTGTAGTATAGTTTGAAGTTAGGTAGCATGATGCCTCCAGCTTTGTTCTTTTTGCTTAGGATTGTCTTGGCTATACAGCTCTTTTTTGGTTCCATATGAAATTTAAAGTAGTTTTTTCTAATTCTGTGAAGAAAATCAATGGTAGCTTGATAGGGATAGCACTGACTCTATAAATTACTTTAGGCAGCATGGCCATTTTCACAATATTGATTCTTCCCATCCATGAGCATGGAATGTTTTTCCATTTGTTTGTGTCCTCTCTTATTTCCTTGAGCAGTGGTTTGTAGTTCTGCTTGAAGAGGTCCTTCACATCCCTTGTAAGTTGTATTCCTAGATATTTTATTCTCTTGGTAGCAATTGTGAATGGGAGTTCACTCATGATTTGGCTCTCTGTCTATTATTGGTGTATAGGAATGCTTGTGATTTTTGCACAAGTGAAATGTATATACATATATACATCCCTGAAATGTATGGATAGTAGTTTCTGCTTTATTTAACAGTTGTTCTAATGTACTATTCTACAAGTTGCTTTTTTAAAGTCAATATTATATTTTAAGGATGTATTCATATTAATGCATACAGTTATAAGCCATTACTTTTCATTACAGTGATTCTTTCATATCATGTGTATATCAGTTATTATTAACCATTCATCTGAGAGAGAACATATGGGTATTTCATTATTATCAACAATAGTAGTACAGACATTTTTTAACGTCTCCATGTTCTCCTCTGTACAATTCTCTTTAGTTAGTAAACTCTAGAGAGGAATTGCTAGGGCATAAAGTTTTAACAGTTTCATGATGCTTCCTTTCTTCCTTTCAAGTCACTTGTCTTATTCAAGAGAGTATAATCTTTCCCTTTCCTTTGTTCTTCTGAATACATTTCAGAATAACTTCATCAAGTTCCATGGAATTCCTATTGGGATTACAATTAGAACTTCATTAAATGTGCGGTTCTATTTAGGAAAAAAATAACATCCTCATTTTACTAATTTCTCCTTTCCCTAGGAAAGATAGAACATGTATATTTTTTCATTGATTTAGATCACCCTACAGTATGTACCAAAAGGCATACTCCAAGTTGTTTATACCACTGCTCCATTGAAGGCACAAATCTCCTTTCAAACGGCTTGAAAATTCCATGATTAAATTCAGTAATTTGTAAAGCAAGACCTCAGTTCTTCCCTCTAGAAGATAATCTTAAAAAAGCAGAAAGGACATATTATTATAGATTTAGGATTCAGACTGTTTGGCTCTACCACTGATTGCTGAGGCACCCAGAAAGAGTATTAGTTTGATCACTCTTGCCAATTTTACCTCAAATAAGCCCAAATGATGATGACGGGGAATTTCAGCCTAAATGCCCATCTTTCTCTGGGTCATTATAGAAAGCAGTTTGTCAGTAGCAATGTCTTAATTAAGTTCTATGATGACTGGATAAATATGATGTTGCTGAACTTTCACAGCACATTGACAGCAGTCCAGTGTCAAAGATATAATTATTTTGTGGTACTAAGAGACTATTCAAGAGTAAAGTGCTCTCTAGATTTTTGAGATATGTCAGTTCAGATTTCCCTGAAAATGCATTTCAATTGGAAACTTCCCAACTACTTCTTAAATACTCTCCACAATTTTACAAGTTGACCATATACTATCAGATGGCAGATTTCCTTTAATGCATTTCTTATTTCCCCAGTTACTTTTCAAGTATGCTCATTTTTTTCTAGTCTCGTATTTAGCTCTTTACCTTGCTGTGCCAATGATATTGCAAATCATCTCCAGAATGTCTACGTCTGTGAACTTCTTCAAGCTCAGAGGAAAATCTAGTAATTGCAAAGACCAAGAAAGAAATATCAAATGTTCTCTCTACTTTGAATTACTTTAGGGCTAAGGGTAGAGGAATTACTTGTCATGTAACTCTAAATTAAATTTACTGGAAAAAAACAGCAATGACTTTCATTTTCTCCTTGTGATCAACTTGTTCATGTTGTCCTCAAAATTTTATGTATTTTCTTTGTATCTGGCCTTTTAATTATATTAATGGAATTACATTTTCACCTTCTTTACCAATTCATCTTTTCTCTTTATTTAAATACATAATGCTATATTACATATAATTATATATGTATTATTTTTAATAATATACATATATAATTGTATATACTCATATAATATTTAACAATTAAGTGTGCTTAGCATTATTGGCAATTGATTCCATAATAGTAAAAACAAGATTACAGATTATCTCAAGATTAATATTGTTGCTCTAAAAAGGTTTTCCTCTGAATAAGAATGCTTTTTCCTATTAAAGTCATTTTAATATTATAAATGTATTCTCAATATGTTATAAATATATTTTAATTATAACTCTAATTATTTGATACTTATTTGTGAAAATCCACTGAAAAGGAAATGGAAATATAGTAACAAGGAACAGATTGTAAACTGAAAACAGTTTAAGCCTAATACAGAATCAACAGAATTCTGACAGGCAAAGTACTTTTGCTAATGTATTGATTAATGTTTTTCAGCTGTTGGCATTCCTCAGTGCATATGGGTAGACACAGATCTCTTGTCACCAGAGGCAGACGGAATAGCAGGAGGTCATTTCACCTGCTGCTCACAACTGTCAGTACTTGGCTTTTGGGCTGCCAGGCTACTCCAAAGGTTTGTGAGGGCCTAGAAATAGTCTTCTCAAGCTGTGATTGGGATGGCCTGTTTTTTTTCCTAACAGCAACTGCTGCTATGTGCATATGAGATAAAACAGGTAAGGTCTTTCAGTTCTCTCTAAAACCATGAAGATTTGCTCCTTATTGCAGGACTAGCACCCCTTCTTCATTCCCTGTCTCATCATTTCCCCAGCCTACCCCTCCACATCCATTTTATAATAAAAATTAAATAAAGAAATGTAATGTTTTCCACTGATTTTTTCAGGCAGGCCTCAGTAACGTAAAGCAAACTACGTTCTATGTTGATCGAAAAGAAACAGCCTATGCAGTATAAGGAAAGCTGATAATAAATTGAAACCTGATATGTAGGAAAGAAAACAGTTAAGAAAAGAAACACGTAAGATCCTTAAACTCACTGCCTCTGCATGGTCAGCAGCAGGGTGTTAGAGTAAGATAGAAGATTGAGACAAGAAAGAAAAAATACATCTCCTTTATGGCTTTTGCAATGGATTGAGTAAATAAGCCAAATGATGATGGCAAATATGAAATCTACAGCAACTACTAGTGATACTGCTGACCACAAGTGAAGGCAGGCTCCTTCAGTTGAATAATGAAACAGCAGGAGCTCTCTAGAAAGGATTCATGACAAAAATAGCAACAGTATATTTATTATGAATACCATATACTGCCTGAAATAGGAAGAAACCTTTCAGGAGAGACAAAATTCCCTGGGTCCTCATTACTGCAGTCAACATAAAGAAGAAAGGAAAAATGGATGAATACTTCTTTCCATTTGAATGAAGAATGAGGATTAAAAAAACCCCCACAGATTGGCTTAATCGAGCTTCGCTTTTTAAGAATGTTTACAATTAATCAAAACTAAAAGCGCTTGTGAAGAGCATTGCACTTTTATCCTTAATTTATGATTCCATGTTTACTTTCATTTATGAATGTCCCCACATGTTACTGCAGATTTGTCAGAGCCATTTGAGATCTGGCAAGCATTTGACAGAGGAATATAGAAATACAAAGCTGTTAAAGATCTTAGTTATATTACAGTTCACTCCATTTATTTGATAGATGAAAATAGAGTCCAATAGGAAGTAATCAGTTTTCACAAATTCACTCTAATGAGTAAATGAGCCAAAATTTCTAGGGCTACTGATTCCAAACCATTGTGACTCCCAGACTGCTTTTATTTATTTGCAGGTTTCATAATTAACTTTGAATCTAATGTTCTAGGAATATTGTCTTTAAATTAATGCCTTTTAGTTTGGATTTCTCAGCATAAATTTTAAATATAATTTTTGTCCCTCCTCTCAAGATTTTCAGGCCAAGGAGTGACACCTAAAGAGTGTGGTTTATTGGACACCTGAGCTGTGGTGACCAGCATACTATTGGGAACACCTAGGATCTATTTCTATCCCAGTTGTTTCTCCTGCTATTTTGAACTTTCCTAAGTTTTTCTTTTTTTTTGAAATTATTTACTCTTTGATAATAAAAGAGAAATAAGTGAGTTATTTGAGTTAAAAAGAGTGTGGCTATCAAAATAAACATGATGTAGGCTAAGACTGGTTTGAGGTAAATAAGTGTATGTGTTTCAAAGCATAGAAAGCTATCCAATGACTTAAAACTCTTTTTCTCAAGCACATGGATATACCCTATTGCTATACACAATTACTGAATTACAAACCACTGCATTTAGATAGCAGGGAGGACTGATGGAATAAGAAAGTATAAATATGAATATTAACCTTAGAAATAGATGTAGGGTAATTTCTACTATTCACTATGGTGACATGAATTTCCCTCCTAAGTTACTGAGAAATATAGATTTCTTTAATCAGGCTTGTCCTAAGGCCGTACTTATACTTTTCCTAAATTATTTTCTAAGTCTTTAACTACTCACAGAGTTTTAACACTAGAGCTAAAGTGGCATTTCTTTAATGAGATTTACATTACATACATTTGTTTTTCTAAACAGAAAAAAGTCTAAGTTTTTTTTAATAGTTTATAACTTACCTATGTTTATTCACTGCAATTAGCGCACGTGGATATAGCCATGGTTTCTATTCTAGAGAAGTTAAATGAGATGTGTTTGCTTTACCTTTGTTAAATAACAATGTAATCAAGAATAGAATACTTTTACAGCTAGATCTGGCATTAAGCAAAATGACAAGGTCTGGAAAGTAGGCATCATGTTTTTCCATTCCTCCATCTTCTCCCAGGTGTTCAGTGCCCTCTCACGGCTCAATATTTCAGCAACCAGAGGTCACTTTTCCAAGGAATCCTCCATATTTCAAACCTTTTCTACTTCTTACTGTTAATACATTTTATCTTTGTTATGCCTTCTAAATTTTAGAGCTAGAGGGCACTTAAATTCAGTCTAGTTTTGTCATACTTTACACACTTAAGCAATAGAGAAGCAGGGAAGTGAAGTGACTTGCCAAAGGCAATGCAATAGACAATGGCAGTACTGGGACTAGCTCAAGTTGCATTGTGACTTGTCCATTCCAGGTATTAAGAAATCTGAGTAAAACACTCCACCAAAGAGTTGCTGATGATATTGGCAATTCCAGACTAACAAAATGCGGGGCTGATTATTTGGAACAAGAAAACTTTCTCACATGTCTACCATGAGACAATAGAGTTAGCTGTGTTTTTTCCACAGTAATGACCAGTCACTTCACACTGATTTAAGGAAAGAATGTGAAATGCATATGGTATTATATTTTCATTTGGCACCGGTGAGATTTTTACTCGTCACATATAACCTATATTCCATCCAGTAAAAGTGAGAAGCTGAATCTGGAGAGAATTATTAAAGTTACCACAATATTCAGGTTCCAGTTTTTATTTTCCTCAAATAATTGATATTGATTATTTTCTGTTTCAATATATACAAAATTACTGGAAAAAAGGAATTATTAATGTTGACTTGATTAGTACCTTAAAAATGCAGACAGATCTGGACTAAATCATACTTAAATATTCCTAATTCTCATTGCTATTGCTACTACTAATATGAAAGAATTTATTTTTATTTTTGAAATAAACTTTAAACTGGTAGATAATTTTTTTCTAATTTGTATAAGTGTTTTTACAAAGATATGCATTAATAGTCAACTTTGAAAAACTATTTCAAAAATTAGAATACTGATATCTGATTTATTTAAAGTTTTAGTCTTCTTTATTGGGAGAAATATACTGGTTTAGCAAAATCAGTCGATAGAGTGTTACTGTCAATACAAATTAAATTGTTAGTCATGCTTTCAGTAAATAATATTTCTTTGAAATTCTTTGACTATTTTGTCTACTGCATGAACCACTCTTCTGTTGACCATATTTTCATAGCATTCTATGCTATTTTGTTCCAATAGAATTTCAGTTTGAGCAAAACATTTTCAGTCTCAGCTGTTGGCGTCTGTATTGTTGAAAATTTCAGAAATACACCAAGTATAGAGAGATGAATTACTCATAAGCTTTTCACTTAAATGTTTGCTCTGTAATTGACATTACAATAACTCAGCTCTAATGACAAATTTCTATTCTGTACGATTTTAACGTAAGAAGAAAAGATGAAACAGAAGAAAGAAGTCAAGGTGGAAAACCAGGTATAATTCTGTGTTGAATATTAAAACACATTGGTAAACACTACACTCAAGAATAGAAGCGTAGAGATAAGCACGTCACATGAACACTTCAAGAAGTTACTATTAATATTGATTGGATTTTCCTCAGGCTGGAATACATTTTGCCTATCAGAAAGTAACAACTGCATAAATTTTACTCAGTAAGAAAGCTTTTCTTAAAGTAATCATCTGTGCATTTCTGTGTTCATTGTGTGTATACACATATATACACATAAATATACATATATACTCATACATATGTATATACACATATACAATATATAAAAGCACACAAAGTACTTGTACATATACACACAGGGCTAAAACATTAAACATTATATAAAATAAGGATAAAAGTTAAAAGCATGCATCCTCAATTGCTCCCACCAACCATAAGCCTACCATCCAAGAAAATAATTGTTTCCTGTGAATACTTCAAGAATGTATATATGTGTGTCAGTGTTGAAAATAATTTATAGAAAAATTGACCTGACCTGAGGCTCCCAAACAATAGCTACCAACCACTGCTACACTCCTGATAAAAACCACCTTTGAAAAGCTTACAAAATAACAGTCTAAAACAATTTATCTGCTTTTCTCACTTTTCTAAAAAAAGCAAAACTGTAGAATGTTTTAAGTGGTATTGTACTAGGCTTAAAGAATAGAATTTTTGGACCAGCCTCTCAGGCTGCTGAAAGACCTAATCATATCAGCATGACCTCTCTCTGCTTCAGGCCTAGAGAAAAGTTGTAATGGGATCATCTGAGAAGCTGGCATAAGTCTCTAGGAGCTTGGAAAACTGACTGATCAGAAGACTAAGGTTGGTGAGTTTCTCTATCCAAGCAGATGAGGGTGCTGCCACGGGTTGGCATGCACTTCTTCAGCAGACAATGAGAGTGTTTCTTCAGATCACATACAAGCCTCCTGCAAGAGAATACTTTTGTAAAACTATCTTAGATCCTACCTGAGAGGGCTGCATGTTAGCCGAAAGAATGTGGAGGTGTCTGCACAAAGCTTATACAGATAGAATCATAAACAACTAACTAGAAGAGATACAATAATTGCCACCAAGATGCTGAAATGAGCACTTTTTAAATCTGTCAAATGCAGAAAATAGCAATACTAGTCCACTGAAATACTAATTAAATAAGAACTTTCCTACTCTGATTTACCGCATGGTAGGGATGTCAATAAATAATAAGTGATGAAAGCTTATGTTCTGGACCAATCTGGGTGTACTCTGTGCCACGGACATTAAAATGCCGTGTCTGTGCTCAGACACATATAGTCATTATTTTGAAGTTCCAGAGAAACCATCACATTGCACATTTTCCTAACAGCAATTTTTTTTTTTTTTTTTTTGAGATGGAGTCTCACTCTGTTGCCCAGGCTGGAGTGCAGTGGCGTGATCTCACTGCAAACTCCACCTCCCGGGTTCACGCCATTCTCCTGCCTCAGCCTCCTGAGTAGCTGGGACTACAGGCACCCACCACCAGGCCCAACTAATTTTTTTTGTATTTTTAGTCGAGACGGGGTTTCACCGTGTTAGCCAGGATGGTCTTATCTCCTGACCTCGTGATCCGCCTGCCTAGGCCTCCCAAAATGCTGGGATTACAGGCGTGAGCCACCGCACCCGGCCCCCGACACAGCAATTCTTATCAGCTTTTTTTATATTACACTTCTTCAATTTGTGTTCTTTAGTTACATTCCACAGGGCTGGTGGGTGTCTATGCCAAAGTAGGTCATTAATTTGTCCAGGGCGTAGTAAGACATATTGAACACAGGCGATTCCTTAGGCACTCATTAAGATACACAAAGTTCACATCTTCTCCTAATGCCATATGGTGGGAACCTACTGCACCTAACTAGTCTTATTAATGCCCTCTCTCTCTCTCTTTGCTCTGCCATTCTGAACTATTCCAGTTAGCTCTTCACATTCAGAATTCTCTAAGCTAATAGTCAATATTATCAATGCCTTTGGAAGTCATCAAAACTCAAAGAGACCTTTGTCAAGCTCTCACTACTCCCTGTCTCTGTGGAACTGGAGTAAGCCTTAACTGGAGTTGTAATACAACTCGACAGTTTTCAGCTAGGAAATCAATTTTCATTTCCTCATAATTATAAGTATCCTAAATTTTATGAATTCTTCTCTTAAAATCCTCCTACCTTTTCTTCAAATAAAATCAGCACCTTGATTCTCAAAGTTATAAGATGTGATGAAGTAAAATACTCAGGCCATTAACAAACAATTTCAATTTTTTTTAATTTCTAATATTTTCATAAACACTAGAAAATAGTGATGGGTTTAAACACCAGAATTTCTCTTCACCACCCTCGATTCCTTAGAAAAGATAATTAGCAGTGTTCTGTGATTTCTTCTTAGAACCTATGCGGGATTGTTAGGTCCACTGTGATTTTATTTTATTTTATTTTGTCTTTTATAAGATGAGGGGTACCTGTGCAGGTTTGTTATATAGATAAACTCCTGTCACGGTGGTTTGTTGTACAGATTATTTTGTCACACAGGTATTAAGCCTAGTACCCATTAGTTATTTTCCCTGATCCTCTTCCTTCTCCCTCCCTTAAACTTCCAGTAGGCCCCAGTGTGTGTTGTTCCCTTCTATGTGTCCAAGTGATCTTATCATTTAGCTCCCACTTATAAGTGAGAATGTATGGTATTGGGTTTTCTGTTCCTGCACTAGTTTGCTAAGGATAATGGTTTCCAACTCCATTCAAGTTTCTGCAAAGGATATTATCTTGTTCTTTTTATAGATGCATAATATTCCATGATTTATATGTACCACATTGTCTTTATGCAGTCTGCCATTGATGAGCATTTACGTTGATTCCATGTCTTTGCTGTTGTGAAGAGTGCCACAGTGACATAGACATTCCTGTGCCTTTATGATAGAATGATTTGTATTCCTTTGGGTATATTCTCATAAAGGGATTGCTGAGTCAAGTGGTAGTTCTGTTTTTAGGTCTCTGAGAAATTGCCACACTGTTTTCCACAATGGGTGAACTAATTCATACTCCCATCAACAGTGTATATGTGTTCCTTTTTCTCTGCAACCTTGCCAGCATCTGTTATTTTTTTTTTACTTCTTAATAATAGCCTGACTGGTGTGAGATGGTATCTCATTGTGGTTTTGATTTGCATTTCTGTAATGATTAATGATGTTGAGCTTTTTGCATATGCTTTTTGGTCACATATATGTCTTCTTTTGATAAGTGTCTGTTCATGTCCTTTGCCCTCCTTTTAATGGAATTGTTTTTTTCTTGAAAATTTGTTTAAGCTGCTTAGAAGTTCTGAATATTAGACCTTTGTCAGATGCATAGTTTGCAAAAATTTTCTTCCATTCTGTAGGTTGGCTGGTTGTCTGTTCATGCTGGTGATACTTTCTTTGTCTATACAGAAGCTCTTTAGTTTAATTAGATCCCATTAGTCAATTTTTGCTTTTGTTGTAATTGCTTTCAGTGTCTTCAACGTAAAATCTTTGCCCTTTCCTATGTCCAGAATGGTGTTGCCTAGGTTGTCTTCTAAGGTTTTTATAGTTTTGGGTTTTACATTTAGGTCTTTAATCCATCTTGAATTAATTTTTATATATCCTGAAGGCATGGGTCCAGTTTCAATCTTCTGCATATGTCTAGTCATTTATCCCCAGACCCATTTATTGAATAAGGAATCCATTCTCCCATTGCTTGTTTTGTCAACTTTGTCAAAGATCAGATGGTTGTAGGTGTGCTGCCTTATTTCCTTGCTCTCTATTTTGTTCCAATGGTGTATGTGTTTGTTTTTGTACCAGTACCATGCTGTTTTGGTTAGTGTAGCCCTGCAGTATAGTTTAAAGTCAGGTAGCATGATGCTTCCAGCCTTGTTATTTTTGCTTAGAATTGCCTTGGCTATCGGCTGGGCATGGTGGCTCATGCCTGTAATCCAAGCACTTTGGGAGGCCATAGTGGGTGGATCACAAGGTCAAGAGATCAAGACCATCCTGGCCAACATGGTGAAACCCCATCTCTACTAAAAATAAAAAATTAGCTGGGTGTAGTGGCATGTGCCTGTCATCCCAGCTACTTGAGAGGCTGAGGCAGAAGAACTGCTTGAACCCAGGAGGCAGAGGTTGCAGTGAGCCAAGATCACACCATTGCACTCCAGCCTGGCACCAGAGTGAGACTCCATCTCAAAAAAAAAGAAAAGAAAAAAGAAAAAAAGAAAAGAATTGCCTTGGCTATTTGGGCTGATTTTGATTCTATATAAATTTTAAAATAATTTTTTCTAGTTCTGTGGAGAATGTCATTGGTAGTTTGATAGGACTAGCATTGACTCTATACATTGCTTTGGGCAGTATGGCCATTTTACCAATACTGATTCCTACTATCCATGAGCAATGAATGTTTTTCCATTTGTTTGTGTCATCTCTGATTACTCCGAGCAGTATTTTGTAATTTTCATTGTAAAGATCTTCCACCTTTCTGGTTAGTTGTATTCCTGGTATTTTATTCTTCTTGTGGCAATTTTGAATGGGATTGCATTTCTGATTTGACTCTCGGCTTGACTCTTGTTGGTTGTATGGGAATCTTAGTGATTTTCGTTTGTTGATTTTGTATCCCGAGACTTCACTGAAGTCCTTTATCAGCTAAACGTTTCTTTCTCTTGCTTGATTGCTCTGCCAGGACTTCCAATACTATGTTGAACAGAAGTGGTGAGAGAGGACATCTTTGTCTTATACTGGTTTTCAAGGGGAGTTATTTCAGCTTTTCTGCATTCAATACGATGTTTGCCCATTCAGTTTTACATTGACTGTGGGCCCACTGTTTTTAGCTGTAAGACTTTAGATGGATTGCTAGAACACCCAGACTGGAACTGTTGCACATTTTTTTTTACATTTTTATAGCTGTTAATAAGGCATTTGTTATCCTGTAGAAAGAAAGCATTTATTGATAAGGATTTAATAATCACTGAAATAAACCAGTCACTTTTTTAGTCCAAGAATACAGCAGATATCAAGAAGACCAAATTGTTTTTATAGGGCTGTATTCACTTATTCATTAATTTATTACATTCCATAGGCAATAAGTGATAAATCAAATTATGGAACATGATTATTTTAGATATACACTGGGGTAAATTAAACAGGGTGATATGAGACAAACAATGACTAGGGTGGTCTTGGAAGATAATATCAAAATCCAAATAAGAAGAAGGACCATTTGAACATTTAGGGACAGCAAGTGCAAAGGCCTTAAAGCAGAATGTTTACTGTGTTTGAGAGCATGACTAAAGTAAAGTGACCATTGGCTTTGATGAGAGGGTTAAAGGGTTAACAGTCTCCTGAAGGAGACTACATACATACTTAGTGGTCTAATTGAGGCCTAAGCCAGAATAGACCCTACATTCTAATGTAGCTAGAAATGTGATTAGTTTCACATAGTTGAATAAACCTGAAAGAGTAGTTTCCTGAGATTTCTAATATGTATCCAAGGAAGCAGCTTAGTTTAATAAGGCTTAGTCCCAAAGCCATGCCATAAGGAAGGCTAACTCCAAGCTTGGAGATAACACTAAGCTTTTATGGTTAGTAACATATCATATTGATGTGAAGAAACTGTGCAAAATTTCTCTGTGTTCTGGGAATGACTGGGAAAATGGCAGTATAGTTCCATGCTTACCAAATGGTGGTGATACATTTATTGACAAATGAGCAAAATTCTATTTATGAACGTATCAGAAATTAGGGTCTGGGCTCTTGGCACAATCACGAAGGGATTTTAGGAACTGATATGATATGGCACCATAGGACTTCTTAAATGATCAGGATACATAGATAGATAGATAGATAGATAGATAGATAGATAGATAGATAGATAGATAGATAGAAAGATAGATAGATAGCATTGTGGGAAAATGAGTACATCAAGGAGTACACCCTCTATATAGCTATTGTTCTAAGTGTTGAACATGCATTCACATGATTAATTTTAAGAGTGACCCAATGGGTTACTTACAGTCCTAACCTTAACTAAAGTTGCATAGCAAATAGATGGTGGAGCTGGAAATTAGACCTTTGAGACGAGGTCTGACTCTACTGCCCAGGCTGGTACATAGTAGTGTGATCTCGATGCACTGCAAACTTTGCCACCAGGGCTCAAGCCATCCTCCCACCTCAGCTTCCCGAGTAGGTGGGTCTACAGGATCACACCACTACATCTGGCACATTTTTGTATTTTTTGTAAAGAGGGTATTTTGCCATGTTGCCCAGGCTGGTCTCAAACTCCTGGGCTCAAGTGATCCACCCACCTTGGCCTCTCAAAGTGCTGGGATTACAGGTGTGAGCCACCACACCCTGTAAGGGTCCTTGTTCTTAACCATTATATTGTACTGCCTCTCAAATAGGGTGTGAAGCATGAGTGTGTACCAAACCTCCACCTCGTATTGATATATAGATCTCTGCATTAAACTTCAAATAAAGAAATAATAATGCTCTGGTAAAATAAGTACAAACAAAATTATAAATGAGATAAGGTATTCTCCTTTGAAGACAGTATTAGATTTGAAAGATCAAAATATATTTTGAAAATTACCTCATCATAATGTAGATCATACAATATATTTCTGGCAGTTCTCCACTTTGCCATATTTGGGCTTGATTTGGAGTCCATGGGCTTTTCTCTTTGCTTAATACATTTCTACTCATACCTTCTACTGGTAGCTCATTACTGGTGAGTTCCATGTTTCCCTTCAGCCCCCAGTACAGAGCTCACATCTTTCAGGAAGACTTTTCCAGATACTACAGCCTTGGCTGGGTATCCTGCTTATGTGTGCTGAATAATTTCATTTATTAATATAATTTTGGAGCAAAATATACATATCTTTAGTAGAAAATTCCTAAGCATATACAACTCAGTGCTTTTGGAGGGTAGTATAGGAAGTGTATTATATATACATATATATATGCACACAGACACACAAATACACGCATATATATAATATATACTGTATTCATAAACTAAGTGACAACAAATTATTAAAGGTGTTAGTGATATCAGAGTTTCAGCTTTTACTTTTTGAAGCCATAAGGGAGAACAACAGTTTTCCATAAAATGCACCTGAGCTCACCAGATACCATCACCAGTGTAAAACACGAAACCACTATAAAGCCTGCTTTTTTTGTTAGTCTTTTCTAACATGTATTGCATCAGAATAGTTTGAAAGAATATAGGAATGATAAGGTTAACACAAATTATATGTAGATTAGAAAATAATTGAGTATGAAAATATAAAAATGAAACTATCTATTTCCTCGGAATTTTGGCTTGCAACCTTGTTCAGGCTGATCAACCATCCAAATAGTTCTCCCTTGAGAGTTCTCTGCTAACCAGAGGCCTAAAATATAAGAAGCTAAAAGTCTCCACTGATTGGATATTTTTGTGGATAATTGTTCTATACCATTAAATTTTTTTCTCAAGTTTGTATTCTTGGCTCTGTGGCTTAAGATTTAATTTTAATACTGTTTTTAAATGGCAGTGGCTATTTTATCATGCCCTGTGACTTTCTTTCTTTTATAAAATAAATAAGTACGTATTAGGAACATTTAGATTAGTTAGATTTTTTCTGGTTTCATGTAGTTTTGTGTTTATCAGATCATCTCATGATCATGTAAACACTGGGCAGAGTATTAATTATTCTGTTAAAAGGGTAAATAGCATACACTGAAAGCTAAACTGGGAAACAGAAAGTACCTTTACGAAGAATGAAGGCAGAAACTTCAGCCAAATTAGGATGCATGAAATGTGGAAAATTACTGTTTGAATGTTTATCTGAGGAGTAATATAACTATTCTCAGGAATACCTGTGTTGGATGATTTATAGTTTTTGACTTGCTCTTGATCTTCATAATTATATTTTCAATTTAAGGGTAATTTACTTATACCTACATGGGACAATTTTAATAGAAATGTACAACTGCATTGTTAAATTAGCAATTTAAACACACCAGCTCCCTGTTTTAAATGCATAGCCTTGATGACTGTAAATGTTTTGTTCATAATTATTGCCCTCATAATTCATATAGGCTGAAAGTATAATGAATTTCTGGAAACCACAGTAGCTAATAATACCATTCCTGCAGCATCACTGAATTAAATCTCCAAAGGCAATTTTAATGTAGAACCAAAAATCTCTACTTGGAAACTAGAAATTTTGCAATGTTATATAACTTGCTTGGTTTACAGTATTTCAAACATCAGCAATTATGCATTCAATGTGTAACTCTCTAATTCAGGCAATTATCCTCATTCAAGTAAGTGGGCATAGAAATGTAAAAATCACTAAGATTGAACAATTTTCAATTATTAAACTTCTTTGCATGAAGACTAACTGCTGGTTGAGAAAAACACATTTACCTAACTCTCTTGTAAGATATTCCATGTCGCTAAATTCACAAGTTGGAATTTTGAAGCTGAAACATTTGTAAAGCATATACTTAAACCGTATAAACATTCTGGGGTACACTGTGAGAAAGTCTTACCACAGAAGAAACCTATGCAGCAGCTATCTACGTAATATTTGTGTGATCTGGGGGCCAAGAAGCAGATGGGAAGTGGTTCCCAGAGCACATCTGCAGCTGGAATGCCACATGGCAGCTATGGGAGAATCTATGCTTTCCTAAAGAGCTCCATGCCCAGCATCCTGGAATTAGGCTCTGCATTAGACCCAGTGAACATCCTGAAAACATGAAAAGCCAATGGACTGTGTGCATTTCCCCTCTAGGAGATTTCGTTTCTCTCAGGGGATAATGCTGAGTGGATCCTGCAGTTTTCCTTCTCTATCAACGGGGTGGTAGGCAGGCAACAGTCCGCTCAAGGCAAAGTGAGGGGGAGAACAAAAGGGCACACCTGTACCAGTCCCTCCATCCCACAGCCTGTCTTTGTCAAATCAAACCCATACTTGCGTGTGTTACTCAGGAAGATGACTTCTTTAAGACTCACCTAGAAATTCATAGGAAGGAAGGAAGGGAGTATAGGAACAAATCCATTTGAAACAAAGTCAAATAACTTAAGAAAGTTAAAGAAAATGAATGTTGGAAACCAAATGAGCTAAAATGATCTTTCAGATTTCTAAATTTAAAATAAATTGCTCAAGTCTGGGACTTCTAAACCTCTAGACTAGGCCTTCTTATACTAGGAATAAATACACAGAAAAGACTGGTGCAAAAGACAGAATCTGAAAAGATTGTTCAAGAGATTTAATGAGGACACTATATACAGAGGGCATTGATAATGGTGTTGAGAGGCTCCAGAGACTAGCAACAGTGAGAGGACATTAGCAACCTAAGCCTTAAAGGGCTAAGGGAGAACTAGGGCAACCCCACCTCCACCAGAATGATAGCATCTATGTAATTAATTCATATGTGTCGAAAATAATAATGAGTTTCTAGATTTTTTTTTTTTTAGTTTAAAGCAAAAGAGACTACTAAGGAAATGCGGCAATACTGGCAGATGGCTTCTGACTAATTTAAACCTTGCTTCTATTATTATAGGAAAGCTACATTGAGTGCTTCATAAAATCATGTTCAAACTTTTTTAGCACAAAAGCAAACAAAAACATAAAACAGTATGTGGTCAGAAAAATAAAAGAGCTACAATGCTTTGGGGACCCAGAATATAAGTAAATGGGGAAAGTATGGAAGGCATTGCAGATAAATTTTTGATCTGTACTTTGCAACAAAAGTAGAAATTTAACTTAAAAAGATAAATAGAAATAACGATAAGGGTGGCTTGGAAATGTTGAAGATATTTGAGAACAGTTAGCAAATGGGAGTGTTCCATGTGCTTATTTAGAACTGGTGATCCAGAAGAGAATTTTCTAATAAACTAATTAAATGAATCCTAGCTTGGACCCTGTCTAGTGTATCTTTATTCTGATTTTTCACTCCACTATACTATCAAGGACTTTCTGTATATCTAGATTACCAGGTGAAGAACAGGAGAGCTGTAAAAATGTTAATACTCATATTAATAATAGTTTATATTTTTATATTAACTTTCAAAGAAAACCACAAAGTATTTCTTGACATTTGGGTGACTGCACATGATGTAAATGAACCTCAGCACTGTCTGACAGTAAATGTAAAATGTGTTACTTTATCAAAAACTCCATTTTTTGTTATTTCAGCTCTTTAGAATAGTTCACTAAAACTCAGTATATCAGCTAATCTCTGAAATGATTCTAGCAGAACTTCAGCTGCATGAGTAAATATTTTCCTGGCAGCTGGTATTACATTATGAACAAATGTTTTACATTCATTCATTCTAATTGCACCCATTCCCCCCAATCAAACAATGAAGGTATAACTATACAGTTGATGACTTTCTTTCTGTTTGTCAGGGAACTTAATAAAAACTCTACATTCTGAAGCTATCAACCCAACTGACCATCGTGATGAATGAAGTTTCTTTTAAATAAAAGTATATTATTGCCAGAGAAGAGATTCATAAAAATCAGATGTATTAAGAGTTCATCCCTGAAGGACAGCTTCATACATCTTTCTCTCTCTGAAAGACCAGGGAGTTCTAAACTTTCTAGGAAACCATGGTGGCTCTACACTACCAGAAAACAAATGCTGCAAAGTAGAGCATATGGCCTAGCATAGGAAATTCATTTTTATTTTTTTACACGCACTTAGATCACTTTTAGGGCCAAATTTTGCTCTGGGATACTTAATTCTCATTGAATTCAAGGGTTGCTGCCTGCTGTGAGGTAAATGCGACTATAATTTTTAGAAAGTTTTATTTCTAAAACAGAAAATAGCTCAAAGAACTCAAGAATGATCTGCTATGTAAACTAAAATGGTAATATAAATTCCAGGGACACATTTTCTAGTTCTCGGGCTTTCATTCATTTTAGCTTATATTTGCAAAATAGAAAACAGGTGATTATCTGGACAGATTCACGCTTTCAAATTTTGTTTGATCTTTCCAGTGAAAGGAAGTCAATTGTTTTATTTTCTAAAAGAGATAATTGCCATAATTATGTACCTGTCGTGTAGAAATTACAAGAAAAGACAATACTCAATTGATAAACTCCTCAATATGATTTCATAAACTACAAGTGCCACAGGTTCTGTCTGTGCATCTGGAAACATGACAAATAGGCAGAATGGGGTGTTGTACAATCTATCAGGCTTTGGAGTGCTGTGATAAATGAATCTATTAACATGTAATGTTCCCATTTACTCTAGAATTATCTTCAGACTGAATTATAGACTAAATTTATCCTCATTAACCCTCCATACAGCAGCTTATAAAATAATATTACTCACCATAACATTAATTACTAGAAATATCAATTAGAAAGATGTGAAGCCATTCAGATTTTGGGGGGCAAATTTTCTAAAGAGAGATGACACTTAATTATATATGCTCAACATGCAGGCTGTCTCCATCAAATCTAAGACTGAACTCCATATCTTTTTTTGTCTTTTATTCCAGAGATTTACAGAATTAAAATCTTTACTTACCAAAGATTTCTTACCAAATGGACCAATTATTGAGACAAGTTGATTGAAACTCTAATTGCATTAGGTCCTTTATTTTTATTACCCATCAACAGTAAATTAATGATTTGAAGACGCTTAGACACAAAACTTCATTTCTCCAACATGTGAACTTGGGCCAATTACCTACCCTCTTCTTTCTTTAATTGCCTCATATGTAAAACTGTGGTAATAATGGCATCAACCTCAAGGAATTGTTGCAAGTTTTAAATAAAGGAATATGGTAATATGTAAAGTGCCTAGAACAAAGCCTAATGAATAATAGGTATTCAATTGAAAGATTCATTTCATTTTCATAAATCATACAGATTTTAATAAACACATATTTAGCCTTTTTATAATTCTTCCATAGATTGGTGTTTATCTTTGTATATATACATGCAATGTTCAGCATTGGTTGTTGCTGTGTCTACTGACTCCATTTAGGGAGCTTGTGACATGCTTTTATAAATAACTTACAGAAACATGGAGACTGGGCCATGCACCGTGGCTCATGCCTGTAATCCCAGCACTTTGGGAGGCCTAGGTGGGCAGATCACGAGGTCAGGAGGTTGAGACCATCCTGGCCAACATGGTGAAACCCCGTCTCTACTAAAAATACAAAAATTAGCTGGGCATGGTGGCACGTGCATGTAACACCAGCTACTTGGGAGGCTGAGGCAGTAGTATTACTTGAATGAGGGAGTCGGAGGTTGCAGTGAGCCAAGATCGGGCCACTGCACTCCAGCCTGGCAACAGAGCAAGACTACATCTCAAAAAAAAAAAAAAGAAAAGAAAAAAGATAAAAGGCAAGGGAGACCCCAAGGGACAATAGCAAATCTCCATTAAAGCTGTAAATAGAACACTAGAGTTTTATCTTCCAGTCCAGTGCTCACACTAATAGGATAGAGTTTGCTCCCTCTTCCATGGGAACATTCTAAGTTTTCTTTAAAGTGAATATACTCTTCACAGGCTTAGAATTGCCTGTAATTGTTCACATGGGGACTCTCAGCAAAGATGTGGTAAAGGTTCCATCTGTATGGCTTCATTTCGAGGGCCTAAAGCTTTGTGCCTCCTCAGAAATAGAGCTGCCAAAAGAGCTGCCAAAGACAATTTTGCTTCCAGTGTCCCTTGCAAAACTGCAAACTGGATTCTTTTTTTTTTTTTACTGTCAAAAATTAATAAAATGTCATGTTTCTTTCTTGGTGGATAAAATTGGAAAAGCTGCTCTAAGAACACCTTGTTCATAGATATGCTAGTCAGATTATACAAATTAAGTAAAGTGATAATATTAACCTTTCCCTCAGCCCTGTGCTTGTGGAAAATAATGATGATTAAGAAATAACCCCATCATTTTGTGCTCCCCAAACAGCTTTACTGCAAAGAAAGAACGAACCACCGTTTCCCATATAACTTCGATAAAATTCATGGAGCCCTCTTTCAAACCCATGTCAAGGTCAGACACAGACTCTCCAAATTTCCCTTCTTTGCCTCATGAAAGATTAGCTGGCTGACTGTACAGACTGACTAATCTGGACAAAATACCTGCTGCCTTAACTTGACCCAATTTTAATTAAGCTTCTTCTCTTCCCCCACAGCCCTGAACTTTGACTCCCTCTCTGCCAAAGCTAGCATTAGCGTGGAGTGTGGATTAACCCTCCCCTAAGAGACCCTCCCCTCCCTTCAGAGAACATTTCCTGCTCAAATGTCAGATCACTTTGCCCTCTCAACCCACTCACCCATACCCAGTTTCTTAACCTTATTTACTGCTGCCTATAAAAGAAAATTTCTTTCTACTTGACCCCTGTAAAGTTTATAGATCTTATGGTCAGAGGAGTCTCTCCAGGGCAATTGTTCCCATCACCTACAGCAATAGTTCCCTCCTTTATTGCAATCATCCTTTTGAAAAAGGGTCTCTGTGCCTAAGTCCAGATTTGCTTTTATTTGACATAGGGCACATAATGAAACCATAAAGATGAGGGTTAAAATGAGTTTTTCCCATATCTAAGATGTGAAAGTAGAGCTCTTTCAGTCTCAGTTTTCATATAACATGAAAACTACAGAATATGTATCTACACCACTATTCAAGACTTTCAAAGCAGAGAGAAGACCAGTTTTGCAACCCCTGATACCCAAATCCGGCTAATAAAGAAGATCATGAAGTCCTAAGAAGCAGAGAATAATGACGGAAAAAAACCAAATATATATATATATATTTTTTGGTGAGAATCATTAGTGTTCTGTGTGTCTCACTCCTTGCCCTTCAACCCACCTGTGTACATGCACACATATACAACATCTAATCTAGGAAGTGGGATTTAAATAAGAGTATTAGACAACATTGGCATGTGACTCCTACAGTACAAACACATATATACCTGAATCCCATCTGAGTAATATAAAGGATAATAAATTAGATTGCAAGCTGCTTTTTCAAGGGCTTATACAAAGGATGAAATTAAGGTGGTTTCATCAGGAGATCTGCAGTCCCAAAGTCTGCAAGAGATGCAGTTGTGTTTCCCACTAACCAGATGTGGGCCATAGGAAAAAGACATGTCCAGAGTCGCCTCAGGATCTGTTCAAGAAAAATGAGGGTAAACGAATCTCAAAAAAGGAAAGCTGGGGTTATCTCCTAATGTCTGGAGGCAGAGAAAAGACAAAGTTAAGAGTCAGAGAATAATACATTACCCCATTAAATAAATTGCTCTGACATGTCTCAGCAACTGGGGGGGATCTAGAGAATTCAGATCTCAATAGAGTGCTCAAATATCTGTCTGATTAGAAAACATGTCACATACTTAAAATGTATCAGTCAAGTAAGAACTACACTGTCCTTCTTATGTCTTTTTCTTTCCAATACAATGTACCCAAAGAGTTAACCAGGTAAAGGAGGTAAGGAAACATTGTGAGATAATACAATTATGTGAGTGCTCTGGCTAGTTAGTTAATCCTATAGTTTATTTCTGCTTTTTATTCATATTTGACTAGCCTATTTTGCAAGCAGAGATAAAATTTAACTCATTGAAAACTGATAGTAATGCAAATAATTTCCGTCCGTAGAAATAAAAATTGTGCCTGGTGGAATGTGGTTTACATTGATATTGGATATTGACTAGTTTTGGAAGTTTTTTATTGGTTTGTAAATTTATTTTAGTATCTCAACAAGAATACAATCAATTATTTCTGAGATTACAGATATATTTAACATAGGCATCCCTAATTTTAGTCATTTTAGGTGATTTCTCTTAATTATAAATGGTGTTACTTGAATCTAACATTATAAATTAAATTTGATGATATCATGTGTTTAGAAGATAATATGTGTTTTAGTTTGTGTGTGGAGAGACAGAGGACAACTTTACTCCAGATACTTTTTGTTTTCTAAACAGAATAGGCCAGGTGTGGTGGCTCTCCCTGCAATACTAGTATATTGGGAGGCCAAGGCAGGTGGATCACTTGAGCGCAGGAGGTCAAGACCACCCTGGGCAATATGGAGAGAGAGAGAGAGAGAGAGAGGAGAGAGAGGAGAGAGGGGAGAGAGGGGAGAGAGGGGAGAGAGGGGAGAGAGGGGAGAGAGGGGAGAGAGGGGAGAGAGGGGAGGGAGGGGAGGGAGGGGAGAGAGGGAGAGGGAGAGAGGGAGAGAGAGAGAGAGAGAGAGAGAAAGGAAAGGAAAGGAAAGAAAGAAAGAGAAAAGAGAGAGAGAGGGAGGGAGGGAAGGGGAAATAAAGAAGGATTACTTTGCAGGTCATCTTCTGCTTAAAAAGAAAAGTGACAATCATTACTCTTCCTGACTACAACTACTGTTTGTGTACATGCAAAATGATGGGAATATAGGCTCCATAAGGACACTCAAAATGCATCTTATTCTCCAGTAAGTGCCAGGTCGAATGAAACTGCAACATAGCTACTTATTAATAGTTTCTAGAATCCAAATCTCACTATCAGGCCATATCCAATATGTAACATTTGCTTGCAAATTTGTGGAGAGAAAAGATAGTAAGATATATATGATCAAGGCAATTGAGAAAGTCAGTTTATAGCTTGGGCTACCTTGCATAATGGTTTTGTTTTCTAAAATACATTAAGGCTTTATTTATTACATTCCAAGATTATCTTTCACTGCCTCTTAATGTTTCAGTGCCCAAAACTTAATTTGTGCAATGTCTTACCCAAAAGAGCACATTATTGAGAATAGCTTTCCCTATGCTTTTTTTAGGAGAAGAATTTATCTTACTTTCACATTTATATATGATAACATCTAGTATAAGAACAAGAAAAAAATCTTAAAAATATAAGAGAGTAACTTACTAGGGAACTTTTTAAAAATTTTTAAATAAGTAATTTATTAGAGTAATATTACATATTTCTCGTAATAAAGTCTAGCATGGTGATGACAAATTGCAGAAAGAACTCACATATTTCTCCTGGTGAAGTCAAAAAAATAACAAATGTCCAAATTTTAAGTAATACAGCCAGAGTAAAAAAATCCAATTTTTACATGTAAAATGTTGACATGCTATATAAATTGTATCCTATATAGCTATAAGGAAAACAGCAAAAAATAGTGAAAGAAATATTTTTGGCAATATTGTGCGACTTCAGATGAAAGATCAACAAAATAATAAGACACAGCAAAAAGTAAATACACAGACTAACTTGGTGTTAGTGACAACTTGATTCATTTATCATTTAGCATTTATTTTATTAGCAACTATTAATTCAATTCCCTGAAGGCACTAAGGATCCCACAGTGAGTGGAATAGATTAAAAATCCCATCCCTAACTGAGTGTACATTATTTTGGGGGGAAATAGTCAATATACAGGTTTCTTTTGGTTATTTTGAAACAAATCACAGACATAATTATATCCAAGAATACTTAACAAGCATCTCTAAAATATAAGGATTTATGTTAACATAACCACAAGATCATTATTATAACTTTAAAAATCTTTAAAAATAATCCTTTCATATCAAATATCTAGTAAGTATTAACACATCCTGCTTTTTTAAAACATGGTTGAATAAGGATTCAAATAAGTCTTGCATATTGTATTTGCTGATATATCTTTTAGGTGTATATACACACACAAATACATATAGTCTACATCCTTTTTTTCTTTTGAAATTTCAGTATTGAATTCTGAATCATTACTGTGTGGTAGAGTACAAGAGAGAATGCAAATTTCGAAGTCCCTGTTGTGAAATTGACAAGCCCCTCATCAATCCTCCATGGATAAAAAAGCCAGACCCATAAACACAGTCTGATTTCTAATCTTTCTGTTTCTAGATATGAAAGTAAAGGATTGAACAACCTGAGTACTTAGTAATTAACAGCATCTACCAAAGTGAGTGTCTTGTATGGTTATTTACCAAGAAACTCTTTAGACCTGATTACAAGTTACAGAAATTATTAATCAAAGTCATAAAGTTCTGTACCATAATACAGCACTGACAAAGTGTTTCATTGCAATATAAACAAACAAAAATAGAATAGAAAAGCATGTTAATATTTTATTGCCTTTCCTGTGTTTGTGTCATCTCCAGTGTTTTAGTACGAAAAACCACAACAAAGACCAGAGATTCACCTTGCATAGGTGTAGACTGCCGAGAGTTTAGGGAGAAGTACAATCAAGTGTGCTATTTATTTCCAAAGCCATTATAAAGTAGTTGTAATTTTTAAAACTTTGATGTTTAAAAAAAATACTCTCATGTTAGAATCTTGTGTTTATCTACCATTGCAGATCGAGTTTTTACAATACTAATTTACACTGTGTTTCTATTAGATTATTGTCTCTCAAAGACTGGTGACATGTTAGAGACTCAGATTGAAAAGAAAAATTCCATAAATTCAGATAAAATAATGAATAATGGAACATTGTTAAGGAAATATAAGAAGACAGAAAAATTATGTATGTTACATCTGCAAATGTCACAATTGCTGAGTAAAGATATTTCTACAGATTTTAATAGCCTGGAATGATAGGAGAATAAAATAACATAAAATTTAATAAAAATGAATCTGAAGACCCTCCATATGGATTAAAGAAAAGGTAATCACAAGAAAAGAGAAAAGAAAATAAGGAGTTGCTTTAGCAGACACCTTTGCTGCCTTGTGTCACCCTCCTTCTGCTTACCTCTGACATGAGCTGCAGCTGCAATGCAAAGTTGCTTGTGAGTTCAGACATTTTGTGTGCTAGTGGGGTCAGTCCCCATTCAAACCTATCAGAAAGTCAGGGGAGTTCATTTTCAGAGGTTCTGATGCATGGAGGCCCCACTATCTAGAGCAGTAAATCTAATTGTGCACTTATAAAACTTTTCCTCCTTTCCTATCTTTTTCTGCCCTGTCATCCTGCTCCCTGGATCACATTCCAAATAAACTACCCACACTTGAGTCTCTGTGCCTGGCCCTGCTTCCAGAAAAACACACACTAAGGTACTGATTCAAGTAAAAAAGCCCACCAGATTTCAGTTGAATAGAAGCAGTGCTAGAACACAATTGCTTTAAAAAAAAAAAAAAAAGTCAAAACAAAGCTTATATTACCCTAACATAAATATAGAATCAGAATGAGGTGGGGATGTTAACTGTCCTCTAGAGTCCTAGGGTGACAGAGAAACTAGAAAATCAAGCTCTGTTTTTGAAAACCTTCTTTAACGTGTTTTACTCATGCTTGAAGTGCATTTGGATTATTTGACAATGAAATAAAGGAAAGTAACTGTTCTCCTTCACTCATTAACACTTTGTTGTACTGATAATGAATTTAGGAAGCAAAACAATTAGCCAAATTGTTGTTCACTTATTTGCAGAAATAGCAAATACCAATGTTAATATTGCCATTTTTTATCAGAATTTAAAGATGAACTAAGCTTGTTTTAGTGGATCCATTGAACTATCACCATCATAACCCCTCTCAAAACCTTTTCTGTTTGTTTAATAATAGAAGTTAGATAATTGCTAACTGCTGCCTTTAGTATGACTAAACCAACTTAATCGGCCAGTCTTTCACTGTGTTGGAACAGAAATCTATAGCTTCAGTCAATTATTTCTCTAAGCTTTTTATCAGGTCCAAATTTTCTTCCTGGGAAATATTTTGAACTTTGCCTTTTATTGAAGTAGTTCCCTCTGAATAGATCTTCTTCAGGGAAGAGGCTGCTATCAAGATTACAGTTGACCCTTACAGGTTTCAACTGTGAGGGTCTACTTACAAGTGACTTTTTTTTCAACCAAATACAAATAGAAAAAACATTATTAGCAGATGTGAAACCCAGGAATGTAGAGGGCCGACTTTTCAACTTTTTATAGCTGTGGGTTCCTCAGGATCTACAAAGGGACTTGAGTATGCATGAATTTGGGTCCTGGAACCAATCCCGTATCTATATCTAGGGAGGACTGTCTTTAAATTGTACATTTATATCAAGGGTGACTTCCAGCCAACGGATGTCTGAGGAAACCCTTTAAATTAATTTCATAGAATACCTAGATACTTTGACTTCAGGCACTAAGCCTTAACTTTTGATCCAAGCTATCTATTATCTAGGTCCTGACTGCATCAAGATGACTGTGGTAAGACTTTTAAAATAACACTAACCAACAAGAAAAATTCCAACAATTCACTGGTCAGGGGAATATATCTAACATCATACCCTCTTATTCATTCAAAAAAGCTTTGAGTGTTTAATATGTATCTGTGTTCTAGACTGAAATAATCTTGTCTTTCTTAAAACATCCATTCTAGTACCAGAGATAAATATTAAACAATCACACAAATACATGATTATGAATTGAGATGTAGACTTTCAAGGAAATACAGTGTCCTAGAAAAACACATTGAGAAAGTCATTAGCTACTCTTGGAAGACTATGAAGGCTAAACAAAAAAGTCATGTTAAGTAGACTGAGTCAGAGTGAAACAGATGAGGCTGACTGCACAGAATCTCTGTGCTGCCCAAGGCTGAGAAACCCAGGTTGCGAAGAACCTTGGTAAACTGTGTCTTTCTTTATGGAGCTGGAGGGGAACATCTTCTTTAATACCACTATTTTTGAAACTTGTATTTTCTTCTGACAGTTTAGAAATTTCAATACTTAAGTCTTTCTCCCTGAAATAATGTTTATTTTTCTCTCTTTCCCTTTAACCATTTTTAGAGTTAGGGTTTGAATCAGTCTAAAAGCAAAAAGCAACAACAACATTGCTTTTAAAAAGTTTTCTATGATAATAAATATGGGCAATTTTCTTATAGTCAAGAAATAGATGAAATATTCCTTTTACATAACTTTTTAGGAAATGTCTACATGTCATATCTTATTCACAAGATGATTTAGAGATAATTTAAATATCTAAATCTGTTATGTTTCTTCAGCTGGGCTCTCTCCTCTTCCTGAACAAAGGTGAATTATAGATTTTGGTCTGATGATTGGCTTAATTGGATTTTGTATATGAGAATCAAAAACTTCCTCTTGATGATTTTCCTACACCTTTGACTTTAAGGTTCTATCTTTGGTCCTTTTCCCTTGTTAGAATATAGCTCTAAATAAATCATTGCCCACCTGTCAATGATTCTCCAGACCTTCCACCCACCAGCTCCAGAGTTGTCAGGGCAGGGAGCTTATTTTATAAGTGTAGTTGTATCTCAAATGCACTTAAACTTGAACAAGTTCCTTTCCCGGACTTGCTGTCTCAGTAAATGCAGGCCTCATCATCCTCCTTTAGTGTTTCCACTGTATAAAATTGATCACCAAATCCTGTTTCTACTTTACCTCTTATCTCCTGCATCTCTCTTTCCTTCATTGTTTTACTAGCTTTACCTTAGTCCAAGTTACTGTCATTTCTTAACAAAAACCAATTAATTATTTTCCCTAAATCTTTTCTGGTCCCTTTCCAATTCTTCAAATTGTAGCCAGAGTGATCATTTCAAAACTGAGATTTGATTAGTTCAATTCTTGCCAAGTTTAACATCAATGAATGGTGTAACATTGCTCTTAAGGTAAAGACCCAAATCCTTAACGTGGCTTACAAGTCCCGAGGAGAAAATTTCTCTTCCCCTTTCTCATTGCACCACAGACAGACCCTTTTCCAGTTCTTCCCCTCTTTTCAGAGCCCTTTTATGAGGCTGTTCCCACTGCCTGGAATGCCACTCCCCTCTCCATTCCCTTCACTTGGTTTAGTCTTTACTGTCTTTTGGTTGCCATCAGGAGCCTCATGCCCACAGAGCGAACCACCCCGAGCTCAACTCAGGGCCAGTTTCTTTGGTGTATTCTCACACACCATTGTATTCATTTTCTATAAAGTGCTTCGGTTGGCCTAGTTTGTAAGTATACATTCAGCAATGTAATTGTTTTATTAGTGTGTTTCCCCTTACATTAATGAAAACTCTGTAAATTAGGGACAAGTTGCATTGTTAATCGGTAGTATTGCCCTAATGCCTTGCACAGTGTTTGGCCCATGCTGTAAGCTCAGTAAATATCTGTTCAATATACTAATTCACTCATGTTTACTCCAAAACTCTTCTCAATTAACAATAGGTACTCATATCTGTCCTATATATAACAGAGTAATTTCAAAAATCCTGGCTAATGGAGGAAAGAATTAAAGCCTCCTCTCTCTTCTAATATGAGCACTGGCTGACCTGTACCCCACAGTTGAGGGCTATGTTCGATGCTGTCAAGGTGGGCAGAGGGCAAGCGGGGACTTTTTCCTGCATGTTGTTATTTATGAATCTAGATTTAGGATAATAATAATGTCACTCCACAGTCTCCCTTCATTTTGCCAAGTGAAACAGATCAACTGAGAATCAGCTTACAATATGCAGGTAAAGTTTTTAACCACGTAAATAGAATGAATTTTAGGAAAATAAACTTCTAAAATTGCAGTGTTTTAAAAATGAAATAAAGCTTCTAAAAGGTAAATAGATGTAAACAAAAATAGCAGTTATCTCTTTAGAGTTATTGAAAAGTCACTCATCTAAACTGTGTTTAAGTGTCAAGTTCACCTAAACCTAAATTATATAGAACATAGAAAGTAACTGTAAATTAAGCAGTGTAAGAAAAATCAATCCAGTATAAAGAAGTATTTAGAAAATCATATAATTAGGTTGGGAAAAGCTCAGAAAAGATAAACAATAAAATCGGTTGCAATTTGTAGGATATATTTAAGATAAAATAAATAATTTTAATTATGTGATACTCAAATGATTAAACAGTACTGTCTTTTCTAAAGGGTATGGGAACTGATGACAGAGTCTGGTTAAAGGCAGAGGCTTTTATTCTTTTTTTGGCTTTTGTCTTCAAATTCAAGAGTAATCAGTTAACCAGAACAAATGTCTGCTAAGATAAGAAGAAAAAAAAGAAAACTCAATATTACACAGGCACAAATAAAAGGCATAAAAATTATTTAAAGAAATAGTGATTTCTTTCATGGAGCCCTTTTTCATGAGAAAGATTGTTCATAACATATAGAATAAGAAAGATATTCTGAATTACTGGCATTAAGAAGCATGGTAACTATTCTTTTAAGAAACAAAGAATGAAAACAAAACAATAGCAACAAGGACAATAAAACCTTGATAGAATAAAACAAAAACCCTGTTGTTTTAAAGTTCTGAAAATTGCTGTCCAAGAGAGTCTACAACTCTCAACCAAGGTCACATTATATTTCTGTCAACTTAGCTTTGATAAGTAAAGGTCCCTGTTTTCTGATTCATCAGAGAAAAAGTCAGATTCAATTTTGCTTGTGATAAATATAGATCTGGAATGTCTGTGCATTTAAGCTATTAAACACTAGGCAACTATAGCATTTGGATATTGAATGGGTTTGGCTTATTACACAGAGTGCTTTTACAATCAGTAGACCCATAAAACAAATTCCTAAAGCTTCTATAATTGCCTTTTGAATTATTCTCCAGCTTTCAGTTTCAAATCAATTACTTAATACTTTCCTAATGATTTAATTATCATTTAATTTATTTAACATATTTTAATAAGGTCCAATTATGTGCTGAACATTGTACTAGATTTTTATTGAAGTAGATTTCAGTAAAGATGAGTCAGTATTTTAAGCCATGTTTAGATTTAGAGATTATATAAAATTATTTCCACTTAAACTGACAGATTGAAAAATTAAGGTTTACAAATACATATATTTGTAATACATATGATTGGTCAGTTCTCTTCTGTAATATGAAAGAATGAGATCATCACTGGGGTCCTTCTATGTGATTATATATCCTGACAATTTTAAATTTATTCAGATAGCCTCCATTTCCAGAAATGCCTTGGCATAGAAATCTGTTCATCAGTCCTTCCCATTCTTAAAAGCTGACTATAAATCCACATTACTCATGGAAACTACTCTCACTAGAAACTCCCTCCCCTGCTGAAATGTCACTTAAACTTTAGTTCTGCTTCTCTTGTTGCATATGTTTCTATGATATTGCTTAAGTGCATGCATAGACTCTTTGCCTTTGAGGTCAGCATTTCTTCATTAGCTTGTACTGTACGAAATGACATTTGGGGTTCTTACTAAATTTATACAGAATTTTTTAAATCAAGTATGATTTTTTTCTATATTTTGCCTCAGACTTTTGTTTCAACTGTAGTTAAACATTACTTCTACATTTACTTTTGAATTTTTAGCACAGTATAGTTTTGTTCTGTTTATTTACTTCCATTAATAACTTATTGCATTAATCAATCTTCTGGCATTACCATAGACCAGAATTCTGTCAAATAGTAACTAGTCTTTTTATGTTTTTTTTTTTATTGAAATCTTTTCTGAAATGTTATGAAAATGTAAACCTTATCAATAAACTTAATTTACATGTACACTAATTTCTCTTATAAATTTCTTAAAAGAAAATACTGAGGTAAAATTACCTGCTCTTTGAATGGACCTTATTGTGTATGAACACAGTGATATGTCTAAATCTTCAGATCAGGAACAGCAACTACCATCCCACGGTGTTGGTGATGACCACAGAAAGCTGTATAGAAATCATCTTCTTTTTCCTTCCTCATCTTCTTTCTTTCTTAAAAATTATTTCCTCTTTGGCCAGGCACAGTGGCTCACACCTGTAATCCCAGCACTTTGGGAGGCTGAGGTGGGTGGATCACGAGGTCAGGAGATCGAGACCATCCTGGCTAATGTGGTGAAAACCTGTCTCTACTAAAAATACAAAAAAATTAGCCAGGCGTGGTGGCGGGCGCCTGTAGTCCCAGCTACTCTGGAGGCTGAGGCAGGAGGATGGCGTGAACCCGGGAGGTGGAGCTTGCAGTGAGCTGAGTTTGCACCACTGCCCTCCAGCCTGGGCAACAGAGCAAGACTCTGTCTCAAAAAAAAAAAAAAAAAAAATTATTTCCTTTTTGTTTCGAGAACTTCCTTAAGTCATACTTTTAGGGTTACTCTGTTGGTGACAAATACTCTTCACTTTATTTTATATATGAATGTCTTGATTTCCTCCTTTATTATCAAGAAACATTTTGGCTGAATGTAGAATTCTTGCTTGAGAAAAATTGAAAATTACTGCATGATTTTCTTCTGACCTCCATCATTTCTGATGAGGAATCAAATGTCATAATTGCTTTTCTTTAGAGGTAAAGTGGCTTCTCTGTCCCTGTTTTTCAGATTTTGTTTTTAGTTTTCACAAGTTTGACTATGATGCATCTCAGTGTAGATTTACTTTGGGTTTACTGTTTTTGGAATTCAGTAGTTTTTTAAGCCTGCAGGTTTATGTCTTTTGCCAATCTGTGGACACTTTCAGCCACTTTTTCTTCAAGGATGTTTTATTCCCGACCTCTTTCTCCTCTTATTTGGAAACTCTGATGATGCCAATGTTATACTTTTTGTTACAGTAAAGCAGTTCCCTGAAACTCTTTTTTTTTTTTAAGTCTATTTTCTCTGTTGTTCAGATTACGTAATTTCTATTGTTGTTTTTCAGTTTACTGATATTATCTCCTGTCTCTTCTATTCTGCCATCAAACTCGTCCATTGAGTTTTTAATTTGGTTTGGTTTATTCCAAATCTAAAATTTTCATCTTGTTCTTTATAATTTTTATTTCTTTGCTCAGACTCCATTTATCTGCTAAGAATTTCTGTTTTTTCATTTGTTTCTAGTGTATTTGCAATTACAAGGTGAAGCATTTTTATGATGGCTGCTTTCAAATATTTGTCAGAGAATTTTAACATCTCTTTCATATGCGTTTTGGCCATTATTGATTGCATCTTTTCATTGAGTTTAAGATCTTCTTTTCTGATGTGGCAAGAGATTTTCAACTGCAATCTGGACATGCCAGGTTTATGTTATGATACTCCAGATCATATTTAAATATATTTTAGCTGGCTTCCTCTAACAATGCTTCAGCAAGGGAAGGTTGGGGAGTGGCGGGGGGGTGGGGGGGCGGTGGTTGCTACTTTGTTTTTGCCAACTGGGTGCATAAGCCCAGATTCCTGACTCAGAAGTTTGTAGCACCTCAGGTAGTAGGGAGGGGTCCTCATTACTGCTCATCAGTGGTGGGAGTTTTGGCTCTCTACTATGCCTCAATTGATACTTACTTGACTGGAAGAGGCAGCAATGCCTCATTATTGCTCCCCATATGGTCTTTACTGACATTTCAAAAGGATGTCCTCATCACCCATGGGAAAGAGTGAAAGTCCTGATTCTTCATTAGCCCTCTTTAGTCACCACATCAGTTTGGAGGGTGAAAATGGCCTTCTGCCAGGTTGGGGTAGAAGTCTGTGCTCCAATTTGGTTCTCATTGACACTGTAGTTTGTGTTGAGGAGGGGTGTCATTACTACCTGGGAGAGATTAAAGCCCTGGCTTCCCTCTTTACCTTGTATGACACCATCCTGGTAGAGGACCTGGAGTGCTTCATTATAGCCTGAGTAAGGTGAAAGTCTCCCTACTTTGCCTTTTCTTGCATGCATGGAAGTTGGCCCACTGTTTTTCTATACTGTTGAGCTGGAGTAGGGTGGCTATTATCTTAAAAAGTTCTACCTTGCTATGCCCCTTTCCAGGACAATTGGCTAAAGAAAGCAGGCTTTGTTGATGGGGATGGTATTTGCCTCTTAAATTCATTGATATATCTGGGTTGCCGGCTTCTTTAGCTTCAAGTATGGTATATATGAGGCAAAAAACAAACAAACAACAACAAAAAGAAAATACAAAAAACTCACTGCCATGTCATTTCTTAGATCTCAAGTTCCCTAGCCAGTCTGTCATCTTCTCTATGCCTTGCAGAGTGTTCATATGTTTGTTTTATATATAATGCCCAGGGCTATTTAATGTGAAGAATGAAGAAGAGCACACATACTCTAGCTTCCCAGAAGCAGAACTCTTTTACTTACTGCTAACTAGAACAAACAGGCAATTATAAAATCTGTAGTCATTTTTCAGTCAAAGTAGCATAGGATATTATAACTACTATTTCTCTTGTAAGTTTTAATTCTGCAAAAATACAAATAATGTTACATTAAGCCAAAAAGTAAGTCTGCTGGTACCTGGTGCTCAAAACAGCCTGTCTAATAATCATCTGATAAAAAGTTTTTCTGTGTGCATGCTTTTCACTTTTATTGTCTATAGGCTTTAATTTTCATTATTTTTTATGAAAAAAAAAAACAACACTGAGGTACTTTTACCACTTTTTGCATCACTTGGGCATTTTACCAGGTTACCAGTACATCTCAGTGGTTACTCACAGCAGTTAAGTAATCTTATCCACAACTTTCCTTGGCTCCTCTGATGTACTTTATCTTAGAAGACCAAAATTAAATTAAAACAACTTTGTATTAGCTTTTAATATTTACTTCTCTTCAATTACAATGTGCTTTAGCCTTGCAATGGACTTCTAACTGCATCTAAGCTCTTTTTTCCATTCTATCCTGGGCAAAGCAGTCAGAACAATGTCCCCAGTGTTCTGCTATAATTGTACTTCTTCTGTGCAGAAATGTTTGAGGACTTATTACTTTAAAATACATTCAGGCCGGGCATGGTGGCTCATGCCTCTAATTCCAGCACTTCGAGAGGCCAAGGTGGGCAGATTATCTGAGCTCAAGAGTTTGAGATCAGCCTGACCAACATGATGAAACCTTGTCCCTACAAAAAATACAAAAAAATAGCTGGGCACAGTGGCACACATGTGTAGTCCCAGCTAATCAGGAGGCTGAGGCATGAGAATCACTTGAACTTGAGAAGTGGAGGTTGCAGTGAGCAGAAATGTCACTGCATTCCAGCCTGGGCTACAGAATGAGACTCCTTCTCCAAAAAGTAAAAAATAAATTCAAACCATTTAGCCTAGTTTAAAAAGACCTTATTCTAATTTTACCTCTTGACGTGTTCAATCTGCTATACAAAATTGTTTTTTTTACAAAAATAGCTGGCTTATTCAATATTCTGTTGCATGCTTTTGATTACCAGATTCTTCTCTATCAAAAGATTCTCCACCAATTTTTTTAACTATGTAGATGTATGTTAAATAATTCAATTCCAACTCTATAGCATAGCATGTTGTGGGAGTTCCGATATTCACAACTGTTAACCTTTAAAAAGGCAATCACATTTTCTCCTCTTTCGTGTGTGTGGCAATAGTTTATGTAAAACAAGCTTATATGATTTATCCTTATTACTAAAATAATGACTTATAAAACACATAGTTATTCACTGTATTTTATTCAATCTTGAAAGACAACATCATTTTTAGCACTATATGTAATTTGATTGTATGGATTTACCAACTTTCATTTTTTACGTTTTTGTTATTTTAAAAAATACCATATATTACTTCTACCATTATATGTATGCCACTTTGATTATAATTTCTCCACTTGTCCTATTAGGAGGTATAGTCTATTTCTCCAGCCCCATAACTTCAGTTGACTTGGAGAATTTATTTCATCTAGGACTTTGAGAAACCTTGCAGTTTATGCTCTCCAATTTGTGTAATTCTGTGACTGTCATGTATAAAAAAATAATGTTTCTCTTTCTCTCAATGATCTTTTGGATTTCTCTTCTGGTTCTCTAATTCTCTCTTCCCTGTGTCTAATCAGCTATTAAATACATCCATTACATTCTACATTTTAATTTTTTTGCATTTTAGTTTTATAATTTTTCTTTGATTTTTTTCCTAAGTGCCAATTTTCCACTAACATCCAAAGTCTTGTTTATAATATATTTAAATATATTTGATATAGTTATACTTTATTATATACATATACAATAATCTGTATCTCTTATATAGACATGGTTATATTTCAGAATGCATGTAACAATGAATCTGTATCTCTATGGGTCTCTTTCTACAATGTATTTTCTCTTGATTTTTGATCACTTTTTATTTCTTTTCTCCTAGTGGCCCTGATTATTTTATTACTGAAACCCAGAAATTGTATAGAAATATTTTGAAATAATATGAAGAGGAATTTTATTTTTTTCTTTAGAATAGATTTCTTTGGCCTTGTTAGACATTTGGGAGCATTAGCATTTCTGATTCTTCTTAATCTAATGAAGGATTAAAGTGATTAGAAATTTGTCTTCTGTCTCTGCAAGAACTTGTCTATTGATGCTATACCTTTAATAATATGGTATCGTCTCAGAGATCTAGCCCAAACCTACTTTTGTCATTCCCACTCCCATACAATCTCTCTCCCTTTCTCACCCCCACTCTCTTTCTCTCTTTCTCTCTCTCTCTCTCACACACACACACACACACACACACACACACACACACACGCAACTCCTTTCCATTTTGTATCTTTCTTACTCCTTGAGTCTATTTACAGGTTATCTATGGTCAGCTTCTCATCCACAATCTTCTCAGTCACGTTCTGTAGCATTGCCACATGAATTTAGGGAAAAAGAGACCCAGAAGCCAGATTCACATTTCTGAGTTTTCTGCTTCTCTTGAATATTGTTCCCAGATGTTGTCACTCCTCAGGAACCCTACAAGTTCTTCAAACAAAAGTTTTTTTTGTTTGGTTCCTATTTTCGTGTCATTCTTCATAAGTTGATTGATCCAGATGACCTAGTTAATGATTACCCAAAATGAAAATTCCTAATGATTAAATTTGTTCTGCTTGTTACAATGTTTACAGACATTTCTCTATAATATTGTGTGGGTATACATGTTAATGAGTGGTTGTTTTTAACTGTAGTTTTAGGAACCACATTTGTAATTATAACTATATATTATTCTACTATTTATTTAGACATTTCTGATTTCTTACTATGTAAAATGATAGACTATATTTACCTTTTCTCTTTTCCCATAATTACTATTCAGTATCTGATTTTTTGATTGTATATTTTCAGTATTTTCTAATTATCTCTTTAGTATATGAATATTGGTTTATTTTATATATCTAGCTCATATATTTTTACCTTTGACTAAAAAGGATGAAAAACTAAATGTTGTGCTTATATTTTCACTGATTTTTTATCCTTACCTCACACATTTTCTTAGGTACTACATTATTTATTATCAAGGCCTGTATTTAAATTATGTTTCTGTGACGTCAGAGGAAGCAGGCCACAAAACTGCCCTCACTTCTGACTTGAATTGCAAGTTCAGAGGTCCATATGACCACCACCCTTGGGTCAAAAGCTAATTAGAATGATTTACAGAACTGACTTAAAGCTATTATACTCACCATTATAATTTATTACAGGTAAAGGATAAGATTAAAATCAGCCTAAGGAAGGGCAATGGCCAGAGTCCAGGAAGTTTCCAAACATTTCCAGTTGTCCTCTCCCCATGGAGTCATGAACAATGTTACTTTTCTGTCATTGATGTATGACAATTCGCATGGAGTATTTTCAACCAGGGAAGCTTAGCCAAGCCTTGCTATCCAGAATCTTCACTGGGGTTCAATCACATAAACCTGATTGACCGACTGTGTGTTGGACCTCAGTCTCAAGCCCCTCTGGAGGTCTATGATACTCCAAGACTCAAAGCAGCCCCCATCCTAAATCTTGAACACTGTCTATCCATGTGGCCCAAAGCTCCCAGGTTAGAAAAAGAAAAAATCTCTTTTATCCTGCATGACATTCCAATGGCTTAGAGATTATCTTCCAAAAACAGAGAGTAAAGGCCAGACCTTTTTTTGAATAAGATTACATTTCTTACTACACAGTTTCCAAAGCACAACCCCAACATTTTTTTTCGTACCAAAGTCTGTTAATTTTTAGTCCTTTTGCAGTAGAGTTTCCACTTTTTGCTATAGCTTATTTGGCAACATATTATTATCTACTAGATTCCTTAAGGAAATGTAATTGAAATTATTTTTCCTGAATCTATTTTGTGTTAATTAGTTTTCTTGCCTTATACTTGAATGATACTCTGGCTAGGTATATACTTATTGCATCAGTTTTTTAATTCATATCATAGGCAAGGCTCATTGCTTTCTAGTGTTAAATGTTGCTGTAAAACATCTATTTCCTCTTGATAGATGATTTTTCTTTACCTAGTTTCTTAATACATTTTTTTCTTTAAGTTTTGTGTCTAGCAAATTTACTAGAACAGATATTAGGGTTAATGATACTTTACCAATTTTTTTGTAATCATTCAATTTGTAGATGTAAGTCTTCTTTCATTATTCAAACATTTTTAAAAATTGTATTCAATATTTAATTTTTCTTAAATAGGGAGACTAGTTGTAAGTCTATGAACTCCATTTTTATTGTCTTTGTCAATTATAGTCTCAAAATTCCTTTTTATCTTTTGTTTATTTCCATTGTATTTCTTTGGGTTGTATTTTGCTCTCATTTCAGTATTCACTACAGCTTCCTGAATTTATGCATTTGACACTTATTTTTGTCATGTTTTTATTTTAGTACTTCTTATTTTATAAAAACTTTCAATTTGAGCTTCATCTCTTTCTAATGTTCTGATAATCTCGGAGCTTCTTTTGTTCTTGTCTGATAAAGGAAATTGTTGTATTACATTTTTTGAAAAAAATTTAATAAATATGTTTGGTCACTCTTTATCTGTTTCATAGCAAATTTTGCCACCAGTTTTCCTCCTGTTGCCATTTGTTTTCTTCTACTGCCATTTATTTTTGATACATTTGTCATTATCTTTTTAGGGAACATTTGAATATTATTTATTATAGAATAATGTATATTCTTGCTGGACCAACTATCTTCAGGAGGTTCCTGTCTGTAAAAGGATGAGGATCCTTGTCCAAGATTAACTAGACTTATTTTCATGTCAGTGTGTGTGTGTATGTGTGTGTGTGTGTATGTGTGTGCATGCACATTAGATATTGTTGGCTTTTCTTTTCAATTCAAGACCAGCCCCATAGGGATGTTACTCACAGGAACTCTTTCCTCTCTCCTCCTCTACTTTCTTTCTTCATTTACAGTTATGGATTTTCTGTCCAATTTCACGTTGATCTGTGCCTTCCAGTTTCTTTTTAACTTTATGTCGACTGAAGTACACAAAGTTTCCGGATGCTAGCCCCATTTCCATATTCTTAATGTTCTCAAAAATGGATTTTTGGTTTTACTCATCAGAAGTTTCAATTCTAGGGTGCTGGCAGTGCTCCACTGTCTTGTGTTCAGTAGTGTATCTTAAATCTTCCCAGTACCCTGGGGGACATGCCCATAATCCCAACAGTAAATTGTTTCTATTTTAACTTTATAATGAGATGAGCTGTCAAGAATGCACACAACCATTTAATAATAAAAATATAGCACATGCCCATAACTCCAAGAGTTTCCCCATACCTCCTTGCTGTCACTGCAGCCCTTTTCACTTAACTCCAGGTCCAGCACAGATGCTAGTTTGCTTTCTGTCATTATAGATTTGGACCATTTTAGAATTTAGAATGTGTCAATAGTAGACATTATTCTAAGGATACCTTAAACCTACCAACCAATCTACCACTTGCATTCTCATTTGTCTGAACTCAAAGGGCTCCACACACTGAATGAGTTCTAAGAATTATCCGGTTTACAGTCCCCTGGTATCTGTTTGTTCTTTGTTCAACCTTATGGATTTTCACCTTATGGTTGCAAAATGGACTATCATTATCCTTAGCATCCTTTCTTAAAGAGCTTCTTATTCTTTTTCACTAAGTAACTCCCTTCTTCTCTGTTATACTATCTAGTTAATTCTAATACCTTAGCTTTCTTAAACTCTGATCTGTGCTTTTTTAACTCATGAAAACTTCCACATTCTACTTCGGTTTTTCCTTCCATTGGAGCATATGAGAATGTGCCCCTAGGCAGAAAGTATGATAAGTTATAAAGCTCTCCTCATTAGTTTCTTTTCTAAGGGATTGTAGATTATGCCAAACAGTTGTCAAAAATCTGTAAACACTTATATTTTTTTCTGCTTTCTAGTTGTCTATGCGGTAAGGCAAGTCACCCAGTCATGACTGGAAACTGAAGCATGCCTTATATTTGTAAGTATAAGTTAAGTAGTTGAACACTTAAATGTGAAATAATGTTTATAAAATCATTAGCAAATCTAAAATAAAATTAAATATTGGAAAATTTTATATGAGTATGCATTTGATATGGTTTAACTCTGTGTCCCTACCCAAATCTCATGTTGAATTGTGATGCTAAGTGTTGGAGGTGGGGACTGGTGGGAGGTGACTGGATCGTAGGGATGGTTTCTAATGGCTTAGCACCGTCCCCTTAGTACTGTCTCATGATAGAGTTCTCACAAGATCTGGTTGTTTAAAAGTGTGTAGCACCTCCCCCTTCACTCTCTTCCTCCTGCTCCAGCTGTGTGAGACGTTCAGGCTTCCCCTTTGCCCTCTGTCATGATTGTAAGTTTCCCGAGGCTATCCCCAGCCAAGCTTCCTGTAGAACCTGCATAATCATGAGCCAACTAAGCCTCTTTTCTTTATAAATTACCCAATCTCAGGTAATTTTTATAGCATTATGAGAAAAGACTGATACAGCAGTCAATAACGTGTTAGCTTGTGACAGATTGTATGTTTTACTGTTTACTACCTTATAAATTAATTTGCATGGGGAGGACTCAAGAAATACTTATTAGGACAAAATAAAAATAATCAACCTTAATGACACAAACATCAAAAATATTGTTTATGCAATAAAATTTTATTGGTAATTGGCTAAAATATGTTGGTTTATATTTTCTTATATTCTGTCTCATCTTAATTGACAACACATGACTAACTTTGCTTTTGTAAAAGACATTTGAAAACTTTACAATCAAACATTTAGTGTGTTTTCTTGAATAAGAGCTCAAATTTTAGCTTGTTTAAACATTTTAAGAATTTTTTAAATTTTTTACTGCCAAAATGTAAAAAAGCTATGACTATATGAGTATACAGCTTCTTTATTAAAACATTTTAAAAAGACAAAGAAGTTTGAATACACCCAAAGCAAAGTGAATCTTCATTTTTCTCTTGCTCACATGAAAGAATATTGAATCTTGGTGTGCTGAAATTACAGCATCTTTTGTTTCCCAAATTAATTAGACTTTTAATGATTTCTTTTGAACAACTTTGTTGTCACACAGTCAAAGGTTTCACTAATATTTTGCCTCAAATTCCTTCTTGTCTCCAAATATTATTTTCTGATATAGATGTTTTTAATGTAGGTTGCTTTATTTACCTCATTTGGATACTTAGTTCTCCGATACAAAAGTCTCTGTCAACTTGAAAAGCATTTGCTCTGTTTTACAAAAGTAGTGTTTAATGCAACTCATGTTGATAGTTTTATAACACTAACCGAGCAGAAATAGTGCTAATTTAGTATGGTTAAATTTAATTTGGAGTAAGTGCTCAAGATTGATTCCAAACCTGTTGTACAGGTGCTTAAAAATAGAATTTTTTAAAAAAGCACAAGCCCTAAAACAAAAGACATTACCTTTTAGTTTCAGGTTATTTCCAATGTAAACATTAGATTGAGCATTTTTGTTGTAAAGTTAATTTTGTGCCACAAACACACATCATGAAACAAAGGGAATTCCACTGAGATAACATTTTCAAAAAACCATAAATGCTTATATAGCATTCTGAGGTGTCTTTTATCCATAGGTGTAAATGATAATTTGTTAAACTGACAAAAAGAATTAAAGGCAACTTTACATGATAAATGAATAAATGAAATGCTAAATTGATGGCAATGCTACATTCTTTAAATGTCAACATGTGTTGTTGAATTCAGTGTCCTCATACTGTTCTGTATTTCACTCTGATAGAATGGTATTTGCTGGAATAACCTTCAGATTTGTGGAAAGGTTCAAAAATATGAAATTATTTTTTCAATGCATTAGATATAAAATTCCCAGAACACTGTCTTGCCAGTGTAGATATTTCAACTCAGAGCTAAGTACTAAAATTTCTCATCTTGAAAGGTCTTGTTTTATTCTTAAAGCTCAGTTCATAAGTGTCATTTTTTTAATTAATTGGAATTTTTATCCATATAACTAAAGACGTAATATAGGGGAGACAATATTTGTCTCATATGTCTAACACATGGTTGCTTATGACAGTGGCACTAATAATTGGCTTATAATTCTGTAATTATTAAAATGGATTATCAATAGTTCACCCATGTTAGCATTACATATCTAGCAATCCTGTGACATATAAAATACACAGGACCTATGCAGTAGATTTTAAAAGCCCACTCACATAGAAAGAGAGCATAAACCACAGGTTTTTACAGGATTCAAAATCAACACTGAGAAGTAAAAACGTGTGGATCAAAATAGCTATAAACAGATGTGAGATTGTGGCTGTCCATACATAATAGTAGTTTTACAAGGAAATACTTACTCAACATTAAAAAAATTTATAAAGAAGAAAGTTACTGAGCTAATAGCTCCATGCTTTAAAGCAAAGAGGATTACTTCATAGTGAGAAATATGAAAAAAAGGACATAACATGAAACCAAGTACTTTGACAGAAAACAACATAAAATATAAATGTGGCAATATGGAAAAGATAACTTATGAAATCAGGAGAAGATGGGATAAAAACCTATGAAAATCACCCTTTCTATATTCTACATTTCAACAGTTTAAACCATCTTGTTTCCACTGCTGCAAGATTTTTTATTATTTACAATGTGATGGAAAAGTAATTATTCCCTACTGTTTTATTATGTAGCTGGACATCCTTTTGTACACCCTATTTGTCCTCTCTCTTTCTCCTCTCTTACACCTTCTGAGGATATGATTGATTCATCAGAGTGAAGATTTTCAGAGGAGCTAAACAAATGTAACTCAACCCCTTCCTTCCATCCGTCTCATTTCCTCCCCTCATTTTCTCCCTTTTAAGATCTACCAGTCTGCAGAGATTAGTGCTTTGGGCTACCGTTGGCCAGACAAGAAAACTTACTGATAAAGGAAAAATTCCTGGGAAAATTGATCTAAATTTGATGGATGTGAGGCCAGTGCTATGTTATCTTTGTGTCTTTGTGTGTAAACCCTTTACTTTAAAGTGGGAAACATCAGAGGCTTGATTCTTTTTATTTTTGTTTTTGAGACGGAGTTGTGTTTTTTTGTTTGTTTGTTTGCTCTGTTGCCCAGGCTGGAGTGCAATGGCACCATCTCGGCTCACTGAAACCTCCACCTCCAGGATTCAAACGATTCTCCAGCCTCAGCCTCCCAAGTAACTGGGATTGCAGGTGCCCACTACCACGCCTAGCTAATTTTTGTATTTTTAGTAGAGATGAGGTTTCACCATGTTGGTCAGGCTGGTCTCATGCTCTTGACCTCAAGTGATCCACCTGCCTTGGCCTCCCAAAGTGCTAGGATTACAGGCGTGAGCCACCAAACCCGGCCCAGAGGCTTGATCTTGACTGATATAAATTTCTGTCCAAACTACACCCATTCTAGTGTGATACAGCCAAGGCTACAACTGCAGAAAGAACCCCAACTCTTCTATAGATCTTAGGATTTTTCTTGCTGAATTCAGCAAAAGAGAAAATGATATGGGACAAATTTTCTATTTTAATTTCTTGGAATATTAACTCAAAAGAGCAGGAGAATTAAAATGTAAACTTTAATTTCTTTAGATTTTGAGTTACAAAGCAATCTAAATGTAGGATACTAACTCCCTCCATAAGAAGCTTACAGGGGGAGAAGATAGGTAATCAAATATAGGGAATCTAATTATTGACAACTTTTTTTAGGGTAGCTTTACATCATTTTTAACTTTATTTCAAAATCTCTAGTTGGCTATGTTGAACGATGAGGCTGCTAATAATTTGAGACCAGCATTTTAGTAGGTAGTGACTTTTGACATATAGTTCAAAACAGCTATAGAATATAATATAATAAATATACCATTATACCATTATAACTCATTGCAGAGTTTTCTAGGCTCAAAACCAATCTTGTCCAGAGTTTCATGTTATATTATGCTCCTCTTCAGATTTCTTCCTGTGAAACAACCCCTTTTGGTTTAGAGCATGGAGCTATAGTATTAGGGAAATATAATGAAAAATACAATATTCTTCCAGTCATGAAAACCTCTCCACAAAGTAGAGAAGAAAAAGTTTCATAATTGAGTAAACATTAAGCCAGAATGTGAGCCTTATCACAAGCAATTTGCTAAGAGATTTCAAGAACAGAAAGAAATCTCACTCTTTTCTATAGCCGAGTAGAACAACCCATTACACGTTTTCAATATAGACAATAAAGAGTCATCAAGTAAGATGACTTGACGGCACCATTTGTCGTCAAGATGACATGGGAGCAATCATCTGGGTTAACTAATTGACTGAATTTATTGGAAAACAAAACTTCTCAAATCTTTGGGACAGGATATAGTTTTACAATCTGGGGCAAGCTGCTCATAGAAGTTAGTCTCCTACCCTTCCACAGAAACTGGAAGATGGGGGTGCTATCTCCCTCAATATTTAAATGTTAAAGAGGAAAACATTCCTGGGTCACAAAGCTGACAAAAGGCCCTTCTTGTCTTCTACAGGATTTATAACCATACATACATTTTAAAGAGATGAAAAAGTCTTACAAGTTTTCTAAGGTAAATGCTATGGAGAAAAAGAAGGTGAGAGGAATCACTCTCTTATCTTTTGTAGGGAGATTAGCCTCTTATTCTTAATATGTATTTATTTTTAGTAATTTTCTTCTGTATAATTCTTTCCAAGTCTTAAACAATCGTTCCCTAAGAAAACTGCTGTAATGTAGGGACAGTCACAACTCAAATCCTTTTGTAGGTATTTTGTTCCACAGATTTTTACTTTTGGGGTAAGATTTTAAATCTTGTAATACTTACGGTAATTCCCTCTCTCTGGGTGAATGGGGTTAGAAAACATAATATGTGACAGCGACTCCAGGAGGCTCAGCAAAACATCAAGCAAGCATGAGTTGGTGTGCAGGAGTAACGTCAAGGTAAGAGCAGTACCTCACTGATAAACTGATATTCTGCTATGAGGGATAGCTTACTCCTAGTTGGCAAGACTAATTTTTTAAGTGTAATAGATAAAGAATATAACAAGATGGGACCTATTGGGAGGAAATGTTTGGTCACTGTATCTGACATTTCCTTTCACATACATGTCTCTATTGAGTCCTCTCTCATTACCCCCTAGAGAGGAAGTAACTTATTTAATTGCAGAGTGTTGTAATGCAACACTCTGAATCCTGTGAGCATACATGATTCATCTCTTTCCTCATTTTCACTTTGGTTAAAACTGCTTCCAGGAACTGTGTGCTTCTCTCTGTTCTTGGCTGAGTGATAAAGTACACTTAGTTATAAAGTATCTACCCTCACTCCCAAAACAATTGTAGTCTAATGACTGTCTTGTAAATCTGCCTAATCCTTGGGTTCACTATTAGGAAACTCATTGAGTTAAGCTACCACACTCAAACAAGCTTTTGCTGCTAAAAATGCAGATTTTATTAAAAATGCAGATCTGCTTAACCACTATATTTCCCTCAGTTGCTTTTGACTTCAAAGGAGAAAGAAAAGAAAAACAGTGCATTTCTAAAGCACCAATAAATACTAGTATTAGTAAGTACCAGAATAGGCATAATGTAACTTGATTTCATATAAATCTATTAAACAATTATAGTGGTCTCTATTTTGCAATTGAGAAAACAGTTTCGAAAAGCATAAGAAAATTATCTGAGGCTTTGTATCTGATAAATGCTTTTCTGACTCCAAAGACCACGATTTTTTAAATGTTACCATTATTTGAGCCATATTTCAAGGAATGTTTTATTCTTTCCTAATAACTCCTCAACAAGTGGAATTCTCTATTTCTTTTTTGAAACTACATAATTCTTAGCTTCCTTTTTAGTACTATCTATACCATTATGACTTTTGCTTAAGTAACATGTTCAGTCATGAGATTCTGTAAACCACTGCCTTTTCTGAAATTCCAAAAGCAGTCAACTATAGTAACTTGCATAATGCTATACAACTGGTAGGTGGAGAAAAACATGGTCATAAAATTAAATTCTTCCAAATCAAGACTAAGTCAGCCAGAATGCAACAAAGCTTGACTATCAGACCAAGAGTTATGCTAACCTCCTTAATGATTATCAAATTGTTTAGAATAAAACCTCTTACAGCATGATTAACAATCCACCAATCTAAGGAGACACACAGCAGTGTCATAAAGTTATATCTTACCAATTTGAAAATTTTTTTCTATAATACTTGGAGGCACATACTGAATTTTGAGATTGTTTTCTGCAAACAATCTATGTTCTGAAATACCATATAATTTGATGGAAATATAATAGATAAGACAAATGAAACTGATGAGGGAATATATATGATTTCTGAAATAGCATATGGTATAGAAAACCAACATTGCCTTTTTATGTGAGTCATAAAGGCCTGAATATCTCTAATGCCATGGACATTGGCATTTTACTTACTCAACATGGGGGAATAAAAGAAACTATGATTCTTGTGCATGAACCTCATGTGAAGTATTATGATAGACATTTTAAGTACTTTAACTTCTTTGGTAATCTCAACAAACTTGAGACTTATCAACATGAAAGATAAACACCACCTCACTTACAGATGAGGAAATTGAAGGAAAAAATAAATGTAGTAATTTTTCAAACTTTATATACTATTGAATGGCTGAGCCCAAATGAAAGCCAAGTCTGATTTACTCCAGAAATTTTTGCCAAAAAATGCAAAAATATTGCATTTACTTATTCATTCTTGTAAATAAGACAATTTTGGGTCCTATTATGATGGAATTCAAAGTTTAAATATTTTTAAAATAAATACTTAATCTAAAAGTTATTTTATAAACAACCGTATACTTACAATTATAAGAGTATTTAAACGTAGAAATTATGAGAGCATACAATCCAGTATACTAACGAAGTTCCCATTTAAATTGATATAAGAAAATTAGAGTCAACAAGATGAAGTTAAACAGTTGGGAAAAAAAAATAAATACAGCATTTCCAGAAGAGGAAAATTATATGTGATTGTCCAGATATATGAGGGAGTTTGGTAAGTTATTTAGATGGAAGGTCTGCCATGCTAGAGAATAGGGAGACAGCAAACAATCCTTGAGTCTCTGCGGTTTTAAATGAAGGATATTTATTTCTCATACTCTACATATATTGGTGTGTCCTCCATCCTCTAGATCATTAGTAATAAAGGTGACAAATTTTATATTTTGTTGTTTTTTAAAAAATGTTGCCTGAAAGTGACAAGGATCTCATTTCACAGTACAAAGAAAGGTATGTGGCCATACCTAATTTATGAGAACAAAGACGTATAACTCTAAAATGTGCTAAGAAGGAATACTCACAAAGTGAATAAATGGGAATGCATGACTAGGGGAAAAGAATAACGTGAAGTGAAGCTGGAGTTTTAGTGACGGAACAGGCTACCCTTTGCTTTGCAGGTACTGGCTTACCTTGAATATATTGCAGGTTTCCCTCCAGACCACAACAACAGAGAAAACACAGCAACAAACACGTATTTGCACTGTGTGTGTGTGTGTGTGTGCACGCGTGTGCGCATGTATGCAATACATTGGCATAATGGATTCTACAGCTCAAAACTAGGAATACCTTTGTGGCTCATAGGCTTTTATGCAGCAGAAAGAGTCTTTAGGATTCTACACTGACAGCATCATTTTCTCAAAAGGAATCAGCCAGTTGAATTATTTCATGACTCAAATAAATATTGGGACTGGAATTGGCCTGGAGTCTAAATTAGTTGGTTGTATACCACCTTTCTTTCTACATGATTAGTTAAGCCAGACTTGAGTTCTTTTGGATATATATGATACATAAATACAAAGTGGGATTAGAAAGTAATGAATTTAGCTTTTATTTTAATTAATCATAATAAACATCAGTTTACCTGGAATCCACCAAGCACTGTGCTCAGAGTTCAGCATGTGAGGAAGACTAATTTGTATTTCTTGCTCCTTAGTACCTATCAGTTTAGTGACTTTGCCTTGTGAGATGCTAAATGGCTCTAAGGACAATTACAAGATACTATGGCAATTTTCACAGGCACTGGGGCTCAGTGGAGGCACTCAGTGGAATGTTTGGATTCACACCCCTACTCTACTACCTATCAACTGTGCGAATTTTGGCCAGGCCTTCTGTGCCTTAGTATGCCTGTGTAAAATACAGGTACAGGAGTGCCTTGGAGATACTTGGGATTTAGTTCCAGATCACAGCAAAAAAAAAATATTGCAATAAAGCAAGTCACACAATTGTTTTGGTTTCCCAGTATGTATAAAAGTCACAAAAGTTTATTAAGTGTGCAATAGCATTATGTCTAACAAATATACATACCTTAATTTAAAATAATTCATTGCTAAAATATGATACCACAGGGACATGAAATGAGTACATACTGTTGGGAAAATGGCACTGATTGACTGGCTTGATGAGAGGTTGCCACAAACCTTTAATTTGTTAAAAATTCCAGACCTGCAAAGTACAACAAAGTGAAACACAATAACATGAGGTATGCCTGTATTGTTTTAGCGATATAATGTTATCAAATTTTCATTTTAGGAGATGATTTTGGCTTCTTATATGAACAGACTGTCGGGGAATAGAAATAGAATCAAGGAGGCCAGTTAGGAGCCTACTATAAAGATAATTTGGAAAGATGATGTAGGAAAATGTAAACTTTCCCTCTGAAGTTCTCATCATTGAGTTTGCTGAAATAAACTACAGATTAAAAGGAGAAAAGACACACAAATATATTAAATGCAAGTGCATGGGAATCCCACAAAGTAAGAAACTCAAAGAATGAAATTCAAAGAGCCAGATTATTGAAGCTTAAAACCCTTTTCTAAGGCAAAAGAAAGTGGAGAACATACGCAATTTTCGAAAAAGAATAAATATTTTTTAGGGGAAATAAATAGGCTGGAAGAACAGACAATGGCTTGAGACAAAGCTCCCCTTGGCTCCAGAGGAGCTAGTAAGGAGTTATGGTAACAAGGTGAGGGGTGGAATTGCACTTCAAAGTTTGTCTCATTATGCAGACAAATTCTCAGGTAACAGCATTCAGAAGAATAGATAAAAAGTCTGTTCAGGCAGGCAGGATGATGATCTTTAGCTCTTTTTTCTGTGATTAATCTTTCCTGGTTCATGCAATTTCAGACCATGGAGTGAAGACAATTGTGTTTCTTTTGGAAGAAGTTCCCTCAGTCAGATAAGGGAACTTCAGAGAGTCCTTCCTTATACTGAAGGGAGAAACAAAGAAAGATCAGAAACATCTTTATTCTGAGGCATCTTGTAAGGCTTTCCAATTTCTTTTAATTCAAAGTGTTTTGCGTGCCAATGTGCCATACTTTGGGGTATCATTTTCTGAGCCCCAACAAGGATGTTAAATAACAGTGAAATGAGAAAAGCGAGCAGATGAGTAATCTCATTAGAGAGCAAGTAGAGTATTATAATTTATTGATTATGGATTAGGAATGAGAGACAGAAATATCAATGTTCGTCTAAGTCTCCATAATGAATTATTAATTAAATGGTCATGATATATTTCTTAGACGGGCAATATGAATGTATTAATAGATGAAAGTTTATAGGGATTAATTGAGAATTGAGAGTCAAACATGTTTCATGTGAAGTTTTTCAAGAGACATCAAAATGGAGGTATTAAGTAAATAGCCAGGTCTATATGTCTAAAAGGGAGCTTACAAGAAAGATCTATGGTGGATATGTGGATATAAAAGTTGTTTGCATATATGGTATTTTCAACCATAAATAAAGAGAAATTCTTATTTAGATAAAAATTGTAGAGGAGGAGAAGTGCCAAAAGCAAACACCTTTGGCAATTCAACACAGAAAGGTCAATTTGATAAGAAGGAGCCAGCAAAGAATATTGAGAGGCAATCAAAGAAGGAGCACGAGAACCTACAGAAAATTCTGTCCCATTTCTCAACCCTAGGCATCAAATTTTAGAAGTCTCATGTTAACCCATGAATTGAAATCTGAGCAATTATTTAGGGAAAGTTGAGAATTCAACTATCTCTTTACATTCCACCTTGTGATACTTTTAAGAATAGGCAGGCAGTGGCATGTGTGTTTTGAGAGAAAGTGGGGGAACAGAGAAACAAGCGATGCTGAATGGAAGATAAAAATGCTAGATTTCCCTTCTGCAATTCTCTACTCTATCTTAGTAACACATTCACATACAATCCCATACAGGTGTATATTATTAATTTTTGCTAATCTTTTGCATGCATTAACTGAAATGGAAGGGTTAAATATATTCAGTGCTCTTTGTGTTGCTCTCAGGGCTTAGATATAACACAATTTACAAAATCTAATTGAAAAAGGGAAAGATATGAAAATATTAAATGCTCTAATGGTTACCTTCTTAAGGCTTTGTGGGTGCTGCTGGCAAGATAACAGAAGAAGTATGATAGTTAAGAGTTATATTTTAAATTCTATAAAATACATCCATGGTATAGAATAAAAACTACTTAAGTTATCATTGAATTTATTTTGATGTAAAGCTAACACTATGCCTAGAAGAGGGGTTGGTGTTATTTATTATTCTCTTTTCCAGACTTAGAATGAGGAGAGATGAAATTTAATTTAATATCACCAGTAGAAAGCTGGCTATGGATCAATATCTGGTGACAGCCTTGTATTCCTCATACTTTACAGATTCTATTAGTTCTTTCATAAAAAAACATAGTGATTCACTGTGTGTTCAAAAAGAGTAAGAGCTGTACAATTAGAATTATATTGTGCAACAGATGCCTTACATCAGAGCATTGATGCACACAGACCAAGAAAGGATAATCTTTTATGTAATCAGTTATTGTGTACCCCAAATAGATTCTCAGCATTTACTGTACAGTTACGCTGTTCATTCCCAAACAATTACCAGTAAGAAGCAGCAAGTAAGATTTCCAATTTCACTACATGCCATACCTTGAACTATAAAGGGGTTGGTAAACCAGCTTGCTAGTTTTTGCTTGCTTTAATTTTTCAGAAATTAAATTGCTCCTTTGTTTGCAATATTACACAAAGTGTACTTGAGCACATCTTATTTGTTGGTATTAAACAGGTCAGCATGTTTCCTAGGGAAGAGCAAATTTTGATGTTTGTCTTTTTCCCTGTGATGCATTCTGCATTGGTCAATGCGTAAGGGAAAATTACTGGGCTCTTCAGTAGGTTTCTAAAAAATAATGATTGTGTGTGTGTGTGTGTGTGTATGTGTGTGTGTGATCTGTTTATAACCATTAGTGTCACCACTGAGGCATAGTTCCTCTCTTTGTTAGTGGAGAATATATTCATATTCTTGAGAATGCATTCATATTAAATTAGTTTAAGGTAGTTTTTGTTTTTGTTTTTTAAATAAGTTGAGAAGTATGTAGTTCAAGGTAGGTAAGGAGAGCCATGATGCCATCAGACACATCTGCTATGCATATGTTGCTTTCGCCTTTAAACTCACAGGAAGACTACTCCAATTCTGCAGCTATATCTGTATGAAAAGCTAGAAGTGGGTAAAGGGAAGAACAAGAAGCAAATGGTGGATGTCTGATGTCTGTTGAGTGTTTCTTTTTTAAAAAAATCTGGCGTCCAATTCCAGAGTTGGTGGATTAAGCAATTCAGAGTATGCTTATACCTGTGGACAAGAAATGACAGTAGTATTTAAAAAAATAATTAAAAAAAGTTTTGCTTGAAAAATTGAGAACTAAAAAGACAGAAAAGAATTATAGGGACAAGATATAAGAGAATTAAGAAACTCAGTGAAGATAGTTGGCTTTGGAGGACCACTTTTGCCCAAAGCATCAGCAAAGAGAGGCATCAGGTGAGAAGCTTACCAGTGCTGAGACTGGATTGACAAATACTTGAGTTCAGGGCCCACCAGGGGAAAAGGCATTGTCATTGTCCATTTTGTGCTGCTATCACGTAATAACACAGATGCAGCAATTTATAAAGAACAGAAATTTATTTCTTATAGTTCTGGAGACTGGAAAGTCCAAGATCAAGCTGCCAGCATCTAATCCGGGCCTTCTGGCTGCAATGGCAGAAGGCAAGGAGGCAAGCAGAGAGAGAGAAAAGGGAGCCTTTTATCACAAACACACTCCCACAATAATGGCACTGATCCATTCTTGATGCTGAAGCCCTCCTGGGCTAATCACCTCTTAAAGGCTTCACTTCTTAGTAGTATTACAACGGCAAACAAATTTCAACTTTTTTTTTTTTTTTTGAGATGAGTCTCACTTTGTTGCCCAGGCTGGAGTGCAGTGGCCTGATCTTGGCTCATCACAACCTCCACCTCCCGGGTTCAAGTGATTCTCTGTCTCAGCCTCCCGAGTTGCTCAGACTACAGGCATGCACCAACACACCGGGCAAATTTTTGTATTTTTAGTAGAGACAGGGTTTCACCGTATTTGTCAGGCTGGTCTCTGACTCCTGACCTCAGGTGATCCACCCACCTGGGCCTCCCAAAGTACTGGGATTACAGGCATGAGCCACCCCGCCCGGCCTCAACTCGAGTCCTGAAGAGGACAAACATTCAAATCATAGCAGGCACTAAAAAGCCCCCAGGACTTTGGATTTGAATCCCAAGTGGTTATTTCATAGGAATAAGGGAAGTCTTTGGAAGGACTAGCTCCAGTAGAAATTTAAACTCAGCTTCCAGGCATCTCAGAGTCTAATTAAATTAAATGAGCCGGGTTCACTCTTTACAACCAGTTTAGTTTAGTTGGGTGTGGCCATGGACCTTGCTTTTAACAAAGAAACATGAGTAAAAAAAAAAAACATGTCTATCTTTCTAGGCAGAAATTTACATAGTCAGTACAGGGCTTGCTTCCTTTGTGTGCTAATTTCATGGGACTAGCAACATTGCAAATAGTGTTTGCATGTTCAGTTGCTACCAAGTGAGGACGTTAGAGCAAAAGCCTCAGTCATACCACAATGGAGGTGTAGATGTGTTGTTTTAAGCCACTGAGATTTGAAGGTAATCTTAATATTTCAGTTAGGATATTATTTTAAGATTTCTGTGGATTTCAAAATTTTTATAATAAATTTTAAAAAATGTAATTCCAGAAATCCAACCAAGAAAGTTCCACTTTATATTCTATTGGCTATTCAAGCTTGGTATAGGAGCATGGAGGGGATTTTGACTTAGATAATATAGGGGTGAAAGAGTAATATCTTCTCATCACCCATAGTCAAGTTCATGGCTGCCACCCTAATACCAAAAGATAGATTAATATAAGAAAAATATTTATATTCATTTAATATAAGTTTTATGTGACATGAGAGCCTTCAGGAATGAAGACAGGGAAAACTGTATATTCCTATTCTTAGGTTTGATGACAAGTGGACAGTCATATAGAAGTATGATTGGACAAAATGGGGTACCATCAAATGGTAATAAACTGGAGGAAACTTAGCAAGGCCTATTTGTTCATATTCTTCTCCATCTCTTTGTCTCTTCATTCCTTTCCTCCAGGTATAACAAGGACACTGCCGGAATGAAGGTATTATGGTCTACTTAAGAGGAAGGTCAGAGAATTATCTTATGGCCTGCTTCAAGGGCAAAAGCTAGAAAAAGGTCAGAGAAACCACCCTGCTTCTGCTATTTTCTCATACGCCAAGATGCTCTATTTTGGAGTAGTAGGTCCTAAACCCTGTCAATACATTGCCACCTTAAGCAAAATCAGAGTTGTTCTTAGTAATGAGCAAGGGAGGGCAAATATAGATTAGCAACTAACAGCGCCTGCCAGTACCACTCTTCTAGCTAACCAATTTTCACATGTAATCTTCTTTCCATAAAGGAGACAGCCTCACCCCTTGTCAAATAGTATGACTCCAAAATCTCGTTCTGCTTCAGTGTCAACCTTAAAGCACAGGATTTTAAGGTTATGACAAATCCTCTCCATTTGAAGCCATTAGTTGTAGTTCATCATGATACAAAGATCTATAAACTAAAAATTATCTGCTGATATCATAGCTAATGTACACTACTGGAAAACAGCACCCACGATATAAAACAAAATTTTTCAAAAATGTAAACACATAACAAGAAACATACAATAATTGTAAAAAATGCAAACAGCAAATACTGCAAGGCAGAAATAGTGAAGTCTTGCTGCCATATAGTGGCCTCAATTCCTGGATTATGTAATTCAACAGTCCTCGGTTCTGTTCCCTGGAAGAATTCCCCTTGTCCATTGGTCTCACATCCCAGTACTGATTGCTAAGTAGATATTAGTCTTTATATTTCACGGCAATAACTCAGATGGGAATCTGGAAACATGCATTTTCTGGGTGTACAAGAACTTCCATAGTTCACTGCCTATGAGTATAAACTAGAGGAACTGGGAATATCACTAGCTAGGCCTGAGTTTTCTTTGCCAATGTAGACTCCTGCAGTTACATTGGCTCTCAGCCTCTTGGTTTATATTCATGTGGACAAACCAGTAATAACATTTTCAGCTTTTACATTTTGACCAACCCCATCCCTTAACTTACATAGGAATCATGACCCAAAAGAGAGGTGAAAAAAATCTGGGAGAAAATTATTCAAATGAAGTATAATAATAAAGGGAGACTAAACACACCAGATTTAAAACATATTACAAAGCCTCAATAATCACATCAAAATGGTAGTGATTTACAAATAGACAGCTAAATGAAATAGAATTGAATACAAAGTCCAGAAGCAGAAACAAATATCAAGTGAGACTTAGTATATGATAAATATAGGACCTCAATACAGTGGGTGTAGAGATATATGTTTTCATAAACAGTGTAAGGGCAACTAGGCAGTGATTTATAAAAGTTAATGGTAAATCCATACCTTATTTTGCATCAGAATAGGTCCAAATGTATCAAATACTTAAATGTAAAAACGGGAAACTACTCAATTAAAGCACCAAGAGTCCTTTGTAAATGTGGGGCAGGGAGGTTTTTGTAGGTAATATTCCAAATCTGAGAGCTGTTAAAAGACAGACTGATAAATTCAATTACACTAAAAATGAAATGAAAATAAGGAAAATACCTAAGGCATGACAAGAAAGATCAATGACAAAACAAACCTATTGACCTTGGAGGGAAATATTTGAAATGCTTATCATAAAAATGTGTTTTCTAATATGAAAAAGCTCTTAAAAATTGAGGAAAAATAGAAAAGTTAAACAGAAAAGTGGGCAAACCTCATGAACAAACATTTCATATTAAAAAAAAAACCTTATGAGCGACACTGAAATGTGTAAAAAATGCTTAATGGAATTCGTGATAAATGAAACATGCAACTCCACTGTGATGCCATGTTACACTCTAGGATATTGGCAAATATCCAAAACTTTGACAAAGTACTTATTTAATGAGTCTATAGAGAAGTAGACTTTCTCACACATTGCTGATGGGGGGTTCAAAATGGGACAACTTCACATAGAGAACAATTTTGCATCATCTGACAAAATTACAAAATCATTTATACATTTACTTAGAAATTTCCCTTCTAGCCAGGAATCTAGCCAACAGATATATCTGCACACCTGAAAAATAATGTATGCAAAAATTCCATTCTGTGTGATTGTTTGTAATAGCCAAACATGAAAACAACTAGAGTTCCCATCAATAGAAAATGGTTAAATAACGATTGCATATCCTGTTATGTCTAATTGGTCATTAATCTTGTAGCTCCCTGGGGCTTTTTCTCAAACAATTTTCTCTTCTCACACTTCATTTTCTCTCAGGACATGATTCATTCTGTTTTTTCATTTATTTCTATTTGCTGACATTTCTCAAATTCTCATCTGTGCCTCAGATTTCTCTTTCTGAAGTCTAGGCCTGTATGTCCAATTATCCATTTGACATCCTCACTTAGATTAAAGGTGGCATCTCATACTGATGTGTCCAAAACTGAACCCATTTTCTAGCCAAACACCATCCCCTATCCATTTAACCTGTTTTTTTCCCCTCTGCCTGCAATATCTTCAATTCACAGGGATCCTCCTTAACTCCCAATTTTCTCTACACCTCTACCAATTCAGTTTCAAAACCTTCCTATTCCAGTATACTTATCATCTATTAAGACAATTTTCTTTTCAAAATTACCATCATCCTAGGCCTAGACACCATATTATTCACATTTACTGTTTCTGCATGTTCTTAACTGTTCCCTTTGTATCCTTCTTTGATCCTTTATGATTCCTTTTAAAAAAAATTACCAAAATATGCATAATTGACAATATATGATTTATATACTAAATAATATACTTATAGAATAATGTACATGATTAATGCAATATATATATAATATACAGTGATATGCAATACAAACAATAGTGTATAATAATATTCAAATCTATGGTTATAATTTTCCTGGTTGAAACCCTTACATCATTTTCCAGTATTCTTAAAATTCCAAAATAATGCATGGCTATACCTAATTTGGAATTTTTCTTATCATTCGAGTATCATCTTGCACAACTTGTTTTTTTCTTGTTGGTTTTTCTGCCTTTTCCCTGTATCTCAAACATATTGTGCTCGCTCTCATTCTAGAAATGCATATAAACGCAGTTGTCGCTACCTGAAATATGACTTTTCCATCTTTGCACCATCAACTTTTCTTCTTTTGTGGCTATGGTGACTAATCCAGTTTCCCTGCATCCTCACCATTATTTACTGTTATAGATATTTTCTATTTTGATTTTTCTTATAGAAGTATAGCGGTATTTCATTGTAGTTTTAATTTGCATTTACGTAAGAGCTAAAGATGGTGAACAGCTGTTCATATGCTTATTATGCTATCCTACAAATTTAGAAACACAGAAGAAATAGATCAATCCCTCAAAAACTATAAAGGACCAGCCAACCACATTCAACCAAGATGAAACAGGTAATCTGACTACTCCTATAATAAATAACTCAAATTTGTAATTAAAAAGTTCCCACCACAGAAATCTCCAGGCACAAACTACTTCAGTGAAGAATTCTACCAAATATTTAACAAATAATTTACAACAATTTTACACAATATTTTGTGGAAAATAGAACAGAATGGAGAATTTCCCAAGTCATTTATTGAGGCTGGAATTACCCTGGTATGAAAACCAAAAATAGTACCAAAAAAAAAAAAAAACTGAAGAACAATGAACTTAATTCTCACAAAATTAAAGCACAAAATTTCTCAACTAAATATTAGTTTATGGTTTTTTGTTGGTGAGCAATTTTTTTATGAGTACCCCACAGTTTGTCAACCTCTTCCCCTGTTGGTGAACATTTGGGTTGTTTCTTGGTTGTTTCTAGACTTTAGCTATTACAAGTAATAGCCAAAGCTATTATTCAGCTGTGCCTACTCATGTACACATCTTTCTATGGATGTAGTTTTTATTTTTCTTGGGTAAATGTTAAGGAGTGAAATGACTTGAACATAAGCTGGAGGTATATTTTGGTTGTCAAGAAATAGAAAAACAGTTTTCCAAAGTGCTTGTGTTTCTTTAAATTCCCACCAATACTGTATGAGGTTTCTAATTCCTACACGTCCTCACTATTATATGGTGTAACCAAACCTTTTGGTGTTAAACATTCAAGTAAGTATGTAACAGTATCTCATTACAGATTTATGTCGTATTTCCCTAATGAGTAATGGTTTTGGTCATATTTTCATGTTCTTATTTATTAGCTTAAGACTTACATCTTAACACTTAGGTCTTGCCTTTTTATCCAATCTGACATTCTCTGCCTTTCAATAAGAGTATTTAGATCATGTTTTCTGTCTTTCATGTGTTTATCTTATTATGTGCCTTTGTTTTTGGATTGAGAAATTTGTATGATTCCATTTCATTTCCTTTATGAGCCGATTAGCCTTTCGGTATATGTCTGTTTTGTTCACATTTTGATTGCCGTAAGAGTTATAGTATACATCTTTAAGTTAGCAGTCTACTTTAAAGTGATATTGTACTATTTCATGTAGATAAGTACATTACAATAATACATTTCAATGTTTTCTACTCCTAGATTTATGCCATTGTTGTCATACCTTTTACTTATGTATAAGTTTACAGTTTGTTGTTGTATTTTGAAGTCAGTAGCTATCCTATCAATAATTCTATCTAGTTCATTTTTCATGTAATACATTGTAGTTTTATCCCTAGAAGGTCAAATTGGGCTTTGTGATATATTCCAAACATTAACTTTTGGAGCACATGAAGTACAGGCTGTAACAACAGTTTTAGTATCACCGTGTACTAATCCTAATATATGTGTCTGTTCTGTTTTGATAGATTTTTCTCATCATTATGGGTTGTATTTTCTTGCTTCTTTGCATATTTGGTAAACTTTAATTTTATGCCATGAATAAAATGTGTTTTATTCTATTGGATGCTAAATATTTTTATTCTCCAATAAATCTTCTGCATTGTTCTAGCATCTCATTTAGTTACTTGAAAATACTTTGATCCTTTTGTGTCTTGCTTTTAAGGTATGGCAGACAAAACTGGAGCATATTTTGCCTAGGGTTAATTTTCCCCACTATTGAGGCAAGATAATTCTGGATACTTAACCTGATGTATCATGAATTATGAGATTTTCCAGTCTGGCTGGTAGAGCAGGTGTGATTCCCAGCACTGTGTGAGTATCGGGTACTATAATCTCTAGTCTTTTTCAAAGTATCTTTCTCTGTTACTGGGTGGTTTCCTTACACGTATGTATTGACAGGCACTCAGCTGAGTATGTGAAGAGGACACTTTTCAGATTATTATAGTAATTTTGTTGGTAGCTTTCTTCTCTTTGATACTCTGTCCTTCCAACCCTACCAACTTTGATCTCCCTGGAGCCTTAGCAACATCTCCTAAACTCAGGGAGTCTGTTGGGTTCCACCTTGGTAGACCCTTTGTAAGCAACTGCCTGGAAAGTCTTCCATTGATAGAGCTTACCTTGTTTGTTTACTGTCTGTCTTAGAGATGACTGTCCTTTATTACCTGACATCCAGAGACATGAGAAACTTTATTTCAAGTATTTCCTTCCTTCCTTCCTTTCCCTCCCTCCTTCCTTTCTTTCTTTCTCTCTCTCTCTGTTGTCATTGTTGTTCTTGTTTCAGGTGGGAGGATAAATCTAGTTTCCATTATTCCATCTTGTCTGTAAGTCAAATAAGCATTTTTGATGTCAGAAAATAAACCTGTTTGAAATTTTATTTTACTTTATTTGTAGAAAAAAAAAACCATTCTGTTTCTGTGCTTAGGAACTTCCAAAATGTTCTATTCAACAAAGCTATACTCTAAATCAGAACATATTTGGTCAATCAAATTCTTTTTTGTTTGTTTGCTCATTTTGTTTTGTTTAAGACAGGGCCTTGCTCTGTTGTCTAGGCTGGAATGCAGTGGCGCAATCATGGCTCACTGCAGCCTCAACCTCCTGGATTCAGGAGATGCTCCCACCTCAGTCTCTGGAGTAGCTAGAACAACAGGCGTGCAACACAACACCCAGCTAATTTTTAAATTATCTGTAGAAATGAGTTCTCACTCTGTACCTGGGATGGTCTCGAACTCCTGAGCTCAAATAATCCTCCAACCTTGGCCTCCGTCAAATTCTTTTATGAAAAAAAATACTGAAAAGAATTTCCATTTAATTAATAAATATATTTGCATTTAATCAGTGTGCACAACACTATTAATTTTCTAAAAGAAGTTAGTAGTAAATTGTAATGCAAGATCTCTCTGAGAAAATAGAATGCCAAGCTGATATTTATTACCAAGAAAATAAATACATATGCTGCATATATTAGGCTTTGTTCCACAGATAGAAAAATTCTATCATACCTGGAAACTGTAGATAAGATGCTCTCGGATCATCCTGAGCTAAGTTGATTTTGACTAACTCAAACATAACATGGGTTTTGTTCATCTTTCAGTGCCTGTGCTAATACTTCTAACTTTTGGCCTGGGCTTCTTGTTTTCTTTTTTCTTCTTGAAGTGATAAAAGAGACCCAGATTTCGTTACTGGCATCTCTAAACCAGCTTTCATTCTCAATGGCCATATATCTTTTTCCCTGATGTTGTAATGCTTTCGCTTCTCGATGTGAGAATAAAAATTATTTTATGTATTTCTCTCCTGCTTGTCATGATTACAAATGCATAGGTTATATCTTGCAAGGGACAATGTATATAACAGAACTAAAATAAAATGAAAAACAGTTTGAGATTAAAAACAAGGTAATGGAAGCCTAATAAATAATAAAGAGCTAGCATTGTATGTTTAAAGATTTTTAGGAAAATTGAGTTTTTTATTTTGTTTACAAATTTGGGTTAACAATTATAAATCTGAGTAATCTATCTAGTGATGAATCTTGCTTTTAAGTACTGTGGTCAGCAAGGTGTCTGAATACTCTTAGATCATTCTGAACCAATTTGGTATTAAATAACTCAAGCATAAATGTGGATTTTATTAATCCCTCAGTGTCTGTGCCTATATTTCTATATCCAAGTCCCCAGAACAAAGTGAGATATTGCAAAACCCAAGAATTCCCAAGTTCCCAGTACCTCCTGCTCTGCTGAATACCCTAAAGTTTCAAGCTTCTCACCAGTCCTTACTTTTATGCCACTGAGATCCAGGCTGCTGGGGTTCTTATTTTTTCCTTTAGATAGTCTATGTCTAGCCTCATTTACTTGTTTTAGTTAAGCTAAATCTATTTATTGTAACAGATAAATTCCAATATTTCCGTGGCATGATACAGTTTTTTCATTATACATTTATATCAAGTTCATCAGATAGCAAGGGAGGACTCTGATCTCTACAGTCATTTGGATGCCCATCCTGACAGGGACCCGTCCAGTGTCAAAACGCAGTATCCTGCGCCAAAAGATAGGGATGAGAGAAAAACTATAATATTGTGTAGATGTTAATAGGCCAAAAGTACTAATATAACTAAAAGTACCAATATTACTTTAGCTGGCATTCCATGAGCCAGAACTCAGTCATTAATACTACACCAAATGTAGACTAGCCTGTGCTCAGGAGAAGGAAGTAGTTTGATGAACAGTGGGCAGTACTGGCTACTGCATTTATACGAGATGGGGAGTCAACACCCAAGGCCCAGTACTTACATATCTCCATGGAACAAAGCACCATCTAGGTATTTGGTGTAGATAACAGTAAGAAAGCACTTAAGCTTTAGATACGGAGGCACCCAGATTTAAGTCCTAGCTGTGACTTGAAGTGTATCTTTTGAAAATTCTATGTTGAAGGCCTAACCCCTATTTCCTCAGAATATGATTCCATTTGGTGATAGTGCCTTTAATGAAGTAATTAGGTAAAGTGATGCTATGTGGGTGGTCTGAAATCTAATATGACTGATGTCCTTATGAGAGAGGATTAGGACACAGGCACATGGAGAAAGACCATGTGAAGATACTGGACGAAAACTGCCAACCATAAGCCAACAAGAGAGGTTTCAAAAGAAACCAGCTCTGCCACCAAGTTGATCTTAGACTTCTAGGCTCCAGAACTGTGAGGAGAAAAAAATAAAATAAAATGTTGTTTAATCTACCCAGTCTGTGTTACACTGTTTTGGCAACTGTAGAAAACTAATACGGTTCAATTCCAAATACATTTTGATGTTAAATTTGTATTTATTTTTGAGACAGGATCTCGCTCTGTTACCCAGGCTGGAGTGCAGTGGCATGATCTCAGCTCACTGCAACCTCTGCCTCCTAGGTGCAAGTGATCCTCCCACTTCAGCCTTCTGAGTAGCTGGTGACTACTCAGCTGGTGACTACAGGTGGATGCCACCATACTCAGCTAATTATTTAAAATTGTTTGTAGAGACAAGGTTTCCCTATATTGCCCAGGCTGGTCCTGAAATCCTGGGCTCAAGCGATGCTCTCGCATCAGCCTCCCAAAGTGCTGGAATTACAAGCATGAGCCTCCATATCCAGCAAATTTGAATATTTAAACTGCCAAGTAAATTGCTTACTATATGGAAATCACTCAATAATTGACAGTTTTTTCTACTTCAATTCATACATGAATATCTTATTGAAGTTTTGTGATTTACTTTAAAAATTTCTGACAACGAAAATAAATCATTTTTATTTAAAGTAAATGGTTAGAATCTCAAAACAAAGGAACAAAAGCTTTGGTGATGTTCAATCTTAAAAATCCTAATAAAATTTATTTTAGTTATAAATGGCTAAAATGTACTGACTTTTTAATGAATGCCAGTGGCCTTTTTCATGTTATCTAACTGAACTCTCTCAGTTATATAACTCTCTATAGGGGTTTTCTTATTGCCAGAATATAACTTTATGCCAAGACCAACTACAGCCCAGGACACCTAAGTCACTGACTTTTGTTTCATTCAGTCTCTCAAAACAGATTTATAAAAGTGTTGAGATTTTATACAAATTACTTGAAAACAGTGAGCAGATGGGCACAAATCCAGTATCTAAAGCAATTTAGAGAGGCAAGGAGTAAGTAAATTGTTCTGGAGAACAAGAGGGGAAAAGATTTTTGAAAGATCTAATAGGATCCATTATTACAGGCAGTTGCTATTGGTACAGTATCTTGAGAGACAGGGAGTCTTGCTTTGCCAACAGGATGTGCTCTTTTACATTTACTGTTTTGTTCAGCCATCTATGAATAGGCAATTCCTTGTATTGTTTAATCACTGTAAAAGAATATGTATCCTATGCCAGTGATTATTGTTCTTTAGCAACCGTTGTCACACTTATGACACCTACACAGTTATTACGTTCACTTTACAGATGAGAAAACAGAGAAAGAGGGTTTAAATGACTTGGACAGAGTTACACAGTTGGTAACTCGTAGAGACAAGCCTGAATTCAAGCATTCAATCCTGCATGTTCTTAAGTATTGTGCAACGCCGATGTTCAAGGTAGGCAGTAGTATAATCCACAGAGCTAGAGCAAGAGCTTATACAGGTAAAATAGAAAGAAAGAGGGTGAGAGATAAATAAAAATCATATATATAAAATACATTCATAAATTCATACCTACACTCATTCATACCTACATTCATATGTAAGTCTTTGAAGAGACTACTATGAGACTATACTTGTCTAGAATATCACTAGTTGTGAATCATACATTAAAAATTACGGCCGGGCCTGATGGCTCATGCCTGTAATCCCAGCACTTTGGGAGGCCAAGGCGGGTGGATCACCTGAGGTCGGGAGTGCGAGACCAGCCTGACAAACATGGAGAAACCCCGTCTCTACTAAAAATACAAAATTAGCCTGGCATGGTGGCACATGCCTGTAATCCCAGTTACCTGAGAGGCTGAGCGAGAAGAGTCGCTTGAACCCGGGAGGCGGAGGACACAGTGAGCTGTGATGGCCCCATTATACTTCAGACTGGGCAACAAGAGTGAAACTCAATCTCAAAAAAAAAAAAAAGGAATTAAAATTTAAGGTAGCAAAATGTTAAATTAAAGGACAGTCATGGAAAAACATGTAAAATTTAATGATTTCTGTCCTATCATCATACTTGTATAATATAAATTGTATAGGCAAAGTACTTAGCTAGATTCACACAAAAATTGGAGTACGGTAAATTTGGACATAAATAGAATGCTAAGGATAAGGTAATTTGGGGAAAGGCTCTTATTTCTTCTTTTCAATCTTCCTGTTGGTGTAAATATACACCTTTGGCAAGTACACACGATCATTTGGGAAACACACCTAAGTAAACAGGATACTTGGTTTTGCCCACATCTCTCTGAGGACGTCAGGTGTATTCCTAACTCTTTACATTTAGTATATCTTTTGTTTACTGTTTGTTTGTTTTTAGTTACCAGCTGCTGATAATCTAAAAACATGATGGTAGTAATGTTTAAAGGACACTCTGAATATCATCAGATGTAAGTACATTCAGGGCACATCAAATGTTCTCAGACATAAATATATATGTTTTAGAAAAATTGAGAATTATTCAGAAAATACATTTCCCTATCCCTATGAGATACTGATAACTGTGTTTCCTAAATTTTTAAGAGAGAGTTTGGAAAGTTGGGAGGTGATGGAGGGGATGATTTAGGTGATTGAAGAGATGCTGCTCAAAGGATACAAAATTTCAGTTAAACAGGGAAAACAAGCTCAAGAGATTTGTTGTACACCACGGTATCCACAGTTAATAACAATGAATTGTAAACTTTAAAATTGTTAAGTAGATTTTAACAGCTCTCACCATAAGTAAATGATAAGCATGTGAGGTAATGCATATGTTAATTAGCTTAATTTTGCCATTGAACAATGGATACACATTTCAAACATTATGATTTACACCATAAATACAGACAATTCTTATTTGTCAATTGAAAAATAAATAAGAAGAAAAAAATTCAAAAAAAAAGAAGAGTATGACATTCACAGATTTAAATATATTAGAACATCTCTTTCATGTGTTAGTCAATAGTTAAGGTGATTTTTCTCGAGTCCTTAGGCAGGTAAACAAAAACACAAATAACCGTTTATTTGCCAGATTGTACTACAATATTTCATCCAGGTATTTTTCATCCTTATAAGTGAATATTTCATTAGGAACATGGACTAGACAAAGATAAAAAAACATTTGAGATAAAATTTGCGGCATATAGTGTTTAAAAGCAGCATGCTTTTCATTCTGTTCTCTGTATATTAAAAAAGACACAAATTCTGTGTTTTATTATTATTATTTTCTTTTTGGGACAGAGTCTTGTGCTGTCGCCCAGGCTGGAGTGCAGTGGCATGATCTCAGCTCACAGCAACTTCTGCCTCCCAGGTTCAAGCAATTCTCCTGCCTCAGCCTCCCAAGTAGCTGGGATTACAGGCATGCACCACCACGCCTGGCTAATTTTGTAATTTTAGTAGAGACAGGATTTCACCATGTTAGTCAGGCTGGTCTTGAATCTCTGACCTCAGGTGATTCACCCTCCTTGGTCTCCCAAAGTACTGGGATTACAGGCGTGAGCCTCCACACCTGGCCCATATTCTGTACTTTTGTAAGTGCAGAATTGGTTCTTGAACTTAGTGACCAGGAGCATGTACATGCATATGAGTGTGGAGTGCATGTTTGTGGCATTGCTTTCTCACAAGCTAGGATCACTGTAGTTTCCCCACTCTCAAGTTAATGTGCTTTAAGTAAGCAGCGGACTCTCCTTAATGTATCCACAGACACCCTGTGTGATTTATTTTCCCTTACGCACTAACAAAACAGGAAAGTGCTGGAGTGCAGCAGCACACTTCCAAATCTTTCAAATAAGATCAAACAGGGAGAAAGCATTTAAAGGTGGTGAAAGCCTTTCTCTAACAAGGGACTTGCCAGCTACGCCCCTTGAGTACTTTTCATCCTTTAAAAAAACCCACCAGATTTAAAAAAAAGAAAAAGAAAAAAGTTTCCTGCAATTTAAACTCTCAAACACGTTGATACTCACTTAATGCAGTTTCTTTTTTTGGAATTTTATTATAACACTTGCCTTACTGTTGAATGATCAAAAAAATTCTACTGAATATTCTTGGTAGTAATTTTAATTCTGTCCTTCTAATTCATTAAGCCTCTGCCTTTCATCCTCCATTGGTTTTTTTCCATCTTGTTCACATGCTATTAAGAGCAGATTTAATTTCTGTTAGTAAGTGACTTCCATTTCCATTGGAGTCATACTTTAGTAAAATTCAGCTGCAGATGCTTATCCCAGGACACTTTTTTTTTTTTTGCATTTCTATTAACTCATATTCACATTTTATTCAGGTTTTCACAGTTTTTGCCTAATTTTCGGTGTCAGGATCCAATCCAGGATATCGCGTAACATTCAATTGATAGGAATCTTTAGTTTCCTCTTGATTATGTTAGTTTCTCAGACATTTCTAGTTTTTGATGAGTTTGAAGAAAGGAGTATCAGTCAGGTATTTTGTAAAATGTCCCCCATTTGAAATTTTTCTGATATTTTTCACCTACGAAGACTGAGATTATAGATTTTGAAGAAAAGCCCACAAAAGTATCAATTTCATCACATTCTATCAAGGGTATATAATATCAACATGACATCACTATTGGTGTTGACTTCGGTCACCTGGTTGAAGTAATGTTTGTCAGATTTTCTCACTATGAAGTTGCTCCTTTTTTCCTCCTTTCCATACTGTACTCTTTGAAGGAAGTCACTCAGTGCAGCCGGCTCTTGAGAAGGGAGTTATGTTCCATCTCCTTAATGGAAGTGTACCTAAGTAACTTGTTTAAAATTCTCCTGCATGGAACTCATGTCTCCCATTTATTGATTTATTCAATCATTTATTTATATTAGTATGAATACATGAATATTTATTTCTTGGCTATAATCCAATACTACTTCACTTTGCTTCTCAAATTATTACAACTTTGGCCAGGCACGGTGGCTCACGTCTGTAATCCCAGCACTTTGGGAGGCCGAGGTGGGTGGATCACCTGAGGTCAGGAGTTCCAGACCAGACTGGCCAACATGGTGAAACCCCATTCCTGCTAAAAATACAAAAATTAGCCAGGCGTGGTGAGGTGGCTCCTGTAATTCCAGCTACTCAGGAGGCTGAGGCAGGAGAATCACTTCAACCCGGGAGGCGGAGGTTGCAGTGAGCTGACTTGACACCATTGCACCCTAGCCTGGGCAACAGAGCGAGACTCCATCTCAAAAAAAAAAAAAAAAATTATTCCAGCTTTGTCCATTGGGGACTCTTTGTGTTCCTTTCACATGCTCCAGCAAGGAGATGGGCATTTTTTTTGGTTTGTTTCATTGTTGGTTTTTGGTTTCTGAGCACCTTCTTGCTTCATGGAACTACAGATGTTCATTCAAGGTATGTGTTATGTATTCCTGGCCCCAGTTCTAGAATCAGCCTTTGCTACCAAGGGCTCTGGTTCCCTTCGATTGAATAATGAAATGAGAAACAGAGATCTGGCTGCTAGAGGTGCTTGTTGCTACCAGCTGTCATTACTTCTAGGCCCACTCAGCTGACAGAATCAGCTTAATTTTAAAATACTGGATTCCTGAGATTACCGAAAGACATTCCCACTCTATGGGAATATTGCTGAAGAGGCATAGTTGTGTTAATTTTTTTCCACGTACAAGGTCACTTAGTTAAATAGCACCAATAATTATAAGTAGCACTTTCCCCCTTGAAAGTAATTATGGATAAAAGATTTGCTTAATCCTGATGATGAAGTTTTGTCGTGTTCTCAGCAAAACAAACAAACGAAAAAAACAAAAGTTGTACTTGCAAGCTTTCTATCAATAAGTAATATATTTTTATGGCACTTTATACTTGACAATGTGGTTTATCCTGAGTTAAAAAGAGTTGATACTCATATGGCATTTTTATAATTGGATTCTGCAAAACTCAGAAAAGTGAATGAACTTCCCCAAATTCAATCAACCTGGCAGAACTGGAATGTAGTCTAACATTTTTGAATATTTTGCATTATACTATGGTTGCTTTGCAAAGAAATGAACTCATTTTTTATCAGTTACTCTGTTGTTTTCAATAAAGTAGGATAACATTGTTGTATTGCTGAATTATTATACAAATTAAAAGAATATGACCTCTGCATTTCCTTTATCCATCTCAAATAAAATATAGTTTAAATGCAGTGATCAATAGACAGAAAGGTGACAGATGATTGGTAGATAAATATTTGGAAAAATCAGATGTCTTTCCTACCTTCGTCAGTGACTTCTATAAACTGCAATGTAAATCACCCTCAGAAAGAAGAATCATTTTGCTTTCATTCTTCTACTACTTCTCATAGCTTCCTTAAAAGAGCTATTTAATGGATATTTATGCCAATGCCTTCAAGTTAGAAAATATTGCCCCAATATTTTTGCTTTTCTCAGTTGTCTATTCTAGTGATTAAATGCCATTACTTTGCAAATATTATTCATAATTCGTAAACATATTTGTTGAGCAAAGCACCTTTTTGTCTCTGTTAATGAGTTTGTTGGCATTATATATTTCACATTTCTCCTTTTTTAGTGTCAATGTTTTTTATTTTTCCTATAGACTGTGTACTTTCCAGTTGCGTTTCAAAACAAAAATGTTCATCTTTTTCTTTGATGAGCCAAAATTCCCCTTGTGTCCTTGGATTTGGTAATAGGATAATGAAGAATTATTTTAACTTATTATTGATAAATATCTCCACCATTTTCTTAGAATATTTTCATCTTTGTGCTCATTTTTATGTATTGTCATATGTATTTTTCTCTCAATTCTCCTTAATAATTTCCTTCGCTGAAGCATAAAGGTCAGCTTTCCTGTCATATGTGTTTTTCATAGTAGCATAGGATTTAGAGAAGTCTTTTATTAAAAAATACATTATCTGCAAAAACAACTTGATGAAAAATTAATAGACTCTTTCATATACTATTTATTTCATAAATCACCATCCATTTTACAAGCCTTAAAAAAATCATTGAGTATTTTAATGCAGTCTTTTTTTTTTATTCAGGTTTAAAGCATGGACATTGGAATTCAGTATTGAAGTTGTCTTGCTCTCAGCTAAAGGAGTTAAAATTATATTTTTTACTATTTTTTTTCTGTATGGATTTTTGGTTTCTGAGGAAGAAAATTGGATATTTCATGTCCATTTTGAAACCTGTTTCAACATATTTTTTAAAATAAAAATGTATCTTCTACATTTACTCCTTAGTTCACATATTTATTCAAATGGATTTAAATCTTGCTGTAACTTAACTAGTGTCTGCTCTGCTGTGTATGATTCACTCTTTTATGTAAAAATTATTTCAATAATGCGATAAGCTTAGACTAAAGTTTCAACGTCATTGTCTTAGTTATCATATGCATTTTCATTTATATATACGATAATACTTACAAGCATTTTCCTGTTTAGGCTTTATTCTTTATTCTTATATCTTCAACTATGAATTATGCTACATATAATATGCATGCTCCTATGAAGTGGTTACCCTTGCAGTCTAAGCTAAGCCTAGTTAAAGTTGTAAAGAAGAGGTTTGCTAAAGATGGTTCCCAAGAATCCATGAAGTGAGAAAATAGTAGAAAGTTGATGTGAATGGATATCAGACAAAACCAGAAAAAGTAGCTTTGTCATGGAAGCAGTTGACCAAGGTAGACTTCAACCTAATCCCATACAACTAATCTAAGGAGTCACCATGCTTTGCATTATGATAGAAAAAAATGTGTTTTTATGAAAAAACATTTTATTATGAAATAATGTGATACATTTTATTATTATTAATATATAGATTTTTAATAAATCAGGGCTATGGCTAGTTGGTTCACTGATGAATATCGCTGGTAAAGTGTGTTTCAATTTCACAACAAATCAGTATTCTCTGTACTCTACCTCTAACCATATAAATATAAAACATTTATATTTTATACAGTATTTGGGAAATATTTCTTGGCTTCTATGAATGACTTTCAAAGCCAAAAGATATATTTGCCACTGTTGCAAAACAGTAGCCTTAGATTTTTAAAAAGCATATTTCTAGGTAACAAGATTGATAGGCAGATTACATATTTATATCATACCAAAAATAGACAAATGATGACATGCACAAGAAAGTGAATATAAAACTAACACAGCACCAGAAAGTGAGTTTCTAATATTAATATGTGTGCTTATTTAATGAAATGAACCATATTTAAATGGTATCAAAGCCATGAGAATGAAAGAGCACTTAAAATTATAAATATTGCTTATTTAATAGCCTTCTCTTTTAATGAATCCCTACTATAGAGCTAATAAACTATTAAATAAATAATAAATTTGTTGATGATGAATTGGATTATCCCTGATTGTGAAATAACTGGACAATCTAAAATGTAATGCCCCATATAGATTCTTCCTATAATTTCTTTATATCTCATTAAGTCATTTCTATTCTATACTAATCAAGGAGCAAATACTAACACATTATAACTGAAGTATATAAGAAGAAAGCCACTAAATATTAAAAAATTTATAGCAAAATAAAAGATACCACTTACATTCAGTATCTCTTAGACCTGCATACTTTAATATAATGGTAAAGCAAAATAATTATGTAGCTACCTATGTTTTTTGGATCTTATGCAAACAACACTTCTTCCTTGATTCTCTATTCTAGATAAGGAACACATAATCTTCAAAGGATATGAAAATTGTCCACTGACTCTATAATTCTGATCCATATAATTCTTTGTTTGCTTGCTTTTTCCTTAATTAGGGTAATGAGCCACTGTTGTTCAAAGATAGAGCAGCCTGTGTATTTCAATTGAGATCCATGTTGTCTCATACTATGAGTTCCATTCAAATAAATCAAAAATGGTCCTTTGTGAAAAATTTTAAAAGTTGAGCAAAAAATAAAATAAAATAGAAGCAAACAAAGTTTCCAACAAGCTTTCATCATATACTGATTGAACAGGTACTTGGCTATGAATATGGTTACCTAACTAAAGTTATCTCATTAGTCTGGTTTTATAGTACCTCTTTTATGATCCACATATCACAAAATTATACTCACATTAAAAATAACCCTCTGGTGTACATCATTTTATGATATTGGCAAATAAATCTACATACTGCAATATGGTAAAATATATTGATCTATAAACTACAACACTGAACAACAAATCGACCATAAACTAAAATCCCAAGCATCCCTTCAACACTAAACCTCCCATTTGCAGGCTTCTTCCCAGGCAGTGCAAGCTGTCACTGGATCCCCAACTCTTGAAGCATAAAAAAGATCACAAATAACTTTTGCATGACAACACAGTCAACTTCACAGCTTAGACAACCCTTCCACGGGCTGGAAGAAGTTCAGGAAGAAGTCATGAACTTATACATGCTGTGTATTGAGTACTCTATTTCCTAGGGTTACGGCTGAATATTTTCTAATCTTTGCTTTGAGAGAAAAAATAAATACTGTTTGAGGGGAATCATTAGCAGTTGAACAATTTGAATTATTTGTCTTTCATGTAGCCCCTTCTAGATTTTACATAAACCAGTTACGTGATGGAAGACAAAGACAATTCAAGCAATGAGACATTACTAATTGTACTCCTTATTTAAATATGTATTTTAAATGCATAGAATTATAATGCATCTTCAAAATACAGATAAGAAAAAAAAAGCAGAAAAGAAAAATGTCTCACAGAATTATCATCAATATAAACAATCTTGTGTTATCTCGGTGCAAGGTCACCTAGATAAATAGACACATATTGTATGAAGGCATTATTATCTGACCTCGAGTGTCTTCCCCCATTACCTTTACTCAATGGCTGTCCTACAGTTGGGGCTATAAGACCTTGTCCAATAAGGCTCCCAGGTGGGGCAGCATTATTGGAACAGATAAGTAAAACAAAGAGAGCAAATGCTTGGTTGCAGGAGAAGGTCTTAACTTTTAGCCTGTCCAATTATTTTACTACCAAGGCTGAACACTTTCTTAGCCATAACTGCTCAACTGCCTTTTGGACAATCTTCTCAGTATGTTTTTCAATAGATGAAATTTACCTGAACACATTTTTGTGACTATAGATATATTTGGACTTACTCCTGTCTTATTTGTGTTTTCAACTTACCATCACTTTAGATTTAATTCCTTCTGCTCAGATTGGTTGAGACTTCTTTGTTATATAGTTGGGTTTTTCGTTTGTTGTTGTTGTTGTCTTTCCTTAAATGGGTTGAACATTATTCATCCTGTGTCTTTGCTTCCATTCTTCTATTTTCTGGGGCTTTATTCATTTCCCTCATCTTGATTTTTTGTCTGTTTATTCTTACCTATGCTTTTCTTCTTCTCCTGAATAATTATTCTAAGAATATTACTGAAGTTGCTTCTTATGACAAGCCTTATCTTATTACCCTACTCTCTGTCAGAGGCTAAGATGTGTTCCTTTTGTGCTTTCATTACCCTTCTTTTTTTAAATTTTTTGACCCTATTCACTACTTATCACAAAGTAGTGAAATTGCTGGAAGATACATCTGCACTTAACCACAAACACTTTGGAGAAAGGCATTGTGTCTCTCACAGTATTTTATGTCCCACACAACACAGTGTCTGGCAAAGAGTAGTCAGACACCTATTGCATACAGGAAGGCATGGATGGATGTCAGGTATGTTTATCTTCTGGAAATCATTAATGAATGCAACAGAAAATATATACTTGAGTCCAACAGGTTATGCTATTTTTCTTTAATTCTCTGTATTTACAACTGTTCTGAGGCAGTTTTAGGCTCATTGTTCTTATTATTAATACGTATAATACCTGAATCTGATATTTCTGCACAAGTTAACTTTTTGAAATTCCGTAACTCCTATTTTGTTTCTTTGTGGTAAATATGGGCAAGACATGAAATAAATGTAAGTGCATTAGAAGATAATTAGTTCTTAGAGGTTTCAGCTCAGCTTTACGATCTCTTCTAAATTGCATGCTTTCTTTTTATTATAGTGAAATAGTTATAGTTTCTTCTGCCTACTCAAAAACATTTCTTTACAATTTGACTCTAAACTACAGATTTTACTGATTCACTGAGAATATATAAAAGTGAGACAACTTCTGTCATTTTCCAGCTATGATTTCCAAAAGTGGCTTCTCTATCACCTCAGTGAGTGAGCCTTAAAACTGTTGCATTTTTAACTTAAGGCCTCACACACTTATTTAAAGTAAGGATGTTTCCCTATAAAACTCTGCAAGCAAAGTTCACATAATTTAAGTCTATAGTTGAAATTCCATTATAGTATTTCTTTGCATTTTAAGACAGTTTTCTGTCTTGCCCAGGCTGGAGTGCAGTGGCACCATCTTGGTTCACTGCAGTCTGCACCTCCTGGGTTCAAGCAATTCTCCTGTCTCAACCTCTGAGTAGCTGGGACGACAGGCCTGTGCCACCACACTCAGCTAATTTTGTATTTTTAGTAGAGATGGGGTTTCACCATATTGGCCAAGCTGGTCGCAAACTCCTAACTTCAAGTGGTCCATCCGCCTCGGTCTCCCAAAGTACTGGGATTACAGGAAGACAATTTTCTAATAAGCAATAAGTCCCTTTTTTCTACCCCCTATCAAAGTCAGAGTTAATTTTGCATTCTTTACTTTCTTTTACATTTATTTTTTGCCTCGACCTAACATGTACAACAATGATGCCTCTATTTTAATCCAGTCACTGGTTCTTTGAAGCCCTATTAAATTATAAGCTCCCCAAGGATAAATGTTCCACCTTCTTTCTTGCTGGACTTCTCACAATATCTGCTCATAATCGGCATTAAGTAAATTTTTGTTGACTTCACTTGATTTAAGAGCATATAGTTCTAAGAGATAATTTAAATTGAAGTTAATGTTGTTTATTAAAATAGATGAATAGAATACATAGATCTGTGTTTATATTATATAGATTTAGATATATGTTTTTCCTCAGCACCTTGTTCGTATTCACTTAGTAGCAATCCATATATACTACTCTATTCTCTGTTTCTCATTCTATACCTTTATTACTTTTAATACTTCTTGTTACATTAGGTAAATGTGACATAATGCATTATCCAGTGCCCTAGCATTACAGCATTTTTTTCTGTAACAGCAAATAAGTAGATTGATTTTTATGAGAGAAAAATAGCTGAGAAAATGACTCAAGTTTAAGATTTAGATAGAAAAAAATGATGTAGATAATTTTGGTAATTTATTTTTATTTTCATAAATAACCAATTGGATAATTAGGAAAATAACATATTAACTGTATTCTCAACAACCAACATGTTACATAGCACCCTAAATATATATAAAAATTAACACATTGGAAAATTGAGCATTCTGCTGATTTTCCTGAACCATTTTTAAATGGTAAAACTAATTAAAGTAAAAATGATTTAGTTTCACACTACAATGTCAGCAATTATATATATTTTGCTAGTGTTAACCAATTCATTGCATATATTTCAAAATAAGGCATGTGTTCTATCACCAAAAGAAATATTAAAAAGTATATTATGCACATAATGCTATTACAAACACTACGGAAGATATTAGTTTTCTAAATTCATCATCAGATAGAGACCTGCAAATTACTTCAAGTCCAAATGTGACATATCACAGGCTTTGTTAATTACTTATGTTTCAGTATTTCACATATAATGAAAGAATAAAGTAGTGAAATAGAGAATTAAAAATATTTGTTGCCAACATTTGTGGTGATCTTTTAACTGAGTATTTTCAGGAATTCAACAAAGCCATAGCCAACATATGCAATGAAGAACAATATGAATCTTTCCTAAATTAAGTGTACCACCATTTCCACATATAGTAAACCAACTCTTCATAATTCCCAAATGTGCATATGTTCCAGGCTGCCTTATGTATTAAGTTTCACTATGATAAGGAGTAAAAGATCACAGCTTCCCTGTGGGCAGCATGTCCTGGCCCAGTAGCTGTGTATACCCCTGATGAGGGGTAAAAGCAGAGGAAACTGGTCAAAATTGAACCCAGAGAAGTATCTTGAAACCTAAAGCTACTTGTGAATAAGAAATTAAATAGGAGTGTAGGCACAAAGAAATCATGCATTCCACTTTAAGCCATCTAGATTCACACTTAAAAATCACAGAAATGTCTATGGCATGGCCTATTAAGCTAAACCAATTTCAGTCAAAGTTGTGAAAAAGGCTAGTGTATCTTTCTTCTAATTGTTCAAAATCTTTTCTCCTCAGCTGGGATTCTGCTCTCTCCATCCTTTTTTATGTTCCAGGTTTCCTCTATGGTACCACTTCCTTTCATAATAACCTGTTTCTACATGTGATCTACTTGTTGTAACAATTTATCCTTTGTGAGTCTCAGACTACAGGAAGCTTCTTCCAGGAAGGAAGGATCAGAACACACTGAGGAGGATCAGAAACTTACCTGAAATGAGATGTTAATGCATATTTGCATAGGATTATGTCTAGGTAGCATTTGATAGCTAACTTTGTATTTAACATTTCTGGCATTTTATAATAATTATCTACTAAAACAGTTCAAGCATTGAATTCCCCAGTATGAAATAAAATTTCACATGTAATATACTAGTTTTTAATATTTTTAGATTTCAAATAAGAATTGTAGAAGTTTAAAACTGCAACAATGATTTTGAGATAACTAGATAAAGAATCAGGTTTATAGAGGTGGAAAGGGTTGAAGAGAGTTACACAATATAACAAGATTATTAAGTAATAGAGTTTTAACATGAACTGAAGATTAAACTTGGAGAATAATCCAGGTCACAGAGGCATCAGTAGTCATAAATGAGATCACCTCTGCTGGTTTGCCATTGAAAAATATGCCTCAGCTGGTATAAAGTCATTAATATGTGTTATTAATTATCTTCAGTTGGCATGACGACCTTTTGGAAAAGTGAGATTTGGGAAGTACTCGGATCATATGGTTTCAAGGAAGGAGGAATAGAAGGAAAACTATTAGAATGGGGAATTCCGGTGATCTGATTAGAGTTAATTTGAGAGAAAGGCATTGCAAATGTCAGAGGCAAGCCAGGAGAAATCTAATGTTGGTGGAAATGGTCACTGAATTTGTGTTCCCATCAATAGTGCATTCTTTCACAAAAATGATGGCATTGGTAGGGAGATGATTCATAAACAAAAAAAAAAATAGCTTTATGGGGAGAGGGGCAGGGAACAATTGTCATGGAAACATCATTATATATAATAAAATGCATTTTAGTTAGCATAACTAGATCACATAGCAAGACTTTGAATGTATTTATTACAGTTTATGGCATCAAATTCACTGAATGTTATACTCATAAATTTCTTGTTAAACCTGTTTTGCTTTGGACTTCCAGTTTAATGTTAGATATGCAGAGAGCTGGAGAAAGTGTCACTCTCACTCTTATAAGAATAAATGTTGAACAATGTGCATTAACAATTTGTTTTCAGCCTATCAGAACAATGAGGTTGTTTGGCCAGTAAGTAACCCAAAATCTGGACAGAAACAGGCACCACCAGAGAGACACAGGACCTGAGCACCTGCTTAACAGGGACAGAAGCCATGTAAGACTCTAAGAAGATTGAACTAAATATTTATCACAAATTTTAAAGGCAAATTGTGGGATAATGTGAGAATATGAAGATTTGGAAGGTCACAGAAATACAGGAGAAATACAGGATTTTTCACCCCCTTGCAGGTTTTTCTTCCAGAAACCCCAGTAAGCAATCATGGGGAGGTTGGGAGAACCTTGAGAAGTTTCCCTAGTGGCGCTGACTGGGAAGAGGGGAGAAGCCACAGCCCAAGCCTTAGGTTTCATCTGGCTTTGCCCTTGATGCCTATGTGACCTGGGGCTATTCTCTCAGCAGTAAATTTGGTAGAAATAGGGCTCCCTTCATTTGTTCCGTGTCTCTCAAAAGCCAACATTTTTCATCGGCTGACGTCTGATATCTTGAAAACCATTGTTTCATATATTTGGGGCAATTTTTTGTTTGTTTGTTCTGTTTTGTTTTCTCAAGAGAAATGCCAAAATCAGTCTTTGTGACTCTATCTTGGGCAAAACCTGAAATTTCATTTATGGATATAAATTCAAAGGTAATGAATAAAATATTTGAAAGCAGAATCCAACTCTACCTTAATAAAATAATAAAACATGACCTAATGAAACTTACTCCAGGAATACTAGGTTGATTCAATATTAGGAAATCCTTTAATACCATACACCATATTAATAAATCTAATTTAAAAACCATATAATTATCTTGCTCAATGTGGAAAATGTCTTTGCCAAAATGTCACATGCAATCATGGTTTAAAACTCTCAGGAATATAAGAACTGATAGATAATTAATATGATTAATCATTATATATGTATATATATATAGACACACACACACAATGTTTATCTGAAAAGCCAGTGTCATGCTTAATCAGAACCACTAAAGTCCTTTTGATGAAAATTCAGAATTAGGCAAAGATTTTCACTGACTTCATTAACATTCAATATTATACTAGTAGCAATTGCCCATACAATTGAACAAAGAATTCAATTAGAAGCATAAGAATTGTTAAACACAAAAATATACAGAATTAAAAATATTATTTTAAATGATATAATATGATGATATACTCAAAAAGCTGTACGGAACCAATATTAAAGCTAACTGAAGCAATAAAACAGTTCAATAAGGTAGCCTGCTATAAAATTCACAGGGACAAATAAAAAGTCCTCATATGTACAAGAAATAATAGTAGAAACATTTCTGTATACAACAGCAAACAAGAAGACTAAACACTTAAGAATACATTTAAGAACAGATGCACAAAAGCTTTATGAGGAAAACTATAAAATACTCTTGAAAGACAATGAAGTAGACCTGAACAAATGGAAACACATCCCCTTTCTTGGATAGGATGACTATGACATAAAAACGTTAATCCTCCTTAAGTGAATTTCTAAAGGGAATACAATCCCTATAAGACCTCTGAAGCTTACTGAATTAGAGAAGGTGATTACCAAAGTTTCTGGTGAATAAGCAAACATACAAAAGTAGCATAGAAAACACAAACAGAAAATCTATAATTTGGGACTAGCCTTCACAGGCTAAAACCATTCTAGTGTGGGAATAGGCAAAAGGCCAGTGGATGGGATAGAAAGCCTAGAAATATATCCAAGTACTTTTGGAAATTTAGTGTATGATAAAGGTGGAGTTTCATCCTTAAGGCAGTGGAGAATTTATAATAAATGGTGCTGGAACAATCGGGTAGTCATTTAAAGACAAAAGAGATAAAATTAAATGCATATCTTATACCTTACACTAGAATAAATGCAAAAGGATCAGTGCTTTAAATGTAAAAAAATAAACAATAGAAATAGTAAAAAGAAACATGAGTGAATTCTAAGCTGTCTCACTGTGACTCCAAATTAAAATCTACTGAAAGAAATGTTTAATATGTGTGTATATATATCAAAATATATCAATGTACGTAAATTGCATAGCCAAAAAGATATGATTAAAAGACAACAAACACTGAGAGAGAATATTTGCAGTGTGTATTACAGACAAATGGCTTACATCCCTAATATATAAAGCAGTCTTAATTAAGAGACAAAAGACCAAATATCACAATAGAAGACTACAAATAAAACAATGGCCAGATAATTCTTTTTTAAAAAGTAAAAAAGTTCTCTTAAAATATGTACATGTTCAAATTTACTCATAATAGCTGCATGTAAATTAACACTGATAAAGCATTCTTAGTTATCATCTTAGTGAAAATTAAAATATACATGACAGTACATTTTGTTGGTGTGACTGTCAGTAGAGAAACTGAAACTTTGTAGTATAACAATGTTTATATTGCTGGGGGGAGTGCAAACAAATATAACCATCTGGAGTACATGTTGGCAATACATAACAAAACTACAGGTTACTTACCTTTTGACCCAGGAGTTTCATTCCTAGGAATTTATCCTGAGATGATCACCTCCAGCAATACAAATTATTAAAAACAAGAATATTCATCCCAACATTATTTGTAATTTTGAAGTATTAGAAAAACCTAAATATCCACATATAAAACAGAGGTTGAATGACAGATCCACCCAGAAGAGAACTTTGCAGCTCCAAATAAGAAAAAGAAACATATCCATACAGATACGAAGTCAACTCTACAATATATTTTAAGTGAAAAGAGAAAAGTACAAAAGAATAGCTATAGTGTGATGCAATTCCTATAATAAAGACATAATGAAATATACATGTGTCTGGTAATTTAGGCGAACATAAACACAGGAATGATAAACTAATTAGACTGGTTACCTATTGTGGTAGATAGATGTAAGCTGGGTGAAAAGAATGGGGAAATTAGAATAGGTAGACAGGATGAGGGAGAGGAACACTTGCCTAAGTATCACATTTTATATTGTAACGTTCAAATCATGGTAATGTCTCATAGACCCAAAGATACATTATAAAAATTAATCAGGATATAGAAAGAGCAAAAATGGGATCCAAAGAATAATAAGGGAATGTTCAGTTTATTATAAATGAATAATATAATCAAAATTATTGTGATGGGGAAAAACCAAATCTAAGTAATTTTGGAAAACAGTGTTTTGTCTGTTTGCTATAAAGCTAAAGAGACAAAATTACAGGCATGCGCGCACACACACACACACACACACAAACTGTGCGCAGATTATATATTGTAATTTAGAAACTTACTTTTTACAGAGTTATGGGTTAGGAATTTGGAAACTATTTTATATGTATTGTATTATCGGATTGAGCAAATAAATATATTGTGGATACTAAGAGCCAGATTTTCATTGCCAGAGAAAAATGTTACAAGTAAGACAACAGAGTTAATCTCCGATATTGGAATCAACTTTTGTACCATCAGTCCAAACTCATGGTTTTAAATATGTGTAGATAGAAGATCGTTAGATAGATATTGAGATAGATAGATAGATAGATATGTGTACTTCTCTCTTTTTTCTATCTCTGTCCACTAGGAGGATCTAGAAACAGTGATAACAAATTAGCAATTAACACTTCAGCACTCAGATTTTGTTTCCAATTATCATTTTCCAATAAAAAATACCATGGCTTAGAAAAATGGCTGATTCCAGGACTGAAGCACAGAAAAAAATAAGATGATCCCAGAATATCTTGTAGTAGCAGAAAGTTAAACAGTGATAAAATTAAGAAATAGGGTCTTATCAAAAACACTGGAACCAATTTGAAATAGCTCCCAATGGCTATTTCTGGGTAAATTTTAGCAACTATATAATGATAATATTGGACAATAACCCAGCAAATAAAATATATATCATTGAACAATATTAATAAAACTCACAAAGAAAGGAAGAAGGACAAAGTATAACTCTTTCCCACTGTAAAGTGCTAATTAATAAATGTAGAATGCATGATAACCATAGAAAGTCACCATTTGGCAGACAGCACAGTAAAAATTATCACAAGCAAGAATCATCAATGAATGCTAAAATTAGATGCGAAATTGGATAATAAGATATAGGGTAATTACATAGACTTGAAATTTTTTTCTAAAGCCAAAAAATAGTACCTTTATAGTTGAAATGTCTATCAAGCATCATCTTAGCTAAGTAATTAAAGTTAACATTACCAGTAATAAGACACATGAACATTCCATATTTTCTGACATACCGCACTGAGAGAGACACATCACCTTTGTGGTATTCTTGCCAAAAATGCTAAATATAAATTTTATCCAGGAGAAAAATCAGACAAAACTAAAGTTGTAAAATAGCTTTCAAAGAATCAAGTCATGAAAGACAAAGAAAGATGGAAGAACTGTCCCAGACTGAAGGTCACTAAGGAGGTAAGACAAATAAATGTAATGTGGGTTACTAGACCAGTAAAAAGATATTGGCGAGACAATTGCTGAAATTTAATAAGATCTGCAGATTAGTTAATAGTATTTATCAATTTCCTGGTCTTCATAATTGTACTGCAGTTATTTAAAATGTTAACATTCAGAAAAGCCTGGCAAATGGTATGTGAGAACTATTTACAGCATTTGGGGAACTTCTTTTTATATCTGAAGTTATTTCAAAGCAAAAGGTTATAATAGTGATAAAAAATAATAAAAGATATATCCTCCATATTAAAAAATAAATCTGAAAAGCATGTGTATCTATTAATTAAATAACTATTTCTACTTAGAATTAAAGTAAAAGATGTTAATGGTACAGCCAAAATGTAATATTTAGTTCTATTTACTTTCCACTATACAAACATAAAAGAATCTCAAACAATTATGGAAGAACAAGTCAGATCATTCATGTAAATGTCATAAGTATTACACAGCCCTGTATATTCTGCTGTCTCTTTTATGTAACCATGTATAACAAAAGTATTTCAACCAGACCATTAATTTTTAATGAGAGTGCATTGGACTTTTGGTTTAGTTCATCTTCAATGCTAAACACTAAAGATTATATTTGTGATATGAGTGATAGTGAGATAATCACAGATCTATTTCTAGATGAATTTCCTCCTCTCATTGTTTAGTAGAGAATATATAGTTAATTGAATGTGTTAGCATTTAGAACAGTGTCAGGAGTTATTAGCTATTATTGTTGTTGTCGCTGTTATGAACATGATGTCGTTGCCCTCTGTGATCTTTAACAAAAATAACTCAGCAAGCAAGTTTTAATTTCCCTTTAAGCTGTTCAACCCCGAACTACTTAAATTTCAGGCACTAAGTGATTTAATACAACCAAGTAGAAAAGCAACATTGAATTATTCAAAAATTAAACTCCATAGCACACAAGCATCAAAGTAGACCTGCTTAAATTGGCAGCTTTCAGTCTCTCCAGCACTCCTGCTTGATGACCTTTGAGAAGGCAATGATCTTTAAGTCATCTTGTTCTGCTTCATGTTCTGCTTTGTGTTTGGCACATAAAATCATCTAAAATAATCACCACCCATGAATGTCAATGGAATTGTGCTATTCTTTTTATATACTTGGTTTGTGTCACATAAGACAAAAAAACGCAAAGAGAGAGTTTGGACATTTCACCAAAGCACAATAGTGACTCATGATTTAAGCAGATTAAGCTTATCTTTCACTTGTATTCAAGAAACTAAATAACAAGATAAACTATGGAGCAGAGATTCCAAAATGCTTTGGAGAGATTGTTGAAAAAATTTACATTAGTATGTTTATAAGGAAGATAATCTCTCTAGACCTAATGAAAAACATTTCTAACTGCAATCCTGGGAATGAAGTTGTCCGAAATTATTCCTGTGTAGACATGTTACTACGTTAGAGGGATGGAGGAAGGAGAGTCCATCATGAAAAGGATTTTGAAAGATTCCCTCAGATCCCAATCTCAAGAATATAATAATTCTTTAACAGAATATACATGAATAAACATAACAGGATGCAGGGCCTCTGTGTAATTCAGTTTATTGAATAAGTGTATATTTAAAACCCCATGTTTTAAGGTTACACTTTAGATACCTACATTTATAATCAATGATAAGATTTTGAATCTATTATGTGTTTTCTCTACCTCATTATTGTATCTTATAAAAATGTAAAAAAGAAACTATTTAACTTGTGGCAGTATAATCTTAAAGAGCTTTGGGACTAACAGTGGATCTCTCGGCAGAAACTCTACAAGCCAGAAGAGAGTGGGGGCCAATATTCAACATTATTAAAGAAAAGAATTTTCAACCCAGAATTTCATATCCAGCCAAACTAAGCTTCATAAGTGAAGGAGAAATAAAATACTTTACAGACAAACAAATGCTGAGAGATTTTGTCACCACCAGGCCTGCCCTAAAAGAGCTCTGAATGAAGCACTAAACATGGAAAGAAACAACCAGTACCAGCCACTGCAAAATCATGCCAAATTGTAAAGACCATCAAGGCTAGGAAGAGACTGCATCAACTAACGAGCAAAATAACCAGCTAACATCTTAATGACAGGATCAAATTCACACATAACAATATTAACTTTAAATGTAAATGGACTAAATGCTCCAATTAAAAGACACAGACTGGCAAATTGGATAAAGACTCAAGACCCATCAGTGTGCTGTATTCAGGAAACCCATCTCACGTGCAGAGACATACATAGGCTCAAAATAAAAGGATGGAGGAAGATCTACCAAGCAAATGGAAAACAAAAAAAGGCAGGGGTTGCAATCCTAGTCTCTGATTAAAAAAGACTTTAAACCAACAAAGATCAAAAGAGACAAAGAAGGCCATTACATAATGGTAAAGGGATCAATTCAACAAGAAGAGCTAACTATCCTAAATATATATGCACCCAATACAGGAGCACCCAGATTCATGAAGCAAGTCCTGAGTGACCTACAAAGAGACTTAGACTCCCACACTATAATAATGGGAGACTTTAACACCCCACTGTCAACATTAGACAGATCAATGAGACAGAAAATTAACAAGGATACCCAGGAATTGAACTCAGCTCTGCACCAAGCAGACCTAATAGACATCTACAGAACTCCCCACCCCAAATCAACAGAATATACATTTTTTTCAGCACCACACCACACCTATTCCAAAATTGACCACATAGTTGGAAGTAAAGCACTCCTCAGCAAATGTAAAAGAACAGAGATTATAACAAACTGTCTCTCAGACCACAGTGCAATCAAACTAGAACTCAGGATTAAGAAACTCACTCAAAACTGCTCAACTACATGGAAACTGAACAACCTGCTCCTGAATGACTACTGGGTACATAACGAAATGAAGGCAGAAATAAAGATGTTCTTTGAAACCAACAAGAACAAAGACACAACATACCAGAATCTCTGGGACACATTCAAAGCAGTGTGTAGAGGGAAATTTATAGCACTAAATGCCCACAAGAGAAAGCAGGAAAGATCCAAAATTGACACCCTAACATCACAATTAAAAGAACTAGAAAAGCAAGAGCAAACACATTCAAAAGCTTGCAGAAGGCAAGAAATAATTAAAATCAGAGCAGAACTGAAGGAAATAGAGACACAAAAAACCCTTCAAAAAATTAATGAATCCAGGAGCTGGTTTTTTGAAAGGATCAACAAAATTGATAGACCACTAGCAAGACTAATAAAGAAGAAAAGAGAGAAGAATCAAATAGATGCAATAAAAAATGATAAAGGGGATATCACCACTGATCCCACAGAAATGCAAACTACCATCAGAGAATACTACAAACAGCTCTATGCAAATACACTAGAAAATCTAGAAGAAATGGATAAATTCCCCAACACATACACCCTCCCAAGATTAAACCAGGAAGAAGTTGAATCTCTGAATAGACCAATAACAGGCTCTGAAATTGTGGCAATAATCAATAGCTTACCAACCAAAAAGAGACCAGGACCAGATGGATTCACAGCCGAATTCTACCAGAGGTACAAGGAGGAACTGGTACCATTCCTTCTGAAACTATTCCAATCAATAGAAAAAGAGGGAATCGCCCCTAACTCATTTTATGAGGCCAGCATCATCCTGATACCAAAGCCAGGCAGCGACACAACCAAAAAAGAGAATTTTAGACCAATATCCTTGATGAACATTGATGCAAAAATCCTCAATAAAATACTGGCAAACCAAATCCAGCAGCACATCAAAAAGCATATCCACCATGATCAAGTGGGCTTCATCCCTGGGATGCAAGGCTGGTTCAATATACGCAAATCAATAAATATAATCCAGCATATAAACAGAACCAAAGACAAAAACCACATGATTATCTCAGTAGATGCAGAAAAGGCCTTTGACAGAATTCAACAAACCTTCATGCTAAAAACTCTCAATAAATTAGGTATTGATGGGACATATCTCAAAATAATAAGAGCTATCTATGACAAACCCACAGCCAATATCATACTGAATAGGCAAAAACTGGAAGCATTCCCTTTGAAAACTGGCAAAAGACAGGGATGCCCTCTCTCACCACTCCTATTCAACATAGTGTTGGAAGTTCTGGCCAGGGCAATCAGGCAGGAGAAGGAAATAAAGGTTATTCAATTAGGAAAAGAGGAAGTCAAATAGTCCCTGTTTGCAAATGACATGATTGTATATTTAGAAACCCCATTGTCTCAGCCCAAAATCTCCTTAAGCTGATAAGCAACTTCAGCAAAGTCTCAGGATACAAAATCAATGTGCAAAAATCACAAGCATTCCTATACACCAATAACAGACAAACAGCCAAATCATGAGTGAACTCCCATTCACAATTGCTTCAAAGAGAATAAAATACCTAGGAATCCAACTTACAAGGGACATGAAGGACCTCTTCAAGAGGAACTAGAAACCACTGCTCAAGGAAATAAAAGAGGATACAAACAAATGGAAGAACATTCCATGCTCATGGGTAGGAAGAATCAATATCGTGAAAATGGCCATACTGCCCAAGGTAATTTATAGATTCAATGCCATCCCCATCAAGCTACCAATGACTTTCTTCACAGAATTGGAAAAAACCACTTTAAACTTCATATGGAACCAAAAAAGAGCCCACATCGCCAAGTCACTCCTAAGCCAAAAGAATAAAGCTGGAGGCATCACGCTACCTGACTTCAAACTATACTACAAGGCTACAGTAACCAAACAGCATGGTACTGGTACCAAAACAGAGATATAGATCAATGGAACAGAACAGAGCCCTCAGAAATAAAGCCGCATATCTACAACTATCTGATCTTTGACTAACCTGAGAAAAACAAGCAATGGGGAAAGGATTCCCTATTTAATAAATGGTGCTGGGAAAACTGGCTAGCCATATGTAGAAAGCTGAAACTGGATCCCTTCCTTACACCTTACACAAAAATTAATTCACGATGGATTAAAGACTTAAATGTTAGACCTAAAAGCATAAAAACCCTAGAAGAAAACCTAGGCATTACCATTCAGGACATAGACATGGGCAAGGACTTCATGTCTAAAACACCAAAAGCAATGGCAACAAAAGCCAAAATTGACAAATGGGATCTAATTAAAGAGCTTCTGCACAGCAAAAGAAACTACCATCAGAGTGAACAGGCAACCTACAAAATGGGAGAAAATTTTCACAACCTACTCATCTGACAAAGGGCTAATATCCAGAATCTACAATGAACTCCAACAAATTTACAAGAAAAAAACAACCCCATCAAAAAGTGGGCTAAGGACATGAACAGACACTTCTCAAAAGAAGACATTCATGCAGCCAAAAAACACATGAAAAAATACTCACCATCACTGGCCATCAGAGAAATGCAAATCAAATCCACAATGAGATACCATCTCACACCAGTTAGAATGGCAATCATTAAAAAGTCAGGAAACAACAGGTGCTGGAGAGGATGTGGAGAAATAGGAACACTTTTACACTGTTGGTGGGACTGTAAACTAGTTCAACCATTGTGGAAGTCAGTGTGGCGATTCCTCAGGGATCTAGAACTAGAAATATCATTTGACCCAGCCATCCCATTACTGGGTATATACCCAAAGGATTATAAATCATGCTGCTATAAAGACACATGCACACGTATGTTTATTGTGGCACTATTCACAATAGCAAAGACTTGGAACCAACCCAAATGTCCAACAATGATAGACTGGATTAAGAAAATGTGGCACATATACACCATGGAATACTATGCAGCCATAAAAATGATGAGTTCATGTCCTTTGTAGGGACATGGATGAAATTGGAAATCATCATTCTCAGTAAACTATAACAAGGACAAAAAAACAACCACCGCATGTTCTCACTTATAGGTGGGAATTGAACAATGAGAACACATGGACACAGGAAGGGGAACATCATACTCTAGGGAATGTTGTGGGGTGGGGAGGAGGGGAGGGATAGCATTAGGAAATATACCTAATGCTAAATGGTGAGTTAATGGGTGCAGCACACCAGCATGGCACATGTATACATATGTAACTAACCTGCACATTGTGCACATGTACCCTAAAACTTAAAGTATAATAATAATAAAATAAAATAAAATAAAATAAAATAAGAAGAGCTTTGGGAACAATGAAATAAATACAAAAAGTAGTTTAATATTCTGATCTGCTATAGCCCATTCTGAATCATAAAAGAGAGCAGTGATCTCAGTTTGAATTGAATAGGATCTCTAGGGATATATAATCACATACCTTTGTTTAGGTGAAAGACTAGAACCTAGAAAGACTGGAAACTAGAAATTGTATGTTTAACTCACTAATAAGGACAGATATTAATTAATTCATTCATTCATTTACTCATTAATTAAGCAGTTACTTATTATCATGATCTTTGCAAAGTGCTGGGGAAAATAGGAAAGGATAAGGAAAAAAATCTGTCTCACAAAGTTGATTACATGATTATTTAAGTTGATTAAACTAATTTAATATGTATGAGTGAAATGACAAAGCAGCACAAAAAGTGCAAAAAACTGATAAAGAAAAAATTTGTGCATTCTCAGTAGAAGGCATTTTATGGACATGAGTCATTTTGCTTTTGCTAGCAATAATCTTGGGGTTTCTATATGTAATCCTATATTTCATTACTCAAAATTTGTAAAAAAGATCTTTCAAAAATTCCCTCTGCAAGAGTTTAATGGCTTGTTTTTGTCAAAATACCCAGCTTCATTATTTTATTATCATATTTATTATCATATTATCTCCAAGATTTTGGAGGCCTGACATGTTTATAATTTTTGGAGCTCGCTTAATGAAAAGGATTCAAACATTATAAATGTTTGAAGGCATTTGTTTAAATATTTTTAGAATAAAATATCACACTTATTACTTATTTTTTAAAGATATAAAATATTGTAAAATGGGAAAATTCTGAAAAATTATTAAGCCTGTTTTATAATTGACCAACTGACATCCTAACAATCCTTTCCTTTCCAGTTGCAGTCAGCAGAGGAATCCTTTTCCGAATTTTTAATTTGTAATTCCTTTCCCTCAAAAAAGATACATTACCAGAAGTTAAACCTAAGATTATAATTTAATAAAACTAATAAATAGAAAAATGAATTTGACTAGTTTCTAGGTCTTTAGGGCTCCAGTCATATTTTTCCTCTGCCATCTACATATTTTGAGTACCAGGTACTATAGGACAGATATAAATCACAATGTGACCTCCGGCTCAGAACTTTCATAACATGACACAAAGTAGGTAGGCAAGGGGGAATTAGAGGTACCCCTGAAGGCCATTCTCACATCAGAATGTCAAACAAGAACTTTTACACACACAAAAGGATGCCATTTTTTACTTTATTGCCTCTCAGCTCCAAACTAACTCTTCATTTCCTGTTCTGTGAAAATGAATCTGGGCCCTCTAAATATTGTTTCTTTGCCAGCTGGCACAATGTTAAACTTTTTTTAAGTAGCGGGTATGAGTGAGACAGTGCAAACAGGAAGGAGATTTATTTCTTGACTTCAGCTACTGTGCTTTTGTCTTTCTTTAAACTTTTAATTTCAGGGGTACATGTGCAGATTTGTCACATGGGTATACTTGTGTCATGGGGGCTTGTTGTATAGATTATTTCATCATCCAGGTATTAAGCCTAGTACCCACTAGTTATCTTTCCTGATTCTCTCCCTCCTCCCACCCTCCTCCCTCAAGTAGACCCCAGTGTTTCACGTCCCCTGCCATGTGTCCATGTGCCCTCATCATTTAACTTCCACGTACATGCGGTATTTGGTTTTCTGTTCCTGCATTAGTTTGCTAAGGATAATGGCCTCCAGCTCCTTCCGTGTTCCTTCAGAGGACATAATCCTGTTTTTTTTTTTTTATGTCTGCATAGTATTCTGTGACGTAGCATAACTCCTCCTGCATGCTAGGGTCTGGTGACTAATATTCCATAGCCCTTGCAATAAGAACACCACATGTGCTAAGTTTTAAAAACACTTCTGACTGGTGTACACACACCGTGATCCTTGCAAAGTGCTGGGGGAAATAGGAAAGGATGAGGGAATAAATCTGTCTTCACAAAGTTTATTACATGACTATTTTAGTTGACTAAACTAACTTAGTACATATGAGTGAAGTGACAAAGCAGCACGAAAGCACAAAGTACCTGTCCTCTGAATGATAGCTTCCTACCTGTCTGGTAATTCTGAATCTGCTCTGGCATTAGCAACCCACAGAAACTCTCCACCATCCAGCGAGCTTCAACCATACTTTCTCCAGAAAAGTCTCAGAGGGAGCTTCCGTTCCAGCTTTGTCCTTTCTTGGGTAATCTCTCTTAGTCCTGCAACACTATTGGATTACTGTTAACATTTTCATATTTTCTCTTTCATTTTAGATTAAATATACTTTATATTAAACTTCCTCCTTTAACTGCAGCATGGATTTTGTCTTTTGATTGTACCCAGACTCATACATAAGAGTAACTGAAAGACATGCAAGTACAAATCCAAAGTAAATGTTTCCCAAACTAATTTCCCTTTAGTTTGAACTAAAAAACAATGTCTGTGACCATTAAAACATCACTGAAGAAATGAGGTGGGTAAAGTCAATTCACAGTTGAAAGAGACAGCAGTTTTAATCAGTGCACTTAATTATTTCTATGTGTGTGTGTGTATATATATATTTGTATATATAGATATATATTTGTGTATACTCACATACATCCACGCACCCAGATAGGTGCACAGACACACACACACACACACACACACACACACACACACACACAGGTCTTGGCCTTGGAAGGGGCTATGCAAGTTAGCTTAATGAAAAATTATCCTCAGCCTTGAGAGATCTAGTCCTTCTCTGGACAATCATTTCACCATAAAAACTTCATCCTAGGGTTGGCAAACTACAGCCAATGAGATGAATCCAGTCTAGCATGTGCTTTTATAAATACAGTTTTATTAAAACACATCCATACCTATTCCTTTCAATGTTCTCTATGGCTGCTTTCATGTTGTAATGGCATAGTTGAGTAGTTACAACAAAGATCATATGAATCACAAAGCTAAAATATTTACTGCTTTGTTTTTACTGACGAGATCTGCTGATGTTTATATGATTAAAGGACATTGAGATTTCAGTAGATAACCATTTACATTGCATACAAACAAAAAATGCGAGCCCTTTCAAGCCAGCTATTAGTTTCTGATCCAGAAACTGAGGAACAGCTCTATATATTTCTATTCAAAGTCAAGCAGTTGATGGCTTGCCACTCAGGGACCTTGAAATTTTACATTTAATTCCTCTACTATGCTATGAATTATTGTTAATGTCAGAAGACTGAACACTGAATTATATGTTACCTTGTAATAGTGCTTAAAAAAGACAGGGTGAATATACACTTAAAGGAATTCTGCAGTGAGAGCAAAGAGAAAATAGACTTGAGTACCACTGTAGATAAGAGAAAGCTATTATCAAAGCAGAAAGGCTAGGATTTGGAACTCATATTGGAGGCATATTGGAGAAGAGGAGTGGAAATTCAAGGTAAGACTGGAAAAATAGATAAGTTGGGCACTTCAGCCCACAATTCCTCTCCTTTCAAATAAGACTAGCATATGTAAAGAACAACATTAAGGAAGGCTTATAGAAGGATTGGGACATAATATAAAGATCATCTATCCAGTGAGATGGGCAGGATCTCTTCACTTCAAAAGACTACAAAGTCCAGCTAAGGAACAAGACAATTCCAAAAATAAATGAGGAACTATTGAAGTGATATGTAAATGGATGTACAGCTAGAATCAAATTTGATTTTGCTTTGTTTCAAGAACAATATGGAAGAAATAAATCTGACATGCCAACTGCTGATATAAATATACAAAACATAAAAATCTGAATTGAAAAAGACAGGTAGATCTTTCTTAAATAATAAAAACTAAACAATGCTAGTTATTTAACATTATTCTTTCCATTCTTAAATGTATCTCGAAGAAAGATTTGAATATGTACTCAAATAAATATTTAGGATAAATCCTATCATTAGTCATTAATTTGAATACAATCATATTTAAAATGAAATTTCCTTTCTGTGGACACCTAGGGGAAGATGGATGTACTTAATTTAATAGGAAAATGTCTTTAAGTGTGGACTCTGAATACAGAAGTAGCTAGTTTTCATCCTCTATTATTTTATGCATATTCTGACTCACACTCTGAATCTGCCATAGAGCACTATTCACCACATCAAGAAAGAGAAGCTGCCTTTCTTGATGTGGTGTGTTTGAAATATAATAGGAGAATAACAGATACATGTTATTTTGAATAAAAAATATAAAATCACTTACAGTGCAGCCGTTATTGTATTTTGTATGAATAAGCTTTCTTTTGAGTTTGTACTTAGGTACAAAACATATAGTACAAGTGCATTTTAAATGATTTGTCCATTAAAGTAACTTGATTCATACAGCTCTTACGCTTCTCAATACAAAGACATCTCAGTCATTACTATATGTGTCATTACTGATATATAAGTAACCATGATAACATTGGTATCCAGGAATTATCATTGATCCCACAATAAGACATATTAGGAGTCAACTTACTCAACTTACTCAGAGAGAGTAAAAGTAACATCCGCCCCAGGGGAAGAAGAGGTGCATTTATTATAACCCTTCCCAGTACTGTCATATGGTACCATTTTTTGATTTTCTAAAGGAGAGAACATCTCATAGAAGGAGATTAGTAATGTGTTCCAAGAATGGCATTTTCTTGCTGTGGTTTTCTGGCACCACGGTACGCCTTGATTCTATAGGTTAAAACACTTTCATTAATTTAATCTCAGAGAAGTCACTCATAAAGAGACAGGTAAAAACACCAACTAATTAACTGTAAAATGAAGTTTCATCATTTTTAATGGGAAGACTCAAGCCTCTGTTTGGTGACTCTTTTTCTTAGTACCAAGGTACCCTCCCCCGAACAAAAGAATCACAAAATATTTATTTAGCATATGAGTTTAGCAAAGCAATAATGTATTTTGCTATCAAGTACTTTCTCTCCCACAGTAGAAAATACTCATTTAGAAACAAGGATATTCTTAGCTCACTGTCCTTTAGACAGTGCTGTATAAGTGATGAACAATTCTAAATGGTTTTTTCCCCATTTTTATCCCCATTCAAACCACTACTCTTCTGCTAATACACATTATTTTTTTATGGCTTCAAGGAAGGGATTATTTTTCAGCATTACAGCATTAGTTTCCTTTCAAACCTTAGTCCTTCTAATTCCCTATCAACAACACATTTATCTACCATGATTTAGGATAGATTATTATCATAATTGGTCCACCTCTTCTTTAGGCTTTAGCTTATACTGCTTTACCTCAGAGAGGGTACACTCAACATCAGCCCCAAGGGAAGAAAATGATCAGGAGGAAGAGAATAAGGAGGAGGAAGAAAAGGAAGAGGAGGAAGAAGAATATCACAGTAAGGGGGAAAAGTAGTCATTATGGATAATGTACTGATAATTTATTAAAAGTGCTTATTTACATGTGTTTAACCAACCAGCCCCAAAATGCAACAAAAATGCCAAATAAATTGTTTGTCACTCTGAATGCCAAAGTCAACACATGGAAAAATATGAGATAGAAAGTTAGGGAGTGATTTTGTAATATAGTGGTACGTAGATTTTCTAGTAAGAAATGTTTTAAATAACTTCATTCTTTTCTTTGTTCGTTTATTCAACAAATTTGTATTGCAGGACTACTCTACACAGAGATGGTTCTAAGCACTGGGAATACAGGACTGAACAAGAGAGGTATGATCCCCACTGTTCTGGAATTTGCATTCTAGTTAGAAAAATTAGAGAAGGAGAGCAACTAGAAATCATTCTTACATATTATAAGTTCTTTCAATTGAAGTAAGAAGAACACTGTGGAGTGCTACAATCTGTGTTTAGTTGTTTTTATGTTGTCCTTTATTAATAAAGTTAGAAGCAGAAAAGACTATAGAAAATTAGTCTTCACTTACAACGTAGAAGTATTGACAGTAAATCAGTCTAAATTTTTATTTTGATTACATATTTTTGATAACCATATACTGCTTAAGGTTGTTATGAATAAACAACAAAAATCTACCTAAAATTTTCCACCCGTTGAGATATTGCTTTTGAAACTTCCTTGAGGACAAGGTTCCACAAATTTGCTCTGTAAAAGGCCAGACAGTAAATATTTTTGGCTTTGGAAGCCAAGATATGAAATTGAGGATATTATATATTTACATTGCTAGAGAGAAAACTATTCTTCACAAATTTTTATTGATGAAATTAAAAACATAATATTTGTTTATTGATGAAATTAAACACAATAATAGTGGACTTTTTTTGTAATACAGGTCTACTTATGAGGAATGGAATTTTGGAAAGGAAGATAACATCTAATTGAGAATCAATGATAGCTTTTTGATCAAAAACAACTACACATGTTCATCTGTTAATGGTAATCTGTAATGATTTTTTATGTATGTCCCCTTTTAAAATACTTTCTCACATAGATCCTGCCAAACACTGATTATCAATTCACAAGCAAATTATTTTAATTAAATATACGCATCTTTTGGAAGGCGTTTATAGAATTCCATTAGATTTTTGTTCTTGATATTTGCCTTTAAGCAATTATTACATTGCAGATTTACAATTCCAATTGAAAATTAAGCAGAAGCTCCTCAATAGCATAATTAAAATGAATTTTGAAATATGAAAATTTACTTTGCACTAGTTTGAGTTTGGAAAATCTATCTGGTGCAAAATTGGGTGGGAATGAGGATCTGGCTTCTTGTTTTAACTGTTGAGAGAACATGCAGTGCATAAAGTAACTTGACATTGCTTGTAACTCAAAGTGTTTAAGTTGTTGAAGTAGCTTTACTACGGTATAAGTTTCACATTTGAATACTGTTAGACCATGTAGTTTTATGTTGAATTCATTATGAAACATCAAATCTGCAGCAAAAACTAATTTAATGCTATTTGTTTTCTGATTATAGTGGTTGAGGGCATTTCTTTCTTTCCAGAAAAATTTCTGCATCAACCCTGAGCTGAAAATATTGCAATAAAACTTGACCACTGCTAAGCTATTGAAATGTGCGATAGGGTGAGTCAGGATACTCAGTTTTCATTTCAGTCAAAAATTCACAAAACTGACAATGGTTGAGTCCATGAGAGGGAATGAAGTTCACTGTTGACACTACTGATTCAATAAAACTTAATAGATTTTAGCATTTTCCTTGAATACCTGCTGGTGAATAATAAAGTGGGCAATGATGGGCTTTAAACCCTTTACATTTTCATATGTTTTGTAAGTTTGTTCAAATAAGCCTTTCCCTGCTCCATATGTATTTTTATTATCAATCATACCAGCGGACTCCATTTCAGGTTGTACTGCATTCAAGCTTTCTCAACTTCTATAAAAAATTCCTCACCTCCCCTAGTTTCGTGCACACCACTCTTAGGGGTTAATTATATAATCAGTTAAAGCTTGTGATTGACTCATCAAATAAGTAACAACTGATGAGTTGTTAGCAACATCTGTGAACTCATCAGGAGCAATGCAAAGCCACTCAGAATCATTTACTTTTAAAAAATAAGTTAAATTGATCATCAATGCTGCTCCCAATGTCCTTAACTCATCAAGTAACTGTTCCGGCTAAAAGGCTAATCATATTAAACCAGTTTGTTTTCTCTAAACACATTTCTTCAGCTGCTCAAATCTAACATGATTTAAATAACTCACCATTGGTAAATGGCTTTTCTTGCTTGGCTAACAAATGGGACATTTGAAATTTTATTATGGTTGTAGCCTCAGTCTCATTTGTTATTTTTGTGAAGAAATTCTACTGTGATGAGATATGCTGTTTTAAATTTTCTAGTTTTTCTAAACATTGCATTTCTGTGAGTAGGAAATATTGTGAAGAATGCTTAGTTTATGTCAATATATTATTTTAAGAATAGATATATTGTCATTGGGCAATTTGCTATCAAATTCAGTACAAAATAATTCATACTCAACTGTGCCTTAAATATACAACATTTAAAGTCATTTTTCTTCTTTTTGTTTTAAATTTATGGTTGTGTACTAGTAATAAAATATACATTAAGTGTTGTGTTATAGTGACATGTGGTATTTGGAATGCTGCAGAGTTTTAACTATATTAACACAATTTGTAGAGTACCAAGCATTAGTATGAAGCAATGAAAGTGCCACATACATGCATTCTCTTTCAAAACAACTGAATTTCTCTACTGTTGTAATGCAAAGCAGCCATAGACAATACATGAATGAAGAGCATGACTGCTGTCAGGCCTCTGAGCCTAAGCTAAGCCATCATATCCCTGTGACCTGCACATACACATCCAGATGGCCAGTTCCTGCCTTAACTGATGACATTCCACCACAAAAGAAGTGAAAGTGGCCTGTTCCTGCCTTAACTGATGACATCGTCTTGTGAAATTCCTTCTCCTGGCTCATCCTGGCTCAAAAGCTCCCCTACTGAGCACCTTGTGACCCCCACTCCTGTCTGCCAGAGAACAACCCCCCTTTTTCCTTTACCTACCCAAATCCTATGAAAGGGCCCCACCCCTATCTCCCTTCCCTGACTCTTTTTGGACTCAGCCCACCTGCACCCAGGTGATTAAAAGCTTTATTGCTCACACAAAGCCTGTTTGGTGGTCTCTTCACACAGACACACATGAAATTTGGTGCCGCCACTCGGATTGGGGGACCTCCCTTGGGAGATCAATCCGCTGTCCTCCTGCTCTTTGCCCCATGAGAAAAGTTCACTTATGACCTCAGGTCCTCAGACCAACCAGCCTAAGAAACATCTCACCAATTTCAAATCCAGTAAGTGGCCTCTTTTTACTCTCTTCTCCAACCTCCCTCACTATCCCTTAACCTCTTTCTTCTTTCAATATTGGTGCCACACTTCAATCTCCCCCTTAATTTCAATTCCTTTCATTTTCTGGTAGAGACAAAGGAGACACGTTTTATCCGGGGACCCAAAACTCCGGCGCTGGTCACAGACTAGGGAAGGCAGCCTTCCCTCGGTGTTTAATCATTGCAGGGACAACTCTCTGATTATTCACCCAGGTTTCAGAGGTGTCAGACCATGCAGGGATGCCTGCCTTGGTCCTTCACCCTTAGCAGCAAGTCCCCCTTTTCTGGGGGAGGGGCAAGTACCCCAACTTCTTCTCCTTCACCCTTAGTGGCAAGTCCTGCTTTTCTAGGAGGAAAGAACCCCCAATCCCTTATTTCAGTGCCCCGACCTCTTATCTCTGCACCCCAATCCCTTATTTCTGTGCCCAACCTCTTATCTCTGTTCCCTGATCCCTTATTTCCATGCCCTGACCTCTTATCTCTGTGCCCCAACCCCTTGTTTCTGCACCTCGACCCCTTTCCCACTTTTCTGGAAGGTAAGAACCCCCAAAACCCTTCCCTCCATGTCTCTACTCTCTCTTTTCTCTAGGCTTGCCTCCTTCACTATAAGCAAACTTCCACCCTCCATTCCTCTGTCTCCCTTAGCCTGTGCTCTCAAGAACGTAAAACCTCTTCAACTCACACCCAATCTAAAACCTAAATGCCTTATTTTCTTCTGCAATGCCACTTGACCCCAGTACAAACTCGACAGTGGTTCCAAATAGCCAGAAAACAGCACTTTCAATTTTTCCATCCTGCAAGATCTAAATAATTCTTGCTGTAAAATAGGCAAACGGTCTGAGGTGCCTGATGTCCAGGCATTCTTTTACACATAGGTCCCTCCCTAGTCTCTGTACCCAGGGCAACTCATCCCAAATCTTCTTTCCCTCCTGCCTGTCCCCTCAGTCCCAACCCCAAGCATCCTGATTCTTTCTAATCTTCCTTTTCTACAGACCCATCTGACCTCTCCCCTCCTCCCCAGGCTGCTCCTCACCAGGCCGAGCTAGGTCCCAATTCTTCCTCAGCCTCTGCTCCTCCGCCCTATAATCCTTTTATCACCTCCCCTCCTCACACCTGGTCTGGCTTACAGTTTTATTCCGTGACTAGCCCTCCCCCACCTGCCCAGCAATTTACTCTTAAAAAGGTGGCTGGAGTAAAGGCATAGTCAAGGTTAATGCTCCTTTTTCTTTATCCCAAATCAGATAGCATTTAGGCTCTTTTTCATCAAATATAAAAATCCAGCCCAGTTCATTGCTCGTTTGGCAGCAACCCTGAGACACTTTATAGCCCTAGACCCTAAAAAGTCAAAAGGCCATCTTATTCTCAATATACATTTTATTACCCCATCTGCTCCCAACAGTAAATAAAAATCCAAAAATTAAATTCTGGCCATCAAACCCCACAACAGGACTTAATTAACCTCGCCTTCAAGGTGTACAATAATAGAGGCAGCCAAGTAGCAACATATTTCTGAGTTGCAATTCCTTGCCTCCACTGTGAGACAAAACCCAGTCACATCTCAAGCACACAAGAACTTCCGAACGCCTAAACCGCAGTGGCCAGGCATTCCACCAGAACCACCTTCCCCAGGAACTTGCTACAAGTGCCAAAAATCTGGCCACCAGGCCAAGGAATGCCCACAGCCCGGGATTCCTCCTAAGCCGTGTCCCATCTGCGCAGGACCCCACTAGAAATTGGACTGTTCAACTCACCTGGCAGCCACTCCCAGAGCCCCTGGAACTCTGACCCAAGGCTCTCTGACTGACTCCTTCCCAGATCTTCTCGGCTTAGTGGCTGAAGACTGACACTGCCCGATCGCCTCGGAAGCCCCGTAGACCATCACGGATGCCGAGCTTCAGGTAACTCTCACAGTAGAGGGTAAGTCCGTCCCCTTCTTAATCAATATGGAGGCTACCCACTCCACATTACCTTCTTTTCAAGGGCCTGTTTCCCTTGCCTCCATAACTGCGGTGTGTATTAACAGCCAGGCTTCTAAACCTCTTAAAAATCCCCAACTCTGGTGCCAACTTAGACAATACTCTTTTAAGCACTCCTTTTAGTTATCCCCACCTGCCCAGTTCCCTTATTAGGCTGAGACACTTTAACTAAATTATCTGCTTCCATAACTATTCCTGGATTACAGCTGCATCTCATTGCTGCCCTTCTTCCCAGTCCAAAGCCTCCTTTGCATCCTCCTCTTGTATTCCCCCACCTTAACCACACGTATAAGATATCTCTACTCCCTCCTTGGTGACTGGTCATGCACCCCTTACCATCTCATTAAAACCTAATCACCCTTACCCCACTCAGTGCCAAGATCCCATCCCACAGCACGCTTTGAAAGGATTAAAGCCTGTTATCACTTGCCTGCTACAGCATGGCCTTTTAATCCTTAATACCTCCCTCCACACTCCATTATTCTGTTCTGGATCTCAAACATGCTTTCTTTACTATTCCTTTGCACCCTTCATCCCAGCCTCTCTTCGCTTTCACTTGGACTGACCCTGACACCCATCAGGCTCAGCAAATTACCTGGGCTGTACTGCTGCAAAGCTTCACAGACAGCCCCCATTACTCCAGTCAAGCCCAAATTTCTTCCTCATCTGTTACCTATCTCAGCATAATTCTCATAAAAACACACGTGCGCTCCCTGCCGATCGTGTCTGACTAATCTCTCAAACCCCAACCCCTTCTACAAAACAACAACTCCTTTCCTTCCTGGGCATGGTTAGATACTTTCGCCTTTAGATACCTGGTTTTTCCATCCTAACAAAACCATTATATAAACTCACAAAAGGAAACCTAGCTGACCCCATAGATCCTAAATCCTTTCCCCACTCCTCTTTCCATTCCTTGAAGACAGCTTTAGAGACTGCCCCCACTCTAGCTCTCCCTGACTCATCCTAACCCTTTTCATTACACACAGCCGAGGTGCAGGGCTGTGCAGTCGGAATTCTTACACAAGGACCAGGATCGTGTCCTGTAGCCTTTTTGTCCAAACAACTAGACCTTACTGTTTTAAGCTGGCCATTATGTCTCCGTGCATTGGCTGCTGCTGCCCTAATACTTTTAGAGGCCCTTAAAATCACAAACTATGCTCAACTCACTCTCTACAGCTATCATAATTTCCAATATCTATTTTCTTCCTCACATCTGATGCATATACTTTCTGCTCCCTGGCTCCTTCAGCTGTGCTCATTCTTTGTTGAGTCTCCCATAATTACCAGTGTTCCTGGCCCGGACTTCAATCCGACCTCCCACATTATTCCTGATACCACACCTGACCCTCATGACCGCATCTCTCTGATCCACCTGACATTCACCCCATTTCCCCACATTTCCTTCTTCCCTGTTTCTCACCCTGATCAGACTTGGTGATGGCAGTTCCACCAGGCCTAATCACAACACACCAGCAAAGGCAGGCTACGCTATAGTACAAGCCACTAGCCCGCTTCTTAGAATCTCTCATTGCCTTTCCATCGTGGAAATCTATCCTCAAGGAAATAACTTCCCAGTGTTCCATCTGCTATTCTACTACTCCTCAGGGATTATTCAGGCCCCCTCCCTTCCCTACACATCAGGCTCAAGGATTTGCCCCCACCCAGGACTGGCATATTAGCTTTACTCAACATGCCCCGAGTCACAAAAACTAAAATACCTTTTAGTCTAAGTAAACACTTTCACTGGATAGGTACAGGCCTTTCCTGCAGGGTCTGAGAAGGCCACCACAGTCATTTCTTCCCTTCTGTCAGACATAATTCCTCAGTTTAGCCTTCCCACCTCTATACGGTCTGATAACAGACCAGCCTTTATTAGTCAAATCAGCCAAGCAGTTTTTCAGGCTCTTAGTATTCAGTGAAACCTTTATATCCCTTACAGTCCTCAGTCTTCAGGAAAAGTAGAACAGACTAAAGTTCTTTTAAAAACACACCTCACCAAGCTCAGCCACCAACTTAAAAAGGAATAGACAATACTTTTACCACTTTTCCTTCTCAGAATTCAGACCTGTCCTCAGAATGCTACAAAGTACAGCCCATTTAAGCTCTCGTATAGATGCTCCTTTTTATTAGGCCCCAGTCTCATTCCAGACACCAGACCAATTTAGACTGTGCCCCCAAAAATTTGTCATCCCTACTGTCTTCTGTCTAGTCATACTCCTATTCACCATTCTCAACTACTCATACATACCCTGCTCTTGTTTACACTGCCACTTTACACTGTTTCTTCAAGCCATCACAGCTGATATCTCCTGGTGCTATCCCCAAACCGCCAATCTTAACTCTTAAAGTAAATAAATAATCTTTGCTGGCAAGGCTATGCTGAACTGCCTTAGGCACTCTCTAATTAGATGTCCTGGGTCCTCCCAATTCTTAGTCCTTTAATACCTGTTTTTCTCCTTCTCTTATTCCATTTAGTTTTTCAATTCATACAAAACTGTATCCAGGCCATCACCAACAATTCTAAATGACAAATGTTTCTTCTAACAACCCCACAATATCACCACTTACCACAAAATCTTCCTTCAGCTTAATCTCTCCCACCCTAGGTTCCCACGCCACCCCTAATCCCGCTCGAAGCAGCCCTGAGAAACATCGCCCATTATCTCTCCATACCACCCCCACGAATTTTCACTGTCCCAACACTTTACCACTATTTTGTTTTATTTTTCTTATTAATATAAGAAGACAGGAATGTCAGGCCTCTGAGCCCAAGCTAAGCCATCATATCCCCTGTGACCTGCACATACACATCCAGATGGCTGGTTCCTGCCTTAACTGATGACATTCCACCACAAAAGAAGTGAAAGTGGCCTGTTCCTACCTTAACTGATGACACTGTCTTGTGAAATTCCTTCTCCTGGCTCATCCTGGCTCAAAAGCTCCCACACTGAGTACCTTGTGACCCCCACTCCTGCCTGCCAGAGAACAACCCCCCCTTTTTCCTTTACCTACCCAAATCCTATAAAACAGCCCCACCCCATCTCCCTTCACTGACTCTCTTTTTGGACTCAGCCCGCCTGCACCCAGGTGATTAAAAGCTTTATTGCTCACACAAAGCCTGTTTGGTGGTCTCCTCACACGGATGCGCGTGAAAACTGCCTTCCCATAAACCTGTATTTATGAATTTGTGTATGTCATAAAATCTTATTCTTCTTTTGATATTTTCACCCATTTAAAAATGTGAAGACCATTTCATGCTCACACGCATAAGAAATTGCAGGCAGGCCAGGTTTAGGGTAGTTTGCCAACCTGTAGTTTCTGATTTGGGAAACGAAACTTAAGTATGTAATGTTTACAAGACACAAAATTAAAACTTAAGAATATTAAAACTGGGTAGTCAAATAATAACCCAAGAAAGTTGGTAGCATTCTCCTATTTTGTTTTTTTACTTTTTCACTCTGATAGATTTTTGTGTTTTGTTGTTGCTATTGCTAATGTATCCTCACTGAGGTTTGCTAAGCTTCCAAAATCTACGGTTTGATATCTTTCTTCAATTTTTGAAAATTCTCAGGCACTAGGTCTTTTTGCTTGTCCCTTTTTTGTGACTATAATAATATATTTTGTATTATATCATCATAAATGATGGCTATTACTTGATATTGTCAAATGTAAGCCCATCTGATGAATGTTTTATTTCTGATGGCTCATTCTTTATTTCTAACATTTGCATTTGGGTTTTTTTAATCATGATTATATATGTACTAAAAGTTCCCATTTTCTCCTGTGTTTTTACATATTTTATTTAACATAATTGCCATCGTTATTTTGAAGTCCTTGTCAGATATTTCCAATATCTAGGAAATATCTGGGCTTGCATCCTTTCTTGAATGTGAGTCATATTTCTTTCCTTCTTTATGTGTCTTGTAATGTTTGGTTTTATGCTGGCTCCTAAGTGTACAAGAAAAAATAGAGACTGAAGTAAATAATACTTAAAACCAGAAAAATGCACATTCATTCTATCATTGCATTATTAATGTGAAGGACTAAATTAACTTAATCCGTAATGTAACTGAGCAAGAATTTGATGAAATACTTGTTTGACTCAATTCATAATTTGTTTCTAATATTTTGAGTGCAAAGTTAGAACTGACCTTTCACTGAGACTTAGGCTCTGAGCATTGGTGAGACTGACATATTCTTTTTATGTTTAAAGTCAAGTTACTGGCTATTAAATCTTAGGATCTCTTGGTACCTCTCTCTCTCCTGCTCTCTCCACTCTGTAGACCACATCTGCCAGCTTTTTAGGTTGCTGAAGATTTCTGGGTGCCTCTACACTCCTGCTCAGTTTCCAGCATTTACAACAAATAAAAGCTTGGGGTGCCCAGGAGAACTTTCTCTAACCTCTATGCCTTCCTCAATTTGTTAGTAACCTGCCATCACACTACAGCAAGAACTTCAGAAGATTTCCTCTTGGATCCCCTTTCTTTGGCTGTCTTTCCCTGGCTCTAGACTTTGGATCACTACTCCACACACTGAACACAAGGCCCACAGTCTAACATTAGTTAGTAGGTGCAGACATGATTTATTGCTAGGGCTTATCTGCATTCTAATCAGTTCTCTCAGCCTACATATGACAACTACAAGTTTTTTAAAAGTTCATCTGCTTTCTCCATGTTTCCATATATAATACAACTATCCTTTTCCTCTTGTTCTAAAATAATAGCAGTTGTAGATCTCTTCTGTTTTGGGAATAAAGCAGAAACAGTTCTCCGTAAGATGACTTAGTGGTGAATTTTATAAGATGTGTTTTATGGGGACTCATGTATGAACTATTTGAGAGCAATTTTGGAATGAGACATATATTTATATTTTACCTAAAAGTATTCATTAGGAAACAATTATTTTTACCATTGCAAAATAATTATCTATCTACCAAGTTGTGAAGCAAATTATAACTTTAATATAAATTCACTCCATTTAAGAAATTTACAGCTAGAATCATAAATGTGAATCAGAAAGTTGGTGTTCTAACTGGTTTGTTTAAAGTTGGTGTTTAAACCTCTAGGATAATTCTTACAAATTAACAAACCATAAGAAGTCTAGAACATATACATACGAAAGATCAAATATCATTTTACCAAGTGTCTACTGGGTTTAAGCGCTAACAATAAACTTCATAAAAATTGAGATGTTTTACCTACTTATACAAGGGCTACTGTACACTGTATTAATTATAATGAAGATCTGCAGTTTAAACACTCAAAAGATTCTGCCAGTTTCCTGTCTTTATACTAGATTCCTATATCAGGTTGACAAATGACACAGACAAATTTATATGTATCTGGTATGCAGAGGTGGCTTAGACCATGAATTCCCTAACCATTGTTAAACACATAAATGATAACGTCACTAATAGCATTAATATTTTATAATATGAATGTCTAAAAAATCACCTTAAATTTTACATGTGCTCTTAAAACAATTTATTTCCTACAGTATTATTTAGTAAAGTTGTTTTTTCTTCATTGTTATATAGTTCTATGAAGTTTAATATGTTTTTATTTTTATTTTACTTTGATTTATTCCTCCTCTACCTCAATCAGGGTAAAGACCAATTCAATTACCCCCAAAACTTCCTCTTACTCCCTGTTTAAAGCCACACCCTTCTCTACCTCCACTCCCTGAAACCACTGAGTCTTTTTCCATCGTTTTATCTATCTGGGAATGTCATATAAATGAAATCATATAGTATGAAATCTTTCGAAACTGGCCTGTTTCACTAAGAAAGTGCATTAGATGTTCATCCAAGTTGGGAGAGTATCAATATATATTCCATTTTTTTATTTCACAGTAGTATTCCATTATGTGGATATACCAGTGTTTATTAAGCTGTTTATTTGTTGAAGTATATTTGAGTTATTTTCAGCTTGAAGCAATTATGAATAATAGTGCTATAAACATTTGTCTACGGGTTTGTAGCATAAACTAAAGAGTATCTGAGAGAAGTCTCAATCAATTTAGAAAGATTATTTTGACAAAGTTTTGAGGATGCACCAATGATACAGCCTCAGGAGGTCCTGACAACATGTGCCTAAGGTGGTCTGAGCACAGATAGGTTTTATACATTTTAGGGAGACATGAGACATCAATCAATATATGTAAGATGTACACCTGCTCTGTCCAGAAAGGCAGGACAACTTGAAGTGAACAGGGGGCTTCTAGGCCATAGGTAGGCAAGAGACAAATTGTTATAGTCTTTTGAGTTTCTGATTAGCATTTCACTGAATATATTTTTTCCTGAATTTACGAGAATAGTCACTAATGTCTTAGTCTGGCTTAGTTGAAGCAATAGGGCCAAGGAAGCAATTGACTATGGATTTGTCTCACATGAGCAGAGGGATGACTTTGAGTTCTGGCTGTCCTTTGTCCACAGGGAATTTCTCTGTGGGAAAATTGTGAGGGAGGCAGGTAGCTTTTGTATCTTTGTAGCTATTTTAGTCAGGAATAGAATGGGAGGCAGGTTTGCCCCATGCGATTCCCAGCTTGACTTTTCCCTTTGGCTTAGTGATTTTGCAATCTCAAGATTTATTTTCCTTTCACATTAGTAAACATGTTTTTATTCCTCTGTGGCAAATATCCAGGAGTGTAACTGCTGTCATATGACAAATATATTTTTAACTTTATAAGAAAATGCCAAACCATTTTTTGGATTGGCTATATATAGCATTTTCCATTTTCTCCAGCAATGTATGAGAGCTCCAGTTGCTCAACACCTTCCAGCATTTGGTGTTATTAGTTCTTGTTTTATTATTTTAATCATTCTAATATGTAGATATTGGTAGCTTATCATGGCTTTCGTATTGATTTCCCTAATAGCCAATGACATTGAGCATATTTTCATATGCTTATATGTCATCATTTTGGTGTTTACTAAAGTTTTTTTCTCAATTAATTTTTTAAATTCTCCTGTTGTTGACTATTTAAAAATCTTCATATTCTGGATACAAAGCTCTGTACTGTGTTTTGAAAATACAATCTAGCCTACAGCTAGTCTTTTTATTCTCATATAGTGTCTTTAGCAGAGCAATTTTGAGAAAATACAATTTACCATTTTATTTTCCTTTTGTAGATATTTCATTTGGTGCCATGACTCAGAATCCTACACATCTTTGGGTTAAATTTTTTTTCTATGTTTTGTTTTGCATACTTCTAAAATCTATGACTCATTTTTATAGATATGAGGTATAAAGTTGAAGTTCCTTTTTGTATACAAATGAGAACAAATACTGAGGTATGCAAGAATCTGAATGAATCTCAGATACATTATGCCAACTTACAGACTAAAAGACTATCTCTATGATGTATATTTTATGATTCTAATTATATAAAATTATAGAAAGAGGCAAAACTATAGTGACAGAAAGCTTCTCAGTAGTTTTCATGGGCTAGGATGGGGGAAGGGGTAAAAATATTTTATGATTGTGGTGGTGTAGGTTACATCACTGTATGTATTTTTTTAGCCCCATTGAATTGTACATTTAATGTTGATAAATTTTATATCAATTATACTTCAACGTGATTGTTTAAAAAGGCAAGATAAAAGAACATACAAGTATTGTTACTTTGTCCTAGGTAAAAATATATAATCTACTTGGAAGAGCAACATATAGTTTTTAAAATATCATCAAGTAAAGCAGTAAGGGTGTGTGGTGTATCAATGCAGGTTCATAGAATGAAGCACTTATGAAGGGGAACAGAAAACGTTTTGTGAACCAGGACACATTTTGTGAACATGAATGCACTGTGTAAAATATATTTTAAAATAAATAACATTCAGTGATGGAGATAACAAGAAGAACACACCCACGGTGAAAATGAAACTGGTATGCATCTGAAGGCATGCTTGCTCATGGTTTCTTGGTGTGGGTGCATCTAATTGCAATAGAGGTGTTCATACTGTAGACAAAAAGCAAAGGATGGTTTCCTACTTTTTAGGATTAGCCAGAGCAGTGGATGATGGAAGAATGCTGGTGAAAGAATTGGTTATCCTAAAAGTCATTCAATGAGTTATGCACTTTATCATCTTAAAAATCACTTATTTTAAGGAACATAGTTGTACTCATGCAGTATATGATTCTTTTATTATTTCTTAGAAAAATCTTACAGTACTTGATAGCATCAGGAGGAAGACAAACGCCTTGGCATATGAAACCCCACCTTCAAGCCAAAGACAGTTTAAAGCCTGAAGGCCAACCTACAAGTCAAATCGACAGACCGGATTGAGACCCTGTATTCCTGTTTGGCACACTTTCCTTTGATTGATCCCCATCCTTCACCTATTTTACATATACTTATCTTTCCCTAATTGTTTTTACACAGTGCCCAACTTTCACTGGTGCCTTTGTTTTAAACTTTTTGCATACTCACAAACCAATCAGCACACACTCTCTTATCCTGTGCCTATAAAAGCCCCAGACTCAGCCATATTGGGGAGATGGCCTGACTTCAGGAGAGATAACCCAACCTTCCTGTCTTCTCTCTGCTGAGAGCTGTTTCATCACTCAATAAAATTATCTGCCGTTACCACCCTTCAATCATCAGCATGACCTCGTTCTTCTTGGACACAGGACAAGAGATTGGGACACAATGAACTTGGGTACCCAGAAAGGCTGTAATGCTGGCCCTCTGCCCTAGCTGGCAGAGGGCAGCTGCCCCATTCAATGGAAGCAGTGGTGGGGCCAAGCTGGTCCCAGAGCCAAAGGCCAGAATGGGGCAAAGGATTGACTGAGCTGATGACATGCCACCATCTATCATGCTGGAGACAGCAGAATTTAAAAAGCTAAGTAGCACAGTGTAACCCCCCTCTGGGACTTCAGGGTTGTGGGCACCCCAGCATGAGTGTCACAATGTTTCCCTCAGGGTGACATTCCTGGTCTGAGCATGGGCCCCGCATGGATCCTGTTCCTGTGTCAGCACTCAGAGTGGTGGCCGTACCCCACACTCACTCACTCACATGCTCCCTTCCACCAGTGGCTGAGTGCTTTATTGTGGCATCCGCAGGAGCCACAGGCCAGAGCACAGGCCAGATGCAGCCCAGCTGGCTGAGTAGATGGGGCACCCCCTGTGGTGAGCACAACAAAGAGGCTGGGAATAATCCTGTGTCACTTTGGTTTTCTTTGTCAAAATGACTTTCATTAGTTAATGATAGAATTAAAAATAACAAATTATTATTCACAAAATAAAGCATTTCAATACCTGTAATGACAACTTGACCTTCTTTACAGCTGAAACTATCTATAGCCTATAAAGTTTACTGAAGTTTCTGACTAAATCCCTTTGTTCAAAAGGAAGACTTTCAGGAGACCCAGACCAGTGTCTGAATACCATAGTCCCCATTTTTCATGGGGGATACTTTCCAAGACCCCCCATGGATGACTTATACCACAGATAGTACTGGACTCTATATATGTGTGGTTTTTTTTTCCTATATATGTATATGCGTATACACATATACACAGACATACCTATTATAAAGTTTAATTTAAACTAGGCACAGTAAGAGATTAATAAATAATAGCAAAATAGAATAATTCTAACAATACTCAGAAAAAATGCACAATTTAAATCTTATGAATTATTTATTTCTGGAATTTTCTATGTAATATTTTGGAACACAATAACTGAAACTGTAGAAACAGAAACTGCAGGTAAGGGAGGACTAATGTATTAGCCATTACTAGGTCAGCATTTTAATCTTTATTTCTTATAACCCAACTTCTAGTTCCTGGGAACCTACCTTATTGACCATGCCAGAGGCTTTTCTTGATATACTGGCCAGTTCCTCCAAGGTGCTAGAGTTGTCTTGAATCTCAGTTTCCCATTATTGAGATCCAAAAGCTCATTGTCAGATTTTTTTTGATGCTTCACTGATCTGTTACATTCTTGACTCTCATCGTGCACTTCTGCCAGCCAAGTAGACCACTGACCTTTCTGTCTTAAATTTCCCTCATGCACCACCCATTTCCCTGCCTCTCAGATATCCTCGATTCTTTATCACAATGGTCCATCAACACTCTCCATTACTGTTCAGCGATAATATCCTCCTCTAAAAAAGCAGAAATATCCTTACAGCCACTGATTAATACCCTTGTAGATTAATATAAATAAAGAATCGCAGTTCATCTGCATCTGCAAGTCTACCAATCACAACGCCCTTTGTATACAGAGTATACAAAGTCCTTGATATGTGAGAGATGAGCTCAGTATTGCTGAAACATAGACTGAAAGAGTCATGGCAAAAAAGGGTCTAGAAACATTAAAGGGCGTTATTTTCATTGGCACAGGTTTGGATTTCAGATTGAAGGGTTTTAGGTAAAGTAGTAGCATGACCAGAGTTACCTCTGAGAAATGTATTGGGAGAAAAACCGGTGGCAAGAAAACCAATCATAATGTTACTGCACATTAATGAGAAGGATGTGAAGGAACATGAAACATTTGCCTATTGGACATGAAAGGCCATATTCTAGATTTAAGGATACATAATATTTATTTTGGAAAACAAATAAAGGAGAGGAGAAAAGAGGTGGGAATAATACAGTATGATCTTCAGATCTCTGTAGTTCATGACTATAATAGAAAATTTAAGAAATAAAAATAATGTGGGGTGAAGATAAATTCCTATCTGAAGAGGAAAATGATTCTATAATTACCTGTGGATTATTGAACACATAATACTGGGTCTTGGCTTACGATATTACAAGGCATCATAAATGTACTGGTAGTTGCACAAGACTGAGCAACTAGGTTATAATTTTCTCTGGAAAATGAAGCAGAAAAATAGGAAAAAGAGTTGAAGAGTATTTTTAAAATGGTATTTGAATGTGTAAAATACGTGGTCTAAGTTAACGTCTCTCAAATTCATAACACATCTACCCAGTTAGGGGAAAGTCCCCCCTTCTTCTTACACCCCATCTATGCCCTCATCTCCATGGTAAAGTAACTACACTGATAACAATTAGAGCAGTAACAGAAGGTGCTTTATAATTTTGTAAAAGATCATTATAGTTATATATTTAATTATAAATTTTTAAAAGTGAACAAAAGTTGCCCAATGGTCTTTTTAAACTGAATCTTATCACATGCTATAAATATTTTAAATAATAAAAGTTTGCAGGCAGCATAACACTTATAAAATGTGACCTTCATGCAAATTTTGGGGAGATTAAGATGCAAGAATATAATTTTCATAGAAATATTACAATATGCATATATTTATTCTGAAATTGGCACGTTTACAATCAGCCCAGATCAAAATAGATTAATATTTTGAAGCTAAACCAACAGACTACTTTTTTAAAATCAAATTTAGCATAGCTTACAAAACAAAATGTATATCATTTCATGTTGGTTTTTTTTTTTTTTTTTGAGACGGAGTCTCACTCTGTTGCCCAGGCTGGAGTGCAGTGGCGCAATCTCGGCTCACTGCAAGCTCTGCCTCCCGGGTTCATGCCATTCTCCTGCCTCAGCCTCCAGAGTAGCTGGGACCACAGGCACCCACCACCACGCCTGGCTAATTTTTTTGTATTTTTAGTAGAGACGGGGTTTCACCGTGTTAGCCGGGATGGTATCGATCTCCTGACGTCGTGATCTGCCCGCCTCGGCCTCCCAAAGTGCTGGGATTACAGGCGTGAGCCCGCGTGCCCGGCCCATTTCATGTTTCTTTAATAAAAATACATAATGCAGGAGAGTGGCAAATTCTGGATGGTGCAGTGACTAGAAAGCAATAAGGAGAATGAAGTTCAATACTCAATTCTAAGTTACGTGTTCCAGTCTCTTGTTGATATACTGTGTTCCTGTGCAAATTTTCACTGTTACCTCCAAATTTCTAGTAAAACTACAAGGTATGGAGTTCACTCACATGTTGCTTTGTTCAAATTAAATATATTTATTAATATTTTACATATTGCTTTGTAAAATTAAGTATAAAGGGCTTATGTCCAGGTATGTGTTGGTGCTGTTCAGAGACAGATTGATCAGAAGTGCAGAGAATCAGTGATATAAAACACTCAAAGAAAGGAGAAAATTGAAGCAAGAGATCATTAGTAGAATTATAAACCCCTTGAGAGTTTTCATACATACAATGAAAGGAAATGATTTTACAAAGCTAGAAGTTTTGGGAACGTGCAGAGAGATGACTGCTTGGTTACATTAATATAATCAGATATATATGGATATGATGGTTCTTTTATGTGCTTTTGGGGCCTTCATTGTCTGACCTTATGTTATTAAATTCTAGAAAACTGTTGCAGGTATAATTACTTATATTTTAATGTTATCTATTTTCTTTATGTGAAATCTAATGTACTTATTAGTTCTACTGAAAAGTCCTTTGGTGTTTTTGGAATAACTCTTAATGTTTCACTAAACAGAATACATTTATGCATGTGGAATAAATGGGGTAAGCTGGAACTAGTTTGATGTTTTCCTTATAGTCTCATAACATATCTTTTTGTCATTATGTACTGCAAAAAAATTGCTGATATTGATGGCATAATAGCAGCAGTTACTTTCAGAATACACAAGTGGCTCAGAAATCATAACCATCAATATCTAATTGTGTGCTTTGGTTTGTATGGTGCTTCTCTACCTGTCAGTGGTAGGGCTTTGTGGATAAACTATAATTCCAACCAAATGATTCTGAGAGTCAGTAAAATCTAATAAACCCCACAATTTCAAAGAGATGTACACTGAAATAGATTTGCTTGGTGATTGTTTGCAGTTGTGATCACTGGCTTGAAACTGCAGACACTCTTTTTCTTAAAACAGTAATGAACGTGAGTATTATCTGTATTGAATGGATGTAACTTTATATTACTTTCATTATACCGCAGAGGACAATTTATGCAATGCAAAACTTACTTTAGAAAAAAAAAGAATTCCACATATCATTTTCATGCTGGCTTTCTCTTCAATGAAATCCTGGTTTATTCTGATTCTGAAGAGAGACTTGCAGAGGTAAAATAATGTTAAAATGCATGCCATTTTAGTTGAGATGTGCCCATTTGGATTCACAGCATGCTATAGCTAAGTATTTGATTGCTGATGTCGTGTAGGAAATTGCTTTATAAAAGCCATGCTGGATTTTCAAGCCAGGACCAAATGATGACATTACCATTTGGATTAGTTCAAAAGGACTGAATATATCACTTTTTCTTTGCTTTCCAGTGGTTTCATTGGTCATTTTTGGTTTTGCTTCCCACCTCCTCATTACCCACACTCCCCATCACACACATATATGCGTGCATGCGCGCACACACACACACATCTGAGAGGCAGAAACAGAGAATTGAGGTGAAGACCGTTGAATTTGGAGGCAGGCAAATATTTGAATTTGGAGTCTCAGTTTGGGTCCTGTCCAACCTTTGTTCTTTAGCTTGTGCAAAAAAAACCACATACGCCAGTTTCCTTAAGCACAAAATAGAATGATAAACCACCTTATCTCTTTCATGTTTTTAATCCATATTTCTTGAGAGGCTATTATGTTCCAGGCACTGGAAATATCTAGAGAAGTAGATAGAGGGCAAATCATGGGGATTGTGTAGTCCATGTCAAAATACTTAAAACAATTTAGTTTCAAGGCAACTGGGAATTAATGATCCATTCATCAGATTTGTCTTTCTCTTCTGGGATCATCGTAGACAGGAGGCAAGAACTAGATTGCAGCTCCAGACAGAGCAGCATGCTGAGGCTTGCATTGTGAATTTTAGCTCCAGATTGACTGCAAGAACAAACCAGCAATCCCAAGAGGACCCACAGACCCTCTGAAGGAAGCGGCCTGCTCTTGCAGGACCCTGGAGATACCCAAATACTGTGAGTGCCCCAACTGGGGAAGTGGGAAAGGGAGACCGTCTTCCCCCGAACACACAACGCCACTGGAGAAGCTGAAGTTCTGTTTGCGGAGAAGTTTCTGACATTACCTGGAGCTGAGTCAAGTTAGAGAGCTCAGTGAAATACGGGGGCAGAGGAAGCAGCAGAAAGGCCCTGGGAGCTTGCTGGGTCCCCAGCAGCCCATTCCTGGTTGGCACCACAGGGATCCATCGTGAGGGTGGCCTGAGGAGCAGGGGGTAAAACTCCACAGGTAGAAGCACTTCTCTTGCTGAACTCTGTAATGATTTGAAAGGGGCAAGAAGCCCCCCTGGCCAGAACTTGGGGAAGGGTGCGAATCGGATGTGCAGACTTCACAGGTCAGGAAGAGCTAATGCCCTTTTCTGTGGCAGCTGGGAGGTGGATAGTCTAAGACAAGTTTTCAAGCCCCTCTGGCCCTCCACCTGGAAACAGACTCAGGGCTGTCAGTGGGAACATGGTGGGAGTGAGACCGGCCCTTCCATTTGCATGGGAGCTGGGTGAGGCCTGTGACTGCTGGCTTTCCTCCACTTACCTGCATGACTCAGCAGAGGCAGCCATAATCCTCCTAGATACACAACTCCAGTGACCTGGGAATCTCACCCCCATCTTCCACAGCAGCAGCAGCAAGACCCACCCAAGGAGAGTCTGAGCTCAGACACACCTAACCCTGCTCTCACCTGATGGTCCTTCCATATCCTCCATGGTATGTAACCTGTTATATAATCCTCCCTGGTATATAAGACAAAGGGCATATAACCTTGGGAGTTCTAGGGTCCCACCCACCATTGGTCCCTCTCCACACTATACAGCTGATGCTTTCTGTAAAGCACCACCTCCTAGCAGGAGGCCAACCAGCACAAAAATAGAGCATTAAGCCACCAAAACTAAGGACTCTCATGGAGTCCATTGCACCCTTTGCCACCTCCACTGGAACAGGCATTGGTATCCACAGCTGAGAGACCCATAGATGGTTCACATCACAGAACTCTGTGCAGACAAACCCCAGTACCAGCCTGGAGCTGCGTAAACTTGCTGGGTGGCTAGACCCAGAGGAGAGACAACAATCACTGCAGTTCGGCTCACAGGAAGCAACATTCATAGGAAAAGGGGGAGAGTACTACATGACGGGAATATCCCATGGGACAAAAGAGTCTGAACAACAGACCTCAGCCCTAGACCTTCCCTCTGACAGAGCCTATCCAAATGAGAATGTAGCAGGACGAGCCACAGACAAAACCTCTCAGACACCGAGTTGTAGAAGGAAGGGCTTTATTCAGCTGGGAGCATCAGCAAGCTACTGCCTCAAAATCCGAGCTCCCCGAATGCACAATTTCTGTCCCTCTTAAGGGCTCACAACACTAAAGATTTCACATGAAAGGGTCGTGATTGATTTGAGCAAGCAGGCAGTATGTGACAGGGGCTGCATGCACCGGTGGTCAGAGAGAAACAGAACAGGGCAGGGAGTTTCACAATGCTCTTCTATACAGTGTCTGGAATCTATGAATAACATCGGTTTCTAAGTTATGAGTTGATTTTTAACTACTGGGTTTAGGCCAGGGAGGCCCAGGTTTCGGGCCTGGTGCCGGGCTGCCTGTCTTTGGTTTTACTTCCTTGTTGTTTTTCTTAAAACAGGTACTGAGTATAAAACAATATAAAGAGAGGGTCTCTCTCTTCCCTCGAGAAAGAACCAGAAAAACAACCCTGGTAATACAACAAAACAAGCCTCTTCAGTACCCCCCAAAAATCACACTGGTTCACCAGCATTGGATCCAAACTAAGAAGAAATCCCTGATTTACCTGAAAAAGTATTCAAAGCTTAGTTATTAAGCTAATCAGGGAGGGACTAGAGAAAGGCAAAGCCCAGTGCAAGGAAATCCAAAAAATTATACAAGAAGCAAAGGGAGAAATATTCATGAAAATAGATAGCTTGAAGAAAAAAAAACAATAAAAAATTCAGGACCCTTTGGACACACTTTTAGAAATGCAAAATGCTCTGGAAAGTCTCAGCAATAGAATTGAACAAGTAGAAGAAATTCAGAGTTTGAAGACAAGGACTTCAAACTAACCCAATACAAGAAAGAAAAGAAAAAAAGAATAAGAAAATATGAACAAAGGCTCCAAGCACTAAACAGGTTATCAAGACAGAAAGTCAACAAAGAAAGAATGGATTTAAACTACATCTTGGAACAAATGGACTTAACAAACCTCAGGTGATCCGCCAGCCTCAGCTTCCCAAAGTACTGGGATCACAGGTGTGAGCCAAAGTGCCCGGCCCAGAATTTATTAAGCAAAAGGAAAGCTCTCAACAAAAAGAGCAGTCCTGCACTCAGGTTTCCACCTCACAAATTGAATTCCAGGCCACCACACAGGAGTTGATGAGGCCAGGCTCCTCCCCAGTATACAGCGCAAATTCCTGGTGGCTCTACTCCATTCCTCCAGTGCATGTTCGCCTCCGGTTCGTTGTGGGCATGCCCAGGCAAGACCCTGCACTGGTTCCTTTATCTGCACAAAAACATCTGGTGTGAATACTTGCGGGGCTGGTCAGAGGTTCTCCCGGGGCCCTTCCCTATTTCCTAGGCATTTGCCTGTCTCCAGCCTCTATCAATAGTAAAAATACCTTTCTCACAGTTTAAGAGATAATGTATGAAAAGCAACCTGCAAAGTCTGAAATACAAACGCATTAAAAAAAAAAGCACACGAATCACCAGAACCTTTTTGCCTATGATCATGTTTACCAAAGAAAAGTAACTGAAGCTGTGAGTTATAATTCAGAAATTATCTATTATCTTTCTGGCCATTTGATACCTCTAAGTCCTTAACCTTGTTATTTTAGTGGATAACATTGTTTTATCATTAACAAGCATACTTTTCCTTGCGTCCAAATGAAATTTACTTGTTTCTATTTTATTATGTTTTTTAAATTACATAGTGTAAGGACAAATTAATATTTTTCAGAGAGTAAAACTAGATGGAGGTAATGCTGTTTTACATTTTCCTTTTTATAAATTTTTAGAAAAATCAGTGACTGCTTTATTTCTCCTGATTGTAAAATAATACATATTGATTATTGAAAAGTTGGACAATATGAAAATTATAAAGGAGATAATGAAGATGTCTTTAAAATCACACAATAGAGATAAATATTGGTTATAATGCTTTTCAAGATTTTTGTGTTTGGAAAATATGTCAGACTCTGAATTACTCATTGACTATATAATTTGCCATTAACCATTTTCATTATCATTAAATGATTTTAAACACCAATTTATAATTTCTACAAACCATTTCTATACATTTACATACATATCATAATTTCTTCATCCCTCAGGGCATTTTACTTTTGCCTATTTATTTAAGAAGTGAATTTGTATGTAAAGAATATATAAATAAGATATTAATGAAGACAAAAGTAGACACTAATAACTAGAAAACCAAAAATTTGGAATAGGTAAATACGAAAAACAGTTATCTTAAAAAGTATAACAAAATAATCTTAGAAAGGAAAATTTCCCAGGTTTTAAATCCCAATAATGTTTTGTGCAATTCTTCAAAAAATTTTAAGCATTTTGGTTCACTCTACAGTCTAAAAGCATTAATTGCCTATCATGTATCTGATCAGATACTATCCAAAGCACTCATGTAGAAAAAGGTAGAGAAGTTCCTATCCTCATTGAGATCATTTTCTAGTGGAGAACATAGTCAACAAACAAGCAATATAATATCTAAGCTACAGTTTATTTGATATAGTCTATACAAAACAAAGCAGGTTACAGGGTGAAAAAGGGATCTATAATTGTATTTCAGTTATGGCAGTCAGAAAGACCTTCTTGGGTAGGGTGACTTTTGAACAGAAAAGAAAATTTCAGATGGAAAGTATTTGACAAATCCCTACTCAACTGATCTATTCACGGATTTTTTTTTTTTTTTTTACTCAAGTAATTGATAAGTACCAGACACTTCTCTAGGTGCCAGGGAAAACATAATACTAAAAACAAAACTCCTGTCTTCATGAAATGTACATACTTGTTCTGAAGACATGTGATCAATAAATGAAAGAAAGAAAGAAAGAGAGAAAGAAAGAAGAAAGGAAGAAAAAAGAAAGAAAGAAAAAAGAAAGAAAGAAAGAAGAAAGAAAGAAAGAAAAGAAAGAAAGGAAGAAAGGAAGAAAGAAAGAAAGACAGACAGACAGACATGAGAAGTACAATTTTAGTGAGAATGGTCAGGGAACACTTCTCTGAAGAGGCAATATTTCTACAGGGTTATGATTAAAGAACTGAGGTCTAAGGATATCTACAGTCACTGAGGTGGACCAGGTTTCTTAAGTTTAAAAGATAGAAATATGGCAAAATGGAATGACCAAAGGGAGAATAATAGGAAATAAGAAGAGAGAGGTATCCAAGAACTAAATCATATATATCATCTTAAGACACAGTAATCATTAAAAGATTTTGAGCAGAAGACTGACTTTACTTGTTTATTCCTTTCAAAAAAATTACTCAAAATGTTTGGAGAACACTCTATAGAAAAGCAAGGGTAGAACCATGCAGTAGTCAAGGTAAGAGATAATATTAATCTATTAGTATAGTGGTAGAATTGGCAACAATTAGTCGAATTAGTGACATATATTAAAGTAGAGCTCAGAGAATTCATGGATTAATTATATATGTGTTGTGCATAAGAAATAGAGATCAAGAATATGCCCAAGGCTTTTGACCCAGTGAAATGGCTAAGCAAGATGGAATTCTTAGATGAAAAATATTGAAGGAGAAATACTTTCAAGTAAAGGGCAAATAAAAAGTTTCAGTTAAAAATACTAAGCATACTATTATTGAATGCCTCATATATTTTTTAAGAGAAAATGCCTTCATTTAGAAAAAAATTCAAGACTTAACACTTCCACAGATAACAATAGTAATATTTGGACAAAATATAAAAGTAATCATTGGATCTTTCACTTCTGGCCATGAGGAACAAGATATACCTTCCTGCTAAAAACCATTTTTTTAAAATGACAAAATATAAGAAATGGTGGTTTTCAGGCATCGGACCTGAGGCAGTAAAGGATAGTGTTTTCTGAAAGAGAGGGAAAGAAATAAGGTGAGTTCTATGATTGCCATAACTTATTATAGGGATAGAATTTGTAGATCACAGTGCAAGAAAAGAAAATCTGCTTCAGGCAGTAGAGCTGAGAATCCAGGGAGGCTTGAGTCTGCAGGGCAGAGTATCAGAGAGTTTAGAGAGATGTGTGAAGGAGAGTGTGAGAGCTAAAGCAAAAGAGAGGCAGAGTGAGTGCACACAAGTGCCTTGGAGATCAGCAGAGGATACAGTTCAAGTTTTCTACTGAGAACTGATCAGAGAATATGTTTGGGGAAAATATCCACGTGTTGGGAAAAACAACCCAAAGTAAGAGATGGGGCAACTCTTGTACATCACATAGGGCAGAAAATAGTTTATGTTCCCACCTAGAGAAATAGAAAAAATGCTTTAATTATATTCAAAGTTTTCAGCACCCTTGCCAGAATAATTGATAAAATTATTAGACATTAGCAAAGGTACAGAAAACTTGACCAATACTACCTATTGACTCTATGTGAATGATATTTATAAAAACTCCACCAGACAATAGCATATTCCATATTCTTTCAAGTTTTCTTTGAACATTATCAACATATATCATGTTCCGCATCATAAAACAAGTCTTAATAAATTTAAAATTATTTGAATCATACTAAATATATCCTGTGATGGCCATGGAATTAAATTGGAGCATGCTAATAGAAAGGCATCTGGAAAATCCCAAAATATTCTGAAAGTAATTAAATATTTCTTAATAACTCATGAGTACCAATAAAGAGATTAGAATTTTAAAATTATAAATAAAGATAAAAACATATCACAATTTGTGGGATGTGCATAAAGCAGAACTTAGAGGGAAATTTATGGCACAAGGAAAATATCTCAAATCAAGAACTTAAGATGCTACCTTAAAAACTAGACAAAGTAATGGAAATTTAAAACCAAAATAAATGTAAAAAAGACAAAATTAAAGAGCATATATTAATCACATTTTTAAAACAGAAAAAAATAGAGAAAAGTAATGAAATTAAATCATGTTGTTTGAGAAGATCAATAAAATCAATAAACCTCTTGTCAGACCGATCTAGAAATAAAGAGAAAAGACACAAATCACACATATTAGGAGTGACTGAGTGGATATTAGCATAGATCCTACAGATTTTGAAACAGTAAGTGAATGTTACTAACAGCATTAAGTCAAAAAATTGATAACTTAGACAAAATGAACAAATCAATTGAAAGATACGAGCTGGAAATATGAGTACAGAAATAATAGATGATGGCATCACTACTTTTCTATCAGTCTCAGAAATTAAATTTTGAAGGCCAAGTGTGGTGACTCATGCCCATAATCCCAGCATTTTGTGAGGCCAAGTCAGGTGAATAGCTTGAGCCCAGGACTCTGAGACCAGCCTGGACAACATGGTGAAACCCCATAGCTACAAAAAATACAAAAATTAGCCTGCAGTGGTGGCATGAGCCTGTTGTTCCAGCTACTCAGGAGGCTGAGGTGTGAGGATCACTAGAGCCTGGGAGGCTGAGGCTGCACTGAGCTATAATTGTGACCCTGTACTACAGCCTGAGTGACAGCTTGAGACCCTGTCTCAAAAAAATAACATAAAAGACATGCTAAATTTTGAGTTAAAATCATTCCCAGAAAGCACACATAAGGCTTTGTTACTGATTTACAACAAACATATAAGAATGGAATCATAACAATCCTATACAACATAATTTAAATTATTTTACAAAATTGTTATTACTGATACTTGATGCAGATTGAGATATTACAAAAAAGGGAAATTACAAAGATTGTTAATTAACATATATGCAAAAATCCTGAAAACATAATTAATTGAATTCAACAACATATGAAAAGAAAGTACATGATGATCAAGTGCAAGGAATTCGATGTTCATTTAACATTTGAAAATCACACAATGTAATTCATCATGACAGTATAAAGGCAAAAAACTATGAGTGTTTCAACAGATGCAGAAAAATTATTTAACAGTAATCTACACTCATTCTTGATAAAACTCTCAGCCTGGTTGGGAGCAGCATCTACAAACACTCATATGAACACAAATACACACACACAACTAATATCATCCGTAATTATGAAAGACTCTGCACTTTCTCTTTGAGGCTAGGAATAAGACAAAGATAGCTGGTGCCACCACTTCTCTTCACGTGTTCTGGAGGTCCTCAACAGGATGTAAGGGGAGAAAAAATCATAATAATAAGAGAAACAGAAAAACAATGTAATGGCATGGCGATTGTAAGGGAAGACCAATACTGTCATGATTCGATGATGACATGATTTTCCATAGATATAATTTTAAAGCATCTACAAAAAGTTTCTAAAATTAATAAGTTAATTTATTAAATTTGTGTGATTATAGTTTATTTTTATACATGAGATATATGAAAAGTGTGTTCATAATGTTTAGTTTCATTTTCCAGATAAAGTTGCATTCCAAATTTTTATGTACTTTCCATTTTTTACATACATTGTAAAGATAAGGCCAATAAAAATCAACTGCATTTTTATAAATAAGCAACTAAGATTTGAAATAAATTTTAAAATAAATGCTATTTACTATGGTTTCCAACAACATGAAATACTTTTAGAGAAATTTAACAAGATGTGTGCAAGAACAGTAGGTTGAAAACAATGAAGTCAATGAGAGAAATTAGATGAAACCAAACATATAAAGATATACATCATGAATAGAAAATAGAAAACTTCATATTGTTAATTTGGGAATTCTTTCTATATTTATTTATAGATTCAATGCAATCCCAATTAAAATGTCAAAGGCTTAGGGTAAAAACTTTCAAATTAATTTTAAATTTGATATGAAAACACATATAACCTAGATGGTGCAAAAGAATTTTTTAAAGCAATAGCAAAGTTTAAGTTAAATAGCTATACTCCCTGATTTCAAGACTTAAAACTTTGAAACTGTAATATCTGATACTGTGATGTTGAAGAAAGGATAGACAAAATACATCAATTGAACAGGAGAGGGAATGCAGAAATTATAGAAATACACACACTCAATTTTGTGGAATATATATGAGTTTTGACACTTTAAAGCAAAATGATTTAAATATTAAAATAATAGGCCTTTGATGAGAAAATTGATGAGGTGCTCAAACATAATTTTAGAAGAGGTTACTTCCTATCATCTTGCTTTTGTAGACTGTTGCTGAAAATCATTGTTAGTTTCCTGGAACTATAATAACAAAGTGCCACTACTAAACTGGCTTGAAACAATTCTTTTTTTTTTCCACAGTGTTAGAGGCCAGAAATACGAAATTAAGGTGTCAATAAGGCCATGGGCTCTCTGGAAGCTATAGGTGAGAATCTATTTCATGCCTTCTCTGAGCTCCTGATGTTGCCAGCAATTCTAGGCATTTACTGGCTTGTGGATGCATCACTCTTATCTCTGCCTCTGTCATCACGTGGTGTTCTTGCCTGTGCCTATGTGTTTGTGTTCATTCTCTTCTTACAAGGATTCCAGTCATACTGTATTAGGGTCCACTCTTCCAGTATGACCTTATCTTAACCATATATGCAATGACCCTATTTACAAATAATGCACATTCTGAGATACCAAGAGTTAGAGCTTGATAAAACTCTCAGCCTGCTTGGGCTAAGAGCATATCTTTTATTGAGGGGAAGAGAAAAGCACAACTCAACTGAAACAATTATGTTGCAAATGAATCACTATATGATGCATTCTTTATTTGTTCTAACAATCATCACTTAGTCATGATTATAGATTATTTTTATACATGAGATATATGAAAAGTGTGTTCATAATGTTTAGTTTCATTTTCCAGATAAAGTTTCATTCCAAATTTTTATGTACTTTCTATTTTTTACATGTATTGTTGGTTTGAAATGTTCTCCATTTGAATTATATTTATTTTAATGACTTTTATAATATTCCAGTTACTATTACATATGGAGGACAAATTATTATGACTCAATCTTGTCTGTCTTTAAATAAAAATCAAGTTTATAACTAAAATCGGGAAGAATAAGCCTAATACATAAATAAATCATTGTTGAGGTTAAAAGTAACATTGTTGAGGCTAAAAGTAACATTTTTTTTTGAAACAGGTATTGAAGGTAAAATTGATTTATGAAAAATAGAAAACAAATAAAATAGTCTCTGAAGAGATTTTAAAAAATGATCAGTTTCTTCCATTAGGCTTAAAAGCCTGGAAGGATAGTTTCTAATTACAGTTTAAAATAAATTGGAATTGTACTGTCAGACAGATGTAGCTAACGTCCCATAACCAATGACATGTATATGTCACATTTAAGTAAAGACAACTCAGTGCTTCATCTGGGCTAACAAAATATTAATGTTAAACATAATGAACTTATTTCTCTGTTCTTACACTTACATAAAGTACATACGGTGCCACTTTCTGTACCCCAAGGTTATAAATGTGTACTCATTGTTTCATAAGCCAATACAATTAGAAAATCAGAATGCACTACTACTATGAATTAAAAACATCATCAATTATCCAAACTCACTTAGAGGTGGGAAAGACCATAATTTAACATTTTAACATTTTAATAAAATCTTTAAAATGGAAACAGCCAAAATCCACATTGGAGAAATCATCTAGAAAATAGTGTCATTAGTATGATTAATCTTTTTAATCCTGGATTAGGCAAATGATAACTGTAATTTAGCCAACCTCAATTATGATGAGTGTTAACTTTAACACAATAGGAGAACAGTACTTCAGAAGATTTGACCCCTTCTCTCAAAGGACTTTAATATCTATTTGAGAAAGGAAATTATCTTTTGTGTTGCTACCCAATGAATTCCATGTTTACATTTTACCTATCACATCAGACAATCCTTAGCCACTCCAAGAATGCCATATATATATCCATTAGACAACTATAAAAGATGTACATGTAATGGCAATCCTTTAGCCACTTCAAGAATGCTATATCTATATGTGTGTGTGTGTGTGTGTGTGTATATATGTGTATTCCATATATACACATATATGTATTCTGTATATACACATATATATACATATATGTATATATACACACACACATATGTATATATGTAAGAATGCTATCTATATGTGTGTGTGTATAATATATGTGTGTGTGTGTGTGTGTGTGTGTGTATATATATATATCCTTTCCTTGAGTTGTTTTTAATTGGCTTTATTATTTCCATCTGCAACAGCCATGTTGTGTCCGTCATAAAAATTTATTTCTAAAATCTCCTTCTAGGGAATGTGGTCAGTGACAGGAAAAATGCTTTAAGATGAGGCAAAAAGTCTAGCTATATTTCACATTTGAATTAAACCACATTGATTAAACCATCTTTTATATTTGAGGAGAATAACCATTAATTAAATGTGCAAAATATGCTAGCAGTGACGTGCATTGGCAGCATCATCCCCATACGTATCTTTAATAATTCCAAAGACAATTGTCTTATAAATAGACAGATTTGAACTTCTAGTCTCTGGTCAGGCATGGAAGAAGTTCAGAACTCCCCAATCCATGCTAACAAGTACAAAGCTGAAAAACTTAACAGCTCTTCCTAGATTCCTACAAGGAGTGAGGTCACAGGGAAAACCACTGTCCCCAAACCTGGAGACACAGACAGGCAAATGCAGAGAATCACAGCTTATAGGAGAATAAACCCATGAGCAGAAACGTCCATAGGAATCAACATTGGGTTAGAAAAACCTGACTCTAATAGATGAGCTGCTGGACGATCAATGTGAACAAATGCGAGTTAAAAAAATCCAGGGGGACCTATTGATGGGAGCCCTCACACTTTTGTGAGTTTTACCTCCAGGAGTTCTACCAGGATCTCACAGTGAATACTGGAGAAAAATCCGCTTATGCTTGTGGTGGACGGAGGGGAAAAAGAACCATTTTGTAAACTACAAAGCATTCTGTTCTTCTTAGCAAGGTGTGCTCTCATAAGAGTCTGTTTATACAGAGCTCGTCATGCTGGGTTTTGTTTGTTTGTTTGTGCTCATTTTTGGGTTTTTTTTGGTGTGTTTTTTTGTGTGTGTGTGTTTTTTTTTTTTTTTTTTTTTTTGAGACAGCGTCTCACTCTTTTCGCCCAGGCTGGAGTGCAGTGGCACTATTTTGGCTCACTGCAACCTCTGCCTCCCAGGTTCAAGTGATTTTCCTGCCTCAGCCTCCCAAGTAGCTGGGATTACAGGCATGCACCACCATGCCTGGCTAATTTTTGTATTTTTAGTAGAGACGGGCTTTCGCCATGTTGGCCAGGCTGATCTCGAACTCCTGACCTCAGGTGATCCACCTCCCTCGGCCTCCCAAAGTGCTGGGATTACAGGTGTGAGCCACCACACCCAGCCCATGCTGGGGTTTTATTACAGCCTAACTTACCTGGGACAGGAAAATATCTAACTCCAGCTGATTCTAGATTTCCACTTGGAAGAAGGAAAATACACAACTCCAGCCCCCTCTCACCTGTCATGTGGAAATAGAAAAACACCCAAATTCAACCCACTCTAGACATCCTTTTCCACCTGGTGGGATGGTGGGAGAAAACTGAGAGACATTTGTGAAGTTCACAGTCCAAAGGCACAGGTTATCTAAAAAACTGGAACACATCATGGAATTAAAGAATGTTGTTCTCCTCCTACACATTGCTTCTGCATTACTAAGCACCGATTTACAGCCATTTGTTTTAACCAGTACATCATGTCCATCAGTTGGTAAAAGGATAAATAAACTATGGTACATGTAGACAATGGAATATTATTAATCACTGAAAAGAATGAGCTATCAAGCCATGAAAAACATGGAGGGAACTTATGCAAACTTAGTAAGGCATATTACTAAGTGAAAGAAGCCAATGTGGAAAGGCTATGTACTGTATGATTACAACTCTATGACATTCAGGAAAAGCCAAAACGATGGAGGCAGTAAAGAGATTAGTGGTTGCCAACGGTCAAGGGGATGGGAAGGATGAATAGAAGCACAGAAGATGTTCAGGTAATGAAAGTACTCTGGTGGTACTATACGGTATAATGGTGGATACATGTAATTATGGATTCCTCCAGACTCATAAATCATACAACACTAAGAGTGAACCCTACTGCAAACTATGGACTCTGGTGATAATTATTTGTCAATGTGCATTCATTCATTGTAACAAATGTACCCTCTGCTAGGGTATATCAATAATGGAGACGTCTATGCATTTATGGGGGCAGAGTATATATAGGAAATCTCTGTACCTTCTTCTTAATTTTGCTGTGAACCTAAAACTGCTCTAAAAATATAGTCCATTAAAATTAAAAATAGGCAGATTGTATAATATTTCTTAGAGATAGAGATGGGTCTAAGCAACAAAATAATGACCACTACCACAAAATTTCTCTTAAATTACGTTACCTGTTTTAAAGTGCAAATAAATGCAGTATCCTTTCGAAACATCAGAGTGAAGAGATACCTGTCAAGTTACTTGCACAACTAACACATGCTTGAGCCAAATCTCTCTTTTTGCCATCTAACTTTGACTATTTATTGTACTACTGTATTTATAATATTATCATATTACTTACTATATTATCTTAGCGTAATCTGAAGCATACTTGCTGGGGAAGTGGCAATTGGTCATAAAACACAGGCAACACATTGCAGAGTTTCAGAGACAGCCCTTTCTTTCTTTCAAAGGCAAAAATAGGCCCTTGACCTGTGAAAGATAGTGAGAGAGAAAAGGGCGTTCTTTCTATTATTACTAAGATCAAATGTGAATGGGACAGGTGTTAGGAAGTATTCCTATATTCCATCAACCACTGGACATGAAAAAGAGTAATGCCTCTCTTGCTATAATCTATCAGGATGAGCAAAAATAGAAATACAGGTGCCCTTCAATGTTCTCCTTTTTCTTATATGTATTTAGAGTATTTGTTTATATTTATCTGTTTATAGTAATGCTTCATTTATTTTTTTCCCTGTGGGGAATAAGCCATTTCATTTGCAGAAATTCTCCAGATAAGTGGAGTGTACTATTGTAAGCAGCAAATGTAAACATTAAAAATATTTTTTGATGAACATCTTTCTAAAATATATTATACATTTGTCTGCCTTTGAAAACAGAATATGCAGTTTTCTGCATTTCTAAGGACGTTTCAGATAAATTTTCGAAGCAATGACAACCTATCCTCCTGAAAATCGATCTCTTTGTTGATGATATTATTACCTTAGAAAACAAGGCTAGGAAATTGCTGTGAATTTTCTGTGCTGATCTTCTCTTCCAGTGCCAACCAGGTTCTGGGTGAGTGCTTGCAATGATTGTCTGGTTGTGCATAGTGGAGTTAGGCATGAAGGGAGATGGAGGCTTGGCATGAGTAGAAGAGCCACAAAAGAGTCAACATTAGCTAAGGAGAAAAAAGAGAACCGCCATTCCCCACATGCAAATCTGATGGAACAGGGTCAGAAGTAGGAGTTTTCAGATTGAGAGGCTAAGGGAGAATTCTGTGGATGAGTGATCACGGGCATTTTCCTGCCTTTCCAACCAAAAGGGCAGTGAACTCATTTCTATGAAAGTATTTCTACTCAACCCAATGAACCCATCAGTGGTATTTAAACAAATACAAAGAAAGACTAATGAAAATTTCAGGAAAAGCTGACATGACACTTCTAAATCTTTCATATTAGTTCCAATGGCAAAGTAATGACAATGTGTCAACACATCGATGGTGTAACACATTCAAAACCACAGGAAAGAAGGATTAATGTCTATGAAGTCTTTTTATTAACTTTAACGTAAAAGGCATATAGGTCATTTTGCTCATTATCATAGAATGATAGACAAATCTAAAAAGGCAGATCAGTGGGAACTGTAATTCAGCTGTATCCATGCCCCTTAACTTGTTCAGCTATATTTGAATGTCTAGCTATATCACAAGCTCAAATATCCTGCCTCCTCATTCCTGGAATATCACGTCTCTCCAGTGAAAAAGTATTATTCAGAGAGAAAATTATTTGTTGAGGGAAAAATATGAGTAACCAGTACTGTTCGAAAAAAGTGTTAACAAGAAATCTGTACAACTGATATCAGAAAGTTCTCAAATTCAAAAAAAAAAAAAAAAAAAAGCTTATTTCCAGGCTCTTGATGAACTCACAAACCTTAAACTTATTCCTGCCAACAGATTTTGTCCCTTTATCTTATTTGTCTTGAGCATTTTATGTTATTTTATAAGTATTAGGAATTATATAAGCCTACCTTCATACGGACAATAACATTTTGTTAAGGATTAATTTGGACACTGATCATTCTTCTCTAAAACTGATGCATGTAAGTCTGTGCAAACAAAAGCTTCCCAATCAAACATATAAACATAGCAACTTTATCTTGAGAGGTAAAATTGAGATCTCTTAGGTATTGTCATGCCATGATGGGTAATTAGAAAACAATGTTATAAAAATAGTCTGAATGCAGTGGCTCACACCTAAAATCTCAGCACTTTGAGAGGCCAAGGCAGGAGGATCACTTGAGGCTAGGAGTTCGAGATGGCCTGGGCAACATAGCAAAACTGCATCTCTACAAAAAATGAAAAAAAATAGCCAGACATGGTGGCACACATCTGTAGTCCTAGCTACATGGGAAGCAAAGGGAGGAGGATTGAGCCCAGGAGTTTGAGGCTGCAGTAAGCTATAACCACACCACTGCACTCCAGCCTGGTAACAGAGCAAGACCCTGGCTTAATAATAATAATAGTAACAATGACAAGTCGTTAGAAAATAATTCGTTTTACTGAAAATAAGTAGTTAGACACCTATTACATGTTTCTTTCACCCACTGAGTGGCATGTAAAGAAGTAATCTTCCAATTATCTCTTTTGGAAATAAAACATTAAAGAATTGACTTCTTATGTCATTCTTATGACACAATGTTAACTGAAAATTTTAATGAAAGTTGAAACTGAAATCCACGAGAACTATTGGGAGTTTTCAAATGATCTGTACAAGTAAGCGATGGCTAGAGATGGTCCTTTGCCCCCTCTATTTTCCCAGCCACAGCCTGGAGCATGCCCTCAATCTTGCATGCCAATTTGCTATAATAGCTTTCAAATTCTTCTTCCCACTTGTATTCCCCTCTTCCCTAAGATTCACCGCAGCCTATACAACCCATTAAAATGTTTCCTAGAAAACATGCTGAAAATCTCACATGGTTGCTCAAAAACAAGCAGTGATGCATGATTTATTAAGAGAATTTGTTCTCTCCATCATGAAAGTCAATGCAATTTTCCATTATGACAGTTCTCTAACACGGAATATTCTCTCCCCTCTTCTCTGCTAAACCAGGCCCTACATTTTACTCACTCTGCGCCTCCTACATTAAACTGTCTCTCTCAAAACAAATCTTATGGTTATAATTCCACTTATTTGCATCCCCTAAGCACTTTATGCTACATGAATCTGACTCTCACAATTTTCATTTTGGAATAACATTCTATGAACTTTTGATTTATCTACCAACCTAAATGGGAAATTCTTATAAATCTGAATCAGAGTCCTCCTCTTTAATTTTGTTTGAGATTTGGCATTTTTTTCTTTAATACAAGGTCATGAATATAGCAAGGCATATCAATCAAGCATCTAAGCAGAGACATAGCTAAAAGTGCACTTAGCTGAACTGTCCTGGGAAAGTTGGTATTTTCAGATCAGTGGGATATCTGAAATGCCTCAGAGAAAAGAGAAAGGTATAGTGAAAAATACAAGAGTCTGGCATAAGGTAAGAGCTAACTCTAAGGTTAGAGTTAAGTCTCTGCAGTCAACTACACTTCCAAATTCAATCACTGCTAAGGCATCGGTGCTTTTCTAATAAAATCTTTTAACATTTTTGTTCTAGCGTTTGATGAAACAAGAGATTAAATAGTTATGTGATACTGGGATATATTTATATATGCTGCCTAGTAATATAATATTATTAATAGCATGGTAAGCTACCGCTTATAGAAATTATTATGGTTCACCTTGAATTTCAAGACAATGCTGTATAATATTAGTCTGTTCACCCAGATAGGTGGTGAACATTTGTGGTAGCTGAACATTTTTGAGAGGCAGAGGCAGCATATTTAGTGAAGCAAATAAATTTAACATAAAAATACTCTTTGTACCTCTGGTAGAATTCGGCTATGAATCTGCTGATTCACAGTCCAGGCTGTCTGGTCCTGGACTTTTTTTGGTTGGTAGGCTATTAATTATTGCCTCAATTTCAGAGCCTGTTTTTGGTCTATTCAGGGATTCAGCTTCTTCCTGGTTTAGTGTTGGGTGGGTGTATGTGTCCAGGAATGTATCCATTTCTTCTAGATTTTCTAGTGTATTTCCTTAGAGCAGTTTATAGTAATCTCTGATGGTAGTTTGTATTTCTGCGGGATCGGTGGTGATATCCCCTTTATCATTTTTTATTGTGTCTATTTGATTCTTCTCTCTTTTCTTCTTTATTAGTCTTGCTAGCAGTCTATCAATTTTATTGATCTTTTCAAAAAACCAGACACAACAAAAAAAGAGAATTTTAGACCAATATCCCTGATGAACATCAATGCAAAAATCCTCAATAAAATATGGGCAAACTGAATCCAGCAGCACATCAAAAAGCTTATCCACCACGATCAAGTTGGCTTCATCCCTGGGATGCAAGGCTGGTTCAACATATGCAAATCAATAAACGTAATCCAGCATATAAACAGAACCAAAGACAAAAACCACATGATTATCTCAATAGATGCAGAAAAGGCCTTTGACAAAATTCAACAGCACTTCATGCTAAAAACTCTCAACAAACTGGGTATTGATGGGATGTATCTCAAAATAATAAGAGCTATTTATGACAAACCCACAGCCAATATCATACTGAATGGGCAAAAACTGGAAGCATTCCCTTTGAAAACTGGCACAAGACAGGGATGCCCTCTCTCACCACTCCTATTCAACGTAGTATTGGAAGTTCTGGCCAGGGCAATCAGGCAAGAGAAAGAAAGAAAGGATATTCAATTAGGAAAAGATGAAGTCAAATTATAACTGTTTGCAGGTGACATGATTGTATATTTAGAAAACCCCATCTTCTCAGCCCAAAATCTCCTTAAGCTGATAAGCAACTTCGGCAAAGTCTCAGGATACAAAATCAATGTGCAAAAATCACAAGCATTCCTATACACCAATAACAGACAAACAGAGAGCCAAATCATGAGTGAACTCCCATTCACAATTGCTTCAAAGAGAATAAAATTCCTAGGAATCCAACTTACAAGGGACGCGAAGGACCTCTTCAAGGAGAACTACAAACCACTGCTCAATGAAATAAAGGAAGACACAAACAAATGGAAGAAAATTCCATGCTCATGGATAGAAAGAATCAATATTGTGAAAATGGCCATACTGCCCAAGGTAATTTATAGATTCAATGCCATCCCCATCAAGCTACCAATGACTTTCTTCACAGAATTGGAAAAAACTACAGTCATATGGAACCAAAAAAGAGCCCACATTGCCAAGACAATCCTAAGCCAAAAGAACAAAGCTGGAGGCATCACGCTACCTGACTTCAAACTATACTACAAGGCCTCAGTAACCAAAACAGCATGGTGCTGGTACCAAAACAGAGATATAGACCAGTGGAACAGAACAGAGCCCTCAGAAATAATACCACACATCTACAACCATCTGATCTTTGACAAACCTGACAAAAACAAGAAACAGGGAAAGGATTCCCTATTTAATAAATGATGCTGGGAAAACTGGCTAGCCATATGTGGAAAGCTGAAACTGGATCCCTTCCTTACACCTTATACAAAAATTAACTCAAGATGGATTAAAGACTTAAATGTTAGACCGAAAACCATAAAAATCCTAGAAGAAAACCTAGGCAATACCATTCAGGACATAGGCATGGACAAGGACTTCACAACTAAAACACAAAAAGCAATGGCAATAAAAGCCAAAATTGACAAATAGGATCTAATTGAACTAAAGAGCTTCTGCAAAGTAAAAGAAACTACCATCAGAGTGAACAGGCAACCTACAGAATGGGGAAAATTTTTGCAATCTACTCATCTGACAAAGGGCTAATATCCAGAATCTACAAAGAACTCAAACAGGCCAGGCATGGTGGCTCATGCCTCCAATCCCAGCACTTTGGGAAGCTGAGGTGGGTGGATCACAATGTCAGGAGATCGAGACCATCCTGGCTAACATGGTGAAACCCCATCTCTACTAAAAATACAAAAAATTTAGCTGGGCATGGTGGCGGGTGCCTATAGTCCCAGCTACTCTGGAGGCTGAGGCAGGAGAATGGTGTGAACCCAGGAGGCGGAGCTTGCAGTGAGCTGAGATTGCACCTCTGCAGTCCAGCCTGGGCAACAGAGCGAGACTCCATCTCAAAAAAAAAAAGAAAAAAGAACTCAAACAAATTTACAAGAAAAAAAAATCAAACAACCCCATCAAAAAGTAGGTGAAGGATATGAACAGACACTTCTCAAAAGAAGACATTTATGCAGCCAACAGACACATGAAAAAATGCTCATCATCACTGGTCATCAGAGAAATGCAAATCAAAACCACAATGAGATATCATCTCATACCAGTTAGAATGGCAATCATTAAAAAGTCAGGAAACAACAGGTGCTGGAGAGAATGTGGAGAAATAGGAACACTTTCACACTGTTGGTGGGAGTGTAAACTAGTTCAACCATTGTGGAAGACAGTGTGACAATCCCTCAAGAATCTAGAACTAGAAATACCATTTGACCCAGCGATCCCATTACTGGGTATATACCCAAAGGATTATAAATCATGCTGCTATAAAGACACATGCACACGTATGTTTATGGCGACACTATTCACAATAACAAAGACTTGGAACCAACCCAAATGTCCATCAATGATAGACTGGTTTAAGAAAATGTGGCACATATACACCGTGGAATACTACACAGCCATAAAAAAGGATGAGTTCATGTCTTTTGTAGGGACATGGATGAAGCTGGAAACCATCATTCTGAGCAAACTATGGCAAGGACAGGAAACCAAACACTGCATGTTCTCACTCATAGGTGGGAATTGAACAATGAGAACATTTGGACACAGGGTGGGGAACATCACACACCAGGGCCTGTTGTGGGGTGGGGGGAGGGGGTGGGATAGCATTTGGAGAAATACTTATTGTAAATGACGAGTTAATTGGTGCAGCACACCAACATGGCACATGTATACATATGTAACAAACCTGCACATTGTGCACATGTACCCTAGAACTTAAAGTATATATATATATAAAATACTCCAGGACTCAGAGACAAATAGGAAAGTTCCAAATTCTTAAGAGTCATTTTCGTCCCCTTCTGACCTGCTGCAGTACTTCAAATTCAACTTTTGTAATAAACTTACCTTTCCCATACCTTCTCCCATTTCATTTTTCTATACAAAGAAACAAACTTCAATATCTAATAGCCTAATATGCTTATTCACCGAAGGAGAATTTAGTTTGAGGAGAATTCTAAGGTGAGCACTAGTAAAAGAATGATCTCCATCTTGCTGCCTTCAAAACAAACACATAGCACTACACAATGAGTTTGTAGATCATACTTATGCTATGGGAAAAAGATTGCCACCAGATGACTGTCACTTAAAGAATATATCCTTTGTGCAAATGAAAAGAAATGAAATTTGGAGTATGAGAGAATAAGAGATCATTTGACAATAAAATTTAGATTTGAGTTTTTTCCAAGATATCTTTATCACACTTGAGAGTAATCCAATTAACCTACTTGAAGTAAAAGCTTCCTTCCACACAAAGGAAAGAAATGTATTCTAAATAAGAGGATTTTCAGACTCTGTTATATCCTATTCTTAGAGAGAACTAAGCAACTAGATTAGCACTCCAGATTTGGTTAGTTCAACCCAAAGTACATAAAAAGAGAACACATAATTCAAACAACTTAAATAGACTTCTTAAACAGAAGAAGTGATTTATATATCTAGTACAATTTTTAAAAAACAAACAATAAAAACAATAGGTAAATGGCACTTACCTTGGTTCTTCAAAAGCACACTTACAAAAACTAAATGAAAGAAAAAGCCCAATAAACTCACCTGAATCCAGAATTCTTTAATCTAGTGGCATTTTACTTTATAAAACTGTATTTTAGAGCAACTTTTTCTTCTCAAATATAAAGATTTTAAGTCATCAAGCCATAGTTTTAGACTATATAGATTCTCAAACGTCTGTAATCTGTGAGAGTAAAGGAAATGTCATCTCTCAGTGTTTGAGACACCACTGTTACACTAATTGTTTAAAATGGCAACGAACTAACAAACATTGAGCATCATCTCTGTACAAACATCTGATCTAGGTGTTGAAATCTTCTTGTTTGAATTAGTTTAATTACTATGTTTTAAAAAATTATAAGTATAATTAACTATAATTCAAAACCCAACAAATAAGTTACTATGAAAGGACAAAGGAAGGGAAATCATTTAAGATACAATTTTCAAACTAAATTGAACATATTTTCTATGTGTTTCTTTCATTTAGTTTTTGTAAGTGTACTTTTGAAGGACCAAGGTAAGTGCCATTTACCTATTGTATTGCTATATATTTGTTTTGAAGGCAGAAAGATGGAGATTATTTCTCTTGTAGTTATCTAAATTCTAAGTGTGCACCATTTCATGGATATAGCCCAACACTTAATAATATTAGGAATGGCCAATTTATCATCAAAACAACACTAGAGACATGGAGCCTCATTTAAGCCTCCCTAGCACAATTTCTTCTGCTAGATCTTACTATTTATTAATCTCTTACCTCGATGTTTGAAAGCTTAGCTGAGAAGAACATAACATGATTAATTATAGTAGACAAATCTCAGAAAAGATAGCATAAATATTTACATATACTTTAAGAAATTTGTCATAGACTTCTGTTTCAGAAATGGGACAGTATAAAGTGACAAATTTGCCTTCTCACTCCTGGAAAAACAGCCATTTTTATTTATAATTTTACTAAAATCCTTCTTTTTTTGGAGCTCTATGGGCCCTAAATACTTATTATCTAATGTCTGAGAAACCTCCAAAGCTGCTTCCATTTGGTGATTTTTTTGGATCCAAGAAAAGAAAAATAAATTTTCATTTTCCTCTCTCTTCCCGTTTTTTTCTGCTGCATTTAATCTTTGTTGCCTTTCAAATTCCACAAACATGTTATTGAGAAACTTCTTTTGAAATGCATGTTTTTTTTCATTGAGCATTTCTTAAGTACCTGCAATTTACTGGTAACAAGTTCTGGGCAGAAATGTTTGTCAGAAAATGTTGATAATGGATTTCATTACCTCCCCTTTATTGGGGTGGAATAAAACTCAGGCACAGCTTAAGTAATTTACTGTCACGAAGACAGCAAGCAAAAGACCCAGGGGAACACTCTCGACATTTCTAACACAGCTTATTTTGCTCTTCTAACTTTCTATTTAGAGAAAAAAACAAAATAGACCAGCAAACAAACAAACAAAACAAACCACCTCCTGAAACATTTTCTCAGAGACCAAAGGCTATGGTACCGCATCCTTATTAAGTATCATATCAAGTACGAAAAAATAGTTCTGGAAGGGACCATGTGGGTCATGCATCTTACTTGGCTTCTTTATTCTAACAAATAGGATTTTGATTCAAAGAAAAGGAGGAATTAGAAATCACAGTGAATAATAATTGGGGTGTGTGTGTGTGTGTGTGTGTGTGTGTGTGTGTTTGATTCAATCATAACCCAAACAGATCACAAAAAAACCTGGACCCATGTGAAACACTGCAGATGCAGAGTTGTTTAAAGCAATTCCAGCCTTTCAGGCTCAAACTACAAGTCCATTTACCTGTGAAAGGCAGTGAATGTAGTCGATGTACAGTGCCGTGGCCAATAGACCTGGAAGCAAGCCTGGCTCATTGCAGGTACTAAATGAATATTTTTCAAATTAAATCGACTTGAGTTAAATGTAAAACCTTATTTTTCAACAACAGATTTTTTTTTAACAAGCACCTTATTAAATATTTCATTTTGATTAAAACATTAGAACATCTATTCTATATATGATAGCAAAAGAGTTGAAAAGAAAATTGTAATTAGTTTACCAGCTGAGCACATAACATTTCTTATTTGTAATGCATAAGGAAACAGCATTGATAGGCATGCTCAAAAATATAGCAATAATGAGATAATGAGTAACAAAGTTAGAGGCTGATGTTCTCTCTTCATATAACAATTCTTTCTGTGGCTGAATTTCATTCCACATGTCTAATATAAAATACCTCTAATAATGCAAATACTATCATATGAATTCTCATTTATGTCTGAGGCTACTATCAGACAGAGGGCTATCATGACTAAAGCAAAATAAAACTGTTATATCCTAAGTGAGCCTGGGCTACTTATATCCTAAGTGAGCCTGGGCTGATATTATTTTGGATTGTCATAATTCTACAAATTAGTTTCTATTGCAGGACCTTTATAGAGACTGCTGAATTTTGACAGAATTAACAAATATGAGGTTTGCATGAAATAAAAAGGGCAAATAGGATTAAACTGAAAAAAAATGCTTCTTTGAATATAGCCTGAGGACTCAACTGTTATAGGACCAGCAGGTTTGTATGCCTGCTGCACAGTAACAGAGCAATAAACTCAAACAGCAGGGTTTGCAGCAGAGAAAGAGTTTAATGACTTTAGGGTGCCAAGAGGAGATGGGAGGATACTTTTAAATGTATCTCCCTGAGGATTTCCAGGCTGTCATTTTTAAGGGGATCATGGAGGGTAAGGGGCTGGTAAATTGGGGTCATTGCTTGGTTGGGGCAAGGGGAATGAAATCATCAAGATGTGGAAACTGCATTCTTTGGTGAGTCAGCTCCTCATGGGGTCCTTCAGATTAGCTGACATCAATAGTTTCACTTGTATTCAGGAGCCAAAAGAATATCTCAAAGGGAAACTTAACATTTTATAATGTTCAAGTTGTTATCTACAGAGCAGTTAAGAAGAATCATAATCTTGTAGCAAGGGTCCATGTGATTCTGAGGCACCCGTGAGGAAGGGGTCAGAGAGCACTTGCCCTAATAATGTTGAATGTATTGCAAGCTTGCTTTGTTTTTATTCCTCCCCCTTCCTTCTTCTCTGATTAATTTTATGTTTATAGGGACAGTTTCACAACTACATCTTGGGACAGACCTTCACCACCATTCCAGGCAATGGTGCTACCTTGTCATGGAGATGCTACTGAGCTCATCCTAATATTGACTCACATTGGGATAAGATAGATGATGTCTGCTGGGTAAAGTACAGTACAATTTCATACTCACAGTTTGATTGCACTAAATATGTGACAAATATACACATGTTTGAGAAATGTAGAGCCAATTGAATCCGAATGAGAGAGGGAGTATTGTTCTCTCTTATTGAGTACCTGTTTATGTGGTGCCATCCAATACAGATTCTATAAACAGAATTTAAAAATAGAAAGATTGTTACTTCTTGTATCTTCTTTACTTCTAAAAGATCATATATTCCTTTGTAGAGGATAATATTTTCAAATAAGGATTTATTTCATTTTTCCTCTTTATCACATGGGATGATGTTCAAAAGAACAACCATTCATAAATAAAAGATTCCCAGGTAATCACATATCCTTTAAGTCACCAAAATGGATTTGAGTAGCAAAAGTCACATACACTAGATATATTACACAGATTGTCCAGGCTTTTCTTTAAATTTATTTGTCAATCCTTTTAATGACTAAATTATCATCCTTTGTTTTTCTCTCTGATGAGTGTACTTCTAACACTTTTATTAGAGTAGCAGATAGTGAAGTTGGTGAAAAGATAAATATTCTTTCTTTGGTTTTTGAACAGCAGAAATCTGTTAGAAAAACTCTTTCCAAATAATTAATATCATATTATCCTTATTATGCAAGCAGATATTTCATGGTTTATTCCAAAAAGACTCATATGGTTCAATATGTAACCATTTTTCCTTGTGTTCTATAAATTTTAAGTGACAGTCTTGTTTGAGGGCTGATGTCAATCTGCATCTGATCCAGAAGGATAACAATAACTTAAAATATGTTTTGCATTATGTGTCTTGTGTAATGGCAATTTGATTAAGGTGAGGGTAAAGCTGGTGAGCACACTGCTGCCCCAATCTAAGCCTGCTTTCTGCTGCCCAGATGGGTAAATGACCTTCAATAACAGACCTAACCCTCCTGAGAGCAAAATGAACTTCCAAAGAGGTACAATACATATTGTATTTCATGCTACCACTGATATAATAAATTGATAATATGTGAAAATACTATTTTGTGCAATAAGCAATTCTAGGTATTAAATAGGTTTTTAAAGTGTTTCATGTTTTGCACAAGATAATAATGAGTTAGCAATGAAACTCCCATGCATATTCTTGTGCATATAAGAACATTGAAGTTCAGAGACTTTGAGTAACTAATCCAAAATCACATAGTATGAATGATGCTAAAGGTCAGTTAGAGTTAAAACTAGACCCTTTGGAAGCCAAGATCTGCAATCTTTTTAAATCACCTCACCATCTCCCATTTATCTTCTGGTTAAATTTGGAGAGAAATTATAAAAAGGGGAAGCACTTTTATAAGTTTTCTCATTGCCATCATTAACAGTGGTGTAATAATGACAAAATAATTAAAATATAATTAGTTCTCCCTTTGTTCTCACACCATTGTGAGCTTATATTCTAATCTTGCATCCCCTCAAGCCTAAATGAATCTTTGAAATGAGGGTTGATTTAAATCGACAGTGGAACTTTGGCTATAGTTACTATTTCCTTTTTTTTTTTTTTTAAATGAAATGGAGTCTCACTCTGTTGCCCAGGCTGGAATGCAGTGGTGCAATCTCAGCTCACTGCAACCTCCGTCTGCACTACCCCCTGCAGGTTCCAAGTGATTTTCCTGCCTCAGCCTCCCAAGTAGCTGGAATTACAGGCATGTGCCACCATGCGTGGCTAATTTTTGTGTTTTTAGAAAGCATGGGGTTTTGCTATGTTAGCCAGGCTGGTCCTGAATTCCTGTGGCCACCCGCTGCAGCCTCCCAAAGTGCTGGGATTACAAGCATGAGCCATCATGCCCAGCCTATATAGTCATGATTTCCTGTAGTGAAACAAATGATGTCCAGTCTTAGATCTATGTATTAAATACCCAAAGAGGAGAGGTCCAATGCTAGTATTGGACCTTTTTCTCTGTTAGGTACAGGAAAATTGAAATTTTGTGGGGAGTAATATATATATAGCCTTGCCTGTCAGTACATGACATATGCTCCAAATTTATGGAAATGCATTGTCATTAAAGGACTAGAGTTAATTTGCTTATAACATTAGGAAACACTTAAGGTCTAACTTCTTTTATTTTAGGAACATGAAGGTTGGAATTATTGAGACAGCTGGAACATTGAGCTCTATATTTTCCAGAGCTCCATGAAACACTCAATTTTGTTTACTATAGAACAAGACCCCAGGTGATGCTCTAACCTGAAAATTAGCCAGGATCAAATGAAACTATTATGTGGTTTCCACAGAGTAATCAACTATTGTGAAAGACAGTGTGGTGATTCCTCAAAGACCTAGAGATGGAAATATCATTTGACCCAACAATCTCATTACTGGGTATATAACCAAAGGAATATAAATTGTTCTATTATAAAGACACATGCATACATATATTCACTGCAACACTGTTCCCAATAGCAAAGACATGTAATCAACCTAAATGCCCAAAAATGATAAGGTGGATAAAGAAAATGTGGCATATATGTGCCATGGAATATTATGCAGTCATAAAAAGTAATGAGATCATGTCCTTAGCAGGGGCATGGATGGAACTGGCTGCCATTATGCTTAGCAAACTAACACAGGAACAGAAAACCAAACACCACATGTTCCTATGTATATGTGGGAGCTAAATGTTGAGAACACATGGACACATGGTGGGGAACAACACACACTGGGGCCTGTCGAAAAGTGAGGGGTAGGAGGAGAGAAAAGATCAGGAAGAACAGCTAGCAGATGCTGGGATTAACACCTGAGTGATGGGATGATCTGTGCAGCAAACCACCACAGCACATGTTTGCCTATGTAACAAACCTGTACATCCTGCACATGTACCCCTGAACTTCAAATAAAAGATGGAAATTTAAAAAAAAAAAAGAGAGAGAGCAATCAGTAGCAGACAATCTACATTTCAAAACTGAGATTTGTTTTTAAAAGCAATCTCTCTCTGTGATTGATATATGGAATGTTGCCTTTCCAATTTCTAACTCAACAATTAGGAAAAGAATGGTTTGGAAGAGATTCATTTTTATAGTTTACAGATTTTAAAAAATGAAATTTTAATTTGTCTTACATCACTTACCCTTAAGTAAGCATCATGTGACATTTGTGTATATCAAGTACACAAAAAATGGAAATCACAAAACCAACATAAAGATATGAGTTTTATTCATCATTTGGAAAAATAAAATGCAAAAAGTAAACTTGTATTTATTTATAGGAAGTGGGAGCAGTTCAACATTAGAAAAGAACACTGATCATTATTTTAATATTTAATACTGATCATTATATGTGTTTACAAAGGGAGTCAATTTATATTTTTCATATTTTAAATCAAAAGTATTTTTTGTAAATAAAAGCTCAGACTATAATATGTCTTATAATATAATATGGTCTCATAACATTAAGACCATAATTATTCCACAGTATCAAATGAGAAATAAACCAGATTTTAAAACTGACCTTAATATGTAAGCGTTTTGTTAATACTGCTGTATTTCATGTCTAAAACTAGAAATATGGTTAATTATTATATGAGTGTGATATAGTTACTGTATTAGTCAGGGTTTTCTATAGGGATAGAACTAATAGGAGATATATATATATATATATACACACACACACACACACACACACTTATAAAGGGGAGTTTATTAAGTATTAACTCACAGGATCACAAGGTCCCACAATAGGCCATATGCAAGCTGAGGAGCAAGGAAAGCCAGTCTGAGTCTCAAAACTGAAGAACTTGTTTGAGGGCAGGAAGCATCCAGCAGGGAAGAAAGATCTAGGCTGGGAGGCTAGGCCAGTCTAGTCTTTTCACCTTTTTCTACCTGCTAGCCACACTGGCAGCTGATTAGATTTGCCCATCCAGATTAAGGGTGGGTCTGTGTTTCCCAGCCCACTGACTCAAATGTTAATCTCCTTTGGCAACAACCTCACAGACACACCTACGATCAATATTTTGCATGGTTCAATTGAATCAAGTTGACACTCAGTATTAATCATCATGGTAACCTCTGGTAGATTATTTTATTTTTACTGTATTTGCCATTTTATCTCAGTAGACAATATTAAGTGTCAGGCCTCTGAGCCCAAGCTAAGCCATCATATCCCCTGTGACCTGCATGTACACATCCAGATGGCCGGTTCCCACCTTAACTGATGACATGCCACCATGAAAGAAGTGTAAATGGCCAGTCCTTACCTTAACTGGTGATATTCCACCACAAAAGAAGTGAAAATGGCCAGTCCTTGCCTTAAGTGATGACATTACCTTGTAAAAGTCCTTTTCCTGGCTCATCCTGGCTCAAAAACTCCCCCACTGAGCACCTTGCAACCCCCACTCCTGCCTGCCAGAGAACAAACCCCCTTTGACTGTAATTTTCCTTTACCTGCCCAAATCCTATATAAAATGGCCCCACCCCTATCTCCCTTCACTGACTCTCTTTTCAGACTCAGCCCACCTGCACCCAGGTGAAATAAACAGCTTTATTGCTCACACAAAGCCTGTTTGGTGGTCTCTTCACACGGATGTGCATGAAATTTGGTGCCGTGACTCAGATTGGGGGACCTCCCTTGGGAGATCAATCCCCCATCCTCCTGTTCTTTGCTCCATGAAAAAGATGCACCTACTACCTCAGGTTCTCAGACCCACCAGCCCAAGGAACATCTCACCAATTTTAAATCAGGTAAGCAGCCTCTTCTTACTCTCTTCTCCAACCTCTCTCACTATCCCTCAACCACTTTTTCCTTTCCACTCTTCAATCTCTCCCTTAATTTCAATTCCTTTCATTTTCTGGTAGAGACAAAGGAGACACATTTTATCCGTGGACCCAAAACTCCGGCACTGGTCACGGACTAGGGAAGGCAGCCTTCCCTTGGTGTTTAATCATTGCAGGGGCACCTCTCTGATTATTCACCCAGATTTCAGAGGTGTCAGACCACGCAGTGACACCTGCCTTGGTCCTTCACCCTTAGCGGCAAGTCCCACTTTTCTGAGGAAGGGGCAAGTACCCAACCCCTTCTCTCCCTTTCTCCACCTTCTCCACCTTTCTGGGGGGCAAGAAACCCCCAACCCCTTCTCCTTCACCCTTAACGGCAAGTTCCACTTTTCTAGGGGAGCAGCAAGTACCCCAACCTCATATCTCTGCACCCCAATCCCTTATTTCCATGCCCCGACCTCTTATCTCTGTGCCCCAATCCCTTATTTCCATGCCCCAACCTCTTATCTCTGTGCCCCAATCCCTTATTTCCATGCCCCAACCTCTTATCTCTGTGCCCCAACCCCTTATTTCCACACCCCACCCTCTTATATCTCTGCACCCCAATCCCTTATTTCCATGCCTCAACCTCATATCTCTGTGCCCCAACCTCTTCTCTGCTTTTCTGGAGGGCAAGAACCCCCCACCCCTTCTCCATGTCTCTACTCTTTTCTCTGGGCTTGCCTCCTTCACTATGGGCAAGCTTCCACCTTCCATTCCTCCTTCTTCTCCCTTAGCCTGTGTTCTTAAGAACTTAAAACCTCTTCAACTCTCACCTGACCTGCAATCTAAGCATCTTATTTTCTTCTGCAATGCTGCTTGACCCCAATACAAACTTGACAGTGGTTCCAAATAGCCAGAAAACAGCACTTTCAATTTTTCCATCCTATAAGATCTAAATAATTCTTGTCATAAAATGGGCAAATGGTCTGAGGTTCCTGACGTCCAGGCATTCTTTTACACATCGGTCCCTCTCTAGTCTGTGTTCCCAATGCAACTCATCCCAAATCTTCCTTCTTTCCCTCCCAGCTGTCCCCTCAGTCCCAACCCCAAGGGTCACTGAGTCTTTCTAATCTTCCTTTTCTACAGACCCATCTGACCTCTCCACTCCTCCCCAGGCTGCTCCTCACCAGGCCGAGCTAGGTCCCAATTCTTCCTCAGCCTCCGCTCCTCCACCCTATAATCCTTTTATTACCTCCCCTCCTCACACCCAGTCTGGCTTACAGTTTCATTCTGTGACTAGCCCTCCCCCACCTGCCCAGCAATTTACTCTTAAAAAGGTGGCTGGAGCTAAAGGCATAGTCAAGGTTAATGCTCCTTTTTCTTTATCCCAAATCAGATAGTGTTTAGGCTCTTTTTCATCAAATATAAAAATCCAGCCCAATTCATGACTCGTTTGGCAGCAACCCTGAGACACTTTATAGCCCTAGACCCTAAAAGGTCAAAAGACCGTCTTATTCTCAAAATACATTTTATTACCCAATCTGCTCCCGACATTAAATAAAACTCCAAAAATTAAATTCTGTCCCTCAAACCCCACAACAGGATTTAATTAACCTCGCCTTCAAGGTGTACAATAATAGAAAAAAGTTGCAATTCCTTGCCTCCACTGTGAGACAAACCCCAGCTACATCTCCAGCACACAAGAACTTCCAAACACCTGAACCGCAGTGGCCAGGCATTCCACCAGAACCTCCTCCCTCAGGAGCTTTCTACAAGTGCCAGAAATCTGGCCACCAGGCCAAGGAATGCCTGCAGCCCAGGATTCCTCCTAAGCCGCATCCCATCTGTACAGGATCCCACTGGAAATCGGACTGTCCAACTCACCTGGCAGCCACTCCCAGAGCCCCTGGAACTCTGGCCCAAGGCTCTCTGACTCCTTCCCAGATCTTCTTGGCTTAGCAGCTGAAGGCTGACACTGCCCGATCGCCTCTGAAGCCCCCTAGACCATCACAGACACCAAGCTTCGGGTAACTCTCCCAGTGGAAGGTAAGTCCGTCCCCTTCTTAATCAATACAGAGGCTACCCACTCCACATTACCCTCTTTTCAAGGGACTGTTTCCCTTGCCTCCATAACTGCTGTGGGTATTGACAGCCAGGCTTCTAAACCTCTTAAAACTCCCCAATTCTGGTGCCAACTTAGACAATACTCTTTTAAGCACTGCTTTTAGTTATCCCCACCTGCCCAGTTCCCTTATTAGGCCAAGACACTTTAACTAAATTATCTGCTTCCCTAACTATTCCTGGATTACAGCTGCATATCATTGCTGCCCTTCTTCCCAATCCAAAGCCTCCTTTGCATCCTGCTCTTGTATTCCCCCACCTTAACCCACAAGTATAAGATACCTCTACTCCCTCCTTGGTGACTGGTCATGCACCCCTTACCATCTCATTAAAACCTAATCACCCTTACCCCACTCAACGCCAATATCCCATCCCGCAGCATGCTTTGAAAGGGTTAAAGCCCGTTATCACTTGTCTGCTACAGCATGGCCTCTTAAAGCCTATAAACTCTCCTTACAATTCCCCCATTTTACCTGTCCTAGAACCAGACAAGGCTTACAGGTTAGTTCAGGATCTGTGCCTTATCAACCAAATTGTTTTGCCTATCCACCCCGTGGTGCCAAACCCATATACTCTCCTATCCTCAATACCTCCCTCCACAATCCATTATTCTGTTCTGGATCTCAAACATGCTTTCTTTACTATTCCTTTGCACCCTTCATCCCAGCCTCTCTTTGCTTTCACTTAGACTGACCCTGACACCCATTAGGCTCAGCAAATTGCCTGAGCTGTACTGCCACAAGGCTTCACAGACAGCCCCCATTACTTCAGTCAAGCCCAAATTTCATCCTCATCTGTTACATATCTTGGCATAATTCTCATAAAAACACACGTGCTTTCCCTGCTGATCATGTCCGATTAATCTCCCAAACCTCAATCCCTTACAAAACAACTTCTTTCCTTCCTAGGCACGGTTAGTGCAGTCAGAATTCTTGCAGAAGAGCCAGGACCACACCCTGTAGACTTTATGTCCAAACAACTTGACCTTACTGTTTTAGCCTAGCCATCAAGTCTCCATGCAGCAGCTGCTGCCACCCTAATACTTTTAGAGGCCCTTAAAATCACAAACTATGCTCAACTCACTCTCTACATTTCTCATAACTTCCAAAATCTATTTTCTTCCTCATACCTGATGCATATACTTTCTGCTCCCTGGCTCCTTCAGCTGTACTCACTCTTTGTTGAGTCTCCCACAATTACCATTGTTCCTGACCCGGACTTCAATCCAGCCTCCCACATTATTACTGATACCACACCTGACCCCCATGACTGTATCTCTCTGATCCACCTGATGTTCACCCCATTTCCCCATATTTCCTTCTTTCCTGTTTCTCACCCTGATCACACCTAGTTTATTGATGGTGGTTCCACCAGGCCTAATCGCCACACACCAGCAAAGGCAGGCTATGCTATAGTACAAACCACTAGCCTGCCTCTTAGAACCTCTCATTTGCTTTCCATCATGGAAATCTATCCTCAAGGAAATAACTTCTCAGTATTCCATCTGCTATTCTACTATTCCTCAGGGATTATTCAGGCCCCCTCCCTTCCCTACACATCGAGCTCCAGGATTTGCCCCCACCCAGGACTGGCAAATTAGCTTTACTCAACATGCCCTGAGTCAGATAACTAAAATACCTCTTAATCTACATAGACACTTCCACTGGATAGGTAGAGGCCTTTCCTACAGGGTCTGAGAAGGCCACTGCAGTCATTTCTTCCCTTATGTCAGACATAATTCCTCAGTTTAGCCTTCCCACTTCTATACAGTCTGATAACAGACCAGCCTTTATTAGTCAAATCAGCCAAGCAGTTTTCCAGGCTCTTAATATTCAGTGAAACCTTTATATCCCTTATGATCCTCCATCTTCAGGAAAAGTAGAACGGACTAAAGGTCTTTAAAAACACACCTCACCAAGCTCAACCACCAACTTAAAAAGGACTGGACAATACTTTTACCACTTTCCCTTCTCAGAAATCAGACCTGTCCTCAGAATGCTACAAGGTACAGCCCATTTGAGCTCCTGTATAGACACTCATTTTTATTAGGCCCCAGTCTCATTCCAGACACCAGACCAACTTAGACTGTGCCCCAAAAAACTTGTCATCCCTACTATCTGCTCTCTAGGCATACTCCTATTCACCATTCTTGACTACTCATACATGCCCTGCTCTTGTTTACACTGCCAGTTTACACTCTTTCTCCAAGCCATCACAGCTGATATCTCCCGGTGCTATCCCCAAACTGCCACTCTTAACTCTTAAACTAAATAAATAATCTTTGCTGACAGGACTATGCTGAATCTCTTTAGGCACTCTCTAATCAGATGTCCTAGGTCCTCTCAATTCTTAGTCCTTTAATACCTGTTTTTCTCCTTCTCTTATTCCATTTAGTTTTTCAATTCATACAAAACTGTATCCAGGCCATCACCAATAATTCTAAATGACAAATGTTTCTTCTAACAACCCCACAATATCACCCCTTACCACAAAATCTTCCTTCAGCTTAATCTCTCCCACTCTAGGTTCCCACGCCACCCGTAATCCTGCTTGAAGCAGCCCTCAGAAACATCACCCATTATCTGTCCATACCATCCCCCAAAATTTTCACCGTCCCAACACGTTACCACTATTTCATTTTCTTTTTCTTATTAATATAAGAAGACAGGAATATCAGGTCTCTGAGCCCAAGCTAAGCCATCATATGCCCTGTGACCTGCACGTACACATCCAGATGGCCAGTTCCTGCCTTAACTGATGACATTCCACCACAAAAGAAGTGTAAATGGCCAGTCCTTGCCTTGACTGGTGATATTCCACCACAAAAGAAGTGAAAATGGCCAGTCCTTGCCTTAAGTGATGACATTACCTTGTAAAAGTCCTTTTCCTGGCTCATCCTGGCTCAAAAATCTCCCCCACTGAGCATCTTGTGACCCCCACTCCTGCCTGCCAGAGAACAAACCCCCTTTGACTGTAATTTTCCTTTACCTGCCCAAATCCTATATAAAACGGCCCCACCCGTATCTCCCTTCTCTGACTCTCTTTTCGGACTCAGCCCACCTGCACCCAGGTGAACTAAACAGCTTTATCACTCACACAAAGCGTGTTTGGTGGTCTGTTCACACAGACGTGCATGAAATTAAGAATATCAGTTTATTAAAAAATTATGTTCTTAACTCTTTACCCTGAGGCACTGAAATTCTGAAAATTATCAGAAATGATGTCTACAAAATAATCAGTATGATCATGCAAGAAATAGAAGCTGTATAAAAACTCATTTGAGTGTATTAGAATTTGGTCAAGCAACTTTAACTAGAGCTCTTTGGGAGAACAGTTCCTACGTTTTGAAAGTATCTCCCAAAATTTGTGTGTTGCAAACTGAATTCCCAATATGACAGTGTTGGGAGGTGGGGCCTGATGGGAAGTATTTAGATCATGAGGGCCCTGCCCTCATAAATATGTTAATGTCTTTATCAAAAAGGCTTGCAGGTGTGGGCTCACTCTCTTACACACTTTGCCTTTACCACTTTCTACTGTGTGAGAACAGAACAGGAGTGCCCTCACTAGATGCTGGACTTCCCAGCCTCTGCACCTGTGAGAAGTGTCTGTTTTTAATAAATTACCTAGTCTCAGGTATTCTGTTATAGAAGCACAAATCAGTACCAGAGAAATAGAGTTTTTCTATAACAAACATGTAAAAATGTGGAAGTGGCTTTGAAACTGGGTAAGAGGTAGAGGATGGAAAGATTTGAATGTGAAGGCCAAAAAAGCCTAGATTGCCATAAAGAGGGTGTCAAGGGTGATTCTGGTGAGGGCATAGAAGAAGAGAGCTGCAGGAAAAATCTGAAATTTCTTAGAGATTGCTTAAACTTAAGTGGTTGTGACCATAATGTTGTAGAAATATGGGCAATAAAGGCAATTCTGATGAGGTCTGAGACAGAAATCAGGAACCAGGTGCTGGCAACTGGGGGGAAAGGGCACCCTCATTACAAATTGGTAAAGCACTTGAGTAAATTGCTTCCATGCCCTAGGGCTTTATGAAAAGCAGAATTTAGGAGTCATAAACTCAGCTATCTGGTAGAAGAAATCTCTAAGCAGCAAAGCATTGAGAAGGCTATATGTCTTCTCTTAACTAACTAATAAAATACAAGAAGAGAGAAATGATTTAGAGATGGAATTTATAATCAAAAGGGAAACAGAATACAGAGATTTTGAAAAGTTCAGCCTGGCCATGTAAGAATTTAAAAACATGTTTAGGAGGAAAAAAACAAGGGTGTGACCACACAATCCTTACTTTGTTAAGGAGATTAGTATGGCTAGGAGGAGGTGCTATTCATTAAGACAATGGGAGAATGACTGAAAACATTTGAGATCTTTGAAGCTGTCACTCCCATCACAGGCCTGGAATGCTAGAACCTGGAAGGCAGAAAAGTTCTGAGGAAGGGAACACCACCAATGGGATGTCAATGCTCCCCTCCCAGGGCAGCCTTGGGAACTCTAGCCATTACTCCAGAAGATCCAAGTGATAAACTTGGTGGCACTCACATGGTGCTAATTCTGCTGGCATGAGCTGTGGAGGCATAACTGCTTCCACCTAAATTTCAAATGATGCTGCAGAGACCTGCTGCAGGGGCAGAGCCACCACAGACAGTCCCCACTAAAGCAATGCCTAATGGACACAGACAGTCCCCACTAAAGCAATGCCTAATGGACACAGACAGTCCCCACTAAAGCAATGCCTAATGGACACAGACAGTCCCCACTAAAGCAATGCCTAATGGACTCATAGGGGCAGGGCTGCCCCAACACCCCAGAACTGTAGGGCTACTGTGGCAGACCAGGTCTCACGAACGCAGGCCTCCATAACAACTGTTTCAGTACTGACTGAGTGGTTAAGTTAAATATTAAAAGCCAGTGCCCTTATACAAAGGCTGGGATGTAACAAAAGCCCACCAAGAGTTTTGCCTAGGCCTTTCCTGACCCTTGAAGCATGATGAAACAAGTTTTACTGGGAGTCTGAAGAAACTCCTCAGCTCTCCACAAACAAGATTATTGAGAGTCTGAAGGAACTCCCCAAATCTCTGTGATTTAGCAGGAGACAAGATAAGGGAAATCACCCCAGCACGTGGACCCATTTAGATTTGGTAAATTTACTGAGGCTCCAGAGGAAGGTCTTCAAGACTCCAATCTTAGTTATAGAGTGAAATAAGTCCATCACTTATGTCTTTAGATGAATGCACCCTTACACATAGACATATAGCTTAGAAGGAATATAAGCTCTGGAAAACTTTGTAATTTTGAGTTGGTCTGGTAATAATTTCCAGGCTTTCTCCCTGTAACCAGTTACAGAAATAAAAACTCTCTTCCTCCCCAGTTCATCTGCATCTTGTTTATGGGCCATGAGAAATAGCAGCCCGACCCTCAGTTTGGTCCAGGAACACTACCAGTGTACAACAATAGCCTAGGAGAGCTACAAGCATGAGAATTCAACCTGTGAGTGCTGCTGTGTGGACTGAACCCAGCAAAGCCACAGGGGTGGGGCTGCCTGAGGTGTTGGGGGCCCAATCTCTGCCCCATTGTGTCCATAAGGCACAACATGCAGTCAAGGATTATTCCCAAGCCTTAAAATGTAATGTTTCACCTGCTGGACTTTGGACTTGGGACCTGTTACCCTTTTTCTCTTGTCTATTTCTGCCTTCTGGAATAGGAATGTCTATGCTATGCCTGACCCACCATGGTGCTTTGGAAGTGTGTAATTTGTTTTGATTTCATAGACTTATAGCTGGTGGGTAACTTGTCTTAGGATAAATCCTACATTGAGTCTCGCCCATATGATATGTAGATGAGACTTTGGAATTAGACTTTAAAGTTGATGCTGGAATGACTTGAGAACTTTGAGAATGTTGGAATGAAATGGAATTGTTTGTGTGCAATGGACAAGAATTTGGGGGGCTGGAGCTGAATGCTGTGGTTTCAATGTGTTCCCCAGAATGTATGTGTTCAAAACTGGATCCCCAGTGCAACAGTGTTGGGAGGTGGGGCCTAATGGGAGGTAGAACCTTCATAAGTAGATAAATGCCACTATCAAAAGGGTTAAGGGTTCACGAGAGTGGTGTCACTCTTTTGTGCTCTTTGCCGTCCTTCTTGACCATGTGAAGACACAGCAAGAAAATCTTCGCCAGATGCTACAGACCTGATACTGCACTTTCTGCCTTCAGAACTATGAAAAATAAATTTCTGGTTTATATCAACTACCCACTCTCAGGTATTCTGTTTTAGCTGCACAAAATGGACTCAGACAGTAGTCCTCTCCTGTCTCAAAGCATCAACATACTAGATAATTTCTTCTTCTATTTTATTTCCATTTCTCAGTGGAATATGTTACTAGACCTAGGATATGGCTGTTTTGCTAGACACTGTGAAAGAAAAATAAATATTGGGGCCCAAAAATAAGCTAAAGGGAAAAGTCAAGCTGGGAACTGCTGAGAGCAAACCTGCCTCCCGTTCTATTCCAAGTCACCTCTCTGCACACTGAGATAAATGTATATCTGATTACCTGTTTTGGAGAAGCTAATCAGAAACTTAAATGAATGCAACCACTTGTCTCTTATCTTCCTATGACCTGGAAGCCTCCTCCGGGCTTCCAGTAATCTTGCCTTTGCTTCCAGTTGTCCTACCTTTCCAGACCAAACCAATGTTCATCTTACATATGTTGATTGATGTCTCATGTCTCCCCCTAAAATGTATAAAACCAAACTGTGCTCTGACCACCTTGGACACATCATCAGGACCTCCTGAGGCTGTGTCATGGGTGCATGTCCCCAACCTTAGCAAAATAAACTTTCTAAATTAACTGAGATGTGTCTCAGATTTTGGGGGTTCACAACATAAAATCTGGAACTTTTTATTTTTGTAATGGCAACTTATAATTTTGAACGATTTTTCTACTGGTTCATACAAACATTTAGCCCAGCAGAATGCCCTCTGCTAATGTAAATTTAAGACTTTGTCATTCAAACTCTTTTGTTTGCTTGCAAGAGACAAATACTCAACTCATGCAGGCTTAAAGAAAAAGAAAATAATTGTGTGCTAAAATTAAAAATTTAAGAAATAGATCTAAATTAAGCTCCTTGCTGGATTCAAGATTCAGTGAAGTTCATCTTGAATCTGGTGCTTTTCTTGGAACTAAGATAGTAGAGTAAGCCCCATGCGCACCCCACAGACAGTGAGAAGAGGAACATTCCTTTAATACAAAATCGAGATTCTTTGAGAAGAATAAAGGAAAATGGAGGTAGGACAGACACAATATACTTTTTGTGGATCTAACAGGGTTATGTAAATTTCCAAAACTGCTTCCTGGGCATTGTCTAAACCTAGCTCTGCCAAAAGACCACTGCTCTCCCTAAACAGGAAAATTTCCCATTGAGAGCTCTACGGTACACATGTGCTTTGTAAAGAAAATATCCATCAACTCCTAATATCATTTCAAATATTTTTCTTCATTTAAACCTTATCACAGAGGGTTCAGTCCTTCAGTCTATAATACTTCTCTCTAAAAGAAGTTTTCTTGTCACTCAGGCAGTTTTTTCAAAGATCCTCATTCCGCTCCTTCTTCCATTCTCGTCCTTTCTCTTTTCAAATGAGTAAAGGACATGATCAGTTAATTTTCACCTCAAACACATATTTGCTTTTTTAAAATAAAAGTTAGTGAATAAATCAAGAAAATTTATTATTTATTTATTTATTTATTTTTTATTTATTTATTTTTTTTTTGAGACAGAGTCTCGCTCTAGTTGCCCAGGCTGGAGTGCAGTGGCACGGTCTTGGCTCACTGCAAGCTGCATCTCCCAAGTTCACGCCATTCTCCTGCCTCAGCCTCCTGAGTAGCTGGGACTACAGGCGTCCACCACCTCGCCTGGCTAATTTTTTGTATTTTTAGTAGAGATGGGGTTTCACCTTGTTAGCCAGGATGGTCTCGATCTCCTGATCGAGGCCTTAGGGAGGCCTCATGATCCACCTGCCTCGGCCTCCCTAAGAGCTGGGATTACAGGCGTGAGCCACTGCACCCAGACAGAAAATTGATTTTTAACTGCAATATGTCAACCTTCACTGAGCTGATGGAGGAGATCCCCTGGGGGATAAATGTATATAAATTGTACTGTTATGTAACCACAAATAGCCTAAAACCTAGTTAAAACATCTACCATGTATTATTGTTGATGCAATTACAGTTTACTTGGAAAGTTTTGATGTAGGCCAAGTTCAACAGATTTAAACTTGGTTGGTTTGTGTCTACCCTCAGTTTGTGGGTAGTGTAACTGAGTACCACCATTTTTCTAAGAGATGGAGAATTAGTTATTTTTAAATATTTTTTTCTCTTGCTTCCTTTCCCCCTGCTTCCCAGTTCATACTCAGCTCTTTAGAAATGCAAGTCTAACCTTTTACCTTCCCTTCACCAGACTACCTACAGGACTAGCTTCTCTAACTGGGTGCTTATTTAAAAGCTCCAGAGAGGAACTCTCTTCTACCAGGGGATTGCCTCGAGGGACAACAGTCCATTTACAACCAAAAGTATGCCTGCTACAAAACTCTCTTCCACCTGGACAGTATCTGAGACGAGACCTCTTTGCAACCTAGTTCTGCCCACAGTGGTGCCTGCTCAACCCCCTGGTAGAAAGGGAACTGAAGCAGTCACGTGGACCCCCACTGCTTGCTTCTTCCCATGCATGTCATGCATGCCAAGTCCTCTTTTATAAACCCCTGCCTTATGCTCCAAAATTGAAGCAGTACTCTGAAGGCAGGAAGCCTGCACTACTTGCCTGAATCTAGGTTTAGAATACAGCGTCACTTTCTTTATACCAGACCTCACTCTGGTAATTGAACTCTGCAAGTGGTGAGTGACTGAAACTGTGTCTCAGTTACAGTAGGCTGCAGGTGACTGTCCCAGAGTTAACTTCATTCACAGGTTTGGTGGCTGATTGGTCAGTGGGGGTAATGGTCAGTGGGGGTAACGGAGAGACTATACCACATGCCTCAACATCCAGCTGGCAAGCCCAAGTTTGTTCACATGGTGGTGGCAGGTAGGTTACAAAAATTATGGCAGAAAGATAGAAGGTCTATTGGGGCCTAGGCTTAGAACTGGCAGCCTCTCATTTCTGCCTTTTTTTTTTTTTTTTTTTTCCAGCCAAAGCAATTCTAGACTCTATTTTAGAATGGCTGAAAAGCCACATTACTTGTGGATTTGAAATATAAGGTAGATAGTTAGGCCATTTTTATAAACAATCGACCAGTCCTTTCTATTGTCTCCCTCTGGTTTTGTCCTGCCACTCCCACATGAAAAATATACTAATACACTCCATACCAAGATCTCGGATAGCCCCTAAACCCAAGAGCCCATAATCAACATCATATCTGGTGGTGACCCCTTAGAAACAACTTCTTGGATCCAAAACTTCTGAGCTAAAAATACAGATTATTTGCCAATTCATTGTGACACAAGAATGGGATAAATAATCCCATTTAAAAAGGGTGAAAATGAAGTGTACACAGTTGTGACTGATCTGCCATATTTTGAAAACCCACCGGGCAGTGTTGTTAAGTTCCCGTACTCTGAAGGTACAAACTGCTCCTAAATTAGAGCCACTTTGTCTTCCAGTACTCTCAGCTCGTATATCTGAGTTTCTCCTTCTGAGGTACCCGGTTATTGTTTTCATTATACTCCTTGGTTACTATGAAGAAATAGCTCATATTGGAAACTGAGGAGATTTCTCTACCTTCTCCCTGCCTGTACAAATTTGGGATTCAGACTTTTTACAGTTTTCACCATCTCAATCCCTTTTAGTTCAGGCTGCTGGCACTTTTGAGAATATAGCCTTCAAACCTTTGTGGTCTTCTCATAGATATGATTTGCGATCACTCAATTCAACAACAGCCACACCTGCAATTGACTTCAAGACATTTTTCTCCCTCCATAGACTTACATTCTGTTACTTTGGAAAGAGGCTGCTGTGAGATCTTGCCATTCTGTTTCTTAGAAGTCCTTTTTCTTTGCTAACTGAAATAATCCATGGGCGCTAACTGAAATAATCCATAGGCACAAACTAAACTCTTTAAGTCTCAACAAAGCATTTAGAGCCTCCTGATTAGACTTTTGTTCATAGAGCTCAGATTTTACTTTGACATATTTTACCTACCAGATATGAGAAACAGTTTTATTTTCCAACCAAACAAGGCCTAGTCCCAATTTATCTCCTCTAAATTTTACTTGCAAATATCCTAGCTCTTGAAAAAGTCTATTCTCTTTCCCCATGCCTTATCATATATGGCTGGTATCAACCAGCTAGTACTTTCAATATTCTTTCTGGAGATTTTTTTATCCAAAACTGGAGTACATGAGTTATATTTTCCATATTCCTGGTTACTGTATGCAATTGTTTTGCCATCTATTTTGTGATTGCATAATATATGGGTTTTCATTTTTCTAGTCTCCAAGAGCAATTTCTTCACTGTGTCTTTGTCCAATTTTCCAGCCTTTACCAGCTCCCTAGTCCAACGATTTTATTATAACCATTCCTGTTTCAGGTATCAATTTCTATCATTTATCTATCACTCTGTAACAGACTATCCAAAGAAAGTGACTTAACACAACTAGTGATTATTTCTCACATGTTTATGCATCAGCTGGATGCTTATATTTACCACATTCTTCTGGTCTCATTTTGGGTCTGTTATATGCCTGTGGTCACCAGGCAGATTGGCTGGAGTCTGGTTGGTCATGAAAAGCCACACTCACATGTCTTTTGGATGGATGGCTGGCAGTTGGGGCAATTGTGGCAAAGGGGCCACACAAGTAATGCCATTCACAGCTTATTTGTATGGTTGTAGCAGAACTTAATGAAAAAAGGTCAAAATACAAAGGTCTTTGGAGACCTAAGCTCAGAACTGGCATGTCATCAGTCTGCAATGTTCTATCAACAAAAGGAAGTTGTGATGTCAGAACAGATTGAAAGGGTAGACGATTATACTCCACCTACTGACGGGAAAAACTGCAAAGTCATGCTACAAAGGATGCACACTCACAGAGGTATGAAGAATCAGGGCCATTTTTGTAATCAATCTTCACATGAGGTCGTCCATATATATCAGAAAAATGACACAATGAACATAGTTACCTATTGGTAAGACCACCAACATTTAGAACTTGAGTTGACATAAACATATATTTTGCTGCTGCTTCTCAACTCTGTTTTCTATTACTGAACTATTACTTGAACTAGTTTGTAGTTTATGCTCAGCTTGTCATTTAGGTTTTGATAACAAAATATAATGTGTTTTAAATATTCTAAATGTTGTGAGGGAGTTATAAATATGAATAAGAACTCTAGAGCAATGTTAAAATTGTAAACTCAAAGTACAATGACCTGCCAGGTGCTGTGGCTCACACTTGCAATCCCAGCACTGTGGGAGGCCAAGGTGGGTGGATCACCAGAGGTCAGGAGTTTGAGACCAGCCTGGCCAACGTGGCAAAACCTCGTCTCTACTAAAAATACAAAAATTAGCTGGGCATGGTAGCGGGTACCTATAATCCCAGCTAGTCAGGAGGCTGTAGTAGGAGAATCGCTTGGACCTGGGAGGCGGAGGTTGCAGTGAGCTGAGGTCGCATCACTGCACACCAGCCTGGGAGACAGGGCAAGACTCCATCTCAGAAAAAAAACAACAAAAAAAGTACAATTACCAAAAGTAATAACCTAAAGAATATTTGTTTTTATCTTTTATGTTTTTGGTGACTTTAAATAAATCAGTACAAGTCTTCATTTTATCATTTCTTCAGAATGTTCAGTGTAGCGAAATTAATAATTAATATTTATCTTCAAAACAAATTATCATGATCATTATTGGAACAAATTGATCATAATTAAGAATGCATGGTCGAGATCTGGTAAAATAACCCCCTGATTATTTATAATTTTATTGTTGGACCAGAAAGGGCAAGTAGGAGATGTTGAGTCTGCCAGTTTTTCGGACCTGTTTGTCATATAGCAGAATGTGAGTAGTGAAGGATTTTGACAGTCTTCAGAGTCCCTCAGCCCTAAAACCAAGATTTTAACAGGTGGTTCTACCCAGAAAAGAATGGCATTGGAAAGTAGAGTTTCTTTTTTATCCACAGGAAGAAATAATGCAGATCCCTCACTCTGGCAAACAGCTTTGCATCAGACAACTGGTCTCCACCATCCCCAGAAGTTTCCATATCAGTACCTCTGAAAAAATAAAATAAAAAAGCTTTCTTTCCAACTAAACAACAAGGCAGAAAGGACCATCAGTGACCACAGGAGTTATCCTGGGAGGGTTGGAGACCAGTAGCCTTCTGTCAGAGGCCAGTACTCAGACAACTTGAGAAATTGCTAATCTCCCAACAGGATACAGCACATTAAAAAAAAAAAAAAAAAAAAAGAGTAATTTCATCGAAATGTTTACTTTTCTTGAGTTCCCAGTAATTATTTGGGAGGGAACCCCAAAGAAGAATCGATTTGCTGGGGACTCAGAATCCTATTGCATATATTTTGAAGATTAAAAGAGTAGTAACCTTTCTTACAGATCCCAAACAAGTAAAACAGATCATATCCATAAAATTAGATAATAAAATGCATTAATGCTAAAGTTATTGTCTACAATGCTATTATTATTAAATAGAAATGACAAATGGAGGAAAAGTGCAGTAAATTATATATAATAGTCTGTAAGGAGTGTAAGACAATAGGTGCAATGCCTAAATAACTGAGAATGCTTTGAAATATTAAAAAATCACCTCTTTTAATTAGAAATTAATTTATTATTTGCTGTCAAGGTAAGTACCCTTTCCAGAGTGACACAATAAGCTGCTGTAGATTTGTACATCAGAATGCAAGTTGATTTTTCTCTTCCCAGAGCAGGATTTGATCTAAAAAATCTTCGTTGTCCAAGACTGCTTACACTGTAATAATTGAGCAAGAAAATAGAGTTAAACTCTCTGTGCAGCAATTATTCTTGCTGTCAGCAAGAGCAAAATTTACCACCAAAGGAAAATCAAAAGTACTGTCATGTAGAAGTCAAACAGCACTACTGAGTTCTTTCTTAGATTCCTAGTAAAAATCCATGGCAAGAACTGCCATGGCGCATAGTTTCAAGAATATGGGTGAAAACAGATTCAAGTAGCAGGTTTTGTATGGACATGGAGTGCACTATTCTTTATAGAAATATAGCTAGTGGAGCAGTGAGAAATTGTTTAGTCTGAATTTAAGAATGGGTATTCTCCTAGGGCATCTACTCCTCTTTTCTATACATTTTGAGAGCATACCAGGCATTCTACCTGATCCAACATGCTATATGCCAATATATTTTTCATATTATAACCTATATCTATGTCTTTGTCATTTATCTCCTGGCCAAACAATTAATGGGAGGACTACCTTACTTTTGAGAGAAATCCCTTACTGGGCACATATCCTTGGGATATTCACTCTTCCTTCACAATTTCTGTATCCTCAGTAGCTATCCTACAGGGAACCAGAAAAATGTAAGGAGGAAAAGCTCCTGATCAACAGACAGACTAACTTATAAGCAATAACTTCCACAGGGAATGTCCTGCCAGCTCTCTGTGGCTTCCTGCCTTCCACCTCAAGATTGCCACCTGTCAATATGCTCATTAGCTTTGTATCTCACTCATACTGTGGTTCTCACTTTCAGAAGACAAAGGACTCTGGTTTTATTTTTTTAAACAATGAATGTCACAGATTCTCCAAGAAATTCCTTACTCTTTCAAAAAGCATGCAGGTTGTGCTTTTTAAAAAAGTTTCACTTTTAATTCTCTTCTAAAGAGAGGTATTTGTTTTATTTCCTTAAAATTGAAGACTTTGTTGACATATTATTTCTTCCTAGTTTAATTTTGCATTTTGCACTTTCTGATTAGGTGCAGGAAACCCTCAGAGATCTTTGGGCACAGGCTACATTCAAACTTAGATATGTTATATTCAGAGCACAGAAATGATACTTATCTGGAGACTGTCCCACAGACATTTTAGGACATTTGGCATTTGCTAAAGAAGGCTGCAGTCAGCAGGGGTGGGAAGTCAACACTGCAGAAAGCCCTAGATGAAGCAGTGGTTGTGGTAGAGAAAAGGAGAGAGATGAAGAGACACTAAGTGAGGGGGCTGGGAATGGCAGCAGCCTCTCCATCCACGCAGGGAGAGGCGAGACTCCAAGGGCTGTCGAAGACAGATAAGCACGCATGCATGGAATTCAATTTGTGCTGGTCTAGAAGTCAGCGATGCAGTGAATGACACCCCCCCTCCAAGAGCTCCCTTGAATAGTTTGGAAATTAAACCTCCTTTTCAGGCCTTCTGATAAGTAGCAGGCAGGGCAGCCCTGCTATGAAAAAGAGAGGGGAGAGCAGCATGTACAGGATCTCAAGGGAAACTTCTATTCTGGGGTGAAAAAGTGCATTCATTACATAAAGTCACTGAGTTCAAAGTACTAGAAAACCCGTCCAAGCAAAGGCAATGCCATCAATGTTCTAGTTACTGTAGTTTGGGAAGCCATGAAGCAATGTTCTCAGAGGGAACAGCCAAGTGCTTATTCATATAAAAGAAGTCTACAGCATTAGAAACGCTCAAATGCTGTGAGTACTCTAGTTTCTTGCCAGCAAATATTCCTGAGGGCCTCCTAACCTCCCTGACAAGAGCAGCAACTACTCGCCAAAAACAGTAACATTTTGGCCACTGAGAATACCTTGGCTGCACTCCCTAACTGGTGCATACATTGAATATTAAAGAGTATAGGGAAGGACAAATTATAACAATTACGTGGCCTCTACCCTGAAGGAACTTGTGTTCTTCTTGGAATAACAATAAACACACAGAGTACAATGATCCTCATCTCTGGATCCTCCCTACTGAACCACTCCCTGGCCCTGCCAGACTGGACTAATTTCAGGCTCCTGGCTAAGCTTTTGGTACCTGCTCTTTCCTCTGCCTGAACTTTTTCTTCTCCCATCCACCATCCCTATGTCCTCCTTCATTTCAGATCTTCTTCCGGAATCTTTTCCTGATTCTTTACATTGAATAAGATGCGCATGCCCCTCCCCCACATACACATATGATCACATGAACTGTATTTGTGCGCTGCCCCTACACAGTGGCCATTGCATCATACTCTACTTCCGTCAGTGTTTCTCTATACACCAACCTTTAGATTATACATCTGGCAGGTACAGGGATCATATGAATCTTGTTCTCTCCTATATTCTTTTTTTTTTTTTAGATGGAGTCTCGCTCTGTCACCCAGGCTGGAGTGCAGTGGCGTGATCTCGGCTCACTACAACCTCCATCTCCCGGGTTCAAGCGATTCTCCTGCTTCAGTCTCCCGAGTTTCTGGGATTACAGGCACGTGCCACCATGCCCAGCTAATTTTTTGTATTTTTAGTAGAGACAGGGTTTCACCGTGTTAGCCAGGATGGTCTTGATCTCCTGACCTTGTGATCCACCTGCCTCGGCCTCCTAAAGTGCTGGGATTACAGGCGTAAGCCACCGTGCCCGGCTGCTCTCTCATATATTCTTAGGACACAGGTTTGTACCTGGACATAGTAGGAATTCAGTAGATGATCTCTGCCTAAGTGAAGTAAAACTCCACTAAAGAGTTTTAAAGAGCTTAAAATGGTTTTACTAAGGTGTTTTTTTTTTTTTTCTAATTTGAATAATATCAGCATTGAACTGTTTTCAAAAGTCTAGGGAACTCCTGAGGGGTCACTCCACTTGTCACAGGAGCTGAAGGAAGGATTTTTATACCAATAAACTGAAACAGGATAGTGTGTCCAGTTTGACAGTGTCTCTTTCCAGGATTCTTGTACTAACCACCTAATAGTCTGCTTTCTTCTGCTCTGACTTCCTACCTCACATGCTCATGGAATTCATCCTTTATTCTGTAGACAGAGAGCTCTTCTTAAAACAGAAACTCTGGCTGGGCGCAAGGGCTCACGATCATAATCCCAGCGCTTTGGGAGGCCAAGGCGAGCAGATCACTTGAGCTCAGGGGTTTGAGACCAGCCCGGCCAACACAGCAAAACCCCGTCTCTACTAAAAACACAAAAATTAGATGGGCGTGGTGGTGGGTACCTGTAATCCCAGCTACTCGGGAGGGTGAGGCATGAGAATTGCTTGAACCCGGGAGGCAGAGGTTGCAGTGAGCCGAGATGGTACCACTGCACTCCAGCAAGACTCTGTCTCATAAATAAACAAATACACAAACAAAATGAAACAGAAACCTGAACATATTACTCTCTAAGATCCTTTGCTGGCCATCCAACCCATATCTATATTCCATACATATAGAATAACTGTCAAGCTACTGAACATAGAACATAAAGCCTTCTGTTATTTGACCCCTGCCCACCTCCTCAGCTTCAAATCTCATCAATTTATGCTTCAAAATATACACTCCAACAAGATGAAACCATTTGTTTCCATTGCTGTGTCACCTATTTGTGAATAATAAAATTACGCAGATAATATGAAATCACTTACTTGTTTACTTAAAGCCTAAACTCTACCTCTAAAGCAAAAGTATGGGAAATTATACCACTTCCTTTCACACTCTTCCCAATTGACAGGCAATCCTACAGTTTACCTCTTTCTCTTCTTTAAGGTCGTGTAGTGTCCATTTTAAACTTAACTCTGCAGAATCTTTTAAATGTATCTCATCATATAGAATTATTGGAAGAGGAAGGAGTTCAGTTTTTAAGTATCTCTTCTACCACACACTACAGTGTAGACCGAATTTAAGGGACAATGAATCCACAGCATAGTCTTTGCGTACAATGAACTCAGTTACCATGCATGGCCAGAACATGGTAACCCTTCATGGCCAGGAGTTTGTCCTCCTACCTGCACCTGACTGACGTCCTGTATCCTGCAGGGTTTACCGCTGTACCAATCCCCTTTACACTTTGATATCAAATCTACAATAGAGAACATAATAAAGAGCATTATTTTAGAGTAACTGCTAAATATTTTGATCAAAATTGCATTCATACAAAAAGCTACCTAGAATTGCCACTTCCCAAAGCATTCTTAGAGAATTGCATACATTTTGTGGAATGAGGCTCAATGGAAACAGGCTAGCCATTGGTAATATAGATGTGAATCAAAGGCATGTATTATGTATAAATGCATAACTTTTAACCACTGAGTATTGCTGGAATAATGCAGATGTGCCCCAGCTATACTGCTAGAGGCTTTCATCAACTTCCACATAAAAGCTATTTATTTCTAAGATTAATTTAGTTGACTTAGGTTGCAGTTATCATGACAATAGCAAATATATCTTGTTAACCGAGATTCTTATTTTAGTTTGAATTTGGCTCTCACATTTTAAAAACATACTAAATTATTAACAATTCTAATAAATGAATACTATTTTCCCCTTGATATTCTATTATCTATTTAACATATTCAAATGTGTTACGATTATATTCAAATTTTTAAAAATGATGCATATGAGAATATATTTCAGACCCCTTTTTCGACTAATGTATATGAAATTGATATCCCTATGTAAGAAGTCACAAAAGGAGAAGAGAAATTTCCATGGTTCAAATTTATTTTTTTCTCCTTTCTATAAGACCAGCTCAAATGTCAGCATATCAGCATATCATTTCATTTTCATTGAGCTGTTTGCCCGGTACTCACAAATCCAATTACTTTTCTGTAGCATCAAACAAGATTCTTATATGATTTTATTCTGCACTGAATTTCCTTCCTGCTGTTTTCTGCTTTGCTTGCTTAAAAAAAAAAAAAAATCTTCCATTTTTTGGTGATGTATCAGCAGGTTTCATCTTCATCATGGGTGAAACAAACATTCATCCAAGAAGTGAATAGCAGCCTTGCTTCACACATTGAATCTAGTTAAAATGAGGTGTCATTGTACAGGTGTTTTCCTGCCAACAATAAGCTTTAGTTTATGATATATAAAACACAAGTCCTCACTTTACAGTTTACTTTTACTAAGGACCTGATTCTGGATTTTCTTACAAATTAAGCCTTCTTGACCTTCAAAGCACCCCTCTTTACAGCAATATTTTTGTATTTATTATCCTACAGAATGTTTGCATGTAAAAATCATCCTTTCTCTCACTCTTAAAGTAGATATAGATCATTCCTTCAATTGGAAAGTGAAATTTGCATTTGTTACTTAATATTGGTCACAAAGAAAACATGATGGGAACAGAGAATAGAGACAGATTAACTCAAAGCAAATTTGCAATAGCAACTCCTCAGCGTTTGAGTGGCCTCACAGTGAGACACACACTGTCTCACATGTCAACCTCTATAAGCCTTTCCTACAGTTCAGACCATTATTATTTCAGAAATTGCAAAAATTGAAAACCTTCAAGCAAATGAATGTCAATGGGAAATGTAGAGAATTGGGCAACATGAATTTCAAACTCTCTCTCTTAGTGTTCCTGAAACTTGAGCCATTTAAATTATGTCACTATTTGGCATTAGTAATGCACTCTGTGGACAAGGAATAAATAAGAAGCAGGAACCTAAAGCTCCTAAATGAAGCTCAAAAATCCTTAAGGCATATTGCAATCAGGTGCATCATATGTTACTTAATTCTGTGTCACTCTTTCTATAAAGCAAATTGACAGAATTTGGAAACTGTATCTGTCTTTCAAGTTGAAATAAAAACTAATATCATGGTGAATAGGTTACATTGGGTAAAATCCTTTCACTAACATATCAAGTGATTTCTTAACAACTTTATAAATTGTAACTATACCTATTTTACAGCTGTGAAAATGGGATCAGCATAGCTAAAAACAAAACTTTATAACAGTCAGCAGATTAACTGTTACAGCTATGACAAGAACTTAGGCCATCTGATTCTGCCACCGGTGTCCCCACGATAAACAAAGTGGTGATGGGAGTTCACAGCCCCTTTCTTTGAGAAAATGGTCCTGCCCTTTAGTTATCTAATTTTTCTAAGTGTAATTTGCTCTTACAGTAGTATCTATTTGGACACTGTAGCTGACTTTGAGCTATACATGCTGACTTAGATGTAATCACATTTCTGTGTGCTTTCAGGCCTCAGTGATTAATTATTTCTATGCCTGACATCACCATAACAGGCCACCCAGAAATTCTGAATACAGAAAGATGCAGCCTATTTAATAATGGTAGTGAGTTTTAGGTGGCATATTGAAAGGGATTTTAGAATCTTTTCTTTTCTTGCTAACTTTAAAATGATAGCAGTTGAAAAAGTGTTATATAACTAACTAGGCTCCTTTCTGCCTCGGGAACAAGTTTTATTGAGATGTCTGAGATAACAGGCTGATCATTTGCCTATGGTTCCTAGAGTTATAGGGGCAGAAGAAGCCCACAGTGCTCTCTCCACAATCACCCACTGACCCATGTGTCTTGCACCAAATTTCAACTGATAATTTCTTTTTCTGTCATGTGTCTGTATTATGAAAATGTTTGTCCTTCTTCATTTACATTATAAGCAGAAATCAGGGTAGATTGCATTGATTATTCTAATTCTCTACTGCAATTTGAATACTTTTACTGCCCACTCTTACCCTTTCCCCACACTTGTCCAAGGGCAGGAAAAGATGGGTGTTTCAGCTCAAGGAGGGTAGTAATTTGCTTTCCCTTTATGTTTTTGTTCTATTTGGCCCTCAGTGGGTTGGATGATGCCCACCTACACTGGTCCATTTTTGCACTGCTGTAAAGAAATACCTGTAAGTGGGTAATTTATACAGAAAAGAGAATTAATTGGCTCATGGTTCTGCAGGCTGTGTAGGAAGCATAGTGGCTTCTGCTTCTTGGGAGGTCTCAGGAAACTTACAATCATGGGAGAAGGTGAAGGAGAAGCAGGCATGTCCTACATGGCCAAAGCAGGAGGAAGAGAGGGGAGAAAGGTGCTGCACACTTTAAGAAAACCAGACTTCATGAGACCTCACTCACTATCATGATGACAGCACCAAGGGGGATGGTGCTGAACCATGAGAAACCAACACCATGATCTAATCACCTCCCGCCAGGCCCTACCTCCAACATTGAGGATTACAGTTAAACATGAGCTTTGGACAGGGACACAGATCCAAACTATATCACTCAGTCTACTGATGCAAATGCTAATCACTTCCAGTAAGACCTCCACAGACATACGCAGGCATGTTTTATCAGCTATCTGGGTATCCCTTGACTCACTTGACACATAACATTAACCATCACAATGAGCTTTTACAGATGAGTATATTAATATTACATTTTCCATTTCTACTCCCACAAATCATTACAAACTTAAACATGATTCAGCAATGAAGCAGTGATGGCTTTCAACAAATCATTGCTATTGATATCATGCCTTAAAACTCCAACTGTGAAAACATGTCTATACTAGCCATGTTTGAACCTAGGGACTTGGCAGTATTTTCTTGGCAAATGGTTTTTAACTTGAAAATAGAAATTTGTGTATAAATTAGAACATACACAATTTTATTTTATAACAAAATTAGTAATAATAACATTGTTCAATTAACTTTGAAGAAAGAGTAAGACAAGAAGACAAAACAGGCTGAAGATTGAAGTAGTGCCTGATCAGAAAATATCTTACAGGCCATAGAAAGAAGTTTGGATGTTATCTAGGAGCAACGGGAATCTGAATTCATTCCCTAAGGCTGCCGTAACAGTCTCACCAAATGGGTGGCATAAGACAACAGAAATGTATTATCTCACAGTTCTGGAGGCTAGAAGTCCACAATGAAAGTGTCAACAGGGCTGTATTTCCTCCAAAGGCCCCAGAGAAAAATTCTCGCTTGTCTCTTCTAGCTTCTGGTGGTTGCAGTCAATCCTTGGTATTGTTGGCTTGTGGCAGCATCCATCCAGTCTCTGCCTTCATCTTTACATAGTCATCATCCCTCTGTCTGAATCGATGTCCAAATTTCTCTTTTCTTTTAAGAACATCAGTCATTGGCCTAGGGCCCACCATAATCCAGTATGAACTCATCTTAACTTGATAACATCTGCACAGAAGCTATGTCCAATTAAGACCACATTTGCAGGTTCTGAGTGAACATGACTTTTGGGAGGACATTATTCTAATTAGCCTTATTCCATTAAATGTTATATATTAACATAGAATCTTCTTTAAATGTGGACAGTACTTATTAAACGTCTCATATATTTAAAAATTTTTGATACATAGCACAACAAAATGAATTTGTCTAAATTATTTTGTGTTTTTAAGATCGTGTACTTGAAATTTAATTTCCATGTTTCTGATTGGTTTATGTTTAAATAATCAAAAATACCTGTTTGCCCAGGTTTAATAGTTTGATATTTTACATATACACACACATATACATGTATAAGACATATACAGGCAGACAGAAAAAAAGAGAATTATAGTACCAAACACACCAATAACAAATGCTTAAGAAGCTTCAAAGAAAAATATAATCTAATATGATAATAAAAAGAATAATTTGCTTAATTTAAATTTTATTTGACATTTTTCATTGCTAAAAGGCTTGCATAGGCAGAGTAAAAATAAACTTCTATCATATTTTGCAAAATATCTAGAATATAGAGTTTATCGTCAAGGGCAGTTTCAAAATCCAAATAAATCCCTGGATTATATAACAGCAAATTTCCAACCAATTCAGCCATGTAACCCATGAGAATAGATTTTCTCCAGAAACTTTAATGCTTCTTTATTAATCTCTGGAAGAAAAATTCTAGGAATATATATTTTTTCTCTATTCATCTATGTATTTGGTTCATTGTTTTCTCCTCCAAATGATGAGGAAAAAGTCTTTATGGTGCATTTCCGAAACATGTGAAATGCTTGTACAGAATTGAGTTCCTGAAGCTGATAAAACTGTAAACATGTAGAGACTATGACTTTGAAGGAGTTCATCAGATTTACATTTCCAGCAATTAAAAGTATATGCATCTTACCTTGATGATAGAACAAGGCTTTAGAAATGTCACTGTGGTGTCTTGTCAATACTCAACACACAGTTGCCTCTACCTCCTTTTCCCAGTGCCACAGTTCCTCTTTCTCATGCCCCCAGAGCTATCTTCTGGTGAAACATTCAAGTAAATGGATAATCACAATGAAGTCCTTGTGTAAAGCCTTATAATAGGCAGCCTCCTCCTTATATTCTGGACTAGAGTTTCTGAATTCGTGACTCCATGGATGAGTATCTCAAGTATGTGAACATCCTGAAGTTGTATTCAGCATTGTATGGGGATAAATTATTAAAGTCACCGTTACATATTTGGATGGGAGAACACAGAGAAGGAAGTGTTATGTGATTTGCAAAATTGCAAAATTTATAAGAACCACAAAAATAATTTCCCGGGTAATATAAAGATGTAAAAATTTCTTGTAGTTTCAAGCAGTCTGTACTTGCATATAAAGTTTGTTTCTAACTCCTGTGAATTTAAGAAAGTAAAGCATCTCATAAATATCAGGGTGGACTTTTGAACTAAACCTATTCTACTGGCTCTAAGCATTGAACAGAAGTATCGCCAAAGGAGGTCTGCAATGGAATCTACAATTAGCCTACTTACAAGATCATTAATGTCATGCTACAATGAAATATTTGAACATAAATAGCTATTTTTTAAAAGTCTCTAAAATCATGCTGTTGATGCAGAAAGAGAAGTAAATTGAAATTCAATTAGTTTCTACTTTTAGAACTCTTTTAATTATCAGGTTGGGAAACCGTACCAATTGAATCCCCATTCAATAGGGGCATGAATTTTTAGGACTCTCCTAAATTTCACGTATATATAAAACCGTTTGTGATGCGAAGCATTTGGAAGTATTGTTCACAAATGGAAAATAACTAGAGCAATGTAAGCAGCACTTTAACACAGATTCTGTACTAACTTACCTTCAGAATCTGGAGTTTTACTTTACTTCATCACATATACATTGCACATGTTCCAGCTCTCAGAACCTGCTGGAGTTTGGATTAACAGGAAGAAAATAGATAAGCAGCAACTATCATAACTGTTGCTTATACATTTTGGCCTTGGGTCTACACTGATATAGACCAATAAGTGTAAACATTTCTTCATCTTACAGCTTCTTTTCTTCACTGTTTTATTATTTTCTCTTCCAAAAAGAAGCTACAAAGAACCATTTTCAAAATATGTAAGGAAACTGTACACATCAGTTTTAAAATCCCAAGCAATCCAATTTAAGAAAGTGATCAAAATATTTGAACAGGTACTGCAAAGAAGAGAGTATCTAGATATACAATAAGACAATGACATCGTCTCTAGTCAATGAAAAAATGCTCACTAAAAACACAAGTAGATTCTACTGCACTCTCACACAAATGGCAAAAAAAGCCATACAAAAAAAAACCTCAAGATTTATAAAAGATATGGAGCATCTACATTTTCTCATGTAATCCAGGTTAATAAAACCATTTCAATAGTCTTAGCAGCCGCTAATACATCTGAACATAAAGTACATGCATCACCCAGTGACTCTATGTTTAAATATATACCCAACATTAATTAATATATATTTAAGCCAAAAGACACACATAGGGCTGTTTTTAGCAGTATCATTCACAACAACTAAAAACAGAAAACAACCCACATATCCATACATAAAATACAATATCACACAGTGATGAAGAAGAACAAATCATTGAAGTATGCCACACAGTAATAAATTTCACAAACGTGATATGGACTCCAACAAATTCCAGACCCAAATAGTAAATACTTTAAAATTTAGCTTGAAAGCATTTAAAAGACAGGCAAAAGTAACCTGTGGTGAGAAGTCAAAACAGTGGTTACCATTCGAGTTATTGACTGAAAGAGGGCCCAGGAAAACCTTCCAGGATACTGAAGATGTTGTGTATTCTTAACAGTTATAAGGGCATATAAATATGTAAAATTTATCAGGTTGAACTTTCAAGATTTGTTTTAAATGTATGTATGTATGTGATTTTGCATAAGCACATACACATGCATATTTTACTTCAATAAAAATGGTGTGTACATAATTTCAAGCAAATTTTGGTATGCTTTGCATGGTTCTTGGTAATGTGTCAAGGAATTTTAGGTGACCAGTAGTTATTATTTTCTTCTCAACCAGTAGTCTGACACAATTAATATTCTGAAATAACTACTAATCACAATAATAAGATATCAAAGCAATTAAAATGTAAGACAGACATACATTTTAATACTTTGCTATTTCTACATAAAGAATATCTACCTTAAAAATTATTACAGAAAGCAGATAAGATATTGTGATATATTAGCAAACAATCAAGATTTTGATGGGGCAAATGGCCACATTTGCTTAGAATGAGTGGACAAAGACTTGTGTGTACATTCAAAAGTTTTGCATTAAGCCAGGATTATTAAAAAGCCTGAAATATTCCCAGGCAGGTTGGTATCATTTTAACTCACAAGCAGCAATTGCAAATCTTCCTTGAAAAAAAATTCCAAATTTAGGCCCTCAGATTTGATACAAATTGAATTAACTCAAATATCAGGTCACAATAAAAGCTTATCAAATAAACAAACCATAAAAAGGTAGGTTTTCTTCAAAACTTCTGATATTAAGTTTATTATATGTGGGTTTTACATTGCTTAATCTGAAATATTTTAAAAAAAAAAACATGAAATCAGGAAAATAAGACCGCAAGACATAGGTATAAAAATGACTTGGCATATTTGAAAATGAACCATATTCCATTTTGAGAAATAAAAAGTATACTCATTGAAATAAAAACTCAACAGATTTGCTAGAAAACAAGCTAAGCACCACAAAACAAGAATCAGTACTCAGAGGATATATATGAAGAAAGTACTTCGAATGAGTCTCAGAGGCATCAAAAATACAAAAGTGGTTAAGAAACAAAAGAAAATAAGGAGACTAAGAGAAAAAGAGATACCAGCTGAAAAGGACATGAATCTGCAGACACAGGAAACACAATCCAGAGGGAAATTTCATAACTAAATCTGTTGTAGATTATCATAACTACAGAATGGTTATATCAGAACCACAGGATATAAAAAAATTCTTAAATTCAGTCAGAAAGAAAAGTCAGATTACCTACAATGTACAAGCTACAACCATTAGACTAAGGGTAAAGATCTTAACCACAATAACAAAGTTTAGAGGAAAGTGGGAGAGTATCTTCGAAGTTCTAGAAGAGAATAACTCTCAATGCAGAATTATATACCCAGAAAAATTATTTTTTTCTAAATAAACATGATATAAGAACTTTTTTGTAAACAAAAACTGAGAAAATATATCACCAACAGAGATTCACCAAAATAATTCCTATGTACTTCGATAAGAGAAAACACACATACACATGCACTCACACAGAGTCTGCAATAGAAGAGGGAAAATTGAACAAATAAATTGGTAAGCCTCAAGGTAAATATAAACAAAAGTTATGTTTACAAAATTATAATTAACTAACTCATTTTTTCTCCCTACAACTCATCACAGTCTTCTTGCACTTAGAAACATGAGACAGCACTTCAGCACTATACTTGAGAAACATTCTAAACTGCAAAAGTGCCAACAAAATGCATCAAAATGCCAAACACATGATAGTAAATAAACCATAAGAAAGATACTTGTTTATAGTATGACTGTTAAAAAAAAAAAAAGCAGAGTGCAGTATTGTTCTCTCTTAGCTTGGAACGTGCACATGAGATGACTCAAACTTTTGCCACATCATGCATGTTATCGAATGACTGCAAAAGCATTAGGAATATTGCTTTGGGGGTTACAAGTAAATTTAGCAAGCAGACAAATTTAAAAATATATACTCTGAAAATAATAAGGATAGACTGCACTTCATGTAGTTTCTATTTATTTTTTATTGTTGCTATAACAAATTACTGTAAGCTTAAAACTTACCACTTTCTTTTCTTACATTTCAATGGATCAGAAACCAATGCACAGGAAGACTCAACCAAGTCCTCTGCTCAGAGCCTAATAAGAGTAAAATCAAGGTGTCATCTGGACAAGGTGTCTTATCTTGAGGATCTGGGGAAAATTCTGCTTTCAATTTCTTTCAGGTTGTTAGGGGAATCCAGTTCTTTTATGTTATGCTTTCCAAACCGTCACCTCCATCTTCAAGCTACCTGTGGCAGTCACTCCTTTCCACACTTTGAATTCCACTGCCTGTTTCTTCTGTTGCTAGCCTGAGAAAAAAATCTCTACTTTTAAGAGTTCATGTGAGTAGATTAGGTGCACCTGCATAATTCAGCCATATCTCTTTATGTTAAAGTCAGCTGACTTATAATGTTTATTAAATCTGCAAAGCCCCCTTTGCCATGTAACCTGTTTATGAGGGCAACATGAGGGTCCAAAATTTGTGGACATCAAAGTGCTTTTGACCACGCAGTTTTAAAATCACAGAGCTAAAATATCATACAATAGCATTCAAGTTTAAAAGTTTATAAGACTAAAGGCTTTAGGTGTTACAGAGATGTTAGGGAAATGTTAGTAGTAAAGTTTAAACTTCATTAAGTTTGGTAATACAGTTTCAAGGGTAAACACTAAGAGCAGTAAAAAAAAAAAACAAAGGTTATAAAACCAAGAAAAATCCTATCCTACCCTTCAATGAAGTAAAAAGAGGTGAAAATATAAGACAGAGGGAAAAGAATAAAGTACAAAAATAAAGAGTGAAAAAAATAAAGCACAAAATAAGATTTCAGAGATGAGTCCAATAATATTCCAAATCAAAGGCTCACCAATTAAAACAAATTGTCAAGATAGATATTAAATCAATGCAACTATGTATTATTTTCAGGAGATGAACTTAAAACCTAAGAATGCAGAAAGCTTAAAAGAAAAAGGATAGAAGGAAGAAATTCCGGATAACACTCAAATATTAGTTTCCAAAATGTCAGTTTAGAAGCAAGCTGGCTTCACCCATCCTTGCACATGCACACACACACAGAAAGAGAAAGAGAGAGAGAGAGAAGAAAGACAGAGAGAGAGGCAAGGGTAGGGGAGAAACAAAAATCAAAAAACAAACAAACAAACAAACAAACACATTTACAGCACTGAAATTTTCACCAACAATATCCTGGAACTCAAATATGAGAATGAGCCAATTCCTGAGGCCAAAAAGAAATGAGAAAACTTCAAGCAGATAATAAGAGAATCAGACTTCTGTATGTGAGATACCCTTCCCCACAGTCTGCCTGACACCAAGCACATGGAAAATTTCCCCCAACTTATGATTTCTACACTAGAAAAATGAGATCAAGATTGACAGCCAGCTTCTTCACCATCCTGGGTTCCCTGGCAAGAGATCTGTCCCTGCCTCAACCCACAGAAAGCTTCAGGAGTACCTACAGGGAAAAACATCCCTGAAGAAAACAAAGATAAAAGGGGGAAGGCAAGACTGTCATTCTCAGCCCTGGAAACTCTACAATTTAACACAGCCAAAGGAGACAGCCAATCAGAGCGACTCTTCAACAGCATCAAGATATAGGAAGTTTGTTCCACAGGTCCTCTGGGCACTAATCCCTAGCCAGCTTTCCTACATTACCAGGATATCCCCTTAAGGACTTCCTTCATTCAAAATAGGCAGAACTCTGATGGTTTACTAGACCCAAGGCAACCTTGTGCTTAAGGCACCATATATCAACAAAAAGGAGGCAGCATCATAGCAGAAAAAAAAGAAAAAAAGAAAAATCAATAAGTAAACACAAAGAATTTCTAAGCAAACATATTCAAGAGAAAATGAAAACAAGCCGACAAAGAAGGCTTAAACAAATAAAGAATCATTCAACCGAAAGACACAGATATACATTCACAGAAACAACAGCAAACAGGAAAGTATGACCTTCTCAAATGGACAAAGCAAAGAACTGATGACCCATCCTAATGAGATGGTGTTATGTAAACTCTCTGGCCAAGAATTCAAAATAATGGTTTTAAGTAATCTCCATGATCTCCCAGATAACAAAGAAAAGCAATTCAGAAATTTATTAGAAAAATTTAGAAAAAATTAGGAAAGAGATTGAAATGAGTTAAAAAATATCAAAAGAAATCTTGAAGCAGAAAAATATATTTGCTGAACTGAAAAATTCAATAGAGGCTCTCAACAGCAAAATAGATCAAGCAGAAGAAAAAAATCAGTGAACTTGAAGACAGGCTATTTGAAAATACACTGAAGAGAAAAAAATGTAAAGGAACAAAGATCATCTACAAAATATAAAAATTCCTACAAAAGACTAAATCTAAGAATAATTGGTGTTCAAGAGCAAGTTGAGCAAGAGCAATGGGGAGAAAGCTTATTCAAACTAATTATAGCAGAGAACTTTTGAAAACTTGAGAAAGAGATAAACACCCAGGTAAAGGAAGGTCAGCAAAAACTCCAAACACATTGATCCCAAATAAGAATACCCCAAGTACTACAATAATTAATTCTCAAAAGTCAGTAAGAAAGAGATTATACTATGAGCAACAAGATAAAAGAAGCAAATAATGTATAAAGGAGCGCTCCAATTCATGTAGCAACAGAATTCTCAATCAAAACCATACAGGCCAGGAGGGAATGAAATGACAGTTTTAATACGTTAAAAGAAAAAAAAAACCTGCCATTCAAGAATACCGTATCCAGCAAAGCTATCCTTCAAATATGAAGGAGCGATGAAGTGTTTCCCGGATAAACAAAAGCTGAGAAAGTTCACCACCATAAGACAAGTTTTATAAGAAATGTTAAAGGAAGTTCCTCAATCTGAAAGGAAAAAACACTAATGTGTAAAAAGAAAACATTTAAAGGTGTAAAACTCACTAGTAAAATTAAATACACAAACAAAACTCAAATACTATAATACTGTAGGTGTGGTGTGCAATCTCCACGTAACTATTGCATGAAGTCCAAGAGACAAATAGGTCAAAATAAGTAATAGCTACAGCAACCTGTAAGAGTTAGGTAATATAAAAATAAGTAAGTTGGAACAACATAAAGTCAACATGTTGGGAAAATGGAGTTAAAGTGTAGAATTTTATTTTTATTTTTGTTTCCATTAGTTGTGATCTAAGATAAGTTAGCATCTCTTTAAAATAACTTGTTATATCTATAAAATGTTTTTATAGGCCTCATGGTAACCACAATATGAAAATCTATAATATATTTGCTTAAAATGAAAAGCAACAAATTAGAACATACTACCAGAGAAAATTACTTAAACACAAAGGAAAACAGTAAGAAAGACAGAAGTTAATAAACATCCAGAAAACAACCAACAAAATGGCAGTGCTAAGTCATTACTTATTGATAATAACATTGAATTTAAATAGTCAACTCTCCAATTAAAAGGCATAGAGTGACTGAATGGATAAGGAAACAAGACCCAAAGACATGCTGCCTACCAGAAATCCACTTTACCTATAAAGACATACATAAACTAAAAGAGAAGGGGCGGAAAATATATTCCATGAAAAGATATTTCAGATAACGGAAAGCAAGAAAAAAGCAAGAACAACTCTACTTCTACTAGGAAAAATAGACTGCAAATCAAAGACTGTTAAAAGAGACAAAGAAGGTCATCACATAATGATAAAGGGGTCAAGCCAGCAAGAGAATATAATAATTACAAATATCTGTGCATCTAACACCAGAGCTCCCAAGTATATAAAGCAAGCATTAATGATTACAAAAGAGAAATATTATGTAATACAATAATAGTAAGGGATGTAAACATCTCACGCTCAGTAACGTACCAGCTAGACAGAAAATCAACAAAACACATTGGAGTTAAAGTACATACTAGACTGTATAGGCCAAAATATCATTTACAGATAATTTCACCCAACTCTCACAGAATACATATTATTTTAATCAGCACATTGTGCCTTCTCCAGAATAGTTCATCTCTTAGGCCACAGAATAGTCTCAACAAATTCAAAAAAGTAGGAATTATGTCAAGTATCTCTTTTGACCACAATTGAATGACATTAGAAATTAACAACAAAAGGAACCTCAAAAATACACAAAAATATAGAAATTAAACAACGTGCCCCTGAACAACCATTGAGTCAATGAGCAAATTAAGAAAAAAATGTTTTAAACATTTCTTGAAACAAATGAAAATACAACATGCCAAAATCTGTAGGATATAGTAAAAGTAGTACTAAGAGGGAATTTTATAGGAAAAATATGTCTACATCAAAATAGTGGAAATATTTAAAATAAAGAATCTAAGGAAGCACCTAAAGGAAGCAAAAAAGCAAAAACAAACCAAACCTAAAATTAGCAAAATGAAAGAAAGAGTAAAGATCAGAGTAGAAATAAATGAAATTGAGACTAAAAAATACAGAAGATCAATAAAACAAAAAGTTGCTTTTTTGAAAAGATAAAGTTGATAAACTTTTAGCTAGACTAAAAAAAAAGAAAGACCCAAATAGATAAAATCAGAAATGAAAAGGGAGACCTTTTAACTAACAGCTGAGACCAGAAGAATACAAACATTCATTAGAGACTATTGTGAAGACATATAAGCCAACAAATGGGAAAATCTAGAAGAAATGGATCAGTTCCTAGAAACATACAGCCTACCAAGATTAAACTATAATGAAGTAGAAAACTTCAACAAACCCATACTGAGCAGCATGATCAAAGCCATAATAAAAAGTCCCCCACCTTATGGCTTCCCTACTGAATTGTACCAAACACATAAAGAACTAATAACAATTCTACTTACACTGTACAAAAAATTGAAAAGGGAATACTTCCAAATTCATTCTATAAAGTCATCATTACCTCGATACCAAAACCAGACAAGGACACGCAAAAAAAGAAAACTACAAGCTAATATCACCAGTAAATATAGATGCAAAAATCCTCAAAAAAACACTAGCAAACACAATTCAACATTAAAAAGGTCATTTATGATGATCAAATGCAATTCATCCCAGGGATGCAGGGGTGGTTCAACATACACAAAATACACAAAAAATATGCAAATCATACACATGATTTCCCCAGAATCATGTCCTGGAAAACACTCCAGGACATGATTCTGGGGAAAGATTTTGTGTGTGTGTAAGACCTCGAAAGCACAGGCAACTGAAACAAAAATAGACACATTAAGCTAAAGAGGTTCTGCATAGCAAAGGAGAAAACAAAGGGAAGTCACAATTTTCATAATGGGAGAAAGTACTTGCTTAAATAATTCTAATAAATATTTACATGGATTCATTAATAGATACACACATAATAGGTAAAATGCAATTACCTTAAATGTTAGAATATTATTTTCCAACAGTAATAGTGAGGTTGACCAGAAATTTGTGCTCTCTCTCTCTAAACATACATATATATACACACATATGTATATATATATACACATATATATAATATATACACATATATATACATATTTGTAGTATATGTATATATATATGAAATTTTAAAAGCAAAACATAAGCCTCAAAAACAAATGATGATGTAAAATGTTCCAGAGTGTTGTGTTCTGAAGGTTCTAGAAGAGAGCCTTTCCTCTTCCACCTTTTTCCTAAAACAAACTCATCTTATTTCATGACCTGTTAAACCATTATGGAAAATTTTCCATCCACAAATGTGCTGCTCAAAAGAAACATGAACAAGATTGTATGTCATATTTTTTTCTTGGTACTGGAACTCTCAATATATTCTCAGTTGTACAGAGGGCTTTATAAGGCATTCTAATGCGTTTATTTTGGGGATTCCTGATTATTATTTTTCTGCACCTTGAAAGCTTCATGCATACACTGAGCCTCATAGCAATTGGTCCTAACATAGAATCTCTCTTTCATCCTCACAATATTAAGCTCTCCATTTGTTTGTTTCTTTGTTGTTGTTGATGTTTCTCCTATATATTTTCTGGTATTATACAGAAGTATTATTTTCTTTACATTTTTGGCTTTAACAAAAGTGTTTTGTGGCTTTTTTTTCCAAATGGCTGAACTATTGTGTTTACTTGGCTTCATTGCACGTCTTTCATCTTGTTAAGTCAACAGCCTGGCAGTGGGTATACCTGTGGAGACCATATCATAACTGATCGGAAGATTCATAAGTGGAAAATGCTAAGACAATGGTCAACAAAATTCAATGCTATTTCAAATGCTAACTAGTGTTCCCTTGCCTACTACTTTGGGTTTATTTGATCAGAGCATTTGATTAAAATGGTTTCTTTCTTTCCTCACTCTCATAACATGAAAAGAAAGGAAAACTAATCTGAGAGAAGAACAGGCATATACACATACACATAAATTCAATGCCAAATACAATTTCACACTTGATATTCAGTATTTTCTAAAATCCACCTTGCATTAATTTTCTATTTCTATGTAAGAAATCTAGCAAGTTAAAACAACACACATTTATTATCTCACAGTTTCTCAGGTTAACTGGGTCCTCTGTTTTGTGTCTTACAAGGCTGCAAACTGTTGGCCATGATCTTCATTTTCATCTGGATGCTCAACTAGGAAGCTATCCCCTCCAGGCATGTGTATGTTGGCAGCCGCAGGAGTGAAGACCTCAGATTCTGACCGGCTTTTAGCTGGAGGCTGTCTTCAGGTTCTAGAGGCCAACCTCTAGAACTATGTGGCTCTCTCTAGAGGCTAACCTCTAGAACTATGTTGCCATGTGGCTCTCTCCATAGGCAGTTCACAACATGGCAGTTTGTTTCTTCAAGCCCAGAAGGAGAGTCTCTCACAGACTGTTAAGTTAGAAATTTACAGAATTCAAGCTCATCATAGGAGTGACACCCCATTATCTTTGCCATAATCTAATCAGAGAGTGACATCCCATCACCTTTGCCATATTCTATTCACAAGTGCACTAAAGGAATGGAGTTACACAAGGCTTGAATCCCCAGGAGGTAGGTATTAGTGGAAGCCACTCTTGGGTCTATTGGCCACATCACAAATATTTAATAAAATACTGCCTTTTACCTAGAAGTTACAGTGTGTGTTTTAACATATTTTGAAGAAAAAAGATGACATATTCTAAACCCATCTAGGTACAAGACAGAAAGGAACTATTTTATTAAAAATATAATATGTGGAATTGTTTTTATGCCTCCTTAAATCACTTATTTCTCATTTTATCATCTAAAAAAAAGACTATGACTTTATGTTATTTTCTTTGCCTTCCCATAAGGTTAATTACAGCAAATGTATTTCTATGTGTCTTATTAAGATTATAATTTTGAAAACATATAATTGAAGGTATAAATCAAACTTTAATTATTTAATTTTAAGAAAATATAGAAATAGCATTTTCAGTAAGTAAAATCTAATAAACACAGAGCACTACTCCAGGTGCACTGGCCTTCTATTTCTTTTAACACCCCTGTGGTATTTCATTATATGTCTGATAATATCTCATTTCCAAAAGGTAACCTCAAGGACTTAACCAGAGTTGGATCTACCACATGTATGAAGAATCAAGGATACTTTTAAATTTCCCTGATTCATCTTACAAACTCCAGATATCCAGAATGATTCTGTGTTGGATGTGATTCTATTGCAAAAACAAAGGCCATCAGATACCCCATTGGAATATGCCAATCTTTACCATATAGAATCTCCAGGGGAGTGCTTTCGCCTCACACAGAGAAACAGAAGGAATGACAGATTTCTGCACTCTGTGTCAATTTCATTGTTATAAGTTACTCCCTATTGGCAGAACAGTTACTTTGGAAATGAGATAAAAGTGAGACAGCCACATGAATATGGCCTTCCCATATAAGCATATTCAATAAAATATCAGTCATGGCTTAGATATTTATGCCAGTGGTTTTACACATTAAAGAACTTGTTAAACTAGCCTTTCCAAGGAGTCGAGCTGCTCTATTTCAGCAAGTGAACCTATGCCATCACTGTGAGATCACTTCTCTTTCTTGTTTGCTCAGTTTAAGCACATTCTTTACACTGCTTAAATTCTGGAAAAAAGAGCTGAGAACAGATAGGATTTCAATATAGGCAGAATAATATTTTTCCTCTGATTGTTACTGTTTTTGAGTATGTAAAATGGTATAATAATAATACTAATGTTTCCTTGTAGGGGTAATTGTAAGAATGAAATAAAATTTTGCATACATAGCAATAAGAAGAGTGCCTGTTGTATAATAAGCCCTTAATAAATAGTGGCTAATGTTATTGTAAATTGTGAATTTAGAGATCAAGTATTTGATTTTTTATTTTTTAATTTATTATTTCTTTAAATATTTTACTGATACATAATAATTACACATACTTATAGAGTAAAACGTGATATTTTAATACATGTATATGTTGTGTAATGATTGATTCAGAGTATTTAGAAATATTCATCACCTTGAACATTTATTGTTTCTTTGTACAGGGAACATTTCACATTGTCTTTCCTAGTTATCTTGAAAACTACAATGCATTATTGTTAACTGTGGGTATCCAACTGTGCTGTAGAACACTACAAATTATTCCTTCTATCTAACTGTATGTTTATACTCATTAAGCAACCTCCTTTCCTGGGCCCCATACACACTTCTCAGCCTCTAGTGAATATCATTTTACTCTCTACCTCTATGAAATAAAGTTTTTAGCTCCCACATATGAATGAGAACATGCAATATTTGTCTTTCTATTTCTGGCTTATTTAACTTACCATAATAACCTTTAGTTCCATTCATGTTGCAGCAAATAATAGGATTTTGTTTTTTGTGTGTGGTTGAATAGTATTCTGTTGTGTATACATACCACATTTTCTGTATCCTAAGTTGATGGAAATTTAAAATGATTTCATATCTTGGCTATAAAATATGGGAGTAAAGCTATCCTTTTGATACACTGAGTTCCTTTCCTCAGGATAAATACCCAGTGGAGGGATTGCTGAACAAAATATTTCTGTTTTTAGTCTTTGGAGGAAATTCCCTACAGTTTTCTGTAGGGACAGTATTAATTTGCAGTCCCACCAAAGGCGTACAAGTGTTCCCCTTCTTTACATCCTTGCCAGCATTTGTTATTCCCTGTCTTTGACAAAAGCCATTTTAACTTGGGTGAGATGATATCACATTGTGGTTTTGATTTGCATTTCCCTGATGACTACATATGTTAAGCATTTTTTCATGAACCTGTTAGCCATTTGTATATCTTTTGAGAAGTATCCATTCAGATCCTTTACCCACTTTTAATGGGATTTTTTTTTTTTTTTTTACTGTAGAGTTTCTCATATCTTCAGGATATTTGTCCCCTATGAGATGAATATATTCTCCCATTCAAGAAGTTGTGTCTTCATTGGTTGACTGTTTCGTTTGCTATGCAGAAATGTTTAGTTTAATATAGTCTCCTTTTTTTCTATTTTTGTTTTTGTTGTCTGTGTTTTTGAGGTCCTGGTCATAAAATTATTCCCTAGACTAATGGCTTGAAGCATTTCACTTATGTTTTCTACTATAAGTTTTACCATTTTGAATATTATGTTCAAGTCTTCAACCAATTTTAGTTGACTTTTGTATATATGGCAAGAGATAGGGGTCTATTTCATTCTTGTGAATATGCATGCCCACTTTCCCCAGCACCATTTATTGAAGAGAACATCCTTTCCCCAATGAATATTCCAAGTGCTCTTGTCAAAATTCAGTTGGCTGTAAATGGGTGGATTTATTTCTAGGCTTCCTATTCTGTTCCAATGGTTTATGTGTCTATTTTTATATCAATACCATGTTGTTTTCATTCCTATAGCTATATAGTATAATTTGAGGTCAGGTAGTGTGATGCTCCCTGCTTTGTTCTTTTCATTCAAGATTGCTTTGGCTAATTGGAATCTTCAGTGGTTCTACACAAATTTTAGAAGTAGATTTTTTTCTATTTCTTTGAAGAATGTCACTAGTATTTGATAAGGATTGCACTGAATTGTAGATAGCTTTGAGTAGTATGATCATTTAATTCTTCCTATCCATGAGCGTGAAATGCCGTTCAATTTTGTGTGTGGGTTCTCCTTAATTTCTTTCATCAGTATTCTGTAGTTTTACTTGTAAAGATTTTTCACGTCTTTGATTAAATTTATTCCTGTGTATTTTATTAATTTTTGTAGCTATTATAAGTGAGATTGCTTTCTTGATTTCTTTTTCAACTATTTCATTGTTGGTGTATAAAAATGCTACTGAGTTTTGTATGTTGATTTATATCCTGCAATTGACTCAATTAGTTTATCCATTCCAACAGTTTTTTGGTGGTCTGTACATTTAGCTATATTTAAGATTATGTCATCATCAGAAAGGGACAACTTGACTTGCTCTTTTCCAAATTGGATGCTTTTTATTTCTTTTTCATCCCTGTTTTCTCTAGCTAGGACTTTTGGTACTATGTTGAATAAGATTGATAAGAGTGAGTATCTTTGCCTTGTTCCAGGTCTTAAAGGAAAGGTTTATAACTTTTATTCATTAAGTATAATGTTAGTTGTGGGTTTGTCTAGTAAGGCCCGTAGTATTTTGAGGTATGTTCTTCTATGACTATGTTGGTGAGAGTTTTTATTATAAAAGGATGTTGAATTTTATCAACATCCTTTTGATAAAAAGGAGCAAGATGGCAGAATAGAAGGATCCACCAATCATCGCCCTATGCAAGGATACCAATTTAACAACTATTTACAAAGTAAAAACACCTTCGTAAAAACCAAAAACCAGGCGAGGCTTCATAGTACCTTGTTTTGTCATCACATCAATGAAAAAGACACTGAAGCCAAAAAAACAGTCTTGAATCACCGATGCTACCCCTCCACCATTGCCTGCAGTGGTGATGTGGTGCAAAGGGCATCTCTGGGTGCTGCAAGAGGGAGAGAACAGCAATTTTGAAGCATCAAACCCAGTGCTGTCCTGTTATAGCAAAAAGAAAAACCAGACCAAATTCAGCTGATGCCCACCCATGGAGGAAACACTTAAACTAGCCATAGCCAGAGGGGAATAGCCAATGCCAGGTGTCAGAAATTAAGTTCCCACAAACCTTGCCACTGTGGGCCAAAAAGATCTCTAAGTAAATTAAAAAATGTGGTCTAGGCCGCAAGAATTGCAACTTTTAGGTAAGTCCTGGTGCTGAAGACGTGAGCTGGGGAGGCTAAGGGAATGCTGGCATCACCCCTCACCTACCCCAGGCTGCACAGCTCACTGCCCCAAAAGAGACCCCTTCCTTCCATTTGAGGAGAGGAGAGGGAAGAGTTGGGAGGATTTTGTCTTGTATCTTGAGTACTAGTTTAGCCACAGCAGGATAGGGCACTGGTAAGAGTCATGAAGGCCCTACTCCAGGACCTGGCTCCCAGAAGACATTTCTAGACCTACTCTGGGCCAGTGGGGAGCCTGCTGCCTTAAAGGGAAATGCCTGGTCCTAGCAGTATTCATCACCTGCTAAGTGAAAAGCCCTTGGGCCCTGAATAACCAGCAGTGATACCCTGATACTAAATCAAGGGCCTTCGTTGAGTCTCAGACTTGCTGGCTTCAAGTACCAGCATGGCCAAAGGGATGTATAGCACCAAGTGGCCTCTTAGGGTCCCTGATTTCAGGAAATGACTCTGACCTGCACTTCTGGACCTGCCCTGGAACAGAGGGGACCCCACTGCTCTGAAGGGTGAGTCCTAGGTCAGGCAGCATTTACCACAAGCTGCTTTAAGAGCATATGGGCCTTAAGGGAACATCAGTGATATTCTGACAGTACTTCCCATGGCCTTTGGTGACAGTGGCTATGGAGTGATGCTTCTCTGCCTTTGAAGAGGAGAGGGAAGGGTGGGAAGGACTGCATCTTGTGGTTTGAGTGCCAGCTCAACCACAGTACAACAGAATACCAGGCACACTTCTAAGGATTTTACTCCAGTCCTTGGCTCTTGGACAGCACCTCTGTACCCACCTGGGGCCTGGAGAACTTATTACTCTAAAGGGAAGAACACAGGCCTGTCTGGCTTTGCCACCTGCTGATTGTAGAGCCTCAGGACCTTGAGCAAACCTATGTAGTAGCTACTGAGTGGTCACATCAGGCCTTGGGTGAAACCCAGTGCTGTGCTGTCTTCAGGTGTGACCCAGCACAGTCATAATGGTGGTGGCCACAGGAGTACTGTGTTATTCCACATTCAGCTTTAGGTGTCTTAAGAAACAGAGAGACAAACTCTGTTTGTTTAGGAGAAATTAAGGGAAAAGAACCAGAGTATCTGCCTGGTAATACAGTGAATTGTCAAATATTGTGCAAGACCATCAAGGCAGAACCTCTACAATCTGTGAGAACCACAGGGTTACCAGACTTAGGGTGCTCCCTAACAAACATACAGCTTAGATGACAATCCTCATGTTCTTTCAAATATCTGGAAGCCTTTCTAAGAAGGATGAGTACAAGCAAGTTCAGACAGTGAAGACAATAAATACTTAACTCTTCAATGCCCAGACACCAGAGAAGATCTACTAGCATCAACACCATACAGGAAAACATGACCTAACCAAATGAACTAAATAAGGCAGCAGAGAACAGCCTTGCAGAAACAGAGATATTTGATTTTTCAGACAGATAATTCCAAATAGCTGTGTTGAGGAAACTCAAAGATATTCAAGACAATAAAGAGAAAGAATTCAGAATTATATCAGATAAATTTAACAAAGAGATTGAAGTGATTTTTTTAAAAAATCAAGCAGAAATGCTGGAGATGAAAAATGCAATTGGCATACTGAGGAATGCATCAGAGTTCTTTAATAACAGAATTGATCAAGCAGAAGAAAGAATTAGTGAGCTTGAAGACAGACAACTTGGAAATACACAAAAGAGACAAAAGGAAAATGAATAAAAAAGAATGAAACATGACTATAGGATGTAGAAAATAGCCTCAAAAGGGCAAATCTAAGAGTTATTGTCCTTAAAGAGGAGGCAGAGAAAGAGATAGGTACATAAATTTATTCAAATGGGATAATAACAGAAAACTTTGCAAACCTAGAGAAATATATCAATATCCAAGTACAACCAGGTTATAGAACACCAAGAAGATTTAACTGAAAGAAGATTATCTCAAGGCATTTAATAATGGGTATAAAGTTAAGGCACATTGCTGTTATTAGTTTTCTCATTGCTTGTTTGGTTAGTTATGCAAACAATATTAAGTTGCTACCAAGTTAAATAATGGGTTATAAGTAATATTTGCAAGTCTCATGGTAACCTAAAATCAAAACACCTACAATGGACACAAAAAAAGGAAAAGATAAAACTAAATCATAACACAAGAAAAAAATTACCTTAACTAAATGAAGACAGGAAGGAAAGGAAAAAGAAACAGAATACCACAAACAACCAAAAAATAAATAATAAAATGGCAGGAATAAGTCCTTACTTATCAATAATAACATTGAATGTAAATGGACTAAACATCCAAGTAAAAAACATAGAGTAACTAAATGGAAGTAAAAACAAGACCCATTGATCTGTTGCCTACAAGAAACACATTTCACCTATAAAGACACACAAAGACTGAAAATAAAGAGATGGAAAAAGATATCCCATGCAAATAAAAAACAAAAAAGAACAGAAGTAGTTATATCATGAAAAATAGATTTCAAGACAAAAACTATAAAAATGGACAAATAAGGTCACTATATAATAATAAAAGGGTCAATTCAGCAAGAGGATATAATTTTAAATATACATGTACCAAACCCTGAAGCACCTAGATATATAAAACAAATATTATTAAAGCTAAAGAGAGAGATGGTTCTCAATACTATAATAGCTGGAGATTTCAACACCCCACTTTCAGCATTGGACAGATCTTTCAGAAAGAAAATCAGCAATCATTGGACATAATCCATACTAGACCAAATAGATCTAATAGATATTTACTAAACATTTCATCCAAAGACTCAGAATGTAAAATTTTCTGTCAGTACATAGATCATTCTCAAGGATAGACCATATGTTAGGTCACAAAATAAATCATAAAATATTCAAAAAAATGAAATTAAAGTGAAATAAGATCCTTCTTCTTTGGCCACATGCAATAAAACTAGAAATCAATAACAGGAATTTTAGAAACTATACAAATATATGAAAATTAAACAATACACTCCTGAACGACCAGGGGGTCAATAAAAAAATTAAGAAGAAACTGAAAAATGTCTTAAAACAAATGATAATGTAAACACAACATATCATAACCTGGAGGATACAGCAAGAATAGTACTAGGAGAAAAAGTTATAGCTCTAAGTGCCTATATCAAAAATGAAGGAAAACTTCAAATAAGCAACCTAATGAATCATCTTAATAAACTAGAAAGGCAAGAGCAAACCAAACCCAAGATTAGTAGAAAAAATAAAGATCACAGCAGAAATAAATGAAATTAAAATGAAGAATAAAATACAAAAGTTTAATGAAAAAAAAGGTGGTATTTTGACAAGTTAAACAAAATTAACAAACTTTTAGCCAGACTAAGAGGCAAAAAGAGAAGATCCAAACACATACAATCAGAAATGGAAGAGAAAACATTACACCTGATACTACAGACATTCAAAGAATTATTAGTGGCTACTAAGAGCGACTATAATGCTAATAAATTGTAAAATCTAGAAGAAATGGGCAAATTCCTAAACACATAAAACCTACAAAGATTGAACCAGAAAGAAATCCAAAACACAAATGGACTAATAACAAATAATGAGATCAAAGCTGTAATAAAAAGTCTCCCAGTAAAGAACAGCTTAGAACCCAATGGCTTCACTGACAAATTCTACCAAACATTTAAAGAAGAACTAATGCCAATCCTACTCAAATTATTTTGAAAAATAGAGGAATAGAGAATACTTATGATAGTGACAAGAGACAGACAAATTCTTAGGCAGACATGGATGGGTCCCCATAAAAATCAACCTTCAAGCCAAGGGCAGTTTAAATCCTGAAAACAGAATTGCTGGTTCCAGACAAAGTCTATGACCAAGTGAGAACTTCCATCCCTGTCTTATCCACTCTGTCTCAAATGGTTTCTTCTGAATGATGCCTTTTACCCAACTGAATATTGCTTTGTCCAAGCCCACTCTCCCGTTATAAACCCATATGAACCTTGGATTCAGACACAGATAGCTATCTGCTTTCAGGTTCCCTCTCAATGCTGAGAGCTTTCTTTGTGTCACTCAGTAAAATTCTACTCTGCCTTAATTACTCTCCAGTGTTCACATACCTTATTCTTGTTGGTCATGGGACAAGAACCTGGAACTTGCCATACCGTGCAAGCAAAAAAGCTGTAATGCTCCTGCTTGCTGAGCTGTGGGTGGTGGGAATAAAAGAGCTGTAATATTCCCTCCTGCTAATCAAACAATGGGAAAGAGGAAGACACTGGGCATCACACCCTCCCACTCATCAAGCTATGAGAATAAAGAAGCTGCTGGGTGCCACTTTCTTCTACTTGCTGAACTATAGGAGCAAAAAAGCTGCAACACTTCCAAACTCATTCCATGAGGCCAGTATTACCAAAGACAACATCAAAAAAGGTTTTGATAAATTGTGATAACAAAACCAAAGACACATCAAAAAAAGAAAACCATAGGCCAATATCTCTGATGTAAAAATCCTTAGCAAACTGAATTCATAATACATTAGAATGAATGTTCATCATGACCAAGTGGGATTTATCCCTGGAATGCAAGGATAGTTCAACATACACAAATCAATCAATGTGATACACATTCTCAACAGAAAAATAATAAAAAGCATATTGTTATTTCAACTGATGCTGAAAAAGCATTTAATAAAATTTAACATCCATTCATAATTTTTAAAAATTCTCAAAAAACTGAGGACAGAAAGAACATATCTTAACATAATGAAATCCATATACAACAGAACCACAACTAGTATCATACTGAATGAACAAAAGCTGAAAGACTTTCCCTTAAGATCTGGAACATGACAAGGATGCCCACTTTCAACAGTTATTCAAAATACTGTTGGAAGTCCTAGTTAGAGCAATCAGACAAGAGAAATAAATAAAAAGCATCCAAATTGGAAAGGAAGAAATCAAATTTTTTTTGGTGCAGATAATGTGACCTTTTACTTGGCAAATCCTAAGGACTCTATCAAAAAAAGTTCAAGAACTGATAAAAAGATTCAGGAGATATAGAAAAGAGACCAAATCTTTGATTTATTAGGATCCCTGAAAGAGATGGGAAGAACGGAAGCAACTTAGAAAACATACTTCAGGATATCATCCATGAGAAATTCCCCAACCTAGCTAGAGAGGCCAACATCCAAATTCAATAAATGCAGAGAATGCCAGTAAGATGCTTCACAAGAAAATCATCCCCAAGACCCATAATCATCAGCTTCTCCAAGGTCAAACTAGAAGAAAAAATTCTAAAGAAAGCTAGAGAGAAAGGTCAGGTCACCTATCAAGGGAAGTCCATGAGACTAACAGCAGAATTCTCAGCAGAAACACTACAGGCCAGAAGAGATTGGGGGCCAATATTCAACATTCTTAAAGAAAATGAAATCCAAACAAGAACTTCACATCCAACCAAACTAAGCTTCAAAAGCGAAGGAGAAATAAGACCCTTTTCAAAAAAATTAGTGCTGAAGGAATTTGTTACCACTAGACCTGCCTTAGAAGAGATCCTGAAGGAATCACTAAATATAGAAAGGAAAGACTGTTACACCCACTACAAAAACATCCTTAAGTATACAGACTGGTGGCACTATAAAGCAACCACACAAACAAGTCTTCATAATGACCAGCTAACATCATGATGACAAGATTAAGTCCACACATATTAATACTAATCTTGAGTGAAAATGGGTTAAATGTTCCAATTAAAAGGTACAGAGTGGCAAGCCGGATAAAGAAGCAAGACCTAATGGTATGCTGCCTTCAAGAGTCGGTTCTCATGTGCAATGACATCCATAGGCTCAAAATAAAGGTATGGACAAAAATCTACCAAGCAAATGGAAAACAGAAAAAAAAGCAGTTACAATTCTAATTTCAGACAAAACAGACTTTAAGCCAACAAAGATAAAAAAAGACAAAGAGGGGCATTAAATAATGGTAAAGATTTCAATTCAGCAAGAAGACCTAACTATCCTAAATATATATGCCCCCAGATTTATAAAGGAATTCCGTAGAGAAGTTCAAAAGAGATATAGATTCCCACACAATAATAGTGGGAGATTTCAACACCCCACTGACAATATTAGACAGATCATCAAGGCAGAAAATTAACAAAGATATTGAGGACCTAAACTAAGTACTGGATCAAATGGAACTGATAGACATCTACAGAACTCTCCATCCAAAAACAAAGACTACATATTCTCATTGCCACATGGTACATGCTCTAAAACTGACCAGATAATCAGACATAAAACACTTCTCTGCAAATACAAAATAACTGAAGTCATAACAACCACTCTCTTGGACCACAGCACGATAAAATTAGAAATCAAGACTAAGAAAGTTGCTCAAAACCATATATTTCCATGGGAATTAAATAACCTGCTCCTGAATGACTTTTGGGTAAATAATAAAATTAATTTAAAAAATCAAGAAGTTCTTTGAAACTAATGAGAACAAAACTCCAACATACCAGAATCTCTGGGGCACAGCTAAGGTAGTGGCAAGAGGGATATTTATAGCACTAAATGCCCACATCAAAAAGTTAGAAAGATCTCAATTTATCAACCTAACAGCATAACTAAAAGAACTAAAGGACCAAGAACAAACCAACCCCAAAACCAGCAGAAGACAAGAAATTAAAATTAGAGCTTAACCGATGGAGACTGAGACACACACACACACACACAAAAAAAAAAAATTCAAAAGAGCAACCAATCCAGGAGTTGGATTTTTGAAAAAATTAATAAGATAGACCACTAGCTAGATTATTAAAAAAAGAGAGAAGATCCAAATAAACACAATCAGAAATCAAATCCCACGAAGGGGATATTACCACTTACCCCACAGACATACAAATAACCATCAAGGAATATTATTAACATCTGTACGCACACAAACTAGAAATCATAGAAGAAATGGATAAATTCCTGGACACATGTACTCTCCCAAGACTGAAGAAGGAAGAAATTGAATCCCTGAACAGATGCATAACAATCTCTGAAATTGAATTAGTAATAAATAACCTACCAAACAAAAAAATCTCAGGAACAAATGGACTCAGAGCAGAATTCTACAAGATGTACAAGTAAGAGCTGGTACCATTCCTACTGAAACTATTTCAAAATATTGAGAAGTACAGAAACCTCCCTAACTTATTCTATGAGGCCAGAAGCATCCTGACACCAAAACCTGGAATACACACACACACAAAATGAAAACTTCAGTCCAATATTATTGATGAACATGAATGCAAAAATCCTAAACAAAATACTGGCAAACCAAATACAGCCACATATGAAAAAGCTTATCCACCACAATCAAGTGGGCTTTATGCCTATATTCCTAGGATACAACATTGTTTCAACCTACACAATCAATAAATGTGATTCAGCACATAAACAGAACTAAAGACAAAAACCACATAATTATCTCAATAGATGCAGAAGAGTCTGTTGATAAAATTCAATGTGGCTTCAAACTCTCAACAAACTAGATATTGAAGAAACATAGCTTAAGAGCCATCTATAACAAACTGACAGCCAACATCATACTGAATGGGTAAAAGCAGGAAGCATTCCCCTTGAAAACTGGCACAACACAAAAATGCCCTCTCTCACCACTCCTATTCAACATTGTATTGGAAGTCCTGGCTGAAGCAGTCAGACAAGAGAAATAAATAAAGGGCAAACAAATAGGAAGAGAGATAGTCAAACTATCTCTGTTTGCAGACACATAATCCTATGTCTAGTAAACCACATAGTCTTGGCCCAATAACTACTTAAGCTGATAAATAACCTGAGGGAAAGTCTCAGGATACAAAAATTAACATACAAAAATCACTAGCATTCCTATACACCAACAATAGTAAATCTGAGAGGGAAATCAGGAATGCAATCTCATTCACAATTTCCACAAAAAGAATAAAATTACCAGAAATACAGCTAAACAGGGAGATAAAAGCCCTCTATGAGGAGAATTAAAAAACACTTCTCGGCTGGGTGCAGTGGCTCATGCCTGTAATCCCAGCACTTTGGGAGCCTGAGGCAGGCAGATCACCAGGTCAGGAGTTCAAGAACAGCCTGACAAATATGCTGAAACCCGGTCTCTACTAAAAATACAAAAATTAACCAGGAATGATGGCATGCACCTGTAATCCCAGCTACTCAGGAGGCTGAAGCAGGAGAATCCCTCAAACCTGGGAGGTGGAGGTTGCAGTGAGCCAAGATCGCACCAATGCACTCCAGTCTGGGTGACAGAGCAAGACTCTGTCTAAAATATTTAAAAAAAAAAAAAAAAAAAACACTTCTCAGAGGTATGAAAGATGACACAAACAAATGGAAAAAAAAATCCCATGCTCATGGATAGGAAGAATCAATATCATTAAATGGCCAAACTGCCCAAGCAATTTGCAGATTCAGTGCATTCCCATGAAGTCACCAATACACTAAGCAAAAAGAACAAAAGTAGAGGCATCATGCTACCCAATGTCAAACTATACTACAAGGCTACAGTAACCAAAACAGCATGGTACTGGTAGAAAAATAGACACATAGACCAAAGGAACAAAATAGAGAGATCCAAAACAACACTGCATGCCTACAGCCATCTGATCTTCAACAAAGCTGAAAAAAACAAACAATGGGGAAAGGACAACCTACTCAATAAATGGTGCTGGGATTACTGGCTAGCCATATGCAGAAGATTGAAATTGGACCCGCTCCTTACATCATATAGAAAAACTAACTCAAGATTGATTAAATACCTAAATTTAAAACTCAAAGTATAAAAACCATGAAAGACAACCTAGGCAATATCATTCGGGACATAAGCGGAGGCAAAGATTTTATGACAAGGATACCAAAAGCAATAACAACAAAAGGAAAACTTGACAAATGGAGTCTAATTAAGCTAAAGAGTTTTTGCTCAAACTATCAACAGAGTAAACAGACAACCTACAGAATGGGAGAAAAATGTTGCCAACTATGCATCTGGCAAAGGTCTAATACCAAGAAAAAAAAAGAACCCCATTAAAAAGTGGGCAAAGGGCATGACAGACATTTTTCAAATGAAGACATTCCTGTGGCCAACAATCATACAAAAAAAAAACCTCAACATCACTTATCATTAGAGAAATGCAAATCAAAACCACAACGAGAAACCACATCACACCAGTCTGAATGGCTACTATTAAAAAGTCAAAAAATAACACGTGCTGGTGAGGTCTCAGAGAAAAAGAAATGCCTACACACTGTTGGTGGGAGTGTAAATTCGTTTAACTATTGTTGAAAAAAATGTGACAATTACTCAAAGACCTAAAAACGGAACTACCATTTGACCCAGCAATCTCATTACTGTGTATATACCCAAATGATTATAAATCGTTCTATTGTAAAGAAACATGCACACATATATTCATTGCTGCACTATTCACAATAACGAAGACATGGAATCAACCTAAATGTCCATCAATGGTAGACTGGATAAAGAAGATGTGGTGCATATATACCACGGAATACTATGCAGCCAAATAAATAAGATCATGTCCTTTGCAGGAACAGGAACATGTATAGTGCTGGAGGCCATTATCCTTAGCATACTAATGCAGGAAAAGAAAACCAAATAACTGCATGTTCTCACTTGTAAATGGGAGCTAGATAATGAGAACACGTGGGCACATACTGGTGAACAACCAACCCTGGGGCTTACTTCATTGTAGAAGGTGGGAGGAGGGAGAGGATCAGAAAAAATATCTAGTGGGCAGTAGGCTTAATATCTGGGTTACAAAATAATCTGTACAACAAACCCCCATGATATGAGCTTACCTATGTGACAAACCTGCACATGTACTCTTGAACCTAAAATAAACATTAAAAAAGAAAATTCAATAAAGTTGCAGGATACAAAATCAATATACAGAAATCAGTACTCCTCCTGTAAGCCAGCAGTGAGTAATCCAAAAGCAAAATAAAAAAGTAATCCCATCTACAATAGCCATACAAAATTAAATACCTAGGAATTAATCAAAAAAGTGGAAGATCTATATAATAAAAACCATAAAACACTGTTGAAAGAAATTGAAGACACCAAAAAATGGAAAAATATTGCATGTTCATGAATTGGAAGGATCGATATTGTTAAAAGGTCCCTCCTACCCAAAGCAATCTATAAATTCAATTCAATCTCCATCAAAATTCCAATGATATTCTTCACAGAAATAGAAAAAAAAAATCCTAAAATGTATACAGAACTTCAACAGTCTCAGAATACCCAAAGGCATCCTAAGCAAAAAGAACCTAACTGGAGAAATCACACTACCTGACTTCAAATTATACTCTAGAGTTCTAATAAGCAAAACAGCAGGGTTCTGGCATAAAAACACTCAGATAGACCAGAGGAATAGAATAGAGAATCCAGAAATAAATCCACAAACCTACAGTGAATGCATTTTTGACAAAAGTGCCAGGAACATACATTGGGGAAAAGACATTATCTTCAATAAACAGTACTGGGGAACCTGGACATCCATTTGTGAAAAAATGAATCTAGACCCCTATCTCTTGCCATATACCAAAAAAAAAATGAAATCAAAATGTATTAAAGACATAAACCTAAGACTGCAAACTATAAAACTAGTATAAAAACCACTGGGGAAAATCCCCAGGACATTGGTCTGGGCAAAAATTTACTGAGCAATACCCTAGAAGCACAGGCAATCAAAACAAAAATGGACAGGACAAACGGGATCACATCAAGTTAAAAAGCTTCTGTACAGCAAAGGAAACAATCAATAAAGTGGAGATACAACCCACAGAATGGGAGAAAATATTTGCAATCTACACATCTGTCAAGGGATTAATAACCAGAATATATATGAAATTCAAACAACTCTGTAGGATAAAAGCTAACAATCTGATCAAAGCATGGAACAAAGATGTGAATGGAGAATTCTCAAAGAAGACATACAAATGGCAAACAGTCATGTGAAAAGGTGCTCAACATCATTGATCATCAGAAAAATGCAAATCAACAATACAATGAGATACAACCTCACCCCAGTTAAAATGGCTTATGTTCAAAAGGCAGGCAATAACAAATGCTGGTGAGGATGTGGAGAAAAGGGAACCCTTGTATGCTGTTGGTGGGAATGTAAATGAGTACAACTACTAAGGAGAACAGTTTGGAATTTTGTCAAAAAACTAAAAATAGAGCTACCACATGATCCAGCAATTTCACTACTTGGTATATATCCAAAGGAAAGGAAATTAGTATGTCTAAGAGATATCTGCACTCCTATGTTTGCTGCAACACTGTTCACAGTAGCCAAGATTTGGAAGCTATTTGTATCCATCAATATATGAATGGATAAAGAAAATGTGGTACACATAAACAATGGAGTACTATTCAGCTATGAAAAAGAATGTGATCCTGCCATTTGCAACGAGGTGGATGGAACTGGAGATCATTATATTAAGTAAAATAAACCAGGCTCAGAAAGAAAAACATTGCATATTCTCACTTATTTGTGGGATCAACAAATTAAAACAATTGATCTCATCTACAGAGAGTAGAAGAATAGTTACCAGAGGCGGGGAAGGGTAGTAAGGGGATGAGGAGAGATAGGGATTGTTAATGAGTACCAAAAAAGTAGTTAGAAACAATGAATAAGACCTACTATTTGACAGCACAACAGGGTGACTACAGTCAATAATAGTTTTACAATTTCAAATAACTAAAAGGGTGTAATTAGATTGTTTCTAACACAAAAGATACATGCTTGAGGGGATAGATACAGCATTCTTCATGATGTGATTACTTCACATTGCATACCTGTAATCAAAATTTCTCATGTATCCTATAAATATATACACCTATTAAGTACCCACAAAATTTTTTTTTTAAATGTAATTGTAGGTTGGGCGCAGTGGCTCATGCCTGTAATCCCAGCACTTTGGGAGGGCGAGGTGGGTGGATCACGACGTCAGGAGATCGAGACCATCCTGGCTAACACAGTAAAACCCCATCTCTACTACAAATACAAAAAAATTAGCCGGGTGTGGTGGCAGGTGCCTGTAGTCCCAGCTACGAGTGAGGCTGAGGCAGGAGACTGGCATGAATCCAGGAGGCGTAGCTTGCAGTGAGCCAAGATCATGCCACTGCACTCCAGCCTGGTCAACAGAGCGAGACTCCATCTCAAAAAAAAAAAAAAATACTTGTATCAAATGCTTTCTTGGCTTCTATTAAGATGACCACATGGTTTTTTCCATAGATACTTGATATGATTTTGATACTTGAAGATACTTGATATGATTTTGACTTTTAAAAATTTTTTTGAGACTTGTTCTGTAGCCTAACATATGGTCTATCATGGAAAATGTACCACGGCTTATAAGAAAATGTGTATTCTTCAACTGTTGGATAAAATGTTCTGTCAATGTCTATTAGATCCATTTGGTCTCAAGTGTAGTTTAGCATCAATGTTTGTTGATTATCTGTATAGGTGATCTATCTAATGCTGGCATGGCTGTTCAATTCCCCATTATTACTATATTGGAGTCCCTCTCTCCCTTTACATCTAATAATATTTGCTTAAATATTTGCATGCTTCAGTGTTGGGTGCAAATATATTTAGAATTATGTTTTCTTAATGAATTGATTCCTTTATCTTTATCTAATAACTTTCCAAGCCTCTTTTTATAGATTTTGACTTAAAATGTATTTCATATTACATACCTACTGCTGCTCACTTGGTTTCCATTTGCATGGAATATCTCCTTACATATCTTTCCTTGCAGTCCCCATGTGCCCTTATAGGTGACTTGCTTATTGTAGGCAGCATATAGTTGAGTCGGGTTCTTTTTTTTTTCATCCATTCAGCCAATTGATATTTTTTAAGTGAGAAATTGAATCCATTTACATTCAAGGTTATTATTGATAGGTGAGGACTTATTCGTATTATTTTGCTAAGTGTTTCTGTTTTTTTAATATTCTTTGTTCCATTCTTTCTCTCTTATTGTTTATCATTGCAGTTTGGTGGTTTACTGTAGTGGTGACATTTGGGTCCTTTCTCATTCCCATTTGTGTATACATTTTACATGTGTTTCATAATGTCCTGTATTTTCATGATGGTAGATACAACCATATTCCTTCCAGATGTAGAACTCCCACAAGCATTTCCTGTAGGGTTGGTTTAATGCTGATTAACTTCCTCTGTTTTTACTTATCTGGGAAAGACTTTATTTATATTTTATTTAATTTTTTAAATGATAGCTTTGCAGGGTATACAAAGTTTGGTTGGCAGTTTTCTTTTCTCCTTTCAGCACTTTGATATATTATCCCATTGTTACCTTGATTGAAAAGTGCCTGCTAAGAAATCCATTATTAGTCTGATAGGAATTCCTTTATATGTGATTTGATGCTTTCTTCTTTTTTTCTTTTTTATTATACTTTAAGTTTTAGGGTACATGTGCACGATGTGCAGGTTAGTTACATACGTATACATGTACCATGCTGGTGTGCTGCACCCAATAACTCGTCATTTAGCATTAGGTATATCTCCTAAAGCTATCCCTCTCCCCTCCCCCCACCCCAAAACGGTCCCTAGAGTGTGATGTTCCCCTTCCTGTGTCCATGTGTTCTCATTGTTCAATTCCCATCTATGAGTGAGAACATGCGGTGTTTAGTTTTTTGTCCTTGCGATAGTTTACTGAGAATGATGATTTCCAATTTCATCCATGTCCCTACAAAGGACATGAACTCATCATTTTTTATGGCTGCATAGTTTTCCATGATGTATATGTGCCACATTTTCTTAATCCAGTCTATCATTGTTGGACATTTGGGTTGGTTCCAAGTCTTTGCTATTGGGAAAAGTGCCACAATAAACATACGTGTGCATGTGTCTTTATAGCAGCATGATTTATAGTCCTTTGGGTATATACCCAGTAATGGGATGGCTGGGTCAAATGGTATTTCTAGTTCTAGATCCCTGAGGAATCACCACACCGACTTCCACAATGGGTGAACTAGTTTACAGTCCCACCAACAGTGTAAAAGTGTTCCTATTTCTCCACATCCTCTCCAGCACCTGTTGTTTCCTGACTTTTTAATGATTGCCATTCTAACTGGTGTGAGATGGTATCTCATTGTGGTTTTGATGTGCCTTTCTCTGATGGCCAGTGATGATGAGCATTTTTTCATGTGTCTTTTGGCAGCATAAATATCTTCTTATGAGAAGTGTCTGTTCATATCCTTCGCCCACTTTTTGATGGGGTTGTTTGTTTTTTTCTTGTAAATTTGTTGGAGTTCATTGTAGATTCTGGATATTAGCCCTTTGTCAGATGAGTAGGTTGTGAATATTTTCTCCCGTTTTGTAGGTTGCCTGTTCACTCTGATGGTAGTTTCTTTTGCTGTGCAGAAGCTCTTTAGTTTAATTAGATCCCATTTGTCAATTTTGGCTTCTGTTGCCATTGCTTTTGGTGTTTTAGACATGAAGTCTTTGCCCATGCCTATGTCCTGAATGGTAATGCCTAGGTTTTCTTCTAGGGTTTTTATGCTTTTAGGTCTAACATTTAAGTCTTTAATCCATCTTGAATTGATTTTTGTATAAGGTGTAAGGAAGGGATCCAGTTTCAGCTTTCTACATATGGCTAGCCAGTTTTCCCAGCACCATTTATTAAATAGGGAATCCTTTCCCCATTTCTTGTTTTTGTCAGGTTTGTCAAAGATCAGATAGTTGTAGATATGCAGCATTTTTTCTGAGGGCTCTGTTCTGTTCCATTGATCTATGTCTCTGTTTTGGTACCAGTACCATGCTGTTTTGCTTACTGTAGCCTTGTAGTATAGTTTGAAGTCCGGTAGTGTGATGCCTCCAGCTTTGTTCTTTTGGCTTAGGATTGACTTGGCAACGTGGGCTCTTTTTTAGTTCCATATGAAGTTTAATGTTATTTCCAATTCTCTGAAGAAACTCATTGGTAGCTTCATGGGGATGGCATTGAATCTATAAATTACCTTGGGTAGTATGGCCATTTTCACGATATTGATTCTTCCTACCCATGAGCATGGAATGTTCTTCCATTTGTTTGTATCCTCTTTTATTTCATTGAGCAGTGGTTTGTAGCTCTCCTTGAGGATGTCCTTCACGTCCCTTGTAATTTGGATTCCTAAGTATTTTATTCTCTTTGAAGCAATTGTGAATGGGAGTTCACTCATGATTTGGCTCTCTGTTTGTCTGTTATTGGTGAATAAGAATGCTTGAGATTTTTGTACATTGATTTTGTATCCTGAGACTTTGCTGAAGTTGCTTATCAGCTTAAGGAGATTTTGGGCTGAGACAATGGGGTTTTCTAGATATACAATCATGTCATCTGCAAAAAGGGATAATTTCACTTCCTCTTTTCCTAAATGAATACCCTTTATTTCCTTCTCCTGCCTAATTGCCCTGGCCAGAACTTCCAACACCATGTTGAATAGGAGTGATGAGAAAGGGCATCTCTGTCTTGTGCCAGTTTTCAAAGGGAATGCTTCCAGTTTTTGCCCATTGAGTATGATATTGGCTGTGGGTTTGTCATAAATAGCTCTTATTATTTTGAGATACGTCCCATCAATACCTAGTTTGTTGAGAGTTTTTAGCATGAAGCGTTGTTGAATTTTGTCAAAGGCCTTTTCTGCATCTATTGAGATAATCATGTGGTTTTTGTTTTGGTTCTGTTTATATGCTGGATTACATTTATTGATTTGCATATATTGCACCAGCCTTGCATCCCAGGGATGAAGCCCACTTGATCATGGTGGATAAGCTTTTTGATGTGCTGCTGGATTCAGTTTGCCAGTATTTTATTGAGGATTTTTGCATGAATGTTCATCAAGGATATTGGTCTAAAATTCTCTTTTTTGGTTGTGTCTCTGCCCGGCTTTGGTATCAGGATGATGCTGGCCTCATATAATGAGTTAGGGAGGATTCCCTCTTTTTCTATTGATTGGAATAGTTTCAGAAGGAATGGTACCAGTTCCTCCTTGTACCTCTGGTAGAATTCGGCTGTGATTCCGTCTGGTCCTGGACTGTTTTTGATGGTAAGATATTGATTATTGCCACAATTTCTGAGCCTATTATTGGTCTATTCAGAGATTCAACTTCTTCCTGGTTTAGTCTTGGGAGGGTGTATGTGTTGAGGAATTTATCCATTTCTTCTAGATTTTCTAGTTTATTTGCTTAGAGGTGTTTGTAGTATTCTCTGATGGTAGTTTGTATTTCTGTGGGATCGGTGGTGATAGCCCCTTTATCATTTTTTATTGCGTCTATTTGATTCTTCTCTCTTTTTTTCTTTATTAGTCTTGCTAGCGGTCTATCAATTTTGTTGATCCTTTCAAAAAACCAGCTCCTGGATTCATTAATTTTTTGAAGGGTTTTTTGTGTCTCTATTTCCTTCAGTTCTGCTCTGATTTTAGTTATTTCTTGCCTTCTGCTAGCTTTTGAATGTGTTTGCTCTTGTTTTTCTAGTTCTTTTAATTGTGATGTTAGGGTGTCAATTTTGGATCTTTCCTGCTTTCTCTTGTGAGCATTTAGTGCTATAAATTTCCCTCTACACACTGCTTTGAATGTGTCCCAGAGATTCTGGTATGTTGTGTCTTTGTTCTCGTTGGTTTCAAAGAACATCTTTATTTCTGCCTTCATTTCATTATGTACCCAGTAGTCATTCAGGAGCAGATTGTTCAGTTTCCATGTAGTTGAGTAGTTTTGAGTGAGTTTCTTAATCCTGAGTTCTAGTTTGATTGCACTGTGGTCTGAGAGACAGTTTTTTATAATTTCTGTTCTTTTACATTTGCTGAGGAGAGCTTTACTTCCAACTATGTGGTCAATTTTGGAATAGGTGTGGTGTGGTGCTGAAAACAATGTATATTCTGTTGATTTGGGGTGGAGAGTTCTGTAGATGTCTATTACGTCTGCTTGGTGCAGAGCTGAGTTCAATTCCTGGGTATCCTTTTTAACTTTCTGTCTCGTTGATCTGTCTAATGTTGACAGTGGGGTGTTAAAGTCTCCCATTATTATTGTGTGGGAGTCTAGGTCTCTTTGTAGGTCACTCAGGACTTGCTTTATGAATCTGGGTGCTCCTGTATTGGGTGCATATATATTTAGAACAGTTAGCTCTTCTTGTTGAATTGATCCCTTTACCATTATGTAATGGCCTTCTTTGTCTCTTTTGATCTTTGTTGGTTTAAAGTCTGTTTTATCAGAGACTAGGATTGCAACCCCTGCCTTTTTTTGCTTTCCATTTGCTTGCTAGATCTTCCTCCATCCTTTTATTTTGAGCCTATATGTGTCTCTGCACATGAGATGGGTCTCCTGAATACAGAACACTGATGGGTCTTGACTCTTTATCCAATTTGCCAGTCTGTTTCTTTTAATTGGAGCATTTAGTCCATTTACATTTAAAGTTAATATTGTTATGTGTGAATTTGATCATGTGATTATGATGTTAGCTGGTTATTTTTCTCGTTAGTTGATGCAGTGTCTTCCTAGCCTCGATGATCTTCACATTTTGGTATGATTTTGCAGCAGCTGGTACTGGTTGTGCCTTTCCATGTTTAGTGCTTCCTTCAGGAGCTCTTTTAGGGCAGGCCTGGTGGTGACAAAATCTCTCAGCATTTGCTTGTCTGTAAAGTATTTTATTTCTCCTTCACTTATGAAGCTTAGTTTGGATATGAAATTCTGGGTTGAAAATTCTTTTCTTTAAGAATGTTGAATGTTGGCCCTCACTCTCTTCTGGCTTGTAGAGTTTCTGCCAAGAGATCCGCTGTTAGTCTGCTGGGCTTCCCTTTGTGGGTAACCCAACCTTTCTCTCTGGCTGCCCTTAGCATTTTTTCCTTCATTTCAACTTTGGTGAATCTGACAATTATGTGTCTTGGAGTTGCTCTTCTCAAGGAGTGTCTTTGTGGTGTTCTCTGTATTTCCTGAATCTGAATGTTGGCCTGCCTTGCCAGATTAGGGAAGTTCTCCTGGATAATATCCTGCAGAGTGTTTTCCAACTTGGTTCCATTCTCCCCGTCACTTTCAGGTACACCAATCAGACGCAGATTTGGTCTCTTCACATAGTCCCATATTTCTTGTAGGCTTTGTTCATTTATTTTTATTCTTTTTTCTCTAAACTTCCCTTCTTGCTTCATTTCATTCATTTCATCTTCCATCACTGATACCCTTTCTTCCAGTTGATCGCATCGGCTTCTGAGGCTTCCGCATTCTTCACGTAGTTCTCGAGCCTTGGCTTTCAGCTCCATCAGCTCCTTTAAGCACTTCTCTGTATTGGTTATTCTAGTTATACATTTTTCTAAGGTTTTTTTTCAAAGTTTTCAACTTCTTTGCCTTTGGTTTGAATTTCCTCCTGTAGCTTGGAGTAGTTTGATCATCTGAAGCCTTCTTCTCTCAACTCGTCAAATTCATTCTCTGTCCAGCTTTGTTCCATTGCTGGTGAGGAACTGCGTTCTTTTGGAGGAGGAGAGGCACTCTGCTTTTTAGAGTTTCCAGTTTTTCTGCTCTGTTTTTTCTCCATCTTTGTGGTTTTATCTACTTTTAGTCTTTGGTGATGGTGTTGTACAGATGGGGTTTTGTTGTGGATGTCCTTCCTGTTTGTTAGTTTTCCTTCTAACAGACAGGACCCTCAGCTGCAGGTCTGTTGGAGTTTGCTAGAGGTCCACTCCAGACCCTGTTTGTTAGTTTTCCTTCTAACAGACAGGACCCTCAGCTGCAGGTCTGTTGGAGTTTGCTAGAGGTCCACTCCAGACCCTGTTTGCCTGGGTATCAGCAGCAGTGTCTGCAGAACCACGAAATTTTGTGATCCGCGAATGCTGCTGTCTGATCGTTCCTCTGGAAGTTTTGTCTCAGAGGAGTACCCGGCCGTGTGAGGTGTCAGTCTGCCCCTACTCGGGGGTGCCTCCCAGTTAGGCTGCTCAGGGGTCAGGGGTCAGGGACCCACTTGAGGAGGCAGTCTGCCCGTTGTCAGATCTCCAGCTGCATACTGGGAGAACCACTGCTCTCCTCAAAGCTGACAGACAGGGACATTTAAGTCTGCAGAGGTTACTGCTGTCTTTTTGTTTTTCTGTGCCCTGCCCACAGAGGTGGAGCCTACAGAGGCAGGCAGGCATCCTTGAGCTGTGGTAGGCTCCACCCAGTTCGAGCTTCCTGGCTGCTTTGTTCACCTACGCGAGCCTGGGCAATGGCGGGCGCCCCTCCTCCAGCCTCGCTGCCACCTTGCAGTTTGATCTCAGACTGCTGTGCTAGCAATCAGCGAGACTCCATGGGCTTAGGAACCTCCAAGCCAGGTGCGGGCTATAATCTCCTGGTGCGCCGTTTCCTAAGCCCGTCAGAAAAGCACAGTATTCCAGTGGGAGTGGCCCGATTTTCCAGGTGCCCTTTGTCACCCCTTTCCTTGACCAGGAAAGGGAACTCCCTGACCCCTTATGCTTCCCGAGTGAGGCAATGCCTTGCCCAGCTTCGGCTGGTGCACGGTGCGCTGCAACTACTGTCCTGCGCCCACTGTCTGGCACTCCCTAGTGAGATGAACCTGGTACCTCAGATGGAAATGCAGAAATCACCCGTCTTCTGCGTGGCTCACGCTGGGAGCTGTAGACCAGAGCTGTTCCTACTCGGCCATCTTCTGAAGCTTCCTCTTCTTGTTCTTAGGATTCTCTCTTTGTCTTTGACTTTTGACAGTTTGATTCTAATGTACCCTGGAGAAGATTTTTTTGGGGTTGAATACATTTGGATTTCTTTTAGCTTCCCATATCAGGATCTCTTGAAAGACTTGGGAAGTTTTCAGCAGTCATTTTTGTTTTATTCTTAAAAGATATATTTCTTTTTTTTAAATTTTACTTTAAGTTCTAGGGTACATGTGCACAATGTGCAGGTTTGTTACATATGTATACCTGTGCCATGTTGGTGTGCTGCACCAATTAACTCATCATTTACATCAGGTATATCTCTTAATGCTATCCCTCCCCCCTCCCCCCACCCCCTGGCAGGCCCCAGTGTGTGATGTTCCCTTTCCTGTGTCCATGTGTTCTTATTGCTCAGTTCCCACCTATGGGTGAGAACATGCAGTGTTTGGTTTCCTGTCCTTGTGGTAGTTTGCTCAGAATGATGGTTTCCAGCTTTATCCATGTCCCTAAAAAGAACAGGAATTCATCCTTTTTTATGGCTGCATAGTGTTCCATGGTGTATATGTGCCACATTTTGTTAATCCAGTCTATCATTGATGGACAGTTGGGTTGGCTCCAAGTCTTTGCTATTGTGAATAGTGCTGCAATAAACATACGTGTGCATGTGTCTTTATGGCAGCATGATTTATAGTCCTTTGGGTATATACCCAGTAATGGGATCGCTGGGTCAAATGGTATTTCTAGTTCTAGATCCTTGAGGAATCACCACACTGTCTTCCACAATGGCTGAACTAGTTTACAGTCCCACCAACTGTGTAAAAGTGTTCCTATTTCTCCACATCCTCTCCAGCACCTGTTGTTTCCTGACTTTTTAATGATCGCCATTCTAACTGGTGTGAGATGGTATCTCATTGTGGTTTTGATTTGCATTTCTCTGATGGCCAGTGATGATGAGCATTTTTTCATGTGTCTTTTGGCTGCATAAATGTCTTCTTTTGAGAAGTGTCTGTTCATATCCTGCACCCACTTGTTGATGGGGTTGTTTGATTTTTTCTTGTAAATTTGTTGAAGTTCTTTGTAGATTCTGGATATTAGCCCTTTGTCAGATGGGTAGATTTTAAAAATTTTCTCCTATTCTGTAGGTTGCCTATTCACTCTGTTGGTAGTTTTTTTTGCTGTGCAGGAGCTCTTGAGTTTAATTAGATCCCATTTGTCAATTTTGACTTTTGTTGCCATTGCTTTTGGTGTTTTAGTCATGAAGTCCTTGCCCATGCCTATGTCCTGAATGGTATTGCCTAGGTTTTCTTCTACAGTTTTTATGGTTTTAGGTCTAACATTTAAGTCTTCAATCCATCTTGAATTGATTTTTGTATAAGGTGTAAGGAAGGGATCCAGTTTCAGCTTTCTACATATGGCTAGCCAGTTTTCCCATCACCAATTATTAAATAGGGAATCCTTTCCCTATTTCTTGTTTTTTTTCAGGTTTGTCAAAGATCAGATGGTTGTAGATGTGTGGTATTATTTCTGAGGGCTCTGTTCTGTTCCACTGATATCTCTCTCTATATATGTTTTGGTACCAGTACCATGCTGTTTTGGTTACTGTAGCCTTGTAGTATAGTTTGAAGTCAGGTAGAGTGATGCTTCCAGCTTTGTTCCTTTTGCTTAGGATTGTCTTTGCAATGTGGGCTCTTTTTTGGTTCCATATGAACTTTAAAGTATTTTTTTTCCAATTCTGTGAAGAAAGTCATTGGTAGCTTGATGGGGATGGCATTGAATCTATAAATTACCTTGGGCAGTATGGCCATTTTCACAATATTGATTCTTCCTATCCATGAGCATGGAATGTTCTTCCATTTGTTTGTGTCCTCTTTTATTTCGCTGAGCAGTGGTTTGTAGTTCTCCTTGAAGAGGTCCTTCACATCCCTTTTAAGTTGGATTCCTAGGTATTTTATTCTCTTTGAAGCAATTGTGAATGGGATTTCACCCATGATCTGGCTCTCTGTTTCTCATTATTGGTTTATAGGAATGCTTGTGATTTTTGCACATTGATTTTGTATCCTGAGACTGCTGAAGTTTCTTATCAGCTTAAGAAGATTTTGGGCTGAGACAATGGGATTTTCTAAATATACAATCATGTCATCTGCAAACAAGAACAATTTGACTTCGTCTTTTCCTAATTGAATACCCTTCATTTCTTTCTCTTACCTGATTGCCCTGGCCATAACTCCCATCACTATGTTGAATAGGAGTGGTGAGAGAGGACATCCCTTTCTTGTGCCAGTTTTCAAAAGGAATGCTTCCAATTTTTGCCCATTCAATATGATATTGGCTGTGGGTTCATCATAAACAGCTCTTATTATTTTGAGATACGTCCCATCAATACCTAGTTTGTGGAGAGTTTTTAGCATGAAGGGCTGTTGAATTTTGTCAAAGGCCTTTTCTGCATCTATTGAGATAATCATGTGGATTTTGTCTTTGGTCTTGTTTATATGCTGGATTACATTTATTGATTTGTATATGTTGAACCAGCCTTGCATCCCAGGGATGAAGCCAGCTTGATCATGGTGTATAAGCTTTTTGATGTGCTGCTGGATTTGGTTTGCCAATATTTTATTGAGGATTTTTGAATCGATGTTCATCAGGGATATTGGCCTAAAATTCTCTTTTTTTGTTGTGTCTCTGCCAGGCTTTGGTATCAGGATGATGTTGGCCTCATAAAATGAATTAGGGAGGATTCCCTATTTTTCTGTTGATTGGAATAGTTTCAGAAGGAATGGAACCAGCTCTGCTTTGTACCTTGGGTAGAATTTGGCTATGAATCCATGTGGTCCTGGACTTTTTTTGGTTCATAGGCTATTAATTATTGCCTCATTTTCAGAACCTGTTATTGGTCTATTCAGGGATTCAACTTCTTCCTGGTTTAGTCTTGGGAGGGTTTATATGTCCAGGAATTTATCCATTTCTTCTAGATTTTCTAGTTTATTTGTGTAGAGGTGTTGAGCAATCACACTAGAACTCGGGATTAAGAAACTCACTTAAAACCACTCAACTACATGGAGACTGAACAACCTGTTATTTTGTTAAATAGATTTTCTTTGCCTTTGCCCATCTCTTCTCTTTACCTAAAACACCCAAAATTCAAATATTGGTTACTTTATGATGTCCCATATGTCATATAGGCTTTAACCATTCTTTTTGTTAAAAAAATTCTTCTGACCAGATTATTTCAAAAGGCCTGTCTTCAACTTCAGAAATTCTTCAGTTAATCTAGTCTATCCTTGAAGGTCTTGATTTTATTGTTTTATGTCATTCATTGAATTCTTCAGTTCCAGGATTTGTGTTTGGTTCTTTGTGATATACATCCCTTTGTTTAGTTTCTAATGTAGATCAATAATTGCTTTGCTGATTTGTTTTGTGTATCTGTGTTTTCTTGTATTTCATTGAACTACTTTAGTATTACTATATTGAATTCTTATTCAGCCATTTCACAAATTTGTTTTTCATTTGAATCTGCTGCTGGATAATTATTTTTACTTTAAGGTGTCATGTTTCCTTGCTTTTTCATGTTTCTTGTGTCCTTGTGTTGATATCCATGTATCTGTTTAACAATCATTTCTTCCATTTTTATAAACCAGCTTTCATAGGGAAAGACGGTTCCTTATTGATGTATCATCTATAATGTCACTTGTGTAAGAAATTTTGGTTTAGATTTCGGGTGCACATACCATGTAGTTTCTTGGTGATATTCTTGGCTGCATTCAGCATCAGTGTTGTGGTGAAGCTTTGCTTGGGACACAGATGCCAGGTAAGCCAGTCCTCAGGCACCAGTGACAGTTGGCTGGTTATGCCTGCCATTGGGTCCCTGGACAGTGCATGCAAGTACTGGCAGTAGTGGATCTGGGATGGCCAATTCTTGAACCTCCAGGTAGCTTGCTCAGGGCCTATGAATGGCAGCATTTAGCCAAGAAGTTTTGAGGCCTCTGGGCAGTGTTCAGGGTGTTGGCAATGTCAGTAACAATGGTAGGCCAACCCTCAGGCCCCCAGACAGCATGCACTAGCACCAACAGTGGTGGTGGTGGACTGTGTGAGATCATCCCCAGGCACCTAATAGTATGTGGGGGTGGCCACAGGTGGCAGTAGTAGCAGCAGGCTTGGCAAGCCCATCCTCAGGTCCCCAGGAAGCATGAACATGTGGGTGAAACTACTCAATGCCCAGGCACCCAGAAAACATGTGTGGTCTGCAGTAGGCCTGACAGGTCTGTCCTCAGGTCCTCTGGTGGTGTGTGCAAATGCCAGCTGCAGAGGGCAGAGCAAGTCAGTCCCCAGGCTCCTGGATGGTCTGCATGAGCCTCAGCAGTGGAGGTGGGAGTGGGGGTGAGATGAGCTTGTCGTTAGGCCATGGGGTGGCACCCAAGTGGGCAGGCCTTCAGGCCCAGTGAACTCTCATGCAAGTGCATGGCAGTTCTGTTGCTGGCAGGGGTAGTTGCAGTCAGTAGCGGTAGCCCCAGGCAGGGTACTGTCAAGCTCTGGGGAGCACACACTTGCACCCTTTGTCCCAAGGGCAGATTCTCTGACATGCTGCACTGCCTGTTCCCTGGAGTATAGCATGGACTAGGATGTTGGGGAGCCAGGTGCACTGCTGATTCCAGCCAGCATCACAATGCTGTAGCTCTTTGTGTAGACATAGGGTGATGTCAGCAGAACTCCAGAGTTGTGAATAAATGGGGGGTCTTTAGCCCAGGGCAGGATATAGTCTAGTGGGGTTTGGGGTCTGAAAATGGCACTCTGCTATAGCTATTTGGGTTTTAAGGGGTGTGTGGGACCCAGCACAAAACTCCCTTTCTGTAGCAATGCCATTTCATGGACTCCAGCCAGCTCTGTGTCATAGTCTCAGGGCCTAGGAAAACTGAGGGTTTCTCCTGTGGCAAGGATCACTGAGAGTTCCTCCTGGCTCCAAGCCCATCCTGACCAGACCAGTGTCTTCTCTTACTTCTCCTTCCATGCCTCAAAGGTCCCCTGTCACTTCCCTGCTGAATCCCAGTGTTCTCTTTTAGATGCCCTATTTGATATGTGGTGATCTACTTGCTGTTTTGTGAGGAAGTGATTACCAGATGCCTATAATCACCCATCTTCAAGCCCTGCCTTGGTTCAAGTATTTTAAATTTCCCATTACAGAATAACAAGGAAGAGCCCTGAAATAAAATCAAGAAAGAGATTTAAGTCAATTTGTGTTAATAACAATGAAAAGATTTTCTTTTATTCATCGTTTCTTGATTTCATTTTATTAACTTCTCCATGTGGATAGCTAGTGGTGGAAAAAACATGTCTACAGATCATTTCAAGAAAGAGAATATGTCCTAGGCTGTGATCACAAATTGTGGAAACAGAATGATTCAGGGTTTAAGTCAATACACTTGTAAATCAGAAATGAGTGTCTTACAATGCCATGTGCATTGTTAGGTGAAAACTCAAACCTGTCAAAGATAGATGTAGTCCCATCTTTCTGATGGTTGTTAAAGGTGACAGGTGAAATGACTTCTGGCAATTTCACTCAGATCTCCAGAGAACAAGAGTCAAATTCAAGATACAAGCAGTAAAAGAATGTTGTATGAAAGCAATACAGGGCTTGACAGATTGAAACGTACTCTCAGTGGGATTGGGAGGAGAGAATAAAGCAAGTCAAGTTCTATTAAATTGTCTATAGAGCTCAATGATTATATTATTCAGGTAGCTAAAGTTACAGAGCATTCAGTATTGGCTTTCTGTATCAAAAATTCAGTTAATTTTTTTGATGTTGGGCAATACAGGGTATCCAATCTTGTAGCAGCTTTGACAATTGCTAACCAGTTGAGCAATATTCTGCAATATTAATAAGCTGAGGACAAAATTCCTTATTTTATTTGCTCATCATTTGTTACTGTGTGTTTTTGTCTATATATCTATTTGTGCAAACTTTAACTCCTGAAAACCAGCTTCCAAACAAGAATGTTCTGAAAGACTGAAAGACAAGTGGTTTTCAATGAAGTGAAGCTCATTTCCTATGTAGATTTTTATTACTATTATTATTTAAGTAGCACAAATTAAACTGAGGGGAAAAAACCACACACAGTTATTTTATTGTAGGAATTATTGTAATTTTATGTATATGTGTACAATTCTATGCTTCTTTAGTACTATAATGTCTTCTCTCTTTACCAATAGGTTTTTTGTTTTGTTTTGTTTGTTTAGGAAAGGCAGGATAGGGATCCGGGCTGCTTAAAGACTGCAAAAACAATCAGTAGAATTTTCTGCAGTAATATAGATGACTTTCTGGAAAATTCCATAAACAATTCCTGCAGAGGAATGTCTATTCTCTCACTTGGAGGTCAATCACAATGCTTTTCTAGTAGGTATAATGGACTATGACTACATTATTTCATAAGAGAAACTGTAGTTCAAGCTTAACGTGAGACTCTGCATTTCAACCCATCTTGACTTTATATAGGTCTCCTTTTATAACCATTTTAAAAGCCTATAGAGAGTAGTAGAGAGGAGTAAGCTATACAGCCTAAAGAGACATTGACCACAAGTGAACATTTAATTAGTCCCTTGTTCAATAGAATTGGCCTTCATTATGGATCTACTGTAAAAATTTCCCTATAGTGAAAACTCGACTTGATGGTGTTTTAAGTTTTCTTTCAGGAAAGTGCTTCAGAATATACACGGCACAACTTGAAAATCAGAGGAAAACAATCTACATTGCAATAAAGTATTTCGGATACATAGGCATTTATTTGATCAGTTGTAGTTTCTGTGTTCTCGATGTACATGCTAAGCCTACACGTTAAACTATATGGGAGGAAAGTTTCGTATGCGTTTAGGCATTTAAAAAGTCATGACTTTGAACAAAATACACAAACAAAAAAAGTCATAACATTTACTAGAAATTATAACTTATGATAGGACAAGTTTAAATAATTTTAAAATACCACAATATTATCACCAAATGCTTGGCGTATCCCAGTTGCAACACTATTCACACTAGCTAAGATTGGAAGCAGCCTCAGTGTCCAGCAATAGATGAATGGATAAGGAAAATGTGGCACATACACACCATGGAGTACTATTCAGCCATAAAAATGAATGAGATCCTGTCATTTGTAACAACATGAATGGAACTGGAGGTAGCTATGTTAAGTGACATAAGCCAGACACAGAAAGACAAATTTCACACATGCTCATGTATTTCCAGGAGCTAAAACTTAAAACAACTGGACTCATGGAGATCCACTCCTTGAAAGCACAACAGAATGACTATAGTCAATGTAATTGTACATTTAAAAATAACTAAAAGAATGTAATGGAGTGTTCATAACACAAACTACAAATGCTTGAGTTGATGGATGCTTTGTTTACCCTGATGTGATTATTAAACATTGTATGCCTTTATCAAAATATCCCATATACCTCATAAATATATACAGTTATTGTGTACTCAAAAAATTTTTTAAAAAATTTAAAAATATTCCACTTTGCACTGGTGCTTTCTCCTCCCAATAAATTAATACCTTATCCTATATTTGTATACTATTTAAGTATGAGTCTTTTATAATTATAATTTTTTGGTCAGTTGGTAAATAGTGTTAACTGTGGACCTTAAGTCAGTACTAGACAGTAATTCTTTCGTATAATACAATTATTCCGCTTGCTTCCTGCTCTTTCCATCTCCATTTCCACGTGTAGTTAGAATTATTGAGACATAATCTTATTAAATTAAGAGAAGGAGGACTAATGTTTCTACAGTTAAAGTTTCACGTGGATCATGAGATATGTCTATAAGCTACATGACAGCTTATGTATTTTGTATTTGAGACCGTAAATTCTTATAGCCAGAGACTATATTCTCTCTCTCTTTTTCTTTTTATAGTTCTTTTTATATTGCATGGGCTATATATTTCTTTTATATTTCTTTTTATATTGCACGGGCTAAGACAGTACATTTAGTTTTTTACAAGTATTTACTGAATGAACACATTTGGAATTTAAATATAATACTGTTTTTTTAGTTTTCCTTTGTTGATTTGCTTTATTCCAGGTGACGGCAGTAAAGGACCTTTGCTCTATCTGTAAGAATGAAAGAACAAAGTTAAAACACTTAAACTTCTTCCATACACGAAAAGTCGCTCCCTGTTCGCTGGATGACACACACATCCCTACACATAAACACACACCACACTCACTAAAGGAATGTGCAAAGAGAGGGAAATTATTAAAATGGCATATATTTGTTAATTTTCATAAATAACAAGGTGTGTGTTTTCATTCCACTTATTATCTGTTTTTTTGTCTGTAACATTTTAGTATAAGTTTCAATTCATTTATATAATTTACTGAACTAGTAGAAATATATTTCACTTTTGGCATTTTTAAGTGCACCTGAATAAAAAGAATAAATTATATTCTTTTAAGGGATAGGTGAGACTTCTATAAAGCTGTTTAGTTCAAATTTGTCGTATAAGGTAGATGGCACTAGAGCTGTGTTATGTCAATGACAGTTTTCAAATGAAAAACATTACCTTAAGCCTTGAGCATACCATCTGGAATTGCAATAAGTAGAACACCGAAGAAGGAATGTTAGAGAAGAAGCTTAAAATTAAAAAGTTGATGTATAAACACCATAGAAATGAATTTATGTAGTGGTTTTAATTGCTTACAAATAACAATGTGGTGATTACTTCCCTAACCAGAAAGGAGGTTGCCCTGAATTTGTGGATTTCCTAGCAAATGCATTTATAATAGTGATGATATTTATAAGAAAGAAAAAATCATAATACATTATTACTTACTGATATTGACCAGCATAATCGCAATTTTTCTGTTGTGAAAAGTTAAGATTCTCAAGGTTAATTTTATAGTATTTGTTTCCTGTAGAAATCATATGCTGAATGGTCCCATAATAATAGCTCAGAGTTATTGTTATCAGAACTTTTATGCATTGTCTTATTAATTGCATTCAGCTTGTATCATTCTAAGTTTGCAATTAAAATGCCCAAGACTCAGAAATCTTCAATAATCTGCTCAAAACCATAGAGCTTGTTAGAAGACCTTGGAATATAACTCAGGATCTTGGAGCTTCTTTTACTAATTGTAAAAACACTATCTGTCTTCTTTTACACCACCACACCCTCAGTATTATGCAGACTCAATTCATATAAAGATAGATTTTTCAAATCTAATTTTGAAAACTGGACATTTTTTTTCTTAAGAATGAGCACCTTAAATGAGGGTAGCAACTTGAAAGTAAACTATTACTTATAAGACTTTCCCACAGAAGAATTGTAAAATAAAGATATTGTGTGCATTGTATATGTGTGTATAAGATATATATCTGTATAAATTCACATTTTAAGATAATTTCTGATTTGTTTTGAGGTAGGGTCTCACTCTGTCAGCAAGGCTGGAGTACAGTGCCATGATCATGGCTCATTGTAGCCTCAACCTCCTGGGATCAAGCGATCCTCCTACCTCAGCCTCCAGAGTAGCTGAGACTGCAGGCATGGGCCACCACACCTGGCTAAATTTTTGTAGTTTTTGTAGAGACAGGGTTTCACCATGTTGTCTAGGCTGGTCTTGAACTCCTGAGCTCAAGCCATTCTTCTACCTCAGCCTCCCAACGTGTTCACAGGTGTGAAGCCATCATGCCTAGCAATTTCTGAATTTTTAAATACTACCAAAACAATACAATAAAATCAAGACAGAAAAAGATATTACAGCTTATGTATGAGATGGTCATTTGATCATGTAACTGGAAGGGTGAAGTATATAAACAAAGACTATGAATGTACAATGAGGACAACAACAAAAACCTGAAAATACAAAATAAGATAGTAGTAGTTAGCTGAATATTAGAATGGGATGCAACACTTTGCCTGCTGAGAATTATAAAAGCATTCCTCTGAAACTTTGGCAATATTGTATTTATCCAACGTCAATAACTTTTCATTAGCTCTTCAATTGGAATGTAAATTTCTGTTAAGACTTTTAACTAGATAATTTTAAAAAGCAACACTATTGAATTATATAACTTAAAGGAATAGTTTCCATTTTCCCCTAATTGGGATATATGAATTGACCCTTTATTTGCACCCTTTCCCCACATCCACACAAATTATGAACTATAGACTTCATAGTTTGCTGAGTAGTTGAGAACAAGCTACATGGTTAGAAGAGTTATCTATCTACCCACAGTCTTCTGGGCTTGCAAAAATCTTTGCTTTTTCCTAATTGGATATTTTATAATTTTTTCTATGCTAACTGCAGTAAAAGAACATAGGATTTTAGGTAAGAAATCAAGTATATATAAAATAAATTGATATGTCATCAAATATATTTATTTGATTTCTTTCTTACCTAAAATCCTGTTATTTTATAAATGTAATTTATATATTTATATATATAAATATATAAATATATAAATTACATTTAGCAGATAACTAATAATTTTCTTATTTTATAAATGAGAACACCCAGCACAAAAAGCTGTAATTTACTCAAGAACTCATGGGAGACTGGGAGTGCAGACACCTCATTTTACTAATTTCCTTTCTTTGGGTATATACCTACCAGTGGGATTGCTGGATCATATGGTAGCAATATTTTTAGTTTTTTGAGGACTCTCCAAACTGTTCTCCATGGTGATTGTACTAATTTACATTGTCACCAACAGTGAACAAAGATTCCCTTTTCTACACATCTTTGCTAGGATTTGTTATTCTCTGTCTTTTGAATAAAGACCATTTTAACTGAGGTGAGGTGATAACTCATTGTAGTTTTGATTTGCATTTCTCTAGCGACCAATGATGTTGAGTACCTTTCAGACACCTGTTTGGCATTTGTATATCTTGTTTAGAGAAATGTCTATTCATCTCTTTAGTTCATTTTTTATTGGATTATTTAATTTAATTGGATTATTGGATTTTTTTCCTATAGAGTTGTTTGAGCTCCTTATATATTTTGGTTATTAATTCCTTGTCAGATGAACAGTTCACAAATATTTTTCCCCTTCTGTGGGTTGTCGCTTCACTTTGTTGATTGTTTACTTTGCTATACAGCTTTTTAACTTGATGCAATCCCATTTTGCTTTAGTTGCCTGTGACTGTAGGATGTCACTCAAAAAATCTTTGCCCAGTCCAGTGTCCTGGAGAGTTTCCACAATGTTTTCTTGTAATACTTTCATAGATTGAGGTCTGAGATTTAAATCTTCAATGCAATTTGATTTGATTTTTTGTAAACAAAAAATCAGAGAGATAGAAACATTTTTCTATCTCTCTGCACATAGATATCCAATTTTCTGCACATAGATATCCAATTTTCCCAGCTCTATTTCTTAAAGAGGATGCCTCTTCTACAGTGTATATTCTTGACAACTTTGTCAAAAGTGAGTTTACTGTAGAAGTATGGATTTGTATCTGAGTTCTCTATTCTGTTTGCTTGATCTGTGTGTCTGTTTTTATGCCATGATGCCAATGGTATTTTGCTTACTATTGTTCTGTAGTATAATTTGAAGTCAGGTGATGTTTCATTCTTTTTGTTCATGTTAACTTTGGCTCTTCTGGGTCTTTTGTGGTTCCATATAAATTTTAGGATTGCTTTTTTGATTTCTGTGAAGAATGTTGTTGGTGTTTTGATAGAGATTGCATTGAATATATAGATTGTTTTGGGCAGTATGGACATTTTAACAATATCGATTCTTTTAATCCATGAATACAAAATATTTTTTCATTTTTTTAGAAAAAAATTTGTGTCCTGTTCAATTTATTTCGTCAATTTTTAATAGTTTTTATTGTAGAGATATTTTACTTCTTGTGTTGTTAATTTCTAGGTATTTAATTTTATTTCTTGCTATTCTTAATAAGATTACTTTCTTGATTTTTTTTTGATATTGGTTATTTTTGGTATACAGAAATGATAATGATATCTGTTTACTGATTTTGTGTCCTGTAACTATAGTGAATATACTCCCAGTACTATATACTTCCAGTACTATATACTTGCAGTACTATATACTTCCAGTACTATGCTGAATAACAGTGGTGAAAGTGGGCATCCTTTTCATGTTACAGATCTTAGAGAAAAGGTGTTCAATTTTTCCCCATTCTGTGTCATATTAGCTATGGGTCTGGTATATATGGTTTTTATTATGTTGAGGTATATTCCTTCTATACACAGTTTTTTGAGTGTTTTTATTGTGAAGGGATGTTAAATTTTGTCAAATGCTATTTTAGTATCAACTGAAATGATCACATGGTTTTTGTCTTTTATTCTGTTCATGTACTGTATCATATTGATCTGTGTGTGTTGAACCATCCTTGCATTCCTGGGATAAATGATCATTTTAACGTGCTATTGAATTAAGTTTGTTAGTATTTTATTATTTTTGCATCAATATTTATCACAGATACTGGCCTGTAGTTTTCTTTTTTTTAATGTGTCTTTGTATGGTTTTGTTATCAGGGTAATGCTTGCCTCATTTTTGAAGAGGATTGCTGTTAGTTCCTCTTCAAAAGTTTGCTAAAATTCAGCAGCGAAGCCTCAGGTTTCAGGTTTTCTCTTGGTTCTTGGTGGGTTACGTTTTACTATGGCTTTTTTTTGGCTTTTTTTTTTTGAGATGGAGTCCTGCTCTGCCACCCACACTGGAGTGCAGTGGTGCGATCTCAGCTCACTGCAAGCTCTGCCTCCGGGGTTCACACCATTCTCCTACCTCAGCCTCCCAAGTAGCTGGGACTATAGGCACCCGCCACCATGCCTGGCTAATTTTTTGTATTTTTAGTAGGGATGGGGTTTCACCATCTTAGCCAGGATGGTCTCAATCTCCTGATCTTTTGATCCATCCACCTCGGCCTCCCAAAGTGCTGCAATTACAGTCATGAGCCACCACGCAAGGCCTACTATGGCTTTTATCTATCCATTTCTATACACCTAGAATTTGTGCCTAGGAGTTAATCAATTTCTTCTAGATTTTTCAAGCTAGAAGAAATTAAGGGCATATAGTTGCTCATACTAGCCTCTAATGGTCTTTTTAATTTCAGTGATATTGATTGTTATGTTTTCTTTTTCATCTCTGAAAATTTATTTGTGTCTTCTCTCTTTTTTCCTAGTTAATCTGGCTAAAAGACTGACAATATTGTTTATCTTTCAAACAAACAACTTGTTTCATTGATCTTTTGTATTGTTTCCTTTATTTCAATTTCATTTATTTCTGCTGTGATCTTTATTATTACTTTTTTTCTACTTACTTTGAGTTTGGTTTGCTCTTGTATCTAGCTCTTTATGATGTATTGTTAGGTTGTTTATCTGAAGTTTTCCTTCTATTTTGATGTAGGCATTTATAGTCATAAATTTGCCTCTTAGTACTGTTTTCTCTGTATCTCATAGGTGTTGGTATGTTGTTTCCCTTATCATTTGTTTCAAGAAATGTTTCAATTTTCTTCTTAATTTTTTCATTGATCCATTTGTCATTCAGAAGTATATTGTTTAATTTCCATATGTTTGTATAATTTCCAAAATTCCTCTTGTTGATTTTTAGTTGTATTCCTTTATGGTCAGAGAAGATGCTTGACATTATTTCAAATTTTTTGAATATTTTAAAACTTGCTTTATGCAGTAACATATAGTTTATCTTTGAGAATGATCCATGTGCTGAGTAGAAAAGTGTGTATTCTGAAGTTGTTGAATGAACTGTTCTGGAAATAACTATTAGGTCCATTTGGTCTATAGTACAGATTAAGTCTGAGGCTCATTTATTGAATTTCTGTCTGAATGATCTGTCCATTGCTGTCCACTGATGTTGGAAGTCTCCATCTAATATTGTATTGAAGTCTATCTCTCTCTCTAGCTTTAATAATATTTGCTTTATATGTCTGGGTACTCCAGTGTTGGGTACAGATATATTTACAATTGTTATGGCTAGTTGCTGAATTGACTCCTTTATTATTACATAATAACTATTTTTGTCTCTTTTCATAGTTTTTGTCTCGAAATCTATTTTGTCTGCCATAAGTATAGCTTATCCTGCTCTTTTTTGGTTTCTGTTGGTATGGAATATCTTTTTCCATCCCTTTAAAATATGTTTTTAAAAAATAGATACAAGGGAAAAACTTGTTTTATGGTAAAGGTAATAAATATAAATTTTTAAATAAAAACTACCAGTACATTCTCCAAGATGAAATAGTCAGCAGGCCTTGATAAATGAGGAACTGGAAATTAGAATTTATAGCTGGAGGCATGGAATGAGAAAACATCTACAGAGAGGTAACAGTTCAAGTCCTGAGAAAAGGGTGAGATTTTCCCAAGTGACAGAGAAGAAGAAAAGGCGAAAGAAAGTCAAAGGGAGGGTAAGCAAAGGAAAGGAAGACAACAGCACTTACAGAATGCCTCTGTATAGGATGAGAGAAGAATAGAAAGAGCATACAGGAAAAATCTTTGCAAGCAGGGATCAAATATGGGGTCATTTCAACAATGGCAAGGGGCAGAAAACTTTAAATGAAGAGAGACTAGTAGGCTAAGTGAAGAAGTTTGAAAAAAATTAAGACTGACCACAGGATCTAAGGACTAGGAAAATATTACAACCTTCACAAAAACAGTTTGGGAGAATGGTGAAAGTTTAAAAAAAGAAAAAGCAACAACATATCAGCTGTGGATGAAAGATAAAAAAGTAATACAAAGTATTGGACCATCTTTTTCATAAGTTTCATAATGACGGGAAGAAAGCAATTAGAACAGTATCTAGAAAATGCAGTTAGATTATGGAAAACATTTTTAGAAGAAGTCATATATTTTTATAGATATAAATACAAAATTATAATTATAAGAAATTATGAGGACAATAACTGATGGGTGAACATCTAGCAGAACTTCGAAATAAACTTTTTCCCAGACCACCACAAACTGGGCAGCCTAGGATTGCTCTCTTACTCTCCATCTTGGAATTCTTGAATAATTGAAGATGTAATCTGATTACACAAAGTGAGGATGAAACTTTGAAACTTTGATTTTCGAACTACAGCTGAAATTGAAGCAAGAATTGAAATCATACAGGAAGGATATGACCAGATGACTAATATTTATCATCCATTAAACATTTTTATTTAAAAAACTATATATGAATTTCTGATTAATTTTCATATGAACTTTTAAGAAAATTTAAGACAAAAAATATAATTTCTCTAATGTTGGGTGATTTTACTGTGTTTGTTTGTTTGAATGGAGTTTTGCTCTTGTTGCCCAAGCAGGAGTGCAATGGCACAATCTTCGCTCACTGCAACCTCCACCTCCCGGGTTCAAGCGATTCTCCTGCCTCACCCTCCCCAGTAGCTGGGATTACAGGCACCCGCCACCATGCCCGGCTAATTTTTTGTATTTTTGGTAGAGACAGGGTTTCACCATGTTGGCCAGGCTGGCCTCAAGCTCTAGGCCTCAAGTGATCCACCCACCTCGGCCTCCCAAAGTGCTGGGATTTCAGGCGTGAGCCACCGCACCTGGCCTATTTTACTGTTTTTAAAATGCTCTCTGAAGCAGCAAGCAAATGGTTGAGGAAAAGACTGTAGCACATACTGCCAACAGCCACCCTCACACCCTGAAATAAACTTCAGAACATCACATTGAAATCCTCACATAGACGTTTTTACTAAATTTATAAGAAATGGCGTTTGTCTGAGGTTAATTACCTCAGCCATTACTATGGGCCATAATCTTATTCAGCAAATCATTAATAACAAGAAATTGTCTTGGAGAGCAATCGTTATTGTGTGGACATTGAAAATTCATTCTGAAGTTGATTATCTTTGGTAATTTTAAAAGCGTGAGAAGCAAACATAGTGAAGGTTATGGAACATCTTTGACAGTCAGGCAGTATCTAATCCTGACCCACAAGCAAATATACTGCACAGCCACAATTCCTCTAATACAACAGCTTACTGATTTTAGTTTTAAAACAGCAGAGGAAAGCTGAATGCCAGACAATGAGGAGGGCACTGGCTTTGAGGGGGCTGATCCTGTGTGAAATAAGCACAGCTAGAAGAGTGAATTTAAGAGACAAAAATGAATTTTGTATTTTGGTTCTGATTTTAGACAGATTGAAACATGTACTAGGTCACTGTTCAATTCAGTTAAAGCTCTACATTTGAGCACCAATAAAGTACATGTAAAAATGTGATCCTTGAGCACGCTTGGTAGCAGAAAATATAAAATTTTATTTTCTGGATAGTAAGAAGAGAAAGAGAAAATTTTGTATTACCTGATGTGTCGAAAAGCCTGTGAGCAGTTATCTTCAAAACACTGCATAAAAAAGTATTTTTGAAGATTTTATTACCATCTGAGTGATTAGCTATTACTTTTAAAAGTAATAATAATGCTTTACAGTGTATATTGTTGAGGCTTTCCACTGTAAATTTACATAATTTATCCCCTTTGAATCCTTGCCAGAGACTTATAAATTAATGATAAACAAATTGTTTAGTCTTATGAGATCCAAAATATTTTGACATATAAGCACAAAGATTTCCTAATCTAAAGCAACTAAATTATCAGATATGGTATTTGTAGAGGCTGACTTCACTTAACTAAACAGAGGAAAGTAATTGGAATGTTCTACTTACATGTACTATGTTAAATAATCAGGTAGAAAGCTGAGAGCAAATACCCATTTTTAGGGCTTGAATTACTTAGCATAATAAACTAAATGGTGGACAAAAGAGAAAATCTTCTTCAAGTTTAATTAGACACTGCAGGTTACTTTTTATGCACAAAGTACCATTTGGCACCTGACGATGTGTATAGAAATTAGTAAAATGTTGTCAGCTGCCCAATAAGAGCTCATATACATGCTGGAGACACATGCATACATCACGAAAGGCAGTAAAGAGTATGGTTAATAGAGCAAGCTCTGAAGTAAAATTACATGGGTTCAGACGCTGGCACAAAACAGGTTCATGTTACTTACATGAATGAATTGATTAAATTGTTAGAACTGGAGGACAGGTGCGCAACAGTTACTGGTTAATGCTTAGATGCATAGTAAATATATATATATATATATAATTTGGTATAAAATTTGACTTATGGTTTTATCTGAAAAATCTTTAGTCTACCTCTTTTAACCAATAGATGTTTTTTTCTGTTATCTTATACAAGACCAAAGAGTTCAATTTCCTCTTGTTTCTCACTTATCTTTCTTTTACACTTTTGATCCCTGAGAGATGAGGAAAGATAATGAAACTGAGACCAAAAGTGACTTTGTGTTTTAGCATACTGTGCAAAATGGTATGGGAAAGAGAAGAGAAAGAAATAAGTTTAAATTTAAAAAGATGAAAATCATCCTGGAATCTAGAGAGAACACTTTAACGTGGACTCTGTTATCACACTCTGAAAATGATGAAAGTCTACAGACTACAGGGTCAGACTGAAACTAGGAAGATCTGAGTGAATAAATTGTTACTTATGAACAACATAAAGAGAGTTATTTGCAGAAGAGATTTTCATTTCTGTCTGTAAATTACATCTTAGAAGTGCAGGAACATGTTCCATCTTATGTTAGTAAGTCTTTTTCTTTCCATTAATACCATTATTCTGTTAAATACTTTTTGTTTCCTTCCATTCGTTGTCTACCAAATTAGGTACAAATATCATCTGCTAGAATGTGGTCTTTTTCAGTTCACACAAATGGCGTGCAAATATTTTTTTGTCTTTTTTTTAATCCAAAAATTTACCCTGGTCCCTGTGTATAATCAACAAATATATTTTATCTCATCTGAACAGAGATCATTTACCACCTTGAAATGTCAACAGAATATATTATGTTCCAGAAAACAGGGAAAGGAGAGGTGAACTCTTCAGTATCAGTAATCAGATCATATACACACCTGGCAGACGGTCAGAAGCTTCAGGTAAATACCCTTCAAGGAAGAGAGAGGAGATAAACTACCTTTACTGAGCACAGACCTTGTGTCTGCCATTACACTAAGTAACTTACCAGATAGGTAAAAACTGATTCCACATCAAAGTGATAAAAGGCCATATCTTTCTGTGTCACTTAGCTTATTTCACTTAGCATAATGTACTGTACCAGGATGATTTCTACAATGAATTTTTCCTGATATTCATTTGAGAACTATTTTTGAAGGAAATGACATGAATTCTCTATGGGAAATAATAGGAGAATTTGTGAAAAAATATTTATTTAATTCCAATTTTACTTCTAAGAAACCAGAGGTAAACCAGAAGGTACTTGATTTGCTCAATATCTCACACTCTGCAAGTAACAAAACCTAATAATTGAAATTAAAATTAAAGTAATAATAATGATAATGGTGTTAGTAGTTGCAGGAATATCTGTAATTTATGAAGTTCTTGCAGTGAAACAAGAATGTGCCACCACTTTCCGTGTACTATCTATTTAATTATTATATTCTCTAGACAATAGGAGGAGACAATGGTTCAAGTAAATTAAGGCATTAGGTATGTAAACACGGATTTACTTTTATTATTGGAGCTGATGACTGCTGACAAAGACTTCTATACCAGCCAATCACATTGCACTTTTCTTCAAAAATAGTTCTCAAATTAATATCAGGAAAAATTCATTGTTGGAATCATCCTGGTACAGTGCTACGTCAAATAAGCCAGGGGACACAGAAAGATATTGCATTATATTACTTTTATTTGGAATCTTAAAAAGATCAAACTCATAGAAACAGAGACTAGAATGGTGATTGCCAGGTAATGGGGGTGGAGGAATAGGGAGATAGTTAAAGGGTGCAAACCTTTGGTTATAATATGGATAAATTCTAGAGATTTAATGTAACTGTGGTAACAATAATGGATAAATTCTAGAGATTTAATGGTAACTGTGGTTATCAATAATATTAACTTAAAATATGCTAAGAGAGTACATCTTAGTATTTCTCTCTCTCACACACACACACACACACACAGAAAAAAACAGTAAAAAATTAAATTTTTAACAGATTTGTAGGTAATGCTGCTGTGGTGGTTTGAGGACTTCATTTTGAGAACAATTGATTTAGACAATGGTATAATAATTTTCTTCACTCTAATTTGCATATAAATGTAATTTCTGGAGGAGTCATGCACCTGGCCACTTCTAAGAACTCTGTCTTGCATTGACTCAACTCTTATTGTGTGCATGTGTGTAATGCAGATAAAAAGGTTGAAATCTAAGAGATTCAAGGCTCGAGAAAGAAAAGAAAGAAAGAAAAGGGGCTTTGAAGGCACACAGAGATTAGTTAAAAGCTGAGGCATGCCCATTCCTAAATTTTTAATTCCAGGCAAATTATTTAAATTTTCACTATTCATTCTGTATTTCTGCAAATCTAGGTAATAATCTCTAATTTTCAGGGTCATCATGAAGATTAAAGATTAAATAAAAAATATGCAATTTATTCTGATATATAATCTGTGATGATCCAGACAATATTCAGCAGCCGCTAGTATCACAGCCTGAAAGAGCAAAGTCATTCACCCTTCTAGTTCCCTGTTTGGTGAAAGAAAGAGTAAGTAAAAAGTACTAAGTATATTTCATTTTAAAGCAGTCTATTAATTCTTAATTGAAGCCAAATGTACACGAGTTTACAGATAGTACAGAGTAGAAATAAATAAATGTGGAGAATTAAAATTTTTTAATTATATTTAATTATTTTAAAACCTCAACAGTTAATACAATACAAAAACAAGTCACATACTGGAAGAAAATATTTCCAAAACACATATGTGACAAAGGACTTGAATCCAAAATATACAAAGAACTCTTAAAACTCAATAATAAGAAAAGAACAACCCAGTTAAAAGGTGGGCAAACATCTGAACAAACACCTCACCAAAGAAAATATATAGATAGAAATAAACATGAAAAAATGTCAGCGTCATATGTCATTAAGTATTTGCAAGTTAAAACAATGAGATACCATTACACACCTATTAGAATGGCTAAAACTCCAAACACTGATTATACCAAGTGTTAATGACAATGTAGAGCAACAGAGACTCTCATTCATTGCTGGTGGAAATGCAAAATCCTATGGATAACTTGGGAAGACAATCTGGCAGTTTCTTACAAAGCTAAACATAATCTTACCAGATGATCTAGCACTTGTTCTCTTAGGTATTTACCCAAATAAACTAAAAGTATAAATCCACACAAAAACCTTCACTTCGATGTTTAGAGTAGCTTTATTCTTGATTGCCAAAAATTGGAAGCAAGCAACATATCCTTCAACAGGAGAATGAATAAACAAATTGAAGTATATTGATACAATGGAATATTATTTCAAGATAAAAACAAAATGAGCTGTCAAACCAAAAAATACATGGGGGAAATCCTAAATGGGTATTTGTTAAGTTAAAGTGTTAATTGTGAAAATGATACACACTGTGTAATTCCGCTATAAGACATTCCAGAATTCCAGAAAAGGTAAATGTACAGAGACAGTAAAAATATCAGTGGAAAAATGTCAGTTGTTACCAGGGATTGGGAGGAGAGAGGAAAGGATGAGTAGATGTGGGGAAAAGGGATGTTTAACTCAGTACAAGTATTCTGCATACTGTGATGATGAATACATAATATTGGTCACTTGTCAAAACCCATAGAATTATACAGCACAGAAAGTGAATGTTTATGTAAACTATAGACTTTAGTAAAAAATATTACACCAATACTGCTTCATCTATTGTAATAAATGTACCACACTAATGCAAAGTGTTGGTAATAGGAAAAACTGGGTAGGAGATTATATGTAAACTCTGTACTTTATGCTCAGTTATTTTTGTAAACCTAAAAATGCCCCCAAAGTACAGTCTAATAATTAAAATGCAACCCACAAAAATAAAATAATGGTCTTTTAAATCTAGGTAAAACAATTTAGGACACTCTATATATTATATTCCTCTCTTAGATATTCAAAATTGCATTTGTATATTAAAAGTTGAGAGGATCTGAGTAAAGAAATATGTTTAAGGCTGGATGCAGTGGTTCACACCTGTAATCCCAGCACTTCATGAGGCTTGAAGCAGGAGATCACTGGAGCCCACGAGTTTGAGAGCAGACTGGGCGACATGGTGAAACCCCACTGCTATAAAAAAATAAAAAATAAAATTACCCAGGTCTGGTGGCCCATATGTGTAGTCCCAGCTGCTCGGCGAGCTGAAGTGGGAGGATCGCTTGAGCCCAGAAGGTGGAGACTGCAGTAATTCTGTGCACTCCAGCCTGGGTGACAGAGCGAGACTCTGCCTCAAAAAAAAAAAAAAAAAAAAGAAAAGAAAAAAGAAAGAAATATGTTTAACTATTTCTAACCCCATGTTTTCCAAATGTTTTTGGTTACTGACTGAACCCCTTTATCCCCTAATAATCTCTATTAACATTCTGTGGGACACATTTTAGGGACTGTTGCACTGGACATTTCAAGTTTCCCTTAAGCTACCTTCCAAAATTCTTTGGACTGCTGGTATGATTATTTTTCCTTTACTTAAGCATATATTTAAATATAAGCAAATATACGTATATTAGCTTATATTTAAATATAAGCATATATACTTATATATATTTAAGCATATATTAAGTATATATACTTATATATATTTAAGCATATATTAAGTATATATACTTAATATATTTAAGCATATATATAAGTATATATACTTATATTTAATATATGATTAAATATAAGCAAATATATGTGTATTTGCTTATATTTAAGTATATACTTAAGTAAAGGAATCATATCAGCAGTCTCATTACACAGCACTCTGCTCAAAACCCTATGGTTGTCTTCTGTCACCATTTCTCTTTGAAAAATCAGACTAAAATCAGTGTTGACCTTCATACTGATGAATGCAAAGGTCACTCCTCAATTCTAATCGGCACTGTATTAGCCACGGTTCTCTAAAGGGACAGAACTTACAGGATATATGTACATATGAATGGGAGTTTATTAGAAGAATTGACTCACGTGATCCGATCACAAGGTGAAGTGGGACTGTGTGGGCACAGGCCATCTGCAAGCTGAGGAGCAAGGAAGCTAGTCCGAGTCCCAAAACCTCAAAAGTAGGGAAGCCAACAGTGCAGCCTTCAGTCTCCGGACAAAGGCCCCAGAACCCCTGGCAAATCACTGGTGTAAGTCCAAGAGTCCAAAAGCTGAAGAACTTGGAGTCTGATGTTCGAGGGCAGGAAGCATCCAGCATGAGAGAAAGCTGAAGGCTGGAAGAATCAGCCAGTCTGCTCTTTCCAGCTTCTGCCTGCTTTATGCTAGCTATGCTGGCAGCTGATTAGATGGTGCCCACCTAGATTGAGGGTGGGTCGGCCTCTCCCAGTCCACTGACTCAAATATTAAACGGGTTCCTACATAGGGTCAGTCCACTAATATGTGCATCCTACAGTTTTTCTGCTGCACATCTTAGGCAAAATGATTATTTTGTGATTATTTGACTAATGTCTATTTTCACTGCCACACTAGAATCCATTTGGCAAAGGTTTATATACCATTCTATGATTTGCTTACCCTGCTTAAAGCAGAACGCCTGGCTCAGTTTTCAGCAAATACTTGTTGAATTAATTAATGAAATTCTATCTCATAAATTCAGTATATATAGGTGTACAAATCACATTAGCTTGAGGAAAAAGGTTGATTCCATGAGGATCCAACATAGTGTAGGCAAACAGCAGAAAATAATTAGTAGCTATCTTCTCAGGCTGGAAAGAGCAGGCCAAGAAAGCAAAAATTAGAAAAAACATTAGAATCCAATTAGAAAAATCACAGATGATTTAAAAAAAAAAGGCAAAAACAGGCTTTATTCCTTCTTTGCATACAACTCTGGTAGTGTAAGGTAATAGCTGATAATACATTGAGGACTACAGTGTTAACACCGGGATGGGAATAATAGTACCTAGCATGAAAGGCTAGATAAGGCCATTGCAAAATTACATAAATAAGTACAAGTAAAGCAGTTAGAAGAATCCCTGGCAAATAATCAGCTCAGTATAAGTAATAGCAGTTTTAGAAGGTTCAGCTGACAGTAGGTAGTCCCACTAATTTCATTTTATTATATCTTCAGAAAGTTGACGTTTACTTACTGAAAAAGAAAAAAAATGGGAGGAGATGATAATATGGAAAAGCCATTTGTATTTGTCAGGGTTCTCTGGAGAGAAAGAATTACATATATATATATGTATATATATATGATTGAGTACAAAAAAACTACCCATCAGTTACTACGTATCAGCTATACATGTACCTGTACATGTATATGTATATGTACATTTATATGTATATGTATATGTACATGTACATGTATATGTATATCTGTTCATATTTTTCAGATAAGGAAACTGAAGATCAATCAAGAAATTAATTATTTTATTCCAGTTCAGGAAAGCAGTGAGTGGAGGAGCGGAGATTTAACTCAAGAGTAGTTGGCAATGTTCTTCCAGCTATTTCCATTATACCATACTATTTTCCTTATAATTTATCAGCTTCCCAAAGGCATAGATTCCTTAAAATTTAAAGATATTATATTCCAATCAACATTTTCAAAAATTTTCATCTTTACTCACTTTTTTCTTTCACAAAATATGGCATGTGTTTCAGCTCCAGAGGTCAGGTTTCTACTTCCAAAGATGTGAGACCTCCTTTTCCGAGTTCTCTGTGTTCCTGCAAGTGTTGTTTTCTAGGACCATGTGCTCAGCCATACATAAAGCAATGATTATTCAGAAAGTTTGCAGATTTGAAAATTATTGAATGACTCTGGGATTTCTGTTTTCTAAGTAAGAAAATTGCCATTGTGTTGTTTATACTTAATTCAAAGGCAGCTTATCTGCATTTTTATTAAGGAAATAAATTAACTATTTTTGGGAAAAAAAGAGGCAAGAATTATGATGTCTCTTAGCATTTAATATAATCTGAGAACTTTTTGTTTTTAGATTAAAAACAAAGACCTTGAAACCAGTCTATCTGGATTCACATCCCAGCTCTGTCCCTGTCTAGCCAAGTGACACCAGGCACTTAATATGTATGTCCCTGGCACATAGTAAGCTTTCAATAAATATTAGCAGCTTTTACTGTTATTTTTATGTTTCTCAAAGGTCAAATTTGTTCTGACATTGTGGCCTTCTTAAAAAGAGAAAGACTCTGAATGCTGAAGCAAAACCAGAAGCTACCACACAATACCAGGTATTATACAATTTAAAAGCAACAGGTTAAAAGAGGCAAATCCGTGTAAAATGGTATTTAACTTTGGTGCATGTAGCCCTCTTTATTTTCCCAGTCCCTTTACATACTTCCGGGCAGAGACCTTGGTGGAGGGGTGGAGTGGGGCACTGGTTTCAGCGGGGATTGACAATTAGAACAGCTTATTAAACTAAGCAAGGACCTGGGTTGTTTGAGTGGATAATGGAAACTGGAGGGTGACATGCAAAATTGCCTATTACACACTGGAGGTGAAGGACAATTTCATATTTCATGGAAATAAAGTCAGGGCCGGGAGCGGTGGCTCATACCTCTAATCCCAGCACTCTGGGAGGCCAAGATGGGAGGATCACTTGAGCCCAGGAGCTCGAGATCAGCCTGGGCAACATAATGAGACCTCTTCTCTACTAAAAGTCAAAATATCAGCCAGATGTGGTGGTGCACACCTGTGGTCCCAGCTACTGGGGGCGCTGAGGTGGGAGGATCACTTGAGCCGGGAATTTGAGGCTGCAGTGAGCCATGATCTCGCCATCGCACTCAAGCCTGGGTGACAGAGCTAGACCCTGTCTCAAACAAACAAGCAAATAAACGAGAGGCTTTATTTCTCCTTTGAAAATAAAGAAAAATATTTTTCTTCCTTTTGTCTCTTTTCTCAGGACATTTTCAACGAATCGAAATCACATATATAATGACTTCATTGTTTAGTCTATGTTTTTAAGCTGCTTTGAGTTTTTAATCTATGGTTCTCTAATGTATAACTTACTTCAGATTTAGCAAAAAGATTAGAAATGTTGGGCTGAATTCTGATATCAGTGTTCACCTTTCAGTGATCATCTCACATTATACATTAAGTATATGATCGTTAAATTAATATCCCACTGGGATGAAAAAAAATCCTCCTCTGAAACCTGAACATATCATAAAAATTGGATCTACAATAGTAAAAAGTTTGTCAAACATTTAAAAACTCAATGTTCATTATTAATTGTCTGTTTTACTTGACTAGTGTGGATCCTAATGAAATAAATTGATGTAAAAGTGCGTCATATGCTCTTCAATAATTTTTGTAATTATTTAATATAATTAATGCATCATTAAAATGTGACTGATAACAATTTGATATAAATTGGCAGATATTATTAATTAACCTAGTATTCATTATACTTGCATTAATCATGTTATTGTAGATATAAAATATTCTTTTAGAGATATACATTAGTTATTCTGAATGAACTGCAGCACTTTAATAGCTCCATTCTATAAAAGTACATAATTAATAGTTTTTCTTCTCTTGGAATATATGTGCACATCAATGAATGGACATAAATTTTTTATTACATTTGTATCTCTTTAAATAGTCTTAGAGTAGAACTAATGTCATTAGCATTCATTAACTTGCACTGGGTTCTTTATAGTGGTCTTGCTGAGAATGAACTTTGGTTCACACATTTTAGATAGAGTCTGTTCATCTTTTATTGAAAGATTATGATTCCTTCCTAAATTGCTATAGGCTTTTCATTATGATTGCAAATAAGCTCAAAGCCATGCTTAAAATGTATTACATGCATGTGGCTTAAATATTTGTATTTTCGTTGTTCATTTTTTTGATAATTGTAATTTAAAATGATTTTTTACATGTCTATAAGTTGGCAGCTAAACCACCACATAATTTCAACTCTATATATCTATACATTTTTATCTCAAATATTTTTGCATCAAAAACACAGCCACAGCTTACATTACATATTTAAATATTATGGCTGGGAGCGGTGGCTCATGCCTGCAATCCTAGCACTTTGGGAGGCCAAGGAGGGCAGATTGCCTGAGCTCAGGAGTTCAAGACCAGCATGGGTGACAGGGTGAAACCTCGTCTCTACTAAATACAAAAAATTAGCTGGGCATGGCGACGTGTGCCTGTAGTCCCAGCTATGGGCTGAGGCAGGAGAATTGCTTGAATCCGGGAGGCGGAGGTTGCAGTGAGCCAAGATCGTGCCATTGCACTCCAGCCTGGGCAACAGAGGGAGACTCCATCTCCAAAACTAACTAACTAACTAACTAACTAAATAAATAAATAAATAAATAAAATTAAACCAAAATACGTGAGTATATTTTTACATTTAATATATAGTTACATGGCAGATTAGTTTTCTGGGGCTGCTGTAACAAAGAACCACAAATTCGGTGACTTAAAATAACAAATTTACTGGCTCAGAGATGTGGGGACTAGAAATTTGAAATCAAGTTGTCGGTAAGGTTATTCCTTAAGAGAGCTTTGAGGTTCAGCCTTATTCCTCTTTTTGCACAATCCTATGAGAAAAATAATTACTGTCATCTTCATTGTTAGGAGAAGGACATTGAAATATAGAGAAGTCAATAGCCTAACTAAGGTCTCGTAGCAAAATAAATGATAGAGTCAGGACTTGAACCCACAATTGGGCTCCAGAGTTCATGCTAGAAGGTCAAAGTATTAGGAGTAGGAAGAGATGTTAGAATCACATTTAAAGTATGATTATGAATGCTTGATGTTCTATCAATTTACATTTTTCAGATGGAAAAAGTAAATATTCTCATCTCAATAGGTCCAAAGGCATTGAGAATATAAATTTAGTTTTACATATATTATGTACATATTGTATATTTTATATAACATTTTATGCATATATAACATCATATATGTATGATATATGGTATACATACATAATACATAAAGAGACCTAAATTTGTATTCTCAATTTTGTATGATTATGTGTATATATAAACAACACAAATATTTATATTGATAAAGAACACATGGGGGAAAATGAAGTATACAAGTAAAGTATAGAAACTAAATTTTCTCAAACCAATCAACATGTATCCATCAAATAGAAATATAATATGTGTAGATGATCTTCCAAAAGCAATGCATTTTTATTTTTGTAATATATAGCAAAGTACTGAAGTTGTTACTTTAAAGCAATCAAATGGAGTGACTTGAGCTGATGTTCTAAAGCAATCTAATGTTTTTAAAAAAGAACCAATGGTCAAATATATTGTTTCCAAATCTTATGTATATACATTATTAAGATTAAAAAGAGTTCTCAATAAAGCCTATTAAAATACGTCAGTTGGGCCATGCACAATGGCTCACACTTGTAATCCCAGGGGTTTGAGAAGCAGAGACAGGAGGATCTCTTGAGGCCAGGAGTTTGAAACCAGCCTGGACAACATACTGAGACCCTGTCTCTACGAAAAAATAATAACCAAAAAAAGACTATATTAGTTCAATAAAGTTTTCAGGTTAAGGAATTTTTTTTTCTGGTAATTTGCTTGCTAGTACTTTTCCTATTACATCATTAACCCCTTATTAAAGTTTGATAGTCATTCCCACCAACTAACCCTATATAAACAAGAAATCAAATCAAAAGAAATTGAAAGAGTTTGCAATAATATTGATGAAAGAACTGTATTTCCCAATCTCCAAAATCTTAATATTTCTATCCTTAATACTTGTGATGCTCTTTTTCTTGTAAGCATATCTCTAATATTTTCATATTCATCTCATTAATCTATGTTCTTTCTTTTAACATACTCTATAAGCTATATTAATCTAAATTCTAATAAAAGCGGTTTTTAAAGCTATCCAGTGGTTTCAATACCAACAATGCGTTGAAACAAATTTTCTAAAAGACTCCTGAATAGAAAGTGTTTTAACATAGGAAGTCTTAAACACACACACACACACACACACACACACACACACAGATTGCCAAAAATGGACAGCATTTACTTCCTTACAAATGCCCTTTTATTTCTAAACAAAAACACTATTTGCCTTGTTCCTATAAACATGTCATCTCAACAGGTCCTGACAGGACAATAATCCACCCTCTCTTATATAGTGGAAAAAAATTATTGAACTCTAATTGAAAGAGGGGAAAAGTAGCATAGGTTATATACAAAAGCTCTCCAGCAATATTAATGTAGAAACTTGGTCAAATACTCAATAATATCAGAAACAAGAATAACCACTATTACCATTCCTGTGTTGCATAAGACAAGATAACATTGTTAATATACTAAGATAAAGCCCAAAAATATTAATAAAATGTAAAGATAAAATAAAAGGTCCTCATCATTTGCCTATGGTATGATTATATACATAGAAAATAGACACATTAACAAATTATTAACATTAAAAATGAAACTTATCAAACATAAAAATCAACTGCATTTCTGCACTGTATATAATCAGTCAAATACATAGCAGAAAATAAGATAGTATTTGCAGAAGTAACAAAATTATAAAGATCTAGTAGGAAGCATAAAGAACATAAAAAAATGGAATTCCACACTTTGGCTTTAAATGGAATAATTCAACATTTTAGTAACTGATATTTCCAAAATTGAATGATTTGTTCAAAAATTCAGTGCTGACAATCTAAATCTCTAAAGATGTTCTTCTAAAACTTGACAAATCCTATTTATAAATGTATTAGGTAAGGATACATTCTATAAGCAGTTAAATCTGCTACACATGGAAACTAGAACAGCTTTCCCGCTGCATGAGGACATTTTTAGATTATACTTCCTGTGATGATTAATATTGAGTGTCAGCTTGATGGGATTGAAGGATGCGAATTATCATTCCTGGGTGTGTCTGTGAGGGTGTTGCCAAAGGAGATTAACATTTGAGTCAGTGGACTTGGAGAGGCAGACCCACTCTCAATCTGGGTGGGCACAATCTAATCAGCTGCCAGCGTGGCTAGCATAAAGCAGGTAGAAGAAGTTGGAAAGAGCAGACTGGCTGAGTCTTCTGGCCTTCATCTTTCCCCGTGCTGGATGTTTCCTGACCTTGAACACCAGATTTCAAGTTCTTCGGTTTCTAATCTCTTGGACTTAACACCAGTGATTTTCCAGGGACTCTGGGGCCTTTGGCCACAGACTGAAGGCTGCACTGTTGGCTTTTCTAGTTTTATGGTTTTGGGTCTCAGACTGCCTTCCCTGTTCTTCAGCTTGCAGACGATCTATTGTGGAACTTCACCTCGTGATTGTGTGAGTCAATACTTCTCGATAAACTCCCCTTCATATATACATCTATCCTACTAGTTCTGTCCCCCTAGAGAACCCTGACTAATATACTTCCCCATATCCTGTTATTATATATAATCATGTGACTACGTGTAGCCAATAAAATGAGAACAAAAGAGACCTATGCCACTTTGGGTCTCTAGCAACTGATTGCCAGTCCATTTGTCACTGGCATTGTTCTCCCTTGCCATGGTGGTGTGGAAGCACCTGTTCAGGTTGACAGCATTATGAAATGACGGTATATCATCCATCATTGTCACTTCCAATTGGTAGAATGAAAGAGCCCCTATGAATTGAAGGGTGGGCATGCCTCATGCACAAAACTAAACTATTGTTTTTCTGGCACTGAAAGATCAGACAGTTGTTTGCTACCACAGTGTAACATTAACCTGCTTAACAAGTTGAGGGACTTTCTTCAAATTTTAGGAGATTTCTTTAAATTTGTGGGGAATTTCCTACAAGAGGCCTAGGCATACTATAAAACAATAAGGAACAATAAGACAAGGAAAATAAATTAATGGGAGAAAATAAAACCCTCAAAGAGAGTCCAAGGTACACATAGATACGTGATATATGGTAAAATTAGCACCAACAGTAAATGAGTAAGTGAGACACTATTTTAGTTGATGTCTCACTTAATTGAGAACATTAAAAATGAAGCCTGTCTCACACAATGACTAAAAGTGGATTTTAAGTGCGTTATAATATGAATGTGAAAGGTAAAACTATATATTGATTAGGAGAAAATATAGAGAAGAGGTACTTGCAGCTTGGTGGAGAGAAACCCTAGAAGAAAAATGCACATAACCCAAACTTATGATTTTGATTCCATCAACAAAGGATTTCACTTAAACAAAAGACATCCGAGAAAAGTTAGCAAAGGGATATAAGGTTGGGAAAAAATACTTAAAATATCTGAAGTTTCAAGGGATTAATTTTTAGGACAAAGAAGCAATTTTATATCAATTTGCAAAATACAGGAAACTGAAAGAAAAACATAGCAGCCTGTAAACAAGCAATTACATGGTTAGTAAATATATGATAAGATGTGCAAATTTATTTTTGATGAGACAACACACATTAAATAATCAATAAGAGATCTTTAGGTTGACAAAATATAGAAAGTTGGACCACGCCATATATTGGAAAAGAAATTAAGGAAAACAGCAAAACTTGTATCCTACTGATAGAAGTATAATGTGAAGATGATCTGCAGAAAATAGGATAGTATTTACAAAAATTAAATAATTTTATACCCAATGACACATCTATATCTGGAAGTGTAGTCAAGGGTCCCTGAGGAAACATGAATGGCAGTGTTTCCTCCATAATTATTTGGGGTTAAAGGAATTACAAGACCTTAGCATTCTGGGAACATACCACTGAGGAAAAGGATAAAAAAGTAGGCTAAAGAGATACTATGGATTATTACTAAGCGATTAAAAGCTGCAAACTCAATATGTGTCCAGTGGCATGATTAGATAATAAAAATCACTGCTCATTGAAAGAAACTAAAGGAAGTATTTTGCACAATATTATTATGCAAATTCATAAAGCATAAACACAAATAACACTGTATATTTTATAACAACACCTGAAGTTACAATGATGGCAGGAGTATTAAGATTGTGAAATAGGGATTAAAACTGAAAAAAAATTAAATGGCTTTATAAGACCCAACAATTACATGCCATAAATTACCTTGTGGAATGATAATTCCTAAAATCCATTAATGTTTTATATTTGAACAACTTCTCCATTTAATAATATAAATTTTCATACCAGAAGCAAAAACCTCGAACATTGGATATATTCGTGTACTTTAAACTTGAGTAGACACAGGCCCAAATTAGATCTAGCATTCGTAGATCAAGCATTGGTTGATGATTTTAAACTATCTTTGTATGTCAGCAAGTTACAAAACCAGGCGACTTGATCAATCTTATAATAGTATAAATCCAAAAGTCCTTGATAAGCAGTCTTCCAAAAGAAAACTTGAAAGTACTGTTTATAGGTCTGTGTCTAGTGAAGGTAGACATAGAATAAAATATACATTCACCAAATAAGAAGGGCCATTAGTGGTTCTAAGAGTCATGGTAGTGAGTAATGGACTTTCACATGAGCCCCACTTCAACCATTCTGTTTACCGGCACAAGGCTGTATTTTACCCAAACAACCTTACATAAGCAAACAATACAATCCAGAATAGTTGACTTCTTATTGTGCCAGTATTCACCATGTATTCCCTCCAATACTAATTCAATACTGTTTCCTCTCCATCCACTGGATTACTTAGAGATTAATCTATAGCTCTATATCATGACCAGTGGAAGACGCCAGATTTATGTAACAAAAATCTGTTTTCCGATAGCTTTAAAAATTCCTTGAGCTAGCTTGACACACATAATTTCCAAAATCAAAGCCACTCTAGCACAAATGATGTCAATCCTTGATGTCAATCCTTATACCTACCTCTGCTCTTTGCTGCAGAACCTTAGGTTATTTCCCAGTTTCTCTGCCTTATGTCAGTAAAATAAAAGTCCCACTGTGTAGCACAAAGGTTGTCTAAACTTCTCCTCCTGAGAGGCTTATATATCACAGCTGTTGTGTTAGTTTACATCATTCAAGAGGCAGGCACGAAGCTGGGAATAAATGTGTCAGAGAATTACTGGAGAATAAGAATTGTGTAGGGAAATGGGAAGGGAGTCAATGGAGGCTGAAGAGCTGTCTGACCACTAAGGTCCAGGTCTGAACACCAGGAAGGAAAGGGGAAATCACTGAAAGAAGGTCTTATAGAACTGCATTGCAATCTATTGATCAGACATTCCAAACCCCTATATAATGATGCTTGCAGACAGGAATGGCAAATCTATACCCAGAATAGGTATCCATTCTTGTGAGACTGAGACAAGGACCCCAAGATGAAAGGGACCCAATTGAGTCAATCTACTACAAAGTGGATGCCTGGTTTTCCCAAGGAATGGTGCTATATAAGAGGCCCAGCGCTGGTCTCCATGTAGATCAGTTGGACATTCAAAGTCAGCAGTATCTACATCAGCCTTGGTAAGTGGGAGTCCATGCCATTGAGTCCATGCATCGCTCCCATCCCTGCTAACATGGAAACTCCACTTGTGAATCCACAGCACTAATTTGAGGGCATCTTATAACAAAGGCTGGCAACACCCACTGGCCAAGTCATTTTGTCCACTTGGTTGCTCAGTACCTCTTCCATAGTAGACATTTTCTGGCAGGTGATAAACTATGACTGTATTAATTTCCTAATGCTCCTCTGAAAAATTACCATAAAATGAGTGACTTAAAACAAATTTACTCCCTTACACTTTGGGGGATCGTGAGAAGTCTAACATGAGTCTTAGAAAGCTCTTACAAAGTGTTTCCAGGGCTGGTTCCTACTGGAGGCTCTAAAGGAGAAGCAGTTTCCTTGCCTTTTCCAGCTTCTGGCTGCATTCCTTGGATTCCTAGCCCCATGGTCCTTTCCTCCACCTTCAAAGCCACCAACTTGGTATCTTCCAACATTTCTCTTTTTTCACATCCTATCACATTCTCCTCTTCTGTAATCAAATCTCTCTTTGCCCTCCTCCTATAAGGACACTTGTGGTTGCATTTAGGGCCCCCTGGATAATTAAGGATAATCTTCCTACATCAAAATCCTTAACTTAAATCTGTGAAAGTCACTTTTGTCATATAAAATAACATTCAGAGGTTCCAGGCTCTCAGAACATTGTTATATTTGGCAGCCATTATTCTGTCTTAACACCGTGGCACAAAATTCTTTCCACTTTGCGCGCATTACCATGTTCATTCACATGCCTCTACACCAGACCCCCAGACCTTTACATTCCAAACCCCTAGCAGGCAGCCAGGCCATTGGCCACTGCTCAGGAACCTGCATGCATTCTCATCTCAGGCCACTTTTCCGCCTCTACCAAAACAGCAAGCAAGTGCACTACTTTGCGTCTCCAACATGGAGAAAGTTTTTCTTCTCCATTGTATGTGAACACCGTACCTAAATGTGTCTGTAATACTGACCGTGTTCCGGTCAGTTTATAGCCATGAATCAAACTGACCCATATATAAACTGAGTTTCTTTTTTTTCTCTTCTTTGAGCTGGTTGTAAAACAACAACAACAACAAAAACCTACATATAAAGTACAAGGTGGGGGAAGAGAATTAGTGAAATTTTGGGGAGTGGCATGAAGGTCTAGGCTATGTACTCATGAGATTTACTCATGCCTACTGCTCCTGCTGAAGCTCCATCTTAAGAGACATCATTTCTCTATTTCTATCTTATGAGGGATGGCTGTGGAGCCTAGGCAACTTTTGAGCTGGTGGGTCAGCCAGAACTCAACACATAATGGGCAGATCCAGACCCACTGTCACTTCGTGATCAGTGACCAAGCATTTTGTCTCTACCAGGGCCCTTTAACATACCAGAAGCCTTTTTTTTTTTTTTTTTTTTTTTTTTTTTGAGACGGATTCTTGCTTTATCACCCAGGCTGGAGTGCAATGCCATGGTCTGGGCTCACTACAACCTCCACCTCCTGGGTTCAAGCAATTCTCTTGCCTCAGCCTCCCAAGTAGCTGGGACTAAAGGCATATGCCACCAAGCCCAGCTAATTTTTGTGTTTTTAGTAGAGACGGGGTTTCACCATGTTGGCCAGGATGGTCTCAATCTCTTGACCTCATGATCCGCCCACCTCAGCCTCCCAAAGTGCTGGGATGACAGGCGTGAGCCACTGCACCTGGCTGCCAGGAGCCATTTTTTAAAGGGTGTAAAATGCACTGCTGAAGATGGCATGACCTTGCTCCAGCATTCCTAGGGCTTGGGCAATAATTCCCCCATGAAGGCTTGATGTGAGACTCAAATAGCATCTTTGTCCACCACTATCACCTCCAACACCATTGGTTCTGCCAGGCCAAGGGCCAGGGCTTCTTACACCAAATCCTGGACCTGTTGGAGCCCTTTCCTACTGAAGGCTCCATTCACCACTAGCTGAATTCCATGTCACCTGGTTTCTATGACGTAACAATATTCCTGATTTTCCCAAGGAATAGTGCTATATAAGAGGCCCAGTGTTGGTCTCCATGTAGATCAGTTGGACATTCAAAGTCAGCAGTATCTATATCAGCCTTGGTAAGTGGGAGTCCATGCCATTGAGTCCATGCAATGCTCCCATCCCTGCTAACATGGAAACTCCACATTTTGCCTCCATAACCCAAAAAGGTCTGCCTGGCTCTGTGATTCCATATTTTTATGTGACAGGTTATGCAAGATCCCACCATTTCTTGCTGTTAGAGGCTATCTTGGCATGTCCCTGACCATTGAACCTCTACAAACTTTACTGAAAAGATAGGTCCATGAATCTTTATAAGAGGTATCTCCCATCCTTTGGAGCAGAAGGACTCCAGGATACTAGCCGATATCCTCAGGGGCATCCATCCAGATGTCTCCATCCCATATTTCTGGGTTTCAGGTTTTCTCAGTCAGAATCCTGAACTTAGAAAACAGATCTGTCTTGGCCGAGGCTTTAAACATCTCTGCAACTTTTCAACTCCTTCAAATATTGTATTTGTTGCTCAGTTGTTTCCCCCATTGCACTGCAGGAGGTACAGACTTAATTGCATGTTACCAAAGAAATCCTCTGACTCTGACATTTCGTCTTTGACTGCTTTTTACTAGCTCCCAGTATTCTGTTAGTCCTAGGTAGGACATCAATACAACTTAAGCACAACCCAAGCACTTTTACAGTTTTTGTAGGATTTGTTCCTCTGTATCTTTCATTCATTGCCACAGCAAGAGCACTCCTCTCCATTGGGTTATTTCCCCAGGTCACCTCCAGTGGACTCTTTAGCAAATAGATAACAAATAGGCTAGGGATTTCCTTTGTTTCATATACCACCCAGAATGGAATGTGCTTTTTGTTTTGTTTGTTTTGTTTTTCCTACCAGGCAATCAGTGAGTGTATTTGCCCACTTTGCATTGCTATAAAGGAATACCTGAGGCTGGGTAATTTGTAAAGAAGTTTATTTGGCTCACAGTTCTGCAGGCTATACAAGAATAGCATCTACTTGGCCTCAGAAATATTTTACTCATGGCAGAAGGTGAAAGGGGAGCAGGTGTGTCCCTGAATCTGGCAAGTGAGGGAGCAAGAGAGATGTCAGGTTCCTTTAAACAACCAGCTGTCACGTGAACTAATAGAGTGAGAACTCACTCATTACCCTGGGGGTGGGCACCAAGACATTCCTGAGGGATCCACCCCTATGGCCAAACAGCACCCACCAAGCCCCACCTCCACAATTGGGGATCAAATTTACACATGAGATTTGTAAAGGACAAATATCCAAACTGTACAGTGAGCCAGTTCTAGTACCTCCCCATACTGCCTTTGTTCCAGACCCACCCCAGAGATTTATCAAGGAAAATGGCTGGGAAAAAAAATTGAAAAGGAACCAGAGGAGACTAAAGAGCCATTAGACAGAGATGAAAATCTGCTCCCTGTGAAAGAGAGAGGGAAGGAAGAGAAGATTCATATAAAGAGACTTAGACTGCAGTGCATTTCTAAGAAAGTTCAGCCAAGCTCAGAGGAGAGTCCTTCGGCTAAAATCACTTGTCAGAGGAGTTTATGTCTCACAGGGATGGATCTTCCTTAGTACCAAGGCTCTGCTCCATCAGTGACCAGGAACATTGTGTTGGATGTCTGGTCACTTCATAAGCGTAGTGGTAGATTCAGAGACATCAGTTAATTAAGCCATAAGTCAGTTAAGGAGATCTGAGAGGCCCATATTGATGGTTACCACAACCAGCAACTTCAAAAGAGCACTCAGTGAAGAACATGCAGCAGCTACAGTTTTGTTCTGTGTCTCTTTTTTTCTGAACAAAGAAGGATTTTGAAGATGTAGGTTTCTTGCTCATGGGCCCCACAATGTTATATTCTGGTCCTGCAGCTGCACAAACTGCATCCCTCTTACTCTGAAACAATCTTCTTGAAAACAGATGTGTCAGGAAGGAATGAAAACTATCTCCTCTATTCAAAGTTGCATTCGTAAGAGATACATGTTCAGTGTTATCTTAAGAATTCATTTTTCTTCTTTAAAGTTTTAGCTTTTAATTACACCATTCCAAGGACAAGTGAAAAGGAATTTCTCATTGAACCACCATTTTCTGTCCACATGCCATTTTTGTTTACCCCTCAATTCCCATCAATCTGGTTCAATTCTTTTATGCATGTGCACTCACACATAGCAGTAGAAGAATATAAAGGGATGTGATTACGAAACACATTGTCACAAAGCAGCAGTAAATTCTTCCTTGCTCCTCATCACTTTGCCTATGCTTAGCAAAACTGGGCAGAATAGTATTAGAGATATGGAGTTCTATGCTCTACTAATTTATTTAATACCTTGTTTCTATCTTTTCTAACTTTTCCATCTACTTAGTACCCTTTCCTTCTACTGTTTTTAGTAGAAGATTAACAAGAACTTTTGTAACTTTTTATGTTAACTTAAAATATTTTTATAGAATGTTGATTGAAGAGTCATCATCTGAGTAAAATTTAAAGAATGCAGTTGATTTTCCTCCTTACTACTCCTGACAAGTATATACTCACACTCATAGCTGGAGGTGGTCCCTTAAATAACATATACCTACTACCACTCCTTATTCATTCTTTTCATTACCCCGAATGATAATCAATCCTTCCCAGGTCTTGAGGCATAGAACAACAACATAGGGCCAAATCAAAAGCAAGTGAAATTGTTCCTTACAATGCCTCCATTTCCTCACCCAGGTGCATTCCATTGACTTGACACAGGCTTCCCCAGGCTTCATCTCTTTTCTTATCCCAGCTCTTTGACATCCACATAATGCCCCCCAGACTTATCTGCAGATTTCCAAAACATAACAGTGTTATTCATCCTCATGAAATCACTTCAATTTCCCTTAGCTATTCTCCATCAGAGTCTCATTATTACCAGCTGATGAGGACAAGCCTCTATGTCAAGGTGATCTAAAAACAGAGCCCTCAAGGAAGTTGAGATACCATATAGCTATTATGGCAATTGTTTGGAAAGATGTCCTAACTCTCCTCCTCTATGCACATTTCTTTGAAATTGACATTCCAGATCTTCCCATAAATAGAGTCTATTTTCCTATTCTTTGTCACTACTTTGAAAAATAAAATACAACCAGGTAATATTGTGCAGGTTTTGAGCCTAGGCTTTAAGAGGTCTTCTATAATTTTACTCACTCTCTCTCTCTGTCTATCTCTTTCTCTGAAATTTTAACAAGGGTCCTTGTGAACAAGCCTCAGATTGCCTGCTGGAGAATGAAAGACCATGTGCATTGAAATTAATACATCCTAATAATATCTTTCTAGATTATCTATCCGCATCCCCATCCCCAGCACACTCTGGCAGCTGAATGCAGCACATGAGTAAATTTAGCTGAGAATGGTAGAATCACATAGCTGACCCCAGGCCAAATTTTTGATCTGCATAGTTGTGAGTTGATAGATGGATGTTGTTTTTAACACCATGTTTTAGAATGCTTTGTAACACAACAAAGCTAACTGATACACTGTGGGAAGAAACTTTCAGACAAAAGTTGTATCAAAGGTCTTAAAATAACAGTGTTTTGGTGAGATAGAACAGAGTTGATGATAAGACTTTTGGATTTTACTCACTGTGTCATTGGAGATTTTTGAGCTGAGTAGTGGCTCATTGTGCAAATAATTTTAGATCACCATGAAATTGAACAACTGCCATTTGTGAAGAGAAAATGTAACTATAAGTTTTGCCCCAGATAATAGAAAACATTTACATGGATATAATAGATAGCATATTAATACATGAAGATATTTGTTATATATTCTAATGATTTAATACAAATCTATGTTTTATTCACTTTTTAAGCATAGTCTTATAAACATTTTTCTCCTTTATGAAGCATATTGATGTGAAAGACAAGCTCTATAAACCAGACTGGAATTCCACCTCTCATTATTTTTCACATTCTTGCTATTTAAGGAAGCATAATAAAACGGCACATTGACAAATATTTTGAGGAAAAGAACTTAAATATACCTTCTAAACACATGCTTTTTTACATCAACTAAAAGTGCAGTTTTCTTTTGAAAATCTTTAAAGAAAAATTGATGTATAAAAATCATTTCTTACACGTTCACATAAATTGTCTATTATATAAAATCAGTAAAATTTTCTGCTCAGTGGAATAAAATAACAATGTATGTGATGTATAACAGGAACCATAAACACTACCAAAAATAAATATAATAAATACTAGATAGCAAAATAATGGCCATTTAGAAGTGGATTCTTAAACATTTATCATGAAAAAAAAGCTAAATTGATCTATTTAAAATGTTTTAGAATAAAAAAACAAAGTTTATTTTCTGTCAAAACGCTGACTTTTATTATAATACTTTGGAAATGTATTATCTTAGCAAGAATATAAGACTTTAACCTCAGTTTGAAGATACAATATTTTAAAACAGACCAAATTACTAAATACATCTAAATATATTTCATCCCTACAGAATTTATTTTTGTTACAATAATAATTTGTTCCTTTTTGATAGTGGTGAGTTTATATAGTAAGAAAATAATTATGTGAAAGTATAGAATATATTTTCTTTACTCAGAAACGAAAGTTTCAAGCCAGTATTCTAATACCACTGTAGCCAATGAATTGGTATGCAAAAGGTCATAGAAAATGACTTTTTATTTCAGTATGAAATGTAAATATGGTCTTTAAATGTTAGAAAAATTTGGTTACCTCATAACATAAAATCAGATACTCACTGATTGTCTAACATAAAAAGCACTCTCGAATTACTTAATGAATACAATGTACATTATTCAGGTGATGAATGCATGAAACACCCAGACTTCCCCACTTTGCAATATACCCATGTAACAAAATTGCACTTGTACCCCTTAAATGTATACAAATAAAAATAAATATATGAATAAAAAGCATTCTCAGACTAAGAGAAACTACTAGGGTTTTCGTATAAAATAATTTAAATTAATATTAACAAACACCTTTTTTATTACACTTTTGTCAAGTCCAAAGACATTTTAAGAAATAATAAACTATTATATTCTATTATCTTTTTAATGAACTATAAAGTTTAGATGAACTATAGTATTCATCTTCTCCCTGGGCAATAAACAAAGCAGAATTTCTAGTTTCCCTGGAATGTATAATCACATGAATGGCTTCAGGCCAACAGAATGTGTGTCAATTCCAATTGTATTAGTCTGTTTTCATGCTGCTGATAAAGACATACCTGAGACTTGGCAATTTACGAAAGAAAGAGGTTTAATGGACTTACAGTTCCATGTGACTGGGGTGGCCTCACTATCATGGCAGAAGGTGAAATGCACATCTCACAGGTGGCAGACAAGAGAAGAGAGCTTGTGCAGGGAAACTCATCCTTATAAAAACATCAGATTTCATCCAACTTATTCACTAACCTGAGAACAGCATGGGAAAGACCTGCCCCCATGATTCAACTACCCTACATTAGGTCCCTGCCACAACACATGGGAATTCAAGATGAGATTTGGGTAGGAATACAGCCAAACCACATGATTTCACCCCAGCCCCTCTCAAATTTCATGTCCTTATATTTCAAAACCAATCATGCCTTCCCAACAGTCCCCCAAAGTCTTAATTTATTTTAGCATTAACACAAAAGTCCATAGTCCAAAGTCTCATCTGAGACAAGGCAAGTTTCCCCTGCCTATGAGCCTTTAAAATCAGAAGCAAGTTAGGTACTTCCTAGATACAACTGGGATACAGGCATTGGGTAAATACAGCCATTCTAAATGTGAGAAATTGACCAAAACAAAGGAGCTACAGGCCTCAGGCAAGTCTGAACTCCAGCAGGGCAGTCAAATCTTAAAGCACCAAAATGATCTTCTGTGACTCCAGATCTTACATCCAGGTCATGCTGGATGCAACAGGTGGGTTCCCATGGTCTTGGGCAGCTCTGTCCCTGTGGCTTACAGGGTACAGCCTCTCTCCTGGCTGCCTTCATGGGCTGGCATTGAGTGTCTGTGGCTTTTCCAGGCGCATGGTGCAAGCTGTCAGTAGATCTACCATTTTGGGTTCTGGAGGACAGTAGCCCTTTTCTCATAGATCCACTAGGCAGTGCCCCAGTACAGAAACTGTGGGGGCTCTGACCCCACATTTCCCTTCCACACTGCCCTGGCAGAGGTTCACCCTGAGGGCCCCACTCCTGCAGCAAACTTCTGCCTGGGCACCCAGGCATTTTCTTACATCTTCTGAAATCTAGGTGGAGGTTCCTGAACCTCAATTCTTGACTTCTGTGCACTCACAGGCTCAACACCACATGGAAGCTGCCAAGGCTTGGGGCTTGGACCCTCTGAAGCCATGGCCTGAGCTCTACTTTGGCCCCTGTCAGCCACGGCTGGAGCAGCTAGGACACAGAACACCAAGTCCCTAAGCTGCACACATCACAGGGACCCTGGGCCCGGCCCAAGAAATCACTTTTTCCTCCTCTGTCCCCAGGCCTGTGATGGGAGGACCTGCTGTGAAGACTTCTGACATGCCCTGGAGATATTTTCCCCATTGTCTTAGGGATTAACATTAAGCTCCTTGTTACTTATGCAAATATCTGCAGCCATCTTGAATTTTTCCTCAGAAAATGGAATTTTGTTTTCTATCACATTGTCAGGCTGCAACATTTTTCAACTTTTGCTCTCCTTCTCTTATAAAACCGAATGCCTTTAACAGCACTCAAGTCACATCTTGAATGCTTTATTGCTTAGAAATTTCTCCCACCAGATACTCTAAATCATCTCCCTCAAGTTCAAAGTTCCACAAATCTCTAGGGCAGGGGCAAAATGCCTCCAGTCTCTCTGCCAAAACATAACAGGAGTCACCTTTGCTCCAGTTCCCAACAAGGTGCTCATGTCCATCTGAGACCACCTCAGCCTGGATTTTATGGTCTTCATCATTATCAGCATTTTGGACAAAGCCATTCAACAAGTCTCTATGCAGTTCCAAACTTTCCCACATTTTCCTGTCTTCTTCTGAGCCCTCCAAACTGTTCCAACCCCTGCCTATTACCCAGTCCCAAAGTTGCTTCCACATTTCCAGGTATCTTTTCAGCAGCAACCCACTATACTGGTAACAATTTATTGTATTAGTCTGTCTTCATGCTGCTAATAAAGACATACCCGAGACTGGGCAATTTTCAAAAGAAAGAGGTTTAATGGACTTACAGTTCCACATGACTGGTGAGGCCTCACAATCATGGCAGAAGGTGAAAGGCACATCTTACAAGGCAGCAGACAAGAGAAGAGAGCTTGTGCAGGGAAACTCTCCCTTATAAAACCATCAGATTTCATGAGATGTATTCACTATCACAATAACAGCATGAGAAAAACCTGCCCCCATGATTCAACTGCCCCCCACCCACCACCAGCTCCCTCCCATAACACGTGGGAATTCAAGATGAGATTTGGGTGAGGACACAGCCAAAACATATCACCAACATACCCTATGAAAAACTCCCATGGATAACACTCTTTTTGACTGTCTCCCACTCTTGTCAGATGCCTACGAACACAGTGTTCTTGGTGGCCATAAATTGAAGATGATGCAGACACAGGATAGAAGAATCCTGGAGTCCTACATCTACCACTTGGGGAAGTACTGCCCACTGATAATGAACACCTACTTGGAGCTCCATAACAGATAATCGTATTTGAATCTTTCCTCATACATTTGAAGGTGTGCTTTTTTCTGTCACTAGCACATGAAATATATTACACTGTTTTATCGAGGAAGAGACATTTGTGATTTATAAGAAGAAATATATCATCACAATGACATCATGCCAACTACATAAATTTAACATAGGCAAAAGTCATAAAAACACAGAATGTATCTCAGATATTTGATGCAGATTAAAATAGCAAATTCAGACAGATCCTTATACATATAAACTTATTTCTGCAAATTTAAAATATAAATATAAATTAATTATCTGATTGAGAATTTTCATAATTTGTTTTAGGAGCCATAAATACACACAATGTGTGTATTTGCATATGTGTGTGTGTGTGTGTGTGTGTGTGTGTAAGAGTAGATATAATTGGGTTAAGATTCTTCTGTTGATTTAAATAAGATTTGGATTTTTTTCTATATGAATTAATTGTGTCCATAATTCCTCACTTTGCCTCACAAAACCATTTGAGGGAATAAGAATTCATCCAGATAAATTTGAAAAATCTTATGTCAATTATACATAATTTCAATTTGTCACTTCACTTTGACTGTCATATATCTGGAGTCCAAATTAGGGGAAAGGAGTCAGGCTGGCAAGACCAAAGGAAAGCAAAAAGAGAAGGCAGATAAACTATAGGTTTGCCTTTCTTCATGGTCCAGGACAAATAACCCTCCTGCACAGATAATGTGCATAACTCACAATCTTCCCCTACCCAACTTATTATAAAATACTTCAATTTATCATCAAACACCTTGGATGATGAAAAAATGCAGGTTAGCTCCCTGCAACCTTGGCATTGTCAGTACTGCATGTAGCACTCTTCAGCGCAAGTTACAGACTATAAAATGCCCGGCAACCATTTGTTTCCTGGCAGGCAGCTCCTCTTCTGCTGACCTACCTGTTGCCTTCAAGCATGTATTTTCATACTTTCTTTAATACATCTGTCTTTATTTACCTACAACTGTCTTGGTAAATTCTTCTTATTCCCATGCCACCAGCCCCAGATATTTGCTGCTCACTCGGAGAATATATGAAATTATTTTATTCTAAATCCAATAATAAAAATAGGTAGTATGAATACACATATGCACACACACACACACACACACACACACACACACACACACAGAGAGAGAGATAACATAAAAAATGCAAACCAGTTCTTTCTTCACCAATATATTTATTGAGATGTAAGGCCTAGTGAACATAAAAGCTGATTATTTGATGTTAAATGTAAATTTTAAATGGATTTTTTAAACATTATCTAAAAAACAATAAGAGGAAAATAGAGGAGGAAAATAATGGCTTTGGTATATTCACCATTGTAGAAAAAGTAAATAAAGAAAAATCAGTTCATAGACTAGACTGAAAAGGAAAGAAGTATAAGAATTCTCAGCAGTGACATTTTTCACCCTGTGGAATTATAAGCATGTGAAAACTGTAGGATAAGGCTGCAAGTGCTCTCATTATCACACCTTTACCATAGCTGCTATTATGCCATTGTGTGATAAAAACTCCTGGAAGTTTGGCATATGACATCATTCACATTCACATTTTGCTATACATGACTTTTCTCTGCAAAACTTTCATATATTTTATTTAAAAGGTAAAGGAAGTCATTTATATTTCATTCTCTATATTTTTTTAATGAATCCAAAGTGAAATTTAGGTCAACATACAGCAACCACCACTAGCTAGGAAATCCTCTGTGTGTCCTGACGGACAAGCTTCTTTAATTATTACAAAGTATATGGAATCACATAAGCAGTGGTCTAACCACATTCTCTTATTTGCATAGAGCTCTGCCTCCTCATAGGACAACACTTAAACATGTCTTCAATAGAGGTTAGACTATTTATAAGCATGTCTGATAGACCATGGAAAGGGATGTCTTTCGGATGTCATAAAGTCATTCTCTGAAATAAAAGCAGCATAAGTAAGGAATGTGAGTCAAGAAAGACCAAATTCAGCAGGACAGTCTGAGTGAATGCAGAACATTATGAGACTATACTTTTCTTGAGATGCCCTTCACAGTTGTGTTTGGGACAAGGGGAGACCTGAACAGAGAGACTGGCTTCAGTATCCAGAAGAAGGTCTACCTTCCTTCCTTCAATTTCCAGAATCACCTGGGGCTCCCAGGCAGTTATGGCAGTTTGGGCTACTAGAGTCAGGGAAATGAGCCCTGGGACCTGTCAGTCCTGTTGGATCATTTGTGAGACCAGTTCTGGACCCAGTGACCTATATCTCCAAGGGCAATCTGACCTCCAGTGGTTCCTGCCACAGGCTGGACAGGGTTGGGGTGGCTTCTTCTTACTGTCCGGACAGTTCTTCTTAACATGTCCTGATTTGCCACACTGATAGTAATTAGTGGATGTGCCTCAGGGATTCTGGACTTCACAGGCCTCCGTCCTTCTCCTGTGCTTCCTCTGTTTTTCCTGGACCTCCTCCTGATCCCTATTGTAAAAGGCCAAGGTGGCCACCCTCAGGAGGTTCTCCAGAGTACTATCTGGAACTATAGACTGTTTCTGTAATTTTGTTCTAATATCAGGGGCTGTCTGAGTAATAAAACTGTCCTTTAGGATTAGCTGTCCTTCAACTGAGTCAGGAGACATGGAAGTGTGTTTTCTTAAGGCCTCTTTCAGCCTTTCCATGAAAACAGGGATTTCCATCTGGTATGTGATCTATTGTGAACAATTTAGAGTAATTAAGAGGTTTGGCCCTAGTTTTTTGTAGGCTTTCCAATATGTACATTAAAAAGTGTTTCATTTTCCATTCATCTGTGGGGTCACTAGGGTCGCGGTCAGGGTTTTCAAGAGGTATTGCCTCTCTTCCTATTGGGAATGGTTGTTCCATAATTTCCTTACCTTCCTTATCTCCTCTTTTCCTTTTTAGCCTCTCGTAAGAAACATGTTGTTCATCCCTGAATTTTTCTGTGGCCTGTACAGCTGTCTGTCTCTCAGTGGCTCTTAGGGTTTGGTTTAAGAGTAATACAACATCTTTCCATGTGAGGTTACACAACTGGGCTAGATTTTGGAAAGCCTCTACATACATGTCGGAGTCATCAGAGAACCTACGCAGGTCTCCTTTTATTGGTCTAAGGTCTTATAATAAGAAGGGAACCTGAACCCTAGTGGCACCACACTCATCAGGCGTTTCTTGTAGTGGTAAAAGTGAAACTGGGGAAGTGGGGAGTGTTGAAAGTGGTGGAACTGGAGGAGCCAATGGTGCAGTTGGAGGAGGGGGCCCCAGATAAGAGGGAAAAAAAGACTGAGACACTCAATAGTTGTCTCACAGGATAACCCAGGAATTTGTTTTCTTAGCTTTGGGGAATCATTCCCCATGGTGATATGATTGTTAAAAGAGCTGGGTCAACTGTGGATCACTTGTAGAGGTCTGGGTTGTCCCACAAGGCAAAGAAAGTCTGTACATAGGGGACCTCGGACCATTTGCCTTCCCATCTACAGAAAAGATCTAATTGTTGGATAGTATTAAAATCAAGATTTCCCTCAGAAGGCCAGGTTTGTCCATGCGCAAGCTGGTAAGAAGGCCAAGCCCTTGTGCAAAAGAATGTGAGCTGCTTTCTCTTCAGAATTTCAGGGTCAAAGGAGTTCCATTGCTTCCGAATGCACTTGAGAGGAGTGCAGGCTGAAGATGGTTTGTTAACCATCTAGAAAGGTGTCCCTTAGTCTTCTCCCTTTGTTTGGAGTGACCCAGGTGGAGAGGAAGGCAGTGCAGGCATCCCCCCTGTTATCCTCCTTCCTTTGTTGCCTGTGCCTCAGCATCTATTAAAGGTGTCATCCATGGACGTAAGTGTGACCTCCACCCATGGACCTGGAGGAGTAGGTCAAGCAGGAATGGTCATGCTCATCTGTGTGAGACCCTAGTCCTCTGCTGAGAACTCCCCTTTGATTCCTTAGATTTGTGTGGTTGGTGTGTCCCTGCTACAGAAGGATCCCAGGAAAGACTATGTAACTGTTGTATTTGGGCCAGGCCCTTCAGTGAAGGGAGTATTCTGGGTTGAGTCCTATATTCTGTTATTATGGCCCAAGTTAAAGTATTTATCTTTAGGCTGTGATTCGGATTGACTTTTAAACATAGGATTTCTTCTTTATTTAATTATTATTCTAGTTGGAGGTGGAACAGTTGTCTCAAAAGAATGTAAGGATCATGACTGTCTTTCTGTTGATGGAGACAGTATTGAGGCCAAAATCTGTTGATGGAGACAGTATTGAGGATTAGAAGAACCGCTCTGTCCTCTGCATCATAGGCAGTATTTTCCTGTTCACAGAGAGGACGTAAGTTCTGGTCTCTAGTGGAGGGGCTCAATAGGTAGAAGAATTGGGAAAGCAGAGGCTTTTGGCCAACAGCCAACAAGTTTCCCCATAGAGAAGATTTCCATTCCACTAGGTGGCATTATAAACCTGGAACTACCAGGCTGTAGTTTTGTTTCCAAATGCTCTCCAGACAATGTGTTGAGAGAGAAGTCTGATGTGTGACAGGCCATCCCCACAACATGCCTCCCAGTAGGAGAAAGTTAGTTCGTCTCATGGAAAGACTATCTAGTTCAACTGGGCAGTGTTGACTCCTCACAAGGGAAAAGAAACAGCCCAAATGAAGAGGGGGCCATCACTGGCAGGGTTGGGGGGTGGGGGAGGGTGGGGGATAGCCTCCTGTCTAACCCTAGGAAATGTCATCATTGGAGTTAAATGACCTCTTAGACCCAGATAGTGAAATCCTCCTGTTTCTAAAAAGTTACAAAAACAGTAATCTCTTGAGCTACATTCTTGATTGCTAAGGCACTTGTTAATCCTTCCTAACAAGTCTATTTCCGCAAGTTGTAAAAACTGCCACACCATTGTATACAGAGAGGGAATAGGAGACAGAGTAGCCATGGAAAGAAAGGGAGAAAACTGTGATAGGAAAAGTTTGGAGGTTCTGTTGCCAATACCCACTGGGTGTTTGGGGGCTGGGGTTAGTCCAGAAGCCTTCAGGTAACAACAGGGTGTGACCCCAGCCAGAAACTTTCAGTTGCCTCAGGACCTTTTCCAGCCCCATGCAATGGCTAGGCTCTCCATGAAAGGAAACCAGTTTGGAGCAGAGCCAACATTCCCAGCACTCTGAGTGTGCTGGGGTATTAGCTATGTCCTCCCCAGCAAGCTTGTCATCTGTGTCTTTAGACAGATGGCCGTGCTTCTCATGTTTAGATGGCCAACAGATGCCTGGTGATTTTCTTGATTTGATAAAAATAAGGACCAGAGGGCTCAGAAATGAAAGTAAAGAGTTGGGGTCTGCTCCAAGTCACCCTTTCAATGAAATCCTGGATGAGCCTCCAAAGGAAAAGGTCTCATTGTCTGAGGTGTCACCTGAGGTTCTTGGTCTCATGGCAAAGGAAATCAAGGATTTGGACATTCTAAAGGTAAGGTTAGAGTAGAAGTTTAATAAGTGAAAGGAAGAAAGTTCTCTGTAGTAGAGAGGGGTCCCAGAAAGACGGGCTGTCATTTTACAGTGAAAAATAAGGGTTTTAATAGATAAGTTGTTCAGGAGTGGTGTTTCAATTACATAAGGTGTGAATTTCTGAGTCCCCACCCCACCCTTTCTAGTGTGTATGTGGGCTTCTTAGTTTGAGTTATTCTATGTTGTCTCTTCCAGTTGTGTATGCATAAAAACGGCAGAGGGGTAAAACACTCGGAGGTGGACATGTCTGGTTCAGGGTAGTTCTTATCAGTGTTGTTGTAGGTACTCCTCCTGTGTAAGTCTCCTTGTCTGAGTATTTCTCTTTTTTGAGATGGAGTCTCGCTCTGTCGCCCAGGCTGGAGGGCAGTGGCCCGATCTTGGCTCAATGCAAGCTCTGCCTCCCGGGTTCGTGCCTTTCTCCTGCCTCAGCCTCCCGAGTAGCTGGGACTATGGGCACCCACCACCACGTCTGGCTAAGTTTTTGTATTTTTTAGTAGAGACAGGGTTTCACCCTGTTAGCCACGATGGTCTCGATCTCCTGACCTCGTGATCTGCCTGTGTCAGCTTCCCAAAGTGCTGGGATTACAGGCATGAGCCACCGCGCCAGGCCTGAGTATTTCTAAAAAGGAAGAGGACTGTGTTTACTGGGGAACACTGTATGTCTGTATGTGATGTGGGAGGCCCCTTTCTGTGTTAGAGTTTGTCTCCCTTATCTGTGTTTGTAGCCTGTTCTCTCAGGCTGCCCTTTGTTGAAATAGAAAGGATGTCTTGGGTTGTTTTTTGTTAGAAGGGAATTCTACCGAGGACCCTTGCCCTAACTCTCTGCCTAGCTGATTTCTCTCTCTCTCTTCTCACAGTATTTTTAATTTTACCTCTCTTATGGTGTGTAATGGATTTCATTGTGATTTTTATTTCATATTTCCCTGATGAGTACAGATGTTCAGTGTCTTTTTCATTTTGCAGACCTTCAGCTGTGAAATGTTGCTACAAATATTTTGTCTATAATTGTGTTGTACTTTTTACTATGTAATATTAAGCATTTTTGTATGCTCAAAATATAAGTTCTTTGATATGTATATGGCAAATATTTTCTACCACCTTTTGGCTTATCTTTTCACTTTTTTAACAATGTCTTTTGAGCCTTAGAGAGTTTTAATTTTGAAAAAGAACAATGTGTCTGCGTGTATGTATGATGTATACACAAACTATCTTGTCTCACTTAAGAATGGGGATACATTCTGAGAAATGCATCCTTAGGAGATCTCGTTGTGCTACCACCATAGAGTGTACTTACACAAACCTAGATGGTATAACCTACTACATACCTGGGCAATATGGTGTAGCCCATTGCTTCTAGGCTACAAACCTGTACAACATGTTACTCTACTGAATTCTGTAGACAATTGTAACTCAATGGTATTCGTATACCTAAACATATCTAAGCATAGAAAAGGTACCATAAAAACACAGCATAAAAGATTTTTAAATGATAAACCTAGATAGGACAGTTACCATGAATGGAGCTTACAGGTCTGGAAGTTGCTCTGGGTGAGTCAGTGAGTAAGTGGTGAGTGAATGTGAAAGCCTAGGACATCCCTGTATACTACTGGGGACTTATTTTACACTAAATTTACTCAAAAATTTTTCTTTAATAATAAACTAACCTTAGCTTACTGTACCTTTATAAAATTTCTTTAAAATTTTTCACTCTTTTGTAATAATTCTTAGCTTAAAACACACACACCATACAGCTGCACAAAAATATTTTCTTTCTTCCTTATTCTGTAAGTATTTATGTATTACTTTTTAAATTATTTTGTTAAAAATGAAGACACAAACACACATATTAGTGTAGGCCTACACAGGGTCAGCATCATAAATGTCACTGTCTTCCACCTCTACATCTTTTCCTACTGAAAGGTCTTCAGGGAGAATAACATGCATGAAGCTGTCATCTCCTGTGATAACAAGGCCTTCTTCTGGAATACCTCATGAAGGACCTGCCTGAGGCTGTTTTACAGTTAACTTTTTTTAATACGTAGGCGGAGTACACTCTAAAATAATGATTAAAGGTATAGTTTAATTAATATGTATACTAGTAACATCATTTATTTTCATTATCAAGTATTATATACTGTACATAATTGTATGTGCTATATTTTTATTCAACTAGCAGTGCAGAAAGTTTGTTCACATTAGCCTCACTACAAACACGTAAGTAATGTGCAGCACTATGACGTTATGATGGCTATGATGTCACCAGGAGGTAGAAATTTTTCAGTTTCCTTATAATCTTATGATGGTTCATCGTTAACAGAAACACCGTTATGCAGCACATGAGGATAATATGTAAGTACTTATGGTTTGTGTTTTTTTGTGTCCTGAGAAATCTGTGCCCAATCCAAGATCACAAAGATATTTTACATTCTTTTTTTAGAAGTGTTACAGTTTTAGCTTTCACATTTAGGTTTTGGATCTCTTCCAATTATTTTTCTATGTGTATATGGTGTAAGGAAATGGTTGATGTTATTTTTTTAATCACTATCACTTTTGTCAGCATCATTTTTGAAATTAGAGAAAAATACTTCTCTATTGGGGTCCTTTTGTTGAAAAACAATTGACAAAATATGTATGGTTCCATTTCTAGATTATCTCCCCATATGTCTATCTTTTGCAAACACCATGCTGTCTTGATTACTGCAGCTTTGTAATATGGCTTGATGTCAATAAAAGTAAATTAATCCAATTTGCTCTTTTTTCCCAAAATTGTGTTATATTTTTCCTTCATACAGTCTGTTAAATATTTGAAGAGACATGTCCATTTCTACCTCAGTCCAAGAACAAGAGCCTGCTGAGGTTTTGAATGTACTTGCATTGAATCTATAGATCAATTTAGGAAAAACTGACATTTTAAAATGGTTGAGTCTTCCAATACCTGTACATGCATATTTTAAAACTTTTTTTGAGATCTTATTTTCCTTAGCAATGTTTTGTAATTTTTAGTAGTAGTTTCAGGTCTTGCACATACTTGGCTAAATTTATCTCTAAGTGTATCATACCTTTGGTTGCTAGTTTAATCTGTATTTTTTAAAAAAATAATATTCTAATTGTTCATTGCTAGTGTATAGGTACTTTTTTGAATATTACCCGTTTAATAAATTGCCTCAAGACACTTATCCATTCTTTTAGCTTTTTGTAGATTCCTTCATTTTTCTAAATACTCAATAAAGCCTTATAAGAATAGAAACAGTTTCACTAATTCATTTTTAATCTTTATGCCTTTATTTTGTTTCCTTTATTTGCCTTGATGTACCAGGTAGGCCCTCCAGTAAAAACATGCATAGAGTGGTGAGAACAGCATCAGTCTTTTTCCTGATCTTAAGAACGAGATATTCAGTATTTCATCTTTTAGAATATTTCCTTGTTTTCATTAGCTCTTTATTCTGTTGAAATCCTCTTCTATATTATGTAGTTGAGAAATTTTATCCTAAACTGATGCTGAATTATATCAAAGTTTTTATCTGTATGTAGTGAGATAATCAAATGTCTTTGCTTCTCAATTTGAAATGTATATTGGGCCAATTGAATTGATTGATTTTGTAATGTTAAACCAACCATGCATTCATGAAAAAAAAATCCTGCGTGACTATGGTATATTGCTAGATTCTATTTGCTAACATTTGCAAAAAAATTTTTGCATCAGTACTTAAGTGTATTGTTCTGAAGCTTTATTTTCTTCTAACACTGTTATTTGGTTTGGTTCTCAAGAAATTGTTAGGTTTTTTCCTCAAGAAATAAAGGTAAAAAGGCTTTTTTTCTCAAGACATGGAGCTGAAAGCCATTTTTGTCTCAAGAAATTGAGCTAAAATTTCTCGAGAAAATGGAGCTAAAACGTTAACTCCACTTCCCATTTTCGTGGTTGAAAATGAATGGCTATTATTAAAAAGTCTAAAAAAAGAGATGCTGGGAATGTTGCAGGGAAAAGGGAACACTTATACACTGTTGATGGGAGTGTAAATTAGTTTAACCATTGTGGAAAACAGTGTGGCAATACTTCAAAGAGCTAAAAAGGAACTACCATTTAACCCCGCAGTCTCATTACTGGGTGTATATCCAAAGGAATAGAAATTATTCTATTATAAAGGCACATGCACATGTATGTTCTTTGCAGCACTATTCACAATAGCAAAGACATGGAATCAACCCAAATGCCCATCAATGATAGACTGGATAAAGAAAATGTAGTATAATGCATATACACCATGGAATACTATGCAGCTGTAAAAAATAAAAATAAAAAAAAAAAAGAATGAGATCATGTCCTTGGCAGGGACTTAGATGGAACTGGAGGCCATTACACTGATCTCCTTCCTAAAGTATTTTTGTCCTCTACTTACTATAGTTTTAATTTGTTCTTATTCTGTCTTTTCAAGGTGGACACTTACTTGATCTCAGAAATTTCCTATTTTCTGGTATAAGCATTTAAAACCACCCATTTATCTCTAAACACTGACCTAACTTATCCTAGAAATTATGATATATTATATTTTTCTTTTGTTTGGTTGGAAATATAGGCTCAAATTATCATTGTAATGCTTTCTTAACTCTGTTTTTACTGAGAATAGTATTTTTGTTTATAAATTTTCATGATTTTCCAAATAATTACTCGATTTATTTAAATTCATTGTGATTACAAAACAAACTTACTCTGTATAAATTCAATAGTTGAAATCTAATACTTCTTTTGTGCCCAGCGTGTAATATATTTTGCTGACTATTTCATATCTACTTAGAAAACATGAGTATTCTGAAATTGTTTAGTCTAATGTTCAAAACTGTTGATAGATTGTTCAAGTATGTTTTATTCTAAAGTATTTCAGACTAGTTTACTAGATAAAATTACTGACAGATGAATGTTGAAGTCTTTATCTAAAACTGTGGATATGTCTATACCTTTTAAAAATAATTTTTCTTCATATATTGATCTATAATTAGGCACATTATACTTCCATTATTATAAATGCTTTTCTTTGTCCTTGATATTATACTTTGACCTAAAAGTTCACTTTGGCTGATATAAACATAGTTGTTGTAGTTTTCTGAATTTTAGTAGGTTTGTAAAGTATACTCATATTTTACTTTAAACTTACAGCAATTAATTCTCACAGGTTTTCTTTTTGTAAATGCTTTTATTTAATGTTTATTTTAAATTATATTAGTACTAAATAATTCTACTTTGGTGTATTTTAGTTTTTTCCTATAGCACTTTAAGGATGCTCTTCTGCTATTATTGGGCTACATTGTTTTGATGAGAAATCTGAAGATACTCTGAACTTTGTTTCCTTGTTTGTATTGTTTCTTTTCTGTCTGGCTTCTTTTAAATTTAACTTTATATTTCATTATTCCTGGATTTCAGAAAATGTATTAAAATGTGCCTTGCTATTGTCATATCTGTGATTATTTGTAGATTATTGGTGTCTATCAAAATTATCCCTTCAAATTGTTTCCTGCACTGACTGACTCACTCCTCTCCTTCTAGAACTGCAATTGCACGTATGCCAGACTGCATGATATTGTTCCGCAAGTAACTAAGACTGTTCATTTTCTTCATCTTTTTTTAAATCTCTGTACATTGCCCTGAATAGTGTCTGGTCCTATGACTTTAAGTTCAGTGGTATCTTTTGTTTGTTTATTTTTTCTTCAGTGTCACATTATCTCATCCTCACTGATTGAAATTTTCATTTCAGATATTACATTTTTCATTTGGAAAAGTTATCTTTTTTCATTTCTACATATTCCATTTCTCTTCTAATTATGTTTTTCTGTCTGTATTCCTGAGCATATTTATTATATTTATAATAGCTAAATTCTTGTCAGTAAATCTATCATCTCTGTTGTTCTGTTGTTTATAAGTCTTTTCCTATTAATGGATTTTCTTCCTTCCTGGGTTATGGATCACATTTGATAATTTCCATAGTAATTTTGTATCAGATGCTTGATATTGCATATATAATGTCTAGTATTTAAGGCAGTCACCTACTTGGCTGAAGAGAACGCAAATAATTCCCAACCCTGTGTGAGCACTGGGAATTCTTCAATTTACAACTCTCCAAGAGTTGTTCTTGCTTAGATCCCTGGAGTTCTGCAGGTATAGATCAATAAATAGTAGAAGACTAAACTGGGTTCCTATCCTGATTTCTTGAGCTCTTTTTTCTTCATAGTTATCTCCACTATGATATTCTTCCCTGCAAATTTCAGCTGCCTCAGCTTCCCACAGCTCCCTTCTTTGTCTCACCTTGAGAGATTGCCTTGTTCTGCTTCTGTTCTCCCTTCTTCTACTGTGGCCTGAAAAGTATGAGTTAAGAAGCCCAGGGCCACCAGGCGCAGTGGCTCACACCTATAATCCCAGCACTTTGGGAGGCCAAGGCAGGTGGATCACCTGAGGTCAGTAGTTCGAGACCAGCCTGGCCAACATGGTGAAACCCCATCTCTACTAAAGAACAAAAAATTAGCCGAGTGTGATGGCAGGCGCCTGTAATCCCAGCTACCCAGGAGGCTGAGGCAGGAGAATTGCTTGAGCCCAGGAGGCTGAGGCAGGAGAATTGCTTGAGCCCAGGAGGTGGAGGTTGCAGTGAGCCGAGATCGTGCCACTGCACTCCAGCCTGGGTGACAGAGCAAGACTTCATCTATAAAAATAAAATAAAATAAGCCCCTGGCAATTTTAAGGCTCCACTCATTTATGTCCTTTTTCTCAAGATTTTCAATCCTGTGTTGGCTTTTGTGCCAATGCATGAAACCAGATGTTTCATTTATTTTATCCAATTTTTTTTTTAGCACAGAATAAGTTCTGCATGAGGAATATTCATGGACAGAAACATAAGTTTAAGCGTGACATTTGAATTACAAATTTTACCTGGCCAACATTTATCTCATCATCAAAATATAAATGTTTATTTACATTTAATGCCTCTCCTTTTTCATACTATGAGGCAACATTCTGACACAAATGGATACCCGAGTCTGCAGGAACAGAAAGACCTGTATAATCTCTCTAGTTTCCAAGCTTCTAAATTGTGTTGTATAAGCATCCAACAAATTAATCTCATTACTTCAATCACGTCCTTCCTGAATCAAACTGGACTGACAGTTAAAGTTCGTTGCTGGGTCCACGAATCACAAAAACTTTGTTCCTAAGGTTTTTCAACCTAGCATAATACCCCTGATCTCATAGAATTATGAGAAAGCCCTAAAATATGTCACATGTGAACATTCTTACTGGTGTGATATAAGGAGTCATTAGGAACAATATTAACAGTGAGAAGGACAGTGGTATGGGATCCTTAAAATTAGGTGAATTTCTCTAGGAAATGTATAAGTCATCAGAAATAAAAAGATTCTCATAATACAATAAAATAAATTATTCAGGTTCTAGCTATTGCTACAAAACATTTAATAACACATTATGTACCACAGAGATATGAAAATGCATTTTAAAACATTCCAATGATTAGTTTCATATTAATTTATGAGAGCAATGAAAAAATAAAATGTTCTTTATTTTAAAAATAATGGTAAGGGCCGGGCGCGGTGGCTCACGCCTGTAATCCCAGCACTTCGGGAGGCTAAGGCGGGCGGATCACGAGGTCAGGAGATCGAGGCCATCCTGACTAACACGGTGAAACCTCGTCTCTACTAAAAATATAAAAAATTAGCCAGGCGTGGTGGCGGGCACCTGTAGTCCCAGCTACTCAGGAGGCTGAGGCAGGAGAATGGCGTGAACCCAGGAGGTGGAGCTTGCAGTGAGCCGAGATCACACCACTGCACTCTAGCCTGGGTGACAGAGCTAGACTCCATCTCAAAAATAAATAAATAAATAAATAAATATGGTAAGTATTAAAGGGTATTGTCAGAAGAAAAAATCTTCATATTGGACATTATAATAACAACATATCATTCATGACAATTCTAATTCTGCTACTAACAGATTTTCTCTGCTTTGAGAAAAATCTTGAGTATCAAATTTTGAATGTGTTTAAGCAAGTTCTTGGTAAACAGAAGGCTTGCAGAGCACCTCGGAAGAAACATTTTCCCAATGTTGGCAACACAGGACTATGTTTTCCATGCATAGTCTGTTGGGGAAAAAAAAAAAAAGGTTGTTGGAATGTGAACACTACTGTGTTTTTCTTCAGCTGAATATGTATTTTAAAGAATAAGAGAGAGTTGAAATGATGCAAATTTAAAAGGCTGTCTTCATTAGCAAACATCTAAGACAAATGTTGAAATGTTTTTGTCTTCACTAGCATAACTCCATAAGGATTTACAATCTGGCAATAATTTCACTAAACATTTAAGATTATTTTGTCAGTTTTGCATTAAACTCAAAGAAAAACTGAGTTTTAACAGCTAAAAGATGTGTTCAAGCACAAAATCTGTGATAATGTTAAGAAAAGAAACTCAAATATGAGTTACAGCTTTCAAAGTAGACAGAGAGAAAGAAAAAAGGTTAACACTGTAAAATGAAAATCTCTTAAACACAAACATTTCTGAGTACATCTTATCATCTATTAGTAATATATTAGCACTTACAGGAGGTGAGGTTGGGCCAGTGATTAGCTTTGAGTGAAGTAAGGATCTTGAACCATAGGAATACATTTGTGATATTTTTAATAACTGGGTAAATAAACCACAAGCCACCTTGAAACCTGAAGTTAAACAAACTTTTGTCAATTTAGAAAATGAAGGACTGAATCCAGTTCAAACAATTAGAGCTAGATATCATTGATATCTGTTAGTGATTTGGTTTTCAAGTAGAAAATAATAAGTGATTATGTTTCATGCTTGTAAATGAAAAGGAATCTATAGACAGAGATGTGGACCTAAGTAAAGGCAGGCTTGTAGGGGGTAACTGATGTATAAGCCAGCCCATAAGACAACACCTGTATTTCACTGGGCAGAGTCAGTGCAGAATAGTAGAGAAAATACGCTGCTTACTAATTCCACTTTCAATGGCATTGGGAGAATAATTTTGCAAACTCAGGCAAGTTAATCAAATTTTTCTCCGTTTCAAAATAAAAAATGTTGATCATCTAGGTAACTTCTAGGATTTGTTCTAACTCTAAAAATTAAATTACAGCGGCCAGGCGCAGTGGATCCCGCCTGTAATCCCAGCACTTTGGGAGGTCGAGGTGGGCTGATCACAAAGTTAGGAGTTTGAGACCAGCCTGGCCAACATAGTGAAACCTTGTCTGTACTAAAAATACAAAAAATCAGCTGGGCGTGGTGGTGCATACCTGTAATCCCAGCTACTTGGGAGGCTGAGGCAGGAGAATTGCTTGAACCCAGGAAGCGGAGGTCGAGGTGAGTGGAGATCACACCATTGCACTCCAGCCTGGGCGACAGAGCAAAACTCCATCTCCAATAAATACATAAATAAATAAATAAATAAATAAATAAATTACAATTATTAAATGAAGGAAAAAAATGACAGAATCAACAGAAGGACCTGTAGTTCATTCCAAACAAAAGTAAAAATTGTTTTGAATTTTTTTATTTTAGTAGAAAATCTAAAGTTTTGTGCAGTTATATTAAATATTATTTATACCTGTGCAAAATGCTGAATTTGGTATTGCTTTATTTCGAGAAGATGTACAAGTGATAAATCTAAAACTTACGATAGTATTTGGGACCACAAATAATTTATAACTATCACCATTCCCTTTAATCTATAGAAGCAGGTTACAAATTTGTTTGCAGGTAAAATTATCTGTATATGTTCTATTTTTCATTAAAATAAAAAAATGCAGCAAAAGTTTATTATCCATATTGTCTTGCAGGTATAAAATGTCACAATAAAATATATAATCATAGATTCATTGCATTCAGAAACAAATATCGATAAATTTAGAAGAAAATGATAAGTTCATTCATAGTTGAGGATAGTCTAAACAAAAAAGCAAGGTCAAAGATACAAACTCCAGTCTGGGCAACATGGCAAAACCCAGTCTCTACAAAACACAAAAATTTATCTGGGCATGGTGGTGCACTACTGTAGTTGCTGCTGCTAGGAAGCTCAAATGGGAGAATTACCTGAGCTCGAGAAGTTGAGGCTGCAGTGAGCTGAAATTGTGCCACTGTACTCCAGACTGGGTGACACAGTACTCCAGACTGGGTGACACAGTGATACCCTGTCTCAAAGAAAAGAAAAAATAAGATACAAACTACTATACCTCCAAATCTATTTGAATAGAGACTCATTACATTATATTGCTGGGGAAATTTTAGAAAAGCAATTATTTTAATTTTTTAACTTTTTCTGACATATTTTTATCTGTTTCTGATTTAAGCACTCCAATACCAGGAAGCCTATTTCTTTATAATAAAACAATATGAGTTCAACGGTTAGGAATGTATTCCTGTCTGCCTGTAACCTGTACTGTCATACCTTATGCTGGCTCACAATTCAGAACAAATCTGTTCTTTCTTTCAACCAGTCAAATATACAATATCAAATAACAGATGCCATTTTCTTCATGACATTTCTCTCAATATTGAAGGCTATCATTGCTCTTTTTGGCCTACCTCTCTCTGAACGAAGTCTTTCATTATCCTTTAGCAATTCTTGGATTGGTTTGAAGACTTCTTTACATACCATTGGTTTTCCTTTGAATGCACCTTAATCTGTTTTCTGTTAAATATTATCAAGGATTACATATACTCCATACCCACTATATTAGTCAGGGTCTTCCAGAGAAATGGAACCAATAGAAGATTATATCCCAGGAGAGCCAAAAAAAAAAATGCAGTTCCAGTCCGAATTCTGAAACCATGTGCCTACTGGTACAACACAAAGTGAAGAAAACAGTATTCTTTTTCTGTGCGCCTCACAAAAGTGATTAACTTTGGCATAATCATGACAAATCCTCAGACAAAAATATGTTTAAAAAATTTATGAAATAATTGGCCTGTATCTTCAACAGGTCAAGGTCATAAAACAAAAAAAAAAACTCAATAATTTTTTTTTTGAGATAAAAGGAGAGTGACATTACAACTGAAATCAATGCATGATTCCTGATTAGATTTGAGAACAAAATAGCCATAAATGACACTAGTGGGATAATTGGAAAAAATGTAGTGTGAAATGGAGATTATATAATGTATAACATTAAATTTCTAATTTATATAGGTGTACTGTCATTGAGAAAGAAAATTTTCTTTGTCCTTAGCTAACTAAGAATTAAATATTTAGGGATAAACCAGCATGTTTTGATGAATGCAATTTACTTTCAATTTATGTAGTCTCAAATGACACAAGTGTATGTGTACATATATTTATGTTTGTGTGAAAAATAGAGAGAGGACAAGAGAAAGAGAATGTGAGAGAGAGAAACAAGAGAATGAAAGTGAGAAAAAGTGAGCAAAAGTGAAAGCAAATGGGACAAAAACTAACAAATGATACTGAGCAAAGGTTCAGTGAAAATTCTTTATATTACTATTATAATTTTGCTAAAAAATTGAAATTATATGAAAATAAAAACTGTCCCCCACCACAAATATATATATTTGTCCCAACAAGAAATTTTCAAATCTTTTAGACCAAACACATTGCAGGCTTGAAATAGTAGATTCATGTGTGTATATGTGTATTATATATATAAAATATATATTACCTTAATATATAATAGGTGTGTATATATATTACCTTAATTATTATGAGAATAACCTTTTTCCTCACATCTAAACTGTGATAATAATAAACTTACATGTTCTCAAAAATTCTATTTTACTATGAAATTGTAATCACTTTAAAACCAAGCAATTAATTTTAAAAATAATGTGTAAAATAAAATATCTGCCTGTTTTAAAAAATATTTTACATAAATCATTAAATTATTAAAAGAAACACCACCTCTATATTACAGATGTAAGCATGTTACCAAAATGTGATTTATACTCACTAATTTACTACAAGAGCTTAAAATTCTAATTTGCAAAGTACATGTCATTGTACAATTTTCATTTTCAAAATGTTCTTTCTTCAATAATTTACGAGCCAGCAGTAAATTTTATGCATCCAATTATCAAAATTGCTTTGAAATATAATGCTAAGCTGACAGTGAAGTGTTGAAAATTGCTAATTAGATATTGCATCATTGCAAAATAAAAGATTTTGAGAATTATAGAATATAAATGTAATGATATACATCTAAGTAAGACAACCATATTAATTGATATTATCTCATTAAAGATGAATATTGAGAATTTTTATAACAGATATGAAAAACATCAGCAGAAACACTAACAAAATATAATGGGAAATAAATATCATGATATAAAATGCAAATTATACAGATAGCATACTCAATGCTTTAATTGAAGATGATGACTCTCATTAGAATTTAAAAATAATTATAATTATTTTATGGATAGTATAAAAAATGATAACTTTCAAAACTTAAAATACTATTACTAACAACATAAATTAGTTTCTATTTTTCCATAATAAACTAAATCTATTTATTTTAAAATTTTTCTGTGTTAATGCTCAACCTACCTCAGAGGAAGAAGCACATTAGCTAAATCTTGAAGAATGAATAGGTGCCTGCAAAGTGAAAACATTTCAAGGGTATATCCCTGAAGGACCTGGCATGTTTAGACAATCTCTGAATGCATTACAATACTTAAAAGAGGTAAAAAAGAGGTCAAACTTATAAGCAAGAAAAAATAATAATTCCATTAAAAAGTGGGCAAAAACATGAATACAAATTTCTCCAAAAATGTACAAATGGCCAACAAACATATGAAACAGTGCTCAGCATCACTAATCATTAGGAAAATACAAATTTTCCTATGACAGTGAGATATCACTTTGCCCCAGCCAGAATAGTCACTATTAAATAGTCAAAAAACAATAGATGTTGGTGTGGATATGCTGAAAAAAGGAATACTTACACACTGCTGGTAGGAATGTAAATCAGTACTGCCTCTGTGGAAAACAGTATGGAGATTTCTCAAATAACTAAAAGCAGATCTACTATTTCATCCAGCAATCCCACTACTATCTATTCAAAGGAAAAGAAGTCAGTGTATGGAAAAGACACTTGTATGTATATGTTTATTGCATCACAATTCACAATTACAAAGCTATGGAATCAACCTAAGTGCCCATCAACTGATGAGTGGATAAAGAAAATGTGGTTTTATACACACACACACACACACACACACACACACACACACACAAATACACCATGGAATACTGTTCAGCCATTTAAAAAAAGAATAAAATAATGTATTTTGCAGCACTTGGATGGAACTGGAGGCCATTATTCCAAGTGAAGTAACTCAGGAATCAAAGCCAGATACTGCATGTTCTCACTTATAAGTGGAGCTAAGCTATGGGTACACAAAGGCATGTAAAACAGTATAGTAAACATAGGAGACTCAATGGGGGAGGATGTGAGGGGAGTGAGGAATAAAAGAAACTACCTATTGGGTACAATGTATGCTACTTGGGTGACAGATGCACTAAAATTCTAGATTTCAGCGCTATACAATTCATCCATATATCCAAAAACTACTTGTAACCCTAAAACTAATGAAATAAAACATTTAAATTATAAAACATAGGAAATAAAAATTTTTAAAAAATAATGTGTTCAGAAGGAGAGATTTTTTCAATTATGACTACAGACAAGGCTGGAGTGACAAGTTAGTGTTATATTATAAGTGGTCTTACAAAATCAAAAAATAAGAAATTTAAGTATCCTACAGGCAAGAAAAACATTAACTATTATTAAAATTAATTTTGTTTAGGAGAAAAATATATTTGGCAAGAGAACTCTGCAGTACTATGAAAATGGAACGAACATATTAGCCAAAAGAAGGAACTTAGTGATAAGAACTAGGAGATTGTTCCAATAGATCAAGCTAGTAATGTCAAAGACGATAAACTACATGACAATAATACTGGAGCAGAATTTTAGCTTTTGGTAACTTATTAAATGTTGTGTACGTAGCACTGGTTTCTGGCTTTTGAGACTGTTGATACGGTTTGGATATGATTTGTTTGTCTCCACCAAAACTCATGTTAACATTCAATCTTCAATTTGGTGGTGTTGAAAAGCGGAACCTAGCAGAAGGTGTTTCTGTCATGGGGGTAGGTCTCTTATGAATGGCTTGGTGCTGTTCTCAATGTAGGGATGAGTTCTTGCTCTTGTGAGACTGGATTAATTTTCATTGAAATGGATTAGTTCCCACGAGAGTGAGTTGCTATAAAGCCACAACACTTCTCAGGTTTTTCCTTCTGTGCTTGCATCAGTTTCCCCTTTAACCTTCTCTGCCACATTGTGACATAGCATGAAAGCCCTCACTAGAAGCCAGGGCCATGCCCTTGGGCTTCTCATCCTGCAAAGCTGTGAAGCTAAATAAACCTCTTTTCTTTGTTAATTACCAGTCTGAGGTATTTTCATAGCAACACAAAATAGACTAAGACACTCGGTAAACAGCAGAGCCAACATTTCTCAAATGTGTAGTTTTTAGTGTGTGGGGGTTAGTCTTGTCACTAAGTGCAATAAATACTTGGGAATATAATTCATCTTCATACTTTCACTGGCAAAAGCCAAGGCATGAAAATTATGCTAGCTAAATGAACTATGCAGTCCACCTGGACAAAGCCAAGCAGACAAACTCTTAGTTTCTGACCTAGATTTGAGAGCTCTGTACATTCGATGCTACACAAAACGCTACAGAAAATATTATGCAGCCAGTGCGGTTACTACATACAGAGGTATACAGCAAGCTGCCCCAGAATCTGAGGACAAAGTTGTGCTCCGAAAATACTACAAGTAAACTGCTTTTGACAAAGCACACTTCAAATGAAATTTACACCCAGAATTCATGCATAGGAAAGTATTTTTTTACTGTTCTTAGAGAATGAAAATTTAAATTTTACAGTGTAATTTTGGAAAAACATATATAAAGGTTTTATTTATTTAATAAAACTTGTCCCAAAAAAAACCTAAATATTATATCTCAATTATTTTTAAAACATACTAAATGGCCAATAATTCATCTCTGATCTTTTTCTTCCTTTCAACCATGTATCATACTAGAACAACCAACAAAAAAAGGAAAATACCTTTAGACTTGTAAATAAACATACCAATAATTTTATATTAAATTGACAATCACTATCAGATTATTTCCAAAAATTAAAATCTACCACATCCATGAAATGCAAAACTTCCAATGTTTAATACAAATTCCCTAATGGATTGTTTCCTTTAGAAAAATCCATTCGGTTTGTGTGTGTGTGTGCGTGCGTGCGTGTGTGTGTAATTTAGCTTCTAAAAGTTTATGATAAAATCATTCATAAAATAGTAAGTAGATTTCCCTAGAAAATTTCTTTTGTTGATCTAAATATTATTTCAAATGTTATTATTCTATTTATATTCTGATAATCCATAATAAACCTTAATTTCTAAGAGTAGAGCAAAGGTAAACACTGAAAAATTTTCGTGTTACAATTCAGAAGCGGGCACGCATTCTGTATATTGGTAAATAAAATACTTTTAAAAATGTTCTTTTCATGATCTATTATGAAATTAATTTAGCCTAAGTCTTTTGCTATAAGAGAAGCATTTTTCTGGAAGTTATTATTATAAGGGCCCTTGTAAATCTGTGAAACAAAAATCAAAATTCTTAGTAGGCTCGTCAGTGCTCTAAAATCATAATTATTACTCTAAAAATTTTATTTTCTCTCACAAACAATTACTGCTATGAAAAATGGTAAAAAGATAATATCCAAGTTATGCAAGATAAATAAGGTATAGCAATCTCCTGTTCACCATCATGCCTATAGTTAGCAATATTTGATTGTGCACTTAAAATTTCTTAAAGGAGAAGATGTCATGGTAAATATTCTCACCTCAATACAATATATATTTGTACATGTATGTGTGTGTATATAAATGCACATTAAAGCAAAAATTTTAAACTTTTATATTAATTAAACAATAAAATATAAGTAGAATAATTAAAAATAATATCCAAATTATAGAAATAAAAAATAAAGACATAACTATCATATGTGTATAGCAAATAGTTTGTAACATGTAGCAAATATTGGAAAGTTGAGAAGATAAAATCTCAAGGATAAAGTTAATATTTTATTATTTCAACAGAAGGCATAATATAGATGTAGTGATAGGAATTGGAAAGAAAATATTCATGGCTATGGTGTTTGATATATCATGGCTTATGTTACCTTTAATTTCACAGTTAAAAACTGGATTTAGCAATCAATCTAACGTAATGATAGTTTTGGAATCTGTATCCTCTCCTCCCACTCTTTTAAAACGCTTTAATTATAAACCATATTTTCTTAATATTATCAGTGGAAAACAGATGTTAATTAACTTCACTTTTTTAAAGAAAAAGGTAGAAACCACTACATGCAGAATTGTACCAGATCTTCACAAAAATAAAACATTCATACGAAAAAGTATTTGTAATATTTCACCATTAGCTTCAATTTAATTAAATTGTCTATGTATGTCCAGCCTTTGCTCTTTACATGCCTAACAATACAGTGTTACAATGTTAAGAGTCAAAAATTATTACACTATCAAATTAAAAAAAAAACCTCTTATTCAAAGTAAAAGCTAATGCCCTTTTTATAAAACTGAACAATATAGCAATAAAACCTCTAAGTATTCAATTAGTTATTTGCTGATCTGGCAACTACCTACATTTCTGTTTCAACTGATGAAGAATTTCTCCAAAAAATAATAATAATAATAACATTTCTAACTTCTGCCTCAATAATGATCAAGGAGAAATTATAGAAGCATTTTTCAAGGTTTTTGCATAATGAGTCTCTGCAGGTTTTCTTAGTGGATTTTTTTTCTCTGATGAGTTCATGCTTCTCACACAAGCAATCATTGAGAAAAACAGTAAAGGAAAATGTACTCAAGAAACCACTTAAGACAAATCTCTTAGGAGGAATTATGTATTGAATTTTTTTCCTCCAATTCTGCTCTCATGCTCCCTCTCCACCCACCATCCCCTTGTGCCACACACACACACACACACACACACTCTCACCAACTATAGTAACTAGGCTTTTCTTATCAGAGGGTTCAGATGGGAAAAAGAAAACATTTGTTCCTTTAAAACTGATGTTTAAATTAGTTTAAAATTATGGATTTTGTTCATTTATTTATGTTATTAAATGCCAATGGCTTTCTTGAAATCTTTATTGGGGTGGGCCACAGTGTCCAATCATGATATCCAAATTATTTGAATATATGAATTCATGTACTATGTACCCACAAATAATTAAGAGGCCCACATATACCATAAAGAGGTTTCAAGTTCAATGAATTTCTACAGCTAAATAAAATGTATGTCATTCTCATTTAAAGTTATACTGAAAATAAATATCTGATTTACATTTTAAAGACTCAGTTTATCTATATTCAGTAGGGATTTTTGAATTAAATATGGTATAACATAACAAATGTATTTATCAACCAGCTTTATCCTTTTTACACTTATTATGAGGGGAAACTCCTCAAGCTATCTGCATTTACACTTTACATATATGTTGCATTTTTAATATGATTTAATGTGTTACATACACCTACAGCTGTGTTTAATGAAATGTCTTTCCCTTTACGCTTTCAAAATTACTTATATAGTAATAATGCTCACAGAATTCTGTTTTGAGAATGTTTGCCTTTGGAACACAATAAAGGAAAATAAACATCTCTTCTTTCCCTTGATTTTTATTGTTTCTCTGGCTTTGAATTTCGGACAAAAATAATGCATAGAATTGAATGCTTTTTAATAAATTCATGGAGTTATAAAACTATCAACACAATCCAGTGTTTGAACATTTCTATCACTACAAAAAGCGTCCACCTGCCCCTGTGAGATAAGTTGCCTTTCCTCTGGTGTCCTACTTAACCCTCTCACCCTCCCTACCCCCACCTTGGACACAAAACCTAATCTTTCAGTCTCTCTATGAAGCAGGATATTTCCCTGACCCCTTCGTGGGACTTGAGTGGGGCTTGCCCTCGTTTACTCAGCCTGTGGGTCTCAAATCCTTGTGGGAGGGAGTGCGCAGGTGAACAGGTGGGTACTGGAGTGCATGAGTGCTGGAACCAGCTGGACATTTTGGCACTGGCAGGATCAAACCCCACTCACTCAGAACCGCTGCATTCCACCCCATGAGGGAGGCAGTGCATAGGTGAGCAGGTGCCGGAGCCAGAAAGAGCGCCGGCAGGAGGGAACTCCTACAGACCCCATGGCAGCATCCAGATGGGGTGCCTGTGACTCCCAAAGCCCCAGAGGGTGTGTCTTTTAGCTCTGCCATTCACAGAAAGCTTCAGTATTAACAGCTCAGTGAGCCCTCTGCCTTTTCATGTGAGGCGACTGCCCTCCGCCAGTGAGGGCAAAGGGCCAGTGTGATAACTTTTTGTATCAGCACTTGTGGTTCCCGAGCTTTTGTCTGGTGTCCCGGAAAAATGAGGTCACATCAAACGATTGAAGGATGGTAAATAAGGGGATTTTATTGCTGATGAAAGTGGCTGTCAGTGAGAAGGGGAGCTAAAAAGGGCACAGGGGTGTAGGCAATCTTCCCCTGAAGTCCAGCTGTCTCCAACTGGGTTATTCTCTGAAGTTACCTGGTCAAGCTATTCCTCTGAAGTCAAGCCACTTCTCTCTGACATCCAGCTGTAGTCGTTTCTCCTCTCCAACTGAGTCTGGGGTCTTTACAAGGTACAGCTTTGCAGGCAGGGTGGGCCATGGATGGTTTAGGAAAAGGCAACATTCAAGCAGGAAAACAGAGATGTAAGTTCTCACTTTGGGCTGTGGTTTCAGGCTTTTGGGATTGAGGATGGGGTTTCAGCAGGGACCCGCCCTTTTCTGCCTGGAATTTCTCTGCCTCCTGTCCCTATCATCTATACACAGAATCACATTGATATGGTTTGGCTGTGCCCCCACCCAAATCTCAACTTGAATTTTATCTCCCAGAATTCCCACATGTTATGGGAGGGACCCAGGGAGAGGTAATTGAATCATGGGGGCTGGTCTTTCCTTTGCTATTCTCGTGATAGTGAGTAAGTCTCACGAGATCTGATGGGTTTATCAGGGGTTTCCACTTTTGCTTCTTCCTCATTTTCTCTTGCCACCACCACGTAAGAAGTGCCTTTTGCCTCCACCATGATTCTGAGGCCTCCCCAGCCATGTGGAACTGTAAGTCCAATTAAACCTCTTTTTTTTTCCCAGTCTTGGGTATGTCTTTATCAGCAGAGTGAAAACAGACTAATGCTGTAAATTGGTACAGGAGTGGGGCTTTGCTGAAAAGATACCAGGAAAAGTGGAAGTGACTTTGGAACTGGCTAACAGACAGAGATTGGAACAGTTTGAAGAGCTCAGAAGAAAACAGGAAAATTTTGGAAAGTTTGGAGCTTCCTACTATCTTGTTGAATGGCTTTGACCAAAATATCGATAGCGATATGGACAATAAAATCCAGGCTGAGGTGGTCTCAGATGGAGATGAGAAACTTGTTGGGAACTGGAGCAAAGGTGAGTCTTGTTATGATTTTTTTTTTTTTTTTTTTTTTTTTTGAGACAGAGTCTCACTCTGTCCCCCAGGCTGGAGTGCAGTGGCACAATTTCGGCTCACTGCCAGCTCCGCCTCCTGGGTTCATGCCATTCTCCTGCCTCAGCCTCCCGAGTAGCTGGGACTACAGGGACCCACCACTATGCCTGGCTAATTTTTTGTATTTTTTTAGTAGAGATGGGGTTTCATCCTGTTAGCCAGGATGGTCTCCATCTCCTGCCCTCATGATCCACCAGCCTCGGCCTCCCAAAGTGCTGGGATTACAGGTGTGAGCCACCATGCCTGGCCTCTTGTTGTTTTAGCAAAGAGACTGGCAGCATTTTGTTCCTGCCCTAGAGATTTGTGGAACTTTGAACTTGAGAATGATGATTTAGGGTAGCTGGTGGAAGAAATTGCTAAGCAGCAAAGCATTCAAGAGGTGACTTGGGTACTGTTAAAGGAATTCAGTTTTAAAAGGGAAAAAGAGCATAAAAATTCAGAAAATTTGCAATAGAAAAGAAAATTCCATTTTCTGGGGAGAAATTCAAGCCAGCTGCAGAAATTTGCATAAGTAGCAAGGAGCCCCTAATGTTAATCCCCAAGACCATGTGGAAAATGTCTCTATGGCATGTCAGAGACCTTCGTGACAGGCCCTCCCATCACAGGTCCGGAGACTCAAGAGGAAAAAGTGGTTTTGTGGGCCGGGCCCAAGGTACCCATGCTGTGTGCAGCCTAGGGACTTGATGCCCTGTGTCCCAGCTGCTCCAGCCATCACTGAAATGGGCCAATGTACAGCTCAGGCTGTGGCTTCAGAGGGTGGAAGACCCAAGCTTTGGGAGCTTCCACATGGTGTTGAGCCTGCAGTGCACAAATGTTAAGAATTGAGGTTTAGAAACCTCTGCTTAGATTTCAGAGAATGTATGGAAACGCCTGGATGTCCAGGCAAAAGTTTGCTACAGAGGCAGGGCCCTCATTGAGAACCTCTGCTAGGGCAGTGTGGAAGGGAAATGTGGGATCAGAGCCCTCATGCAGAGTCCCTACTGAGGCACTGCCTAGTGGAGCTGTGAGAAAAGGGCCACCACCCTCCAGACCCCAGAATGGTAGATCCACTGAGAGCTTGCACCATGCGACTGGAAAAGCTACTGACACTCAACACCAGCCCAGGAAAGCAGCCGGGAGGGAGACTGTACCCTGCAAGCCACAGGGGCAGAGCTGCCCAAGACTATGGGAACCCACCTCTTCCATCAGTGTGACCTTGATGTGAGACCTGGAGTCAATGGAGATCATTTTGGAGCTTTAAAATTTGACTGCCCCACTGGATTTTAGACTTGCATGGGGACTTTAGTCCTTTTATTTTGGCCAAATTCTCCCATTTGGAACAGCTGTATTTACCCAATACCTGTACTACCATTGTATCTAGGAAGTAACTAGCTTGCCTTTGATTTTACAGGCTCATAGGTGGAAGGGACTTGCCTTATCTCAGATGAGACTTTGGATTGTGGACTTTTGGTTAATGCTGAAATGAGTTAAGACTTTGGGGGACTGTTTGGAAGGCATTATTAGTTTTTAAATGTGAGAACATGAGATTTGGAGGGGCCCGGGGCAGAATGATATGGTTTGGCTGTGTCCTCACCCAAATCTCAACTTTAATTGGATCTCCCAGAATTCCCATGTGTTGATGGAGGGACCCAGGGAGAGGTAACTGAATCATGGGGGGCCAGTCTTTCCTGTGCTATTCTCGTGATAGTGAGTAAGTCTCAAGAGAGCTGATGTGTTTATCAGAGGTTTCTGCCTTTGCTTCTTCCTTATTCTCTGTTGCTGCCACCATGTAAGAAGTATCTTTCACCTCCCGTCATGATTCTGAGGCCTCTCCAGCCATGTGTAACTGTAAGTCCAATTAAACCTCCTTTTCTTCCCAGTCTTGAGTATGTCTTTATCAGCAGTGAGAAAACAGACTAATACACATATAATATATAGTTTTTTAAATTTGGCTTCTTAATTTTGAGGATAATCCATGTAATAGCCTGTACAAATTGTTTATTCCTTTTTATTGCTGAATAGCATTCCATTGAATGGATGTACCACATTTTTTTTCGGTCACCAATTTACAGACATTTTGATTGTTTTGTACTTTTTGATTATTGTAAATAATACTACTTATTATTATTAATTAGTGTGAAAAAGTACACTACTTATTGTGTAGACAATGAGTACTCTAAAAATACATTTATGCATACATATTGTAAATAAGCACTCAGGTACAAGTCTTTGTGTAGACATATATTTTCATTAATTTTTTGGTTGAGACTGAGGCATAGAATTGCTGGGTTGTAAGGTAAATTTTACATTAATCAATTTTTTAAAACTGCTAAACTCCTCCCAAGTAGACTGTACTACTTTACATTCCCACCAGCAATGTAAAAGGGTTCCAGTGTCTCCATATCCTTGCTATTTTCCTTTCAATAAATTATTAGTATATACATCTTAGTGGCTATAAAGTGATTCATCATTGTGGTTTTTAATTTGCACTATTCTAATTAATAATAATGATGAATTTTTTTAATTTGCTAATTGGGCACTTTATCTTCTTTGGTGAAGGGGCTGTTAAAAGCTTTTGCCCACTTTAAAAATGGGTTGTTCATCTCCTTATCCAGTTCTCAGGGTCTTGTTTTATTCTGTATACAAGTCCTTTATTGCGTATTTGATTTTCAAATATTTTCTACGCAAGTTTGTGGTTTTCCATTTTCTTAATACTATATTTTGAAGGTCAAATGTCATTTTTAATTTTGATGAAGTTTATTTTATTGTTTTTAATTATGCTTTTGGTGTCCTAACTTAGAATTCTTGGCTTAACTCAGATTTTAAAGATTATCTATGCTTTTTAAATATATATATATAACTTAAACTCTTATCTTTAGTTCAAAAATCTACTATAAATTATTTTTTGTGAGTATTATATGAAATAGAATATAAATTTATCTTCCCAGCACTATTTTTTTTTTTTTTTTTTTTTTTAGCACAGATACTGCATTGCAGTGACCAAGAACTACATATGTAGTTGGGTGGAACAGTCCAGGTCTTTCTGTGACAGGTAGGCAATGAATAGAAGACTAGGTTGGAATAATTCATAAGAGTACATGAGCTCTGAAGGGAAGATTCTCTATAAGTTCCACTCAAAAAGGAAAGGGAGGAAGGCATGGAAGGAGCAACACGATGAATTGGGGCAGAATGGGTCTAAGTCATCTATTGCTCTTCTTTCTTGTAAAGACTGATTACCTGAAACACCATGTCACATGAGGTTGGTGGGTTCCATGCTCCTGTCTCAAGGTCAACCCAGTCTCTAATTTGCCCACAACTTTTTCGAACACACTTAGATATACAAGATGTGAATCCTCCACTCCCAGCTTCACTTCCTCCAAATACATTGTTCTAGGCATGACATGTCTGAGTCCTTACCTTCCTGTTTTCTAGGCTGTAACTCATGTGGCCATTTGGGGGCTGGAAACATTATGTGAATGCAGACCTCAGATAATGAGGATAGTGCCTATCAAAATGCCCACGAGGCCTGCAGCCAACCCAAGGGTGCAGACTTGGTTTACATCAAATGGTCTCTGTCAGCTCTCAAATAGGGGTGGGAATCTCATGTTCTGAGAAAAAAGAAACAGATACGGTCACAGGACACTGTGTGTCTATGGGGAGATTGGTGTGTGCATTTGGAAACGTACAAGACATCTAGACTTTGGGAGAAGAGTGAAGTCAATTATTATAAAACTTTGCAATTTTGGGAAATGAAGTTGTGGCAATGAGGGCTAAAGGTCATAAGGCAAAGCAATGTGGACTTGGGATAGAATGGGAGGATATACACACCATGATGGGATTTAAACATACCCCAGTACTTGAGGAGTGGGTCTTCCAGACCCCAGTGCTCCACTTTGCAGTCATATAAATCATCAGCAGAAGGGAGAAAAGTGAGGTAACTCAGCTTGAGGAAGAAGTGGTCACTCTTAGGGTAGAAGGTTGTCTCAGAAATATTTTTGAAATAGGTTACCCTTTTTATTGAATTCCCTTGGTTTCTTTGTTGGAAATCAATTGACCTTAAAGATAAAATTTTTATACATAATTTTATTCCATAGATTCAATATTTATGCTTATGCTAATATCACATTGTCTTGATTCCTTTAGCATCATAGTAAGTTCTGAAGTGAGGAAGTATAAGTTCTCCTGCTCATTCCTCTCTTTAAAAATTGTTGAAGTTATTCTGGATCCTTTGCATTTCCATGTAAATTTTAGGAAAAGCACATCAATTTCGGCAAAATGCCTGCTGGGGTTTTTATGGAGGTCGCCTTTCTTAACAATATTGAATCTTTACATAGCATGTCTCCATTTATTTAGAATTTCATTACTTTCTATCAACAATACTTTTAGTTTTCAGTGTACAAAGTCTTACACTTTTTTGTTAAATTTATTTTTCTTCATTTTATTTTTTTGATGTTAACATGAATTGAGTTCTTTAGTATTTCAATTGCTAGTATATAGAAATGCAAATGATTTTTATACACTGTTCTTACATCCTGTGAACTTACCGAACTTGTTTATTGGCTCTGGAAGTGGTTTTGTGGATTACTTAGGACTGTCTACATACACAGTCATGTCACCTGCAAATAGAGACAGTTTTACTTTTTCCTTTCCAATTGAGATGACTTTGGTTTCTTTATCTTTCCTTATTGCGCTGGTAGAACTTTCAGTTCAATATTGAATTGGAGTGGTGAGAGTGAATATTTCTTCCTAGGTCCCAGTCTTAGGGGAAAAACACTTAGCCTTTCACCATTAAGTATGATGCTAGCTGTAGTGTTTTCATAGATGCCACTTATCAGGTTGAGAAAGTTTTCTTTTGTTCTTAATTTGTTGAGTTTTGTCATGAATAGATGTTGCATATTGTCAAATGATATTCCCATTTTTCTATTTATTCTATTAATATAGCATATGGCATTAATTAATGTTCTGATGTTAAACCAATCTTGAATTTCTGGGATAAATCCTACTTGGTTATGATTTATAATCATTTTTATATGTTGTTGAATTTGGTTTACTTATATTTATTTGAGAAGTTTTTTATCTGTACTCATGAATGATATTAGCCCATTACTTTCTTGTAATTATCTGGCTTTGGTATTACTGGTATTATAAGTTGAGAAGTGTTCTCTCCCTCTCTATTTTCTGGATGATTTTTTGAAGTACTGCTATTACTTCTTCTTTAGAGATTAGATAGAATGGTTTCTCTTTCAATTCCTTTAAAGTATTAGTGTTCCCTTCAAATCTGCTCCAATTGTGTTCTCATATTATTTCATGCACTCTCCTTTAATAATCAAATCTGCAACTATACTATCAGCTTGCTGTTTGTAAACTGAGGGCATCCAAATCTGTATCTCTCATTCAAATTTCCTCTTAAGTTCTATATTTCTCTTTTTAATTGGCTACTGGCTATTTATTTCTAAATGTTCACTGGCATTTCAACTACCCGAATTATTCTCTTTGTTAATATAATAAAAGCCGTATAGTTTCACCCAGAGCCATGAGCTTACCCACATCTACTTTGTGCTACCGTATATTTGATGATTACTAAATCTTGTTAACACTACATCCAGGATATCTCTTGAATCTTTCTTCTCTTCTCCTCTGACACAATTATTACTTCCCACTTGAATTAAACTAATCACTCAACAGTTTTTTGTTGTTGTTGCTCCTGTTTGGGGGCTACTTTTGATCACATGTTTTAACCAGAAGACCTCCTTTGAAATATTAGAGGTAGTAATTAGAATATCCTCTAATTTATGCGTGAAACCTTTAATCAATAGAAAAGACAATGTCCTCCAAAGCAGCCTGACTTTACAGCTATGTGTGTCAGTGTGATGAAGAATAATAACAGGTCCCTTCTTGGTATTTACTCTTTCTTTTTCTGGTCTTTTTAAAATGTAAAAACTCTGCCTAAGGTTAATACTGTTCTTTTCTTCATTAAAAAATGTATCTTGCCCTTGATTATTTCCTGCAAGGGGGTTGTAAAATTTATCAGCTCTTCACACAAAGCCTTAGATCCACAAGGAAAATTATCATGTATATTGTCAAAAACATAAATTGCAACTAACCTTTATGTATCGTAATTTTCTTTAATTCTCTCATGTGAATATCTACCAATACCATTTCCCTAAAATACAATCAGCAAAAGTAGAGCTTAAAAAAAATTTTAAAGTCAAGCACAAATACACATAGGTGATAAAACCTGGGAAAAGGGAAAGATGATAAATAAGAAAAAGAAATTATTTTCATACTCCTAACCCTCAGAAAGTTATGTGTACTACATTTGCTTGATGAATGGATATTGTAGTTCAAATCATAAAAAGCAATTACAGTGACATTTTTAACAATCTGCATGTATAATAACAATGGTTCTGAAATGCCCATGATTATATATTTAAACTAACTGCTGTTAATAAAATTGCTTATTTAAAAAAAATCAGTTAACTTTACAAATGAAATAACAGTTAATACCAATTATCAGTTGTCAAGCTAACCACTGAATATTAAAAGGTAGATATTTTGCTCCTTTGGCTTGTTCAGTCTGCTTCCAAGATCGGGGAATAGAGAATAAAGTTAAACATCTATGAGATTAGAGTGTTAGGGTCAAATATTCTTCCTTCGGCATTTACACACTACCATTACAGTTATATTTCAACACTATTAATTATGCTTGACTGTCTCCTTGTCTAGTTTTGAAAGCTAGTAATTACAGAATATTTATATCCTGAAACATTTCTATATTGCTAGTTCAAAAAATATTCTTTTCAATATAGTGAGATTATTCTTTCAAAAAAAAAAGTCACTTTGTTTAAAATTAAATGGAAGGCTCTGCGCAGCCATTTCCCTTTCATATAAATCACATACAAAATTTAAATCAAAACCAATGGTACATACAAGACCTTAGAAGACTCAATTTATGGTCATATTTTCTGATTTCTGACTTTCTGAACTTTAAAAATATATTTACAAGAGAATTTTTGTGGAACCCACTTTTCTTTATTTGATGTTATTCTTTTGACATAATCATAAATTTTATTTGTGTAAATACTGCATACCTTGTAACTCTTGCATGGCAAAAAATATTTTTTTGCTCAAATTTTCTCATTATGTAATACAAGTTGAATGTATTATATAAATTGGCTTTCAACATCTTGGTGTTTGAAAATCTTCAGTAGATGGAAAAGATATTCATTTATAACAATTTATGCTGTCTGTAATTTGCTTACACTTAGTTGTAGAAGAATTAGTACATTCATAGAAGTCTGTATGGTAAGGATATTAGAAATTATCTAGACCCACGGTTCTCAAAGTGTGTTTCTGAACAAGTAGCATCAGCATCACCTGACATATGTTAGAAATGCAAATTCTCAGGCTCCAAGAAGACTTATTATGTGGATGGGGCTCTTAAATCTATTTAAACTAGTCCTACTGGTTATGCTAATGCCTGCAAAGTTTGAGAACCACTGGACTGGACTAGTGCTTCCCAAACACCTGCCTGTAGATGGATGCTGATGCGTGGCAAAATCATACCACTTAGTGTAAGGGAAAAAATTACAGCTAGCAACAATTTCTTAGAAAATATGAGACTTTACTCTAAAATGATTTCTTATTGGCAATTTCTGGAATTAAATTACCTTCTCTTTATTAAATGATGGTGATAGTAAGTCTCTTTTGGAGGTCCTCTTTTTTTGCAAAATTTAAGGTCTGCAACTCAGTGTTTTTTCTTAATATTTCTTTTGTGTTATAGGGGTGGAAATGGAGGCCACTGTGTGGTGGTGAGTAAACTATTAGTCAGTGTGAATTCTCCTTATTTATAGATGAAAAAGTGACCCAGCAAGATTAAGGAAACGTCTCTAAGTCATATAACTATCTATATGTACAGCTAGACAAAACCCCAAATCTGACCACCAAGGAATCCAGTGATGTTTGATTATATTATGCTTTCTCTATAGAAACATAGGAGCAAATTTGATGGTACATGGTTTGACAGAACTATAAATGCAAAGGGATCTACAATGAAGCAGAAGTAATAAATAATGTGTAAAGTAACAGAAGGCCGGGCGCAGTGGCTCACGCCTATAATCCCAGCACTTTGGGAGGCCAACGCGGGCAGATCACCTGAGGTCAGGAGTTTGAGACCAGCCTGGCCAACTGGTGAAACCCCCGTCTCTACTAAAAATGCAAAAATTAGCCAGGCGAGGTGGCGCATGCCTGTAGTCCCAGCTACTCGGGGGGCTGGGGAAAGAGATTCGCTTGAACCTGGGAGGCAGAATTTGCAGTGACCCAAGATCACGCCATTGCACTCCAGCCTGGGCGTCAGAGGGAGACTTCAACTCAAAAATAAAAATAAAAAATGAAGTAACAGAAGACCTCGATCAGGAAAAGGGATTAAAGAGTTTGACAAATCCTCAAGGATTAAACAGGGTTGTGCCAGGAATGAGATCACCATGAATGATAAACTGATTGACAAAACTGTATGGGGACCTTCCTATACCTGCACCTTCACTTAGTATTTTGCCCTTTCTTTAGAGTCATAGGATCTTTTCCTCTACATTGTGCTAACAAAATACATAGGATTTATATGAAATGATTTTTTTTAATCTTAGAAATGAGCACACCGAATTCCACTCAAAGTTAGATTCATTTTACCACAGCTAATGATAATTAGCCAAATTGGGGATACATTTAAAATCTGATTTTGAGTCATGGGATGTGGAGATGGAATGGAGAGAGGGAGGATGAACACAACTTAACTTGCTGGTTGAAAACAACAGATTACTGCCTTGTTTCACAATTTGACTGATTTTGATGTACTTTTGTGAAAGTTAAGAGTGAAGCAGAATAGCAGTAAATAAAGTGAGAAACAGAAAGTGTTATCCATTCAGAGTGGCTTTTGCTTTACAGTCAGTTGTAGTCTTAATATCTTTCCCTTCATGAACTAAGGAGATGTTCTCTCTCTGCTTCTCAAAGTGTGATATTGTATATAAACTAATCAAAATAAGACAAAACAAACTTAAATTGCAACTAACTCATACTTAGGTAAGACATCAGAAAATCTCCCTACAAAATTACAAAAGTTATTACTGATTAAAAGATTACATAACATGGATATAATTACTTGAGGCTTAGCAAGACAGCACCTAATACAGTTCTGTGTTTTTAAAATACTATGATTTAGTAAATAGTACAACGCAGCTACCATGTTAATAGACTTACTCAAAACCAAAGTGTGCTGAAAGGATGAATCTTTTTTTAATGGGAACTCAAATATATACTGCAAAATTCAAAGATTAGTTGAGCAAATTTAATAGTCTATATGTTTTATGGCCATAAATAGGTTTATATTTTTAAATACATAGTTTGTTTTGGTTTACTATCTCTACTAAAGTAAGACTAGCAATAAAATCAAACAACTTAGATGCCTCCTTTTCCAGCATCATCAATTTGTCCACTTGCAAGAGTGAAACAGATGGTTGCCTACATGGTCTGAATGGAAGAATTCCAGAAATGTTTCCTGCACAAAAATTATTATTTCATTAATTCAAACAATTTTACAAAGAGCATATTATTCTTAGACATTAACCATTGCCTTTTCCATATATTCCCATTAAAAGTTCAATTTATCAGCCGGGAGTGGTGGCTCACACCTGTAATCCCAGCACTTTGGGAGGCCAAGGCAGGTGGATCATGAAGTCAGGAGATCAAGACCATCCTGGCCAACATGGTGAAACCTCGTCTCTACTGAAAATACAAAAATTAGCCAGGCATGGTGGCATGCACCTGTAGTCCCAGCTACTTGGGAGGCTGAGGCAGGAGAATTGCTTGAACCCGGGAAGCGGAGGCTGCAGTGAGCTGAGATTGCATCATTGCACTCCAGCCTGGGCAACAGAGCAAGATTCCATCTCAACAACAACAACAAAAAAATTCAATTTATCCTAGACCTTAATCTATCACAATAGTAAGACTATTCTTAGCAGGTTCCCTTTGCTCTTCCAAAATAACCAAGGGCAGCATAAGAGCACTGTGACCCTGAATGTACAAAAGGTAAAGAGGAGTTCACTGAAGAAATACTGATTGCTACAAAATGTGGTCCTGAGCTTACCTTCTACAATATCTTTCTTGAGTTTTTATAGGATTTGCGATCAACACCAAGCCTTATGGGGTTTAAATCCATTTTAATCAGTCTTTGCCTTTTGGACTCACAAAAGGTGCTTTTATGGAGGTCATCAACTACCTCCACCAAAATCTAATAACTAGGTTTTGATTTTCTTGTAGATGTATTCACAGCTTTTAAGAAATAAAACTAATCACTTATTTCAAACACTTTTTCACTTGACTTTCAGAATATCACACTCTTAATTTCACTATTACTTGGTGACTACACATTTCTTATTTTCCAGCCCTCTTAAAGCTATTTGTCTCAAGTCTCAATCTTCGGATGTCTGTTCTATACACCTGCCCTTGGTGACCTCTTCCAGTCTTGTGGCTTTCAACAAGGCCTCTATGCTGAGGCTCCCCAGATGTATATCTCCAGTCTTCACTCATACCAGAAACCCGGTCTAGTCAATATGACTGCCTGGATATCATCTCTACATCAAAGTCCAACAGGATCTAACTTAACATGTCAAAAAAAATGCAACTCTCATTCCTCCCAAAAATGAACTCCTCCATTTTTTCCCATATCAATTATTAGAAGCCAGATTTTTCCAGATACTCAAGCCAAAAACAAGGCAGTCATCTTGGATTCATCTTTTTCTCTACATCCCACATGTAATTTATCTGGAAATCAAATTGACTCTACCTTCAAAATCTGAGTATCTCTTACCACCTTCACTTCTACTGCCCTGGCTTATTTGATGATTGTTTCATAGTTTTAGCCTCCTAACTACTTTAATTTATTGTTTCCCTACCTCCTTTTTGTCTGTTAGCAACCCAATAGTGAGGGTCATTCGGTTGCAACATAAATCAGATCATGTCACTTCCGTGGCCAAAACCCATCTGAACCCTCTTAGAACTAAGTCTCCAGATGTGTCTAGCACTTGCCTCAGCTCTCTGATCTTACTGTCTACTGCTTTCTTCTGTCTCCCTTAACTACATATACACTACTTTCTTCAATGTGCCTGGAACACTGTAAGTTTGGAGATTTTGACCCTACTCTCTTTCCTAGCATGAAACATATTTCCCCCCAATATCATTAGGGCATGCTTCCTCATCTCCCATAAGTCTTTGCCTTAAAAGTCATTTTCTCAGTGAACCTTCCTTTCCACCACACACTCAATAGTCTACTCCATTTAAAATGGAAACTTCCTTCAGCTGTGGCAGTAGCTATTTCCCTTTCCTGCTATGTTTTTTCTCTATGGCATTTATACCATCTAATTATTGTGCACCTATCCAACTGATTCATTGTAGGCTCTTTAGTGTTCTTTAAATAATCATATAGCTTAATTTATTTAACCTGTTGTAAATTACAGAGCCTATTTAAAATATAAAGCTCCTACATTTTAATATGTTTTTATTACCTTTTCTGCTGACATATATTTATACAGCACACCATTATTTCCAAAGTATTTTCCCACGTAGCTTTCTTCACTACGGCCACAAAGCAATAGTATGTTAAGCAGAGAGGCATCACTATCAAAATTGCATTGATGAGAGCACAGGGCCAAGTGAATACTGGGAGCTCTCTACTCTTGCTCACTCTGTGCACATGTTAAAAATAAAGCCAAAGGTTTAAACATTAGCACCACTGTTAAATAAAGGATAATCATTTCAAAAAGGTGTAAAATGGTTTCTGTATATTTTGAATTCAGTTTTGCTTGATTTGAGGAAAGAGATAAACAACAATCTTCATCTTCTGCATGAAAATAATCTGGGTGCCAGTTTTAGTTCTAATCAACCTAAATTGATTTTTTGCTTATAAATTTGTGTTTTAATTTACTCTTTCTTCTGGAAAATCCATGGGCACATGGATTTTTACTATTTAACTATCCACTTAATTTTTCCCCATCATTGCATTTGTTTAAATGTGGACTTTTAAAACATGAAAATGCTCTTTTAATCTGGTTTAAATTCAGAACCTTGGAGAAAATGTGGAAATACATTAATCATTCTATATTTACTAATTTAATTGAAATTAAATGGGCATATCAATAAAACAAGAAAACAATCTTGCTAAAATGCAGTACATTACTCATACAAACCCTGCATGAAAATGTCTAATGTTGTACTCAAATTACACTCAACCCCAAATATCCCCGTGTTTGTGGTTATAACTTATTTCTTAGTCATAGTAAAATACTTGCTATTTTAAGTTGATGAATGATTTGCAATTGTTACAGACTAACTTTGCAAACTGGAAACAACATTCTTGCTGTTCTGCTGATCACTACTTTTTCTAAAGTAAACAAAAAAAGAAAAATAATAAAGAACAACAATTAAGTCATGATATGCTTTCATTGGAAGATAGAAATTTTCTGTATATACACTTTGCTTTATTTCCTTGTAGAAATATAGTCTTCTGGATCATTTTGGTTTTTTCAAAATGACTTTGCTGAAATATTTAAGTATATACAGTAAAAATTATATATTCCAATATATTTTTACATATAGTAGTATACCTATCACTGATTTATCAATTATGATGTCTTGATATTTTCTTTTTAGAGATGGAGTCTCACTCTGTCGCCCCTGCTGGAGTGCAATGGCACAATCTCAGCTCACTGCAATCTCTGTCTCCTGGGTTCAAGCAATTCTCCTGCCTCAGCTTCCCAAATAGCTGGGATTACAGGTGCCCACCTCCACACCCAGCTAATTTTTGCATTTTTAGTAGAGACAGGGTTTCACCAAGTTGGCCAGGCTGGTCTCAAACTCCTGACCTCAGGCGAGCCACCCACCTCGGCCTCCTAAAGTGCTAGGATTACAGGCCTGAGCCACTGCGCCTGGCCTTCTTGATATTTCCTATGTGTTTATTTTACTTGGGGTTTGATGAGTTTTTTGCATCCATTAGTTCATACTTTTCATCTAATTTGAAAATTTTAAATCACTTTTCTTCAAATAATTTTTCTAATCCCTGGCTTCTCGCTCCTCTTTTCTGAAACTTCGATTACATGTTAGTTGGTGAGCTTGATATTGTTCCACAAATTACCCAGCCTTCTTTTTCTTTGTGTGCATCAATATGCATAGTTGATATCACTGTATCCACAAGTTCACCTGTCTTTCCTTTTGAAGTGCTTAATTTGTATTTAACCTCAGTGAGCATATTTCCATTTTATATTAAATTTCTCAAGTTCTATTCGTTTGTATGCTTGTCTATGTGTTGTTTCGCATATGTTTTTATTATCATTTCTCCTGATTTTTATTATTACTTTTAAATTCTGAATATTTTTGCAATAGCTGTTAAGAAATGTGTCTGCTAATTTCTGTATTTCTACCATTTTTGCTATATTTTTATTAAATAGTTTTTATCCAGCTAATGGATCACATATTATGTTGGTGGGATTTTTCCTTTTTTGGTACATGATTATTTCATTAGATGCCATCATTGCATTTATTACGTTTTTAACCATCTGTATTTTGTTGCTTTTCTCTATAGAATTTTGAATTTTGAGTTTGCAGGGAGTTAAGTTACCTGTTTCTGGTTTGTTACTAAGCTTTGATAGGATGTATTTGAAGTAGTTAGAATTTGCAGATAAAATATAGGAAGCCCAGTTAAATTTGAAATTCAGATAAACCAAAAAAACATTTTTATGAAAGTAGGCCTCATGTGTTATTATAAATTAAAAATTGGGGCATTAAACTGAAACTTCAATTGTAATATTTGAGACCTGCATATATAAAAATGGTGTTTATCTGAAATTCAAACAAACTAGGCATCCTGTATTTTTGTTTTTTTAATTTGGCAACCTTAAGATTTGTCTGTTGGGGTCTCTGTTAAATGATCCAAGTACTCACTAAGATCTCTCTACTTTAGCTGGCTGGAAGTTGACCATCTCCCATTCTATCTGACCTCTAGGAATGTTTTAGCTTACAGCTTCCTGATGGTTTTCTTTGCCTGACCTTGTGAATTTTCACTCCATGCTTGTGTAGCTTAGTCTTCAGGCAAGGACTTAAGAGAAACCCTATTTACATATCTTGGATTCTGTATTAGTCTCCTATGGCTGCTGTAATAAATTATCACAGATGTAGTTGTTTAATGCAATAGAAATTAATTACCTCATAGTGTGGAGGCCAGAAGTCTAAAATAAGTATGACTGGACTGAAATCATGGTGTCAGCAGGGCCACACTCCCTCTGGAAGCTCTAATGGAAAATTCACTCTTGCATCTTCCAGCCTCTGGGGCTACAGGAATTCCCTTGTGGTTGAATCTCTCCATTCTCTGCCTCCATTGTCATGTTCGCTTCTTCACTTCTGTTTGTCAAAACTCCCTGTGTTTCTCTATATTATAAAGACACTTGTGTTGATTCCACTTAACGCTGACTTGGATTATCCAGGATAATCTCCCTTTCTCAAAATTCTGAATCATATCTGCAAAGACTCTTTTTCATTTAAAGTAGTATTTACAGATTCCAAGCATTAGGACCTGATATTATTAGAAGCCATTCTTAAGCCTACTACAAACTCTTTCTTTGCATAGCTCTGTATACTTCTCTACTTATAAAGAGCCACAAATTCCAGATGCTCCAGCATGTTTAAACTTTGACCTCTGTCTTCTCAATTCAGAGAGATTCTGCTCAGCTTGGGTTCCTCTTCCCTGTGCTGTAGTTGAGAATATGTCTCCAGGCAGAGATCAGGGTAAAATAATTTTAAAAATTATTTATTTATTAGATAAATTATTGATCAACAAGAAGTCTGTGCTACGTGATTAAGTTAAAATGAGTCTGTTAATGTGGGTCCTAATCCAATATGTAATCCAATATGACTGGTATCCTTGTAATTTACAATTGCTACAAAAAACACCTACAAATGAATTTAACCAAAGTAAAAATAAATCTACAAAACCCCTATAAAACACTGATGAAAGAAATTGAAGAGGACACACAAAATGGAAACATATCCCATTCTCATGAATTGGAAGAATTAATATTGATAAAATGTTCATACTACTCTAAGTGATATACAGATTCAATGCAATTCTTATCAAAATAGCAATGATATCCTTCACAGAAATAGAAAACAAATTCTAAAATTTGTATGGGACAACAAAAGTCCCCAAATAGCCAAAGCAATTCTGAGCAAAAAAAAGTTGCAGATCTCACACTACCTGACTTCAAATTATACTATGAGCTATAATAACCAAAACATCATCTGCTGGCATAAAAACAGACACAGAAACCTTTCAAAGAGCAGAGAGGCTCAAAAATAATCCACTTATTATGCCCAACTGATTTTGGACAAAGGTTCCTACAATACACAATGGGAAAAAGACAGTCTATTCAATAAATGGTGTGTGAAAAATAGAATATCCATGTGCAAAATAATGAAATTGGACCATTATGTGATACCATATACAAAAATCAAATCAAAATGGATTGAAGACTTAAATGTAAAGACGTGATACTATGAAACTATCAGAAGAAAACATTGGGGTGGGAGATGCCTCAGGATATTGGTCTGGGTAAAGATTTTGGATAAGATCTCCAAAGCACAAGCAACAAAAACAAAGCCAGATAAGTGGGATTACATGAAGCTAAAAAGCTTCTTCACAACAAAGGAAGCAATCAACAAAGTGAAGAGACAGCTGACAGAATTGGAGAAAATATTTGCAAGCTATTCATTGGACAAGCATACACGTGATCAATAAGCAGAATATATAAGGAACTCAAACAGCTTAATAGCAAAAAAGGCAAATAATTCAATCTTAAAATGAGCAAAACCTGAACAAACATATCACAAAAGAAGGCTTACAATGGCCAGTAGGTATATGAAAAAATGTTCAATATCATTAGTCACCAGGGAAATGCAAATCAAAACCACACTGAAATATTATCTTATCCCAGCTAGAACGGCTTTTATTAAAAAGACAAAAAACAACAGATGCTGGCAAGCATGTGGAGAAAGTGGAAGGCTTGTACACTGTTGGTAGAAATGTGAGTAGTACAGCTTCTATGGAAAAGAGTATGAAGGTTCCTCAAAAATATAAAATAGAACTTCCATATATCCAACAATGCCACTGCTGGGTATATACTCAAAACAAAGGAAGTCAGTAGGTTTACGTGATATCTGCACTCCCATGTTTAACCCATCACTATTCAATATAGCCAAAAAATTTTGTGCATCAACAGTTAAAAGGATAAAGAAAACATAGTATATATATACAAAATAGAATATTAGTCATCCATTTAAAAAAATGAATTCCTGTAATTTGCAACAACATGGATAAAACTAGAGGTTAGTATGTACAATGAAATAAGCCAGGCACAGGAAGAGAAATACCGCACATTCTCGTTCATATGTGGGAGCTAAAAAAGTGGATTTCGTGGAGATAGAGAGTAGAATGTTGGTGACCAGAGGCCAGGGTAGGGGGAGAAAATGAAGGAAATTTGGTGAATGAATACAGAAATACATTTAGATAGAAAGAATAGGTCTAGTATTTGATAGTACAGTAGGGAGATTATAGTTAATAATTATTGTACATTTCAAAATAGCTAGAAGAGAAGAATTGGAATGTCCCCAATGCAAAGAAAAGATGAGTGTCTGAGGCGGTGGATACCCTGATTACTCTGATTTGATCATTACACTTTGTATACAGGCATCAAAATATCGCATGTACCCCTAAAATATGTTAACTCATATATCAGTAAAAGAAACCGTTACAAAAAAAGAAAGAGGAGATGAAGACACACAGAGAGACACCAGAGACGAGCATGCACAGAGGACAGGCCATGCAAGGACACAGCAAGAAGATAGAGAGCTTCAAGCCAATGAGAGGGGCCTCAGAAGAATCTGAACCTACTGGAATATCTATCCTGGGCTTCCAGCCTCCAGAACTGTGAGAATAAATTTCTGTTGTAGTCTGTGGGATTTTGTTATGGCAGCCCTAGGAAATACAAGGATTTCCTCTGCAAACTCCACAAAAAGCTAGTCATTATGCTTCCTCAAGCAGCCCATGAAGAATCCATTGAAAATGAAATACAACTTAAAGCTCTAAATCTTGATACTTTCTTGAAATGGTTCTTTTTGAATGGCTTACACCGCTTACAGATCAATGCAATGGCAGTACATGAGGAGGGGATTTCAAGAATTCTGGCTTATATCTGAGATACCTGAGAGTCTGCATGCTGTTTGAGACTGCTGGGAGTAGTTTTACATAAGTATAAAATTCTGTCACAGATACCAACCTCTTTAAGTTAAAATACTGCAGGACTACCCATAGCAAGAGTCACTGCAAGGTAATCTCAAAGGAAGCAGGTCAGGATCAGTGGTGATAGAATGTTGCATATTGGAAGTATCATTGAAAAGATATATTAATATATGTGTCTAATCTTGTTTCAGTCTTACAAGGTCCTCTGGGGAAGAAAGAGACAGAGAGAGGGAAAGAGAAGGAAAAGTGGTTAATGTGTACTATGCATGTTATATATTAATGCAAAGAAAGCAGTGAGTGGACCTATTGCCACTAACCAACTGTTACTGAAAAGAAACTAAAAAGATGTCCTATTTATTCTAGGTTTATTGTATAGACAGAATTTTAAATGATTTTTGCATAGGATAAAGGATTCTTGATAGTGCTTGTCAAAATACTCCCGCTCCTGGAACAGTAAGGAATATTGAGTTTTAGACTGAGAAGAAAGCCACAGACACATGACCTTACGCTAAGCCTCCCCAAAGTTTATCTAATTATAATGATTACTAACAAAGATGGTCATGCATTTATATCTCCTCATAGTAAAATAATCTGATGAGAAAATAATAATTTTATAGAGGACTAGAACACACCAAACACATTAAATTTGTTTTAATACTTTAGAGAAATTTGAGTTTAGTTACAAGACAATGCCTACATACAAGCTGAAGCAGAAAATTAAGAAGTAACAGGGAAGCTTTACTTGAAAAGAAAATGTGTCTGAAATTAAAAGAGAATACGTCTGGCTTATTGAAAGACTTGAATTCTCTGAGCCACTTTCCTTTTGAATCCAGGAGACCATTCGCCCCTGCTGATGTATTGCACCCTACAAGCTGCTGCAGGTAACAGTTCCAGATGATCTCTTCAAGTAGCAGGCAGCTTCACTGTGTACTGTTCTGGGATTAACTCACAAATCTGGTGCTGAGTTAAACAACAGTATAGATCACGTGAAGCTTCACAAGACCACACATCTGTCTGACTCTCCTCTGCTGTGAGTTTATTGAAAGTTGAATTTGCCATTAAGTGTTTTAGAATCTATATAAGATGCTAAAACTCATCAATACTCTTGCAATAATTCAATAATCATAGGGACTAATTCCATATGCACTATTTTTCAGCAGCTCTATCCTGTGAATAATACTAATAGTAATAATAATAGTAGTAACAATTCCATTAGCGAAGCAGAGTATAGTGGTTTAAATAATGGACTGCAAATAAACAATCTAGACTCTTATTTCTTTTCTACCATTAACAAACCTCTTGAACAATTTTTTGGTGCTTCATTTCCTCTGAGAAATGTAAGAAATTATATGGCCCATTTCACCTGGTTGCATGAGGATTAGCAGATTTTATATCTATATTTATCTACCTATATATCACGTAAAACATACTTGGCGCATAATACACTAATGATTCTTTTCACACATATAGATATTTGTCCATTGTAACTCAGGCAGTTGGTACCAAGAATATGCCTTTATGTAATAGTGGATGTTGGCTCCCCTAACCTCCTCAGCTTGATCAGACTAATTAGCCTTTCATCTTTTCCTACCAGCAGCATAATATTTAATCATAATTTAACACCGCTTTTCACCATCTTGAATCTATGCATAGACCAAAAGCAAATAGTTCCTACTAGAATCATGGATCAATGAAAACTTTCTTTACCACTAAGATGTTGAATTTGTTGTCATAATGGGAGAGGCCTTTCGTGCTTTCTCAATAGGGCTAACTAGGTTGATTATTGATGTTCCGATTAGGCGCTCTGTGTTTGCCCATAGTCTACGTTTTACCTCCACAGAATAGAAGAAGAAGAATGGCTTCAAACACATGCTGGGTAACCTAAAGACAAAAATAAACACCTTATTTATGAGTAACACACTTTCAACAGATTTATTTGGTTTCGCAGTATACATTAAATTGTATATGTATCTTACATAAAGCATCCCTTCAGATTGGTAAAAGATATATTTTAAAAGTGGGCTGACCATATAAACTAACAATTCACACAAGGGGAAAAACAATTAACATGAAGGCAGAAAATTGCCAAGCACTATAATTTCAAAATGCAAGTTAAAAGTGTAATTAGATACAGTTTGACACATATTTAATTAGAAAAACATTTAAAAACTATCCTATGCTGGTAAGAGTGTCTTGAAAGAAGATGGTCTTTGTTTGTTTAATGTAAGATAACGAAAAACTTTTCAAAAATAATATAATATCTTAAACAAACAAAAAATTATGCTCTTTAATTCAGTAATAATACTAAGAATTTAACCTACGAGAATAATTATTTTTAAAAATTAATATTCAATAAAACAATACTTAGAAATAAACTAGAGAAAAGACAAGACCTAATAGACATCTACAGAACTCTCCACCACAAATCAACAGAATATACATTCTTCTCAGCACCACATCGCACTTATTCCAAAATTGACCACATAGTTGGAAGTAAAGCACTCCTCAACAAATGTAAAAGAACAGAAATTATAACAAACTGTCTCTCAGACCACAGTGCAATCAAATTAGAACTCAGGATTAAGAAACTCACTCAACACCACTCAACTACATGGAAACTGAACAACCTGCTCCTGAATGACTACTGGCTACATAACGAAATGAAGGCAGAAATAAAGATATTCTTAGAAACCGAAGACAACAAAGACACAACATATCAGAATCTCTGGAACACATTTAAAGCAGTGTGTAGAGGGAAATTTATAGCACTAAATGCCTGCAAGAGAAAGCAGGAAAGATCGCAAATCGACAACCTAACATCACAATTAGAAGAACCAGAGAAGCAAGGCAAACAAATTCAAAAGCTAGCAGAAGGCAAGAAATAACTAAAATCAGAGCAGAACTGAAGGAGATAGAGACCCAAAAACCCTTCAAAAAGTCAATGAATCCAGGAGCTGGTGTTTTGAAAAGATCAACAAAATTGATAGACGGTTAGCAAGACTAAAAAAGAAGAAAAGAGAGAAGAATCAAATAGATGCAATAAAAAATGATAAAGGGGATACCACCACTGATCCCACAGAAATACAAACTACCATCAGAGAATACTATAAACACCTCTATGCAAATAAACTACAAAATCTAGAAGAAATGGATAAATTCCTGGACACATACACCCTCCCAAGACTAAACCAGGAAGAAGTTGAATCACTGAATACACCAATAACAGGCTCTGAAATTGAGGCAATAATTAATAGCCTACCAACCAAAAAAAAGTCCAGGACCAGATGGATTCACAGCTGAATTCTACCAGAGGTATAAAGAGGAGCTGATACCATTCCTTACGAAACTATTCCAATCAATAGAAAAAGAGGGAATCCTCCCTAACTCATTTGATGAGACCAGCATCATCCTGATACCAAAGCCTGGCAGAGAAACAAAAAAGAGAATTTTAGACCAATATCCCTGATGAACATCGATGTGAAAATCCTCAATAAAATACTGGCAAACCAAATCCAGCAGCACATCAAAATGCTTATCCACCAAGATCAAGTTAGCTTCATCCCTGGGATGCGAGGCTGGTTCAACATACATAAATCAATAAACTTAATCCATCACATAAACAGAACCAAAGACAAAAACTACATGATTATCTCAATAGATGCAGAAAAGGCCTTTGACAAAATTCAACAGCCATCAAGCTAAAAACTCTCAATAAACTAGGTATTGATGGGAAGCATCTTAAAATAATAAGAGCTATTTATGACAAACCTACAGCCAATATCATACTGAATGGGCAAAAACTGGAAGCATTCCCTTTGAAAACTGGCACAAGACAGGGATATCCTCTCTCACCACTCCTATTCAACATAGTGTTGGAAGTTCTGGCCAGGGCAATCAGGCAAGAGAAAGAAATAAGGGGTATTCAATTAGGAAAAGAGGAAGTCAAATAGTCCCTGTTTGCAAATGACATGATTGTATATTTAGAAACCCCATCATCTCAGCCCAAAATCTCCTTAAGCTGGTAAGGAACTTCAGCAAAGTCTCAGGATACAAAATCAATGTGCAAAAATCACAAGCATTCCTGTACCCCAATAACAGACTAACAGATAGCAAAATCATGAGTGAACTCCCATTCACAATTGCTACAAAGAGAATAAAATACCTAGGAATCCAACTTACAAAGGATGTGAAGGACCTCTTCAAGGAGAACTACACACCACTGCTCAACAAAATAAAAGAGGATACAAACAAATGGAAGAACATTCCATGCTCATGCATGGGAAGAATCAATATCATGAAAATGACCATACTGCTCAAGGTAATTTATAGATTCAATGCCATTCCCATTAAGCTATCAATGACTTTCTTCACAGATTTGGAAAAAAACCACTTTGTAGTACATATGGAACCAAAAAAGAGCCCGCATTGCCAAGACAATCCTAAACAAAAAGAACAAAGCTGGAGGCATCACACTACCTGACTTCAAACTATACTACAAGGCTACAATAATCAAAACAGCATGGTACTGGTACCAAAATAGAGATATAGACCAATGGAACAGAACAGAAGCCTCAGAAATAACACCACACATCTACAACCATCTGATCTTTGACAAACCTGACAAAAACAAGAAATGGGGAAAGGATTCCCTGTTTAATAAACGGTGCTGGGAAAACTGGCTAGCCATACGTAGAAAGTTGAAACTGCATCCCTTCCTTACAACTTATACAAAAGTTAATTCGAGAAGCATTAAAGACTTAAATGTTAGATCTAAAACCACAAAAACCCTAGAAGACAACCTAGGCAATACCATTCAGGCCATAGGCATGGGCAAGGACTTCATAACTAAAACACCAAAAGCAATGGCAACAAAAGCCAAAATAGACAAATGGGATCTAATTAAACTAAAGAGCATCTGCACGGCAAAAGAAACTACCATCAGAGTGGACAGGCAATATACAGAATGGGAGAAAATTTTTGCAATCTACCCATCTGACAAAGGGCTAATATCCAGAATCTACAAAGAACTCAAACAAATTTACAAGAAAAAATCAAACAACCCCATCAAAAAGTGGGCAAAGGATATGAACAGACACTTCTCAAAAGTAGACATTTATGCAGCCAACAGACACATGAAAAAAATGCTCATCATCACTGGCCATCAGAGAAATGCAAATCAAAACCACAGTGAGATACCATCTCACACCAGTTAGAATGGCAATCATTGAAAAGTCAGGAAACAACAGGTGCTGGAGAGGATGTGGAGAAATAGGAACGCTTTTACACTGTTGGTGGGACTGTAAATTAATTCAACCATTGTGAAAGATAGTGTGGTGATTCCTCAAGGGTCTAGAACTAGAAATACCATTTGACCCAGCGACCCCATTACTGGGTATATACCCAAAGGATTATAAATCACACTACTATAAAGACACATGCACATGTATTTTTATTGTGGCACTATTCACAATAGCAAAGACTTGGAACCAACCCAAATGTCCATCAATAATAGACTGGATTAAGAAAATGTGGCACATATACACCATGGAATACTATGTAGCCATCAAAAAGGATGAGTTCATGTCCTTTGTAGCAACATGGATGAAGCTGGACAGCATCATTCTGAGCAAACTATCACAAGGACAGAAAACCAAACACCGCCATGTTCTCTCATAGGTGGGAATTGAACAATGAGAACACTTGGACACAGGGTGGGAAACGTCACACACCAGGGCCTGTCGTGGGTTGGGGGGATGGGGGAGGGAGAGCATTAGGAGAAATTCCCAATGTAAATGACGAGTTAATGGGTGTAGCAAACCAACATGGCACATGTATACATATGTAACAAACCTGCACCTTGTGCACATGTACCCTAGAACTTACAGTATAGTTTAAAAAAAAGAATCAGAAAACCAATCACCGCATGTTCTCACTCATAAGTGGGAACTGAACAATGAGAACACTTGGACACAGGGAGGGGATCTCTCAAAATTAATGTTTTGTTTACATTTGAAGTATATTTCCTATCAAATTCTGAAATCAGTTAAGGATTACAAACTAATCCAACACATATTTGCAATCCACATCTGTATTTTTCGTATGCAAAATACTGGCATAATGGATTCTACACCTCAAAACTAGAAATATTCCTTGTGGCTTGTAGGCTGCCTATGCGGTAAAGACAGCCTTCAGGATTCTGCACACACAGCTTTATTTTCTCAAAAGGAATCTGCCAGTTGAATTTTTTGAATTATTTCATGACTCAAATGAATGTTGGGAAAAGAATTGGCCCCAGAGTCTAAATTAGTTGTATACCTCCTTTTTTTATGCATGATTAGTTAAACCAGACTGGAGCTCTTCTTTTGAATATACGTGATACAAAGTAGGATTATAAAAAAGTGAATTTAGCTTTATTTCAATTAATTATAATAAACATTAGTTGCCTGGAATAGATCAGACACTGTGCTAAGTTTAGCATGTGAGGAAGATTAAGTTGTGGTTCTTGCTCCCCAGTACCTGTTAGTTTCATGACTTTGCCTTGTGAAATGCTACATGACTCTAACTGCAATTACAAACTACTACAGCAATATTAGCAAGGACTTGGAGTTCAGTGGAGGCATTCAGAGCTGGACTATTTGGATTCACAACACTACTCTATCACCTATTAATTGTGTAAATTATGGCCATGGCTTCTGTGCCTTAGTATGCCTGTGTAAAATAAGTTAGAAGCATGCCTTGGAGATATTGAGGATTTGGTACCAGATCACCACAGAAAACTAAATATTGCAATAAAATGAGTCACACACATTTTTTGGTTTCCCAGTACATGTAAAAGTAATGTTGACACTATACTGTTGTTTGTGTGCAATAGCATATGCCTAAAGAAAAACAAGGTATATACTTTAATTAAAATTGTTGCTAAAAATGCTAATGATTACCTGAGCCTTCAGTGAGTCATAATCTTTTGGCTGGTGGATGGTCTTGCCTCTATTTTAATGACTGCTGACTAATCAGGGCGGTGGTTGCTGAAGGCTGAGGTGACTGGGACAATTTCTTAAAATAAGACAACGATAATTTTTGCCACATTGATTGAGTCTTTCTTTCGTGAAAGGTTTCTCTTAGCATGTGACGTTTGACAGCATCTTATTCACAGCAGAACTTCTTTAAAAACCAGAAACCATCCTCTCAAATCCTGCTACTGCTTTATCAACTAAGTTGATAAAATATTCTAAGTCTTTGTTTTCATTTAAACAGTTTTCACATCTTCACCAGAGGTAGATTCTATCTCAACAAACCACTTTTTTTGCTCAGCCATAAAAGCAACTTTCATCCATTCATGTTTTATCATGAGATTGCAGCAATTCAGTCACATCTTCAGGGACCACTTCTAATTCTAGTTCTCCTGCTATTTCCATGACATCTGCAATTATTAAGTCCACTAACTCTTAAACCCCTCAAAGTCATCTATGAGTGTTGAAATCAAACACCATTAATGTTGTATTCTGTAATAATGTTGTAATGTTTTAAATTCCCATTTTTGTTGGTATTTTGACCTCCTCCCATAATTCACAAATGTTCTTAATTACATTTAGAATAATGACTTTTTTCCAGAAGGTTTTTAATTGACTCTGCCCAGATCCATCAAAGGAATCACTATCTATGACAGCTATAGCCCTACAAAGTGTATTTATTGAATAATAAGACTTAAAACTAAAAATTACTCGTCATTCCATGGACTGAAGAATTGATGCTGTGTTAGCAGGCATAAAAGCAACATTAATCTCCTTGTACGTTTTTATCAGAGCTATTTGGTGACTAGGTACCTACCTGGTCAATGGGCTGTAATAGTTTGAAATAAATCTTTCTCTGAGCGGTGGGCTTAAAATATTTAGTAAACCACTCTATAAACAGATGTGCTGTCACCCAGGCTTTGTTGTTCCATTTATAGAGTACAGGAAGAGTAGATTTAGCATAATCTTAAGGGCCTTAGGATTTTCAGAATAGTAAATTAGCCTTGGCTTCAATTTAAAGTCACCAGCTGCATTAGCTCCTAACAAGAGAGTCAGCATGTTTTTGAAACTTTTAAGGTCGACATTGACTTTTCCTCTCTAGCTATGAAAGTCTTAGATGACATCTTCTTCCAATACAAGGCTGTTTCATCTACATTGGAAATATGTGTGTATTATAGTCACCTTCATCAATTACTTTAGCCAGACCTTCTAGATCAGTTGCTGCAGCTTCTACATCAGCAGTTGATACTTCACCTTCCACTTCTATGCTCTAGAGACAGCTTCTTTCCTTAAACTGCATGAACTAATCTCTGCTACCTTCCAACTTTTCTTCTGCAGCTTTCTCACCTCTCTCAGCCTTCATAGAACTGAAGAAAGTTAGGGCCTTGCTCTGGAATAGAGAATGCCATGACCAGTTTGATTTTGTATCCAGACCACTTTAACTCTCCAACTCAGCAAGAAGGCTGTTTCACTTTATCATTTGTGTGTTCGCTGAGAGTAGCACTTCTAATTTTCTTTAAGAACTCTTCCTTTGCATTTCCAACTTGACTAACTGTTCTGCACAAGAGTCCTAGCTTTTGGCCTATCTCAGCTTCTAACATGCCTTCCTCACTAAGATTTAACATTTCTAGCTTTCATTTTAAAGCAAAAGGTGTATTACTTGTCCTTTCATTAAACATACAGACACCATTAATTATATGGTTATTAACTGGCCTAATTCCAATATTGTGTCTCAGTGAATAGGGAGGCCTGAGGGGAGGGAGAGAGACAGGAAAATGGTCAATTGATGGAGCAGTCAGAACACATACAACATGTATCAATAGAGTGAAACCCAGAACAATTCAATAGTAACATCAAAGAACACTAATCACAAATGATCACAACAGGTAAAATAATAATTTAGAAGTTTGGAACATTGTGAAAATTAGCAAAATGTGACAGAGACATGAAGACATGAAGTGAGCCCATGCTGTTGGAAAGATGATGCCCATAGACTTGCAGGATGCAGGGTGGCCACAAACCTTCAACTTGTGGGAAAAAAAAAAAAAGGCAATATCTGCAAAACTACAATATAGTGAAATACAATGAAACAAGGTATGCCTATATTTTGCAGCTGGAATAAGACGCCTCTATATTTATCTCCAGGGACGGCTGAAAGTCTGGAACTGACTTTCAGTCAAGATAAGAAAAGGGAATAAGAGCTATCTATGACAAACTCACAGCCAGTATCATACTGAATGGGCAAAAACTGGAAGCATTCCCTTTGAAAACTGGCACAAGACAGGGATGCCCTCTCTCACCACTCCTATTCAACACAGTGTTGGAAGTTCTGGCCAGGGCAATTAGGCAGGAGAAGGAAATAATGGGTATTCAATTAGGAAAAGAGGAAGTCAAATTGTCCCTGTTTGCAGATGACATGATAGTATATCTAGAAAACCCCATTGTCTCAGCCCAAAATCTCCTTAAGCTGATAAGCAACTTCAGCAAAGTCTCAGGATACAAAAATCAATGTACAAAAATCACCAGCATTCTTATACACCAACAACAGACAGAGAGCCAAATCATGAGTGAACTCCCATTCACAATTGCTTCAAAGAGAATAAAATACCTAGGAATCCAACTTACAAGGGATGTGAAGGACATCTTCAAGGAGAACTACAAACCACTGTTCAAGGAAATAAAAGAGGATACAAACAAATGGAAGAACATTCCTTGATCATGGGTAGGAAGAATCAATATCATGAAAATGGCCATACTGCCCAAGGTAATTTACAGATTCAATGCCATCCCCATCAAGCTACCACAGAATTGGTAAAAACTACTTTAAAGTTCATATGGAACCAAAAAAGAGCCTGCCTTGCCAAGTCAATCCTAAGCCAAAAGAACAAAGCTGGAGGCATCACGCTACCTGACTTCAAACTATACTACAAGGCTACAGTAACCAAAAGAGCATGGTACTGGTACCAAAACAGAGATATAGATCAATGGAACAGAACAGAGCCCTCAGAAATAACGCTGCATATCTACAACTATCTGATCTTTGACTAACCTGAGAAAAACAAGCAATGGGGAAAGGATTCCCTATTTAATAAATGGTGCTGGGAAAACTGGCTAGCCATATGGAGAAAGCTGAAACTGGATCCCTTCCTTACACCTTATACAAAAATCAATTCATGATGGATTAAAGACTTAAACATTAGACCTAAAACCATAAAAACCCTAGAAGAAAACCTAGGCATTACCATTCAGGACATAGGCATGGGCAAGGACTTCATGTCTAAAACACTAAAAGCAATGGCAACAGAAGCCAAAATTGACAAATGGGATCTAATTAAACTAAAGAGCTTCTGCACGGCAAAAGAAACTACCATCAGAGTGAACAGGCAACCTACAAAACGGGAGAAATTTTTCGCAACCTACTCATCTGACAAAGGGCTAATATCCAGAATCTACAATGAACTCCAACAAATTTACAAGAAAAAAAAACAACCCCATCAAAAAGTGGGTGAAGGACATGAACAGACACTTCTCAAAAGAAGACAGTTATGCAGCCAAAAAACACATGAAAAAATGCTCATCATCACTGGCCATCAGAGAAATGCAAATCAAAACCACAATGAGATACCATCTCACACCAGTTAGAATGGCAATCATTAAAAAGTCAGGAAACAACAGGTGCTGGAGAGGATGTGGAGAAATAGGAACACTTTTACACTGTTGGTGGGACTGTAAACTAGTTCAACCATTGTGGAAGTCAGTGTGGCGATTCCTCAGGGATCTAGAACTAGAAATACCGTTTGACCCAGCCATCCCATTACTGGGTATATACCCAAAGGACTATAAATCATGCTGCCATAAAGACACATGCACACGTATGTTTATTGCGGCATTATTCACAATAGCAAAGACTTGGAACCAACCCAAATGTCCAACAATGATAGATTGGACTAAGAAAATGTGGCACATATACACCATGGAATACTATGCAGCCATAAAAAATGATGAGTTCATGTCCTTTGTAGGGACATGGATGAAATTGGAAATCATCATTCTCAGTAAACTATCGCAAGAACAAAAAACCAAACACCGCATATTCTCACTCATAGGTGGGAATTGAACAATGAGAACACATGGACACAGGAAGGGGAACATCACACTCTGGGGACTGTTGTGGGGTGGGGGGAGGGGGGAGGGATAGCATTGGGAGATATACCTAATGCTAGATGACGAGTTAGTGGGTGCAGTGCACCAGCATCGCACATGTATACATATGTAACTAACCTGCACATTGTGCACATGTACCCTAAAACCTAAAGTATAATAATAAGAAATTAATTAATTAATTAATTAAAAGATAAGAAAAGGGGATGTTATAACTAATAATTTATAATGTGCTATTTAAAGTTCAAAATTTCCCCAATAGCAGAAACTGGTAAAATTGGCTTATACCTCATATTAGCAGTGAAGCAGTCTTAATTGAATAAGTGATTAGGAACATAAAAGATCCCCCTGGAAACTTCTAGGAACATCTCCCAAAACAAAATTTATCGCACAGATATTGGTGTTGCAATTTGGAGGTGACGTGTGTCCTCTGGAAGTGACAGAAACCTTGAGAAGCTGGGCCTATAAATATCGCCAGGACCTTCACACTTTTCCACATTCTTCCACCACTCTGTTCTTGCCATTCTTACAACCTTCTATGTGTATGTTCTGGGCAATGCTGTGAATCTTGTCAACTGTTAGACTTGTCAACTGTTGTAATCTGTGCAGTTGGCACCATTTACTCTATAATTTTAAGTAATGATGACGTTTCTGTTTGGGAGAATTAAGAATGAGAAAGGGGCCAGGCATGGTGGCTCATGCTTACAATACCAGCATTCTGGGAGGTCGAGGTGGGCAGATTGCTTGAGCCCAGGAGTTCAAGACCAGCCTGGGCTGCATGGCGAAAACCCATCTCTAATAAAAGCACAAAAATTAGCTAGGTATAGTAGTGTGTGCCTGTAGTCTCAGCTATTCAGGAGGCCCAAGAGGGAGGATTGCTTGAGCCCAGGAGGCAGGGACTGCAGTGGGCCAAGATCACGCTACTGTACTTTAGCCTGGATGATGGAGAAAGACCAGGTCTCAAAAAATAAAAGTGGAAATAAAAGAATGAGAATGAGTAGGGAAGCCAGGAACTACTGTTGCAGGATGACTTTCTGCCCATCTCTGATGTGAAGTATCACAAATATTGCAACCGTTGCTGAGAAGAAATGCCTGTCAGTGGATATTGGAGAGGAAAATTCCTGGCTTGGAAATTAGGGAGCTAAATGGATTACAAAAAAGAAATTTCAAAAGGACAAGTCAACCAAGAATACCCTGCTTTTTTCTAGAGAAAATGATAATAATAGGAAAGCAGTCGATGGCTTCCATGACCACAGATGTACAGCACGTCATCCTGACTGTAATGCCCAAAGGCAGTGGGGAAGATAGCAATTTCAACCAAAATATCCCCTCAGCAGAGACAAGCATCATGACACATTTACACAGGTCACATGGGGGTGGGAATTAAAAGACCGCAGAAATGCAAGGGTAGTTAGTTAAACGGTTAAGCCACTTGGGAGTTGATCACCAACTCATTTCTGAACCTCTACTGAAATCAGTGTTGTGCATGAGAAGTCAAAGAGCTGTATTGGATACTGTCAAATGAACAGGCATGTTAGTGCTTACTCAGCACCCTCACTTATTGTAGCTTTTGCAGAAACATGGATAGAAGGAGTAAACTCCAAATCCATTAAGCTGTATAAAATCGAAGGTAAATAACATAAATCTTGAAAAGGAAAATTCCCCAAATTCACCCTTAGGTTTTAAATGGAATATTTCTGAGGCTGCTGAATTGTTGAGAACATAAGTAACTTTTATTAGTTGCAGTAATTCTAAAAATTTTCCTAACTCTACAGGTTTGGTCAAGATATAACAGATGGTATAAGGAGCTGCAACTGCTTGGACTCTTTATTTGACTTCATTATTGCAGGGATAAGATGGGATGAGCGAAACTATGGAAGGATTCCTTGTCCAAGTACTGCAAATAAGGGTTAATGATGGAAAAATGATTAGGATTAATAAAAAGAAAAGGAACTATGGATAAAAGGGGTAAAAAAAAGTCCTGAGAAAATTTAAACTGAATACTACTGTTCAGAAGGTTGATTAAAAATAACATTAATAAGGAAGAGACAGATGTTATAACCACTAAAATTGTAATGAATTTCTATGTAAAGATTAGGTGGTCTGGCTGCTCCATCAATTTTTCAACCTGTAAAGGAATTGTGACAGTTTTGCTCAATTTATTTTAGTCTCAATAAATTTTTAAGAATCTGATTATTGTACAAAAAGAAATTCATAATCTCCCAAGTGTCAATGCCCATGAAAATTGTATGGCGAAAAAGAGAAGATTCTGACTCTGGATGACAGGAGGGCCAGAGTCCCTTGACTCAACACCCCAGCCAGGGATCCAAGGCTGTTTCCATTGGTGTGAGTAAAATGGCCCGAGGGTGGTGAAGGAACTTTAGTTGGCTTTCTGGACACTGGTGTCCAATATAACATCATACAAAGCCCATTAAGGAAAAGTTAACAGGCAATAGAATTGAGTTAGGGAGATACAGCGAGCAACTCCAAGGAACAGCAGACAAAAGTACGGCTAAAATGTAGGCATTTATTAACAAAAGTTATGTAAGGTTGTTGCCTCACTCTGCCAGAATGTATCGTTAGAATGATCTAATATCTGAATGCAGGATTCTTATCTTACTCAGGTTATTAGGAAAAAAGTTGCCTTGCAAATCTGTTTTTAATCCTTTTTTATTGGAGCATAGTAGATGGGAAATTTCAAAATTATCTAAGCCCACTCAAGCGGCCAATTTAAAGCAATTACAATAGACTAGGTTTGGATACCTGAGGCACATAAAGAAATTTTGTTTTCAATTAAAAATGTTTTAGATGTAGGTATATTAATATCCACAATTTCCTGGTTTAATAGCCTGTGGAAGAAATTATGAAACCCAGAGATTCACTATAGAGTACAGAAATAATAATAAATAATAACCCTCATGCCACGAGTAGTGCACAGTATCGTATTAACTATTCAAGCTAAACAACAAACTAAAGGAGACTATTATTCTGTGACCAATTTGACAGATGCTTTCTTTTCCATTTCTACTTATGAAGAAATTTAAAGCCAATTTGCATTCGTGTGAGATGGATGGAAAGATACACATTTACCATGCTCTCGCAAAGATATTTAAATTCTCCTGCTTATTGCTGTACCTGATGAGATGAAACAGATTTGAATCAATTGGAGAGTGCTGCTTTTTGTGATAGTAATGATATATTGTTTATGTATCAATCTCAACACTAAGCTAAAATTGCATTATAAATGCTTGTTAATCATGTGATTCCAGAAGATGGCTGATTAACTATCATACAATACATATCTCAGAAAAATGGTGAAATTCCTTGATATCTCTTGAGCAGAGGAGACTAGGGCATCCCTCAGAAAACAAAAAATAGATGATTTTCTCTGTGAACTCCAAAATCAAAGCAAGCAATATAAAGATTGATTAGGTTCTTTGGTTTCTAGAGAATTCACATACAACATCTGAGAAATGTTATCAACCGCTATTCACAAAATTACCAAGACAAAAATAACCTGAATTTGAGCAAGAGCACTTCTTTTATTTTTTTTACAGTTTCAAAGAACCTTAGCACAATCAGGTCTTTGTGACCCTACTAAGCACATGGTAACTTTATTACCTCCATGTTCCAATGATTTTGGAAATGTCCAGTCAAAGCAGCCATGCTGACTGAAGTATTTGGCAAAAGCCCTTGACTGACACCCAGCGGTCATTGCTGGTATTTGGGACAAGAAAGTACCCTATTTCAACTTCAAGGTAAGCATCACTTGAAAACTATCATTGGCTGGTTATTGTAATAGGGGCTTTAATTGAAATCGTTTTTATTACAAAAGAATATAAATTTATTTTGAGACATGAGATACCTATTGTTGTGGGTTATGTCATACCATCATTCCTACATGGAAGCAAATGAAGGAAATAATTTCCTCATCAAATAAACATGTACATTAAGTCTCCCTGTGGAATTGTGTAAGGACATAACTTGTCCCTATGACAAGTTTCCAAGGGTGCCAAAGGGTGTCAAACAAGTAACTGAAGTTTAGATGGTTCCCAAGGGTGGAAGACCAACACAATAAAAATTCAATCTAGAAAGCAGCCCCACTGTTGAAGTGTTGGTGACCTTACTTTAGGTGAAGAGGTAAAAGATAAATCTGCTTAATAGGCAGAAATGAGTCATGTTTCTTCTGGCATCCGAGGAACTGGATAATAACAAAAATGACTCTTGCCAATTCTTTGGTAAAAACCAATAGAGTTGACATATGGGCTGAGATAATGGGAAAATAAAGGAACCCCATAATATGAAATTTGATATGGAATTGGAGGTGGGCATCAAAGTGCATCACTCACAAAGTAAACCCCAAATACCTCCCAAAATAACACAGGTAACTCCTATTACTGGTTACTCACCTTGGCTTAGCTACATAACTACAGGACATAAAAGATTCCACCAGAATACTTTTAAAAAGTTTTCCCAAAACAAGGCTCACTGCACAAATGGAAGCCGGAACTGGAGATGAAGCATGTTCTGTGCATATAAGGACTTTGATAAGCAGGTCCCTAATATTTGCCTCAACTCTTTCTCCTACTCGACTGTGTTCTTTACCTTTACTGAAAGCCTTATACAAGGATGCTCTGTGAAGTCCTGTGAGTCCTTTCAATTATCAAAATCTGATTTTCAATCTATGGAATCTCCATCTGTATTATGAAATAATAATAATGCCTACTTTGTAGGGTTGTTTCAAGGAATGAATTAAACCATTTAAAGTGCTTAGAACAGAACTGGCACTTTCATTGCTTTAAAATCTTATTTTATATCACTGGAACAATGGCATCATCACAGTAATTTATGTATAATCTTTCATGGTAAATGACAATACACACTTGTATATATAAATTATAATACATTTAAATGACTTATGAAATCCTGTATTTCCATAAAAACCTATTTTTTATTTCAATGGATAAGACTATTATATGTATACATTGAAAACAGAATATTCTTATATTATAATACAAACTTTAGTGATTCCAACAAAAGAACAATCAGGTTTAAAGCTCTACTTATTGCCACATTTGTTCCATAAGAATAGAGTTTTCCCTACTGCAGGTTAATCATGTTGAAGATACATAAGATGTACAATATGTAGTTTATTTCAAAACAAAAGTATTTATAAGCCAAAAGGTAAATATGATTCAGAAACACTTGCTACTATTTTAATATACTTTGCTTTTAATTGTAATATTACCTATTAAAATATTCAGATGAGACCAATTTAGCAGCACCTTATTTTTTCTTTAGTGATAATGATCCTCTGACTACTAATCTCTGTGTGGATATATGAAAATTATTATTCCAAGGATGTGAACTTTGTTTCAAATTAATACACATGACTAATATGCTAGAATTTAATTTTCAAAGTGATGAAAATCTTTATAGTAAGTTACTTTTCTTTGACTTTTAATTAAATTTCTTCTACAAGGATTAGGACATATAATTTTAAAAATAATTAAAATCTAATTATTTTTATTCATGACTTCTATTGCTACAAATTGGAAAGGGTCAGTGCAAATTTCTAACCAGAATGAATCTTAAATGGACTTTAGAACATCAGAATATGTCCAAAGTACAGAAATGAAGATAATTTTTAAAATCATGTTTTGTTCATTTACCTAAAACATGGATATCTAGCGTATATTGTATGTAGATATTCAATCCTGGAAAATTGCTTTACATTTCAACATTAATTCTCTTTGACCAGCCATAAAAAGTAGTGACATTTTGAGAGGGATACATGGTATCTACACTAAAAATTTATTGTTCTAAATGATATGCAATATAATTCAAGAAAGACAGTTTTTGCTATTTTGCTTTACAAAGATTCATGAAGTATGCAGAGAAGGAGGTTACAGGTATTGCTAGCTAGAATGATCAATGATAACATTTTTAAAGTTATAGAAACAGAAATTCAAAGAAAAGAGAATCTGGTGACAAATAACATTGGTTCTTAAGCTAATAGATGTTCTGTATACACATCAGAGGTTAAGAGACCTGCCACAGAGGATGGTCACCAGGGAAAGTATAATGGCCCCAACAACATAGATGATAGCCTTGCCCTCAGCTCCAGATTCTTAAAAATAAAATTCATTCAAAAAATACTTGTTGGATGCTGTTTTAGATGTTTTATACACTATTTTATGTATTGTCATTATGGTAGTGAAGAAGACCAAGACATTTTCTATCTCCATAGAGTTTGTTCTAATGTTAGAGGGGCATTTTTAAATAACATATTTTTAAAAATGTAACACATATATTTTTCATTAGTGAAAATATGAACCAAAAAACGGAATAATATAAAGATAGTAACATAAGTGGAATTTACAATAAAGGTGACTAAGAAGATACAATCAATCTAGTCAAAGTAAAACCAAGGGAATGTAAGTTCCAGAAGAATGTGTATCATGAAGGAGAGACAATTATGTCAAGATGAGAACAGAGAATAATCCACTAGACTTGCAAAGGTGACCATTATTTATGACAACAGCAGTTTCAGTGTTGCGTGGGAATACTTGATTGACGTGGGATAAAGCAAGAATAGACAAGTGGAGAGAGAGGGTATAGAAAACTGTCTGAAGAAGCTTTCCCTGTGAAAAGAACAGAAAAACAAAAATGAAGTTGCAGCAGGTAGAGAATACAAAGCCAAGGGAATACTTCCATTTGGTTGCCTGCTTGCTTTTTAAAATTACAGTTGCTGTAACATAATTTTGGGTTGTTGGAAATAATAAAAGAATAAAATGATGATGTATAAAAATGAGATAATTTCAGGAATGAAATTCCTGGATAAGTGAGAAGAATTCATATAGTCAGCTGGTAGGAAAAGGAGACCAAGTTAGAAGCAATGTGCACTGTGAAAGGGGAAGATGGGAGAAAATACGAAGGTACAAATACACATAGTAGAAGAATGAAAAATCTCCTATTTGCATTAATGGATGTATCCTCAATAAAACAACAAGGAAGGGATCAGCTGAAAATTAGTAGGGTGAAAGAGTATAGGGGATGGAAGGTTGATAAAAATAAAAATGTGAAATAGATCTTCAAGAGAGTGACACAGCAAACAAGGATTTTCAGAAAGAACTGGTTATCACATACTCGATATTTGCTGTCACATATTAAAATTGTAGCCAATAAATATAATGTTTTTACTGTGAGTGTGTTTCTTGTATTTATTATGACTTGACCATATACTTTTCCCTCCTCACATATAAGTCTTAAGTATACATTTTAGATTTATATAAACATAACAGAAATGTGAATTTTATAATAAACTATTCGCTTAACAGGAATTACTAATGTAATTTGTAAGACCTGCACTTTTACTGGCCTAATAGTTACTCACTTTGATTGTTGTTAATACTCACAGAGCAAACAAGCCTGCGTTCTAAGAAGAACACCTCAACTTATACATAGGTGTAGGACAAAATGTCCTTTACTGCATTCTGAAACATAATGCCTAATATTTTGGAGTACCAGATTCATTGAATTAGGATGAATTATTCTCTCTCACAGATGTTGATGTGCTGCTCTAATTCTGTCAGTCAAAATCTTAAACTTAATTATAGTTGACCCCTGAACAGTGTTGATTTGAACTACATGGGCCTGCTTATATGTGGATTTTCTTCAGCCTCTGACACTCCTGAGACAGCAACACCAGCCACTCCCTACTGAACATGAAGACCGTGAGGATGAAGAACTTTATGATGATCCACTTCCACTTAATGAATGGTGACTATATTTTCTCTTGCTTATGATTTTCTTAATATTTTTTTCTCTAACTCATATTACTACTATAAGAATACAGTGTATAATACATATAAAATACAAAATATGTGTTAATTGGTTATTTATGTTATTGGTAAGGTTTCCAGTTAACAGTAGACTATTAGTTAAGTTTTGGGGGAGTCAAAAATTATATGTAAATTTTTTACTGTTCATAGGGTCAGCACCCCTAACACCTGCACAGTTTAAGGACCAACTCTATTTTCAAACATGATATGAAATTACTAGTATATCTATATAAATATTTCTAAAATGTCTGTGCTTCTTTCCACTTGTCCTTTTCAAAGAACTTCAAGGTAATTAAGAAAATTAAACATTAATACATTATTATATAGGTTTTGTTACCAGGTGACAGAAACAGTTTGACCAATAGGTTTCCCGTTTATAGGGTTGTTTTTCTCTGTTTCTGTCAATTTTTAATTGTGATGACAAGGTGTATCTGGGAAAAGGATAACAACACAATAGGAATTGAGAAGTCTTCTCTTTTGATGTATTTATTAAAAAATTGAGATGATAAATGAATAACATATCCTTCTGCACCAAATTTATGTTGGTGATAAATTATAACATTAGTATCACTCAGGACTTGAGTCAGATTTCTCAAGAATTGAGTCAGATTTCTGTAATGAAATTTCTTCTCTTCACATCAAAATACTTATTTTAATATGCTTCTCAAGAACATGTACCTATTAAAGAAGTAAAACCAGAGTGTATGCTGTAGTTTTCTCTAACTTTAGCCATCCGTGGACACATGTACTCATTGAAAAAATGCTTTAGCCATCTCATTGTATTATAATATATCTGGAAATATAATGTTTTTTTTGGCAAATTGTGCACAATTAATCTAGGGGAATCTCCATCAAGAAAAAAAATTAACACTAAGGGGCTTATGTTTACAGATTTTTTAAAAAATTAAATCACAATATATTAAGGAAAGACTTTCAGTAATGGTATTTAAGTAAAGTTGTCATGTAAGCCCTCCCACAGACAGAAACTAGATAAAACTTAAAAATCAACTACATAAAAGCACTTAGAAATTGTCCAAAATCAGACAGAAACAGTAGCAAATGTTATTCCCTGCCCTCACCCCATGAAAAAAAAAAAAAAGCCAGCTCCCGAAACAGTAAGGAACGTGGGTTTGATGCTTTGAGACCTGACTGTGTGACTTTTTAATTAAAGACCCTCTCAACCCCACAGCCAAAGTGATGTAAACAAGCAGTAGAAAACCATTGTCTTACATGGTAAAAGTACCAGCAATGAGAGTTCAAGGTTGAAAGACCAGTTAGAAACTTAGAGTTAAAATATTGGCAGCAAGAGGACTGAAAAAGAAAGGAGAACAGGCAGCCTAGCCTTTTACAAATCTTAGGGGGAAGCATTCAGTTTCTCATCATTATGTATACTATTAGCTATTGGTCATTAATAGATGTTCTGTTTCATCTGAGGAAGTTTCTAACCACATCATTGGCTGATACAAAGTACATTTGTACAAAGAAGTCCTGAAATGTAGGGGTAGCAAGTAATAAAAAGGCAGGTAGAAATCAAAGAGAAATCTATTCTTGAAAATTTTGTGACTTTTTGTTTGTTTGTTTTTGAGAGAGAGTCTCGCTCTGTCACCCAGGCTGGAGTGTGGTGGCACGACCTCGGCTCACGGCAACCTCCACCTCCCAGGTTCAAGCGATTCTCCTGTCTCAACCTCCTGAGTGGCTGAGATTACAGGTGCGTGCCACCACACTTGGCTAATTTTGTTATATTTTTGGTAGAGTCTCGCTCTGTTCCCCAGGTAGGAGTGCAATGGCATGATCTCGGCTCACTGCAACCTCCTCCTCCCAGGTTCAAGCAATCCTCCTGCCTTAGTCTCCTGAGTAGGTGGGATTACAGATGCCCGCCACTACACCCAGCTAATTTTTGATATTTTCAGTAGAGATTGGGTTTCACCATGTTGGCCTGGCTGGCCTAGAACTCCTAACCTCAAATACCCCTCCTGCCTCAGCCTCCCAAAGTGCTTAGATTACAGACGTGAACCACTGCATCCAGCCAAAAAAAAAAAAAAAAGTGACTTTTATGAGTCAGAGTGCACTCTGACCATGCACAGTTTGAGTGGCAAAAGAAGAAGTCTTATTGGCTTAAAGTATGAGAAGAGAGCTTAAGGCCAGAATAGTAGTAGAAAATTACACGTGAATTTCTAGAAACAAGTAGGCCACAGGCATGGAAGGACCACATATCTAACTATAATCTCTGGCCCAAAACTTGGCTAACAGTGAATCCAGGCAAATGGAAACACCCCCTACAAGAAACAAGATAAGAAAAGCAGTAGCTGGAAGTTGTTAAGACCAGAGCAGAAAATTCAGCTGTTGCATAACATAGGGAAGACACATTTTCTGTCTGAGTCTAGGCAACTTGACTACGTATTAGAAAAAAATCAAGCAATCCTTACAAAAATGCAACAGTATCCAGAGTTCATTACCAGTGGTTGGCTTTAAAACAAAAATTACTAGACATTCCAAGAAACAGCAAAGTGTGGCACATATTCAGGAAAAAGGATAGTTCCTTGAAACTGGTTCTAAGTGGGTCCCCCTTTAAATTTACAAGAAAAGTCTTCAAAGTCCATATTAAAAACATTTGAACATAAAATCAAAGAGAAATTTGGACAACTATAGAAATTGCATCCATAATTTATAAAATAAACCTTTTCACATAAAAATCTGGATAAGATTGGCTTCACTGGTAAAATCTACCAAATATTTTAAAAAGAAAAAATATCAATATCACACAAATATTTTTTAAAATGGAGAAAAATTGAATACTTTTCAACTTGTATTCAGAGGCCAGCATTGCTCTGATAAAAAAAGCTAGACAAAGTCACTATGAAATTTTAAAAAGTGCTACTGATGAATATCCCTTGTATTATATGCAAATTTTTAAAAAATAATTTAGCAAATCAAAGTTAACAATATATAAAATATGTAATGCCGAATGACCAAGTGAAGCTTTTCCCAGAAATATAGGTTAATTTAATATTCAAAATAGATTACTATAACTCACTACATTAATAGAATTTAAAAAAATTGATCACCTCAGTTTCAGAAAAAGGAATTATTAAATCCACTAAACTATGAATAAAAGGAAACTTCTCAGATGTCCTAAAAAAGGACATCTATTACAAAGCCATAATTAATAACGTACATAGTGATGAAAAATGAAATGCTTCCTCCTAAGAGTCATAAAAGACTATATTGCCTCTACCATGTATCCAATATTATACTGGAATTCATATTTAATAAAATAAGAAAAATGGGTTTTTTGAAAGGATCAACAAAATTGATAGACCACTAGCAAGATTAATAAAGAAAAAAAGAGAGAAGAATCAAATAGATGCAATAAAAAATGATAAAGGGGATATCACCACCGATCCCACAGAAATACAAACTACCATCAGAGACTATTACAAACACCTCTACGCAAATAAACTAGAAAATCTAGAAGAAATGGATAAATTCCTCAACACATACACCCTCCCAAGACTAAACCAGGAAGAAGCTGAATCTCTGAATAGACCAATAACAGGAGCTGAAATTGTGGCAATAATCAATAGTTTCCCAACCAAAAAAAGTCCAGGACCAGATGGGTTCACAGCCGAATTCTACCAGAGGTACAAGGAGGAGCTGGTACCATTCCTTCTGAAACTATTCCAATCAATAGAAAAAGAGGGAATCCTCCCTAACTCATTTTATGAGGCCAGCATCATCCTGATATCAAAGCCTGGCAGAGACACAACAAAAAAAGAGAATTTTAGACCAATATCCTTGATGAACATTGATGCAAAAATCCTCAATAAAATACTGGCAAACAGAATCCAGCAGCACATCAAAAAGCTTATCCACCATGATCAAGTGGGCTTCATCCCTGGGATGCAAGGCTAGTTCAATATACGCAAATCAATAAATGTAATCCAGCATATAAACAGAACCAAAGACAAAAACCACATGATTATCTCAATAGATGCAGAAAAGGCCTTTGACAAAATTCAACAACGCTTCATGCTAAAAACTCTCAATAAACTAGGTATTGATGGGACGTATCTCAAAATAATAAGAGCTGTTTATGATGAACCCACAGCCAATATCATATTGAATGGGCAAAAATTGGAAGCATTCCTTTTGAAAACTGGCACAAGAAAGGGATGCCCTCTCTCACCACTCCTATTCGACATAGTGTTGGGAGTTATGGCCAGGGCAATCAGGTAAGAGAAAGAAATAAAGGGTATTCAATTAGGAAAAGAGGAAGTCAAATTGTTCTTGTTTGCAGATGACATGATTGTATATTTAGAAAATCCCATTGTCTCAGCCCAAAATCTCCTTAAGCTGATAAGCAACTTCAGCAAAGTCTCAGGATACAAAATCAATGTGCAAAAATCACAAGCATTCCTATAAACCAATAACAAGAAACAGAGAGCCAGATCATGGGTGAAATCCCATTCACAATTGCTTCAAAGTGAATAAAATACCTAGGAATCCAACTTACAAGGGATGTGAAGGACCTCTTCAAGGAGAACTACAAACCACTGCTCAAGGAAATAAAAGAGGATACAAACAAATGGAAGAACATTCCATGCTCATGGGTAGGAAGAATCAATATCATGAAAATGGCCATCCTTCCCAAGGTAATTTACAGATTCAATGCCATCCCCATCAAGTTACCAATGACTTTCTTCACAGAATTGGAAAAAACTACTTTAAAGCTCATATGGAACCAAAAAAGAGCCCGCATTGCCAAGTCAATCCTAAGCCAAAAGAGCAAAGCTGGAGGCATCACACTACCTGACTTCAAACTATACTACAAGGCTACAGTAACAAAAACAGCATGGTACTGGTACCAAAACAGAGATATAGATCAATGGAACAGAACAGAGCTGTCAGAAATAATGCCACATATCTACAACTGTCTGATCTTTGACAAACCTGACAAAAACAAGAAATGGGGAAAGGATTCCCTATTTAATAAATGGTGCTGGGAAAACTGGCTAGCCATATGGAGAAAGCTGAAACTGGATCCCTTCCTTAAACCTTATACAAAAATCAATTCAAGATGGATTAAAGACTTAAATGTTAGACCTAAAACCATAAAAACCCTAGAAGAAAACCTAGGCATTACCATTCAGGACATAGGCATGGGCAAGGACTTCATGTCTAAAACACCAAAAGCAATGGCAACAAAAGCCAAAACTGACAAATGGGATCTAATTAAACTAAAGAGCTTCTGCACAGCAAAAGAAATTACCATCAGAGTGAACAGGCAACCTACAAAATGGGAGAAAATTTTCACAACCTACTCATCTGACAAAGGGCTAATATCCAGAATCTACAATGAACTCAAACAAATTTACAAGAAAAAAACAAACAACCCCATCAAAAAGTGGGTGAAGGACATGAACAGACACTTCTCAAAAGAAGACATTTATGCAGCCAAAAAACACATGAAAAAATGCTCACCATCACTGGCCATCAGAGAAATGCAAATCAAAACCACAATGAGATACCATCTCACACCAGTTAGAATGGCAATCATTAAAAAGTCAGGAAACAACAGGTGCTAGAGAGGATGTGGAGAAATAGGAACACTTTTACACTGTTGGTGGGACTGTAAACTAGTTCAACCCTTGTGGAAGTCAGTGTGGCGATTCCTCAGGGATCTAGAACTAGAAATTCCATTTGACCCAGCCATCCCATTACTGGGTATATACCCAAAGGACTATAAATCATGCTGCTATAAAGACACATGCACACGCATGTTTATTGCAGCATTATTCACAATAGCAAAGACTTGGAACCAACCCAAATGTCCAACAATGATAGACTGGATTAAGAAAATGTGGCACATATACACCATGGAATACTATGCAGCCATAAAAAATGATGAGTTCATATCCTTTGTAGGGACATGGATGAAATTGGAAATCATCATTCTCAGTAAACTATCACAAGAACAAAAAACCAAACACCGCATATTCTCACTCATAGGTGGGAATTGAACAATGAGAACACATGGACACAGGAAGGGGAACATCACACTTCGGGGACTGCTGTGGGGTTGGGGTGGGGGGAGGGATAGCATTGGGAGATATACCTAATGCTAGATGACAAGATGGTGGGTGCAGCGCACCAGCATCGCACATGTATACATATGTAACTTACCTGCACGTTGCACACATGTACCATAGAGTCTAAAGTATAATAATAATAATAATAATAAAGGAAAAAAAAAGAAAAATGAATTTTTTAAAAAGTTCAGATTGGAGAGAAAGAAGTAAAACTATCTTTTAAAAAAATTGACCTGGTCTTAGTCTGTTTGCATTGCTATAACAAAATACCACAGAGTGGGTAATTTACAAACAATAGAAATGTATTTCTCAGAGTTCAAGAGGGTGGGAAAACCATGATCAAGGCACTGACAGGTTTGGTGGCTGAGAAGGGACCAATCTCTCTGCTTCCAAGATGGTGCCTTGTTGTTGCATTCTCTGGAGAGAATGAATACTGTGTCCTCACACAGTGGAAGGGCAGGAAAGCTAAAAAAAAAGAAAAAAAAATTTAAAAAAAGGTTGAGCTCTGTGTGAAGCCTCTTCATTAAGGGGCCTTAAGCCCATTCACAAGGAAGGATTCCTTATGACTTAATCATCTTCAAGGCTCCACCTCTTCAAACAATTGTTTTGGAGGTTAAGTTTCAACACGAATTTTGAGTGGGTTGCAGACATTTAAACAATAACCTGATTGTATAAGTACAAAACTCTAAAAATTCTACAAAATAGCTGTAATAACTAACAATTTAACTTAGCAAAGTCACAGAATACAATGTGAACCTATACAATGCAATAGTATATTTATTTATTGACACAAATAATTCAAAAACAAAGTAACATATATGATTTTCAATGAAATCAGAAAATATGAGATATTTTAAGATAAAAATAAATGCACTGAAAAAATATTAATGAAAGTGGAGACTTCAATAGATTGAGAGATACACTATGTTCATGGATCAGAAGACTAGGCATTAATGTATTATTTATTCTTCCAGATAGTCCTATAGATTTAATGTAATTGTAATTAAGTTCCCAGTATACTTTTTAAGAAATTGACAAGGATATTAATAATTTATAAAATAAAAAACATAACCTATGGGAGCCAAAGCAATTTAAAAAGGAAGAGAAGGAGAAAAATAGTAACAAATTTGCAGAAATCACATTACTTGATTTTCACAATTATAAACCTACAGTTATGAATTAAGATGATGTGGTATTGGTGAAAGGAAGGACATCTAGATCAATGAGGCATAAGGTAGAGTCCAGAAATAGACCCATACATATATGGTAAAGTAATTTTTGACTAATGTGTAGAAACAAATCAATGAGAAAAAATATTTTAAATAAATAGTACTTTAACGACTGAGTATCCCTATGAAGAGAAAAAAATGAAACTTGACTATACGATACAAAATATAACTGAGTAATTATTATATTTCATAAAAGCTGTAACTATAAATTTCTAGAAGAAACATTGTGATCTTGGGGTAGGCAAAAATTTTTTAAACATAAAAAGCTTGAAAATGAATAATTAATTGGAGTTTATTCAATTATAAATTAAAAGCAAACAAAAACTACTCTATTCATGAGACATTTCAAAAATAAAAAGACAAGCCACAAACTGAAAGCAAATGTTTATAAATCAAAGCTGATAAAGGTTATGTATCCAGAATTTATAAAGATCTCTTGCAAATCAATACTAAATATACCAACATTGTTGAAAATGGAGAAAATCTTTGAACAATTTGCGTAAGAACATGTAAGGATGGCCATTTAACATATAAAAAGATTACACTCTTAGTAATAAGAGAATTGCAAATTAGAAGCATGATGTGATACAAGCACACAACAATTTAATGGCTAAAACTTAAAAGGGTGAAAATGTCAAGTATTAGCCCGACATCATCTTTATTAGTAACAGTCAAATGATTATCAACATGTAAATGGATAAATAATGTGTGGTATATCTACTTTATTGGGTGATTTATGAAAATAACAAAGATTAGTGGGAAGAGCCCATGGCTTCCAGTTTGAATAAGGATGGAAATCATTACAAGCAATTTTCTTTAAGTTATAAATATAATTTATAAATATATGATAAGGTGATCCCCTAGAAGATATTCAGGCATAAATTACTTCATAATAAATGACTGTGCAGGAAATAGAATGGAAATAAGAATTAAGAGAAAGAAATGATGCAAAATATTCAATTGCTAAATAAGAACTTATTTTACATATTTAGATGAATTAAGTGGACATTGAATTGCTATGGTATTGAGATCACATTGGATGCTTTGAGAAGAGTAAAAAATAACTGTGACTATTTAAACTTGAATGAAAATATTTTATATGACATTTGTAAAAACGTAGAAGAGGTACATAGTTTTCCCAAATTCTTTGGGGAATGTTGAGACAAAACAATTTGAAGATCATTGTCTAATTGGAAAAAAAATGTTCTATGTCTAGCCTTCTTCTTATGATTGTTGTTTTAGGCAATTTGCAGTACTCAAAAAAGGCAGTGTCAATGTCAACCATACATAAATATATATAAACATATTAAACGACTTTTGTTAATTATACTTTTTTCATCATGTATAAAATAAAAATTTCAAATCATTAATTAATGTACATAAGCACCATAAAGCAGAGATTTTTTCCTATCTTGTTTCATGAAGTATCCCAAATACCTATTACACTGTCAGAAACCTTTTAGTTGCCTGATAAATATTTGCTAATAAATTGAATGAATGATAAAATCTGACTCCAAGAAAGATTAAATGCTTATTTAATATGGCACAGTAGACAGTAATTCAAATTTTTCTAGATGCTGACACCAGCAACATAGAAGAATAGGAGGATTCTAACTATCCCTCCTCCCACAGACACACCAGATTAACATCTACACATCAAACAATTCTTTCCAAGAGAATGACAGAATTTAGTTGAAAGACTCCTACACACTGGAGAATTGAGAAAATACACACATCAAAATGGGTAGGAAAGGCAGATATAAACCACCAAGCCCACCCTGAGCACTGCGCCTTATGATCAGGAAGAAATCCCCAACTCCTAGCTGCATCTAGAAGGATGAAGGATTTGTACCACACATAGAGTGCCCAACATTTATAATCTCTAACAGACAGCTTGTCTATTAAATTACCTTGCTTGAGGAGCAGCAGGAAAAGGGTATCAGAGAATTTCCTTCAAGCAAAAAGAACAAAGAGGAGTTTTAATCCACACAACTATTCCCAGTATCTGTAGTCCCTCAGATCAATCCAGCTTTCGACTTCTAGAAAGAGTTTGGATACACAGATTTCCAGAAGCTGCCTGTGATCCTGGCCTCGAACAAGCCTTTAGTTGGGAGCCTACATAGCAAATAAAAAATAAACCTCCTCAACCCTAAATAAGAGAGTCAGCAATTTCTGTGCCTTTGTCCTTACCTTTCTCTAGTGATAAATCCCTACAATCTTTCGTTGGAAGGAGGGTGGGCTACCTTGCTGTGCTGAACTGGAAGCTCAGTGGATACCTATTGAATAAATCCAAAGAGATCCACATCAACACATCATAATCAGACTGTCAAAAATTATGGACAAAGAGAGGATACTGAAAGGACAAGGGGAAAGCAAATCATTACATACGAGGGAGATTTCATAAGACTATCAATGGGTTTTTCAGCAGGAATCTTGTAGGTCAGAGGGGACTGAGATAATATAGTCAAAAAGCTAGAAGAAAAACAACTGTCAACCAAGAATATTATACCCAGCAATACTATTTTTCAAAAGTGAAAAAGAGATAAAACCTTTTTTAAACAAACAGAAGTTGAGGGACTTTATCACTGCTAGCTCTGCCTTACAACAAATGCTGAAAGGATTCCTTCAAGATAAAGGAAAAGGTCACTAAATAGCAATAGGAAAGTATATAAAAATATATTTAAAAAACTCACTGGTAAAAGTGTACACAGAAAGAAGTAAAAGACATTTACACATGAAAGGAAGAAATGAAATTTTATTTGTATGCCGATGACATAATCTTATACATAGAAAATCCTATCAACTCCACTGAATAACTGTTAGAACTGATTTTAAAAATTCAGTAGGGGTGCGGGTTACAAAGTCATTATGCAAAATCAATTGTGTTTCTATATGCTAACAACAAACTATCCATAAAACAGACTAAGAAAACAATCTTATTTAAAATTGTATCACGAAAAAATAAAATACTTAGGAGTAAATTTAACCAAGCAGGTAAAATATCTGTACATTAAAAACTACAAAACATTGACGAAAGACTGAAGACAACACAAATAAGTGAAAATATATTTTATATTCATGGACTGAAGGATTAATACTGTTAAAGTAGCCATACCACTCAAGGCAATCTACAAACTTAATACAATTCCTATAAAAATTCTGATGTGATTTTTCACAGAAAAAGGCAAAACAATTTTAAAATTTGCATGGAATCAGAAGAGACCCCAGATAGCCAAAGAAATCTTGAGCAAAAAAAGAGCAAAGCTGGAGGCATCACACTATCTTATATCAAAATGTATTATAAATCAATCGTAACCAAAACAGCATGGAACTGGGATTAAAACAGACACACTGACCAATGGAACCAATTAGAAAGCCCAGAAGTAAGCCCAAGTATTTATGATCAATTGAGTTTTTTGGCAAAGGTATCAAGAACACACAATGATAAAAAGACAGTCTATTCAATAAATGTTGTTGGAAAAATAGGACATCCACGTGCAGAAGAATAAAATTGGACTATTAACTTACGCCCTACAGAAAAATTAACTGAAAATGGATTAAAGACTTAATGTAAGACCTGAAACTGTTTAAAATTGCTAGAAGAAAACGTAGGGGGAAGTCCATGTCATTGATTTCAGCAATTATTTCTTGGATAGGACCCCAAAAGCATGGAAAAGAAAATCAAAATTAGACAAATAGGATGGCATCAAACAAAAATGCTTCTGCACAGCAAAGAAAACAATCAAGAGTTACAAAACAATCCGTGTACTGGGAGAAAATATTTGCAAACCACACATCTGATAAGGTGCTAATATCAAAAATATCTAAGAGACTCAAACAACTCAATAACAAGAAAACAAGTAACCTGATTTAAAAATGGGCCAAGGACCCAAAGAGACAGTTCTCAAAATAAAACACGCTATTGGACAAAGGATGTTTAAAAATGTTCAGCATCTTTAATCATGAGGGATATGAAAATTAAAGCTGCAATGAGATATCACCTCCCACCTGTTAGAATGGCAATTATCAAGAAGACAAAAGATAAGTGTTGGTGAGGTTGTGCAGAAAAAGGACACCTGGTATTCTGTTCATGGGAATGTAAATTAGTATAGCATTTTGAAAAACAGTATGGAGATTCCTCAAAAAACAAAACATGGAATTACCATATGATCCACCATCTCACTTCTGGATATATATCCATAAAGATTGAGATCAGTATATCAAGGAGATGTCTGCACTCTCATATTCATTTCGGCACTGTCTACAAAAGCAAAGATATGGAAACAACCTAAGTATCCATCAATGGATAAATGGATACAGAAAATGTAGTATACACACAATAGAATAATATACACGCTTTAAAAAGAAGGAAATTCTGCCATGTGCAACAATATGGATGAAACTAGAGGACATTGCGGTAAGTCACATTTCAAACGCTAATTCATCTGTGAAGCATTCTTCATTTACTTGCTGCCTAAGTAACTTGCCTCTTGAGAAATTGTTCAAAATAGTTTTTGCAACTTGCTTATGGCTCTTACCATTTATCATCTTATATTCTGTTAATTTTTAAAACCTACTAAACTGTAAATCCTTTTGAATCAAGAAACATGCCTTTTCATTTTCTTTTTAAGTTGCTTTGTTTTATTCCTTAATAGAATATCTATGTAACATTGAGATTGAGGTTACAGGTTCTCTCACTGGACTGCTTAGGTTCAAATTTCACTCTCCCACTTCAAGAGTGACATTTTAGGCAACATTCTTGACTACAGAGTAATTCCATTTCCTCTCTACTATCTATCTATGCTGTGGATAAAATATGGGCAATAACAGTACCAAGCTAATAGAGTTGCTGTAAGAATTAATTTATACAAGTATATTGACTTGAAACAATGTTTAGAATAGAGGAAAAGCTTTATTATTGATAACATTTATTACTGTACAGGTTGTAGATAATCAAATGATAGTTCAGTAAAAGTAAATAAGTTACAACCAAACATTTTAAAATTTTCATCAGGGAAATTTTCATAAACATAAAATAGAATTATATTAACTAATTAACTACCATCTTTCCCAATAGTTTTCAAGATTTTGCCACACTGGTATCAAAAGATGTCTCATGACCCTCTTTTCCATGGAATATTATAAACCAAATACCTGATATCATAATTTCCCTTAAGGATATGTTTTTTAAAAGCTAAATCACAAAATAATGATGAATAAAATTATACATTAAGTAACTATTATCTGGGAGAGAATTAGGGATTATTATCAAATCTCTTTTCTCTGAATTATCTAATAATCTTAGGGAAAGGATTTTGGTCTCAAATATTTTGACAATTTTTGTTCATATTCACATATTTAGTCTATAATAAAAGCCATAAGACCTGCAACTTACTAAAATAATCATAAAAAATCATTGTAGTTGAAAACTCTTCTATTGTTTCTAATTAAAAAATAATTGTAGTTAAAAATTCTTCTTTTGTTTCTAATTCTGAATCCTATAGTTTTAATAAGTATATCTATTATTTTATCATTGCTATATGCTGTCTACATATAGCAATTATACAATATAAATTATACAATTATAGCAATTATACAATATAAATTATACAATTTTATAATTGCTATATGCTGTCTACATAGCAAAAACACAAGACCCTGATTCATACACAGACACATACACATACATAGTAGGACCTACTAGATTTTAATGTTTTTGAGCCAAGCAGCATGGTTCTATATATCTCTCATAGTACCAGGTATATTGGTAAGGTAATCAGATAATATTATAAATTGAATGCTGAAGAATATATATATATAGTTGCTCATTTTATATATATATATATGTATATATATATATTTGTGTTTGTGTGTGTGTGTGTGTGTATGTATTATATAAATACATCCTGCTTCATGGCTTTTACTCATATTTTAACATCAGAATTATTTTGGGTAGTTCTAGACCTATGGATGCTGATCAGTTGACACTTGTCTTGTAGTATTTTGTTCTTTCAATAAAGGATTATTTGCTCCTAATTCTTATTCAAAGTATTTTAAAATTTTTATAAATGAACACCATATTGTTCAATAAATAGCAAGTAGCAGTAAAATAATATAACACAGATTCATTTTGTTATTTTTGGAATGATATATGAATGTATCTAGATAGTTTCCAACACTATATTGAACTTTACAAGTTTTTCTAAAATTTGTTTCCTTAAAATGCAATAGTTAAATATTAAAATTACATATATATAAATATAGGAAAATTAAGTGCAAAAAATGATGGTGAATATATTTCTCCAAAGACTTTTATTGGTGGATAATGAATTCTTTTCTAAATATATTTAAAATAATTTTTTTTTAATTTGTGTATTTTTAGTAGAGATGGGGTTTCACCATGTTGGGCAGCCTGGTCTCGAATTCCTGACCTCAAGTGGTCTGCCTGCCTTAGCCTCCCAAAGTGCTGGGATTAGACACATGAGCCACCAGGCCCAGCCCCTAAATACATTATTTTTTAATATAAGAGCAGATAAACAGTAGTTGAAATATTTTTTTAAAATTGTATGGATACACGTAGAACCTAGCAATTTAAGATAGGAAACTAGGGCTGGAGCACCTGAAAGAGTTTCCATGTTAACAACAATTAATCAGAAAATAAATGATTAACTTTATGGGTAATCAACTTAGCTTTCCATAAGTCATCAGCTTTTTCAAAAGATTACATTTCTTTCATTAGTTGGCTACTTTATGTGTCTTAAATCAACATACAACTGGGGATTAGGTTAATGGTTCTATTTATTTTGTGCAATAATTCTGCCTACTCACCTATGACTGATAACTAAGTATAAATACAGTATCTCAAGTCATGCTGTATCCAGATTTGCTTTTACATTTTCTTGCCTGAGTCTGAGGTGAACAGTGAACATATTTAGGTTTGATTTAACAGTGAACCTCAATTCTTTCTGGCTTCACAGTGAAACAAGTTTATGCAATTGATCAAATATTTTCATCCCTGAAGTTAACGATTACCATCAAAATGTTTTGTGGAGACTATGTGAGTATAATGCTTATTTCTGTAAAGCTTTTCACTGTTTTGAAAATTTATTTATAAAATTTCATTTGTGTTTTTTGACGTTTTTAACAGAAAATATTGTTTTAATTTGTTTTTATTAAATTTTTAATTAGTGGGTCTTCAATATAACTATTAAACAGAGTTAATATTATGAAATCTTAAATCCATGCTAATTTTGAAACATCATATTATCCCACAGAGGCAAGTTAGTTGTCCCTACTTTCATATGTAATTTGATTCAGAATTCTAACTGAAGTTATCATAAGATTTTTATCTCAATATTTATTTCTATCTATAAAAAATTAAAATAATTTTGACTATTAATTTTATTTTAAGTCCATGCTTTCTTTAGAAGATAGCTTATTTCTGAATAATTTTCTGTTGAATAGAAGCAATATATAACAAGATTTGGTCTTTTTTTTCTTTTGGCCTTGTCTGAATCATTTTAGTCCAACTGCTCTAATAGTCATTCACTTTTTCAAAAGCCAACATGAACATTAAGTTGTCTGAATATGCTTTATATGAAAAGGTCTCCATTTCACATGGTCTTGAAAATTATATACAAATGTGAATTTATGCCTTGTGGTCTTAGAAATTATATACAAGTCTATGTGTGTCAATGATGATTCTTTACAAATCTATATTATAAAAAATACTTTCAGGAGGCTGAGGCAAGAGAATGGCGTGAACCCGGGAGGCGGAGCTTGCAGTGAGCCGAGATCGCGCCACTGCACTCCAGCCTGGGCGACAGAGCGAGACTCCATCTCAAAAAACAAAAAACAACTTTCTGGGAACTTTTATGCAAAAAAATTATAGCATAATTATTTTGTTAAACTTTGGCGCACAAAACATATTGTTTACTCATACAAAGTAATCAATGCAGGAAAATTTTACTTATGTATTGTGTTTCTTCAGATAAATATTGAATTAGGACTTAAAAGGCGGCTATTTTCCATCACTGTTAGTTTAACAATCTTAATTTCATCTTAAGATTTCAAGATCTCATTTTGCAGTTGAAAGTTACCATTATTGTTTTATTAATTGTCAGGTGGTCATATTTCACTACAGAGAAAAAATGTATCAAGTAATTAGGCCAGCATAGTAAATGATTAAATTTGCAAATGCCTATTGTTTTCTCTTTCTGTCCATTTGAGTATAATTATTTGGGAGTAATTACTATTATATTCTATGCATTGTGCGGTCTAACATTACTATTTATATGCCCATTTTTCAAAAGAAACATTTATAGAATATTTAAATTATATTTCTGGGATTATTAAACATTACCATGATAACAAGATTTTTTTTAAATGCAATTATTTGCTATGCTTCTGAAGCAAATGAAGAAAACTGAAGATTAAAGATTTGGATTTGAGCATACCTAAGAATCCATTTTAAGTACTTTTGATTAGCTATTTTAGAGGTGAATGTTATGTTTTATGTATAATCTCAGCAAGTGTGGATGGTAAAATGGTTTTACATAATCAATATCAGTATAGTTTAAAGTAATTTTCTATCTTAAGGTATATGACCCCAGTGGTCAGAATTTAGCGTCAAAAAGGCCAATATTTGAGGCCAAGCTTATCTCTTTAATCTGATGTTCTCAAGCAAGAGACAGGCTCTTCTGTTGACAAGTAATTTCTTATTTTATAATGTGAGTAGTAATTGACTGAGTTGTTTGTTAAAGATACGTCCCTAGATCCTCCTTATTTGGCAGTCCTGATGCAGTATATATAACATCTGAACTTATACACTTGATATAAAATGGTTATCATTTTTCAGAGCACTACCGCAGAGATAGGTAGTGCATTACTCTGTTACAAAGTATAGAAAATTTAAATATACTTCAAGCAAGAGACAAGAATCATGGAAAAATGGTTACAGTTCTGTAGGAGATAAACATACATAATATGTTAAAATTACTTCCTATATTTATGGGGTTAGGTGGGCCCCAGTGATTAAGGTAGTTTAAGTGTGCTTGTTACATTAAGAAGGAAATTTATCTTTGGTGCAATAGTGTATTTTACTTACGTGCTTGACTGTAAGACCATCTTTCAAAAGCAAGGTTTAATTAAGAGATTATTGCAAGCCTGAGTTTTGATATATTAGTCAGATATAAATCACCTTGTAGGAAGATATTATTATAATATTATAATAGCTCTCTTTGAATGGAGGAAATTTTACTATACAGTGTACTTGCCCAAGTCAGGATCTAAACCCAGATATCTCTACGGCCCTAGGTTCAAATTCTTTTTATTAATATATAATGTCTCTTTAGAATACACCTGCCTCTTTAGAATACAATTTTCTTGTAAAAATTGTTCACTGATTTTGTCTTGTTTTGTCATCAACTGATCCCCCTTTTTCATACAGTAGCATCTTATTTACTATAGATTCATTTCTTAGATGATACCCTTCCTTTTGACCTCTAATAGGATTAGAGTTAACTTTAATCCTATTCCCTTTTCTACCCTTTTGACACTTTTTCCTATTTCTATCATATTTATTGACTGACAGAAAATGTTAATCATAGCAGTATGAAAAGTAGGATACATGTTGATATCATATTTCTTACCTAAAATAGCATTATGTATTATACAAACATATAGAAATTATAATAATAATTTACTGAGTGTCTATATACATCATCCATACCTTGTTTAATTTAATCTTCACAGCAAATTGTCCTATAAGAATACCATTTAACATGCAAAGGTTTGAAGTTCTTTTGGAAGTACTAGATATTCTACCCAAATGTTTTATATATATTATTTTTGTGTTTGCAAACTTCTAGGACAATATTATCATCCCCTTTTTCCAGATGAAAATACTAAGGTTCAGAAAAATTAAATACTTTTCCCAGGAGTTTAAAGCCAGGAGGTGACAGATACATAGGATCCTGTGTAACTCCAAAATCATTTCTACCACAATGAGAGAGAGAAAAAAATGCCTAGGTATGATTATTCTTTGTGACCCCAGTTAAACGAGAAAAACTTAGCAGCGGTATCTTTACAAAGATGCTTTGACTCATGAGTTTGCCTCAGAATAGCTCAAGAGCACCAAAGTCAGGCAACAGCATGTTAGGCAGTGTCTACTATGGGCAATGAGACATACGGCATTTTAGCCTAACTAGAATAAAAATAAATGCATTGGTTTTTAGCAGTGGATTACATGTAGCGAAGGAAAAGCACTCCATAAATCAGAAATGAATTCAGGGCATATTACCTGGGAGTGATTGCAGACTGACAAGACATCTCATTGGAGGAGAGGCTGTTGATAAGGCAAGATTATTTTCAAGACTGTCTTTTCCTATAGAAAGTAATTCCCAGGACAAAAACTTCCATCCAAGAAATCTGACTTTGATTGTTTATCTGCAATATGACTTACTGAGCAAATATTATTAAAAGGTTATTCATACTTTAGATTGCTTTTCACTATCACAAGGCTACATGGTCTGAACTTTACACACTTTGATTCAACAAAAGTTATGAATCATGCTGTTATGGCTTCAACTTTTACTGAAGCTTCTGTAGAACTAATAAGAGTTGGATTGGAAAAATTAAATTTAACTTTTTCCTTGAAGTGGCATGCATACATGTTGCTAATTTTTTAAAATATACCATTATAACAACCATAGATTGCTTTTAATCTAGGGGCTGGGCATATAAAGCACCAAGAAGAGTATCTGGAGCATAGAAGCATCCCAAAAAGATGAGCTATTATTATTCACAGTTTTATTTAGTACCAGTGCCAAAGCTTGAATCCAACTCTGTCTAATTCAAAACCCCTGGCCTTCAGCAGCCCAATGCACTGTTTCTAGAGGGGAGGTTAAGTTTGTATCCATTACTAATACAATGCATATATACATATATATATGTATATACAATACATACATAAGCATATATGTATGTGTAGATACATATATGTATATACAATACATACATAAGCATATATGTATGTGTATATACATATATATGTATACACGGTACATTCATAAGCATATATGTATGTGTATATACATACATATGTATATACAATACATACATAAGCATATATGTATGTGTATATATACAACAGTCCCAAATTTTATAAAGAAATTTGAGAAACAACAAAAGTTTCATGGGGGAAATAAATTTTCTCTTGTACTTAGCATAATGTTTATTTGTAAGTAGATTGTATCATGCAAAAAAAATTTCATAAACCCACTTACTTCAATTTCTGGTAACTTATCTTCTTTATTATGGTAAAACTCCTCAAACATGTGTTACACCCATTGTATACATTTCTTCTCCTTCAATTCTTTCCGTTTCCACTCATTAGGTTTCTTTCTCAAATGCCCTGCCTGAACTGCTCTTATTAAGGTAAACGATGACCTTCATATGGGTAAATCCCATGCCTAATCCTCTCCTCTCATCTTACTAGATATACGGGTGTTATTAGAGGGTGTTATTAGACACAATTGCCTTTGCCAGAAATATTCCAGGGCTAAATTCTTGAAACTCTTCTCCTTCCTCCTTGCAGCCTCTCCTTTGGTCATAACATCCAATATAATGGTTTTAATTACATTCTATATACAGACTCTTTTCTGAATTTATGTCTCAACCCAGAACTTATGCATGAACCCCGGATTCCTGTAACCAAGTGTCTACTCAGTGAGTAGAAACTCATCCTCTTATTAGTACAGAAAAAGGAAAGTTAAAAAAAATTAAGCCTTGCTATTATCTTTGGCTCAGGTTCTCTCATACCTTACATTATCATTGCCTGCCAACTTCCGCAGTGGCTTCCTACCTGGTGTCCCTGGTCCCACCTCCAGGTACTGGTCAGACAGTAATAAATATGATTGTCATAAATATGATTTTCATAAACCCTGCCCTCTTGAAACATGTATTTCATTGATGTATAGGATTCATACTCACTCTGAAATTAGACAAAGTAATGGAATAGGAGGTAAATGTCAGCAAAGAGGATATTTTGAGAAAGCCATCTCGGTTTGCAAGTTCTTAATTTATCATAATAGCTAGAAAAATAAGAAGACTTCAATTTGTAGAATCACTTGCATTTTTCCAAGTGAGAAGTTAGAACACCTCTCTAGATATGTTGGTTTCTCTTGAATTGGCTAGTTTTTGAGATTATTATAAAATTATCTGTTATTTTGATATTGTACTTATACCATTAACATTAGTACAGTGTGCCCATTTAAATAAGTATTACTTTAAATCTAAGGCACTCTTGAAATTAAAAAGAAAGATGGTTAACTATATGTTCTTTTTTTAATTTTTCCTAATTAATCAACGTATTTAACAAACAGTAAAGGAAGAAAGTCATTAGATTATCACAAATGACAAGCGTTAAGAACATACTTCTTTCCTTAACCCTTAAGGTGAAGTCTTCAGAAATTATGTTTAAGCAGTATGAATCATAGTTAGTTTAATGAGTCATTTATTTCCCCAATTAGGTGGAAAGGAAAAAGCAGAAAGAAAGGAGTCATTTTAAGGTCATTACTTACCAACTTTTCATTTTTCAGTACAGCCTCACACACCAACATCCGACCCTTATCTACCTTAGCGTTCTTCTATCAGTAGAAATTATTTGTAATCAGAAGTAGCTCAGCCTGATTCATCCAAAAGGAAGGGTTTGCAATAATTTTTAAAAAGAGATTTCAGAGTTTATGCTATCAATCTCCCAGCATCAGCTTCTTCTAAATAGTCTCCAGCTATTTGTAAGACTTTACTCATAGCTTTTGGACATGCATTTGTAATCAAAGGCAGAGTAAAACTTGCTTCCTGGGGCCTATTTTTCTTTGCCAGTATCACAGTCTTACACTACACAGTTATGAATATATTCTTCCTCAGTTACACTTTTATTTATGTCCTGTAGACATTCTGGGGAATTATGCTAGAAGGAACCAGAAAAAAAAAAAAGACTATTACAAGTATCACATATAAAACATAAAAGTAAATCCACACAAGATAATGTGTTTTATATACCCTATTATAGATACAGTGGGAATCAACTTCACTCACAGCAACTTTGGATTGGCTTTTCATCTTTATTTGGTAGCAATTTGTAATAATAAAGCAACAGAATGTCTTCATGAATTTTATCATTCTATCTCTTAATTAAAACATTTCTACCATTTTATAAATAAGGCAGAATGGAAGGCATTGTAGTAATACTTTTTCAGTTATGTAAAAAGAAAGCACTTTAACCACAGCAGATATAGCATTCTTAGTACTGTGTATTAGTAATCGTTTTAAAATATGTAAATCATATTGTATTTTATTGGTGGGTTATTCTTTTATTGTTGCCATTAGTACAGTAGTAAACTTCTTGATTATTGTTCAACCCTTTGGAGATATTGAATAAATGTACATATTCTGCTAGGCATTCATTTAGTTGCCAGTCTGAAAATATTGTTTGAAAAGGTAAGTAAGAAAACGGTCAAAGGTGCCGAAAGACAGAGGCGTCAGTACCTGGGGACACATGCACCTTCTGTGTACCTTTCCTCACCTGTGGGCTGACTGCTGTGTGTTTAATCAAGAGTGCAACTCACATATAGAAACGTAAATATTCACAGTGAATACAGTAGTCCCTTCACAGTAGAAAAGGGTTAGATTCATGAACCATCAGTGAAAGGTAATTAGTGGTTTTGAAGTAAGACTTTTTCATGTAACAATGGTTACAACTGAACCTAATACAACTTAAGTACCAGAAGAAACTCTTCGAGATCTCACTCCCTGCTGGTTCTTCTTTTGTTTCATTCCAGATATTGTGAATACTAGAATGACTGTGGGCGGCTATGCTTGGTTTTCCTTCAAGATATTCAATGACTTCTAATTTCATGACTTAGTGGACTTGCTCTTTTTTTTAATATATGATCCATATGTCTCTGAATGCTTCAGAGACAGAAATGGTTTTTATAAAATGTTATTTTAGTCATTTGGCAGAGGGAAATCAGTATCAAATAATACCTCCTCTCAGAATCACAGGGTTACATATAAACTGTCTGCCAACAATAACAGAGAAACAAGTGAGTTAGTCCCTTTCAAATATTAGGCTTCTTTCTCTCTCCTACAACATGCAAGAGTTCAGCTTTATAATCTAGGTTCATCTCCTTTTTGTTCTTTCTCAATGCTTTTTGCATATTGAGAAAGTTTTCAAACAAAAATTCACGTAATCTAGAATCAGTCGTAGAAATTAAGATAGGTGCACTAAACTCAGAAAACTAGTCAAATGGTGTATTGTAATTAAAAGCATCAGATTAACTTTTCTTACATTTAGTCATGTTTTTAATCTAGATTTTTTAAGTCTGATTTAGAGAGACATGTAGACAGGTTGAATTTTCAAAAATACTTAGCTTTATTGGCAATGTAGCTTATTCTTCTCTCATCTGATTTTGATTTACAAGAACATTCTTTCCTTAGAGTGGGATATAAAACAGATTCATCATAAACTTGTACTTCCCTGTAAGGCTTTCTGTCACCTCACTATGACAATGTGTGAGGCAGGACATTTCCATATGGTTAAGATGATTGTCACCTGTCTTTCTATTGACAAACTTGTTCCCTCCTTAAGCCTCTCATACAGGTTCCTTCATCTTTAGCTCTAAGTGCTCTGCTTCTCTCTCTTGTATGGGGTGCTCTTCAAAGTGAAGACAAAAACAACTGGTATCTGTTTCCTGCTACAACTCATTATTATTCTCACGTTTGAACCTCTATCTTAATTTTACAGTTGTAATTCTTGTGAAATTATTTTGTCAAACTATACAGCTTGAAGCTAAATTCAAACCAATGTGGCAATTTCTGATTTAAAAGTTTGCCATATTTGGTTTTATGAGACTAGATATGCACCTAAAAATACTATGTTTAATCTTTTTGTTTTGGGAACATTTCAGATTTACAAGAAAAAAGTCGTCAAAATAATTCATAATTTTAATTACCCTTCCCCCAGCTTTCCCTAATGTTTACATTTTATATAACCATATTGAAGTTATCAAAACAGGATATTAAAATAAGCACAGTGCAATTAACTGAACCACAGATATTGTTTAGATTATACCAGTTTTTCTGCTGATCTTTTGGTTTCCTGCTTGATATGGTTTGGATCTGTGTCCCCAACAAATCTCATGTAGAATTGTAATTCCAGGAATTGAAAGTGGGGCCTGGTGGGAGGTGATTGGATAGTGGGGGCTGTTTCTCATGAATGGTTTAGTACTATTCCCTTGGTGCTGTTCTCATGAGAGTGAGTTCTTGCAAGATCTGGTTGCTTAAAAGTGTGTAGCACCTCCCACTTGGTTCTCTCATTTTCCTTCTCTGGCTGTGTGATGTGCTGGCTGCCCCTTTGCCCTCCTCCATGATTGTAAGTTTCCTGAGGCCTCCCCAGAAGCTGAGCCCGTGCCAGCATCATGCTTCCTGTTCCTGTGGAACTGTGGGTCAATGAGACCTCTTTTCTTTATAAATTACCCAGCGTCAGATATTTCTTTATAGCAATGTGAGAATGAACTAATACACTGCTCCCAGGAGCTAATGGCCATTGGGAACACTTTTAGGCTTAGTCTTATTTTTGACATTTCTTTTCTCTTTTCTTTGGTTTTTTTTTTTGTTTGTTTGTTTGTTTGTTTGTTTGTTTGGTAGAGGGCAGGGGGAAGCTTTTCCTTACTTACAGCTACAAGATGTGTTCATCTAATCTTGTATTTTTTCTTATTCCAGCCCTGGAATTAACCACTTCTCCAAAAAGCCCTGATTCCTTTAATTGAAGACCGATATTTAAAACCAAGATCTGGATACTAGTTATACTCATTGCTACTGGGATATCACTGTTTATATGCCCTCTTAAGAGTACAGAGCAAAAAATATGTGTGTATACTAACCCATTTATCTGTACACATCTATATTTACTTTTGTACATGTGTATGCATATATGTTTGCATGTATGCATGTCTCCATCTACCTTCCTACTTATCTATTTCTCTGTCTCTATCTATACATCTATCTACCATCTATCTTCATACTAATACCTCCAATCTAATCAACAACACTGTTCTAACCTTCACCATTATTTGTTACTTCTTTCTCAGACAGTGAAAACTAAGACTATCAATATCTGAAACATGTTTGCTGATTTGTTTAACCCTACCATACATGTAGTTTAAAACTTCCTAAGCCATTACTCTGTGAGAAACAACTTTACCAAGAGGAGTACATTGTTTGGATTATTTTTATTTTTAGCTTTACAGTTCAGTCAAAACACTATTTTCTAAAGTTACTTAGGGCACATCCCCTCTCTCCACTGAGCTTATTGTGGTTATGAGATTTATTTGTCATATAAATAGATAAATTTGCTACAAACTGCATTTTCTGTTGGATTTCCCATACATCTTTGTTGATTTTGTTAAACTTACATTTACCAAAATGTGCTTTTTGTGGTATAAAATTTTATGATTTAAGTCATGTATCCAATGCCACATTTCCTTATAGAAGACTTCCATTATCCAAAAATTCCACCACACTGCCTGCCTGTAGTCAGCTACTGACCCCAAACTCCAAACTCTGGCAAATATTGCACTGTTTGCCGCTGCTATAGTTTCACCTTCTCCAGAATGTCATACGAACAGAATCATAACTATTGAACCTTTTGGATATGGCTTCCTCCACTTAGTAGAACACATTTAACCCTTATTCATATTGTATTAATCAATAGTTCTGCCATTTTATTGCTGAGTCGCTGTCTGTTGCATGGATGTACCATAATTTGTTTATCTATTCACAGTTTGAATGGATAAACTATGGGTTGTTTCAGGATTTAGTGATTATAAACAAAGCTGCTATAAACATATCAAGTTAAAGTTTTTGAGTGCAGTTATGTTTCCATTTCTTTTGGGTAAACACTTAGGAGCGAGATTGTTAGGTCATATGGTAACAGTACGTTTAGCTTTAGAAAAAACTGGCAAACTGTTTTCCCAAAGTGACTATACAATTTTGCATTCTCACCAGCAATATATTACAGTAGAATATCATTGTAGTTTTACTTTGCATTTCTTTATGGGTAATGATATTGATCATATCTTCATGTGTTCATTTACTATACCTTCATTGTGAATGTGTTTGTTTAAAATACTTCCCTATTTTTATATCATTTTCTTTGTTTATTTATATCGTCCTATACATATTCTGGAGTAAACATTTTATGAAAATGTAACTTACACACCTTTCCTTTCTTTCTGTGGATTGTCTTTTCAGTCCTTTAACAGTGCTTTTCACCAAGCAAAAGTTTTCAGTTTTGACAAAGTCTAATTTATTTTTTCATTATGGATCATATTTTTGTTGTCATTTCTAAAAATTCTTTCACTGACCCAAGTCATGTAGATTTTTTCCTATATTTTTCTTCTAGAAGTTTTATAGACTTACATTTCTATTTAGGTCTATGACAAATTTTGAATCAATTTTTGTATAAGGCATGAAGTATAGGTCAAGCTTTTTTTTTGTATGAATCTTCAATTTTTATAGTACCATTTCTTGGGAAAACTGTTTTTTCTCTATCGAATTGTTTTCACTACTTTGTCAAAAGTTACTTGTCTGCATTTATGTGAGTCTAGATTCTTTATTCTGTCCAATCAAGCTATACTTTAAGATTGTTACCTAATAGCAGAGTTTCATTAGTACTATGACTTAATAATAACAATTCTTAAAATCAATTAGCATTACTTCCACAATTTTGGAGTTTCTTTTCAAAATTGTTTCAGCTATTCTAGGTATTTAGCATTTCCATAAAAATTTTTGAATAAAATTGTCAACATCGACACAAAATTCTGCCAGGATTTCTACTGGGATTTTGTTGAAAATGTAGGCCAATTTAAGGAGAATTGGCATCTTAACAATATTAAGTTTTCTAGCCATGAAAATGGTACATATTTTTATTTATTTAAGTCTTCTTTAATAACTATCAGAAGTATTCTGTTTCTTCGATTCCAATATGTGTAATACTTATTTCTTATAATTTTCATATTGCATTGCCTAAGATTTTTCGGTATGGTATTGAAGTGATGAAAAATAACATTCTTGCTTTCTTCCTAGTCTACAGCACACTGGGGTGGTGGAAAGGGAGGTGAAGCATTCAATATTTCACCTTTAAGTAAATATTAGATGTAGGGCTTTTGTAGATATCTTTTACCAAATTAATGAAGTTGCTTTGTCTTTTAAGTTTGCTGAGTTTTTAACATGAATAGATGCTATACTTGTCAAGTGTTTTTTCTGCATCATGTTTTGATGACCACATAAGTTTTATTTCTTAAATTGTTAATAAGGTGAACTAAACTGATTTTTGAACGTTGTGCCAGTCTTGCATTATTGGGATAAACACAACTAAGTTGTACTACATCCTCTTTTTTATATATTACTACATTGAATTTTCTTGTATTATGTTGGGCATATTTGCATTTATGTTCATAAGGGTTACTAGCCTACAATTTTCTTTCCTTGTAATGTTGATTTGGTTTTTGTATTAGTATAATCTAGATTCATAAAATGAGTCAGAAAGTGTTCTCTTCTATTTTCTAGAAAAAATTTGGTGGAATTGGTATTATTTCTTCCTTAAATGGTTGGCAGAAATATCCAGTAAAACCATGTAAGCTGGAGATTTTCTTGCTGAAAGGTTTCTAAATACAAATTCAATTTTCTCAATAGATATGAGGCAATTTAAGTTAACTGCTTTTCTTGAATGAGTTTGGGTAATTTTAGTCTGTCAAGAACTTTAAATTGAATATATATGGGCATTGAATCATTCATAGCATTCCTTTTGGTAGGAATGTCGTCACCTATTTTTATGTTTATAGTTTGTATCTTAGTTTTTCTTTGTAAATTGGCTACAGTTCTATCAATTTTATTGTTATCCAAATAACTTTACTTCATTTTATTTATTTTTCTCTTTTTAATTTTATTGATTTTACTCGTCTTTATTATCTGCTACCTCCTGCTTGCATTGCATGTAAATTTCTATTATTTATCTAATTTCTTAAGGTGAAAACTTAAATTTTATTTTGTTCTAATATATATATTTAATGTTATAAATTTTCCTTTAGGCACAGAAATATATGAGTATTAAAAGTGGCAGAATTGTGTGATAAATGTAGATGAGTGAATTTGTTTCTTCTCTTGTTTTGATCAGCAAAGGTCCATGTGGTCTTGAAAGCTTTTGGGATCTGTAGATTTGGGCACTTTTTTTTTTAACTTTTATTTTGAGTTCAGGAGTACATGTGCAGGTTTGTTATACAGGTAAACTCGTGTCATGGGAATTCACTGTACAGATTACTTTGTGACTCAGGTATTAAGGCTATTACCCCTGAGTTATTTTTCCTGACTCTCTCCATTCTCCCACCCACCTGCCTCCAGTATGCCCCAGTTTCTGTTGTTCCTTCTATGTGTCCATGTGTTCTCATTATTTAGCTCCCACTTATAAATGAGAACATGGGATATTTGTTTTTCTCTTCCTGTGGTAGTTTGCTAAGGATAATGGCCTCCAGCTCCATCCATGTTTCTGCAAAGCACACAATCTCATTCTTCTTTATGGCTATGTAGTATTCCATGTTGTATATGTGCCACATTTTCTTTATCCAGTCTACCATTGATAAGCATTTAGGTTGATTTCATGTCTTTGCTATTGTGAATAGTGCTATAGTGCTATAGTGAACATACACATGCATTTGTCTTTATGATAGAATGGTTTATATTCCTTTGGGTATATACCCAGTAGTGGGATTGCTGGGTCAAATAGTAGTTCTGTTTTCAGCTCCTTCAGGAATCACTACATTGTTTTCCACAATGGTTGAACTAATTTACACTCCCACCAACAGTATATAAGCATTCCTTTTTCTCTATAAGCTCAACAGCATTTGTTATTTTTGACTTTTTATTAATAGCCATTCCGATTGGTGTGAGATATCTTATTGTAGTTTTCATTTGCATTTGTCTAATAATCAGTGATGAGCTTTTTTTTCATGTGCCTCTTAGCCACATATATGTCTTCTTTTTAAAAGTGTCTGTTCATGTCCTTTGCCCACTTTTTGGAGTGTTTCACACATACTCCAAACATGGAATTGTTTGTTTTTTCTTTGTAGATATGTTTAAGTTGCTTATAAATGCTGGATGTTAGACCTTTGTCAGCTGCATAGTTTGCAAAAGTTTCTCCCATTCTGTAGATTGTTTACTATGTTGACAGCTTCTTTTGTTGTAATTTATTAGATCCCATTTGTCAATTTTTGCCTTTGTTGCAATTGTTGGTATCTTTGTCATGAAATCTTTGTCTATTCCTATTACTTGGGTACTTTTCAATGCAAACAATTATAGGTCAACAATAAGTACAAACAATTTTGGGCCAACGATATTTTAAAAACATTTATTATGAATTTCTATAGTATAATGTGTGGGAAATGGATAAAATATAGATTGTGGACCTGTAAAAATCTTAAAGTTTTAATTTTACAACTCAATTAAGCTAGGCATTTCTAATTTTATATCAGTGTGATTCTTGAAAACAATATAGTGTTTCATGGAACTCTTGGAAGAAAAAACAAAACCTGTGTGATATTCCAGACAGGTACTAATTATAAGAAGAAGAAAGAAGAGAAATAGGATGAATGATAATTACTATTAATTGAAATACATATCTCATTAATCTTCATAGTAACTGAAACTTGCAAAATGTCTACAACTTTTACTTTACAAGGTGTGAAGTAGGGGAGTTAAAATAATTTACCACTTTGTACAGCAAGGAACAAAGATGATTTAAAATCAAGTCGGCTTTACTGCCTTACTTTAGTGAGATATCTATGTCTGTTATCACAAGAGAAATGGAGAGGAGGTTGTAACATTTTCTGGCTGTGCTTTATTTTTTACAATGTCCAGGGAAGATAATTATCAGATGTTTTCTGGTTACATGATACATGATTTTTGCTCCAGTTTGTCACTTACTTGATAGATGCATGCTTCTTTTTATGCCCTTCTCTTCCCAATCAGAAAAAAAAGTTAAATCATATAGGATAAAATGCATTACATATAAAAGTTCCCGCTATTTTTAGATGTGTTGCCCATGAGATGCCTCAAAGATGGAGGCATTTAAGTTAGTGGCAAAAAGTATGGAGAGCCTCATGGAGTTCTTAGGAATATTATCCCCCACATTGCAGGTTAGTTGAGAGCCTCTTCAAAAGACCAAAGTATACTGTAAAATTATCACATTAGAATTCCTTTTATATGGATTCCATTGGCAGTAATATAAGCAGACCAATAAAAAAAGAAAAAAATATGGATTTACTTGAGTACAAAACTGTTAAATAGTTCTTTGAGGATAAAATAGATTTAGACCAAGAATGTCAATAAAAGGGGGCAACAGAGTCAAGGAAACAAAGAGTTTCAGTGGAGAATAGGAGCAATTTAAGTGTTTAGAGATTTTTTAGTGAATATCTCTCTGACATTGTTAATTTCACTTTCCAATTATGTAAAGTGATGAGAAATTGTTGTATTTATCCTTTACCTAAAATATATTTTTGAACAACACTGAAATGTTTTTATCAGATAGTATAATTAATTAAACTCAGGATAATTACTGGAGGCAAAAACCATGTGCATTTATTTCATTCTTAAATTGTTCATTGAAACTCACTAGGACTAGTTTTCCATAGGTCCTATATTAGTAAGTTTAGGCTACTATAACAAAATACCATAGACTGGGTAGCTGAAATAACAGAAATTTATTTATCACAGTTCTGGAGGCTGGAAAGTCCAAGATCAAGGTATCAGCAAATTCAGTGTCTGCAGAGGGCCCTCTTCCTGGCTTGCAGACGGCCACTTTCTTGCTGTATCTTTACATAGGGGATGGAGACTCAGCTTTTTCTCATAAAGATACTAATCCCATCATAGGGTACCCATTCCCATGACCTCATCTACATCTAATTATTTCCCAAAGGCCTCATCTCCAAATACCATTATATTGGGGGTTAGGGCTTGAACATATTAATTTTGGGAGACATGAACATCCAGTCCATTGAAGTACCATTACTTTTCTGTTACTCTTAGATAATTAAATGTTCATAAGTCACTTGCACTCACAAAAATTTATAGAAATTTAAAATGTGTAATGTTGTGTCAAGGTAAAAATTGTTCCCCTTTTTAGACCATATGGGGTAACTTCCTGACATTGCCATGGCATTTGTAAACTGTGATGGCACTGGTGAGAGTGTCTTTTAGTATGTTAATGTATTATAACTAGAGTATAATGAGCAGTGAGGATGACCAGCGGTCACTCTCATTGCCATCTTAATTTTGGTGGGTTTTAGCCGGCTTCTTTACTGCAACCCCTTGTATCAGCAAGGTCTTTATGACCTGTATCTTGTGCTGACCTCCTGTCTCATCCTGTGACTTAGAATGCCTAACTGTCTGGGAATGCAGGCCAGGAGGTCTCAGCCTTATTTTACCCAACCCCTACTCAAGATGGAGTTGCTCTTTTTGAAACACCTCTGACATTTGGTGTCATTTAGCTGGTATTATAGTCATTTAGCACTGATACACTATGGCTTTCAAAGATGTTTCTTTGGGACCATTATAGGTTTTTAGGATATTTCTCATGGCAAACAATCTTCTCTTGCCATCTTCTTATCAATCTGCTCCCTCTTAGAGTTCCTGTCATTCCTTCTAAAGGAGAATTTGGAGCCACATCCCTTCAAAATGGTTTATGGCCAACTCCTCCTACTTTGTAGCACTTATGTAGTCTGTGGCAAAGTCTCACATCTTATGTGCCAATAAACTCTGGGAGTGCAACAAATTATTGGAATTCAGATATCCATTGTGAAGCCACCCTCTCACTTAAAATAGCTACGTAGCCACGCAATCTGAGCTTTAGACATTTCTCAATGTGCACCTAAGGTGTTCCCCAAATATGGTACACATTTCAAGTTCTCTGGGTGGACTCCTTGATGCTGACATCACCACCTCATTCCCCATGGCAGGACAAGGAGGTCTCAGAGAACACTATCACCTCTACCCGAATAAATCCCCTTTATAACCTCATCTAGGTTAGTAAGTGGCTATGAAAAACAACACTGATTTTTATAATTTTCTTTGCAAACCTGGTCTAGGGAACCTGTTCTTCACTTTGGAATGTGAATGCTCTTGGCAGCTATTATTTTGCCATCAGGTTACAGCCTCAGTGAAAACTGAATTATAAAGGGACCAATTTTAAAATCTTGTTATGGTGGTACATGAACACTTTGATGTTTCCCACGTTTTTTTCTACTATGTACCCATCGAATGAGAATTTCTACCAACCCTCACTTTCCAGAAAGGAGATCAATATGTGTTTGGTGCAGAGCAACCCATAACTGATTTCTGCTCAACATACCATATTTATTCAGCAAAAATTTTCATTTTAATATAAAACACAGTATGAATTTTAAAGGATTTTGGTCTCCTAGGCATATGTGCTCAAGTTTTTTTATATTATCAAAATTCTCTTACTCCTTCTATCTTTGTAGCTATTACATTTTTTAAATGAAGAAAATTGATATCAAATACTCCAAATGCAATTTATATCAGAAAATTGATTTGGACTTAAGTACATGTTAGGAAAATGTTAGGTACATTACCAATAATTCAAAGTATAAAATAAATCACCAAGTTAGTATTATTTTTTAAAATAAAATGATAAAATTTCATTCCCCCTTTAGGCAAGTGACTTTATCATTTCCTGAATCTGTCATTGAGTGGTTTGGCAAAGAGCTGACAGATGAATTTGAAGATTTTTTAAAAAATAACTGCAGACTCCTTACCATATAATTTCATGATAATCAATATTTGCTGAATCATCTTTTTCTTACCTATATAAAATCATAATAAAATATACATTCAATGTCTTTATAAAACTAGGTACTCCTGAGAAATTAAAAATTACCTTTAAATATATTTTAAAAGCGTTTTAGCTATATTCAGCTAAGTTATCTAAGTTATCTCACTTAGTTTACACTCCTTACTATAATGCATCAATAAACTCCATGTTAGGCCGGGCACGGTGGCTCATGCCTGTAATCCCAGCACTTTAGGAGGCCAAGACGGGCGGATCACGAGGTCAGGAGATCGAGACCATCTTGGCGAAGACGGTAAAACCCCACCTCCACTAAAAATACAAAAGAATTAGCCAGACGTGGTGGCGGGCGCCTGTAATCTCAGCTACTCAAGAGGCTGAGGCAAGAGAATGGCGGGAACCAGGGAGGCGGAGCTTGCAGTGAGCCGGGATAGTGAGCCACTGCACTCCAGCCTGGGTGACAGAGTGAGACTTCTTCTCAAAAAATAATAATAATTTAAATAAATAAAAATAAATAAACTCCATGTTAGAAGTAGAAACCTGTTAACCAACTGATAGAAAACCAATCAAGATAAAATGTGCTCCTTTTGTCTCCATCCCCTGGTTTAGTTATAGCTAGATGTATAGTTAATGTTTATAAAGAAAACTAGTAATGAAATGTCTTCCACCCATATTAATGATGCTACAACATTTTTATTTGTGTTAATTCTTTTTTTTTTTTTTGAGATTGGTACATCTTATTTCATTGACTAGAATAGAAATGCTGTGTAAGACATTCATTTAAAATAGTTTAAGGTAAAAATTACCCTAAACAAACTGGCTGTTATTTCTAACTCTGTAATATATATTATTTGTCTATCAAGGTTAATTTCAAAATTCTGAAACTTTTGTTTTCATTGAAATTCTTTCATATAGAAGTCTAGAAGTTCTTTAGTATATAGTTAAACAACTTATTTATGGATTGCCCAGCCCAGGTTTTGTTTAGCTGCAAACTGGCTTTACTTTAAAATCACATACTCTTGCTTAAGTATTAACTCAAGGAAAGGAAGAAAAAAAAACAATAAAACCAACCAGAGCCGTGCATTATTATAAAGGTAAAAATCTGCTGGGAACAGAATTTCATGATACTTTCAATGATAGTCTATCGGTGTACAAAAAGGAGGAAAGTAAAAGGTAATCTAAAGGACCATTCTTTTTCTCATTAACATCTCAAGAACATACAGTTCTCTAGATAACAATATCATTGGTCTCTGCTACTGAAAGCTAAAGAACTTTTAATCTCCAGGAATCTGTTTCTGTTTGTGAAATAGATGACTGTGCTTTGTGAGTGCTGATTATTAACCTATCTAAAAACATCAAATGAGATTAAAGTTGCTGAAATTTTAGAATCACCATTCATCTAAGGTTTGTAATACCATTTTGTAGAAATTTTTCTAATAAATCTACAGAATTCAGTCCTTCACACATTAAATGTCAGCATAATCTCTGTTTTAAGTGTGAGATTCAGGAGTGCATGCGTTCCCTGAGGATGAGCAAACACTTAGATCCTATGTTAAATTTGCTTTATGTTGAACCCTTCAAAAATCTTAAATTACTATATGTTTTATCCTTTCTAGATTAATTTATGTGTACTAGGCCTTTTAACCACTTTATGGGACATGAAAAACATAAAATAAGCCTTAATTTTTCAAAATGTGAGAATAATAATCAAAAAAAGAGTAGAAAAGCATAAAATTGACAGGTAAGATACACTATAAAAGCAGTTTAAATCCAGAACACTTTAGAGAGGACACAACATTCATGGCACCTATTCTAGGCTGCCAATTAGTAAGCCACTGGCCTTGTATAAATATTGTCATTTTTTCATATATAATATAGAAATAGGAACACTTACCTTGCCTGATATACTCGTGTTAACATCAAATAAGATAAAGAATATGGAGGTGCTGTTTAAACTGCACAGTAGCTATAAAAATAGTATAATCCTCCTTCGTCTCTAGAATGTCATGATTTGCAAAATATACTTATCACTATTTTATTTGGGACACAGATATGTTCACAGAATTTAAACATTATTTCAGTTCTTTTTAAATAATATAGTACTGATCAATAAAAAGCATGTAATGACATCTTATTATTAATTAAACTATTTATGAGGAGGGCTGAGTAGTATTTTCAGATCTGCTCCTTGAAATTTATCTTCAAGATAAGCACAACAGACTTTAAGAAATATCCTATTAGTGGTATATTATGAAAAAGAAAAGCCAGGCTGGGTGCAGTGGCTTACATCTGTAATCCTAGCACACTTTGGGAGGCCGAGGCAGGTGGATCACTTGAGGCCAGCAGTTCAAGACCAACCTGGCCAACATGGAGAAACCCCATCTCTACTAAAAACACACAAAAATTAGTCAGGCGTGGTGGCATTCACTTGTAGTCCCAGCTACTCAGGAGGCCAAGGCAGGAGAATTCCTTACACCTGGGAGGCAGAGGCTGCAGTGAGCCGAGATCGTACCACTGCACTCCAGAGCCTGTGCAACAGAGCAAGACTCTGTCTAGGGGGAAAAAAAAAGGCAACAAAAGAAAAGCCAGATTACAAAAAAAAATGTAAATATGACTTCATTATTTCATTTAGAAACAAATACCTTATGACTATATGTAAAGATGTGAAAAGTACAAGAAGAGCACTTGGTGGACTATTTTCTTTTTTGACAGCTATTAAAATATTTAACAATAATTTGTAGACAATGAGATCATAAATGATTTTTCTTAACTTTTTATGTCAGAGTTTTTTTATTCACCAAATTTAATACATTAAGTATATATTAATTTTCTAATGACTAAAAAATATTCCCATCTGTATTTCTCCTTCATATGGAAGACTAGTCTAGCAATCAAGAGCATAGCCTTTGGAATCAGACAGATTGGGCTTTCAATGTAGGCTCCATACTTTACTAGCCATATGACCTAGAAACAGAAATGCATCTCCCTGCCGGCATGGTGGCTCATGCCTGTAATCCCAGCATTTTGCAAGGCCAGGGTGGATGGATCATTTGAAGTCAGGAGTTCGAGACCAGCCTGACCAACATGATGAAATCCCGTCTCTACTAAAAATACAAAAAAATTAGCCAGGTGTGGAGGCACATGCTTGTAGTCCCAGCAAGTCAGGAGTCTGAAGCAGGAGAATCACTTTAATTTGGGAGGCAAAGGTTACAGTGAGCCAAGATCATGCCATGGTACTCCAGCCTGGGTGACAGACGGAGACTCCATTGGAAAAAAAAAAGAAAGAAAGAAATCAGTCTCTCTGAATCTGTTTCTTCAACTTTAGTAATAGGACCAATCCCATTTGTTTGTATATTTGATGGCTTAATGCCTGAGAGTTAAATATGCTGTCTTAGTTCATTTTGTGCTGCTATAACACAGTATTTAAAACTGTGTAATTTATAAAGAGCAGGAATTTATGTTCTGATGGTTCTGGAGGCTGGAAAGTCCAAGATCAAGGTGCTCTCTCTTGGTCTGGTGAGAGCCCAGTCTCTGCTTTCATCTCACTTGGTCTGGTGAGAGCCCAGTCTCTGCTTTCATCTCACTTGGTCTGGTGAGAGCCCAGTCTCTGCTTTCATCTCACTTGGTCTGGTGAGAGCCCAGTCTCTGCTTTCATCTCACTTGGTCTGGTGAGAGCCCAGTCTCTGCTTCCACAATGGTGCCTTGAACATTGTGTCCTCTCTAAAGGAAAAGTGCTGTGTTCTCAAGTAACAGAAGGTGGAGGAACTCCTTTCATCAAGCCCTTGTATGAAAGTACATAATCCCATTTATTAGGACAGAGCTGTCATGGCCTCATCACCTCCCAGAGGCTCCACCTTCTGATCCCATCAACTTGGTAATTGGGTTTTATTATAGATATTGGAAAAGACACCACATTCAAACCATAGCACAGGGTAATATAAATTATTTAGCACTATTCTTGATATATAATTGAAAACTCAGTGTGTTGACTATGACTTTTGAACACTTATTCATGGTATTGAATTACTTCTTTTCTTCCCTTTACTTTTTTACATTTATTCAGCTTTCATTTGGTTGGAATTACTGTTTAATATTATGCTTGGAAAGGTTATGTAGGTGGCATTTTTCCTTTTGCCTTTCCTTTAAATTATAGTTTTGCTGGTTTTAAAGCTTTTCAGTTTATAACCTTTCTCTCTGGATTCTGGAAGGGCTGATCAATTGGCTTCTCGTATTTAATTTTGCAGAAGAGAATGCTAAGGGCAGTTTGGTTATTTCTTTTGTAAATAACCTAAATAGGTCTAAATATTATGTTTCAAATGTTAATCTTATTTTTTTCATTAATATTCTCCAACATGAGGTAATCTCTTTTCATTTAAGGACTTGATTCTTTCATTACCTACACTATGTTTTATTTGTTCTTGTTTTTTCTTTCATTGCTCTGCTATCTTCCAGATGTGTGTATATATTTATTTTTTAGACAGAGTCTTGCTCTGTTGCCCAGGCTGGAGTGCAGTGGTACAGTCTTGGCTCACTGCTACCTCCGCCTCCCAGGTTCAAGCAATTCTCCTGACTCAGCCTCCTGAGTAGCTAGGATTATAGGTGCCTGCCACCACACCCAGCTAATTTTTTGTATTTTTAGTAGAGACGGGTTTCGCCATGTTGGTCAGGCTGGTCTCCAACTCCTGACCTCGTGATCCACCTGCCTCAGCCTCCCAAAGTGCAGGGATTACAGCCATGAGCCACCACGCCCATCCTAAAAATCTTTTGATGAGAATGGAGGGCTCAATGAGGATTGGGCAAATTTGTGGCGTGTGAGTTTAGGACTGGTGGACACATAAGATACATGGATTTCAAAGTAAATGTATTAGTTTCCTGTTGCTACTGTAGCAATTATTAGCACAAACTTAGTGGCTTGAAATAACACATATTTATTCTCTTACAGTTCTAGAGGTCATAAATTTTGAAATCAATTTCACTGAGCTAAAGTGAAGGTAGCAGCAGAGATGATTCCTTCTGGAGACTCTAGGGAAGAAACAGCTTCTTGCCTTTTCTAGCTTCTAGGGGTCACCTACATTCTTTGGGTCATGTTTCCTTCCTTCACCTTCAAATCTGGTAACACAGCATCTTGCTTTCATTATCATGCTGCCTTCTTCTGTAGTCAAATCTTCCTCTGCCTCCCTCTTATGACGAGACATTTGGAAAGGTGTTTATGGCCCACCCAGATAATCCAGGATAATCTCAAGAATCTTAATTAAACACATGTGCAAATTCCCTTTTTCCATACAAGGCCACACTGACAGGGTTCAGGGATTGGAGATAGGATATCTTGAGACTTGAATGGTAACAAGTCATGTCATACTATCTCTTTTAAGTTTAGTAGTCTTCTATTGAAGTAATTTTCAATGACATCTTCCTAGAAAATTGTTTTTAAAAATAGTAAAAGCACATTAGTTGAAGATACTCTTAGATCTTAATTGTAAGAGGCTGGGTGAGTGAAATCAGTTCCCCTCTATCTCTTTTTTAACTCCAGACATCTACCCACTTAATTTTAAAGATTTTATGGCAACTAACTTATCATAAATTTGGTCATGTAGCAAATTGCTTGCAAATTGGCTGTGATAGCACACTAGGAATTATCAAAATGATTGCAGATGTCCATGACTCATAAGGCTGATTTTCATTTAGCACACCTTCTCATATACAGGTGGAGTGAAGCAATCAATTGTCATAGAATCACAGAATTTTTAATTTTCAATTGAGTTCTGAGTTTTTCTAAAGCAACCACCATACAAAGGGACCATGTTTATGCTATATGGTTTATAGGTACCTGGATTTAATAGCTTGCACTGAGCTTTGCAATTCAACTGTATACATTTCAAAAAGTTTAGAACTATATTAATATGTATATCTTTGGTTAATAGATATTTTGAAATATTGTTATACACTGCAAACAATTGATTAGTTATAAGCCCACCCAAAGTGCTAGGCCTTGAACTTTGAGAAATAGAAAGTACTGCACAAAGCATAATTCCTAATTATGGGGGCATAAAATTTGGTTTGTCCCCCAAACAAATTATTTCAATGATAAGAAGGTACTGCAATAAGGTATACACACACCAAATTCATGGTACAAGAAACTAGGGAAATAATTTAAGTTTTCTGGCCATAATACTTTGGCATAAAATTTGAAAAAATATTACTAAGCCTATTTTAATATCACTGACTGTACTAGTACTAATGAACTGTCCATCAGTTCATTAAATTTTATATTGATTAGGTAATACATTCATATTTTCTTTACAAGCATAACACAGCTAGAAGCTGAAGTAAGCTTTAAGATTTAAATCAGGTTCACAGAATTTCTATTCCAGTGACTGTCTCCCTAAATATTTTTTTCTGAAGCTAGAAGAACACAGGAAATAAAGATTAACAATTATCTTACTCATTTGAAACTCTATGTTTTCATGTCATTTGACTAATTAGTTTAAGGAACATGCAGCCAGCGCATGCATACTGTCCCCTCTTGTTTTTTAAGCAATTTTTAAAACTTTTATTGTAAGTTCAATGATATAACTGCAGGGTTTGTTACAAAGGTAAACTTGTGTCATGGAAGTTTGTTGTACCTAATAGTTATTTTTCCTGATCATATCTCTCCTCCCAAAATCCACCCTCTGAAAGGATCCAGTGTGTGCTCTTCTCCCTCTATGTGTCCATGTGTTCTCATCATTTAGCTTCCACTTGTAAGTGAGAACATGCAATATTTGGTTTTCTGTTCCTGTGTTAATTTGCTAAGGATAATGGCCTCAAGCTCCAACCATGTGCCTGCAGAGAACATGATCTCGTTTATTTTTATGGCTACATAGTATTCCATGGTGTATATGTACCACATTTTCTTTTTCTATTATTTTATTTTATTTTTTTGAGACAGGGTCTTACTTTTTAGACTAGGCTGGAGTGCAGTGATACAATCTCAGCTCACCACAACCTCCACATCCAGGGCTCAAGAAATCCTCCCATCTCAGCCTCCCAAGTGGCTGGGACCACAAGCATGTACCACCATGCCCAGCTAATTTTGTATAGAGTTAGGGTTTTGCCATGTTGCCTGCTCAGGCTGGTCTGGAACTCCTGGGCTGAAGCAATCTACCTGCCTCAGATTCCCAGAGTGCTGGGATTTCAGACATGAGTCACTGTGCCCAGCCTCTATACCTTGTTTTATTTATCTAGTCTATCACTGGTGGGCATTTAGGCTGATCCCATCTTGATGCTGAATAACCCTATCATGGGGAAAACCCTGATACCTTCACTCCCCCAAAATACCACCAACTAAAATCTATTCCAACTCACCTCTATTGAAAGTTCATGACAACAGATGTGTTTACACAGGGGTTGTGCAAATAACTTGAAATCAAATATTAGACATTCTGTTCTTAACAAATTTCAGCAACCCAGACAATGGGAATTTCTTTTTGGGTGTCTTTCTTACTCTGTTTCCATCCCTCCCTACAAAACACACACACACCCCTCTTCTTTCTTTTTGAACTGACATAAAAATAAGAGCTCATCCTTTTAGAATTTTGTTTTTACTTGTAGGGTCCTTTGAAAATGGAAATGTTTTTGTTCACATAAGTGAAAAAAAAGTCTTAATAGTATATGTTATTTTATTTTACACAAATTACAGCAATAATGGAAAGGGCACTAACCATGAAGTTAAATTTGGATTTGAATGTTAGCTTCATGAGTCAATACCTGTGTGGCTTTAAACAACTTACTCAGCCTCATAGTCTTCTCGTGTGTGAAATAAGATTCATATTATCAGTCTCACAAGACTGCTGAGGTGATTACCAAGGAAATGCAGGTGAAGATACCTAGAGCATAGCTTGCTTATATGAATAATGAATTTTTAAAACCACTGGGTAAACAAAAGATGTCACTGTGGTACATGGATTTTTTTATACTTTATAAACATTCTCTGAGCTCACATTATTTCTAAGGCACTGCCCTAGGTGCTTTGAAAAGCAAGAAAAGAAAGGTACCTGCCCTCCGGAAGTTTAAAATTTAGAGATAAAGACAAATGCAAAAAAATGGAATGCCATGTGTAGTAGAGATGCAAAGTGAATAATAATAATAATACTTGGTAAAATCTGTAGAGACTTCACATAATATAGTTGGAGCATGAACTAGGTCTCAAATTTTGGGTGGGATACAATCCATATAGATAAAACACGTGCAGAAAAAAAAAATCCTACTTTTTGAATCTAAAAAATCACTATTAAACAGTCTATTGACAAGCATGAGTAAAACCCAAAGACTGAGCCTACAGATGTGACCAGCTTGGAGATTTTAGACAAAATCACTATATTCCATTTGTCTTCTTCTGAATCTATGCCTCTTTGTGTAAATTATATGTGCAATATTCCTCTGAGCCAATTTTGTTTTGCATGAGCCAGTAATGGGCTGGTGAACATTTATTTCAAGAAAAACAGAAGTATGGTATTTATTATAGCAACCCCTATAGCCAGAATAACAAAATAAAATAAATAAATAAATAAAAGAATGAGTATCTCCAGATATCTCCCCCACCCCCAAAAAAATAACTAGAAGTTTCAGTAAGCTACTGAATCAGAGGCAAAAAGGCACTATTTTAATTTTTCATATTTTGTTTATTATTGTAGAAGAAATCCAATTAATATGCAATTTGTTTTAATAACTAAGAAAAACATCCCATTATGGAATAAAGGTAGTATTATAAACTGGTGTCATTTTTCATATAGGATGACTACCAACCAGAGCTCAGTAAGGCAAATATTTTTCCGGAAGTAGGGATGTGTTTGAGCCAAATCCACTCTCATTTTTTAAATCCATGTTCTTTGTGACCTAACAGTGAAGTTTGATTCATTGAAGCCACTAAGTGATGAAACACTATGAAATTTACTAGCAATTATTTCTCCATTTAATTTTATAAATTTCCTCCAGTTTCACTAATATCATCAGCAAATTTTTCACACAGACACACACAAACACACACACACAAATAACGTGGTGTTATTAATAGCTTTATTAATCTGTATCTCATTAGTCTTAGCCTTCGCTAATTGTAAACATCAAATCCATCATAAAATAATAAGTACTCAGCCGGGCACATGTGGTCCCAGCTACTTAGGAGGCTGAGGTGGGAAGATCACTTGAGCCTGGTTGGTTGAGGATGCAGTGAGCCATGATTGCACCACTGCACTCCAGCCTGGGCAACAGAACAAAATCCTGTCTCAAAAATACTAATAAGAAGAAGAGGTATTCAAATATCTCTGAAAGCAATTCTGAAATACTTATCCCAAAGTGATATTTGAACAATTGGAAAAAGTGTGCATTCTCCAAAATAACTCCTTTTAAAAATACAACCTTAAGATTAAATACATAAATATATGCTGTATTTGTCTAATTTTTGGCAGGAACACATCACATCACTTCATCGTTTCTTATAACACTCTTTGCATTACCAGCTGCATATACCAACTCTTTGTGAATAGTGACTGAATCTTCCATGTGTAGCTCTGCCATTGTATGGTAAGTCCTCACCTAATGTCATGGATAGGTTCCTGGAATCTGCACCTTTAAGGAAAACAATGTATAACAAAATCAATTTTACCCATAGGCTAGTTGATATACGTAAGAGTTACGTTCCTACATCTCTCATCACAAAAACATCACCGAAGTTCTAAATAGACCAAAGACTTCCAATATTAAAATTGAAATAAATGTGAGGTAAGAAAGATTAGTAAAAACAAGATAAGTGTTTACCAACTTATTCCACTTCAGGGTTACAGGTGGCCTCAGAGCCTATCCCAGCAGCTCAGGCACAAGGTGGCAACTGACCTTGGCCAGGATGCCTGTCCACCACAGGGTGCACTCATACAATACTCACTCACTCACTCACTCACTCACACTGGGACCATGGGGACAAGTGGATGAACCTAATGTGCACATCAATGGAATGTGGGAGAATACAGGAGTACTTGGAGAAAACCCACACAGACATAAGGAGAACATGCAAACTCCACACAGTGTCACTGCCGGGGATTCTTTTTTTTTTTTTTTTTTAACTCATCAATTTATAACCAAACAATGTTGATCAAAATGACGTAACTAGAGGACCTTCTGTGTATAAGGATTGAGGACTATTGTAAAACTCTAAAGAAACAAGGGGGAAAAAATGGGCTCTTGGCCTAATTAGCATGGGATAGCAAAGAATTGAGCTTTCAAAAGATTAAATATAAACATAAGCATTTCCTCTTTCAGCTGAAATGAGTATGGTGAATATTGTATGATGATCAGTGTCACAGCAGTCCCAGCCATTTCCCAGCCATGTATTTTCTATTTCAGGGAGGAAGCTATTGTAACTCTGCAGGGTCTCACTCACTTTGATTTATGCTGTGCTCTCAGCTCCTGAAAAATTCTTTAGAACAACCTGAGAAGTGACTGTAATCTGATTGCTCTCTCGGAGCAGTAAGGATTCTACGATGGCACTAGTAGTGTTCTGTTTTTTCAAATGACTTCTAGTAACGAATGGGGAGTTGGTACCCAAACTATTGAGAACCTGGCTGGTATTTTGCTCAAAAAAGGTGTACTCTCCTTAGAAAATATACTCTGTACTCTAGAGGATTTCTCCTTCAGAGCCATTTCATGATTGGGAAGCAGACTTTTAGAGATTTGCTTTTAAAAAATATGTGTGTATATATATTTTTTAACCAAGAAGAAAACAATTCTGCAAACATTGCTGAAATGTGTAAAGATACCTTCATGGTATATCCTATTTTTCACTTGGATAAATAAATAATATCAAGAAGCAAAAATTATTATTCATGTTTTTCTGCATTTTTATTAATAAATTTTGTAACTGATTCTAAAGTATCTGGCTAACAAAGAACAATATTTGTGCAAATAATCAAAGATGATAAAAACTCAACTAGCTGAAAATATTTCGTATCTATGCTTGTTTCTATATTTACTCATTACCCACATGATTTTTATTTAGTGTGCCTTGATATATATTTTTCTTCCACAATGTGTAAGATTCTATCTCATAAGTCTTGTTCTCTTCTTAGTTCTAAGCATTTGCTACTATTTAGATTTGTGATGAGGAAATAAGGCTGAAAATAATATGACATAGTGAAAAAGGAACAAATAGTGTCAGCCCATAGAACTATCTCAGGAAATGAGGTGGAACCTCATAGAGATAACCTCGTTAAGAGGGGTCAGAAAAATGTACATTGCACATCCACATAATTGGAAATAGGCTGTGATAGCAAACTAGGAATTACCAAAATGATTGCAGATGTCTTTGACTTATAAGGCTGATTTTCATTTAGCACACCTTCTCATATACAGGTGGAGCAAAGCAATCAATTGTCATAGAATCACAGAATTTTTAATTTTCTTTTTTTTTTTTTTTGGCTTATAAACAACAGAAATTTATTTCCCACAGTTCTGAAAGCTGGGAAGTCCCAAATTAAGGAACTGGTAGATTTGGTGTCTGGTGAGGGCCGTTTTCTTTTATTTATTTATTTATTTATTTATTTATTTATTATTATACTTTAGGTTTTAGGGTACATGCGTGCAATGTGCAGGTTAGTTACGTATGTATACATGTGCCATGCTGGTGCGCTGCACCCACTAAATCGTCATCTAGCATTAGGTATATCTCCCAATGCTATCCCTCCTCCCTCCCCCCACCCCACAACAGTCCCCAGAGTGTGATGTTCCCCTTCCTGTGTCCATGTGTTCTCATTGTTCAATTCCCACCTATGAGTGAGAATATGCGGTGTTTGGTTTTTTGTTCTTGCGATGGTTTACTGAGAATGATGATTTCCAATTTCATCCATGTCCCTACAAAGGACATGAACTCATCAATTTTGATGGCTGCATAGTATTCCATGGTGTATATGTGCCACATTTTCTTAATCCAGTCTATTATTGTTGGACATTTGGGTTGGTTCCAAGTCTTTGCTATTGTGAATAATGCCTCAATAAACATACGTGTGCATGTGTCTTTATAGCAGCATGATTTATAGTCCTTTGGGTATATACCCAGTAATGGGATGGCTGGGTCAAATGGTATTTCTAGTTCTAGATCCCTGAGAAATCGCCACACTGACTTCCACAATGGTTGAACTAGTTTACAGTCCCACCAACAGTGTAAAAGTGTTCCTATTTCTCCACATCCTCTCCAGCACCTGTTGTTTCCTGACTTTTTAATGATTGCCATTCTAACTGGTGTGAGATGGTATCTCATTGTGGTTTTGATTTGCATTTCTCTGATGGCCAGTGACGGTGAGCATTTTTTCATGTGTCTTTTGGCTGCATAAATGTCTTCTTTTGAGAAGTGTCTGTTCATGTCCTTCGCCCACTTTTTGATGGGGTCGTTTGTTTAATTCTTGTAAATTTGTTGGAGTTCATTGTAGATTCTGGATATTAGCCCTTTGTTGGATGAGTAGGTTGCAAAAATTTTCTCCCATTTTGTAGGTTGCCTGTTCACTCTGATGGTAGTTTCTTTTGCTGTGCAGAAGCTCTTTAGTTTAATTAGATCCCATTTGTCTATTTTGGCTTTTGTTGCCATTGCTTTTGGTGTTTTAGACATGAAGTCCTTGCCCATGCCTATGTCCTGAATGGTATTGCCTAGGTTTTCTTCTAGGGTTTTTATGGTTTTAGGTCTAACGTTTAAGTCTTTAATCCATCTTGAATTGATTTTTGTATAAGGTGTAAGGAAGGGATCCAGTTTCAGCTTTCTCCATATGGCTAGCCAGTTTTCCCAGCACCATTTATTAAATAGGGAATCCTTTCCCCATTGCTTGTTTTTCTCAGGTTTGTCAAAGATCAGATAGTTGTAGATATGCAGCTTTATTTCTGAGGGCTCTGTTCTGTTCCATTGATCTATATCTCTGTTTTGGTACCAGTACCATGCTGTTTTGCTTACTGTAGCCTTGTAGTATAGTTTGAAGTCAGGTAGTGTGATGCCTCCAGCTTTGTTCTTTTGGCTTAGGATTGACTTGGCGATGCGGGCTCTTTTTTGGTTCCATATGAACTTTAAAGTAGTTTTTTCCAATTCTGTGAAGAAAGTCATTGGTAGCTTGATGGGGATGGCATTGAATCTGTAAATTACCTTGGGCAGTATGGCCATTTTCACGATATTGATTCTTCTTACCCATGAGCATGGAATGTTCTTCCATTTGTTTGTATTCTCTTTTATTTCCTTGAGCAGTGGTTTGTAGTTCTCCTCAAAGAGGTCCTTCACATCCCTTGTAAGTTGGATTCCTAGGTATTTTATTCTCTTTGAAGCAATTGTGAATGGGAGTTCACTCATGATTTGGCTCTCTGTCTGTTGTTGGTGTATAAGAATTCTTGTGATTTTTGTACACTGATTTTGTATCCTGAGACTTTGCTGAAGTTGCTTATCAGCTTAAAGAGATTTTGGGCTGAGACAATGGGGTTTTCTAGATATACAATCATGTCATCTGCAAACAGGGACAATTTGACTTCCTCTTTTCCTAATTGAATACCCTTTATTTCCTTCTCCTGCCTAATTGCCCTGGCCAGAACTTCCAACACTATGTTGAATCGGAGTGGTGAGAGAGGGCATCCCTGTCTTGTGCCAGTTTTCAAAGGGAATGCTTCCAGTTTTTGCCCATTCAGTATGATATTGCCTGTGGGTTTGTCATAGATAGCTCTTATTATTTTGAGATATGTCCCATCAATACCTAATTTATTGAGAGTTTTTAGCATGAAGGGTTGTTGAATTTTGTCAAAGGCCTTTTCTGCATCTATTGAGATAATCATGTGGTTTTTGTTTTTGGTTCTGTTTATATGCTGGATTACATTAATTGATTTGCATATATTGAACCAGCCTTGCATCCCAGGGATACAGCCCACTTGATCATGGTGGAGAAGCTTTTTGATGTGCTGCTGGATTCAGTTTGCCAGTATTTTATTGAGGATTTTTGCATCAATGTTCATGAAGGATATTGGTCTAAAATTCTCTTTTTTGGTTGTGTCTCTGCCCGGCTTTGGTATCAGGATGATGCTGGCCTCATAAAATGAGTTAGGGAGGATTTCCTCTTTTTCTATTGATTGGAATAGTTTCAGAAGGAATGGTACCAGTTCCTCCTTGTACCTCTGGTAGAATTCAGCTGTGAATCCATATGGTCCTGGACTCTTTTTGGTTGGTAAGCTATTGATTATTGCCACAATTTCAGCTCCTGTTATTGGTCTATTCAGAGATTCAACTTCCTCCTGGTTTAGTCTTGGGAGAGTGTATGTGTTGAAAAATTTATCCACTTCTTCTAGATTTTCTAGTTTATTTGCGTAGAGTTGTTTGTAGTATTCTCTGATGGTAGTTTGTATTTCTGTGGGATCGGTGGTGATATCCCCTTTATCATTTTTTATTGCATCTATTTGATTCTTCTCTCTTTTTTTCTTTATTAGTCTTGCTAGCGGTCTATCAATTTTGTTGATCCTTTCAAAAAACCAGCTCCTGGATTTATTAATTTTTTGAAGGGCTTTTTGTGTCTCTATTTCCTTCAGTTCTGCTCTGACTTCAGTTATTTCTTGCCTTCTGCTAGCTTTTGAATGTGTTTCCTCTTGCTTTTCTAGTTCTTTTAATTGTGATGTTAGGGTGTCAATTTTGGATCTTTCCTGCTTTCTCTCGTGGGCATTTAGTGCTATAAATTTCCCTCTACACACTGCTTTGAATGTGTTCCAGAGATTCTGGTATGTTGTGTCTTGGTTCTCGTTGGTTTCAAAGAACATCTTTATTTCTGCCTTCATTTCGTTATGTACCCAGTAGTCATTCAGGAGCAGGTTGTTCAGTTTCCATGTAGTTGAGTGGTTTTGAGTGAGATTCTTAATCCTGAGTTCTAGCTTGATTGCACTGTGATCTGAGAGATAGTTTGTTATAATTTCTGTTCTTTTACATTTGCTGAGGAGTGCTTTACTTCCAAGTATGTGGTCAATTTTGGAATAGGTGTGGTGTGGTGCTGAAAAAAACGTATATTCTGTTGATTTGGGGTGGAGAGTTCTGTAGATGTCTATTAGGTCTGCTTGGTGCAGAGCTGAGTTCAATTCCTGGGTATCTTTGTTAACTTTCTGTCTCGTTGATCTGTCTAATGTTGACAGTGGGGTGTTAAAGTCTCCCATTATTATTGTGTGGGAGTCTAAGTCTCTTTGTAGGTCACTCAGGACTTGCTTTATGAATCTGGGTGCTCCTGTATTGGGTGCATATATATTTAGGATAGTTAGTTCTTCTTGTTGAATTGATCCCTTTACCATTATGTAATGGCCTTCTTTGTCTCTTTTGATCTTTGTTGGTTTAAAGTCTGTTTCATGAGAGACTAGCATTGCAACCCCTGCCTCTTTTTTGTTTTCCATTTGCTTGGTAGATCTTCCTCCATCCTTTTATTTTGAGCCTATGTGTGTCTCTGCACGTGAGATGGGTCTCCTGAATACAGCACAATGATGGGTCTTGACTCTATCCAATTTGCCAGTCTGTGTCTTTTAATTGGAGCATTCAGTCCATTTACATTTAAAGTTAATATTGTTATGTGTGAATTTGATCCTGTCATTATGATGTTAGCTGGTTATTTTGCTCGTTAGTTGATGCAGTCTCTTCCTAGTCTCAATGGTCTTTACATTTTGGCATGATTTTGCAGTGGCTGGTACCGGTTGTTCCTTTCCATGTTTAGCGCTTCCTTCAGGAGCTCTTTTAGGGCAGGCCTGGTGGTGACAAAATCTCTCAGCATTTGCTTGTCTATAAAGTATTTTATTTCTCCTTCACTTATGAAGCTTAGTTTGGCTGGATATGAAATTCTGGGTTGAAAATTCTTTTCTTTAAGAATGTTGAATATTGGCCCCTACTCTCTTCTGGCTTGTAGAGTTTCTGCCGAGAGATCCGCTGTTAGTCCGATGGGCTTCCCTTTGAGGGTAACCCGACCTTTCTCTCTGGCTGCCCTTAACATTTTTTCCTTCATTTCAACTTTGGCGAATCTGACAAATATATGTCTTGGAGTTACTCTTCTCGAGGAGTATCTTTGTGGCATTCTCTGTATTTTCTGAATCTGAATGTTGGCCTGCCTTGCTAGATTGGGGAAATTCTCCTGGATAATATCCTGCAGAGTGTTTTCCAACTTGGTTCCATTCTCCCCGTCACTTTCAGGTACACCAATCAGACGTAGATTTGGTCTTTTCACATAGTCCCATATTTCTTGGAGGCTTTGCTCGTTTCTTTTTATTTTTTTTTCTCTAAACTTCCCTTCTCGCTTCATTTCATTCATTTCATCTTCCATCGCTGATACCCTTTCTTCCATTTTATCGCATCGGCTCCTGAGGCTTCTGCATTCTTCACGTAGTTCTCAGGCCTTGGTTTTCAGCTCCATCAGCTCCTTTAAGCACTTCTCTGTATTGGTTATTCTAGTTATACATTCTTCTAAATTTTTTTTGAAGTTTTCAACTTCTTTGCCTTTGGTTTGAATATCCTCCCGTAGCTCGGAGTAATTTGATCGTCTGAAGCCTTCTTCTCTCAGCTCGTCAAAGTCATTCTCCGTCCAGCTTTGTTCCATTGCTGGTGAGGAACTGCGTTCCTTTGGAGGAGGAGAGGTACTCTGCTTTTTAGAGTTTCCAGTTTTTCTGCTCTGTTTTTTCCCCATCTTTGTGGTTTTATCTACTTTTGGTCTTTGATGATGGTGATGTACAGATGGGTTTTTGGTGTGGATGTCCTTTCTGTTAGTTTTCCTTCTAACAGACAGGACCCTCAGCTGCAGGTCTGTTGGAGTAGCCGGCCGTGTGAGGTGTCAGTCTGCCCCTGCTGGGGGGTGCCTCCCAGTTAGGCTGCTCGGGGGTCGGGGGTCAGGGACCCACTTGAGGAGGCAGTCTGCCTGTTCTCAGATCTCCAGCTGCATGCTGGGAGAGCCACTGCTCTCTTCAAAGCTGTCAGACAGGGACATATAAGTCTGCAGAGGTTACTGCTGTCTTTTTGTTTGTCTGTGCCCTGCCCCCAGAGGTGGAGCCTACAGAGGCAGGCAGGCCTCCTTGAGCTGTGGTGGGCTCCACCCAGTTTGAGCTTGCTGGCTGCTTTGTTTACCTAAGCGAGCCTGGGCAATGGCGGGCGCCCCTCCCCCAGCCTCGCTGCCGCCTTGCAGTTTGATCTCAGGCTGCTGTGCTAGCAATCAGCGAGACTCTGTGGGCGTAGGACCCTCTGAGCCAGGTGCGGGATATAATCTCCTGGTGCGTGGTTTTTTAAGCCTGTCGGAAAAGCGCAGTATTCGGGTGGGAGTGACCCGATTTTCCAGGTGCCATCTGTCACCCCTTTCTTTGACTAGGAAAGGGAACTCCCTGACCCCTTGTGCTTCCCGAGGGAGGCAATGCCTCGCCCTGCTTCGGCTCGCGCACGGTGCGCACACCCACTGACCTGCGCCCAATGTCTGGCGCTCCCTAGTGAGATGAACTCGGTACCTCAGATGGAATTGCAGAAATCACCCGTCTTCTGCGTTGCTCACGCTGGGAGCTGTAGACTGGAGCTGTTCCTATTCGGCCATCTTGGCTCCTCCCCAGAATTTTTAATTTTCAATTGAGTTCTGAGTTCTTCCAAAGCAGCCACTGTACAATGGGGCCATGTTTATGCTACATGGTTTATAGGTACCTGGATTTAATAGCTTGCACTGAGCTTTGCAGTTCAGCTGTATATGTTTCAAAAAGTTTAGAACCATATTAATATGTATGTCTTTTGTTAATATATGAAATATTTTGAAATATTGTTATACACTGCAAACAATTGGTTAGTTACAAGCCCAGCCAAAGTGCTAGGCCTTGAACTTTGAGAAATAGAAAGTACTACACAAAGCATGATTTCTAATTATGGGGTGCATGAAATTTGGTTGTGTCCCCCAAACAAATTATTTCAGTGGTAAGATAGTGCTGGAAAATAAGTATATACATACCAAATTAACTGGTACAAGAAATTAGGGAAAGAATTTAAGTTTTTTGGCTCAGTACCAGATAAATTTGGATTCAAGCCTCTTCTTTGCCACTAAGTAGCTGTATTGCCACAATGAGTCCTTACCTTTGCTGTGTCTCACTTTTTGCATTTACAAAATGGGGAATAATATAGCTGTAATAGCATAGGGTAGCTTTCAGGATGAAATACAATACCGAGAAATACAGTTTTGCAATACTTGGCACTCCGTAAATGGCAGCTATTTACAGCAACTCATGAAAGATGATTTATAAGTTTGGTGACTTAATGGAGATGGGGTTTTACTGGAACATTGAAATATATTATGAACTTCATAAATGTGAAACTCATAGGAAAAAAGTCAAAATAGGAAGCCTCGAACCTAGAAATAGTACCAGCTGTGAAAACTTGTTAAATAATTTTTATTTAAAGCTGGTTTCCAGGAAATATAAAATTTCCAAGCAATGTTTTTCCACATGTTGCAATCTAATCAAGCGTAAAATTTTCACCTCAAGTAAAACATCATTCATAAGCACGTCTTGGAGGAAAAATACTTGTTGGCAAAATTCATTTAAGAAAATATTAACACTTCAGGAACAAAAAAGCCTGGGTAAATAACTGGTTATAAGACTTAACTTTATTAATATATTTCTATAAATTTATTGGAATATTGTTGGACAATTGTGGTCATTATGGTAATGGTACAGAATGTACATGTAATAAATTTTGATGACATCGTAATGTTAATAAAATACCTAACAATGTTGACAGGGAGAAGAGGGAAATTAGGAAGCAATGTGGGAGGTTCAATATCCTCATCTTTTACATAATGTTTGTATTTGAATCCATCTAAAATTGAAAAATTGTTTATAAGATATAATGACTTAATGTTAATGTTTTTATTTCTTCTCCTAACCTGAAAGTGACACTTTAAAATGTCAATACTTACAGTGCTTAAAGTGGATTTGTTAAAAATCAGTACATTTTTTCAATATCACTTCATTAATTTTTTTTTCATTTAATCTAAGTAGTATTTATCCCAAATTGCATTTAGTAAAACGTATTTCTTGCTTTATATCCAGATCTAGGACACAGCTACTTTGGCCCATAAGGAAAAATTCATTTAGCTGTCTGCTTAAGTTTTTGGCACTTCATTCAATGTATTTCTGTTTCTTTAATATAAAAGTTTTTAAAAAGCAATTTTATCTTTTAAAAATATTTATACTCCTAACCATGTTTTCATTTGATGTTTATAATTTTTAATTCTGAGTAGTGAGACTGAGGGTTTTTAAAAATTATTTGTAGTTTTCTTCATTGTTTACATTCTTTGAGTAAACATATGTCTTTTACACACACCAAAAAAAAAACACACACACACATTCTAACAAGGCATTAACTGTTTTCTATTTTTCACTTGAAGATTAGTCATTTTTCTTCAAATTCCATGGAATTTTGTTAGACTTTTATGATACAATGTATCATCTTCTTCCTTGAATCCATTGTGTATATGCATTTAATTTACAATAGTAAAACTATATTACACATGTTAGCCATTTATTTTAACTTTCTTCAAAAAGTAACATGACATTTAGTTATTTGAATCTAGGAAATTTAAATTCTATAAAATTACAGTAAGTGTAGGCTACAATTTTAATCAAAATGCACTTAACTTTTAAAGTGAATAGTTTAATTATCGTTTAATAATATCAAAGTTAATCTCAAAAATTTGATTAAAAACACATTATCAAATAATTAAATGCTTAGAGCTAAAAATTGAGAACATTTGGTGCTTATTCAACAAAGTTCCAAGTTTCATTGTTTTAGAATATTAAAAGTCGTGTTTTCATATGTTATAGTATACACCAAAAATATTTATTTCCCATATACTCTCAATTTTTTTCATTGAACATGTTCTTTTCACAGGGAAACATTCCCTTTACTTTTTCAGCTTTTTTGTTTGTTTTGTTTTGTTTTTTGTTTTGTTTTGTTTTATTTTTATGAGACAGAGTCTCACTCTGTCACCCAGGCAGGAGTGCAGTGGTGCAATCTCCACTCACAGCAACCTCCACTTCCTGGGTTCTAGCAATTCTCTGCCTCAGCCTCCCGAGTAGCTGGGATTACAGGCGCCCGCCACCACACCGCGCTACTTTTGGTATTTTTCGTAGAGATGGGGTTTCACCATCTTGGCCAGGCGTTTCGTAAACTCCTGATCTTGTGATCCACCCACCTCGCGTCCCAAAGTGCTGGGATTACTGGCGTGAGCCACCGCCCCCGGCCAGTTTTTCAGCTTTTTACTCCTCCATTTTGACCTTCCGTGAATGAGACTCATTCTCTCAAATCCATATCCATTGAAGTCTCTTCGGATCAGTGGTGTCTTGATATTGTTTCTAAACCTCCTAATCTCATTAGAAATATAAGGGTAATAGGATGGAGAGGAAGTTTCCGACTGAGATCAGGTGATTAGAAAATAGTTACCTCTTACTGGATTGTCTAGAAAGTAATTTACTTTGAAACTTGCACATACATTTTAAGCCCAATATAATACTCTGTATTATAGAACTAAATTCCACTTGTGTGAATTACAACTACTGAGAGAGAATACCTAGAACTGAAGTCAATATATCATATTGTATTAGGCCGTTCTTACATTGCTTTAAAGAAATACCTGAGACTGAGTAATTTATAAGGAAAAGAGGTTTAATTGGCTCACAGTTCTGCAGGCTGTACAAGCATGGTGCTGGCATCTTCTTGGCCTTTGGGGAAGCCTCAGGAAGCATTATTCATAGCAGAAGGTGAAGCAGGAGGTTGACTGTCACATGGTGAAAACAGGAGCAAGAGAGATGATTGGCGGGGAGGGTGTCACGCACTTTTAAACGACTAAATCTCGTGAGAACTCACTGACTATTGTAAGGACAGCATCAAGCCATGAGGTATCCACCCCTATGACCCCAACGCCTCCCATTAGGCCCCACCTCCAACATTGGAGACCACATTTCAACATGAGATTTGGAGGGGACAAATATCCAAATCGTATCACATATTTAGCGTCATTTCAAGTTAATGTTGTGAAGGAATTTGTGTAATCAAAATTCTGCCAGTCTACTGAAAACTTTGAAAAGGCAAAGTCAGAAATTATTTCAAATCGAATACAGTATTATTAATAGAATTACACTGCACAAAATCTATGGTTTTGAGAGCTTATAGCCTAGAAGAAGCAGGAAACCACGTAGGTTTTTGTGGGGGTCTACGCATAAGATTGCCTCAAATACCCTGATATGCAATGTGGAGTCCAAAGCCTTCCCAGATTTCTTCAAACTCCTAGCATGTTATGCTGCCTTGATTCTTTCCCCACGTGAGCTCTATAGCTGTGCATTATTGAAGAAACCAGAGCTGAGTAGCAGTTAAAATGGAAAACAAACAAACAAACAAACAAAAACAGACTTTATTTAGAAACTATTGCAATAGGGGGAAAGAGATTTCAGTATTGAATAGAACTGAGCGCAATTTCAAATATATCATGGATAAGTGGGGATTTATATTCAAGGGAGGCATCTGGAATGAAAAAATACTGAGATTAAGCATCAAGAGTAGAGGGTTGATTCTGGTTTAATATACCTAACAGGAATCTTGCTGAAGGCAGGCTGGAGTGACCAGCCATCACTTGGGGGATGAGGAATTTGATCGGACATTGAGGTTCATCAGAAATCACATTTAGGACATTTTCTTTAAACTGACTTAGCAAGATTGTCATTACAATTGAGTGATGCCAAGACTAACAGAGACCCCCAAATGTAGATGTCTAGCTGGGAACAGGATTCAGAGGTGCTCAACTGCAGTTTGACTAACTAACTAAAGTTTAAACTGAAGAGAGCCTTTGTCAGCCTGTTATTTTTTTTTTCACCCAGACAAACCCAAATAACTCATTCTTTTCCCCAGCTTCTATAAAAAAAAAATCACTTATAACAACCTTTTAACAAATGTTAACGAAAAGTTGTGACTAGTAAGGGGAGGTCACAGAGAGGAATTTTGCCTCGTTTTCCATTCTTGTTCCTTGTTAGGTGTCTTCCCAAATTATTTCCTGGAGATCCAAATCCTTCTCCTTTACTTGCAAGAACAGTTCTATTTCCATATTTGCACAGCCACTCCCATTCAGGTTTACTCTTAAGAAAACTGAGGAAGCCCTGTTAATAGGAGCCATTATTCTCAGAAACCCAGTAGAATTAGAAATGGAAATTTTCTGCTGATGTGCAATTGATGCTGTAGTAGCGTGTGCTACAGTTCCGTGCCCAGGATAAAATAGCGGGCACCATGTTGGGAGTGGACAGTCTACTAGAGGCATCATGAATGGCTGCATGTAAAAGATGACTCTGGAGCTAAAGCTTGAAAGATAACATCTTGTATAGACGTTCGCCGTGATCATAAGGTGAAATCAAGAGATGCGAGTTGAGGAGGAAATATTCAAACAGAGGGAACAAAATGAACAATGACACAGAAGTTCCTTTCAGCTGGAGTGTGTGACTGTGAGTCACGGTGTAGGAATAGAGAGGCTCAGGAGAGAGAAAATAAAACATGAAACTATCCAGGGAGTAAAGAATCAGGTCATGAAGAATATTGTATACTCTTAAAATATTTGAGTTGAATCCCTTGAGTCATCTATTCTGAGTCACAGGAATATGTTACAGCATGCATTGAAAATGTTTAATATTGAAGAACCAAAGTTTGACTTTTTCTATCCTATGTGATTCCTGCATTGCCTGTATGATACTCTCACCCAGTTGGATTGCAATATACTTTCTTGAGTGGACAAGAATGGGATGTAATTAAAGTAAGCATACTGGGACATGTTCATAAGCCTAGATGCTCCCAAGGATGTTTTTTTCTTCTGAAAACCATGTTTCATGTGGGCCAGAGTACAAAACAAATATTGAGAAGCATTGTTTTGGGCATTAAGAATTTTGAGCATGGAAGGGCAAATAACATTGATCTTTTAGAAGGATCATTTTGGTAGACAAATAGGATCTACTTGGCAGCTTATAAGATATAACTCAAAGAAAAATTGGCAAAGGTCTGTATTAAGTAGTAGTAACAGAAATTAAAAGAAGGCAAATTACATGAAAACTATTGTGAGGCTAGGAACGAGGGAATGGGACTGAAGGGCTCGTTAGCTGCGGAAGGGTAAGGAAGACAATGTGCTCAGTAATCCACCCTTTAATGTTGGCTGTGTTTAAAGCCATCGAAACCACTTTGGAAGAACTCTTGGGAGACATGAGGCAGAGGGTGGTAAATGCCTGAAGACCTTTAGGAGAATTTAGAGCATTTAGTTCTGTCCAAAGTAAAATCCAAGGAGCAATGCTCCAAAGTTAAGCCAATGCCATGTTCTGGGTAAATGCCTCATGAAAGGAAATCCTAAGATTTATGTACAATTTCCTTTTAGGACTCTTAAAGTCTTTAATTAACTAGAGATCTAATATCAACTGCACTAAAACTAAGCTACTTCAAACATCTGAATTATCCATTGAAACCCACACTCCAGCAGGTGTCTTGTTAGTCAAACTGTCACCTTGCCTAGCTGACATTTCAAACTCAAAAAGTCTTGAGGCACTCAGATTGCCAAGGTGCATGTGACTCAAAACCCACATGAGAAAAAGTATTCAAATGTGGGAAGCATAGGGATGCTGAATCTGGAGGGACGTGGTTTTATGAATCCTGGCCACCTAATTGGCTATGAATAAGTGAAATATGATCCATATATTGGTGTACCTATTGATATGAGATAGTAAAAATAATTTTTTCGACTTCACGTGCAAAACAAGTGTTTTCTTTCAGTCTGTACTCAGTCTCAGGCATTAATAAATTTGAAATTTTTCTGTCATTTAAGGATATCTATTTGCAGAGGCGGGGAGATAGTTTCTAGAACTAAATTTTAAACATACAATTACTCATGCTCTTCTGTATAGTAAGTTTATGTGGCTGTTTATTCTGTCTTCTAAAAGGAGAGTATTCTTTATTCGTTTTCCAAAACCTAAATTCTTATGTAACTAGAAGCAAAGATTATATTTTGATTACCTTGTGGTAAGAATTTAAATAGAAATGACAGGTATTACAATTTATTTTGGCTTAGACAAGTTATACTATTTCTAAATCTGGCCACTTCCAAAGAAATGAAAAAAATCTTAATACATACAGATATACATTATTTCTCACTGTCACATTGAAAAATGTACATTTTTTCAAAATTTCCAATTTACTCTAAGGCCAGAATAAAAAAATAGTCATGCATATAAAAAGGGCATTGTTCAAAAAGTATAAATTCTGGAAAACTCCTAAAACAGTCTCTGACTGTTCAAGGTAACTTTTCAGGGTAAACTGCCATTATTAGGTTAAGTTAAAATGTGTCTCAAAAAAATTAGTAGGTTAAGTTACATTTAGTTAACCAAGAAATCTGTATTTATTGAAAACATGCTGTTTGCCTCAGTTCAAGTTTACATTATAGCTCAACTGGCATTCTAAATTACCCACTCTTGCAACTTGTATTGCTTCTTTTTGTTTCATTCTTTACATTGTTATAAAGTGTTACCACTGGAACTCAAATCAAATTGTATCACTCTCTTACTTAGTAACCTTGTGGCTACCACCTCCAACTCTTTTTTTTTTAACTCATATACAATCAGCTGTGGAAACACTGCAGTCCCACTTCCCAGATCGCTTATTCATTCATAGATGTGGTTGGGGGAAATTTACACCCTCTTATCTAGGACCAGCTCTTTCCCCCACACCTTCTTCTCCAAGGTAATTCTTATGAGTCTGTCTGATATATTTATTTCTGTTTTGTTTTCCTGATGCAAAACATTAAATATGATAAGTATAATGATTGAAAGAATCTGCATAATTCACAGAATAAGAATTCCACTAATTTAGTTGTACCTCTAAGAATAAAAATATAGACATATCACCATCATCATGTTTTTTGGTCTACTTCAGATAGACAACTTCATATTTATTAGTATCAGTGAGGTAGAATCCAAACTGAATTCAATTCTTAGTTTTCAGTTCTTAGTCCTTCAAATTCCTTTTACAAGTATTTTGATATCAGTATATGCATATTCATTTAGCTAGAAATTATGGTCTAGTCCCGTTCTCATTAATTAATTAACTTAATTAATAGGAATGTCTGAGTTCATGTCAGGGCCCAGAAGACTCATCTGCTGTGGGAAGGCATGAATTCCCCAATGTGTCTGGGCATACTGACAACAAACAGTGAGAGGTGCCCTTCTTAATAAAGTTTGATTGACAGCTCTATTGTGCTGAGTGTGATTATACGTTGCCTAGTCCTGACGGGTTCAGTCTAAAATAATGCACCATGTGGATCACAAGCCTGCTTTAAATGTTCTACCATTTTATAATTGTCAAGAGAGAGAATTTAGATAGAATGTCAGTCAGGTTTTTATGTTTACCTCTGCAGCCATGAGCTTTGGTTAGATAATTCTGCCTTATCTATATCACCTGGATATTTATGAAGCTCATAATCCAAATTCAATTATTTTTATGTTTTTCTAATATAATTTTAGGGTCCCTTATATAGAAAAAAGCTGTAGTAGCAGGTACCATTTCTAATTCATATGAATGAAATGAATCCCACCAATATGGTACCCTTTTTCAGTTTCTATAAAATAATCTCCATTCCTTAAAAAAAAAACTTACTGTTTGTCAAGAAGGTATATATTATTAATTTGATTCTTCCATTTTTTTACTGTTGATTTTGGTATCACAGTCCCTTATTTGAATAATAGATGCAAACAAGTAGAGACCAACAGATAAAATGAACTCAACCAAATTTTCTCTCTGCAACTGACACACAAGTAAGGCATTTGTTTAACAGTCCTTGTGTGTATGTTTTGTAGTAATTTAAATTTACACAATATACTTTCATTTTCATTTGTCTGGAAAACAATGCTGAAACTTTTTTTTTTTTTTTTTTTTTTTTTTTGCCTCCTGAGTAGCTGGGATTACAGGCGCCACAAGGCCCAGTTAATTTTTTGTATTTTTAGTAAAGACGGGGTTTTATCATGTTGGCCAGGTTGGTCTTGAACTCCTGACGTCAGGTGATCCACCCGCCTCTGCCTCCCAAAGTGCAGGGATTACAGGCGTGAGCCACTGTGCCTGGCCACAATGTTGAAACATTAACGTGAATTATTACAATCACTTTCTCACTGATTTTCCCACCAGGTGCAAGGAACCATCTTCCCAGCTCCCAATTTCAATCCCATAATGGATGCCCAAATGCTAGGAGGAGCACTCCAAGGATTTGGTAAGTCTGATTATTTCTACCATCTTTTATTGTGATTATTTTTTGCTTTACCATGTTTTAAGACTATACTGTGGGTATAAAATAGTTGATGTCTTACAAAACACAGATACAGATTAGACAAAAAAAAAACTGAGCAAAGAAGTAGAATGAGAAGAAAAATAATATAAAAAGACAATAATGAACAAATTTGCCTTTAGAAATTGCTAGTCTAATCTTAAAATGTTTGCCTTAAATCCATTAAGTGCCTCATCACTAACTACTACATGAAATCTTTACTAAAACACCTTAATCCAGGATAGAGCATTCTTTTTAACCTTTGCTTCTGTTTTCTAGCTTGTTTCATTTGCTATTTGCTATTTCCACTTCCAATCAAATCAAACTTTTTGCTCTTCCCTCAAATGACTCTGCTTTTCACATCTCTGTAAATTGGCCCAATCACTTCTCTGCCTGGAATGCTATTTTCTTCTCTTGTCTACTTTTCACCTAAATTCTCTTTCTTCAAGAATCTGTTCAGATGAGCCTTCCTCTTTGAATCCTTCTTTGGGCACTGCAAGCTCAATCAGCTATGCCAACCCCCCAGGCGCCTTACTTCCTACCTCTCACTCCCCTAATCTCATTTGTACTGTGCTTGTGTTTGTCTTACCTGCTGACTGGACTGTGAACTCCCAGAGCTTGGAGTTTGACATAGAGGTGATTAGTAATGGATGAGACTAGAGTCTAGAAAAAGCATATATAGACAGAAGAAGGGAGGAAAATTTGGGGATTCTTTTACAAGAAAATATATATATATATAATTTTTAAGATATCATATGGCGGTATTAAACTTTCATATAGTTTCCTACAATAAAACCTGTTTTAAGAAGACTCTTGATGAGCGCAAAGATAGACAACATAAAAGAAATCTTTGCATAAGGCATGCAAAACCTTTCATAAGAAAGCAAGCTCTTAACTTTAAAGACAAGGTCGCCTTTGCAGGAACTTGACTGTGTGTGTGTATGCATGAATGCACATCTGTGTGTTTTATTCACTAGCAGTATCCCATAGGAAAACAATAGAGGACTTGAAATATGCTCGCTAAAACTGACTTTAGGAGTTTGCAATGCTTTCATGCCTTTTAAAATATCAGTCATCACTAGAACAATAGAAAGACAAGTTAACACAAAGTTACGAATTAACTTTTTATTGAGGAGTGCAATTTTTGCTTTAAAACTATGGGTCACAGCAATCTGTTCACCAAAAAGTTTTTCTTTGCTCCAGTTTCAATGTTCCTGTCGTTGCAATTTTAGGGTCAGAATAAGATTCATTTTGACCATCATAATTTGTTGCTTGTCAGTGTATTAGGCTGAAGTACGTTAGGAGGTTTTGGGCTTTGATTGCACGGTGTCCACTGTAGCATGCCAGAGCATGAACACAGCTCAAATTGCCTTAAAGGTCTATCCATCCCCATGACTCTGGCGAAGTGTTATTGAAAAAGACAATTACGAATGTTTTTCTTAGCTACTGTGTTTTATTTAGAAAAATCTGAAAGCAAAAACGTATTCTGAAACAAATGAAAATGAGTAGCTCTGATAGAAATTGCTTTAAGTTGTATAAAAATTTACTCATCATCTATCGAAAGAAACACTTATTAGTTAACATTCCCTAATAGTGCAGTCTGCTTTCCAATTTCTCACCACTTGAAGATGCTTTCCTGCCCATGCATTCTTATCACCAGTTTTATTTTGTATCTATTAACATGTGTAATTGCTAGGTCAGCCCTCTGAGATCCTGGACAACTGAAATCATTTTTAACCTACATTCTTAAATCTTGACAAAGGAGCACACAAGTCAAAATTAATCTTTTTTGAAACACTCAGTCTATTCAGAGTGGAGATTCTCAGCTTGTTCCTGATCTTTCTGATCATTAAGTGTGATGCAAGCTATAGGATTTTTGAAAATGTTCATTATGAAGTTAAGAAGTTCCCCTCTATTCTTAGTTTGCTAACAGTTTTTATCTTGAATAGGTATGGGATTTTGTAAAGTGATTTTTCTTCATCTGTTGATATAATCACGTGATTTTTCTCCTTTTTCCTGTTGATGCAATGGATGACATTAACTGATTTTTAAATGGTGAAACTTCCTTGCATATCTGGAATAAATCCCACTTAATCATGAAATATAATGCTTTGTATGCATTATTATATTTGACTTTCAAACTTTTTGAGGATTTTTGCATCTATCTATGCTCATGAGAAATGTTGGTCAGTAATTTTCTTTTCTTGTTGTGCCTTTCTCTGGTTTTGGTATTAGGGTAAGGCTGACCTAGTAGAATGAGTTATGAAGCATTCTCTATGCTTCTAATTTCTGAAGGAGATTGTAGAAAATTGATATTTCTTTCTTAAAAGTTTGGTAGAATTCATAAATGAAGCCATATGGACCTACTGCTTTCTATTTTGTGGGTTATTAATTACCACCGACTTAAGTTTTTGATATATATGGGCCCATTCAGATTGTCTATGAGTTTGGGTAGGTTGTGTCTTTGAAGAAATTGATCCATTTCATCTAGACTATCAAATTTGTGGTCTTAGAGTTATTAATAATTTTTTTTATGATTTTAATGTCCATTGAGATTGGTAGTAATGGCTCCTGTTTTGTTTCTGATATTTGTAAGTTTTATCTCTCTCTCTCTCTCTCTGTCTGTCTCTCTCTCCCTCTCTTGCTTTCTCTCTCTTTCCTTATCCTAGCTAAAGACCTATAAATTTTATTGATGTTTCCCCCAAAAAAACCTAGCTTTTGGTGCCATGGATGTTTTCTCTTGATTTTCCAATTTCAAATTCATTGATTATTGCTCTAATCTTTCTTTTCTTCTATTTATGTTAGGTTTAATTTTCTCTTCTTTTTCCAGTTTCCTAAGATGCAAGCTTAGATTCTTGCTTTCAGATTTCTTTTTGTTTCTCTATATGCAATGCTATACATTTTTCTCTAAGCATTGCTTTTGCTGCATCTCATAAATTTTGAGTAGTATTTTTACTTTCAATTTGTTTGAAATTTTTAAAAATTCTCTTGTCACTTCTTCTTAGTCTCATGTGTATTTAGAAGTGTGCTGTTTAACCTGTGTATATTTGGTGATTTTTCCAGCCATCTTTCTGTTACTGATTTCTAGTTTAATTTCATTGTGGCCTCAGAGCATATTTTGTATGTTTTTTATTATTTTAAATTGTTAAGATGTGTTTTGTGGTCCAGAATGTGGTCTATTTTGGTTAATGCTCCATGTAACTTGAGAAGAATGTGTATTCTGCTTTTGTGGCAATAAGCATTCTATAGATGTTAATTAAATCCCATTGATTGATGGTACTGTTCATTTCAATGATACCCTCACTGGTTTTCTGTCTGCTGGATTTTTAAATTACTTATAGAGTAATTGAAAAATTACTTATAGAGTAATTGAAAAATTACTCTAGAGGTGTTAAATTGCCCAGTTATAACAGTGGATTCTTCTATTTCTCTTTGCAATTCTATTATTTTTTCCTCATCTCTTTTGGCACTTTGTTGTTTGGCACATACATATTAAGGTTTGTTATATCTTCTTGGAGAACTGACCCCTTTAACATTTTGTAATAACCCTTTTATTCCTGATAGTTTTCTTTGCTTTGAAGTATTCTTTGTCTAAAATTAACATAGCTACTCCAACTTTCTTTTGATTGCATTTGCATGGCATATAATTCTTCATTCTTTACTTTTAATCTCTCTGTGTCTTTAATGTTGATTTCTTGTAGACCACTTAGTGCTATTAAGAAATAATTTTACTCACCTCAGTTAAAATGAGTTTTATCCAAAAGACAGGCAATAACAAATGTTGGCAAGAATGTGGAGAAAAGAGTACCCTTGTACATTGTTTCTGGGAATGTACATTAGTACCACCACTATGTGGAACAGTTTAAAGGTTCCTCAAAAAAATTAAAAAGTGAGTTATACCATGTGATTCAGAAAATCCACTGATGGGTATATACCTAAAAGAAAGGAAATCAATATATCAAAGACATATCTGCATTCCTGTGTTTGTTCCAGCACTATTTACAATAGCTAAGATTTGGAAGCAACCTGTGCATCAACAGATGAATGGATAAGGAAAATATAATACAAATACTCAACAGAGTACAATTCAACCATAAAAAAGAATGAGATCCTGTCATTTGCCACAACATGGATGAAAGTGGAGATCATATGTTAAATGAAATAAGCCAGGCACAGAAAGACAAACATTGCATATTCTCACTTATTTATGAGATCTAAAAATCAAAACAATTTAACACATGGACATAAAAAAGTAGAAGGATGATTACCAGAGGTTGTGAAGGGTAGTGGAGGGCTGCTGGGGACTCGAGGATGGTTCATGGGTACAAAAAATAGTTGGAAAGAATGAATAAAACATACTATTTGATAGCACAACAGGGTGACTATAGTCAATAACAACTGTGTATTTTAAAATATCTAAAACTGTGTAATTGGGTTGTTTGCAACTCAATGGATAAATGCTTAAGGGGGTGGATAACCCATTCTTCATGATGTGCTTATTTCATATTGCATGCCTATATCAAAACATCTTGTGTACCCCATAAATATATATACCTATTATGTAACCACAAAAATTAAAAATAAATTAAGGAATAATTTTAAATTTTAGTAATAATTATTTTCTTGCCTAGGAGGCCACTTTTACCTATTTGACCATACAGTCAATTCTCATTATTCACAAATGCTATATTTACAAATTTATCTACTCACTAAAATTGTTTTATAACCCCCAAATCAATATTCACAGATATTTCGTGGTCATTTGCAGGCACGTGCAGAGAGGTGAAAAATTTTAGTCAATAGAATGCATATTGCTGGTTGAAATCAAACAAGGTGACCTCTGCCATCTTCTTTTAGCTTTCATGCTGTAAATAAGTCCTTTATGCAATCTATGTAGTGACACAATTTTGCATTTTTATGCTTTGCTTGGTGATTGTGCTGTTTAAAATGGCCCCAAGCATAGTGCTGAAGTACTGCCTAGTGTGTTCCTATGCACAAAAAGAAGTATTCAAGAAAAAAATACGTGTGTTACATAAACTAAATTCAAGAATTAGCTATAGTACTGTTGGCCATGAGTTTAATGTTAATGAATTAATAAAATAATACATCCATAAAAAAGAATAGAAAATGTATTGATCTATGCACGATGCTGTTTGGAAAATGCTGCAGTAACATCTATTCTATGTTATGAAGTATGGAAAAGATGAAAAAATGGCTGAATTTGTGGGTTCATGAGACGATAACTGATAACAAAATTAATAATTTTAAAAAATAATCAAAGCGGTCAGCTTTCTTTTGAAAGCAGTGTTGGGTGGCAGGTTAGAAAAATTCTGTAGATCAGGACGCTATAGAAGAGCTTTAAAAATATCTCTTAAATGTTTATACAGGAGAAGGTTATGTGGAAGCATAGTTTTCAGTGCTAACAAGACTGGCTTGTTTCATAAGGACATTGGCAAACAAACATAATGCAAATGACATTTCAGTAGACAAAAAATATTGTAACCACAGGGTTACAGAAACCTAACCCTGCATTTTCCCTAGGAACAATAGTTCAGTATTTACTAATTCAGTGTTCATGGCAAATTTGTAGAATATAAATACCACATACAACAAGAGTCACTTGTACAAAAGAAAATTTGATAAAATTGTGATGGTTCATTATGCCCAAATTTTCCATTAAAATCAGAAAAAGATAAATTATTTAGAAATCCCTGACCTAAAGCAGTAGGAGAAGAAAGAGAAAAACATATAATGATTACAAAGAAGAAATTAAAGTGTGATTATATGAAGAAGTTATATATCTAGAAATTCAAGTTTAATAAAAAGTTACTTAATATTATAAGAGAGTTCAATAACTTTTCAGGATACAAAGTAAACACAAAAATCAATATCACTTCTTCAATTAAGCAATTATGTGTTAGGAAATAAAACAAAAATAACATAACTGGGAATATCAATAGAAGTGCAAATATAAATAACTTTAGCAAAATAAACCTTCTTGTCATTAGCAAAAAGCTCCACAAATCTTTACTAAGTCTTTTAGAGAAGAAAAAACCTTAAATAGTAGGTTGGCAGAAATATCATGTAAGTGACAGAAAGACAACACTTACAAAATTGATTCCTAAATTTACATTTATTTTAATTTAAAAATTGTAATACAATTATTGAGATTCATATAAAATATCTCTGGAAGAATAAATAAACAAGAATTGCTATGAAAACTTAATAGAGCAATTCAGAGCACTAGATTGTGGATAATCTCAACAGAACAAGAACAAAAAGCAAGACTATAATAATTTCATAAATGTGATAATAGTAAGAATAAGACAAAGAAAGTAATTTTAAAATCTTCTATTTATTATTAAATATATGTTCACTTTAGAATGTCCATCATGCCATTAACAGATTCCTCTACAGCTATTTTTTTTTCTTTTTTTTGCCTTTTAGTTCAGGGTCTTAACCAAACTTCAGCCAGACATCACCTTTCTCTATGCCTTTTCAGTGGAGTCTGCCTTTTCTCTCAGTAGCCATTAATTTCTATCTTTGAAGACAATTCTAGGCCTTCCTCCCTCCCTGTTACAGTTTTCAGACCATTTGTCTGTGCATAAAATACCCTGATGCTCCCCCTGCTTTTCAGTGGTACAGTCATCTATGTTAATTCCAAACACTTGTTCTCATTCGCTGGATATTTCAGCAGCTTATTCATAGCCTTCCTGTGATCCTAAGCCCATCCAGGATGGACTTAATTTCAAAAAAGATGATTTGCTTAACATTCTAGCTTTTCAATTCATTTTTCTCCTCATCTCCATTATATATCTCCCCTTGTCGTAGAAAAATTATACCAGATGGAATTAAACAGCAAGGAAGATTCTGCGGTAGGAATCAAGACCATTGCAAGAAGGGAGAGAGAGTGAACTCAAATCCTATGAAACAAAGGCAAGAGAGTTTTTAAGCAGCATGGTGAGATAGTAGGAAAGAACTGAAGGATGTTGGGCAGGGAGGGCATTGGTCAATGTGATTAGGCTATCTGTGATTGCTAATTGGCACTTAACAAAGTCAGGTTCCTGTCCTAACACAGACACTGGGAAAAGGAAATACAGTTTCTATCTTCCCAATGATTACATTTCAAAAGGATGACTCCATATCCCTGAGAAAGACAATTTTGGGTTGTCAAACTGCAAAAGGCTGGGAGGAGACTTACATCTCTAAGAGGCAGAGAAAGAATTTAAAATAGCATGTTTTCTAAAATAAATGCTCTAATAAAAGGGAGGTTAGGAGTCTGTAGTTGGGAAGAAACTTATCTAAATTTTAGTCAAGCTAAGGGAAAGGTTAATGTCATATTGCTGACTCTACTATGACTACAAAATTCATCTAAACTAGTTGTGCACTAAACCGATCTATTAGCTTGGTGTGTTGGTACATGAGGAAGTGAAGGATACACAGACCAGAAACAGTCTATACTAGGGAGGAGATAGACAGGGTAGCAGGTGTTCCATGAAAAGCATGACGGGTTCACACTATCCCTCAGAAGCACACAGGTGCCTTGTACTTTCACGATTTCCTTCTCTATTACTCCTCCCTCCTTAATATATGTTCATTATAAGCCATATCTCTATTCAACAAGAAAGACTAATATTAGTCAGTTCTCACACTACTATAAAGAACTACCTGCGACTACATAATTTATAAAGAAAAGACATTTAATTGGCTCATGGCTTTGCAGGCTGTACAGGAAGCATGGCTGGGGAGACCTCAGGAAACTTACAATCATGGCAGAAGGCAAAGGGGAAGCAGGCACATCCTACATGGCCTTCCTACAAGGAGGAAGAGAGGAAAAGGAGTTGTGACACACTTTTAAACAACCAGATCTCATGAGAACTCACTCACTATCAGAAGACCAGCAAGGGGGAAATCTGCACCCATGATCCAGTCACCTCCCACCAGGTCCCTCCTCCACCACTGGGGATTACAATTCTACATGAGCTTTGCAAAGAGACACAAATCCAAACCATATGATTCTGCCCCTGTCCCCCCACAAATCTCATGTTCTCACATTGCAAAATATAATTACTCATTTTCAACAGTCTCCTAAGCCTTAACTCATTTCAGCATTAACTCAAGAGTCCACAGTCCAAAGTCTCATGTGAGACAAGGCAAGTCCTTTCTGCCTATGAGCCTGTAAAATCAAAAACAAGTTAGTTACTTCCAATATACAATGGGGGTACAGGTATTAGCTAAATACTCTCTTTCCAAAGGGGAAAAATCAGCAAAACAAAGGGCCTAGAGGCCCTATGCAAGCCTGAATCTTAGCAGGGCAGTCACTGAATCTTAAAGTTCCCAAATAATATCCTTCAACTCCATGTCTCATATCCAGGCCACACTGATGCAAGAGGTGGGTTCCCAAGGCCTCAGGAAGCTCCACCCCCGTGGCTCTGCAGAGCTCAGCCCCCACGGCTACTCTCAAGGGCTGGTGTTGAGTCCCTGTGCTTTTCCAGGTGCTTGGTGCAAGATGTCAGTGCATCTACCATTCTAGGATCTGAAGGATGGTGGCCCCCTTCTCAAAGCTCCACTAGGCAGTGCCCCAGTGTGGGGGCTCCAACCCCATATTTTCCCTCCACACTGCCTTAGTAGAGGTTCCCCATGAAGGCTCTGCTTCTGCAGCAGACTTCTGCTTGGACATCCATGTGTTTCCATACATCCTTTAAAATCTAGGCAAAGGCTCCAAAACCTCAACTCTTGCTGTGCATGCACTCACAGACTTAACACCATGTGGAAGCCTTGGCAATTTTCAGCTTGTACCCTCTGGAGCAGCAGCCTGGGATATATCTGGGGTCCTTTTAGCCAAGGCTGGAGCTGGAACAGCTGCGATGCAGAGAGCAGTGTCCCAAAGTTGTGCAGGGTAGCCAGGCAGGGACCTAAATCCAAATATCAGATGTTGCTCCCATTTAAACACTAATCAGCTTAAAGGTCAAGGAGCCATTTTTTAGTGGAGTAAGAGCTGATTGAAGAGACACTATATTTTCTTCACTCCTCTGTGCTTTTGATTGGATTTTTATTTTCCTTTCAAAATTTTTTTACAGATTTAAGGGGTATGAGTGCAGATTTGTTGCATGCATATATTGCACACTGGTGGAGTCTGTGCTTTTAGTGTACCCATCACCTGAATAGTGAACATCATAACCAATAGGTAATTTTTTAACCCTTGCCCCTCTTCCACCCTCTCACTGTTTGGAGTCTCTAATATCTATTATCCTACTCAATATGTCCATGTGTACCCTTTGTTTAGCTCCCACCCATCAGTGAGAACATATGGTACTTGACAGTTTCTGAGTTATTTCACTTAGGATAATGGCCTCTGATTCCATCTATGTTGCTGCAAAAGACAAGATTTCATTCTTTTTTATAGCTGAGTAGTATTCCATGGTTCCACGGTGTGTATATGCCACATTTTCTTTATCTAATCATTTGTTGATAGACACTTAGGTTGATTACATATCTTGGCTATTGTAAATGGTAATGCAATAAACATATAGATGCAAATATCTTTTTTATATAATGATTACTTTCCCTTTGAGTATGTACACACAGTAGTGAAATTTCTGAGTCAAATGGCAGTTCTATTTTTAGTTCTTTGAGAAATCTTCATACTGTTTCCCACAAAGATCATACTAATTTACATTTCCACCAACAGTCTTTAAGCATTTCTTTTTTTGCACATCCTCTCCAACATCTGTTGTTTTAACTTTTTTTTTTTTTTTCTTGAGATGGAGTCTTACTCTGTTGCCCAGGCTGGAGTGCAGTGGCGTGCTCTCGGCACACTGCAACCTCCACCTCCCAGGTTCAAGCAATTCTCCTGCCTCAGCCTACTGAGTAGCTGGGACTACAGGCGCCCGCCAGCACACCCAGCTAATTTTTTGTACTTTTAGTAGAGATGGGGTTTCACCATGTTAGCCAGGATGGTCTCGATCTCCTGACCTCATGATCCACCCACCTCGACCCCCCAAAGTGCTGGGATTACAGGCATGAGCCATCGTGTCTGGCCATTAACTTTTTAATAATAGGCATTCTGACTGACGTAAGATGGTATCTCATTGTGGTTTTAACTTGCATTTATCTGCTGATTCATGATGTTAAGCATTTTTCATATGTTTGGTGGCTGCTTGTATGTCTTCTTTTGGAAAAAAAAAAGTCTGTTCATATCCTTTGCCAACTTTTTAATGGAGTTATTTGTTTTCTCCTGTTCTTATTGCAGTACCATGCTGTTTTGATTACTATAGCCTTGTAATATAGTGTGAAATCAGGTAATGTGATGACTTTGGCTTTGTTCTCTTTGTGTAAGATTGCATTGGCTATTCAGGCCCTTTTTTGGCTCCATATGAACTTTAGGATTGTTTGTCGTAATTCTAGGAAAAATGACACTGATAAGCTGATAGTGATTGCATTGAACCTGTAAATTGCTTTGGATAGTATGATAATTTTACTGATATTTATTCTTCCAATTCATGAGCATGAAATAATTTTCCATTTGTTTGTGCTATCTATGATTTCTTTCAAGTGTTTTGTAGTTACCCTTATAGAGATCTTTCACTTCCTTGGTTAAATGTATTCCTACATATTTTATTTATTTTTTGTAACTATTATAAATGGAATTGAGTTCTTGATTTGGTTCTCAGCTTGATTGTTGTTGGTGTATAGAAATGATGCTGATTTTCATATGTTGATTTTGTATCCTGAAACTTTACTGAAGTCATTTATCAAATCTAGGAGTCTTTTAGAGGAGTCTTTATGGTTTTCTATAAGATGGTAAGATCATATCATCAGCAAACTGAGATAGTTTGGCTTCCTCTTTTCCAATTTGGGTGCTTCTTATTTTTTTCTCTTCCCTGATTGCTCTAGCTAGGGCTCCTAGTACTATGTTGAATAGGAGTGGGGAAAGGAAATATCTTTGTCTTGTTTCTGTTCTCAGGGGGAAAGTTTTCCCTGTTCAGCATGATGTTGGTTGTGAGTTTGTCATATATGGCTTTTATTATTTTGAGGAATGTTCCTTCAATGCCTAGTTTATAGTAATGGCACTAAATTAGGAGATAGGAAGGATCCAGGCTTCATCAAGCATCATTACATGATTTCCAATTTTAGTTAAAATTGTTCCCTGCTGTAAAATACCATCAGGGATAATGCTTACACACTGGTTATGATCGTTAGATAATGGATTCTTCCCAACTACTAAGTAGTGACTTTACTAATCTTCAAATATTATTCTTTTCCAGACTGTGACAAAGACATGCTGATCAACATTCTGACGCAGCGCTGCAATGCACAAAGGCTGATGATTGCAGAGGCATACCAGAGCATGTATGGCCGGGTAAGGCCACTTTATCTTGACCTATTTCTAGGGCAATCTCTTGAGAACTAACCACACTCACAGATAATAGGTATTATTTTTTTTTCAATCTCACAGATTGCAAATATCTCAGACATCATTATATGTCAGAAACAGTTCATATTCCTCTAACATGTTTCAAGGAATAAAATCTATATTATGAAACAAATATACATGTGAGATATGTTCACACTCACAGTGACCAGTGACAAGTTCTTTCCCCAAAATCATTCAGTGTCCCCAGATGAAAAGTTTTAATAAACTTACATTGCCAGTGGGTCCAATTAGGCTTAAAGTGTTGTGCTGGAAACACCCCTGTGGAGAGCTTTAGGGAAGGCACATAAAAAACTAATGATCACCAGGTCAAAATATAACAGCTTTTCCTACAGTTCCTTGCAAGTCCTCACCTAACTGGCAAGCAAAGTGAATTCTCTACTAGCTTTTCCTTTCACCAGCATGCAGCTATATAGACCATTAAAAAAGAATGGCAGTTTAAAAATAGTTTAAGGCAATAAAACTATCCATAGTGTTTTAAAGTAATCACACTCTAATTTCAAAGCAAGTACCATTAAAGATTCCTTGCTTTTGCTATGCATTTAAACCACAAATTCAGAACAAAAACCCTTCAGGCCAAAAGTGCCTGAAACAACAATTACTTCATCAGCTGAGCTTTATCGATGAAACATTATCATAAAACTTTCTCTGTATAGTTAATCCATGTAAATTTACTCCACCTCTAAACCCCAGTCTTTGAACAACTATAGTAGATGAAATAAAAGATATCCCTCAGCTTTAGATTGAATTAATAATCCAAAAGCTACTATCAGTAGTGACCTTAGTTAAATTAAGCCAAAGTAGAAGACCAGTGATATCTTCTTTTCCACATAAACTGTTACCTCAGCCTATGTTCCACCTACACCAGTACTAGTTTTCTTTTGAAAGAGAATATAAAAACTATAAAAATTGTATCATTGGTAATCTAACATTGTTTTAATATGCATAGTGCTATAAGAAATGTCTTTTTTTTTTTTTTTTGAGATGGAGTTTCGCTCCTATTGCCCAAGCTGGAGTGCAATGGCGTGATCTCAGCTCACTGCAACCTCCGCCTCCTGGGTTCAAGCGATGCCCCTGCGTCAGCCTCCTGAGTAGCTGGGATTACAGGCATGCGTCACCACGCCCAGCTAATTTTTTGTATTTTTAGTAGAAACGGGGTTTCACCATGTTAGCCAGGCTGGTATTGACCTCCTGACCTCAGGTGATCTGACCACCTCGGCCTCGCAAAGTGTTGGGATTACAGGCGTGAGCCACTGTGCCCAGACAAGAAATGTCATTTTTAAGTAACTTTTTTTTAACCCAAAGGTTTACATGCATTTTTGCTTTTTACAAATCAGGTTAAATTTAGCCTGAAAACATTACTTTATCAAGCTCTACAAAACTATGCTAAAGCAGATTTAAACAATTTTAAAATGAAGTACTTACACGCAAGGAATTTAAAATCTACTAAACAATTTATACTCCAGTGAAGAACTTTTCACTGTGCATATAAAGTCTCAGAGTTTGTTAAACCCTCAGTTTTGCTGAATAATTCATACCTCCTGGAAAACCTTGGCTGATACACTAAATTGCACTGCCTGGAAAACTGGAAGTCGTGTTTGCCTCTTTCCTCTGAAATACCCTTGTCATTTACAATCAATTAGTGAGTTCTGTAAATTATTTCTCTTCACACATTTCTCTCTTTAAACTCACTTACACAGTCTTGATTTAGATCTTCATCATTTTGTGCCCAGACTAATGCTGAAACTCTTAAATGGTCCTGTCTACCCTAGTCCCTTCCCACTCCAGTCTGTCCCCAAACTGTAGCCAGAATGACTCAAAATCTAAATTTTCACACATCACTTTGCCACTTTAATCCTTGAGTGTTTATCTTGTTTCTCCCTGCAAACATCCTTGTTTCCATGCGCTACTAAAAAGTATGGGGAATCCTCGGTCCTTGATCATCTTGGGAGTAAGATAATGGCCATGTGACAATTCAAAGACAGCAGAAATCTTTACTTGAAGGGAAAGAGGGAGCAGAGAGTTTATTTACAGGGACAGGACATTCTGAAAGATGAGGCAGAGCAGGCTGCTGAAAGAGAATGGGCCGGCAGAGTCCTGGGTTGAGTTTTCATAACGTTGGATTTTTCTTCACGTTTCCCGCTCTGTCTCAAGTCTCTGCCTTTTTTCATTATCTAGTTTTTCTGCTTCTGCCGTAAGCCCTTGCCTTTTCCCTGCCTAGTTTCCACCCCAGGTTTGTGGAGCCCTCCGCTACTATTAGTCGGTGCGCATGCGTGGGCCAGGGGTTAGATACGAATTCTATCTAATGGCTGCATTGCTCATTACCGCCACCCCGGGAAGGTCGTACAGCAGTCAAATTGGTACTTGTGCCTATATATCTCTTAGGAATTTCTCCTCTGCCCTTTTCCTTTCTTTCTGCTCACAGTTGACTAATTGTCCACCCACTCATTAGAGATTCTATTAATATGTAAATGATGGGTGGTCCCTTGAGCCTAAGACTTCCCAAGCTTTTCCTTTCTCAAGGGCTCCCCTTGAGTAACCTGCTCATGTCTAGCCATCTGCCTACACATATTCCTACACATGGAATAAACCTAATGCCTTCCCAGGGCACACAAAGCCTTGTTTGCTTTGTTCTGCTCTCCATCTTCATCCCTCTCCCCTTCCCTAACACACTTTCCACCTGCAGCCAAATAGAACTGCTATACTTGTAGTTCTTCAAATTAACCATGCCTGCCCCTCACCTCCAGTCATGTTGTTTTATCTGTCTTCAATAACCTGATCTCAATACCACAGGCTGGACACCTATCATCCTTCCAGGTACTGGACACAAGACCTCACAGCCCCCCACCAGATCGAGTGGAACAGACTTGGGCTGCTAATACATCCTTTTTGTAACTTCCTCACAGTAACTAATGACACATCTGTGAGCTTGTTTGTATCTGTTTCACTTTACCACAGTCTAAGGCTTTGAAAGCTGGGATGATTCTTGTTCATCCTAGAGCTTACCATAAATGTCTGTCTAGCATACCAAGATTGCTTAACTAATGTTTATTGAATGACATTGTAAAGGTGCATCTAACTACAACTCCTCCAATAAGACACTGGCAGGCTTTGACTGCTCCTGTAAACCTTCCCAACCGGTCATGCTCACCCTCTACTCTGTGTTTCCTGCTTGGTTCCAAGAGGTCCTTGTGCATAATGCTACTTGGTTGTGCTGGTTCACTTTTACATCTTGCCAACAACACTGTAATCTCCTGGAAAAGCAGGGATTGTAATATTTGCTGCTATCCCTCCAGAGCCCAGCCCAGGTCTGGCATAGAAGAGGCATTTCATTTACAGAATCAGTGAATCTAAGGCATTATATTCTGCCTATTTACTTTTTTTTAAAGAAAAGGAAAAACATCCTTTCATTATCCACTCTGTAGTTAAAATGAATCTACACTAATTGCCTAGATTTCTTTTCTCTCATTCCTTGCCCTGGCTGCTACCAGGTTAATTTCTCTGACCATCAGTAAGGTCTTCTTGACATCCACCACCGCTCACATTTAGGACTACTTCTTCCACCTAGCCAAGGTGTATCTCCTGCTACTTTTTCCCTTTCTGTGGTAAGAATGTATACATTAGCCCCTATGTTAATCAATAATATTTTAAATTTTCATTAACAAAAATCATCAAGAGTTGACAGAATCATTTTCTTAGCTGCTGAGTGAAGTACAACTCTCAGCAGGCTCCATGAACACTTCTTACTTGACATTTTACATTGGTGCAGAGTGGCTGAATTTCATCAGCTTTGCCTTACCTATTGCAGAAACTAATCCCTAGACTCAACTGAAAATCCACTTGGAATTCTGCTGATTGACATATTTATCAAAGTAATTCATGAGGTCACTTCTGATCTTCCCCACCAAAGCAAGTGCTAGTTAAAAACTATGCAGTGACACCAAGGGAACAATGAAATGCCCTTGTGAATGGGGAGAAGAATAAACAGACAATGATTCTTGAAAAAGTTCAAATTCAGCATTGATGCAATTCATTTTCTCATTTTTTCATCTAAAACAGGGACTATCCGGTCTAAAATATGCTGGCTTCTGTCATTCATTTAACGTACATTGTTGGTTAAGAAATTTAGTGCCGGAGCTGACTTGCCCAAAAGTAAAACTTCAGCCTAGGTTATCTGACTATTAAATTGTCTCTTCCACAGTTTCTCAGTAATGCCCACTGTTCTCAATGGAGCAAACACTCAGGCTTACAAGGGCAGACATCTATACTGCTAATTCCCTCACATCTTTCAAGGTTTTGCTTACGTGTCAGCTACTCAAGAGGGCCTAATCTAAAGCTGTCACTCACCCCAAGCCCTATGCTAGAGCTCCAGATATCCCTCACCTGACCCACAGGAGGAAGTTCAGGGCAAGCCTATCACCTAACAGTCTTGGCCAGTGAGTTAAGGCAATCCTGAATGCCTTCTAAGGCCAAAATGGTGTAATTAAGTGTTCTCTCTCCAGGTGCCAAGATTGTTGTTCTTTTTTTTTTCCTTCTTTTCTTCCTTTCAGACAAAGTCTTGCTCTATCGCCCAGGCTGGAGTGCACTGGCGCGATCTCAGCTCACTGCAACCTCTGCCTCCTGGGTTCAAGCAATTCTCCTGCATCAGCCTCCCAAGTAGCTGAGATTACAGGACCGTGCCACCACGCCCAGCTAATTTTTGTATTTTTAGTAGAGATAGGGATTTGCCATGTTGGCCAGGCTGATCTCGCACTCCTGACCTCAGGTGATCCACCCGCCTTGGCCTCCCAAAGTGCTGGGATTACAGGCATGAGCCACTGCGCCCAGTTGTTGTTCTTACTCTACCACTAGAAAATTGACCTGTTCCATTCCGGTAGGTGTAACATCAGTTTTTTTCTATCATTTCCAACTTACACCCAGAACTTTAATATGGAATGGTCAGGTACAAGAGGGACAAAGCCATTTGTATACAATTTCCGGAAAGCTATTATGTCCCACACATAGTGTACCCAAAGCAATGATCCTTATCCTTATGATCTGGGATGATGAGATTCCAGAGAGAATCCAAGTGACTGAATCAGAATTGAGTTTGAATTCCTATGTCCACTTTTGATTAGGCTGCTACCCAGAGAATAGACCAACCAGGACACCCTGAGGTTGGTATTGTAACCGCCCAGTGGTTTCTCCTTGCTCACTGACAAGACAGAGCTGGTTTATCAAGACAGGGGAATATAAATACAGGGAGTTTAATTCACACAGAGCCAGCTGTACAGGAGACAGGAGTTCTATTATCACTCAAATCAGTCTCTCCAAAAACTTGGGGACTGGGGTTTTTAAGGATAATTTAGTGGGTAGGGGGTCAGAAAGTGTGGAGTGCTGATTGGCTGGTTCAGAAATGAAATCATAGGGAGTCAAAGCTGTCCTCCTCCACTGAGTCAGTTGCTGGGTGGGGGCCGCAAGACCAGATGAGCCAGCTTATCAACCTGGGTGTTGCCAGCTAATCCACTGAGCACAGGGTCTGCAAAATATCTCAAGCACTAACCCTAGGTTTTATAATACTGACGTGGTATTGCTTCCCAGCCTTTTGGCTAAGATCAAGTGTATAACACTGATGTTTTCCTGAGGAACAATTTAGGGAGGTTCAGAATGTCACAGCCTCCAGCTGCAAGACTCCTAACCCATAATTTCTAATCTTGTAGCTAATTTGTTAGTCTTGCAAAGGCAGCCTAGGGAATTTGTTTTAGAAAAGGGCTGTTACCATCTTTGTTTCAAAGTTAAACTATAACCTAAGTTCTCCCAAAGTTAGTTCAGCCTATGACCAGGAATGAACAAATACATCTTGGAGGTTAGAAGCAAGATGGAGTCAGTTAGGCCAGCTCTCTTTCACTGGAATTGCCTTGGTTGTAAGTTTTGCAAAGTTTTGCTAACACCCTACCCACTAAATTATCCTTTCAGTGTTAAGAGAAAGAAGCATCATGCTTAGAAAAGGTCAGAGTGAAATCCCAAATTTTACAAATAGGTTTATATGACCCTCTTCCTCCATCACGGTCATTTTCCAAGAAATTGAAAGGAGGTTAATATTTTCCAGGAACCATTGAATTCAGGGACCAAGCTTCCCTACTAAGCTAAGTAGGACAGACGAAGGTCAAGAAGATAGAGTCAGAAGTCTTACTGAGCTGATCAATTTGCAGCAATACCAGAAGCCTAGGGATGGTGGAGATCATCAAATACCTTGACTCTTAGTCTATTGTTGAGTGACTTTTTTTTCTTTGAGACAGAGTCTTGCTCTGTCACCCAGGCTGGAGTGCAGTGGCGTGATCTTGGCTCACTGCAACCTCTACTTTCCAGGTTCAAGCAGCGCAGCCTCCTGAGTAGCTGGGATTACAGGTGCATGCCACCATGCCTGGCTAATTTTTGTATTTTTAGTAGGGACGGGGTTTCACCATGTTGGACAGGCTGGTCTTGAACTCCTGACCTCAGATGATCCACCCGCCTCGGCCTCCTAAAGTGCTGGGATTACAGGCATGAGCCACCATGCCCAGCCTTGAGTGGCATCTTTAATAAAACTGCATGATGGTCAGACTTCAAGTAGTCTAGAAAGCCAAAAACATGGCACAGATTATTTTCATGGGCCACAGTGATGTGACGGAAGTCAGCTGATTGACCTGAAACAGCAATATTGTAACTTGAAAAAGTGTTATCATTTGTGAGGACCTACAGAAGTCTATGAGGTGATCAAAGTCTGATGCAATCCATCTTCCAGAACTACAGGGGCAATATCCTATGAATTGTGATTTCCTTTGCCAGGAAAAACGCAAGTCAACCTTTGACAAAAGTGACAAGATCGGCAAGCGGTGGTAACCTTGGCATCAGAAACATAGAATGCTTTACCACATGCCCAGTCTGTTGATGAATCCAGGTAGCAATTGTGTGATCTGAGCAATGCAGGCTGGATCAGCACCTGGATTCCAGTTGGCCTCATCAGAGAATCAGCCCTTAGTGTGGACAGCTGCAAGAAGGACACAAAAGTTATCAGCACCTGCAATTTTTCCCCACAGACTACAGAAGGAAACTCCTGTTTAATATGCAGTTTGTGTTTTTCCAAGAGTTAACCCAAAGAGAAGGCTAACAGCCCAAGAGTGAATAAAAAGATTGAGTTTATCAAAGGGAACACTGTTCAGAGCTATAATAGCCTTGATTTCTGCCCATGGGGCAATAATCATTCATTTTTTGTTCTGCACAGGTGTTTCTGAGTTGAGTAGCCACAGCAGCCCAGTGGACACTATCTGGTTTCAGCTTATCTGAATTGCCAGTGAACCAGGCCATGGCATTTAGGGCAACAGATTGAGGTCCCCATTGAATCAGCAGCTTGCTGATTTCCCCAAAAGTTTCCCCCAAAGGAATAGCTACCATTTTTTTCATGTAAATGCAAGACACTGCAGGGTCCAGGCCTACTGGATTCTTCGATGTACCACTTCTATTTGACAGGTGAGACTGGCTGGGTTCTTCCACCTTGCCATTCATTGAGTCCCAGTTGACCTACCCTAATAATGGGAATATCAGGCATCAGGGTCACAAGGCCTCCATGGGTCAGGCATTCAGTTTCTACAAGAGTCCAATAGCAGGCCAGTAGCTGCTTTTCAAAAGGGATAGACCCGGAATTGTATCGGGAAGGCAACAAGTTTGAAACATCAAGAGGCACCTTTGAGAGGCTGCTTTCCCTTGCCAGAGGCTCCAATCAGCAAACCATCTATCATAGAAACTTATGCCTGAAAGTGATCATTAGGCTTATGGGGCTTCATAGGTAGTAGCACTTCTTACATATGCTGTTTTCCTGTGGAAAGCATCCCCTCCAGTATTTAGGAGCATTCACAGAGGAAACAAATAAACATGAATACCAAGCACATTCAACAGTGGAAGTTATACTAGTCTAAAGGTCTCCAATCATAAGGTTTTTTGACTTTCCTTCTCCATTTCAAATCTTTCTCAAACCCATCCTTTGAATTTGGGTGTACATTCACCAATGGGTCCAGGTAGAATGGTGACATGGACACCTGCATCCAACAGATTCACATATCCTTGAGTCCTCCTGCTCCACAAAGGCAAATGTGCATGGCCCTAGTCCACAGTGGGAACAGGAAGATCTCTGTCCCACCCTCACTCACTTTTTTCCTGAAAGCAGTAGAAGTTGGGGTAGAGGGAAGGAAAAGTTCAGGGGATATGAGGGAGACAGAGGCTCTGCATCAGTCAGCATGACACATTGATTTCCTGTACAGTGGCTGTGCACACCTCAATCAAATAAATTTCCAATGGTTTTGGCCTACACAAAGTCCTCCATCAGGTGCAACTTAATCATTACTGACCCCATGTGTTTCAGCTTTGTGGGCCCTTGAGTCAGAGGTCAGAACCACAGTTATTTCTGTCACAGCCAAGCGGTCTGAGTCCTTTGACTGAATTGGGTTTGACCCATATGTGACCATTTTTTTTTTTTTGAGACAGAGTCTTGCTGTGTTGCCTGGAGTGCAGTGGCACGATCTCAGCTCACTGCAACCTCCGTCTCTTAGGTTCAAGCAATTCTCTGCCTCAGCCTCCTGAGTGGCTGGGATTACAGGTGCCCACCACCACGCCCAGCTAATTTTTGTATTTTTAGTAGAGACAGGGTTTCACCATCTTGGCCAGGCTGGTCTTGAATTCCTGACCTTGTGATCCACCCGCCTTGGCCTCCCAAAGTGCTGGGATTACAGGCATGAGCCACCGTGCCTGGCCGTGACAATTTTTTTTTCTTTCTTTTTTTTTTTTTTTTTTTTTGACACGGAGTCTCGCTCAGTCGCCCAGGCTGGAGTACAGTGGCGGGATCTCAGCTCACTGCAAGCTCCGCCTCCCGGGTTCACGCCATTCTCCTGCCTCAGCCTCCCGAGTAGTTGGGACTACAGGCGCCTGCCACTACGCCCGGCTAATTTTTTTTGTATTTTTAGTAGAGACGGGGTTTCAGCGTGTTAGCCAGGATGGTCTCGATCTCCTGACCTTGTGATCCGCCCGCCTCGGCCTCCCAAAGTGCTGGGATTACAGGCGTGAGCCACCGCGCCTGGCCGACAATTTTTTATAATGAGTCAGTCTTTGAAATGGACTCTTTCTTACTTGCTAACCTACGTTCACAATAACATCTCTTACCTCAAGTTTTTTCCTGTAATTGACATAAAAGCTGGGGAAATTTTCTAGGCGCATATTATTATTGACCAATATTTTTATTCCACCCTGTTTTATACTCCCCCAAATTAGTCATTATTATGCCATTGTGTAAGTTAGTGTTTCTTTAGTTTTATTTGTGATTCTTAATTTATTTGTACATTTTTCTTCTAATACCCAATTCTATGTTTCTGATTTCAATGTGATTTTTTTCAAAAGGAGATTCATTAGCAGTTCCTTTTTTTCTGGAAATAACAAATAAATGTTAAATTATTTCAGTCTTTTCCTAAGAATGTTTTTATTATTTCCTTATTGTTAGATATTAGTTTAGATAGCTATAGAATTCAGGGTGGAATTCTAGTTATTCTTCCCTACATCTTTGCAAATATAACTTCAGTTTTTTGTTGTTGTTGTTGTTGTTTTTCCTGGTCCTTATCGACACTTCTGAGAAAACTCTTCTGACATCGAGAGGTTATTATTTTGTTTGTTTTGGTCCTTTTTTCTGTAGATTCTCTCTTATTCTCTGGATGCTTTTAAGATAGTTTTCTTTACTTTTGGTATTCTGTAGTTTCACTGTGATAGTCAACAGGCTTGTATATTTTTGTCTAAACAGCTGAGGATTCACGTATTCTGGAAGACTGGAAATAGTGTGTCTCCAGCATTGTCCACATTCTCTCCTACTGTAAATCCTTTTAGACCAAAGTCTGTCCCTCTCATTCACTCTTTCAAGTCTGTTAACTTTATGTTACCATATAAATACCATATATTTCTTGTCTACATATGTAGAATATTTTTGTCACTTTAAAATGTATTTTCCCAATGTACTGATTACATTTTAGTTTTTTATTAGCTACTCTTTTTAGTTTTTAATTTCTAGAATTTTATTTGCTTTCTTTAAAAAGTCTGTTAACTTTTTTCATAGTATTCCCTCAGAGTGTTATTAATGATCTCAAATTCATGGGGTTTCAATTCTGATTGTTGCAGAGTCCACTATATCACCTAGGAGGTGGGTCTTGTTTTTTGCTTCTTTAGGGAGAATCTTTTTCTGTTCTGGAGTGTCAGAGATTTTCTGAAGATTGATTTTGCATTTGCTTCTTCTGTTCCATGAGAATCACTAGTTTGAAATCAGCTTTCATGATGATTTCTCTTCATGGAGGTCTCAGTTCATATGAGTTAAATAAATTTGAACTTCAACTCCCAGGAAAGCACAGGTCTATTGTTTCAGATTATCAGGGAAAACGTTCCCCTACTCAAAGCCTAGGCAATGAGTGGTGAGTGTGAGCTTTCTGCCAATCTTTCAATGCTGAATAATATTTTTCTTCTAGTTCACGCTGCTACTGAGGATGCAACCCTTTGAGGATAGCAACCTCATATGTGAGGTTTCAGACTTGATTCCCTGTGTTACATTGCCCAGTAAATGTTCTCGTCTCCTCATACAGTGCCCTAAATTAGGCATTAAACCCCAAGCCAAATATCTCTCAAAACCAGCCTCTACTTTCCCCAGTCACCTGCAGGATCATCTCCAAGGTCAGCTCACTTTCCTATCTTCTGGTTTTCATTTTTTCCTGATTTTTACATCAAGCGGTTTCTCTTTCTTCTGAAATCATGTATACTGTTAAAAGTATTTGTGTTACTTTTTGTCAGGTATTTGAAAGCAGAGAGTTTAGCTTAAATATACTATGTGTGTCTAGAAGACCAAAGTATTATCATTATTATCAAACAAAAAAACCCCAAATTTCATTGAAAATTAAATAATTATGTAAACTGCGAAAATATCTGTAAAATGAAGTTATTCGAAAGAATATTCTCTTACCACTGCAAAGTGACGAAGCAACTTACACAAACATTTTTATAATACTGTCAACTGAAGAATAACAAGGTTCATAAATTTGGAAAAGAAAGCTTTATTTTTTATAAAAGGTTGCAGCCTGCAGGGTGGCCATTCTGACAGGCTGGGAAGCATGGTCTCTTGCCGAAAACCGGAAACAGACACTTTGATAGCCAGAAGAATAAGACAGAAATTTATGCAGAACAGGATGGCTGAATATACATATTCCATAAGCTATAGGAGTCATGAATATTTATGAAAGGAGAAACATGCACATGTGCAGTTAAGCTTCATACCTCTCCACAGGACCCATGTTCAAAACACGGTGGTGTTAGCATGTTGCGAGGGTGGAATTTTCAGCCCTCTGACACTGAAGGGTGACAGAAAACCCTCATTGCACATCCTCCGTAGACTGGCCAGAACCACTCAGTGGTCAGTGGTCTCTAGCCAGGAAAGAATGCTGGCTGGTTGTTTTGTCTAAACCATGAAAACGAGAGGCAGTGTAAGAGGGTTGGTTGATATCAGGGGTGGAGCAAGTCTTCCCAAAGGGTGGGTTTCTGGTTAACTCTTAGGAAAGAAAGGCTGTGAGCTAGGGATGGGGTACCATAAGGTGTATTCTAAATTCCATCCCATCATTGCTAGGAACTCAGTTTTCAAGATTGCTCTGGGGCCCCCTTGGCCAGGAACGGGTTCATCCAGTCAGTTGAGGGACTTAGGATTTCATTTTAATTTTTCAATATAATATAAAATGATGCAAGTATTTACATAGTGACCACTGGGGGAGGGAGATAGAATTAAGACAAATTCTAAATTTCACTTTATACAGCATGCATCATTGATATTTAAACAGTAAATAACATTTTAAATAATAATAGAAAAAGCCATATAAGTGAAAAGCATATGAAACTCTTCCCCTGAGCATATTCAGACAAGAAAAATGTTAGTCTTACTTCTATTTCTTGCTCCTGTTTATCCATAATAAGATAAAGGTAAGATGAATAAGAAATAAGAAAATGCCACTTTATTTTTAATTTAAATGGAGTGGTTAGAATAGCTGCAGCAGGGGTAGTCTGCAGTTTCATCGGCAACACAGAACAGCTCAATTTGCAAAGCAAGTACTCATTAGCTTAATGTAAGGCCAAGCTGTGATTCCAGCAGAGTATGCTTTAGGGCAAGTCTTCCGAATACAGGAAAGCAGAGGCAGTCCAGCTGGGGAAAGTCGCGCTACAAAGGTTGCATTTGAAAAGTGGTGTATATATATATCTAAGTCCTAGTGAGAATTTAATACTCTAATTAGAGAACCTATTTGAAGGCTCCACTTTGAACTTGTAATGTTTAGTTATTTAAACATATTATTCAATATTTATCTTCCCAACTGAAAGTAACACCTCCTTCCAGTGTCCTGATAATAGCATGCTAATCCCATTACTATAGCACTTACCAAATTTTGTATTGTAATTTAATTGTAATTCCTGTATTTCTCTCCACTGAAGAAAACTGCTTGATGATAAGGACCTTCACTTATTTATGTTCAAATTGCCAAGAATGACTCCAAGCAAATAATTGTTGAACTACAAGTAGTCCTCATTCTCTCTTTCATTCACTCATTCATTTTGTACCTATATTGTAAGTGATGACTATGTAGCAGGCACAGTTCTATGGGCTGGTGAAATAGCCGTGAAGAAAACAGACCAACAGCTCTGCATGATGGAGCTTACATTCCACCTGTTCCACCTGGGTGGGCGAGATCATGCTTAGAAGGCAATAAATGCTTCGGAAAAAAGCAGAAGCCAGCTAAGAAATACGGGAAGTGTTGGGAGATGGGGTATAATTTTAAATAGGATAAACAGGGCAGGCTTCACTAAGAAGGCAGAGGGGGTGGGCCCTGTGAATACCTAGGGGAAGAACATGAAGGTCAGAGTGAAGGGCAAAAGCAAAGGGCCTGACTTCAGCAAATCTGCTATTCCAGGTTCAGGAAGAAGCCCACTGTAGCCAGAGCAAGAGAAATCAGGAGCAAGGAGAATTGTAGGTGATGAAGTCAGAGAAGTTACCAAGAAGATATTATGTATCTTGTTGACCATGTAAGGACTTTGTCATTTACAAGGGAATAAAATACTGAGTGTTCATTTTCTTCTAAGATCAATTGTATAAAATAATGGTATAGTTTATTTTGGAGTGTGGCTTGAGAGAAAACATTTTGAGCAGAGGAGTAACTAATTTGATTTTTATTTTCCCAAGATCACACTCTCAAGGTTATTGAAGGAGATTGCAAGATACAAGGACAGAAGGGAAACTCACTTGGAGGCTGTTTTATATATATATATAACAAATAAGTAAATTATATATAATATCACCTCCCAGCAATTCTATTTATATAAAATATATTTTATGTAAATAAACTATAACTCATAGGGCTTATTTAATATTTAATATATAAATAATATATATATAATATATATAAACAATATATCTATTGTTTTTGAGACAAGATCTCACAGTTAGTCACTAGGCTAGAGTGCCACGGGACAATCACAGCTCACTGCAGCCTCACTCTCGCAGGCTCAGGTAATCTTCCCACCTCAGCCTTCCAAGTAGCTAGGACTACAGGTGCATGCCACCACACTCAGCAAGTTTTTGGCATTTTCTTGTGGAGACGGGGCTTCACCATGCTGCCCAGTCTGGTCTTGAACTCCTGGATTCCAGCAATCTGCCAGCCTCAGCCTCCCAAAACACAGGCATGCACCACTGTGCCCAGCCAGAGGCTATTATATTAACAAAGGAGAGTGATGATGGTGGCCTGGGTAAGGATTGTAGCAGTAAAAGTAGTAACAGTTCATCAGTTTCTAGATAGATTTGTAAGTTGGAGACAATAGAATCCATTGACAATCGGATATAGCAGGGGTAACCAAGGAGAAAATACAGTCATGGGTTCTTAGTTTCTGTTTCTGGTTGGGCCAAGAAAGGGCCTTCCCCATCCCTCTTTTCTGCTTATCACTAGAGAGAGAAACTAAAAACCATGGCTTCAAGCTGCTAAAAGCCTAAAGTAAAAAAACAACAACAACAACAACAACAAAGAAAACAAAATAAGACAGGTTGGACAAGCTTGGGATATAGTAAAAGTTGCAAAAAATACGGGAAAACTGTGAGGTGAAGAGAGACAGACAAAGATGGGGGATGGTAGAGAGAGAAACAACCTAACTAATCATGTTTTATTTGCAACAAGTTACTTAAGGTTTTATGAGGTTGGAAAGACATATATTGAATGCCTATAATATGCCATAAAATATTTTCAGAATTTTACCTGAGTTAAATCTTTTAACATTTATATTAACTCTGTGAGGCAGATGCTGTGATTATTTTCACTTTGCAGATTGGGAAACAGACACAAAGAAGTTAAGGAACATATTTGGAATCTCATAGCTGGTATTTTGCACTGTGAGGATTCAAGCCTAAAAAGCCTACCTCCAGAACCTGTACATTCTAACATTAGATGATATCTGATATTGTTTATTTTCCTAAAATTATATTATTTCTTTTTTTTTACAAAATTAGTTCACCGTAACTATAGGTATGTACACACACACACACACACACACACACACACACACCCCCCCCCACGCGCGCATGCCTCTGAGTTAAAAACAAAGATACAAGCGCCATCTACTGGCACTACTAATCTCAGTCTACAATTCAGTATTAGTATAAACATATAATATGTAAAGGGAAGAAATATGTTGTGATACATGTGTGGGGTGGGAATAGTGATCAAAGAAATGTGACTAAAGGTTAAATAACAAACTTTCGCAATGTTTGCACAGTCTTCAGCTGGAACATTGCCTTTTTTATCCTTTACCAAGTTTTTCTTTATCCACATTCATCCATTATTCTTTCATTTGCTTATACATTCATTTATGTATTATTTATAAGCTGTACTCTATATATTTTGTGCACTCAGTACTTTGTTAGAGCTAGATGCTGAATTTTGAAGAATTTGTGAGAAAGTCCATGTCCTGATAGACTTTTGGGGGAAATATGCACATATATTTATCATATAATGTGGTCATTGAAATATAATAAATGCAAAGATAAAGCAGTGGTGGCCAGGAAATAATCAATTTCACTTAGGGATAGAAGAAGGCTCATGGAAGAGATGATCGTTTTAATTTTTCTACCTTTCTATCAACTGTCAAGTGCCACTATCCTGTAGAGATAAAAGTATATTGAATTGATCCATTTGCATTCAAACCTTCAACGCACTGCCACCAGATTTATTTAAAAATGCCTAAAACATGCAACAAGTACCACCTATTTGCTATGTTCATCAGTTTGGTGGCATATAATTAGTGGCTTCCTATGGTGCTAACTATGTCACCTTTGTGTGCCTGATTTTCTTAACTACATAGTGGAATGAATACAGTTCCTAACTCACAGGGTTGTTGTAATAAATTATTACAGTTATTCTAATATTCAGAATAAGGTCTGACAAATATTAAGTATTCAGTAAATGCTAGTTGTTAGGATAATCATCACATTCTTCTGCCTGGCCTACTCAACTTTCCATTATAAGGGCCTCATGGTATAACCTTTGCACTACAAGGACATCCAAAGTCTCTTTTGAAATATTCAGATTTCAAATCAACCCAACATTTATTGCAGGCTAGCTGTATACTTCACAGGCACGTTTTGCTCTACCCAGAACAGTACCTTCTCTGTCCTGAAACATTATTTATTGTTGGTATCTCCTAAGCCTTTGCCTGACCAAATCCCACTTCATCTTTCAAAGCTCACCTCACAACTACGCTTTCCAGGAACCTTCATTTTATGAATAATATCTCTAATTTATACACTCATACAATTCTGTAAGTTTCAATGCCTTGCCCTTAAGGGTCTCATGTTGGCCCTTAGTAATATACACATAATAGGTGACCACATTGCTTTTAAGTGCATATTTCTTGTTTTTTGTTTTTTGTTTTGTTTTGTTTTGTTTTTTTGAGATGGAGTCTTGCTCTGTCGCGCAGGCTGGAATGCAATGGCGGGATCTCGGCTCACTGCAAGCTCCACCTCCCAGGTTCACGCCATTCTCCTGCCTCAGCCTCCCTAGTAGCTGGGACTACAGGCACCCGCCACCATGCCCGGCTAATTTTTGTATTTTTAGTAGAGACGGGGTTTCACCGTGTTAGCCAGGATGGTCTCGATCTCCTGACCTCCTGATCCTCCCGCCTTGGCCTCCCAAAGTGCTGGGGTTACAGGCGTGAGCCACCGTGCCCGGCCCCTATTTCTTGTTTTTATCCATCTTGGTGATGTTTGGTTGGAGTAAAGGGACAAACACCTGGCCTCCAAACAGGAGACTCTATTAATTTTGAATAATTTTACAAACTCTTCCTCTTACCTAGGATTCTCATGTCACTTCTATCCTCAGGCTTATTAAAAAATCATTCCTCTAGGGCACCAATATTAATGATGAAGTTCATATTTTTTCTAAGGTACACTGGTGTGGAAAAAATGCTAAAACTACTAAATTACCTGATAAATAAATTGAAACCAGTGATCAAGTGGTATGGCATATAAATTTGAAAGAAGTGAATAAATTGAAGAGTTTGAAAATACTCACATTATAGATGCCAAAATAACATTTTAAAATTAAAAATTCACAATATTGAGTACAATTTCTATAAAATAAACTTTATTTATGTTAATACAGTTTGAACACTGTACAGTTGAATCACGGTATAGATCATTTCTTTATATATTTTTTTCTTTTTTGAGATGGAGTCTTGCTCTATTGCCCAGGCTGGAGTGCAGTGGCATGATCTCGGCTCACTGCAACCTCTGCCACCCGGGTTCAAGTGATCCTCCTGACTCAGCCTCCCCAGTAGCTGGGATTACAGGCGCCTGCCACCACCCCTGGCTAATTTTTGTATTTTTAGTAGAGATGGGGTTTCAGCATCTTGGCCGGGCTGGTCTTGAATGCCTGACCTGACTCTACCCGTCTCAGCCTCCCAAAGTGCTGGGATTACAGGCGTGAGTCACAACGCCCGGCCAGTATAGAGCATTTCTAATATCTCCAGACTTTGTGTCTGCTCCTTTGCAGCCCATCTCCTGACATCCTTCTGCTGAAAGAAACCACTGATCTGCTTTCTACTTGTCCTTATAGATGAATTTTTGCTATTTCTAGAATTTAATATAAATGTAATCATGTCATATGTGCTCTTTTATGTCTAGATTCATTTTCTCAGAATAATGTTTTTAAGATTCACTTGTGAAGCTATGTGTATTCTTTTATTGCTGAGTATTTTTCTAGCGCATATATATACCAATATTTGTTTATTCATTCACCTGTTGATGGACATTCATTTTCAATTTGGGGTTATTATGAATAAATGTGCTATAAATATGCATGTTCTTTGGGTTTATAAATGTTCATTTTTGTTGGTTATTACTAAGGAATGCATTTGATGGATTGCTTTTAAATATATGTTTAAACTCATGAGAAACTACAAAAGAGTTTGCTAACGTGGTTGCAATATATTACATTCTCATCAGTGATGACAGTTCCAAATGATCCACATCCTCACCAACACCTGGTATTATCAGTCTTTTAACTTTAGCCACTCTAGAGAATATGTGGTGGTATCTCATGATGGTTTTAATTTCCATTAGTCTAATGATTAATGTTTTAAGCATGAAAACATTTAAACATTCCACAGGCTTATTCCCAGTTTGTAAGTTTTATTTGGGGAAGTTCTAGTTGAAACGTCTTGTCCATGTTTTCATCAGAATGTCTTACTGGGTTTTAAGAGATTCTGATATCTTCTGGGCACAATTCTTTTGTCAAATATGTGAAGTGACAACTGTGGTTCTCTTTTACTTTCTTAAAAGTTCCTTTCAAAAATTTAAGGTTTTTATTTCAAAGAAGTTAAATTCATCATTTTTTCATATATTGTTTATTCTTCCATGTATCATGTAAGAATTTTTTGTCTACACCAAGTTGCAAAGATTTGTTCCTATACTTTCTTCTAGAAGATTTAGAGTTTTGCCTTTTCTTTTTAAGTATATAGTTCTAGTACAAATTCAAATAGAATATATCAGTAAGAGCAGACATCCTGCCTTGTTCTCAATCTTAGAGGATAAGCATTTAGTTTTTCACTGGTATCCTCTTCCCTGTAGAAATTTTGTAAATGCCCTCTATCAGTTTGAGAAAGATTCCTTCTTTCTTTGCTAAGAATTTTTTTATGATGATTATGTGCTAAATATTCTCAAATGCTTTTGCTACATTATTTGGTTTAGATATGTGTCTTCTCCAAATCTCATGTTGAAATGTGACCTCTAGTGCTGGAGGTGGGCCCGAAGATAGGTGTTTGGGTCATGGGAGCAGATTCCTCATGAAGAGCTCTTTCCGTCAGTAATAAGTTCCCCTTAAAGAGCCTGTCAGCTCCTCCCTCCAGCTCTTGCTCCTCCTTTGCCTTCTGCCATGATTGTAAGCTTCTTGAGGCCTCACCAGAAGCAGATACTGGTGCCCTGCTTCTTGTACAGCTTGCAGAACCATGAGACAATTAAACCAATTTGTAAATTACCCAGCCACAGGCTTTTCTTTATGGCAACACAAAGTGGACTAACACGCTACTTCTACTGATATCATCATATAGCTTTTCTCCTTATACTGCTAAAATGGAAATTTACATTGATTAATTTTCAAATGCAAACCAACCTTGCATTCCTGGGATAAACCCTACTTGCTCGTTAGGTGGCATTCCTTTTATGTATTACTAGATGTGCTTTATAAATATTTGAATACGCACGTTTGTGTCTAGGTTTATAAGGGATATCAGTCTGCAATTTTCTTATGAAGTTTTTATTTTAATTTTTGTATTACAGCAATGCTGGCCAGATAAAGTAAACTGAGAAATCTTCTATCATCCACTAATTTCTTCAAGATTTTGTATAGGATTTACTTTACTCCTTCCGTAAGAGCTTGCTAGATTACATTAGTGATTCCACCTGGGTCTAGAGATAGGAGGGAGAATTAACTACAAATTCAATTTCTTTAATTAACATTGGGCAATCTAAATTTTCTGTTTATACTTGAGCCTATTTTGGTAATTTGTATTTGTCATGGAATTTGTCCATTTCAACTAAATTTTAAAATATAGTGGCAGAAATTTGTTTATAATAGTCTCTTTTTACTCCTTAGTGTCTATAGTATACATACACATAACTCTTACACTTCCAATATTGGTATTTTGTGTTTTCTCTCTTCTTATAATGCTTTTATCTACTAAAAAAGAAAATCCACAGTATATGAAAGGTGTTGTTGGATTATGCCAAATAAAATGAAAATTAGGACTATTTTGTTGTTATTTCAATGTGCAATGTTTTACTTGAATTCCAGTATTGAACCACCTCAGAACTAAAGTATTGCATGTTTTTAAGTAAAACTGAATATGCTTTACACACTTGAGTGAGAGATTATTTTAAACATCATTCAGATTTCTTGGTAACCCTACAGAAAATAAATTGAGCATATATATTTTTTCCCTCAAATGTTATTTTAAGTTCAGGGATACATGTGCAGGATATGCAGGTTTATTTCATAGGTAAATATGTGCCGTGGTGGTTTGTTGCACCTGTCAACCTATAACCTAGATATTAAGCCCAGTATCCATTAGCTATTCTTCCTGATGTCCTCCCTCCCTGCTTACCCCCACCCCCAACAGGCCCCAGTGTATGTTGTTCTCCTCCATGTGTCCATGTGTTCTCATCATTCAGCTCCTACTTGTAAGTGAGAACATGCAGTGTTTGGTCTTCTCTTCCTGTGTTACTTTGCAGAGGATAATGGCTTCCAACTATCCATGTCCCTGCAAAGGACATAATCTCATCCCTTTTTAATAGCTGCATAGTATTCCATGGCATATATGTACCACATTTTCTTTATCCAGTCTATCATTGATGGGCATTTAGGCTGATTATATATTTTTGCTATTGTGAACAGAGCTGCAATGAACATACACATGCATGTATCTTTATAATATTAATGTAATGGTTTTTATTCCTTTGGGCATATAGCCAGTAATGAGATTGCTGGGTCAAATAGTATTTCTGCCTCTAGGTCTTTGAGGAATCGCCACACTGTCTTCCACAATGGTTCAACTGATTTACACTCCCAGAGTGTAAAAATGTTCCTTTTTGTCCACAACCTCACCAACATCTGTTGTTTCTTGACTTTTTAGTAATCACCATTCTGACTGGGGTGAAACAATATCTCATGGTGGTTTTGATTTGTATTTCTCTAATAATCAGTGATGTTAAGCTTCTTTCCATGTGTTTGTTGGCCACATGTCTGTCTTCTTTTGAGAAGTGTCTGTTCATGTCTTTCGTCCACTATTTAATGGGGTTGTTTGTTTCCTGTAAATTTGCTTAAGTTCTTCACAGACTCACTCTGGTTATTAGACCTTTGTCCGATGGACAGATTGCAAAAACTTTCTCCCATTCTGTAGGCTGTCTGTTCACTCTGATGATAGTTTCTTTTGCTGTGCAGAAGCTCTTTAGTTTAATTAGATTCCATTTGTCAATTTTTGCTTTTGTTGCAATTGCTTTTGGAGTTTTCATCATGAAATATTTGCCTGGGCCTATGTCCTCAATGGTATTGCCTAGATTTTCTTCTAGGTTTTTTATAGTTTTGGGTTTTACGTTTAAGTCTTTAATTCATCTTGAGTTAATTTTTGTATACAGCATAAGGAAGGTATCCAGTTTCAGTTTTCTGCATATAACTAGACAGTTCTCCCAGCACCATTTATTAAATAGAGAATCTTTTCCCCATTGCTTATTTTTGTCAGGTTTGTCAAAGATCAGATGGTTGTAGCTGTGTGGGCTTATTTCTGAGTTTTCTATTCTGTCCCATTGGTCTGTGTGTCTGTTCTTGTACCAGTACCATGCTGTTTTGATTACTGTAGCCTTGTATTATAGTTTGAAGTTGGGTAGTGTGATGCGTCCAGCTTTGTTCTTTTTGCTTAGGATTGACTTGGCTATTCAGGCTCTTTTTTTGGTTCCATATGAATTTTAAAATAGTTTTTTTCTAATCCTCTGAAGAATGTTAATGGGAGTTTAATGGGGGTAGCATTGAATCTATAAATTACTTTGAACAGTATGGCCATTTTCATGATATCGATTCTTCCTATCCATGAATATGGAATGTTCTTCCATGTGTTTGTGTCATCTCTGATTTCCTTGAGCAGTGGTTTGTAGCTCTCCTTGAAGAGTTCCTTCAATTCCCTTGTTAGCTGTATACCTAGGTATTTTATTCCTTTTGTAGCAATTGTGAATTGGAGTTCATTCATGATTTGGCTCTTAGCTTGCCTGTTGTTTTTGTGTAGGAAGAGCATATATATTTTTTAATTCCACTTTACATTGGTAAAATAAATGCAAAATATTTTGTCTGTTTTCATAGCACAAAAATTTAGTATGCATGTATTTCTCTTTAAGTGTTTGACTTTCAATATTTAAAATAATATAGCTGTTATTTGAAGAAAGTTCTAAGACTACTTAATGAATTTACATAAGCTGTTTGGCTTATGTAAATAGTATAACCAGGGACTTCTGCTAAAAGAGACTGTTGCAATGATAAAATAAAGTGCATATTTTCTTTAAGGATTAATGTTTCAGTAATTCCACAAGAAAACTAAAGACCCCCAATTAAATGTTTTTAAGTTTAGCTTTTATATATTTTCATAATGAGATCAAAAGAGGAGTTGGAGTTTAGGGTCAGAAAAAGAAAATCATTCTATGTTCAAATGACTACAATGTGCCTATGCTATGTCATGCGGGGTGAGATTAAATCAATAATTTTCAAGTTCATCATCTCATGTAATGCATACATATACATGTGAATCAGACTTGTTATTCTGTTATTATTAAATGACATGGAAAAGAAAATATTAAAAGACTTTCTGCAATTATCTCATTTCTCTTGCAAATCTGGTAACATATAATAAAAATATGTACTTTTTCCTCCACAGGACCTGATTGGGGATCTGAGGGAGCAGCTTTCAGATCACTTCAAAGATGTGATGGTTGGCCTCTTGTACCCGCCACCACTGTATGATGCTCATGAGCTCTGGCATGCCATGAAGGTAGTAATCTGATCCAAAAATATGCCTGTAACAAGTACAGGCCAATATTTCAATAGAGGGGAAACTGCCCTGTGATGCTCCTACATACTTATATGATCAAGGAGAGGGGAGGGAATATCTAAACAATGATGTAACAATGGAAATGTTGTGGTCAAGGGCAGTGGCCTTGTTAGGAAACTGGAGCCTCCCGGGCTGAGTGGCTGGGATCAGCCTGTTCTTTTGTTGTACAAAGTCACAAACTTACTGAGCCAGCCCCAATGCTGACCTACAACAAGGAAAAGTGAACAAGCCTCCAGGGCTATTCAGATTTGTCCCTGAGCATGTATTCCTATATTGAGGATAATGTATTAAAAATGATGTGAATCTTGTTACATTATTTGTAAAAATTTGATTAAGTCAAAAGAAGATATTGAATCAGGGACAATATATAGATGACGTCTTTATATTTTCTTTTTATGACCTGAAGTTCATTCTTTAGAGAAACATTTTTTTTTTCTCAAATGTATAAAAATCTTAATTTGGAAGAATTAGAATCAGTGTTTCTTACAGGAAAGTCATTTCCATGAAATAAGTTGACTGTGGATTTGTTACAGATTTTGTTCGCTAGGTACAGGGAACAAAGAGGACCTTGGCTTTACTTCTTTCCAAATGCAGATATTAAACACCTGCAGAACTGTTGAAATCATTCCAGTACGATGCTTGCCAATGACCAGATTACCACAATCTGTGAACAATGTGTGACAGAAAAGAGGCAACAGGAAAAAATTTAAGGACATGGATTTTGGCCATCACATTTACTGATCCAAATAGACATTGTACAAAAATTATGTGAATTTTAACTAATCGCTTTTAATACATGTTACATGTCAATTCCTACCTCTTGCAAAATTATGTCTAAAAATTATTTTAAAAATAAAGTTATATGTTTATATGTTGCTGTTTTGATTAAACAAGTGTATTTTATCAATAATTCATAGAATGCTAAGGATTTCTGAGGCTTTCCTAAAAAAGGTATATTGTCTTTAAGATCACTTTCACAGATCAATATATCCATGTGTCTGCAAGAGACCACAGAAAGCATCCATCCAAATATTTATGCAAATTGTACAAAATTCCACATCTAGAGAGGCAGGCACAGGTCTCTAAAATATTCTCGGCAAATTAGAAAACCTGTATTCTAATGTCAGCTTGCAAAGAATTAATATTCCAGCAGCAAATGGAATATCAAATATCATTCCAACAGCAAATGGAAATGCTCAATGCCATGAGCATTGCTTGAACATGTCTTTCTCCACATTGTTTAGAAATGCTCATACTGTTTTATTCTAAATGAAGAAACAGAGTTTCCTTCAGATAATATTAATTATTCAGGGTCAAATAGGTAGTAAATGGCAAAGCTGGAACTAAGATTGTGCCTGCCTTCACCCTAAACACACTTCCTTTCCCCTGCCACCTCTCAAAACACTGGAAATGCTGTGTCCCTTTCTTGTACAAAAGGTGCACTATTACTTCCAATAAGAATATCCTTACATTTATCTCTTTTTTCCTTTCTCTAGGGAGTAGGCACTGATGAGAATTGCCTCATTGAAATACTAGCTTCAAGAACAAATGGAGAAATTTTCCAGATGCGAGAAGCCTACTGCTTGCGTAAGGAAATATGTGAATATATTTTACACATATAAGAACTTTATAACACATTAAATATTCCAGTTTATGTATTTTGAAGAATTATCTAAGACATTCTTACATTTAACATAGGATTCGCTGAGGACCAATTAACTCATTAGGTAAAATTGATTATTAGTGCACTAAAAATGAAACAGTTCACTAGATAATCAAGTTAAGCAAATTTTCCAGGGAAATAATTACAAGTCTGTATGAGGTGAATGTTTTCATTAAGACAGGAAAGTGTCCCACACTTTAATTCAGGGGGCATTTCACCTCTTACCCAGGAAAGACCCAGCATATAGAAAAAATAAGGTACAATAATGGCTCAGTGAATTCTACAAATGTCTGCTTCGCTTTACATAAATTTCACATTCCTGTAATCTACCGCAAAATCAGATTTTTTATACATTTCAAAAGTAGGAAGGGTAACTATTTTCACTTTCAAAAAGGTATGATACCTTAAGTTCTATTGCGTTATGTATTGTATGTCATTGTGTGTCAAGAAAATGTTGTGGACAGTCATCTCTATCGCATTCAAACAAAAACAAGACTTTTCTGAAGGGAATGAAGTTAGAACTTTCACTAAAATGTTAAAATGAGATGACGCACTTAGAAAAAGTATTGGGCTGGGCAGCATTCTATGGAAATAGAATGCATAATTCTGAATTTTGAGAATCACAGAATGTGAAATGACTCTCGATCCTGTTTTTCAATTTTGGACTAAAGATTTTTAAAAAATAGTCCTATGCTTATGTTACCATTAGGTGATAGAATTCTTTGGCAGACACTTTATTAACAAAGAAATGTCAACAGGTGGACTATATTTCCTGGACTTTCTACTCACAACTGGGAAATAACATTAACTTATTCAAAACACACTGATACATAGTTCTATAATAAATCATACCTTTAACATGTTTTCTTATGCAGAATACAGCAATAACCTCCAGGAGGACATTTATTCAGAGACCTCGGGACACTTCAGAGATACTCTCATGAACTTGGTCCAGGTATGGCATTCCAAAATTTACATTACTTTGCACTATCTAAGCAAATAAGTATATGTCATTGCCAAAAAAAAAAAAATAGAACAGAAAACTCCAGTATATTACAGTTCAACAGTAAATTCTGTGTAGTAACATCTACTGAAGCCATGTTCAAAGTACTCAACTAGAAATTTAAGTTGTTAAAGACAAATATGGATAATGCATCAACTCTATTTTCAAAAAATTAAAAATCTATTCTAAAGACATTATAAATATACATGTATATATAATTAATTTTATATTCTGAGAAAATTAAAGATTAAAAATATTACAGTTAATAATTCTAATTAGAAACAATTTCTTTCTTTCTTTCTTTTTTTTTTTTTTTTTTGAGACAGTCTCGCTCTGTCACCCAGGCTGGAGTGCAGTGGTGTGACCTCAGCTCACTGCAACCTCCTCCTGGGTTCAAGTGATTTTCCTGCCTCAGCCTCCCACGTAGCTGGGACTCTAGGCACGTGCCACCACATCCAGCTAATTTTTGTATTTTTAGAGAGATGGGGTTTCACCATGTTGGCAAGGCTGGTCTCAAACTCCTGACTTCAGCTGATCCGCCTGCCTCAGCCTCCCACGGTGCTAGAATTACAGGCATGAACCACCACGCCCAGCCTTATAAATAATTTCATTTTTAAAACTGCTACATGGGCTTAGCACACACTAACATTTCTGAGCTCCTACAATGTGCCTAGTACTGTGTGAGGAGAAGAACAATTTTCTCATTTAATAACAGCAAAACACTATAATACAAATATTCTCATAAGTAATTCAGAAAAGAATAGAGAATCATAAAGTATAAAGTTCTAGCTCTATGATTGTCTAAAGAGCTAATAAGTAGAAATCCAGAATTTGATTGAATGCTAGAGACTCTAAATGCCAGCATATGATCTTCGATGCAACCTATAAAAATTCTGTGGTGTTATATATTACCAAAAAGGAACACTACTTCAAGTTAAAAATAGATTTTATCATTTATGTTTCTGTACTGACTAAATGATATGTATTTCCATTTAATAAATATTTCTTGAAAATATTCCACATATTAGCATTGTAATACAAATAATATTTTTAAAGATATAATTATCTCCTGTTTTATACATATTCTCCAATGTGCCTGTTATCCTATTTAGCAAAGGCACTCAGGAATGCAAAGAGAAAGAGAGTCAGTGTTCAGCTCTTAATTTCTAAAAGAGAATCTCAAAGGCCACAGCTGAGAAAAATGTCTTAAAAGCCAGAATTTTGGTTTGGTTTGGTTTTGTGTTTCGTGTGTGTGTGTGTGTGTGTGTGTGTGTGTGTGTGTTTGAAATGAAACAAGAGTTTCTAAACCCCCAAACCTTTCCTTTACACATCAAAGGCATATAGTAGTTAGCAAAGAATTAGTAGTCACCAAAGAATTTCACTAAAACCAAGAAGTCGATAGAATTTTGTACATGGGAACATGACATTAGAAAAGATTTCAATGCCTTTAAAAAAAGAAGAATACGTGAAAGCCTTTTTAGTAGGAACAAAGCTGGAAGAGTAGGACCTAGGAGAGAGAAGGATCTATAGTCCAGGTGGAGGGGACTAGAGTGAGAATCCTGCCTAAGGCCCTCAGGAACCCAGAGCCCCACACTCTTAGGTGAGGAGTTAGAATCACCAGATAAAAATGCAAGGTAGATCATTGTCTATTCTTTCATCCTGTTCTCTGAACCCCTCCAGTCCCAATTGCTTCCATGAGTTCTTGGATTTGTTTTTAATCTAAACGTTTCTGTGGCTACTGTGGATAAACTCTGAGAAGTCCTTCCCTGTCATTTATCCTGGTTGGCTTTATCTGAAGAGGTGCTATGGAGAAGACAGTCCTCAGTCCCTGAATTTTTATGGTCTGACTTATCTATTTCGTGGTACCTTTCTACTTTATGATGGTGCAAAACTGTTTCAATTTTCACATAATAGTTGATATTCCATAAATTATGTGAGATATGTAACACACTTTATTGTAAAATGGGCTTTGTGTTAGATAATTTTGCCCAACTGTAGGCTACTGCAAGTGTTCTCAGCACATTTAAGGTAGGCTAGGCTAAGCTATGATATTCAATAGGTTAGGTGTATTAAATGCATTTTTGACTTGGGATATTTTAATTTACAATGGATTTATCAGGAAGTAACCCCATCATAAGTCGAGAAGCCTCTCTATATCCTTGAGGGTTGTACCACTTTCATAGCAGCTCAACTTTGACAAATTTAGAGTCCTCACGTTTTGTTTATAGCATACGTTATCAATGTTTCTTTAATCTGAGTTTGAAATGTCTTTGAAAATGAGGATCTCTTAAAAACTTAGAAGAGTTGTGATCTACTTGCTTTTGGTTAGGTCCATTTACCACTTAACCACATGCAAAGTTCTTTCCTAGATATATTTCTCCAGTATGACTTTCTTTGCATCCTTGCTCCCTCATTTATGCCTTTTTTATTTTCACGACTCAAAGACATTTCCTTGAAGGATCTCTTAGAAGGTAAAACTGGCCGGGTATTACTAGAGGGCTGAGTCATAAAAGACCCTTACTTTTCAAAGCCTCTTCAAGTCTCAGCTTACATTGCTTGGAATCAGTAAGTGGTTTCTCTTTCTAACTCTTCAAGGCACCAAATTTCTAAACTTTCTCTCTTCTCCCTTGTGTGTCTGCTTGCAAACTGGCAAGTTATTTACTGAGCTCATCTCTTTCTTGTAATAGATGACCGAAAGCATAAAGTAAATGCCATTTCTCAAGCTCACAGGAAGACCAGAACAGGTGCTACCGATCAGAGTGCATTTCCCTTCCAAGAAGTGATCCAGAGACTTAGTCTCCTTCCACCGTTACAACTGGCTTTTAAGTTTATCATGTCTGTCTTCAACCCGGGGAAGCAGAAAGAGAATAGAGGTTTCCTCATGGAAGTGATTATGAGCCTTGTTGTAATGCATATCCATTCTGCTCAGATATCATTGGCTAAACCCTCACTCAAGGAGGCCTACTTAATATCAAAGGTAGTGAAGTTATTTGTCTTCAAGGAAGTTGAAACAAGTTTTACAATCTGTATTTAGTGTATTTCTTCTTCTACTTTTTGTTTTTTTTTTTTACGGAGTTTCACTCTTGTCGCCCAGGCTGGAGTGCAATGGTGCAATCTCGGCTCACTGCAACCTCCCCCTCCCGGGTTCAAGTGATTCTCCTACCTCAGCCTCCTGAGTAGCTGGGATTACAGGCACGCGCCACCAAGCCCAGCTAATTTTTTTTTATTTTTAGTAGAGACGCGGTTTCACCATGTTGGCAGGTTGGTCTCAATCTCTTGACCTCTTGATCCGCCCGCCTCGGCCTCCCAAAGTGCTGGGATTACAGGTGTGAGCTACCGTGCCTGGCCAATCAGTGTATTTCAAAGCTGTGAAAGAGAATTGAACATTGCAACCAAGAAATTCAAATGGGTAACAGAAGGTGGTAAAGACATATTTGTCAATAAATAGAAAACTTATGATGATGACTATATTAGGCCCAAATAGAATTTCTAAAAGGGAAGCATATATAAACAAAGAATTTGCTTTGTTGTGTTTGGTTTTGGTTTGGTTTAGTTTAATTTGGATTTCTGTGGTTTGGCTGCATAGTTCATAAAACTCCCATGTCACCACTCTCAGTAAATCATCCTATTCTGAGGATTTTCATCTGTAGGATTATCCATGTCAGTGGAGAAAAGATAATTTGGTTTTTCATAGTACAAACTGAAGCTTCTGGTAAAATGTAGGTATAAGCTCATTTTAATTTGTAACAGAAGTTGAAGTCATTTGTAGAAAAATATATTTTCAATAATAATTACTATTTTAAAATAATCTCACTTGACAAGATGCCAACTGAGTATTTTCTAACTTTTACATTTTATAAGATTAATTTTAATTAAAAATTTTTATCAATTTAAAAGGTAATTTTACAATAATGTTGCTACAATAATATAAATTAAAGCAACAGTTTCCACTCAGAGATTCTTCTTGGCACAGGTATTGCCCCTAACAGAGTGAAGCCAACAGTTCCATTATAAACCATTATAAATCCTAATATCAAACAAGTTTTTATTGTTTTAGTACGAAGAAAATTATTTTCCTAAGGACTTTATTTAATTCCATTAGGTCTGCATCACAGCCAAATCCTGCTTTTGTTCCCTCCCTCCCAGAGGTGTTGATCCCAAGAACATTCCATAATTAACAGGCTGTATGCTGATCTCTGTCTCAAAGTCATCTTCCCAGGAAACCCAACTGGCAATATCCCCTCTGCGTAGAGATGAGGAGACTTAAGCTTAGAGAGGTTAAGTGGTGTGCCTGACATTACAGGTCTACTTAATGAAAGGGCTGACATGAAGTCAGGCCTACATGCACTACACCTCTGCTGTTGAATTGTACTGCTCCTACCTCCAACCCCATTTGGTTCCACTCCAATTCTACTTCTATTTGGTAAAATGTCAACGATCAAAACTCAAATCCTCTTAGCATTTCTGCACCTCTTTAAAGGTTGAGCTATAAACCACCTAAAATAACTGACATCTAAGAATTAGGATCACAGCGTATTTTTATAAAGCAGACATTCTTGTATTTCAGGGGAAAACACAAGTTCTGAAAATGAAACATGAGGGAAAATAAATCACAAGGGAAAAATAATCAATGAATGGTGACTTTTGGGATGTAATAGGGCAATCAATTTTATTCCCAATTGTAGTTATTTTTTTCCTAAAATTAAACAATGATGCTTTATTAATGATAGGGTGTGTACATGAGTACAAGTATTTGTATATATAATAATATCATTTGTGTAGATATACATATATTTTAAAATAACACACAATATTTTATCACTGGTTTTTACCTAATTTGGATTATGAATGTACAGGATGAACTATTACTTTTTTTTAAAGATAACATCAACTTGAATTTTTAATTTGATTTTCCTTCTTATATATTTATTAAAATTTTCAAAAAATGTAGCAGCTATAAATTTCTATGAATTACATGTATGAATAGCTCAGATTTTTATTGCTTCCACACACAACTTTATTTCCTAGTTTTATCTTAACAGAAAAAGCTAATCCTGTATACTGCAGACAGGACAGAATCAACATTCTATTGCTTGTGTTTTAAGTTTAGAGTTTTAGGCTTTTGGTTCCTAATAGGCATAAAGGTCTTCTCCAAACCATGATTCAGGACCCAAGACTCTTTTCTGTTTGTGGTTCCACCAAAAGTGTTACTCCTTAAGTTTGATTTCTAGAATTGGAACATTAAATATACGTATGAGTATTTAACCTTGGAACAGCATTTAAGTATAGTAAAATTTTCCTTTCAACATAGAATACCAAAAAGTGTGGGTGAATCAAGACTTACATTTTTATAAGCCAAGGAAAATTAATAAAGTTTACTTTAACATTATATACTTATGAAGTTTCACAGTACATTTTCCTTAAAATGTAAAATACACATTTTCCTTAAAATGTAAAATACAATTATAAAAATATAATAATACATATTTTGTAAAGATTATTTAACTCATAATAGAAAATGAAGGTAACCAACTATTAAAAACGTAATATAATCTCCTTTAATAATAGTTTCTCTGAAAATCAGAAGTTCCATGATAATTTATACTGTTAGTAAAATGTATGACTTCTCTTAGATTGTTAAATAGTTTGAAGATTTTCTATTGGCTTCTCACTTCTACATTAATGGCTCCTCAGTTTGGAACCACTGACTTAGGATTTGGATCAGTAAATTCAGAAAATTGGAAAAGATATAAAGTGAATAATGGGATTGTAAAAGTCCATCACTTCTCTTGATCATTGTCTGTGGTGTACACCATTTCAGAGAGAATCTGTCTAGATATTTTACAAAGAGAAATGGAGTTTTCTTCCTAACGGGAGGTGAAATTTGGAGCTGGTGAGTTCCTAGTGGATAACTGTGGGGCACCGTAGTGTAATCAAATCTCCCCCATCAGTTTTGTATCTTTGGATTTATCATTTAACCTTTATGAGATAAATCAATGTGATAGGATGTTCCAAGTAAAGAGTATAGCTAGAGAAATATGTAAGGTAAAAAAAAGCTAATGGGTATGAGGGATAGACACAAGGCCAGTTGGTAGCCTCTGAGCAAGGAAAGGAAATATACTATAATAGTAAATGAATTCAGAGAAGTAGCACGTGGTAAGATTATGTCAAATCCTGAAGCCATTTTAAGGACTTTGGCTTTTCCTTTGAGTGAAATGGATAAGAGGTAAGTCATTGCTGGGTCTTTAGTGAAGGGATGTGGTCTTATGCTTTAAAATATTCACAATAGCTGCTATATTGAGAAAAGACTACCGGGAGACAAAGCTAGAAACAGAAGCCTGTAAGGAGGCTGCTTCAGCAGTAAAGCTAGCTGTAATATTAACTTGGACCCACAGGAGAGCATTGGCAGTGGTGATAAGTGCCCAGTTTCTGGATGTATTTTAGATAGCAGCAGGAGACAGCCAAATCTTTAAGCAGATACGGGCAGTGAAATCCAATCTTCACACCAAAGACAGTTTAAAGCTGAAAACCCATCTACAAGTGTCAGATAAATCCACAGACTGGATTGGGAACCCCTCTTCCCATGTGAGGTGCTTTCCTCTGGTTGATCCCCACCCTTCACCTATTTTACGTATTACTACCCTTCCCTAATTGGTTTTTTACACTGTTGTGCCCATCTTTGAGTGGTGCCTTTTTTTACCCTTTTTGTGTACTAACAAACCAATCAGCACATACGCCCCCATTCTGAGCCCATAAAAAGGTTGGACTCAGTCAGAGCAGGGGATTGCCCACCTTCGGGTGGTGGGGGAGGAACTACCTGACTTTGGGTACGGGGGCTGCCCAACTTGGGTCTCCCTCTCTGCTGAGAGCTGTTTCTTCACTCAATAAAACTCTTTGCCTTGCTCACCCACTGGCTGTCAGTGTAACCTCATTCTCCTTGGATGTGGGACAACAACTTGAGACCTGCCAAACAGTGAGTGTGAATAGAGCTGTAGCCCTGTAGCACTCCCTTCCCACTCACCAAGCAATGGGAAAAGTAGCTGCTTGGCTACTAAAGGGGCCACATGCCCCCTTTAGTCAGGCTGTCGATGGTGGAACTAAAAGAGCTGTTAACACACCCCTATTCACCTGGAGTCTTCAAGTTTTCAGGCACCACCATGTCCCCTTAGTCTGCACACCGGAGTCACTTGTGACAAGCCTGGTCCAGCCACAAGCCCCACATGGAGCCCGCACCTGTGCCAGCAATTGGAGCAGCCAGCTGGACCCCATGCTCACTCGCTCACACATCCCCTCACTCTGCGGCCTGAGTGCACAGTCACAGTGGCCACGGGATCCAGGCCAGGTTGCAAGGCAAACACAGCCCAACAGGCTGAATGGGCAGGGTACCTCCTGCCACAAGCCCAGGGTGAGCAAGGCCCAGGCAGGAGCATTGCCAGCCACAGAGGTCTCCAACAGGCAAAACGCACAGAAAAAAAATCCTGTGTCATTTTTGAAGGCAGTGTCTATATTATTTCCTGAGGAACTGGATGTTGGCTATGAAAAGGCCGAAGAAAATGGAATCAAATGTGACTCTCAGTTTCTTAGTCTGAGCAACAGAAAGGATGAAGTGCAGTGTGGAAGACTGAGACTATAGCAAGAGTTTGAGGTGGAAGGAGTCAAGGCATTGGATTTTCAACATGCTAAACCTGATATGTATATTAGAAAATCAAGTGGAGATGCTGAATTGGCAATTGGAATATACATATCTGAAGTTCAGATGACAGAGCTTTGCTAGAGATGTAAATAAATAAATGGGTAAGATAAATGGATATCATTATAATATAGATGGAATTTAAAGCCACATGAGTAGATAACATTATCAAGAGAAGAAATGTAAATACAGACAAAGAGATGATTAAAGACTGACTACTTGGACCTCAAAATTAAGAGATTGAAAAGAAGAGAAACCAGTTCACAAGACTGAGGAGTAACCAATAAAATGAAATAGATTGCAGGATCCTGGAAGCCAAGTGATGAAAGTATAGCAAGAAGAGAGTGTCAATTATACCAAATCCTACTGATCGATTCAATAAGATGAAGACTAAGAATTACCACAAATGTATGTTATTAAATAAATGGCATATAGTCACAGAAGATATAGCATATTAATTGCTTCCAATTATTTGTTGCTTGGTATAAATTAAAATCATAAGAGAATTTGAAAGGGAGCCAGAGCATATTGTGTAAAAATAAGTTATTTAGGCTAAGGGAAGTGTATGGTAACCACACCTCAGAGTCAGAAATGCCACTGATATTTAATACACATTCTTCTCTAACAATCAGACCTTGGGCAATTCACTTAATATCTCTAATTTTTATCTCCAGAATATGAGGTGGAACTCCTAAGGTACCTGCACCGCAACATTTCCATGATTTGAAAATAACACCCATAGTCCTACCACTCAATAACATTATTCACTCCTTTAATTTAATACACAGATTTCAAAATAAGAATTGCATATGTGCAGTCTTAGTCTCTTGGTATTTTAAGCAAAGGAAATTGAGCAAGAAGAAATGTGACTGACAAACTCATGCCTATTTCCCATCAGTTGTTCACCTTTAGGGGACATACAACTTTTGAGTTATGATTAAACATTAAATGTTCCAGGGCTACAAATTTATGCACAAATGGTAGCTTACTTATTTCTTTGTGAATAAATTGCACTTTCTCATATGCCTCTAGCTTTTTGTTATCAAGAAAAACAGCCCTAATATTTCATCTAAAATGGCAAATTTCATCTATGTGATACTTTGAATAGTGAATGTGGTGCATGTTCTATCTCATTCATACTTTTATTGGGTTAAGTATTTGACTCTCAGATTTCTGGCCATCCTCCTCCTTTCTTTCCAAGAAGGCAATTGGTAGAGAGATGTGTGTGTGTGGTTAATGAACTATCTTGGCAACAGAAAGGTCACCACTGTGTCCTTAGATCAAGATATTGCCTGCATTTTGGCTGATCTTGACTATGGAATAGCAATTCTTGGCAATTCTGGACATTGAACATATGAGGTGTCAATGACCAGCATATGAGCATTTATCAGTGTTAGCTGCCAAGATAAGCCACTGATTTAATTTATGATCTTTTCTCTGTCTTACTTTGGTCAGAGCCAAACTGACCAGTTTGGTCAGAGAAACCTTTCATGACGATTTAGCCTCACCTTTACTCTCACGGGAGCTGAAGACTCCCCCAAAGGTCTAGCTGTGTTTCCCACATACTTCAAGTCAATGTGATCTATCCTGTAGCCCTTGGCTGATGGAACACTGTCCCTGCCATGGTCATAAACCACTCAATCTGGCAAGCTTCCCCACAGGTTCTCAGCTAGATTGCAAGTTCCTCCATCAGGAACAGGTAAGAAATTTGGGATCCCATTCATACTATTTAGGGATTGAGGTTTATTCAAGGAAGTTGTGTTCAAGACCTCCCTGTGCCCAATCTTGCTGTCTCACTGGATTCACTGCACTGTGGCTATTCCCAGTGTCCTAAAAGATGACAGGGCTAGGCACAGTGGCTCATGCCTGTAACCCCAACATTTTGAGAGGCTGAGATGGAAGAATCACTTGAGGCCAGGAGTTCAAGACCAGCCTTGTCAACATGGCGAGATCCTCTTTTTGAGAAAAAAAAAAAAAATTAGCCACGCATAGTGGCACACGCCTGCAGTCCAAGCTACTTGGGAGGCTGAGGCAGGAGGATTGCTTGAGTCCAGGAGGTCAAGGTTACAGTGAACTATGATGATGCCACTGCATTCTAACCTGTGCAATGGAGCAAGGCCCTGTCTCAAAAAAAAAGAAAAATGGTAGAAGCAGAAGCTACTGTACTTTCAGTGTTCTCTTAACATAGTTGGAGCAAGGAGAAAGCCTCCCCTCTATATCTCGACCCAAAAGAAACAGTTAATTAGACTGATAACATGTCTCCCTACCTCTTTCTCACCACTGGCCCTCATAACCTTCAGGAATCAATCGACCCTGCATTGGTTAGCGCCCCTTCCCTCCTGTTTGAAATCATCGACTGGACCATGTCTGGTCTCTAAATGATAATGGAGTGAGAGTTAAACAGATTTACAAAATATTCTGACTGCACAAAGTCTGAATTTCATTACTATTTTGTTGTTGTATAAATCCTATTGTGCAAGTCAGAGATGGACTTTCTCTGCGTTTTTGCTCTAACAATGTTAACACTCATTTCTAACACCCACTGCCATGGTCAGGCAGTGGATACTCAGTTTGATAAGGGAGAAGATACTGTACAGAGACTTGGAAAACTGAAAAATGCCTAAAAGTCTTTCAAATATTACCAGTGCTGCAAAGAAAAAGTAAAATAAAATAATGCACATTTTAAGACAAAACCTTACATACTATCTTCTAAAGTATTCATGAAATCAGGAAATGAATACTTACTCCAGATAATAATAGAAGTTCCTTGGGAACAATCAGAATGTTTGGTGGTTCAAGGGTTTCAGTCCCACTAACCAATATGAGTTGCTGACTAAGAACATTTACATGGAAAACCTGTGCTTACTTTACAGGGGACCAGAGAGGAAGGATATACAGACCCTGCAATGGCTGCTCAGGATGCAATGGTAACTAGAACCAGTTCTCAGACTGACTGTAAAGAACCTTGGTTAAAATGGGCTGGAGTGGTTCTGATGCTACTTCTGTGCTGGCTGATGTTCCAGGTCCTATGGGAAGCCTGTCAGCAGAAGACGGGGGAGCACAAAACCATGCTGCAAATGATCCTGTGCAACAAGAGCTACCAGCAGCTGTGGCTGGGTAATTATCAACTGGGTTTCTTTCCAGCTATTCGACTGATTATATGACAAAAAGAAGGTGGTTGACTAGAAACAAAAATGAAATATTACAAGGAAATAGCAGAAAGTCAGTTATCTCAAAGGTACTTGTTTTGAATTTTGTTTATAAGATATGCCTTATTTAATGACATTACTAAGGAATAAATATTTCCTTAATATTTTTTCCAATAACTTTCAAATACTGAGCATTTTAAAAATAATCTCTTTATTTGATGGAGTACTTATTCAAATATATTAGCTATTTCCTATTAGGTACATTATATGTTGTCTTGCAAAATGTATAGTAAATGTAGTTTAACCAGTCAATACTCCATCAAGGTCATTAGTATTGATGTCATGATTTCTGCAATATCGATAGAATCTTATTGGTCTTAGAGGGTGCACTCATGTTAGTTTGCCCTTTGACATTCCCTAAACTACAGTGTCTTTTTCTTTTATTAAAAAAAATTTTGTTTTTTTCTATATAAAATACACAAATGGCTGAAAATTTTCAACAGATGGCCTACCCTACCCCAATCCCACATCTAGACTTTACAAGTCAATAAGAGACATTCCTGTCTTAAAGATAATCTTAATAATAATAACGAAAAGACATCTTCTTGCTTCTAATTTTCAGTAAGAATGGATGAGAACTAAAGTTGCCTGGGATAGTCAGATAACTAAGTTCATGAAATAGAGAATCTTAATTTAACACAATTCTAAATTAGTAAACCCTAGTCTACACCCATAAAGTTGATTTCATATTTCTCAGAATATTCTTTATGGATACTTTGACTGCTATTTTAATCATCACAGAGAGGACTTTCACACTTAATTCTCATATTTAAGCTCTAGTAGGAAGTTTGCTGTTGCCATAAGCCTATTATATATGTCCTAAATAACTGGTCCATAAATAATGGCTTGTTGTATGCTTCCTCTCAATTTAAATCAGCAGTGAGTTAGTGGGTCCTACTGGAGGTGGCATTTGTTCCCCAAGAGAAGAGAATAATAACAGATCTTTGAAGTTCAAAATTTATGCTGACTCTACTAAGAGTATTTGTATTTGTTTCAATGGTATTTATAGCAAACAGAATTGATAGCAGTAGAACTTTCAGTTATTTTATGGAAAATATGGATTTTTACTATGTGTAACAATCTAATTAATATTTGTATTATAAATTTATAATATTTTCAAAATCTCCTTTGAATTACATCAATTTGTTAAAGTTTTCCAGGAATTTCAAAATATTTCTGGGCAAGACATGGTAGATGCCATTAATGAATGTTATGATGGATACTTTCAGGAGCTGCTGGTTGCAATTGGTAAGTAATAAATTATTTGAAGCACAGCAGACATTTTATTTCTCAGTAAATGCTGAGTGGCTCTGATTGAACTAAAGATGCATGAGTAAGCTCTTGATCAAGTCATTTTCCCTTGAATTTTATTATTCAAAAGCACATAAACTCCATAGGGGAAGAGTACATCAGCTACTAATAAAATGCACTAAACTGGCAACCTGATGACTTTAACGAACTGATACCCTTCCCTAACAGCTAGTTCAACTTTCATACCAGAAAACATATCATTCTCAGATATTTTCTCTTTGAATTGGCTTCTCACACTGTTCAATCCATTTTATCTTTACTGACTTCCATTCCCTGTTCAAGAGCCGATAAATACTTAACAGTGTGGTTTTCTTCTCTTTAGGAGGAAAAGGATTTTTTAGTGACCATTACTAATAAATTTTGGTTTAGGAGTAAATCCTACCATAAAAGAGATTTACCAAGTAGTGATTTTCCTCAGGCTATTGTGATAGTGGCACACCTCTTGCTCCTTCCTAAGTAAGAAATGATATCCCTCCATAGAGGACAAAACAGGGTGAGTTATCCAGAAAAACTGCAATAGAACTACCTGTGCAATAGAACTACCTTTGTCTTGTACTGTGCTGGTGAGTTGACAGCACACATTTCAGGGACGACCAAAGGAGGTCATTGTGAAATATCTCCATCGAAGGCATAGTCAAGTAATCACTTAAGATACTAGTTGAATAAATGAATATTGTGATTTTCCATCCTTGAATGGCAGAGGCGTACATGGGCGTGAGAGCTGAGAGATAAAGGAATTTTTGTAGCTTATCTAGTAAAGAAGTCTCAAACTAGGGTTCCATGAAAACAGTTTGATGAAACCCCTAAAATAGTATGCAATAGATGACTATTAATAACTGTGTATTTTTTCTGAGAATGTTACATTTATTCCAGAAAATCTCTACAAAATTTATTAACCATATATTACATCAAAATCCTTCATTTTATAAACAATGCCTAAGGAAACTAAGTGACTGCCTCCAAGCCTATCAGCTGATTAGCAACAAAGTTATGACTAAAACTCATAATATCTGAATCTCAAGATAGCTTTCTTTCCACTATAGACCCCTGCCACAAAGCAGTGGGCATAAGAGAGGAAGTGGTGGACATTAGAAATGGCAGAAAACATTTCAACTGATTTATTCACTCAGCAGACATTTATTGAGCACCTACTCTTCTAGACACTGACTTAGGCACTGCAGATAGAACAATGTGTTTAACAGCAAAAACAGCAAAAGTTCGCTGCCTTCAAGGAGCTTTTAAGGAGTAGTTACTCAAGAGTGATTACGAAGGTTTCGTGTATTAAAAATGAAAGAAAAGATGAGGGTATAATCTCACAATCTAAAATAATTACTTAAACTACCAGGGAAATACTGTTATGATGATTTCATTCTGGCTAGAAATTATAGCCTCTCATACATTACCTATTCATGTATTAATTTGTTAACCTCTTCAAATAAACACTACTGGATGTTTATGATCATCAACTGACTTCCAGCAAGGTAACTGTTGACCAGGCTCTAGGCTGTTCTACTGCCTTAGCAGTTTTTATTAGATAACTTCTAGAACTGGTCTAGACCAGTTGTGGTCCATAGTTTCCCCTTAAGAGATTTCAGGTCTACTCACAAATCTATAAGTTACTAAAAATAGCATTCAAATAGATGAACAGATTACATGGGAGCTATATCATATTGAATCCTACAATAATAATAATAATCTATAATAGTGTTAATAACCTAGGTCTCTTTGCAGCTCTATTGATTTAATTTTCAGATAAAGATGATAAAGTTTTCTTCATTAGGCTACATGAAGGAACTAACAAGAGTTCCAAAAGACAGAAATAGACCAAGTGAAAATCTGCATGACTCATTATAATGTTGTTGCTTTATATTTTTTCCTGTGGCTTATAGTGTTACCATTATTCTAAGTGTTGACATCATAATACAATGTAAGAATTGTAACAGGAAAAGTGTTATTGTTTTTCAAATTCTGATGAAAATATATGTTTTCACTCTCAATGTTTCTTCTTCTCTCTCTGATTTCTCCTAGTTCTCTGTGTTCGAGACAAACCAGCCTATTTTGCTTATAGATTATATAGTGCAATTCATGTAAGTAAGACTCATATATTTTTAAAATTTCTTCAGAAATTGTGTCTGTTTTCTCAAAGGATTAATTTTACTTCCATCATTTAAATGTTCATTACCATTTTTGAACTTGTATGTACAAAGAAAATACACCCAAGTGAAAAAATAAATGGATTAGACACCAAAAATAAGACATATCAGATAAAAATAATGTTCTGCTTTCTGTATCAAATTTAGGGAACCATATTTGGGGTGCATCTCCCCGTGCACTTTAGAGATTATTTAACATCTGCAGAAACTGGTAAACTCAAATGTTTTTGTATGTTTCCAAAGACCCCCACATCAGACTTATGCAAGTACAAAACATATGGCATTAAGCAGAAAATGTCAAAATATTACAAACTCTCAGCAAGAAATTGCCACGTTCATGAAGTTTCAATACACGAAATTATGTCAATGGATATTTTTAAACATTGTGCTCTTTTCAAAAAGTATTTAAAGTGATAACTAGAAAACCATAAACTCTAAATCTATTTTTGCAATTAAATGGGAATGTTTTTCATACTTCAGTGTGTTATTCAGTCACACATACTTTGGAGCATTCCTTTTTTTTTTTTTTTTTTTTTTCAGATGGAGTCTCTCTCTGCCGCCCAGGCTGGAATACAATGGCACTATCTCTGCTCACTGCAAGCTCCGCCTCCTGGTTCACGCCATTCTCCTGCCTCAGCCTCCCGAGTAGCTGGGACTACAGGCGCCCGCCACTGCGCCGGGCTAATTTTGTTTCGTATTTTTAGTAGAGACGAGGTTTCACCGTGTTAGCCAGGATGGTCTCGATCTCCTGACCTCATGATCCGCCTGCCTCGGCCTCCCAAAGTGCTGGGGTTACAGGCGTGAGCCACCACGCCCGGCCTGGAGCATTCATTTTTTTAAAAACAAACGCTTAAGTGCATCACATAATGCACTCCTTATCCATATCTACATGAAACAGAAAAAGAAAGTCTCGGCCGCGCACGGTGGCTCACGCCTGTAATCCCAGCACTTTGGGAGGCCGAGGTGGGCGGATCACGAAGTCAGGAGATCGAGACCTTCCTGGCTAACACAGTGAAACCCCGTCTCTACTAAAAATACAAAAAATTAGCCGGGCGTGGTTGCAGCGCCTGTAGTTCCAGCTACTCGGGAGGCTGAGGCAGGAGAATGGCGTGAACCCGGGAGGCGGAGCTTGCAGTGAGCCGAGATTGTGCCACTGCACTCCAGCCTGGGCAACACAGCAAGACTCCGTCTCAAAAAAAAAAAAAAGAAAGAAAGTCTCATACAGATAATTATATACATATCATAGCCTTGAAAACTCAAAGAAAATGATTTAAAATAATCCAATAATACAGTAATTTTAATAATCAGTTTTATCCTCAAAGTAAATTTAACAGATATACTTCTTAAAAGTAGACAGCATGCTGGGAAAATATGCTAATAGTCAGGAATATGTTATTATGTATCTTCTGCAGTGTATTTTCTCATTTATGCAAAGGAAGAACCTGAGTAACCCCAGAACATAAAAGGAAGATCAGTGCTCACAGTCTTGCTTCTCTTTTATTCTGTTTTCTAGGAGAAACAGTTGATTTGGTTAAACATTTATTTGAAACAGTGTATTGGGAAATGCTATAGGATTATTTCAATCGTTTCTTTCTCAAAGAACCAACCACTACAACAACAGTACGAAGCTTCACTTGTGAATGACTATGGGAAAATAATCACAATTACCTTGATTCCAATTATGCACAAATTCAAGGCTACTTATTCTAATAGTACATGAAAACTGTATTTTTGCTGTGTATGTGTTATAAGGCAAAAGGAAGATATGCGTATTCACAAATGGTTTGTAGGTACAGAGAAGGATGTATATTCAAGTAATGTAATTTTTGATACATGAAGATCTCAAATGTCAAATATTTGTCAAAAAGCTGCTTTAATCACCCCTGAACCAAAGATATATTCTGTGTTCTCCTCAAGTGCACTCTAAAGTGAACGATCTACATTTTAAAGTTGAATAATTGTTAGATCATTCATTTTAACCACCTCAAATTATGAAAAGTTTATTAGTAATATACATTCAAAACATTCAGGCTTCAAAAATTAGATTCTGTTTTCTGGCCACTAGATGTCATGATTACTCCGTTTGGAAAGACAATTTGAAACTGATTTGTTAGGGTGCAGTATTTCTGGGGCTAGCATACAGACATTGATTTTGTATTTTTCTGCATTTGAATTTAAATCTGCAAATATTTGAATCACCTAGAATTCTAATTTTTATAATTTCTCAATGATGACAAGAAAATAAAATTAAAATGTTATTGCTCTCTTAGACAAATCAATGTCCACCTGACAGAGCTGAGAATGTCTTCCCCTCCAAGGAAGAATTCTTACCTGGAAGGACCACAGGATGAGATTTGCAGTTTATAATGCAGTGTGAGCGGGACAGTGTGAAGGTTAACAAGGCTAGAAAGGGGGAGCAACTATTGCAGAATCAGGGTGAAATGATAAGGGTCAGAGTCAAGGTCGTGGCACTGCAATAGAGAGCACAAGGCATTCAGAAAATAGAAGAGAATAATTCACTGTCAGCATGCGGTAAGGGAGAGGGAGAAGTGACAGAAATGACTCAGGATCTGAGCCACAGCCTGTGTGGCCAGTGATGCCAGTGTTGGAAGAACTCAGGAAGAAGAGAAAATGACTACAGAAAAGGGGTGTGTCCACTTGGGACAGACTGACTTTTAGGATGCTGTCTTCTCATTTCCCCCACTTCTCTGTATCTTTTAGGACTTTGGTTTCCATAATAAAACTGTAATCAGGATTCTCATTGCCAGAAGTGAAATAGACCTGCTGACCATAAGGAAACGATACAAAGAGCGATATGGAAAATCCCTATTTCATGATATCAGAGTAAGTTTCCGACACATGATTTATTTGGACCCACATTTTCTCCTTTTTGAAACTGAGATAAAAGCTCTCATTCAAATAACTTCATGGCAGACTCTAAAAAGTTAACTATTCAGACAGGGATAACCTAGTTTTGTCCTCTACACAGTCTTTAGAACATCAGCAGGGTGCTAACTTAGAAAACCCTTTACCTTGGCCAGGCGTGGTGGCTAACGCCTGTAATCCCAGCACTTTGGGAGGCTGAGGCAGGCAGATCACGAGGTCAGGAGATCGAGACCATCCTGGCTAACACAGTGAAACCCCGTCTCTACTAAAAATACAAAAAATTAGCCGGGTGTGGTGGCACACGCCTGTAGTCCCAGCTACTCAGGAGGCTGAGGCAGGAGAATCGCTTGAACCCAGGAGTCAGAGGTTGCAGTGAGCTGAGATCGTACCACTGCACTCCAGCCTGGGCAACAGACTGAGATTCCATCTCAAAAAAAGAAAAAGAAAAAAGAAAAGAAAACACTTTACCTCAGCGACAGAACTTATTCCTCTTTGATGTGTTTTACCCAGAAGCATTGATGCAGTCATGCAAAATATTCATTCTCTATAATTGTGCTTAAAGAGCTAAATTCTGAAGTATGATCAGGCTCAGGAAAAATATATATTGCAAAAGACTGCATTACTTTTGAAGAGGTTTCTTCTTAAATCAGTTCAGCTGTCCTCTCATATTGTCATAGAAGGCAAGGCAGTCAGTCAAATATCATAAACTGCTAATTCGGAGGGACTTAATGTTCCTAGCTATATACAACTCTACATATCCTTATCCCTTAGCCCTTGAAGGGCAAAGGAGCAATGATTCAGTACTGAACAAGCCAGTTTTTTCATTCTGATACTTTTAAACTTCATGCATTTTGATAAAACCTAACAAAGAATCCTCAGAATATATAGGGCCATTTACCTAACTGAGAGCCTAGTGGAAAATAAAAATGCTTGGCACCTTGTTCAAAAAAGCTTAAAGAATTTCAAGATGGTGAGAGCAGAGCATTAAACCAAGCCAAGCACAGGGACATGAGAATAGAGCTGAACTTATATTTTGTGCAGAGCTAAGAGCTATTACCTTGTTCACGTTGTTTTCATCTGAAATTTGTAATTCCAAGAAGCAGTGTTTTAGTTTATTGAAAGAGTAATCTAGAAGCAACCTAAAGCCCAAGAGATCACATAATACAGAAGACTTTGTAGGCCTCTGGAGAGCTGAAATGGTTTCTAAGAGGAAGAGTTGATGGAGCACTTAAGAGAAATCTTATTCCTTCATCTTTGATAAAACTCTCCTACAGCCACTTTCAAAACTCTAAACTCTTTTAGTGATGAGAAATGCATGGCATAATTCATTTTCTAAATGAACAAATTAGTTCTTAGGCACTTATTATAATTAATCACAACTGCCTCAAAGTCTGCTAATATGAAAATGTAATTAATGCAACTTTTCTATGTACATTTAAAGCACTGAATTATCATTACATGACTTTGTGCCAAAGCACCTTAATATGAAAGTTGATACTTAACAAAGAAACATTTTATAATAATATTTATTACTATCATTGATTTTGGAAAATATAGAAATTATAGAAGACCATTACAAGAAAATTAAAACCACCCTAATTTTCTACAGATAATCATTAATAAACTTTTATTCTGCTATGGTGTGCATGTTTGTGTCTCCCGAAAATGTATCTGCTGAAATTCTAACCCCAAAGTGATGATATTAGGAGGTGGGGTCTTTGTGAGGTGATTAGGTCATGAAAGTGAAGCCCATGAATGGGATTGATGTCCTTATAAAATAGGCCGAAGAGAACACCTTTGTCCCTTCTGCCATGTGAGCTTAGAATGAGAAGAAGGCTCTCTATGAGAGACAGGCACTCAGCAGGCACCACATCTACTTGATCTTGTCCTTGCCAGCCTCTAGAGCTGTTAGAAATAAATTCCTATTGTTCATAAGTCACCCAGTTTATGGTACTTTTGTCACAGCCTGAACACACTAAGACAGGTACTTTCAGTCATTTTCTAAAACTATATAAATAATAATATGTTTTACTATGTAAAAGAGTATTTTTATTGAATCATGGTATTCTGCCGTATAAGCTATAAAGTACACAAACTACCTCACATTATTATACATTGCTTCTCAGTTTTTCACTATTATATATAACATTATGGTGTATATATTTTTAGCACAAAACTTTGTGCTTATCAATGATTGATAACTTTCTTAATATATATTTCTTGAGGTAGAATTACTACATTAATAATTATAAACATTTTTAAATCTTTTGAGACATATTAATTTGTTCTCCACATTCTACATTCATTTATAACAATAATAATAATAATATTAGGGTACGTCTTCCTAAAGTTAAGAAGAATATTTAATTCTAAGGCAAGTTATTCTTATAAATACACATTCAGGTTCAACCAACTTTATATAAACCACATACTACTGACTATAACCAGAGCATTATTCTTCAACAACTTTCAGTGGGAATAGTACTTAGGTCATGTTAAATCTTTAGATAAGAAAAGTAAATAAGTTTAGAAAGGCTAATGGTCCATGGCTCTTTCATAGTGCAGTTCAGGGGAATTATGCTTCATTTTTAGAACTATTATGATATTTTATTTCAAATATATTATATTTTTCTTTTCAGAATTTTGCTTCAGGGCATTATAAGAAAGCACTGCTTGCCATCTGTGCTGGTGATGCTGAGGACTACTGAAATGAAGAGGACTTAGAGCACTGTGCACTCCTCTTTCTAGACACTTCCAAATAGAGATTTTCTCATAAATTTATACTGTTCATGGCACTATAACAAAATTTATACAATCACATTTTCTCTTCTATCTGTGAAATTATTCTAAGCCAAAGAAAACTATGAATGAAAGTATATGATACTGAATTTGCCTACTATCCTGAATTTGCCTACTATCTAATCAGCAATTAAATAAATTGTGCATGATGGAATAATACAAAAATTGCATTGGAATAGATTTTATTTAAATGTGAACCATCAACAACCTACAACAAGAGAGTCTGCTCAAGGCTGTCTTTATCATGATTTGAAAGGCCAAGGAAAATGCAGTGTGACCATCCTCGTTTGGGGAATTTTTGAGACGCCTATACAATTACAATAAAGCTAGAGTGATCATCTAAAGCAGGCTTTAAAAATAAGTAAAGATGTAAACCAGCAAAATGCGGCCGGGCATGGTGGCTCATGCCTATAATCTCAGCACTTTGGGAGGCCAAGGCAGGCAGATCACTAGGTCAGGAGTTCGAGACCAGCCTGACCAACATGGTGAAACCCCATCTCTACCAAAAATACAAAAATTAGCCAGGCATAGTGGCGGGTGCCTGTAATCCCAGCTACTCAGGAGGCTGAGGCAGGAGAATCACTTGAACACAGGAGGCAGAGGTTGTGGTGAGCCGAGATCACACCACTGCACTCCAGCCTGGGCGACACAGCGAGACTCTGTCTCAAAAAAAAAAAAAAAAGATATAAACCGGTAAACTGCAGCCAGATACACGCTTGCCTGGATTAGATGTATAAGAGATTTGGGTGTAAAAATAGTGTGTGTGGTCGGGCGCAGTGGCTCACGCCTGTAATCCCAAAACTTTGGGAGGCTGAGGCAGGCAGATCATGAGGTCAGGAGATTGAGACCACGGTGAAACCCCGTTTCTACTAAAAATACAAAAAATTAGCCAGGCATGGTGGCGGGCACCTATAGTCCCAGCTACTTGGGAGGCTGAAGCAGGACAATGGCGTGAACCAGGGAGGTGGAGCTTGCAGTGAGCCTAGATCATGCCACTGCACTCCAGCTTGGGCAACAGAGTGAGAGATCGTCTCAAAAAAAAAAAAATAAAATATATATATATATATATATATAGTGTGTGTGTGTGTGTGTGTACACGTGTGTGCGTGTGTTTGACTTCCAGCTATTCTTTTTCTGTGACAGTACTTAACCAACTACTTGCCCAAGCTATATGAGAAAAGCCATTTCTCTCTGTTTTTATCTTCACCTTTTAACAGCAGCCTCAACGACTGTTGGAAGTTATGATATGTTTTTTTTGTGCCATCAGTAGAGCATGGTCTCTTCTGTCTCTCAAGGCTCAGAAAGTTAGGAGTGACAAAGGAAAAATACTCACTGAGATCAGATTTGGGGAATAACCTAAATGGATGCCACAATCTAGCCAGGACTGAAACCAGAGGCAGGATGGGTGAGTGTAACCTGGAACCAAAAGGAAGAAAATTATCATCCTGAAAACACATGAAAGTGTAAAATTCACCAGTAAAGCAAACACACAAATGAGGAAGAGAAAGGAGTCACATGGTACCACCACTGAAAAACAGCAAACCACAAGAATAAACAGAGGTAAAAAAAGAAGCAAAGAATATACAAGTTGTTTACAACCAGTAAACAACTAACAATATGATAGGAACAAAACCTCGTATATCAGTAATAACCTTGGATATAAACAGATTACATTCTCCACTTAAAAGATATACACTGGCTGAAAAGATAAAAACAGATCCAACTATATGCTGCCTACAAGAAATGCACTTCACCTATGAAGACACATATAGACTGAAAATAAAACTACGGAAAAGACATTTCAAGCAAACAGAAACCCAAAGCAAGCAGGAGTAGCTATATTTATAGTACACAAAATAGACTTTGTGTCAAAAAGTAAAAAAAAGACTACATAAGTCATTTCATAATAATAAAAGAACCAATCCAGTGAAAGAAAATAACAATTCTAAATATATATGTACCCAACATTAGAGCATCCAGATTCAGAGAGTAAATACTACCACATCTAAACAGAGAGATGAACTCCAATACAATAATATTGCAAGAATTCAACACCCCACCTTTAGCATTAGGCAGATCATTGAGAAATAAAATTAACAAAGAAACATTGGATTTCAACTGCACTTTAGGGCTGGGCATGGTGGTTCATACCAGTAGTCTCAGCTATTTGGGCGGCTAAGGCGGGAGGATTGCTTGAGCCCAGGAGGTTGAGACTGCAGTGAACTGTGATCATGCCACTGCAGTCCAACCTGGGCAATAGAGTGAGACCCTGTCTCAAAAAATAAATAAATAAGTAAACTGCTCTTTATACCAAATAGACCTAATGGACACTTATAGAACATTTTCTATAACAACTACAGAAGACACATTCTTCTTATCAGCACATGCAACATTCTCCAGAAAGGACTATATATTAGACCATAAAACAGTCTCATTGAATTTTTAAAAAATCAAAGTCATATCAAGCATCTTTTCAGACTACAATGAAATAAAACTAAAAATCCATAACAAGAGGAACTTTGGAACGTATACAAATAGGTGGAAATCAAATAACATGTTGCTAGATGAACATCGGATCAGTAAAAAAAATGAAGATGGAAATCAGAAAGTTTCTTGGACAAATGAAAATGGAAACACAACATACCAAAACCTGTGTAATACAGTAAAAGCAGTGCTAAGAAGGAAGTTTATAGTAATAAATAACTACATATAGAAATATTTCAAACAAAATCTGACAATGCATCTCAAGGAACTAGAGGATCAAAAACAAACAATACCCAAAATTAGCAGAAGAAAAGAAAAATAAAGATTAGAGCAGAACTAAATGAAGTTGAGACTAAAAAAATCAATACAAAGGATCACCAAAATGAAAAACTGGTTCTTCTAGAAAAGAATGAAAATTGATAAACTTCTAGCTAGACTAACCAAGAAGAGAGACACAAATAAACAAAAACAGAAATGAAAATGGAGGCATTAAAACTGATATCACAGAAATATAGAAGATAATCAAAGACTATTATGAACAACTGTATGCTAACAACCTGCAAAACCTAGGAGAAATGGATAAATTCATGCAAACATAAAACCTATCAAGATTGAATCAGAAAGAAATAGAAAACAAGAAAAGACCAATAATGAATAGTAATTAGAATTGGTAATAAAATGTCTTCCAACAAAGAAAAGACCAGGACCAAATAGATTCTCTGCTGAATTCTGTCAAATGTATGTATAATGAAGAACTTATATCAATCCTCCACAAACTATTCCAAAAGATTGAAGAGGAGGGAATTCTCCCTAACTCATTTAACAAGGCCAGCATTACCAAATGCTGATACCAAAACCAGACAAGGAAAACTACAGGCCAATATACCTGATGAACATAGTTACAAAAATCCTAAAGAAAATACTGGCAAATTAAATCCAATAGCACATCAAAAGGATAATACTTCACAAACAAGTGGGACTTATTCCAGGGGTACCATGATGGGTTGACATATGCAGATGAATAAATATGATGAGAAATCACATCAACAGAATGAAGGACAAGAAACGTGATTATCTCAATAGATGCAAAAAAAGTATTTGATAAAATCCAACACTCCCTCATGATAAAAACACTCAAAAAACTAGGTATAGAAGGGACATATAACAAAATAATAAAGGTCATTTATTACAAACCCACAGCTAACATCATATGCAATGGAGAAATATGGAAAGCATTTCATCCAGGAACTGGAACAAGACAAGGATGTCTACTTGCATCACTCCTATTCAACATGTTACTGGAAACCTTAGCCAGATTAGTCAGTGAAGAAAAAGAAATAAAATGCATCCAAATTGGGGAAAAGGAAGTCAAATTGTCCCTCTCTGCAGATAACAGAATTTTATATTATTTAAAAAAAAAGAAAAAACAAAAGACTCCACCAAAAACTCCTAGAATTGATAAGCATATGCAGTAAAGTTTCAGGATACAAAATCATAACACAAAAATTAGTTACATGCCTATACACCAATAACGAAATAGCCCAAAAAGAAATCAAGAACTAAATCCTATTTACAACAGCTACCAAAAAAATGCCTAGGAATAAATTTAATGAAGGAAGTGAAAGATTTCGACTAGGAAAACTACAAAACACTGATGAAAAATTAAAGAGGACAAATGGAAAGATACTATGTGCTCATGGATCAGAAGAATTAATATCATTAAAATGATTATATAACCCAAAGCAATCTACAGATGCAATTCAATCCCTATCAAAACACCAATGTCAGTTTTCACAAAAATAGAAAAAATTAGCCTGACACTTGTATTAATCAAAAAAGAGCCAGAAAAGCTAAAGCAATCCTGAGCAAAAAATAAAGCCAGAGACATCACAATACCTGATTTCCCAACATATTACAAGCCTATAGTAATCAAAACAACATTGTATTAATGTAAAAATAGACAGATAGACCAAAGAAATAGAATAGAGACTCAAGAAATAAATCTATATATTTACAGTCAATTGATCTTCAATAAAGTCATGAGGAACATACACTGGGGAAAAGACACCTTCTTCAATAAATGGTACATTAAAAAAAACTGGCTAGCCATATGCAGAAGAATGAGACTAGACCCCTATATGTACAAAAATCAACTCAAGATGGATTAACAACTTAAATGTGATACCTGAAACTATAAAACTACTAGAAGAATACATAGGGAAAACTCTTCAGGACATTGGTCCATGCAACAATTTTATGACTAAAACCTCAAAATCACAAGCAACAAAACCCAAAATAGCCAAAAGGGACTATATTAAACAAAAAAGCTTCTGCACAGCAAAAGAAACATTCAATAAGTGAAGAGACAACTGCTTGAATAGGAGAAACTGTTTGCAAACTACTCATTCAAAAGGGGGCTATATCCAGAATATATAAGGAACTCAAACAACTCAACAGTAAAAAACCAATAGTCCCATTAAAAATTGGGCTAAGACATGAATAGACATTTCTCAAGAAGAAATACAAGTGGCCAAGAGGTATATGACAAAATGCTCAAGATCACTAATCATCAGGGAAATGCAAGTCAAAACCACAATGAGATATCACCTCACCTCAGTTACAATGGCTTTTATTTAAAAATCACAAAATAACAGATGCTGGTGAGAATCCAGAGAAAAGGGAACTATTAAACACTGTTGGTGAAATGTAAATTATGCAGCCACTATAAAAAGCAGTGTGGAGATTTCTCAATAAACTAAAAATAGTACTACCACATGATCCAGAAATCCCACTGAGAGATGAAGCCAGTTGGACTTCCTGGGTCAGTGAGGACTTGGTGAACTTTTCTGTTTTACAAGAGGATTGTAAAACACACCAATCGGCTGGGCGTGGTGGCTCACGCCTGTAATCCCAGCACTTTGGGAGGCCGAGGTGGGCAGATCACAAGGTCAGGAGATCAAGACCATCCTGGCTAACACAGTGAAACCCCACCTCTACTAAAAATACAAAAATTTAGCTGGACATGGTGGCAGGCACCTGTAGTCCCAGCTACTCAGGAGGCTGAGGCAGGAGAATGGCGTGAACCCGGAAGGTGGAGCTTGCAGTGAGCCAAGATTGCATCACTGCACTCCAGCCTGGGCGGCAGAGTGAGACTCCATCTCAAAAAAAAAGAAAAAAAAAAGCACCAATCAGCACTCTGTGGCTAGGATTGTAAAACGTACCACTCAGCACTTTGTAGCTAGCAAGAGGTTTGTAAAATGCACCAATCAGCACTCTGTAAAGGGACCAATCAGCATCCTGTAAAATGGACCAATCAGCAGGATTCTAAAAGTAACCAATCATGGGAGGACTGAGAAAAGGGCATTCTGATAGGACAGAAACAGGACATGGGAGGGGAAAAATAAGGGAATAAAAGCTGGCCACCCCAGCCAGCAGTGGCAACCTGCTGGGGTCCCCTTCCACGTTGTGGAAGCTTTGTTCTTTTGCTCTTCACAGTAAATCTTGCTGCTGCTCACTCTTTGGGTCTGTGCCATCTTTAAGAGCTGTAACACCTACTGCGAAGGTCTGCGGCTCCATTCTTGAAGTGAGTGAGACCATGAACCCACCAGAAGGAACCAACTCTGGACACACCACTACTGAATATTTATCCAAAGGAAAATAAATCTGTATATCAGAGGGATACCTGCACTCATAGTTATTGTATCACTCTTCACAATAGCAAAGATATGGAATCAACCTAGGTGTCTATCAATAGATGACTCAACAAAGAAAATGTGGCATAAACACACAATAGAATACTAATTGGCCATAGAAAAGGAATGAAATCATGTCATTTGCAGCAACATGAATGGAACTGGAGGTTATTATATTAAGTGAAATAAGTCAGGCACAGAAAGACAAATACCACATCTTCTCATTCATATGTGGGAGTTAAGAAACTTGATCTCATTAACATGGAGAATAAAATGCTAGATACAAGAGAGTGGGAAAGGTGGGTAGGTAGGAGGCTGTATAAAGAGATGTTGGTTAATGGGTATTAACATGCATTTAGATGGAAAAAAAATAAGACTTAATGTTTGGTAGCAGACTATGATGACTATACTTAGCAAGAATATTGTGATAAAACTTGAAATGATACCAAAATGTAGAAAGGATAAATATGCAAGGTGACAGATACCCCAAGTACCCTGATGTTGAAACCAACCCAATAGTCCCACATACTGTTCTTTTTGATAAACGTAGAAATTGATCCTTCTGGTCTTAAAGCTTGAAGCTTATATTTGTTTTATCTGAGTTCCTTCCTTTGGACAGGATCTTCAGGCCTCTCAGAAAAATATCAAAAAACTGAAACTTGCCTCTGAAAAGTATCAAAGGACTGAAACTCACCAGATCACAGCACCAGTTGTCAGATTTCTCATTCGTGATGATGGCTTCCTTGCCCCTCCTTAGTTCCTGTTTTCTTATGCATGGTTACATTTCTTCCCTGCTATATAAACCCATAGTTAGTCAGTCAGGGAGATGAATTGGAGACTGAGCTCCCATCCCCTTGGCTGCAGCACCAAGTTAAAGCCTTCTTCCTTGGCAGTACTCATCATCTCAGTGATTGGCTTTCTGTGCAGTGAGCAGTAGGGCCTAGACCAAACCCTTGGTATTGCAGTAACAATGGGACCATTACATATTCTATCCCTGCAACAAACACTCACTTGTACCCCATAAATATGTAAAATATTATATATCAAGGAAAGAAAAATAATAGGTAACTAGGTAACATGAACAAATTAATTTGCATCACTATGGTAATAATTTTACTATCTATAGCTATATCTTAAAACATCATGTTTTATACCTTACATATATACATTCAAATTTATTTTTTCAAATGGAAGATATATTTGAAAAACGTTAGAAAATGAGAAGGGATCAAAATGATAAAACATAAAAATAAATGGAAATAAAAGGAAGTGGCAATTGAGAAAATGAGGAACAATAATAGTAAAAGACTAAAAATCCATATTAGCAATTGCTTGAAATGTAAATGGTTTAAACATTCCAATCCAAAGGTAGACACTGGCAGAATAGATTTAAAAAATAAACATAATCCAATATATACCGTCTGAAAAGACTCCTTTTAGATCCCAAAGCACAAAGAGACTGGAAGTAAAATGACGGGAAAAGATATTCTATGCAACCAGCAAATAAAAGAGATTTGGGTTGGCTATACTAATATCAGACAACATAGATTTTCAGTCAGAAACTGTGATAGATTCTGTGGTGACCTGGCAGTGTTGCCACACAGGCATTTTAGTCTCAAGCGAGAGACTGGAGTGCCTGGCCTGGAGTTGGGTAGGGGCCTCCACAGCCAGAACTGTGGAAAGCATCTCAGCAGTAGGTGTTGGAATTGTATTCTATCCTGTTGCAATCCTGGGGAAAGAGGAGTACTTCTAAAGCTGCAGTTTCTCCTGGACAGTGAGATTTGCAGCCAGGTCAAGTTTAGTAATCTGGAATCTGTCTGCATGTGCCATTTCTTGGTGCCCCAGCCTGCTATCCTGAGATCATGATGCAATGGGGTCCACACCACTCCACTCCCAGGCAGAATTTCAGGCACTTGGAGCATCTATTTGATTGGACAAACAGCCTGAGCCACCCTATCCTTCACAGACATAGATTGTGGTGCAGTCAGGCCCTCTCCACTCCATGCCCAGACAGATGTCCATGCATGCAGGGTACCCATTCACCTGCTTCAGCAGCCTGAGCTGCCCCACACTTCCTGGGCATAAATTGTGTCTAGCATGGCTCTCTGCTCCTATGCCTAGGCAAAGCTCCAGGTAGTCAGAGCATCTGCTTGCCTGATTCAGCAGCCCGAGTTCCCTCACCCCTCCTGTGCAGAGATCTTGGCACTCCTTGCTTCATACCAAGCAGATCTCCAGGCACTCAGAGCACCATGCTTACCTGGATCAGCAGCCTGACCTTCCCAGTCCTTCCTGTACAGAGATCCTGGTGCATGGAGGCCCTCTTTGCTTCATGCCCAGGCAAATCTCCAGACATTCAGAGCACCCACTCATCTGATTCAGTAGCCTGAACCACCCCACTGTTCCTGGACATAGATTATGATGCAGTGAGCATCTCCCCACTCTGTCCCCAGGAAGATCTCCAGGAATTCAGAGCACCAATTCACCTGTATTACCATCCCAAGCTGCCCCATCCTTCCTATACAGACAACCTGGTGCAGGGGAGGTCCTCTCTGCTCCACATCCAGGTAGATCTCCAGGTACCCAGAGCACCTACTTTCCTCAAATAGGAGCTTAAGCCACCCTCCATCCCCATGCAGAAAACTTGGGGCCAAGGAGATTTCCCAGCTCCATGCCTAGGCACACCTCTGGGAACCTGGTGGCCACCCACTGGATTCTCTCTTGGCATTGGCACTGTGCCTGACATTGGGGGATAGGTAGGTGAGCCTGCCTAGTCTGTCCCCATCTATTGTAGCCCCTGCCCCCTGCCTCCAGGGCTGAGCAGGGAACTCAGATAACTGCATTTCATGAATCAGCCCTTTGCCTGAGGCAAAGAGAGCCTCTACCAGAAAATAAGGATCAAGTATATACAAAGCTGTGTTGGCTGCATCTGGCTCTTTTCTATAAGCACCATCTAATATCTTGTAGGCAGAAACACACAGTCTAATATAAAACCTGCTGAAGGAAGTAAATAGGACTATAGAAGCAAACCCAAAAGACCCTATTCAGCATTCTCTACAGTCACACCCCCTAGGGAGATATGGAAGAGAAAAGGAAAGAATAAAACCCAATAATATTATAGGAAAAGAAATAAAACACAAAAAAATCCTACCTACACAAAATAATTACAAGTATTGGAAGTGCCAGCATCTCCAGATGAAAAAACCCAGTGCAAGAATTCTGGCATCACGAAAATCTGATTGTAGTAACACCACCAAAGAATTGCGCTAGCCCTCTAGCAATGGTCACTAGACAAAATGGAAACTAAGAAATGACAATTTAAGAACTGAAAGCATGGACTGCAAGGAAGTTTAACGAGATCCAAGACAAGGATAAAAATCAACACACACACACACAAAAACTCTATAGCAACCCAGTAAACAAAGGAAAACATTAACATATTTAAAAAAAATCAATCAGAGCTCCTGGAATTGAAAACCTCACTTACGGAATTTCAAAATACAATTGGAAGCTTTAAAGCTTTATTAATAGAATAGACCAAAAGGAAGAAATGATATCACAGCTTGAAGATTGGTTGTTCAAATTAATTGAGTAAAAAAAATTAAGGTAAAATAATTTTTAAAAATGAACAAAGTCTTTTGAGACTTTGGGATCCCACACATAATATGGGACTACGTAAACCAACCAAACGTATAAATTTTGGCATTTCTGAGAGAGAAGGAGAAAAAAAGTAAACAGCATGAATAACATATTTGAAGGAATAATTCAAAAAAATTTCCCAGCTGGGTGTGGTGGCTCATGCCTGTAAACCCAGCATTTTCAGAGGCTGAGGTGGGCGGCCTCATGAGGTCAGGAGATCAAGACCATCCTGGCTACGAGACCATCGTAGAGACGACGAAACCCTGTCTCTACTAAAAATACAAAAAAAATTAGCTGGGCATGGTGGTGGGCACCTGTAGTCCCAACTACTTGGGAGGCTGAGGCAGGAGAATGGTGTGAACCCGGGAAGTGGAGCTTTCAGTGACCCAGGATCATGCCACTGCACTGCAGCCTGGGTGACAGAGCAAGACTCTGTCTCAAAAAAAAAAAAAAAATTCCCTAATCTTGCTAGACAGGTAGACATCCAGATACAAGAAATAGAACACCTGTACAAAAACACCTATACAAAATGAAAATCACCAAGGTATAGTCACCAGACCATCCAAGGTCAACAGTAAAGAAAATATCTTAAAGGCAGCTACAGAGAAGGGACAGGTCACTTATAAAAAGAACCACAACAGGCTAACAGCAGATTTCTCAACAGAAACTTACAATCCAGGAGAGACCACAGGCCTATTTTCACCATTCTTAAAAACAACAAATTCCAACCAAAGATTTTATATCCTGCCAAATTAAACTCCATATATGAAGAAGAAATATTTTCCAGACAAGTAAGAACAAAGGGAATGTGTCATCATTAGACCAGCCTTAGAAAAGATCCTTAAGGGAGTTCTAAACATGGAAAAAAAAGAATGATACATGCTACCCCAAAAACACACTTAAGTACACAGTGAACACATAAAGCAACCATATGACAGAAACTACAAAACAACCAATTAACAACTTCATAATAGAATCAAAACCTCACATATCAATATTAACTTTGAATGAAAGTGGTCTAAATGTCCCACTTAAAAGGCACACAGTGTCAAGTCGGATTAACAACAAGACTCATTTGTCTGCTGTTTTTAAGAGACCGATTTCATGTGTAATGACACCAGTAAGCTCAAAGTAAAGGGTTGGAGAAAGATTCTCCATGCAAAAGGAAAGCGAAAAAGAGCAGGGGTCGCTAGTCTTCTATCAGATAAAACAGATTTTAAACAAAGAGCAGTAAAAAATGACACAGAAAGGCACTATAACTATAAAGGGCTTAAATCAACAAGAAGACTTAACTATCTTAAATATATATGCACCCAACATTAAAGCAGCCAGATTTAAAACACAAATACAAATACTTCCAGCCCTACAAAAAGACTTAAACATTTACACGATAACAGTGCAGGACTTCAACACCCCACTGACAGCATTAGACAGATAATCAAGGCAGGAAATTAACAAAATATTATGGACTTAAAGTCAGCATTTGACAAATTTGACCTAATAGACATCTACAGAATACTACACCCATCAACCATAGAATACACATTCTTCTCATCTGCACATGGAACATATTCCAAGATCAACCACATGCTTGGCCATTAAGCAAGTGTTGATAAATTTTTTAAAAAATTGAAATCATATCAACCATACTTTCAGGCCAGAGCAAAATAAAAATAGAAATAAATAACAAGAAGATCTCTTAAAACACACCATTACATGAACATTAAACAACCTGGTCCTGAATGACTTTGGGATAAACAATGAAATTAAGGCAGAAATAAAAAACTTATTTGAAATAAATGAAAACAAAGACCCAACATACAAAAATCTTTGAGATGCAGCAAAAGCAACATTAAGAGGAAAGTTTATAGTACTGGATGTATACTTCAAATAGTTAGAAACATCTCAAATAAACAATCTAATATCACACCCAGAGGAACTAGAAAAACAAGAAGTACACCAAAGCTAGCCAAAGAAAAAAAGGAAATAAGAGCAGAACTAAACAAAAGTGAGACCCAAAAATCCATATGAAGACTCAGTGAAATCAAAAGTAGGTTATTTGAAAGTTCTAGATCCTAGTTAACAGGCAACTAGCTAGATTAACAAGGAAAAAAAGAGACGATCCAAATAAGAACAATTGGAAATAACAAAGGTGACCTTACAACCAATTCCACAGAAATAAAAAAGATACTTGGAGACTATTATGAACATCTCTATGCACAAACTAAAATTCCTAAAGGAAATTGATAAATTCCTTGAAACACACAATCTCCCAATTTTTTTGTGTGTGTATATGGATAAGCTGATTCTTTTTTTAATTTTTGTATTATTAAAATTTAAGTTCTAGGGTACATGTGCATAATGTGCAGGTTTGTTACATATCTATTCATGTGCCATGTTGGTGTGCTGCACCCATTAACTCGTCATTTATATTAGGCATATCTCCTAATGCTATCCTTCCCCCTTCCCTTACCCCATGACAGGCCCCAGTGTGTGATGGTCCCTACCATGTGTCCAAGTGTTCTCATTGTTCAGTTCCCACCTATGAGTGAGAACATGTCGTGTTTGGTTTTCTGTCCTTGAGATAGTTTGCTGAGAATGATGGTTTTCAGCTCCATCCATGTCCCTACAAAGGACATGAACTCATCCTTTTTTATGGCTGCATAGTATTCCATGGTGTATATGTGCCACATTTTCTTAATCCAGTCTATCATTGATGGACATTTGGGTTGGTTCCAAGTCTTTGCTATCGTGAATAGTGCCACAATAAACATATGTATGCATATGCCTTTATAGCAGCATGATTTATAATCCTTTGGGTGTATACCCAGTAATGGAATGGCTGGGTCAAATGGTATTTCTAGTTCTAGATCCTTGAGGAATCACCACACTGTCTTCCACAATGGTTGAACTAGTTTACAGTCCCACCAACAGGGTAAAAGTGTTCCTATTTCTCTATATCCTCTCCAGCACCTGTTGTTTCCTGACTTTTTAATGATCACCATTCTAAATGGTATGAGATGGTATCTCATTGTGGTTTTGATTTGAATTTATCTGATGGCCGGTGATGATGAGCATTTTTTCATGTGCCTCTTGGCTGCATAAATGTCTTCTTTTGAGAAGTGTCTGTTCATATCCTTTGTCCACTTTTTGATGGGGTTGTTTGATTTTTTCTTGTAAATTTAAGTTCTTTGTAGATTCTGGATATTAGCCCTTTGTCAGATGGGTAGATTGTAAAAATTTTCTCTCATTCTGTAGCTTGCCTGTTCACTCTGATGGTAGTTTCTTTTGCTGTGCAGAAGATCTTTAGTTTAATTAGACCCCATTTGTCAATTTTGGCTTTTGTTGACATTGCTTTTGGTGTTTTAGTCATGAAGTCCTTGCCCATGCCTATGTCCTGAATGGTATTACCTAGGTTTTCTTCTAGGGTTTTTATGGTTTTAGGTCTAACATTTAAGTCTTAATCCATCTTGAATTAATTTTTGTATAAGGTGTAAGGAAGGGATCCAGTTTCAGCTTTCTACATACAGCTAGCCAGTTTTCCCAGCACCATTTATTAAGTAAGGAATCCTTTCCCCATTTCTTATTTTTGTCAGGTTTGTCAAAGATCAGATGGTTGTAGATGTGTGGTATTATTTCTGAGGGCTCTGTTCTGTTCCATTAGTCTATATCTCTGTGGTGGTACCAGTAACATGCTGTTTTGGTTACTGTAGCCTTGTAGTATAGTTTGAAGTCAGGTAGCATGATGCCTCTAGCTTTTTCTTTTGGCTTAGGATTGTCTTGGCAATGTGGGAACTTTTTTGGTTCCACATGAACTTTAAAGTAGTTTTTTCCAATTCTGTGAAGAAAGTCATTGGTAACTTGATGGGGATGGCATTGAATCTATAAATTATCTTGGGCAGTATGGCCATTTTCACAATATTGATTCTTCCTATCCATGAGCATGGAATGTTCTTCCATTTGTTTGAGTCCTCTTTTATTTCATTGAGCAGTGATTTGTAGGTCTCCTTGAAGAGGTCCTTCGCATCCCTTGTAAGTTGGATTACTAGGTATTTTATTCTCTTTGAAGCAATTGTGAATGGTAGTTCACTCATGATTTGGCTCTCTGTTTGTCTGTTATTGGTGTATAGGAATGCTTGTGATTTTGCAAATTGATTTTGTATCCTGAGACTTTGCTGAAGTTGCTTATCAAATTAAGGAGATTTTGGGCTGAGATGATGGGGTTTTCCAGATATACAATCATGTCATCTGCAAACAGGGACAATTTGACTTCCTCTTTTCCTAATTGAATACACTTTATTTCTTTCTCCTGCCTGATTGCCCTGGCCAGAACTTCCAACACCATGTTGAATAGGAGTGGTGAGAGAGGGCATCCCTGTCTTGTGCCAGTTTTCAAAGGGAATGCTTCCAGTTTTTGCCCATTCAGTATGATATTGGCTGTGGGTGTGTCATAGATAGCTCTTATTATTTTGAGATACATCCCATCAATACCTAATTTATTGAGAGTTTTTAGCAAGAAGTGTTGTTGAATTTTGTCAAAGGCCTTTTCTGCATCTATTGAGATAATCATGTGGTTTTTTCTTAGGTTGTTTATATGATGGATTACATTTATTGATTTGCATATGTTGAACCAGCCTTGCATCCCAGGGATGAAGCCAACTTGATCGTGGTGGATAAACTTTTTGATGTGCCGCTGGATTCGGTTTGCCAGTATTTTATTGAGGATTTTTGCATCGACGTTCATCAGGGATATTGGTCTAAAATTCTCTTTTTTTGTTGTGTCTCTGCCAGGCTTTGGTATCAGGATGATGTTGGCCTCATAAAATGAGTTAGGGAGGATTCCTTCTTTTTCTATTGGTTGGAATAGTTTCAGAAGGAATGGTACCAGCTCCTCTTTGTACATCTGGTAGAATTCAGCTGTGAATCTGTCTGGTCCTGGATCTTTTTGATTAGTAGGCTATTAATTATTGCCTCAATTTCAGAACCTGTTATTGGTCTATTCAGGGATTCAACTTCTTCCTGGTTTAGTCTTGGGAGGGTGTATGTGTCGAGGAATTTATCCATTTCTTCTAGATTTTCTAGTTTATTTGCATAGAGGTGTTTATAGTATTCTCTGATGGTAGTTTGTATTTCTGTGGAATTGGTGGTGATATCCCCTTTATCATTTTTTATTGCGTCTATTTGATTCTTCTCTCTTTTCTTCATTTTTAGTCTTGCTAGCAGTCTATCAGTTTTGTTGATCTTTTCAAAAAACCAGCTCCTGTATTCATTGATTTTTTGTTTGTTGTGTCTCTATGTCCTTCAGTTCTGCTCTGATCTTAGTTATTTCTTGCCTTCTGTTAGCTTTTGAATGTGTTTGCTCCTGCTTCCTAGTTATTTTAATTGTGATGTTAGGGTGTCAATTTTAGATCTTTCCCACTTTCCCTTGTGGGCATTTAGTGCTATAAATTTCCCAACACACACTGCTTTAAATGTGTCCCAGAGATTCTGGTATGTTGTGTCTTTGTTCTCATTGGTTTCAAAGAACATCTTTATTTCTGTCTTCATTTCGTTATGTACCCAGTAGTCATTCAGGAGCAGGCTGTTTAGTTTCCATGTAGTTGAGTGGTTTTGAGTGAGTTTCTTAATCTTGAGTTCTAGTTTGATTGCACTGTGTTCTGAGAGACAGTTTGTTACAATTTCTGTTCTTTTACATTTGCTGAGGAGTGCTTTATTTCCAACTATGTGGTTAATTTTGGAATAAGTGTGATGTGGTGCTGAGAAGAATGTATATTCTCTTGATTTGAGGTGGAGAGTTCTGTAGATGTCTATTATGCCCACCTGGTGCAGAGCTGAGTTCAATTCCTGGGTATCCTTGTTAACTTTCTGTCTCGTTGATCTGTCTAATGTTGACAGTGGGTGTTAAAGTCTCCCATTATTATTGTGTGGGAGTCTAAGTCTCTTTGTAGGCTTCTAAGGACTTCCTTTTTGAATCTCGGTGCTCCTGTATTCAGTATATATATTTATTTATTTATTTATTTATAAATGTGTATATATATAAATAAATAAATTTATTTATTAATAAATGTGTATATATATAAATAAATAAATTTATTTATTATTTATTTATATATATTTATATATATAGATTTAGGATAGTTAGCCCTTCTTGTTGAATTGATCCCTTTACCATTATGTAATGGCCTTCTTTGTCTCTTTTGATCTTTGTTGGTTTAAAGTCTGTTTTATCAGAGACTAGGATTGCAACCTCTGCTTTTTTTTTATTTCTATTTGCTTGGTAGATCTTCCTCCATCCCTTTATTTTGAGCCTGTGTGTGTCTCTGCACATGAGATGGGTCTCCTGAATACAGCACACTGACGGGTCTTGACTCTTTATCCAATTTGCCAGTCTGTGTCTTTTAATGGGAGCATTTAGCCCATTTACATTTAAGGTTAATATTGTTATGTGTGAATATGATCTTGTCTTTATGATGTTAGCTGGTTATTTTGCTCCTTAGTTGATGCAGTTTCTTCCTAGCATTGATGGTCTTCACAATTTGGCATGTTTTTGCAGTGGCTGGTACTGATTGTTCCTTTCCATGTTTAGTGCTTCCTTCAGGAGCTCTTGTAAGGTAGGCCTGGTAGTGACAAAATCTCTCAGCATTTGTTTGTCTGTAAAGGATTTTATTTCTCCTTCACTTATGAAGCTTAGCTTGGCTGGATATGAAATTCTGGGCTGAAAGTTCTTTTCTTTAAGAATGTTGAGTATTGGCCCCCACTCACTTCTGGCTTGTAGGGTTTCTGCTGAGAGATCTGCCGTTAGTCTGATGGGCTTCCTTTTGTGGGTAACCTGACCTTTCTCTCTGGCTGCCCTTAACATTTTTTCCTTCATTTCAACTTTGGTGAGTCTGAAAATTATGTGTCTTGGAGTTGCTCTTCTCGAGGAGTATCTTTGTGGCATTCTCTGTATTTCCTGAATTTGAATGTTGGCCTGCCTCACTAGGTTGGGGAAGTTCTCCTGGATAATATCCTGCAGGGTGTTTTCCAACTTGGTTCCATTCTCCCCGTCACTTTCAGGTACACCAATCAGATGTAGATTTGGTCTTTTCACATAGTCCCATATTTCTTGGAGGCTTTGTTCATTTCTTTTTACACTTTTTTCTCTAAACTTCTCTCCTCGCTTCATTTCATTCATTTGATCTTCAGTCACTGATACCCTTTCTTCCACTTGATCAAATCAGCTACTGAGGCTTGGGCATGCATCACGTAGTTTTTGTGCTATGGTTTTTGGCTCCATCAGGTCGTTTAAGGACTTCTCTACACTGTTTATTCTAGTTAGCCATTCGTCTAATCTTTTTTCAAGGTTTTTAGCTTCTTTGCGATGGGTTCGAACATCCTCCTTTAGCTCAGAGAAGTTTGTTATTACTGATCGTTCGAAGCCTTCTCTCAACTTCTCAAAGTCATTCTCCGTCCAGCTTTATTCCATTGCTGGCAAGGAGCTGCGTTACTTTGGAGGAGAATAGGTGCTCTGATTTTTAGAATTTTCAGCTTTTCTGCTCTGGTTTCTCCCCACCTTTGTGGCTTTATCTACCTTTGGTCTTTGATGATGGTGACACACAGATGGGGTTTTGGTGTGGATGTCCTTTCTGTTTGTTAGTTTTCCTTCTAACAGTCAGAACCCTCAGCTGCAAGTCTGTTGGAGTTTGCTGGATGACCACTCCAGACCCTGTTTTCCTGGGTATTACCAGCAGAGGCTGCAGAACAGCAAATATTGCAGAACGGCAGATGTTGCTGCCTGATCCTGCCTCTGGAAGCTTTGTCTCAGAGGGGCACCTGGCTGTATGAGGTGTCAGTCAGCTCCTACTGGGAAGTGTCTCCCAGTTAGTCTACTCGGGGATCAGGGACCAACTTGAGTAAGTAGACTGTCCATTCTCAGATCTCAAACTCGGTGCTGGGAGAATGACTACTCTCTTCAAAGCTGTCAGACAGGGACTTTTAAGTCTGCAGAAGTTTCTGCTGACTTTTGTTCAGCTATGCCCTGCCCCCAGAGGTGGAGTCTACAGAGGCAGGAAGGCCTCCTTGAGCTGTGGTGGGCTCCACCCAGTTCGAGCTTCCCCAGCCACTTTGTTTACCCACTCAAGTCTCAGCAATGGCGGACGCCCCTCCCCCAGCCTCACTGCTGCCTTGCAGTTCAATCTCAGAATGCTGTGCTAGCAGTGAGCAGGCCTCTGTGGGCATGGGACCCTCCGAGCCAGGCACGGGATACAATCTCCCAGTGTGCCATTTGTTAAGGCCGTTGGAAAAGTGCAATATTATGGTGGGAGTGTCCCAATTTTCCAGGTACCATCTGACACGGCTTCCCTTTGCTAGGAAAGGGAATTTCCTGACCCCTTGTGCTTCCTGGCTGAGGCGATGCCCCACCCTGCTCCATGGGCTCCACCAACTGTCTGACAAGCCCCAGTGAGATGAGCCTGGTACCTCAGTTGGAAATGCAGAAATCACCTGTCTTCTGCATCGCTCATGCTGGGAGCTGCAGACTGGAGCTATTCCTATTCGGCCATCTTCACAATCTCCCAAGATTGAATCAGGGAGAAACAAAAACCCTGAATAGAACAATATAAATTTCCAAAATTGAATCAGTAATAAAAGACCTACCAACTAAAAAATTATTTTTTGGAATAATTTTAGTAGAATTGGTAATAGTGTTACAGCTCTTTATATTTCTGATCAAATTCAACTGTGAAGCCATATGGGCGTGGGTTACTCCTTAAATCACTCTATGAAGCCAGCATCACCCTGACATCAAAATGACATACTCATTTTTCTCACTATTTCATCTATATGCAGGCACCAAACCATCCTCTACCTGTGGTCTGTGGTTTTCCCTTTCACAGTCCAACAGCTGGCAGTAGTCACAAGATCTGTGGAATGAGTCCTCAGATGTGTTCTTAGAAGCTCTAGAGAGGCAGGTAGAGCTACACTTATTCCTGGAACTGAATTGATGGCAGCACCCTCTCTGTACCAGCTGTCACACTGCTTTAGGTTTTGTTTCCTCACAGAGCTTTGTGTTTTGTTACAGCTTTAGAAAACAAAAGAAGAGTAGGTAGCTTATCACAGAATCCCATTTTTTAAAGTCAAAGCCCCTAGAAAAATATATGTCTGGAACACTGAAGGCAAAGGTTGAAAGTATATGCACATACACCTGCAGTCTGGCATGTGCCCCAGCTACAAACTACTTCAAGGACATAGCCCAGCCACTCCTTTAGACTCTCAGTCACGTTTCTTTCTCTTGTCACTTCTCCTTCTCCTGATTCTCCTTCTTCCTCTTCCTCTCAGTTTTATCTATTCTCCTCCTTTTTTTCAAATTTGATTTTTAAATGTGATAAAGATCAGAACAAGGTAGAGAAAATCTTCGGGTGATTAATTAGTCTTGAGAGTCACTAAAAATTATTCTCCATCAGCTCAAAAGTCTTTGTGTGTGTGTGTGTGTGTGTTTAATTTAGCTTTATTTTTTTTTCTTTTATTATTATTATTATTATTATTATTATACTTTAGGCTCTATGGTACATGTGCGCAATGTGCAGGTAAGTTACATATGTATACATGTGCCATGCTGGTGCGCTGCACCCACCAACTCGTCATCTAGCATTAGGTATATCTCCCAATGCTATCCCTCCCGTACAAACCAACACTTTGTATTAAAAAACTATCTGCTGAATGGAATCTGATGTCCAGTAAAAAATAAAAGCATGATGGAGAGCTCCCGTGCACAGACAGTGCTATGTAGAGAATTAGCACAATGAATTACCCTCAAGGTTTTAATGAGATGCAAGAAATAGTACTTCATTGTGATATGACCATCTTCATATTTCTTCATTTCTTAAGTATTAAAAATTAATAAGGTTAGAGAAAATTTGAATAATGCAATTAGGAACCTTTCTCTGATTGCTAGTACATGTAATAATTTGAGAATATACATATACAATCTTCTCATGCACATAAGAAACGTTTATGAAAACTAACCATGTATTAAGTCACAAAACTACTCTACAAAATTCGAAGAATAAGTGTCTCAGGAACTATGTTATCTGATGACATAATCAGTAATGAAAGATAAAAAAGAAAATCAAAATAAAATGGCTTATGTCTGGCAGTTAATAAGACTACTTCTAAATAACTAAAGAGGCAAAAGTTAATTAGTCAAAATACTTGAAATAACCTTAAAATATTTATTAAAATGTATGGAATGCATCCAAAATTATAATTAGAAAAATTTATATCTTAAATACTTTTATTGGAAAGAAGTTAGAGTGAAAATTAGTGAGCTAAGCATCCAACTTAGCTAAGGGAATTAAAAGAACCAAGAAAAAAAGTTAAAAGAAGACTATTTTCTAAGAAAGTAAATTAAGGAGATAATTAAGATTAAAAATTTATTGACACATAAAAAAGAAAAACGATTGATAAAGCCAAAACTAAATACAACTATGACTATGCCTTACTTAGCAACAGGACACGTTTAAGAAATGTGTCATCCTTGTGTAAACATCATAGAGTGTACTTACACAAACCTAGTCTACTACATACCTAGCCTAACCTCCTAGGCTACCAACATACACAGGGGTGTTACTGTACTCAGTACTGTAGGCAATTATAACACAATGCTATTTATGTATTTAAACATATCTAAACATACTAATGGTACACCTATATAGGGCACTTACCATGAATGGAGCTTGCAGCACTGTATGTTGTTCTCGGTAAGTTCATGAGTGAGTGGTGAGTGAATATGAAGGTCTAGCTCATTACCGTACATCATTGTAAACTTTATAAAAACTGTACTTTTGGGCTACACTAAATTTATTAAAAAATTTTTTATTCCTTCATTATTAAATTAACTTTGGTTTACTGTAACTTTTTTACTTTATAAACTTAATTTTTTAAAATTTCTGACACTTTTGTAATAACACTTAAAACACACACCCATGTTGTACACCTGTACATAAATATTTTCTTTCTATATATCATTATTCTATCACCATTTTTCTATTTTTTTAATTTTTAAACTTTTTTAATTAAAAACTAAGACGCAAACACACACATCAGCCTAGGCCTGCACAGAGTCAGGATCATCAATATCACTGTCTTTCTCCTTCACATCGTGTCCCACTGGAAGGTTTTCAGGGGCAATAATACACATGGAGCTGTCACCTCCTGTGATAAGAATGCCTTCTTCTGGAATAGCTCCTGATGAACCTGCCTGAGGCTGTTTTACAGTTAACTTTTTTTTTGATAAGTAGAAGGAGTACACTCTAAAGTAATCATAAAAAAGCACAGTATACTAAACGGTAGGCAACAGGAATCTTTTAGTTCCATTAAAATCTTATGTGACCACCTTCATATGTGTGGTCCATTGTTGACTATAATGTCATGTAGCACATGACTATATTTCAAAATAATAATAGTTCAACAACATGAGCTTGGACACACATAGTGGTAGAAATAAAAAAGAAAATAAGTGGGAGATCCATTGAAAAAGTATGTCAATAGGACATGGATACAGATTGCATCCAGAGGTAGAAAATTAATTTAAGGATGACAAATTCATTATGACAATAAGAAACAAAACTTTTGCAGACAACCTTATGTTTTTATTTATTTCATCTCTTGTAACATACATGAACATCTCAGAAAGAAGGGAACAGCCCATGCCTAACAGTACCATTCTGTGGGAATACTAGTGGCAGTTTATTTATTGAATTCATATTTTACAGTGAAGAAAGAATTGTCACACAGTAAATAGCTAATAATCCACCAACACACACACACACACACACACACACACACACAAACACACACACACATACACCCTTTCCAATGTCCCCTGGCAATAGTCCCTCACGTCTGGGTCCCTGGCAACACTCCCTCATGTCTAGCTTTTTCTAGGCTTTACATCCTTTATTTCACTCCTGTTTACTTTCAGCTGATTCTATTTGTGTGTTTTCTCTATATCGCACTGTGTTGCTAAAGAGATTTGTTTACACATTGATATGGCTTAGCTCTGTGTTACCACCCGAATCTCATGTTGAATTGCAATTCTTAATGTTGGGGGAGGGGCCTGGTGGTAGGTGATTGGATCATGTGGACAGATTTCCCCCTGCTGTGCTCGTGATAGTAAGTGAGTTCTCATAAGATCTGGTTGTTTAAAAGTATGTGGCACTTCCCCCTTCACTCTCTCTCCTGCTGCCATTAGAAGATGTGCTTGCTTCCTCTTCACTCTTCTGTCATGATTGTAAGTTTCGTGAGGGCTCCCCAGCCATGCTTCCTGTACAGGCTGCAGAACTGTAAGTCAATTAAACCTCTTTTATTCATAAATTATCCAGTCTCACGTACTTCTTTATAGCAGTGTGAGAACTGACTAATACAGAAAAATTGGTACCAAAGAAGTGGGGCATTGCTATAAAGATACCTGAAAATGTGGAAGTGACTTTGGAACTGGGTAATGGGCAGAGATGGGAACAGTTTAGAGCACTCAGATGAAGATAGGAAGATGTGGGAAAGTTTGGAATGTCCTAGAGATATATTGAATGGTTGTGACCAAAATGCTGACAGTGATATAGACAATGAAGTCCAGCCTGAGGTGGTTTCAGATGGAGATAAGAAACTTATTGGGAACTGGAATAAAGGTCACTCCTACTATGCTTCAGCAAAGAAACTGGGGGCATTGTTCCCTTGCTCTAGGGATTTGTGGAACTTTAAGCTTGAGAGAGATGATTTAGGATATCTGGCAGAAAAAAATTTCTAAGCAGCAAAGCATTCAAGATGTGGCCTGGCTGCTTCTAAAAGCCTATGCTAATTTGCATAAACAAAGAAATGGCCTGACACTAGAGAACATATATTTAAAAGGGAAGCAGAGCATAAAAGTTTGGAAAGTTTGCAGCCCAACCATGTGGTAGAAAACAAAACAAAAAAAAATTTCTAGGGAGGAATTCAAGGCTGCAGAAATTTGCATAAGTAAAGAAAAGCCTAATGTTAATAGCCAAGACAATGGGGAAAATGCCTCCAGGGCATTTCAGAGACCTTCATGGCAGCCCCTCCCATCACAGGCCTGAAGGCCTAGGAGGAAAAAATGGGTACATGGGCCAGGCCCAGGGCCCCACTGTTCTGTCCAGCCTTGGGACATGGCACCCTGCATCCCAGCTACTCCAGCTCCAGGAGTGGCTAAAAGGGGCCAAGGTACAGCTTGAGCCATTGCTTCTGAGGGTGAAAGCCCCAAGCCTTGGCAAGCTTCCAAGGCTTGTACCTGCAGGGTCACAAAAGCAAGAGTTGAGCTTTGGGAGCCTTTGCCTATATTTCAGAGGATGTATGGAAATGCCTGGATGTCTAGGCAGAAGTCTGCTGCAGAGATGCAGCCCTCATGGAGAACCTCTACTTGAGCAGTGCAGAGGGGTTGCAGCCCCACAGACAGTCTTCACTGGGGCACCGCCTAATGGTGCTGTGAAAAAAGGGCTACCATCTTCCAGATCGCAGAATGATAGATCCAGCAACAATTTGTGTCGTGTGCCTGGAAAAGCTGCAGGCACTCAACACCAGGCTGTAAAAGCAGCTGTGGGACCTGTACCCTGAAGGGCCACAGAGGCAGAGCTGTACAAGGACTTGGAAGTCCATCCCTTGCATCAGTGTGCCCTGAATGTGAGACATGGAGTCAAAGGAGACTATTTTAGAGCTTTAAGATTTAATGACTGCCTTGTTAGGTCTCAAACTTGCATGGGCCCTGTAGCCCCATTGTTTTGGCCAATTTCTCCCTTTTGGAATGGAAGCATTTATCCAATGCCTGTACCCCCATTGTATCTTGAAAGTAACTAACTTGTTTTTGATAACAGGCTCATAGATGGAAGGGACTTGTTTGTCTCAGATGAGACTCTGGACTGGAACTTTTGAGTTAATGCTGGAATGAGTTAAGACTTTGTGGGACTATTGCGAAGGCATGATTATGTTTTGAAATGTGAGAAGGACATGAGATATGGAAGGCAACGGGGCAAAAGAATATGATTTGGCTCTATTTCCCTACCTAAATCTCATGTCATATTGTAATTCTTAATGTTAGGAGAGGGACCTGGTGGGAGATGATTGGATCATGGGGCGGATTTCCCCCTTTCTGTTCTCATAATAAAGAGTTCTCACAAGATCTGATTGCTTAAATGTGTGTAGCACTTCCCCCTTTGCCCTCTCTCTCTCCTGTCTCCATGTGAAGATGTGCTTGCTCCCCTTCACCCTTCCACTGTAATATTAAGTTTTCTGAGGCCTCCCCAGCCATACTTCCTGTATAGCCTGAGTAAATTTGAATCAATTAAATCTCTTTTTTTCACAAGTTACCCAGTCTCTGGTAGTTCTTTATAGCAGTGTGAGAACAGATGAATACACACATATTGTGTTATATATGCAAAAAATAGAATATAAATTTAAAATCAATGAATAAAATAATGGGTAAATAAGGAAAGGAAAATACTTGAAGCCCAGATTGAGATGTATACTAAATGTCTCCCCTGAGATTCCCCTTTTCTAGTGCTGTGAGATGACCACAACTCCTTTATATCACGAGATATTTCCTCACTTTTGTATTTCACCCTGCAACTTATCCCCAAACTATAAATATAGTAATGATGGTGTTTCAGGAAGTTAATAATATATAATACCCTTTTTATTCTTACATGGTTTAATTGGAAAATGACACAGGTGATAGATGAATGGAAATACAAATGTCAGCCTTGTGACTATAGTAAATTTTCTATTGCTGCTATTAATAAGTTACTATTAAATTAGTGGTAATATCACTGTTCTCAAAGTCAGATGTCTAAAATGGACTTCACGTGCTAGAATTAAGTGGCTGACAGGGCTGTGTTCCCTTCTGGAGGCTCTAATGGATGGGTCTTTCTTTGCTAGACAAGGGAAGGGCTGGATCTACAAAGTAACTGAATAAGCCAAGGTGGAAAAATAATGGGGGCCATAAGAGTCATGTACCAGAAAAGAACATGAGTATGTGCTAATAGATGTCTGCTAAAATACTTGTCTGTATTGTACATTTTTTAAACTTCGTATTTTCCAAATGCTTCAACATCCCCACAAACAGGCTGTGAACACCCTGCCCAGGAATCCAGGCGCACTTCTTTTCCTCCACTCACTGTCACCTACTGACATTCAAACACACCAGTGAAATCCCCTCATCCCTGATCCCCAATAAAGACACTTGCCCAGGGGTCCTCTCCCTCTCTCTGCTCCCCACCTACTTGGTTGAGCTGAATGGTGACCATTTCTCTCCCTCTATAACCTGTGAGTATAATAACTTTTCATTTCCTATGCCTCAGCAAGTGTACTGTCTACAGCCATGTTGGACTGATTTTTCAAGACCTATAAGATTTATAATCCAATTTATAACCCAATTTATAACCTGCTATCAATAAGCAAAAACCTAGATCATCCTTCATTTTTCTCATAATGTCATATTTGTTATATAATCCATCAACAATGTAAGCCTACTTGAGTTTACACCTTCTCTCCCTTTCTACTGTAGCTAATTTAATCCAAGCCACACACTTGTGTCATGATGACTATCATAGCCTCCTTCTCTCCTTGCCTCCTCCAGTCTGTTTCTCACGAGGTAAAAGAACATCATTTGGAAATGCAAATCATAGCATGTCTTGACCATGTCTTGGCCAAAATGTTCCACTGTATTCTTCAAATCTATAGCCTATAAGGCCCCCTTCTTCTATTCCACTCTAATCTCTTACCACTTTCCTTATTTACTTCACACAGTCACACTACCCTTCTCAGTATATCTTAAACACAACTTTATTGTCCCATCAGGCCTTTGCACTGCTGTTTCTCTGCCTGAAATGTTTTTTGTAATTTCTTTCTTTCTTTTTTTTTTTTTTTTTGAGACAGGGTGTCACTCTGTCACCCAGGATGGAGAGTACAGTGGCACAATCATGGCTCACTGAAGCCTCGACAGCCCAGGATCCAACGATCCTCCTACCTCAGCCTCCTGAGTAGCTGGGACCACAGGCATGTGCCACCACACCTGGCTATTTTTGTATTTTTGGTAGAGATGGGGTCTTGCCATGTTTTCATGGCTGATTTTGAACTCCTGAGCTCAAGCAATCCATCCGCCTTGGCCTCCCAAAATTCCGGAATTATAGTCATGAGCCACTGCACCTGGCCTGCCTGAAAATTTCTTTCTCCAAACCTTTGTGTGGCTTTTTTCCTCCCCACTCCCAACAGTTTTTATATAATTATCTGACCCTTATCCTATTTTGTCAGTGACTTTAATAGGACATAAAATTATGTTATATATTTATGTGCAAAAACTGCAATTACTTTTGCACCAATCTAATATTTCAGCCTCAGTGTTATTGAACTGCAGAATCAACTTGCATAAAATCAGCCAGGGTTGGGGTATGATTCTTTTTCAGAGAATTAAACATCTATGTAGAGTTGTATCAAGAAAGCCAGGCCCTGTAATAAAAGGGTCTACATTTTCTGGTTTCTAGGATATTGTTCAACTGCATCACCTATGATAAGAGCTTGTTATCAACTTCAGAGTCACAAAGATGTGCAGTGCAAGCATTATTAATCCATTTATTACTGGGAAATTAGATTTGGTTTCAGATTGGTACACCCACATAAATAATAAGAGCTAATACGGGTTTAATCAAATGCATTGGTAAGACACAAATTTTTTTCATATGCACTCAACCTAGTAGGGACTTCAACTGCTTGTGATATAAAGATGATAAAGTGGGTCTTTATTGCACAGGAAGATATAAACAGGATCACAAAGGGATATTGAGAGGAGCAGGGACTAGCTTTGAGTATATTCTCTGGTTATGGAAGCCTTGCTCACTTATATAAGATTTCTTGCAGTAGCAAAAATTCCTATAAAGATCAGCATTTCAAGTTGAAGAGGTAAAGCTTCCCTTGACCCAGTTACTGATTCATGCAAAAACTGTAGTATCAAACATCCCCCAACGTGTTCAGACCTTCCTTTCTTTTGATAAAAATCTCATTAATGAAAACTTCCATTTCTGGGAAAGATGGAGCAATCTGATTTCTTCCAGGTCTTTTTTCTTACAACCCAAAAAAGGTCTTCTTTCTTAAAACTCAAAAACCTTGGACACAATACAAAAGTAAGTGTAAGAAGACTCTGAAACATGAGAAGAAGAAAGCGAACTACCTAGTGACCTCAAGTCAAGGAACAACATGGCAATATGTTTCCTGGGTTTCCTTATTGACTCCCACATATCCTGGCCATGGTGCTACAGAAGTCCATGACCTAGAACTGCCAACTGGCACGGATAAAAATAGTCCAAGAAAAGCCTATTTTCCCCCAGCCAAAGGACCTGAACAAAGAGTGGTCTAATGTAGAAAGCCTTTTTGGCAATATCCGTTGCTATGCTTTGAATATGTTGTCCTCAAAACTTAATTGGAAACTTAATCTCCAATGAAACAGTGTTGAGAGGCAGGGCCTAATGGAAGGTGTTTAGGTCACAATGGCTCCACCCTCATGAATAGATTAATGCCAATTATAAAAGGCCTTGAAGCTTCAAGTTCAGTCTCTTACTCGCTCATGTGCTCTCTCTCTCTCTCGCCCACATGATGACTTCTGCCATTTTATGATGCAGCAAGTAGTTCTTCACCATTCTGTGTTCCCTTGATCTTGGACATCTCAACTTCCAGAATCATGAGCCAAATAAACTTACATTGTTTATAAATTACCCAATCTGTGGCATTCTGTTACAGCAGCACAAAATGAACTAAAACATCCATCCTACTCCTTCCAAACCCCATTAGAAAAAAATACAGCAACTCTCCTCCACTGCAGTTTCAACAGAGAAGAGTGAGAAGCTAATCCACTGCCTGTGCCACTGCCCCATAGAAGCAGGAAGTGGCACTCTCATTCCCTTGCCTGTTGGTGTTGGCAGGGCTGAGCAGGGAGCTGTTATTCCATTCCCTGCCTAAAAGAAGCAGATGTTGCTCAGATTCCCTCACCAGGATAATGTCAGCAGGTTCCAGCAGCAAACTAAGCCTCTACCCTTACCTGGCAGCAATGAGAATTGATAAAGAACTAAGAGATCGGGCTAATCACCACTATGCTTTACCCTCTCCTGGTGGCATTAGGGCCTTCTGAGTCTCTCCCTGACTTGCCATCAGTGAGAATGAATGAGGTAGTGTGAAGTGGAGCTCATTGGTACTCTCCTTTTACCTCCCTCCCTGACAATTCTCCATGTGTCCCTGAAGTGACCCAGTTCTCCTCCCTTTCTTGCTTGTAGTTGTCCTCAAGAATAACTACGGAATGTGCTGTGAATGCAATATTCTGAGATAAGGGGGAATTGGCTGGAATCATCTAGGCTCTGTTTTAGTCTTCCCCAGAATAGGCTGTGCATTGAAATTCTTTAACCCAGTGACTCCTGTTGCTATGGGGTATAAAAACCAAACCAGACTGCTTTCTAAGGTCCCTCAGCTGTGGTGCAAGTAAGGCCCCAATAGTTGAGACTTCATCTTCCTTGCCAGCTTTCCTGAGCCTTGGGGCACTAGTTTGCAATGAATCGGACCTTCTGTTGCACCTTGCTGCCTATCTGTGAGTAATAAATCTGCCTCATGTAGTTTGCTGTGCATGAGTGTGTTCTTTCTCATCAGACTAAGACAAGTTGGTAAACCGGTGCTCAGTGAACCTGCTTCGCAGTGTGTACCAGGGTTGGGATGGTCCGCAGTGGAATGCTGAGCTTCCACTCACAATCAACATCAATAAGGAAGAATGAGGAGGAGCAAAGCAGGACTAATCAGCTCTTCCTCCATACATACTCCTGGTGGGAGCAGGGCCAAGCAGGCTGTTGACCTTCCATCCCCACCCTAAAACAACAAAGCAATGTGAACCACGCCTCTGTTTTCATTCTCCCAGGTTGTCAGCAAGGCCCAGTAGTGAGTTAAGTATACACCCCCACTAAAAGGCAACAAGGCAGGGGAATTCACAGTCCCACTAACACTAGAGATGTTTCAGAGGAAGTATGGGAGAAGCTAAACTTCAACAACACCACCATCTGCATGAGGCAGTATAAGCCTATGCTCCGTTTGTCATAGCGATATCAGCAAGACCTAGCAGGAAACTAATACCTGCCTGACTCTCAAGCTGGTGAGGCTACACTTCACCAAGGAGATGACCTGTTCAAAAAGCATATTAAATATGATTCAGTGTTTCATCATATAATATCCAAAATGTTCAAGATGCAATAAAAATTACTCACTATACCAATAATCAGGATAATTAAAACTTGAATAAGAAAAGACGATCAACTGATGTCAATACCAAGATCAATCTGATGTTAGGATTATTTGAAAAGAACTTTAAAAGCATCTATCATTATACTGTTTCAACAAGCAAACGCATATTCTCTGGAAACAAATGGAAACATGGAAAAATCTGTGAAAAGAAATAGAAGTTATAAAGAAGAACCAAGTGGAAATTATTGAATGGAAAAATATAATACAATAGCAAAAATCATTCTTCAAATATTTTTGCATGGCTTTAATAGTAGAGGGAAGATGACATAGAACAAAATCAGTAGACCTGAGGATAGGTCAATAAAATTTACCCTATCTGAATAACAGAGATAAAGTGACTGAAAAAAGAAATAAACAGTTTTAGGAACTTGCAGGACAAAACCGAAGAGCTAACATATCATTGGAGGCAAAGAAGGATAGGGAAAAAAGGGTGTATCTGAAAGGGTATTCAAAGAATTAATGGTTGAAAAGTCCCAAATTTAACAAAAGACAGACAACTTCGGACTGAAGATGCTAAGTGATCCCCCAGTAAGACTTGAAAGAAAGCAATACCAAGAAATATCTTAAACTTCTGAAATCTGTCAGAAAAAAAAAAATCTTTAAAGCAGACAGAGAAAAGTAACACAAAACTAATAAAGAATTGCCAGTCTGAAGCCATAAAGGCCAGAGGAGCTTCAATCATAAGTTTTACATCCAGGGAAAATATTCTTTAGGAATAGAGAGGAAATAAAAACATTGTCCCATGGGGAAAAAATGAAGAGAATTTATCACCAGCAAACCTATTCTTAATGAGTGGGTAAAGGAAGTTCTCTCAACAGAAAGAAAATGAATACAAAAGAAAGCATGGGACTTCAAAAAGGAAAGAAGAAAACCAGAAGAGAAAAGAAATAGAGTTAAATATAATAGAATATTCTTCTCATGAGCTTTTTAAATCATATTTGATAGGTGAAGCAGAATTTTTAACATTATCTAAAGTGGTGCTCAATGTATTTGGAGGAAATATTTAAGGAAATTATATTTTAAATGTGTGGAGGGTAAAAAAACCTAAATAAAAATAAAGTGATAAAAACTTTGATACCAGTATACTGTGATAAGTTACATGTGTATTGCTATGGTTTCCAGGTGTCTCCCAAATTTCATGTTTTGGTAACTTAGTTCCCAGATTCATATGTTGATGATATTTGGAGATGGGGCCTTTGGGAGATAATTAGGATCAGGTAAGATCATCTAAGTGAGATCCCTATGGTGGAACTGATGACTATAAGAAGATAAAAAGATAATTTGCAAGGCTGAGGAGGGTGGATCACTTGAGGTCAGGAGTTCGAGACCAGCCTGGCCAACATGGCGAAACCCCATCTCTACTAAAAATACAAACATTAGCCGGATGTGGTGTCACACGCCTGTAATCCCAGCTACTCAGGAGGCTGAGGCACAAGAATTGCTTGAACCTGGAGGTGGAGGCTGCAGTAAACTATCACACCACTGCACTCCAGCGTCCAGATGAAAAGAGACCTAAACTAACATACTCATGCCCTCTCACTGTATGATGCTCTCTGCCACATTATAAAGCAGCAAGAAGGCCCTCACCAGATGCCAACACCATGCCCTTGGATTTCTCAGCCTCCAAAACCAGGAGCCAAATAAAATTCTGTTCTTTACAAATTATCCATTCTGTAATATTCTGTTATAGCAACAGAAAACAAAGACACGTACATTGCAACACCTAGAGCAACCACTAAGAATACTACATATAGTGATATACTCAAAAACAATATAAGTCAATCAAGAAGTATGCCTAAAAATGTTCAGGTAATTCACAGGAATACAAGAAAGGAGAAATAGGAGAATAACAAACAGAAGGAACATGAATATTTATAGCATAACCTAAAACTAGAAATAAGTTAAGTGTCCTTTAATGGGTTGATAGGTGAACAAACTATGGTACATCCATACCATGGAATGCTATTCATTAATATAGAGGAAATAAACTATTGATATAAGCAGTGGTTTGGATGGTCTTAAGGAAATTATGCTAAGTGAGAAAAGCATATCTCAAAAGGTTACATATTGTATGATTTGATTCCATTTATATAGGTTTTTGCTGTTGTTGCTGTTTTGTTTTGTTTTGAGATGAAGTCTCGCTCTGTCACCCAGGCTGGAGTGCAGTGGCATGATCTTGGCTCACTGCAACCTCCACCTCCTGGGTTCCAGTGATTCTCCCACCTCAGCCTCCTGAGTAGCTGGGATTACAGGCATGAGCCACCATGCCTGGCTAATTTATTGCATTTTTTGTACAGATGGAGTTTCACCATGTTTGCCAGGCTGGTCTCGAACCGCTGACCTCAGGTGATCTGCCCACCTTGGCCTCTCCAAGTGCTGGGACTACAGGCGTGCACTATCACACCTGGCCTCCATTTATATAGGTCTTGAAATAACGAAATTACAGAAATAGAGTACAGCTAGTGGTTGACAGAGGTTAAAAAAGGGATGGTGTCAGACGGGGAAGAGAGAAGGGGTGTATGGAAGAGAGTGAGAGGGAGGTGAGTGTGGTTAAAAGGGCAAAGAGAAGCATCCTTGTGGTGACAGAACTCTTCTGTATCTTGACTGTGGTGATGGATATACAAACCTATGCATGCAATAAAATTGCATAGAACTAAATTCACACAAATGAGTGCATCTAAAACTGCACTATTAAATAATAGATCATTTAGTGTTAATTTCCTGGTTCTGATATTATATTACATTATAATTATGCAAGCTGTTACCATTTGAGAAACTTGGCAAAGGGTATACTAGATCTCTTGTGTATTATTTCTTGTAACTATCTCTATCTACAAATTTCTCAAAATGAATAATTTAATAATTGGCTATTGCAGGACACCTTGTAAAGGACCAATGACAATATGATTTTTTTCCCCTCTTGGGAAAAGGATGGGAATGAATTGTGGCCACCATAATTTTTCTCCATCATTTCTCACCAAGGACTCTGCATATGTTTTTCAAAAACAAAAATTACATTTTATTACCACAAATAAAACATAAAATGCTTTTAGAGTTCCTATGTAAACTCATTCTTCATAAATTGTTGCAGGTTACTCCTTAAAGTTGTTGCTAAACATCAAAAAGAAAGCTGCCCATTGGACCCACCTCAAGGTGGTTAGGTATAACTCCTCTCTTTTAAGAAGATTCTGGATTGTAAAAAATATCTCACTTTCCTCCTAAAAATGAGGAAGTCAGATTCGCTCAGTAATGTGAGAAAAAAAATCTTCATGTCTCAATCAGACTCATGAAACTACAAATGGAGGAAAGCATCACGACAATATATTAACATTGTGTAACACTGTTTTGAGTACAGATTAACAGGCAGTAGAAAAACACTTTAGTCTCTTTTTTTATTATTATACTTTAAGTTCTGCGATACATGTGCAGAATGTCCAGGTTTGTTACATAGGTATACATGTGTCATGGTGTTTTGCTGCATCCATCAACCCGTCATCTACATTAAGTATTTCTCCTAATGCTCCCCCTCACCTTGCCCCCCACCCCCTGACAGGCCCTGGTATGTGACATTCCCCTCCCTGTGTCCATGTGTTCTCATTGTTCAACTCTCACTTATGAGTGAGAACATGCAGTGTTTGGTTCTCTGTTCCTGTGATAGTTTGCTGAGAATGATGGTTTCCAGCTTCATTCATATCCCTACAAAGGACATGAACTCATCCTTTTTTATGGCTGTATAGTATTTCATGATGTATATAGGCCACATTTTCTTTATCCAGTCTATCACTATTGGCATTTGGGTTGGTTCCAAGTCTTTACTATTGCGAATAGTGCTGCAATAAACATATGTGTGCATGTGTCTTTATAGTAGAATGATTTATAATCTTTTGGGTATATACCCAGTAATGGAATTGCTGGGCCAAATGGTATTTCTGGTTCTAGACCCTTGAAGAATTGCCACACTGTCTTCCATAATGGTTGAACTAATTTACACTCCCACCAACAGTCTAAAAGCTTTCCTTTTTCTCCACATCCTCTCCAGCATCTGTTGTTTCCTGACATTTTAATGATCACCACTCTAACTGGTATGAGATGGTATCTCACTGCGGTTTTGATTTGCATTTCTGTAATGACCAGTGATGATGAGGTTTTTTTCATATGATTCTTGGCCACATAAATGTCTTCTTTTGAGAAGTGTCTGTTCATATCCTTTGCCCACTCTTTGATGGGGTTGTTTGTTTTTTTCTTGTAAATTTGTTTAAGTTCCTTGTAGATTCTTGATATTAGACATGTCAATTTTGGCTTTTGTTGCAATTGCTTTTAGTGTTTTAGTCATGAAGTCTTTGCCCATGCCTATGTCCTGAGTGATATTGCCTAGGTTTTCTTCTAGGGATTTTACGGTTTTAGGTCTTACATTTAAGTCTTTAATCCATCTTAATTTTTGTATAAGGTGTAAGGAAGGGGTCCAGTTTCAGTTTTCTGCATACAGCTAGCCAGTTTTCCCAGCACCATTTATTAAATAGGGAATCCTTTCCCTATTGCTTATTTTTGTCAGGTTTGTCAAAGGTCAGGTAGTTGTAGATGTGTGGTGTTATTTCTGAGGCCTCTGTTCTGTTCCCTTGTTCTATGTATCTGTTTTGGTACCAGTACCATGCTGTTTTGGTTACTGTAGCCTGGTAGTTTAGTTTGAAGTCAGGTAGTATGATGCCTCCAGCTCTGTTTATTGTTTGTTTGTTTGTTTTGTTTTTGTTGTTTTGTTTAGGATTGTCTTGGATATAGGAGCTCTTTTTTGGTTCTATATGAAGAACAAGAAGAGTTAACTATCCTAAATATATATGCACTCAATACAGGAGCACCCAGATTCATAAAGTTCTCAAAGACCCACAAAGAGACTTAGACTCCCATACAATAATAGTGGGAGACTTTAACACCCCACTGTCAATATTAGACAGATCAATGAGACAGAAGATTAACAAGGATATTCAGGACTTGAATTCAGCTCTGGAACAAGTGGACCTAATAGATATCTACAGAACTGTCCACCCCAAATCAACAGAATATACATTCTTCTCAGCACCACATAGCACTTATTCTAAAATTAACCACATAGTTGGAAGTAAAACACTCCTCAGCAAATGTTAAGGAATGGAAATCATAACAAACAGTCTCTCAGACCATAGTGCAATCAAATTACAACTCAGGATTAAGAAACTCACTTAAAACCATACAACTACATGGAAATTGAACAACCTGCTTCTGGATGACTACTGGATAAATAACAAAATTAAGGCCAAAATAAATAAGTTCTTTGAAACCAATGAGAACAAAGACACAACGTACCAGAACCTCTGGGACAGAGCTAAAGCAGTATTTACAGGAAAATTTATAGTACTAAATTCCTACATCAGAAAGTGGGAAAGGTCTAAAACTGACACCCTAACATCACAATTAAAAGAACTAGGGAAGCAAGAGCAAACAAATTCAAAAGCTAGCAGAAGACAAGAAATAACTAAGATCAGACAGAGTAGAACTGAAAGAGATAGAGACATGAAAAATCCTTCAAAAAATCAATGAATTGGCTGGGCACAGTGGCTCACGCCTGTACTCTCAGGACTATTGGGAGGCCGAGGAGGGCGGATCACGAGGTCAGGAGATTGAGACCATCCTAGCTAACACGGTGAAACCCTGTCTCTACTGAAAATACAAAAAAATTAGCTGGGCATGGTGGTGGGTGCCTGTAGTCCCAGCTACTCGGGAGGCTGAGGAAAGAGAATGGTGTGAACCCAGGAGGCAGAGCTTGCAGTGAGCCAAGATCGCACCACTGCACTCCAGCCTGGGTGACACACACACACACACACAAAAATCAATGAATCCAGGAGCTGGTTTTCTTGAAAAGATTAACAAAATAGATAGATCACTAGCCAGACTACTAACAAAGAAAGAAAGAGAGAAGAATCAAATAGATACAATAAAGATGATAAAGGGGATATCACCACCGATCCCACAGAAATACAAACTACCATTAGAGAATACTATAAACATCTCTATGCAAATAAACTAGAAAATATAGAATAATGTGATAAATTCCTGGACACATACACCCTCCTAGGACTAAACTAGGAAGAAGTCAAATCCCTGAATAGACTAATAGCAAGTTCTGAAATTGAGGCAGTAATTAATAGCCTACCAACCCAAAAAAGAAAACACTTTAGTTTCTAAGTGTCTTGGTGTCCAGAGTTCTTGCAGTGCTGATTTTAAGCAATGAAAATGAGATTAGTCCAAAGAAGGTAGAGACCTATAATATGGTACATGAAATGATGGGTTAGTCCCAGAAATCAGAATATTCTTCTATCTCCAGACAAAATGAAAAACAGGTTTTATTCTAAGCCAATGTAATCTATTTATAAATAATAGCATACAAAAGATCCTCTTTCAGTAAGGCATCTGGGTGGCAGGAGACAGCAGACTTTTTACACTGAGGAAAAAATTTTATGTTTTAGTTTAGGATCTAAAATAGATTCTAGAACTGTGACCTGAGGCTAAGGGTAAAGGGGGAAGATTTTTATATATAAATTATAATATATATGATGAATAGATTGTGCCAGAGGATTGATAGATGCATATATTTAACACAATGAGACCAATGGTAAACAGATCGAATCCACTTTATTTCTTTGTGGCTTTCCAGTCACTTATATACAATTACAATAAAGCAAATCATTCTCTATATTTTTGTTAAATCATCACAAAATGTATGTTTAAAAAGTAGTTTTTTACTAGAAAGTACTATCTCAATAGCTGTATAGCTAACTTATGTAAATCATATTTATGCTAATTGAAGAGAATATATTTCACCTTCAGGATATTGTATTCATCTTTTCTAGACTTAATAAACATTTTATAAATATTGACACTGGGGATAAAATTACTGATAATATTATATTTACTTTGGCTTCACAGAGTAAAAATTGTTATTCAGTCACGTACAACATTCTCACATTTTTTTAGTCAATCCTCAAACTACCTGAGACGTAACTATTATTACTCAGTTATAAAAAGAAACCAAGATTCAGGTATACTAAATAATTTGTGAGTATTCATGATAGAACATGGCAGGTTTGGTTGCAACTCTGTTTGATTCCAAAGTGCTTGCACTTTCCACTTCATCATAATGTATTTCTGGCAAGAAGCATGAGAATCAAAAATGTGACCTGAAAAACTACTATGGAATTATTTTTAAGTGGTTTGCATAGACTTTGTTTTTAGACTTTGTTTAACTTTTCCCAAAAAGTTGTACTCAGTTGTTCAAAGGCTAAGACAACGTTGTCGTCTTCATTTTCACATAGCTCACGCAAGGAAACACTGGAAATGGGGAAAAAAATATAGGATCCATTTTAGTGAGATTGAATATTATAAGAAAGGCTTTCCTTGGGTAGGCAGAAGTAAGTAAATCCCATCAGATGATGAAATTATGTTAGCAAAATATGAGGAATAATGATAAGAAACATATTTCTCCTAAAAAATCTTGTATAAAAAATTTAAGAAAAGATAACAAAACAACCCCATGCAATTCTTCTCCATGACTATTACCAAGAGAGTCTGAAAAGCCATCAAATTCCACATAACTTGATCCCTTCTCCCTTCAAAAGTGCAACGCAAATTCCTTTTCTTTCCTCTACGTATCTCTTGTGGAGTCATTTTGTGTTATTTATGCTACTGTGTCCAGTGTATACTGAAACCCACAGGCAGCTACGTCTACGAAGAGGAAAATATTGCTTTCTTTATCTAGATGTGTAAAAAGATAAGGACAACAAGATATGGTAAGCAGAATAATGGCCCTCGCAAGATGTCCACATCATATATTCCCCAGAAACTAATGAATAGGTCAGGTTACATGGCAAAGGGGAATGAATTATGGCTGCAGAGCGAATTAGAGTTGCTAATCAGCTGACCTTGAGATAGGAAAATAATCCTGGATTATCTGGGCAGGTTCAGTGTAATCTCAAAGGTCCCTGTTAGTGGAAGAGAAGAATGAGGCAGGAGAGAGTCAGAATGATGCAGTACGAGAGTCTACGAACTATTGCTGGCTTTGGAGATGAAAGGGAGCCACAAGCCAAGGAATACCGGCAGCCTCTCAAAGTTGGAAAAGGCAATAAAAGTAGATTGTCCCTCAAGAGCCTTTACAAAGAAATGCAGCCCTGCTGACAACTGGATTGAGCCCAAGAAGACACATTTTGGACTTCTGACCTCCAGAATTGTAAAATAATAAATTTGTGTTGGTTTAAGCCACTAGGTTTGTGGTAATTTGTTGCAGCAGCATTAAGAAACTAATGTACAGGTAACAAAAAAGGAGAGAAGAAATCCAAGAATGAACAGTACAGCTGGACTGATCAAGAGCTGAAAACTATCATGATCTGACATCTTATCAGCCTTTTATTATTTGCCGCTACCTTGTTTTCACTAGAGTTCCAGTTATTTTCTAGTGTTATCACTGACCTCCCACAAAAATTGATCAGTTCTGTCTCTACAACACCAAATTTCCTTCTGAGTTACAGACTTAACATTGTGACTACTGAACATTTCCTCCTGATTGATATCTCCCAGATATAATGTGATGTGTATAAATTCTAGCTCACTATTTTTCTTTCTCATCCCCAAATGTCATGCTCATCCTTGTTTCCTATACACCCTTAACAAAAATAGGAACTTTGGTCATCTTTACCAACTGCATAAATTTTTTTACCAATTTCTTGAATTTTACCTCGTAAATATTTTTCTGATCACTCTTCTGCATCATATTTCAATTCCCTTAATTCAGACCTTCACTCATTTTCACCTGCATGACTGTTACAGCCTTTGCACCTACACATTTCTGCCACATATATAATCCGCATGCTCATGCTCCCCTCATGCTTATGCACTGTCTACACATTGCTCAAAAGATGAAGCCCAAACTTCTTAATGTTAACATAAAGACCTTTCCTGATATAGATCCAAATTCCACTTAAAGTCTCTTACAACAACCCAGCATCTTCCCCCATCTCTGCCAAATGCCCATATTCTCCATGTCGACATAGTGAGCTTGGAGTCTATCCCTGACACATCAGGCCCTTTCTCATTTCTGTACTTTGAAAATACTATTTCTTCTTCCCCACAATTTAACTCTTAGTCAAAAAATTACTTCATTTGAGACTCTTTCTTTGAATGCAAGTAGCATTAGTCATTCCCTTATCTGCCATCATAGCTCTGACCGTGTTTGTAAGGTCTATAAGTCAGCTTCTTTCACTACACATGTAAGAATTTTTTTAAAGCAGGTATATTAATTTAATGATCCTTTGGCCAGGCACAGTGGTTCTTGCCTGTAATCCTAGCACTTTGGGAGGCCAAGGCGGGTGGATTGCCTGAGCTCAGGAATTTTGAGACCAGCCCGGGCAGCATGGTGAAACCCCATCTGTACTAAAATACCACAAAAAAAAAAAAAAATTAGCCAGGCATGGTGGTATATACACCTGTAGTCCCAGCTACTTGGGAGGCTGAGGCAGGAGAATTGCTTGAACCTGGGAGGTGAGGTTGCAGTGAGCTGAGATCGCAACACTCCACTCCAGCCTGGGTGACAGAGCGTGACTCCCCGTCTCAAAAAAAAAAAAAAAAAAAAAAAGTTATGAACCTTTATAGCTCAAATGCTTAGGAAGTGTGTCTCATACCAACAGTGCTTCAATACTTCTTGGATGAATGCGTGAATGATTGATGGATTTCTTTAACCAAGCTTTTGAGACAGCTTCCAAGTCTGTGGAGTTTCTTGGGCTGCTCTGGAGATAATAACTTGAGTAACTATGAGCCACTCAAGGAATACCCTATCTAGAGATATTCCAAGTGGACAAAGCAGTTTCCTTCTGCTCCCAAAAGTTTTACTCTCTGTATAAAAAGTCCAAACAGGCCAATTCTGCTCAGATCCAAGATATAAAAAGAGACTTGATTAGCAAGAAACTAATAATGGAGAGATTTGCGGCAAATTAAATATATAAAAAGGGATAGGACAAAGCAACATCTATAAAGTATTGAGTTGCATGCAGATTGAAGGCTTGAGAAAGATGGACATGTAGGCCGGGAGCGGTGGCTCATGCCTGTAACCCCAGCACTTCGGGAGGGCAAGGCAGGCGGATCACCTGAGGTCAGGAGTTCGAGACCACCCTGACCAACATGGAGAAACCCCCTCGCTACTAAAAATACAATATTAGCCAGGCATGGTGACACATGCCTGTAATACCAGCTACTCGGGAGATTGAGGCAGGAGAATTGCTTGAACCCAGGAGGCAGAGGTTGCAGTGAGCCGAGATCATACCATTGCACTCCAGCCTGGGCAACAAGAGCAAAATTCTGTCTCAAAAAAAAAAGAAAAGAAAAAGAAAGATGGACATGCAACTAAGCAACAGTAGATGGTCAATGAAGCCTAAGAATGGGGTACCCACATAAAGTTTGGTGTTGCTTGGGACCCTACTAGGTTTCGTTGAAGGTGAAAATAGGAGGCCAATATGAAAGATCAGAGTCAGACGGAGCCTGGAGAAAACATTGGAGAAAACACAAAATTCAATGTTTGTAAGTGAATATAAACTAGAGACCGGAAGGAACCCTAAGGAGCCCTCTGAAATATCATGTCCCATGTCCTTGACATACATTGCTTGTGGCAATTGAGAATACTAGGATCTAGGAGTCAATAAAGCTTTCAAATATTGCTGCCTGTCAGTGCATGATGCCTGGGGCTGAGACTCTAATCTGGATGAAACTTCATCTCAACTAGACATTGGAATTAATTCTGTTATAGAAATAATACAACACATGTTGAGGAGACATTCTGCAGAGCCTTTGGGGAGTTGAAGTGCATAGCACAGAAGAAGCTTAATGGCACCTTCATGTACCTGGCTTATAGTAACAGCTCAACATTTTTCAAATTATAAATAAATTATTAAAAAATCTAAAATCAATATTTAAATATATAACACACCTGATAGATTTAATGGTGAGTGCAAAATCCTTCAACAAATAATAAGCATCTCCTTCATTCATCCTAAAGAAAACAACATTTTGAAAATTAATAATACAAAACATTAACACCACATATTCTCACTCATAGGTGGGAATTGAACAATGAGAACACATGGACACAGGAAGGGGAACATCACACTTCGGGGACTGTTGTGGGGTGGGGGAAGGGGGGAGGGATAGCATTGGGAGATATACCTAATGCTGGATGACGAGTTGGTGGGTGCTGCGCACCAGCATGGCACATGTATACATATGTAACTTACCTGCACGTTGCGCACATGTACCATAGAGCCTAAAGTATAATAATAATAATAATAATAATAATAATAATAAAAAGAAAAAAAATAAAATAAAATAAAATCATAATCATTAAAAAAAAAGAACATCCTATTTTATATTTAAATGCTGAATTTATCAGTAACAGGTTGCTTTTGCCTGTCAAGATCTCTCTCCAAAAATTATTTCTGCCACAGACTCCTAGATATTGATCTAACCTATGGCAATGGTGATTATGAATTCAAGAATTGAAATTTCACAATCATAGATAAGCAATAAAAATAGGAGGCTGGCCATCTCAGGAGATAACCAAAATAGGAAAATAAAGCTCAGGAGGGTAAATTGGAACTAGAGACTCAAAAGGGAAGAAATAGATGTATCATTTACTAATGTCACAGCTGCTTTATTCACAATGAGTCACTTTTTTTCAAAACACTGCTCAACATCTTTGAAGAGTGTCAGATATTTTAATACCTTCATTCTATAAGGATTGCTCAACATTTTATGTAAAAAACAAAATTGGTTTCCTGCTTTGGTGTGACAGAATGCCCCTCCCCACATCTATGTGCTCAGTGCCCAATTCAATTTCTTCATCCTAGATAAATCCAAGAGTGTTTACCCCTGGTTACTATTTTTGAAAATGTTTTTCCTGCCGCAGAACTAAAACAATTGTCATGTACTCAGTCCTATATCTACTCTTCTCAAATACTGGATAGCATGCCATTATTTGTTATTCAGTTTTAAAATATTTAATAATGAATAAACGGGAGAGTAATAAATACAAATATATCTATGAGCATATGCAAATATTTATATCATTAGAGCACAGCATTATGTCATGTGAGCTGGCCTAGTGCCAAGATTTTGCTGGAAAACCACAAACAAAAATAATACTGAATTTGTTATTCTCTCTTGCCATTAGTCTCTAAAAAAAAAATCTAGTATGTTTAGTATGATTTAACCTACACTTGAAACTGTAATGAGGTTTCTTCCTTAAAATTCATTAAATTAATTCATTAGAGACGGAGATGGGAGGACGGAGAAACATAGACAGACAGAGAGGACATACCTGTTATCTTGGACTAATCCTAGCAAGGAACCATGTTTGTAGAAATCCAGTGCATAGGCATTAAGCGACATTTTCCTTCCTCGGTTATCAAATTTCTGTGACAACAGCACTGGAGCCTGAGAGCGATTGACACCAATTGTGCCTAGAGTAACCTGAGATAATACGATTCTTCTTAATGTATTATTTATGTATAAAGAAAGTTGATAATTTCTTATGTGGTGCTTTGTAGATACATCCTTTAGTTACCATTTTTAAAGCCCATTCTTTGCTGTGAAGGAAGAGGGTGCCTTAGCCACACACTGTGGTAGCACCATCCTAAGCAAGAGTGGAGAGTGGCTCAGCTCCACCCCATGAAGATTATTGCCTCCACAAAATACCAATGACACTTTCAACCATCCATCCACTAGAATATAGAAACACTCACTAGGAAAGAAAACCTAACACCATTTCATTCTCCTTATTGGTGAAAGGAATTTACTTGTAAACAGAATATCAATGAGCTAGAGGATTATACATCACAAGAAAAGAATTCAACTGAACAACTCTAACAATCTTTGGAACCCAATTACCTGAATAAAAAGAAGGAGGAAGAAGAAGGAGAACAAAAAGAAGGAAAGTAAAAAGAAGGTGGCAAATAGTTTTCCCATGTCTGCTCATTTTTTGCAAACTGTACTGTAGAGGATCAACAGAACTCTAGCATACTGTTATTATGAGTGTAAATTGGCACAGCTACTTTTTTTTGGAAGTTACAAATAAATTTTAACAACTAAGCAAATTCATACATAAATATCTATGAATAATAAGAGTTGACTCCATGTACTTATGCAGATCAGTGATGCAAATTATAAATTGCAGCGATATCTAAACAAGACTCTACTATTAAAACTTAATAATTTGCAGGTAACCATTCAAGTGACAGATATCAACTGCTTTCACTCCTGCTGAGACTTGTTTGGCACAGCTACTTTTTAAATGAGTTGGCAGTAGCTTGAAAAATTTAATATTTGAATATTCTTTTTCCTATATGACTCAGAAAATTATGTTAACCCAGAAAATCAACACCTAAGAGAAACTATTGCACATACGCACGAGACATCCATAGCAACACTGTGTGTAATAGCAAAGACGAGAAACAAACACAACTCTTCGAAACAGGAGAACAGATTAACAGGCTGTTTGATATTCACACTATAAAATATTATTAAGTACTAAAAATAAAAGAGAGTTTGACATTACAACAGGGATGAACCTTAAGGCATAGCATTGAATGTAAATAAAAGCGACTTTCAGGTGACTGCAGTAACTATTCCTTCACTTTTCATAAAATTCAAAAGCAAATTAATATAAAAAGGGATTTTGTAATATGTAGTTTTTAAAAAGCAAAGTGAAAAACACAAAGTTTAGAAAGGTTGATGGCCTGGGGGAAAAGGGGAGACAAGAAAATGAAATGTGGGAGGAGTACACAGATCCTTAGTACATGGTGTTCATTTAGTTCAATGCTTTAGAACTTATCTATATGCTATAAAAGATATATTTGTATGTATACTTAGCATTATATTAAAATGTAAAATTAATTTTATTGTTAATTAAAATAATAAAAGCAAAACAATTTTAAGAGGTTATAACTTAACTCTAGTAAAGTAAATTTGTATAAAGTGAGTTGGGTAAGGTACATGTGAGGGAATATGGAAAGAAAATGTGAGTTCAAGAGGAAAAGAACTGCAAATTTATAAATCCTTATAAAAAGTTTTCCTGACTTGTTCTTAACTTACTGACTATGGGTATGAAAACACTTTCTTGTTGATATTCCATTTTATACAATTAAAAGAATGATGCATTGGTTTTAACACACCAACATTTATTTGAAACTAAAAACTATATCTTTAGAAAGTATTTAAATTTAGGATAAAAATGTATGTGTTCATTTAAAGTGTACAAGATGTATATAGTTTTCAAAATTATTTTAAGTGATACATGACTATGATTTTGGAATAAAATAGAGTTGAGACACCAATGCCAATCCATAATATCAAATGTAATAAAACACTTTTTCTCAAAGTTTGTATTAAAATATAAATTAAATTTCACCAAGTATCAACATTCAAATGAATTAGCCAGGATCTTCCAAATGTGCCTAGTTCTTTGCATTCCATTTTAGGCATCAATGAGCAGACTATAAGTAGTATTTACAGCATTTCTAGCAGTACTGAGAAAGTCTGAAGACAGTTTTATGTGCTACTTCCAGAGCAAACCTGTGTCAATATCAGTAGAGCCTTCAAAGATGGAAGAAAAGTAGTGGTGCCTGGAAATTCTCTGAGCAGGGTCCTCAGGCCAACTCTGAGAAACTGAAATCATATTGACTTCAAGAGCACCAATTGCTGAATATATTTGTTGATACATCCAGATTTTTTTTTCCTTTTTAATCTGGGAAATTCGAAGTTCTTTCTAAGCTGCCTAGCAATATAAATCCATTCTTTCTTAAACACCTTTTATTAATAAACCCCACTCTTCACTTACATGGTTTGGAGTTTCTAGTCGAAGCAAATCATCATCGAAGTTCCCAGACAGACAAACAAATGGTGAAATTGCTACTCTTCCTTCCTTGCAGCTCATCAAATGAGATACGAGTTGAGAGTCTTCACATTCTTTACCTGTGAATTCTGACAATAATAGTTAGGAATAGATTAGTGTTTTGAACTCAGTCAAACTGTCAAACCTCAGATACTTTCTCTAGACCATGTTACAAGGGGAGCCATTCGGCTTCATGTAATGAAGACTGAAATGTTTTGTACGTTATATCACATAAGGTTAGTAGCACAGCTTGGCACAGAATACATTCAATGAAAGTTGGCTATTAATGTTAGTATCACTATTATAAAAATGTGTATTATATTTTAGTTGCCTTAATCAATAAGAAATGAAAGACTAAATCTAAATTGTATACTCTTATCACAGAATTATTGTTATTACCTTTGTACTTTTTCTTACTGAACTCAGACTTGCCTTCAGAATTTTTCCTGAAACCATGCAGCCACAATTAGTAAGTTTGGAAGTAGTGCATGAGAATAAATATATTTTCCATTTATATTCTTATAAAACCCAGATCAGACATTCAAACTGGGCTCTAATTTGTAATTGAGGCATAATATTCACAGACTCCAATCTCACCCCACCTGTGATGGTCACCTTTTTGTATCTATTTTCCCTTAGAAGGCTTCCATCTATTAGCTCATGAAAAAAAGAACAAATGCTAAGACTGTTAACCACGTACAAACACTATTTTAAGATTTTCATATATGTTAATCATTTAAAACTCATCAAAACTACGTAGATAATGCTATTCCCTTTCTCATATATCTGTTCAGAAAACTAAGGCATGAGTATGGAGTCTCTCGCTCAAGATCTCACAGCTAATAAGTAGCAGAACCAGAGTTTGGACCCAGATAATATGCTCAGAATCTGTGTTTATGAAAACTAAGCGTATTTCCTCTCAAGAGAGAGTGACAGAATTAGTCTCTAGTTTCTCTTCATCTCATATGTACCCTTACTCTGTTTTCCAGGCTTGACCCTGAAGCAGCATTTAACAAGATGGTTATAAATGGCCCTACTTAGTTTCAGTCTCTTTTGCCCTTTTCATGTCTAATAAGCAAAATTTTTTTCTTTAGAAAGGAAAAGGAATCTCCTCACTTGAGGGCAAAATAAACTTTCTGGGGTTCCACTCTTCTTCCAGAATAAACTATTTTTAGGCAAGATTATTTATTCTTCAAATTATTCTACAATGGAGGTAAAATACACTTACTAATTTTTGACAATGGGAGTTGATATTCCTGATTCATATCAGCCAGTTTGGAAACAATTCGTAGGAAAGTGGTAAAGTCCTCCATAATTTTCATGTTATATTCATCTAAAGCATCACTGAAATCCTCAGGGAGATCATCAAGGAACACCTAGAGGCCAAATAATTTTCAGAGAGATCTATTTACCTTCCTTCAAAACTGAATCATTGGAAGAAGAAAGGTAAAGAACATTGCAATATAATTCTATAGTTATCTATTAATATTTATTCAATAATGTCAGTTTTATTTTTTCATTGGTGAAGTTCAGGTAACTTCATCTTTTGTTTCTATTTGCAATTATGAAAACAAATACCTTACTCATTACCCTTAAAAATGTATTTTGACATACTGAATCAAAACCACTTTTAAACAGAAGCATGCCCTCAAATAACATTAGACTTGTGAAAATTTCAAAGACTCTAGTGACACATTTGAATAGCAAGCAATGAGACAAAGTACATTTGCATGCCTAGAGTAAATCTCATTTTGTTTTGAGGGTTTTTTAAACCTCACTGGATTCATTTTGCTAATATTTAGTTAACTATTTTTTCACTTACATTCATGAAAGAGAAGTATCTCTAATTTTCCTTTTCATTATGTCCTAGTCAGGTTTTGGTATTAAAGCTAATTTTTGCCCTTAGAAAGGGTAAATATTCCCTCTTTTTGTATTATCCAGAAGAGTGTAGTGGACTGAATGTTTTATATTTTCTCAAAATTTATATGTTAAAATATGAACACAATGTGATGGGATTAGGACACAGGGCCTTTGGGAGATGATTAGGTCATGAGGGTGGAGTCCTCATAACTGGAATTAGTGCCCATAAAAAAAGACCCCAGAGAGCTCCCTTGCCTCTTCCACCATGTGAGAACACAGCATAAAGACAACCATCTATGAACCAAAAAGCAGCCCCCACCAGACACCTTTATTTAGAACTTCCTTTTAATTATTAATTTTTTATTTTTGTGGGTCCATAGTAGGTGTGTATATTCATGGATTATATGAGATATTTTGATGCAGGCATGTAATGCATAGTAATCACATCAGAGTAAATGGGGTATCCATCACTTCAAGCATTTATCCTTTTGTGTTACAAACAATACAATTATATTCTTTTAGTTATTCAGCCATAACAAAGAATGAGATCCTGTCATTTGCAACAACATGTAAAGAATTGGAGGTCATTATGTTAAACAAAATCAGCCAGGCACAAAAAGACACACTTCACATGTTCTCACTCCTTTGTAGGACCTAAAAGTTAAAACAATTGAACTTAGGCAGATAGAGTAGAAGGATGGTTATCAGAGGCTGGGAAGGGTAGCTGGGGGATGGAGAAGTCAATGTTTAATGGGTACCAAAAAATAGCTAGAAAGACTGATCTCTTCTCAGCCTCCAAAACTGTGACAAGTAAATTTCTGTTGTTTATTAGCCAGCCAATCATTGCTACATTATAGCAGCCCAAACAGACTAAAATAAAATTTGTAAAAAGTTGGTGTTATTCTCTTTACAATAAAAATCATGCATATTTAAGGTATACAAACTGGTGTTTTAATATACATATATAGTGATGTTATCTTTACAAAGTTTGGAAGAATTCACCAGTGAAGCCATCTGAGCCTTGGGTTTTCCTTGTGGGAAAGTTTTTTTTTTTTTTAAATAATAGATTAAATTTCTTTACCAGATATCAGAACCAGATTAATTATATCTTCCTTGCTCAGTTTTGGAAAGTTGTATTTTCTAGGAATTTGCCCATTTGTCTAAATAGTCAAATATATTGCTATAAAGCCATTCAGAAAATCTTCCTTTGCTCTTTGCGATGTCTAAAATAGAGCCTGTAGTACTGCCCCATTTTCTTTTCTGATACTTGTGCTTTTACTCCCTTATTCTTAATGAGTTTTGCTAGACATTAATCAATTTTATTATTCTTTACAAAGAACCATCTTAGAGGCTTTGTTGGTTTCTTGTTCATACAATTGTTAATTTACTTTATATCTGTTCTCATTTAATTATTTCTTTCCTTCTACTTACTGTAGGTTAGATTTTCTTGTTCATTTTGTTATTTTCTTTTTTTTTTTCTTGTTGAATATAGTTTCTTTTTTTTGTTTGTTTTTGTTTTTGTTTTTATTATTATTATTATTATTATTATACTTTAGGCTCTATGGTACATGTGTGCAACGTGCAGGTAAGTTACATATGTATACATGTGCCATGCTGGTGCGCTGCACCCACCAACTCGTCATCTAGCATTAGGTATATCTCCCAATGCTATCCCTCCCCCCTCCCCCCACCCCACAACAGTCCCCGAAGTGTGATGTTCCCCTTCCTGTGTCCATGTGTTCTCATTGTTCAATTCCCACCTATGAGTGAGAATATGCGGTGTTTGGTTTTTTGTTCTTGCGATAGTTTACTGAGAATGATGATTTCCAATTTCATCCATGTCCCTACAAAGGACGTGAACTCATCCTTTTTTATGGCTGCATAGTATTCCATGGTGTATATGTGCCACATTTTCTTAATCCAGTCTATCAAATTCCATTTGACCCAGCCATCCCATTACTGGGTATATACCCAAAGGACTATAAATCATGCTGCTATAAAGACACATGCACACGTACGTTTATTGCGGCATTATTCACAATAGCAAAGACTTGGAACCAACCCAAATGTCCAACAATGATAGACTGCATTTTGTTATTTTCTTAAGCTAAAGTTTAAATCATTGATTTTTCAGCCTGTATTTTTTTCTAATTTATGGTTTTAAGGCTGCAAATTCCCCTGTAAGCACTGAATAAATTCCAACTTATAAGCATTCTTATGTTTCCTTTATTTTTATTTAATGTAAAATATTTTTAAATTTCCATTTTATGTCTTTTTTATCCTTTGTGTATTTATAAATTAATTTTTTAACTTTTCACGCAATTGAGATATTTCTGATTCTTCTGGTTAGTGTTTACCTGGCATTTATTTTTAATCATCTTACTTTCAAGCTTTCTCAGTTTTTATACCTAAAGTGTGACTTGTATAAATAGCATATATAGTCTGATGTCACTTAATGGCAGGGATATATTCTAAGAAATGTGGCATTAGGTGATATTGTCATTGTGCAAACATCACAAAGTGTACTTAAACAAACCTAGATCACATTACCTAGGCTTTATGGTACAGCCTATTGGTCCTAGGCTACAAACCTGTACAGCATGTTACTGAATTGAACACTATAGGCAGCTGTAACACAATGGTAAGTATTTTGTGTATCCAAGTATACCTGAATGAAGGAAAGGTACAGTAAAAATACAATATTATATTTATGCAACCATCATGTATGCAGTCTGTCGTGGATCAAAATGTCATTATGTGGCACATGTCTATAGTTGTCTGTATTTTAAGATACAGCCTGAAAATCTTTGTATTTTACTTAGTGTATTTAGTACATTTACATTTAATATAACTATTGATATAGCTATTTTCTACCTTGCCATTTGTTTTCTGTCTGAATTTGAACCACTCATTATATATTTTTTCTCTTCCCTTCTTGTTTTTACCAGTTTTTCCTTTTGTTAACATGTATGTGCACACTATTTTACTAGTCTTTTAGCTGTTACCCCAGAGATTATGATATAGCTTTAATTTTATATTTCTTAAACTTCCAAAATTTTAAAACATTTAAATGTATTAACCTTCTGAACTCTTACATTATAATTTTCATAAACTTCAGTTCTATGTATTATTTCAAATTTTATATGTTACAATTATTTTTTGACACAATGTGTATTCCTTTATATGTAATCACACATAACCCTTTTTATTATGATTCATTCCTTCCTGTACTTTCATGTTTCCAAATTTTGGATTTTGTCTATGTACCTAAAGTATATATTTATTTTACTGCAGACTTGATAGCAATGAATAACCTCAGATTTCACATCTGAAAACATCTTAATTTTATCTTTATTTTGACGAATATTTCCTATAAGTGTAGAATTCAGGAATAGGAGTTATTTTAATTGAGCACATTAAAAATATTGTTCCATTGTCTGGAGAGCCAAAAAAAAAATAAAAATAAAAAATGGCAGACAAGAGGCAGAACTAACTTGCAGCTCCCACTCGGACAGACAGATCAGCATGTGGAGACTGACACCATGAACTTTTGCTCCAAGAACTACCACAGGAACACACCAGGAAAGCCAAGAGAATCCACAGACCCTTTGAAAGAAGTAACTTGCCTCTTCAGGCAAGCTGAAAAACTGTGAATACCCAAAGTGTGAAAGAGGGAACATCCACCCCTTAACACGTATCATCACTGGGGAAACTGAAGTTCCAGATCATGGGAGAAGGATCTGGAATTGAGACAAATTTAGAGAGCCAAGTGAAATATAGGTGTAGAGGAAGCAGTGGGATGAGCACTCTGGGCACTTTCCGTCTCCAGAAAAGCCATTTCTGACTTTGTCTCACAGTCCTTGGGGAGGGCTGCCAGTGGAATTAGGGAAAGACCACATGGAGAAGGAAACTTCCAGCTGAACTTTGTAACAGTTTCAACCAAACACAAAGTTTCCTGGACAGACCCTGGGGCAGGGGGGTAAACAGGGAGTGCAGATACAAGCACAGAGGCTGCAACAAGTGGGGAGGTGTGAAACCCAAGAGCCCTGCTTGCTTTCTCAGTGGGGAGGCTTGTAGCCTGGGGAAAGTTTTCAGCCCTGCTCACAGATTGCCTGGAAATAAATTCAGTGCTATTGGGGAGTGGAGGACAGTACTACAAGAACTGCTGAAAGGAGCTCTAAATCTTGAAACAAATCCCTGAAAGACACCAAAATAGAACCTCCTTAAAACATAAATCTCACAAGACCTATAAAATAATAGCACAATGGAAAAAGAAAAAACAAGGTATTCGGGCAACAACTAGCATGATAAATAGAATAGTACCTCACATCTCAAAACTAAAATTGAATGTAAATGGCCTAAATGCTCCACTTAGAAGATTTGGAATAGCAAAATGGATAAGAATTCACCAACCAAGTATCTGCTGTCTTCAAGAGACTCACCTAACATATAAGGACTCACATAAATTTAAGGGAAAGGGGTGGAGAAACATATTCCATGGAAATGGACACCAAAAGCAAGCAGGAGTAGATATTTTTATATCAGACAAAACAGATTTACAGCAAAAATAGTTTAAAAAGACAGACGGACACTATATAATGATAAAAGGACTACTCCAACAGGAAAACTTCACAATCCTAAATATATATACACCTAATACTGGAGCTCTCAAATTTATAAAGCAATTACTAATATACCAAAGAAATGAGAAAGATAGCAACACAATAATAGTGGGGGACTTCAATACCCCATGACAGCACTAGACAGGTCATAAAGACAGAAAGTCAACAAATAATGGACGTAGACTACACCCTAGGACAAATGGACTTAACAGATATTTACAGAACATTCTACCCAACAATTGAAGAATATATATTCTATTCATCAGCACATGGAACATTCTCCAAGAAAGACCATATGATAGGCAACAAAACAAGCCTCAATAAGTGATCTCAGATCACAGTGGAATAAAATTGGAAATCAACTCCAAAATAAATCCTCAAAACAATGCAAATACATGGAAATTAAATAACCTGCTCCTGAATGATTATTGGGTCAACAATGAAATCAAGACAGAAACTTAAAAAGTCTTTGAATTGAACAGTATTAGTGACACAACTTATTTATAACCTCTGGGACACAGCAAAAGTGGTGCTAAGAGAAAAGTTCACAGCATTAAATGCCTACATCAAAAAGTCTGAAAGAGCAAAAATAGACAATCTAAGGTCACCCCTCAAGGAACTAGAGAAACAATAACAAACCAAACCCAAACCCAGCAGAAGAAAAGAAATAGCAAAGATCAGAGCAGAACTAAACGAAATTGAAACAAACAAACAAAACCAATAAAAAAGATAAATGAAAATAAAAGTTGGTTCTTTGAAAAAATAAACAACATTGATAAATAGATCATTAGTGAGATTAACCAAGAAAAGAAAAGAGATCCAAATAAGTTTCATCCAAAGAAATGAAACAGAAGATATTACAACCAATACCACAGAAGTATGAAAAAAAAATTATTCAAGGCTACTATGAACACCTTTATACACACAAACTGGAAAACTTAGAGGAGATGGGTAAATTCCTGGAAATACACAAATCTCCTAGATTAAACCAAGAAGAAATAGAAACTCTGAACAGACCAATAACAAGCAGTGAGATTGAAATGGTATATATTTTTTAAATGTCAACAAAAAAACTCCAAGACTATATGGATTCACGACTGAATTCTATCAGGCATTCAAAGAAGATTTGGGACCAAGCCTACTGACACTATTTCAAAAGATAGAGAAAGAGGGAATCCTCCCTAAATTGTTCTATGAAGCCAATATCATCTTAATGTCAAAACCAGGAAACGACATAACAAAAAAAGAAAAGAAAACTACAGACCAATATCTCTGATGAACATAGATGCAAAAACCCTCAACAAAATACTAGCAAACAGAATCCAACAGCAGATCAAAAAGATAATCTACCATGATCAAGTGAGTTTCATACTAAGGATGCTGGGATGGTTTATCATATGCAAGTGAATAAATGTAATATACTGCATAAACAGATTTTAAAACAAAAATCACCTGATCATCTAAATAGATGCAGAAAAAGCATTTGACAAAATCCAGCATCCCTTTAAGATTAAAACCCTCAGCAAAATTGGCATAGAAGGGACATAGCTTAAGGTAATAAAAGCCATCTAAGACAATCCCACAGTCAACATTATACTTTACAGGGAAAAGTTGAAAGCATTCTCCCTGAGAACTGGAATAAGAAAAGGATGCCCATTTTCACCACTCTTATTCAACATAGTACTAGAAGTCCTAACCAGAGCAATCAAACAAAAGAAATAAATAAAGGACATCCATATCAGTAAAGACAAAGTCAAACTGTCACCATTTCCCAATGATATGACTGAATACCTAGAAAAGCTGAAAGACTCATCTAAAAAGCTCCTAGAACTGATAAATGAATTCAGTAAAGTTTCAGGATACAAAATTAATGTACACAAATCAGTAGCTCTGCCACACACCAACAGCAACCAAGCTGAGAATCAAATCAAGAACTCAACCCCTTTTACAATAGCTGCAAATAATAAAATAAAATACTTAGAAATATGCCTAACCAGGAGGTGAAAGACCTCTGCAAGGAAAACTACAACACACTGCTGAAAGAAATAATAGATATCACAAGCAGATTGAAACACATATCATGCTCATGTATGGGTAGAATCAATTCTGTGAAAATGATGATACTGCCAAAAGCAATCTACAAATTCAATTCCCATCAAAATACCACCATCATTCTTCACAGAACTAGAAAAAACAATCTTAAAATTCATATGGAACCAAAGAAAAGCCCATATAGTCAAAGCAAAACTAAGCAAAAAGAACAAATCTGGAAGCATCATATTACCTGACTTCAAACTATACTATACGGTTATAGTCACCAAAACCACAAGGTCCTGGCATAAATATAGACACATAGACTAATGGAACAGAATAAAGAACAGAAATAAAGGCAAATGTTTACAACCAACTGATCTTTGACAAAGCAAATGAAAACATAAAATGGGGAAAGGACACCCTATTCTACATATGGTGCTGGGATAATTGGCAAGCCACATGTAGCAGAATGAAACTGAATCCTTATCTCTCACCTTATACAAAAATCAATTCAAGATGGATCAAATCAATTCAAAGATGGTCAAGATGGATCTAAGACCTGAAAGCATAAAAATTCTGGAAGACAATATTAGAAAATCCCTTCTAGACATTGGCTTAGACAAAGGCTTCACGACCAAGAACCCAAAAGCAAATGCAACAAAAACAAACATAAATAGATGGGACTTAATTAAACTAAAAGCTTCTGCACAGCAAAAGAAATAATCAGCAGAGTAAACAGACAGCCCACAGAGTGGGAGAAAATCACAAACTATGTATCCAACAAAGGACTAAATATTCAGAATCTACAAAGAACTCAAACAAATCAGCAACAAAAAAACAAACAATCCCTTCAAAAAGTGAGCTAAGGACATGAATAGACAATTCTCAAAAGAAAATATATAAATGGCCAACAAACATATGAAAAAATGCTTAACATTACTAATTATCAGGGAAACGCAAATCAAAACCACAATGCGACGCCACCTTACTCCTGTAAGGATGGCCATAATCAAAAAATAAAAAATAATAGATGTTAGCATGGATGTAGTGAAAAGGGAACACTTTTACAAAGCTGGTGGAAATGTAAACTAGTACAACCACTAGGGAAAACAGTATGGAGATTCCTTAACAAACTAAAAGTAGATCTACCATTTGATCCAGCAATCCCACTACTGGGTACCTACCCAGAGGAAAATAAGTCTTTACACAAAAAAGATACTTGGACATGCATGTTTACAGCAGCACAATTTGCAATTACAAAAATATGGAACCAGCCTAAATGCCCATCAGTCAACGAGTGGATAAAGAAAATGTGGTACATATGTATTATGGAATACTACTCAGCCATAAATAGAAATGAAATAAGAGTATTCACAAGCAACCTGGATGGAGTTGGAGACCATTATTCTAAGTGAAATAACTCAGGAATTGAAAACCAAAAATCAAATCTTCTCACTCATTAAGTGAGAGCTAAGCTATGAGGACACAAAGTCATAAAAATGGTACAATGGACTTTGGGGACCCATAGGAAAAGGTGTGAGGGGTGAGGAATAAAAGACTACACATTGGGTGCAGTGTACACTGCTTGGGTGATGGGTGCACCAAAATCTCAGAAATCACTACTAAAGAACTTATACATGTAACCAAACACCACCTGTTTCTCCAAAACCTATTGAAATAAAAAAAAATTCATATGTGGTCATCTGGAAAAGTATCTTTGATATAAGTATAAAAAAGCAATAGCATGTCTAATATGATTCTAGTTATGTAACACCAAGAGTTTATATATGTATATATCGATGATTGCATGTATTTGCCTGTAAAATATCTGAATCAACAACAAAATATTGTTCCATTGCCCACTAGCTTCCATTCTTTTGATTAAAAAGAGATCTATCATTCTCATTATTGCTTCTTAGAAGGAAATGTGTCACTTTATTTCTGTCCTAGGTGATTTATGATTTTCTCTTTATGCTTTTCAGCAGTTTAGCTTAATGTTTTTCTACATTTATCCTCCCTGAAGTTGACTACGGTTTTAAAACTATGGTGTGTTATCTTTAATCAGCTTTGGAAAACTCCCAGCTATTATCTTTTTGAATACTCTTCAGCCATTTTTCTCCATCATTTTTTTTCTGGGACTCCCATCATATATATATTAAACTTTTTCCATATGATTCATGTTTCTTATGCTGTCTGATTTTTTAAATTTTTTTTATCTCTGTGCTATACTTTGGATGCTTTCTATTATGCTGTCAACTTACTGATCGTGACTTCTGAAATGCATATTCTGATGGTCAGATATTGTATTTCCAGTTCTAAAATGTCCATTTAGTTTTATACATTCTAATTATCTAGTAAAAATATCCATCTTTTTATCAATTTTGTCTCTCCTCCTATTTTCTTGAACATATTAATCACACTTATAATCCTTATATGTTAATGCTAATGTCTTGATGATTTATGGATCTCAATTATCGACCTCTTTTCTTCCTGCTTATTGGTCATATGTTCATGCTTACTCACCATTTTAGGTTTTGTTTTGGTTTTGGTTTTGCACCAGAAATTGTTTTCAAAGGACTTTACAGGCTTTATATGTTATCTTTCACCAGAGTGAATGCCCCCACTTTCGTGTTTGGGCAAGAGAGTGAAAGTATGATCACCTCAGTACAAGTACAGACTGCAGTGGGTATTGTTTTACAGTTTTAGTAAGCCTCATTTATGCTTTGTCTCTCTTTCTAGGTCATGGATTTCTTAAGATTTTGAGAATAAGGCTAGTTAGTCTTAGTCTTCTCAAATCTAAAAGACTGCTAAAGATCCACCATTTTCCTATAGCACTTCCTAACGTGCTGTTTAATTTTCCAGTCCTAGATGGCTTCGAAAATGTCTTGAGGGGGATACAAGCCTACCCATGAAGGCAGACCCAGATCCTTTTCTCTAGTGAGTTTTTATTTAATATAATGGGACTTTAGGAATTATTATCTAATTTTTTCTTTTTCTTAGAGATGGGGTCTCCCTCTGTTCCCCAGGCTGGTCCCAAACTCCTGGGCTCAAGCAATCCTCCCACCTCTGCCTCCCAAAGTACTGGGATTACAGGCTTGAGTCACCATGTCTGGCCTATTTTTTAAAGCTTTTTGGTGTAGTACCCCAATATTTCACACAGATCTGTCTGTTATGCAGTAAAGTGTATTTTTATCATGATCTTCTTTTTTCAACATAGAGATAGTGAATTTTCTATGTTAAATATAAATTTATTTAAACAGAACAATTAAATAATTGTTTCAAAAATGTATGGGTGGTGAAAAGTGTAAAGATGATAGGTCAATGACTAAAATTGTGTTCACTGCTCTAGAGGGCATTCTGTGAGAGCACAGATTTTTAATCCAGCATTGTGGGATTAGAAAATATATACTAATTCTTTTTGTTTGTTCCATAGCAACTTTTCACTAAGGTTATCTTGTATAAACCAGCATATCCCATTTTATTCTAGGGAAGTATAATAGTAATAGTATTTGATGTTGACTTGATGGTAGAGAATCATAACCAAAGAAAATGTTGTATGTTACAAATAAAATTGAAAAAGTGTTTCTCTGTTTTTGGTCTCTGTGAGTCAAGTAATGATTTCTTAGATGACTATTCTAATATTTTCTCAGTGAAGACATTATAATTCACAACATATACTTCCCTTCCATAGTTCTATCTTAAGGTAAAAGGATCCTAAAAGAACAGTATATTCGGTGATACAGCTAGATGTTTCACTTAATGTATAACTGGCATATCTTTTCTTTAGTCACCTGATGTTATAATTTGATACAATCACATGAAAAACATGAATAAAATGTTGATCCTGTTTTTTTCACAAAGACTTTAACTTTTTGGTAGATTTACAGAGGGAGACATCAATTACAGATTAAATATCACACTGATTACAAAAAGAACAAATTATTCTATAAAACAAATGAACTGCCCTTTGAATTAAAATTCTACAGCTGCTAAGTCATTTTAGGTAAGATCTATTTAGTGATTTTACATTACTAAATTTTATCAGAATCACACAGTTTACCTTTGATTGATAAAACTCGAAGTGTGCATCTTGGAACTTTGGTGGAAAATATCTTCTTCCAAAGAGATGTGCCAATACTAATACTAGCTTTTCCATAACGTCTTGAGAAAAATGTTTTGAGCCTATATAAAACAAAGTGTCTTCTTGTAAATATGAAAGGGTATAATTCTATTTTTTCATGTTTAAATGGAATGTCATATTACATTTAGTTTCATGGAAACTAAAAATTTATGACAAACATAGCAATTGAAGAATTACCATATATCCGCTAATAGTTTTTATCTGTGCCTTCTTTTTCATCCTTGCTACCTATACCCTAATTTAGATCCTAATGATCCCACACAAATTGCCTTATTTCCTTACCTAGATTTTCCTCACTTTAGTCTATCTTAGTGATTTTAAGAACTACCATATAGATTTAGTGTTTAAATGTAAAAATCAAAGGATTTTAATCAAAAATGTATTAAATAAAATATATTTAAAAATTTCCTCAATATGGATAAAATTGTGCTATTTTTAGGGGAAAATATGATTCTAAATTACACTATTAATATACTATTAGCTATTTAGGTATACTATACAATAATATTCAAAGAAAATATGATTGGAAGAAAATATTCACAAACATTAATAGTGATTATCTGTGGATAGCGTAATTATGAGTAATTTTTTATTTTTAACTTAATGCTTTCCTATATCCTTTTTCCATGATTAATATATATTATATTTAATTAGAAGAAAATATTTTCTAAAAAGTGTATATTATTTAATATGTTATTAATCCTGGAGGCAAGGAGTCACTGAAGTTAATATTTTGGAGGTGTTGACATTGTAAATACATGTCATAAAACATGGCTGACTATCATTTAATATATATTAGTAGGTATTTATCAATTGAAGATCTATAAATTATCTACATATTAATTGTATTTTCTTTATTAAAAATATTCCTGAAGTGTTGGTTTTCTACAAATCTGTTGCTATTTTTGGACTCTCTCTCTACATATATATATAAAATCTCAAGCTTACCTTTCCTGGTTGGCTGACAGAGATCATGGAAGAGGCCATTTACAAGAAAACTGACAAAAACAAGATTAGAAGGTTCATGATAATGCAAATGTGACACAAGTCCAGCAAACCCCATAGGATTACCTTCTTGATCTAAATAGCCCTAAAGAACAAAAAACAATTTATTAGTTTAACTCAAGTCACCACATAATAGGTAACTTATTAAGTACCAGTTTAAAATAGTATTTAATGCCAATATAAGAAATATTTATAACTATTACTGGGACCAACTTTTATAATTATACCATTTATAAATAATATCAATCATTGGATAGAACCTTCTAAAAGCTACAATTTGTTCAGCATGATAAGAAATCTAGATAGTAGTAATGCTATTTCCCCAAAACAATAGTGCAGTAATGCATACCTCTTTCACCAGGAACTGCAAAGAAAACAGGAAGTAAAGTTTTAACATGTCCATGACTCTCGGTTGCTTGAAGGACAGCAATGAATGCTTTAGCACTGATAGCACCTTTAAAGAAAAGAGTATTTTTAGACACACAATGTTAACTGTTACAAAACACATTTGAAAATGATAATAAATGATAGATCAATATCTATTATACCACACAGATATCAGAAATGTATCAGAAAAAATTTGATTTCATATTATTTTATAGTGTTACATGGCAACTTCTTTAACAAAATAGAGCACATAAACTGAATTGTCAGAAATGAAATGTATTGCCAAACAGTCTGATTATTAAAGCCATTCCAGTTCAAGAGTTTATAGCTTTTAAGTTGTTCTAGGAGTAAAAAGATATATTATCCCATGTTCTGCAGTATTATTACAAAAATAATGTAACTAGGTTGATTTCACCAATGTTATAAAAATATTGCTTGTTTTCCAGAGTAAAACTGCATTAAAGTACATGTATCTTTCAACTTCCCACTAAAATGTCTATGAAATTCCAAAAAAAAAAAAAAAATCCCAGCATCACCAAAATTGAAACTTAACCTGTCTTTAGGCCTGAGGGTTTATAGAACCTAGAAAGAATCTCTACTTACTATAAGGCTAATGGACTAGGAGGAGGAAGGGAAGGAAAAAAATAAGGAAGGAAGGAAGGAAGGAAAAGGAAAGGAAAGGAAATGAGGAAAGGAGAGAAAGGAAGAGGAAGGGAAGAGAGAAAAGGAAGAAGAGAGAAAGACTGGAAGGGTGGAAGAAGGGAGTGCACTTTCCATCTCTTTACTGTGGGATGATATTTTTGAGGGCACCATATCTGGCCTTTTTTGTAACCTCTTCTCTCTCATATGCCACATTTATTCAGAGATGGCAATAGTCAGAAAACAGCATAGTAAAGGGTAAGGGTTTCATGGTGGTTCACTATAACCACAGAGGTACAGACCTCATATTAAAGTCATACTAAGATTATAAGAATCCTGATAGCATTGCATACTATAGTTTATTGTGATTAACGTCATCCAGATAATCAATGTGTAATAAGACTAGCAGAAGTAGAACACGACCTTTCAGTCCAGAAAACTACATAGATGAAGATCTGCTAAACACTGATATTTGGGCCAAAAACTATTCATCCAGCTCAGCTCTGAAAGGGTATTTGATTAGCATTTAGGTGGATAGGGTGAAGCCAGAAGAAATTTCATACATCCTATTGCTTGGCAAACCATCAGATTTGGATAGATGTATCCAAAGTGATAAAATAGAAAAACACGCAATAGATCAATTCTTCTTAAGAAAAATTGATCATCTTCCTAAAATTATGGTCATGCTGTAAATATTTATTGAATGTCTACATCAGAAAATCAGACAAACAAACATTATTGGCCTTGGAGTGCTTACATTCTAGTGGAAAATATATAAAAACATGATAGAGATAGGAAGATAGAAAGATAGATGATAGGTAGATAGATGATTGATAGATGTAGATAGATGGATAGAAATATAAATGATAGAATGATACATTATAGATAGAAAGGTAGGTAGACAGCAGATAGCAGAGAGATGATAGAAGGAAGATAGAGAGATCAGATAGATAGATAGATAGATAGATAGATAGATAGATAGATAGATAGATAGATAGAGATAGGTAGGTAGAGGTAGGTAGATGGATAGAAATATAGATGATAGACATAAACAAAGATAGATCAGTGTAGATAGATACATAGATAGATTTGATGCTATATAGGAACTGATGAGAACTCTATTTAACTGAATAAGGAACATTGTCAATGCAGCAGACAGGGAAACATTTACAATTTAGAAGGCATGGTGAGGGTAGGCTTCACTATGTAATGTTAGAGCAAAGAATTTAACGTGGTAAGAGAGTGAGGCCATGTATATGTCTCAGGGAAGATCTTAGAAGGAGAAGAAACAGCAAGAGCCATGGTCCTCAGACCAGAATGTGCCTGGGATGTTCATGAAGCGGGTAGCAGGCCATATGGGAGACAGGAAGAAGTGAGCTTTACAAGCTGGTAAGAGATCATATTCTACAGGATCTCATAACTGTGACAAGGACATCTTTTCCTCTAAAGAAAAGATCTGACCTATGAAAATTGTTTTCTATATGCAGCAAAAAAAAAAAGTTGTTTTGAAAAAATATTTGTATGCCGTCTCTCACCACTCTTATTCAATACAGTATTGAAAGTTCTGGCCAGGGCAATCAGGCAAGAGAAAGAAATAAAGGATATTCAAAGAGGAAGAGAGGAACTCAAATTGTCTTTGTTTGCAGATGCATGATCCTATATCTAGAAAACCCCATCATCTCAACCCAAAAGCTTCTGATAAGCAACTTCAGCAAAATCTCAGCATACAAAATCAATGTGCAAAAATCACAAGCATTTTACTATAAACCAACAACAGACAAGCAGAGAGCCAAATCACAAATGAACTCCCCTCCACAATTGCTACAAAGAGAATATAATACCTAGGAATACAGCTAATAAGGGAAGTGAAGGACCTTTTCAAGGAGAACTACAAACCACTGCTCAAGAATATCAGAGAGGACACAAACAAATGAAAAAACATTTCATGCTCATGGATAGAAAGAATCAATATTATGAAAATGGCCATACTGCCCAGAGTAATTTATAGATTCAGTGCTATTCCCATTAAACTACCAGTGACATTCTACACAGAATTAGAAAAAAACTATTTTAAATTCATAGTGGAACCAAAAAAGAGCCCATACAGCCAAGACAATCCTAAGCAAACAAAACAAGCTGGAGGCATCATGCTACCCAACTTCTACCTTTAACACAAGGCTACAGTAACCAAAACAGACACATAGACCACTGGAACAGAATAGAGAACTCAGAAACAAGACTACACATTTACAACCATCTGATCTTCCACAAAAACAAGCAATGGGGAAAGGGTTTCCTATTTAATAAATGGTAATAGAAGACCTGGCTAGCCATGTGCAGAAAATGGAACTGGATCCTATCCTTACACCTTATACAAAAATTAACTCAAGGTGGATTAAAGACTTAAAGGTACACCCCAAAACTATAAAAATTGTAGAAGATAACCTAGGCAATACTATTCAGGACATCGGCATGGGCAATATTTCATAATTGATGTGGTTTGGCTATGTACCCACCCAAATCTCATCTTTAATTGAAACTCCCACAATTCCCACATGTCATAGAAGGAGCCCAGTGGGAGGTAATTGAATCATGGGGGCAGATCTTGCCCATGCAGTTCTCATAATAGTGAATAAGTCTTATGAAATCTGATGGTTTTAAAGAGAGGAATTCCCCTGCACAAGCTTGTTCTCTCTTTGCCTGCTGCCATCCATTGTAAGACATGACTTGCTCCTCCTTGCATTCTGCCATGATTATGAGACCTCCTCAGCCATGTGGAACTTTAGGTCCATTAAAACTCTTTCTTTTGTAAATTTCCCACTCTTGGGCATGTCTTTATCAGCAGCATGAAAACAGACTAATACAGTAAGTTGGTACCAGTAGAGTGGAGTGCTGCTGAAAAGATACCTGAAAATGTGGAAGTGACTTTGGAATTGGGTACTAGGCAGAAATTGGAACCGTTTGGAGGGTACTAGGCAGAAATTGGAACTGTTTGGAGGGCTCAGAAGCAGACAGGAACATGTGGGAGAGTTTGGAACTCCCTAAAGACTTCTGGAATGGCTTTGACCAAAATGCTGATAATGATATGGACAATGAAATTCAGGCTGAGGTGGTCTCAGATGGAGATGAGGAACTTGTTGGGAACTGGAGCAAAGGTGACTTTTGTTATGTTTTAGCAAAAAGACAGGCAGCATTTTGCCTCTGCCTGAGAGATTTATGGAACTTCGAACTTGAGAGAGATGATTTAGGGTATCTTGCAGAAGAAATTTCTAAGCAGCAAAGCATTCAAGAGGTGACATGGGTGCTGTTAACGGCATTCAGTTTTATAAGGGAAACAGAGCATAAAAGTTCAGAAAATTTGCAGGCTGACAATGTGACAGAAATGAAAATCCCATTTTCTGAGGAGAAATTCAAGCTGGCTGCATAAATTTGCATAGGTAATAGGGAGCCAAACATTAATCACCAAGACAATGGGATGTCTCCAGGGCATGTCAGAGACCTTTGTGGCAGCCCCTTTCATCACAGGCCCAGAGATTTAGGAAAAAAAAAATTGTTTCCTGGGCCAGGCTCAGGGTTTGTCTGCTGTGTACAGTCTAGGGACCTGGTGCCTTGCATCCCAGCTGCTCCCGCTATGACTAAAAGGGGACAAGGTGCAGCTCAGGCTATTGCTTCAGAGGGTGGAAGCCCCAAGCCTTGGCAGCTTACACATGGTGTTGAGCATCAGAGTGCACAGAAGTCAAGAATTGAGGTATGGGAACCTCTGCCTCGATTTCAGAGGATGTATGGAACTGCCTGGATGTCCAGGCAGAAGTTTGCTGCAGGGACGGGGCCCTCATGGAGAACCTCTGCTAGGGCAGTGCAAAGGGAAAATATGGGGTTGGAGAACCCGCACAGAGTCCCTCCTGGGGCACTGCCTATTGGAGCTGTGAGAAGAGGACCCCCACCCTCCAGACCCCAGAATGACACATCCACCAATAGCTTGCGCTGTGTGCCTGGAAAAGCCACAGACACTCAATGCCAGCCTATGAAGGCAGCCAGGAGGGGCACTATACCCTGCAAAGCCATAGAAGTGAAGCTGCCCAAGGCCATGGGAGCCCACCTCTTGCATCAGTGTGACCTGGATGTGAGACATGGAGTCAAAGGATATCATTTTTGAGCTTTAAGATTTGACTTTCCCACTGGATTTTGGACTTGCATGGGGCCTGTGGTGCCTTTGATTTGGCAAATTTCTCCCATTTGAAATGGCTGTATGTACCCAATGCCTGTACCCCCACTGTATCTAGGAAGTAACTAACTTGCTTTTGACTTTACTAGCTCATAGGTAAAAGGGACTTGCCTTGTCTCAGATGAGACTTTGGACTGTGGAGTTTTGAGTTAATGCTGAAATGAGTTAAGACTCTGGGAGACTGTTAGAAAGGCATGACTGGTTTTGAAATGTGAGGATATGAGATTTGGGAGGGACCAGGAGTGGAATTATATGATTTGGCTGTGTCCTCACCCAAATCCCATCTTGAATTGTAACTCCCACAATTCCCATGGGTTGTGAGAGGAAACTGGTGTGAGGTAATTGAAACACGGGGCGGGTCTTTCCCATGCTGTTCTCATGATAATGAATAAGTCTTATGAGATCTGATGCTTTTAAAAAGAGGAGTTCCCTTGCACAAGCTCTCTCTCTCTTTGCCTGCTGCCATCCATTGTAAAACATGACTTGCTCCTCCTTGCCTTCTGTCATGATTGTGAGGCCTCCCCAACCATGTGGAACTGTAAGTCCATTAAACCTCTTTCTTTTGTAAATTGCCCAATCTTGGGTATGTCTTTATCAGCAGCATGAACATGGAATAATATAATGATGAAAATGCACAAAGCAATTGCAACAAAAGCAAACACCGATAAATGGGATCTAATTAAACTAAAGAGCTTCTGCACAGCAAAAGAAATGATCATCAGAGAAAATAAACAACCTACAGAATGGGAGAAAATTATCCATCCAACAAATGTCTAATATCCAGAGTCTACAAGGAACTTAAACAAATTTATAAGAAAAAAACAAACAACCCATTGAATAGTGGGCAAAGGACATGAACGGACACTTCTCAAAAAAAGACATACATGCAGCCAACATATGAAAAAAACTCAACATCACCACTCATTAGAGAAACGCAAATCAAAACCACAATGAGACACCATCTCGCACTAATCAGAATGGCAGTTATTAAAAAGTCAAGAAACAACAGATGCTGGTGAGGTTGCAGAGAAACAGGAATGCTTTTACACTGTTGCTGGGAGTGTAAATCAGTTCAACCACATCGTGGAAGACAGTGTGGAGATTCCTCAAAGAACTAGAGGTAGAAATACCATTTGACCCAGCAATTCCATTATTGGGTATATGCCCAAAGAAGTTCAAATCATTCCATTATAAAGATATATGCATGCATATGTTCACTGCAACACTATTCACAATAGCAAAGACATGGAATCACCCCAAATGTCCATCAACAATAGACTGGATAAAGAAGTGTGGTACATATACACCATGGAATACTATGCAGCTATAAAAAGGAATGAGATCATGTACTTTGTTGGGACATGGATGGAGCTGGAAGCCATCATCCTCAGAAAACAAATGCAGAAACAGAAAACCAAACACCACATGTTCTCACTTCTAAGTGCGAGGTGAACTATGAGAACACATGGACTCAGGGAGGGGAACAACACATACCAGGGCCTGTTGGGGCAGGGAGAGGGAGAGCATCATTAAAAATAGCTAATGCATGCTAGGCTTAACACTTTGGTGATGGGTTGATAGGTGCAGCAAACCACCATGGCACATGTTTACATAACAAACCTGCACATCCTGCACATGTGCCTCAGAACTAAAATAAAATAAAATAAGAAGATGGAAAAAAAGGAAAAATTATTTGTCATACTTAATGGGTGCCAAATGATATGGCCTCTTTGAGACAAGGCACTACAGCCTATGGTATAGAGACAATATAAATTGACATTTAAAAAATACATTATTATGATATAAAAGAGTGATGGATGGAGTAGTAAAGAGTTTCAGGGGCCAGGTGCAGTGGCTCACACCTGTAATCCCAGTACTTTGGGAGGCTAAGGTGGGTGGATCACAAGGTCAGGAGATCGAGACTATCCTGGCCAACATGGTGAAACCCCGTCTCTACTAAAATACAAACAATTAGCCAGGTGTGGTGGTGCACACCTGTAGTCCCAGCTACTCAGGAAGCTGAGGCAGGGGAATTGCTTGAACCTGGGAGGCGGAGGTTGCAGTGAGCTGAGATCACGCCACCGCACTCCAGCCTGGGCTATAGAGCAAGACTCTATTTCAAAAGAAAAGAAAAAAGAAACAGAAAAAGAAAAAAAAAAAAAAGAATTTCAGAAAAACAGAAGTCCAGTAGTAGCAGAATTAAAATCCACATTTGCATTATGAAGAGCCATAACTGACACTTCAGACCATCAGTGATATGGAAGATAAGTTTTATGTTTTCTCCTAAAGAAAAAAATAGCAATGAAGAACAGAAAAGTGGGTTTCAATTTAAAAATTATAACTTTTCCTGAAAAGACAATGGAGCAATTAACAGAAGCAAATAACAAAGATACAATTCAAGGATCTCTTCTTCATTTGAAAAATACCTGAGCATTGCCTAACAATATGAACGTACTTAACACTACTGAACTGTATACACTTAAAATGGTTAAGATGGTAACTTTTATGTACATTTCACCACAATAAATAAAAACCTGAGCATGAAGATTGAAAGGTCTCATATAATAACTAAAACGTCAATTTTTAAAGGATCCATAAAATAGAAAATCCTAGGAAATAAAACATTTGAAATAGAATAAAGAAAAAGATTCATATAATTGCACAAACAGAAAAAAATAGCAAGTTAACTGCAAGAGAACAGAAACCGCCATGGCTCCTCCATGTAAAACATTAAATGCCAGAAGGCAATGGAAACAATCTTAGTTTGATGTGATGAATGAAGATAATAATATTCTAAGAATGTTATGCCCACTTTTAAGAGTCCCATATGTGAGAAGTGTACATGTAGGTCTTCTCAAATATGCAAAGCAAAGAAGATGAACGACCCTGATAACCATTTAAAAAAATAAGAAATCTTATTAGAAGATGTACTCCTCTTTATAGAGAGGTAAAAATGAAGAACTCAAGAATGGGGAAATTTTGGTCTAAAAATGATGTATGGCTGCTCTGTAGGATCAGCCAACTCATCAAAAGAATCCTAGAAGAATCCTCACTTCAGAAAACAGTATCTGATTTAACTGGGCACGCTAATCACTATACAAAAACAGAAAGAACAGGTATCATTAACAGTGCATCTCCATAAAGATGAGAATCAAATTACGTAATTATGAATTTTAAATTCGTCATTGAGGGATTGGACACGAAATTTTTATCTGGGCAACATACATCAGCACATGTTTACAACCATATTTTGAAGTTCAGTTACATACAACGATATCAGTGTTTAAAAATCAAATGCACACCCATGCCTAGAAAACTGGCTGAAAAAAAAACGGTAATGTGAATGTCTTTGGGGAGTGGAACAGGAGCATTTTTTTCTTATTTCAACGTTCTACATTTCACACATCTTCCTAAGTTTGAGTTACTTTTTTTATGAAACACTTAAACTTTTTTGTTACAAAATCATAAAAATAAATCTTTTCTTTTCTTTCTAAATTGTAGAAAGGAATCTATTAATTGCCTAGAGCTTTTTAAATCCATAGCCAGCACTTAACTACTACAGGACACTGCATTTCACACCTGAAAATAGTAATCCTGGGTGATTTTCAGTGCCCATCCAGCCACAAATTCCATGTCTGATGGTGGAAACAAACAAAACTGTTATTCTCCCTAGCTACCCCCAATTCTATATGATTCAAGACATTACAAAACATTAAAAGACTGATGAAACTCAAGGGTTATTGCTACAGACTTCTAAAAGAACAGCAGACCTAACTAGAGCCAGGCCAGTGATGAAGACCGAACCTCAGGCAGTGTCCAGCACGGTACCTTTGCCTTGGCATCCTCTGGGTCATCTCCCTTGGAAGCTAGCAGCATGAGTCGCAGGACCAGGGTTATGCTGAGAGGGAAATGTCCTCTCAGCTCAGGAACATTGGATTTTATGAGTTTTCCTATTTTGGGGAATGGAATATCAAAGAAATACACATCTCCCATCAGGTCTTGACCTCTTCTTCCAGCACGGCCAGACATCTGGAAAGAGAATAGAATTACAATGTAAAACTTCCCTAAATGTTTCTACTGCCATAGTGTAAGAATGAGCCCTTTACTCTGGTTTGGAGCATGGAAATTGTGCATATGTCTAACCATTAAGGAACAGACACTAACATGCAACTACATAGTGCTTAGGAAATTTGCCATGACTGAGATAGATCTAAAAACTGAGACATTTGTCATCATTATGTACCTATTTCATGCCATTAATTTCAGTAGGCATTTGTGTAATATATATCAAAGAAATAATGATCTATTGAAGAAACAAAGAACACTGGCAAAACAGTGATGTCAAAATCACTTACAGCTGAACTCTAATATACCAATTGTCTCTCCCTGCCCATCTCCCCCATCTCTCATCCCTTTTCTACCCTCTCTCACACACAAGTGTGTTGAGTTACAAATCACAAAATAAAATATGGGCACAAACAGAATAAATACATGAGTGAAATAAAATTCAGAAATGCTACTTGTGAAAAAGCAAGTTATGAATAAACTCTTTACAGAGCTTATGTTAACTCTTATTTATTAAGTGCTTAGACTATGCTAAGGCACTGGGAATATAAGAGATGTGCCCATACTGAAACAACCACAAAGTGGAAGATCTAGAATTCAAATCCTGACATTTCAGTTCCCAAGTCCCTCATCCCAAATATCAAACACCCTAGATCAGAGCCCAAAGAAGATTCCCAAAAATGAGTTAGAAGAATTGATTCAGAGTATGGCAGCAGCAATAGAAATAAAAAACAGGGGTTGGTAACATGCTGGGAAATGATATAAGAATGTTATATTGGGTAGGAACAAGGCCTACAAGGAGAATAAAAAGTGTTTAGAGATAAAGGGAGGGAAGCACGTTGATAAAAACCTGAATGTGGGTGACATATCTAAATTTGATTCTGCGAGCAGAAATAGTTATCAAATGTCTCTGAGCAGGGAGGTCGTACGAAGAGAAACCACGTTGTCTGCAGGACTTCGTAGAATAAGGAGAATGGAGAATCAGGGAAATTGTACTAATAATACAAAGCTAAGAATGTATGATGAAAGATGGTGGATACAGAAATTGCAAGGCAAAAATCAAATACCACTATAGGAAAGTAATGAAGTGGGCTTGGTAACAGATCTGGTGTCAGGAGTAAAGATGAGGTCAGCATTAAAGATAATTCTAGAGTGCAAAATATTGTGCACAGCAAATGAATGAGTAAATGTTTATCAAGCACTTTTGACGTCTATCTTCCATACAAATCACTTATTTAATTCTTGCAAATGCTGTGGGAGAGTAATTATTACCCATATTTTGGAGACAGAAAATGAGAATCAGGCAGTTTAGATATCTCATCCGAGGTCACACATCTGGTTAATCACACAATCCCAAATGCAGGTGCTTTCAACTATACCACAACTAAAACTGAAAGCCAGGCAAGGATGAATGTCCAGTTATGCTACTGTGAATTGCAGCATGTTTGTAAACTAAAGGTTCACATTTTTTACTATGCTATGGCCATATTTCAGCAATACAATAAGCAAGTTTATGCATTTTGCAATACCTGTCTATAATTCAACGCATCCAGATAGACTGAGTTTTGAGCAAAAACCACAGATTTACAAGGCATGTTGACACCTAAAGCAAGTGTTCCAGTAGCTGTCACCACCTTGAAAGAGAATAAAACAATTGCTTCATAAAATAGCATTTTAATAGAATGCAAGTATTTCCTGTCATAAAGTTGCTGAAAAACTCTTTGAGCTTCAGTTAAGCCACAATGGGAAAGCTAGAGAAACTAGACACATTGGTACTCTTGCTATTTCACAAACACCACAAGTACATAACCAAATGCGCTGTTTGCTTTGCACAGAATATTCTTCCCCAAATATTCATTTGTCTGGCTTCTTCAGCTGCCCACTCAAATGTCACAGAGGAATCTGTAGCCCACCACATCCAAAATAACCACTCCTACCATCATTATCTATCTGTCTCACATGATTTATCTTCATAGCATTAATGACTACCTCAATAACATTACTTGTTTGTTCACTTGTCTTATACCAGACCAAGCAAGATTCATTATTGTATCCACAGCATCCATAAGAGTACCTGGCAACTGATAGGTGTTCAGTAACTTTTTTTTTTTTTTTTTTTTTGAGACGGAGTTTCGCTCTTGTCGCCCAAGCTGGAGTGCAATGGCATGATCTCGGCTCACTGCAACCTCCGCCTCCCAGGTTCAGGTGATTCTCCTGCCTCAACCTCCCAAGTAGCTGGGATTACAGGCACCCACCACTACATTCAGCTAATTTTTGTATTTTTAGTAGAGACGGAGTTTCACCATGTTGGCTAGGCTGGTCTTGAACTCCCGACCTCGGTTGATCCACCCACCTTGGCCTCCCAAAATGCTGGGATTACAGGCGTGAGCCACTGCGCCCGGCCCAGTAAATATTTTTAAATGAATAACTAGAAAGAAAACTTTTTATGATCGGGCAATAATATTTTTACAAATCCACTTCTGGACAATTACCTATTTTGTCTACTAAAATTTGTTGAGATTATGCCTATGGAGAAAACATACCTCAGTAATTTAAAAAAGTTGTCTTTCCCCCCTGAATTGTCATAACTGACCAGAAAAGGAGCAGGACAAACTTAAAAGTTTACTTAGATAATCCTCTTCATATAATGCTGGGTATTTCTAATCATCTTCTCTTTCTTTTTATATTGATTGTCATATATGCCATGGTTAGTATTAATGTTTAAGTATACGGAGTGATTTTCTCTAATTATTCTGTAACTGAAATCTATATATCTGTGAAAATGCAACATATCATTTATTACCTGTTTTTCTCAAGTTTTTTGATAAGAACAAAAATGTAGAAAATAATAATACATTTAGAAAATAACTAGAAAAACTACCTTTTTAAAAAATGTTCTCTATAGCAAAGCTGTCACTATTTTCATAGTACCTTTTGTGGAGTGATCTCATTAACCTATTAGTAATTGAGCAACTACTATTTAACAGGTACTATTTTAAACACAGAATACACTGATCAAAATAGGTGTGTCTCTCTTCTATCAATTCATAAGCATGTAGAAAATATTGTATGTGGTTATTAGCCTTTAAAAGAAATACATAATTTGTTATGAGAACAACATAGCAAATTATGTTTAAATTTGTGTCTTAAAAATTCAATTTTTAAGAGAAAAGCATAGCAAAGTTGCTAATGCTACATCTTATTTTTTTTTTCAGGTAATAGGACTGTTAACTATGATGTCAGATTTTCCTCAACATTTAGTTTAAAAGATGCTACCTAGAGTAGCAGAAACAATCTCAATCTCTTTGTCTTTCTTCCTCTCTCTCTTTTGTGAATGTAATATACATCATACAAAATTTAATGTGAATAATTTTTAAAAGTCAGTCTATTTTTGAATATTACTAAAGATCCAAATTTACAAGCAAACTATATAAAGCTCCTTCATGAATTTATCCAGAAAATCCCTGTGCACTGTCATGGGACACACTACACAAAACATAGCAAGAGTTCAGTTTGAAAGTTATTTTAGTATTCCTTTTGTCCATTATCACTGATAGGAGAGAGAACATAGATATATTTCATGGTAGAAAAATTTGCCAAAGTATTTATTTAGGAAATATTTTTATTCTCATGAAAAAGAGATAAACTAGGCCTTGTGCAGTGGCTAACACCTATAATCCCAGCACTTTGGGAGGCTGAGGCAGGAGGATCACCTGAGGTCAGGAGTTCGAGACCAGCCTGACCAACATGGAGAAACCCCATCTCTACTAAAAATACAAAATTAGCCAGGCATGGTGGCACATGCCTGTAATCCCAGCTAGTCAGGAGGTTCAAAAACAAACAAAAAAAAGAGATAAACTGAGTAGCACATTTCAATCCCCTTTTCAATTAAATAAGACAGAGGATATCATGACTTTTTTTTTTTTTTTTTTTTTGAGACAAAGTCTTGCTCTTATCCCCCAGGCTAGAGTGTGATGGCATGATCTCGGCTCACTGCAACCTCCACCTCCTGGGTTCAAGCGATTCTCCTGACTCAACTTCCTGAATAGCTGGGATTACAGGCACCTGCCACCACGCCCAGCTAATTTTTGTATTTTTAGTAGAGGCAGGTTTCACCATGTTGGCCAGGCTGGTCTCGAACTTCTGACCTAGGTGATCCACCCGCCTCGGCCTCCCAAAGTGCTGGGATTATAGGTACGACCCATCACGCCCGGCCAACTTATTTTTTTAAAAGACAATTACATGAGAAAAAAAGAAAAATGGTGGTTGTATTCTTTACTTTTCCTGAACATTCAGCTTGAAACAGTCACAATTTCAATTTTTAGAATAAAGAAAATTTACCTACCCTAAGAAATCCTTTTCTAAAGAGAATTTCAACTAATTGTTTTTCTTTGAAACTCATAGCACCGTGATGATATCCAGTACCCCTTTCTGCCAAGGCTTTCAATTCTTCACCTTTTCTTTCAAATTTTACTCGACCAAATACCTTCTGCAAAGTCTAAAAGAAGCAAGACATTTAGGGATTATGATTTAATTTTAATTATAATTTAAAATGTCTAAATGAAAATAACATGCATACTATGTAATAATTTGGCTAAACGAGGCAACTATTTGAAATTGACTCTACATGAATACAAAGAACATTATGGCAGCAATAGTAACTACAAGAAAAATCTTCCCACTTCTTTGGACAGACTATCTTAAACTGTCTTAACTCCACTCCTGGGACAGAAAATTTTGACAAAGTAGCAGATAAAACACCCAGCGGTGGTGAGTGCATGACTGCTCTTGCCTGAGGGATATCAGTTGGCTATTGGAGCCTTAGGAGTTTTCCCCAACGGAGAGACTTCTCCAAGAAGGCAGAGGAGATTCCTTACCCTACGTGGTCCAGGAATGCCTACTTCCCATTGAAACTGAGCACAAATGGCCTTAAAAATATCCAGGTCTTAAGAAATACAGTTGTGTCCAGAGATACATGGACAAAGATGAACACTGCTTATGAAGGAAGAGCGACAAAAAAACGCTTCCAAAAGCAAAAGGCTGGTTAGTGGTTACTTCAATTATGTATTCACTCACACAACAGAATATCAAGGATTTATTAAAATGATGATCTAAATACATGGTTATAAAAAATAAGACACCATGAAGCTTACAAAAGAAGGTGCACAATAGAATGATACGTATATGTGTACACACATACACAAAATCTATGTAAGTTTGTATGTGTATAGTCACGGGAAAATGAGATAAAAGGTTGGTCTGGAAGAGCAGTGAGTACTATGAGTGATGACACTGATTTTATTATTACTAATTTATATCTTCAAATTTGTCTACCATAAGCATGAGTAATTTGCATTTTAAAAGGTTTCTGCATACCAGTTTTAGCTATTCCAATGCCTCTTTGGTGTTTTAGCTATAATGTAAAAAGCCCGTGATTTTGAGAAATTCTGTGAATATTATTTAAAGTGTATTGGACCACATGTATCCAAATTTTCAAATGCAGCATATGAAACTGAAGTCTAGAATTCAGGCTGTGGAAACAATGTAATAGAAAGAAATAACGAAACGGCAAACATTTTCAGAGGTGAACTGTTAACAAGCAAGAAATAATCTACAAATCCTAAATCTCTTGCACAGGTATCCTTATCTCAGTGTGTGCTACTAGGGAATTTGACCTAGGAGACTCCTCCATGAACCCTGGCCTAGACTATTATGTCCTTTTTAGATATGCACTGCAGAGCATTCAAGAGTGATATGTAGCTAAAGGAGATTTCCCCTTTGGTAGGGATTGTATTAATTATGTATTATATTATGCATATATCTTATTAAACGTTGTCTACAACAAGCTATGGCTGACAAATGAAATAGTTTGGAGAACGATCATTTTGTAAGTGCTGACCTCGGTGTCCACTGCTTTTTGATCAGCATATGTGCAGTCCTGTGGGATTTCCAGGTTCTTCTCTAGACACTTCACTAGATTATCATGTTCAGCTTCATGTATTAGGCTTTGATCCACATTTCTGTTTTTTTTCTGGCTCTTTTCATCTCTGTTCATAAAAATAAAATTTTAATTAATGAAATTGTAAATAATGAATGAAGTAATTAATTGATTTGGCCACCAGAGGATGCCCAAGACTTCCCAAATCAGTCTTCTCTCCCAGACTTCCACGGCTGTGCATCTTTATTATTTTATTTTATTTTATTTTCGAGATGGAGTCTTTCTCTGTCACCCAGGTTGGAGTGTAATGGCGTGATCTCAGCTCACTGCAACCTCCACTTCCTGGGTTCAAGCAATTCTCCTGCCTCAGCCTCCCGAGTAGCTGGGATTACAGGTGTCCACCACCGCACCTGGCTAATTTTTGTATCTTCAGTAGAGACGGGGTTTCACCATGTTGGCCAGGCTGATCTTGAACTCCTGACCTTGTGGTCCACCTGCCTCGGCCTCCCAAAGTGCTGGGATTACAGGCATGAGCCACTGTGCCCAGTCTGCTGTGCATCTTTAATAACTCAGTCTTCCTCTAATGCCCTTCCTCTTCAGCCTCTGGATGTTATGATCCATCACGAGAAAATTCTATCACATATTGATATTTTCTGGGATGTTCCCTTTCCTTCTGGCTGTAGTCTTGCCAAACCCAGTTCTCCCGAGATAACTCTGTTTCTCCTTGCTAAAGTGATGATCATTTTCTCTTCCTCGGCCTTCATGACCCTAGGCTTGGATGTAAGGTAGGCATTCTCCTTGCTCCACATTGCCAATTCTAGTCATTCTCCTTCCCTCGTTGTAGTGGATGCTACAGCTGCTTTGAGTTTGGTTGCTAAGGCTCTCAGCTGCACCATTCCCTGGACAATTGCCCTAAACTGACAGAGGCCTCTTGGAGATGCCTGGGTGGTTACAGCCTCCCCTGGGGATGGGAAATAGCCCACACTCAATGTCTGAGTGATATGAAGTATAAAAATCAGCCCCCCTTGACTCAAGGTGGGGCAATTTTCTGGTGTCCTAGCATTCCCAGTAGGGTTAGAATCAGGTTATATTCTAGCAGAAGCCACATTCTTGCTTTTCTTCACCTTCCCTTTCTTGCTTCGTTCATTTTCTCATAGGTCCCTCATGAGCACACACCTTCAATAAATCCCTTCCACAGATATCCTCATCTCAGTGTATGCTACTAGGAATATACCTAGGAGACTCCTCCGTAAACCCTGGCTTAGACTATTATATCATCATACTGTGTTGTCCATCCATCACCCCTCAATGTAACATGCACCCAAGTCACTTATCACTTATTTGATTTTTTAAATTTTTCTCTTAGCTGTGCATGGAAGACAATTCTAAATATGAGAAGATGTGCTCACTTGTATTTCATCACTATGTGTTAAGTAACGTTACCTTTAACTCAGGGGAGAACGCTCTGACTATGGAAGGGCCTGGCCCTAAAATTTGCAGAGCATGTGGCAAAGCTCCACATATTATTGCCTCACTATAAGTTTTTAGTCAAGGTAATAAACCATCGAATAAAATAAATTCTATCCACCTACCTTGACAAATATAGCTCCATAATAACCTGGAATTCAAGGGTGAGAATGAGCTCTGGGTGGGCATGTCTCCTTAGCTCCACTGGCCCCTTGCTTTATGGGAATGGATGCAGATGGAAGAGGCAAGAGTGGGACTATCTAAAGGGCCCCCTCACCCTCACTTTATTTTTATAACTTGAATTGTTGGTCACTAATCCAACCTGAAATGTGGCTCCTGGTGCCCTCAGGTAAAGTTGTTGAGGATCAGTCACTAAGAAGGCTTACACCTCCTATGCTGTCCCTGGGTTTTCACCTCCCACACTTCTAAGGAAACAGAAAAATAGATAGAGGAAATATAAGCAGAAGGTCAGCAGCAAATGCTAGTTTGCTCTAGAATCTGGAAAACCTAAATCAGAAATGCTCTAAAAGCTGTTTCAACTTGGAGAGAAATATCTTTCATTCATTCAAATATATTTATGGAATAATATTACCTGACAGGTAATGTGCTAAGCACTGAAGACACAGGAAGAAAAATACACGGTTCCTGTTGTAAAGGAACTTAAAATTTAGGAAAAAGAAATACATACAAACAACAAGACATTACAATAATTGATCTACTAGCTATTGAAAGTGTAGAAGAACATAGGAGAGAGGGCAGAAATTCTAACTGCAGGAATCAGGGAAAGATTCGGAGATGAGATACCAAAAATTATGAGTACAAGCTTTGGGAGCAATCAGGAAGGAGGGCACTCAAGGCAGATGGGTCAGTTCATGGAAGGGAAGAGGTAGAAAAGTAAGTCATGTGAGGAGAATCATAAATATTGAGTATTGGTAGAGGAGTGTGGTAGGAAGTGAGACTGATAGAGTTAAGGCAAATACCAAAACATTTTGGCATAATGGTAAAGAAGTTTAGACTTCATCAGCTAAGCAAGGGCAAAGGAAGAACATTGAGCATGGGATAATTTAATCAATTCAAATGTGTGCAAGATCATTTGTTGACTAGATTGGAGAGTGGTGAACCTCAAGACTCTCAAGTCCAAAAAAAAAGACCTCTGTGATCATCCAGGCAAGATATGATGAGCCTCTAAGCCAGGAAGTTACTTAAGATGGAGAGGATCATAGAGAGGGGATAAACATTTTGGCCCTAGAGTTGACAGAATTAGACATTGAGAGCAAGGAAGAGATGTTACATTAGCTAAGTCTTTCCAAGCATCAAATCAGCATTTCCATCCATTCTCAAGTTCTTTTTATGATCACTCATAAAACTGTGATGGTATATTAGTGAGACTTCTTTGTCATGACCAAAGACAAAGTTTGTAGTCTATATTTAAACCTTCTGAGAACTAAGTGATAGCCAGAGTTCATATATGTGTCAAAGATGTGCTTATTGTGTAGGATGATTACGTCAGGTTATAAAATCTACCTAGGCTGACAGGCTGTGGTTCTACCTCTCCCAAGTCCTAAATGAGACTGATTGATGCAATTAAGGAATGAATGTACAATTATGGTCACTCATCTTTACCCCATTCTCTCACCCAAATGTACTCAATTTAGAAATAAGTCCAAGCAACAACTAGAACTTATTTATAGAACATACTCAATTTATGTTACCTACTAGGACTTGGGGAGTATTTTAACCCTCTACTTATCAATTTGTTTAGTTAACTACTTACATGATCTTTTGTTTCTCTATGGATTTTTTAACTTTTCGAAGTTTGTTAGCCATGACATGGGCTTCTTTATCAGCTTTGGGAGGCCTTTTTGTCTCCTGCTTTGTCTTTAGGAAAGTGCTCACACTTTTAGCTGCGTTTTCTACAGCTCCTAACTTGAATCTGGAAATAAAAAGAATGTGCGCCTTGAAAATAACATCATAAATACAATTCAAAACCGTATTTCCATCTACTACTATCATCCCGACATCTGCCTGTTGGGTTTTTAATACCCACCTTTATAAATGTTATCCAGAATGTGCACACCAGGTGTTCTGAATCAGCAGACTCCTTATTAACTACCTTATAGTAAATAATGTTGCCTACCCTCCCCTTCTCCCTCCCCGCCCGCCACACAGACATTACCCCTGGGACAATGCAATCAGAACTTGTGGAAATTTTTCCTCTAAGAGTAGTCAAATATTCCATAAGCAAGGAACAGAGAACAATGATTTTTCTCCTTTTATCTCCATTTATATACAGAAGACAGATAGCCATCCCCATCACCACCCTTCTCTAAAAATGAGAAAAAAAAGATTAATCAACAAAAAATTGTTCTTTTGGTAGAAGGTGAGAACCTATGATTCTTTCCCAAAGAATAAACCCTAGTTGTTGCTGGACTTTGCGATGCAGAAATGTCTCCAAGGCCTGGGCTTTATACTTCTTGAAATGTAACTACCTAGGAATATAGCGATCCATACTTCCCGGCACCCTGGGGCTCAACCCAGCAACCTGGTCTAGTTTGTACTCAGTTGGCTTTCTCAGATCTGAGCAATTAGCTACAAATTGCTAGACATTTATAGACCAATGGCTGCAGATCAAATTCTCCTGATACATGACGAGTAAAATGTTTCTAGAGGAAGTAAAGGCAAACATTTCCTATGTTTATTTCACATGCATTTCCCTGTGTCAGGAAGCTAGGGCTTTTTACAGGAGCACTGAAAAGCCCAGGGAGGTCTTATTTCTCCACTGCAACTTGGTGGCAAAGTGCTGTGGCTGCAAGTAGCCAATAGCTATTGTCACTATATTAACCATAGCTTATTATAGCAAGTCATAGATTTGGTTCGTATAATAAAGCTTTTTAAATCTATGTTGTGAAGCAAAGGGCCTTTCTCAAGTTTTTACAGAGCTAACATCAAAAGGAAATGTGTTTAGCTACTAAACAGTAAATAAACTGGCACATTGGTGAAGTAAGAATTTTAAAAATGACAGTCTACGCCACATGGCAAGAAATTTCATATAGTGGACAATAAAATAATAATAATAGTAAACATTTAAGTTATACACAGTTGGCCGGGCATGGTGGCTCACGCCTGTAATCCCAGCACTTTGGGAGGCCGAGGTGGACAGATCACCTGAAGTCAGGAGTTCGAGACCAGCCTGGACAACACGGTGACAAAGAATACAAAAATTAGCCAGGTGTGGTGGCACATGCCTGTAATCCCAGCTTGGGAGGCTGAGGCAGGAGAATTGCTTGAACCTGGGAGGTGGAGGTTGCAGTGGACTGAGATTGCACCACTGAACTCTAGCCTGGGCGACAGAGTGAAACTCCATTCCGCTTCAAAAAAAAAAAAAATTATACACAGTTGTCAGGCATTATTCTCAGTGACTTCAGTATGTTAACTCATTTAGTACTCACAACAAACCTATGAAGAAGGCACTATTAATATTAATATCTCTATTAATATCCTTATTGCCAGATTCAGTGACCTGCCCAAGAGCCCACAGTTTATATGTGGCAGTCTGGCCTGCAGGCCCCTGTTCTCAAACCCTGTTTTTAACTGACATATGTTGCTTCTCTTTTTACATTAATGCAAGTTACTGGGGCCTAGGAATATATTCCTTTTTTAAATAGTGTCACTTTCATCATAGTACTTCATTTTTTAAAAAACTCTTGGAAATAATGTTCAAAGATCACTTGGAAATAATGTTGCCTCTTAAATCTCTCTGGTAACCTACATTTTATGTCAACCAAAACAAAACCAAAGAAAAAATATCTCCAAATATGTTGACTATATTTGGAATTAGAAATGAGAATTATAACCTAAGATGCACAGTTATGGCAAGCCACATATGTATCTGAAGGGAGGAAGATAAAAAGAAGCTTGTATTGGCAAAAGGGGAAGTTCACATAAGCTGCTTAGAAACACAGTTCATTGGTTTTGGAGACGCAAAACCAGAGCTGACATCAATTTATCAGTGGAGATGCCATTACTGAGTGGGTGTTCTTTCAAGGGCATCTTATCTGAATTGCTTCAGTCCTAAAGAAAGAACTGCCTGTGGGATTATTTTAGAAAGTCCTTGAGACAGTTTATCTCAGCCATGCAAGCATGGACACCCCACCTTCATGCTATCTCAGCTCCAGTCTGTTTGGATCTGACAAAAAGGGATCATCCTGGTATCTGCAACTTTCACAAGAATGAATGCGACCTAGAGATTAGACCTTATTCAATAACATTTTTGTAGCACTGTGCTAAGTGCTTTCATAACTTATGTTTATTTAATTCTCACCCCAATCTTATGTATCTCTTGATGATCTGGGGGTACTTAGCACTAAATCAAATTGTGTAAGACCAAGGATGTTCACAGTTTATTTTGTAGAGAATTCAAGAGTCATATAAACACGCCAAGCTTCAATTCTTCAAGTAGAATTAAACTTTTCATGTTTTGTGAAATATTTTAGTTTTAAAATATTTTAAGTATGTGAAGGATTTTGGAACATGCTACTCTCAAAATATACCACTCTGGCATATTAACTATTCTGAGTTGAAAGCACTAGAAAAAACAGCAGGGTCAAGAAGATCACTTTGATCTTCTTTTTCTTAAAAGTAGCAGATTAAATGCCCACAAAAATATGTTTTTATACCAGAAGGAGAGTAACACTCCTATCTTCAAAGATGGGAACTTGAAGACAAGGGAAATCTATACTAACAAACCTTGTTAAACTAACTCTTACCTTCCTAGTCACATCTTTACCCAAGTTACCCTAGCCTACACCCCTTTACTTTGTCACATTTTTCACAATTTACCACTCTTTGTCCAATGCACTATGTAAGTGTCCAGCTCTAACTGCATCGTTGGGTTTTCATCTCCTTATGGAGCCTTCTGCACCATATAAAACATACTACATACATGTGCATGCTTTTCTATTGATTTGTCTTATATCAGTTTAATTCTCAGGCCCAGGAAAAAAGCCTAAGGTGGTAGAAGGAAAATTTTGCCTCCCCTATATTTGTATGAAGGTATGAATAATAAACAGCTATTTTTCAGTTTCTGTTTTGCAGTGAGGCTTTCAGAAATATCCCAGAGGTACAGAATTACTTTTGTTTCTAATTACAATCTATAGCCACACTCGAAAGTGAAATGGGTGAACTTTGTAAATTCTTGGCAGTGCATAAATGTATTTTCCTTATCCCAACAACAAAGATAAAAGGAGTAATATTATTGCAATCCCCCAAATTTCCAAACACAATCTTACATTCACCCATCATCGTTATTTCAGAAATATATCATCAATGATTCATTCCTATATGTCTGTTTACATGTGAGCAAGTTTCATTAAACTTTTCCACCTAACCAAGACTCTGAATTTATTTACTTCAGCTTCCACGGCTTAAGTGTAGTTTGAAATTACCCAAAGTAAAGAGAGTATTGTGTTCTAGTCCCAAATTATGTTATCAAAGTTAATCCAGGATCTAGTATGTTATCCATTTAATAAATTATACTTTGATGTCCAATGAAATTGCACTATTTTGTTCAATTTTAAGCTATTTGATACTATAATATATAAAATTTAGCAAGATATCAGTGTATCTGGATCAGAGTTCTCATTACTATAAATTAAATATAATAAAATACACTGTCAATAAGTAGTCTATTGTGAAGATACTTTAATTTTATGTGGGATACTTGTGTGCATATACATTCAATTTGTTTTGCAAAGAACCTAGGTATGTATTAAAAATTAACAAGGCTAAATAAAAAATAATAGTTTACAGTAGAAAGAAAACAAAAAATAGAGTAGCAATCTAAATAAAGAAGCATCTAAATAAAGTAGCAAACTAAATAATAGCACAAATACAAATATAAGAATCAAACTAGAAAGTTGTATTTTTTTCTATGTCCTCTTTCTCTTTTTTTTTTATTATACTTTAAGTTCTAGGGTACATGTGCACAATGTGCAGGTTTGTTACATATGTACACATGTGCCATGTTGGTGTGCTGCATCCATTAACTCGTCATTTACATTAGGTATATCTCCTAATGCTATCCCTTCCCCCTCCCCCCACCCCACAACAGTCCCCGGTGTGTGATGTTCCCCTTCCTATGTCCAAGCGTTCTCACTGTTCAATTCCCACCTATGAGTGAGAACATGTGGTTTTTAAACAAAACATATGCATTCAAATAACCAATGGGCCCCAGAAATAGTAATGAACACTGCACTACGATAGGAAAGTTTGTATAACTCCCTTCACCTTAAAGCAGCAGTCCCCAACCTTTTTGGCACCGGGGACCGGTTTCATGGAAGACAACTTGGCAGTGGGTGGTGGTGGGGAAGTGGTGCACAAGGATTGAGGGGGATGGTTTCGGGAGGAAACTGCTCCACCTCAGATCACCAGACATTCGTTCGATTCTCATAAGGAGCATGCAACCTAGATCCCTCACATGTGCAGTTCACAATAGGGTTGATCTGACAGGAAGTGGAGCTCAGGCAGCAATGCTCATTGGCCCACCACTCACCTCCTGCTCTGTGGCACAATTCCTAACTGACCATGGGCTGCGCCAGTGATGGTCTGTGGCCTGGAGGCTGGGGACCTCTGCCTTAAAGGAATGAGTCCAATACAATTACAAGCAAAACCAAATTAAATTAAATCACTTACAAAAAAAATAGTGCAGGTAACTTCTCCATTTTCCTTAGTTTTTCAACTAGAAGTGGAAACTTGGTGATCATGTTTTCTGGACTCAAATCTGCTTCAGGACTTAGATTCTGAAGTACCATTCTGGCCTGCAGCGGTGAATACAAAACAATTTTAAGTTCTGCAGGAGAAAGAAAGAAATTACTACTTTTTGCTAAAATATTTTCATAGTTGTCTAATATATGTTTTTGGGTTTTTTTAAATAGTCCTATGAAAGTACATTATAAAAGTAGGCAAAAAAACCATCAAAGAAACATACAAATCCATACACTAGAGAACAAAAATTTGGCAGTAATATATACACACATATGCAATTTAACCTGCAATTTTTAAGACAATACAAATCAGGAATAGAAGGATTTTTCAGCAAATGATGCTGGTTTCACTGTGACAGGAGGGCAAGTGTGAATCAGTTTCTACATTATGTCAAAAAATCACATCCAAATATATTTTCAAGGTTTGTAAATGACAAAATAGCTAGAAGAAAATGTAACTCAATTATATTATGTTTTTGAATGGGAGTAGATTAAGGTATTACAGCAAAAAAAAAATCCAATGAGAAAAGTCTAATATATGTCATTCCTCAATCTGCGCCAATAAATCAAATTTCAAAATATGAAGACCATCAACTTATTAAAACAAATATCCGTAACTTATATAATTCCAGGTAAAGTTTTAATACACAAATAGTTCCTACAGCTTGAAATAATAAGAAGAAAAGGACAATAAACTCCAAGTCAAAAAAGACAGAGGAGTAAAACAATCTTCTCAGAGACTGTTACTGTGAGTTCAATCTCTCTACTGCCAAAGTATCAACAATATCATCTCTATGGATAGTGAACCTTCTGTTCTTATCTGCTATGCCATTTAGAAGCAACCAGTAGCCTCTGGCACATGGTTTAGAAGACACTGAGGATGAGACAAAGACCAGTTTACTTTCTCTTTTTATTCTATCTCAGAATTACTAGACTTCATGTTCAACTTAAATTTCTAAAATAAAAATTGAGGATTAAAAAAAATCAGAAAATGGTATTAACTGAATGACATAACTCAGGAAAACAACAAAAATAAAGTTTGGCCAAAAAGTGTATGAAAATTACCTGCTCTATGTTGCCATTTTTAATCCAACTTGTTAATTCTGCCTTTAGACTCTCTTCATATTTTCTAGCATCCATCTTTTTAATGACTAATTTATTGTTAAAATGAATGAAGTTTTCTGGGCACAGTTCCTTGAAAACAAATATTACAAAATTAGGTACAATCATGCAAGAAAATCCAAAAGTATTTCTCAATTATATGCCTCATTAACAGCCTTACAAGTTTCTTGAGCACAGAGATGGTTAAACTTTTTATCACCACATGGCTTCTAATGCATAACGTTACTAGGATGGATGAGCTCTTCAAAAGAGAGGATACATAGCAAAACAAAGTAGAAGATGAAAACAAACAGCAATTGGGACTTAGAAGGGAAGCAAGTGTAATAAAAAGAAATATGAATCTAAGGTGTAAGAAGACTGAAATATAATAGTGTTCCAGAAGTTGCAGAAGTTGAAAAGATTTCAAAAAAAAAGAAGAAATATTCTCAGGAATTAAAATAAAATACAAATTAAAACCCATTAAAAAACAAACAGATAATGTTAGAAATATGAGAAGAGGCACTCTTATTGTAGGAAGAGTCAGCTAATAATTTTAAAAGATTAGATGCCAGTGATTAGAAAGGGTGACAGTTTGTCAATGTTATCATCCTCTATAATAGGATTAATTACATCATTATTATTTACCTGGGCCCGGGGCCAACTTTTCCAAATTTGAAACATGGCATCATATAGCTGGATGCTTTCTCGAGGTGAAAGGGTAAGATCAGGAGGGAATCCATACCTTTCAATCTGTTTAAAATAAAATTAAAATTTTTACTCTTTATTTTATTTTATGTCTTATCCTTTGCCTCTTAGTCACTATCATAACCCAAAGACACTGAAAGGCAATAAACTAAAATGTTCAAATGCCAATAGGTGCTAAATGCTAACAAATTCTATCAACACAGTTCCCTGAATCACTAAAGAGGAAAAAAAGCCAAAAGCCCACCAAAAAATTTTAATATTACTTCCTAAGACCTTTTCATTGTGCTAATTTTCTATGAACTGACTTCATAATTGAAATCAGAGTGATGGGAAGCTGAAAGATTTGTGGACTCAGTTTAGACAATACATAACCTCTACCTTACAGCTAACACAAAAATTGATGTAATTAAGAATGTGATTCTTTACTTTTATGTGTACCAAGCCAGGCTAAAACAGGAAAATCTTATTTGCTTAAGTTTCAAGATAAGAACTGGGTCAGCTTCAAGATAAAGGCTCTCACACCACCTTCAAGACTCCAAGAAACTTCTCCCAAAGGTCACTGACAGGTCTGCTTTAAGTCTTCAATGTATGCCATTCATTTTTTCCACAAATATTTTTAAGTGGAAATAAAAAATTCCTGTTCTCAAAAAGTTTCACTGTAGTATTTTCTACTGGTTTCAATCATTACTGCTACAAATCATTTGCATGTAGAAACATACTCTCTGAGATGTTAACAGGAATGTAGTATAGACTGAATGTTTGTCTTCCCCCAAAAATTACATATTGAAACCGAATCCCCAATGTGATGGTATCTAGAGGTAAATCCTTTCGGAGATGATTAGGTCATGAAGGACGAACCCTCATGAATGGGATTAATGCTGTTACAAAAGAGACCACAGAGATCTCCCCTGTCCCTTCTGCCATGTGAGGGCACAGCAAGAAGACAGCTATCTATGAACCAGAAAGCAGGCCCTCACAAGACACCAAATCTCCCAGTGCCTTGACCTTGGACTCCCCAGCCTCCAGAATTCTGAAAAATAAATCTTTGTTTCTGAAGCCTCTTAATTTGTGGTATTTTTGTTATAGAAGCCTGTTGAATGGGCTAAGACAGTATTCTTCAAAAAAGAAAAAGGAGGGAGAAATGATATATATTGTATCAAATAGGATTCTTTGGGATTTCTCACTGGAAGTGTTAAATCTCAAAGAAGTAAATATAGCATGCAAATTTATCCAAAATAATTTGACAATAGGGCACTTGCTTTCGTAAATAGCTATTAATACGTTATAAAATTCAGGTTTCAAATTTCGGGGCTAAAAAAGCCACTCCAAACACAATACGGCTGAAAAAAACTGGAGATGATGTTTGGTAGAATGGAAAGTACAGGAGAGTTTGAATCAGAAGATCTGGTTCTAATTGCACCTGTAAATGCTAGTTCCTCATCCATAATATGGGAATGAAAATACAATATTTTTACTTCCACCCTAAAGACTGTAGTGAGAGCAGACAAAATCAACATATGTTCTTCAAACCTTTAAAACTATAGAACGTAAAACAATTCCCAGAATCATCATTTAACATCTCAGTTGGAGTATTGAAAGATAGCTAAATGCTAAGGACTATATTATGTCAACATACTAAATAAAACAAAACACCTATTATTTTGTAATGTTGGCATCTTGCTCTCTTGTTAGGTATTACTTGAAAGTGGTTACTTATTCTACCTATCTAAAATAAAAACATACAATAAATCCAAGATTTATTATAATTTTAAAATATAAATCTTCTGTTTTTGATTGCTAGAATGCTTACGATTTCTTAAGTCTCTTAGCATTTTAGAGAGGTCTGAGTTTCCTCATTTCTAAAATGAAGGATAATTCTGCCTGTAACATAGATTTCCCTTATGAGAATTATATTAGATAACATATGTAACAGACCTAGTAAAATGCCTGGCATATGATTAATGCCACAGCCATCAATATGATTGACTAATTATCCCTTATAGTTCTTAATTTTTTAAATCAGTTTAACAGTCCTATGCCTAAATACTGGGGATCCAATTCAGTTGTTCTCCACTGCATAGTGACTAATGATCCTGCAAAAGTTGAGTGAGTCTAGGCAGAAAAATGGAGAGAAATAAAAGGTCATAGATTTGTATCATTCTTTATTTATAAACACAATAGTATTATACCATGATGCTATTTTTGTAAACCACATTGTCCCTAATGTCATAGGTGAGGGTAGGCATTGATCTATGCTGAGCAGAAACAGATAGACAGCAGTTCTCTCAAGGACTTCCTGGGGCTGATAGCTCTCCAGGAGTCAGCAGCTGTTCCTGTGTGGCATGAAAATTGGGCCAAAGGCCAAAAGACACTGTCCTTAGCCAGAAACAAGCCATGTATGGATTGAAGGCGATCCCTTACTATGGTTGGATTCAGACCAGCTCACTCGTCCTGCCCCACTCCTGAAATCATTTTTATACTACAACTATAGAGGAAAGAACCCAGGTGGATGGCCCTTCTTATGTTGCCACAGTTTATTATGTTTTTTTCTTGCCACTCCATTTTTTCATATTAATCTGAAATGGACTACACAAGACCAGGAATTATTTACTCAGTTGAAAGGTCTCCTTGGTTTTTATCACTGCTTCTTTAGGATATGTCCTATATAAACACATGCTATACACACAGCTGTCAAAACGGACTTACTAATACCTAAGTTTTATGTTCATCCTGCATTCCTGCCACAAAAGTCTAGACATCTTAAGAAGACTCATACAACAGCATGACCTTTGCAGAAGTCATCTGGGGTCACAGCACACTGTGGCAGTTCTATTGCTTTCCAGTTACTCCATTAATAGCTACTGAAAATAGAGGAAAGGCACTTGGACCAAAATGACAATTTCAGCAAGTACTCCAAACCACTATATTCATTGCTGCTTTAAGATAATCTGCCTTGAACCATCCTACACAGAATAATTTTTAAATACTATACTGTTTTTAAAATGCCAGGTAATGATGAAAATGTCAGATAACTCCTGGATATCATAAAGGAAAGAAGGGAGGGAAGGAGGGAAGGAGGGAAAGAAGGGAAGGGAAGGGAAAGGAAAGGAAGGGAAGGGAAGGGAAGGGAGAAAGAAAAATGAGAGAATAAAGTGCCTTTTATTCTTATATGTGGGTTATCATCCATATTCTAGGTTTGGAGTATGAGTTAAGTCACAAGAATTTTGTCCATATTTAGGTTTATTTAGAATTTGGATTGGGCCATTGTCACACAAGAGATAAGTTTCCATAACAAAATCCTATTAGAAAATTACCATCAGCCAGCTTGCTTTTAGAAGCCACCTTGTTTGAGGTTGCATCCTGGCCCCACCATTTACTTAATGATGCAACACTGAGTTAGTTAAGTTCTCTATGCCTCACTTTCCTCATTGTAAAGTGGGAATAGTATTAAGACATCTATCATAAAATTGTCGTAGTGGTTAAAAGAGGTTTAAAAACGTAGAATTTTTAGAACATGAAGTAAGTGCTCAATTTAGGTTAGCTGTTCTTATTTAACACACACTTAGTACCTTTTATATACATAGCAACTTGTTAGGAAATGAAGGACACACAATTTGTCTTCTAAGAGTTATTCTAGTAAGTAAAGACTATATGCATGTAAACAACTTAAGCAGTAAGCTCATCATGGCTGGTGTCGTATTAGAAACACAGACAAGGTATTATTGAGAGAAGAAAGATTACATCTAGCTAAGAAAGTCAGAGAAGAATTCAGAAAAGGTTTCACATTTGAAGAATTATGGAAGATGAACAAGATCTGAATGACTGGTATTTGGCATCCAGTTTGAAATATTCTAAGAGCAATATATAGCATGAGGGCTGCCAGGTAAGATATCCCCAGTGAATGAATGGAAAGGACATTGGGGCCAGGTCATTAGATGACCTTGGTTGTCAAGCTAAGGAGGTATGCATTTAGCTTTTTCCAAAAGAAAGCCAAAAGAGACTTGGAAAGATCAAAATTATCTTTAAAGAAAAGTTGAGAGTTACGTTGAATTATATTCATGTCAAATTATGTTGACTTTTGTGCTCTAAAAATTTTACATATTTTACCTCCTTTAATCATCACAACAATCTTATGATGGATGTCCTATTATGTTTAACATAACAGAATTTGGAATATATTTAAGGTTTTAGAAGGAAGACAAAACTATTGACTAATCATCACTTTGAAAGCCAAAGGAAGTTTAAATGGGCCATGTATGGGACTAGGATGAAAGAGGAAGAGAACTATGCAAGAAAAATTAAGAAATCTTTCCCCACTGACACCCCGGTGTCCCAGCTGAAATCTTCCTAAGACCTCCACCTTACTGTCTCACCACCAAAAAAATCATGTCGTGATTGCTACGTTAGTGAGAATGTCTTTTACCTGATTTTTCTATGTACTAGGGATTGTCCACATATAATTGCGTGGCTGCACTATGAGAAGAATTAGTGTCAGAGGGGTAGACAGACAGACATGGGCGCTGAGAAGAAGAAAAATTGCCAAAGAAAACATCCGAGAATAAATAAAATTAGCTAAAAATTCAGGTTAAATTTGTAGTGGTTTTTAATCTTTGTGTATTCAGGCATTGTTGAAGAACCAATGAGAATTAGAAAAAATACTCTTGTTATTTTTTAAATTAAGGTTAAAGTATCAGTTTCTGTAATTCTGTAATTCTATTCTATAATTCTGATAAATATCAATTAGGCAGCATTTATTTATAATACATACAAATATTTTATATTACTTAGAACAAATATAGCTAAAATATTACTTACGTGATCGGTTGTTAGTGCAGCACATGGGTGAAAATGATCAAAATGAATGTCACCATGTTTTATTGAACACACATGCTTCTCTAGATCATTGTACCTCTCTCCATAGAGCACTAAAAATGAAGAACAAGAATTTCCACATCAATGGAAACGTAATCACTGAAATAAATTTAAAGTAAACGGCATCAAGATCAAGGCAATGGTAGATTTTTTTTAAATAATAAAGTAAAAGGCAAACTTTATATAAATATATCAAACATACCAAGTCTAACTTTATACGATTGTTTTACTTGCAAGAAGTCTTTGGGAAAGCCGGCATGACGACCCACATGTCTTTTAGAAGCGGTATTATTTTCAATTATTTTGTCTTCTTGTTTCCAGTACCATTTTACCAATTGTAGCCACCTTAAAAAATAAACGTACATATTATTTAGGCAGAACATGGAACTACTTCATGTGAAATTAAGTAGTTTAAGTAAAGACAATTTCGTCTTCCTTATAAAGTGTGCTTAGGGGAATAGACTCAGAAGCCAGACTACCTGAAATTAAATCCCAACCTTCTTAGTAATAGCTGTGTCTCTTGGTTGAATAACTTCATCTTTCTGTACATAGTTTTCCACATTTTAAAATGGAAATATGGTAGTCATATTGGAACTGTGACTATTTAATAGTAGTAATGGAAGTAAGCATAAATCATAAGGGTTGCTGGGCATTTAAAATAAATTAATACATGTAAAGCACTTAGAACAGTACTGGGCACATAGGAGGTATTATAGGATTGTTATTAGTAAATAAATAAATATTATTGTAAAGTAAAAAAAATTATTAGTAGTAGGCAAAAATCAAGCCCAATGACAAGATAAAATGGGGCTTTCAACTAATAAGAATTTGCTATCTTTCTAAACATCTCTATAAAGTGGGAAAATGGACCACAGGACCCATGGCTGAGTGTGTTGTTATATCGTTTTATTTTTTATTTCTTGGTGAATGACAAAAAAAGAAACAAAAACATATCTTTTCTGACGAATCATTTTTGGGATGGGGGAAATTTCCTACTCAATTGCAGATCTGGGTGGGGAAGTCCTTGATTTGTAGAGGGTGGGTTTCCTCAACAATGGCCAGGAGGTGTAGAGATATGCAGTTTCTTGAAGATCCAGAAATAAACTAATAAATTCACTAGAAACTTATGAAACTCCTCAGAACCCATAGAGAAATTATGAAATTCAAACATTCAAAATAGATAAACACTCTGTCCAAATTGGAACTTAATGCCTACTCGGTGAGATGTTCAGGATTACTTATGGTAGCTGAAAGAGCCAAAAAGGGACATCGGATCATGACAAGGAGATGTTCCCAGATTTCTGCTCCAATTTCTCCACCAAGACAATGAACCTATTAAAGAAAAAAAAAATCTCAACTGAAAAGTTGATTTAAAAATAGCAAATGAAAGTAAGACTTGGAATCTTGAAATTGTCACGCATGCCTTCCCATCGCCTTTAAGTGACCATGCCAAGTTTAAAGAAATATTAAAAATCCTCACAACCAATTCACCAACAATTCGGCTTTACTTTACTTTCAAAAATTTCTTTGAACTCAATGCATTTCTCTTCATGTCTACCGCCAACCTAGCTACTCTCATATCTCAGCAGCGCTACCACAATATCCACTTGACTACTATACTTAGCCTCCCTATCTGCCCTTAAATTCTTCACATCACAGCCAAAATAAAAATGTTGGCCGGGCGCAGTGGCTCACGCCTGTAATCCCAGCACTTTGGGAGGCCGAGGCAGGCGGATCACGAGGTCAGGAGATCGAGACCATCCTCGCTAACACAGTGAAACCCCGTCTCTACTACAAATACAAAAAAATTAGCCGGGCGTGGTGGTGGGTGCCTGTAGTCCCTACTTGGGAGGCTGAGGCAGGAGAATGGCGTGAACCCAGAAGGCGGAGCTTGCAGTGAGCTGAGATCGCGCCACTGGGCCCAGCCTGGGCAACAGAGCGAGGTTCCGTCTCAAAAAAAAAAAAAAAAAAAAGTTTAAAAAGATAAACTATATCAAGTCATGTCACTAAATAAATTGCTTTAATATCTTCCCTTTGCATGTGAAATAAAATATAAACTCCTTAATGGGATGTATAATGTCTGGCATCATTTGGCCGCTGCTGCCTCTCTGGCTTTATCTCAATCCACTCTCTCCACCTTTACTATGGTCCAGAAAGAATGACCTTTTCTTTGTTCCTTGAACTCACCCTTCCCACCCAAGAGCTTTCACATGTATTATTCCCTCTGCTTAAAATACTCTTACCCTCTCTTATTCAAATGGTAGAGTTCAGCTCAATGCCAATCCATAAAAAAGACTTTTCTGACCACCTATTCCAGAGTTGCCTCCTCCTGACACTCTGCCAGGACTGCAGTCATGACAGCCTGGTCTCTCCCTTCACAGTTTGTACCAAAGTGGGCTGGCATCATCATTTGTGAGCTCACTTGTTTATTTCCTCTTTCTTGATTAAACTGCTGTCAGCTCCAGTGTCTAATAGATAAGGCATTAAGTAAACTGTAACCTTAGACCTGAATATTCTATTCCTAGCCACTGACACAAAGCCTAGCACTGAGGAGGCACTCCTTAAATATCCGCTGAGTAAATGAATGGATGAGCAAATCAAACTAGATTTAGAAAAGAGTCTCAAATGTGGTCTTCATTTAACAAAGTATGAGACCTGACAAGCAACTGAAAAAGACTTACTATCAAAGTCAAATTATATATCTATTAGAATATGCATACCCACTGCCCATCTGGGCTTGTCCTGGTGAGATAAAATACCACTCCATCAAATATTGACCTTATGCTTTGCACTAGATAGCACTTTTCCCTGATTCTGCCAGAATAGATGTTAGCCTTTAAAACCTTTCGGTTTTATCCCTTACACAAAATTTGAAAACCTGAAATAGCCAAAGTCATATCGTCATATCACTTCAGAGTTTTGAGATGAGATTTTAATTCAAAGTTCTAGATTTCATAGACAAAGTTGTTGGATTTTTGAAAACAAGAATATTCCAGACCTTCATGATGCAATATGAGATTAACCAAAAATAAATATAATAAATCAGTATCAAACAAATCCAAAGCACAGCCTATTTGGTACCTCCAAGTTTATAGCAAGGAAAACGTAAGTTACAGAGATTTGTTAAACTTTTCCCCTTTGAATGTAAAATTCCACAGAGTCAAAGAATATATCTTTCTATCGTGTTTTAAATCTCTTTTAATAAATATTCCCCCTTTTTTTTCTTTCTTTCTTTTTTTGAGATGGAGTTTCGCTCTGGTACCAGGCTGGAGTGCAGTGGTACGATCTTGGCTCACTGCCCACCTCCTGGGTTCAAGTGGTTCTCCTGCCTCAGCCTCCTGAGTAGCTGAGATTACAGGCACCTGCCACCATACCCAGCTAATTTTTGTATTTTTAGTAGAGATGGGGTTTCACCATGTTGGCCAGGCTGGCCTCAAACTCCTGACCTCAGGCAATCTGCCCGCCTCAGCTTCCCACAGTCCTGGGATTACAGGTGTGAGCCACCGCGCCTGACCAATAAATATTCCTAATAATGCTGCAATATAGCTTTGCTAAGTATCTTCCATTTGCCCCAATAAATCGCTATAAATCTACATTGTTTTTTATTCTGCTCTCTCTTCCCAGGGAAGCTGACCTATAGGTACTTTGTCAAAAGGACTCTTATGATTTCTGGTTCCACTGGGTTTGGCCTATGGAGGGCCTTGGCCATAGATCAGAAGAAGTGGGGAGACTGAGGCTGAGGTCATTTTTCCACCATTGGCTCCTTTCCTGCAAAGCTACCTTGAATCAGCTATGTTCCTCACAATATGGCCAACACAATTGGAATCTCCTTTTGAGTTTCCATAAATGCTTCCACGCCTTGCCGCTTTAAGCCGAGGGGTAAACTACTAGCTCTAGATTACTGCACTAACCCTTATGGATTCCCTCACATACACCTTTGAAAAATACCCTTCTTGAATTATTGCATTTCAAGAATGTCATTTAATTATCTGTTGGGATCATGACTGATAAAACTTATGTAATTGACATCATTGTTAGAGCCAAAAATTATTTATTTTATAGGTCAAAGATTGGATTGAAATCTCTGTCCAGGGAAACTTGTACCAGGATGGTTGAATTCTATTTCCCCTGAAACAGTTGTCAATGAAAGATTCCACTCCCATACAGAACTCTGCAGGGTGGATCTTTTTACCCTATTGAGTCACAACAGGAAAAGGAAGCCAAAAATCTGTAATTCCCAGGAAAAAATCACTCAGAAAAAAAAAAAGGGAGGCCTTCTCAATCTGAACTCCATCCAATGGGACAGATGTCCTGAAACACCAAATATCTTCATTGCTGTGCAAATGTGCAGTAGGAAATTAAGCAAAGAAAGAACACCAAACCTACCTCATCAAATATAACATATCTGATCCTTTTCACCCAGTTTTGGCGATGAGGAGCAAGCAGCAGAATTTCAAAGCAGGCAGGCACTGTAATAAGTACCTACAAAGAATAATATTGTGTGAAGTAACATTTTGAGCACTTACTATGTGTTGACATAGTTACAGGAATATGTAAGATAGACTTATGAGTCCTGAATGTACCTGCTGATAATTGGCATATAACATTGCTTCTGAGAATTCAGGGTTTCATCAAAACTGTGCCATATTCATTGGAACCATATGAAACTGAAATTTTGGTAGGCCAAAAATGGTAGAAAATCATATTTGAAGTTTACATCCTTGTTTATGAGCATTCAGGGTTTAAAAATAGAAATTATTCATTGTCACAAGTTTCATTCTTTAAAACCTGACACTGACATGAGTTTGGATTGAAAGATGTTTATTAAGAATCAGCTAGTGAAAAGAGCAGGGAAGCAGGCATGAGCAGAGAGGGAAGCCTAACTGCAAGGCAGGCCTTATGGAGCCTCAGCCAACCCAGCTCACAGTTCTGGAGTAAGGACTGCTGTCAGAGTTGTTCCACATCGAGCCACAGCAGCCCGCTGTTCATACTTCTACTTAGCTCAGTTGCAGGGTATAGACTGTGGAGGCAGAACTGGAGGAGCTGACAGCTGGCATCTATCTTAACCACACTCCCCACATCAAGTCCTTCTTTGAAAGGCAATCTGGGTAGAACATCTCCATGTCTACCATGCAATCTTCTATAATCATGTGTTCATTCTTATTTAGTCTTAATTGTTGATCTGTGAGTTCATAAGGGTGAAAACTGTTTATGATTTAACACCAGGTATACGATCCATAATACATTTTCTAAATCATGAGTATCCTTAATAGATACTTATGAAGAAAAAGTGATTGATGTAAAGTTGAGGTTTGTTAATTTTCTACAACATAGCATTCTTCAGATCATTCTGAATCCCTTTACAAACCAAGACAATGCAATAAAATATAAATTAAATCAGAAATCCAAAGGTCAGTGTCCTTAGAGAAAGATGAGTTCTAGTTCTCACTCTTTGAAATGTAACAATATTACATTTTTTCTAAAAGTATTTTGTCTTTCATAAATTCAAAGAAATTATTTTCACAAGCCTTGTGAAGATGTTGAATTTCTAGTCAAAGAGACATACAAGTACAGTTATATAATTTGATAACACACTTATTAATTAAAATACCCTACCTGACAGTTTAAGGCGTCATGACGATACTCCCTGGTGAAAACACCACAGAGAGCTTCACCACTTGGCAGATGTTTCGTAAAACGATTCTGAACAGTCGCTGCCACTTGGTTAACAAGGGCCTGATTGACAAAGAAAAAGATCCGTTAGTCACATAATACAGAGAGGTGAAATATCAGAGGACAACAAGAACTGTCTAAAAGTGTATCCTGCTTTCAGTGCAGAAAGCTTACTAACCCCTTTCATCAACCCACTACTCTAAACACACTAACATATTCTCTTTGAGGTAGCTGACTCAGCATACAAACCTCATTGATAAACCTCAACCTAAAGTAAAATGGAATTTAAAAAGTATTCATCAGAAGAAAAAACAGAAAATGTTGCCTATACATCAGAAAAAAAATTGTGTCTCCTCTATTTGGTGACTTTCCCCTGATATCTAAAGTTTGAATATGTATATGTTATTTTATGTATATGTTTGTGTGTGTGTGTATGTATGTGTATATGTATATGTATATGTACATGTATGTTATTTTAGCTTCAGACACTGGAACAACAAAATGCAGGTTAAAAAATAAAGTGAACTAGATCTACCATGTGACCATGTTCATTATTTTTAAATAGTAGGTTCAGGAATGAAAGAGAATATTACAGTCACTTGAGCACTACCTTTGTGGGTGCAACGTACACGACCACCCCGTCATCGCTCTCCTTCAGCACTTTCTCCATACAGTAGTAGGAGGCATAGGTTTTGCCTGAGGACGTTGGGGCAACAATCACTGCTGACTCATTCTTATCCACAACATCAAGGAGCTCTCGCTGCAGGGTGCAGAGTACCATTCGTGTCAAGAAAGTGAACCGTATGTTACCAAAACAAAGACAGTATTTATAGACTTCCAATACGATTTTCTGAACCTCAAAGGATCTGTAGGTACATCTGAAGGTCTCATGTCATTCTCTCAAAAGAGATCATTTTTATGCTTTTGAACATCTGTAAGGTGGGTTTTATGTGTGAAAAATGGAGAGGATGTCTGAACAAAATATCTTATTATTGAGAAAACATCTTGTAATTATTTGCTATTTACTAAGTGCGGCTGAGAAACTAAGTTCTAAGAAAGAGACAATATGTATATTACTGATGGTGAAAAAAATATCTGAGGAGAAGAAACAAGAAACATTCTTAATTTTACTACTGATCTTCTACTTTCTACATAGAAGAATGCCAGGATGAGAGAGCTCCATCCCTTCAGCCGAAGAATGTTGACTAGCCGAAGAATGATAATAAGTCTATGTAATAGGTAGAAGGTGGGAAAACAACTCAAAACCCCAACCGGTCCACTCCTGGCCACACCTCAGCGTGAACTGGGCATAAGAAGAGTTACAATGTGAATGAAATTAATGGAGAGCATTAATTACTGCCTCTAGTCCTACACTGAAGCAAGGAACCGGTTTTCCTATTCATGAAAAGGCGCCATGCATTTTTTAACCTACCCCACCATCATAAGAAAGATTCTGAAGGGGGCAGTCTATTAGACTGAAGCTATAAAACTGCATTTCTGTAGGCAAACATGTTCAATTTATCAGCAAGTTGGTATGGTTCAATGCATGTAGAAATGCATCCTTTTCTTCTAAATTTTATATCCCTCAATATTAATTTTATGTACATTTTTAGAATAGCTACTATGGTGACAGATGCAATGTGTAAATATCTAAACAATTGTCCCTACTATTTAAACTATCCAAATTTCTCTATGCATTTTATATATTTACATATGAAATCCTATTGACACAGGGAAAACCTGGAGGCTGCTCCATGATGATACAGCTGGATGACACTGAGATAACATCAGAGCTAAACATATGAATCCATTAATGTACCTCCAAGGAAATGGTCTGTATAATAAAAGAAAATCTCACTTTCTTTAATTGGGGAAAACATAGTCCACATTTGACATTTTCAATAACAAAGTATCTTTAAATGACATCAACATCAAATATAATATGTAGAGCCACAATAATGGGAAACCTCTGAGATCACATATAATAAGAAAATACAGTAATTTTTGCTTCATTTGCAGTATTACCTGCCATGTGTCGGGAATAAAATCCTGGACCCTGGGATCTGGGTCTTTTCTCTCATCTCGTATCAAATAATGGCCCATGTATTGCAGTTGGAACCGAGCTGGCCCAATGCCAACTGAATATTTATTCCTTTTCTTCACTTTTACATCATTTTCTGCATTCTGCATTATTTTAAAAGTCCGTTTTGAAAATGACATTGAATTAGAATATCATTTAAATAAGTAAAACATTTACTACTGAGCACTTTCTATGTGAAAAGCATTTTACCACCTTTTAAATTTAAATTTTTTAAATCATTGCCTTAACTAGAAAAAATTAGTAGACATCAAGATTTTCAAATATACATCATGACATTTGTGGCTACAACCTGATATATTTAAAGACAATTGAATAATCACACTATAGTTTTGAGATGTTTTGCTAGAATTAAGTGCAGGGTTAGTTTTAAAGGATCTGCAGAGATTATCTGGCATTTAATCTGTTTGTCCAGGTAAGCATTTGTACAAATTTTCTAATTATGCATTACTTCAAGATTGGGCAGTTGGGTTACTACTAATAACAGTATTTTCAGTAAAAAAAAAAAAAAAAATCTGGAAGAGATGACTATCTTTGCAAAACACTTTATGTATATCTGATAATTACCCTGTTGAAATTAAGCTATTCTGATAATATTACCTGGGTTGGATGTAAAGAACTTGCCAACTCATCAAATCCTAAATACTTAAGGCATCTGGCTATGAGCTGCCGATCATCTTCTTGTAAAAGTTCTGAGTATTTTTCCATCAAGGAGTGGATCCTTTTCATCATTTGAACAGCTATACTTAAATCTTTCATGGTTTTACCTTGGTAAAGAATAAACAATAAAATTGTTATAAAGACCATCAAAAATAATTCATTTGATTATCCAAGATTAATCATCTAGATGGCCTCAGTATCTTACTTGGCATTAGTGGAGGTTTTGGAGTAGAAAGGACCAAATAAAGTAAAATTGAAGTACAACTATCCACACTTCATCATCTCTGTGGATTATTGAGATGTAGCTATATCAGTGTTGGGAAAAAAATTGTAGTTCATAATAGAAATAAGATAAAAAAAGCTCAAGTTTGTAAAAGTTTAGGAAGAATAACAAATATTTTCTCCATCTTTTATTTTCATATGTGCTCTACTATGTTCAAAGAAAAATATCTTTATGACTTGAAATATCTGGTTAAAACCTTAGCAACATTTATTGAGTCCTATGGTTGACCACAGATACGTATTTGGTGTAATCATTGGAGCCCTTCAATTCAATCCACCTCTTCCAACTGTCACATTCTAGATGTTGCTAATCTCTCTCCATTGCTTTATATTCATACATATCCTTTTTGTTCCTCTGCTCTGCTAATTATTTCATACTTATTACGTCAGGGTTTCTTCTAATCAATCATCTATATTTCACCTATTTAACAATATTCAGTAGGTGTCTACTGAATACAGTAAGAGGCTACAAAGGAAATGTAATACAGTTCATACTGATTGTTATGCACTGTTTTTCTAAGTGAGCAGTTCACTTAGAAAAACAGTGCATAACACTTGATCATTCCCAATTAAGCAGCAGAAACAATAGGAGGTTGCTGGAGAGAATAGGTCAGGGTGTTGGAGAGAACATAGAGGTCATGTGTTAAATGGATCAAAGTGTGGAGATGCTCAAAACTGACAGATCAACTAGGTTTGCTCAGAAGAACTGTCAGTTTGGAGGTATTATGGAACAAGATCATTTCACTTGTGAATTTACACATCTTGATGTGATCCTATATCACCTGTATCTTCCTCTTTCTGCCTCTTTTCTTTTTTACTACCTGCTATGGAAATTGTAAAGAAGAGCACATGGTATCCACAGCAGCTTTGGAAGAACTCAGCATGCCACGGAAGCATGAATACAGTGTTACCCAAAAAGGAAATGTTTACTCATTGGTCTCAAAGGTGAATGACAGATTCTTCCTGGGTGCCTCATCGTTTTTGTTGGTTTCCTTAACCATGCCCACAACTTTATAAGTTGTTCCTTTTGCACCCGTCTTTGAAGGTGCTTATGGATGTGCTATATATTTGCCCTTGGGACCCTCTCTGAGATTTCATTGCTTATTGATAAAATACAAAATTGTCCTTTTATTGGTGGTATCAGGGATCTGAGCTAAACCGTGGTTCAAAACGGTTAAATGAAAATTCCAGGCCAGGCACGGTGGCTCACGCCTATAATCACAGCACTTTGGGAGGCCGAGGCGGGCAGATCATGAGGTCAGGAGATCGAGACCATCCTGGCTAATATGGTGAAACCCCATCTCTACTAAAAATACAAAAAATTAGCTGGGTGCAGTAGCGGGCGCCTGTAGTCCCAGCTACTCAGGAGGCTGAGGCAGGAGAATGGCGTGAACCCAGGAGGCGGAGCTTGCAGTGAGCCGAGATAGTGCCACTGCACTCCAGCCTGGGCGAAAGAGCAAGACTCCGTCTCAAAAAAAAAAAAAAAAAAAGAAAAGAAAAAAAAATTCCAGAAATACATAAATCATATGTTTTTAAATTGCACACCATTTTGAGTTGTGTGATGAAATCTCGCACCATCTCACTTCATCCTGCTCAGGACATGAATCCTTCCTTTGTCCCCCATGTTCACACTGTAGACACCACCTTCCCATTAGTCACTTAGTAGCCACCTTGATGATCAGATTGACTGCATTGATGCCTCAGTGTTGGTATTCAAATAATCCTTCTTTTACTTAATAATGGCCCCAAACTGTAAAATACGTGATGTTGGCAATTCAGATATGCCAAAAAGAAGCCATAAAGTGCTTTCTTTAAGTGAAAACGTGAAAGTTCTTGACTTAATAAGTGAAGAAAAACTCATATGCTGAGGTTGCTAAGATCTACAGTCAGAAACAATCTTTTAACCATGAAGTTGTGAAGAAGAAAAAAGAAATCTGTGCTAGTTTTGTTGTTGCACCTCAAATGGCAAAAATTTTGGACACAGTGTTTGATAAGTGCTTAGTTAAGATAGGTGGAAGACATGAATAGAAAATATTTTCCAGGTGATGGAAACATGTTGCACCTGAAAGCATTGAATCTGTATGAAGACTTCAACAAGGCATCCTCCGAAATGAGTGACAATGACCCATTTTCTTCAAATATAGGATGGTTACACAAATTCAGGAATAGGTTCGGACTGAAAAATATAAAAAATGCTGAAGCGGGCCAGGCTCAGTGGCTCATGCCTGTAATCCCAGCAATTTGAAAAGCTAAGGTGGGCAGATCATGACGTCAAGAGATCGATGATCCTGGCCAACATGCCAACATGGTGAAATCCCATCTCTAGTAAAAATCCAAAAATTAGCTGGGCATGGTGGCGTGAGCATGTAGTCCCAGATACTCGGGAGGCTGAGGCAGCAGAATCGCTTGGACCCAGGAGGCGGAGGTTGCAGTGAGCAAGATCACGCCACTGCACTCCAGTCTGGTGACAGAGCAAGGCTCCGTCTCAAAAACAAAACAAAACAAAACAAAAAAACTAGACTGAAGAGGCTCCATCTGCCAATGAAGAAGCTGCTGCCACATTTCTGGCAGAGTTGAAGAAGCTGGTTAGAAAGAAAGGATACCATCCAAAGCAAGGTTTTAATTGTGATGAAACCAGGCTCTTCTGGAAGAAGATGCCCAATAGAACCTACATTCATAAAAGTCCAAAGGAGGCACCAAGACATAAAACATGGAAGGACAGATTAACCCTGGTACTAGGTGGCAATGCTGCAGTGCATATAATAAAGACAGGCATAATAGCATACAGACTGAAGAAGCCATACACTCTCAAAAACAAAAGCAAAAATTATCTTCTTGTGTTCCGGCAACATAATCAGAAAGTGTGAATGACAGCCAACATTTTTATGGAATGGTTCTACCAATGCTTCTTCCCAGAAGTGAAAAAATACTTGAAAGAGGAAAGCTTGGAATACTAGACAATGCACCAACCATCCCAAATCTGTTTTTGTTGAAAATGAAAATATTGAGATTGTATTTTTACCTCCAAATACAAACTCACTGCTTCAGCCCCTTGACTATGGCATCATTCAGTTTGTCAAAGCCACATACACCTGCCTGGTGTTTGATCACATTCAATCAGCAATTGATGCAGACCCTAATCTGGACATGATAAGGTGCTGGAAATTATTCACTATTGCTGATGCAATAACACTCACCAAAGATGCAATGGATTAATTAAACCCAAAAACCATAAATGCCTGCTGGAAGAATTTATGGAGTGAAGTCCTGAGTGATTTTCAAGGCTTCCAGGGGATCAGTGGAGAAGTTAGGAAAATAATTCATGCAGCAAGACTAATTGATAAAGAGGGATTTACCAACGTGTTTGATAAAGAAGTGATACAACATATTGAAGTTCATTAGGAAATGTTAACAAATGAGGAAATGGAAGAACTTATTGAGTCATCTAGGGAGGAAGATGAAGAAGAACATGAAGCAGAACCTGAATTTGCTGAAGTGTTTCAAATTACATAGATATTAAAAGAAAAAATATGGAATACAATTCTCAGATGGAATACAGCAGTAAAGTCACCCACATAATCACAAAAGAATTGCAACCGTCACAGAAACACTTTGATGAGTTAAAAAGAGACAACAGTGGCTGGGCGCGATGGCTCGCACCTGTAATCCCAGCACTTTGGGAGGCTGCGGCGGGTGGACCACAAAGTCAGGAGTTCAAGACCAGCCTGGCCAATATGGTGAAACCTCGTCTCTAATAAAAATACAAAAATTAGCTGGGCATGGTGGCGCACACCTGTAATCCCAGCTACTCGAGAGGTTGAGGCAGAAGAATTGCTTGAACTCGGGAGGCAGAGGTTGCAGTGAGCCGAGATGGTGCCACTGTACTCCAGCCTGGGTGACAGAGTGAGACTCCATCTCAAAAAAAAAAAAGAAAAAAAGTGACAAGGGTTACTGATAATGTTGTTCTTCTAAAATATTTTAGCAAAACTCTTTCAACCATGGAGGACCCCAATCATCAATACCATCTGCTCCTAACATCAGTCATTCACTCCATCATGGCTTCATGATGCAAAGATCACCTGAAGCAGATGATTCTCCTTCTGTTGTATCATCAGAAGGTCAACAAGAGCGTTCATCATTCACCTCACTTCACCTCATCATGTAGCCATTTTATCATCTCACATTCTCACAGGAAGAAAAGGGGTGAGTATAGTACAATAAGGTATTTTGAGGAAGAGAGACCATATTTACATAACTTTTATTACAATATATTGTTATAATTATTCTATCTTATTAGTTATTGTTGTTAATCTCTTACTGTACCTAATTTAGAAATTAAACTTTATCATAGGTATGTATGCATAGGAAAAAACAGTATACGTGGCATTTGGTACTATCTACAGTTTCAGGCAACCATTGTGGGTCTTGGAACATACCCCTGGCAGGTAGCAGGAAACTATTGTAAAGGTAATAATACACAAAATAAGATAGTGCATGTAAGTCTTCTAATGCAAATTTCCAGTTAATAAATGGCAACTATCATCATTACATTTGTATTAATTCTCCAACTCACCGAAATAAGAAAACAGAATCACATACCTTCTTCACTTCGGCAATGTTCTTTCCAGGCTTTCAAGCAAGCAGTTAACCCCACCATTTCAACCTGAAGTTTCACAGAGCTACTTTTACAGGATTTCAAAAAATCTTCCAGGTTCTTTATTCCAGAGTGTAAATTCTCTTTCAATTGCTCTTCAATAGAAAATGACAAAGCATTCCACTTTTGCTCTTCCTTTTGTTCTTCCTTGGCAAATAACCTTTTCTTATTCTCTCTAGTAATTATTTCAGCCTTGGTCTCCTGCCCCAAAGGAAAAAAATATCTCTTAAAACAAGTTGAAAATATTCTGAGATAACAGGTCACGAGTGAGACAATATTATGAGTGTATTGATGACTTTGACCATCATCCCATTTTGAGTAGATGTGAAAAATTTCTTTTTTTCTTTTGGAAATTAAGCCTCTGTTAATTTATAACTTAAAACAATGTAATTTAGGGAGTGTAAAGGCTCTCTGTAGATAATTTCTAGATTTCTGAGTGGTGTGGTTTATAAATAAAAGAGTAAATGTTGCCGGGCATGGTGACTGACACCTGTAATCCCAGAATTTTGGGAGGCTGAGGCTGGCGGATCACCTGAAGCCAGGAGTTTCAGACCAGCCTGGCCAACATGGTGAAACCTCTTATCTACTAACTATACAAAAATTAGCTGGGCGTGGTGACACACTCCTGTAGTCCCAGCTACTTGGGAGGCTGAGGCATGAGAATCCCTTGAACCTGGGCGGCAGAGGTTGCAGTGAGCCGAGACTGGGCCACTGCACTCCAGCCTGGGCGATGGAGCAGGACTCTGTCTCAGAAAAAAAAAAAAAAAGAAGAAGAAGAAGAGTTAATGTCACAAAATAAGAGACAAGAGGTCACCTCTCTTTTCATTTCTCCATGCTATGATATCTGCTGCTCTCTCTGGAATTGCCTGTCCTCTTCCATTCTTCCCACATCACCTCCCTATTCTCTACTTGTTTACGATATTTCCTCCATGAAGCTTTCCCTGACTCTCCCAAGTCTAAGTCATGTATTCTTCCTCTGCTCAGACACCCATTGAAGCACTCATTAACATAAACTGTAGTTGTAATTTCATTTGCCATTTCTCCTCTCTTGATTGAGATCCTTGAGATGGGAATGTGCCTTTGTTGTCTGTATGTCTCAAGCACAAAGCATTTAGTCCGTAATGTTTGATGAGTGAATAAGGAAAGAGGAAGAAGAGGAGTGGATAAGAGGAGCAACACAAATACAACTGATTTGCTCTTCCTCAATAAGCACTTCCAATTAACTTAAACATAGTATGGACCCACTTTTACTATGCTTTTACCAATCTGACTCATTAATCTACAAAGACAATTAGAGAATTGTTGTATTAGCAAGAGGATTCCAACACATCTTCCACACTTCTGGCTAGTCAAGAAATTAATATGTAAATGCCTGCCTATAATGAAGTCAGTTTTAGTTGTCATCACTCTCTAAATTAGAAACAAATAATTCTAATCAATAATATTTGAGCTTTCCCAGTGTTTAGTCTTCCTAATTTGCTGTGTTGGGCCAATTTAGCATGGTTCTGTCTCAGTAGTACAAGGGTTACCTTTCACCCTTTGCCATGTAGATTTTTCTATTTTCATACATTGTATTATGTGACAAGAATTTCTGCAAATTTACCATTTCATAACATCTCTCAAAACAACAACAAAAAAACTGAAAAGCAGTAGTCTTTTGTCACCCATAATAAAAAAGTAAATGTTTAATTAAATAGTCTCACTGACAATACAATTGGCTATAAAAATGAAAAGGAGGAGAGAAACAATGATCACATAGTTGGGCTCAGAGAGAATTCTCTTTGGCTCTTAAAACAAAAGATGGGACAGCCCAACTGCTTGAACTTTTGAAGCAGTTCAAGAATAGAGGCATCACAGAACATGTGAGAACCTTTTAGAGTAATTTGTGATTATTTTTTGAAGTTATCTTGATTAGAAAATACAAGAGCTTTTTTGATAAGTCCTTGAACTGATGAACTGTCTGTCTCTCGGAGTTCTGAAAATGTCCACTGAAGGCTTGACAAAGAGATGCACATTTTCCTGATGTTGCCAAAATTTTCACAAAAGTAATTATTCAGAAGTGAGAATAAAAATATTTTTTGAGGTCTTTATATGTTCCATTCCTGATAACTTCACCATGTTTATTTCAATTTGTTAAGGTGGATATGTGACAAATACCTTTATTTGTGATTGGTTTTGTTAAGTTGGTACTTTCTCTAACATACTAAAACCTTTCATCTTAAGAGAAACTTTTTGTGAAAATAAATGCCACTTCCAAATCCCCAACTTTGAGGCCCACAGAAAGATACTAAAGCCTGATGAGTTTTCCATTTGTTTAAGATGGAAACCTTTATGACCTGCCTCTAAAGTCAAATAATCAGAAAATTCAGTTTTAAAATAAAAATATCTGTACTTAGACATTAATGTTTCAGGAATTATCAACTGATAATTTTAGATCATAAACTATTAGTATTATTATTCCAGAAATAGATTGGAACTTTCCTTATTTACCCCTTGTATTCCATCCCCAGTTACGTCTCCCAGGAAAAGAGTAGAAAAATGACATCCCAAGAAGGAAAAAGGTAAGGTTGCAGGAGTACAACCCACACAGAAAGAGGAAATGGAGAGTTCTAACCTTGCACTCACAAAATGTGGTGGATTAATCAATCATTTAAATACTTTGGAAAAGTGTAAACACTCTTTATAATTTAGAAAAAAAGTAGACAAACATTTCATATCCATTTTTACTACCTATATGAAAAAGATTTTCACTGTAATTAATGAACAACTATATTTTTAATGTTAGTTTAAAATTTCTAAACTCAAAACTTTAGTCACTTAATTATTCTTCAAATAGATACATATGTCATTATGTGTGAATACCATTACAACTTTTTTATGCAGGTTAGGCTTTTTCAGCAAGAGGTAAAAGAATAAGTATTCATATATAAAAATATATGCATATATATATCAAGAAAAGGCATTATATAAAAAGAAACCACCAAAGGGATAACACATATCAACTTGAGAAAAGAAAAAGAAAATTTTTTTAATTTGATAGAATTTATAGAACCTACGTGTGGCTTTTTGCTCTTGGGCCCACTAAAATCCTTCTTTGACTTAATAGTTTGAGTCACGATGATTTTCGAAGAGACTGTTTCTAATGAATTCCCATAAAACCGTTGGAAAACATGATACTTTTGCACAGATCTAAGAACACGAGGGTCTCTAGATTTTTCTGAAAAAGAAAAGACTTAAAATGTAACTTTATTGTAGTTTTTCAATAGCATTCTCATCAATTCTTCATATTATCCCACATCCAGTAGTTAAATTAGCGGAAAAGTAATTTAATCTTATTATCTTTCTTAAAGAGAGAATGCAAAATCAAGTTATCTATGGATAATAATTCCTTTTCTTATTTAAAAGATGGAAGTGACAAAACACACTCTCATGGTCTACCTCCTAAATTAGGTATCAGGGTGCAACAAAAAAATGATGGATTCCAGTCATTACCTATGTCCTGTGCCCTGTGAATTAGTTTAAGAAGAAGGTAGAGGCAGAGTGAAGAAGACAACCATCTGAGATATTCTGACTTCTTGTATCACTGGATAGAAAAAATCCTTACTCCGGACCATAGCCACAGAGCCAGAGCCCAGAGCATGGCAGCTAAAATGGTAAAATCTAATAACATAGGATGCCCCCAAAGTCAAGATATGCCTTACTCCCTTATCTCCATAAAAACTGTAATACTCACCGTAATGAAATAACTAAGCTGATTAATTTTTCTATGTCTGTAACTATACACATCACACCAAACCACTCTGAAGCATGTTAATGGTTCATCTAAAGTATCCCCCCACACCTTGGTCATTATTTACATACCCAGGCTAATAAGTACTTCACAGGAGCATACTTGCTATGCCTACTCCTAGGTTATTCTCAGAGTAAGTTTTGTCAACTCTAATGGGGCTGGGGGTAAGCACAGGGATACAGAAAGTTGAGATGAAGACAAGATCCCAAATTCAGTCTCTGTTGATCCACTGTTAGTGGTTTCATGGGCCTCCTTTTGTAGTTTTAACCACCCTGAGCATGAAGGCAGATAGAATGCTGGTGCTTGTTACATGCAGCCAATCGGGTGTTATGAAACAGTTAAAATTGCTTGAAGGACTATGGTCTCAATATATTTGACTCCAAGGAATACAAACATTGCTTAAACTACAAACCATCTTTCCTTGAAACAACTTCTAGCACTTCCTCCTAAAACACATACATATCTACATACGTATGACTGTCAACAAGGAAAAAGAATTTTTCATTACCATCTTTCCCAATGCACATCTAAATATCTTGTAGACTATTTTCATTCAAAAAAATTTAATTTGTGTCTCATGATATGATAATTTTCCACTATAAAATAAAAGGCAGAGAGTAAAGTAGATTTAAATTTATTTCACTAGAGTCACAGAACTCACCATCAAACTGACACCTGGACCTGTCATAATCATCACTCAGGGGTTTATGAGAATGCCAGTGCACAAGTTCATCAAATTCCTTTTGTTTAACCAGTGAAGTAACAATAGGATCATCACTGCGAGACCAAAAAAAGGCATATTTTAAATTGCACACTTCCAAATATAACACAGAACAGATTTTATTTTATAATGTTTTTGAAAATCATAGTTCCCCTTCTTCTTTCTGCAATATGATGTGGGTGGTAGAATCCAAAGAGCAGTTTATTAGAGGTTTAATAAATCAAAATCTACTCCATGTCTCTAACAATCCCATCAATATCAACTAATAGGCATTCATTAATTCATTAATTTAAAATATGCAGCTGTAGTGATTTATTCTAAGACTAAAAACTATACAGATTTTTACATGTAATGGCCAAAAGGCATTGAAAATTTTGATTTTAAATTCATTATGTATTACAAACACATACTACATGTAATGTACTCTAATCGTCTGCATTTCAAATAATCCTTGTTGAGTAACTCATGTATTCCATACAAGTATTTATTGAGGCACAGTTTTTGGCCTTATACCTCTTTAGAAAAGGCAAATCTTTCAAAATATCTCCAGCAAATTTATCAACCACAAAAGATGAAATTGGAATAAAACCCAAATTGGGCACCATTTCATTGGAGCTGTCTGTAAAGAAACAAAAAAAAAAATTGAGACAAGGTCAAATGTAAAACTTTCAGACAGGAATATTACATATTATTTTCTAAAACTTCATATTAAAAACATTTTACATTAATCTTATTTACATGTATCAAGTTCAGCCCTTCTCATAAAGCTATTTCCCACAGTAAAACACTTTGGAACACAGTAGAGTATAAAGAATTAGACAGCATTTTAGCATATATGTGGATATGCATGGGGGATGGGTGGGTGGATATGCATGGGGAATGGGTGGGTGAATGGATGCATGGATGGGTGGATGGATGGATGCATGGATGGGTGGATGGATGGATGGGTAAGTAGACAGATGATAGATGGATAAATCAGATAGGTAGGTAGATGGGAAGAAGGAAGGAAGAAGGAAGGGAGGGAGGGAGGGAGGCGGGGAGGGAAAGGAAATGAAAGAAAGAAAGAGAGAGAAAGAAAGGAGGGAGGGAAGGAAGGAGGGAGGGAGGAAGGAAGGAAAGAAAGAAAGAAAGAAAGAAAGAAAGAAAACACACACACGCACACAGGGAGGGAGGGAGGAAGGAAGGAAGGAAGGAAGGAAGGAAGGAAGGAAGGAAAGAAGATAAAGAAAAATACCTATGCCTTTTATTTTCAAATGTGAATTCCTTTTATTATTCCTTATTATAAGACAAAGAGTTTGACGATGGAAGCCTCAGAGAGTATATATCTATATACATATACATACACATATACAAAGACTTTCATGAAAATGAAATAAAAAAGAAGTAGGGAAAAATATAGATGGTAATGAAATTATTTGATATGATTACAGTATTCTCTTGGGTCCTCTTTGATTTTATACACACACACACACACACACACACACACACACGAAATAGATAGATAGATAATTACATATCATGTATAATATGATAATAGACAAATGAATGACTTTTTATTCTATTGAATGGTTCATGATTCCAGGTAAACCACCATTGCTCTGCCTGGGATCCTCCTAGTTCCCTGTGCCTGTGTTTGTCGGGATCCTTTCTTATTTAAGACCCTGCAACTTGCTGCCTAAAAGAGGCAGAGAGCCCATGTGGTCTTCCCTAAATTTTTCAGCCCCTAGGATGTTTTCAGCTTAGCTATAATGATATAAAAAGATGTTTGGTGTCTGTTATTCAGCATCTCAAGTGCTTTACACAAGGAGATTTTTCTGTTGACCTATAACTGCCATATTGCTGAAATGGAAGTCACATATATCTGGCTGTGTTTTTTAATTGAAACAATATTAATTATAAGCAAAATGTAAATCTTCATAATTATAGTCATAGCATACCACTCCAAGGATATAAGAATAAAGGTAATTTATTTTTATTATTAAAATTCAAGTGCCAGAAAATTATTTATACTTGCAGCATTGAATTAGTGGTGTTTCCTAAACATTTTCACAGGAATAATGCTTTCATTTCAGATTAACTTAGAAATTCATTACCTTTGATTGGTGATGGTTTCTTTTCAAGAAAACAAAATTTTGTTGTTCTCAGAGGAAATGGCTGTCCAACCTCAAAGTCTCTGACCAACTTTGATATGGTATTCCAGAGATATTCATAATCTTTCATAATGGTATCTCCCAAATTCAAATGTAGGCCTACATAACAATTAAAAACACTAAATACTAGAAGCCATCCACTCTCACACAAAGAATCATTAGTCACATTTTGAGTAAATTCACGGAATTCTGAAATACTTTCCACATAGTGAAATTTTTAGTGAGTTCCACACTGGACATAAATGAAAATGGTCACTAGTGTTGACTATGAGATACAGATTGTAAAGTTTATCTTGTTTTTATTGTTAATAACTAAGTATTAAATTTGTAAGTATATTAACCCACAAAATGCATCGTGAACATTTAACTACTCTTTAAGGTAATAAAAATGTTATGCCACACATAACTTTACAACGAACAAAACAGAATAAAAACTTTAGTTTTTGAGAGATGAGAAAATTGGTAAAGGATTGTTAAGTTTATATGCAGCTAATTCATTACAATGATTACAACATGAAGGAACCACATCACAGTGGTCAAAGCTTCAATAATGTTCAATCAGTTAGAGTTCTGTCCAAATATGTTTTTGTTTTATTTCGTTCGGTTTTACTACTAGGAAACATCAGAAACCTTACCCTAAGAAAAGATTTTAAAGAAAGAAAAACAAATTATATATAAAAATATATAAATTAGCCATACCTTTTAGAAAAAAATTATATTTCCTAAATATCTCAATAGTACTGAAATAATTAATTAAATTTTATGAAGAAATATTATGCATGCATTTAAATGAAAAGTTCAACTTTTGAAATTAACTGAAAATGCTGGACACACAAACATATATTTTCTCCTGAAATACTTTTAATGTAATATTAAGTGAAAAACATATTTTAAAATACAGCATTCCCTCTGATTACAACTAAAATATTACATACATATGTGAACAAAGATGAAAATAATTGCTACGTTATATGTTGGAAGTACAGAAAAATTATTTTGTAGTTTTAAATTCCTTATAAAGTTTATCTGTGGATGGAAGTATAATGATTATAATATACTGAGATGGTACCTTTTACATTTTCATTTTCATAGTAAAAAGCAATATTCTTCAACAAAAGCTCATCACTTAAGTCAGAAAGGTGAATTAAATTCAGATTCCAAAATTCAAAAGTATGTATATTTCTTAAGATGAAATATTCACACCATTTTTTCTGAAAATTGAAAAGAAAACCAAGTTATTGGCAATATTCATATTAGCAACAAACTATAGGGTTCATATGCTTCTGAACTGAAAGGCAGCGGCAGGGTCATTCCAATTCTTGTCAATGTAAGCCCATTCAGGCTGGGTAATGGTGAATGCTTTACACCTTAAGGAATTAAAGCATAAAATAAAATAAAAACTGATCCAAAAATGCATTCTGTATAGTTCTTTATCCTGAATCAAGGAAATCTGCATTTGACTGTTAAAATAGTATTTTTCTCACACTGTTACCTGCAGATAGAATCCCAAAGCTACAGAAATACTTCTGCTTTGAAATGTGCTTCTATTCTTTATTTAGATTTTAATATGTTCAGATTTAACTTTCAGGTCAAAAGAGCATTTAAAAAAAATGTGTTTGAGTGTTCAGGGACCTAGAAGATGCTGAATCCTTCAAACTCTTAAGATTCCCATCCACCTACCTGGTTGGTCTCCATGCTTCAAGATTCAGAGCAAACCTCATGGAACAATCCCTCCTATGATTTGCTTAGTTGCTTTCTCAAGAGGCCTCAAAAAATGTCAAAAATTTCTTTTATTGTGAAAATATTAGGGGCTACCTCAAATTACACTTAAGCTACAGGGTGTTACCAAAAATCTGGCATGGAGTATGGGAAAGGCAGGAAGGATGGCTGACTATGGGCTGATCAGCTGTTGCTCCATAGGGCACATATTTGGAAGCCGGAGAGAGTGAAGTCAGATCTCAACTTGATCATTCATTAGCTGTGTTCATGGACCATATAGCTGAGTCCAAGTTTTCCCTTTGCAAAATGAGGACATAAGAGGATCGTTTTTACATCTAATTAAAGACTAATGTTTTCTATTAGCTAAAAGTACAACCTAGACCTTAATTAGTCTCTTAATTATGATCAACAGTGAGCTCCATGTCATTAAAAACAACATATTTTCAGTCCTCAACCTATTACAATCCTCTATGGCAGCTGATACTATTAACCACATCCCTTTTGAACTGCCCGGTTCCTTTGACCTTCAGGACAACCCATTCTCCTTGATTTTATTCCCATTTATCCTTCTCAGTGTCTTTTGCCAGTGTCTCAACCCATATTTAAATGTTTAATATTGGAATATTTGAACTCCCTGTCCTCAGCTCTCTTACCATATCTCTCTTCCAAAATAATTTCATATCTTAGCATAGCATCAATTAACATCTATAGGGTAACGATTCCTAAACTTTTATCTCCAGCCCATTCCACCCTTCTAAGTCCAAACCATTATTTCAAATTGTTTACTAGATATCTCCATGTGGACATTTCATTGGCACTTTAAACTCGGTATTTCCAAAAAAGAAACTCATGATCCTTCCCCACTAACAAGCCCTGAATTCATACAATGGCAGCATCCCCACAAATGCTCAAGCCAGGGGTCTAGGAATTATTTGACTCCTTCCTTTCCCTCATTCCCCACACTTAATCACTAAACTTGTCATTCTTCACCTTAAATAACTTTTAAAATTGCCCACTGCTATTCATCCCTACTTACCTCTTGCTGGTTCCTGACACCATCAACACTTACGTGACTGAGGTAATAGCCACCTAATTTCCCCAAATCCCCCATTTTGCCTCTACAATGCACTCTCTGCATTGCATGCCAGGGAAAGAGTCTGCAAATGCAAGTGCCACTCATCTATTTGAAACCATCCAGTGGATTCTCATTGTGCTTCTATCAAGTTACATCTCCATTCTCTTAACAGGGCCTACAGAATCCTATGTGACTTGTCTATTACCCGCCTCTTCAGCTTCATCACTTTCCCATATTTTTCCTACCCCTGCTATGATAGATGTGTCTCAGTTCCTTGGTTATGCCATCCTCAGGATAATCACACATGCTGCTTCATGTCCTAGAATCCAGTTTCATCCCTCTCTCCATCCTGCTAACTCCTTCTCTTCCTCCAGGACTTGGGTCACTTCATTTCTCTTCATTTCTTTCTTTTTTCTTTTTTTTTTTTTTTTTTGAGACCGAGTCTCGCTCTGCCACCCAGGCTGGAGTTTAGTGGCACGATCTCGGCTCACTGCAAGCTCCGCCTCTCGGGTTCACACCATTCTCCCACCTCAGCCTCTCGAGCAGCTGGGACTACAGGCGCCTGGCACCATGCCCGGCTTTTTTTTTTTTTTTTTTTTTGTATATTTTTAGTAGAGACAGGGTTTCACCATGTTAGCCAGGATGGTCTCAATCTCCTGACCTTGTGATCCACCCGCCTCAGCCTCCCAAAGTTCTGGGATTACAGGTGTGAGCCACCGCGGCCGGCCTCTCTTCATTTCTTAAGAAAAACCATCGTTTTCAGACTACGTTGGGTTTTTTAATTATCAGATTATAAAGCATTCTATTATTCCGTCTTCAAAATTACTTTTAAAATTTAGTATCTGTCTTCTATGGAAAATGTAGATCTATGAAGGGGTTGGAGTGGGAAGGGTAAATATGTTTTTATTTTTCTCACTCTATCCCAGTGATTAGCACAATGCACTAAATGTTTGTGGACTGGCTTCCTAGTTAATTGGTCATAAAATGCTTTCCTTGAACATTTTCACTATATGTATCATGATCATTAAAAAAAGTTCATGACAATTGATCCTTTAATCCCATTTCTAGCTCTCAAGCCAAAATCAATAACCCCAAATTAAAGGAAAAGGCTTATACACAAAGAGAATAACAGCATCTATAATACAACCATCAAAGTCTTCTTAATATTCCATAATAGAGAAATGGGTAAGTAAACCATGGTACTAAAAGATAACTAGTAGCCATTAAAAATGATACTAATATTGTGAAAGAAAATAGAAAAACATGAAAAAAATATATGTATATAGAGAGAGTTCCAATACAAGAAACAATAAAACATCAGAAAAATCTATGCATTTAAAATAAAAAGAATAAATCAAAATGTTAACAGTTATCCATATTGGTTAAAATGGTAGGCCTCCGGGGAAGTTTTTCTTCTGTTTTTGCTTCTATTTTCCTAAAGTATCCAAATTGTCTCTAAATATTCTCTATAACAGTTGAAAGTAATAAACTACGAAATTTATTTCTTCAGTTCCTCTTAAGAGCAGACCACAGTGATCACCAACCATCAACTATAGTTGATAACACAAAAACCTGACCTTGGCAGAGATTTAACAAAGCAAAAATAGAGGCTTTTTCCTTAGGTTAGATATATATCATGCTATTTGTTAGTTCTCCTAAACATAGATGCTGAAATTGGAAAGTGATTGATGTAGCCCATTAAACTTTTATAGCCCCTAAGGGGCTAACAGTAGTCCTACATAAGAGAATTTTGAAAGTTATTATAGTTTCTATCTATCAAACATTCAAAACACAAAAATAGTAAACTAATAAAGAGTACATTTACCATTTGTAATAAAGGCTTCATGTCCTTAGCCCAATGCGAAGTGATGACTCTAGCACAAGCTCTTTGAGAAAGAGGCAGATGGAGTAGAAAAACCACAGTGAGACAATGCAGTTTACACAAATCTTCCATCTCCTGCAAGGTTAAGCAATTACTGTTCACCTGAATAAAATAAAGAAGGTATAAGCCAGAGAACAGCAGGGTGTAACATTGCATAATAAGCATGTAGGACCACAAAAGCTGGCAGCTACCTTTGCTGTGCAGGAATCATGAATTATTCCTTTTTTTTTTTTTTTTGAGACAGAGTTTTGCTCTTTCACCTAGGCTGGGGTGAAGTGGCAGAATCTCAGCTCATGGCAACCTCCAACTCCAGGTTCAAGTGATTCTCCTGCCTCAGCCTCCCGAGTAACTGGGATTATAGGTACCTGTCACCATGCCTGGCTAATTTTTGTATTTTTAGTAGAGGCGCAGTTTCACCATGGCCAGGCTGGTCTCGAACTCCTGACCTCAGGTAACCCACCTGCCTCGGCCTCCCAAAGTGCTAGGATTATTGGTGTGAGACACCGTGCCCAGCTGAATTGTTACATTTTTCATTCTACATTTTTTAAGACTCTCCTTTTCTTTATAACATAAAATCTACTGCATTTATACAGATGTGAGGTAAGTGGAATGGGAAGTTGCCGGCTTAATCGCAGTTAAAATAAAACATTTCTCAGGATTTTTAGTTAAGCCAAACTCTATATGTGCTGATCGAGCAACTAATGAAGTCGTAATTTCACAGGACTCTACACTGATGGAGCCACACATTAAATGCTCTATTCCATCCAAGGCATCATATTTTTAAATAATATTGAAAATTACCAGGGCGAGGACACCAGGATGGTAATATATCTGAAAAACCTGCCCTGTGAGAACACGGGTAAAGAAGTGGACACATCTGATATCATGGGACAAGAACGTCATAGCTATCTTCAAACATTTGCAGGGCTATCAACAAAGCAAGTGTAAGATTTCATCAGGGCACCTCCAGAAGGCCAAATACAAATAGAGTCTAATCATTAGAAATTCCAGAGAGGCAGATTTGACTTAGTATCATTTTTGTGAGAATGATTTAAAATACTACGTCTAGTTATGAATAAATGTTTCACTAAAAATATATTCAATCTGATAATTGGAAAAACAATTACAAGGATGCTAAGTAGAAGATAATGAGACCTGAACATTTCTGAAATGTTCAGAAACTCATTTCTCTTTAATAGAAATCTTCAGCCAAGAATCCCCCAGTAGGTAGACTGTATACAGAATAGTATGTATACACATGCGTCTGAGTGTGTGTGTGTGTGTATGTGTAAACATGCACACCCATAAGCACATATACATAGAGACAATTCTGTATTGCGGGAAGGAATCCAGACTGGCCAACAGATTCTTAATGGATCCTGTTGGCCATAAAGAAGGTTAAAAACTTTAGTATCTCTCCGGCTAGGATGATGCCAAGACACTACAGTAGGAATGTTCTTTCAAAAGACAGTTTGGTATTGTAGAACTTGTACAAGATGGACCTGAGTTCAATCCACATTGCTATTTAGTAACTTTGGTTTGAAAAATGTTACCTGGACTATTTGAATTTTAGTGTTCTCATAGGTGAAATGGGAATACTAATGCCTTTCTCACAATGCTGTTGTGAGGATTTAATGGCACAATGCATACAAAAAGCCCAAAACATGGTAGCATATTAGGCCTCCACCAAGTGCTAATATCCTGTCTTGTTTCATTTTCTTTTGGATGATTTAGACTAAATATATACTAAGTGAAACATCCAAATAGTAAAACATTAAATCATTTAATGGCACAATAAGTGTTTCCTGATAGACACAAATTTCAGTTTTATTTTTTGAAGTTTATATAAATAAGAGAAAAACATGAAGTACCAAATAGAGGAAATGAAAGATACAAATCAACGAAATTTCAAAAGTGGAGAGAAATAGTTTTTCTCATATAACAACCACACCTGTTGGATCTCAGTTTCCTGAACAGAAGAGCGCTCTCTGTTTCCTAAAAAGCGATGGTACATTCTCAAAGATAATGAGCATGAAGTAACACAAAAGACACGCCGAATGTCAGATCCTTCTGGCCAGATTTGCGTAAGCAGAGATACAGTCTCGTGTGCCTGTCAAAGAAAAAAATTGCAACATGTCATGCTATTTAGAAAAATATTTTTATTTGTAAGTGATCTTACTAGTGGGTACTACTAAGCTTAATACATGTGTGACAAAATAATCTGTACAACAAACCCCCATGACACAAGTTTACCTTTATAAAAAACCTATACATGTACCCCTGAACTTAAAATAAAGTTAAAAAAATGAAATGATAAAATTTTTCTGAGATGAAAGGAAACCTGTGTACATAGAGTAAAAGAGTTCACTGTATAACAAGAGAAACAATGAAATTAGATCCTCATACCGTATACAAAAAGCAACTCAAAATGGATTAAAGACTTACATATAAGACTTGAAAGTGCAAAACTACTAGAAGAAAACATAGGAGGAAAGCTCCACAACATTGGGCTGGGCAATGATATTTTGGAAACGGCCACAAAAGCACAGGCAACAAAAGCAAAAATAGCCAAATGGGATGGCGTCAAAGTAAATATCTTCTGCACAGCAAATGAAACAGAGGCAGTCCACAGATTTTGCAAACTATACATTTATTCACTTATTTATTTAGAGACAGGGTCTCACTCTATCACCCAGACTGGAGTGCAGTGGCCCAATCTCAGCTCACTGCAATCTCTGCCTCCCAGGCTCAAGCGATTCTCCTGCCTCAGCCTCCCAAGTAGCTAGGATTACAGGCGCGTGCCACTACTGCTCAGCTAATTTTGTATTTTTAGTAGAGATGGGATTTCACCATGTTAGCCAGGCTGGTCTCAAACTCCTCACCTCAAATGATCCACCCACCTAGGCTTCCCAAAGTGCTGGGATTACAGGTACGAGACACCATGCCCGGCCAAACCATACATTTAATAAGGAGTTAAGATCTAAAGTATTGAAACAACTCAAACTCAATAGTAAGAAAACAAACAATCCAATTTAAAAATAGACAAAGGACCTGGACAGACATTACTAAAAACACACAAACAAACAAAAAACCCAACAGCCAATACGTACATGAAAGATACGCTCAGCATTACTAATTATACCAATCATCAGGCAAATGCAAATTAAAACCACAATGAGATATCACGTCTGTCAGAAGGGCTTTTATCAAAAAGATGAAAAATAACAAGTGTCAGAGAGGAAGTATAGAAAAGAGAACTCTAATACATTGTTGATAGGAATGTAAATCAGTACAGCCATTATGGAAAACGCTATGAAGCTTCCTCAAAAAAACTAAAATTAGAACTACCATATGACCCAGTAATCCCATGTCTGGGTATGTATCCAAAGGAACCGAAATTAGTATGGTTAAAGCAAACTAAATATGGCTTGAGAAGGACTTCATACTTCTATATTTGAATCCTTGTGGATGAATTGCAATGTAACTTAATAGGTAGACAAGATTGAAAACTTAGTTTAGGATTATGTTCCTGTAATAATCGCTGTTTTGGCCAATCCCAGCAGCCATACTTCAACCACTCATACACTGCTGAGCATTCAAACCGTGTTCAAATAAGGCAAATGCAGAGTTGTAACCAATCCAGCTGTTCTGTACCTCACTTCCGATTCCTGTACGTTACTCTACATTTTTTGTCTATAAGTTTGTTCAGACCACGAGGCACCCCTGGAGTCTCTCTGAATCTGCTGTGATTCTGGAGGCTGCCTGATATGTGAATCCTTCATTGCTCAATTAAACTCCTTTAAATTTAATTTGGCTGAAGTTTTTCTTTTAACAGTATGTTGAAGGGATATCTGCACTCCCATGTTCATTCACACATTGTTCACAATAATCAAGACGTGGATCAACCTAAGTGTTTATCAACAGATGAACGGACAGTGAAAATGAGATATATATACACAATGGAATACTACTGAGCATTTAAAACGGGGAAATCCTGTCATTTTCAACAACATGAATGAATCTGGAGGATATTATGCTAGGTGAGATAAGCCAAGACAAAGAGACAAATACCAAATGATCTCACTTATATGTAGAATCTAACGAAGTTGAACTCATAGAAATAGAGAAGAGAAACTCTTCTTTTCAGAGGGTGAGGGGAGAAATGGAGACTTGCTGATCCAAGGGTACAAATTTTCAGATAAAAAAGAGGAATGGGTTTTGAGATCTATTATACAGCAGGATGACTATAACCAATAATAATGTCATATATTTCAAAATAAGTGCATAAATTTCAAATGTCTCACAATAAAAAATGATAGGTAAGCAAGGTGATGGATGTGTTAATCAGCTCCATGTAATCATGTCACATTGTATACATATATCAAAACAAAACATTGTACTTCATAAATATATCGTTATGATGTGTCAATCAAAAATAATTTTTTTAATTTAAAATTTTTAAAAAGAATAGAAACTATTTAAAAGATAGGAACTACCTAAGGGGACAATTTTCTGAAAACAGCTTTGGGAAAGAAAAGGAAGCTTTAAAAAAGGAAGAAGTATCCTTTGGCAATTAAGTGGCGAAAGGGTAAAAGAAGACAAAGAAGAATTTGAGGGCTCTGCAAGTCAGAAGAAAAGCAGATGATCTGAAGACCCAAAACCACTCACCCACTACCAAAACAAATAAATGAACAAACTAACAAAAACCCCACTAACATGCCTGGACTCTGACAAGCTAGCAGAAAAAGATAACATTAAATTAAATTATATTAAATTAAATTAATTGGATTGGATTAAATTGAATTAAAGTATCTTGTAACAAACCTCAATATCATTAAAATGAAAGGAAAGTACAAAGAGAGCTATTGCAAAAAATAATACCAGGAAAAAAAAAATTCACACAAATTGTGTGAAAAATCTCATCATTACCTCCAAAAGTAATAATAATAACAGCAACCATAAAACAGAAGAAATCTCTAAGTCTACATTCTAAATATGGATATACTCAAACAAGCATTCCATCATACAAAAAATGATTTTTTTTTTTTGAGATGGAGTCTCACTCTGTCACCAGGTTGCAGTGCAGTGGCATGATCTGAGCCCACTGGAACCTCCACCTCCCGGGTTCAAGCGATTCTCCTGCCTCAGCCTCCCGAGTAGCTGGGCCTACAGGCATGCGCCACCACGTCCAGCTAATTCTTGTATTTTTAGTAGAGATGAGGTTTCACCATGTTGGTGAGAATGGTCTCCATCTCTTGACCTTGTGATCCACCCGCCTCAGCCTCCCAAAGTGCTGGGATTACAGGCATGAGCCACCGCACCAGCCAAAAAATGATCTTTATTCAACAACTGATAAATGAAAAACAGAGTGGGAAAGAAAGAAAGAGACAATAAATAATTAATTCAGCAAAATAACCTTAGAAAAATGCAAAGCTATCCAGAAATAAAGAATAAGTTACAATATGCCCAAAGGAGAATAATCTCAATAAAATTTAATGAAGAAAGGTAAGAAAACAACCAAATGACATAAAATAAAAACCAAAAAAGGTCAGAAAAATAATAGTGGAAATGAAAGACAGAAAAATATTTGTATCATCGCACATCTTATCAACAACAAACTGGGCCAGGCGTGGTGGTTCATGCCTATAATCCCAGCACTTTGGGAGGCTGGGGCCAGGAGTTCGAGACCAGCCTGGGCAACATGACAAAAACTCATTTATAATAAAAATACAAAAATTAGCCAGGTGTGGTGGCACAGGCCTGTAGTTCCAGCTACTCAGAAGGCTGAGGTGGAAGAATTGCTTGAATCAGGGAGGCAAGGAGGTTGCTGAGATCGCGTCACTGCACTCTAGCTTGGGCAACAGAGCAAGACTCTGTCTCAATGAAAAATAATAAAAATAATAAAATAATAGTAAAAACGATAATTTAATAATAATAAAATCAATATTTTAAAAATAATAATCCAAGAAAACCAACTATACACAGTAAATGAGTGCTAGAGGATACTGAGCAAAATTAAAACCTCAGAAACCAGATAGTGAAAGGCAAAATAAGGAAACAGAGGATTGAGATTATTCTTTTTATAAAAATGGTGCAGCACAAAGGTAATTATCCTAACAAAACATGTAAAATAGCCCAAAATTTAAAATTGTTTAAATAAAATAACAAAGAATACACATCTTATAATTAAAGAAACTTAACAAACACACCAGAATACAAATGCCGATAACATATTATAGAATCAAGACCAAACGTGTCAGTCATAACAGTAAATGTAAGACTTACCTATAAAAGAAAAAATAATTTCAACTTGGACCACATTCCATATACAAGACACACAACTAAAACAAAGTGATTCAGAAAGACTAAAAATAAAGGAATGGACATAATTCTACCAGGTAAATGGAAACTAAAAGACAGCAGAGGTTAGTATCTTTACATTGGGCTAAGTAGAACTCAAACTCAAAAGCATTACATGTGAAAAAGAAAAGCAGTCTTTTATTCTAAAAGCCATAATCTATAATGAAAAGATATCCCTTATGAAAAATTATCCAGCATACAGCATAGCAACCAACCTTGTGAAACAAAAATGACAAAAGATAAAAGAAACTCTATAGAGAAACTCACCTATAATAACAAATTTTAATACACAAGAGAGACAGCTGGACAAAAGATAAGAGATAAAAGACTTAAACCACCATAATCAACAGAGTAGACCTTATAAATCAAACTACATTGTGGTGATAGGGAATCTTCATTTGTCTTAAATGTCCCCAGCACATCCATAAAAATTAATTATATGTTAACATCTTCATAATACAATAAAGATAGTGGAAAAAAAAAAGAAATTAAAAAAGTCGCAAACATAGCCGGGTGCGGTGGCTCATGCCTGTAATCCCAGCAGGCAGGCAGATCACGAGGTCAAGAGATCAAGACCATCCTGGCCAACTTGGTGAAACCCTGTCTCTACCAAAAATACAAAAATTAGCTGGGTGTGGTGGCATGAGCCTGTAGTCCCAGCTACTCGGGAGGCTGAGGCAGCAGAATTGCTTGAACTCAGGAGGCGGAGGTTGCAGTGAACCGAGATCGTGCCATTGCACTCTGGCCTGGAGACAGAGTGAGACTCTGTCTCAAAAAAAAAAAAAAAAAAAAAAAAAAAAATCACAAATGTGCTATAATCTGGAACTTAAAAACATTTCTATTCAGTCAATCTTGGGTGAAAGGAATACAAACTGAAATTACAGAACTTATTTTTTTAAATGACAATTTACAGCATAATCTATGGGATATATTTAAAGCGGTGATTCAGAGGAAAGTTTATTTCACTAAGTAAGTTTAACAATAAAAATAAACGAATTTTTTAAGTGAGTAAGTTCCCAACCCCCCAAAAAATCTAAAAAGAAGCAACAACAAAAAATCAAAAAAAGATGAAAGAAAGCACAAAATAAATAAAAAAATCAATAGATCTCATTAATAAATCAAAATTCTTGGTTTTAAATAACTTAAAAACAGACAAACCACTAGCTAACTTGATCACGAAAAAAAAAAACAAGAAAACTCACAAATATACAAAATAAAAATTAAAAGGGAAAGTAATTATTGAAACAGAAGATAAATTAAATCACAAAAGCCTACTTCACAAAGTTCTATGCAAATTGACTTGAAAACTTAAGTGAAATAGATAATTTTCACAGAAGAATAAATTATTAAATTTGATCCCATTAGAGTTAACAAGCCCAAAGAAGTCAATTGCCATGGAAGAAATACAGAAAACTAAGAAACTACCTCACAAAAAACACCAGGACCATATGGCTTCACAGGGGATTTCTGTCAAATCTTCAAAGACTAGATAATCCCAGTGATCTATACATTATTTCACAATATTGAAAAAGAAGACATTCTAATCTTTTTTATGAAGAAAATATCACACTGACATCTAACCAGATAAAGGCAATCCAAAGAAAGAAAATTACAGAAATATCATTCATGCATACTGATGCAAAAATTCTAAACAAAATATTAGTAAACAGAATCCAGGGTGTATTATTAAGAACTAATACACCCTGACTAAGTTGGATTTATTCCAGTAATACAGAGTTGCTTCAATATTGGGAAAATCATTAATACCCTATACAATACTAATAAAACTGAGGAGGAAAAATCATATAATTATATCCATACTTTTAATAAACATTCATGCATTTATCATAAAAACACTCAAGAAAATAGAAGCTATGGCAGGGCACGGTGGCTCAAGCCTGTAATCCCAACCCTTTGAGAGGCTGAGGTGGGTGGATCACAAGGTCAGTAGTTCAAGACCAGCCTAGCCAACAAGGTGAAACCCCGTCTCTACTAAAAATACAAAAATTAGCCGGGCATGGTGGCGGGCACCTGTAGTTCCAGTTACTTGGGAGGCTGAGGCAGGAGAATTGTTTGAACCTGGGAGGTGGATGTTGCAATGAGCCGAGATCATGCCACTGCACTCCAGCCTAGGGGACGAAGTGATACTCTGTCTCAAAAAAAAAAATAGAAGCTACGATCTATGTGTTTAACATCAGAATGTGTGTGTGTGTGTGTGTGTGTGTGTGTGTATAGTGGTAATGTTTCCTATAGCTTTCACATACCTTTCAAAATGAACATAATTAAAAACAACCAGGAAATAGGTGGGAGGGACCCAAGATGAAATACAAACACTAACCAATGAATGTAACTGTATTACATAATAAAGGATAACATAACCACACCAAAGGAGGTGGGTGAGAAAGTCACTAGCCTGAGTAACTTTGGAAACGGTATATTAACATATTCTATGGCTACAGTTAAAAAAGAACTGCACATAAATCTTATAATCTCACTGACTTTTTCTCACAGGTATGGTTAGCAATTAAAAAATTACTATACAGAGGGAAATAATAGACACGGGGGCTCCAAAACGGGGTGAGTCAGAGGGAAGTGATGGTTGAACAGTTACCTGCTGAGTACAATATTGGGTGATGGGTACACTAGAAAACCAAACTTCAACATTATGCAATATATTCTTGTAGCAAACCTGCATATGTATTTCCTGAATCTATAAAAATCAAAATAAATAAAATAAAATAACTTTCTGTGTGTATTAAAACTGAACAAAAAAGTGAATATATTGTAGATAACGAAAGCTGGATTTCTCGTGCTTGAAGAGAGAAATTAAAAATAAAGAAAGGGGAGAGGTAAAATAAACCATTATGGATTTGAATCCTAGTTCCATTTGCTGAAAAGCCCTAGTAGCAATGACACCCCAGTAGCAGTTCACCAACAAAGTTCTCAGATCTGAACTTCTCAATGCCTTCTTCCTTGGCGAAGTAGTTAATTTCAGGGATGGAGCAGGGAAAATACAAGATGAGACTGGACCATCCTGTGATTTCAGAAAGTTAGAAAGTATGGAAAGATGAGGGCTTGTAAAAGAACACAGGCGCCAACCTAAAGGGGCTTCTAATGTTCGAACCTGGAACATTTTGAGCTCCAAAATAATTATAATGTTGGATTTTAACCTGTAATATAAAATAAATATATTTATCCATACTGACATAAATAAACAAATAAATGGCAGCACTAGGACAGCTGTCCCTTACAGTGGAATTCCAAGGAAAGAGTGAAATAAAAAATCACCATTAGGCAAAAACATCAATAATCATTGTTGCAGACAAGATCCACTGTGGACATTAAAGTGAATCAACTAAAGTTTGAGAAGAAACAGGATCTGCATAGTCACAAAGCATGTCCTTCAAGATTTATTAACTACAAAGGGAAGATAGTAACTTCACAGTAGAGAAAACTGTCAGGCACCAACTTAACCAATGCTCAGACATATTGTTAGGATGCACTGAGGACCCAAGATTAATTCAGTGACATTCTGGCCAAAGATGTATAACCTCATTACTGATTCGTAGTCTTCAAAAATGTCAAGGTCATGAAAGATAAGAAAAGACTGAGAAACTGTTACAGACTGGAGGACACTCAAAAGTGTGACTGACAACTGAATGGATGTGGTATCCCGGACTGGATCCTGAAATAGCAAAAAGACGTCAGTGGAAAAGTCAGTGGAATTGGAATAGGTCTAAAGTTTAGTTAATAGGATTGACACAATGTTAATTTCCTGGTTTTCATAAATGTCCCGTGGTTATTTAAGATGTTAACATTAGGAGAAGCTGGATGAGAAGTATATGAGAACTCTGTATGATTTTTGCAACTTTTCTATAACTAAAAATTTAGTTCAAATACAAAGCTTTTTAAAACGTTTTGTTACCTCTTCCATAATATTATTCCATTTTAAACTTCCAAAAAGAGGTGCTAATGCTGAAAGCTTAAATCTTTCCAACTGGTTAAGCAGGGTTATATAAGCATCTTTAATGTTCTGTTTATTCTGTAAAATAAAGAAAAATCAGAAAAATTGTTATAAATAAAATATGTAATTATTTTCCAACTACAGAAAATTACATATTTTAGAAATAATTATGTTACGATATATTTCTAAGGAAAAAAATATGCCAATGTAATTGTAAGTTTTAAACCCCATTGAACATCACTATTGTGTCTTTGAAAGTTAATTTTTGCCTAGGAATATAGTGTACTTTGTTTTTTAACGCTTCATAAAAGTATAATTAACATAACATAAAACTCCTTCATTTTGTTACAATTCAATGGCTGTTAGTAAATTTATCAACTTTGGAACCAATATCACAATCTAATTTTAGAACACTTCCAGCACCCTCCAAAACACCGTCATCCTCATTTAATGCCATATATTTTAACAAATTTGAAACATACACATGAATAAAAGATAGCATAACCCCCTTTCAGGTACCTATCACCCAGCAGCAGCCATTTTCAATATGCATTGTACTTTCAATCATATTTCACATAATCCTCAAATTGACTAATAACATAACTTCTTTAAGGTGAATATTCAACAAATTAGGAAATAGATTTTAACAAAAATAAAATCCTTCATTAAAAAAATTATTCAGCCGAACGCGGTGGCTCACGCCTGTGATCCCAGCACTTTGGGAGGCCGAGGCGGGTGGATCACGAGGTCAGGAGATCGAGACCATCCTGGCTAACACGGTGAAACCCCGTCTCTACTAAAAATGCAAAAAATTAGCCGGGCATGGTGGCAGGTGCCTGTAGTCCCAGCTACTCAGGAGGCTGAGGCAGGAGAATGGTGAGAACCCGGGAGGCGGAGCTTGCAGTGAGCTGAGATTACACCACTGCACTCCAGCCTGGGCGACAGAGCGAGACTCTCTCAAAAAAAAAAAAAAAAATATTCTTAAGGAAAGATTAGACAGGATATATGTAGGTACTCTTAAAACTCAGATTTAGAAATTGCTCTAACAGAGTAAAATGAGACAATTAATAACAGTACTTCCTCCCAATATAAAAATGAATCCCAGGGCTATTCCTGCTCAGAGTAGGCAACCAGAATTGAAAATAATCTAATAATAGTCAAGAGCCACATAACAATGTTTCCTTCAGCCACAGACCACTTATATGTTGGTGATCCCATGAGATTATAATGGATCTGAAAAATTTCTACCGCCTAGTGATATCATAGTGATGTCATAACACCACAGTGCAATGCACTACTCAAGTGTTCATGAGGCTGGTGTAAACACACTTACTGTGCTGCCAGGCATATAAAAGTACAGCATAGGCTGGGCGTGGTGGCTCACGTCTGTAATCCCAGCACTTTGGGAGGCCAAGGCGGGCGGATCATGAGGTCAGGAGTTCGAGACCAGCTTGGCCAACATAGTGAAACCCTGTCTCTACTAAAAATACAAAAATTGGCCCAGCATGGTGGTGCGAGCCTGTAGTCTCAGCTACTTGGGAGGCTGAGGCAGGAGAATCGCTCGAACCCGGGAGGCAGAGGTTGTGGTGAGCCGAGATCGCACCACAGCACTCCAGCCTGGGCAACAGAGCAAGGCTCTGTCCCCAAAAAAACAACAACAAAAAAGTACAGCATATACAATTATGTACAGTATATAATACTTGATCATGATAAAAATGACTGCTACTGACTTATGATTTACTGTACTACACTAATTTTTTATTATTATTTTAGAGTATACTCTTTTCACTTATATTTTAAAAACAGCTGCCAAACAGCCTCAGGAGGCCCTTAAGGAGGTATTCCAGAAGAAGGCATTGTTATCATAGAAGATGACAGCTCCATGTGTGTTATTGCCCCTGAAGACTTTCCAGTGGGAAAAGATCTGGAGGTGGAAGACAGTTGATCTTGATGATCCTGACCCTGTGTAGGCCTAGGCTAATGTGTGTGTTTGCATCTTTTTTCTTTTAAGAAAAAAGCTTAAAAAGTAAAAAGTATATATTTTAATAGAAAAAAAGCTATTAGAATAATAATATAAAGAAAGGAAGGCCAGGCACAGTGGTTCACACTTGTAATCTCAGCATTTTGGGAGGCTGAGGCAGTGAGATTGGTTGAGCCCCAGAGCTTGAGACCAGCCTGGGCAACACGGCAAAACCTTGTCTCTACAAAAAACATAAAAATTAGCTAGGCATGGTGGTGTGCACCTGTAATCCCAGCCACTCGACAGGCTGAGGCGGCAGGATCACTTGAGCCCGAGACGTGGAAGCTGCAGTGAGCTGTGATCGCATCACTGCACTCCAGCCTGAGTGACAGAGTGAGACTCTGTCTCAAGAAAAATAAAGAAGGAAAATATTTTTGTACAGTTGTATAATGTGTTTGTACAGCTGTCAAAAAATTTTTGAAAATTAAAATTCACAAAATAAAAAATTACAGTAAGCTAATGTTAATGTATTAAATAAAAAAGTACTTTTAAAATGAATTTAATGTAGCCAAAGTGAATACTGTATATATTAATAAAACCTACAGTGGTGTACAGTAATGTCCTAAGCCTTCACATTCACTCACCACTCACTCACTGACTCACCCAGGGCAACTTCTGGTCCTGCAAGCTCCATTCATGGTAAGTACCCTATACAAGTGTATCATTTTTAATCTTTTATACCATTTTCAAATGTAGCTTTTCTATGTTTAGATATGCTTAGATACACAAATAATTATCACTGTGTTACAATTACCTAGAGTATTCAATACAGTAACATGCTGTATAGGTTTAGCCTAGGAACAGTAGGCTACATCAGATAGCCTAAGGGTGTCATAGGCTATACCATCTAGGTTTGTGTCTGTACACTAATGATGTTTACACAGCAGTGAAATCGTCTAATGATGCATTTCTTGGAACATATCCATGTGATGCATGACTGTACTAACTAAAGCAATACAAACTATCTTATTTTATGGCAACCATGTGGATATTTCCAAATACATGAGGAGTATGACACAATTATCAAACAGTGACAAATGTTAATTGTCTCAAAAATGATTTTGATTAATTAAAGAATGGCCTTAATATTCACAATTCACCATCAGTAGTGAAAAATAAGCAGAAACTGGATGTATTTATAATTTTATAAAGAAATTTAGTAATTTATAAATAACTATATTATTTAATGTACTAATTTTATTAATTTACTATATGGTACTGTATTGTTTTATTTCTAATTTATTATGTAAATAAATTTACCATAATTTCTATTATTATATATTATATTATTATAGCTATCATTTATTATTTTATACATAAATATAGTAATTTATAAATACATCTGTATGCATATTTACTCCCAAAATTTCAATACAATAATTGTCAAATATACTAATGTATCAAAATAATAACATCATGGAATTCGAACTCTAAGAACTTTGAAAATTCTCCTATTGATTACTTAATAATAAGAAATAAGCTTATTTCAGTTATTTTCCTTCTTTATTGACCTTCTCCATTGTTTTCTTATTAAAGGCTACCATATTAATAGCATTTTGTCGATATATCTCAGCAACAGGGGCGTAATTTTTGCCTAATTGCATGCATTTCTGGCCTTCAATACCTTGAGGTCAATGTATTATGCAGTGGTTAAGGACATAGGGGCTTGAGTCAGACTGTGTCTTTTCAAATCCATGTTCTACTATTCATTCGGTGTGTTTGGTGAGCAGATTACTGATTCTAGCATCTATTTCATCACTGTAAAACACAGACAAAATACTAACACCTACCTTATAAGATTGGTTTTAAGGTTAAATAAAAATTATTCATGAGAAAATACCAAGCACAATTTTATAACAATAAGTGTTTGATAAATGACTGCATTTGCATTATCATTATTTACTTAATATTATTCATTGTTATACCTATCTGTTAAACCTCTGATAACTTCCTAGAGAAGGAGGAGAAAAAACTGAGTCAAGTAACTTAGAACATTTTGAAAATTTCTAGAAGAAATTGTCTTCTGGATGTGAATTACCTCCCGGAAAAAAATCTGGTGTCTATACATGCTTGGAAGAAGGTACGCATAAAGGCGAAGAACATCAGATTCTTGCCCTGAGGAAAGTACAACGTTGACCTTCCTTGCCCAAGAATGAATGATTAAAAAGTTGAAAAGGTGTGTTTGTAGATCGTTCAGGCCTTCGTCTGCAACTATCAGGAAATATGGGTAACTCTCTTCCAAGAAACTTCTCCACTCTTCTGATAAGCATCTTGAAAATGTTGTTCGAACATCAATGGTGGTATTCTTCTGAAGATGAAGAATTAAAGCAGTTCTCAAAGAAAGAAGTTCAGGGAAGTTGAAATATGCATACTCGGCATCCTGTGGAGGAGGAGGTGAAGTACACTTTATTTCAAAATTATCATTTAATCATTTAGTTGGCTAACACATCATTAAAGGCACTGAAGGAATAAAATCCAACAGTTTTGTTCTGTCTGATGGTCGGGGAATAGACCCCTAAACTTTACTACCATCTTACAGATATTTGCCGAAAAAAATCACAGTTTGGATTTAAATGCATGTGTCTCCTTTAAGCAGGCACTTAATACTCGGAGCTTATCATGCTTTACCCTTCCCACTTTCTAATTCTTTTCCTCTCCAATCTCATTTCAGAAAGAAAAAGAACAGAAAGCAAGTGGTAGATATAAATCATCTGCATCAGAAAGCTGAGGTGAACCACTGTGTTCTAGAGGATTGCTCCAGGTTACTGCAACCCTCCTTAAGCAACTGAGATTGTCTCGGCATACCAAAATTGGGGCAGCCAACTAGATTGTAAACATTAGATCGGAAGCCTAGCTCTTTATGCAAAACATGGCTGGCAAGCATTCAGCCATGTTCAGAAATGTAACAATAATTGAGACTGCAAAACGACTGAAAAGACCCACACCAAAGCTCTTTACCTTTAGGTATAGGATTAGGAAGGGTGGTAGTGGTTATACATATCTTTATTTGAAATTGTTGAAAATTATATTAATTATATTCATAATAAAAAAGCAAACCAAAAATAGTATTATCTTGGAAATACCTCGAACAAACCATGATAAAACATTGATTATTATTGTTAGACACTGGGTCTCACTATGTCACCCAGGCTGAAGTGCAGTGGCATGATCATGGCTCACTGCAGTGTCGAACTCCTGGGCTCAAGTAATCCTCCCACCTCAGCCTCCCAAAGTGCTGGGATTACAGGCATGCACCACTGTGCCCAGCCAACAAAGCATTATTAATGACTGTCCCCAGGCTCAGATATATTTTCCTCTGGGCTCATATAAATTGCCTGCTGAGTTTTGAAAACAGAAGTAGCTCTCAGAGCAGGAGAACTAGAATCCAGAGTTCAACTGGGCCGCTATTGAGGAGCTTTCTCATCCTCTCTCATGATCCCGTGTGTCCTTACAATAAAGTTCTCTTCATTCAAATAAAACATAATCTCAAGTGTGGTGATTTCTGAATACTGGGATTGTGGGTAATTTTTTCCTTTTTTTCCTTTCAATTTTGTGAACTTTTATAGACATAATCTACTTTGTAATAAGAAAAATATATATACAATAATTTAGGAAATTTTAGTTTTAGTTCTCATATTATAAAAAAGAACTCAACTGTCATGTTACCTTGAAGAAAACTATGGTGAATTGTCCTCCTTTGCTAATAAGATCCAGAAGATAGCGTTCAACCAGATAGAAGAAATGGAGGTTCTGCCCAGGCTTAAATGATATCTCACAGACACATGTGATAAGTAATGAATCCCCATCAATCAAAAAAAATTCAGATTCAACAAAATCATTGAATAAACTGGAATATCTAAAATGAAAAACAGTTAAAACAAAAATCACATATGCATCAAATCATGTTCCAAAAAGGCATCGTTCTTATTAGCTCATTATCATTATCATCAACAGCTAAATTTGCTGAGCTGTCTCATGGCAGTGTCTACACTAAGGCTTTTCAAATATATCTTCATTCACAACTATTCTTCACAGCAAGAAGGCAGGATTATTCACATCTTAGGCTCAGAGAGCAAATTATCCAAAGCCATATGGCACAGCCTGATTGGACCATGAATCTAGTACTTGTACCCTGCATATAAACCTAAATTATATATATTTTCTGCTTAATCAATCTCAGCCCCTTACAAGTGGATTCACTGATGGCTACTCACAAGTGAAGCAAGAGGAAACCGTTTCCATTCACTATCATACAGCTCTAAAAGTGCTGTGTTGAACAATCATATATACATATATATAATAGTGTACATAGTTCTATATACTGTTATATATAATATTCTATACTATATACAGATATATATTATATATGTATATATATTATACACAGATACACACTGATATAAATACTGATATATATATACTGATACATGTATACTATATATTCAATAAATATATTAGAAAAATTTGTGAAAATTTGTTACTATTTGAAAAAATTCTCAAACCGTGCAGCCTACAAATATGAAAAAAATTTTAAGTTACCTATGTCACAAATGCATAAAGTATATGGCATTTACTGCCATAAAATATACGCAGATCTATTGTAAAAGTTAAAAATTATCTAAACTTACGCACGCACTTACAGACTATACATGGCACCTTTTAGAGTTGCGAGAAGTGTAAACAAATGTTAAGCTGCACTATTAAATCACAACTGCGTAAAATTAACTCTAGTATATACTGTACTACTGTAATAACTTTGTAGCCACTTCTTGTTGTATTGCAGTGAGTTAGCAGTTCCTCTCCAGTAAACTGCTCTCCAAACACAATAAAAAGTGATCTCTCATGATTCTTGCGTATTTTTCCATCATGTTTATTGCAATATCATAAACCCTAAATAAAACCATGGAACCCATATGAAGTGCCACTAGTGATGCCAGAAGTGTTCCCAAAAAGCAGAGAAAGTCATGACATTACAAGAAAAAGGTGAATTGCCTGATGTGTGTCATAGATTGATGCTTGCAGCTATAGTTGCCCACCACTTCCAGATAAATAAACCTAATGTAAGGACCATTGTAAAAAAAGTTTTTTAAAGAAATTAGTGAAGACATTGTTGCAGCAGTCATAAAAATCTTGCATTTTTTGTGAAAGACTTTTTTTTATCTCACACTGAAAATAGAGCTTTTATGTGGGTGTGGGATTGTCTAAAAAGGCATATTTATAGACTCTAATATGATTCAAGAAAAAGCAAAGTATATGACAAAGCAAAAGGAAGACGAAATATCTAAAGCTGGAAAATCTAATGCCAGCACAATATGGTTTGGTAACTTTGGAAAGAAGTTTGGCTTTAAAAATGTCAAGATAACAAGAGAAGAAGTTTCAGCCAACTAAGAGACAGAAGAAAATCATTGAGGGGAAAGAATATCTGCTTGAATAGGTTTTTAATGCAAATGAAATTATTCTGGAAAAAAAAGTCACAAATAATATTTATTAGTACAAAACAAAAGTGAGCACCAGGATTTAGGCAGGAAGGGATAAGCTAACTCTACTGTATTGTGCAAAGGCGTTGGTTTTATCTTCAGGCCTGTGTTTATCTATAAAGCTGCCAACTCCTGAGACTCGAAGGGAAAAGTTAAACTCCAGCTGCCAGTCTGTCAGTTGTACAACAAAAAGTCCTGGACAATGAGGACACATTTTCTGAATTAGTTAAATTGATACTTTGTCCCTGAAATCAGGAAGTACCTTGCCAGTGAGGGACTGCTTTTCAAAGTTCTTTTGATATTGAACAATGTCCCTGGCCACCTAGAACTCGATGAGTTCAACACAACGATGTTGAAGTGGTCTACTCGCCCCCAAACAAAATGTCTTTAATTCAGCCTTTAGATCAGAGTGTCATAAGAACCTTTAAGGCTCATTACACACAGTAATCTATGGAAAGAATTGTCAATGCTATGGAAGAGAACCCTGATAGACAGAACATCATGAAAGTCTGGGGGGATGGCACCATTGAAGATGTACTATTGCTACGATCCACTCTCACTTAATAAATACATTTTTGCTTCCTTATGATTTTCTTAACTTTCTATACTAAGACCAGAGAAACAAGAGGGCAGGCAAGTCTTTGAAGGCATGTTTTGGAATTTTCTCTTCATCCCAGAATCAAATATTAGTGACTGATGAACTTTAAGCAGGCAGCATTATGATGGGCTTTGCATTTTGAAAAGACTAGTCCAGCTACAAGATAGACAATAGATAGGATGGGTGCAAACTTCTTGGTAGAGCAGAGAGAAAGCTATTGCAGTTAAGTTTTGGAGGAGTAAAAAGTTAAACACAATCCTTTTGTAGTTCACAAATGTGATGATCGGGTTTTCATGTGTACGTGTTGGATGTGCCCTACTCAACCCTTGTTACAAAGTTATCATCTGTCTGGCATGAATTTAGAAAAAATATGTAAAAATTAATTAACAATAATTTTTAAAAAGTTAAACGTGGATTCTCAACTGCATAGTTGTTCAGTGCCCTTAGCCCCTACACTGTTCAATGGTCAACTGTCTATAAATCAGTATAAGGCCAAATAGACATACAGGGAACATGATATATGATTTCCCATCTTTATTACTATAATACTCACTCAGCTTTTGGCATTTCATTCAAAATTAACAGGGACATTTTCTGTGAAAATGTTGTAAGAACATTTCTTTCTAAATTTAAAAAAAAAGAGAGAGAAAGAGAATGGGTTATTTTTCAATTGGTCCTTCTTACAGGAGCTATCATTTAGTTATTATTCAACAAAGTAAAACAGTAATGTGGTTAATTCCATTAAATCTATCTAGTTTACAGAGTAACATTGTTTTATAATCTATAAATATTTTAAGTGGAAAATTACCCATTCTTGCTGCTGCCTGTGCCTCCAACCTGAACTGGCAAGTATTTAAGGTAGCAAATATCCTTTACTTTGGTACCTCTAAGTGGCAGTTCTTAATGAAAATGGCAGTCCTGCAAAAAAAGAAAAGAAAATGAGTCTTTATTCAACAAATATGTATTGAATGACTACTATATGTAAAGCAAAATATTAGACACAAGGAATACAAGAATGAACAAATCAACATTGCTGACAGTTCTCACAGAGCTTAAAGATAATTATTAATCAGATAATCATAGAAACAATGGAACATTGCAAAAAGGACAAAGTCAAGAGGTCAGAGGAAGTTTCCCTAAAGAAATAATGCTTGAGCTGAGTTCTAAGAAATAAACAAGAATTAATTAGGCAAAAAGAGAAAAAGAAGCATTTCTGGCAGAGGAAATACCAGAATACCATGTGTAAAAGCTCAGTGGCATGAAGAGTTGTGGGTGACATTGATTCCAGAAAGAAGCCAGTAGGGCTGGAGTGGAGACCATCAAGGAAAAGACTAGAGAGGACAAGAGAAATAGAAGGGCATGCAGAGCCTTTGAAGTCATGTTATAGAATTTTCTTTTCATCCTAGAATGAAAAATTAGCCATTGATGGATTTTAAGCAGGTAGTATTGTGATTGGCTTTGCATTTTGAAAAGATGAGTCCAGCTACAATATAGAGAATAAATAGGATGGGAGTAAGCTTCTCAGCAGAGCACAAAGAAAGTTACTGTGCAGGAGAGTAATGATGACAATTTGATGTAATATAGTTTGATGGTAGCTGAGATAATAAAGCTGGAGAGATGTGGATCTACTTGAAGGACATTTAGGAGATGAGTTTGACATAATTTGGAATTGGATTGGATGTGGATGGAGAAGAGAGGAAAGGGGGTTGTCAAGGATGACACAAGATTCTAGCTCAAGTAACAGGATGGATGACTAGGCCATTCCCTGGGCTGGGAATTTTAGAACAAGGCTACATGTCAGGAAAAGATTATGGCTGCATTTGTGAACCACCTGAATTTGACTTGCTTTCAAGATTTCCCAGAAGCCATGATATGTAAGTAGTAAAATACACAAGTCTAGAGGACAAATACAAAGTCTGGACTAGATTTGAAGAGGTAAGTAATCTGAGTATTAATGGTAAATGAGGCCATTGGTGTAGATGAGCTTTCTTGGACAGGGAGAGACAGCATCATGGGAGAAGAGTACTAAAAATCCACATTTGAAGATACTAGTACTTAATATATCAAGAGAGGAGGAAAAATCTGCAAAGGTAATAGAGAAGAAAATACTAAAGAGGTAGATGAAAATGCACTTAAGCATTTTGTCATGGGCACTAAATATTGAGACATTTGCCATTTAATATGTTAGGGCTGTGAAACAGGTAGATACATACATGATTTATGGATAGATAGTAGATAGATTGATTGATTTAGATAGATAGATATAGATGATAGATACATAGATAGACAGATAGATAGAGATGATAGATAGATATAGATATATAGATGATAGGTAGATAGATAGATAGATAGATAGATAGATAGATAGATAGATATGATAGAAAGATTCCTATTCCATGATATTAAGGAACATATAATGGTGATGCACATGCTGATATTAAATATTACAATAATAATGCAAGGAAGTATATGACTGTAATGACAAACAAGTTTAAAGAAAAATGGAATTACTGTGGGCTGGGATGTTTAGGGACCCTTAATGGAGACACGAGCATAAGTATGGTCTCTTACTCACCCAGTTACTGTCTTATTTCAAAGATTATAGAGTATCTACACTTTACCAAACATTGTACTTGCTGAAACATATACAAATATGCATGAAGCATGATTCTCTCCTTGTACAACCCAGTGTAAGTTTAAAGATAACTAAGTGACACATTACATCTAATTTGCTGTGTTCTAGCAGAAATGGCACAGGAAGCCATTAGAGAATTGAGAGGGAGTTCCTAAATCAGAATGAAGGGATCAGGGTCCTGTGTTCTGAGGTTTCAAGAACAGGTTGAAAAGATGATGAAGACTTATGAAAGCATGTTGGGGAAAGTGAGAGATACAGAGAAATACTTTTCAGTCAGCAAAATCAGCATCAGTTTAATGCATAAAGTTGTGAAACTACATGACAAGTTTGAGATCCTATGGGTTGTTCTACATGGCATAGGACAGGGTGACTCATTGGAGATGACATTGGAAAGGCAGGTTAGAACCAGACTATAATGGGTCTCGTGCCCAGGTAAGGAGATTAGGCATTTTCATAAAAACTCTCTGTCACCCATTTCATGCAATCCTCAACCTCACTAATTGTGCATTGGCCACACTATCTTTCTTCAACACTCCAAATTGTACCAAGCTCAAATGGAAAAAAATGGGTCAGTGAGAACTGAACAGGCAAGAGAGAATTAACCCCAAGTATATTACAGAAAACTTCAGACAAGATAGCGTCAGATTCTACAAGATGAAATAAGTTAATTTACAGGTTCCCAGATGTTCACGATGCTCTTAGAGTCTCCGGAATTTTTTTATGCCACTCCTAGGACAAAATCAATACCTAACCGTTTCATTTATTAAGTAGATACAAACAAATTAATAACTATTTATGTCCTGACAACTTAGAAATTGTTTTAAGAAATAATATACATAGATTAAAAGGAATAATATAGTTTTTATAATGAAATGTAACTATGACTGAGACGTGGGTGCCTGTTAAACACTGTGAAACTTTCAACAATAGCTATGGTGACAAAATAAAACTGCCTTAATGTGCAATCCCTCCTTAATTTGACAATCAAGGGATTCTGTAGCCTGCCTATGGGAAGTTTGAGATCCTACAGGTTGCTCTACATGACATAGGACAGGGTACGCAAGACAATGCGTGTAAAGCCTAATAGGCTTTCCTCTTACATGCCCTATACTAAAGTAGGCTTACATACCCTAGGCTTTCCTCTTATATACCCTATACTAGAGCTATCCTATTAACCTCTGCCCCAACACATGCATGCCCTAACACCTAAACAGAATTCACAGTCATTATCCCCACTTCTCTGTTATTTAAGGGAGAGACATGCTAGAGATCCAGCCACCTGTAGTAACTGATGATTGAATACTCACATACACACACACACACACACACACACACACACAAATTAGTACCAATAGACATTTGAGGCACAAAAAAAGCAAAAATAAGAAACCAGATGAATAAGCATGATGCAGAGACAGAAAAGACCTTCAAAATTTGCTAATTACTGCTTTCAAAGAATTAAAAATATTTCTTATAAAATAGTAACAGGCTGCTAGAGAGAGAAAGAGAAAGAGAAAAAGAAAGCATGATGAGTGTTCATACACATTTAAAACATAATTTTACAAAGAGGAAAGTCATGTGCAGAACAATAAAATGAGCATGCTGGAATTTTTAGTCAGTGATCTGGAGGGTTAAAGTCTGGGAAATTTTGTAAAGGATAAAAGCAAAAGACAAAGAGATGCAAAAATTCTAAAAATACTAAAATATACAGAAATAAGTCAATAAGCTCTTCCTCCCCCTACTAATAATTCTAGTAGGAGATAAATAAGATTCCAAAATGAGTGGGGATAAAAATAATCAAAGATATATACTTAAACTAATATAATAATATTAGACCAGAACTAAAGAACAACATAATGTGTTTAGATTGAAATGTTTCCCCAACTACTGAGTAGAAATAATGACAAAAGGGAAAACTACACCTAGGCACAGCTTGTTAAAATTGCAGAGCTCCAAGAATAAAGAGAAAGACAGAAAAGGTACAAAGAAATGGAAATCAGGCCATATGAGACCTCGTTTAAGGCATGAACACTGTTGGCCGACTACTTGCATTTTAATCTTGGTTCTGAAATATACTATAGTTCTATACACTTAGACAAGGTATTTACCATCTCTGAGTTTCAATTTACTTATCTATAAAATTGGAACAATAGTATTACTCACCTCTGATTGCATTTTCAAGCTACTTAAATGTATGAACTGATGGATACAAATTGATTAAAATAATACCTGGCACACAGAACTAATTAAAATAAGCAACATTCCTGGATGTTTTGATAAAATAAAGCATTTTTAAATTTCTAAAGGAAAAATAATTTGAACCCAGAATTCTGCATCTAAATAGTGATTCAATTCATGGAGAAGGCAAAAAGATGTAATTAGACTTTTAAGAAGTCATAAATTTCACCAACCATATATCCTTTTTTTATTTTAAGTTCTGAAATACATGTGCAGAACATGCGGGTTTGTTACATAGATATACACACGCCATGGTGGTTTGCTGCACCTATCAACCCATCATCTAGGTTTTAAGCCTGGCATGCATTAGGTATTTGACCTAATGCTCTCCCTCCCTTTGCCCCCAACCCTCCGACAGGACCCAGTGTGTGAGGTTCCCCTCCCTGTGTCCATGTGCTCTCATTGTTCCACTCCCACTTATGAGTAAGAACATGTGGTGTTTGGTTTTCTGTTCCTATGTTAGTTTGCTGAGAATGATGGCTTCCAGCTTTATCCAGGTCCCTGCAAAGGACATGAACTCATTCTTTTTTATGGCTGCATAGTGTTCCATGGGGTATATGTGCCACATTTTCTTTATCCAGCTTATCATTAATGGGCATTTGGATTGCTTCCAAGTCTTTGCTATTGTAAATAGTGCTGCAATCAACATATATGTGCATGTGTCTTTATAGTAGAATGATTTATAATCCTTTGGGTATATACCCAGTAATGGGATTGCTGGGTCGAATGGTATTTCTGGTTCTAGATCCTTGAGGAATGGCCACACTGTCTTCCACAATGCCAACTATATATCTTAAATGACAATTTCATTTAAAGAGATAATACAGAAAATTGGGGAAAACCCATCAAGAATGAAGACAATCAGAAAACAATGAAACTTTGCATGATTTAGAAAAGTTAAAGAAAGCTATAAAGAAAAACAAGAGAATGCATGGTACTTCGAATTTACAAAAGTCTGTTTCAAACAGTAATTTTAATAACAGAACTACATGTCTTAGCCTAGCAATTGCTAGATTGCTTCTACACTGAGTAATGTGTACATACTCGTAATTTTGTCACTGCTGTTTACTTCTTTTTTACCGTTGACTCAACATACAAACAAATCACAAGAATCAAAGTCACAAACTGCTGTAAAATATGATAAACCTTGACAGTATGAAAATAATAATATAATTAACCAACTTGGCAGTTCACAAAGGGAAGAATGAAAGAAAAATAAATATGAACGTTAAATTCTTCATCTTTCACAGCAGGAAGTCCAGCAATAGCATCTGAAGACAATATATGAAAAAAATAATGGTTTATGGAATCAAGAAATTATCCTGCTTTTCTTCTAAGTACTGCACCATTGCATTACCAAAGAGTAGATACAAGAGTGATTCATTTCTAGAAATAATGCAGGTAATAAACACAGAAGGAATGACAGAATTAGAATATCACCACTTTACAACTCCTAATGAATTAACAGATCTTAGTATTTTTAAATGATACCACAACAAAAATAGAGGCAAGTGTCTGTACCATCACTGAAGTATTGTAGTTCCCCCAGCCAAAAAAAAAAAACCCAAAACTTGGGAGGCCAAGCAGGGGCAGATCACCTGAGGTCAGGAGTTCGAGACCAGACTGGCCAACATGGAGAAACCCCATCTTTACTAAAAATACAGAAATTAGCTGGGTGTGGTGACAGGCACCTGTAATCTCAGCTACTTGGGAGGCTGAGGCAGAAGAATCGCTTGAACCTGGGAGGCAGAGGTGGCAGTGAACTGAGATCAAGCCACTGCATTCCAGCCTGGGCAACAGAGCAAGACTCCATCTCAAAAAAAAAAAAAAGAAAGAAAGAAAAAGAAAAAAAAGAAAACCTTAATCTGATCAAAACGCTAGTAGCAATGATTAATTTACAAGAAGGTTAGAGGCCAGCAAAACATGTTAAATGACTCCACAGAGATTAGGACACATACACACACACATACACAACAGGACACACACATACAAAAACAAACAAGCAATCATAAGACCACATATCTTACAAACGAATAAATTAAAAGGGGATGAAAGAAATTGCAAGAACCTTGTAAGGCTTATCATCCAATCACAGTAGTGTCAGAACCACATTCTGATTCAAACAATCTTAAAAAGGAAGAAGAAAAGAAGAAGGGAGGAAGAGAAATGGAAAAGAGAAAAAAGGAGGGAAGAGGAAAGGCGCAAAGGGGAGGTAAAGAGGAAAAAAGTGGCGGCAAGGGAAGGGAAAGGAAATCATGGATTCTGTATTGGAACAGAATGGTGGAGCTACTTGATGAAAGGCATCAAGCTCCTGAAACCCTGCCTGGATAAGAGCTGGTGGGTTAAAATGGCTTCCAGTAGCCGGTATAACCCTCTCCCCTTGAGTGTGGGCAGGCCCTGTGAATTTAATGGCATAGTCTCTTTAATGATTCGGTTATATTATGTAAGCCTTCATCATAATAGACTCGGGAGACTCCTCCAAAGAAGTCTTGTGTGAGAAGGCCACTGTAGCTAAGATCTCAAGGTAAAATCTAAAGACATGGGAACCCCCAGCCAACAGCCAGCAAGAAAGCAGGTAACCCCAGTCCTTTAGCTGCAAGAAACTGAATTCTTCCAATAACCTGAATGAGTACCCATGGCGTCCCATGAGACCACAGCTCTGACAAACACCTTGATTTCAGCTCGATGAGATGCTGAGCAGAGAACTCAGTTTACCCATGCCTGGGCTTCTGATCCACAGCAATTGTAAAATAATAAACTTGAAATGTTTTAAGCCACTATACCTGCCCCTTGACCAGGAATAAATTATTTTAAGTTACTGGAGTAGGAAATAAATTTCTATTGTCTTAAGCCACTGAAATTTAAGGGTGCATAGAAATTACCTGGGGGAATCTTATTAATAAATGCAGATTCTGATTCTACAAGTCTGGAGCAGGGATTGAAGGTGGAAGCTTCTTGTTGCTGTCAACGTACAGGTTTTACTGGCTGTGCTTAGGTATGATGTCCCTTAATTTCTCCTCAACCTCCATTACCCAGCTCCCACCTTTGACGGGGACTCCTTAAATGCCTAAGCACTCCTCTCTCTCTCAGACTTCAGGCCTTTCGCGGTTGTCCCTTTCCTCCGCCCCTCCCCACGCCCGGCCTCCCGGGGTCAGCAGGGGACCCGTGCACCACCGCCTTGCGAGCCCAGGAGGCTCCCCAGATTCCCGCGCCGGGAGCCCAGCACTCCTGGGCCACCTCCCTGTCCGGTCCGTTGAAGAACACCTAGAACTCCCGCTAGACAGCTCCGCCCCAGGCTCTTCCCAAGGGACATCCCGGCTCCTCACCGCGGACTCAGGACCGGTGGTGTCCAAAGACCCGCGAGCTGCGTGCCCCGCGGGGAGGGAGTGAAACAGAGATCTAGTGCAGAGCCCAGGTGGAAGTTCCAGGTTATCCCATACCCGGCCTAGGACTGGGCGCTCTGAGTCACCGCAGCCAGCCTTTTGTGCATCAGGCAGGAGTTTCGGTTTCCTTTCTGCTCTCAGAAGCACTTAGGTTTCAGTTTCCCTTCAGCACGAATTAAGTGAGGCACTTTCGTGGAAAGTTCAGCATCCTTCCTTCAATCAGAATCTTAAGAAGGGGAGCATGGCGAAACGTTAGTTAAAGGGTATGAAGTTACAATAGCTAGGAAGAACCAGTTCTGGTATTCTATTCTGCAGTAGGGTTTGTATAGTTAAAAATAATGCATATTTCAAAATAGCTAGAAGAGAGAATTTTGAATATTCTCATCACAAAGAAATAGTAAAGTTTTGAGGTAATAGATTGGCTAATTATCCTGATTTGATCATCACACAATGTATACATGTATTGAAACATCACATTGTACCCCAAAAATATATACAATTATTATGCGTCAATTAAAAATAAAATGAAACTAAAAAAAACCTTAAAAGAGACAAAGGCAATAAAAATGGGCTTTGGAATTTGGGCATAAATATAGAGTAAATTGAGGCAGAAAAATTTGTAACATCTAAACAAGAGATAAAATCAAGAAGAGTTAGAATTTAGAAATAGACAAAATGTAAAAGACACTGTGGAATCTGAAACCCCACAATGAAATAGGAGATCTTGCTACTTCTACTTGTATGCAAAAAAAAAAAAAGAAAGTATGTAACACTACATGAACTTTGAGTTTCTGTTATGAGAAGCTGATGATTACTGTTCTGTATAAACTGTAATTGGTACTTTGATGGGCCAAGAATCAACATTAAAAAATAAATTGAAAATGCAGAATGGTCACATTTATTTGTGCCTTAAATTGATGAAATGTTCTCTTAATTTTTGCCTGTTGATACTTGCAATGTGGGTTTCGATACTCATCTCCTTTCCTTTCAGTGCCCTAGTATGCTTGATTTCATTAATGCTATAAATGTGCATTCATATATTGGAAATAGAAGAGGGTGTGGAGGAAAGACAGCGGTGAATTTGGGTAATCAGGATGATAAGAAGCCACAGGCTGCTTTGTCTACAAGGAAAGGAAAGAGCCAAGGTCCAGGCACTGCTCCACAGGGAACACAGAACAGAGAGAGTAGTGAATGATATTTTGTCTTGTGAAAAATTAGAGAGTCAAGTTGTTAAAAGAGGGGGATATGGGGAAGGAGGACATTTCTCACATCCATCAGACAATTACTTGTTTATTCATTTGTTTAGAAATTCATGTGTTTGTTAGTGATGAGCTTAAGAAAGAAACTAAAAGACTCTAGAATTTAACACATGATTTGTCTTAAATCAGCCAATATTCCTGTCTCCTTCACTGTGATCTCTGATGTACCTGCCTGGGGTAGGCTGAATGATACCCTGCACTCCTCCCTCCAAAAGAGGCCAAAATCCTAATTCCTGGAACCTATGAATACGGTAACTTTCATAGCAAAAGTAACTTTGCAAAACAGATTAAATAAGAATCTTTAGAAGAGGAGATTACCCCTTACCCGGGATTATCCAGGTGGGCCCAAGGTCATCAGAAGGGCCCTTATAAGAGGGAGACAGGAGTTCGAGAGGGCAATGTGATGATAGAAACAGTCAGTGACAGAATGTGGGGACACTACACAGATGGCTTTGAAGACAGTGGAAGGGACCACAAGCCAAGGAGTCAGGTGGTCTCTAGAAACTACCAAAGGCAAGGAAACATTTTTTTTTTCTAGAGTCTCCAGAAATCAGCCCTGATAACACCTTGACTTCAGCCCAGAGAGACTGATTTTGAACCTCTGAGCTCAGAACTGTAAGAGAACAAACTCGTGTGGTATTAAGCCACTAAATTTGTGGTAATTTGTTACAGCAGCCATAGAGAACTAATACAGTATTGCAAACTATATTGTAGGAAATGAGTAACATATTTGCAAACAGAAATAATGGATTGTGTTATAAGAGGTAGAATTAATTCAGATGGCTACTATGTGCTAAGCAATATGCTAATACCATATCAGTGATCACAGCAAGTTCAGGAGGTGTGTACTACGATTTCTGTCCTTCTGTAGATAAGAAAAATAAAGCTTAGAGGGATAAAACAGCTAGTAAATTATACTAAGATTCAAAACGTGGTCTAACCCAATGGTCTATCTACAACCTTCTCTATTACACAATTTCATCAAATGCTTCAAATTCTACAACTGAAAGTGTTTCAGCTAGTGGACAAATGATTTTATTTTGCTTAAATTATAAAGTTTTTTAGAATATATGATGTTCTACAGTTGTTTTGACTTTCAGTGACCGGATTCATCAGGTGAGAGTTCAAGAAAACTTTGACTCATCCTCTTCAATTTTCCACCCCAAAGTGTGTAAACACACAGAAACTTTAGCGTGTTTTTACTTTTTCACTTCAACAGCCTACTCCCATGACCACACCCTGGACTTTGTTCTGAAGCTTGACAGTCACGTACTTTATTTTTCCTTTTAGACCCCTCCCTTTATGCCCTACACTTTATCCTCTGAGGACTCCCAAATGTTTGTCCTATCAGGGTGAACTCCATGAGCCAACACTTCAACTCTCCTCTTAATTAACATGTTCAACTGCTTGAACCTACTGACTTTCCTCTACACTTGCCTATAATTTGTTAATCCTGATTAATTCAAGTTTTCTTTTCTTTTTGATACCTGGCCACCAAGGGGAATGCCCCAGTTAGGATCTCATCAAATGTATTGTTTAACAACACAGCTGATACTTTTATCTGTTCCTCTCAGCCTTACACACGTTTCACAATGACATTTACAATTCAGCACTTTACCATTCTCAAGTCTTTTAAATGATAGAACATCCCTTTTGTTTTCAAGGATAATTCTCTCCAGCTTTCTGATAACTCCATATTCCAGTCTCACACAGAGTTTAAGCAGAACACACAGTATGCCACTTACACACAACATAACTAGCCTTCTAGATCTGGGTTTGGATCTCCCCTCAAGCACCCTAGCCCATCATTCTTCAGTTTGTTGTATATTTTAACATCTCTTTGTCAAGTAAAACATAGTGTTCATTCCACTAATAGGTTCAATTAGAACCTATTCAATTCAATAGAATTCAATTCTAATTGAACCTATTGAATTGAATAGGTTCAATAGGTTCAAACTTCCATTTTCAAACAATAGCAAAAATGATGTCATGCTCGATTTCAACCCTTCTCTTTTCAGCATGGTGCCCTGTAGTGGTCTTTACTCATTGGCTACACTTCTTCACCTCCCTTCAAATTTCTCAGGCCCATTAGCCTAAATCTGATCTGGAACTGCTCTGTCAAAGATATCCAATGAGGATCCACTAATTGACAAATCCAAACAATGCTTGTTTAGTCCGTGTTTGATTTACTTGCCTCTGTTCAGCATTAGAAAGATAGTTTGTACAGTCCCTCTCTTCCAAAGTGCCTCTTCTCCCTTGATTTCAGTTACAATCTTCTCCTTCAAATCAATTTCTTTTCCCACCTTCTCTGTAAGAATCAGCGGAATCATCACATAACTACTGCTCAAGTTAGAAACCTGGGAGTCATTGTTGCATCCTCACCTCCCTCAAATCCCAGTAAATTCCAACTCCAAACACTTACAGAATCTTGAATCTCTTGTCTCTTCCATTTTTCCAAAGGCTAGAGCAAGCCTCATCATTTCTCATCTGGATTATTGAAACAACCTTTTCACTTTCTAACTCCAGTCTGTCCCTCCAATTCATTTTCTACTCTGCTGCATTTTTTCAGCAGGTAAAACTGAGCACATCAAGACCCCATTAAAAAACACTTCAATATATGCTCATTGCTTCTAGATTAAACTTTCCTATCAATATTTCCTCTCTTCTTAGAACACTCCAAATAGTTTATTCACCTCCTCTTCTCTCCATTGGTGAGGGAATGATTCCCACCCTAGGGTTAAGGGATGGCCAGACTCATGGCACTTGACACGGAAGATTGACAGCAGTTTATTAGTCACATGCCCTCCCAGCCAAGGGAGGAGGAAACTGTGTGCCACACAGGGCCACACCGGGATGGAAATCAGGAGCAAAGTGAAAAAGCAGGGACTATGGGAACCAGGCTCTGCAATTACCAAAGGATGGGGGGAAGCTCCCTGTTTCCCACAGAAGGATGTGATTGTTTGATTGAATAATTTTGCTGGCTGACAAGACAGTGAAATCCAAAAGTTAAGTGCAACTGGTAGGGCTGATAGAGAAAGAGCTAGGTGGGAAGGCTTTGGAGCTGGGTGCAGAGTTTATCTGGTGAAGAGCCCAGAACTACTGGTTAGGTCTCTGGGGCCCCGAGAGCCTCAAAGGAGCCTCAACTTTCACATGGAGCAAGCATGTGAAATTTTCGGCCTTATGATACAATGCCTTTCTATCCACTTAAAATTTGATGATGTCTGAGACTTTCTGAGAGTAGGAGGGCTTTCCTAGGAAGCAAATCAGGTATTTGACCAGGAGGGAGAGGATCAAATAGGAGATGGAAATCAAGAACATGAAATTTAGAGGTGCCCCCATTATGACCAACAAAAACAATTGAGGGACTCCTGTGGCACTGGTATAGGGAGTGTGAGTCCCCAGAGGTTGTGAATTTACATTAATCAATGGATGCATGTAGCAGTGGTGACACCCACCAGGACATCTATTTGCCATGTTGTAACTTTAATAAGAGCTCTTTGAATTGCCTGTTAGGCCTCTCAAATTAAACTGACTGGTACCGATATATAGGCAAGGTGGAAGTTCCACTGAATGCTTTCTTCAAGAGCCCAGTGTTATATATTCTGAGAAGTGAAATGCACCTTTCTCACATTCATTAATGTCTAGAACTCCAAAGGGGATAAGAAATGTCCTCGTGAGGGCTTGTATTATGGCCTTAGTATGTATAGAGGTATCTATTACCTTAATTTATATTTTGGGTATCAGTAAGAAAGGAGATTTCCAGAGTTTTTTACCCCAAAGGAAGGAACTCATAGGCCATGGCCCGAGAATGGCCCAAGATTATGTAACAGTGGACAGATGGGACCAATTCTCAATGAAGGCATCTAATGCTGAGATGACTTTCAAAGTTTAGCCAACTGTGCTGATGCTTGGGTTCCATCCTTTTTCAGGGACACCCTGGTTAAAGGATGGAAAGTCACCACATTCCATTGAGCTCTAGCACATATGGTGGTGGTGATTCCATTCATTAAATCTATGAACTCCCATTTCTGTTCACTCAGTTGATCCCAGAGGCTCCCCAGGTAGTGTGGAGGCCTTCTCCAGCAATGTGGCATCTGGCAAGAGACTCAGGACAGGGAAGATCACCTCTTTCTACAAGTGAGCTATGCCAGAGAGCCCAAGTTTGGCTCCATCCTGCATCCAGGAGGCCTTGGTAGCGGAGCCAGGCCATGGAGTGTTGCTTCCATGACCAAAGCATAATGGGCAATTGGATAGAAAAGGTAACAGGCTTGGGGGCTGTGAGAGCCTCTGTTTTCAAGAGAGCCCAGGATGTGGCCAGTAAAATGTTAACACAATGGTGCACAGTACAGGGCTGACAAAGGGCAATATTTTGTATCAGAAGTCCATGGACAAGTTATGGCCATCACAGGTGGTTCAGAGACTTCATGAGGCATGAGAAGAGGTTGTTAAAGCCTCTACAGTGAAGAAGTCTCTGAGGGCGCTAACAGAGATGCCTGCCCATTTCAGTTTGGACAGATTTTATAGCATTTGTTGGAGGGGGCCCTCTTTAAGGTGGGCTGATTTGCAAGTAACAGCATCAGCGAGATTAAGTAAAATTTGTAAATGTGGAATATGTTGCCTCCAGAACCCAAAAGGACTAAAAGATGTTAGAGAGGGACAGTTATGTTCCTCTGCTCATCTTGACAGCATCAGAGATGGAGCAGTCCTCAGTTCACCAAATAATTTTCAGGAATTTAACCAAGGTGGCAGGGTCTTAAACTTATGCATGAACCAATGGTCCATCCCCTTTTTAAAGCTCCTTTATGAGTATTTGCATGTCTTGAATGAGTGTCCCAAATGAATCTCTGCAGAGGAGGATATCGTCAATGTAGTATCATACCTGTACTTCTGGAGAAGGGTAGAAGCAGTTAAGATCTTGCCTGCAAAGACTGTGTGCAACAGAAGGCTGCTGAGGTATCCATGGATGGCCTGGTAGAGGTGTATTATGTCCCTTCAGAAGTGAAGCCAAACTGCAGTCAAGAGGCTGGTGAAATACACACTGAACAGAACATGTTAGTGAAGTCTATTATAGCAGATTTTTTTAAAAAACAAATTTCTGGTTGGATAGAATCAGTAACTTTTTTTTTTGAGCATTATGTATGAGAGCCTTAAAGAGGCCCACAGCATTAAGTTTGTGAGGAGCCATTCATTCTTTCAAGCTTTAAGAACACGGCAAATTGGGCTGTTACCTACTGTTACCATATTGTTTTAGTTTTGATTTTTCTCTGACTCCAATGTGATTGTTGCTTCAAGAGCTTTATCTGACATGTGGCTTTGTAAGAAAATTCAATAGTACTTATTTCTCCAGCTACAATAGGTTTTTACAAAGCCCAGATAATTGCATGCTTTCTTAAAATTAGGATGCCAACAATTTTTATTTTTTACAAAGAGAGTTCATTCTCTATTAATTTTGTTTAGGTTTGAATTGTGTAGTCATAGCTTCAATATTAAATTTATAAATCAGAAATAAACCTATGGTATTAATAAATTCATATGTGTACCTATGAAAAAGTGATTATGTCAATAACAATTTATTTACAGAAACAAAGAAAACATTTCCTCATTTAAGAATACATTCAAGCAAAACCACAGATGCAGGTATAAAATTAAAATGAGTACACTCCATCTGTGATATATCTGCCACAGGCTTTTTCAACACCTGTTGACTAGTCAGTGAGAGGAAACGTTGGGGTCTAAGGATATGCCAGTTCCATTGAAATTCTTACCCCAAATAGTTATGAACAAACTGCTTGGCCAACAGATACACAACAGACCTCAGGATTTTAAGTTGCAGAGCAATTGTCTTCAGTGGTTGGCATTTCTTAAATATTTAAATCCTTCTTTGGTTCAACAGCTGATTTCCTCCTTTGTCATATTCTTTCCTATTTGTTTTCCCAGAGAGTGATAGCCACATCTTTCCACATTAGACTTCTTGGGTAAGCAGCTTCTGAAATTGTCCCACAGAAGTCCATAGCTGTCTAGCGGTGACCTCTTTGCTTGCAAGCTGGATATCTCCTTTGACAAATATCTCTATGAGGCATGTATAACGTAAACTTTAAGAGAAACAAAACACTGTGCACTTTTAATTATGTCAAATAAGTCTTAAAGCCATTTTAAATATTCAATTATTTTGGTAGATTTTCCTTTTCCCTTTAGTGGAGAAAAATAAATAAAATAATGTAGAAAATCAAACTGTTTCATCTAGACAATATGTTATCCTTTATTTCAACACAATTTAAAACATTAAAGCCTTCAGCCATAGAAAAGATGCTTACATTTTTAAGTAATGCCTTCATAGTATAAATGCAAATAATTTCTTCTTCTTTCCATTAGCATTCAGTAATGAGTTTTTACTGTGCTATATCACTTTAAATGGTCCCTATGACCATTTAAAAATTTCGTTTATTTCCTTAGCCATCCCACAAATTAGAGATTTATGTTTTTTCCAATTATTAGTTATTATAAATAATGGGGTGAATATGATTTCATACTTGTCTTCAGAGTAAAATAGAATAGGTCAAAGGATATGAACATTTTAAAGCATGAATATTTTATTTTATTTTATTTTATTTTAATTTTATTTTGAGACGGAGTCTCACTCTATCACCCAGGCTGTAATGCAGTGGTATGATCTTGGCTCACTGCAATCTCCACTTCCCAGGTTCAAGCGATTCTCCTGCCTTAGCCTCCCAAGTAGCTGGAATTACAGACGCCCACCATCACACCTGGCTAATTTTTGTATTTTTAGTAGAGACTGGGTTTCTCCCTGTTGGCCAGGCTGGTCTGGAACCCCTGACCTCAGGTGATCCACCTGCCTCGGCCTCCCAAAGTGCTGGGATTACAGGCATGAGCCACCTCGCCCAGCCTAAAGCATGAACATTTAAAAGTGTGAACATTTAAAGTGTGAAGAAACTAGTACACTTAGAAATGAATCCAAAGATTTGCAAATCTACAGACAATAGATGGCCTGGAATAGAGGACACCTTGTTTCAGGGATTTAAAATCAATTAGGGTCACCTTTAGTGTTCTGGGTAAAAATATACTAAGTTCATATGTACATATTGTTTTAAGCCACTATATCACTTCTTGACCTCTGGCTAAGATCAAGTGTTTTAAGCCACTACGTTTTGTAGTAATTTCTTAACCAGCAATAGATAATTGACATACATTTTGATTTGGGATTTTGGAAGCAGAGCACATCCAAGTGCAGCTGTGAAACTGAAGGAATGAAGATGAATAGAGGTGAGGATCAACAGATGTGAACAGGTCACAAAACAAGCATTAAGCAATAGCGAAGGTGTAGGAGAAATAGAGAAACAGGTGATGATGTCTCCCAGAGTAATGACAGACTTGAAATGAAAAAGAACTACAAGTCCAACTGGATCCAAAGTCTTGATTAAACAAAGTAGGTCAACTCAAATGTCAAGAGCTTCAAAAGAGCAGAACCTTTTATAAGAAGAAGGAGTGATCATTTGGCAGCCACATCAGGATCCAGCCGAAAGGTTGCTCACCCCTCTTCCCAACCTCAGCTACATGTGGAAGTGGGCTCCAGACAAATGTGAAAATTCATGAGACACTCATTTTAACCATAAGACCCTTGGTGAGGCACAGTAAGGCCAGATGCGAGCAAGAGAGAGGGAGTCTGGAAAGAGTTTTTCAATTTCATTACTCACAGTTCTCTGAGGGAACACCACCTGGAGGGTCACTCAGAGGAAGCACGGGTTTGGCCAAGAGGCATGAGAGAGGCACCTGCCAATAAGTGGCTATGTTGTGGTTCGTGAGAGGGAACATGGAAAAGAAAAAGCAGTTTGGATTGGCTAGTTTTAGAATTTCAGTGGGTTCTGGGGCCGAGGGGCTGCCCCGATAGTCTGGTATCTGGCCCTGTGGTGATTAGGTGGGTGCATACAACCCTATATGGGAGATGGTTAGGCATAATGGGCTTCTCATAAAAGGAAGCTGGCCAGCTTCCAGCCAGGACCTCAAAACTGGGTCAAGAAAACATTCTTTTTTTTGCTTTTTTTTTTTTTAAGTTCTGGGGTACATGTGCAGAACGTGCAGGTTTGTTACATAGGTATACATGTGCCATGGTGGTTTGCTGTACCCATCAACCCATCATCTAGGTTTTAAGCCCCACATACATTAGGTATTTGTCCTAATGCTCTCCCATCCCTTACCCCCTACCCCCCAACAGGCCCCAGTGTGTGATGTTCCCCTCCCTGCGTCCATGGGTCCTCATTGTTCAACTCCCACTTATGAGTGAGAACATGTGGTGTTTGGTTTTCTGTGCCTGTGTTAGTTTGCTGAGAATTATGGCTTCCAGCTTCATCCATGTCCCTTCAAAGGACATGAACTCATCCTTTTTTATGGCTGCATAGTATTCCATGATGTATACGTGCCATATTTTCTTTATCCAGTCTATCACTGATGGGCATTCGAGTTGGTTCCAAGTCTTTGCTATTATAAATAGTGCTGCAATAAATATACATGTGCATGTGTCTTTACAGTAGAATGATTTATAATCCTTTGGGTATATACTGAGTAATGGGATTGCTGGGTCAAATGGTATTTCTGGTTCTAGATCCTTGAGGAATTGCCACACTGTCTTCCACAATGGTTGAACTAATTTACACTCCTACCAACAGTGTAAAAGTGTTCCTATGTATTTCTCCACAGCCTCACCAGCATCTGTTGTTTCCTGACCTTTTAATAATTGCCATTCTAACTGATATGAGATGGTATCAAATTGTGGTTTTGATTTGCATTTCTCTAATGACCAGTGATGACGAGCATTTTTTCATATGTTTGTTGGCTGCATAAATGCCTTCTTTTGAGCAGTGTCTGTTCATATCCTTTGCCCACGTTTTGATGGGATTGTTTTCTCTTGTAAATTTGTTTAAGTTCCTTGTACATTCTGGATATTAGACCTTTGTCAGATGGGTAGATTGCAAAACTTTTCTCCCATTCTGTAGGTTACCTGTTCACTCTGATGATAGTTTCTTTTGCTGTGCAGAAGCTTAGTTTGATTAGATCCCATTTGTCAATTTTGGCTTTTGTTGCCATTGCTTTTGGTGTTTTAGTCATGAAGTCTTTGCCCATGCCCATGTACTGAATAGTATTTGCTTAGGTTTTCTTCTAGGGTTTTTATGGTTTTGGATTTTACATTTAAGTCTTTAATCCATCTTGAGTTAATTTTTGTATGAGGTGTAAGGAAGGGGTCCAGTTTCTGTTTTCTGCATATGGCTAGCCAGTTTTCCCAACACCATTTATTAAATACAGAATACTTTCCCCATTGCTTGTTTTTGTCAGATTTGTCAAAGATCAGATTGTTGTAGATGTGTGGTGTATTTCTGAGCATTTGCCAGAAATGCTATATAGAATTGTCTATATATCTGTTTGGTACCAGTACCATGCTGTTTTGGTTACTGTAGCCTTGTAGCATGGTTTAAAGTCAGGCTGCATGATGCCTCCAGTTTTGTTCTTTTTGCTTAGGACTGTCTTGGCTATATGGGCTCTTTTTTGGTTCCATGTGAAATTTAAAGTGTTTTTTTCCAATTCTGCAAAAAAACTCAGTGGTAGCTTGATGGGAATAGCATTGAATCTATAAATTAGTTTGGGCAGTATGGCCATTTTCATGACACTGATTCTTCCTATCCATGATCATGGAATTTTTTTCCATTTCTTTGTGTCCTCTTATTTCCTTGAGCAGTGGTTTGTAGTTCTCCTTGAGGAGGTCCTTCACATCCCTTGTAAGTTGGATTCCTAGGTATTTTATTCTCTTTGTAGCATTGTGAATGGAAGTTTACTCATGATTTGGCTCTCTGCTTGTCTATTGTTGGTATATAGGAATACTTGTGATTTTTGCACATTGATTTTGTATCCTGAGACTTTGCTGAAGTTGCTTATCAGCTTAAGGAGTTTTGGGGCAGAGACAAAGGGGTTTTCTAAATATACAATCATGTCGTCTGCAAACAGAGACAATTTGACTTCTCTCTTCTTATGTGAATACCCTTTATTTCTTTCTCTTGCCTGATTACCCTGGCCAGAACTTCCAATACTATGTTGAATAGGAGTGGTGAGAGAGGGCATTCTTGGGATTACGTTTATTGATTTGCGTATGTTGAACCAGCCTTTCATCCCAGGGATGAAGCTGACTTGATACTTGTGTATGTTTCACAAAGTTCCTGTGCTGTGTTTTTCAGCTCCATCAGGTCATTTACGTTCCTCTCTAAACTGCTTATTCTAGTTAGCAGTTTCTGTAACCTTTTATCAAGGTTCTTAGCTTTCTTGCCTTGGGTTAGAACATGCTCCTTTAGTTCAGAGGAGTTTGTTACTACCCACCTTCTGAAGCCTACTTCTGTCAATTCTTCAGTCTCACTGTCTGTCATTTTGTGCCCTTGTTGGAGAGGAATTGTGATCATTTGGAGGAGAAGAGGCATTCTGGTTTTTGGAATTTTCAGCATTTTTGCTCTGGTTTTTCCTCATCTCTGTGGATTTGTCTACCTTTGATCTTTGAGGGTGATGACCTTTGGATGGGGTTTTTGTGTAGGGGTTCTTTATATTGATGTTGATGTTGTTGCTGTTTGTTAGTTTTTCTTCTAACAATCAGACCCCTCTTCTGCAGATCTGCTGCAGTTTGCTGGATGTCCACTCCAGATTCTGTTTGCCCGGGTATCACCAGTGGAGGCTGCAGAACAGCAAAGATTGCTGCCTACTCCTTCCTCTGGAAGCTTCATCTCAGGGGGGCACTGGCCTGATGCCAGCAGAAGCTCTCCTGTTTGAGGTGTCTGTCAACCCCTGTTGGGGGATTTCTCCCAGTCAGGAGGCACGGGGGTCAGGGACCCACTTGAGGATGCAGTCTGTCACTCAGCAGAGCTGGTGAACTGTACTGGGAGAATCCCTCATCAGAATCAGCTGCTCTCTTCAGAGCCAGCAGGCAGGAAAGATTAAATCCGCTGAAGCTGTGCCCACAGCCACGCCTTCCCCCAAGTGCTCTGTCCCAGGGAGATGAGGGTTTTGTCTGTAAGCCCCTGACTGGGGCTGTTACCTTTCCTTCAGAGATGCCCTGCCCAGTAAGAAGGAATCTAGAGAAGCAATCTGGCCACAATCTCTTTGCCATGCCCAGCCCAGACCTCCCAGCCTCCTTAGCACTGCCAGGGGAAAACTGCCTACTCAAGCCACAGTAATGGCAGACGCCCTTCCCCCTAATAGGCTTGAGCATCCCAGGTTGACTTCAGACTGCTGTGCTGGCAGCGAGAATTTCAAGCCAGTGGATTTTAGCTTGCTGGGCTCCATGGAGATGGGATCCACTGAGTGAGACCACTTGACTCCCTGGCCTCAGCCCCCTTTCCAGGGGAGTGAACGGTTCTGTCTTGCTGGGGTTCCAGGTGCCGCTGGGGTATGAAATAAAACTCCTGCAGCTAGCTCGGTGTCTGCCCAAACAGCCACCCCGTTTTGTGCTTGAAACCCAGGACCCTGGTGGTATAGGCACCCGAGGGAATCTCCTGGTCTGCAGATTGCAAAAACCATGGGGAAAGTGTAGTAACTGGGTAGGGTAGCACAGTCCCTCATGGCTTCCCTTGGCTGGAGGAGGCAGGTCTCCCAGCTTCTTGCACTTCCGGGATGAAGCGATGCCCCACCCTGCTTCTGCTCGCCTTCTGTGGGTTAGATCCACTGCCTAACCAGTCCCATTGAGATGAACTGGGTACCTCAGTTGGAAATGCAGAAGTCATCCTCCTTCTGCATTGTTCTCCCTGGAAGCTGCCTACCAAAGTTGTTCCTATTTGGCCATCTTGGCCACTCCTCAAGACAACATTTTTAAAAAATGGCTTTCAGATGGGGGTCTCACTATGTTGCGCAGGCTGCACCGAAACTCCTGCACACAAAGGATCCTCCCACCTCAGCCTCCCAAGGAGCTGAGTCTATAGGCATACACCACCAGCCTAGCCTGACAGCATCTAAAAAACTAATTTGTAACACTGTATTACTTTCCAGGCACTAACCTCATCCTTAATGAATCAGTCCAACCTTGTTATAATAACTTAAGAGTCTCAGTCTGGTGTAAATTTTCTAAGGAAGAGAAGTTCTGTATTTCATATTCTTGTATTGCAATATTTTTTAACAGGTATGTTTTTCTCCACTCTGTACAGAATGAAAGAAATGTCATGTTGCATTATGTTTTTTGATGAAATCATATCTAGTTTTCAGACCTTTCAGGAGAATAAGCTTTTTTTTTCTTTTTTTTCTTCCTTTTTTTTTTTTCGTTCTTATGGATTTCTTCCTTCACTGGCCTTATACCCGGATTTATGGGCCAGGGAACCCAGGCAAATGTCAGGGAGGCCTCCTCTGGTCAGTAGTCCACTGCGGTTCACCATGAGACTCATTGTTCTAATCCCCATGGTCCATTACAAAGAAGAGGCATCCACTACTTTCACTGCAGCTTCCAAGGCCATGATGCTTGATGCTCAGTGCTCAGGAGTCTATGTCCAGGCCTGCTATGCCTTGATACTGTTCTTTCCTGCATGATTGTCCTGGCCAATCACAGAACCCACCACCCACCTTCTTTTCCAGGCTCTGAGAACTCAATGCCTTCTCGGGCTGAGATCAGAATCTTCCTCTAGAAGCACCAGCCCCGTCTGATGCTTCTAGAATTGTTTCTATCATACATATAAATCTGCATCATTTTGAGGGTTTTTACACCTATACTTGCAATTTTTTTATTCTTATAATTCAGAAATACAAAGTGAATTTCTCTCTGAGATAGAGGAAGCCTACCTATAATAAGATTAGCTAGACTTCCTGAGAGGTTTAGAAGGGAAAACTTGTATTTTTTAACACACCTTAAGAGGAAGGGAAACATTTTTTATTCATTTTAAAACGTCGGCCAGGCACAGTGGCTCATGCCTGTAATCCCAGCACTTTGGGAGGCCAAGAGAGGTGGATCACCTGAGATCGGGAGTTTGAGACCAGCCTGACCAACATGGAGAAACCCCGTCTCTACTAAAAATACAAAATTAGCCAGGCGTGGTGGTGCACGCCTGTAATCCCAGCTACTCAGGAGGCTAAGGCAGGAGAATCACTTGAACCTGGGAGGCAGAGGTTGCGGTGAGTGGAGATTGCACCATTGCACTCCAGCCTGGGCAACAAGAGCAAAAACTCCGTCTCAAAAAAAAAAAAAAGAGTAAACAACAGCAAAAAGAAATGAGTAAGGTTTTATTAAAGGAAATATTAAATGAGCGAGCATTTCTTCAGCACTGCATTGAGATGGGGTTGTAAAGTTTACCTAAGATTTACCAAAGTTATTGCCTGAGTGCAGTTCACTCTGGAGAAAAAAAAAACCTGGTGAGACTCTGAGATATGTACTATTCATTCAATAATAAAACACTGGAGGGAGGTGAGGAAGGAATGGGTACAAAAAAATTAGAAAGAATGAACAAGACCTAGTATTTGCTAGCACAACAGGGTGACTATAGTCAATAATAATTTAAGTGTACATTTTAAAATAACTAAAAGAGTATAACTGGATTGTCTGTAAGACAAAAGATAAATGCTTGAGGGGGTGATATCCAGTTTTCTGTGATGTGATTATTACATATTGCATGCCTGTACCAAACTATCTCAGGTAGCCCATAAGTAAATACCTACTATGTACCCACAAAAATTAAAAATAAATTTTTAAAATTAAATAAAACATTTGAAAACATTAACATGATGGTAGATTTATATAATTTAATTGTTAAGAGAAAAAGCATCTATTTTATTTAAAAATTAATAGTATATTGTATATATGACATTATTCACCATTTATCTAATTAATCCTGATATTCCATTCCCTAATGCTCATACCACCATCAAGATTTTTCCAATGTTAATATTTTCACATATTGTACCATATCTTGTGTGAAGAAATAAAATTACAAGCACAGTTGAAGCTCTTATTTTCCCTTCCTCAATCCAACTCCCCAGACTTCTTCCAGTGATTCATCTGCTGTCTTCTAGGATGTGCGTTCTTAGGTCTGAAGGCTTCCGGATTCGTTTTTCTGGAGAAAAGTGGGGATGGGAAAGTAGGGTCCAACTGCACCTTAGGGATTCTTTCAACCTGGTTTGAAGCCCCTATCTCACTACAAATATCCATAGTTTGCCAATTAAAAGTATTTGTAAGGAAGTGACTGGTGCCTCCAATTCCTGAGCCTCCCTGGGCTCTAAAACAAATCGTTTGCATGTCATCAGCATCTCTTTCTGAAGGGGTTTCAGTTTTGATTTGCTCTGCTCTTCAATTTAGTTACATCACTACTTCATCTGTTTACCATTTCCAACAACCTTCTTGATTTCCAGCATATTTTACTATCTCTTACTCCAGTCTTTGTCCTGTTAGGTTTGTATTATGATATTTGTGAAGTTTTCAAAAGAAAAATCATATGTTAAATCAGCCAAGCTCACTTAGAAACTTGTTTAAATAAGAAGCTGGATCAAGTGTGATGATGAAGTATCATATAAATAAAAGACTCAGTACTTCAATTCCAAGTTAACATAACAAAGAATTTTTCATTATAGTTTCACCCTTTAGATATGGTTCTGCTACCAGACACTGGGACAGCCATGATTTTTGTTCTATTTACCTATATTTGCTATTTGGAGGATTAAAATATTAGATTACATTCAACACAGACTCTACAGAACAGGTAACACGGGTCTTGTGGGGTCATTTTGACAACTAAAGAAAAGACTTATCCTTGTTATGAACAAGTGTCCTACCCTACAGGCTATATTTAATTCTGACATCTTCTGATGTTGTATGATCTAGTACCCATTAACAATATGAAGAAATCTTTGACATTAGTCTTTTATTTATATTATTTATAAGTATTCATAATCCCATTTATAATGTTATTAATGATGAAAAATGGAATGTTGAGTCATTATCAACTGAATTAAATCAATATATAGAGAAAATTGCTTGGGCTTTTTATTTTAATCCTAGATACAATCTTAGATTGCCCCAAATTAAAGGTATACAGTATAAAAATATGTAAGTTAGGTTCGTCCATTCATCCATTTAGTTATTCTTCCAACAAACATTTCTTGGATGCTTGATGTATTAGGAACTGATCTGAGAAATCAATGCATGACTTCAACCAGAGGTGTCCAATCTTTTGGCTTCCCTGGGGCACACTAGAAGAGGAAGAATTGTCTTGGGCCACACATAAAATATACTAACACTAATGATAGCTGATGAGCTAAAAAAAAAATCACAAAAAAATCTCATAATGTTTTAAGAAAGTTTACAAATTTGTGTTGGGCCACATTCAAAGCCATCCTGGGCCACAGGTTGGGAAAACTTGGCTTAAACCCAGTCCCTATATGATTCCTGACAATCAATTTGATTTTCTTGTTATGAACTATGTCTGTAATATTCATCATCATTAATGACCACTTTTACCTAACAATGTGAGTAAAACAGGTAGCTATTTTACAATAGTTACTGGATTACTATGTTAAGATAATCTACCACTTGAGTAAAATTTAAATGCACATAGAAGATCACAGGAAGAAGAGCTTTCATTGGAGTGTCACTTCTACTTGGAATCACATACTATACCTTTAATTGATTAAAAATATGCTGAAATGGCAGGTGGTGATTTTCAGCTACAAGTCCACAGTACAGAGGAACATGTTTAAATCCTATGTTTATCAGATCTGTAAATATAGTTCCTTCTATGTTAAGTGCCTTTATTTCTAAGCACTCAGCCCTCAGTCCTGGGGGTGCTTCCCAGCCTGCTGCTAGAATTCCTGATCATGGCAGTCTGCTGAAACATGAGCTCAGTTACCAAATATAGCTAAGTGGAGTAAGAAGACAGATGAGAGTCTGAGGCCACAGTTGCCTCAAAGTGACCATGGACCAGGCATTCTTTAATAAATAGACAAGATCGGAGGGGGAGGAGCCAAGATGGCCGAATAGGAACAGCTCCGGTCTACAGCTCCCAGCGCGAGCGGCGCAGAAGACGGGTGATTTCTGCATTTCCATCTGAGGTACCGTGTTCATCTCACTAGGGAGTGCCAGACAGTGGGCGCAGGTCAGTGGGTGAGCGCACCGTGCGCCAGCCGAAGCAGGGGCGAGGCATTGCCTCACTCGGGAAGCGCAAGGGGTCAGGGAGTTCCCCTTCCAGGGGTGACAGACGGCACCTGGAAAATCGGGCCACTCCCACCCGAATACTGTGCTTTTCCGACGGGCTTAGGAAACGGTGCCCCAGGAGAGTATAGCCCGCACCTGGCTCAGAGGGTCCTACGCCCACGGAGTCTCGCTGATTGCTAGCACAGCAGTCTGAGATCAAACAGCAAGTCGGCAGCGAGGCTGGGGGAGGGGCGCCCGCCATTGCCCAGGCTCGCTTAGGTAAACAAAGCAGCCTGGAAGCTTGAATTGGGTGGAGCCCACCACAGCTCAAGGAGGCCTGCCTGCCTCTGTAGGCTCCACCTCTGGGGGCAGGGCACAGACAAACAAAAAGACAGCAGTAACCTCTGCAGACTTAAATGTCCCTGTCTGACAGCTGTGAGGAGAGCAGTGGTTCTCCCAGCACGCAGCTGGAGATCTGAGAACGGGCTGACTGCCTCCTCAAGTGGGTCCCTGACCCCTGACCCCCGAGAAGCCTAACTGGGAGGCACCCCCCAGCAGGGGCAGACTGACACCTCACACGGCCGGCCAGGTACTCCAACAGACCTGCAGCTGAGGGTTCTGTCTGTTAGAAGGAAAACTAACAGAAAGGACATCCACACCAAAAACCCATCTGTACATCACCATCATCAAAGACCAAAAGTAGATAAAACCACAAAGATGGGGAAAAAACAGAGCAGAAAAACTGGAAACTCTAAAAACCAGAGTACCTCTCCTCCTCCAAAGGAACGCAGTTCCTCACCAGCAACGGAGCAAAGCTGGACGGAGAATGACTTTGACGAGCTGAGAGAAGAAGGCTTCAGACGATCAAATTACTCCGAGCTACGGGAGGATATTCAATCCAAAGGCAAAGAAGTTGAAAACTTTGAAAAAAATTTAGAAGAATGTATAACTAGAATAACCAATACAGAGAAGTACTTAAAGGAGCTGATGGAGCTGAAAACCAAGGCTCGAGAACTACGTGAAGAATGCAGAAGCCTCAGGAGCCGATGCGATCAAATGGAAGAAAGGGTATCAGCCCTGGAAGATGAAATGAATGAAATGAAGCGAGAAGGGAAGTTTAGAGAAAAAAGAATAAAAAGAAACGAGCAAAGCCTCCAAGAAATGTGGGACTATGTGAAAAGACCAAATCTACGTCTGATTGGTGTACCTGAAAGTGATGGGGAGAATGGAAACAAGTTGGAAAACACTCTGCAGGATATTATCCAGGAGAACTTCCCCAATCTAGCAAGGCAGGCCAACATTCAGATTCAGGAAATACAGAGAACGCCACAAAGATACTCTTCGAGAAGAGCAACTCCAAGACACATAATTGTCAGATTCACCAAAGTTGAAATGAAGGAAAAAATGTTAAGGGCAGCCAGAGAGAAAGGACGGGTTACCATCAAAGGGAAGCCCATCAGACTAACAGCGGATCTCTCGGCAGAAACCCTACAAGCCAGAAGAGAGTGGGGGCCAATATTCAACATTCTTAAAGAAAAGAATTTTTAACCCAGAATTTCATATCCTGCCAAACTAAGCTTCATAAGTGAAGGAGAAATAAAATACTTTACAGACAAGCAAATGCTGAGAGATTTTGTCACCACCAGGCCTGCCCTAAAAGAGCTCTTGAAGGAAGCGCTAAACATGGAAAGGCACAACCGGTACCAGCCACTGCAAAATCATACCGAAATGTAAAGACCATTGAGACTAGGAAGAGACTGCATCAACTAACGAGCAAAACATCGAGCTAACATCATAATGACAGGATCAAATTCACACATAACAATATTAACTTTAAATGTAAATGGACTAAATGCTCCAATTAAAAGACACAGACTGGCAAATTGGATAAAGACTCAAGACCCATCAGTGTGCTGTATTCAGGAAACCCATCTCACGTGCAGAGACACACATAGGCTCAAAATAAAAGGATGGAGGAAGATCTACCAAGCAAATGGAAAACAAAAAAAGGCAGGGGTTGCAATCCTAGTCTCTGATAAAACAGACTTTAAACCAACAAAGATCAAAAGAGACAAAGAAGGCCATTACATAATGGTAAAGGGATTAATTCAACAAGAAGAGCTAACTATCCTAAATATATATGCACCCAATACAGGAGCACCCAGATTCATAAAGCAAGTCCTGAGTGACCTACAAAGAGACTTAGACTCCCACACATTAATAATGGGAGACTTTAACACCCCACTGTCAACATTAGACAGATCAACGAGACAGAAAGTCAACAAGGATACCCAGGAATTGAACTCAGCTCTGCACCAAGCAGACCTAATAGACATCTACAGAACTCTCCACCCCAAATCAACAGAATATACATTTTTTTCAGCACCACACCACACCTATTCCAAAATTGACCATATCCTTGGAAGTAAAGCTCTCCTCAATAAATGTAAAAGAACAGAAATTGTAACAAACTGTCTCTCAGATCACAGTGCAATCAAGCTAGAACTCAGGATTAAGAATCTCACTCAAAACCGCTCAACTACGTGGAAACTGAACAACCTGCTCCTGAATGACTACTGGGTACATAACGAAATGAAGGCAGAAATAAAGATGTTCTTTGAAACCAACGAGAACCAAGACACAACATACCAGAATCTCTGGGATGCATTCAAAGCAGTGTGTAGAGGGAAATTTATAGCACTAAATGCCCACAAGAGAAAGCAGGAAAGATCCAAAATTGACACCCTAACATCACAATTAAAAGAACTAGAAAAGCAAGAGCAAACACATTCAAAAGCTAGCAGAAGGCAAGAAATAACTAAAATCAGAGCAGAACTGAAGGAAATAGAGACACAAAAAACCCTTCAAAAAATAAATGAATCCAGGAGCTGGTTTTTTGAAAGGATCAACAAAATTGATAGACCGCTAGCAAGATTAATAAAGAAAAAAAGAGAGAAGAATCAAATAGATGCAATAAAAAATGATAAAGGGAATATCACCACCGATCCCACAGAAATACAAACTACCATTAGAGAATATTACAAACACCTCTATGCAAATAAACTAGAAAATCTAGAAGAAATGGATAAATTCCTCAACACATACACCCTCCCAAGACTAAACCAAGAAGAAGTTCAATCTCTGAATAGACCAATAACAGGAGCTGAAATTATGGCAATAATCAATAGCTTACCAACCAAAAAAAGTCCAGGACCAGATGGGTTCACAGCCGAATTCTACCAGAGGTACAAGGAGGAGCTGGTACCATTCCTTCTGAAACTATTCCAATCAATAGAAAAAGAGGGAATCCTCCCTAACTCATTTTATGAGGCCAGCATCATCCTGATACCAAAGCCTGGCAGAGACACAACAAAAAAAGAGAATTTTAGACCAATATCCTTGATGAACATTGATGCAAAAATCCTCAATAAAATACTGGCAAACAGAATCCAGCAGCACATCAAAAAGCTTATCCACCATGATCAAGTGGGCTTCATCCCTGGGATGCAAGGCTGGTTCAATATACGCAAATCAATAAATGTAATCCAGCATATAAACAGAACCAAAGACAAAAACCACATGATTATCTCAATAGATGCAGAAAAGGCCTTTGACAAAATTCAACAACCCTTCATGCTAAAAACTCTCAATAAATTAGGAATTGATGGGACGTATCTCAAAATAATAAGAGCTATTTATGACAAACCCACAGCCAATATCATACTGAATGGGCAAAAACTGGAAGCATTCCCTTTGAAAACTGGCACAAGACAGGGATGCCCTCTCTCGCCACTTCTATTCAACATAGTGTTGGAAGTTCTGGCCAGGGCAATTAGGCAGGAGAAGGAAATCAAGGGTATTCAATTAGGAAAAGAGGAAGTCAAATTGTCCCTGTTTGCAGATGACATGATAGTATATCTAGAAAACCCCATTGTCTCAGCCCAAAATCTCCTTAAGCTGATAAGCAACTTCAGCAAAGTCTCAGGATACAAAATCAATGTGCAAAAATCACAAGCATTCTTATACAGCAATAAGAGACAAACAGAGAGCCAAATCATGAGTGAACTCCCATTCACAATTGCTTCAAAGAGAATAAAATACCTAGGAATCAAACTTACAAGGGATGTGAAAGACCTCTTCAAGGAGAACTACAAACCACTGCTCAAGGAAATAAAAGAGGATACAAACAAATGGAAGAACATTCCATGCTCATGGGTAGGAAGAATCAATATCATGAAAATGACCATCCTTCCCAAGGTAATTTACAGATTCAATGCCATCCCCATCAAGCTACCAATGACTTTCTTCACAGAATTGGAAAAAACTACTTTAAAGTTCATATGGAACCAAAAAAGAGCCCGCATCGCCAAGTCAATCCTAAGCCAAAAGAACAAAGCTGGAGGCATCACACTACCTGACTTCAAACTATACTACAAGGCTACAGTAACCAAAACAGCATGGTACTGGTACCAAAACAGAGATATAGATCAATGGAACAGAACAGAGCCGTCAGAAATAATGCCACATATCTACAACCATCTGATCTTTGACAAACCTGAGAAAAACAAGAAATGGGGAAAGGATTCCCTATTTAATAAATGGTGCTGGGAAAACTGGCTAGCCATATGTAGAAAGCTGAAACTGGATCCCTTCCTTACACCTTATACAAAAATCAATTCAAGATGGATTAAAGACTTAAATGTTAGACCTAAAACCATAAAAACCCTAGAAGAAAACCTAGGCAATACCATTCAGGACATAGGCATGGGCAAGGACTTCATGTCTAAAACACCAAAAGCAATGGCAACAAAAGCCAAAATTGACAAATGGGATCTAATTAAACTAAAGAGCTTCTGCACAGCAAAGGAAACTACCATCAGAGTGAACAGGCAACCTACAAAATGGGAGAAAATTTTCGCAACCTACTCATCTGACAAAGGGCTAATATCCAGAATCTACAATGAACTCCAACAAATTTACAAGAAAAAAACAAACAACCCCATCAAAAAGTGGGCGAAGGACATGAACAGACACTTCTCAAAAGAAGACATTTATGCAGCCAAAAGACACATGAAAAAATGCTCACCATCACTGGCCATCAGAGAAATGCAAATCAAAACCACAATGAGATACCATCTCACACCAGTTAGAATGGCGATCATTAAAAAGTCAGGAAACAACAGGTGCTGGAGAGGATGTGGAGAAATAGGAACACTTTTACACTGTTGGTGGGACTGTAAACTAGTTCAACCCTTGTGGAAGTCAGTGTGGCGATTCCTCAGGGATCTAGAACTAGAAATTCCATTTGACCCAGCCATCCCATTACTGGGTATATACCCAAAGGACTATAAATCATGCTGCTATAAAGACACATGCACACGTATGTTTATTGCCGCATTATTCACAATAGCAAAGACTTGGAACCAACCCAAATGTCCAACAATGATAGACTGGATTAAGAAAATGTGGCACATATACACCATGGAATACTATGCAGCCATAAGAAATGATGAGTTCATGTCCTTTGTAGGGACATGGATGAAATTGGAAATCATCATTCTCAGTAAACTATCACAAGAACAAAAAACCAAACACCGCATATTCTCACTCATAGGTGGGAATTGAACAATGAGAACACATGGACACAGGAAGGGGAACATCACACTTCAGGGACTGTTGTGGGTTGGGGGGAGGGGGGAGGGATAACATTGGGAGATATACCTAATGCTAGATGACGAGTTGGTGGGTGCAGTGCACCAGCATGGCACATGTATACATATGTAACTTACCTGCACATTGGGCACATGTACCATAAAACCTAAAGTATAATAATAATAATAATAATAATTAAAAAAAAATGTTAAGGTTGAAAAAAAAAAAAAAAAAAGGTCTAACTTCTGAAACCGCAGGACTGACTTACATCTTCTTTCTACTCTGAGCTATGTTACAGCAAATTAACAAAGCTGGATGATATAGAGTAAATCAGTGTGGTGAGAAAATATTTTCATTACTATTAATGCATAAGTTTTGTTCTAGAAAAATGCAAAAGTCTTTATTTTCTAATTTTGAATGTAAATTAGCTGCATTTCAGGGTGTAGCAGTTCACTAAAGTATTCACTGAAGTATTTAAAGAAGCTAAAATATAATTTGATCTTTCCATCTTATGTTCTATTTCAGAATCTGATGATTACTAAAATTGAAGAATTATTCAAATTGATCATGCGTAATCCTACATAGAAAATCTTTTTATGTAATAAATAAAATATTGCATAATTATAAAAATAAAAAAATAAAAAAATAAATAGACAAGATCAACCTCCATTCTCCCAGTAAAGAAGAAATACTCATCTGAAATTCACCACTTTTCTGGAGGCCTCAAACTGACCAAGTGTTGAAAACGTCTTTAAGGTGTATCTCAAAATGTTAACAAATAGTACAACATTTCAAGAATTTAGAAAAAAAAACAGCTAAAATCATAACAATTTTTTTTCTGAAGTTATGATGCTATTTAGAAGATGCCTTGATTTTGTTTTTATTTGGAGAGGAAGGGTGATAGGAATAGTATAGTCTTTCCAAAATAGGCAATACATAAGATTACCTGCAGATTTTATATCCACCTATGCTCTCAGAGAACTACATTTCTACTATAATCACAAGCATGCTACATTGGTGCTTTCAATCACAAAAGGATTAAATATACTCATGGAGAACTTTTCTCAAGATTGTGCATGTTTCACAGAAAATGATAATGCAGTTATAGGAAACTTCACCCATACTTAAGCTAAATACTGACGGCTACAAACCAATACATTGCATATTTTAGTAACATTTGAAGTTGTGGATTATACTTTCAAAGGATTTTTAAAAATAATTCACTAGATATAATAAAGTAATTGATACATTAAATAGAAGTCTTTAAAAATTATATTAATACATGAAATGTATATATCTCTCTTTCAAAAACTTAAAACTTACCTAAGAAAACTACTATATAGTCTCTGGATGCTGGTTAAATTAAAACATTGCATTATAACATCACGTTGCTTTAAGTTATGTGTGAAATTTTCTTGCATCCAGTATATGAGGCTGATAGAGATTAATTTTAGGTTCACATATTTTTTGACATTTGCTATAATTGCTAATTGCCTATTAGTATGAAGACTACATACAAATGCAGAACACATATAAATTATTTCTAAAAGGTTATTTTTAATGGTTTAAAACCATTAAAAATCAAGTAAATCACTTTTGTACAGAAATTAAATCCTTATTACATGATAAATACCCCTTTCCATAATCAAATCTTATATAGATATGATTAAGAGCTTGAGAAATAGTCCATCGAATTAGAGGAAAGTTTCTACTGTTCAAATGAATTATGCAAAATGATAAAATCATGGATGACTCATTAAATTACTGCAATTATGGACAGGGGCTGAGAGATTTATTGGGCTAACAAGCAAATGTATTATTTACAGTCCTAGGAAACAAATTAGAAGACATACCTGCCTGGCACCAAAACCAACTCAAATCCAGTTTCACAACAAAAAAGATGTCATTCTCCCATATTAGAAAAAAAATCTTCACTTAATCTCATCAATCACTCCAACTATCACTCCATATCTCTGCTCCCTTTTATATGAAAACGAAAAACTTGTCTGTTCTTGCCTTCTTCACTTCTTCACCTCCCAGTCTTTCCTCAAACTACTCCATCAACATTTTTATCCTGATCACTCCCTTGTGAAACTGCTCTCTCACGGTAACCAACAACCTCCACACTGCTACATCCCTTCTCATCCTACTCAACGTCTACATAGTTGATTATTCCCTCTTCTTAAAACACATTCTACGCTTGACTTAAAGAACACCACCTTCTCCTTGTTTTTTTCCGACCTCACTGGCTACTTCTCAATCTTTTTTTCCAGCTCCTCAATTGATTTCTGACTTTAAAATGTTGGACTGAACAAAATTTCATCTCTCTTCCATTTATACTCACTCATGGTGATTTCACCAACTCCTATGGCTTTATGTATTATTTCTGTGCTAACTACTCCCGTCTATTTATCTCAAGCCCTGGTCACTGCCTGAGTTCAAGCTATTCCTGGAATGTCTCATATGCTGCTCAGACTAGTTTGTTCCAAAACAGAACTCTTGAATCCTCCACATCCTCATACCTCCTCTTCTCTGTCTTTCTAAATAGTACTCGCCCTATCACAAGGCAAAATTCTCCAGGTCATCCTTGTTTCCTCTCTTAACCTCCTAACCATTATATGGTTCATCAGCAAGTTCTTTCTTGAATTTTCCAGTTATCTGGAACTTCACTCAGAGTTAACCTAAATACTGATGGTCAAATACTGATCCCTTCTAATTGTATCCAACCGATTCCAAGTTCCATGACTATCATAGTAACATGCTTCTCATCCCACCTCCTTCTCTCTATGCTCGTGTCACTGGAAACATCTTTTATAAATGCAAGTTAGATCATATTCATATCCTGGCCAAACTGTTCCAATGGCTTTCTTTAATATTTAGGTTTCACAGCCTACAAGATCCAACATTCCATCACCTTTCAAACCCCTCCACGCTCATCTTGCACTGTGCTCTTTTGTGCCACCTAGCTATGCTGGCCTTCTCTGTATAGCTTGACCAAAGTTCATTCTTTTCTCAGGAGCACTGACCAACTGTCACTTCTGCCTGGAAATTTCTTTCTCCCAAACAATTGCATAGCTAATTTCTTCTCCCACATTCTACATCACTCCCTATTTAGTCACAGACTCTATTACTACATAAAATTATATCATATGTTATATGTTTCTTTATTATCTTCCTACTTCATTAGAAGGCAAACTCCTTAAAAGCAATGACTTTTTTCTTTTGCTTATTTATGTCCATGTCTAGATCAGCACCTGACTCAGAGCAGGTGTTCAATGAACTAGAAACTCAACTGTTGTCAGTATTGTCTCTTCATGATGTATTTTTCTTCTTTGTGCCAACTCTACTTCTCTGACCCACAGCAGACAGCTTTTCATCTACTGCTTTATTTGCTAAAGAAATATTCTCTCTGTTGGTATTTTCATGTCAAAAAAATTCCAGAAAAGGAACTCATTGAAAGAGAAATTTTACATTATTATAATAAATAGAGCATGAAATGCTGCCGGGGTTCCCTATGAAACCATAGTGCCAGCTTGCTCTTTAAAGTCAAAAACAAAAACACAAAACAGAACAGTGTCTGCTATTAGACCTACCTCAAATGTAATTATGATTGGACACAATTACTGTCAATAATTCCTACCCAAGAAGAGGTCTAAATAAAGAAGTTAGAAACAGATCCTCTTTTGAAACGGATACCAGGTTGCATCCCATCTCCTCTATTATTCTTTCAAAAAGAAGGGGTCAAAGATTGGCGGCTCATTCATCTGAAAAAAAAAAAAAAAAAATTATCTTCCAGCCAAAGACTTGGAAATGTGGTAAAGGGTATAAAACAAGTAAAGAGTGAAAGCCAATTTGGTAATATATTAAGATTCTTTCTTATTCCAATGACAGAAATAAACCACTCTTACATTAAGCATATGGTAAAGATAAGAGATGGTAAAAATTTCTAGAGTCTCTGGGTCTGTATTTTTCTAAAACTGCTATCACTGTGATTTTTTAATATACTTTATTTTCAGAGCAGTTTTAGGTTCACAGAAAAACTGGAAGAAGAAATAGAGATTTCTTGTATACCCCATCCTAAAATATGCATAGCCTCTGAGACTATCAAAACCCTTATATGAAAGTAGTACATTTGTTACAATTGATGAACCTACAGTGAAAATCATAATCACCCAAGTTTCATAGCTTACATTTGTGTTCACCTGTGATAGTGTACGTTCTATGAGTTTTGGCAAATTTGTAATGACATGTATCCACCATTACAGCATCACACATAGTAGTTTTACCGCTGCAAAAAAAAATCCTCCACCCATTCATCCCTCTCTCCTCTCAACCTCTGGTGATCAAAAATCCTTTGACTGTCTTCATAGTTTTGACTTTTCCCAAATCTCATATAAGTGGAATCATACAATATCTAGTCTTTTGAAATTGACCTTTTTCACTTAGTAATAATGTGCATTTAAAGGCCTTTCATGTGTTTTCAGGACTTCATGGCTCATTTCATTTTAGAGTTGAATAATATTCTATTGTCTGGATGTATCACGGTTTATTTATCCATTTACCTACTGAAGAATATCTTGGTCATTTTCCAAATTTTGAAAATTATGAATAAAGCCACATAAATACCCACGTGCATATTTTTGTGTAGGCATAAGTTTTCAACTCATTTGAGTAAATAACAAGGAGTACAATTTCTGGATTATATAAGAGTATATTTAGTTTTGCAAGAAACTGCCAAACTGTTTTCCAAAGTGTCTGTACCATTCTGTATTTCCACAAGCAAGTAATGAGCATTTCAGTCATTCCACATCCTTGCTAGCATTTGATAATGTGTTAGATTTTGGCCATTCTAATAGGTGTGTAGTGGTGTCTCATTGTTCTATTAACTTCCATTTTCCTGATAACACATGATGTTGAACATCTTTTCATATACTTGTTATCCATATATCTTTTTGGTGAAATGTCTATTCAAGTCTTTATTTATTCAGATTTTTTTTCATTTAAAACATTTTATTTAGCCCATAAAATCCAAACATATTTTGAAGAAAAATTCCCCAGACAAAATGACAGAAATAAACCTCTCTTCCATTAAGTATCATATACTTCCTGAGACTTTCCATTCAGCTTCATTTTTAGCTATTTCACCCTTGTAAGGAAGTATTCTGATAACCCCATCTCTCAGTCTTACATCATATATGGTCTGAAGGTCATAACTTTGAAATTTAAAGACTGTAAGATTATATTCTTTAATGTCTCTTTATTGAAGTTCTCCATGACATTTTCAAGTAGAGTACTATATTAGAATTTTGCATTTGCTGCTCCCAACCAAATTTTTACATTTACATTTTCTTTGGTTGTATTTTTTTATTGTTTAACTTTTAAGTTCAGGGGTACATATGCATGTTTGTTTTGTAGGTAAATTGTGCATTGTGGGGGTATGGATTATTTCATCACCCAGGTAATAAGCATAGTACCCAAAAGGTAGTTTTTCAATTCTCACCCACCTCCCACCCTCTACCCTCAAGTAGGCCGTGGTGTCTGTTGTTCCCTTTTTTGTATCCATAGGTACTCAATGTCTAACTCCCACTTAACAAGTGAGAACATGTGGTATTTGGTTTTTGGTTCCTGTGTTAGTTCACTTAGGATAATGGTCTCCAGCTCCATCCATGTTGCTGAAAATGACATAATCTCATTCTTTTTTGTGGTTGCATTGTATTCCATGGTATATATGCACCATTTTATCTTTACCAGTCCACCACTGATGGACATTTAGGTTAATTCCACATCTTTGCTACATGAATAGTGCTGTGATAAATATATGTATGCATGTGTTTTAATGGTAGAGTGAATTATATTTCTTTGGGTATATACCCAATAATGGGATTGCTGGGTCAAATGGTAATTCTAAGTTTTTTGAGAAATTGCCAAACTGCTTTCTGAAATAGTTGAACTAATTTACATTTCCACCAGCAGTGTATAATTGTTCCCTTTTCTACATGACTTTGCCAACATCTGTTATTTTTTGACTTCTTAATAATAGCCATTCTGACTGATGCAAGATAGTATCTCATTGTAGTTTTAATTTTCATTTCTCCCAACATAAGTAATGTTAAGCATTCCTTCACATGTTTGTTGGCTGCGTGTATGTCTTCTTTTGAGAAGTGTCTGTGTCCATTTTAGATCTTTCCTGCTTTCTCTTGTGGGCATTTAGTGCTATAAATTTCCCTCTACACACTGCTTTAAATGTGTCCCAGAGATTCAGGTATGTTGTGTCTTTGTTCTCATTGGTTTCAAAGAACACCTTTATTTCTGCCTTTATTTCGTTATTTACCCAGTAGTCATTCAGAAGCAGGTTGTTCAGTTTCCATGTAGTTGTGCGGTTTTGAGTGAGTTTCTTAATCCTGAGTACTAGTTTGATTGCACTGTGGTCTGAGAGACAGTTTGTTGTGATTTCTATTCTTTTACATTTGCTGAGGAGTGCTTTACTTCCAACTATGTGGTCAATTTTGGAATAAGTGCGGTGTGGTGCTGAGAAGAGTGTATATTCTGTTGATTTGGGGTGGAGAGTTCTGTAGATGTCTATTAGGTCTGCTTGGTGCAGAGCTGAGTTCAATTCCTGGATATCCTTGTTAACTTTCTGTCTTGTTCATCTGTCTAATGTTGAGAGTGGGGTGTTAAAGTCTGCCATTATTATTGTGTGGGAGTCTAAGTCTCTTTGCAGGTTTCTAAGGGCTTGCTTTATGAATCTGGGTGCTCCTGTATTGGGTGCATATAAATTTAGGATAGTTAGCTTTTCTTGTTGAACTGATCCCTTTACCGTTATGTAATGGTCTTCTTTGTCTCTTTTCATCTTTGTTGGTTTAAAGTCTGTTTTGTCAGAGACTAGGATTGCAACCCCTGCCTTTTTTTGTTTTCCATTTGCTTGGTAGATCTTCCTCCATCCCTTTATTTTGAGCCTATGTGTGTCTCTGCACATGAGATGGGTCTCCTGAATATGGCACACTGATGGGTCTTGACTCTTTATCCAATTTGCCAGTCTGTGTCTTTTAATTGGGGCATTTAGCTCATTTACATTTAAGGTGAATATTGTTATGCGTGAATTTGATCTGTCATTATGATGTTAGCTGGTTATTTTGCTCATTAGTTGATGCAGTTTCTTCCTAACGTCGATGGTCTTTACAATTTGGCATGTTCTTGCATGGCTGGTACTGGTTGTTCCTTCCCATGTTTAGTGTTTCCTTCAGGAGCTCTTGTAAGGCAGGCCTGGTGGTGAAAAAATCTTTCAGCATTTGCTTGTCTGTAAAGGATTTTACTTCTCCTTCACTTATGAAGCTTAGTTTAGCTGGATATGAAATTCTGGGTTGAAAATTCTTTTCTTTAAGAATGTTGAATATTGGTCCCCACTCTCTTCTGGCTTGTAGAGTGAGTTTCTGCCGAGAGATCCGCTGTCAGTTTGATGGGCTTCCCTTTGTGGGTAACCCGACCTTTCTCTCTGGCTGCCCTTAACATTTTTTCCTTCATTTCAACTTTGGTGAATCTGACAATTAGGTGTCTTGGGGTTGCTCTTCTCGAGGAGTATCTTTGTGGCATTCTCTGTATTTCCTGAATTTGAATGTTGGCCTGCCTTGCTAGGTTGGGGAAGTTCTCCTGGATAATATCCTGAAGAGTGTTTTCCAACTTGTTCCATTCTCCCCATCACTTTCAGGTACACCAATCAGATATAGATTTGGTCTTTTCACATAGTCCCATATTTCTTGGAGGCTTTGTTCATTTCTTTTTACTCTTTTTTCTCTAAACTTCTCTTCTCGCTTCATTTCATTCATTTGCTCTTCAATCACTGATACCCTTTCTTCCACTTGATCGAATCGGCTACTGAAGCTTGTGCATGCGTCACGTAGTTCTCATGCCATGGTTTTCAGCTCCATCAGGTCATTTAAGGTCTTCTCTATGCTGTTTATTCTAGTTAACCATTCGTCTAATCGATTTTCAAGGTTTTTAGCTTCTTTGCGATGGGTTCGAACATCCTCCTTTAGCTCGGAGAAGTTTGTTATTACCAATCTTCTGAAGCCTACTTCTGTCAACTCGTCAAAGTCATTCTCCTTCCAGCTTTGTTCCATTGCTGGCGAGGAGCTGCGTTCCTTTGGAGGAGAAGAGGTGCTCTGATTTTTAGAATTTTCAGCTTTTCTGCTCTGGTTTCTCCCCATCTTTGTGGTTTTATCTACCTTTGGTTTTTGATGATGGTGACCTACAGATGGGGCTTTGGTGTGGATGTCCTTTTTGTTGGTATTGATGCTATTCCTTTCTGTTTGTCACTTTTCCTTCTAACAGTCAGGACCTTCAGCTTCAGGTCTGGTGGAGTTTGCTGGAGGACCACTCCAGACACTGTTTGCCTGGGTATCACCAGCGGAGGCTGCAGAACAGCAAATATTGCAGAACAGCAAATGTTGCTGCCTGATCCTTCCTCTGGAAGCTTCGTCTCAGAGGGATACTCAGCTGTATTAGGTGTCAGTCATGCCCTACTGGGAGGTGTCTCCCAGTTAGGCTACTCGGGGGTCAGGGACCCACTTGAGGAGGCAGTCTGTCCATTCTCAGATGTCAAACATCATGCTGGGAGAACAACTACTCCCTTCACAGCTGTCAGACAGGGATATTTAAGCCTGTAGAAGTTTCTGCTGTCTTTTGTTCAGCTATGCCCTGCCCCCAGAGGTGGAGTGTACAGAGGCAGACAGGCCTCATCGAGCTGCATGGGCTCCACCCAGTTCGAGCTTCCTGGCCTGGTTTTTTGAAAAGATCAACAAAATTGATAGACCGCTAGCAAGACTAATGAAGAAAAGGGAAAAGAATCAAATAGATGCAATAAAAAATGATAAAGGGAATATCACCACCGATCCCACAGAAATACAAACTACTATCAAAGAATACTATAAACACCTCTATGCAAATAAACTAGAAAATCTAGAAGAAATGGATAAATTCCTGGACACATACACCCTCCCAAGACTAAACCAGGAAGAAGTTGAATCCCTGAATAGACCAATAACAGGCTCTGAAATTGAAGCAACAATTAATAGCCCACCAATCAAAAAAAGTCCAGGACCAGACAGAGTCACAGCTGAATTCTACCAGAGGTACAAAGAAGAGCTGGTACCATTCCTTCTGAAACTATTCCATCAATAGAAAAAGAGGGAATCCTCCCTAACTCATTTTATGAGGTCAGCATCATCCTGATACCAAAGCCTGGCAGAGACACAACAAAAAAAGAATTTTGGACCAATATCCCCGATGAACATCGATGTAAAAATCCTCCATAAAATACTGGCAGACTGAATCCAGCAGCACATCCAAAAGCTTGTCCACCATGATCAAGTTGGCTTCATCCCTGGGATGCAAGGCTGGTTCAACACATGCAAATCAATAAACATAATCCATCATATAAACAGAACCAAAGACAAAAACCACATGATTATCTCAATAGATGCAGAAAAGGCCTTTGACAAAATTCAACAACACTTCATGCTAAAAACTCTCAATAAACTAGGTTTTGATGGGATGTATCTCAAAATAATAAGAGCTATTTATGACAAACCCACAGCCAATATCATACTGAATGGGCAAAAACTGGAAGCATTCCCTTTGAAAACTGGCACAAGACAGGGGTGCCCTCTCTCACCACTCATATTCAACATGCTGCTGGAAGTTCCAGCTAGGGCAATCAGGCAGGAGAAAGAAATAAAGGGTATTCAATTAAGAAAAGTGGAAGTCAAATTGTCCCTGTTTGCAGATGACATGATTGTAAATTTAGAAAACCTCATCATCTGAGCCCAAAATCTCCTTAAGCTGATAAGCAACTTCAGCAAAGTCTTAGGAAACAAAATCAATGTGCAAAAATCACAAGCATTCCTATACACCAACAACAGACAGAGAGCCAAATCATGAGTGAACTCCCACTCACAATGCTTCAAAGAGAATAAAATACCTAGGAATCCAACTTACAAGGGATGTGAAGGACCTCTTCAAGGAGAACTGCAAATCACTGCTCAATGAAATAAAAGAGGACACAAACAAATGGAAGAACATCCCATGCTCATGGATAGGAAGAATCAATATCGTGAAAATGGCCATACTGCCCAAGGTAATTTATAGATTCACCACCATCCCCATCAAGCTACCAATGACTTTCTTTACAGAATTGGAAAAAACTACTTTAAAGTTCATATGGAACCAAAAAAGAGCCTGCATTACCAAGACAACCTAAGCAAAAAGAACAAAGCTGGAGGCATCATGCTACCTGACTTCAAACTATACTTCAAGGCTACAGTAACCAAAACAGCATGGTACTGGTACCAAAACAGAGATATAGACCAATGGAACAGAACAGAGCCCTCAGAAATAATACCGCACATCTACAACCATCTGATCTTTGACAAACCTGACAAAAACAAGAAATGGGGAAACGATTCCCTATTTAATAAATGGTGCTGGGAAAACTGGCTAGCCATATGTATAAAGCTGAAACTGGATCCCTTCCTTACACCTTATACAAAAATTAATTCAAGATGGATTAAAGACTTTAATGTTAGACCTAAAACCATAAAAACCCTAGAAGAAAACCTAGGCAATACCATTCAGGACATAGGCATGGGCAAGGACTTCATAACTAAAACACCAAAAGCAATGGCAACAAAAGCCAAAATAGACAAATGAGATTTAATTAAACTAAAGAGCTTCTGCACAGCAAGAGAAACTACCATCAGAGTGAACAGGCAACCTACAGAATGGGAGAAAATTTTTACAATCTATCCATCTGGCAAAGGGCTAATATCCAGAATCTACAAAGAACTTAAACAAATTTATAAGAAAAAATCAAACAACCCCATCAAAAAGTGGGCAAAGAATATGAACAGACACTTCTCAAAAGGACATTTATGCAGCCAACAGACAATGAAAAAATGCTCATCATCGCTGGTCACCAGAGAAATGCAACTCAAAATCACAATGAGAGATACCATCTCACACAAGTTAGAATGGCGATCATTGAAAAGTCAGGAAACAACAGGTGCTGGAGAGGATGTGGAGAAATAGGAACACTTTTACACTGTTGGTAGGAGTGTAAACGAGTTCAACCATTGTGGAAGACAGTGTGGCGATTCCTCAAAGATCTAGAACTAGAAATACCATTTGACCTAGCCATCCCATTACTGTGTATATACCCAAAAGATTATAAATCATGTTACTATAAAGACACATGCACATGTATGTTTACTGTGGCACTATTCACAATAGCAAAGACTTGGAATCAACCCAAATGTCCATCAATGATAGACTGGATTAAGAAAATGTGGCACATATACACCACAGAATACTATGCAGCCATAAAAAAGGATGAGTTCATGTCCTTTGTAGGGACATGGATGAAGCTGGAAACTATCATTCTGAGCAAACTATCGCACGGACAGAAAACCAAACACCGCATGTTCTCACTCATAGGTGGGAACTGAACAATGAGAACACTCGCACACAGGGTGGGGAACATCACACACCAGGGCCTGTCATGGGATGCAGGGAGTGGGGAGGGACGGCATTAAGAGAAATACCTGTTGTAAATGACGAGTTAATGGGTGCAGCACACCAACATGGCACATGTATTCATATGTAACAAACCTGCACATTGTGCACATGTACCCTAGAACTTGAAGTATAATAATAAAAAAAAAAGAGAAGTGTCTGTGTCTTTTGCCCACTTTTTAACAGGATGTTGTTTTTTTGCTTGTAAATTTAAGTTCTTTACAGATGCTGAATATTAGACCTTTGTCAGATGCATAGTTGAAAATATTTTTTCCCATTCTGTTAGGTTGTCTGTTTACTCTGCTGATGGTTTCTTTTGCTGTGCAGAAGCTCTTTAGTTTGACTAGGTCCCATTTGTTGATTTTTATTTTTGTTGCAACAGCTTTTGGTGTATTTGTCATGAAATCCTTACCTGATCCTATGTCCAGAATGGTATTTTCTTTGTTATCTTCCAGGGTTTTTATAGTTTTATGTTTTACACTTAAGTCTTTAATCCTTCTTCAGTTGATTTTTGTAGGTGGTATAATGTAGGGGTCCAGGTTCAATCTTTTGCATATGGCTACTCAGTTATCTTAGTACCATTTATTGAAGGTGGAGTATTTTCACCATTGCTTGTTTTTGCCAACTTCATTGACCATCAGATGGTTGTAGGTTTGTAGCAGTTTTTCTGGGCTCTCTATTCAGTTCCATTGTTCTATGTGTCTGTTTTTGTATCAGTACCACACTGATTAGTTACTGTAGTTTTGTAGTATAGTTTTGAAGTCAGTCAGTGTGACACTTCCAGCTTTGTTCTCTTTGCTTAAGATTGCCTTGGCTATTCGGGTTCTTTTTTTGGTTCCATATTAATTTTACAATATTTTTTCTAATTCTGTTAAGAATGTCATTGGTTTGATGAAATAGCATTGAATCTATAAATTGCTTTGGGCAGTATGGCCATTTTAACAATATTGATTCTTCCTTCCATGAGCAATTACTGTTTTTCCATTTGTTTGTGTCATCTCTGATTTCTTTTAGCAGTGTTTCGTAATTCTCATTGTAGAGGTCTTTCACCTTCCTGGGTAGTTGTATTCCTAGAAATTTTATTCTTATTGTGGTCATTTTTTTTTTTTGAGACAGAGTTTCACTCCTTTTGCCCAGGCTGGAGTGCAATGGCACAACCTCTGCCTCCCAGGTTCAAGCGATTCTCCTGCCTCAGCCTCCCAAGTAGCTGGGATTACAGGTGCCTGCCACCAAGCCCCACTAATTTTTTGTATTTTTCGTAGAGATGGGGTTTCACCACGTTGGCCAGGATGGTCTCAATCTCTTGACCTCATGATCTGCCCACCCTGACCTGCCAAAGTGTTGGGATTACAGGCGTGAGCCACCGCACCCGGCCTGTGGTAATCATAAATGGGATTGCAATCTGGATTTGGCTCTAGCTTGGATGTTATTGGTATATAGAAATGTTGCTGATTTTACTACATTGATTTTGTATCTTGAAACTTTGCTGAAGTTGTTTATCAGAACAAGGAGCTTTTGGGCAGAGACTGTGGGGTTTTCTGGGTATAGAATCATATTGTCTTCAAACAGAGGTAGTTTGACTTCCTCTCTTCCTGTTTGGATGTCTTTTTTTTTCTCTTGCCTGATTCCTCTGGCTAGGATTTCCAGTACTATGTCAAATAGGAGTCATGGGAGAGAGCATTTTTATCTTGTTCTGCTTTTCAAGGAGAATGCTTCTAGCTTTTGCCCATTCTGTATGTTGGCTATGGGTTTGTCATAGATGAGTCTTATTATTTTGAAGTCTGTTCCTTCAATGCATAATCGAGGGTTTTAACATGAAAGGATATTGAATTTTATTGAAGGCATTTTCTTCATCTATTGAGATAATTATTTGTTTTTTTATTTTAATTCTGTGTATGTGGTAAATCACATTTGCTGATTTGCACATTTTGAACCAACCTTGCATCCCAGGGATGAAGCCTACTTGATCATGGGGGAATAGCTTTTTGATGTGCTGCTGAATTTGTTTTGCTAGTATTTTGTTAAGGATTTCTGCATCTATGTTCACCAAGAATATTGGTCTCAAGTTTTCTTTTTTTGGTATCAGGATGATCCTGGCCTCATAAAATGAGTTAGGGAGAAGTCTTTCCTCAATTTTTTGAAACAGTTTCAGTAGAAATGGTACAAGCTATTTTTTATATATCTGATAGAATTTGACTGCGAATCCGTCTGGTCCTGGGCTCTTTGTGGTTGGTAGGCTTTTTATTAGTGATTCAATTTTGGAACTCATTATTGGTCTATTCCTGTCCTGGACCAAGTTATTTCTTCCTAGTCCATTCCTGGGAGGTTGTATGTTCCCAGGATTTTATCCTTTTCTTCTAGGTTTTCTACTTTGTGTGCATAGAGGTGTTTATGGTCACCTCTGTTGAGTTTTTTTTTAATATTTCTGCATGATTAGTGGTAATGCCCCTTTTGTCATTTTTTTCTTTATTGGTCTAGCTAGTGATTTATCAATGTTACTTATTCTCTCAAAGAATCAATTATTAGATTCATTGATCTTCTGTGTGGTTTTCTACATCTCAATTTCCTTCAGTTCAGCACTGATTGTGGTTATTTCTTGTCTTCTGCTAGCTTTGGGGCTGGTTTGCTCATTTCTCTAGTTCCTCTGGGTGTGATGTTAGGTTGTTAATTAGAGATCTTTTTAACTTTTTGATGTGAGCATTCAGTGCTATAAACTTCCCTCGTAACACTGCTTTAGCTGTGTCCCAGAGATTCTGGTATGTTGTATCTTTGTAATCTTTGGTTTCAAAGAATTTCTTGATTTCCGCCTTAATTTCATTGTTTACCCAAAAAGTCATTCAGGGACAGGTTCTTTAAATTCTATGCTTTTATGTGATTTTCTTAGTATTGATGTATATTTTATTGCACTATGGTCTGAGAGTGTGGTTGGTATGACTTTTTTTTTCTTTTAAATTTACTGAGGACTATTTTATGGCCAATTGTGCAGCAAATTTTAGAGTATGTGCCATGTGCAGATGAAAAGAACGCATATTCTGTCGTTTTGGGGTGGAGGGTTCTGTAGATATCTGTTAGGCCCATTTGGTCAAATGTCAAGTTTTGATACCGAATGTCTTTGCTAGTTTTCTGCCTCAGTGATCTGTCTAATACTGTCAGTGGGGTATTGAACTCTCCCATCATTCCTGTGTGGTTATCTAAGTCTCTTCACAGGTCTGTAAGAATTTGCTTTATAAATCTAGGTGCTCCTTTCTTGGGTGCATCTATATTTAGGATAATTAGGTCTTCTTGTTGAATTAACCCCTTTACCATTATGTAATATTGACATGGTTTGGCTCTGTGTCCCTACTCAAATCTCATCTCGAGTTGTAATCCCCACATGTCAAGAGAGAGCCTGGTGGGTGGTGATTGGATCATGGGGGCAGGTTCCCCATATGCTGTTCTCATGAGTTCCCATGAAATAGTGCGTTCTCATGAGATCTGATGGTTTAAAAGTGTGTGACAGTTCCCCTTCACTCTCTCTTTCTCTCCTGCCACAATGTAAGATGTGCCTTGATTCCTCTTTGCCTTCTTCCATGATGGTAAGTTTCCTGAGGCCTCACCAGCCATGCAGAACTGAGTCAATGAAACCTCTTTTCTGGCCAGGCACGGTGGCTCACACCTGTAATCCCAGCATTTTGGGAGGCCAAGGTAGGTGAATCACCTGAGGTCAGGAGTTCAAGACCAGCCTGGCCAACATGGTGAAACCCCGTCTCCACTAAAAATGCAAAAATTAGCTGGGCATGGTGGTGGATGCCTGTAATCCCAGCTACTTGGGAGGCTGAGGCAGGAGAATTGCTTGAACCCCAGAGGCAGAGGTTGCAGTGAGTCAAGATCATACCATTGCCCTCCAGCCTGGGCGACAAGAGTGAAACTCCCATCTCAAAACAACAACAACAACAACAACCACCACCACCAACAACAACAACAAAAAAACAACAAAAAAGCACTTTTCTTTATAAATTACCCAGTCTCACGCAGTTTTTTATAGCAGTGTGAAAATGGACTAATACAAATATTCTTTTTTTTTCCTGGCACAGGGTCTCACTCCATCACTTACTACAATCTCTGCCTCCTGGGTTCAAGTGATTTGCATGCCTCAGCCTCCCAAATAGCTGGGATTACAGGTGCCTATCACCACGCCTGGCTAATTTTTGTATTTTTAGTAGAGACAGGGTTCTACCATGTTGTCCAGGTTGGTCTTGATATCCTGGCCTCGAGTATCCACACACCTTGGCTTCCCAAAGTGCTAGGATTACAGGCATGAGCCACCATACCTGGCCTTGTCCTTTTTTACTGTTCATTTAAAGGCTGTTTTGTCTAAAATTAGAATACCAATCCCTGCTATTTTTCTGTTTTCCATTTATATGGTAGGTTTTTCCCCATCTCTTCACTTTGAACCTACTGGTGTCACTGCCTGTGAGATGGGTTTCTTATAAACAGCATACAGTTGGGTCTTGCTTCTTTATCCAACTTGCCACTCTGTGCCTTTTAATTGGGGCATTAGCCCATTTACATTCAAGGTTATTATTGACATGTGCAGATTTTAAACTGCACATGTCTGACTGAGATATTTCAGATAACTGTTCTGCAGTCTCTGAGATTCTTTCCTCAGCTTGGTCGATTCTGCTATTAATACTTGCAATTGTATTCTGAAATTCTTGAAGTGAGTTTTTCAGCTCTTTCAATTCAGTTTGGTTCTTTCTTAAATGGCCCTTTTGTCTTTATCTCATGTATTGTTTTCTTATATTCCTTAGAGTGCCAGGACTAGGTTTTGACTTTCTCTTGAATGTTGATGACCTTCATTTCTATTGTGTTGTTAGCTGGTTATTATGCAGACTTGATTGTGTAGTTGCTTTACAGTGTCAATGGTCTATGTACTTAAGTGTGTTTTGTGGTGACCGTAACAGTCTTTCCTTTCCATATTTAAAGCATTCCCTAAAAGACCTCTTGGAAGGCAGGCCTCATGGTAACCAACTTCCATAGTATTTGCTTGTCTGAAAAGGATCTTATTTCTCCTTCACTTATGAAAGTTAGTGTAGCTAGACATGAAATTCTTCAGTGGAATGTATTTTCTTTAAGATTGCTGAATATAGGCCCCCAATATCTTCTGGCTTGTAGAGTTTCTGCTGAAAGGTCTGCTGTTAGTTTAATGGGGTTCCCTTTGTAACTGACCTTCCCCTTCTCTAGAACTGCCTTTAACAATTTTTTTCTTTCATTTTGAACTTAGAGAATCTGATGGCAATGTGTCTTGGTGATTGTCATCTCGTATAGTATCATAAAGGGGTTCTCTGTATTTACTGGATTTGAATGTTGGTCACTCTAAAAAAGTTGAGGAAATGTGCATGGATGATACCCTTAGATATGCTTTCCAAGTTGTTGTTTTCACTCCCTCTCTTTCAGGGACAAGAATGAGCCATAGATTTGGTCTCTTCACATAATCCCATATTTCTTGGAGGCTTTGTTCATTCTTTGTTGTTTTTTCTTTATTTTTGTCTGACTGAGATAGTTCAGGTAACTGTTCTGCAATCTCTGAGGTTCTTTCCTCAGCTTGGTTGATTCTGCTGTTAATACTTGCAATTGTATTCTGAAATTCTTGAAGTGAGTTTTTCAGCTCTATCAATTCAGTTTGGTTCTTTCTTAATATGACCCTTTTGTCTTTATCTCCTATATTGTTTTCTTATATTCCTTAGAGTGCTAAGATTGGGTTTTGACTTTCTCTTGAATGCTGATGACCTTCATTCCTTATCCATGGTCTGAATTCTATTTCTGACATTTCAGCCATTTCAGCATAGTTAAGAACCATTGCTGGGAAACTAGTGTAGTTGTTTGAAGACAAGAAGATACTCTGGATTTTTGGGTTGTCAGAGTTCTTGAGATGGTTCTTTCTCATCTGTGTGGACTGATATTCCTAAAGTCTTTGACATTGCTATCCTTTAGATGGGCTTTTTTGCTTTCATCTTCTTTGATGCCCTTGGGGGTTTGATTATGACATAATGTGGGTTCAGTCTACTGTTTTTAATTCTAGTCTGCTCCTGGGTCTTGCAGGAGCCCCTTCTGATTACTGCCTCCATGCCCATGTTTCTTTTGTTGTGTGTTCTGGTCCACAACACTCCCTCAGGGAGGGACTCCTGTTGGCAGACAGGCTGAATCCTTGCGTGTCAGCCTTAATCTGCTGTCCAAATGCTTCCTGAGAGAACACAGGGTTGCACCTGCCCAGAGAGTTCAGGCAGAAGTGGTACCATTGGGTGGGAAGCTCTAGCAGATGTGGGCCATCTGGCTATGAGAAGCTGGGGTAGGTAGAGCTGCCCACCCTGCCTTTCGATTGTTTCCAGAGTAACAGGAGGCTAGGCCCCTCACTTAATTCAGGCAGTGTAGGACTCTGGTCCAGAAGCTGGAGCTGGCATGGTTCCCCTGGTTATCAGTGACGGGGATAGGTGGGTTCACCAATCCTGACAGCTGGGTGCTTCCTAGAACAAGAGGCTGTGCCCTAGGGCTGAGTTCACACAAGTGTGACCACTGGGTCAGAAGCTCTAGCAAGCATAGCCCTTCTGGCTATGAGTGAAAAGGGTAGGTGAGGTAGCCCATCCTGCCATCTGGGCATTTCCTGGGACAATGGGAGGCTGCAGCTGCCAACTGAGTTCAAATCAAAGCAGGACCACTGGGCCAGAAGCTAGCACCAGCACTGACCCCCATTTGGCAGGTAGGGTGGAGCAGTCTTACTACTCCCAGGCACTACAACTACGGCCTCCATTGGAGCTACCATGTCAGATTCTGGTCTGCTATGGGGCCCAAGGCTTGTAGATGTCCCCTTTGTCTCAAGAGTTGCCCCTACTAAATTTCCAGGTGGTTCTATGCCTCAGCCTAGAAGCAGGGTAGGGGAAATGTGGACGGGAGGAGGCAGGCAGGGAGATTATCTCATTTCCAGTTTTGCACAGGTGCCTGTGAAGAGCATGAGTCACCCAGGGGTCTCTTACTCACTTACCCTTTCCCATGTCAGAGAGGTTCTTCTGGCTCTATGATGAGCCCAGACAGGCTGGTGCCTGGTGTCACGACTCTCTGCTCTGTCTCCCTGCTACCTTGATGGATTCCAGTGTGGTTTCTTTAATGATCAGCCTTCAGGGTGAGTTTTCACTAGCTACTTTGTTTCCTTTCCATGAGAGTGGTGCTTCTAGTCTGCCATCTTAACCCAATCCCCTTGAAGATTTTTATTTTGAAAAGGTAAATCATCGATTTAATTTCACTGGATGTTTCATATAAAGATATTGTCTTCAAATACTAATTACATTTGCAAAGCAAAAGAAGAATAAAAACAATATGTATAATCATCATTTAGACTCTGAATTTCAGAATTTTTATCAAAAAGGGGAACATTTTTAGTAATATATTAGGTCAAACCTAAGTTGACTAAAATTATCTAACTGAATTCTTAGCCTAAGCAAAAATCTCATGAATCCATTTTATTTCTTTTTATATTTTATGTTGCCTTTTTGCAAGAAAACAATTTATAGAAATTCCAGAATTTTATTTAAGAGGGTATTGTTTCAGTTAGGGGTCTCCAGAGAAACAGCAACAATAGAACATATACAGAGAGATATGAGGAGATTTATTTTAGGAATTCGCTCATGTAGTTATAAAAGTCAAGAAGTTCCGTGATCTGCCACCTGCAAGCTGGAGAAACAGGAAAGCAGGAAGTATAATTCAGTCCCAGCCCAAAGAACTGAGGATTGGCAATGGAGCCTGTGGGTTACCAATGGTGTATGTCCCACTCTGAGTCCAAAAGCCCCAGAATCAGGAGTGCTGATGTCTAACGGCAGCAGAAGACAGATGCATCTGTTCAAGCAAAGAAAGCAAATTTGCCTTTCCTCTACCTTTTTGTTCTGTCCCTCAATAAATTGGATAATGCCTGCCCTTCTGTTCTTGCTTGCTGCCTACTTTATCCATGGAAGCCCATAGCAAATTAATTATTTTAAATTAACTATTTTAAATTTCCATTCTGATAATTCCAACACTTCTGCCAAGTCTGATTCTGATGCTTGCTCCATCTCTTCAAACTGGTTTTTTTGCCTTTTAGTAATTTTTTGCCTAGTAATTTTTTCTTGATAGCCAGATATAATGTACTGGGTAAAAAGAACTGCTGTAAGCAACAGGTCTTTAGTAATGTGGTGGTAAGTTGTTGGGGGAGTGGTCTATAGTCCTATACAGTCATGCATTGCATAATGACATTTTGGTCAATGACAGACTGCATATATGGCAGTGGTCCCATAAGATTATAATGCCATATGTTTACTGTACCTTTTCTATGTTTAGGTATGTTTAGCTATACAAATATTTACCATTGTGTTACAAGTACCTACAGTGTTGAGTACAGTAAAATGCTATACAGTCTTGTAGCCTAAGAACAATAGTTTATACCACATGGTTTAGGAGTATAATAGGCTACACTATCTAAGTTCATGTAAGTACACTCTACAATGTTCACACAATGACAAAAATCACCTAACAATGTATTTCTCAGAACATATTTCCATTAAGAGGAGACTTATGACTATAATTATTTCTGACATTTAGTGAGCTTGTGCCTCAAGACTATGAACTTTACAAGTGCTCCTCAGCTTTATTCTACGCCCTGCTTTAGGTGGGGTAGGATGGCTAGAGTGGGCTGAAGTTGGGTATTTCCCTTCTAACAGGTGAGTTAGTCTCTGATAAAACTCCAGCAGGCTAGGCTCTGAGTAACTAGTTTCTCCTGAGGGCAGACCTTATTAAAAAGAACAGAGTGCTCTGGCACATTTTAAAACAGTTTATTTTATTTTCCTCCTTCCAGAAGCATGAAGGGATTCTTCTCCAATGTTCAATTCCCAGATATAAAACTCACAGAAGCATGGCTCCCAGGTGAATGTATCCCCCTGGAGTTTTTAGCTCTCAGATGTGCCCACACTGAGCAATTCGTTCATTAAAGTTCAGGTTTTCCTACTCCAGCACTATTTCCTGTGGAGGTTTCTGCCTTAGTATGTTGTGATTCTCTGTATCCACCTGTCTTTTGCTCGAATTTGAGGGGCCTGTGACATCACTTCTCTCAGGGATGTAGAATTATCAATTTTTCAGTTTGTTTCTATTTTCACTAATTAGGATGGAGTGGTTGATTCCAAGATTCTTACATGAGAAACCAGAAACTAGAAGTCACATCCATTTACTTTTAATTTGCATATGTCTTTATATTTAAAAGAGGTTTCTTGTAGACAACATATAGTTGGTTATTGTGTTTTGATCCACTCTGACAGTCTCTGTCTTTTGCTGTGTTCAAGCCTTTGATATTTAAAGTTATTATCTATAAAGCTGGATTAATATCTACTAGGTTTGTTACTATATGCTTATTTTAAATAAAAAAATTTAGGATTAGCCCTAATAGTGACAAGTAAGATTTTGGCACATGACTGCCAATTTTGGGTTAAATTCTAAGGAAAAGAGGCTTTTCCATTTCTAGACAAAGTGTTTTTCTAAGCCTATGTAATATATCTGTAAGTAATGCCATATGATAAACGGTGTCTTGGTACATTCTGGATGATACAAAAGGTTATGTCTTTCACCCTGAGAAAGAAATGCTCTGTGTTCAAGGTCTGGGTCTAAAACAGATTTTGTAGTATGTGACCTAGGGCTGCAGTAAAGATATATAGCAATGAAAGCAAAATACCTAATGCGTAGATGTCTACAAATGGATGGACTAACAGATTTAACACAAGGAACAATTTAATGCCCTTTATTTTCTGATGGGTGCCAAGTCACTTACTACATAAACTACAACAATACCAAGTTTTCAGCTAATTGTTTGCTTGAAGAATCAAAGAACTTACATTCAAGATTTCATTTACATACAAAATTCACTTGAGGTTTTCTGGTTGAAACTTTCAATAGCTTTAAGAATTCTACTCTCTAATTTTTAAATCACCTGCAGTTTAAGCTCATTTAAGAGACTTTTTTCTCCTTCAGAGTACCGTATTCATTTATCACAGCAAAAACGCACCTTTAAAGGTTTGTTTTTGTTATGGTTGCTGTTTGTTCCCTTATGTTTGTTTGTATGCTTGTTTTTTAAGTATGATATTGAGGGCAGAAACAATCTGAATTCCACATTCGGGTTCACAGGGTATATATATTTTTTCTGTTACATACACACTCCTTAATCACTGCCAGAAAGTGTACTCTTGATCATTTAGAAAGAAGAAATAAGAAAGTGTAGGGGACTTAAACAAAATCTATCATTGCTATTGGACAAAACAGTTGAATCAGCATGTTCTGCTTTCAAAAGGAAAGTGGTTTATAACTACTCCAAGTGACTGTCTTAGTCAATTCAGGCTGCTTCAACAGAATACCACAGACTAGATGGCTAAACAACAAACATGTATTTCTCACAATCCGGGAGGCTGGAAAGTTCAAGATCACGGTGTAAGTAGATTCAGTTCTGTTGAGGGCTTGCTTCTTGGTCTGCAGATGGCCATCTTCCCATTGTATCATCCAGTGGTAGTGAGGAGAGATTGGAGAGCAAGCTCTCTTGTCTCTCTGTTAAAGGCACTAATTACATCCAAGCAGCTGCACCCTTATGACATATCATCTCCTAATACCATCACATTGAGGGTTAGAATTTCGGTATAAAAATTTTGGAGGGGAGGGCACAAACATCCAGTCCACAGCAGTGAGTTTCTTGTAATCTCAGAAGTCTTCTTATATAACTAAATTGTTGTTCAGAATTGATTTGGGTCCTTTGTGACTTATTGATCATTAATTTAAAATTCAATGAACTTGGGGATGTATTGAAAACTTGACAATGTGAAACTAATTTTGCTATACATTAACTTTAACTACTAAAAAAAACACTATCATTAATTAAGTCACCACCCAATCCCAATCACTTTTCTTACATTATCTCATTTAATCCTCAAAACAACTAGAGGTAATCATTTTTACTCCGATTTTGCCAAAAATGAAGTTAAAGATCAGATATATTACATAACTTAAAGTCATTCAGTTAAAAAATAGCAGAGCTAATATTTGAGTTTAATTCTGTTTGGCTCCAAGACAAACATTTTTTCCATTTCGTTGTTAGCTCAATTATATCTCTCCTTGCAAAGGGATAAATACCACATAATCAGACTTGAAAGTTTTCCATGGTGTTATTCTAAATGATTTTGACTCATCTGAGTTTGCATTTCTTCAAGTTTCTCATAAAAGGTTTGACTCAATTGTTTAAATGCCAGGACTACATTGTCATGCTTATTTTCACATAGTTCACTCAAGGAGTCACTGTATAAATGATAATAATAATAAAAAAAATGAGCCCACATTTTTATAACAACAAATATTATTAAAAGGTTAGCAGAAGTAATTTCCCCCAAAACCTATCAGACATAAATATGGAGAAAAAGTATGCAGAATATTAATAAAATGCACAATTATCTTGTAAAATCTTTACAACATACAACATGTATCTTGAGAAAGATAAAGATATATACCTTCACACAGTTCTTCTTTTTTTCTTTTTTCTTTTTTTTTGAGACAGTCTCGCTCTGTTGCCCAGGTTGGAGTGCAGTGGCGTGATCTGATCTCGGCTCACTGCAACCTCTGCCTCCTGGGTTCAAGCAATTCTCTGCCTCAGCCTCCCGAGTAGCTGGGATTACAGGCACCCAGCTAATTTTTATATTTTTAGTAGTGACAGGATTTCACCATCTTGGCCAGGCTGGTCTTGAACTCCTGACCTCGTGATCCACCCGCCTCGGCCTCTCAAAGTGCTGGGATTACAGGCGTGGGCCACTGTGTCCAGCCACAGTTCCTCTTTATATTACACCTAAACTTGCTCTGTGAGTTTGTAAGACCACAGAATTCCATATTCTTAGAACCTAGAAGTGTTATTCAACTTCTTTTCTTCTCTCTACACATCTCATGAAAGCCATATGGACTTCCTAATATAGGGACAATTATTTTTAAAAACCCACAGTCACCCAATTCAGTGGAAAAAAATTCTGTCCCTATCCATATATCTTAGGATAGAAGCTGGGGTGAATGAGAGGAGACGTAGACAAGTGAGTCTCTCAGCTACCTGACATGCTATTCGAGCATTGCAATCAATTGGGATTTGACATTTTGCCACCCTTTTTGTTTTCATGCTCCACCTTATTCACTCTAGAGCAGAGTTTCAGTTTTTTACTAGTCCTCAGTGGCTGAATATTAGGAATGATCACATCTTTATCTCTAGGTCTGAAATTCCCCCAGAGTTTCAGACCTATTATTCTTTTGACTGCTCAACATTTCCCCCTGGATGTCTTATAGACAACACGTGTGACATTTTAAATTCCAACTCATACTTTCTTATTGTCAGTTCTGAAGTCATCATCATGTATTCCCTACTTTCATTAACATTATCATTAACCAAATTAGAAACCCAATTTGTCATAATATCTCTTTCCCCATTGCATGAATTCCTCCTCTTAAATATTTCTCCAATCCTTATCATTCATTTCTACCACCACTGCCTAATTCAACCCTTCATTTTCTCTCACCTGGAATATGGGTATAGCCTCCAGCTTTAGCTCCCTGCTTTCAGTTTCTCTACCTCTTGAGTTAATCTATATACTCTGCCAGAATAATATCTCTAAAACATAGATCTATGTCATGCTCATCCTTAGAAACACGCCTGTCTCATCTTTGTCTACCATTTTAAATCCAAACTTCATTGCATAACAAATAAGACCCTTCCTTCACATATGCAACAAAATTCCTTTCAAAGACTCCACACTCACTTCTCAGCATTTTCCCCAATCCCTGTCACAACCTCCACATTCTGTACTCCACCATCATTAGCTTGGAGTCTATCCCTGAATACATCAGGACCTTTAATATTTCTGTACATTTGGATACACTATTCTCCCTGCTTAAAATTTGACTACCCTAATTATTCTACTTAATTATCCTAATTAACTAGAATTATATTAAGTATAATTAATCTACTTAATGAATTTTCACTTCTCCTTTAAGACCTGATTGGAAATTATGTCTTCTGTAATGCTTTTTCCGATTATAGTAGCATTAATCATAAAGTTATTTATGTTATCTTAGTATTTGGTGTGTAACTCAATTACAGCACTTACCACATATGACTGTCTACAAGAAAGTTTCTCCCATGACATTGAAGTGCCTGGAAGAGTGCCTCTAACACAGTAAGACCTTGATACTTTTATAATTGATAAATGAATGAAGGAATTATTTTTCCTGTTTAAACTCTTGGGATATGTTTAAAATCTCCAAAGTTTCTCAGGCTACTCAAAGAGGTTGTAGCTTTGGTAGCTATAAGCCACTTGAGGAATCCTTTATGTGGAGATACTCCAAGTGGGTGAAGTAGGGTCATCCTAAGACTTTCACTCTTTGTAGAAAGCTTTCCAAAGGGTCAGACTCGGCTCAGACCAAGGAAAACCACAAATGTGTCCTCACTAACAAGGAACTCTAAATAAATATTCTCCTTCCAAAACTGAATTTATGTGAAAAACCACATACACTTGATAAAGAAGTAAGGTCTGGAGGTAAGGAAAATGGATCTAGACAAAAACTGGCTGGCCAATGGAGCATAGAGGAAGGAGTGCCCACATGGAGTTCATACTTGCTTGGGTCTCTGTTGAGCACTGGGCAGATGAACACAGGAAATCAACGGGAGATGCCAGAGTCTGGGAAAGGCACTGGATATGAGAAAGACTTAACTGCTTTGAAGTGGATATAAACCAGAGACCTACTGAAGTCATTTATTTGACTCAGTGTGACTGCTCAGCATTTGTAGAAATTGAGTATAGTGAGAGTATAGTGAGGCCTGGAGATGTATGAATTCATGAGGAAGAGCCTTCCAGGCTCTGATCCGAATGAAATTCAATTACAAATGGATTTGAGATGAATCTTAATACAAAAAAAACAGTGTGACATTGTCCTGAGGAATGGGTCTACAGAGCCTTTGGATAGCTGAGTTGCAGAGAACCTGGGAGGCTCAATAGCATCTTCAGAGTGCTCCTTCATGAGAATCACAAACTTACACAAAGGAAGAGCTATATGTTTGCTAAACTATCATTAAATAATTGAGAAAATTAAACTCAGCATGAAACATACCTGATAGCCTGAATGTTGAATGCAAAATCTTTCAAACACTTCAAAAGCTGTCCCATACGCATCCTAAAGAGAATAACGTTTCTTAATTAAAAAGTATAAAAACATAAACATAAAAGAATTAACTCAAACTTTAATAGTGGTCTGTCCATGGCAGTTAATTTATCTGCCAAATACACTCGCAGTTAAGCATTCTATTGTATTAATCATAATGAAATTGAGAGGCATAGGTAAAAACCACAAAAAAAATTATTAAAGAGATAATTTGACCATCGTCAAAGGGGGAGGGTGAAATATAAAAGTAAACTTAGAAGGGTCAATGAGGACTAGAGATTAAAGTGAAAACAAAACAAGTTGATAGACTAATGTTATTTCTACTTACTTCTACTTTTCTTAGTTCTATTTCTACTTTCTTAGTTCTTCATAACTAAGAACTAGACCTAAGAAAGACAGATGTAGCTCAAGATTTGTCAAGAATAGCAGAACATTGAGCAAGATGGAAAATGAGAGTTGCCTGATGCTTATCTCCCCCACAAAAAGGGACCAAAACAACAAATAAACAACTCTATTTCAACTGGAGTGACTAAGTATGCTGGAGAGCACCAGGGGAGCATCAAAATCCTTGCGGAGCACAGAAGCCCAAGATAGCACCAGAGGCAGGAGTGAGGCACCCTGCCTCTGCCACACTGTCTCTCCTACCAGAAATGACTGGGAGTCAGGGTGGCTTCTTCTTACAGGAAAATGGTATGCAAAAGACTTCCAGCGGTTTCCATAGCCATCACAGATGCCAGCAGTTCTTGCTACAAGAGAGTCTCCCAGTCCTCACAGGCCCAGAATCTATTTTGGAGAGTTGCCAGAAGTTTAAGTAGTTACGTTGCCCCAGAGTAAGAGCCCACATTGTGTATCTCCTCCTTCACGACCTAAGCAGCTATGGCATGATGACATTTTGAAGGCCAGTAGCCAATCTCTCTCCCCATCCCTGAAGCCCCACTATCATTTCACATCCAAAGCTATGTGGCAGCCCACCACCCACTGGGGAAAAGGCAGACATGCACAGCAAGAAAACCACTGAACAGGTGGCCAGGCCACTGCACCAGTGCATACTCGTGCTGCAAAGCCAGAAGAACCACCATGCCTGCACCAACCCATGCCAAGCCTGGCAGCCAGGGCAGAGGTGGCCCCACCTCCTGAAAAGACTGTGGCATGCCAGTCAGCCCGGCATGCATTTACATGTGCCTGGCCTGACAGCCAGTTCAGCAGAGGCCTCACCTTCCCAGGGACACTGCCACATAGCCAGCAGTCCCACTACATATGCACTTGGCCCAATATCCATTTCAGCAGCAGCCCGACCTCCCCATAGACACTGCCACACAGCTGGCCAGCCCACATATGCCTGCACTCAAAACAACAGCAGTCCAACAGTGGTCTTACCTCCCCCAGAGACACTACTGCACAGCTGGCTGACTCACTGCACCCACAGATACCCAGCTCAAGAGCCAGCCTGGTGACAGCCTCACTTCTCTGGAGAGTCCACCATACAGCCTGCTGGCACACTGAACCAAAATATGCCTGCCCCAAATAACAAGCTCAGTGTCCCTGCCCCCACCAAAACTATACCACCACCATCTGTAGCCTATCCTCCTGTAGATATCATACAAAAGAACCAAAAAAATCTTGGAGCTAAAGAATTCAATGCATTAAATTTTAAAAAGAATGAGAGCTTTAGCAACAGACTAGATCAAGCTAAAGAAATAATTTCTGAATTTGAAGACTGGTCTTTTGAAATAACCAGTCAAAGAGGGAAAAAGAATAAAAAGGAATTAAGAAACCGTATAGGACTTACAGGACACCATTAAATGAACAAATATTCACCTTATAGGGGCACCAGAGGGATAAGTAGAGAGATATTTTGTTATTCTTATTAACAAAATAATAGCTGAAAACTTCCCATGTCTTGGGAGATATATGCTTCTAAAAAGCTCAAAAGTCCCCAATTAGTTTCAACCCACAAAGATACTCTCTGAGGCACATTATAACCAAACTGTCAAAAGTCAAAGACAAAGAATTCTAAATGCTGAAGAGAAAAGCATCAAGTCATACATAAGGGAATCCTCATGAGACTATCAGCAGATTTCCCAGCAGAAACCTCACAGGCAAGGAAAGAATGGAATGATATATTCAGTGCTGAAAGAAAAAGAAAAGTCAGTCAAGGATACTATATCCAGGAAAGCTATCCTTCAGAAATGAAGGAGAAATAAAGATCTTCCCAGACAAGCAAAAGCTAAGGAAATTTATCACTACTAGTCTAGGCTTACAAGAAATTCTTAAGTGAATGCTACAACTAAAAATGAAAGAATGATCATTACTATCACAAAAATATTTGAAGGATTAAAACTCATTGATAGAAGTAAATTCATAATCAAGTTCAGAATAACCCCATGCTGTCTGGGTGCTACAGAAATCCTTCAGTTCTCTAGTCCGAAAGATTTAAGCCAAAATGGTTAAAAAACAACAACACCTACAATTAATGACTAAAGAATACACAATCGATAAAGATGTAAATTAAATCAACAAAAACAGAAATTATTGTGGGGAAGCAAGAAAGTCTAAAATATTTTTATGTGACCAAAGTTAGGTTGTTATCAGCATAAAATAGTCTATTATAACTACAAGACTCTTTATGTTAGCACATAATAACCACAAAGAAAGAACTTAGAGCAGGCACACAAATGAGAAAAAAGAAGGAAATAAAGCTTAGCACCACGGAAAACCACGAAACCACAGACATAAACAACAAGAGAGGAATAAAGGAACAAAGAATCTACAAAACAACCAGAAAACAATGAACAAAATGGCAGATGTAAGTTCTTACCTACTTATAATTACCTTGAAAATAAATAAAGTCTCCAGTTAAAAGATACAGAGTGAATGGATTTTATTTTAAAGGTAACATAGTAAAACCCTGTCTGTACAAAAAAGAAAAATAAAAAATTAGCCAGGTGTGGTGGTGTGCACCTGTAGTCCTAGCTACTCAGGAGGCTGAGCTGGGAGGACTGAATGAACCCTGGAGTTTGAGGCTGCAGTGAGCTATTATTGTGCCACTGTACTCCAGCTCCGGTGATAGAGAGAGACTCCATCTCTTAAAAAAATTAACTCAATGTACGATTGCATGCTGACTACTACAAAATCACCTCACCATTAAAGACAAGCATAGACTGAAAGTGAAGGAAGGGACAAAGATATCCCATGCAAACAGAAATCAAAAGTGAGCAGGAGTAGCAATACTTATATCAGATAAAATGAACTTTAAGACAAAAACTATAAAAAGCACAAAGTCATTATATAATGATAAAGGAATCAATTCAACAAGAGGATATAGCATTGTAATTCTATATACCAACACATCCAAATATATAAAGCAAATATTATTAGATCTAAAAGGAGAGATAAACTGCAGTATAATAATATTAGGGACTTCACTATCCCACTTTCAACAATGAATGGGTCATCCAGGCAAAAAAAATAACAAGGAATCATCAGAATTAAACTGCACTATAGACCAAATTGACCTAACAGCCTTTTGTTAGAGACAGGGTCTTGCTATGATGCCCAGGCTGGTCTTGAACTCCTGACCTCAAGTGATCATCCCACCTCAACCTCTCAAAGTGCTGGGATTACAGGTGTGGGCCACTGTGCCTGGCTGATATTTTTTACAGAATATTCTATCCAACAGCTTCAGAATGCACATTTTTCTCAACTGTACATGGAACATTCTCTTGGATAGATCATATGTTTGATCACAAAACAAGTCTAAACAAATTTAAGAATACAGAGATCATATCAAGTAACTTTTCTGAGCAAAATGGTATAAAACTAGAAATCAGCAACAAGAAATGCTCCAGAAAATTTACAAATACATGGAAATTAAACAATTACTCTTAAAAAAACCCCAACAGATCAATAAACAAATTAAAAGGGAAATTTAAATATTTCTTAAGACAAATGAGAATGGAAACACATCATAACAAAACTTAAGGAACACAGAAAAAGAAGTTTTAAAATGGAATTTATAGCAATAAAGGCCTAAATCAAAAAAGAAGAAAGATTTTTACTAAACAACCAAATGATGCACCTCAAGAAACTTAATATACAAGAACAAACTAAACCCAAAACTGGTAGAAGGAAAGAATAAAGCTTAAAGCAGAGGTAAACAAAATAGAGGCAAAAAATGCAATTTGAAAGGTCAAAGAAATGAAGATGGCTTTAAAAAGATAAACAAAATTGATAAACCTTTAGCTAGACTAAGAAAAAAAGAGGGAAGACTAAAATAAATAAAATTAGATATTAAAAAGAAGACATTACAACAGTTCCACAGAAGTACAAAAAATAATAAGATACTATTATGAACAACTATACACTAACACATTTGATAACATGGAAGAAATGGCTAAGTTCCTGGACATATACAACTTCCCAAAATTAAATAAAGAAGAAATAGAAAATCTAAACAGAGCAGTAATGAGACAAGAAATTGAACCAGTAATCATAAGTTTTTCATCAGAAAAAAAAAAAAACCCATGACTTAATGGCTTCACTGCTGAATTCTACCAAACATTTAAAGAAGACTAATACCAATCCTCTTCAAACTATTAAGGGAATTTAAGAGGAGGGACTACTTCCAAATTTTTTTTACGAGACCAACATTATTCTGACTCCAAAACCAGACAAGGATACAGCAACAACAACAAAAATTATAGGCCAATATCCCTGATAAACACAAATCCAAAAATTCTCAACAAGATACTAGCAAACCAAATTCAAAAGCACATTAAAAATGTCATTCAATAAGATCAAGGGGGATTTATCCAGGGAATGCAAGGATAGTGCAATATATGCAAATCAATAAATGAGATAAATCACATTAACAGGAAAACAAAAACCATATGATCTTTCAATAGATACAGAAAAGGCATTTGACAAAATTCAAAACATCCCTTCATAATAAAAACTCTTAACAAATTAGGTATAGAAGATATGTACCTCAACACAATAAAAGCCATATATGACAAATCCATAGCTAACATCATATGATCAGGAATAAGACAAGGATGCCGACTTTCACCATTTTTATTCAACATAGTACTGGTAGTCCTAGCCAGGGCAACCAGACAAGAGAACAAATAATTAAAGAAATCCAAATTGGAAAGGAAAAAGTCAGATTTTCCCTGTTTTCAGACAAGATCTTATATACAGGAAACCCTAAAGACTTAATGAAAAACTGTTAGAACTGATCAACAAATAATACAAATTTGCAGGATACAAAATTAATACACAAAAATCAGTAGTGTTTCTATGCAATAATAGCAAACTGTCTGAAAATAAAAATTTGTTTTAAAAGAAATTCATTTACAATAGCTACAAAAAATTAGATAATAAATAAACAAGAAGGTAAAAGATCTCTACACTGAAAACTGTAAAACATTGATGAAAGAAATTAAAGAGGACACTAAGAAATGAAAAGATATTCCATGTTCATGGAATGAAAAAATTAGTATTGTTAAAATGGCCACACTACCCAAAATGATCTATAAATTTAATACAATCTCCATTAAAATACCAATGACATTTTTTACAAAAATAGGAAAAAAATCCTAAAATTTGTAGGAAACCACAAAAAGTCCGAAATATGCAAAGCAATCCTCAGCAAAAAGAACGCAGCTAGAGGCATCACACTGACTTCAACACACTATATACTACAAAGCTATCATAACCAAAACAGTATGATTCCATCATAAAAACCACATACTTTGACCAATGAAACAGTAGAAAACCCAGAAATAAATCCACACATTTATAGCCAACTGATTTTTTTTATAAATTAGCTTTTCCCTCATGTGTGCCAAGAACGCACATGAGAGAAAAGGGAATATGTGTTTAATATGTTATGCCATTATATTATATGTGAATATATTATATGCTATTATATATATGTTTAATAGGTTACGCTAATATGTTATATGTTAATATGTTAATAACATGTTAAATATAATAGCATATATAATATGCTAATATGTCAATATATGATGCTGGGAAAACTAGATATACACATGCACAAGAAAGAGACTAGACTCCTACTTCTCACCATATACAAAAATCTACTCAAAATGGTTAAAGACTTAAATGTAAAACCTGAAACTATAAAACAATTAATATGGTTTGGCTGTGTCTCCACACAAATCTCATCGTGAATCATAACTCCCACAATTACCACATGTCGTGGGAGGAACCCAGTGGGAGGTTATTGACTTATGAGGGCGGGTCTTTTCTGCACTGTTATTGTGATAGTGAATGAGTCTCATGAGACCTGATGGTTTTAAAAACAGGAATGTCCCTGCACAAGCTCTCTTTTCTCATCTGCTACCATGTGAGATGTGCCTTTCACATTCCGCCATGATTGTAAGGTCTCCCCAGCCATATGGAACTCTAAGTCCAATAAAACTTTTTCTTTTGTAAGTTGTCCAGTCTTGGGTATGTCTTTATCAGCAGTGTGAAAATGAACTAACACAGTAAATTGGTACCAGTAGAGTGGGGCGCTGCTGAAAAGGTAACTGAAAATGTGGAAGTGACTTTGGAACTGGGTAACAGGCAGAGGTTGAAAGAGTTTGGAAAGCTCAGAAGAAGATAGGAAAACGTGGGAAAGTTTGGAACTTCCTACAGACTTGTTGAGTGGCTTTGCCCAAAATGCTGATAGCAATATGGACCATAAAGTCCAGTCTAAGGTGGTCTCAGATGGAAATGAGGAACTTGTTGGGAACTAGAGCAAAGGTAGCTCTTGTATGTTTTAGCAAAAAGACTGGCAGCATTTTGCCCCTGCCCTAGAGATTTATGGAACTTAGAACTTGAGAGAGATGATTTAGGGTATCTGGAGAAAGAAATTTCTAAGCAGCAAAGCATTCAAGAGGTGACTTGGGTACTGTTAAAGGCATTTAGTTTTATAAGGGAAGCAGAGCATAAGAGTTTGGAAAATTTGCAGCTTGGCAATGCAATAGAAAAGAAAATCCCATTTTCTGAGGAGAAATGTAAGCCAGCTGCAGAAATTTGCATAAGTAACAAGGAGCCTAATGTTCACCCCCAAGACAATGGGGTAAATGTCTCCAGGACATGGCAGAGGTCTTCATGGCAGACCCTCCCATCACAGGCCTGGAAACCCAGGAGGAAAAAGTGGTTTCATGGGCCAGGCCCAGGGTCCCTGTGCTGTGTGCAGCCTAGGGACTTTGTGACCTGCATCCCAGCTGCTCCAGCCATGGCTGAAAGAGGCTAATGTAGAGCTCGAGCCATGGCTCCAAAGGGTGCAAGCCCCAAGCCTTGGTAGCTTCCACATGGTGTTGAGCCTGCAGGTGCACAGAAGTCAAGAATTGAGATTTGGGAACCTCCACCTAGATTTCAGAAGATGTATTGAAATGCCTGGATGTCCAGGCAGAAGTTTGCTGCAAGGGCAGGGCCCCCATGGAGAACCTGTTCTCGGGCAGTGCAGAAGGAAAATGTGGGGTCAGAGCCCCCACGCAGAATCCTAAGTGGGGCACTGCCTAGTGGAGCTGTGAGAAGAGGGCCACTATCCTCTGTACCCCAGAATGGTAGATCCACTGAAAGCTTGCACTGTGCACCTGGAAAAGCCACAGACACTCAATGCCAGCCTGTGAAAGCAGCCAGGAGGGAGGCTGTACCCTGCAAAGCCAAAGAGGTGGAGCTGCCCAAGACTATGGAAACCCACCTCTTGCATCAGCATGGCTCAGATGCAAGACATGGAGTCAAAGGAGATCATTTTGGAGCTTTAAGATTTGACTGCCCTGCTGGATTTCAAATTGCATGGGGCCTGTAGCCCCTTTGTTTTGGCCAATTTCTCCCATTTGGAATGGCTGTATTTACCCAATCCTCATACCCCCATTGTATCTAGGAAGTAACTAACTTGCTTTTGATTTTACAGGCTCATAGATGGAATGGACTTGCCTTGTATCAGATAAGACATTGGACTGTAGACTTTTGAGTTAATGCTGAAATGAGTTAAGACTCTGGGGGACTGCTGGGAAGGCATGATTGGTTTTGAAATGTGAGGACATGAGATTTGGGAGGGGCCGGGGCAGAATGATATAGTTTGCCTGTGTCCCCACCCAAATCTTATCTTGAATTGTAACTCCCACAATTCCCATGTGTCATGGGAGGAACCCGGTGGGAGGTGACTGAATTATGGGGGCAGGTCTTTCCTGAGCTGTTCTCCTGATAGTGAATGAGTCTCACAAGATCTGATGGTTTTAAAAATGGGAGTTTCCCTGCACAAGCTCTCTTCTCTTGTCTGCTGTTATGTGAGACATGCCTTTCACCTTCCATCATGATTGTGAGGTCATGGAACTGTAGGTCAAATAAACCCCTTTCTTTTTAAATTGCCCAGTCTTGGGTATGTCTTTATCGGCAGTGTGAAAACAAACTAATACAGCCATTAAAAAAAAAAAGAGCAGAAAAACTTAATGATCTTGGACTGGGCAAGGATTTTTTAAATAAGATCTCAAAAACACAAGCAATAAAAGCAAAAATAGACAAAAGAGATTACATCAAACTAAAAAGTTTTCCACAGTAAAGAAAACAATTAACAGAGTGAAGAGATAACCTATAAGATTGGAGAAAAATATCTGCACAGTATACATCAGACAAAAGATTCATATCCAGAATACATAAGAAACTTAACAGCAAAAAAACTCAATTTAAAAATGGGCAAAAAACTTTAATAGACATTTCTCAATAGAAAGTATACAAAAGGTCAACAGGTATATGAAAAAATGTTCACTATCACTAATCATCATAAAATGCCAATCAAAACCACAATCAAATACCACCTTCACTCTAGTTAGCATGGCTATTAATAATAAAAAGACAAAAGAAAGCAAGTGTTGGTGTGAACGTGAAGGAAAGGGAACCCTTACATGCTGTGGGTAAGATTATAAATGAGTATACCCATTATGGAAAACAGCGTGTAAATTCTTCAAAACATTAAAACTAGAATTATGATATGATCAAGCAATCCCACTACTAGATATATATCCAAAGAAATTAAATCAGTATGTCAAAGATATCTGCACTCCCATCTTTATTGCCACACCATTTACGATAGCTATGATATGGAATCAACTTAAGTGTCCAACAGTGGATGAATAGATAAAGAAAATGTGGTACATATACACAATTAGATACTATTCAGCCATAAAAAGGAATGAAATCCTGTCATTTGTGGCAACATGAATCAATCTGGAGGACATTATGTTAAGTGAAATAAGCCAGAGACAGAAAGAAAAATATTGCATGATATCACTCACATGTAAAGTTTAAAAAGAAGAAAAATTAATATAATAGAAGTAGAGGGTAGAACAATGGTTACAAAGATTGGGGAGGGGAAGAGAGAGGAGAAGGTGGGCAGAGGTTGATCAACATGTACAAAATTACGGTAAGTAGATAGGAGGAATAAGTTCTAGTGTTTTATTGCACAGTGAGGTACGTACAGTTAACAGCATTGTATTGTAGATTACAAAGTAGCCAGAAGAGAGGTTTTGAACATTCTCACCACAAAAAAATGATAAGTGCATAAGGTGATGGGTACCCTGGCTAACCTGATTTGATCATTATGCAACATGTATGTTTCAAAATATCAAACTGTACCCTATAAATATGTACAGTTACAATATATCAATTTGAAAACTTTAGAAAGAACAGCATTAAAATATTTCAGACTTATTTGGATCAGAATTATTTAAAAATTTATGTAAAATACATATAGAATTCCTGAATCACTGTTTAAAAGCATGACTTTCCCCATTTCTCCCTACTTGTTTCCATGGCTAAATTCTTCACTTTCCACGTGAATTCTAAGTATTCACCCTTCTTTACTGCTTTGTAAAATGTTTTCCATGTCAAAGAACTAGAACAAGTGTCACTTTCTAACAGACACCTGCTAAGTTAACTTTCTCATAATGGAAGTTTCAGATCTTTTCCCTCCATGTCACATTTGTGGGAAAAAAATAAATATTAATTTATTTCATAAAAATATTTATTTCATTAAAAATATTAATGTAGTTCATAAAAAATAATATTTGATATACTCCTAGAAATCAACATTCTTTCTTAATGAATAATTAGCTTAATGGTAAATTATACTAATAATTTAGTATAGCTTATTGGTAAATTATACTAATAATTTAGTATAGTTTATTACTAAATTATACTAAGAGAAATGTTAGTATAATTAAAATATCTTTTTGAGCTTTGTAATATATCCAAGTTTTCTGTCTTCAGAAATACATTCACCAGAACTAGTTCAAGTACTAAAATTTTGGTAGTAGCCCCAAAATCCCAAATAATACTGGAATTTCTAATCACCAGAAATCAGTCTTCTACGAAGTGATCTAGTATGTTTTTTATGATTCATCTGTATTTTAAACTCTTAAAAAGATTAGGTATTAAAATTTCTATTTAAAAATACATAATATAAATTTATGTTTATATAACTGTATAATGTAAATTATATGCTGTTACATATATAATATGAATATACAATAATAAAACATAGATATATATGTATGTATATATTTTACAGAAACGTACCCATAAACCTACCCATTTTTTTGGTCTAATCTTGTCAAGCAGTTGTGTTTATAGAAATTGAGCACATATGCATTTAGTGGCATTCTCCTTCCTCGGTTATCTAATTTCCACGGCCACAGCAGAGGAGCCTGAGTGCCACTAACACCGATTGTGCGCAGAATGACCTGAAGAAAGACATTTTCTATTAATTCATTATTGATATGTAAAGAGTAACCATGCAGTTTGAGATTTCTTTTGTATGAATCTGTTTCTTAAAGTACATTCTGAAGAAGTTGAAGTGAAGGAGGCAGGCAGAGGGCGACTCCCATGGGGGTTGAGAGAAATAGGGCCCATTACAGTGAGGGAAAGGGCGTGTTACAGACACTGGCCAGTGTAACACTAAGCATGCCTCAGGAATGGGCAGCCCCGCTGAGGGAAATAGGAACTCTCGCAGCATACTGAAGGCAAGTTCAACCATCCGACTACAATACTGTTAGCAACATTCACTAAGGAAAAATAAATAGAAGCTGATTTTAAGGTAGAATTTTCATCATTATCTTAATTGGTGCACAGAATGACCTTGAAAGGAGTGTCATGTAGCTAGTGTCTCCCTGTGCTCACAGGGAGAATAAAATGAAACAGCACAAACCTCTGGGCTCCAGAGAGAAGAAAAAACTGGCGGAGGAGGAGGTAGAAGAGGAGAAAATGAAAGAGAAGCAAAACAAACAAACAAAAACTAAGTCTCCGTGGTTCTGGGCACATTAGACAAATTAATCTGCACAGAATCAGAAGGAATCTGCAAATTCTGCCAGTGCATGGGTAAAATTAAACTGTGGAGCAAGTTGGAATAAAAATACAAGTTCAGGCCAGGCATGGTGGCTCACGCCTGTAATCCTAGCACTCTGGGAAGCTGAGGTGGGTGGATTGCTTGGGCCCAGGAGTTCAAGATCAGACTGGGCAATATGCTGAAACCCATCTCTACTAAAAATACAAAAAATTTGATGGGCATGATGGCACATGCATGTAGTTCCAGATATATGGGAGACTGAGGTGGGAGGATCACCTGAGCCCAGGAAGTTGAGGATGCAGTGAGCCGAGATAGTGCCACTGCACTCCAGCCTGGGCAACAGAGTGAGACCCTGTCACAAATAAAAAGGGGGGAAAGGGAGGGGAAGTGAGGGAAGGGGAGGGGAGGGAAGGGAACGGAAGATATATAAGTTCAATGAGAAAAATACATAATGTAGAATTTGTAACTTTGAAGAAGTTGTTTGATCATCTGTGTTCTTTTCTATTTGTTTACTCTGGGTATCGAATAGCTTTGATATCTATATTCTTTTGGATAAACTTTTAAATAATTCAACAGTTCTTTTAAAATGTCAATATTTATAATGAACCTGAAATTACCTTAGCAGCTATTAAAAATTTGGTTAACAAAATTTTTAGATATCAACCCAAACTGTGCAAGAAGATTCATGATTTTTAAAAATTCCTTTAAACGTTACATTTGCAAAAATACTTGAAGACCATATTTGACATGATGTATGACTCTCTGACCCAGGGATAAATTAAGCCAGTGCACAGTGTCAATCTTTATTATTCAATATATTCAATGTGGAATTTATTTCTCATATTTCAAATTAAATCTAAAATCTTCTAGCACCCTAATATTTTATCCAGAACCTCCCAGAGGTTCTAATGCTTTGTGGCCCCCTTTGCAGACCACTGTCCCCAAAGACCCATGTGGTCTGGAGTAGAAAAAGCACTATGAGGTCTATGATCAATTTTGGAAAAACGTGAGCCGCTTTCTTTTCCTCTTCCCACAGCAAACCTGTGGCAAACCTCATTTAAAAAAAATGAGAAAAAAAACAGTGGTGTCTGAAATTGTAGACAAAGAAGCAGGGTTTCTCAGGCCAACTCCATAGAGCATAAAATCACACTGGCCTCCAGGGCTTCATTCTCTTAGACAATGATGCTCATCAGTGGACATTTTTCAGTGTTTTGGGTTTGAGGTCCTATCAAGGCTTCACAGCAATGTAACCCCACTCTGTCTGCTAAACACATTTTGTACATAAGATGTATCCTTCACTTACCTGGTTGATAGTCTCTGGTCGAAGCAAATCATTATCTGTGTTCCCCGAAAGACAAACAAATGGTGAAATGGCTACTCTTCCTTCCTTGCAACTCATCAAGTGAGACACGAGTTGGGAGTCTTCACATTCTTTACCTGTGAATTCTGACCATGTTGGACTAGGTCACGTTAGGTTTTAAAAATCAGCCCAAATGTTAACCCTTTTAAACTCACCGTAGGTAAAGCCACAGTAGGTGACATTCATCTCATCAGAAAGAAAACTGATTGACATATGGTGCATAAAGTCATTAACACAGCTTGGCACAGAGTAATCATTCAATCCATGTTGACTATTAACTTATCATCGTTACTCTTTTTTATTACCTGTTATTTTTGCCTATGAACTCAGATATAACCTCAGAAACCTCCTAGACATGACGTTCAGGCAGCTCCTACCAGTGGATTTGGAGCTGGCATAAGAGATAAAACAGAGGTTCCATCCAGCGAGTACCATCTCGCTGGACTTGGAAGGCACCAAGTCATGCACTCAGGTCTGGCTCGTTTTTCCCATCATGACACAATCACACACTCCCATCATCTTTTCTCTGCACTACTTTCCTTGCTTCCACCATTGTTGTCTGCATTTGCATTTGCGCATGCTGTGTCCTACATCAACAAATCTTGAGTAACTACAATGCTTACCTCCCTGTCTTTTACTCCAACTGAGACTATATTAGGAGACAGGGGAATATGGGAATCATTTTATGGCTCCACTCTTTACTCTTAGTCTAGCTTCTTCTTTCCATTTATTCTCCCCTAAAAGTTTCCTGCTATAAAATTGAAATTTGGAAGCTTAGTTACTTTGCAATACCAGTTACTCCTCAATCAACAGCAAATAATTGAAGCAAACAATGATATTTGTAATGTCCGCTAGAACTTTCCATAATGATAGAAATATTCTACCTCCCCTGTGTGCAAAGTAGAAGCCACCAGCACTGGAAAGTCCAAGTGACTAAAGCATTCACTTTTCAGGTGTTTTATGTTTAATCAACTTAATTTAAATAGTGACACATAGCTAGCTGGTGGCTACCACGTTGGGTAGAATAGACTTACACGATGTTGACTATGTGCCATGCACCGTTTTAAGAACCTTATAAACATTAATACACCTAATCCTCTAAAATTCTGTAAGCTAGGTAATATTTTTAGTCATTTCATTTGACAGATTAAAAAAATGAGACACAGAAAGATTAAGTAACTGGCATGAGACTTCACGGTTAATAAGTAGCAGAGCCAGGATTTAGACCTTGGCACTCTGCTTCCAGTGTTCACATTTGTAACCACTATGCAACTGCCCCTCAGGGGAAAAAAAATGCCAGAAATTATGCCATTTTCTTTTTCATCTGTCACTTCTTCTGATCCAGTTTTCCAACCTGAACAGATAGGCAACCTTCCATCAAAATGGTTCATGAATGACTTTTATTTTTTTCCTCCACTGCCCAATTAATATTTGGTAATTATAAAGTTTTTTTTAATGGGAAAACAGAGCCATTACCACACCCTACAATGGGCTAAATTGTTTTCTGGGGATAAAACACTTGGGTTAGTACAGCTGCCCTGTAATAAGCTCCTTTACCAGCTTTGAAGCATCCAATATCCAGAGGCTTTCTTAACCAAGATTGTTTACTCTTTAAATTGTTCCAGAATGGAACTAAAATCTGCTTACTGATTCTTGACAAAGGGAGTTGATACTCTCCTGTCATGTTCACCGACTTGGAAGCAATCAGCAGGAAGGAGGCAAAATCCTTCATTACTGCCAGGTTATACTCATATAAAGCAGCTTTAAAATCCTCCGGGAGTTCGGCAAGGATCACCTATGGGCAAAATACATTTCAGAAAGATCTCTTTACTTTTATTTAAAAAATTAAACTGCTTGGTGAGAAGATTGCAGCATAGTTCTGTAGATTTATGCTCATTCATCAAAGCCCTTGATTACTTTATTCACCTGTGAGATTAAGGTAAAATTTCCTTTTGATTTCAACCAACATTTATAAATGTAAACATCTTTCCTTAAAAAAGTTATTTTGACTCCACTTAGCCAAAACCACCAATTTAATAGAAACATGTCCTACACTGATCTTAAACTTAGGTATATTTCAGAGACTTGAGGGACATATTTGGAGAGCAAGTAACAAGTTAGTGTAGCAGTAGTAGTGTCAATTCTTTATTGAGTTCAGATTATGTGCCAACACCGTGCTGTGCTGCCCCAAGCACTTGTTATATGTTAGCTCAGTTAATCCTGAGAACAACCCTATGCAGTAAACATTTTCATCTGCATTTTGTACATGAGGGAGCTAACCCTCACAGAGGTAAACTTGTTCCAAACCTGACAGGTAGTAGATAGAGAAGTAGCTGGTATTGCAAGCTAACTCAGCTTCCAAATTTCATGTTTAAAAACAAATTCTTTCAGAATTAGGACTAGAAGTTTCTTTAGTGTGGGTTAGAAATAGCTATGACATTAGAAATATTCTTAGTTTTCTTCTGTCACAATTATGGGTTTTATTATTTATTTGATATTTTCCTTAATTTATTCATACCCTGTATTTTTCCAATAATTGAGGTATTTTATAAGGGTAAAGATAATATGATATGATCATATAAATCAAAATTTGGTAAAAAGGAAAGGAAAACAAGAAAGACAGACTAAAATGGGGCACAAATTATATTCTAAGATTCCTAGGAGCAAGTGTGAATGACACATTTCAGAATGTCTATGAGATCAACAGCTATTTATTCTCAGCACTAATATCAGATAAGAATTTTCCAGGGGGATTCTTACAAAAGGCAACTGTGTGGACATAATAAAGAATGCCCCTACCAACTTCTTACAGTGGATAGCATGACAATTTCCACAAGCCTGCTTCAGACTCAGCTCTATCTGTGGATGGACCAAGGCAAAAGAACAAATTGACAGGTGCAGCTCTACACTCTGGTCAAAGTGATATGGTCTCTTTACTGCTATGCCTTCCATGTCCTGCCATTGTGTCACTGCTGGACACCGTTCTAGGGCAGCACGTGCTGCTTACCACGTACACCTTGTGTTGTGTGCCACCTTCTCGAATGTGTATGCTATACAGCCCCATCAGGAGAGCAAGCTCTTGGAAGGTAGCAACTATGTTTCCCAATCATGATTTTTGCTATAGTTTACACATATTTATTGCTCAATAAATCTTTGCTAATTGACTAATATAGAGCAGTTATCCCAAATTATGGTACATAATATAAGAGGTACCTGAGATGATTTAGTGTGACACACAGAACATTAAATAATTATAAATCAGTTTTAAAAAATAAAAAGTGGGCTGGGCATGGTGGCTCATGCCTGTAATCCCACCTCTTTGGGAAGCCAAGGCGGGCAGATCACTTGAGGTCAGGAGTTTAAAACCAACCTGGCCAACCTGATGAAACCTCAACTGTACTAAAAATACAAAAAAATTAGCCAAGCGTGGTGGCGAACGCCTGTAATCCCAGCTACTTGGGAGGCTGAGGCAGGAGAATGGCTTGAACCCGGGAGGTGGAAGTTGCAGTGAGCTGAGATTGCGCCACTGCACTCTAGCCTGGGTGAGTGAGCAAGACTCCGTCTCAAATAAATAAATAAATAAATAAATAAATAAATAAATAAATATATAAAAATATCTTCTTTCCAGTCCTCTCCTATTCTTTCTGATAACCCTAGAAAGTCCAGAGGCAATAGACCACCATTGTTTCTCTAAAAGTTTATAATCTCTTTTTGTAGCAAAGAAAGAGCAGCTTCAGCTGAGAATCATGTTAACTGCATCTATTCTTATGGCTTCCTTAGTTTTGAAACCAAAGATTCTGGCTTTCTATTTACAGTAGTAGAAAATATGAAGTTTCCTTTTTAAATACTTTAAAATGTGTATGCATTTAAGAAAAGGATTAACAGTTCCAGTGGTTTGCAATGTGGATATATGTCAGTAACTCAAATTGGGTGCTCAAGTCTGGAGGTATATCCAGAGGCATTGTGAGGTCAGAAAGCCTAGATTAATGCTAATTCCCTTTTTGTTCTCTATTCATTAGGGTTACTGGATAGAAACAAGCTTCTTCTACATTCCCAGGTTCTAATGCACATTTTCTTGGGTTTTGTTTGCTTGTTATTATTTTGTTGTTGTTGTGTCTTTAAAAAAATAAGAAATTAGAAACAAACAGTGCTACAAAAACACTTAGAAAATAATTTTTCTTTCAGTCTCTCAACCCTTAAGTTAGGGGATTCTTTCTTAGGTGACTACCTCAATATTGTCTGAAGAGGACATTAGAGCCCATAATGTAATTCCTTTCCTGCACTCCCATCCCTAGCTGTAAACAATCCCAAGGGAGCCATAGGTTCAGCAGTAGGGCTGTCATTCTATTTAAATGACTATTTGTGTGTGTAATCTCTGTTGCTACTGAATTACATAATTTGCTCCAATAAAGTGAAAAAACTTCAGGGATAAGAATTGTTTGTTAGATTAGCAAGGGAAGATGTTTGAACTAAAAATTAAATAGAACTCTAATTATGAAAAGACAACGCTATTAAAACAAATGGAGTAGCTTATATTAATTTAAACCTGTAGGTACTGAATGCTTTCCAGTAGCATACATTTAATAACTATCATTATTACATCATTGTAAGTATAACAAACTTTACCTTTGACTGAGAAAAACTTAAATTAGCATTTTGGAATTTTGCTGGAATATATTTTCTTCCAAACAAATTTGCCAATACTAACACGAGCCTTTCCATCACATCTTGGGAAAATTGCCGTGAGCCTATGAAATAAAGAGCATTATTGTAAATAAGAATAATGTTGATTCCATGTATTTTGTGCCTAAATTTGTTTTTATAGTACATTTCCTTTTGTTGAAGGCAAAATTTTCTAGTAAATACATACCTCAGAAATTGACCATATTTGCCACACTGTGTGCACATTTATTATTTTGGGTAAGACAGGAGCTTTCATATTCTGTGCCTTGTTTTTCCATCCTTGCTATACCCGCCCTAGTTCCCACCCCAGAATGTTTACTAACTGGTTTCCTGACTTGCACTCTCCTTTCTTCAGGCCATCTTGAGAGTGATCAATCTTTCCAAAGCATGAATATAAGCATATCCCTCCTTTACTCAAAAATCTTTGAGGGTATCTCAATGGCTAATTGAAAAATCCAGGTTCCTTGGCCTGCTATTTAGGGCGTTTCAAATCCTGTCAAAACAAAGCTCCCAAACTTACCTACCAACACTTCTAAACACTAGCTCTAGGTTCTGGTCATCTTGACCTACTCTCCACTCCCCATAACACATGAGCACCATACCATGGGCATTAAAAGGTGGCTAGGTTTAATTAACTGGGCTCTGAAGCATACTAAAATCATATGACCATCAGAAACTTATTCTCTTTCTATGCTTCTCCGTTTTCTCTTCCGCAAAGATTCTTTATCAGTTAAGTAATACATAAGTAGCCCTCAAATACTCTTTATTAGAATAAATATCAGTTGACTTTTAGTGTCTAATTTTTTGGCATCTGTAAATCTGAACATATACTTAGTATTTATTTGCTTTAATAAATGAGAAGGAGGAAGAAGAGAAAAACATATCTGAGGTTTTGGCTATTCAATAAATATGTTGCCATTTTTGGACTACAGGTATAAAACCCAAGCTTACCTTTCCAGGCTGGCTTACAGAGATTATGGAAAAGGCCTCTCTTGAGAAAATTTACAAAAACAAGATTTGAAGGTTCATGACCATGCAAATATGATGCAAGTCCTGCAAATTTCTTTGGATTACATTTTTTATTTAAATAGTCCTAAAAATGAGAAAAAAAAAAAGTTGATTTAACTTACCATGTACTCAAATACCATAAAATACCAGTGTGAGTGATTGACAAATATTACCTGACTTCATTTATTAATAAATGATAAGTAACATTATCATTGAATGCAGCTTATAGAAACTTCAGTTGGTTTAGCATAGAAAGAAATTTACATGGTACAAGTTACAGAGAACAAAAAGCCAAAGCATGATGATACCTCTTTGATCAGGAGCTGCAAGGAAAATAAAAAGTAAAGTTTCAAAGTCTCCATGGCTCTTCGTCTCTTAAAAGACAGCAATGAATGCTTTAGCACTGACAACACCTATAAAAGAAGAGTACTTTAATTTATCTAGTTTTAAACAGTATTTGTAAATACTGATATGTAATAAATAGTACACATACATACTATATAGATAATGTTACCAGATCTTATGTGAAAGTAAATTTCATTTGATCTCATATTCTCTCTTTGATTGTGTCTTCACATGGTACATGCTTCCTTGAATTAAATACATCATATAAAGCAGAACTGTTATACATAACCCAGATTGGCAAATAATCTGCTAAATCTCTGAAACAGTGGTGACCAATAGTGGCCTGAAAAAATAAAGTATGAAAGCCAATCTGGCTTACAAGATTAGCTCTCTTAGGCCATTCTAAAGGTAAATAGAGTAATTACATTGTTCTGAATCTTGAGTTATCCCATTAAACCTAATGGAATTAGGTAGATTGCAGTCAATTGAATGGAAATATTTGGATCTGTGTCATCACCCAAATTTCATGTCAAATTGTAATCCCCAATGTTGGAGGTAGGGCCTGATGGGTGGTGATTGGATCATGGAGATGAATTTCCCCTTTGGTGCTGTTCTCATGATAGTGAGTTATCATGAGATCTGATTGTTTGTTTAAAGGTGTGTAGCACCTCCCTTCTACCTCTCTTCCTCCTGCTCCAGCCATGCATGTAACACATGGCCTACTTCCCCTTCACTTTGTGACATGATTGAAAGTTTCCTGAGGCCTACCCAGAAGCAGAAGCTACTTATGCTTCCTGTACAGCCTGCAGAACCATGAGCCAATAAAATGTCTTTTCTTTATAAATTACCCAGTCTCAAGTGTCTCTGTATAGCAGTGTGACAATGAACTAATATAGAAAGTTGATAGTGGGGAGTGGGCCACTGCTATAAAGATATCTGAAAATGTGGAAGCGATTTTGGAACTGCATAGCGGACAGAGGTTGGAATTTTGTGGAGGGCTCAGAAGAAGACAGGAAGATGAGGGAAAGTTTGGAACATCCTAAAGACTTGTTAAACTGTTGTGATGAAAATGCTAATAGTAAGATGGACAATGAAGTCCAGGCTAATGAGGTCTCAGATGGAGATGAAGAATTTATTGGGAACTGGAGCAAAGGTCAATTTTGTTAAGTGTTAGCAAAGAGGTTAGCTGCATTGTGCTCCTGCTCTAGGGATCTGTAGAACTTTGAACTTGAAAGAGATGATTTAGGGCATGTGGCAGAAATAAATTTCTAAGTAGTAAAGTGTTCAAGATGTAGCCTGGCTGCTTCTATCAACCTATGCGCATACGTGTTAGCAAAGAAATGACCTGAAACTAGAACTTGTATTTGAAAGGGAAGCAGAGTATAAATCTGAAAAATTTGCAGCCTAGCCATGTGGCAGAAAAGAAAAGCCTATTTTCTGGGCAGGAATTCAAGCAGCCTGCATATATTTGTATAACTAAAAGGAAGGCAAATGCTGTTAGTCAAGACAATTGGAAAAGTTCTCACAGACATTTCAGAGACCTTTGCAGCATTCCCTCCCATCACAGGCTGGAGTGCAGTAGGTCATAGCTCACTGCAACCTCAAACTCCTGGACTCAAGTGATCCTCCCGCCTCAGCCTCCCAAATAGCTGGGACTACAGGTACATGCCACCATACTCAGCCAGTGAAACTTTTTCTAATAAAGAAACCAAAGCAATTAAAATAGAGATCAAATTAAAAATCTAATTTAATAAATATACTTCTTACTTAAAAAACAACTTGAATGTGATAAATTGAAAAGGTTCTGAATATGATAAACACTATCAATTTAAAAAAAAAAACTGTAACTAGAAACTTTTCCTAAAAAAGTAACATATAAGAATAAAGAAAAGGATCCATATACATGGGCAGAAAAAGTCAAGTGACCTACAAGAAAACAGCAATCAGTAGGGCCACAGATTATACTCTACAACAGTAGATGCCAAAGAAAATGAAGCATCAACAATTCTGAAGACTAATGGCTCAAATCCAATAAATTTATGCCTGGTTAAATTGTCCTTACTACAAAAGAAAAAATCTCAAATATGCAGGAGCCCAGAAAATATGTCACCCTCATAAACGTTATTATATAAAAAACAACAATAAAAACCTTGAAAGTGTACTACTCTCTCTTCCTGGGAGAGTAATCAAAGTTAAGAGCTCAAGAATGGGGCCACTTTTACATAGAACTGGGTGTCGCTGTTCCCTGTGACTATCAAAAGGCACACACCTGACTCATTACAGGGTTCTGGGAAGACTCTTTGTCTTGGTAAGTGGAATCTGATGTAACTGGCCATGATAATGAATATATAAGAATATGGAAAACTTAGTAACCTTACAATGACATTTTATTAAATTTAAATTTTAACGTGAATTATATACTACTCAACATGGGGTTACACCCCCCAAAATTGTTCTGATTGAAAACCTCAGGCAAATTTACCAAATTCTGACATCTAGTTCAACATAACTGCATCCATTCTTTAAAAAGCAAACACTTACCCACATTCAGGTAGAAAAGACTGGAAGAAATATACCAAAATAATAAAGCAGTTTCCTTTGAGTAGTGGAACTATCGCTTCTTGGCCTTTTGGCTAAGATCAAGTGAGTAGTGGAACTAGGTATGGGTGATTTTTCCTTCTTTCAGCTTTTCTATGGTTCCAAATAAACTTTTATAAACAGGTTATTTTATATTTAAAATATAATTTTTATTTTTAATACAGAAATACTGTTTTCCTCATTTTTATCTGGAATTAAGAGTGATACATTTGAGAACATATTCAATCTTTCATTTCAATTATAATTCTTCTAATAATTCTTTAATGTAAAAATTTCATATTGATCCAATTAATTAAGTGGCAAATGCTGACAACATAACAGAATTTAAGGTAGAAGCAGATCTATTCTTCCACAAAAAATATATAGACAGTCAAAATCAAGTTATATTATCAGTTATCACTCATACTTGATCTCCTTTATAAAGGAAAAAGTAAAAAACAACATATAAAAAGAATGAAAAAGTTAGCAAGTGCTTTTCCCATTCTTCTCTTTAATGAACACTAAAGCAAAACAATAAAAAGCCTAAAACTAAAATCATAAGACCTGAGACTACAAATGATAATAGCTAGCATTTATGTGTTCACTACTAATCGAATATGATGCTAAGAAGTCCTTGACTTGCATTAACTAGTTCATTTAATTTAACTATAATCTATAGTGGTTGTTATTTCCATTTTATAGCTGACAGTTCTGAGGTTTAGGAAAATGTAATTGGCTTATTAAAGTCAAATAGTCAGTAAATAATTGAACCAGGGACCTATTCCAGACCTTTATGAGTCTATAGCCAATACTCAACGACTATACTATATTACTTTTCACACATCAAAAATAACCCTGGTAATTCTTAATGCCTTATGGTCTTTTGTGATAAAACAAAATTAATTATTTTTTTCTCTCCTGAAGAAACATATAATCATCAAGAAAATACAAAGCATTAAAAGAGTGATGAAACTGAAGAGTTACTGCTACTGTTGACCTAAAAAATATTGAGGCAAAATTAATATAGAGAGCTCATTTGGGCCAAGGTTGACGACAGCTGTCTGGGACAGACACACTTCCAAGTTGTCCCAAAGAGTATTCTGCTCAGCCTTTGTTACAAGCAGATTTTTAAAGGCAAAAGGGGATAAGAAGTGGGCTGATACAAAGTTTTTTGAAGGACTTCTCACAGTTTTACAGAAATAACATTGATTTGTGATTGGCTATACATTGTTGAACTATAAGGAATGAGGTATGGTGTCCAATGTATGGTGTTTTATGGCTACTTCATGTCAGTTAGCCTAGAGCCCACACAGGAAGTGGCTTCAAGAGGTAATTATTTAGCTCCCGAGGGGAGTGAGACATGACTGCTGTCACACCCTGTCACATTCCAGTGCTTCTCTGGGCCTGATAATTAAAGGGCACTCACATTCCTCAGATAAAAAGTTTCTTGGCCAAGTGCACTGGCTCACACCTGTAATCTCAACATTTTGGGAGGCCAAGGCAGGTGTGATGGTTAACACTGAGTGTCAACTTGATTGGACTGAAGGAATCAAAGTATTGATCCTAGGTGTGTCTTTGAGGGTGTTGCCAAAGGAGATTAACATTTGAGTCAGTGGGCTGGGAAAGGCAGACCCACCCTTAATGTGGGTGGGCACCATCTAATCAGCTGCCAGCATGGCCAGAATATAAAGCAGGCAGAAATACATGAAAAGGCTAGACTGACTTAGCCTCCCAGCCTACATCTTTATCCTGTGCTGGATACTTCCTGCTCTTGAACATCAGACTCCAAATTCTTTCGTTTTGGGACTCAGACTGGCTTCCTTGCTCCTCAGCTTGCAGATGGCCTATTATGGGTCCTTGTGATCAGGTGAGTTAATACTTAATAAACTCTTCTTTCTACATATATCTATCCTATTAGTTCTGTTGCTCTAGAGAACCCTAATACAGTGAGTGGATTGCTCGAGCCCAGGAGTCTGAGACCAGCCTGGGCAACAGTGAACCCTCATCTCTACAAAAAAAAATAAAATAAAAATTAGCTGGGCATGGTGGTGTACACCTGTAGTCCCAGCTACTCGGGATGCTGAGATGGGAAGATCACTTGAGCCCAGGTGATCAAGGCTGCAGTAAACCATGATTGCACCACTGCACTCCAGCCTAGGTGACACAGTGAGACCCTGTCTCCAAAACAAACAAACAAAAAGAAAGTTTATTTTCTTTCTCAAGACAGACTTCTAAAGGAGCAGCAAACCCGACTAGAGCCAGGCCAGTGATGAAGACTGAACCTCAGGCAGTGTCCAGCATGGTACCTTTGCCTTGGCATCCTCTGGGTCATCTCCCTTGGAAGCCAGCAGCATGAGTCGCAGGATCAGGGTTATGCTGAGAGGGAACTGTCCTCTCAGCTCAGGAACACTGGATGCAAGGAGTCTTTTTATTTTGGGCAATGGAATATCAAAGAAATACACATTTCCAAGCAGGTCTTGACCTCTTCTTCCAGCACGACCAGACATCTGAAAGCAGCAAAGAATCACATGTAAAACCTCCCCAAATAATATCCTATGAAGTCCAAAGACGTATGACTTTACACTTGTTATCCGGGATTGTGTTAAATTGTGCATTTAGTTCCGAAACTAATCTATGTTAACATGGCACTTAAAAAATATAGTGTGGCTGGGCAAAAGAGATAATGAGGCATTGTTATATATATTTGGTCTTTGGCCCCAGTTGCTGGCATATGACTCCTAAAATCCTTGGACTCTCCAATATCTCTATGTGAATGAGTTGGCTGATAGCTGGCAGTCTCTAGGCAGCTTCAGGATGGGGACTGGTCGCCAGAAAGACCAAGGCACGATTAGAGGATTGGGACTTTCAGCCCCTCCTCGCAATTTCTGGGGAAGGGAGAAGGGCTGAAGGTTAAGTTGATCACCAGTGGCTGATGGTTTAATTCTTCAGGCCTGTGTAGTGAAGTTTCCATAAAAACCTAAAGGGACTGTCTCGAAGAGCTTCCAGACAGCTGAATACATGGAGGTTCCTGGAGGGTGGTGTGCCCTGAGAGGGCATGGAAGCTCCATGCCCCTTGACCCATACCTTGCTCTCACAGCTCTTCTTCTGTATCCTTTATAACGCCCTTCATAATAAGCTGATAAATATAAGTGTTTCTGAGTTCCATGAGCCACTCTAGCAAATTAACTAAACCCAAAGAGGAGGTCATGGGAACCCCAACTGGAAGCCAGTTGGTCCACAAGTTCCAAAGGACCGGACTTGTGACTGGTGTCTGAAGAGGAGGCAGTCTTGGGGACTGAGCCCTCAATGTGTGGAATCTGATACTATCTTCAGGTAGGTAATGTGGACTTGAATTGAGCTGCAGAATTGACTGCTCACTCGGTGGTGAGCAGAAATTCCCACACATTTGGTCACAGAAGTCTTCTGTGTTGATTGTAGTGATTATTATAGAGTGAGAGAATAGAAAAAGCAGTTTGCATTTTTCCTCATATTCAGAGGCAGAGTCATTAACAGGTATTCCCTATCATGCAGACAACTGTACTAGGGATGGTAAGATGATACGTAAAAGAAACTTACAAATGGAACCTGCTCTCAAGGAGCTTAGAGTCCATATACCCCCCACTCTTTCTCACCACACACACACAAAGAGAAGGAGAGAGAGAGGGAGGGATAGAGGGAGGGAGGGAGAGGGAAAGGGAGAGGGGGAGAGAGAGAGAGAGAGAGGAATAGAACTAGAGAGTGGCTTGAATAGGGAAAGTTCTCAGCCTTGTTTCAATCAGATCCTTTGTTTGCAAATGAAGGATTCAAACTTCTTCAGTTCTGCTTGGTTGAAATAGTTGAGCCCTGACTGGGTGGTTTCAAGCTCCAAACTAGAAGAGTCTGCTGGATGTTTCTTTCAAATGGCTGGAAGCGGGGAATTCCAACCACACTTGGCACCACCAACAGCAACTGTTCCCTATTTAAGACACTTTCTCTAACTCTTTTAACAAATAGAGTTAAAAGTAATGAAATTTAAAAAGTGTGCCTAAGCTCCTTGAGATACAAATCAAGTAAATTTATTAAAAGAGACAACATTTTGAAAGGCTTCGTGGAAGAGGTATGTCAAGGACCAACTATTTGCAGAAGAAATAACAGCCATTTATTCAATGCTTAATATGTGCTAGGCCCTTTATATAAATTAGTTTTAGGCGATCTTCATAATAATCCAGTGAGGTAGAGAGTATTGTCAGCCCCATTTAAAGATAAAGAAGGACTTCTAACGTGATGTTGAAAAAAAAAAAAGAACAAAAGTAAGAAAACTGAGCGCAGAGAACCTAAGTAACTTAGCCACAATCCAGCAACTGAGAACTAGCAGATTCAACTAACCCCTGATTTTTTTTAATCAAAGTCACGTCCCCAAGGACCATGTGAGCCTGCCTCTGGGAATCCTAAAAATGAGATTCCTGAAGATTACATGGTAGACAACCCATGCAAAAAAATGACAGCAGAGAAGAAAAAAGCAAGAAGACAGAGATTAGAAAGATGGTTAGAAACAGTAAGAAGATTAGATTGATTAGGATAAATGTTCATGATCATAAGAATATACATATTTTAGATAGAGAGCAAAAGGGATTTTATTGATAAAGGGCTTGAATATTGCCAACACTTCTATATTTGATCCTAGAGTAGAATTAGCCATCAAATATTCCCTTGCCAGAAAATGACATGAAGAAAAACTACGCTATCCATCATCTACAGCACGGAATAGAATACGGGCAAATCATAACCAGGAGGACTGTTAAAGTATGGCCCTGGCCAACAGACAGAATGGACTCCTGTGGCTGAGGTGCTCAAAGGTAAAACAGAACTAGGCAGCCACGGCAGGGTGAGGAAGTGGTCATGCACGCTGTGTTCTCAGAAAGATGTAAAGATGTCAAAGGATGCTTCCTACGATCAAGCCAAACCAGCTGCTGTTGGTGGTGCCAAGATAAACTGTGGCTGGAAATCTCCACTCCTAGCTGTTTGAAAGAAACATCTGATGGAAACTTCTGGTTTGGAGCTTGGAAACCACTCAGTCAGAGCTCAACTATTTCAACCAATCAGAAAGGAAGAAGTTTGAATCCTTCATTTGCAAACAAAGGATCTGATTGAAAACAAGGCTGAGAACTTTCCCTATTTAGGCCAGACCCTCCCTTTGTTCTTTGAAGAGCCCACTTTCACTTACAGCAAAGGCTGAGTTTCTCCAATCTGCAGGTTGTTTTTTATAGAAAATAAAACTCTGTTTTGCCTCTGCAGATCTCATATCCTTTTGTTAACACTCTTATAATAGCCCTGGGTAAAGAAGGAAGGAAGAAGGATGCTGGCTACAGAAATTGCGATACAGAAATCTGATGACACCACTGCAGAAGAGTAATTGGATGATCTGTGTAATAGATTAAGCATCAAAAGCAAAGGAGAGAAAAGCATTAAAGATGACTCCGGAATGAAAAAGTGGGCACAGCAAATGAAGAAGGAAATGTTTATTAAGGACCTTTAATGTGTCTCTTTCCTATTTCACTTAATCCTCACATAGGCTGTAGGGTAGTGATTATCACGGCCATTCTGGAGATAGTGAAGGAAGATCCAGCAGTTCGGATATCTCACCTGAAGTCTCACATCTGTTTGGCAATAATCACCTCATGTCCACAGATTTTCCATTATCATGGTTTCCATTATACCACAACTGAAAATGACAGCCTGGCATAGATGGATGCACATTGTACAGAAGAAATCATCAGTTCCACAAATACCTTCAGCATCTCTTGTCATCCCCATGCTAACTGCTATTTGAGATACGAATTCCTTAATGGAATTTACAAGAGTACATAACAAGAACAGTGAAAGAACAAGCGCAATCACATCTCCCCAAAGCTGGAGTAATCAAAGAAGACTTCAAAGAAAACACATAAGGACAGTTCAATCAGACCCTTGTAAAGGGGCTAGGATTTCAATCAGGGGAAAGAAGGAAAAGTCTCTAAGAGGAAGAAGGAGAGCAAAGGTCCTGATGAACAAGGCATAGCAGAAATGAGAGGTCAATTACTAAAACAGTTTGTGCCAGAAGGTTCTCACTAGGAAAGAACAAGAAATAAATATATATATTTTTAAAAATTACGCGGTGATCAGGATGCAAAGGGCCCTACTAATAACAGCTGACATTCATTGAGCACTTACTATGTCCTGTGCACAGTTCTGAGTGGTGTACATTTTTCAGTTAGTCCTCATAATAACCTTCTGAAATATAATTATTGTCACCATCGTACAGATTGAGAAACTGACACCCGAGAAATTAACTAACTTGTCCGTAGTTGCACAGCTAGTAAAGAATAAGGTAAAGAGTTAAGCCTAGGGAATCTAGGACGAGATTCCCCCATATTAATCATTATACATACTCCTTCAGAAGCACTGTGAAGATCTAGCACATAGGTACCTGAGGCAAGACTTGAGCCAGGCCACCAGTGTGGTGGTGAGCACTCCCAGCAGGGGAGGGGCAGGGCAACAGGGTGGTTTGAATGTAGGCAGAATCAAGGTAATGCTGACATGGTGGTGAAGAGGCTCAGGAAAGGATACCAAGAGACTGTGATAGCAATAAGGGCATTCTGATAACTAGAGCAATCCCAGGCGTATGCCAATAAGGAGACTTTTGGAGGCCCTGGGAGGCAGTGAATGTGTTTTTGCTTATGGGAAAGAAGTGACTCATTGGGACCTAGGCAGCAGACTGTGGTAGGCAGCTTTCTCAGTGGCTGCTCCCAATGATTCTAATAATCACAGCTTCCTGCTATTCACAGCCTTGTGTAATCTGCTCTCCTTGATTGTTGAAGAAAAGCCAGGAAGGCAAAGCTAACAAGTATTCTCTTTATCTTACAGGCAATAAAATCCTATGAAGATTGAGTGACATGAGGAAGACACCTAGGAGCAGGTCATGACATGTATTTGACTCATAATAAATGCCATTTGAGGGAATATATAAATGAGTATATTTTAAAAGAAAATGGAAAGACCAAAAGGAGAAAATGGCATGTTAGCAGAAAATCCATATCATTTTTTTCAATTAATATAGTAAAGCATATTATTTGCTTTAAAGAGCTAATATAAAATACACAGTTCAGGGGTCTGTATTACCTGCTGTGCTAGGAAAAATCACACTCCCATGAGACTAGATTCCTCTATCAAAGAAAGCACTAGAAGGAAGGAAGGTGCACAGCTTCATGCCACATATTCAAATAGATCTAGAGAAAGAACAAGATTTTGATACAGCTGGACAAAGTCACTGAAGTCAGTTCCTGGGAAACCAGCTTTGGAGACTGAATTTTCTATTTATATTTCTAAATAATAACTTAGTTGTTGAGTGAGAAACATAAATCCACAGATAGATTTTCTTTTTTAAAACTTTTAAGTATAAAACATAGTAAATGCTTACTTCTAGTTGGAAGATGTGTCAAAATACTGACATGAAGTCAAAATAATGACAGCTAAACTAAGGCTGTAGCTATAAGATCATGACAAAACTGAAATGCATGAAATACTTTTGGTAGGAAAGTGCAAGCAGTAGAACTAACAGTTTCTGGTTCTCATTGTATGACACATCCTTCTAGACAAATTGTAAATAACATAGAAATAATATGGAAATACAATTCTGTTTTAAGTGCATTTCTCTAAACAGAGGCAACCTGACATTTGGGATGATTAGGCGGTTGTTGAGGGGTATAAGTGCAAAGGGCAATTCCCAGAAAAGTCTGCCACCTGACCCTCGAGAAACAAATAAAATCCATTCACAGAGAAGGTATATTTTATTCTGTCCTAGGAGATAATGCTAAGTCATCAGGGCAGGATAACAAAGTAGTTCCACTCTCATTATGGTCCATAGTAAATAAATGATGTTGGATTTCTTCCAAACTAGTGATTTTGGCAAGGAAGAGAAAAAAGGAGACTATAATTCTGAAGGAAACACAAGTCCCTTAAGAGAAACTTTGCTCTCTACACGAAAAAGAGAAAGACTGAAAAATTCCAGCTCAGGGACTTCCTGTTTTTCATAACAGAACACGGTAAAAGGTGATATGGTCTATAGCTATACTTGAGAAAAGGAAAATATGGCTTTTAAAGTTGAAACAGCAACATCCTAAAAGGTCATGGAATGGAGATAAACTACTTTTCTCTGTAAAATCACAGTCTTCATATTCCAGCCTAGGTGAGTTCACATGATCCACATTTGAATAAGAAAAGAGGAAAACTTCAAGAATAAGCAAACTGAAAAAATTTATATTTTATAATTTATCTTTTATATTTCGAGACTAGGCAAAGATTATTGTCAGTTTTTTTTTTAGCAGTGTGTACAGAGGAGGTGATTTTTCTTCCCTTTGACTTGCAATATATATCACATATAGGATGTCACATAAGGAAATGAGAAGACTCTCAGGTATAACATCTTTGTCTTTGTGTCTAAATCTCTGTTCTATAGCCCTTCTCTTTTATTTTTATTTTTCTCACTCTCAACCTTGTTTTTCTTTCATTTCTCTTTCCTCCCTCGCCTTATAATACAGACATATTTTTATCCTTGATTTTTAAAAAGTTATCTAGAGACCTCCGAGTAACATTTCTCACTCCAGAAATTCCACTAAAATGATAATGAAAACCTTTTTTAAAAAAAAAGCATAAACTCCCAAGAAGGTGAATGGTATTAAAGTCTTGGAATTTGGAAAACAGGTGGTCAATGACTCCTAAATACTCAATACTAAACTTCAAGTAAGGAAGTCAAAACCTACCTAATTTAAATGACAGGATTCCCAAAAGACCCAGGAATTGATAATACCAAGTGCCACACACAGAGAAAGGCAAATTAAAGGAAACAGCTAACGCAAGGAATTTCAGACCATTTTACATACTCCCAGAAAAATAAAATAAAGGAGCACTATAAAGGATCAAGAATCAAAACAGCTGTACATTTCTCAAGAAATATAAAAGCTACACTAAAAACTGAAATACTTTAAGATTATTAAGCCAATAAACCCTAACTGTGAAAAAATAGTGAAAACAGATAAATCACACAACATGAAGCAACAAGATATGAGGCCACTCAACTCAAAAATGCTATGCCACATAGAAAGTAAAAGGAAGGACACAAACCATAGCCTGTTACCAGATGTGAGTGCCACATGGTTCATTATTTCACACTCAGCTCTCAGCAGTGGGAGTTAAAGAGTCAGAGAGTTACCTGTCTGTAATTTAAAGCATCCAGATAGACTGAGTCTTGGGCAAAAACAACAGATTTGCATGGCATGTGGATCCCTAAGGCGAATGTTTCAGTAGCTGTCACTACCTAGGAAAAAAAAAAACCAAGAGTTAATACACAATATAGCATATCTATAAAGACACAAGATCTATTTTCCACTCCAGTCACTGAACAACTCTTAGAGCTTTAACAAACCACATGTCATTAAAACTAACATACTAGCCCTACTGTTCTTGCAACTGCCTGACTATTCAAAGAACACTGCTACTTCAGCATCCTAACTGTTGCCATTTGCTCACCCTAAAATCATTTTCCTCAAATCTCCATTTGCAGGCTTTTTCTGATCTCTATATAAATGTCCAAAAAGACTTCCTGCACCATCGTTTCTAAAATAACCATGTTTACTTGTCCCCCCAAGACCTTCAGTATCATGAGGACATGGGCATTGATCTCTCTCGGCCACTGCTGTATCCTCAACACCTGGAAGAGTATTGGACACACAGCAGATGCACAATAAATATGTGTCCAATAAATGCATGAATGAATGAACAACAAGCATTCAAATTTTCCTTAAGATAGGGTAATAATGTTTTGCCTTACATACTCTGGACAACCACCTTCTCTTATTCTCATGTTTGTTTATGGAGGTTTTATCCAAACAGCTAAATGATCTAATTAATGGAAGGATAATAAAGTTACATTTTGCTTCTTATTTACTTTCTTAATATCAGTTATGTGCCCAATCACCTATTTAATGCTAAGTGCATATAGCTGCTCTCTCTTCCTGTCAAATACACTAATATTAACCTGTGCCATAATTATTTCAATTATTTAACGATAAAGAGTAAGCAAAAAGACTTTCTAATTGATATTTATAAACCCATCCAAATTCAACCCATTATTTGTTCATCTGTAAAAGTTCATCAATAAAAACAAAAGGCTCAAATCACTAAACTTTAGAATTTAGCCATAATGAGTACCATTTAGAAAAAAAATGTGTTCTGGCCAAGTGTAGTGGCTCATGCCTGTAATCTCAGCACTTTGGGAGGCCAAGGCAGGCCGATCACCTGAGATGAGGAGTTCGAGACCAGCCTGACCAACATGGAGAAACCCTGTCTCTATTAAAAATACAAAATCAGCCTGGCATGGTGGCGCATGCCTGTAATCCCAGCTACTCAGGAGGCAGAGGCAGAATTGCTTGAACCCTGGAGGCAGACACTGCAGTGAGCCGAGATTACGCCATTGCACTCCAGCCTGGGCAACAAGAGTGAAACTCTGTCTCAAAAAAAAAAAAAAAAAAAAAAAGTGTTCTGCGTAGCAAGCTCCCACAGTTTCAGAATAACACTTTTACAATAATAAGGCTATTCATTCATTTACATATTCATTCATTTACTCACTCATTAACTTTTATTGAGCCACTACTATGTGACAAGATCTAAAACACTGACTGTGATGAATAAAATTGGAGTGACCTTTGCCCATAATTAATAACCTTTATGAAAACTTTTCTGGTTATTTGTCCTTTAAAATGACAAATAAATGATACACATATGAAAACCGAGCAGAGTTGTTCACAATATTTTATTTTTATAAACAGCAAGAAACAACTTTTATTTATGATATCTAATACTCCTCACTCTTCTTAAGATTACGAAAATGGCTGGGCATGGTGGCTCACACCTGTAATACCAGCATTTTGGGAGGCTGAGGTGGGCTGATCACCTGAGGTCAGGAGTTTGAGACCAGCCTGGCCAACATGGTGAAACCCTGTCTCCACTAAAAATACAAAAATCAGCTGGGCATGGTGGTACATGCCTGTAATCCCAGCTATTGAAGAGAATGAGGCAGGAGAATGCCTTGAACCCAGGAGGTGGAGGTTGCAGTGAGCTGAGATTGTGCCACTGCACTCCAGCCTGGGTGATAGAGCAAGACTCCGTCTCAAAAAAAAAGATTACAAAATAAATACCCTGAATAGCGTAACGACTACCCTTCTACACAACTCTTCACACACTATCCCCACCTAGAAATAGAATATTGCAAGCTTCTGAAACATACTAACAAAAAGTTAACATAAAGCATTTAACTATGAGCCATCTAAGATGTCCTTACCCTCTTCCAAGTTCATTTGGAGGTATCACATCTATCAGCTCTGTCTAAAACATGTTAGTCTAGTGCAAGCTTTTTCCAATTCTTAAAAAAGAAATGTCTTTCTCTTAGCTGAGGTATGACATTAGAAAATAGTCTGACTAAAAGTATAGTCATTTATACTAAATGTATAAATATCCTTATGAGCTGTCTAGGACAAAATTGTAAGAACTATGTCCTAGATACTAAGTGTTAAAGAGTAAAGGGTTATGACCAGGCACAGTGGCTCATGTCTGTAATCCCAGCACTTTGGGAGGCCCAGGCGGGTGGATCATGAGGTCAGGAGTTCGAGAACAGGCTGGCCAGCAGGGTGAAACCCTGTCTCTAATAAAATACAAAAAAAATTAGCTGGGCATGGCGGTGCACGCTTGTAATCCCAGCTACACGGGAGGGCTAAAGTAGGAAAACTGATTGACTCTGGGAGGTGGAGGTTGCAGTGAGCCAAGATCATGCCACTGCACTCCAGCCTGGAAAACAGAGCGAGACTCCATCTCATAAAAATTAAAAAAAAAAAAAGAGTAAAGGTTATGCCTAGATTACCACAGCTATACTACTCCATTATAAATATTATTTTTCAATGTAGAAATAATTTTTAAACTCCTCTAATAAATGGGATAGATGGAGCAGTCCAGTCCAGCGAGTGGTAATAAAAAGACACTGGTTAGATGAGAAAAACAACTGGTATAATTTTTTACCTTTTAGTGGCATTCAGCATCATATATGCACAACTTTATTTTTTAAATGCAAAGAAATTTACCTACCCTAATAAGCCCTTTTACAAAGAGTATCTCAACGAACTCTTTTTCTTTAAAATACATGCCGCTGTGATGATATCCAATCCCCCTTTGTGCTAAAGCCTCCAGTTCTTTGCCGTGTCTTGTTAATCGCACTCGTTTTAATACCCTATCCAAAGTCTAAAACAAGAAAGAAATGTAAAACAATTGATCATGTATTTTATTTAATTTCAAGCTCAATCAGAATCAAAGGACATTTTCATGAGCAAATCACTTACATCTTGCACACAGTGAGGCTGCCCTTTGACCCTGAACCTACATGTTTTATGACTACAGAAACAATCTGCCCATTTTTGTGAACAGACTATCTCAGAGAAGAGGCATTCATAAACTAAAGGGGAAGATGCTATTGAAGCAGCAGATCAAATGCCCTGGACAGATGAGTAAACGACCTTCTGCTGCCTGAGACAGACAGACTACTTCTCTACTGGAACCTTAGGAGTCCTTTTCAAGCAAAGAGAGAGAGACTTCTCCAAGAAGGCAGAGCAAGATCTCTACTCTAGATGATCAGAGAATTCTTGCTTCTCACTGAACCACTCACAAGTCATATCCAACCCCTTAAAAATGTCCATACCCTCATAGCCTCACTTCTAAGAATTTATCCTCAGGAGGAAATCCAGCAGTTGGCAAAGATGTCAAAGGTAAAAACGTATTACAAGAACAAGAAAAAATAATAAAAATAGCCTATGCAGCCTAGAGTAAGACAACTGGTTACATAAATCATAATCATCCACATAAATATATACTATGAAGCTATTAAAATTATAACGTAGCTCTATTGTTGTTGGCAAGAAATAAGTAAGGGAGGAAAGGAGATTACAGACCAATTTGTGTATAATATGGCCTTATTTTATTAACAAATAAATACATGAAATGTCTATGTGAGTGTGGACATGCTTGTGACTACAAGCAATAGAATAAAAGATCTGATAGAACAGTGAGTCTCTCTGAGCTGTGACATTATTTTTATTTTCTATTTTCAAGTACTTCTGCAATGGACATAAATTACTTGCATAATAAAAAAGGTTTAAATGCCATATCATCCTTGGATATTTCAATATCTGTTTAATGAAATGTTTTGAACGTTATATAGGTCTCTGAAATTGAAACTTTCAGTTGATATTTTTTAAAATATATTGTGTCATAAACCCAAACATGACCAGAATTAAAATATATCATATTGAATTGAATTCTAGAATCAGGCTACAAACTAATCCAAGATAATAGAGTGAAATAAAATAAGAGGCTGACATTCACACTGAGCAAGGAAGAGTCACTTATAGAACTTTAGCACATTAAATTGGGATAATCATTGCAAAACAAACAAAATAATACACAGAGATAATCATATTTCAAAGATATTACACAAGTCATTTCAGTGTTCAAAGATATTAAACGATCACTATGATAAAACGTCACAACTGTAGAGTATTATATTAATAATTCTCTGACGTACTGAGCCTTTATTCCTGGTAATCTCAGCGTGTAGGGCTTTGAAATCAGCATACGTGCGGTCCTCAGAGATTTCCAGAATCTTCAGATTCTCCAGGAAATTAATATATTCAGCTATATACATTTGTTTTCTTCTCAGTTTTTCAGCCTTCTTCGGGTTTTTTTTATTGCTACTATTTAAAAAAAAAAAAAACTTTTAAGTAATGAAAACTCATATTCAGTTACTGCAAGAAGCCTAAGGCCCCACAGATTTCCCTTGGTCATCCGACGTTGACAGTAGCTCCATCAATCCTGACTTGGTCTCCCCTTCCTCACGTGCACTTCCACCACTTCATCTAGAAGTCAGGTCCCCTCATCAGCAAAATCCTCTATATTTTCTTCATTTTCTCTGCATAATTTCTCCTCCTTCACACTGTAACAGATATCCAGTTCTTCTCAGGAAAATTTCTGCCCCTGAATCTCTTTTGAGCACTGGCCAGAGCACAGTGGAAAAGCAAAGGGGGCGGGGTGTGTGGCACAGTCTAGAACGAGTTGGCACATCCCCTGATCCCACTAACTCTGGTCTTAAGAAGAGGGTTCCAGAAAGAAAAGGGTACTTTAAATATCCATGCTGATAGCAGAGACCCTTCCTGACTAGGCCTAAGAGAAAAATTGATTCTACCATTAAATATTCTTTATTTTCATGGCCCATATCGTTCATTACACATCCAACTTGAAATGTAGTTCCTAGTCCTGAAAAAAAGACTGACTGAAGAGAATCAGTCACCGAGAAGACCTGGAGCTCCGACATCTCTCTCCCAGGTATTTTTCCCTTCCCCTATGTCCAAAAAATATACACAACAAGCAGAAAGAAGATCAAAGCAGCGGTGGAAACAATAGAGAGCTTGCCCTAGTCTTTAGGAAACGTCTGAATTAGAAGGGCTACGGAAGTTGTTTCAATATTGTTACAGACTGAATGTTTGTGTCCCCCTCAAAACAAATTCATGTGTTGAAATCCTAAACTCCATGTGTGATATCAGAAGGTGGGGTCTTTGGGAGGTGATTAAGTCATGAAGACAGAGTTTTCATGAATGGGATTGGCAACCTTGTAAAAGAGGCTCCAGAGACATCCCTCGCCCCTCCCACCAGGTAAGGACACAGAGAAGACAGCTCTCTATGAACCAGGAAGCAGCTCTGTCAATACCCTGATCTCGGACTTCCTAACCTCCAGAACGGTGAGAAATAAATTTCTGTTTAGAAGCCACTTAGTCTGTGGTAATTTGTTATGGATTAAGACAAATGTTGAGGGAAGGTTTAGTTAGTGTTTCAAAAGTATTTATGAAGCATTATTACTATGTGCCAGGCAATATGCTATTACTGAGGGACTCAAAGAAGAATATGCACAGTTCTGGTAAGGGAACTCCCAATCTAAAGAAAATAAAGATATGGAAACAACTGCAATGCAGTGTTATAATTAATCCAAATGCTTTAATGATTCAAAGTGGAATGAGAACAAAAGACAAAGGGTAATAGATCTATCTGAGGGAATCATTATAAACTTCAGAGAGAAGACTTAAAACAAAAGATGTGGGAGAAATGAGCGGATTTATGAGCCAACAGAAAGGAAGGCCCTCCAGGTAGATTCAGTGTGTAGTACATAGATTCAGATGGTGGAGAGCAATTCATGTGAGTGCCTACCCATTAACAACTCTACCAAGCAATTCAGAAGGAAGAACTTTGTATGTAGGACAATCTAACTAAATGTGCACATTAGAACTGATGGCAGCAGTGGCTAATCTGGAGAGGCTGCTGCCATGACACCAGCTGCAGTCGGGGAGGCAAGGCCAGGGCTGTGTGCTCCATGGAGCCAGCAGGAGCTGGGAACAAGGGGAAGTCCTGCCCACTTCTGAGTTGACAGGGTGGGAGACGCATTCCCCAGGCACAGCTGTAGACACCCAAGCTGCAGCTGCAGACCCAGGCATCTCTGTGCTCTTGGGGGCTGGGAGCAGGCAGGAGCCCTGCCCTTATGGGCATAGCTGCAGCCACCCAAGCCATGGCTGCAGACCTGGGCCTCCCTGTGCACTTGGGTGCCAGGAGTGGGCAGGAGCCCCATCCTCCCACATATAGCTGCAGCCACCCAAGCTGCAACTGTGGACCCAGGCATCGCCACACTCTCGGGGGCCCAGGAAGGCCCCCTTCCCTCTGCAGGTTTGGAAGCACCTGCTCCCGCTACCTGGCCTCTCTCTGCTCCCAGCCCCTACTCCACAGGCTCAGAAGTATCTGCTCCTGCTGCCTGGCCTCTCCCTGCTCCTGGCACCCACTCCAATCTCAGAGCAAAGTTGAGGCCAAGCCCAGGTGCTGTCACAACCTAACCAGGTGCGTGCACGCTCAGGACAGCGCTGACATGCCAGCTCCCTGTTGACTCGGCCATTTCCAGACATTGAGTGCCAGTGAGCATGGGAGGGAGGCCAAGGTGGGGGCTAAGAGCAGCTCAGCGCCGGCCTGCAGGCGGCCCTTTGGCACAAACAGCCTGGGTGCCATGAACAGCAGCAGGAGGCAGACAGGCTCTGAGCAGAAAGGAGTGGGTCCCTGGTGAAGTCCCACCTTCAAGCTGGGAAAGGCCTGAAACCTGAAGGCTGGGCTGCCAGTCCTGTGGACCGGAGTGGGAACTTATGGTGCTTTTTCCAGGCCTGCCCATGGCCACCCATGGACCAATCAGCACACACTTCTTCCCCTCTGAATCCCATATAAACCTCAGACTCAGCCAGACTTGAGGACTCAACAGACGACCAGCTGCAGAGAGGAGCTACCCACTCCAGGGTCTCCTCTCTGCTGAGAGCTGAGCAGACGTCAGGATTACCAGCTGTGGAGGGGAGCTACCCACTCCAGGGCCTCATCTCTGCTAAAAGCTGAGGACTCAACAGGGCAACCAACTGCAAAGAAGAGCAACCCACTCCAGGGTCTCCTCTCCACTGAGAGCTGAGCACTTGACAGGATTACCTGCCTGCAGAGAGGAGCGACTCACTCCAGGTTCTCCTCTCTGCTAAGTGCTCAACACTCACTGGGACACCCCACCTGCAGAGAGAAGCTACCCACTGCAGGTCTCCTCTGAGCTGTTCCATTTCTCAATAAAGCTCTTCTTCACCTTGCTCACCCTCCACTTGTCTGTGTACCTCATTCTTCCTGGATGCAGAACAAGAACTTGGGACCCACTGAATGGCAGGGCTAAAAGAGCTGTAACACAAACAGGGCTGAAACACACCCCTTGCTTGCCACATTATGGGTGACAAGCAGGAGAGAAGAGAGAAGGGGAGAAGAGCTGCAGCCCTTCGGGGAGCCCAGACCTAGGAGCTCCCCAAGCCATGGCTGTGATAACTTCTTTGGGGCTCTGCAGTTCCTGGCATCTCTGGGCACCACCACATTCCCCAGTGCCAGCCGTGGAAGCTGCTTGCAGTACACCTGGTCCAGCCCCAGCCTCACAGGAAGCTGGTGCCTGTGCCAGTGCCTGGAGCTGCCCACCCCTCTGCAGCTAGCATGCCTGGCTGTGTGCAGCAAAGGTGCCATTGGCCACAGAGGTTTCCGGCCAGAAAAGCAACACCCGTAACAGAATCCCATAACAGAACAATCAGACCAGCACCTGTACATCAATAACATTGGAACAGGTGAACCTGGAACAAGAAATTACACACGAGAAAGACTCCAAAGAATCCCAAATAACAAATGGCAAAGACCTGAACCAAGGCAGAGCAAGTAAGTGAGGATGGAGAGGATGGCAAGGAGAGAAGAAATATTTTGACCACAGAACTGATCAGACCTTGGGGAGAAAGGAAAAGAAAATCACAGCAGTGAAGTCCTACTCCAAGCATACAATTGGTATGGCAATTCATTCTATACGCCATTCTTTTGTTTTTAAGTTTTATTTTAAGTTCAATGGTACATGTGCAGATTTGTTATATAGGTAAACTTAGGTCACGAGAGTTTGTTGTACAGATTATTTCATAACCCAGGTATTAAGCCTAGTGCCTATTAGGTATTTCTCCTGATCCTCTCTCTCCCTCCTCCTCCCACCCTCCACCCTCGGATAGGCCCCAATGTGTGTTGTTCCCCTCTACGTGTCCATGTATTCTCATAATTTACTTCCTACTTATAAGTGAGAACATGTAGTATTTGGTTTTCTGTTCCTGCATTAGTTTGCTAAGAATAATGGCCTCCAGCTCTATCAATGTCCCTGTAAAGGACATAATCTCATTCTTTTTTATGGCTGCATAGTATTCCATGGTGTACATGTACCACATTTGCCTTATCCAGTCTATCATTCATGGGCATCTAGGTTGATTCCATGTCTTTGCTATTGTGAATGGTGCTTCAATGAACATATGCATGCATGTATCTTTACAAGAGAATGATTTATATTCCTTTGGGTAGACACCCAGCAATGGGATTGCTGGGTTGAATGGTATTTCTGTCTTTTGGTCTTTGAGGAATCACCACACTATCTTCCACAATGGTTGAACTAACTTACACTCCCACCAATAGTGAATAAGTGTTCTACAGACCAGGAAACCTCCAGGTTGTGGCCTGGGGCATGAATGCAGGTTATGGTTAAGTAGGCTGAGGGCCTCCTAGGAGGCCCAGTTGATTCTTAGGCTTACAGGCTGTAGTCCCACCTCTCCTGATTCCTAAATGAAATCTATCTACATGTATAAGAGGGATTCCCTTCCTCCCATCCTCCCACCCAAATTTACTCTATTTGCAAAAACTGTGAAGCAATAACAAGAACCTCTTTGTGGCTCAGGTCTCTAAACATTTCTGACAGTGTCTTGTAAATATTTTAAGTCTTCAGGGGCCAATTTGTTTAAGTAAACATTAATACTTACATCCTTTTCTGTGTCTTCCTCACTTTTTCAAGTACTTCATCTATTGCAAAGACATAACTATGACATTCAGTGTGGGGATGGCTTTTTGTCTCTGTCTTCTCCAGAAAAGTGCACACACTTCCAGCTCTTTTTCCCACATCCCCATTCTGAAACCTAAAAACAAATGAAAATAGTGCTTTGAAAAGACTATGTTTCTATCCATATTGTAAACCAAAAATAAAATTATAAGGCCCCTCAATCATCTGAATAGACTTCGTCCCAGGCCAGGGCACTCTAAAATTTAAACTGAAAGACTGGTTTAAGCCCCAGTGGGAAGTAGGGGTTCAACATACCTCTCTATACTCTCCAGCATTAACACCAACGCAGACCTTAAGTCTGATAAGAAACATTTACAGTCTATTCTCTCTGAAGCCAGCTACCTGGAGGCTTCATGTGCATGGTAAAACTTTGGTCTCCACAACCTCTTATCATAACCCAGACATCCCTTTCTGTTGATAACTATTTCAACCAATTCCCAATCAGAAAAGTTTTAAATCTACCTGTAACCTGGAAGCCTCCCTCCCCAACTTTGAGTTGTCCTGCCTTTCTGGACCAAACCAATGTATATGTTAAATGTATTTGATTGATGTCTCATATCTCCCTATAATGTATAAAACCAAGCTGTAGCCCTTGGGCACATGTTCTCAGGATCTCCTGAGGGATGTGTCACAGGCCATGGTCACTCATATTTGGCTCAGAATAAATCTCTTCAAATATTTTAGGGAGTTTGACAATATCATATGTCCATCTACCACTATCATCTTGACATAGAGTTTGCTAGAAAAAAATGTTTTGGCTCAATGTATGTAATGTCCAGTAATATTACACTCATTCTAGGCTGAGTTCACCATAGAATTTTTTCGAATATTACTTGTGAGGCCATGGATTTACTAGCATGTTTAGAAAACAGACTTCGAAAAGAAATTCTATTTAGCTGACCAGCATTAAATTGGTACACTGAAGAAACAAAGACTAGGAAAGTCACAGTCTACTATGCACGGTAAGAAGATTTGGTATGTAAAAAAGCAAAAATAATAATAGCAAACAATGACCAAGTTCCAGGCACTGTTCTATGTGGCTTCAATATATTAACTAATTTAATCTCTACCATGACATTATGAGGAAGGTAATATTATCTCTGTTTTGCAGATAAAGAAGTAAATGCCAAAGGAAATTTAAAACTGTCTTCAAGGTCACATAGCCTAGTAACTAGTCAGGTTAAGATTAGAACCCGGGCAACTCAGCTTCAACTTCAGAGGCTTTTTTTTTTTTTTTTTTTTTTTGAGACAGGCTCTTGCTCTGTCGCCCAGACTGGAGTGCAGTGGCGCACTTGCAGCTCACTGAAGCTGAGGCTATATGTCTAACTGCACTTCTAAATTTGCCTCCCTGTTCACAGTAATACAAGTTAATATGCAACACCCATATATTACTGGTTGCAAACAGTACCCTAAATGACAGCATTAAATGATTCTTCTTACTGCTTTAACACAAACAAACCTAGGTCATCTAGAATTAATTTTCCTTTTTCAATCCCTCTGATAATCTATGACAAGAGTCTAGTGTAAAAAAAAAAAAAATCTAGTGAATGGGCCTCAATCAGTCATGTTTTCTACTGATTAGTTAAGTGTTTTATATAAATTATTTCATTTAATCCATATCACAACCCAATGAATTAGTTATTATCTCCATTTTTCAAATGAAACTGCAAGAGGCCAAATAGATTTTCAGAAGTCACATAGCCAAAGGAGGGCAGAGCTGCAGTTCAAGCTAAGATTTGACCCAAAGTATGCGCTCTTAACTACGCCTCTACATGGGCACCAGTGGCTAATCATGCATCTTGTCAGCAGCATGTGTTTTTTCTAGAGTCCAGATTAAGGAAGGGAAGTTGACCCAGCTTGAGCCTAAACCAACTGTCATAGAGTTCTCAATGTTCCAGAGCTACAAACCAGTGGACCCAACCTAGGATTTCTGTAGCATACTTTCAAGGCAACTGGAAACTCCATTAAAGCTGGCAAAGATCTCGTTCCCAAACATTTAAAATATCTATTTTTTAAAATAATTTATTTAAAAAATTAAATGCATATAAGTGTATAAATAATGAATCCTGTTTCTATTCAGATTCCCGTCCCAAAGTCATACTTTCAGCCATTCCTCAGTGATATATAGGTGAATATACATTTGTTTCTAACTAAAATTCAGAGCCACACTGGAAAGTAATCTAGACAGATGTTATAACATGTTGGCAGAATACCTCATTTGTTTACTCTGGTCCAAGCACAAAAGAAGAAATTTTCTTGTAATTCCCCACATTTGTGACTTCAGTCATACTACTCTTTAGTTTCTCTTATCATCGTCTTTTAGTTACTGACCACCAGCACAGACTTTGGATGCGTAACAAAACACATGTGGCTTAGTGCTACCATTTAACATATCTACGCACCTATGTGTTTGTGTATTTGTCTTTGTAAACAATTTCACATTACCATTGGATCAAGGTGCTGGGAATTTATTCTATACAAAACTTTCATAGTTAAAATAATTTAAAATTCTCTGGGCTAAATAAGTTTTTTGGTTTTGATTATTAGAGTGGGTCCAGGGTACACAGTGTTACCCACTTAATGTGTCCCACTTCGGTTCTCTTAATCAAAGAGAGATGCTAAATACCACTCAAGGTCTTTTTATTATACCACACAATATCAAGGAAAGCCTCTGGGCTTAGTTTTCTTAGCTATAAATTAAAAACCAAACATTCAATAAATTATGAATGCTTTATGTGTTTTACATCTGTACATGAAAAATGCAATTTAGTTCCTAAAGGAACATTTCTAAAGTTAATAATAGTTGCTTACAAGAAAACATTTAGGAAAGCTGAAAACATTTTTAAAAATCAAGAGTCAAGGAAGTAAGAGAGTAATAAGATGAAAAATTTTATAAGGATTGACCTAGAAGACTGACCCATTTCTTTAAAAATAAAATCTATATTATTTTTCTAAAATGCAACATAATAGTAAAAGTAGGGTTACTTCTAACCACTATATATAAATGAGACTAATTGAAAACAAAACCAAACAAAAAATTCTAACATATAAACAAAGATAAAGTTTCAGTTACTTACAAAAAAAATATTGCAGGCAACTTATCCATTTGTCTTAACTTTTCAACAAGAAGAGGAAACATTTTTACCATATCTTTTGAACTAGACAATGAATCCGGACTAAGGTTTTTCAGTACTGTTTTGACCTAGAACAGTAAGTTAAAATTATTTAAAAACAAAAAAAGAATTTGTGGAAACAGAAGAAAGAAAGGAATTATTTTGTTGTCTAAAATTAGAATAATTTTTCATATATAGTTTTGGGTGGGGTTTTAAAATAGTCCTTCAATATTATCAAGTAGTGGTAAAAGTCAACAGAGTCACAGGCATCTCTATATTAAAGAATAGACAATAAAAGATATAAAATATAATATATGATATTTTGTAGGCACTACAAATAAGTCAGTAGGATAAGGATGTTCATAAAATGTTGCTGTTTCAACTGTTGCAGGAAGAGTAACACAGGGTTTCTCCAATTATTAGATAACAAAATAGCTGCCAAATATGTTAAGGAGTACATAAAACCTATAATGGAAAAGAACCTCTTAAAATTAAAAAGAAAAAGTTTTAACTATGTCTACCAATAATTTGTAATAGTATACAGACATGTTTATAATGCTAAACTGAAAATTCAAGAGATGAGTGAGTCACAAAATACAATGATCAATAGAAGTGTAATAAGTTGTTCACCTCAGATATTGTTGAAATTGTGGGTAGTAACTTTTATCCTACTATTCCATATTTGATAATTTGTTTATAAACAGCATCTACTTCTTTTTTAATCAGAAAAAATAAATGTTATTTTATATCAGGAAAATTAACATTAAATTCCTTTACATAATATACAATGGAAAATCTTTGATGAAATAGTTAACGGCTATCATGAATAATTTTCTTGACCAAGTTATTTTCCAGTTTAATTATCATTTGAGTGGTGGCAAATAGGGACATCCTTGGTATTCAGTTTTCCCCTGATTAACATTTAATGGAACACAGCATTCTGTGCCAAACAGGTTAAATTATTTGTAATATTTCCTAACATCAGTATCATTTTTTTTTTTTTTTTTTGAGGATGAGTCTCCCTCTGTTGCCCAGACTGGAGTACAGTGGCATGATCTCGGCTCACTGCAACCTCTGCCTCCCAGGCTCAAGTGATTCTCCCACTTCAATCTCCAGAGTAGCTAGGATTACAGGCGTGCGCCACCACACCTGGCTAATTTTTGTATTTTTTTTAGAGACAGGATTCCACCATGTTGGCCAGGCTGGTCTCAAGCTTCTGGCCTCAAGTGATCCACTCACCTCAGCTTCCCAAAGTGCTGGGATTATAGGTGTGAGCCACCACTCCCGGCCAACCAATACCATTTTTATCTTTATTTCTTTCACCACCAGAGTGAAAAAGGCAAATAAACATGACAGTCAGCAAACTAGAACCAAAGATGCATCAATGTTATGCTCAAGGATGTCTTTGCTTCTCAGCACAGCCACCTATGAGTCTGTCATCTGTAAATTTGCCTGAGCCTCTTTCAGGTATATTTACATTTTCTCACTTATCATCATGTACATGAGTTTCAGAAATTGGTTATTTTTAAATAATTTATTTTTATTTGCACAAAACTTTCTTAGATTAGCCCCTGTACTAATTTCTGATCTCCACTATCATTCCTCTGGAGCCAGTCCCTCTTCTGTGAAAGCCTCGGCAACATTGGTTCTCCTGTTAAAGTTAAAGGTTCTTCGTTTTTAGCTGTTTGTAGCTGTTACCTGAAGAAACCAAAAGCCTACGGCGCATGTTTTAAAGATCACTGAGCTAAGAAATGAAAGCAGTTCCCTCCTCCTTTTTTCTATCTCATACTCACTGGATAATATGTTTAAATGGAATTACTAAAACAAAAATTGGAATAAAAAGATTACAAAACAGTTATTGGCTAAATTATTATGCAACTCCAAACAATTAACAATTAAGTGAAACTTTGTCCAAGAAAGTGTGAAAATTACCTTCTTCACTTGGCCATTTTTAATCCAATTTGTCAATTCTGCCTTTAAGTTTTCTTCATATTTTCTAGCATCCAACTTCTTAATGACTATTTTATTCTTAAAAAGAATGAATTCCTCCGGACACAATTCCTCGGGGGGAAAATTATCACAAAATTAAGCTAAGCTATGCAATCTATAGTAGGAAAAATACAATGATGTATTTAAGTTTACTTGTCTCCTTAACAAAATTGCAAACTCCTTGAGGGCAGGGGCTGTTGAACATCTTTTTACCTCCCAATAATTTCTAACACATAAACCTATGATGATGGGTGAACTCTTCAAAAGAAAGAATACAGGGCACAGCTGATGAAAAGATGAAAACCAACAGAGAAGAGAACAGAGGAATATAAGTCCAAAAACGCAATTAAAGTAGTATGGTATCCCAAAAGCTAAAGTAAGACATATTTTCGAGAATTACAGAATATTCCATGCTACATACAATAATAAAGTCACAAAGAATGGCTGAAAATAAGAAAAAATAACTGATTATTTCAAAATAGCAGCATCAACCAAGTAGAGAGAATGAGTCTGCTTACCTGAAGAGTAATTTTGCTATATTCTGGAATAGCATTAACTAAAGTTCATTTTGGTGAATATATATTTCTATATTTACCTGAGCCCTGGGCCAAGTTTCCCAGACTTGAGCCATGGTATCATAAAGCTGGATGCTTTCTTGAGGGGTGAGGGTAAGATCAGGTGGGAATCCATACTTTTCAATCTGTGAATAAACAAATTAATGGATGGATGAACAAATAAAATTACAATGTTTATATTTCTTTTATTTTATCTTTCACGGCTAAACCCTCAAGTCTTTACCTGTGAATCCAGGGACATTAAAAGACAATAAGCTGTAATATTTCACCTCTGCAAGGATCTGTTAATAAAGTCTTAACAAAGTAGCATCCCTAACCTGCTGAAATGGAAAACTTCAAAATCCACTAATAAGTTTCAGTACTATTTCCTGAGACTATTTGCACTAGATAATAAACTAACACTGCTCTATGAAACTTCCCTAGAATGCCAGTGAGGGTACTGGGTGGCTGGAAAATATGAGCTCTTACAGAATAGCCTCAGTTTAGACAAAAAAATATACTTTTCTTTTTGAAATATCCCTTTGAAACAGACATTAAAATGTGTTTAGTGATGAAGATGATTTTATGGTTACCAAGCCATGTAAAAAGGGACAAAGCTTTGCCCCTAGAGATCCAATATAAGAGCCGGATCAAGTTTCTAAGGGCAAAGACCCTCAGACAACCTTCAGATACTCAAAGAAATTTCTACCTGATGGTTACCCTGGTTACTGATCAGCTTCTGTCTGAAGCCTTTAGAACTCATGTACTACTTTTTCTCTCACAAATACTGTTGATGTTAGTTGTGTGCAAAGCACCATGTAGGGTACAAGAACAAATCCTGTCCTCATAGCCTTTGTGTTCTATACTCCTTTGGCTTCAATCACCACTTCTTCTAATCCACTATGTACAAAAGGGATAAAGTAACATCTAAATCATAACACCAAGAAAAAAATTAAAGATGAGTAACTATGGGGAAGGCCCTATTAATCAAGTTAACCAAGTATCTTTATGTCAAGGTTTCTGTTATGTTCATGTGTACTGTGAATCTCTAAGAAAGGGACAGGATATCACACTTCTCCCAAATATATTTGAGGAAGGAACCCTTCCTTTAAAAAATACCTATTACTGGTTCCTAGAAGATTGGAAATACTGGGCTAAAGGAGCCACTCCAAAGATAGAGTTCAGAAAGCAAAGAAAGGCTGTTTGGTGGACTGTGACGCACAGCTGGGTTCTAATCACAGCTCTAATCACTGCTCCCTGGGGTTCTGTTTTTCTTGTCTATAATATGAGAATGACAATGTCTTCATTGCTTGTCTTCAAGATTGTGGTGAGAGTCAAAAGGTTAATATAGCAAGGTTTTCTTTTTATTCTATGTTATGCAACATAATATAAAGAATCATCATCTAGCAATTCTCAGATTGAATTTATGAAGCTAGCTAGTTGGCAAGGACTTCATTTGAACACACTAGTAACTGCATTCATTATCTCAGAAGGTGAGGATTTCAGTATCTCATAAACTGCATCTTGCAGGTGACCACATATTCTGTCTATAAATGAAGCCATTCCTGACTTAAGTAATTAGTTTTCCAAGAACTATCAAGTACATACTAATGCTATGCTTCTATTTTGGTCTCTAGAATAATAGTGATTCATTTTCAAAGCATCTCCCTTCCTTTGTGAATGCCTTGGTTTCCCGTCTCTAAAATGGGAATAATTATCCTTACACCACAGATTTGTTGTGAGGATTAAATGATATAATGTATACAATATGCTGTTAAAATGCCTGGCTATTTTTTAGTATCCCATCCATCATAGTGACTGATTATTAACTTTCAGGTATTCTTTTTCATCAGTTTGTCAATTATATCACTAAAAGGATATATTCAATTCAATTGTTCTCCTCTGCACAACATGTAATTAGTTGATCTCTCTTAAGCTGGCCTAGATAATACATAAAATTATATAGAAAGACAATATATAAAAGATCATTATATGGTTATATTGGTTTGTACTTCTTCATTCATAAACAAAAGCATATCATACCACAATGCTCCTTTTGAAAAAAATAAAAATTAAATAAAATGAATAAAAAATAAGTGAAAAAGTTATATGGTAAGCATTTATCAGAACTACACAGAAAGAGACAGACAGTAGTTCTTTCGAGGACTGCCTGGTGCCGACAGCCTCTTCTGGCGCTGAGCAGCTGTTCTTTTATGGCAGCATAATTCGTAGGAAGGCTGTGCAGCTCTTCCCTTAGCCCAGGAACAAGCCATATACGGATTGCAGTGATCTCTCACCACAGCTGGATTAAAGCCAGCTCACTCATCCTGTTCCCATGCCTTCCTTCCCAAAGCTATTTCCATGAGTGTTACAGAGAATAAATCCAAGGTTAGAAGGTTCTTTTACATTCTTCTCCTGTTGCTTCAATGTATTCTGCTTCCCCTCATGATTGAACAATTTCAGTGTAATCTCATGAATACTATACTCATTTGGATAGACCATCTTGCTATTGTTATTGCTATAGCACGAAGAAAGGTCTTATATAAACGCACACCTCACAAATTTAACCAGTTGTCTAAGCATTTTAAAAAGCATGTCTCTCTAGTTGTCCCCAGGCATACAAAAGTAAAGTATCACAGAGTAAAGAGCTGAGAAGATTCATACAACAGCACAGCTCTGCAGAAGTCATACAGGGTCAGAACACACTGTAACGGTTCTGTCTCTTTCCAATTACTCCATTAATGGCTACTGAAAATAGACAAAGGCACATGGCCAAAATGATGATCTTACCAAGAACTCCAGGCCACTGTACTCACAAATGCTTAAAGGTAACTTACCTTAAATCACTCTAAGCAGAGTAAACCATTAAAAAATTATAAAATACTATGCAACTAAAAACTTGCTGAAAATTCAATGCTGAAGATATCAAAATATAATTGGAAGGCTTAAAGAGTGATGTATGCTTATCATATATCTATTCCCTAAGCACAGAGTCAGAGGAATAGGGAGGGATAGGGACAGGAATGCCATTTGGAATGAGTCATTGCAAAGCCAAGAAAAAACTACATAATAAAATTATGTCTGAAAATTTCTGGAAGACAGAATCACTTTAAGTGAGTTTTACATGCCCTTAATCACCATAGCTCAGAATCTACGAAGTAATTTCCATTTAATTCCTTACTCATGCATTCGATCCACAAATTATTTAGTATAACACTATGATTAGGAACATTAGGCTTTGGGGTCAGAACTTCTGAGTTTGTACCATAGTCTGACAATTACTAACTGAGTCCTTGGACTAGTTAAACAACCTCGCTAACCCTCTTTTTCCTCATCTGTAAGTTGGGAATAATTATAGTACATTTATTATAAAGATGTTGTGAAGGTTAAAAGAGAAATACATATAAATATTAACAAGTGCCTGCCACGTAAATTCTCAACACATGTTGGCAATCATCATTCCACAAATATTTACTGAGCAACTTTTGTGTATGTGGCACTATGAGCTAGCTATAAGGTAATCCAGGGGTGAAAAAGTGCAAAATTTTTCATTAACAATTTTATAATTTAATAAGAAAAATAAGACATGAAAGCAAAAAATTATAACAGGCTAAACATAATTGGTGTCATTTAAAAAGTACAAATAATAAGTTACATTTTATCAGAAAAGAAGATTAATTCCATGTGAAGAGATCATAGAAAGACCTCTGGGGAAAAAAAAAATCTCACATTAGCAAAGACATGGAAGATGAATAGAATCTGGAAACTTAGAGTTCGGCATCTGGAATGAAGCATTCATTCCAGGTATAGCACACAGCATGAACCCTTTAGATAAGCTACATCCAGGGTTTGAGTGAAAAGCTGAGGAAAGTCTAAGTTATAGAAGACTTGAATGCCAAGCTACAAAGTCTGAAATTTATTTCCAATGGAGAAACATTGAAGACTTTTGAGTAGAATAAGGACAGGATCAGAATTATGTTTTAGGAAGATAAATGGAACAGCATAATTTTGGATATAAAGTAATAAAAAAAGGACCAACTATTGGCTAATGTCATTATATCTTCACAAGGCAACTTGATCCTATATAATTTAATAACAGAGATAGGATGGAAAAAGAGGAGAGAATAGCAGGAGAAATTAATGTCTTCCCACACTCATAATCCAGTGCCTCAAGTGAGATCTCCGAAAACTTCACCTTCTCAATCCACCATGAAAAAAGTCATGTTCTGATTTTTATGTTAGTAGGAAATGTCTCTTCCCTGTTCAGACCATTTGGTAATGGGAAATTCTGACATAAACGAGGAGTGCCGATACAGTTGTGGCGGTACTGTTAGTCACAGAGAAGTGGAAGACAGAAATAGATACTAAGAAGCCATAGATAGGAAAGGATAATGTCTGTAAATAAAAAAAAGGAATAAACTAACCAAAGAACCCGAATGAGAACTCTCCATTACTTCCTCTCCAGTTGTCAAACTTTGGGTGTCCCAAACGACTTTGAGGATCTAATGAAAGCTAGAAGAATGTATACACACACAATTTTTAGGGGTTTTTCACTTTTCTATGAAGTCCATCCTTGATGTCCGTGTACCTGAGGTTAAGATTATCTGTAAAGATGGCCTAGTAAGAAGCCTCCTGTGAGCATCAGCCCCCACAGGAACTCCAAATTGAACAACTATGCACACAAAAAACACCTTTGTAAGAACCAAAAATCAGGTGAGTGATCACAGTATCTGGTTTTAACTCTGTATCACTGAAGAGGGCAGGAAAGACAGTGTCGACCTGCCAATGCCACCCATCCCACATCCTCCAGCAGTAGCCACATGGCATGCAGAGAGAGTCTGTGCACTTGGAAGAGGGAAAGCATGGTGACTGGGACTTTGCATTAGAACCCAGTGCTACCTTGTCACAGCGAAAAGCAACACCAGGCAGAACTCAGCTGGCACCAGTGGAGGGAGCATTTAGACTAGCCTGACCCAGAGGAGAATTGCCCATCCCAGCAGTCGAAACCTGACTTCCAGGATGGGTAATTCTGAAACTGGCAAGCTCATCACCGGGGTTAAAGTGCCCGAGGGTCCTAAATAAACTTGAAAGGCAGCCTAGGCCACAAGGACTACAATTCCTGGGCAAGTCATGGTGCTGTACTGGGCTCAGAGCCTGTGGACTTGGGGTGTATGCAATCTAGTGAGACACCAGCTGAGGAGAGCTAGGGAGTGATTGCATCATCCCTCCCCCAACCCTAGGCAATGCAGCTCGCAGCTCTGAGCAAAACTCCTCCCTTCTGCTTGCTGAGAGGAGAGGGAAGAGTAAAGACGACTTTGTCTTCAAACTTGGACACCAGCTTAGCCACAGTAGGATAGAGCACTGAGCAAAGTCATGAGGCCCCCATTCCAGGCCCTAGCTCCCAGACCTTTCTAGACACATGCTGAAACCTGCTGCCTTGAAAAAAGATGAACCCAGACGTGGCAGGATTCATCACCCGCTGAATAAAGGGCGCTTGGGCCCTGAATAAGCAGCAGTGGTAGCTAGGTAGTACATGCCGTGGGCCTGGGGTGATACTCTGAGGCATGCTGGCTTCAGATATGACCCAGCACCTTCCTAGCTGTGGTGGCTATGGGGAGAGACTACTTCTGCTTGAAGAAAAGAGAGGGAAGAGTAAATGGGACTTTGTCTTGCAGCTCAGATGCCAGCGCAGGCACAGTGGAGTAGAGCACTGAGCAGCCTCTTGGGGTCCCCAAGTGCAGGCTCTGGCTCTTGGATGGCATCTCTGAACCTACCCTGGGCCAGAGAAAAGCCTGTTGGCCTGAAGGGAGAAACTCAGGCCTCTCAGCATTCACCATAAGCTGACTGAAGAGGCCTTGGGCCTTGAGTGAAGATTAGCAGTAGCCAGGAAAAACTCACCATGGGCCAGGGCCGCTGGTGGCCACAGAGAGAGACTCCTCTACTTGTGGAAAAAGAAGGGAAGAGTGGATAGATCCTGACTCCAAGCCCTGGGTCCCAAACATCTCTGGACCCACCTGAGGTCCGGGGAACCCGCCACCTTGAAGAAAAGGACACCAGCCTGGCTGGCTTCATCACCTACTGATTGTAGAGCCCTCAGGCCTTGAATGAAAATTGGCAGTAGCCAGACAATGATTATTGTAAGCCTAGGGCAACACCTAGTGCTGTGCTTGATTCCGTTCTAACCCAGTGCAGTCTCTGCGGTGGAGGCCATAGGGATGCTATGTTGCTTTCTCTTCCCAGCTCCAGGCAGCTCAACACAGAGAAAAAGATTCCATTTGTTTGGGAGACAGTAAGGGAAGAAAACTAAAGTCTCTGAGAATCCAGAGAATTATTCAGGATCTTATCCAAATCACCAAGGTGGTTCCTCTATGAGACTGCAAAAGCCACAGCCTCACTGAGCTTGGGGTGCCCCCCCAGTGCAGATAATGGCTGCAGTGACCAAAATCTTAGATCACAACATCCAAGCCCCTCCAAATACCTGGGAAGGCTTCTCAAGGACAAGTACAAATAAGCCCAGACTGTGAAGACTACAATAAATACCTAACTATTTAATGTCTAAGCATCAATGAATATCCAAAAGCATCAAGACCATCCAGGAAAATATGACCTCACCAAATGAACTAAATAAGGTACCAGGAACCAACCATGGAAAGACAAAGATATGTGACTTTTCAGACCGATAATTCAAAATAGCTGTTTTGAGGAAACTCAAAAAGCCAGTATTACCCTGATATCAAAACAAGGCAAAGACACATTAAAAAAAGAAAACTACTGGCCAATATCCCTAATGAATATTAATGCAAAACTCCTCAACAAAATGCTAGCTAACTGACTTAAACAACACATTTAAAAGATATTTCATTATGGCCACATGGGATTTATCAAAGCAATGTAGGGATGGTTCTACATACACAAATCAATGTGATATATAATATCAATAGAATGATAGCAGGATCCCATTAGATAAATTTAACAAAGATATTGAAATAATTAAAAAGAATCAAGCAAAAGCTGACATACTGAAGAATCCACCAGAGTCTCTTGATAGCAGAATTAATCAAGCAGAAGTGAGCATTAGTGAGCCTGAAGAAAAGCTATTTGAAAATATATAGTCAGGGGGGAGGAGCCAAGATGGCCGAATAGGAACAGCTCCGGTCTACAGCTCCCAGCGTGAGCGACGCAGAAGACGGTTGATTTCTGCATTTCCATCTGAGGTACCATGTTCATTTCACTAGGGAGTGCCAGACAGTGGGCGCAGGTCAGTGGGTGAGCACACCATACGCCAGCCGAAGCAGGGGCAAGGCATTGCCTCACTCGGGAAGCACAAGGGGTCAGGGAGTTCCCTTTCCAGGGGTGACAGACGGCACCTGGAAAATCGGGCCACTCCCACCCGAATACTGTGCTTTTCCCACGGGCTTAGGAAATGGTGCACCAGGAGATTATAGCCCGCAACTGGCTCAGAGGGTCCTATGCCCACAGAGTCTCGCTGATTGCTAGCACAGCGTCTGAGATCAAACTGCAAGTTGGCAGCGAGGCTGGGGGAGGGGCGCCCGCCATTGCTCAGGCTCGCTTAGGTAAACAAAGCAGCCTGGAAGCTTGAACTGGGTGGAGCCGACCACAGCTCAAGGAGGCCTGCCTGCCTCTGTAGGCTCCACCTCTGGGGATAGGGCACAGACAAACAAAAAGACAGCAGTAACCTCTGCAGACTTAAATGTCCCTGTCTGACAGCTTTGAGGAGAGCAGTGGTTCTCCCAGCACGCAGCTGGAGATCTGAGAACGGGCAGACTGCCTCCTCAACTGGGTCCCTGACCCCTGACCCCCGAGCAGCCTAATTGGGAGGCACCCCCCAGCAGGGGCAGACTGACACCTCACACGGCCGGCCGGGTACTCCAACAGACCTGTAGCTGAGGGTCCTGTCTGTTAGAAGGAAAACTAACAGAAAGGACATCCACACCAAAAACCCATCTGTACATCACCATCATCAAAGACCAAAAGTAGATAAAACCACAAAGATGGGGAAAAAACAGAGCAGAAAAACTGGAAACTCTAAAAAGCAGAGTGCCTCTCCTCCTCCAAAGGAATGCAGTTCCTCACCAGCAACGGAACAAAGCTGGATGGAGAATGACTTTGACGAGCTGAGAGAAGAAGGCTTCAGACGATCAAATTACTCTGAGCTACGGGAGGATATTCAAACCAAAGGCAAAGAAGTTGAAAACTTTGAAAAAAATTTAGAAGAATGTATAACTAGAATAACCAATACAGAGAAGTGCTTAAAGGAGCTGATGGAGCCGAAAACCAAGGCTCGAGAACTACGTGAAGAATGCAGAAGCCTCAGGAGCCGATGCGATCAAATGGAAGAAAGGGTATCAGCCATGGAAGATGAAATGAATAAAATGAAGCGAGAAGGGAAGTTTAGAGAGAAAAGAATAAAAAGAAATGAGCAAAGCCTCCAAGAAATGTGGGACTATGTGAAAAGACCAAATCTACGTCTGATTGGTATACCTGAAAGTGACGGGGAGAATGGAACCAAGTTGGAAAACACTCTGCAGGATATTATCCAGGAGAACTTCCCCAATCTAGCAAGGCAGGCCAACATTCAGATTCAGGAAATACAGAGAACACCACAAAGATACTCCTCGAGAAGAGCAACTCCAAGACACATAATTGTCAGATTCACCAAAGTTGAAATGAAGGAAAAAATGTCAAGGGCAGCCAGAGAGAAAGGTCAGGTTACCCTCAAAGGGAAGCCCATCAGACTAACAGCAGATCTCTTGGCAGAAACCCTACAAGCCAGAAGAGAGTGGGGGCCAATATTCAACATTCTTAAAGAAAAGAATTTTCAACCCAGAATTTCATATCCTGCCAAACTAAGCTTCATAAGTGAAGGAGAAATAAAATACTTTACAGACAAGCAAAGGCTGAGAGATTTTGTCACCACCAGGCCTGCCCTAAAAGAGCTCATGAAGGAAGTGCTAAACATGGAAAGGCACAACCGGTACCAGCCACTGCAAAATCATGCCAAAATGTAAAGACCATCGAGACTAGGAAGAGACTGCATCAACTAACGAGCAAAATAACCAGCTAACATCATAATGACAGGATCAAATTCACACATAACAATATTAACTTTAAATGTAAATGGACTAAATGCTCCAATTAAAAGACACAGACTGGCAAATTGGATAAAGACTCAAGACCCATCAGTGTGCTGTATTCAGGAAACCCATCTCACGTGCAGAGACACACATAGGCTCAAAATAAAAGGACGGAGGAAGATCTACCAAGCAAATGGAAAACAAAAAAAAGGCAGGGGTTGTAATCCTAGTCTCTGATAAAACAGACTTTAAACCAACAAAGATCAAAAGAGACAAAGAAGGCTATTACATAATGGTAAAGGGATTAATTCAACAAGAAGAGCTAACTATCCTAAATATATATGCACCCAATACAGGAGCACCCAGATTCATAAAGCAAGTCCTGAGTGACCTACAAAGAGACTTAGACTCCCACACATTAATAATGGGAGACTTTAACACCCCACTGTCAACATTAGACAGATCAACGAGACAGAAAGTCAACAAGGATACCCAGGAATTGAACTCAGCTCTGCACCAAGCAGACCTAATAGACATCTACAGAACTCTCCACCCCAAATCAACAGAATATACATTTTTTTCAGCACCACACCACACCTATTCCAAAATTGACCACATACTTGGAAGTAAAGCACTCCTCAGTAAATGTAAAAGAACAGAAATTATAACAAACTATCTCTCAGATCACAGTGCAATCAAGCTAGAACTCAGGATTAAGAATCTCACTCAAAACCACTCAACTACATGGAAACTGAACAACCTGCTCCTGAATGACTACTGGGTACATAACGAAATGAAGGCAGAAATAAAGATGTTCTTTGAAACCAACGAGAACCAAGACACAACATACCAGAATCTCTGGGATGCATTCAAAGCAGTGTGTAGAGGGAAATTTATAGCACTAAATGCCCATAAGAGAAAGCAGGAAAGATCCAAAATTGACACCCTAACATCACAATTAAAAGAACTAGAAAAGCAAGAGCAAACACATTCAAAAGCTAGCCGAAGGCAAGAAATAACTAAAATCAGAGCAGAACTGAAGGAAATAGAGACACAAAAAACCCTTCAAAAAATTAATGAATCCAGGAGCTGGTTTTTTGAAAAGATCAACAAAATTGATAGACCGCTAGCAAGATTAATAAAGAAAAAAAGAGAGAAGAATCAAATAGATGCAATAAAAAATGATAAAGGGGATATCACCACCGATCCCACAGAAATACAAACTACCATCAGAGAATACTACAAACACCTCTACGCAAATAAACTAGAAAATCTAGAAGAAATGGATAAATTCCTCGACACATACACCCTCCCAAGACTAAACCAGGAAGAAGTTGAATCTCTGAATAGACCAATAACAGGAGCTGAAATTGTGGCAATAATCAATAGCTTACCAAGCAAAAAAAGTCCAGGACCAGATGGGTTCACAGCCAAATTCTACCAGAGGTACAAGGAGGAACTGGTACCATTCCTTCTGAAACTATTCCAATCAATAGAAAAAGAGGGAATCCTCCCTAACTCATTTTATGAGGCCAGCATCATCCTAATACCAAAGCCAGGCAGAGACTGGTATTTAAAATTTAAAAAATTTAAAAATTTAAAATTTAAAAAAAAAGAAAAGAAAATATATAGTCAGAAGAGAAAAAAGAAAAGAGAATTAAAAATGATAAAACATTCCTATAAGATATAGAAAATAGCCTCAAAAGGGCAAATCTAAGATTTATTGGCCTTAAAGGGGCTTAAAACCCCTAGAGTGAGGAGAAAGTTTATTCAAAGGGATAATAACAGAAAACTTCCCAAACCTAGAGAAATATACCAATACTCATGTACAAGAAGGATATAGAACACCAAGCAGATTTAACCCAAAGAAGACTATCTCAAGACATTTAATAATCAAACTCCCAAAGGTCAAGAATAAAGAAAGGATCCTAAAAGCAGCAAGAGAAAAGAAACAAATAACACAATGGTGCTCCTATATGTCTGGCAGCAGACTTCTCAGTGGAAACCTCACAGGCCAGAAGAGAGTGGCATGACATAAAGAGCTGAAGGAAAAAATCTTTTATCATGGGACAGTATATCCAGTGAAAATATCCTTCAGACATGAAGGAGAAATAAAGACTTCCTCAGACAAAAGCTAAGAGATTTCAGCAACACCTGTCCTACAAGAAGTGCTAAAGGGAGTTCTTCAGTGTGAAAGAAAAGGATGTTAATGAGCATTAAGAAATCATCTGAAGGCAAAAAACTTACTAGTAAGTACACAGAAAAACACAGAATATTATAACATTGTAATTGTGATATGAGTATATCTTCAGTAGAAAGACAAAACAATGAACCTATCACAAATTACAACCACAGCAACTTTTCAAGACAGACAATACAATAAGATATAAATAGAAACAACAAAAAGTCAAAAACTAGAGCTACCTTATGATCCAGCAATACCACTGCTATGTATATACTTAAAAAAAAGGAAATCAGTATATCAAAGAGGTATCTGGACTCTCATGTTTATTGCAGCGCCATTCACAATAGCCAGGATTTGGAAGCAACCTAAGTGCCCATCAACAAATTAATGAATAAAGAAAATGTGGTACTTAAATACAGTGGAATACCATTCAGCCATAAAAAAAAAAATAAGATCCTATCATTTGCAACAACATAGATGGAATTGGATGTCACTATGTTAACTGAAATAAGCCAGGCACAGAGAGAAAAACTTCACATGTTCTAACTTATCCGTGGGAGCTAAAAATTAAAACAATGGAATGCATGGAGACAGAGTAGAATGATGGTTACCAGAGGCTAGCAAAGACAGTGGAGTGGATTGGGTGGAAGATGGAATGGTTAATGAGCACAAAAAAAATAGATAGAATAAATAAGATCTAGTATGTGATAGCACAACAGAGTGATTATAGCTAACAGTAATTTATTTTATATTTTAAAATAACTAAAAGATTAGAATTGGATTCTGCTTAAGGTAATGGATACATACCTCATTTAGTCTGATGTAGTTATTATGCTTGAGGTAATGGATACATAATGGTAATTATAATAATTACCATTATGTATTATGTATACAAAATACCATTATGTATTTTGTATAATACAAAATATTATAATAATTACCATTATGTGTCCATTAAAGGATAAATGCTTGAGGTAATGGATACATACCTCATTTAGTCCGATGTGGTTATTATGCATTGCATGTCTGCATCAAAATATCTCATGTGCCCCATATATACAGCTACTTTAGATGCCCACAAAATTAAAAATAAAAAATGTATTAAATTAAAAAAACAAATGAATAAAAGAATCAGTAAAAAAAGAAAAAGATTATCTATACATGCTGCAATTCTATGAAAATTAATTGAGTCCCTTTCCAGTTGTGATATGTATATCACATCTAAAAATTCCACTAACAGGACAAATACGCTTTTATACTTACAATATCTGTCGTTAGCGCAGCACAGGGATGAAAATGATCAAAATAAACATCATCATGTTTTACTGAACATATATGCTTCTCTAAATCATTGTGTCTCTCTCCACAGAGCACTAGATATGAAGAGCAAGAATATCCAAATTAATGGACATATAATTATTAGAATATGGATAACTTTGTAGTAAAATACAAAAATCCCTATAAAAAGCTTTATAGTAAAATATAAAACTATATAGTAAAACATAAAAAAAAAATAAGCTTACCAAGTCTAACTTCATATGATTGATTTTTATATGAATTGTCTTGGAGAAAGTTGAGACATTTGTCAGCCTGTTTTTCAGAAATAAATTTCTCTTCCATAATCTTGTCTGCCTGTTTCCAGTACTGTTTTACTGACTGCAGCCACCTTACAGAATAAACATGCATATAATTTAAATAAAATATAGAAGTATTTATCAAGAACTTGGATATTTTAAACAAAAAAAATTTCACAAGTTTAAAAATTTAGTGCATGCCCTCTCAATTTAAACCACCTGAGTTTACTTCAGAGCTGTGGACTTCGGGCAAATTCCTCAGTTTCTCTATGCCTCCATTTCTCCATCATAACACGGAAGATAATGAAAGTATCTTTCTCATAAGGGTGTTGCATGGCTTGGATGAGTTAATATACCTGCCACATAGAAAGCACTATGTGTTTGTTACCAGTGTTGCTGTTACTATCATTGTTGCTGTTACTAGGAAAAATCAAGTCTGGTAACAAAACAATACTTGATGTTCATATAATGCTTTGTTGTTCCTATGATTGTCATCTGCAAGGTCAATGACTGTGTCCCAGTTATTTCCATTTTAGCTTTAATTATTGGATAAGGACAAAGAAAGGGGGATACAATTCTCTCTCTTACTTCAGATGACATTTATTTGAAAATTTTTAGAAATTTTCCTACACAATTGCAGATCTGGCTATGGGAGACCTTGATTTTCTTTGGAGAAGATGTTTTCCTTCTCTAACTTCCAGGAAATATATCTTCAAAAAAATTTTAGAAAGCCAGACATGGTAATGTGCACCTGTGGTCCCAGCTACTCAGGAGGCTGAGGTGGGAGGATTCCTTCAGCCCAGGAGTTTAAGGCCAGCCTGGGCAACAAAGAGAGACCCGTGACGTTTCAAAGATTGGGTAATAAATTTATTTGAAAGTTATTATAGAAAAAACCTTAAAGACTTCAGACTATATAGACAATATATAATTCAACCACTGAATATATAACAACCATTCTTTTTACCTATACCTACTTGGTGAGAAGATTTGGGTTATTTATGGTAGCTGAAAGAACCAAAAAGGGACATCGAATAATGACAAGGAGGAGCTCCCAAAATTTTGCTCCGACTTCTCTGCCAAGATAATGGACCTAGTAAAGAAAAAAAAATCAGTTGAAAAGTTGATGTCAAAATGGTAAATAAAAAATAGAAGCATAAAATCATCATGCATATTTTTCCAGTTTCCTATAAATGACCTAACCTAAATAAAGTGAATGGTGATAAATTCAGACAATAGACATCATGACACTTAACTCTCTCCAATCTCCATATCTAAACCATTATTAATTCCTACAGATTCCAATTCCAAAAATCTATTTTGAAGCTATGTTTTTCTCTCCATTTTTTGTAGTCATTGAAGCCACCATCACCTGGCTTTCTACAACAGCCTTCTGATTTTTCTCTTAGCTTCCACTCTTTCTCTATACTTTCTTCACATCATAGCCCTAATGGTATTATTAAACAAAAATCAAATTAGGCTACATACCTAATTAAATCCCTACACTGTCCTCCCAGTGCATTTACAGCAAACTATAAGCTGCTTAACTGGAAGTGTAACTTCCTGCATGATCTTGCTTTTTCCCACCTTTCCAACCCCATCTCAGGCCACTTTCCCCGCCATGCACTCTGCTCCCAACATACTGGCCTTCTTTTCATACCTTGAACACATGTGTTCCACCTGAGAGCCTTCATATATACGACCCTGCTACTTAAAATCCTCATCCACCTCTTAGCTGACCACTCCTGCCGATCCCTGCAAAGCCCAGCTGAAGGTCATTGTCTCAGAAACACCTTCCCTGAGTACCTGCTCCAAAGTTGTTGTTGTTGTTCTTACTTCCCATTTTGCTATTATCTTAGTGAAAACTGACTGATTTTTTTTTCTTCAGAGTTTGTATCACAATGTTTACTTATATTTTCATTGGTACATTTACTTATTTAATTGCTCTCCCCTTCACTAAACCACAAGGTCAGTACTGGCATATCAGGGAGAAAGCACAGTGTCTAGCACAGAGTAGGTACTCAATTAATATCTGTTGAATGAACGAATCAATTCTCTTTGGTTAAATAATGCAAATTAAGACTTAGAGAGAAGGTCCAAATTTTGGTCTTAATTAAACAGAACACATCGTGACAATTGGGTCTCAGCTGGAAAGACTTACTAACCAAGCCTAGTAATAAATACATAAAGAAGAATATTTTCATATCCCTTCTGACTTTGATCTAGTCAGATAATCACCCACTTTACCAAATGCTAATCTTATATTTTGTATCAGCAGGCAATTTCTCCGAACTTTCTAGAATAAACAATTTTTAAAGCCTTCTTACAATCAAGTTTTGTGCATGTATAAATCAGAAAACCAAAGTTACCCACATTTTGTTTTTTGTTTTGAGATGGAGTTTCGCTATTGTTGCCCAGGCTGAAGTGCAGTGGTGTGATCTTGGCTCACTGCAACCTCCGCCTCCCTGGTTCAAGTGATTTTCCTGCCTCAGTCTCCCGAATAGCTGAGATTACAGGAGCACGCCACCATGCCTGGATAATTTTTGTATTTTTAGTAGAGACAAGGTTTCACCATGTTGGTCAGGCTGGTCTCGAACTCCCGACCTCAGGTGATCCACCCGCCTCAGCCCCCCAAAGTACTGGGTTTACAGGCATGAGCCACCGCGCCCGGCCTCATTACCCACGTTTTAACATTATTGTGCTTAGGCATTTTGAAACGAGACCACAATGCAAGGTTCTAGATCACGAAGATCAAGGGTTTTGTTTTGTTTTCCCTTAAAACGGGAATGTTCAAAGTCAGCAACACACAATACAGCCTGATGCATAAAAGGAAATAGACTACTTTCAGGACAAAGAAAGCAGAACGACAGCATGTCTGCCAACTCTCAACTTCACACAAAAAAGGAGTAGATTCACTACATAGGTTTGTCACCTAGTTTTCCTTTAAGTTGAAAAATCCTTGAAGCAACAAAATACAAAGCTTGAATTCTATTTACAGTTCTTTCCATTCATTTTGATAATAACATAGTTATGTCCTTCCAGATCTACACCATTCACCACCTTGCTCTCTGGCCAATGAGTCTAACCTTGGGAATTGGCTCACCCAGCCTCCTTAGCTCTCTAGCTTGTATTGGGTTTGGCCAGTGGGAAGCCTAGGCAAGAAATGGGAAGGAGAGAAGACAGTGAGGTCAAGGTCTTTATTCTCTTGCTCTCTTTCCCTAAGAGGTCAACCTTGGCCAGCTGCATTTCTTCACCAAGGTCACTGTTCTTCTCAAAGAGACATATCTATAGAATCTCTCTTCTGTTAAGGTTCATAATGCTTCCTCCTCCCTTCAGCCTTACAGGGTTGAAAGGCTTGTACTATTCTGGATTACTGCACTTACCTTGTGGTTTCCCTTGTACAAACCTTTGTAAACAGCCCCTTAGTAAAAACACTTTTCTAAAAATTATACTAATGTGAATATGCAATCTGTTTTCCATTGGTACCCTGGCTGACGCACAACTTAACTGCCATCATTGAAAAAGCCCCATATTCTTTAAATTACAAATTATAGTGTGTATGCAGACTAGAACATCAACCAGAGAACTAACACCAAACCTACCTCATCAAATATAACATATCTGATCCTTTCCACCCATTTTTGGCGATGAGGAGCAAGCAACAGGATTTCAAAACATTCCGGCACTGTAATAAGTACCTACAAATACGAATGATTAGTGTAGCTAACTTTATGAAGCATTAATTTTATATCAGGCATAGTAATAGGAACCTAGAAAATATGCTGCTGCTGATAGCAGTTTCATTAAGATAACATTGCATCTTTGACGTTTTTCATTTAAATCTTTACATTTATGAACATTTGGATTAATGAAAATAAAAAAAGCTTCTACTCTGTAATGACTGTTTTACATTTTGTTTAGTCTTAAATGTCTACTTTGTGAATTCAGTAAGGGAGACAATCTATCTTAACCTATGATTTACCTATCGACGGGTCCACTATCAACACACAATCTTTTTGAGACAAGGTTTTATTATGAGGATCCATAAATATCGTTCACAAGAACTAGCAATTTTGAATGGAAAGAAAATGTTGGGTAGTCATTTAGTAATGCATTGGGTTTGTTAAATCTACTTGAATCCCTTTCTAAGTAATAATGAAATATCACAATCTTCTATTTGAAATTTCACATCATAATGTAAGTATAAATATTGTTCACAAGACCTAGCAACTTTGAATGGAAAGACAAGGTTGGATAGTCATTTAGTAATGCATTGGGTTTGTCAAATCTACTTGACTCCCTTTCTAAGTTATAATGAAATATCATAACTTTCTATTTGAAATTTCAGTTCACAATGTGAGTATCCTTAGAGATGGTGAGCCTAGTTCTTACTTTTTAGAGTAGAACAACCTTAAATTTTCCTTAGAGCAATTTCATTTTCTTTGTGAATTCGATGAAATGATTTCTATGAGGGCTTGTGTTTTGCAGATTCCCAGCAAAACAGTTATATAAGTACTGCTCTATAATTTGATAATAAACTCATTAATTAACATGTCATACCTGACAGTTTAGTGCATTGTGACGATAATCTCTTGTAAAAGCACCACATAGAGTTCTGCCAGCAGGCAACGTTTTAGTAAAACGATTCGCAACTGTTGCAGCCACTTGACCAACAAGGGACTGATTGACAAGAAAAAAAAAACCATTAGTCACTTAGTAGAGAACAGACATATAAAACCTTGAGGACAATAGAATCCCTACACACACACACACACACACACACACACACACACACACACTTCAATGAAAATGAAATAAAGAAGTAGGGAAAAATACAGAAGGTAATGAAATTATTTGATACCACTGAGTATTCTCTTGGATCCTCCTTGATTTTACACACACACACACACACACACACATACACACACACACATATACACACACACACACACTTCAATGAAAATGAAATAAAGAAGTAGGGAAAAATACAGATGGTAATGAAATTATTTGATACCACACACAGACACACACACACGAGAGATAGATGATAGATAGATAGATAGATAGATAGATAGATAGATAGACAGATATTACATATCGTGTATATGGTGACAATGGGCAAATGAATGACTTTCTATTGAATGTCTGGTTCATGATTCCAGGTAAACCACCATTGCTCTGCCTGGGATCCTCCTAGTGCTCTCTCTGCCTATGTTTCTCAGGATCCTTTCTTATTTAAGCCCCTGCAACTTGCTGCCTAAAAGAGGCAAAGAGCCCCTGTGGCCTTCTCTTAAAATTTTCAGCCCCTAGGATTCCCCTTCTATTGTTTTGAGCTTAACTATAATTATATAAAAAGATGTTTGGTTTCTCTTATCCAGCATTTCAGGTATTTTACACAAAGAGATTTTTGTGTTGACCTATACGGCCATATTGCTGGAAATGTAAGTCATATATACCTGGCTGTGTTTTTTAATTGAAACAATATTAATTAAAAGCAAAACATAAATCTTCATAATTATAATCATAGCATACCACTCCAAGGGAGGGAGGGAAAATAAAAAAGGAAAGGGGAGAGAGAAAGAAAGAAAGGGAAATAACTTAAAATATAAATTTTTTAAAAATTAATCCTTAAAAATACTACATAGTCATCATTTTTATATTCATGATAGTGAAATATTTTCTAAAAATAAGTATAATTGCAGTAACTATAAATGAAAATATTAATATATGAGATGAAATGAAAATATCAAAAATAGTTTCTTGGCTGGGCATGGTGGCTCACGCCTGTAATCCCAACACTTCAGGAGACCAAGGTGGGTGGATCACCTGAGGTGATCGAGACCAGCCTGGCCAACATGGTGAAACCCTGTCTCTACTAAAAATTCAAAAATTAGCCCAGCATGGCAGCACGCGCCTATAATCCCAGCTACTCAGGAGTCTGAGGTGGGAGAATCACTTGAACATGGGAAGTGGAGGTTGCAGTGAGCCGAGATTGCGCCACTGCACTCCAGCCTGGGTGACAGAGCAAGACTCTGTCTCAAAAATAAAATAACAAAGTGAATTAGATCTAGCATGTGACTGTGTGTATTCTTTTTAAAGGGGATGTTCAGGAACAAAAGCAAAAATGAAAGTCATTCAAGCACTACCTTTGCGGGTGCAACATACACGACCACCCCGACATCGCTCTCCCTCAGCACTTTCTCCATGCAGTAGTAGGAAGCATAGGTCTTGCCTGAGGACGTTGGGGCAACAATCACTGCTGACTCATTCTTATCTACCACATCCAGGAGTTCCCGCTGCAAGGTACAAAGCACCATTCGTGTCAAGAAAGTGAACAGCATGTTAACCAAAACACAGATAGTATCCTTTGTACCTTCTGTCTCCTGTGCCTGTATTATGCTACCTTTGGGGGAACTCCCTGAACCCCTGAAGATTAGGTCTGGTGAACACTCGAAGGATTCAGGAAAATGCCTGGATTACTCATGCCATTCCCTCAGAAAAGAGATTTTGTTCTACATTTTGGCCTAGAGAGAGGGTTTCATTTCTGCAAAATAGAAAGTGAGACTGAGTAAAACATATTTTTCCATTAGAAAACACTTTTTCCAATTGTCATTGAGTAAGTACAGAAAGAGGTTTCCAAAACTGAGCTGTAAGAACTAGTAATGCCACATTAGCATGCCTTCACATACAAACAGGTATCAGTATAACTTCCATTGATGGTGAAAATAAAAAGGCCAAGAAGGGGAAGAAGTGAATGATTTCTCATACTCTAGTTACATTCTCCAGGCACAGTAGAGGAAAGACATTAAACAAGATTAAGAAGTTTATGCAAAATTTAACATGTAGAGACACAGTAATGAAAAGTTCTGAAGTCACACTGATTAGAAAAGTACAATGTTTGTTGTCATTACCTGCCATGCGTTGGGAATAAAATCCTGGACCCTGGGATCCCGACCTTTTCTTTCATCTCGTATCAAGTAATGGCCCATGTATTGCAGTTGAAACCGAGCTGGTCCAATGTCAATCGAATATTTCTTCTTATTTTTGTCATCTCCTATCTGTTATTTTAATATATTATTTGAAATCAACTTAAACTTCAAAATTGAATAAACATTTATTAAATATCCGCTGAGCACATTCTATGCACAAGGCATTTTTACTACGCTTTTTTTTTTTTTTTTTTTTTGAGACACGATCTCGCTCTGTCACCCAGGCTGGAGTGCAGTGACGCCATCATAGCTCACTGCAGCCTTGAAGTGCTGAGTGCAAGTGATCTTCCTACCTCAGCCCCAGCACTCCGTATCCCATCCCCTGGCTGAGTAGCTGGGACTACAGGCACATGCTATCAACTGTGGCTAATATTGTGTGTGTGTGTGTGTGTGTGTGTATGTGTGTGTGTGTGTGTTGTAGAGACAGAGTGTTGCCATGTTACCCAGGCTGGTCTTGAACTACTGGGCTCAAGTGATCTGCTCACCTTGACCTTCCAAAGTGCTGAGATTACAGGCGTGAGCTACCATGCCTGGCCTACTATGCTTTTAAATAGTGTAATATTTAAGTAAGAAGAGTTTTCCTGCCTAAAATGTTATTCTTGGGAAAAGTAAAATAGCAGACATTAACGTTAAAAAAAGTTCATCCTGGAATTGGAACCTGAAACCTTATTAAAGATCATTCTTCAATCTCACTACATTACAGTTTTTAGATTGTGCTAGAATTAAGTATAGGATTCATTCCTGTTACCAAGAGGGTTTAAAGTGGCATCTGGATATCATCTAGTATTTAATTTCTGTTTTCAGGAAGCATCTGTACAAATTTTCTAATTTTAATTTACTTCAAAGTTTGGCAGCTAGGTTATTAATAAGTAATCTCAAATCTATTATTTTATAAACTAGAATCAGAGTAAACATAGTCAATTGATAACTCTATATGTGAGATACTTCATTAGACCTATTAGTTATTCTTCCATATTAAAATTGAGTAAAAATTTAAAGTATAAGAAATTCTAGTTCTCTTACCAGAGTTGGATCCAAAGAGTTTGCCAGATCATTAAAGCCTAAATATTTAAGGCATTTAGCTATATATTGATGATGTTCTGCTTCCAAAATTTCTGGGTAACTCTCCAGGAGTGAATGAATCCTTTTCATCATTTGAACAGCTATACTTAAATCTTTTGAAATTTTGCCTTGTTAAAGAAACAATAAAATTGTTATAAAGAACATCAAAAATAACTGCTTGATCACTCATGACAATCATTGAGTTAATCAATTAACCTCATTTGATTAAACCTCACTATTTTACTTGACTTTAAAGGAGATTTTAGAGCATTAAAAACTAAAATTCATGATTAAATTAAATTAAAACTCCATCTACACACATTTAATTATCATCTTAAGTAACTTAGACATAGCTGGGTAAGTATAGGCAAAAAAGAAAAGAAACAAACTTTGTGATTTATAGCAGAAACATGAACCATTTAAACTGAGCTCTGTACACATTTCCAGAGAAAAATAACACAATAACCCACATATTATTTGTGTGTCTTCTACTCTTGTTCACAGGAAAAAGTCCTATGATTTTAGATGCCTGACCAAAACATGAGCAACATTTATCAAGGCCTACTCTTGACCACATACAGTACTTGTATTTATGAAACCATCAGCGGAACCCTTCAATTATTGAGGGCTAAGATACAACCTCACTGCATCCCAACCATTCTATCCAGACTCTCCTAAGCCCTTCTATTACCTCCTGTTCACTTACAGCCTCTTTATCTCTATCCCACTACTAACCATTCCATATAAAGTCATATAAAGTCTTTATCCTCTTTCCTCTTTGTTAAGAAATATCCTCTTTCTTGACAAATATTACTGAGCAACTGCTTATGCAGACCACCATTGTACACTTTAAGGAAGTACAAATGAAATTTAAGACAGAGTTCTTACATCGAGGAACCTTCAATCTAATTGGAGAACAAGGGATTGGTGTTGAAACAGATCAGTAAAATATCTAAGTGATTTACAATTCAGGGTCCAAATGGAGTGATAGAAGCAGTGTTATGTGAGCAGGAGAAGTTGGGAGGACTCCACAAGAGGGTAGCCTTGAAGGACACACAGAATTTAGGCCAATGGAGACAAGCAGAAGAACATCTGTAGCAGAAACTGATATTACCTCCTCAACATCCATTCTCACCCAATGCTTTCTTATAAATCCCCATACTAATGGATACTGCAATAGGTCCAATTCAAAGTTCACATTTTCTAATCTCTCTGTGGTTTGGTGCGGTTTTGTTACTAAGTTTGGCCATTGAAAAGTAAGCAAAAATTGGTGGAATTTCTGGGATTAAGCCTCCTTCCATAGAAGAAATACAGCATGAATGTACACATTTGCCCTTTTTTCTTCTTCCTACTTTGTTTTGGAATGCAGTTATCATGGCTGTAGCATCAGCCACCAACTGCATTCATGACATAACTTTAAGAATACAACTCATGCACTAAGAACGGTATAATATGATGATAGCGGAGCCTAAGTTCCCAGTGACACTGAACTGCCTATCTCTGGACTTCTTTTGCATGAAAGAGAAATAAACTATCTTTTTTAAGCCATTGTTAATTCCTATCTCTGTTAATAGCTAATGGCAATTCCTATCTGATATGGCATCAGGGATAAGTAAAAACACATATGCTAAAGCTTAGAGATGAAAATGAGCATGGTCTCTGACAGCCCACTGAGGTACTGGCTTTGCTGGGAAGTAGAATAGAGACATGAGCGTGACTACAGAGTCACGTGGCCACACATGAAAAGGATCTGAGTAAGACATACTCAAGACAGGGTGATCAACCACAACAACGAATTGTCAGCTTTGTCTAGCATCAAAATCACATATCTCAGGCTGGGCACAGTGGCTCACACCTGTAATCCTAGCACTTTGGGACGCCCTGGCGGACAGATCACCTGAGGTCAGGAGTTCAAGACCAGCCTGGCCAACATGGCAAAACCCCATCTCTACTAAAAATACAAAAATTAGCCAGTCCAGGCATGGTGGCAGGCGCCTGTAATCCCAGCTACTCGGGAGGCTAAGACAGGAGAATCACCTGAAGCTTGAATCCGGGAGGTGGAGGTTGCAGTGAGCTGAGATCGCTCCACTGCACTCCAGCCTGGGTGACAGTGAGACTCCATCCCAAAAAAAAGAAAAAAAAAATCACATATCTCTACTCAGTTTTTTCTGATTCTTTCCCTTAGTTGGCTCTTCCACAAGTCAATATTCAGGAAACTAAGTAATAAAAGCACACATTACAAGCCATATGAAGACGTAATACCTGAAAATAGTATGCACACATCATTTCTGCTACATATTTTGCCAAAATCATTCTCTACTGCCAGTTGGAGACATTGATACAGGAGAGCACAGGGAGCCACAGAAATTTGAGGGAGCACTTAGAATGCTAGGCAGGCAGGGCCCATTCCAATCCAGTGCCCTCTCTGCCAGCCCACAGTGTGGAAATGGTTGTGTACCATTACCTAGGACTGCAGGTGCTATTGGGCATCTATTCCCCCACAGCTATGGCTCTCAAGGAATTCTGGTAACCGTTCACTCACCTGCTCTTGTCAAGAACTAGGAAAGGGCTGAGATTTTATTCTATTTACAAGCTAGAAATTTAGTCTTTCATAGTCTCATGGTTGCTGGCAAAAGACATGAGACTCCTGGGTTAGAAACAAAAGGCTTTATTTTCATGGCCCAGTTAACAATATAACCATCATGTATATGTCAGTTCCCCTTGTGCTCCATGGGGGAGATATACAGCCCAGGTAGAAACCACACACAAAGTAGGTTGATGTCACAGCTAAGGAAATCTGCACTTAGAAAACCAAAATATTTTATAGTGGGTCTCAGGCAAAACCTGCTTCTTTGCCCTGGAGGGAAATGTGATCTTTATTAACTGGACAGTAAACAAACTTGGCCTTTGCCCTAGAGAGAAACACAATTTCTTCCTTCCAAGCCTGTTCACTATACAAACATACTTAAAAAGATAGTCTGGAAGTGAACCTGTCAATGCCTCTGCTGGCTAGGTGGGCAGAAACATGGAAAAACCAATGGAGAATCACCTCCCAACAGCAACTTCACATCTGCCTGGTGCTGACAGCTTTCCTTCTCTGATAGGCCCTGTTGCTGAGCCTCACCTTGCTTTGCTGAACCCCTTAATTCTCTCCACACTTTTGGAAAGAGTTTTTTCTTTATACTCTCCTCATTTCTTTATGAATGTGCCATCTTTTCCCTGTTGGAACCCTCTGTCTAATCTCTGCAATTCCACTTTCTTGTCTGCAAAATTTAATAATAACTATCTTAAAGGGTCATGTTGTGAATAAAATCAGACAATGGATTATACAAAGTTTAAGCACAACCATGCATTCAGTAAATATGTTAACATCATTAATATTTTCATCACTACTCTTTATCCATAGAGTATGGAGTCCCATACCTTCACCTCGGCAATGTTCTTTCCATGCTTTAAAGCAGGCAATTAATCCTAACATTTCAACTCCAAATTTCACTGAATTACTTGCACATGAGGTCAAATAATCTTCCAATTTCCTTATTCCAGAATGTAAATTCTTCTTCATCTCCTCTTCAATAGAAAACAGCAGATCATCCTTTTGCTGAGCTTTGTTCTGATCTTCTTTGAGAAATGACTTTTTCTTATTCTTTTTGGTAATTTGGTGGGGTTTGGTATTCTGTTCAATAATAAAAGGAACATATGAAACAAGTGGAAAAATTCCATTATGACATTTCACTAGTGAGATTATTTTTTGTGCACTTAACTGAGGACTCTGGCCATCATTCTACTCTGCACAGGCAAGAATTCTTAATGTCTTTTCTTAAAGTCTGTGTGATGCAAACCTACTTAAACTTCAGTATAAATGTAAATTGCCTCTTACTGCAGAATATTTTCTAGATTTCTAAATGGTGTAAATTATTAATAAAAAAGTAAAAGTAAATGGAAGAAAACAAAGAAGAGAAAGAGTAGCCACTGAGCTTGATTGTACGGCAGCTTCTTGGGGATTTGGAACTTAATTAATTTATTCATTCTCCACCCCACAAAGCATTTTGGGCCTCTCAGATCCCACTCACTCTTTGGAGATTCATGTTGAAAAACACCAACAGTCTAAGCAGACATTAGTCAATGTGGGGAAAAAAACAGAAATCCCACTGGAAAATGGAGGAGTCACACACACTTAGTGGGGTGGTAATTTTTCCCACCTCTCCCCTAACTAGATCAAACATTTAATTCCCATTTTGCTTCTATTTCAGTGTGGAGGCTGCTCCTAGGCCTCATGCTACCAACATAACAGAACTGAGCGAGCTCCCATCAGTTCCTGGCCCCGCAGTTAGCGCTGCCAAAGGAGCAGAGGTACACAGCCTGGGCCCCAGGGGCCAGCCTCGGGCACAGGGCTTGGCAAAGCAAAGGGCTCAGCTGGGTGAGGCCCTTGCACAACGGCTGCAGAAGGTGGTTGCTTCAGGACGCTGTATTCACTTTGATCCTTATGCTTGAAGCCAAGCCTGGACCTTTGCCTGAGCCAGCCCCACCTGGCCACCCTCAGCCCAGAGGAGGTTAGGTCTGTGGGCTGAGGTGGAGCCTCTGCAGTTGAAAGCATGTGTTGTGTGGCTGAATGGACCCTTAAATAGCTCTAGGAGAGAGACCCAACAGCAGTGCTAAGAAGCCTACAGCATAATTAGTGATAACTATTATCTAGAACAGCTTTGAGGAGATATCCTCTCACTGACTGTAGCCTTTGCAACTTCAACCTGGTTAATGAATTGACAGTCTGGCAAGGAAAAGGAAGACTCTAGATCTCCGATTAAGAATTTTCTGAAATTAGTGGGAAAGAGAAATGTTTTCATGTTTTGGATCTTTTCCTTCTGGGGCTTTTATGTTTCATTCTCCAAAAACATTCCCTTTCCTACTCCAGTAAGGGTAAGGCAGCCATGATAAGTGCCATTGGTCATCAATAGTTTCGTTTGTGCTGTTTCACGTATTTAGCATAGTTGACCTCAGGAAGGCGATTTACCACAGCAAATAAATGTCTTTCCTTAATTCCCAACCATGAGGCCAAGAGAGAAGTACTGAAGCCTAATGAAATCCCCTCTGATGAAGAATGACCGCAAAGTAGTACCTTCCCAAGCAGAACCATAAAATCTACCATTTGTTCAGTTATAAACACTATCATTTGTGTGACCTGATACTTTTCCACATTATCTTTTTAAATTTTTTTTGAATTACAGGGATTCTAAGTTTGTAAACAAATATGGTCTAGTGTAAAGGCAGGAAGAGAAAGAAAATAGGTATGGAGGATTCCCACCCTTTCAAGAAGGCCTGGTCTTACCTTTAATAAAAACAAAAGTCCAGGACAGATTAATGGCATAAATAACTTAAAAACATAGACAGTTTTCAAAATTCAGGAAAAATAATGAAGCTGATGGAAATGTTAGGCCTATTTTTACCACTTCTATGTAAAAAGATTTTCACTGTAATAAACTAATACACAAAAATTTCTTTTTTTTTTTTTTTTTGAGACAGAGTCTTGCTCTATCACCCAGGCTGGAGTGCAGTGACATGATCTTGGCTCACTGAAACCTCCACCTCCTGGGTTCAAGCAATTCTCCTGCCTCAGCCTCCTGAGTAGCTGGGATTACAGGCACCCGCCACCATGTCTGGCTATTTTTTTGTATTTTTAGAGGAGATGGGGTTTCACCACGTTGGCCAGCCAGGCTGGTGTCAAACTCCTGACCTCAGGTGATCCGCCCACCTCGGCCTCCCAAAGTGCTGGGATTACAGGTGTGAGCCACTGCACCCAGCCCACAAACATTTCTTTTAACTTAAATTTGATTTTTCTAAATCCAAGCTTGTAATCCTTTGATGCTTTAAGCTTGTTATCAGATAAATATATCTTTTCTTATTCTAAAAAAGATAGAATACTAGATTTTATGTAATCTTCTTAGAGTTTCTGATGGCAAGCAAGTAAAATAACTCATTTGTAAGTGATATGATTTGGGTCTGTGGCCCCACCAAATCTTATGTTGAATTGTAATCTCCAGCTTTGGAAGCGGGGCCTGATGGGAGGTGACTGCATCATGAGGAGGGGGTTTCTGATAAATGGTTAACACCATCCCACTTGGTGCTGTTCCCATGATAGTGAATGAGTGACTTGTGCAAGATCTGGTTGTTTAAAAGTATGTAGCACCTCCCCAACACTTCCTCCTACTCCAGTCATGTGAAGTGCTGGCTCCCCCTTTGTCTTCTGTCATGATTATAAGTTCCCTGAAGACTGAGTGTGGTGGCTCACACCTGTAATCCCAGCACTTTGGGAGGCCAAGGTGGGTGGATCACCTGAGATCAGGAGTTCGAGACCAGGCTTGCCAACAGGATGAAACCCTGTGTCTACTAAAAATACCAAGAATTAGCTGGGCATGGTGGTGGGTGCTTGTAATCCCAGCTACTTGGGAGGCTGAGGAAGAAGAATTGCTTGAACCCGGGAGGCGGAGGTTGCAGTGAGCCAAGATCGCATCACTGCACTCCAACCTGGGCAACAAGAGTGAAACTCCATCTCAAAAAACAAAAAGAAGTTCCCTGAGGCCCAGAAGCTGATGCCATCATGGTTCCTGTACAGCCTGCAGAACTGTGAGCCAATTAAACCTTTTTTCTTTATAAATTACCCAATCTCAGGTATATCTTTCTAGCAATGTGAGAATGGACTAAGACAGTTAGCAAACATGAGAAAGAAGAGCATGGAAGACACCTCCAGAGACAAATATGAGTCTAAAGAAAACAAAACAACATCAAAGAAAAAAATTAGGTAAAATCTATGAGATCTACCTGTAATATTTCACCACTGGCACCACTGGAAGCCTCCATTGGCCGAGTAGTTTGAGTCACAATGACTTTTGTAGAGATTGATTCTAACGATTTCCCATAAAATTGCTGATAATCCTGAATCTTTTCCAGGAAATCAAGAACATGAGGATCTCTAGATTGTTCTGAAATAGAAAGACCTAAAATGTAAATGTGTATTTTAAAATATTGCTATATACGTGTGCTACCCACACATTATTTTTTTAACTCCAGAATAATAATTCAGTATTTGCCAATGAGGTCAGACTACCATATGCTGACAAAATAATTCCCTATATTATTTGAAGAAGAGAGAGGATGAAGCTCTGCTAATGTCCAGGTCCAAGCACCTGGACATTGCCCCTGTCATTTGGCAGGAGAAGAGGAGAAGAGGAAGGTTGGGGGCAGCCTAATAGCACATTCACCTACAACAGGGGTCTACAAACTAGGTCCACATGATCAAATCTGATAAGTACATTTTTTTAAATTGGTTACACTCTAAATGATTATATTAGTACCTACATCATGCTCTCAATTTTGGTCTCTTGGTTTACAAAGCCTAAAATATTTATTACTTAGACCTTTCAGAAAAAGTTTGTTGACCCCGGACCTAAAACATTCTGTTTGCACTCCTTAAAAGAAAAACCTCTACTTCGGTCACAGTCAAATATTTAGGAGCTTACAGCTGACAGATGCTGATACCAATTATCTTACACCATGCAAAAATTCAAATGACACAGAAAATTCCCAGGAAGCAAGGTTAGACTCACTTGAGACCTAGGAACACTCTTTACAAACATAAAAGATATAAATAAGCTAGTGTTTTGTTGGTTTGGATGTTGTTGCTTTTTCCATGTCTGTGTATGTGATCACAAATCAAACCACTCTGGAAACACACCATGCAGAATCTTGGTAGACACTTACATAAATAGCTTATTCCTATATGCAATTGGCATACTTACTTGACTTATTTCTAGATTCTTCTGAAAAGTTTTACTAGTTCTGAAAAGGGTGGAAATAAACATGGGATTGGAGAAAGACACTAAAAGAATTTGAACCAGGAAAAAAAGATCTATGAATTCCTTTCCTTAGGACCCATTTTTAATTGTTTCATGGGCTTTACTTTTTACAGATTCAACCCCTCCTCATTACTGAGTTTTCATGGGCACAATTATGCTGGTGCTTGGCAGCATGCAATCAACTAGACAATCGTTTAGCAGGAAAAGAGCTAAAATTTTAGGAAGACTATGGCTGTATCAGCATATTTACTTCAAGGTATAGACAGATTCCTAAAACCATCAACTATCTTTCCCACTTAAACAGCATCTGATATTTTCATGACAATACCATGCATATGTACATCCTTAAAAGATTAATAAATCTCTATTTGAATTAACAGATACATCTGCATGCATACGTACATATGCACACCAGATAATATAATGGGATTTTTTTCAGACAGCATGCCTCCTACTGTGCCTCTTCAATTAATATATATATATATTGTGTGTGTGTGTGTATATATATACACACATATATGTATAGTGTGTATTGTATATAGAGATCTCATTCAAAATATAACATATATTATGTATAATATATAGATAGATCTCATTCAAAATATAATGTGTTTACAATGTAATGTCTTTTCACTGTTAGTAAAAAAGAGCAGCAAAGGCAATTCATATAAGCTCTATTTTATCGTGGTTACAGAGCTCACCATCAACATGACATTTGATCCTGTCATAGTCGTCACTAAGGAGTCTTTGAGCATGCCAGTGCAAAAGTTCATCAGATGTCTTTTGTTTAAACAGTGAAGGAACAACCAGATCATCACTGTAAAAAGAAATAAATAATTTTTTTAAATTTTAAGCTTTTCAAATTTTAGCACAAACTTCAGGCTATGATAACATAGAAATCGTACAACCTCTTTTTCTATTTGTGTGATATAATATGGGTCATAAAACCTCAGAGACATAAAAACCCTGAATTTCTGCCATTCCTGTAACAGTCACATCCACATCAACAACAATGTAGTAAAATTTATAGCTGGAGTAATTTTATTATATGTTCAAAATAATATAGATTTTTATGTAGTAATGTTCAAATAATATTGACATACTAGATGTTACAATCACTTAAATGTATTATAGTCACATGATATAGAATTTACCATATCCTGATACGATATATTACACAGACATTTTGATGAGTCATTCACTTCACTAGTATTTTCGAGTTAATGGCACTAAATCAGGTACTTCATTAACTCTATACCTCTTTAGAATAGGCAAATCCTTCATCATATCTCCAACAAACTCATCAATTACAGCAGATGTCATTGGAATAAAACCCACACTAGGCATCTTTTCCAAGGAGATTTCTGAAAACAAATATAAATTTAAGATGAGAGGAAAGGTGTAACTATCCTATATGAATTTTGAACATTATTTTTAAAATTTCAAATGCATAATATTTTACATAAATTTTATTAATGTTTACCAAGTTAGAGCTTCCAAATGAGATATTCCTCAAAGCAAACATGTTGTAACAAGCCAGTATATTAAAAATTAGTATATAACCCTTTACATATGTATGTAGATGGTAGCAGATCACTAGATAGACAAACGCAGATTTTCCATTTCCAAGTACTTATTCTTTTTTATTATGTCACAGTATGAATAATGTGTCACGGTACAGTAATAACAGCACTTGAAAAAAGAAGCACCACTCAGAGTTCACCTACATAAAAGCCTCCATGAAAATTAAATCACAAAAATAGGAAAAAATTAATAACAAAAGTATTCTATTTATCACCAAATACTCTTTGGAGCCTTCTTTAATTTTTATTTTCACAGTTCCTATATATGGCTTACATGCTGAATATAATAGACCAGAGGATTTTTAAATTTAGCTTTGTTCAAAACTGTAGATGAAAAAATACAATCTTTCTCCTCCCTCATTCCTAAATTCTGGACAATATCCTTCTGCCAGCGTATCCACAATTCCCATCTGCATTCCTCTTGCATCTCTCACTTTCCTTTGGGACTATTTCCTTCTTCCTGAATTGTATCATATACAAATATTTTTAATGAGGATATGATGCTAGTTAACTCAGTTCTTGTGCATCTGAAAATATCTATATTATTTCCTCATTCATGAGTTGTACTTACGCTAGTTACACTATCCCCCAACCACCATTATTTTGTCTCATTACTTAAAAGATATTATTTCATTAAGTATTTAATACTTAAAAGATATTATTTCATTACTTAAAAGATATTATTTCATTATTCTTGCTTTTATTGTTATTGTGGAGAAGTCTGCTAGCAATTTAACTTTTATGTCTTTGTAGGTAACTGTTTTCTTTCTCATTCTTAGGAGAACTTTGTTTTTGGTATGCTGCGGTTGCACTATAATGTATCTAGCGGTGTGTGTTTTTGTGTGTGTTGTAGGTGCATAGATGCGTGAGTGTGTATATGTGTATATCGTATATGAGACTCATTTCTGCATCCTAACTCCAGGTATTTGTATCTTTCATTAAATCAGAAAAAAATTATTTTCAGTCATTATCTATGGTTATTTCTTCCTCTGATGTCTCTATCCTCTGCTTCTGAAACTCCAATTGGACATGTAATTGACCTAAGGTATCCAAAGGCTTAGAGAGATTGGAAGGTTAGAGTGACTTATCATGTAAGATCTGCTCACTCACCCCATGAGGGTGCAGAGGACACACCTTCCACCACAACTATGAGAAATAAAATTGTAAGGGGAACCCCAGAATTCTGGAATAGCTCCATAGTTACTCTACTGTGTAAGTCAGAAATTGCAGTGGGAACTGCTACCAGCAAACTTGGATCCCTAAATGCAACAGGGATAATTCAATCCTGGGGTGGCAGGGGCCAAGTGGCAGCACTTAATCACTAAACGAAAGGTAGTTATGGTTACCATAATGGACGGCAAAGTCAAAGCAGTAATCTGAATAGTCTGATTCACAGAAACCTACCACATTGGCTAGCTGGTCATAGGGTTCCTAGAAAAAAACAAAAGATGGGCATTCCACTAAATTCTAAATTGATCTGTATAAAAGGAAGAGTTCTAAGGTAAGTGAACAGATGCCTAACTTAAATCACCAGTCATGGCTCCTTAATCAGTTCCTAAACTTAAGCCCTGTTACAGACCCACTTTGAAGAAGGACCCTGCTCCACTGCCAAAACTCATACTGTTCATCTTTCTTCAGTCTTCCTCAAAGGGACCTACTGCTATTTATCAGGGTGACTGTCCACTGGAGAAGGGGAAATCATCTGACTTCAGGGGATTACTGGATACTGATTCTGAACTGGCACTAATTCCAGGAGACCCAAAATGTCCTGTGCTCCCAACCCCCTACCCCTCAGTCAGTAAGGGCTTGTGGAGCGTCAGATGACTGATGAAGTTTTTTCTCAAGTTCATCTCACAGTGGGTCCCTGAATCTTCTGTGTGGTTATTTCACCAGTCTCAGAATGCATAACTGGGACAGACATACTCAGCAACTCAATAAATCTCTGGGTTGGTTCCCTGACCTGTGGAACAAGGGCTTATGGAAGCCACTAGAACTGTCTATATTTAGAAAAATTGTAAGCCAAAAGTAATACTGCATTCCTGGAAGGATTACAGAGATTAATGCCACTATTAAGGACTTGAAAAATACAGGAGTGCTGATTTTCCTCACATCGACATTCAACTTGACTACTGGGCCTATGCAGAAAGACAGATGAATTCTGGAAATTGCCAGTAGATTCCTGTAAATTTAACCCTATGATGACTCCAACTGCAGCTGCTCTTCCAGAGGTGGTTTCATTGTTTGAGCAAAATAATACAACTCCTGGTACCTGGTACGCAGCTATCAAGCTGGCAAATGCTTTTTTTCTCCATTCCTGTTAATAAAGACCACCAGGAGCCATTTACTTTCAGCTGGAAAGGCCAGAAAAACATACCTTCACTGTCCTACCCTAGCCCTATGTCATAATTTAGCCCCAGGGAATTTTCCGGAAGAAATTTTTTTCTTCCACAAAGTATCTCACTGGTCCATCACATAGTTGATATTACGCTGCTCGGATCTAGTGAATAAGAAGTAGACACTGCTTGACATACCAATAAGACATTCGTATGTCAAAGATGGGAAATAAATTCAGCAAAAATTCAGAGAATTTCCATCTCAGCAACATTTGTTGATGGTGGAAAATGAATGGAACAAAAATTCAAGGATGTTCCACCTCTGCAAAACTTGTAGGAGTCCAGTCGTGTGGGGCATATCAAGATATCCTTCCTTAGGAGAAGGGTAGTTGTTGCATCTGGTCCCTCCTACAACAAGAAATAAAGTGTAATGCCTGGGGGAGCCTTTGTGAATTTGGAAGGCAACATTTCTCACTTAGGTGAGCTATTCTGGCTTATTTATCAAGTGACCTGAAAAGCTGCTAGTTTTTATTGGAGCCAAGAATAAGAGAAGGCCCTGCAACATGTCCAGGCTGACACAATTGCAGGCTGATTATATTAGATTGCTTCCCTCATGAAAGGAGTCATTCCCTCTTCTTACTGGAATAGACAGTTACTCTGGATATAGTTACCTTCCCTGGATGCAATGCTTCTGCCAAAAATACTATCCTTGGACTTACAGAACCCTTATCCACAATCTTGGCATTTCACACAATATGGTTTCTGATCACAAGGAACTCACTTTATAGCAAATGAGGTGTGGCGGTGGGTCTACGTTCATGGAATGCAATGGTCTTACCATATTCTCCATCATCCTGAAGCAGTTGCCTCAGTAGAATAGTCTAACAGCCTTTTAGAGACACAGTTACATTGTCAGCTAGGTGGAAATACTTTGAAGGCTGGGGCAATGTTCTCCAGAAGGCTGTAACTGCTCTGAATTAGTGTCCAATATATAGTGTTTTTTGTGAATTATAGGCATAATTCACAATTCAGGATTCCAGGCATAGAAAATGAATGACTCCACAAACTAGAACCCCTAAGTGGTATGCTAGCAAAATTTCTGCTTTCTGTTCTGGCAACCCTATGTTCTGTTTGTTTAGAGATCTTTGTTCCAAAGAGAGGAATGTTTCCACCAGGAGACACAACAATGATTCCGTTGAACTAGAAGTTAGGACAGCCATCTTGCCATTTTGAACTCCTTGTACCTCTGAGCCAACAGGCAAAGGAAAGGGTTATTGTGCTGGCTGCTGTGATTTATCCTGATTCTCAAGGGGACATTGGGCTGCTACTACTCAATGGAAGGGTAAGAAAAAGTATGTCCAGAATACAGGAGATCCCTTAAGGATCCCGTAGTACATCCATCCCTTCAAACTACCACACCACGTGATTAACATCAATGGAAAACTACAACAACCCAATGCAAACAGTACTCTATGGGTCCACACCCTTAAGGAACAAAGGATTGGACTGGACTGTGTTCTTCAAAGAGACATGTTCGAGTCCTAATTCCCACTATCTGTGAATGTGACCTTATTTTGAAATAGGGTCTTTGCAGATGAAATCAAGTTAAGATAAGGTTTTTCTGGATTAGGGTGAGGCCTAATGTAATAACTGCTATTCTTACAAGAACAGAGAAACTTGGACACAGACCCAGAGGAAACACACAGAGAGAAGGAGAACACTATGTAAAGGTAGAGGCAGAGATGAAAGTGATGCATCTACAAGCCAAGGAACACCAAGGATTGCCAGCAGCCTCCAGAAGCTGAGAGGCATGGAATTGTAAACTCAAAATAAAATCCAAAGCCCAACCCCCGCAACTAACTGAATGGACCCCCTAATGGCCAAGGTTACCCCAGAGAAACCTTTAAGACTGAGTTCTGAGCCATGATGCAAAGGGAAGTCAGACTGGCCTCACTATACTCCCCTCCCTCTTGCAGTTTAGACACAAAAACTGACTAGCATTAATGTTAAAATAGAGATTGCAAGACTGACAGAACAGAATCTTTGTGGCAATAAGATCATGAACAAGATCTAAGGCCATGCCAGTCAAAGGTGATGTCACGCACCCTAAAGGTCACTGTGACTCAGTATACCGTGACTTGCTCTGATAACCTGACTCTGGCAGAACATCACATGATGATTAGCAGACTCCTGGTCTTCAGTTAAACCTTTCTGCTGACTCCATGGGTTTTTTTTTGGTTTTTTTTGGTTTGGTTTTTTGAAACGGAGTCTCACTTTGTCACCCAGGCTGGAGTGCAGGGGCGCAATCTCAGCTCACTGCAACCTCCACCTCCTGGGTTCAAGCAATTCTCCTGCCTCAGCCTCCCGAGTAGCTGGGATTACAGGCACGTGCCACCATGCCCAGATAATTTTTTGTATTTTTAGTAAAGATGGGGTTTTACTGTGTTAGCCAGGATGGTCTCGATCTCCTGACCTTGTGATCCGCCTGCCTTGGCCTCCCAAAGTGCTGGGATTACAGGCCTGAGACACCGCAACTGGCCCCAAGTTTTCAGACAAAGCTTTATTCCTTTAACCAATTGCAAATGAAGTCATCTCCAAATCTACCTATAATCTGTAAGCCCCTGCTTCAAGATATCCTGCTTTTTGGGACCAGTGTATACCTCCTATGTTATTAATTTATATCTTTACCTGTAACTCCTGCCTCCCTGAAATATATAAAACCAAACTGTAACCCAACCACCTCAGGGCCACTTACTCAAGACTTCTTGGGATTGTGTTTTCCCCAGGCCACAGTCACCCATATTAGCTAAGAATAAACCTCTTTAAAATATTTTACAAAGTTTAGTTTTTCCATTAACAGTCTGGTTTTTAATTCAGACCCTCCAGAAGAAACCAATTTTGTAGACAATTTGATTTCAGACATTAACCTCCAGACCTGTAAGAGAATAAACTTCTGTTGCTATAAGCCACCAGCTTGTGGTGCTTTGTGACAGCAACCCTGGAAAAGGAGGACCTCAGGCAAAGAACCATGACCGCTTAGGTGCTTGCTGGGTGCAAAGGGTTTAGGGAATAGGTAATGGGAGGAGGAGGCAGTCATAAATACCAGCTATGACCATGTGACCAGTTGCAGAAATGAGGACTGTAATAGTTAGGGGTATTTCTTCCTTATTTTGTCTTGAAAATAAATATATATTAAGCAGATATTTTTGTTTTCTTCTTTTATCAGTTTACATACAATGTAGTCATAATAGTGTGCTTTGTATCACAGTATTTAGGTTACAGGATATCAACGCAGAAGAGTGAAAATTGCCCAAGAACTTAGCATTGTCTTTTGAAGGAAGAGTTAACATGCTGTTGGTTGTATGCAGGATAGTTGTATCATGTTAAGCACAAGTGTGATTTTGTTAGTGCCTTTATTGGGAGATTAAGTATGGTTTAAGGATATGTATATGGGTGCTCAGATGACAAGAGGTAGACAGAAATGGTCGGTTTTAGATGTCAACTTCATTAGACTATAGTTCCCTAGTTATCCAATCAAACATGAATCTGGATGTTGTTGTAAAGGTATTTGTAGATGGGCTTAAAGACTATAATCAATTTTACTTTAAGTAAAGAAGACTATCCTAGATAATCTAGAAGAGCCTGATCCAATCATCTCAAAGTCCCTGAGTGCAGAATTGAGGTTTCCCTGAGGTAGAACAAATTCCACCTGTGGGCTGCAACTGCAGCTCATGCCCCAAAGTTCCACCCTCCCCTTCCTTAAGACCTGCCCTATAAATTTTGGACTTGCCAAGCCAGTCCCTATAATCAGGTAAGGTAATTCCCTGCAAGAAATCTCTTAACATGTGTATCCTACTAGTTCTGTGTATCTGGTAGAAACCTAACTGATACACTTCCCAAATGGGTCTTTGACTCAAAACAACAAAAATCAACCTGTCAGCAGACTATTATTAAAAATCAACGAGCCAATTATAAAATTTAAATGAAAATGCAAAGGACTCAGAATAAACTAAACAATCTTCAAAAGAACAAAGTTGGAGCACATACACTACCAAAACCAAAGTTTCTTACAGAACTACCATAATAAACTTTAATATTGGTTCAAGGATAAACAAGGCTCAAGGATAAACTTATGAAAGAGAACAGAGGGTGAAGAAATAACCCCTCTCTCATACCATACAAAAGTAAATTCAAGATCAATCATAGACTTGTGAAATACTTACAACCTATACTTTATAAACAGGCAAAAATCAGCAGGCACTTCACAAGAGGATATTCAAATGGCCAATAACAGATGAAAAGTCCAAGAAAATGCAAATTCAAACCACAATGAGCTACCGCCATGCACCCATCAGAATGGCCAAAATAAAAAAGGCTAACAATAGGCTGGGCATGATGGCATACACCTGTAATCCCAGCAGTTTGGGAGGCTGAGGTGGAAGGTTTGCTTGAGGCCAGGAGTTCAAGATTACACTGAGCTACGATGATGTCTCTGCACTCCAGCCTGGGCAATAGAGTGAGACTCTGTCTCACACACACACACACACACACACACACAAACAAAAGATTGACAACGCTGGGAAGCAATTCTAAAATTCCAAAATGCCCACAGGGAAGGTGGGAGTTTAACTTGGAACTATCACCTTAGAAAATATGTGGACAGTAGTTCATAAAGCTGCATTTCTATGTATATACTTGAAGTGAATAAATGCATATACCTACCTAAAGTTCTATGTAAGAATATTCATAACAGTTTTACCCTTCAATCACTTCTCATTACTCTTACAATTTCCTAAGTCCTTAACAGAGCCAGCAAGTACCCCCTCCTCAGTTTCATCAGCTTTTCTCCTCTCTGGTCACACTAAACGTATCTCAGCTCCTTGGGGAATTCTCAAGTGCCATGTCCTCTCTGGAAAACCTTTTGCTCTTCCCTTCCCCCAGCTAACTATTACTCATCCTTCAGACCATGACTTATTGCACTTCTCTTCCCTTCTTCAGAGAGGTCAACCTTTCCAGACTGGGTTGTGTCTCTTAATCATTAGTTTCCACAGCATTCATTAGTTCCTCCTTCATATCCATCAGCACCTTTGTAATCATTTTACTGCTTCTTCAACAATTCAATAGCGAACCGGAAATGCTCCAAATGGACAGAGTGTAATATATTCATACAAAGAGACAGTTCACAGCAATAACTTTTAAGCATAATGGTAAATACAACAGGCAGGAATGTCTCAGACATTATACCGAGAGGAAAAAAGTAGAAAGAATATATACTATATGATTCCACCCCAGTGAAGTTCAAAGCAGACAAAACTAAGAAATCGTATTGAAGTCCGTTAAAGAGATGAGAGGAGGGGGAGGATGGATTGGGAAATGGCCCGAGGAGCTTTCTCTTGAGGTGCTGGAAATGGCCTCTCTCTTGATCTGGGTGGTTATCACACAGATGTATATGTCTGTGTAAAATTTCACCAGGCTTTACTTTGCACACTGGTTTACTTTAACCACATTATTGTATGTATTTTAAACCTCAATTAAGAGGTAAACGAGAAAGCACAGTGAAGGAAAATTATTTACATTTGGAAGAATTGAATTATTAGGGTTTCTAAAAGTTGTTCAGGACAGACATGCTTTTGTTCCACTTTAATTTACCCATTTAATACCTTGAATGACCGATTTCTCTTGTCTAAGAAAATGTCTTCTTGTTGTTCTCAGAGGAAAAGACTTTCCAACATTAAATTCTTTAACCATGTGTGACACAACATTCCACAGGTGTTCATAATCCCTCCTAATGGAATCTCCCAAAGTCAAATGTGGTTCTGCATAACAATAAAAAATATTAAAATCTTAAAAGTCATACACATGCAGACACACACAGAGCATCTTTCTTGAATAAATTCATAGGGCTCTGGAAAGAAGATCAAATATGGAAACTTACAGTGAGTTACACAGTACACTTGCATGAAAATTAGTCATGACACTATGACAGTAGTTTTTTAAAGTCATTTTCTCTTTAAATATAATGCAGAGCCAGGTACTGTGACATGGGCCTGTGGTTCCAGCTACTCAGGAGGCTGAGGCAGGAGGATTGCTTGAGCCCAAGAGTTCAAGACCAGCTGGGCAATGTACCGAGATGCCCTCCCTGCCCAAAAAATTAACAAAGGAACATCACCATTTTAATCATAGTCCTTACTAAATATTGTGAATGATAAATATATCATTATTCCCCAAAACAATGAAGCACAATATGCTACGTATAAGCTTGCAACTTTAAAAACTAATTTAAAAACAAGTTTTTAAAGAGTTTACAGAATATGGAGAGGGTGAGAATTTTGTTAAAACTAGTAAAATTTGCTACATTTTATGCAGTCAGTTTATTCAAATGTTTGTCATTTAAGGGAATTAAATGCCAGAGGTACAAAAAACTTCAATAATGTTTGTTCAGGAAAAATATGTTTTGAAATGTTTTATTATTCTCTGACTATGTAAGCCACTCTAGATAATTTACTCTATAAAAATATTCAAAGGAAGGCAAAAATTATGTATGTACCAAAATGAAGTTTTATTTATTTTTAGGAAAAATGCAATATATCCTTAAATGTTCAAAAATAGTGAAAGGATTATATTAATTACAGTAAGTGTTATAAAATATGCATCTACCATTTAAATAAAAAATGTAAGTATTAATATGCTATCATATCATAGCATATCATATCATAGCATTAAACTCATTTTCAAATGTTATTAAGTGAAGAAAAAATAAAATACGTAAAAAGTATGCGCACACACAAACAAAGGTTTTCAAGAAACAAAAATGTTGCTGTGGTATGTACTGGAAAATTTATAAGGGTTTTATATAATTTGTTCATGATATAATGTTAATGCATATTAAGGTACTACCTTGAGTACTTTCAAATTCATAGTAGAAGGCAATATTCTTCAACAATTGCTCATCATACAAGTCAGAAACATGATTTAAATTCAGATTCCAGCATCCAAAAACGTTTAAGTTGCTTAAAATGAAATGTTCACACCACTTGTTCTGAAAATTAAAAATAAAACATTATTAGCAGGGAGGCATGGAATAATTTCATACTCCTGGTTAACCCCCTGTAAGGTAGGTCACAAGGGACATTTCTGGGTGGAATGATAAAGTCATTACAACCACAAATATTACAGATGGTGGTCTACAAGTCCCCAAACTAATGCTTTCATATCTCTACTTTTAAAACTGGGAATTGCACTGCTTATCCTAGTACTCATTATTTACCTTATAGTATGCTGTTCCCTTAATGTGGCACTAAAACTATAGATGACAATACTAACACCTTCGTCATGTAGGTCCTGGGATCCCAGCCAGGTCTGCATGAGTACATTTAAACAGTTGCAAAGTGGTTCCATTCCTCTCACTTTGGGGTCAACACCTACCCCCACTACACCCCTGGTGAGCAGGAAGAAGTTAGAGCAGTCTTTGCCCTTTTTCCATCTTCTTTAGTCAAGACCTTAAGATTAAGAAGTTATAAAACCCAGAAGGAGGGATTGAAACCACCACTGCAAAATTATGACTGAGACGGTGAAAGAGATCTGACTTAACTAACTCTACCTTGTTTCTAACCTCCAAGCAGTTCTTGTTTGTTCCTGGGTGTAGGCTGAACGAACTTTGGAAGGAACTTAGTTTACAGTTTATAGTTTGAAACAAAGATGATAACAGCCCTTTCTCAAAACAAACCCCCTTCATTCCTGGGGACTGGACGGCTCATGGAGGACTAACAAATTAGTCAAAAGGTTAGAAATTATGGCTTAGGAGTCATGCAGCTGGAGACTACAAGATTCTGACCCTCCCCAGTATTGCTCCTGGGGATAAAATCACTATTGTAAAACCTAAGCCAGTACTTGAGATATTTTGCAGACCTTGCACGTGATGGATCAGCTGACATCAGCCAGATCTATAAACTGGTTCATCTGATCTTGTGGTCCGCATCCAGGAACTGACTCAGTGCAAGAAGACAGCTTCAACGCCCTATGATTTCATCTCTGACCTGACCAATCAGCACTCTTGGCTCACTGGCTTCCCCCTGCCCACCAAGTTGTCCTTAAAAACTCTGACCTCCAAATGCTCAGGGGAGACTGAATTGAGTAATAATAAAACTCTGGTCTCCCTCAAAAAAAAAAAAAAAAAAAAAAAAGATTACAGATGAACTAAGACCAACTCCAAGGTAAGAGTTGCCTCCACTACCTTTATTTTATACCCATCCACTCATTACTGTTGAATATTCTATAGATTTTGTACTCCATCACTCTACCAAAACATCTCTTAATAATAATTAGCCTTGGCTAGGTACCATGGCTCATGCCTATAATCCCAACACTTTGTGAGGCTGAGGCAGGAGGATTGTTTGAGCCTAGGCATTCGAGACCAGCCTTGGCAACATGACCAGACCTTGCCTCTACAAAAAATAAAATTAGCCAGGCATGGTGGCATATAGTCCCATCTATTAGGGAGGCTGAGGTGGGAGGATCACTTGAGCCTGGGAGGTCGAGGCTGCAGTGAGCTATGGTCATGCCACAGCACTCCAGCCTGGGCAACAGAGCAAGACCTTGTCTCAAAACAATAATAATAATGATAATGATAATAATTGGCCTTGACTTTCATGCCATTAAATTAAAGTCACTGAATTTTCTGTCAACATCCTCATATTATCTGCAGAACTTGACACTAATAAACCATTCCCTTCTTTTTGAAATATGATTCATATGAACTCTAAGATATCATATTCTCCCAGATTTTCTACCATCTGTCTTCACCACTCTTTTTCAGTGTCTTTTTCTAATTCTTAAACTTCTACCTGACCACTAAATTCTGAAATATCTCTGGACTCTGAATCAAGATGTCCTCTCAGTTTCCCTAGAAAAACACGTAACTGGTATGGTATTCAGAACCACTCATGGACTAATGTGTCCCAAAATTTTATTCCCAGTCTAAAGAATACTTAAACTGCCTTTTACATATTTCCTTTGGAAGTCTCATTGCCACCACCTCAAACTCACTATTTCCCAAACTCATTATTTTCCTCTTCAGAATGTTCTTCTTTCAGTGGCAGCATCCATACAGTTGGCCTAGCCAGAAACCTGAAAGTCATCATTGACTCCTCCTTCTCCCTTCTGCCTCATATCCTATTCCTTAACCCTGTCAGTTTCAAAGCCTAAAGAACTCTTGCATCTTTGACTTCTGTTTGTTCCTATTGCCACCAACATTTTAGCCATGTTAGCATCATCACCATATGATCACTGGGGTGGTTTCCTCACCTCTATATTTGGATGTCTACAATGCACTCTATGCACTTCAGCCAAAGAACCCTTAAACAAAAATGTCAATTTCAGCTTGAAACCCTTCAATCACTTCTCATTACTCATAGGATTTCCTAAGTCCTTAACGGAGCCAACAAGTACTATATTGATTTTTCTCCTATCCCCCTCCTCAGCTTCATCAGCTTTTCTCCTCTCTGGTCACACTAAACATATCTCAGCTCCTTGGGGCATTCCCAAGTGCTATGTCCTCTCTTGAAAACCTTTTGCTCTTCCCTTCCCCCACTAACTATTACTCATCCTTCAGACCATGAGTCATTTCACTTGTCTTCACTCTTCCGAGAGGTCAACCTTTCCAGACTGGGCTTTGTCTCTTTAATCATTCATTTCCAAAGCTTCATTAGTCCCTCCTTCATATCCATCAGCACCTTTGTAATCATTTTACTGCTTATTCAATAATGCAAATTGAAGTTCCATGGAAGAAGAAGAGATATGAGTTTGTATTTTTCTCCACTCCTTCCTTGGTGCTGATCACAGTGAATATGCACTGAATAAACATGTGTGGACTGGCTGCCTGACAGATTGGTTTTAAAATGTCTATGATAACAATTTGACAGAATCTATCAAGACCCTCAAATTTTCCATACCTTTTTGGCTTATCATCTCTTTTCCCATTTCAGAAAATCTATTCAAAGTAATTCATTACAAATTATCCCTCAAGGCCAGTAGCATTTATGATACAAAAGCTTCAAATGATTCTAATGTCCCTTTATAGAGGTATGATTAAGTAAACTACAATACAATCACTGAAACATATTTAGTGGCCATAAAAATTATGCTAACCAGCTTGAGTGAAAGGGTACCCTGTTCTCCATGATGTGATTATTAGGCATGGCATGCCTGTATCAAAACATCTCATGCACTCCATAAATATGTACAACTACTATGTACTCACAAAAATTAAAAATTTTAAAAATTATGCTAACCAAAAGCGAAAATGCTTTTACAATAAAATAATATGTAGCATATATCGTATGATTGCAACCATAACAAAAACTAGGTCCTAAAATAAAACATGAAAGAAATTAAACCAAAATATTAACAGTTAACAGTATTAATTTGAGCAGTGGGTTAGTAGTACATATTATTATTTTTTCTTCAATTTTTAACTTTCCTTTAATACACTTTTATTATAAACAGAAAAAATAAATTCATAAACACTTTTCCTACAAAGAGAATACAATGCCAATCAATTTTCTATGATTGATTATACAAAAACAAGATCTCATCAGAGATAAGAAGGAAAAAGAGGAAGGCTCTCATGCTTCTATAAAACAGTTATACTGTGGTTTTCCTCATTACACTACCAAAAATAAAAGTTGTTGAAAATAGGAACTTGATTTATCAGCTAATTAGATCTGGCATTATTCCAATATAACTCTAGTTTTAAAGGTGATCATGGTTTTCATCTCTCATGTTCAAACAAAAAATAAACAAAATATGTTTACCATTTTTAAGAAAGAATCACTGTTCCTAATCCAAGAGCATGTCATGACTCGAGAACAAGCTCTCTGAGAAAGGGGTAAGTGGAGTTGAAAAGCCACACAGAGGCAACGCAGTCTGCAGAAATCTTCCACCTCCTTCAGGGATAGGCAATTACTGTGCACCTGCATACAATAAAGAAGATGCAAACAGCCACAATGTCACGCTGTGAAATGGCATTGAAATAGGCACTCCACGAAGATCATATCTTCAAAGTTTTACATCACATTTGTGAGAAAGTCCCCTTCTGCATACACAAACTTGGCTGCACTGATACAGAAGTAGGTAAGAGGGAGGGAAAGCTCCAGGCTTAGTAGTTCACATAATGCATTTCTTATGATTTTCAGTGAAGCTGGACTTTAAATGAGTTGGCAGCAAAGGAAGTCCCTGACCCAGAGGTCTGAGCATTGACAGAACCCCATGTAAAATGCTCTGTCATTTCAGAGAGTGAAGAGTAATATCCACAAACCCATGGCAGGTTCAGGGTGAGAAATCCCGGATGGCAATCTATCCGTAAAACATATTGAATGAGAAATCGAGGAAGGAAATGGTCAAGTTTCACCTCCTGTGGCAGAGACTTCAGAACTATTTTCAAATTTATAAAAGGTTGTCATGTGGAAGGTTAAGAAAACCTTAATCTGGGTATCTTCACAGAGCAAAATTAGGGATAACTGAAATTACAAGGAGATTGATTTGGGTTCAATATGTTCATTTTTTAAAATTAGAACCACCAAAAACATCGTGCATGGTCTTATGAAAACATTTTTCCAAAAACAATTAGGCAAATAGAGTAAAAGAGATTCAAACGAGACAGTGATCCCTAGCCATCTCTAAATCATGTAAGAAAGAAGCAAATTAAATTAATCAATATGAACTTTTGTAAGAAATCAGCTTTTATACCCAGAACCCTATGATGTGTGCTATTCACACTCCCACTCACAGCACATCTTCAGCATAGCATAAAAGTGAATATATTAAGGAAATTATCATTTTTTAAGTATGCTCTTAAAATTCTGACAATCATGCTGAAATAATGTAAAGTTTCTAAGTTCATTTTTTACTGTTTATCTTCAAAAATTAAAGTATTCAAATTCACAATTTTAGAGAAATCTACATAGCTAAGATCTACTGCACTACATACTAAATTAAAATATTGGAGTGCTCTGTCTCCTACATTAAAAAGACTATTGCACAGTAATTCAAGATCTGGGCTCTGAAAACTGTCTAACTCCAGTCAAGACACTGTATGAGTCATTTCTCCTATATGTGAAAAATTGGGATAGTAACAGTACACTTTCTCATAGGCTTTCTGGAAAAACTAAATGAGATTAGACACGTGAAATATCTAGAATATCACCAATACATAGTAAGCCCTAAATGTTACCTATTATTAGCTAGTCTTCATAACATCCCAGCTCTGTAGGTTGAAAGCAGCTATTAGCACACATTAGACAATCAATATCCTTAGCTAAGGGAATTAATAAATGTGTTATCAGTCAAGAGAAAATCAAAGATGGGAAATTCAAACTAAGGAAAGAATCAAGAAGGAAGAAGCACAAAATGCTCACTGCTCTCTCCATTCTCCATGGTGCTCCTGAAGAGTTAACAGCTTCTTTTTTTTTTTTTTTTTTTTTTTTAGCAACTAGAAGAATGTTGTTGTCATTTGTTGGGATGGAGAAGAGTGAGGCAGAAGCAGGTTTGGGGAGTTTGGTTCCAGAAATCCTAAATTTGAGATGTCTATTACAAATCCAAGTGAAAATGGTGAGTTGGTGGTTCAGACTAGAGGTCTGAAATTCCTCTAGTTATTTCAAAGGGACATTAAAATTGCCCTCCAAGATATGTGTGATCAATGGGGGTAGATATCATGTCTATTTCTTCTCTCTCTCTCCAAATATATTTATTTTTGGCATATATATTACCATGCACAAAGTAAATATTTTATGAAAACATGCTGACAGATTTAAGAAATGGACAATTTTCTCCTATAGAATACTAACTTCTTGAGCCCTGTACAGTCACATTTTTTCTTTTTCTTTTTTTTCTATTTCTTTTACTGCTGTTTGTTTTAAGAACAGAGTTTTCAGCCTGAAACACACCGATATCTAGACTGCATACAAACTTTGTGTGCGTGTGTGTGTGTGTGTGTGTGTGTGTGTGTGTGTGTGTGTGTACTTATGCAAGCAGGGATGCATATAGTAGAGCGGAAAATCCATGTTCCTCAAAATATTCCTAAAGGGCCCTATAAGCTGAAAACAATTATAAAAATTCAGGATCTCTATAGTCTCAGTGATACTAATAAACAATAACAGAACTGTTCTTTTAAATACAAAACTTAACACAGCAGAATCATTACAAGCTGTGGAGCCAACCATCCTAGTCAAAATCCAGGCTGCCTTTTACCATGTGATTTTAGGTAGGTTAGGGAAGTCTTGGTCTCAAAGTCCTGAATCCACAGGAGAGAGTGATAATTGCTATACTGAAAAGTTGTAAGATTACATGGTGTCAGGTAACACAAAGTCCCTGAAACACAGCGTATAGTGGGGCCCCTCCTCCAATTTGTTTCTTTTCTTCTTCCTCCTCACTTTCTCTGTTTTTCAGAAGAACTGGGCTAAATAACTACTAAGTGAAACACCAGATAAAATTTACTGTACATTGTATTTTAAGAAAAACACTAAATTATATAACATAATATTTTCTTATGTATACAGATTCTAATTTTTCTCCCCTTTTTGGTATTTAATACACGTAAATTGGTGGGGGAAGGGGCTAAATTCCTAATGAAGAAAATGGCAGTCAGAAACCAAGAGTATGTCAACAGTGGAGAACCTGATGCCACCAGTGAAGTTACACCAGTTACACCCGATGAATGACAGCTTTCTGCCTCGTGGCTGTGTTCTTTTTACTTACTGAGACACGATGGTACATTCTCAAGGATAGTGAACATGAAGTGACACAGAGAACACGCTGGATGTCCGATCCTTCTGACCATAGGTGCTGAAGCAGAAATAGAGTCTGATATGCCTATCAAAAAAGAAATTTCTTCAAATGTCAAATTATTTAGAAATATTCTTTTACTCAGAAGTGCTCTTACTTGTAAGAAACATAAAGAAAACGATTGTATAGATTTGACTAAACAGAACTTCAAATGTTTAGTTTAAAAATGTATGATCATTTTAATGATAGAAAATTGAAAAATAATTACAATCAATATGCCAGAGAAATATGAAAACCTAAATATGTAAAGAAATTAAATAACTCAATAAGAAATTAAGATTTAGTAAAACATGAACAACTGTTTCACAAAGGAGGAAATAGATTAATAAAAATAAAATCATTCCATTTTACTAAAAATCAGAGAAGTATATGTTAAAACAAAAATTAGCTTGTTATAAATATCAATAATATCAAAAATTTTTAAATAATATCACACAACATTGAAAATTGTGTGGTGAGTCACCTCTCTTACAGATTAAAGATAAAAGTACAGGTAGGTATAGAATTTCTGCAAAGCTCTTTGACAGCGTCCATCAGGATCATTAAATATGTTGATGCCTTATGATCCAGTTTTGAATTTCTGGGAATTTAGCATAGAGGAATAATAATCCAATACGCATACAAAAAAAGTATACATCAAAATGTTCATTATAACATTATTTATATCAGCCAAAATTTTGAATTAATTTAAGTGTCTAGCATTAAGAAAATATAGTGCACTCATTAGATATTACATTTATGAAAAATTCTTAATGACAAGAAAATATGCAATAATCTTAATGAAATGTACACTAAAAATACATATACAGTCTGGGCATGGTGGCTCACAGCTATAATCCCAAGACTTTGGGAGGCCAAGGTAGGAGGATCACTTGAGCCCAGGAGTTCAAGACCAGCCTGGGTAACAAAGTGAGACACCATCTCTATATAAAATTAAAGTTAAAAATTAGGCAGGCATGGTGGCATATGCCTGTGGGTCCAGCTACTCAGGAGGCTGAGGTGGGAGGATCACTTGAGCCTGGGAGGTCAAGACTGCAGTGATCCATGATTGTGCCACTGCACTCCAGAATGGGCAACAGAGTGAGGCCTTGTCTGAAAAAAAAAAAAAAAAAAAAACACCAAAAACATATATATAAACTATATATATATACACACACCTTCACACACTCACATATATATATATACACACACACACACACACACACTATGTCCTCAGCTACATAAAAATATATGTTAAAATGCTAATATCAAGAAGTGGAATTATGGATATTCTTACTACTTTTCTGTTTTTTTCCAAACTTTCTTATGCAACCACCTTTTACCGCTTGAGAATCAGAAAAAAAAAAAAGAGAAAGAGGTGCTTAGTAATCCATCATGATAAACGGTAGTATAAAGCATAGTTTGAGAAGATAATCAGAAAATTAGATTTAAGGTATAATTAATTCCACATTTTGACTGTTTATATGGCAAATGATATCTTAGAGCCCTCCTCAATTTGAATACTGGAAAATAAACATTACTGTTGTATTAAGTACTACAATTTTCTAGTTTTCCAGAGTCTGTTTTAAAATATGGCTTCCAGAAATGAACATAAAATTACATATGCCATCCGATGAATTCAAGGTACATTGAGAGCATGACATTCTAATATTCAGATAGTATACATGTACCAAGGAGGTATACGGCACCCTTTAGTCTGTTCTAAGGACTGAACTAATCACAAGTTCATTCTCATTTATCAAATTCTATCAAACTTTTATTTAAAGAAATAAAAATTTTAATACCTCTTCCATTATATCATTCCATTTCAAATGTTCAAAATGAGGTGCTAATGCTAAAACCCTTCTTTCTTCCAAGTGTTGTATGAGGCTTTTATATGCACTCTGAATCACTGTTTCATTCTGTAAAAGGAAGAAAACCATATAAAATATCTTAAATAAAGTATTTCCCAGCTGTAAAATATGAGACACCTGATGCAAATCAAAACCACAATGAGATATTATCTCATGCTGGTCAGAATGGCGATTACTAAAAAGTCAAGAAACAACATATGCTGGCGAGGTTGTAGAGAAATAGGAATTCTTTTACACTGTTGGTGGGGATGAAATTAGTTCAACCATTATGGAAGACAGTGTGGCAATTCCTCAAAGACTTAGAACCAGAAATACCATTTGACCCAGCAATCCTATTACTGGGTATATACCCAAAGGAATATAAATCATTCTATTATAAAGATACATGCATAAGTATGTTCACTGCAGCACTACTCACAATAGCAAAGACATGAAATCAACCCAAATGCCCATCAATCATAGATTGGATAAAGAAAATGTGGTACATATTGTCCCATGGAATACTATGCAGCTGTAAAAAGGAACAACATCATGTTCTTCGCAGGCACATGGATGGAGCTCGATACCATTATCCTCAGCAAACTAACGCAGGACCAGACAACCAAATACCACATGTTCTCACTTATAAGTGGGAGCTGAACAATGAGAACACATGGACACAGGGAAGGGAACAACACACACTAGGGCCTGTTGGGGGAATGGGGGAGGGAGAGCATCAAGATAAATAACTAATGCATGCAGGGTTTAATACCTAGGTGATGGGTTGATAGGTGCAGCAAACCACCATGGCACACATTTACCTATGTAACAAACCTGCACATTCTGCACATGTATCCCAGAAGTTAAAATAAAGTTAAATTAATTTTTTTAGTGAGACATTTGAATTCTACATGTGTTATAAGGTATACTAAGTAAAATCACCCTCAGATGTCTTTAGGACAATTTTTCTTAAGCTCTGATAAACATGCATATTTCCTCTTTGACAAATTAATTTTTATTTCAGAATATAATGAACTGTCTTGGTATTACAGAGCTTTCAAAAATATAGAAAACTAGAGAAGGTAGTATGAACCCCCAATCCTGAACAATTATCAATATATAATAAATCTATAATATTTATTGAGACTAATTTAAACAGTCCAAAGGGGGTGAGAAAAATAACTTCTTTTAGGGAAATACTTATAGATAATGAATTAGAAAATAATTTTACAGAAAATAAAATCATCAATTTAAAAAGAAAAGAAGGCCAGGCATGATGGCTCATGCCTGTAATCTCAGCACTTTGGGAGGCTGAGGCAGGAATATCACTTGAGCCCAGGAGTTTGAAACCACCCTGGGCAACATAGCGAGACCCCATTTCTATTAAAAATAAATAAATAAATAAGATTATTCTTAAGGAGAGACCAATCAAGACCCTAGTATTGCATTTTTAAGTCAGAGTCTGGTATTTTTCAGGCAAAATAGAGACTTACTGGTAACAGTACCTCTTCTCAATATGAAAATAAAGTCTAGCGGCCGGGCACAGTGGCTCACTCCTGCAATCCCAGCACTTTAGGAGGCCAAGGTGGGCAGATCACCTGAGGTCAGGAGTTCAAGACCAGCCTGGGCAACATGGTGAAACCCCATCTCTACTAAGAATACAAAAATTAGCCTGGCATGGTGGCAGGCACCTGTAATCCCAGCAACTTGGGAGGCCAAGGCAGGCAAGAGAATTGCTTGAACCAAGGAGGCAGAGGTTGCAGTGAGCCAAGATCACGCCACTGCACTCCAGCCTAGGCAATATATCAAGACACCAAAGGGAGGGAAGGAAGGAAGGGAGGGAGGGAGGGAGGGAAGGAGGGAAGGAAGGAGAAGTCTAAAGTTCAAAAAAAAAAAACCTGGGGAAATATTTTAATGACAGAATAAAAGTAAAGCAAATAACTAATCTAAAAGCATGACAAACATCTGTATGTCTTAATTACATGAAGGATGTTTCTCAAAACATGATAAATTTTAGTTTTATTGCCATATTGTACATTTAGAAGGCAATTTTCCAACCAAAACAAAAAACAAAGGCAGAGTTCCAATTTCAAAGGACAGAGATCTGCTATAAAAAGTAAAAATATGAATTATATTGAAAGATTATTTTTGATAAACTATCGAATGGCCTGCATCATCAGAATTAATTTCAAAATGTGAAAACTGGAACAAAACTAGATTCACTCATAAGATTATTAATATATTTTTTGATTCCCAAGTTTCATAACATAAATACTGCATAAACCTAATGTCAACTATACCAAAATAATGAGCCTATCATAATGCTTTGAAAATTCTTCAGACTTCATGAGTTTATGTTAAGGAATGAAATTATCTCATTACTTGCTTCTTTGTCAGTCTTCTTCATTTCTTTCTCATTAAGGGTCCTTCCTCCATGTTAGCCATCATTTCACTGCCTATATGCAACACACGAACCTCTAAACACATGGATTTCCAGTTAAATGCATTTCTTGCTTTCCAGGACCTGGGCAGCAGGACACCCTATGGCTAAATATAGAAGCTACAGACATACTCCTTTGGGGAAATCCACTGTCAACCTTTTATTCGTAAAGGAAAACCACTTCTTTACTTATAACGCTAACAAAAAAAAAAGTATGGGTTTTCCACACCAATAATTGCCTAATTCTCTCCAGACACCAACTGGGTGCCATACAATTTAATTCCATTCCGACACTAACTACCCTGAGTTAATGCAGGCCGCACAGGGTAAGGACTCAGTCCAACAAGATTGCCTCCCACTTCAGACACGAATCACAATGCCGGGCTTCACATGCTGACAGACCAGCTACAAATCCGGGGTTCCCTCCTCACGTTTGGTAATTTGCTAGTATAGTTCACAGAACTCAGGAAAAGTGGTTTGCTTGCTATTACCAGCTTATTATGAAGGATTCAACTGTGGAACAGCCAGATGGAACAGATGCACAGGGCAAGGTATGAGGAGAGGGGCAGGTGGCCCCAGTAACACCCTGGGTGCACCACCCTCCCAGGACTTCCCAACCTGGGGGCTGAACAAACTTCACTGTTCAAGAGTTTTTATAGAGCTTAATATCTAGCCCCTCTTACTCCCTTTCCCAGAGGTTGGTGGTTGGGACTGAAGCTTCCAGCCTCTGATGGCTTGGTCCTTTTGGTGGCCAGCCCAACCCTGAGGCTATCCAGGGGCCCCACTCTAGGTTACCTCATTAGGAAAAATTCAGATGTGATCAAAAGCAGCTCCTTACAAATAACAAAAGACATTATTATTACTCAAGAAATTCCAAGGGTTTTAGGAGCTTTGTGACAGCAACTGGGGATAAAGTGCAAATATATTTCTCATTATACCACAATTAGGTACTTAACATGAGCAAATTACTTCAATACTCCAAATATTCTTTTACAGAAGAGGTGATAATACCATAATTAGATATGAATAGACAGATATAATAATGCCACAGACCTTATAGGAGTACCCTGAGAATTAAGAGAAATTTAGGAAAAGGAATTGGCGTAAGTGCTTAATAAATGTCCATCATTATTATTGTTACCATTATTAAATGTATTACCTCTTCAGAGACTGCCTATAGTAAGTTCCATTAAAAATACAGAAAGTACATTGAGTCAGTGATTTTGAGAATTAAAACAAGAAATCAGGACAAAAAATGAGAGTTATTAATGTCAATTACCTCCTTCGAAAAAGTTTGGTTTCTGTCTGTGCTTTCCATAGTATGTGCATAAAGTCTGAAAGTATCAGATTCGTGCCCTGATGAAAGCACAACGTTGACTTTCATTCCCCAGGAATGTATAATTAAGAAGTTAAAAAGATACGTTTGTAAATCACTCAGGCCTTCCTCTGAAACTATCAGAAAATATGGGTAATGCTGTTCCAAGAATAACTTCCAATCTTGTGATAAGCATCCAGAAAACTCCGTTTGCACATCAATGTTAGTATTGTGTTGAAGGTGGAGAATTAAAGCGATTCTCAATGAAAGAAGTTCAGGAAAATCAAAATACGCATATTCAGCATCCTGTGGTGAGAAAAAGAAAAAAATACATCATTTTGAAATCTTCCTTTAGTGATTGTTAATTTTGTTGCTTACAGCACAAAGCCATATAGGACTTAACCCATGCGATCTAATTGTTTTGCTCAAGGGCCTTAAACTTGACTCATTTCACAAGTGTATGCCACAGGTCAAAATGTGGATTATATAGATTCAGGTCCTTTATTTGAGCAGGCATACACTACTACTTCACCTCTAATTCTTTTACTATCTATTTTCAAATAGGGATTAAAGTAGCAAGTGGATAGATGTATTTCATCTGAATTGAGAAGCTGATGTGAATCACTATTAGTAGATAAAAATGTAATGTTCCAGGTGACGTGTTTCCTCCCTAAATAACGTAAGTCTCTACTTAGCAAATCAAAATTTCTATTTTTCAAATTTACAAGAAAAAAACAACCCCACTAAAAAGTGGGCAAAGGACATAAACAGACACTTTTCAAAAGAAGACATACGGTCGGGTGTGGTGGCTCACGCCTATAATCCCAGCACTTTAGGAGGCCGAGGTGGGTGGATCATCTGAGGTCAGGAGGACGAGACCAGTCTGGTCAACATGGTGAAACCCTGTTTCTACTAAAAATACAAAAATTAGCTGGGCGCAGTGGCGGGTGCCTGTAATCCCAGCTACTTGGCAGGCTGAAGCAGGGGAATCGCTTGAACCTGGGGGAGGCGGAGGTTGCAGTGAGCCAAGATCATGCCACTGCACTCCAGCCTGGGCAACAGAGAGACTGTGTCTCAAAACAAAAACAAAAACAAAAGAAGACATACATGCAGCCAATAAGCATATAAAAAAAGCTCAGCATCCCTGATCATTAGAGAAACGCAAATCAAAACCACAATGAGATACCATCTCATGCCAGTCAGATGGCTATTATTAAAAATAATAAAAAATGACAGTTAAAATAACTCAACATCAAAAAATAACAGATGCTGATAAGGTTGCAGAGAAAAAGGAATGCTTAACACTGTTGGTGGGAGTGTAAATTAATTCAGCAATTGTGGAAAACTGTGGCAATTCCTGAAAGATCTACCATTCGACCCAGCAATCCCATTACTGGGTATATACCCAAAGAAATATAAATCATTCCATCATAAAGACACATGCACGCATATGTTCACTGCAGCACTATTCACAATAGCAGACATGAAATCAAACTAAGTCATCGATGACAGACTGGACAAAGAAAATGTGGTACATATACATCATGGAATACTATGCATTCATAAACAAGAATGAGATCATGTCCCAAATGCAAAAACAGAAATCCAAATACTGCATGTTCTCACTTGTAAGTGGGAGCTAAATCATGAGAACACATGGACACATAGAGGAAAACAACAGACACTGCGGCCTATTGGAGGGTGGAGGGTGGAGGGTGAGAGGAGGGAGAGTATCAGGAAAAATAACTAATGGGTACTAGGCTTAATACCTGGGTGAAGAAATAATCTGTACAACAAACTCCCATAAGACAAGCTTACCTATATAACAAACCTGCACATGTACCCCTGAACTTAATAAGAAAAAAAAAATCCGTTTTTAAATGATACTGACACTCTAGCCTGCTAGACTGTCATAATTTACAAAGAACCCTGACTTTTCTATAGGTATCAATCAAAACACTGCTTTCACTTTTAATGGTGCTAAAACTAATCCCCACCTCCAAAAAATCCTATGTATAAAGATTGAACAAATACAGACTAGAATTCTTAGGAGTAAAACAACAATTGCTTCTAGGAGTACGATGAGGGAATGGGCTCATAATATACTTTTGTATTTGGGTTGAGATTTGTTAAAATTGGAAGCCATTCAATCTGTACTTTTTAAAAACCATAATATAATACACGGTTGAGGATGTTTATATAGATCAATCCAAATAAAGACAGTGCCTCTATTGAATTTGCCATTCTACCGGAAAGTAAATATAATTTCTTATCAGTTTTGATCCTAAAGTGCTTCCTAGAATTTAAGCATACAAATTCAGAGAGCAAAGAAAGATTGTTGAGGGAAGTCTCCTCCTACCTCATGTTCCTAGGTGTCCTTAAAATAAGTATCTATTGTTGCAAATAAAAATTAATTTTAGCTATCAACTACTCTGACTTAATGACATTTCTAGAACATTATATTCAAGAACTGTAGAATATATATTATTTCCAAGAACACATGGTACATTCACCAAAATAGGCCATGTATTGGACGTCAAAACAAGTCCCAATAGATGTTTAAATAATTGAAATTATACAGAAATATTTTCTTCAACCACAATGGAATTAAATTAGAAATCAATAACACATCTAGAAAAAACAAGAATTTATACATTAAAACAATAGTTTTTTAATTTTTAAAATCATCCTTAAGTGACTTTATAATTGTACTTTTTTTTGGTAGAAACAGGATCTCACTTTGTTATTCACACTGGTCTTGTACTCTTGGCCTCAAATGATCCTCCCCACTCAGCCTCTCAAAGTGTTGGTTGTTATTACACTTGTGAATCACCTCACCTGGACTAATTGCACATATCTATGGAGTAAAGGGTGATATTTTGATATATATATATACAATGTATAATGATCAAATCACAGTAATTAGCATATTGATCACATCAGACAGAATTATTTGTGTGTGTGCATGTGTTGGAAACATGCCAAATCTGCTCTTCTAACTATTTGAAAAAATGCAATAAATTACTGTTAATTATATCCACCCTATGGTGCAATAATGTCCTCCAAGATCACCATGTTGCCACAAATGACAGAATTTTGTTTTTTATAGCCAAATAGCATTATATAGTGTATGTATACACCACATTTTCTTTATCCATTCATCTGTTGATGAACACTTAGTTTGTTTCCATATGTTGGCTATGTAAATAGTGTTGCAATAAACACAGGACAGCAGATATCTCTTTAACATACTGATTTCCTATCCTTTGAATATATACCTAGTAGTGGAGTTGCTGGTTCATATAGTAATTCCTTTTTGTGTTTTTTGAGGAACCTCCATACTGTTTTCCACAATTACTGAATTAACTCACATTCGTACCAGCAGCATATGAGTTCCCCTTTCTCTATATCCTTACTAGCATTTTTTTTTTTGTCTTTTTGACAATAGCTATTCTAATGGGGAGAGATGCTATCTTATTATGGTTTGGATTTGCATTTATCTGATGATTAATAATGTTGACTATGCTTTCATACATGTGTTGGCTATTTGTATGTCTTCTATTGAGAGATGCCTATTCAGCTCACTTGCCCACATTTTAATTGGATTATCTGTTTTTTTTTCTTTTGCTATTGAGATGTTTGAGTTCCCTGCATATCCTGGATATTAATTCCTTGTAGGATAAATACTGACAAATATTTTTTCCCATTCTGAAGGTGTCTCTTTACTCTGTTGATTATTTCCTTTCCTGTGCAGAAACTTTTTAGTTTGATATAATCCCATTTGTCTACTTTTGCTTTTGCTACCTGTGCTTCTGAAGTCTTCTCCATAAGCTCTTCACACTAACCAATGTCGTGAAGCATTTCCCCTATGTTTTTTTCTAATAGTTTCATAGTTTTGGGTCCTACATTTAAGTCCTTAATCCATTTTGAATTGATTTTTTAATATAGTGAAAGTGAGGGTTCAGTTTCATTTTTCTACATATGAATATCCAATTTCCTGAGCACCATTTACTGAAGACACTGTCCTCTCCCCAGTGAATGTTCTTGATATGTTTTTGTCAAAAATCATTTGGCTGTAAATATGTGAATTTATTTTTGGGTTCTCTATTCTGTTCCATTGGTCCAACTGTCTATTTTTACACCAGTATCATGCTGTTTGGGTTACTAGAGCTGTGTGGAATACCTTGAAATCTAGTAGTGAAATACCCCCAGCTTTTAAAACAACAAATTTCTAAATAATCCACCGGTCAAAGAAAAAAGAATCACAAGAGATGTCAGAAATTATTTCTAATTAAATGGTAAAGAAAAAACCATTAGATGCAAATTTGTGATATGTAGCTAAAACAGAGCTTACAAGAAAAATTTTACTGTTCATAAATAGAAAAGAAAAAAGATCTTAGCTTAAAATTTCAATTTATGAAGTTAGTGGAAAAAAGAGTAAGGAAAATCCAAGAGAAACAAATAAAGATAAGAGTAGAAATCAGTGAAATAAAAAAAAAGACAATACAGAAAATTAACAAAGTGAAAAAAGCTAGGTCTTTGAAAACATCAACAAAATTGATAAATCACTAACTAGATTAATCAAGAAGAGAGAAGACACAACTTAGCAATGTAAAGGATAAATGAGGGCAGAAGAAAATGGAAATTATCACAATAGAGAATCTGTGACGCTTTGTCACATACAGTAGATGATATTACGGCTTTCATACATTTTTTAAAAAGTTAACTCCTTCTTTTCCCTTAGCAGTATATCAGGTTATAGAATCAGATACAACAATGACAAATTACATTTTAATTTGTAAAATTATGTTATGATACTTATCATTAGAAAATAGAGGAATAAAAATCTGTCCTCATTTCACCAGATGTGAATTTCAAGTAGAGCAGTTGCTATTAAGAGTTGGTGTCATACACAGACACAGTAACAATCTGATCTCTCTTTCTTTTCCCCACATTTCCCCCTTTTCTTTTCAACAAAACCTCAGTCTGTGTAGAAAGAAGTAGGCATAGGAGACTCCATTTTGTTCTGTACTAGGAGAAATTCTTCTGCCTTGGGATGCTGTTGATCTATGGCCTTGCCCCCAGCCCCGTGCTCTCTGAAACATGTGCTGTGTCAACTCAGGGTTAAATGGATTAAGGGCGGTGCAAGATGTGCTTTGTTAAACAGATGCTTGAAGGCAGCATGCTCTTTAAGAGTCATCACCACTCCCTAATCTCAAGTACCCAGGGACACAAACACTGCAGAAGGCCGCAGGGACCTCTGCCTAGGAAAACCAGAGACCTTTGTTCATGTGTTTATCTGCTGACCTTCTCTCCACTATTATCCTATGACCCTGCCATATCCCCCTCTCCGAGAAACACCCAAGAATGATCAATAAATACTTCATAAAAAAAAAAAGATAATTCAGTTAAAATGTACTTAAGAACAAAATCATGAATAATATTAACATATTTCGGGACATTACACCAGTAACGTGCCAGCAAGAGTATAGTTTTTCATTTGAAAGAAGCTTAGCAGGTGCCAAAGAATAATCAAAAATTAACTGCACAAAATGACACTTGATTTAAGGGGATCATTATGTGATTATTTTACTTGGATCATATTTGTCAATCTAAACATTTATGATATGGCTGAAAAAAACTGAGAAATAAAAAAGTCCAAAACAACTATTTTTAGTTTGAAACTTGTTTCTAGAGATTGTTTTTTTCCCCCTATTTTGGTAGTGGAGCTTAATCATTTAAACCATAAGATACCTCCTCTTTAGTCAGGCAGTTGTTTTATTCACTTCTGTGGGAGGAGGAAACAGTAAAATTAAAGGTATGAATCACTGAGATAACATTTGTTTCTTTCAAATTTCACTGGGGAACACTTTAGACTGAAAGAAAGGATTCTTCTCGTCTGCTAAATATTTTACATCCTTAAAAATGAAATTGTGACTGGTCAGCAAAACAGACACTTGAAATGAATAAATGTGTCAGACTCTATATTGAAATATTAAATAATTATTTTGTCTTAGGCAAATGCTCATTTATATTCTGTGTAAACCGCTGTGACTTGCTATATACTTCCTGTTGTTTATTTCCCAAGAGCCTGCAAACTACTTGAAATGAGGACTTTAGCCTACTTTTCTATAAGCATGGAATGATTGCCATAGGGCTAGAATATAATTCATGCTCAATAATTACTTGTTGAATTATGTTTTTAATACTATAAGCCAATATTTCCCTAAATATGTTCTATTGAGAATTAGGCTCTCTAGACAGAAGCTCGTAAAACATTACCTCCATGGTCAAATAAATTTGAGGAACTACAAAAAAAAAAAAAAGAGTTGGTGTCACGTTTCTGACCAGTCCCCTCCTGTTATTGCATCACTGGTTGTCACTAGCAGCTAGCCAAAGTAAAGTCTTATTTTGCTATATTAGTCAGGATTTCTGCAGTGTATGTTTAAAAACTGGTTTAGAGTATCCAGGTGATGGGTATATGGTCCATGTATCCCCTTTTGGTAAGCTATAGTTACAATCTGTGTGCTTTGTAGCCTGCTACACAGAAAGCAGCAGATAATCAAGATTTAAGGGACACAGACAGCTGCCAATTCACAAAATGGGAGTGTAATGTGAAAGCTTTTTAGAGGGTTTTTGTTTTTGTTCTAACAAAACATGTTAGAACACGTTTTGTTAGAATATGTGTTGCTTTTGTAGTGTTCTTCTTTTCCTTAAGACAGGAATCAAGCTTACATATAAACTGTTGGTAATTTTAGTTTCCTTCTGTGTTATTCAGTGTAAAACTGCATAATTTGAAAATGAATGAAAAAATAAATATTTAGTGGCCAGGAACAGTGGCTCATGCCTGTAATCCCAGCACTCTGGGTGGCCAATGTAGGTGGATTGCTTGACCTTGGGAGTTGGAGACTAGCCTGTACAACACAGCAAGACCCCATCTTTATAAAAAATACAAAAATTAGCCAACCATGCTGCCACACACCTGTAGTCCCAGCTACTCAGGAGGCTGAGGTGTGAGGATCATTTGATCCCAGGACACAGAGGTTACAGTGTGCCAAAACCATGCTACTGCTGTGTTGCAGCCTGGGAGCTAGAGTGAGACCCTGTCTCGAATTTTAAAAAAAGAAAATTTAGTTTCTGTTCCAAAAAAAAAAAAAAATGAAAGAGGGAGCTAACTAACACTAACATCACTACAAGTCCTTAGGCAATAAGAGGAAAATAAGAGAATATTATAGGCAACTTTATGCCAAAATATTAGACAATTTAGATAAGATGGGCAAATCCCTTGACATATACAATCAACAAAACTGACAAAAGATAAAACAGAAAGTCTAAATGGCCCTATGTTTATTAAAGAAATTAACTTTTTTATCAAAAATTTTCTTCCAAGGAAAAGTCCAGATCCAAATGGTTTCACAGGAAAATTTGATATCATTAAAATCCCATTGTTCTTTTAAATAGAACTCGGCAAGCTGATTCTAAAATTCATGTGGAAATGCAGAGAACCTAGAATAGCCAAAGTTAAGCAAAGAAGAACAAAGTGGGCTTCAAGATTTACTATAAAATTACACAAATCAGGACATTGTGGTACTGGTAATTTGTTAAATCCTTTGATGGAACATAGTAGAAAAGCCCAGAAATGGACCTACACATATATAATCATTTGATTTTTGATGAAGAAACCAAAGCAATCTACTGGTAGAAGAAAAATGTTCTCAACAATGGATGCTGGAACAAATCAACCTCAATCTCCAGTTCACACCACAAACACACAAAAATTAATTCAAAAAATATCATAGACCAAAATGCAAAAGCTGAAACTACATACTTCTAGAATTATTAATAAATATAGGAAAATATCTTTGTGACTAAGAGATAGGCAATGATTCTTATCAGGATACAGGCACAATAACCATTAAAGAATAACAAATTAGATTTCATCAAAATTAAAATATCTGGTCATCCAAAGATAGCACTAAGAAAATGAAGTGGCAGCTGGGCACGGTGGCTCATGCCTGTAATCCCAGCACTTTGGGAGGCCGAGGCGGGTAGATCACGAGGTCCGGAGATTGAGACCATCCTGCTAACATGATGAAACCCCGTGTCTACTAAAAATACAAAAAATTAGCCGGGCATGGTGGCGCATGCCTGTAGTTCCAAGTACTTAGGAGGCTGAGGCAGGAGAATGGCATGAACCCGGGAGGCAGAGGTTGCAGTGAGCCAAGATTGCACCACTGCATTCCAGCCTAGGTGACAGAGCGAGACTCCGTCTCAAAATGAAGTGACAAGCCACAGACTGGGAAAATATATTTGCAATAATATATATGACAAGAGGTTGTATACAGAATATATCAAGAACTACTACAATTCAATATTAAAAAGATAAAGAACCCAATTTAAAATAGTCAAAAGATACGAGCAGATGCTTCACAAGTCATAGTATACAAATGAACAATAAGCACTTGAAAAAGTAGGCAACATCATTAGCCATTTGATAAATACCAATTAAAACACAGGGACATAACACTACACATCCACCAGAATGGCTGGACTGACCAAATACAAATGTTTGCAACTACACAGGGCACCAGAACTCTTATTCATTGCTGGAGTGAGTGTAAAGGGGCACAACTACCTTAGGAAAAGCTTTGGCAGTTTTATAAAACATATATTTCAATCACAGATATATGCACAAGGAAAATGAAAACTTACGTCCACACAAAGACTTGCATGTGAATGCACATAGTAGCTTTATTCATCTAGGCAAGATATTGAAAGAGACCGCTCAACAGAAAAGTGTCCACTCAACAAGAAAATGGGTAAACAAACCATGGCACATTTCTACAATAAAACCTTACTCAAAAGTGATAAAAGGAACAAAATACCACTGCACACAACAAAATGGATGCCTCTCAAAAATATTATGTTGAATGAAAGGTTTATACAAAGAGATCATACTGTAAAATTCTATTTATTAAAAGTTCTAGAACTTTGGGAGACCGAGGCGGGTGGATCGCCTGAGGTCAGGTGTTCGAGACCAGCCTGACCAATATGATGAAACACTGTCTCTACTAAAAATACAAAAATTAGCTGAGCATGGTGGCATGCACCTGTAATCCCAGCTACTTGGGAGGCTGAGAGAGTAGAATCACTTGAACCCAGGAGGTGGAGGTTGCAGTGAGCCGAGATCACGGCATTGCACTCCAGCCTGTGCAAAAAGAGCGAAACTCCATCTAAAAAAAAAAAGAAAGTTCTACAACAGGCAAAACTAAAGAAGGCAATAGAAAGGATTTAAACAGTGGTTGCTTCTAGGGGATAGGGTGAGGATGGACTGGGTACAGGCATGAGAAGATGTACTGTGGAACAAGAGTTTGGGTTACATGTGCATGCATTTGTCAAAACTCAATGGACTGGTAAATACTATGTACATGCCAAAGCTCGTTAAATGGTATTAGGTTGGAGCAAAACTTTTTGTAACATTTAAGATCTGTGCATTTTATTTCATGTAAATTTTACCATCAAAAAAACCTGCAAATAAGTACCGAACTCTAGTTAATGGCATGTATGATGAAGTGTTTCAGAGTTAAATGTAATGTCTACAACTATTTTGAAATATACCCCCAAAATAAAAGGATTGACAGGTGAATAAAGGCATGGATAAGCTTACAGATATATGAAGAAGTAAGTAAAATAAAATGTAATTGTAGGATTTAGATGGTGGGATATAGATATTTGCTCTACAACCTTTCAACTTATCTATATTTGAAATTTTATAATAAAATACTGAAACTTAAAGAATGGGCTTGCTGGTGCTTACCACAGGCTGAATTCTTACACTGACTATATAGAAAAGGAGGTAGAGTAAACCTACCCAATATACCCCTCAGCCCAGGCTCTATGCCTGATCTATACTGTGAATGTGGGAACATAGAGTCGAGGGAAAAAAATTTAATAAAATAAAAAATAAAGAATGGTTATCTCTGAGTAGTGAAATTATGGGTAATTTTTTCTTTTGTTAACCTGTCTTTTTATATTTTCTATGATGGCATGCTTCATTTTAGGTCAAAGACTCTTTAGGTTAAGAGATTTCAGTTACAGTCTTCAAAGGACTAAAATGACATCAATCATCATATATTACCTTGAAGAAAACTATGGCGAATTGTCCTCCATTACTCATAAGATCCACAAGATAGCATTCAACCAGATAGAAAAAGTGGAGATTCTGTCCCCACTTGAATGATTTTACACCCAGGCATGTGACAAGCAAGGAATCTCCATCAATCACAAAAAAATTAGATTCCACAAAATCATTTAATATGCTGGAATACCTAAAATAAAATCAAAGAGAATAAAAATCACAGATGTTTCACAGAAATGTTGTTGCTGTTGTTGTTACTATTATTGCATAAGCCACTATTTGTTGAGTACCTCATGCCAGTCCATGATGCCTTTTCAAATATCTCATTTAAGCAACTGTCCTTTATAAGAAGGAGATAGCACAATTACTATTTTATTAAAATAAAATTAGGCTCAGAGAGGCAAAGGAAATTATCCAATGCTAAATGGCAGAGCCAGGATTTGAACTTGAGAATATGATTCTAAAGGCTGTTATTCTGGATAAGGACATATATAACCCCCAGCTCCATGAATCTGATTGTTTTAGGAAACAGTCTGTTCAGTGACAGCTATGACAACTATAGGAAGAAGAGTGCGTTCCCATCATCTCCAAGCTGCTCCAAGATAAATAGGTTGAGTGATCATGTATATGTATACGGGTTAAGAGGGATGTGGAAACACAGAGCATACAATAGTATAGCTCCTTCTTTTTTACTTCACAGTACTTACCCAGCTTTTGGCATTTCATTCAAAATTAACTGTGTCATTTCCCTGAAAAATACTGCATGATCCTTTGACCCTAAAAAAAAAAGAGACTTTTTGAGCCATCAATATTTTACACAGCTATATAATTTAGTAATTATTAAGGAAATGAAATATAGATATCCAATTACTTTGTAACATTATTGAATCTGAATATCTTACAAGATTGTTGTTTTATAGGCTACAAATATCAAAGATTGAGAATTACCCATCGTTGCTGCTTCTTGGGCTACAGGGTAGAAGAGTAGAGCTGGAATTTATTAAATATGGCTGATTTATTTTGACACCTCTAAAATGGCTACATTTGATGTGAATGGCACCTCTGTAATAAAAGAAAAAAATAGAATTGCAGTTATTCCTAAAACAAAGAAATGGACCCAAAAAATATGGTTATAATTTCCACAGAGCAAGCAGTCTAGTAAATAAGCAAAGATTGATCAAATAATGATACAAAAAATTTCAAATCACAAATGTGACAAAAGGCACAGAGATGAGGGTGGCTTCCCTAAGGAATTAATGCATGAACTGAGATCTGAAGGAATTGAGTACTCCCTTATAGTTAATTTGCCCCCCAAAAAAGCAATAAAAAGTATTCTTGGCAAAGGGAACAGCATGTGCAAAGGCCCTGTGACAGAGGACAGTATGGAAAGTACGAGATTCAGAAAAGAAGTTAGTGCGGCTGCAGCAGAGGGTAAGACTGTGTCAGATAAGGTTAGAGAAAAAGGAAGCTAGGCAGTCTTTTAAGGAATTTTAAGGTGTTTTGTCTTCATCCTCAGAGCTAAACTCAGCCATTGATGGGTTTTAAACTGGTTGTAATTTGATTACACTTGCACTTGGTAAACATTACTCTATCTTTAGTAGAGAGAGCAGATTGGATGGGGAGGTGCATAAAGAAAGCTACTGAAATAGTCCTGTAGAAAGATGACGGTGGTTTGAGCTAATGTGGTGCTATTTAGAGCTGGAGAGATGTGGATTTATTGGTGGGCCATTTTGAAGATAAATGTGACATAGTTTGGCAATAGATTCCACATGGGAAGGGAGAGTTGGGAGTGTCACGGATGACTCCTCAGATCCTAGCAAGGACAAGAGGATGGATGATGGGGCTTGGACAAAGCACGCTGAAAGGTGGCCAGGTTTCTGGGCTAGAAATAGAACTATCAAGTCATTTGATTACTAAAGATAACTGAGGAAATGAGTATATATCACAGGTAGAAGAAATCACTGAATGCTGCTTATTAGTGACTCTGGGTCACTCCCAAAATAAGTTTCTGGCCACTCCTGATCACTCCCAAAATGAACTATTGGCACTCAAATCCTTGTCTTGGGAGGTGATTCTGGGAGAGCTCACTTCTTCACTTCATAGTAACCATAAAGAACAGAAGCAAAATATGGTTAGAACTCAACATTGCCACAGGATTGGTAAGTAGAAAAGTATTTATAGCCAAAGTAAGTACAGTCTCTGTGAAACTGAAGGGACAGAAAGCAGAATGCATTTATTCAACAACTATTGAATGAGCAAACACCTGCTGTGTGACAGACGCTGCCCTTGGGGTTGGGAGTACAGTGAAAAGGACAAAAGTAGGCTTTGCTGCACTCTAGGAGCTTATCATCTAGTGGAAAAACATTAATAAAATTTTAAATACTTAAAAGTTAAGTACTATTTAAAAAATAAAAGAGTTATAACGAATTGGACAGGATTGCTACAGACAGTATCTCCAAGAAAGTGACATTTCAGATGAGCCCTGAAGGAGTGAATGGAGTGGTCATTCAAAGAGCCCCTCCCATTTAAGAGAGAGACAGGTTAGGAAAGCCTAAAACAGCTTTTTTATTAAGCACTGTAATTTTTAAAATTTATAATATGAATATAAAAGTAAGGATCGTCAGATATAAAATACTGATCAGACAGAAAATAAACACCAAAAATGAAGACAAATAAATAAACAAACTAAAAAACATCAAAATATTCTAAAAGACATACTGAGAAAAAGAGATAATTTAGAAGTCAGAAGAGAACTTTAAAAAATTCCAACTAGAATTTTCATACAGAATCAAAGATACTGAATCTATGAAATAAGAGCTTGCATGCTGCTATTGAAAAGAAAAAAATACAGGAACAAGAAAGCACTCTTGAAAATTCAAAGCAAGATTGCAGATATAAAATAAATTAGTTTGCTGAACAATAAAACAGAATCCCAAGTTAAAAGACAGAGTCCAGAAAGACAATGAGATAGAAATAAAAGAAATATTAAGACACATGAAAGATTGATCAAAGCTTATATAATCCATTAAAAGGTAATCCTGGAGGACATAACTGGGATACCAGAATGAATGGCGAAAATAATTGAAAACATACTGTGAGAAAATGTAATTTAAGAAGACTGCCTCAGGGCTGAAGAAAAATACGAATCCCTAGATTGAAAAGGTTCTCCAAAAACAAAACAAGTTTGATGAAAAAAAGAGAAAGCCACAGCTAGATATATCCTGATAAAATTTCAGTACTCCAAAGATAAAGAGAAAATCTAAAGTCTGGCAAAAAAAGAAAGACATTTTAGCCACAAAAGAATCAAAATGAAAGAGGCATTAAAGTGAATAAGAACATGAGCTCTGAAACCAGGGTGCCTGGGTTGAATTCCTAACTGCACAACTAACTAGTTGTGTGGCCTGAGGCAAATTGCTTACCATCTCTGTTTCTGTTTCCTGTCTGCGAATTTGGAATAATATTATTATCCTAGGGTTGTCAAGATAAAATGTGTTCATACATAAACTGCTTAAAAAGCACCTGGACATAGTAAAAACTGATTAAAGTCAGCTTTTTTAACATTATGGCCAACATTGAATGCTCTGACATATGACCAATGTCTTTCATCTTCTTTAATGCTTTGAAAAGTCTACTGTAATCAAGTTTTAATTATATAGAATGCATTTCCTATTTGGATCTGATCACAAAACTTGACTCCATAATGAATACTATGTATACAGTTATGTTGTGTTTGTTTTTCAATTTTTAGACTCAATATATAGACAAATAACAATGAACTTAATTTATTCAGAGAACCAAAATGTAAATGCTTTGAACATTGATAATATATTAAAATAGCTAACCAATTTGAGAAGTACAAAGAGGGAAAAATGTTAGGAAAAGAGTAGGAATGCTATTATTATCATTTATAAAAAAAAAAAAAATAGGGAGCCCAGAAATAGCATTCGAAGATAATGTTATATACTAAATGTTTATGTCCCCCCAAAATTCATATTTTAAAGCCCTAAACCCCAGTGTGATGGTAATTGGAGATGGGGGCTTCAGGAGGTAATTAGGATTAGAAGAGGCCATAAGGATAGGGTCCTTATCTGATAGGACTGGTGCCTTCTTAAGAAGAAACATCAGAGAGCTCATACTCTCTCCCTTCTCCCTTCTCCCTTCTCCCCTCCACCGCGCCCCTCCCCCTTTGCTCCTGCTTGCTCAATCTCTCTCTCAGAACACAGCAACAAGGTAGTCATGTACAAGCCAGGAAGAGAGCCCTCACCAGAAAAGGAATCAGCCAGAATCTTGATCTTGTACTTCACAGCCTCCAGAATAGTGAGAAATAAATTTCTGTTGTTTAAGCCACCATTCTATAATATTTTGTTACTGCAGCTTTAGCAAACTAAGAGAGAAGATAAATCAAAAAATAAAGATTTAAGAAATAAAAGTTTTTAAAAAGAACATGTTTTGCAATGAAAAAAACACTTATCCGCTATTGTCAATACAAAGTGTAACCCTGATTAAGTAAATAGTACGAGAAATTTGTCTTTACAGAAGTAATCCAGTTCAAAAAAATAAAAGAAGAAATGAGGAATTTATATTTTCCTCATTTTGAAACATCTAATAAATTAATGGATCTAGATATTGAACATCAATGGATACTAACATCATAAAAATAGAGATAGCAAGACATTCTCTGTCTCTGAATGGAATATGCTGCCATCTATGTGAATTCTTAACAAAAGTATAAAAAATTAAAAAGAACTGATTATGCCTCTAATTTTAAGAACTAACATAGAATAGCGAGGGGAGACAAAGAGTCAGAGATGAAGAAAGAGAGAGAGAAAGAGGGAATCCTATAGATTAAAAAACAATACATTTATACACCAATTGTAATGTGAAGACTTTCTTTTGGATTCTGATGGAAGTTTAAAAAATTGAAAAAAAAAATCATATGTATTGGATCAGAGATATCAACTATCCACTAAAATTCATGCTCCTCCTTCCACATTTAAGAATTATCCCTGAGAAGTAGCTATCTGGCCAACGACTACATTTTCCCCATTCTTTTGCATCTGGAGATAGCCATGAAATTAGTTCGTACCAATGGAATGTGAGTGGAAGTGATAGCTAGACTTTTGAGAAGTAGGTATACCTTCTCTATTCTTCTCTTTTAAAAAGTTAGGTGCAAAGAATATTAAGACTCCAGGGAACAGTGGAACCACCATATGGAAGAAACTGGGTCCCTGAATCACTGTTGGGCCCACTGGCCAGGAAAATCTGCTTTGAACTCTTAGAAGGACAATATATATACATTTCTATTGTGTAATGCCACCGAAATTTAGAAGTTGTAATTGCTACAGAAGTTAGCATTCCCTTACTGCTACAGAAATTGGTACAAAAGTGAAATCCTGGCTGGGCGCGGTGGCTCACATCTGTAATCCCAGCACTTTGGGAGGCCGAGGCGGGCAGATCACAAGGTCAGGAAATCGAGACCATCCTGGCTAACATGGTGAAACCCTGTCTCTACTAAAAATACAAAAAATTAGCCGGGCGTGGTGGCAGGCGCCTGTAGTCCCAGCTACTCAGGAGGCTGAGGCAGGAGAATGGCATGAACCCGGGAGGCGGAGCTTGCAGTGAGCCGAGATCACGCCACTGCACTCTAGCCTGGGCGACAGAGCAAGACTCTGTCTAAAAAAAAAAAAAAAAAGGGAAATCCTTCCTATCATTACATAATGGTAATAATGGTATAGTGCTATCGTTCTCTTAATCTAAAAATCCATGAATTGCAAGATGCACCATCATTTTATGTACCACTAATTTTCTTAATACTAACAATTAAACCATAACATACCACAGGTTTGTAATTTTCGTCCTCATCTTAGATGTAAAAAGAGAAGATGCGGATTATAAAACCAATCAAACATGGTATGTATCTCCACCCTAATGGACAGATAATAGCCAGTGAGAAACTAGGCTTCTTGGGCTTGAAAGTTGGAAACCCAGGTGATGTAAAGCAAAATATCTGGTAAAAATCATCCCCTTCAAAACTAGGAAGCCAACCACATGCCAACAAGCCTGATGCTCACAGAAAAGTGATTGGAAAAGATTGATGGTCAATGTCTACAGTGTTTTAGTTGCTGTTTTTGAGGAGCTATGACCAAAGAGTGGGAAAGAGAAATGTCTTAAGAAAGAACTGGGTGGTATGAAAGCAGAGCTAGAAGGAAGAGAATTGGCTGGACATAGCGCCTCACACCTATAATCCCAGCCCTTTGGGAAGCCGATGTGGGAGGAGGACTCAAGGCCAAGAGTTCGAGACCAACCTGGGCAACAAAATGAGACCACATCCCTATTTTAAAAAGGAAGGGAAGGGGAGGGGAGGGGAGCGGAAAGGAGGAAAGGAAGGAACGGAGCCAAGAAATTTGGGTCACACAGGTGACAGCTTCTGTACTGCAAATAAAAAATGATAAGACCAAAAAAAAAAAAAAAAAAAAATTCTTGCTCAACAAAGACTCATAAAGAATTCTCAGTTAAACAGGACTTAGCCTTGCTGCAAATATTAGGTGGAGGTGTTACCTTCCCAGGCCAGACTATCATTTCAAATGAACTTAAGACAGATTATGCTAATTTGAGAGGGAATTAGGATGAAAATAGAAACTCTCTGGGTGTAATTAACGGCATAGGGAACTAACTAGAGCATCAGAAGCTGGATACATTTCTTAGAGAATTGTATTTCCAAATAAACTATGAGCTGCCTTAAAAATGGTTACATCAGTAAAACAAGCAGCAGGTTATAAAAAAGGGTTATATCAGTAAATCAACCAGCAGGTCTCCATACTTACAAAGCAGAAAAATGAGCCTGCAGCAGGGAAAACCACAGAGATTTCCACCCACATCAACATAGCCATGGATGATAATTTACATGGGTATTTTATTAAAAGCCATAAAGCTAATCATGAGAAGAATTTTTAAAAATATATAACTCATATTGGAAGTATTTCTTTCACAGGGAGTCGTTGGAGTCTGTCTAAAGTAGATAAAACAAAAAATTGATTTGTAAGCATATAATTTATAAGCAACCAAGAAAGAAATGTATATCTTTGGAGTGGTAACGCCTCAGGAGAACTAAAACTGTGAGACTAAGTATGAAGGGGAAAGTAGTAGAGAAGGGCATTTAATTTTTGTTTTATGTCTTTCTCTTCTGCTTCAAATAAAACTGATCAATTATGATCCAGCATACCATGGGGTATCATACAGCAATTACTAAGTAAGACTGACAGGTACCAATAAATCATGAACCGAGAAAAGCATACCAGTATGACAGCCAAAATATCTTTCAAAGTGTATGGATCTAGAGATAGACAGATGATGGATGGATCGATGGATGGCTGGTTGGATGGATGGATGATGGATGGATGGATGGATGGATGGATGGATGGATGGATGGATGGATGGATGGAGAGATAGGAGCTATAGACAGAAACTTGTTTCTTTGTAGAGTATCAGGAAGGATTCACACTAAACTATCCCCAATATCTTTGGGATAGAAGGGGAAGAGCCTTGGAAGCATAACTCACCCTCATTTATTTTAGTACCCTCAACTCTCAGCACCTGAGTGCCACTAAACTTCAAACTGCAAATCTTAGATTGAATGGTATGTTACTGCTTTCAGGAGAACACTCGAAATCATGAAGGTCTGTATGTCGTTGATGTTACGGTTTGGGCTTCTTACTGTGTCTTTAAAGGACTTGCTTCTGTCTGGTTCTGACCGCTTTTTCTAGCAGTCATTAGGAGCTTTCATAATCCTTAAGACCCCATCACGGACGATGTCAGCTTCTTTGATTATGGAAAACCTTGAGGAGTTTATTATAAATTTATCAATGTAACTTTGTAAACAAAAGAGAAGCGGGAAAAGAGAACGAAGTACCTTTCCAGGGAAATAATAAAACCTGATTTCCGCTATTAAGAGCTTAAATCCGGCCGGGCGCGGTGGCTCACGCCTGTAATCCCAGCACTTTGGGAGGCCGAGGCGGGCGGGTGACGAGGTCAGGAGATCGAGACCATCCTGGCTAACACGGTGAAACCCCGTCTCTACTAAAATAAATAAATAAATAAATAAATAAATAATTAGCCGGGCGTGGTGGCGGGCGCCTGTAGTCCCAGCTACTCAGGAGGTTGAGGCAGGAGAATAGCGTGAACCCGGAAGGTGGAGGTTGCAGTGAGCAGAGATAACGCCACTGCACTCCAGCCTGGGCGACAGAGCGAGACTCTGACTCAAAAAAAAAAAAAAAAAAAGAGCTTAAATCCAAGACGGAAAAAAGGGAAGCGGCTTGCTGCCTGTCAATGTCCAGGTTAGATTGGCTGTGCTCAGATGTGGTGACCCTTACTTTCTCCTCAGTACCCCAGATCCCCAGGCCCCCTCGGGTGCAGAGGACCCGTTAAATGCCTGAGCACTCTCGTCTCTCATGGCGGTAGTGCCTCTTCCCTACCTCTCCGCGAAGCTGCCTCCCGAGCCCAGTGGGCGCCCCAGCTCCCCGCGCCCGGCGCGCACGAAGCCACCGGGCCACCTCCCCGCCCGGTCCATCTGGATGTTGAAGGAAACCTAGAACCCCCGCGGGACAGCTCCGCTCCAGGGTCCCTAGCGACACCCGACGTCACCCGCAATCCTCACCCCAGCCACCGAGCCTGCTAGATCCAAAGAGCGTCTGAGCTGCACGCCCCGCGGGGAGGAGGTGGAGCAGAGGGGACCGAGCGCAGAGCCTTGTGGAAGGGGTTCAGAGCCTGGCGTCGGACTGGGCGCTCTGAGCCACACAGCAGCCAGCGCCTGAGTTTATGTCTAGCGAGTTAGTTTCGGTTTCTTTTCTCCACCGCGAGGCCTTTTCGATTTCCGCAGTTTTCTGGAGGTAGAATATAGGTCTGCATTGGTTTACTCTGAGAATCTTAGGGAGGTAATAGCAGAAGCGATGATATGCTATCTGGGACATGCATGTAAATATAAAGGGAAAGAAAGCAGAGAAATCTGGGACTCTAAACAAGGAATTGAGGCTGAGAGTAGATGCAGCACGCTAAGCACTGTGAAAGTCTATGGTGAGGTGTGGCGTTTTTCTTTTCTGGCAAGGTACTGGACATGCAAAAATGGAGTAAAAAGGGATTAGGGGCTTTGAGTTTCTGTCCTAAGAAGTTGATTTTATGAAAAATTTCCAATAGTATAACTGTCCAGTGTGAATATGTGAAAGACCAATCATCTATCACAAAGAATTTAAATTGAGAAGAATGCTCTTTAGTTTTGTCATCAAGCTCATTAATGTTTGAAATTCGAGTTTCAACCCCAGCGCATCGTGGTCTTTAGTGCTCCAGACACTTAATTCCATGATGTTATGAGTGTGCAGAATATATTGAGATTCAAGGTGGTGGTGAGGGTGCCCCAGTAACAGCATTGGGTAATAAATGGAGAGAATTCGAAGCCAGAAGTTCTATCTTCAAGAAAAGGAAAGGGTGGAAGTGACTTGTTCACCATAGAAAAAGCCCAGAAGAACAAAGTTTTTTCTCAGACTCTGGAATATAAAGTGGCTTCGAAAAGGAGGTGAAAACATTGCTCACTTCTGTCAGGATTTTTCTTTAATTTTTTGTTTGGTTGAAAATAGTTATGATTCTCTTTCTCAATGAGGATGACATTGAGAAAGAACCTGAAATGACTCATGATTAAGTCAACTTGATCACCTCAATCTAGTAAACCATTTTTTGCCCTTACAGGACATTGAGGGAAATTGTCTAATATTTTTCACCTCAGATTTACTGTTTATGACTATAGGTCCCTGATCTTTTTTACAGTGGCCCTTAAAACCCTACAGCATCTTGCTGTTCTCTTCAAGTCCACTAAGAATATGTCTGTTTTAAAGAGACTCCTCTCAACTGTCTGACACCTCCATCTAGTCCAAGAAGCCCATGACATGCTCCATATACGATACAATCACTCCCTTTTGAGTTGGTTACCTCCAGCTTCCTCAGGAATCTCACTCCATTCCTATATTGTTAACCTCTCTGTATTTACAGCTGTGGTAGACTGAGTAATGGTCCCCCAAAGACATCTATGTCCTAATCCTTGCCCTATAAATATGTCATCTTCTGCTGCAAAAAGAACTTTGCAGATATTCCTAAGAATCTTGAGATGGGGAAATTACCCTGGATTATCTGGGGACCTGATATAATCAGAAGGGTCCTTATAAGAGGGAAGGACTATTACCAAAAAGGAACCACGACAAGGACAATGTGGGAAATTATCAGGATTTCAAGATTGCAAAGGATGGTAAAAGTAAGAGATTCACTGTTGGGAAAACATACTCTGGAGAAAAAGTCATGAGTACGGTTGGACAACCTTTTGCTAGTGCCTCAAAAAGATCTCTGTGACATACACAGGAAATCCAAAAGATTTCTGAGAATATCAGCAGAAACACTGCCAGCTTGAACTGACAGGTACAGAGAGAGAATAAAATGAAAGACGGTTATAGGACTCCCAAAATTCCATAAGCAACAAACAGTCTGATAAAACTATTCAGCCACAAACTTGAGCTATCTTTCATGAAGGATGACTCTGAGGGCAGAGCCTAGAGACACAAATGGTTATTCACATGCCTTAAAACCTATGGAGTTAGCCTTGCAGATTTTTGAAATTTCTTGGCTTTTTCTCCTTCCATTTTCTCCCTTTGTGAACAAGAATATCTGTAACTGGTACCCTATTCCTGTCCCACCATTGTATTTTGGGAGCAAATAACTTGTTTTCTAGTCTTAAAGCTTCACATATGGAGAGAAATTTTGCCTCAGGATGGTTCATACCCAAAGTCTCAACCATACCTGATTTAATCATTTAGGTCTTTTCAGCAGATGAGATTTAGATGGGATTTTTGGACTTAAGTTGATACTATAATAGATTGGGACTTTGGGGGGACCTTGGAATGGTTCATTTTGCATATGGAATTGATGAGAATGTTTGGGGCAGAGTGCAATGACAAATAAATGGCTCCCAAAGCTGTGCATGCCCTAATCGCCAGAACGTGTGCAAGTTACCTTACATGGCAAAAGGAACTTTGCATGTGATTAATTTAAAGATCTTGAGATGGGGGATTATCCTAGATTTTCCAGAGTAGGCCCGATGTAATCTCAAGGGTCCTTATAAGAGAGAAATGGGAGATCAGAGGAGAGAGAAGATGCTGTGCTGCTGGCTTATACATGGAGAAAGGGACCACAAGCTAAGAAATACATGTGCCCTGTAGAAGCTGGAAAAGGTAAGGCAACGGACTCCCCGTTAGAGCCCCTAGAAATAATGTAGCCCTACCAATACCTTGATTTTTAGACTTCTGACCTCAGAATTGTAACAAACATGTGTTTTAAGCCACCAAGTTTGTGGTAACTTGCTATAGCAACAATAGGAACCTAATGCAACTGGCACTTACTATTCATTCCATTAAAATGATAAAGTCAATTTCCCCTCCAAAACAATTAAAAGAATGAGCCCTGCCCTATTTCATTTCCTTTTTTTTTTTTTTTTTTTTTTTTGACAGAGTCTTGCTGTCGCCTAGGCTGGAGTACAGTGGCATGATCTTGGCTCACTGCAGCCTCTGCCTCCCGGGTTCCAGCGATTCTCCTGCCTCAGCCTCCTGGTTAGCTGAGATTACAAGTGCACGCCACCATGCCTGGCTAATTTTTGTATTTTTAGTAGAGATGGGGTTTCGCCATGTTGGCCAGGCTGGTTTCGAACTCCTGACCTCAGGTGATCTGCCCGCCTCAGCCTCCCAAAGTGCTGGGATTACAGGTGTGAACCACTACACCAGGGCCTCATCTCCTCCTTTTGATCATGGCACTTCATAAGGGTATACAGTCATCATCTCCACTTCTACTTCAAAGTCCTCAAGATTATTGGTCTAGTCTATCTTTAGACCAGAATCTGCGCTGAAGCTCCTCTGCCAAACATCATTCATGATGACCTATTAATTGCCAAATTCAAACAGTGCTATGTAGTCCATGATTTATTGACCTATTGGTGATATTTGAGATTTTATACCAGCCTCTCCTTTCTTTTTTTCTTTTTTTTTTTTTCCTTGAATCAGGGTCTTGACCTGTCTCCCAGGCTGGAGTGCAATGGCATGATCTTGGCTCACCACAGCTGATACATCTGAATTCCATATTCTCTTTTATGTCATTCCTTCCACTCACTAGAATGAACTTCATGTGTTGTCATCTGGTTTACTGCAAAAGCCTGTTCATTTCCTGACTCCAGCCTGTTCTCTCCATTCTGTTTTCCACTATCCTGCCAGGGTAATTTCTCTAACATGTAAACCTGATCATGTTACTCCCTGTCTTAAAATCCATTAGCATTTCCTCATTGCTTTCAGATTAATCTGCCTATTGGTATTTCGTCTTTTTTTAGAGCTCCCAAACACTATACCTTAATGGTGACAAGTGTTTTGATTCAGAGGATCTCTCTAATAACAGTTCCATCATGTATTAGCTTCAGCGTACTGGGTAAGTTAACCTCTGTCTTTCATCTCTAAAATGGGAGTTAAAAACAATCCACAGAGTTGTTAAAGGATTAAGTGAATTCAATGTTGTAAAGAGGTCAGATACAAAGCAATAGGATGCAGGTATCATTATTATTATTCTCTTCAGGAAATACTGAGAACCATGAATGTAGCACTAGGTAGCTTGTCCTTCCTTGAGTAGTGAGACAGATAACAGGGTCTTACTCTGTCTTAAAAAGTCTTAAAGCCTTGTGTTGAGTGGCAACAGTAATATCAATCCATATGCATTCAAATATCATAATTTCTGGACATTCCTTTCTAGGGATTCACTAAACATGTATGTGTGGAGACCTACTGCGTCCAGACACTTTTTATACACTGATACAAAATATTAAAAACTCCTTCCTTCAGAGTTTACATTCTAGTAAAGAATATAAACAATAACAAGAGAAGTAAAAAGTCCTTGTGTTAGATAAAAATAAGCTATAAGAGAAAAAATACACAGAGAAGAGGAGATATCAAATCCTGATGGGAAAAGAAGATGAAATTTTAGATAGGATAGACAGGGAAAATCCCACTAAGAAGGTGACTTGACTAAAGATTGGAAGGAAGTTAGGCCATTCTTTTTTCTTGGAGAGACCAGGCTTGGCTGAGGGACAGGGAAGTCCCTGAGACAGAGTGAGCCACGTGGGTTCAAGGAGCATTAGAGAGGCCAGTGTGGCTGAAGCTGAAGGACTAGGCAAGAGTGGGAGAATGTCACAAAGATAAGGTGAGGAGACAGATCATGCCTGATCCCAGAGAACAAAAGAGACTGTGACTTTTACTTTGAATGTGATAAGAAGGCATGTCATGGCAAATACATAGAGATTTTATCTTATTTATAATTTCTTTTACTTTTATTAAAAATTTGAACAATTCATGTATACATGTTCCTTTTGTTTTGGATATATGTTAAAGAAAAAAATCAAGAAATGAAACAATATAAAAATAGTATAACAAATTGTATTCCTTACGTGTTTGACAATCTAACACTGGATTTTTTTCTTTTTTGGTTTGTTTTTTCTCTAATACTGATCATTGTTCTAGTGGCTTTTTTGACAGTTTTTGAGACAAAATTAAGCCAAGACAATGTAATATGTAGCTGTCCCTAGTTATCCATGGGGAACTAGTTCCAGGACCCTCTTGGATACTAAAATCCATGGAGACTCAAGTCTCCATTTATACGCAAATATGCTTATGAAATGGCATATTTGCGTATAAATTTTAAATCACCTCTAGATTACTTATAATACTTAACACAGTGTAAATACTATGTAAACAGTTATACTGTATTGTCTAGAGAATGACAAGAAAAAAGTGTACATGTGCAATACAGATTATTTTTTCTGAATATTTTTGATCCATGGTTAGTTGAATCCATGGATGTAGAAGCCACAGAAGGCTGACTGTATATTATTTCATATATCTATTGTCTTATAAATTTTAAATATACTGCTCATTTTCCTATCCATGTGTTTTTTCTTATTGAATTGCAAGGCCACATCTTGCCAAGGTTTCCTTTCATTTTTTTAACTTGCCTTTTCTTCTTTTTAAATGAAGATTTTGTTTTAATTTTACAGTTAGGAGCTTTTAGAAGTCATCAGATTTACCACACTGTGCCTTTATATTTTCTTCACTTGCCCTTATGGGTAGAAAACTTCACTACCATAGAGAGAAAAAAAAAAAAAAAAGGCATGTATTTTATTATGATTATTTTTGGTTTTGTTTTTTCCATTTAGCACCTGAATTTATGTTGGTATATGGTATGAGGTTTGATGGCCTAAGTGTGTTTAGTGAATGCCTCAGAGTTAATTCTTCAGACAGATGGCTGGTAAGCCAGGCACTGCCATCTGAAGTGACCCTGATGGGGACAGGGACTAGAGCAGGCCAGGGAGCAGGGTATGCACTGCAGCTGATCTCTCGGGTTTTGGAGACTTGATCCTACACCCTTGCTTTTAGGTGTGAACTTGGGTTGCTGGGACAGTAGACCTTAGTCCTTTCTGTGGGGAACTGATTGCATTCCAGCTCTTCTGCCCTGGAAGGGGTCTGCCCTATCACCAACATCCTCACCTCTGCATGATTCAGCAGGTTCTTGGCTCTTGACTCACATGGTAAAACTCCACCCCTTTTTACTCATAACCTCTGCCTGGGCTCACTCCCTTGATCTGAATTAATCTACTGTCATAAAGCTACTTCTTTTTTTCTTCAGAGGAATAACTGAAGTCCTCATCCATCCCCCGTGGCTTTCTACTTGATCAGTGTCCCCCTACCAACTTTCTGACCCACTGTCATCCATAGCCCCCACCTCTCTAGCTGCATACCACTTGGGTTTCTCAGAAAAGCTCAAAGGACGAGGCTTCACCCTTTATGCTACTGAACTCCATTTATCTCCTTATTACTCGCCGTCCACACCTATAATCATTGCCTGATTTAAAATCTCCCCACTTCCCCCAGTCACCTTTTCATACCAGACATAAACAACAGTGCGTAATAGCTGCCTACCCAGCCCAGTTAGAAGGTCCCAATTCCTCAGAGTGGCCTGAGGCAGAATAGTGTCCCTAAGGTCATCTCAGCTTCTGGATCCCAAGCCTGATTCTCTTTCCTTGCCTTCTCACTCATCTGCTAAGCTTGTTTATTGGACAACACTAAGCAAAGTTAATGATTATTCCAGACTTTAACTAGGACGTGAGAAGCTCTCTCCCCATCTTCACCCATTTCTGTGAAGCTTTCAGGGACTATGGGCCTCGCACTGACAGCACCTCCCCAGGCTGGGCTGGCCCAGACAGTCAAAGAGTAGGACCAGCCACTTCTCAGCCCAGCTGACATTTGGCAGCTTTGTGATCTTGGATAAGACATCTTCTCTTGGGAGGTCAGACAAGGTCAACTCTTCCGGCTATGACATTGTGTGAGGCAATGAAGAGGGGAATGTCCATGAATGGAAAGTGGAACTTGATTGGATCTGTTTTGTGGGTTCAGGAGAGGTCCTATCACAACTCACTGGAGGTAGGCAAGGTAGGTGAAGACTTCCATGGAAACTTCTGGCTCTGGGGTGCCTGCTTCACTGATGATTGAGTGGGCACCCTAAAGGGTACACCTCTGTCAAAATAATTCAAAGTCCTGCTCATCATTCAGACTGGGCTTGTCAGGAATCAGGTACACTTGGATAACCTAGCCTTAATTCCATTCAATTTCCTTTTATCTCTTAGAAAAATATGATTACAGTTGTTCGTCAGTATCCAAGAGGGATTGGTTTCAGGACTCCCTGCAGATACCAAAATCTACAGATGCTCAAGTTCCTTATAAAAAAAATGGTGTAGTGTTTTATATAATCTAGACACACCTTCCCATATACTTTAAATCATCTCTAGATTCCTTATAATACCTAATACAATGTAAATGCTTTATAAATAGGTGTTATACTATATTGTTTTTATTTGTATTATGTTTCATTGTTGTACTGTTGGCTTTTTAAAAATATTTTAGATGCACTGTTGGTTGAATTACCAAATGCAGAGTCCATGGAGGGCTGACTGCATTTTTAGGCTTATAATGCCAACATTTCTTTGACAAGTTCATTCTGTGTCATATTAATTTAGCTTTCATCTGCACAATCATTAGTACCATATTCAATTTATAATTCATAAATAATAAAGCATATTAACAAATGCATATGTTGTCTCTATGGAAAAGTAATTACCTAAAAATGTTATAAATAATCTGTTTTGATTTTACCCTGCAGAAAGCCTTCTTAAGAAACAATATATTCAATGAAACTACAGTCACAGTTACAGAAGTCAAACGAGCACACTGGGTCTGTGATATTTCTGCAACAGGCTTTTTCAACACCTGTTAATCAGTCAATCAGAGGAAACCTCAGGGGCTGAAGATACACCAGCTTGGTGGAAATTCCTTCCCAAAATAGCAATAGCTGAGCAAATTGCTAGGCTGACAGAAGTAGAGTATGGACAGTTCTTGGGATTTTGTGTGAGACAGCAACTGTCTTCGACGGTTGGCATTTTATCAAAGTTTAAATTCTTCAGTCCAACAGCTGATTTCCTCCTTTGTCATATTCTTTCCTATTTGCTCCCCCAGGCAGTGACAGCCATGTCCTTCTATATTAGACTTCTTGGGTAAGCAGCTTCTGAAATTTTTCTACAGCTGTTAGTAGCTGTCTGGCAGAGACCACTCCATTTGCAAGGTTGTTGAATATCGCTAAGTATCTCCATGAGGCATATAAAATGCAAACTTTAAGAGAAACAAAATATTGTTCATTTTGATTTAGATCAAATAAATGTAAAAGCCTTTCTAAATAACTAATTATCTTGGTAGATTTGCCTTTTCTTTCTAGTGGAGGAAAAAAAAATCACCCTATACAGTTTATTGATGTCTTCATATGTTGTAAAATGTCAAAGCAACTCAGTTTAAAGCATTAAAACTTTCAGCCATGCAAAGAGTCTTAACTTTTTTTAAGTTATATTCGGACTTCAAAGACTATTGATTTTCTTCCTGTTTCCCTTAGCATAATATAATCAGCATTTTCCTTTACTAGAAACACATCAGAAAAATCACATTTTATGGCTACTTTAAAATTCCATGAGTTTAAGCATTCCATAACATGCACATTTAGATTGCTTCAATTTTTTGCTTCTATAAATACTATAGAATTAAATGTGTTTTTATATAAAGTGTTTACTGTAGTTAGGATTCTGTCCTTGGAACAGATCAGAGAGAGAGTGGATCAAAGGTTATGACATTTTAAAGGTAGCCAGATGAAGATGAATGTTCATACATTATATGCAGAATATGGTTCGCTTGTATATGGCTCTGATTTGCAAATCAGCACACAAGAGCTGATCCACAGTAGAGAAAATCTGGTTTAAGATTTTTAAAGTCAGTAAAGTTTTTTTTTTTATTCTCCAAATAGAAACATACTGCATTCAAAATTTCTTTAATTGATTATTCTCTATTTTATACCCAAAGACTTAAAAAAATTTTACTCTCTAGTGGATTAAACAATTAAGAAAGGTTTTTTAACATTAAATGGACTTTAGGCTCATGACTGGAATTTTTTTTTTTCCTTTTTGAGAAATGGAGTCTTATTATGTTACCCAGGCTGGCCTCAAAGTCCTGGGCTCAAGGGATCCTCCTGCCTCATTCTCCCGAGTAGCTGGGACTACAGACAGGTACCACTGAGCACAGCAATTTGATGATAAATATAATGCAAATACGTACAAATTTCAAATACAAAAAGAAAAAAATGAAAGTTTCCTTTAATCTTACCTTCCAGATATAATAACTAGTATACGATGTGTTTGTTTCACTTAATGCTATATTTGGGATAGCTTATTTCTGTATCACCTCTTGTTTTAGTACCTTAGAAAACACATTTAAAAATCATAATTATTGATAGGGAAAAGTATAAAGAGTAAGAAACAGTAACAGTCAAGATAATCTCTGACGCCATTTTTTTTCTCTGATGCCATTTTTAAAATAACAATACAGCATGTATGTTGGAGTCAACATACAACCCTATTTGCATCCTAGTCAGAATGCATTTTCTCACCAAAATTAACCTATCATCTTCGAGGAAAACTTTAAAATGTTTTATTCATATGTCAGGAAAGAGAGAGAAATTATAAAAATAGATATAAGTATACATACAAATATGATGATGCTCTAACACACTCTCATGTATAGTCTTTTTATCCTAAATCTATCTTGAATATATTTCTATGACTACATACATATTTATCCATTCCACTATGATTTTTTTTCCAATTCATGTGAGCCAAAAGAACTTCAATTTGCTGAATGAAGTGAAATAGGAACCCAGTTTTTTAATAATGAGGGGGAAGTCAGTGGAATTGAACAAGGCCAAGAAATAAATCAAAATGTACGTAGTTATTTAATATATGCTGCCAATTCAAAATAATGTACTTTCCATACAAGAATAAAATATGTCATTTTATTCATCCATTCCTCCATTGCTTGTATCGCCATAAGAAATCTGTTAGTACTCCAGTAGCAATGAAGGGCTACTCCTCTGCCCTTAGCGTTCCTTTTCCCACAATCTTCCTGGATATTTTGCCATGCTAATTTCTCTAGGTAAACTTTTGTGTCAGTTTTTTTAAGTCCAGCAAAAAATGCTACTTTATTTTTTAGAAAGAAGACCTTGCTCTGTCACCCAGAATGGAGTGTGCAGTGGCACAATCATGGCTCACTGCAGCCTAGAACTCCTGGGCTCAAGCGATCCTCCTGCCTCAGCCTCCCAAGTGGCTGAGACTACAGGAACACACCACCACGCCTGGCTAAATTTTTTAATTTTTCTAGAGACAAGGTCTCACTATATTGCCCAGGCTGGTCTTGAACTCCTGGCCTCAAGCAATTCTCCTTCCTCAGCCTCCCAAAGTGTTGGGATTACAAGTGTGAACTGCTGTACCTGGCGAAAATGCTATTTTAATTGAGATTATATGACAGTTGTAGATTATTTTGATAAAGAACTGATTACATTACAGAATCTATTCTTCCTATATAAGAACGGGATATAGCATTCCATTTATTTCGTTACTTCATTCCTTTCTCTTCTTTAGTATACATTAAAACCTGCATATTAGTTGTTAGTATTCCTTGGTGTTTTATCTTATTACTATATATTGCATCATATGTGTGTATGGATAAATGTGTGTATGTATACACAGTCACACATGCACCTATACCTTAAAATATAATGTTAAAGTAGAACCATTCTCTTCACTTCTCACAAAAGTTTTTTTTTTTCATTGGGACTAGACATTGAATTTTGTCTGAAGACTCACTAACAATATATGGAGCTCACCATATGGCTTTTTCTTTTGAGTTTCTTTTGAGGAATTAAATACTAGAAATTTGGATGTTAAGCCAACTTTTATGACTTGGCTAAAACCCAATTGTCCAAAGTGTATTATTCTTTTAATACATTGTTGGCTTTTATTTATTACTATTTTTTTCAAATTTTATTTTACTATTCAAAACACCAACGTGCACTCATCTCTCTTCATTCAATTTTATATTACTGAATAATGACATAATGATAAAAGGATAATATAATGATATAATGATGTCATTCTGTCTTTGTAAATTCCCAGACTTATTTTATTTGCTTAAATTCAATAAAATCTGCTTTTGAAATTAATTTTACTGGCGTTTTCACCCTAAATAATACTTTTCTCTACATTTGGACCCTTGTAAGGCAGATAGAAAATGAGATTATTTCTAAGGATCATAATACCTAACCCTACCCCAATACTCACATACAGACATAGATTTTGTTTTCAGGCTATCTCAATTCTATTTCTATTACCTATCATCGTAAGATTATGTTTCTCTCTTCATTTTTGTGCATATGCACAAGTTAGCAAACATCCCAAGTAGCAGAAACATGTGACCAAAAGACCACCCACAGGCTCAGGCTACATTTATGCATATTTAATCACAGTTCATAAAATCGAGCTCATGAGGGACAAATCTGGAGTTCCCTGCTATGTACAGATAGATATACCAGTTTAATCAGACAAGTCTTTGAGGCCATACCTGATTCTGTGACATGTACGCAAGCCAGATACAAAGTATGAGGAAGAAGTAGAAAGACTGGTCGTGGCTTAAAAGACACTTGTTCCCAGGATCCCCAAATGGACCATTGGGACAATTCTGCAAGTGTTTCATGCCTCCAATTTTAGTGTGTTCCTTGATCAGACTTCTCAATTACCATTTTCTCACATGCTCCGTGATCCTTGTTTCCTGGTGGTTGATGCTGGGAATAAAGAGAGAATAAAAGTGAAAAGGGAGTAAGTAGACTTGTTTCTTGAAACTTAGGATTTTCAAACTTCCTGGATCATAAGAGAAAGAAAACGTCAAAGGGGGATGGATGAGCAAGTCTGCAGCATTCCTTTGCACACCCCTTTCATCAAGGAAACTTTGAATACCTTTACTTTTTCTATTGGCTGCCCAAGAGTTTGTATCTCCTAAAACAAAGTTTGTAAACCAGTATCCTCAATTGACCTGAACCTGGGAGGAAGACTGATAGATAATCTCAAAACAGAGTGATCTACAGCCTGGAAATTCTGGTGAAGAAGAAAAATCAGTGTATGAGAGAGCTAGAGGAAGAAAGCTTACAGTCAAATAACATGTTTGAATGTGCAGTTTTGAAAACAGAGCATGCCCCATTGTGGCTGTAGGACTGATGGGTTAAAGGGGATAGAGGTGTGGTAGCCAACTGCCAAGATGACCACCAATGCATTGTCTTGCCAACTGGTTCTTACGCCTCTGTGCAGTCTCCTCCCACAGTGGATACTGCCAATTTGTATAACTAAAGGATACTGCGGAAAAGACGAAATATGACCTCCAAGGCTGGATCATAAAAGATATAATGGGGCCAGGCGCAGTGGCTCACACCTGTAATCCCAAAACTACGGGAGGCTGACGTGGGTGGATCACCTGAGGTCAAGAGTTTGAGAACAGCCTGGCCAACATGGTGAAACCCCATCTCTACTAAAAATACAAAAAATTAGCTGGGTGTGTTGGTGGGCACCTGTAATTCCAGCTACTTGGGAGGCTGAGGCAGGAGAATGGCTTGAACCCAGGAGGTGGAGGTTGTAGTGAGCCGAGATCATGCCACTGCACTCCAGCCTGGGCAACAAGAGCAAAACTCCACTTTAAAAAAAAAAAAAAAAAAGACATCATGGCAGAATCCAGCTGCCATGAAGCTAGGAAACTCAGGCAGTGACACAGAGAAGTCAACAGGGCTCCAGCCAATAACAGGACTAACTTTCCAGGCACGTGAGTGAGCTGCCTTGGAAGCAGATTTTCCAGCCCCAGCCATGCTTCCACCTGAAAGAAGCTGGGGCAACATCTTCAGTACAGTCTCATGATACCCTGATCTGGAATTACCCAGCTAAGACTAATGGATTCTTGACACATAGAAACTGTGTAAAATAACAAATATGTATTGTTTTAAGACATTAATTTTTACAGTAATTTGTTATGAAGCAGTAGATAAGTTATATCTGATTTTGGAGGTGGAGGAGGTCCGTTTGTGTGATCTGTAAGAGGAACGGAGATGAAGACTCATAGAGAAAAGCAGGTCCAAAACCAATATGCCAGCGTATACAATAGACAAATGGGTGCTGAGTCACCCAGAATAATAGCAGGATGTGGAGTGAAGAAGAGAACCAAGAGCCCAACTAGATCCAAAGTCTTAATTTTAAAAAGTGGGATGGAGGATGGTTGATGCAAATATAAGTGCTTCGAAAGAGCAGGAATTTCTATAAGAAGAAGTAATCATTTGAAAGCTGAACTGGAGCCCCATGAAGGAGCCACAGACCCCCTTTCCCAACCTTGGTGCACATAGAAATGGGCTCTGGTGGGAAATATGAAAGTGCATGAGAAATGATATTACTGTCCACACACTAATCTCATCCTTAATATCAATTGGACCTTGCTATACTAACTTAAGAGTGTTGGTCAAACTTTCTAAATTTTTTTTATGCCAATTTTCTAAGGAAAAGAACTTCTTATAAGATTTTTAAAACAAGCTTGGTTTGCTGCACTATTTGCAATACACACACAAAAAGGTCACATTTCTCTGTCCTTTTGAGTAAAGTCATATCTGTCTTTGAAGCCTCTCTCAGGACCACAAGCTGTTTTTTTTTTCTTTTTTCTTCTTATGGCTTCATCACTTTGCTGGTGTTATACCAGGATTTAGGAACCAAGCAATCCAAAGAAATGTGGGAGAGGCCTCGTCTGGCCAGTAGTACAACATGATTGCCTCTGGAATTCACCATGAGATTCACAGTTCACCAGAAGGCAGAGACAAACATCAGAGCTGCCAATTAAAATTATTTCTAAAGATAGGTTCACTGCTTCCAATTCCCAAGCCTTTCTGAGACTCCATGGGGTGAATCACTTGCTTCTTTTCTGCATCTCCTCCTGCAGGCATTTAAGTTTTGTAATTTAGTTACATGCATACTTATATTTATCTCTTTCCAATAATTTTGTTCATTTCTGATATCTTCTATTGTCTTCCCTCCCAATTTCTGCCCTTTTCAGTTTTTACTATTATCTTGTGGTTTTAGGAAAAAGCAGATATAAATATGTGTTTAATCAATGCTATGGTTTGAAGGTTTTTGTCCCCTTCAAAATTTTTGTTGATTCCTAATCCCCTATGCAACAGTGTCAGGAGGTGTAACCTTTAGAAGGTGATTCAGGAGGACTCCTCATGAAAGGGATTTGATGCCCTTAGGGCTTGATGGAGGAAGTTTGACCCCCTCTTGCCCTTCCACCTTCTGCCATGTGAGGACACAGTGCTCAAGGCATCACTGTGGAAGCAGAGACAGGAACTTCACCAGACAACAAACCTGCTGGCACCTTGATCTTAGATTTCCCAGCCTCCAGAACTATAAGAAATCAATTTCTGTTCTTTGTAAATTACCCAGTGTGGCAATTTGTTATAATGGCACAAAGTAAGACAATCAACCAGAGTTGTATTTTCTTGTAAGTATAAATTTTAAAATCACTTCTGAATTAATATAACAGATGAAATGACCCACAAGAAGTATCCAGTTACAGAAAGGACCATTTCTAAAGGACCAGTTTTGCCTATAAAGAAAATACAATAGCAGACTTTCACAAATTTTCTACCATCAGGAAAAAAAAAAATCTTTAGATATTAAACTGAATCAAATGTGATGGTCTTATCCAGACAAAGGAAGACTCAGCACTCCATTTCCAAGTTAACTGGGAGCTTTTGTGTTGCTCTTTTTGCCCCCCTCGTATTTGACTCTGCTACCTGACCTTTAAACAGAAAAGCTTTCCCTTCTTGTTTTCTATGTTTGTTATTTGAAAGATCGAAATATTAAACTCTTGCTATCTTTATTTGTCATTTGAAAGATCATAATATTAAATTATTGTGAAACATTTTTTGCAGCTGGAAGAGGGTTAATACTTTTCCTGAATATTATTCATTCAACATTTATTTATTTCTACGACAAATATTTACTAGATGCTCATGATGTCCTAGGCATTGAGCTAAGAACTCAGTGTTGCAATGTGGATAAGATCCAGTCCCTGTGTGTTCATACTTATTTAATACTATTATAGACAAGACCTTTAATACATACCATAGTCATATATCAATTTTTAATTAGCAATATGAAATAAGAGGACAATGGGACTTTCCACTCAATTTGACAGGTGGCTAAATTTTCAGTTACTGAATTTACTATTTTAGGATAATCTAGCACATGACCAAAATTTAAATGCACATAACAGAAGATCATAGTAAGAAGAGCTTCCATTTGGATTATCACTTTTTCTACTTGGAGTCACATACTATACTTTAAATTGATTAAGAACATGTTAAAGGGCCAGGTGGTGATTTCCAGCTACAAGTCCAAAGTATAGAAGGATGTGTTTAAATCCTATGTTTATCAGATCCATAAATATAGTTCCTTCTATGTTAAGTGGCTTTATTTCTAAGAACCCAGCCCTCGGTCCTGGGGGTGCTTCCCAGCCCGCTGCTGGAATTCCGGATCATGGCAGTCTGCTGAAACATGAGCTCAGTTACCAAATATAGCTGAGTGGAGTAAGAGGACAGATGAGAGTCTGAGGCCACAGTTGCCTCAAAGTGACCACAGACCAGGCAGTCTCTAATGAATAGGCAAGGCCACAACCTCCATTCTCCCAGAAAAGAAGAAATGCTCATCTGAAATTCATCACCTCTCCGGAGTCTTCAAACTGACCAAGCATTGAAAAGGTCTGTAAGGTGTATCTTAATATACTAACTAGTAGGGCAACATTTTAAGGACTTAAAAAAAAAATTAAAAATACAAAAGTTTTTCTGAAGATACGATACTATTTACAAGATACCTTAATTATTCTTTTGCTTGGAGAGGAAAAGTAATGAGAATGTTATGGTTTTGCCAAAAACAGATAATACGTAAGATTTGCCTGCCCACTTCATCTCTGCCTTTGCTGTCAGAGAATTACACTTTCTGTTATAAGCTTAAGCATGCTAAGATGGTGCTATCAATTCCAAAAGGATTAAATGTATTTATGGAGCCAGCTTTTGTCAAGATCGTGTATGTGTTATGTTTCACAGAAAAGGAAAATGCAGCTTTCTAGACCCTCACCCATATTTAAGCTAGATAAATGATGATGGCTTAAAGTGATAGACTTTAGATTTCAGTAACATTATAAATTGTTAATTACACTGTCAAAAGATTCTAAAAGTAACTCACTGGACATAATTAAATGAGTTGGGATAGTAACAGCAGGTATTTTAAATTATTTTCATGCATAAAATTTACATACATATTTTTAATAAGATAACGCTTACTAAGGGAAACCACAGTGCGGTCTCGAGTCCAGTCAAATTTAAACATCATAGAATAATTTTTATCATGTTGTTTTAAGTTGCACATGAAATTGTCTTGAATCCAATATAGGAGGTTGACATAAAATGATTTCAGGCTCATACTACTTATTAACATTTGCTAAAAATACTAATTGCCTTCTAGTATGAATAATGTGGTGACATATAAAGCCATTTCTTGGCAATATAAAACTATTCCAAATCTATTCAATCACATATATGCAGAAATTAAATCCTCGTTGCATGATAAAGATGCCTTCCAATGTTTTTTCTCACAGAAAGAACTTGAATACTCACCTCAATTATTCAGATTTTTTTTTTCAGATTTTTAAAATCAAAGTCTTTTTGACAAGTTATTGCTAACAGCAGAAAAGACCGATGAGGTTTATCTGGCCACTAACTGCCCTGTAAATACATGATTACACATTCCTAGAATATAAATTAGTCCTCTGGCATCCTAGAATCTGGTATGGATTAGGGTCTGTATCCCAGGGGTTCTGTGTCAGCTCTTCCTCTGGGTTTCTCTGTGTTATTGCTAGAGCTGAATATTAAAAATGGCCTTATAGCATATTTCACAATAGAACGAGGATCTGGATTGCACTGGACAAGTACAATCACTTTGACCTCCTTACCTCATTTTTTAAAAATGTAGAGGGCAATCATTATTCAGGTTTAAAAATAAATCTGACAAGTTCTTTAAGAGATACCAAGTGGAATCTGCAAGGCCCAGACAAGAGCTCCACTTCTTAAACAACATGTGTGTGGAGGCTGTCAAAGGGTATTGCAATTACTGAGCTCCAGTTAGAAATTCAGGCCATCTAGAGTTAATGACTGTGTCCTGGTGAAATTACAGCAAAGAAAACAAAGACTGAATAAAGTATCTTCGACTAAAATTTCTAACTGTTAAATCATATTAGAGAATATAGAAGCAAATTTGGTAAATAGGTTTTGAATTTAAGTGAGAAGAATAAAGCCCTGAATTGGATAATGGTAGTGCAAATGGATAATTCAGAAGTAAAATCTAAATATTTGCAATGGACTCAGTATGGTGAATAAAGTTGATAAGTTGAAGAGGACATGGGATAACTTCAAAAACCCTGTAAAGTATCTTATTTGGCTGTTTCTGCATTAAATGAGCTATTAGATTATGTCCTTGAAATTGAGATTAAATAAGCTGTTTAAAGAGATATTTAAAACTGTAGGATAAATATATCTTCCTGCATTGACAATTTAATAATTAGAAAGGAAAATAATCCATGTATATTTATTAAGAAATAAATTATAAAATTGTAGTGCATTTTCTGCATCAAACATAAAATTTCATAAAATTTTCATGTTTGACTTTTGCCCTAAAGGACCCTTTGTAGCAAAAAAAAAAAAAAAAAAAAAAAGGAAGGAAGAAAGAAAGGGAGACAGAGAAAAAGGAAGGGAGAAGGGAGGGAAGATGGGAGGGAGGATGGGAGGGAGGATAGGAGGGAGGAAGGGAGGGAGACATGGAAGACGGAAGGGGGAAGGGAGGCAGAAGGGAGGGAGAGAGGGAGGGAGGAAGGGAGGGAGTTGATTGATTTAGTCTAGGGGGGTTGCCTGTGATTCTGAAGCACAAAAATTAAGTGTTAAATCTTTTCTAACTTTGGTTTTTATAGTTTAGGTTTTATTAAAAGATATTTCAATATCTAATATTTGTATCAATAGTTTGCGTTACTTTTTTAGTAATTGCTTAAATATGAAAATAAATAAAACTGCTAAACCTAAAGTTAAAAATCATTTATAACTTTTTTTCAAAAATTACAAAATAAGCAACAAAAGATCCCCCTGAATGTCCCACCTTTCAACTCTTACCCCTGCCTAAATCCCCCCACAGAGGTAGTCAGTGTTGATTGGTGTATGTTATTCCAACCATTTTCATATATTTATTCCTATCTATATATACATTTTTAAATGACTGTGGGAATTTAGCTATTCCACCTGGACTCGCTAAAGAATCTGCTGAATGTGGTACATGGTATTAAGTGATCCTTACTGCCTGTCAGTGTTTTTCTAACATCAAACTTTTTCTTTCAAAATTGTAGCAGTTCTTCATCGACTCTAAAAGTATTTCATGAACAGACTTCAAAAGTTTTCCCCTTATCTAAATTTTTAAAGTAATTTCCTATAATATCTCCAATGAGAGAAGAAAACTTTGCAGTTAAATGCAGGCTTCCACCCTGAGTCTGCCACTTTCTGATGGCTCAGGTTGGGCCAAATAATTGAAACTTTTTCTGCTGCAGTTGTGGGTAACACAAACAATAAAATAGAAAAATAACATCTACTACATGGATTGCTCTGAGGATCAAACTGTTCACTTTTGAAAGCAGGTAACTTCCAAGCTGTTATGTAGGAACAACTTGCATTGTCATTGAATTCTTCCTACTAGACTCTGCTCTTTCTCATGTATATTCCTCGTCTTCCCCAAGTTCCTCCACGTCAAAGAAATCTGTTTTCATTTCAACAGTCAATAGTGCCTCGATTCAAGGGGATCATGCCAGGGGGTGGTCCTATAAGTCTTGTTTGTTTGTTTGTTTTTTGAGTCAGGGTCTCACTCTGTTGCCCAAGCTGGAATGCAGTGACCTGATCATAGCTCACTGCAGCCTAGAACTCTTGGACTCAAACAATCCTCCCACCTCAGCCTCTGGAGTAGCTGGGGCTGCAGGCACACACCACCACACTCAGCTAAGTTTTTGGGTTTTTTTCTGTATTTTTGTAGAGATGAAGTCTCACTGTGTTGCCCAGGCTGGTATTGAACTCCTGGGCTCAAGCGATCTTCCTGCCTCAGCCTCCAAAAGTGCTGGGAGTACAGACGTGAGCCACCATGCCCAGCCCCCTATAAATATTTCTTAACTGACAACATAGAGGATTCTCTCAAATATCATAGAGCTGGCTTTCGGGTAATCTATATCCAAAAGTCAGCAACTTTAAAGGCAAATGGTAGTCATAATTTTTAAATTTGTCTGTTTTTTCTATCATTTGTATATTCATATATGAATGTGAACCATATACATTTATGCCTGTAGTACATATTCGGGATCTAAAAAATAAATGTTTTGCCAAATATTAGGATAGTCATGCCAAGATAAGATTCATAAAATTACTTATGTCAAATGTGTAATATACATACCAATGAAAACTTATTTATATGTTCTATATTTTATAGTATAACATGAATCTAACAGAATTCAGATGACACTAACTTAGGGAGAAGTTGCAAACCATAAAATTACAATTAAAAGTAATCTATAAATTAAGTGACATAAAATTTCTTAAGAAAGAATGAAATAGCCAGGCCTGGTGGCTTGTGCCTGTAATCCCAGCAACTCAGGAGCCTGAGGCCGGAGGATTGCTTGAGGCCAAGAGTTCAAGACAAGCCTGGGCAATGAAGAGAGACCCTGTCTCTACAGAAAATAAAAAAGAACTAGCAGGACTTGGTGACATGCACCTGTAGTCCCAGCTACTTGGGAAGCTAAAGCAAAAGGATCCTTTGAGCCCACTAGGTCAAGGTTGCAGTGAGCTATGATCACACCATCACACTACTACAGCCTGGGCAAAATTGAAAAGAAAAGAAAAGAAGAAGAATGAGATATGCCCAGGGAGTTAACAAAATAGGTCACCATGGACATTTACATTTGAAAGCAATATTTGCTTAGGATAAGCCAAGATGCTTATAAGGATATAAGCTGCCTCATGACAATTCAAGGTGGATAGGATTCTGTAATGACTCACAATATTTGCCAACCCTCCCAAACCTTTGCTTCACCAAATGTTTGCTTAAGATGAAGAGTTTGGCAATATGCACATGTCGAAATTCACCTGGGAGAATTTCCCTTCAGAGCGCCATGAGGTGACACAGCAGCTGCCCCCATGGTACACTCTGAAGGAACCTAAAGGACCATTGACCTGAGCATGTTCTCCTCTTGTGACTTTCACCACCCTCCCCACCAAGGGTGTGCCCCCTAAAACAGCAGTGGTCTGTAGATGTGAACATTAACATGCGAATGTGCATTTCATTATATCTTATATGTCTGCACCCTAACAACTTTCAAAGCTAGTTTGAGGCTGTATGCAATAAAAGCATAGTACAATTGCCCAAAATCAATTAAGAAAATACAGAAGATCAAACCAAGTATAAAAAGCTTTGAACTTGAAATGTTTTCTCAATTTACTACCTTTGTCCTTTCTCTTCTTAGAATCTTAACTCCCTAGGACAGAGAATCTATCTTCTTTCCAGCTATGTCCCTGGCCTATGAAAGAGGTGCCTAGCACATAGTAGGCACTCAATAAATAAATGCTGACTGGATAAAACAATGAGAAAAGTAAGCAAAAAAAAAATTTTTTTTAGCTAAAAACATCTGAATTTCTATGACTGGAAATTTAACCCTGAGCTTGCTGGTATCCATGTGAAAGAGTCATCAAAGTTTACAGAATTCTTTGTCTAATAGAATTGCCAGAAAATAGAATAAATGCTTTTCTAGTTCCAAATTTTTTCATGAGAAACTTTCTTTGAGGGTAATGAGAAACATTAACATCCACGTCTTTAGAGATACTTTTTTTTAACACAATGTCTGACCTATGACTGATTTTGCATTAGCGAAATGAGCAGGTAAAGTGTATTTTATATGTAGACACAAACAGTTATGTGTTATATGTATACACTAACATTTAGCACTGATTACTCTATCAAGTTCTTACCAGAAAACAGAGCCTGGGACACAAGTAAACAGTTGATAAAACTGATGAAAAACCTAGTTTAACAGCAGAACAACGTTTAGCTGAACTCAGTAGCTCACATCTGTAATCCCAGAACTTTGGGAGGCCAAGGCAGGAGGACCCCTTGAGTCCAGGAGTTTGAGACTGGCATAGGCAAAAAAGGGAGACCTCGTTTCTACAAAAATATATTTTAAAATTTAGCCAGCCCTGATGATGCTCACCCGTAGTTCCAGCTACTCAGGAGGATGAGGCAGGAGGATCCCTTGAGCCCAGGAATCCAAGGCTACAGTGAGCTATGATCACGCCATTGTAGTCCAGGCCGGGAGACAAAATGAGACCCTCACTCAAAAAAGCAGAATAACGTTTAGCTGAAGAGAGCGTGTCCCAGAGAAACGCCGCAGCAGGTTCTGGGAGGCTGAAAGCAAATGAGTCATCAGAACATTTCCTGCCTCGTGCCTTTGTTCATATGTGCGTCAAATCCTATCCAGGGCTCAAACCACATTTCAAACATCCGGTATTTCTTAGCTTTTCTCCATCATCTGCCGTAACCTAGACAGTGTGCTAAGCATTTGCCATACGAAGACGCCAGTCACAGCTCCTGCTTCCATGGGGCTCACAGTTGAACGAGGAAAGCATTCTCTAAATAAATACTCGTAATTTAATATGATGACTGCTATGAGAAACGCAATGCAAAGTAACATGCTTGGAAGAAGCAGCAAATTATATTGATTGGGGAACTGTTAGAAAGCACCAAAAGGTGGTAAAATTTAAGAAAGTTTTCAAGGATGAACTGGAGTTTGAAAAACAGAAAGAGGGCCGGATGCAGTGGCTCATGCCTGTAATCCCATCACTTTGGGAGGCCGAGGCGGGCGGATCACAAGGTCAGGAGATTGAGACCATCCTGCTAACAAGGGGAAACCCCGTCTCTACTAAAAATACAAAAATTAGCCGGGCATGGTGGTGGGCGCCTGTAGTCCCAGCTACTCAGAAGGCTGAGGCAAGAGAATGGTGTGACCTTGGGAGGTGGAGTTTGCAGTGAGCCAAGATGGAGCCACTGCACTCCAGCCTGGGCAACACAGCAAGACTCCATCTCAAAAAAAAAAAAAAGAGAGAGAAAGGAAGCACATTTTAAGCAAAAGGAGCAGCAAGTGCAAAGGTGTGAAAACCAGAAAGAATCTGAAGTGTTTGAGGAATGGTGAGTGGGCCAGGGAGGCCTGAGTGCATGTGTGTTGGTAATGACGGAGGGTGAGGCTAGAGCATTTCCATCAGCTCAGGCTGTCCTCGGGCATGTTTAACCTGCACATCGTGCTTTGGAACTTTTCTCATCAGCCAGGGAGCATCATAGGAAAAAAATAAAAACCAAAAAAGTGACGTGACACAATTTGTAACTATGATCTTTCTTACCATTTTTATCCCTTACTGCAATTTGTTGAAACTATTTTAATAGCAATTATCATGCTCCTCCTTGTAACTGAGTTATTTTTTACTCTTGTCTAATCCCTCCTACTGGATTGTAAGATCATTTAAGGAGAATAACTATGCCTGGCTCATCTTTGTCCTCCTTGAAGCTTCTCTTGCACAACTAAGCAGTTGTTCCATCGATTTCATGTTCAACTTACTATTCCGGGAAAGGGAAGTAGAAGAAAGGAAGCATGACTATAAGATGGGCGAGGCCGAGGAAGAGTCATTTCTTCCATGGTGAAGAACGTAATGCTACGCAACTTCAAGCAAATTAAAGAACGGTTGTGGTTGGCCGGGCACGGTGGCTCACACCTGTAATCCCAGCATTTTGGGAGGCCAAGGTGGGCAGACCACAAGGTCAGGAGTTCAAGACCAGCCTGGCCAATATGGTGAAACCCCGTTTCTACTAAAAATACAAAAATCAGCTGGGCATGGTAGCAGGCACCTGTAGCCCCAGCTACTCGGGAGACTGAGGAAGGAGAATCTCTTGAACCCGGCAGGTGGATGTTGCAGTGAACCGAGATCATGCCACTGCACTCCAGACTGGGTGACAAAGCGAGACTCTAACTCAAAAAAAAAAAAAAAATGGCTGTGGCTAATGAGCGTTTTAGGGAAAATGACAATTAAGCTAAACTGCTAATGCTGGAGATGATGGATAAAACAAGGATGAGAAAAAGAAGAAGACAGAAGAATTTCTAGGAAATTCAGATTCCTTCTGAGAAAAGTGAGGAGGCAGGGGACGGGACAATTTAAAGACGCCAAAGAATCCTTTATTCCTCAAAATTTCAAAATCTTTCAATGCTACTTACTAAAGTAGAACCATTTTAATGGCGTTGGTGTTTACCTCATTTCCTCTTCACTCATTAACAGCAGTATTAGTGGGTATTTTTAGTCTATTTCATCTTCTGTGTCTATCACACCGGCATAGAATTACCAAGAGCACTGTTTGACAGAAAACCTGAAATCTCAGGCAAATGATGGAGATGTTTGTGGTTGTGTTTCATTCCTTTTGATTTTGACCTTTTCATTTTGGAGTGCTGACTGACATGGAAATCTCTGAAGCACAATTTTCCAGTGAACTTGGCCCGCTTGGAAACCGCCCTTGTTCATCCTCATTAAATGAGCATTTTCCCTAGACCACGTGCATGTTCCCGTGGCAATAACTGGGTTGCAAATTAAGCCTGAACCAGATATGCCATAGAACTATTATTTTCTTTTTCAATGTGCAAGCAGTTTTAAAGCTACACCTAATCCTGACTACTGGATCCTGTCAGATGGCACCTCTTTAAAACCAAAATATGAGTTAATAAGCAGGTGAGATAATCTGCTCCAGAAAACACTCCCTACATTAAGAACTGAAAATGTTTTCGTCATTCAGAAGTTTGCTTTAAGCTTTCTCATATAATGCTCCTTGTGAAGTTTTAAGACATATCATATTATGTTCATTTGGAACTAAAATGCAATTGAATTAATAGCAGAACTCTGATTTCTGATCTACAGTTTTGTTAGTCTGATACATTGCTTAGGATTCTCAATTATGAAAACTACAATGGTAAGATGATAAAGTGCATAGAACATGAGCTCTGGAGTTATTCCCTGTCCTTAAACCTTAGTTCTTCCACTCAGATTTTCTGCCTCCATTTCCTTCTTTCTAAACCAGAGGCTGCTGTGAGGATTTTAAATGAAATAATCTACACGATGACTCTGGGCACAATGCCCCCCCGCAGGGTAAGCAGTCCATTATTAGCCATTATCATTATCAATCATCGTGATCATTAATAGCCTTTATATGTGTTATATGAATTCATTAGGCAGCTAATGTTCTATAGAAGGGGTTGGCAATTTTTTCCTGTAAAAGTGCAGGTAAATATTTTAGACTTCACGTGCCATATAGTCTCTGTTGCAACTACTCAACTCTGACATTGGTTCAAAAAAACAAAGACAATCTCTACACTCAAACTCCTATCCATGAATTCCAACCCAGCATAAATGTCAAAGATCACCTTTTCCTTGACGATATTTTCAATGGCCTTGCCCACTTCCCTCCCATTTTACCTGCATGTCAAACCAGGATCATCTGTCTCTGTACCTTCACCTGGATGGCTGAGCTCTGGTGGAGAGAATTGCACAATCACACAGATTAATGACACTATAAATACATCACATCTAACTTCAACCAGGCCCTCACCTCTGCCCATAAATCCTTCTTAGGAAACTTCCTTCTCCCTTTTTCTACAACAGCTATTTCAAATCATCTTCTGTCCTCATAAACGTCCAATGCACAGAAGTCTCAGTTTGGGAACTCTGCTTTCTTTCTATTACAAATTTTGCAGAGAATCTCATGTTTCTCTCTCTTTCCCTCTCTCTCTTACCACCCCCCTTGCCCCAACACACATACACCCTTTGTTACTTCTCTCCTTTAACAATGAAAGAACTGCCCCCTTCCTGCTGGAAGCTGAACACCTCATACTCCGTTTGTCCCATAATAACTCATTTCTTCTTACATCTTTTGAGAGCTGACCTATAAATCATCCCCACTTTCTTACATTTATTTTCAGCTTCTCCCTTCTTACTGCCTAATTTGGTTTGTATAAAACATGTTACAGTGCTCTATACTAAAAATGAACAGACCTCACCAGAGTCTATACTTTTGTTCAGCTACTACCTTCTGTCTCTCTTCTTTCTAGGATCTTTTTCAAAACAAACCACCACACCTGTAATATTTCCTTTCTTTCCTTCTTTCCTTTCCTTCCATATAGCAATCTGGCTTATATTTCTGTTGCATATACCAAAAGTGCTGTTGCAATGGTGCTAAATATTCCCAAGTTGCTAAAATCAAAAGGACACGTACTGCTTCCTGAGATATTTTCTTTCCCAGCTTCCATGATACCTAGCTCTTCTTGCTTCTCTGTGACTATTTGAAGGATTCTATCTTCTCCTTCTTTTTTCCTCGATGACATTATGCATTCCCATGTCTTAAAGTGCCACCCATAGGCTAATAATCCCCAATCCAGCTCTGTTCTCCCTTCTCCTGGGCTCTAGATCAGCATCTCCTAGACATCAACACCAGAGTTACCAAAGGTGCCTCAACTGCAAAAGGCTCAAATCAAAATCAAGCTTAAAAAAACAAAAACAAAAACAAAAAAAAACACTTGTTCCTCCACTTGTAGCATGTAAGTTAGTGGTACCAGTCATCTGGTTGTTGAGGTGAGAAACCTGAAATCCTGCCTCTGCATCCCCTCTGTCTTTAATCAATTACCAAGTTTTTTCCTTTCTATCATCTATCCTATGGACCCTGGACCCACTGCTTCCCTGAATCACCAGCTCTCACTTCAGAGTCCAAGATGGACACATCTAATCACTGTCTAGGCCAAGTGCCAAGACTTGTGCCCGGTCTCCAAGGGGCTGGGAAAGAAAATGCTTGGAGATTTCATATCCCGTTACAAGTGAGCTCAGTTTCTCACTGATCCTCAGAACATGAGGAATTCTCCAAAATGAAGACGTCCAGATGATGGCAACCAAACGTGAAACCATGATAAATGTGCACACCCCCTGGATTACTGCACAAGCCTTCTCACGGACAGCCCTACTGTCAGTCTTGTCTTCCTCTTCCCCTGCCTCTGTCCCCTATTCAGGCTGCAATCAGTTATCTCTCAGAAATGTAAGCTGGTGATGCTTCTCAGGGACTTAACATGCTTCCTTGCCTACTGACTACCCATAACATAAAATGCAAGCTCTTTGCGTGGCTCCAGGCCCTCTCTGACCTCACTCCTGCTTTCTAGCCTTATCTCTGGTTATTTTCCCATCTCCACATAGATTTCTGTTTAACTGAAATGCTTAGTGGAGTTACCTGAGTCTGCCATGCACTCTCTGGGATCCAAGTCTTAGAATACATATTTGCCAGTATCCTCTTCACTTCCCCAATCTTCCTCATCCCTCACACATCATTCTTTCAGCTTTCTCTCTTTCGCAAAGGTTTCCTGATCCTGACCGTGCTGTTGCTTCTAGGTGCTATCACAGCACTTTGTTTTTCTATACCACTGCAGGATGACTACAGCTAACAATAACATACTCTATAGTTTCAAATGGCTAGAAGGAAGATGTTGAATGTTCCCAACACAAAGAAATCATAAATGTTAGAGATGAATATGCTAGTTGCCCTGATCTGATCACTATACATTATATGTATTGAAACATCACTAGGTACCCCATAATTATGTACAATTATTATTTGTCAATTTAAAAAATAAAATACAATTTAAAAAAGACATACTCAATTATATAAGCTTATTATTTATCTGTAATTTGTATTAAGTTCCATGAGGGCAAAAACCTTCTCTTTTTCAAGGTTATATCCCCGTCCCTAGCACACTACTGGGCATGTGGTAGATAGTCCATAAATACATTTTGAATGGGTAATTCTGGTCCATGTAGTACATCTATCCCAGCTTAGGCTTCACAATTTAATCATGCCAAGAATCAAAGGTTTTGTTGAAATTATCTCCTTGGATTTTCAGCTTAGCCTACCCCAGGTTTGGTTGACACAAAATGTTTTTCAATCTCCTTTAGCACTGATTTCAACACAAAAACTGAATTTCTTTTGGGCCACAATAAATAAATAAATAATAAATAAATAAAAAACACAGTAGCTGTCTTTCAAAGAAAAATAAATTTTACAAGAAATGCAATAAATGAAAATATAGTCTGTTGTGCCTTTGGTACACAAACATGCTTTCAGTCCCCGAGTCTCCCCCTCTCCACCTTCATGTCTCTTCTAGATCCATGTTACCTAATGGCTCATCTCCTCACACCTTGTAAGAGTTGATCCTGATCCTGGCTTCCCCTAAAGTTATCTACCATGTGTGCTGACTGAGGGGCCAATTGTACTTCAGAGCTCATTACTGAGAGAAACCAGGCTGCCTTGGTAGGACAAACTATAAAACGTTTTGAAATACACAAATTGGTACTGGGTGTCCTTGCAATAGACACCCAGTACCATTGCTGGATTGGCTCTGGTGGACCTTCCAGGGTCATCTAATTCCACAGGGGTCCATGCCTTTTATTGTCTTTATAATTTTACAACTCTGTAAGTTGGAAAAATCTAAAAACAATGCAAATTATACTGGTGCATAGATATACAAATGATTTTTTTCTAGTAGAAATGCTATAGCTTTCCACTCTTATGATTCCAAACATTGTATTTTATTGCTCTATAGATATTAACCAGTTTCAAATCTATACCAACTTCATATCAGCATGCCTGATGGCCTACATGTGTCTCACCTTCAGCGTCTCCTTTGAAATAATTGTAATATATTACTGATTTTTTCAATTGTTAAATAAAAGCTTGAATACATGTTATTTGATTTTTATATATTACTGTACCTTTGCCTTTTCAAAATCATACTTTAACTGCCTGTTTCTCATGAAGAAAATACATTCAAGTATTAAAAATATACTGAACATAATTGCTCCTCATATATGAGCCATATCTGAATAACTGGAGACCAGTCAGGATGTTTCTATCCTGAAGCACAGACAGGACAAAGGAATTAGAGTGATATTTGGGTTGGTAAAGTCAGGGAGAATGATGACACCCTCTGAAGGATTAAGGATTTACTTGAAGAAGAGTGCAAAATATGGTTCAGTAGATAGAGCAGGGCTAGCATGTGGAGAATCTAACAATTCAGGCACAAAAAAGTAACTGTCTTTCTAAGAAGACATCTAAGACAAAAGTACAGTATTCCACTTAAGAAGATGGGGTACGTTAATATTGAGTTTCAGGACCTCTGATTAACTATCCTCTGTTAAACAGCAGGTCTATGACTCACTGCATCCAATGAAGCAGTAGGCTCTTGAGCTGGATTTCTACAACGCCCTCCACTCTTGCATAATGTTTTTTGAAATTAGAGATTTTCTTAGATGGGAAGATACTTCTACACAAGCAACTCAATTCAGTCCTCTGAAGACACACCATTTCTGGGGAATGTCCCACCAAGTTTACTCCTGACCGACCCAAGGTAGAAAGTTGAGGTTCACCGCATCCAGGAAGCTTCCATTATTCACTCCTAGACTCAGTCTTGTGGCAGACATCACTGCTGATGTTTTCTAGACCTTCCCTCTCAGTATTCTATGAAAAATATACAGCAAAAGAATGGCACACTTAGAGTAACAAGGAGTCATTGCCTCACAATATTTAGTTCGAAATGTCAGTGGAATTTAAAGCTGTAATAGCTTACAGATAATGGAACACCTTTTATTTAATTCTGCTGATATTCCCATGTAAGTGTTCTATGCCAGGGCTCTAGTTCTCTCATGCCCTTTAAGATTAGATTAGGCTCTCATGCCCTTTAAGATTAGATTAGGCTCCCATAGCCCCCAGGTTTTTCTCACTTTCCTTTAAAGCCTTATCAACATTTTATATTGTTAACATATTATTTGTTTAATATCTTCTCCATCTCCTCTACTTTACTACCTCCCATGACTTTTAACTCCTTGAACATGATAACTGTGCTGTAAGTCTGGATGAAGGGTCAGCAAATTTCAGCCCCTGAGCCAAATCCATCCCAACCCCTTTTTTTTGTATGCCCCGCAAACTAAGAATGTTTTTCTCATTTTAAAACTATTGTTTAAAAATTAAATATCAAAATAATAATAGTTTTAACACATTAAAATGATATAAAATTCAAATATGAGTGTCCATAAAGTTTTATTGGCACACAGTCATGCTCATTCATTTCCATATCATCTATGGCTGGTTTCATGCTCATGCAGAGTTGAGTAATTATAACAGAGGCTGAACAGCTCACAAAGTCAAGAGTATCTACCATCTGGCCCTTTCCAGAAAAGTCTGCCCATCCCTGGCATACAGCACAGCTGTACTTCTAGCACCTGAAATTTAATAATAAGTGATTATTACCATCTGTTGGACTGTTGAGTGAATGAATATGAATGAACATAACTGAAGACAATAAAGTTTCAAAGATTTCACTGAAAACTATAAATAAATGAAAATTGGAATCCTTAAAATGCATTTTGTGGTTTAGGGTTAGATGATCAGAGTCAGATTTACTAAAAATATCAATATTCTATTGATCTCATTACATTAATCAAATTAGAGTTTCAGTAAGGTGGGCAGGGGGCTGGCTGTGAGCCCTGTCCTACTAGTAGTGCCTACTGCACACATCATCTTTTTGAATGATTTAATACTGCCTAGTGAGATATTTGATAGCACTCACAGGGCATGTATTAAAATCATAAAATGATGAACACAAGTATATTTGATATTTCTTCCAACTTGTAGAATAAAGAAAACTTATATTCATTCACTTTAATGTTTCTCCCAATTTATGACTTAGAAGTTTTATAATAAAATGGGGAAAAAATCATTGCTACTAAAGACATCCTATGCTGTCTTTCAGAACATAGTTTCAGAAAACAGTTTCCGGTGCCTCTGGCCTTCCTACTGAAAGCAGACACAGAGTACATGAAGACCGCTCAAATATGTCAGGGACCTCCTCCCATGAGTCCTTCTATGACTCCCTCTCAGACATGCAGGAAGAAAGCAAGAATACTGACTTCTTCCCGGGCCTTTCTGCTTTCCTCAGCCAGGAAGAGATAAACAAGAGTCTTGACCTGGCCCGGAGAGCCATAGCCGACTCCGAAACAGAAGATTTTGACTCGGAAAAGGAGATCTCGCAGATTTTCAATACTTCTCCTGCAAGCCTCTGCGAACACCCTTCCCATAAGGAGATCAAATTGGGTGAACACACCTCAAGGAGACCTCAGGATAACAGGTCAACACTTGTCCAGCCTCTGGCAGAGAAACAAACTAAGAGTATCTCTTCACCTGTTTCAAAGAGGAAACCTGCCATGTCACCCCTGCTCACCAGGCCCAGCTACATCCGGAGCCTCCGAAAGGCTGAAAAGCGTGGTGCAAAAACTCCCAGCACAAACCTAAAGCCCAAAACGCCACATCAAAGAAAGGGTGGCCCCCAGAGCCAGCTGTGTGACAAGGCGGCTAATTTAATTGAGGAGCTGACATCCATATTTAAAGCCGCAAAGCCAAGAAACAGAAGCCCAAACGGGGAGTCCTCGTCACCAGACAGTGGGTACCTGTCTCCTAAAAATCAGCCGTCAGCCTTGCTGAGTGCCTCAGCCAGCCAGAGCCCTACAGAAGACCAACGGGAGATGGAAAGAGAGGTCAAGTCCCCTGGGGCCAGGCATTGCTACCAGGACAACCAGGATTTGGCAGTGCCACACAACCGCAAGTCTCACCCACAGCCCCACAGCGCCCTCCACTTCCCAGCTGCACCTCGATTCATCCAAAAGCTGAGAAGCCAAGAAGTAGCAGAAGGGAGCCGAGTTTATCTGGAGTGTAGAGTCACTGGAAACCCCACTCCCCGAGTCAGGTATGAATTTTTGTATTATGCATAGCAAATGATTTTGTTGACTTTGGTGTTGCTTTAATATGGGAGGAAGAAAGATTTCCTATGTCATTAGCCCTCTGGAGACTGAGGTAGAGTACTTGCAAGGAGAGAAGCAGCCCAGAATCGCCACTACGAGTTGTCTCTGGCCGGATATATCTGTAGTCATGCACCCTCTGTGCTAAGGAGGGGAGGCAAAGGACCTGAGCAGGCAAAGAACAGTGGAAACAGTTTGTTCTCTAAGATGGTGGAACTAATAACAAATAGGCACACTTAAGATGTGAAACTGATTTACTCGAAGTACTGTGAAAAGTGTATGTATATTTGAATATGAGTCGCTAAAGATGGTTGAAAACATGGCTAAAACTAGCAGCTATCTAGAAGTGAAAGGCACAAGTGTGTAGAGGCCAACCTTCAGATTAGCCCCCAATAACGCATAAAAGGGAACAATAAACACCGAGGCCTGCTTGAGGGGGGAAAGTACGAGGAGCCTGAGGATCAAAAAACTACCTATCAGGTACTAATCTCATTACCTGGGTGACAAAATAATCTGTATGCCAAAGCCCTGCAACATGTAATTTACCCATGTAACAAACCTGCACATGTATCCCCGAATGTAAAAGTTGGAAAGAAAAAAAAAAAGATTCTCATATACAAGAAACAAAAACCAAACAAAAATTATCCCCCAAATGGACTAGTCTCAGGCACGGACTAAATAGGCACATATTCAGTAACATAAACACACACACGTCCCTTCAATGTGATGCAAAGAAGGAAGGCAGAACTTTCCTAAGAAAGAAAGATAAACCAAGTCAGGAGCTCCGCAGGTCTGCCTGTTATTCCTACACAGGCTCGGGCCACTAGAGCATGGAGACGGCAAGAAATAACAGCGAAGGGAGTATGCACTTAGAGTTAATAAGCACTCATACCACCACGTTCATTAGAATTTCTATACATTCTTCTGACTTCATTGTAGAGTTTATACCTTCCCCTGTGCAAAAATGTTAAGGGGAAAGAGATCCTGGAGTCCCCCTGCAGGGTTTCCAGTCATGATTCCATTGCCCAGCTGTGGGACCTTAGTCAAGTTACTCTACCCCTCTGTGACTCAGTTTCTTCGTCTGTGAAATGGGAAGTATAATGATACCTACATCATTCTGTTTTATGATTAAATAACACGTGGGGAAAATTAAAGCAGTACCTTGCAGCTAGTAACTGCTGCAGTAGTGTTACCTATTATCTTTATTATTTCTCATTTCTTAATTTTATATGGCAAAATGAAAATAACAAGTCAGGATTATACTACAAAAAGAATGAATATTCATTTATCTTGGAAGTTTTGCTTTTATTCATGCAGAATGCTTTACCTAAATTACATAAATATTTAAAAAGTTAACTCGAGGGCCGGGCACAGTGGCTCATGCCTGTCATTCCAGCACTTTGGGAGATTGAGGTGGGTAGATCACCCGAGGCCAGGAGTTCCAGACAAGCCTGGCTGACATGGTGAAACCCCCTCTCTACTAAAAATACAAAACATTAGCTAGGCATGGAGGCGAATGCCTGTAATTCCAGCTACTTAAGAGGCTGAGGCACGAGAATCACTTGAACCTGGGAGACACGGGTTGCAGTGAGCCGAGATCACACCGCTGTACTCCACTCCAGCCTGGGTGACAGAGCAAGACTCTGTCTCAAAAAAAAAAAAAAAAAAAAAAAAAAAAAAAGTTAACTCAAAATTATTTGATTTGGAAAAAAATGGTAAAGTAGACACCACTGGCTAAAGATTGAATTGAAACACTGGTACTTTCTTATTAATAGCATTTCACAGATCACAAACTTCCCTGTATCTCTGATCCTTTGCTCACTAACAAAAGCTTTGCTAGTGTTGGTTTCTTAATCTGACCTCATTGTGCACACACATGAAGTAAAAATTAGCATTACTGGCTGAAAAGTGGTGTGATTAGAGGTGGGCGATTTTTTTACCCCGACCAATTTGTTCAACTAATTCACCTTGAGTCAGCTTTACAGTAATTTTACTATAATTCTTTAAGAAACTGACAGCAGGGGGCAGTAAAAAACTTTTTACTGTGTTCATTTAATGAAATATGTCGTTCTAAATTCTGCATTTATATGTTATTTATGTAGATCATTTATACAGATTTATATACATGAAGAATTTGTTTCTTACATTTTACCTTTGACAGAAATGAATGTTTCAGATTCTATTTAGATTTTTTAACCTACCAATCTTGCAAATAAATAATTTTCATTAGACATTCATTCTCATGTCACTCAAAACAGTTCCACAGGTTTTCAAACTACATATGGTTCCACCTACATTTACTTCCAAAATAACCCTAAAAGTACACTACAACCTTTAAAAAATGACAGAAAGCAGTCCATTTAGCATTGAAGGATTAATTCAGGTGAGCAGACCATAATTACTGTATTAAAATTCACTTAACCATTTGGTGATTCTAGGGGTCATCAAATTCACACTTCTGCCTCTTTGGGGGTAGCGGAACTAAAATTTAATTTAGTTAGTATCTGCAGTATTATTAACTAGTTTTCTCTTATTCTGCAGTCTATGAAAGTCCAAACTTGACAAATTATGCCCTTCTAGAATAATTAAGTCTCATAAAATGTTCCATTGTTGAAAGTTAACTGGTCATGTTTGTATCCTGTAGAGTTTTTTGGGTTTGGAGGTTGTTTTTGTTTGAGAGGGAGAGCATAGATGTGCATTGGATTTTCTTAATTTCTGTTCCAAAGATCTTGATCCTCCTTGTCACGTATTTGTAAGTGCACCAGACGCCTAAGAACATTGAGCTCTTTTGACCACATGAGACATATGACAGTCATAAGAGAAAATCTTTGAAGGAAATTTTCTATCTGGAAGAAAATCTTTATTACAGATTTCCTGCAATGGGGCATTTTACAATCTGACTCAGACTGTGTCAGTCCAGAGGACCTAGGACCTGGAGCTTAGGCAGACCTATTGATTGGCAGGCCATCTCCTGAGGTCATAGAAGCAGTTGACAGACGTGTGGAGAGGCAAGGGGATGTCAGGAGAATCTAAAGCAAGCCATAAGCAGAAGCCCAAGAGACACTGGTTGGTGAGAGCAGCGACACTCCTCAGTGTTGGGTAGTTGGCAGCTGTACTGGGAGGTGAGTGAGGTATGGTGCCAAGAAGCTTGGCGGTTGGCCAATGGAAAGGTCCAGGCTGACTTATAGGGAATGTACCACAGGAAAACATGGCAGCAGACAGTAGGATCAAGATACAGGAGCTGGAACACAGGGAGAAACCTTTACCTTGCAAGAGTTTAAGCAAGTGAAAGTTAGGACCATAGCTCCAGAAAGACAAAAGAACACAGCAGAATCTTAGTGACTAAGCTGGGTCCAGATTAGGGAAATCAATTGCTAGGTTAACATGCCTGGGCTACTAAGCAGCTGGCTGGAGCTTAGATTAAACAACAGAGATTGTTTGCTTTGGAAAGCTGGCATGATGAACCTTACAAATGTGGATAAAGTAGCGCCCGCTCAGGGAAGAAGTAACAGAAACGACAGGGTAAAACCAGGCCAGTCACTTCAAGGCAAGGCATTTGTACTTCATATACAGTCACCTCACCCTCTCACAATGTGTGAACACCAGTCATGACTACAAACACGACTGAAAATATGTTTTCCTCCTTTATTCTTGCATATCCAACAAAATCTCAACAAGAGAGAGAAGAGCTGATAGAAGAAAACCCTATGCATAAAAAAGGAAGTTATATACAATTGAGGTAGTATTCACATGATATGCAAATTATATTAACAATTTGAATTACATTACATGAAATCAAGTCAGAATTCATTTTTTCTCTGCTTATGCTCAAATGTTCCACATTCTCATATACTCCTTCCAAACAGCATAAAGACCCATTCCCTGACATCACTCACCTTCCCTGTTCTCTCCACTCTTGACTTTGTGAGTTAATAAAAAATTTGTGAAGAATTTTAGTTCAAAATTACCTCTGGTATTATAAAAAGGAGGCCTTATATTTTTAAAGGTATTTATTTATTTTTAAAGGTATTATTTATTTTAAAGGTATTTATACCTTTAAAAATATTTTATCAACTGTATGTTTTAAACCATTTCAATGTAAGGAGACTGGGATCGAAAACTGTGAAATGATGTGCCTAGTAATACAAAAATCATTCATTAGTCATGGAGACTGGAGTATAACTCAGCTCTTATGATTCTTGATCCTGTGCTGCAATTGTTAATGAGAAGACTTAGCCACTGGCACTGTGGAGTTAGAAGTTATGCATAGCTTACTGACAGCCTCCAGAAATGGAGATAGTGGAATTGCCACCTTTAAAAATCTACGCTTGGAATTCATATTCCTAATATCTTCAAAGAAAATGGTAGCCTGGCAATTTTCCAGTATCTTTCTATATGGAAAAAGAAAACAAAGCCCTTCATGGGTATCCTTCCCTTTTTTTGTATTAAGTTAATAATGGTCAATCAACAGAAAATATTTTTTAAGGTGGGTATAGTTAGTGTAAAAACATTCAGTGTTGGGTAGTTGGCAGCTGTACTAGGAGGTGAGTGAAGTGTGGTGCCAAGGAGCTTGGCAATTGGCCACTGGAAAAGTCCAGGCTGACGCACAGGGAATACACCACAGGAAAACATGGCAGCAGGCAGCAGGATGAAGACACAGGGACTGGGACATGGGGAGAAACTATGTTATTCTCCATCAAATTACTACAAATAAAGTTATTATTCAGAAAACAACTACAAATAAAACAAAGCATTCCTGTTTTATCTACAAGTAGTCCAAACACATCTTTATATTATTAATATAAGGTAAATGTGTACATATGCCAAAAAAATATTTTAAACACCCACTTACTGTAGTAAAAGTGGAATCCAGTAATGTGCTCTAATAGTCTAAATACAATTACTCATATCTAATCATAAGATAACTACTAGGTCATCATTGTTAGCCTTGTAAAGTTTTATTTACTATATATAATTAAAAGTAATACAATTATTTCTTTTTATAATCGAAACACAGCATATCCAATGCCTCCAATTAGTTTACATCAGCAAGACTTTGATCATCATCAAAAGCCAAAACAAGAGGATTAGCTATATCAAATCTATGAAACTCTGTCAGTAGAAATTTCCATCTCCTCAAAAACAACAGGAAGAAAAATAAGCCATCAATTTACTTTTCTTACTAAAGGTATCAGTATGTGGTATCTCCCATCTTTTGGCTGATTTGGTTCTGGAAAATGTAGCAACACCACCACTAGCCAATAGTTTATGAATATTCCATGCTTGTAAAGTGAAGATCCAGATGGCTTAGCCCAGGAGTATTGTTGTTGTTACACAATATAGTCAACAATGAGATACCAGATGATACCATCAGATTATCAAAATGAAAAAATTCTGACAATACATATGTTGTTACTGCATCATGAAATGTAAATAGGTAAAACCAGTTTGGAGAACTGTTTTATGATACACAATTAACTTAAGATGTGCATACACTAAACCTTTATAGAATACACAACTGCCTACTTGACATCACTATTTGGATGTCTGATAGTCTTAACAAATTTGTCCAAAACTAAACTTCTGTTTCTCCTCTCCTCCAAAAACCTTCTCTTTCCAAATCTTCTCCATGTCAACAAAAGACAACCCTCCTTCCAGCTGTTCAAGAAAAAAACCTTGAAGTCATTCTTGACCCCTCTTTTTCTCACACCCCAAATCCAATTCATCCAGCAAATCCAGTTGGCACCACCTTTAATGTCTCCAAATCTGACCACTTCACCCCACCTCCATAAATGAGGCTGTATGTCAAGCCACCATCATCTGTCTCTTTGTTATTTGCATTACCTTCCAACCCATCTCCTTGCTTTCGTTATTGTTCATCACAGTCTACACAGCACTCAGAGTAATTCTTTTTCATGAAATCACGATCACAGCACTGCCCAAATGCCATCCAGGGGCTTCTCACTTAGTCCGAGTAAAATCCATAGTTCTTATACATCCTAATCAGGCCTCATCTCTCTGATTTCACTTCTTGCTGCTCCCCCAGCCACAGTGGGGTTCTTGGCTGCAACTCCATCACACCACCAGGCTTGTTCTTTTCTGGGGCCTGTGTACTTTCTGCTCCCTCTGTTTGTAAATCTCTTCCCCCAGATATCTGCAGGATTAAATCCTTGATCCCCTCCATATCTCTATCACCTTTACAATATGGCCTCCTATAACTACTCTATGTAAAAGAAAGGTCCTGCCTACCCTACTCTCTATTCCACTCTCTTGCTTTTCTCCATAGATCTCATATAATACACTGTACATTTTATTTGTTTGATTTTTGTAGTTGTCTTTCTTCCTTCACTAGAATATAAAATCCTTGGGTGTAAGGACTTTATCTGTTTTACTCACTCTTGTGTCCTCAGAGCCTAGAACAGTGTCTGCCATGTAACAGGTGCTCAATAAATATGTGCTCAAGAAACTAGAAAGAACCTAAACATTCATCAAAGAGAAAATGGATAAATTGTGATATAGTCACACAACAAATGAACTAGAGCTGCATGTATCAGGATATATGAAACTCATAAGAATAAAATCAACCAAAGAAAAGCAAGTTGTAAAAACTTACACATAAATTACATGGACAGATGTCTGCATATGAAGTTACACTTGCAAAATAGTACTATTTCAGGCTTACGGATGTAGTAGGAGTACAGAGAAATGTGTGGGAATGAGGAACAGTCAATTCCAGACAGCAATAACCTTTGAGATAAAGCACGTGATTTGTGGGGAGTCAACTGTGTTGGCAGTGTTTTATATCTTAAGGTGGGTAGCAGAGACACAGATATAAACTACATCATTTTAATACTTAATAGTGAAAAATGCTGACTTTTATGTTAATCTACTATCCTTATGATGTATCAATAAGTTCAGCAGCAATGTTTCTAATGAATACTTTGATTTACTCCATAAAAACCATCCAGAAAATATCTTGGTGTTAAGCACTGTGAATCGGATAGGTTGGCTTTTAGCCATTTGTCCATATAATTTTCAGGGTTGTTTTAGTTATATTTTAGAGCTTTTTAAAATTTTTTTTTGTTTTGAATTTATGGTGTTTCAGTAGAATATTATATGTATTCAATCTTGTGCCATGGATATTTTATGGTATAGTCTATCTACTTTATTTGCTGCAGACAATTAAAAAATCTGTATATGAGCTTCTTGCTTTTAAGGAAAAAAGTGCGTTAGGCACAAACACACACACACACTATGGACCTGATTAGGACTAGTGAGAGGGAATTTGAAAATGAACAAGTGCTGCCTGTCACTATCTCACCAACCCAATTGCCTCTCCTCCCATCTACATACCTAGACAATAGGAACAAGCACACTAGGGCAGAATCCATAAGAAAGCAAAACCTAATTTTATAGTTGCCTATTTTCTTATTCTTTTATTTCTTAATTCATTTTAAATCTTTTTTTTCTGTGTATTTGCATTGAATTGAACAAACAAAAGCCTTTATATTTTGCGGAGGACAATAAATATTCCCCAGAACACCCAATTGCTGTTGAACTAGAAAGCAAAAGAAATTCAATAAGAGAATGGCACCTTTCGCCGGGCACGGTGGCTCATGCCTGTAATCCCAGCACTTTGGGAGGCCGAGGCAGGCGGATCATGAGGACAGGAGATGGAGACCATCCTGACTAACATGGTGAAACCCAGTCTCTAATGAAAATACAAAAAATTAGCAGGGCGTGGTGGCGGGTGCCTGTAGTCCCAGCTACTCGGAAGGCTGAGGCAAGAGAATGGCGTGAATCTGGGAGGCGGAGCTTGCAGTGAGCCAAGAAGGCGCCACTGCATTCCAGCCTGGGTGACAGAGCGAAGATTCCGTCTCAAAAAAAAAAAGAGAGAGAGGGAGAATGGCACCTTTATTTTCACTTAAGTGAAAAGATAGCCTTATCTCTGACTCCTCCACACAATTTCTGGGAGTTAACTCATGAAAGGCACGCGACGCATTGAGAGGTTTTATCCTCTTTCCTATCTTTTCCATTCTTTCTTAACCGCTGTTTTCATCCAATACCTACCCACTTGTAATTTTCACTCTGAAAACTAGCTATGCCCCTGCAGTAGCTTACCTGAAAGGCCATCATTAATGAGAATACTGAGTCTATTTCTGCAGACCTTAGTGAAATGGAATAATTCAGTATCCAGCAAGCCCAGGAAATATTGCCCCTGTTGCATGGAATTCTTGTTTAATGACTTGAATATTATAGAGTGGCAGCAGCTGCCTTATTACCTCTTCTGGTCAACCCATAACACCATGATGTTATGAAAAGCCCATTCCAGCTGTATAAATGCATAAAGCTGTGAAAATGTTGCTCACACTGATATCTTAGTGAACCAAGAAGGCAGGCTGATATTCAAGGCAAAAGTGGAATATCACTATACAGTTAGAAGTTTGAATTGGTTACGACAGTCATTGGTATCTAATCATGAGTAGCAGTAGCTAAATTAGACAGTAGCATCAGTTTATATCTTAATGGTCAAGTTTCAAAACAATAAACACTGAAATAAATGTAGGTGAAGAATAAAGGTAGAGAGTTTTTAATGTCTTTTTCTTTGAATTTGTGGTGTTTCAGTAGAATAGTACATGTAGTCAGTCTTGTGCCATAGATCTTTTATGGTATCATCTTCCCAGTTTACCTGCTACAGATGGCAAAAAAAAAAAAAAAAAAAAAAAAAAACACACCTGTATATATGAAGCTTCTTCAGATAATCCCTTTAGAATTAAAAGGGATTCATGAAACAAGCATCAGAAGAGCTTAGTGGTTGACAGTAGAGGTTCTAGAGCCAGAATGTGACTCTTGGCTCCATCATGCATTAGTTAGGTCACTGTGGCAAGTTATTTCAACTTTCTGTGCTTCAGTTTCTTTGTTGGTAAAATGGAAATAATAGAAGTACCTACCTCTAGGGTAATTATGAATGTTAAGTCAATTAACACAGAGAAAGAGCTTAAAACTGTTAGCACATTGTAGTATCTTAATAAATATTAATGTATTATTTTAAAAGTTACTTATTATTTTAGTGTTTACTTTTATAGTTTATTGTCATTGACTTAGTAAAAACTCCCCACACTCTACCTTTTCAAAACCTTTGACTCTGTTTCCTCTCTTTAAAATCTTCATACTGCCATTTTCTTTTATACCACTAAGTATTCACAATGGTGTAGAGCCTATGGAGATGGAACACTTCAACAGCATAAAATAAACAAATGATTTATCAGAAATACAACACATCTTGAAAGTTGCTTTTGACTATTTGTTGAGTCCTAGATTTGTAGTATCTCAGAGTCCGAATCATCACCAAGGCCGCCAGGGAGTAGTGGGATACATTCCCTTGGTCTCTGTATAACATACTATTTTTTATAAATTTTTACCTCACTTGGCCTTCTGTTCCTTCACTGCTGCAGGGTATGGGATCAAAGCCAAAGATAAGTGATTTGTTTCCATCTCCACTCCTCCTTCATACAACTAATTATCTCCCCATCCTCTCTTTCTAAATGTAGAAGCTGTGAAGGTCAGCTGTATTGTGGATTACTGTCAACTTAGAACACCTTCCAAAAATAAAATCTCTTTGACTATTGTTTTCTTGTTGCTTTTAAACTTGTTTAGCAATTTCCCTCAGTTTGCTTTGTGAGCATGTGTTAACTATTTGCTAGCGTTAATTGAAAGTGGTTCCCCAATACTTTAGCCACTCTTTGTTTTTGTATTTCAATAATTTCAGCAGGAAGAAAAATCTAAAATAATTTAAGTAACAAATGCAGGCTTTTCCTCAGCTAGATAAATTGACCTTTTATTCTGCATTTTCTTACTACTAAGTATTATACCATGCTGCAAAGCTCTCAAAAGGAAAAGGATGTGCTTTTTGGAAGTTTAATTTATTAGTATGCAAACTAGTATCAGATAGTTGTTTTGAAAGAATTTGACCCTGAAGTCTCAGATACCTTCACAGTCAAAACCACTCAATGTCTCAAATCTTTTCTGCAGAGTCTATTTTAAGTACTTTTCAACATGTTTCTTCATTTGCCTTGGGGCCGTACCTCCTCATGGATCACTGAATCTGCTTAAGCATAATTACAGCAATTCAAGGACTCCATTTAGACATTGCATTCTTTTGACGTTTTGGAGTTACTTTATAAAAACAACTGTAGCAAATACAATTTTAAGTATGAAACTTGATACAGCTTACTGTGCTGACCAAGATGCAAAATAGTTCTACCAGTTGGTGTTTGAATGACGTATAACAATAGAAATGGTTCTTTCCTATTTAATTTTAATTGATTTGAGCCAAGAAATAGCATCCTATTGGATATCTGCTGAAATAGGACTAAACTGCTGGTCTCCTGAACTCTGACAGAGAAATCCAATCAAAAGTTTTTCCTGGCCAAAAATAATACTAATTGCAAGTGAAAACTAGCTTTGTTCTCTCGGTTATGAGTTCCAATGGTGAAGTCTAGTTCCATATAACAGTGTATGGTAAATTAGGCCACAGAAACAAGCTTCCAGTCACTGTTTATAAGATCCACATGTTGTGGTCCAAAAAATGTAAATAAAAATACCCTAGGGAATAAGAACTTTTTCCTAAGATGACAGCTTTTAGCCTTGGTTGTTGAAAATGGTATTTCTAATGAAATTGAAAACAAGTCTAGGGAAATGAATTTCCAAGTAATGGAGGAGAATCTTTGAGAACGAGGAGAAAGAGGAGGGGAGGGGAGGGGAGGGGACGGGAGGGGAGGGGAAGGAAGGGGGAAGGGAGGAGGGAGGGGGGAGGGAGGAAGGAGGGAGGCAGGCAATGAAAACTCTCATCTGAAGATTAATGGTTCTTTTAAAGTCAGAAAGATCTTCAAAATAATTTTCACCATTATAGAGACATTACAGACCAATTGCTTTGACAGAGAATATTCTAATTGTGTTAGTGCATAGAGAATGCAATAGATATACAGTTGTTGACATCTAGGGAGATGAGACAGAAAATGTTTCAGTTTTGGACTTTGAACCACTACAAAGACCAAGAATTCTCCATATCAATATATGAATTTGATTATGTTAATGGACCAGCATGGACCCAGCATGCTTTCTAGAAGGATAGTAATGAGAAGGTATTGACAAATAAGAGGATTTGTTCAAGGTCAGGGCTTAGCTAGGCCTAGTCACTCCAGTCCAGGGGCCTTGTTATCCCCTAATGAGGAGGTCTTGAAAGTTAACACCAGAAGCACGGTAACATTCAACCACCATCATATATGTCTGTGCAGTCACTGTGTAGAATTACACATAGTACTAAATTGTAGGAAGTTTATGCTAAAATTGCCATTTTCATGCTTGTCAACCCTATGGTCATCATTCTAAAGTCACCAATTAAAATAATTCCTCTTTATTTTCTTACAGAGCTATTAACACTGAACCCTCACGAAAGTTATTGTCATTCTCCTAGTAATACTAATAGATATAATAATATTAATAGCCAACATTTCTTGAGTACTTAGTGTATGCCACTCTTCTAAGGGCACTACATGTATAAATTCACTTATTCCAATAAGCTAGATACTGCCAGATTTCTGGGATTCTAAGACATCTATTTTATAACACTTTAACATCTTTGTAATCAGAACTCCTTACAGAAAAGGACATACTTCAACAACAGCTGTCAGATGACTCATTTTGTGGTTGTACTGCTTGTACACATACAAATTTGGTCAGAATTGGTTGTCAGCTTAATTATTTACTTGGCCAGTACTATATACTGTTTCTTTATTAGTGGTTCATAAAATAATGGTATCTAGTGGTGATTTCATGTTAGATTCAGTGAACTACAAATTTGTTGTCTCCATTTAAAAAATAACATACTAAGATATGAATAGTTTAGCAAAACTTCCCAATTGTCCAGTTACTGGTAGGGATGGAATTCACACTGAGACAAACTGGCTCCTGGGTCTGTACTTTTTTGTTTCTAATTTTTATGGGTACATAGTAGGCATACGTGTATATGGGGTACATGAGATTTTTTGATACAAGTATGCAGTGTGTAATAATCACATCATCACAGAAAATGAAGTATCCCTCCCCTTGAGCATTAACGAATCTGTACATTTTAACTGCTATACTCTACTGCCACAGCCCTTCTCAAGATCTGTCTCAATGGAGTTTGGGTGAGTGCTCCTGACCATCAGAACCACCACCACAGATATTGAGCAGTTCTCTAAAAGCAAACCTCGTGAATGGCTTCCTTCCATTGTCCCCAGACAATGTTAAGAAATCTTAAAAAAGAAAAGAGCCATGATTGATTCTTTAGTGGTCCTCATGAGAAAACCGTGCTGTACACATTCCCAGCCCACTTTGTGGCGTCACATGAGGAAGAGCTGGCGTCTTTACTCATAGCAACAACCTTCCTTGATGCAACTTGTGAGGGCCTGAGCTACAGTGCCTCCTCTAGCAAAGCCATTTTGCTGGGTTTCTCTTTCTTTTATAAACAGAACACTGATCCCAAGCAGAATATAACAGATATGATTTGTAATCCATTATAGTACCATTTAATCCTCATGTTTAGCTGCCAGCATTCTAATTAAGAATGTGTTGGCATATGTTGGCCAGAATCCTGAAACATGGAATTATTCCATGGGCCAAGCCTGAGGACACACATTGCTGCCTAAAATCGAGGAAGAAAGGGCCCCAACCACACTTTAGTTCAAGTGACTTCTGATATACCTTTTCTACAAAAGGCCATTGCAAAATACAATCTGCAAGATCATTTTTTATGAAATAAATAATTTTAACTTTGAACAGGGAGCTAAGAGGGAAGCATGAAGATTGAAGAAATCAAATTAACTTTGGAATGAGAGATTGTTGTCACAGCCTAAAAAGTCAATGAGCACATCAAAATGAGAGAGATTCCTCAGCCCACAGTAAAATTCATCAGGGGGCCACATGGTATAGTGTATCTAGGTGTTAGGTGTGCAGACAAGGAACGGCGTGCCTCAGTTTGGGGTCAGTTTCACTGACTGAACATCTGTGCTGCCCCATTGTACACACTCAGCTCTACAAATATCTTGACCAATTCATTTCCAACCTAGATGCTAGTATTTGGGAGAAATTTTTAATTGGAGGGGATTGGCACATATGTTGTAAGTGCCCCATTTGTTTTACTATTTGTTAATGGAAAATGCCAATGGTATACCTCAAATTAAAGATACTATCACTCTTAGTAATAGTTTAAACAAGATATTCCACAGAAGAAGAAGGAAAAGAATCACTCTAGTATGAGACCTATTGTGTTTGGATTGTATTTTCTTTTCTAAATCCTAATAGGCCAATGCAGGTAAAATGATGAATCCATTAACAAGGTGTTTCTATCCTATTACAAATCAAAGTAACTTTACTACCACTGTGTAACCTATAATAATTATATACTGTATAATATATAATGTATACCTTAACATTTATGTTGCCAATTTTAAAATTTTATACTGATCTAGTCCTTTTCACCTGCAAATCTTAAAATCTTAACATTTGTTCATCCAGTGTACTATGTAAAATGGCTTTAGCTCTTTGGAATTGGAAGTTGTGTCTTCTAACATGGCCTAGGAGCAGCCCCTGCTTTCCAGCATAGAGTTCAGCTTCCAACACACACCTCAAGAACCATGGATTTTTTTGGAACATGAGGCCAGCTCTTAGCTACCTGCAATTCGGAATGTACTATTTGGTCTCAGCAGTTTCTTGACCCTTCATGGGGCCATCTTCAAGTTCTGAACTGTCACATATGTGTTTTTTCTCTTTGCCTTTGGATAGTTTTCTGGCTTTCAGATTTTGATCTTGCAGATTTTGACAAATCAGAAAAATATCAAACCTAGCCAAAACCTGTCTTTCATTACAGTTTGTTCTGGTTGAAATGTTAAACCTTCTCACATCCATGGAATTGAAGCAAATTATGATCCAAAATGAAAGAGGAGTTGGGTTCATCTTCTCTCTCTCACATCCACATTGCAAATCAGTCCTTTTTCACTCCCCGTATTTAGTGCTATCTGTTGTCCTCTTGCCTCACTTTCTTCCAGGAGGTCGTCGTATCCTCAGGCAGGTCTATAGAAACACAATTTAGTTTTCCTTTCATCATGCAAACACAATGCTACACCTGCACTAATCATCTGTGCTTAAAGCCAACGGATGATGGGGGGCAAGTGTTAGAAATTACCCAAGGCACTTAGCACCTAGAGTGTTTTCTCACAGCCTCACCTGTATGGATAATTTTGTCAGCCAAATAGAGTAAGTGGATATTAGTTGATCAGAGCAGGAAACAAGCTTGAAGCCAGGGATAAAAAAAAAATTAAGAGAAGCAAATGAAGCCTCCAGAAAGGGAATCTGAAAGAGACAAGGAGAAGGATTAGAAGCAGACGGCATGAGAAACGGTTCCAAGAAGCAATGAGAAAAGGCAGAGCTGGTGATAGTTCAGTGCTAGAGACCATTAAACATCCATATCCCAAATGGTTCCAGATCAGACCTCCCAGGGAATGAAATTAATATGCAACAGTCTCCTCCTTTGCCAACTGCTTGTGGCATTTGTCTCAGCTGTCTGTGAAAAATTATGTGTACTCACAATAACAAACATGTACGCGACAGCAATCATTCCGAGGTGACACGAGTCATTGTTGAAGAGTCATGCTCCCAGCACGTTGGGAGGCTGAGGACGGCAGATCAACTGAGGTTGGGAGTTCAAGACCAGCCTGACCAACATGGAGAAACCCTGTCTCTACTAAAAATACAAAATTAGCCAGGCATGGTGGCACATGCCTGTAATCCCAGCTACTCGGGAGGCTGAGGCAGGAGAATCACTTTAACCCGGGAGGCAGAGATTGTGGTGAGCTGAGATCGCACCATTGCACTCCAGCCTGGGCAACAGGAGCAAAACTCCATCTCAAAAAAAAAAAAAGTCATGCTCATGGCATTACTTCCTTAAAACTTTGAGTAGGATACAGAAGGAAATAAAGACAGTAACCTCTTTGGGATTCTGTACATCTTCACAAAGCCTTTCTTCATAGATCAGAAAAGAAACTTAAATATTCCTTGGGTTTAAGCTGCCACAGAATTGTGTTAAGATTATTAAAATACAAGCATTTAAATATGAGGATCATAAGTCTGCCCTTACTACTTTTGCTCCATTATCCTCTGACTCATCATCTTTCATAGACCCTGACAGATCCTCCTCTTCCCACTCTTCTCCACCCCACTGTCTTGCCCCGAGTGGCTGATCTGTGTAGACTAGAACAGACTCCTTCAGGTTTCTGGTTGGGCTAAGTCCTGGAGGGCCCTGGCAGATCAGAAGGAAGAAAGAGAGGAACTCAAGGTACTTAGTGTCCCATCTTCCTCCTATGGGCTTGCCTTGGCCCTCTAAGTCAGGTGAAGGTCTCCACTCAACACAATGCTTCCCTGTGTTCAGGAAAGTGCATCCACCCTCTGTTCATTTAGGGTTAAGAGTGGTAGCAATTCTGCTTTGTAGTCCCCAGGTGATCCCTTATCCCTGTGGTTTCCTCATACCCTGATGACACCTTCAGATATAATCTTTTCATGAAACCCTCCTTGCATTGAGTTTTAGTGTACCCTCTCTTTCTAGCTGGGACCACAACTGCTACATCCTCCTCCTGATTGCCCAAACCTAAAATGATGATGACCCATAATTATTATCCAGATATGGTGACACAAGCAATTCCTGAAATGCTTTCCTCTGAAATTGCTAAGGATTACTCACAGGCAAGTTACACAGCTTCAAAATTACTTTTCCAGCTCTATATTCCCTATTATTTCTCGCTGTTTGCTTTTAGACTTAAGTAAACTTCAACTCCAATTCTATAACTTAGTAAAAGAATCACATTGATGTGAAAGTCCAAAAAGACATTTGATGTTGTAAGTGGAATTTTCTCATTCATTCATTCTCTGTCAATGAGAAATTAAATGACTAACACTAAATGGAGTGCTACATATGTCTGGCATTTTTTACAAAGGAATTTATATACTTTCTCTCATCCAGTTCTCTCGCAAGCTCTGTAGGGTAGGTTCTGTTATTACGTGTTTTAGATGTGAGAAAACTGAGACTCAGAGAGGTAGGCAAACTACCCAAAGACATAACCCGACAGTAATGTGTCTGGGATTATTAACACCAAAAGTTGGCTTTTTGGTGGAATTTGTAACGATGAGTGATTCATACATTTGAAGTGGTGCTTGACTTATTTAATGGTACATAACAAACCACTCCAAAACTTAATGGCTCGAAACAATTTATTATTTTCTCTCACTTACTAGTCTATTTGAAGACTAGCTACCACAGGGGAACTCTTAGGCATTTTTTTTTCATGTCTGTTATCCTGGAATGAGTAAACTCTAATGAGAATAAAGAATACCAAATATCATGGAGTTTGGATGAGAAGTGTGATACAACAGGGTTACAGTTTGAATTAGGAGTCATGCCAAAAGGAAGGTAGAAAGGAATCCAGATCAATGGAAAGGAGGAAGCACCTAACATAAGAACTAGGTGTGCCATTAAGAATTATGCTTTGGGCCATGCACGGTGGCTCACACCTGTAATCCCAGCACTTTGGGAGGCTGGGGCTGGTGGATCACTGGAGGCCAGGAGTTGGCCAACCTAGTGAAACCTCATCTCTACTAAAAATACAAAAAATTTAGCTGGGCATGGTGGCACATGCCTGTAATCCCAGCCACTCTGGAGACTAAGGCAAGAGAATTGCTTGAAACCAGGAGGGTGGAGGTTGCAGTGAGCCGAGATTGTGCCACTGCACTCCAGCCTGAGCAACAGAGCCAAACTCTGTCTCAAGAAAAAAGAAAAAAAAAATGTGTTTTGCTCTTCAAAATCTGACTCCCTCCCTCAGTCATGTAACCTGCAGCATAGTATGAGCGCGAGCGCAATCGCAGGGAGCCAGGCGAAGGAGGAGAGTGGTACACAATTAAGAAGGGGACAACCTCCCCAGGCTCTCACTGAACTGTGTTACCACATGACGATGGAAAGGCTTCAGCTAGTTTTCCCCCCAAAAAAATGAATCTGGTAAATCACTATGTTTAACTTACATCTGTTTTATTAAAACCTAAGGACAATCATTTAATATAAAAAAGTTTTTTGAGACATTTTATTACCGAAAACTAAGATCCAATTCAACCATGGCTTCTGTAGTGGGAGTTCTCAGCAGACAGAAGACAATTACAAAAATCAAATAAAGCTGTTAAAATTTTAAATCAAATAATTACAGACAAAATGACTAAGTATTGGTATTTTTGTTTTTAAAAATAAAAACCAGGCTAAATAAATGAAAATAAATACTTAAGTAATTGTTGCAGCTAAAGCAAAGCACATACCTTCTTCACCTAAAATATTGGCTTGCATGTTTATTTTCATTTTAATGAAACCCAGCCCCTGTACAATATGTGTAAACGTCAAACTAATTTTATGTTTCTCTACTAGGTTTCCCACCATTCTAAATGGTGCACATTTAACAATATTTTATATTTCATTATTACTGTGGCCCTCAGGTTCTGTGTTAGAACAATTACATACTGTAAAGAATTAGAAGTTTTTGAGGATTTACTCTCCAGAATAGTGACTGAATATACTTTGATAGAAATGGAGTAACAATAGCTAACTCTAATTTATCTACTGCAATTGGTAATAAAGGAAGATAGTTAAGCTCTCAAATCTGGAAGTCTGATATTTTAGCCAATAATCTCAACCTTCTCATTAAACAAAATATGTATTTGCAGATAAGGCCTCTGCCCTTATTCTCTCATCTTGTTATTGATGTCCATTACTTGCATTTGGACTATGCTATGCATGTGATGGACATTTATAGAACACTCCTTGAGGGTAAAGCTCTGTTGGGTATTGAAGGGTACAAAGACTCTACCTATCCCTTCAATAAACCTAGAACTGCAGAGAGATAGACACCTGCAACTGAAGTTCCTGCCTCTCACGATATTCATATAATTGGCTCCTCCCCTCGCCAATTTTATGGTTTGTGAAAGTTCAAAGCGTGTCTTCCATATCTTTTCTCACCTATTGGACTCCTGTTGCTGCACATGCTGCTTCTGTGATGCATCGAGTGGACTCAGATGTAAAACTGCACTGTCTCTTTGAGTTCACATTTAGCAATTTTTTATTCACATTTATGAGCTGAATAAACTTGACAGAAGATGGTCTGAAAGGAGACAGATGAGGAACTTACATCACAGGAATGCCCACAATCTGTAAGGGAGCCAAGAAGGCAGGTCATCTGGAAAGCTAAATATCATTTTAAGACATTCATATTCTCCAATAACCATCAATGACCACTACTCACCTCTCTCTCCAAACTGCCCTTTCTTCTCAGATTTCTCTTTTATCCTGGATTGCAGTAGAAGCTCCAGATTCTTTTCCCTCTAATAAACAGGGGATGTCCCCCTCCTCTGAAGTCTTGGCACTATCTGATACCTAGATATTCCCAACAGGGAATCCAGTCTCTGGAAGAAGTGTTTGCGCAAATTACAGAGCATATTTTTAAAATATTCCCCCTTTTGTCAAATACCCTTAATTCAAGGCATGAATAAAAAGGACTGGAAAATAATAATGTTATGGTATTGTTAGAGATTGCTTATAGTATTAAGATTTCTTGATTATGTATGTGTGAATATATATAATTGTGGGACCATGTGGTGATTTTTTCCCCTTTTTCTACTATTTGTCAGAATGTTTGGTAATAAGACTGCTTTGGAGTAACAAAAAATTGCTTAAGTAGACTAGCTATAAATTTTAAGCTGATGAGGATCAATCTGAAATGGATGGTTAGACCCAGAACCTTATGATTATTTTGCCTGAACAAATTACAGAGATGAAAGGCTGCCTTCAAATTTTTGGACAGGATATCCCAGGTAAAGATGGAATTCATCCTAAAGCAGAGGAGTGATGTAATACCAATTCCATTATCACTCAGTGTCCGGCACTCCAGACCAGAGCAAAGCTGAAAAAATCGGCAGGTGTGAATGACTCACACTGGACACTGAGTGATACCGTTCACGTATCTTCTGTCCCCATGATGGATGGAAGAAAATCGGCCCAAGAAACTCAGTAAGTGAAGCTTATATGGTGAACCAAAAAAGTCAGGCCATGCATGCTTAAGGAATCCTCAGTGAAAAATCATGAATGCTGATAGAAAAATCCTCCCTCACATTGATGCTACCACAACGAAGATACAATGTAAGTAAAAACACTGTCTTCATAAGGTAATGGCCACCAGGTCAACAAAAACAGCCACGAAGGCATGTTAAACAGAGAACCACTCTGTCCCTGAAGTAAATCCTTTCCTGCTTTGGAAATTGAGGGGCTGGAGTTTTACAGGGGAAGGGGAATCTTATAAAAGCCCTCCTTTTTTTTTTTCTTTTTTTAAAGATTTTTACTTCTGTCGTTTTTTTTTTTTAATTTTTATTTTAAGTTCACGGGTACAAGTGCAGATTTGTTGCACAGGTAAACTTGTGTCTTGGGGCTTTGTTGTACAGATTATTTCAGCACCCAGGTATTAAGCCTAGTACCCATTTGTTATTTTTCCTGATCCTCTGCCTCCTCCCATCCTTCACCCTCTGGTAGGCCCCAGTATCTGTTGTTCCCTGCTATGTGTCCATGTGTTTTTATCATTTAGCTTCCACTTATAAGTGAGAACATGCAGTATTTGGTTTTCTGCTCCTGTGCAAGTTTGCTACAGCCTCCAGCTCCATGCACATCCCTGCAAGGGATATGATCTCGCTCTCCAAAAGCCCTACTCTTATTCTCTACAGGGAAATAAGATCTTCACTACTTCAGAGGAAACACAGCACATTACTTATACCAGTCATCCTAAGTCTTCATTCGTAAACATAATCTAACTATCAGAATAGCAAAGTATTATAGGAAAACAAGAACTTAGCTTCTCTATCTCCACCAAAATGAATGAATAGGACCAATCCAAGAAGAAGCTGAGGTATCTCAAGAAAAAACTTTAGGAGAGAAGATTTTTAAATCCCAATTAACAATAGGAAAATACACCATCAATAAAAATAACATTATATTGTTTTGGGAAAAAGTAGGATATAATAAAATTAGAATAGAATTACATAAGTAAAAAATTTCAGAGGATTGTCTGAAAAATCAGAGGATAAAGCTAAATATTTTGTAGAAGAAAAAATTACATTTCTTACAATGTAGATCACACAGGAAAAGACAACATAAATAGGGGAAAAGGATAGAGACTTGAGGGAGATTCATGGAGGCCAAGGTGCATTCAGTAGAATTCCATAAGAAGAAATCAGAGATAATGAAAGAAAGGGAAACCATTGAAAGAAATATTAGAAGAAAATTAGCTTTTGCTGAAGAAATACAGGAACCTTCTGATTGATTGAAAGACACAGCAATCAAGCATTGGGCAGGATAGATGTTTAAAAAATAATAAAGCTCTTGATACAATCTCAAGATGAAGAGACAATTCTAAAAGCTTCTAAAGAATTAAAATAGGTTACTCAAAATGAAGAATCAGACTAACACCTGACATTTCACCAGAAGCACTAAAACCCTCGAGGACAATAATGCAATGCATATTTGTGTGTATATGTTTTAGAAAGACATCTGGAAAAATATACATCAAACCTTTGGGAGTTGAGGGGGAAGACTCGCTTTTTACTTTCTACCTTGCTGTTGTTTTAATTTTTAAGATCATCTTTTATTACTTTTATAACTAAACCCTTTTAAAAATATCTTTTCCTTCTAATTAATTCTAACCATGGACAGAATTAATTAGTAGGGAAAGAGACTAGACGCTGTTACCTCAATTAGAATGTTATTATAACAGTCACTGACAAGAAACTGAGAGGGTAAGAACCTACAGTAATAGAAATGAGCGGCCTGAATCAAGGAATGTTTTGAAGATATTTTTCATGATTTGGTGAGTTATTGAAATTAAGAATAAAGGAGAAAGAAACAATAAAGGTGATTCCTACAAGCCTGAATGACTAGATGACTAGATACACGATTATGCCATTCAGATGAGAAAGACGAAAGGAGGAATAGATTTCTGTTGGATGTTAGGGAGAAGTCCATACGATGTTTACATTACAGACTTGAGTCTGAGGTATAGGAAGAGCATTCATATAAAGGGTCTGGCCTGTGGTCTGAAATGGGGGCTGGAGCTTGGGAGAGATGTTGACTGGAGAGATAGCTGGGCCATGGGGTAAGCAGACAAGAAAGAAAAGGACTCATGACAGATCCATGTGGAGAGCCTGCACTAGGGGAAACTGAGGGAAAAGAAGCCAATGCCACAGGAGAAGGAGTGTTCATACAGAAAGAAGGATCTGGAGAGATCAATGTCACAGCTAAAGGAGGACATTTTCTCCAAAAAGGAGAAGGATTTGCCATGTTGACGAAGACAAGAAGGAAGAGTTGAACTGCAAGTTTTTGATAACTGACAATGTCATTTCTTCTTCAGGAATTTCAGGTTAATAAATATTAGAATGGCCAAATAATCTTGTATAATATATTATGGTTCATCAGGCTGTTCTCATATAGGCATCTCTTCATTACCAAGGGGCTTTTAACATCTTAAGCAAGGCAAAGGTAGAAGACCTCTTACAAGGTTGCACTTTATCTAGATTTCTGGAGAAAACATGGAGTCAAGGAGTCCACCCCTTAGGGATGAGTTTCCAGAATTCCAAGCTGAGGTCAATTCCTGAACCAGGAATACCAAGTTCAAGGAAAAGATGGGCTGAAGTCAGGACACAGAGGTGAGACCAAAGCCACCAGGAGCAAGACCAGAGCCAGAGACCAGACAGGGAAGACAAAAACACCATCAGCGAACGTGTTCATCTGAGAGTCAGTCAGAGGACATATTAGCAGTGGCACTGTGAGACTAATACCTTCTTGCCCTTCAATCATTTCTTGTCTGTCTTATTAGGGAAATCAATTGTTATCTGATAATATTTCCCACAAAAGAAAGTGTTAATCATTTATATTCTCAAGATCTATGACCTATAAAATATGCATATGGAGAAGATTGATACTTTTCTAATATGTATTATGATGAAAAAGAACTATTCATTTCAAATGGTCTAATAGGGGAAGTGGTTCCTTCATCATTTTTGGCTTTTGTATCTTCCATTGAACACATTTTCTCTTCTGAACTTCTCCAGTACGTATTGCTAATAGCACATGTCTGCTTCTAATCATTTATTACCTCCATACTGACATCTTTTCGACCACATACATTGTATCTTTGTCATGAGAGCCACAGGGGCACCAATTCTGTCTTATTCTCCTTTGAATCCTCTATAGCTACTAGAACAGTGTACATAATAGGTTATCTCATACTAATTGGCTGTCTTTTATCACATTACCCAAAGATAATGACTACTGAGGATTATTCCTAATACAACCTCCATATCTGCATCTGTGGATTCAACCAACCTCAGATTGAAAATATTTGAAAAATAATGGTGTCTGTACTGAACATTTACAGACCTTTTTTCTTGTCATTATTCCTTAATAATACAGTATAACAACTATTTACATAGCAGTCATCATATTAGGTATTATGAGTAATCTAGAAGTGATTTAAGGTATACTGGAGGATGTGCATAGGTTTTATGCAAATACTACATCATTTTATATCAGGAACTTGAGCATCTTTGAATTTTGGTATCCAAGGGAGGTCCTGGAACCACTCCCCCATAGATACTGAGGAATGACTATATTATTTCCTTATGTAGGTTTTTATATTTTTTAAAGTATTTTAAGGTGCCTAAGATCTCTTGATTTTCACGAGAATTAAGTGGCTTAAATGGGAGAAAGGGTGGATTACCACTTAATAGATGAGTAAACTGAGGTTCAAATAATTCAATGATTTTCCAAAAGATTCAGTATTCAAACTACAGTCTACACTTCTTAATTCTTAACTGGGTTCACCTTCTACTACCAGAAGTGCTGTTGATTTTCTGTAATTGAGATTCAGATAACTGAACCCACATATCCTAGGCCAGTGGTTCTTATGTGGTGGTGGCTGGGGCTAGGGGAAGACTTCAGGGGTGTATGCATATACCACTTTCCAAGAAGAGGCTGGAAATGTGCAGAGTTATCACATGGTGGGTATCACAATGGCTGAAAAGTGATTATGGCATTTAGTAGGATGGGGTGTTTAACACCTTGCAATACTGAAGCCACCACGGTGAGAATTGTTCCATTTGAATACTCATTGCACCCCTCTTAAGAAACTCAGCAAGTTTAGGCAAATAAAGGGAACTATAGCCACCTCTACAAATATCTGACCAATAGTCCCCCTTTATGCTATCTGTATCAAAAATCTATAAAAGTTCAGAATTCTTAACCATTATTCTTAAAATGAAATAAGGTAGACATATCAATGGCAGGTTTCCAAAAATTAGTCTTACAGGAGGTAACTGAGCAAAAGCAGGAATTTAGCACACAATCCAGGCCCGTATTCTTTGTACATAAAAATACAACTATTACATCATCACATTAATAATCACATAAGCAACGTGGTGTGTAATTTACAAGACTTAAAGAACTCTCAGTACCTTGGTGCCTGTTAGAGACTTCACTGAATACATTTTAACTAATACTCCTTTATTTGTTTTGATAAAAAAGAGAGTCAAACAGAATTGTCTGGAATCTTTTCTTAAGGTTAACAGCTTTCTGTTCCCCTTTCTTCAAGTGTTCATTTTAATAATCTAATTATTCCAGATCTATGACTCCTGCTACTCAGGGCTCTCCCAAAAGACCCCTGACTTCTGATGTTCCACTTCTGCCTGTCCTTTAACCCAAACAGATTCCTGTTGCCCTTCCAGCAAAACAAAACGAAAGGAAATGACATGCTACAGAAGGCTTTCTTCTCAGTTTGCAACAAACCCTGTAACAACGTTTTCCCTCTACTTAGGATAAAGGTCTCCAGGCACCTAAGGCATTAAGCCACAGAGCATTGCCCTCCTGCATTATTACCTTCCTGCCATTACCTTTTAAAACATTCTAGCATTTGTATTTGACCGTGTTCACACTGCTATAAAGAACTGCCTGAGATTAGTAATTTATAAAGGAAAGAGGTTTAACTGACTCACAGTTCATGGCTGGAGAGGTCTCAGGAAACTTACAATTATGGCCGAAGGCAAAGGGAAAGCAAGACACGTTCCACACAATGCAGCACAAGGCAGGAAGAAATGCCAAGCAAAGGGAGGAAGAGCCCCTTATAAAACCATCAGATCTCGTGAGAACTCACTCACCATCACGAGACCAGCATGTGGGAAACCACCCCAATGATTCAGTTACCTCCACCTGGTCTCTCCCTTGACACGTGGGGATTATGGGATTACAATTCAAGATGAGATTTAGGTGGAGACACAAAGCCTGACTATATCAGCATTGAAAAGGTTCTCTTTTTTTTTTTTTTTTTTTTTTTGAGACGGAGTCTCGCTCTGTCTCCCAGGCTGGAGTGCAGTGGCGCGATTTCGGCTCACTGCAGGCTCCACCTCCCGGGTTCAAGCCATTCTCCGGCCTCTGCCTCCCGAGTTGCTGGGACTACAGGCGCCTGCCACCACACCTGGCTAATTTTTTTGTATTTTTAGTAGAGATGGAGTTTCACCATGTTAGCCAGGATGGTCTCGATCTCCTGACCTTGTGATCCGCCTCCTCGGCCTCCCAAAATGCTGGGATTACAGGCGTGAGCCACCGCGCCTGGCGGAAAAGGTTTTCTAGGGTTTAGTGCTTTCAAATTATCTTTACTACAGATACATTTCTAAAAGGATATGCCTTTCCAATTTCATTAAGTTATTTAGGGTGAGAACATAGGACTGAGGAAATAATTGGGCACAAAAAACAGCTCTTACCTGTAACCCTTTCAAGTGCAAACTGATGACAAATGCTTTACTCACTCAATAACTAATAACATACTTTTGGTTACACAAACATGCCGCTAAAAAATCGTATTTTCAATGATTGAAGCAATTATTCTACATAATTTTCACTTAGCAGTTCTAAGAATGTATTGATTTGTTTTCTGCTCATCTGGTATACTGGAGCAAATTGTTTAGCCAGGATGCTTTACAAAGTGCTGTGTATCACTTTGTATCTCCAATTAAATTTCAATTAAGAAATCTTATAATTATCTTATATCAACCAGCCAAGAGCAGAACTTCCTCATATTGAATCATACTTACACTACTAATGAGACTGTCAAGGTTTGGCTTTATGTTTACCTCAGATAGGTGTCCAAAAACTGTGATGATTGTCCAAACTCTCTGAACATCTTGAGTCTGCAAAATTTTGCTGGCAGTCTTGTGGGAAGAAGTTTTTTTTCTGCATGAGCCATAGTGTCTGCTTCAAGTCCTGGCTCAAAGTCAGACTACAAAGGCAGACAAAAATGAGAGGGAAATTTTTATCTAAGTAGTTGAAAGCTTCGAAATGGATGAAAGGTTCAGGAGAAGGGAAAGTTTATTTTCTTTAAAACCAGTTCAACATAATTTGTGCCTATGGCGACATTCATGTTTAACCTGTTACTACAGTAATAAATTGAATTCTATCCCCCTTCAGGTGAGAATAACCAGTAAGGAAACTTTCTGTGAGATATTTTATATTCTTGGGTCTTTTCACTGTTTTAATACACTAGAGTGGCAATACCAAAACAAGCTGTGTTTTTATTTGAATTGTGCTTATACATAGGCATCATAAGTATATACTGAAGTATTTGCTTAAGCAAGTAGGGTATTAAGTAGGATTTTAAAAATAAGTAGAATCAAAATGGGAATGATAATTGAAAATGTATAGAATTATGAAATGTGCTTCATGATTTGAAGTATAGATCCAGTGAATTATTCTGAGTAAGTAAACAATCCACTTCCTTTTTTCTATCTGGAATCTAATAAGATGTTTTAAAGCCCTTGCCCTTAAAATGAAAATGTAAGTATACAAAGAGAATTGAAAGATTTAATCGAATGAGAAACTGCTTAATATAAGTCCTACAGTCATGACATTCCAAGTTCAGAACAATTTGTTTTAAATTTAAATAAAATAAAATAAATAAAATTAAATTTTATTTTAAATAAATTTTAAATAAAATAATAAATAAAATTCAGTCCATTTTAGCCATAGACCTTGTTTTTCAAATGACCTTATGATTCAGTTATTATACCTGCACTCATTCTGTGACAGTTCATTCCAGAAGAGTCACAATCGTACAAAGCTGAACATAAAATAAATCTTGGTTTCTCATTGAATTTTAAATTACATTGGGAATGCTTTTGGAATAATTCCAGACTTTAGGGGAAAAAACATCTCCCAACTCTAAAGTCCCAGGTTCCATCTCAACTTTTCACATTCACAGGCAGAGGCTCCAAAAATAAATTACAGGCAAGCTTAAAAGATCAGAAAGGCTTTCCCATTGTGCGAGTGGGTGATTATGCACGATTTGTGTCTGTTACAGTCATTGCGTCTTTCTCTAGGATTCTTTCTCTGTTTCCGAAACACATATGTTCCAAGTTTTGGATGCTACGACTTCATGTTCATGTGGTTCAGAATTTAGCCCTCCCCCAGCCCCTAAAAAGGCTGATCTTATGGGTGTGAAAAACAGGCATTTCACAGATTTAGATAAATGTATGGTGTGTAATAAAACTAGCTCATAGAATTATAATTTGAAATTTTTAAGAACATTGTGAGTACCTGCTACCTGAGGGATGAATTTTAATGGCACACCTTATTTTGTTTCATCCTTACTACAGCTGTGCTATCCCATTTTACAAATAAGAAAAACTGAGGCTTAGAGAAATTAAGTAACTTTTCCATAATTTGTCAGCTAGGAAATGATACAATTTGAGTTCAGAGCTAAGTTTTCAGACCCCACGTCAAGGGGTTTCAGCTTTAAAAATTACGATTTCTGCCCGGGCGCGGTAGCTCACGCCTGTAATCCCAGCACTTTGGGAGGCCGAGGCAGGGGAATAACAAGATCAGGAGTTCGAGACCAGCCTGGCTAACATGGAGAAACCCCATTTCTACTAAAAATACAAAAATTAGCCACCCATGGTGGCGCACCCCTGTAATCCCAGCCACTCAGGAGGCTGAGGCAGGAGAATAGCTTGAACCAGGGAGGTGGAGGTTGCAGTGAGCCGAGATGGCGCCACTGATTCTGTCTCAAAAAATAAAAATAAATAAAGATTCTTTGGAAAACCTAAAGGTTGTGCAAAGGCCTCTCACAATTTCTTTTCATAGTTAATTTATGAACAATGCAACACGCAGTCCCATCATCAAAACTCAAAATTATCTTTTTCAACCCCTTTGGTACCCTGTTGATTCTTCCAAACTAAAACACAGCTGCATATAATTCAGATTTATTATACTTGATTTTATTTTTTAAAATAATTTCAACTTTTAGATTCAGGGGGTACACGTGCAGGTTTGTTACATGGGTATATTGCATGGTGCTGAGGCTTGGGGTATGACTGATTGATCCGGTCACCCAGGTATTGAACATAGTACCCAAGAGTTTAGTTTCTCACCCCCTGCCCTTCTCCCTCCCTCCCCCTTCTAGTAATCCCCAGTGTCTACTGTTGCCATCTTTATGTCCATGTCATACTTTTTAATGATGTAAACCAACTATAGTGTAGTCCAAGACCTTAAAGTCACCTGAAGCTGAAAAACAATGTTAATTATGGCACCGTATTATGACCAAGTCATCCCAGTCTCGCCGCGACATGAGCCCTAACGATTTTCTCATTAGCAGATGCTCTAGCTGGTTTCCATGAAGGCTTTCCATAGTGACTGACGGTCATAGGCGACTACTATCAGGTTCCATCTCAACTTTTCACATTCACAGGCAGAGGCTCCAAAAATAAATTACAGCCAAGCTTAAAAGATCAGAAAGGCTTTCCCAGCATGCTGGTGGGTGATTCATTTGATTTGTGCCTGTTACAGTCATTGTGTCTTTCTCTAGGCTTCTTTCTGTTTCCGAAACACAAAACTACAGAAACCACCTCACCCTCTTTCTATCCTTAGGGATCACGTTAATTATGTTTTTACTCTGAAACGGGTTTTAGGATTGAAGGGCCATGTCGAATGGTGATAATTCTATTTCAGTTAGACAAGAGCCTGGAAAAAAATTATTTTAAATGAGTTTCAGTTTGCGCATTTTTTTTAAAAAAAAGAGCAAAAAGTATGCATGTATGTTTGTTTTTACATTCTTCTTTATTTTTATCTTCTTATTTTGCTTTTTAATGAGTCATTAGCATTGGAAGATGAAAACAATTTTTCTCTAGCCAAGAAATATTGCAGGTATTACACATTCTCCTACATCAAAGCAAAGGCTCTCCAAGCCCTCTTTTTAATGAAAAGAGTTTTTAGCAGGTGGGAAGAAAAAAAAAAAAAGCACTTGCTCCTGAGATGATAAAAAGCCATTTTTCACCGCAAAATTATTAAATTAGCTGTAAGGAGTTGGAGTTTGTATTTGGCATTCCTTCTCACCTCACCCCAGCCTTCATCTCTCATTGCATTTTTGCAGAAGGGTTATAGATGTACTCTAAATTGTTGACCTATGGAGACGGTAATTAGTCTCCAAATTCCCTGTGGGCAAAGATGATTGCAGTCTCCCTGCTAATAAGTACACTTTAGTTCTATGAAATTTATACTTAAAAGAAAACAATGGAAAATGTGGCACAAACACATTGTAATATTTACACAGATATGTTGACTCACTGTTACTTAAGCGTCAGTGAATTCTTCAGGGCTCAAGATGGGGATAAATATTCAGGAAGGTAACTGTACTCATTCTTTATCCATTTGTGTTATTTGGGTTTTTACTTGGTTTCTTTATTTTTGCTTTTCTCTCACATGAGAAGTGTTCAGATGACAGCACATCCAACAACAAAATTCAGCCCCCATCCTATAAAAATGTCCTCTCTTAGACTGTCTTGTTAGTTGTGACATATTTTATTGTAAACTAAAAATAACTGGGAATTGGGTTGTATTTATTTTACTCTCTCACTCATTTTATTTATTTGTTTATTTATTTATTTATTTATTTATTTATTTATTTATCTGTTGAGACAGAGTCTTACTCTGTTGCCCAAGCTGGAGTGCAGTGGCAGGAGGCCCAGGTTCAAGCAATTCTCCTGCCTCAGCCTCCTGAGTAGCTGGGATTACAGGCGCCCGCCACCACACCTGGCTAATTTTTTTTGTATTTTTAGTAGAGATAGGGTTTTACCACATTGGCCAGGCTAGTCTCAAACTCCTAACCTCCAGCGATCTGCCCACCTCAGCCTCCCAAAGTGCTGGAATTACAAGCATAAGCCACCATGCCCAGCCTCTCTTATTCATTTTATAATAGATACAGTCTTTAAAGACATATAAGCCATTTGATTGCCCAATTATTTGTTGCAAAAAAATAAAAATGTTGAAAAGTGTCCCTTCCAGTCAGTAGATATTTATTGAGCACCTACTCAGTGAAGACACTGTTCAGGATGCCCAGAATAGAGGAGTAAACAAAATAGACAAAAATGTCTGCCTTTTGAAGCTGACATTTGAGTTGCAGAGGTGAGGGGAAAGTGGTGGTGGATCTACCCTAACATTTGCGTTATCGTATGTGTATATTTCCCAAACTGGTCTTATCATCACAAACACACACATACACACACCTTTGTTATACTGCTGTTATCCACATTTTGCAAGTGAGAAAACTGAGGCACAGCAAGGATAAGTAATGTGTCAGTCACCCAGGTAGTGAATGACATGTCCAAGATTCTAGCCTGAGCAGTCTGTCTCTGGGATCTGTGGTTTTATGGTAACTAAAACCGCCACTCATGGCTAGACATGGTGGGTTGTTCCTGTGGTCCCAGCTACTCAGGAGGCTGAGATGGGAGGATCACTTGACCCTAGGAGTTCGAGGCTGCAGTGAGCTATGATCATACCACTGCACTCTAGCCTGGGTAACAGAGAGAAAAAAGAAAATTTTAAAAAATAAATTTAAAAAAAAAACTGCTGCACCCTATTAACAATTATTATGGCAGGTTTTTAGTGGCAAAGAGTTCTGAAGTACTTTGTTGAGTGCTGCCACCTAGGAAACTAGTCTTTTACCTAACTTGGCACTTTATATCAACCACAACCACAATCCAGCAGTTTCCATAAACAGAAAAATTATACCATGACTATTTATGTAAAGCTATATGTAAGGCTCCCTACATATTTATGTAAAGCTCTCCATATATACATATATATGGTTTACATGTTTCTCCCAGCTAACCTTTCCATATATATATATATATATATATATATATATATATGTGTGTGTGTGTGTGTATATATATATATATATGTGTGTGTGTATATATATATATATACATACATACATACATGGAGAGAAAGAGAGAGAGAGAGAGAGAGAGAGCTTAGGCAGATACCAACCTTGGGTGGGAATCTTTCACATCCTCAAAAAGGTTTGGGCCTATCTGATGGCCTCGTTGCATCATTGCCCTCTGATGTGGCTGGACCCAGAGCAAGGGCCATTTCCAGACAGTCTCCACCAGCCCACTGGATTCGCCTGGCTCCTCAGACCTCTGCCTCTTCCATTTCCATATGACCTAATTACCTGCTGTCTTTTGATATACTAAGATTTTGTGCCACTCTTCTACTGAGATGGACCTTAAATCCTCATGAGCTGATACTGTCTCGTCTACTTTATGAGAAAGTATAGCACAGTAATTAAGAGCACAGCCTCTGAGCATGTCTGCTAGGACCACTTCCTAGCTCCATCATTTGCAAGCTGTTTGACACTGAGAACGTCACTTGCCTTGTCTGAGCCTCATCTTCTTCATTTGTAAAATGGAGATGATACTATTGTTGAAAGGAATAAATGAGTTAATAGAAAGTAATTAGGATAACACCTGACACCTAGTTGATAGTATACAAATTATATTTATCTTTTTTTTTTTGGCATCTTCCCTCTCCACATAATCTCGTCTCAACTCCAGGGACTACAGTTAAGTTTAACTGGGCTCACTAGGCAAGATGTGCTACTAAATGGGCATCTAGTTTAATGTATAAAACACAATCTTTGTAAGTTTTTCTCTATTCTGCCTCCGCCACAGTTGTAAGAGAGAGACATTTCTACCTCCGTAATGACATAGATGATTGAATGCAAATGGCAGGAGGGCAAAAAAAAAAAAAAAAAATTAAATGAAGTAGATGAAATGAGCTAAATTTTTTAAAATGTTTGAAAATGAGCTAAATATTTAATTATATTAAATATTGTATATTGTACTCTGTCCCAAGAGTCTGAGTCATCATTTGAAGGGTACCTTCCCACAAGCAGCCAAGCTGGGAAAAGATACCCCACCTTATAGACACCATTGGCTCCCTCCAGCCTTTCGAAAAGTCTTAACAAATACTAAATCTGCAGACTGCATTTCATTGCTAAAGTCTCACAAAATTTTAGTTCTCAGCAGAGACATTAGTATCTTTGGGGAAAAAAAACCCAAAGAAAGAGATCCTTCTAGTTTTGCTCACTCATTAAAAATTTGTTGACTAATGAATGAATTTGGTATATTTCTGTATACACGAAGATGTGTTCATGTATATGCATATATAGAGAATATTTGCCAATAATTGTTTTATATATATTCTCTCTCCATTTTTACTGCCTGAATACTGAAAACAAATTTCTTGACTTACTTCTACAAGGCAAATACCACATAACCTGCTATTCCAAATGTCATTGATAAATCATATATTTATCTGTGTGAATGTGTTCCAACTTTTAAAATTAGAAACTACATGTTCTGTTTATAATTTCTCTCACTGATATGTACTGATTATTAGATGATTTGAAATTTAGTTCTAAGTGCACATTTCTGCATATCCTGCAGTGTTAGCAAGATAAGAACATGACTTATTTGTCCATTTCAACAAAAATTTTTAAGTACCTATTATATGCCTGGCATAGGCCCTGTGGATATCACAATAAGTAAATCCAGTCTTGCCTTGAGTAGTATCATATTGCAGCATAGCTCATGGTACTGATAATTCTTGAGGTTAATGTGTGTGTTAATTACCTATTTATAGGTGTATCCATTAATGGAAAACTTCCCAGGATCTGCTAGGCATGTAAAGACGGGAGAGTGGGCTTGTTATTATAAATAAATTAAGCCAACCATTTACTTAGAATTTTTTATCCTAATTTAAAATACAGATAAGATTATATGACTTTTAAAAATCATCTTGAATTACTAAAATACTTAAGTGAATTGTGAAATCAAAAAGGATAATTTCGTTTTACACTTATTTCTATTATCAGCATTTGTAGAAAATTTTACACTTCTTATTATTTCCTAGTTTATTCAGAAAATTCCAAGGCTGTTCACTAAAAAAGTTCACTGATTTTGCAAGTAATCTCATGAGCTATCCCACCCTAACAGAAAGGGACTCATTTTTACACTAGGACAATGTTTCTCCCAGCTAACCTTGTTTCTTGAGGGTTGTCCAAGTCATCCCCAGGGACACAACGGTAAAAGCTACTTCAGATTTTGTGGGTCTCTTCGGACACAAACACCATACACGTGCCTATATATGACCGTCACTTACTTGGGTAGAGGCTAGCATTGTCAGGACAGACGCAAGTCTGATTTCTCAGATCCAGCAACTTCAATCCTTGGAAAAATAGATTAACTCTCTCAGCCTGTGAGAGGAAATCAAAGTGGTGGCAGACATAATCCCGGAGCTCAGACTGAAATCATTTCCTCATGAGCTTTCTATTTTCATCCTCTCTGGTTTCCAAAACTCAAATTCCTTACCTAGTATCTCTCTAAAGCCTGGATCCTTAGTGTAAATGACTATTTCCTTTGCTCTCTTTTAATAGAACTCAAGATTGGCCGGGCATGGTGGCTCACGCCTGTAATCCCAGCACTTTGGGAGGGCAAGGCGGGCAGATTACCTGAGGTCAGAAGTTCAAGACCAGCTTGGCCAACATGGTGAAACCTCGTCTCTACTAAAAGTATTAAAAAATTAGCCAGGCGAGGTGGCGGGTGCCTGTAATCCCAGCTACTTGGGAGGCTGAGGCAGGAGAATCACTTGAACCCGGGAGGCAGAGGTTGCAGCAAGCCGAGATTGCACCACTGCACTCCAGCCTGGGCAACAAGAGAGAAACTCTGTCTCAAAAAAAAAAAAAAGAACTCAGTTTCTTTTTCTCTATTGCTTCCTGCAACTAATCTATAGCAAATTACATACCTTGTTTGATTTTTTACCTATTCACTCTTTTAATCTGAGCCTTCTGTCTATCCTCCTTTTCCCACATCTGTCCTAGATTCATTCCAGGTGTGTTGGAATGTTGCACTGCTCTTTCCTATTTCAAACACAATATCATTATGAATACCAGTATTTGTTTACAATGACGAAACAACTGAGTTTTGTAATTACATAATGTCAGTTTATCAATATATAACATGCACTTCCTACAGTCAGAAAGAGGAACAGTTCTATCATGTACAATTATGACGGGAAAGGTGGAATGATCCCTTACGCAGCAATTTTAAGTGAGTTCATGATTTTAAATTACTTAAAATAAGTGCTAGGAAGCTCCCATTTTCAAACCCTTTATTTTCCTGGCTTAGCAGAGGAATAAAATGCTATTTAAATGCACAATTCCATTCTAGAAGAATGGATTCTGTTCGGAAAGAAATTTAGGGATAGTGCTTTCATTTAACCAAGCAGCTTGATAGCTTTTGTATATGCACAGCTTGGCCTGGAACTGAGTTTGAGAGTAAGCAACAGAGAAAGACGAATTACTGTATGTATTCATCTGAGAAACATATGGAGTTCCTGCAGGAATCTGAGAGGAAGAGAATAAAGAACAAAAATGAGAGTGAGAGCAGTCAGCAAGATCAGAGTGCTCAGAACATATCGGAAGCCAGTAAAAAATTCCAACGCCCTCCACCCCCCACCCCCCACCCACCAAAAGAAAGTTTAAGAACAGGGATGCCTGCTTTTCAAATTAAAATGTTTATCATTCCTGCTCCTTAAGCTTTCCTTGCCTCCCCCAAATTACCAGTAAAATCTCTTAGCACAGAAAATCTTTTTGTGAGTGAAATTCTGTGGAAATCAGAACAAGAAGCTGAGCTCTTGGGGTCCACAAAGCAAAGAACAGGTATAGCCCAGGCAAGATGCTGGGATTTGAACTTGAAGAAGGATCTTACAGCCAGGAGTTACCAAGAGAATTTAAGCCCTGAAAATTCATAGACATCCTGCAGGTCTTTAAACTTTCCATAGGTGCCGAAATGAAAAAAGGTGGTCCAGTATAACCCAGTTTTTGAGGATATCCGCTGATACATGTACTATAATCAAACATCAGTTTGTCACTGTCCGACTTAAAATGTGAGGGTTAAAACTAAGCACAAATTCCAAATGATTCATTTCCAGCACAGAGAAGAAGTTGGGACCTCTCTCATTTCCTGAACCTGATTATACTTCTATGGATACTAGAAAGCAGCCTAGGTTTACATTATGTATTTCAATCTATCACATGCTTATCTCAGAGCCACAGATTTTTTTATTCACGTGAACAACTGTCTTCTCTCCCTGTTCCCCAAAGCTGTATTTCATAATTTTTTTAAAGTAATCTGAACTTAACACCTTATATTTTTCCCTATTAAATTTTACCTTTTGGGTTTTTGTGGCCAGCATTCCAACCTGTTCAAACATTTTAGAGTTCTGATTCTGTTACCCCTTGTGTCAGCTGCAGATTTGATCCATCTGCCTTTACCTGACAAGGGGTTATAAGGAGCTGTGGACAAAGAAAAAGAATACAAATCTCAAGCCCTGGACTGTCGCCCCACACGCCTACTAACTGGGTATGTGGCAAGCACCCGGCCAGTGATTTAACCTTTCAGAAACTAAGTTTCCTTGTTTGTAAAGTAGAAAAGCCAATTTCTGGCAAACTTGCCTCGGGTTATTAGGAAAACCAAGTGGGGAGTGTGTGGGAGTGTGTGTGTTGTGTGTGTGTGTGTGTGTGGCCAGCATAACACCGCCAATAACACCACAATGAACGTGGAGCCCTCTAGGGTAACTGTGAAGATCTCCTTCCAGGACAGGCATGGTGGCTCATGTCTGTAATCCTAGCACTTTGGGAGGCCAAGGCAGGCAGATTGCCTGAGCTCAGGAGTTTTGAGACCACCCTGGCCAACCTGGTGAAACCTTATCTCTACTAAAATACAAAAAAAAAAAAAAAAAAAAAAATAGCCGGGTGTGGTGGCAGGTGCCTGTAGTCTGAACTACTCAGGAGGTTGAGGCACAAGAATTGCTTAAACCTGGGAGGCGTGGCCAGGCACAGTGGCTCATGCCTGTAATCCCAGCACTTTGGGAGGCCAAGGCGGGCAGATCACGAGATCGAGATCGAGACCATCCTGGCCAACATGGTGAAACCCCATCTCTACTAAAAATACAAAAATTAGCTGGGCGTGGTGGCGTGCACCTGTAGTCCCAGCTACCCGGGAGGCTGAGGCAGGAAAATCACTGGAACACGGGAGGCGGAGCTTGCAGTGAGCCGTGATTGTGCCACTGCACTCCAGCCTGGGCGACAGAGCAAGACTCCATCTCAAAAAAAAAAAAAAAAACCTGGGAGGCGGAGGTGGCAGTAAGCCAAGATTATGCCACTGCGTTCCACCCTGGGCAACAAAGTGCAAAAAAAAAAAAAAAGTCTCCTTCAGGCTCAGCACAATTAATTATCCAGCATGTGCTTCTTGAACACAAACTACACGTCAGACCCAAAGTGTTCAACATAAAAAAATTAATGAGACAAAAGGATTTTATCTAAAGCCATTAAAAAGAAATTCTAAAAGATTGAAGGCAGAGTTCAGTCACCAATGAGGTAATATTTACTGTTAAATTTTTATTGCTCTGACTTAAAGATGGAAGAGGCTGTTCCTTGCTTTTTTTCAGATGAAAAAAGGAAAAGAGATCATTTCCTTCTAACTCAGGAAACAAAAAAAAAAAAAAACAGGGAAACACTTTAATACTCTCGGCAGATCATATTACTTCTAAATTATCTTTACACTTCTTTGTTTTCTGGTGTATACAAAGAAAAGAAGCAGTGATTTGAGATGATTTTGAAGACAAAGTTCTTCCCAATGACTAGTTAAATCTAAAGAGATTCCCCAAGGCTGAATCTCAGAAGAGGCTAGTAAAATACTGATATGAGAGAGAGATAAGAGAGTCTGGTTGAAATGGTCTGGGGTGGGGCCTGGGCATTATTAGGGAAATCTAATGCAAGTCCTAGGTGAGAACCATTGTAGGAGAGACAAAGTAAGGAAAGTTGAAGTTCAAAGCTCTGTGGAAGAGCATCCGATGATATAAGGATGCTCTTATATATAAGATAATATAAGATGATATAAGGATGCTCTTATATAAAGGATAATAAGGATATACAAGTCTTATTTTTAAAACTATCTTACATGTTTCCTTTGAAAGGTTGCTTTAAAATTATTACCTTAAATGATTCTATTCTTGAAATTAACTACTTAAACACAAGTTTGAGGAGCGTGGTAAATAATATGATAGTTGCAGGCTGGGTACAGTGGCTCATACTTGTAATCACAATACTTTGGGAGGCCAAGGCAGGAGGATTGCTTGGGCCCAGGAGGTTGTTGTAGTGAGGTTATAGTGAGCCATGACTGTGCCACTGCAATCCAGCCTGGGTGACAGAGCAAGACCCTGTCTCAAAAAAAAAAAAAAAAGGAAGAAAGAAAAAAGAAAAAAATTAAAAAAGAAAGTTGCTATTAAATCTTGAGGAAAATATAATTATCTCAGAAAAAAACACCATCTGATGATTTAAGCCACCATCTGACAATTTAAGTCACTTACTCTCTATAAATATTTAAATTTCCATGTGGTCTGCTTTCTGAGTGATGAATTTTCTTTTTTTGCAAAGATATCATTGAAATAATTAAAATTGTCAATTGATTGCGATGTCACACTTCTCAAAAAAAAAATTTAGTATTGCAGCGTCTAAACCAAAAGCATAAGGGCAGTGAATGGAAAACAGATGTTCATCTCAGTGGGTGTTCAAAACAATTTTTTAAAGTCAGATGTCTTTGTATATGTGTTTGTACAGCCTCAAAACACAGTCTTAACAGTTTATATATTTAAATGCTCACTCATTTGATATAATGTCAAGTAAACAAGATAGCATTAAAATCAACTACTCAATTAATTTATTTTTTCCATCCTTTATTTCTATGGATTTTTCAAACACCTAGTACTGGAGGATCTTGACATTTTTAACCCAGTACATTCCCTCCCTCTTATTAATACTCCACCCAATTATCTTTTTTAAAGTATCCTATTTAGAGGGAAGCTAGAGCCTACAATTTATTTTAATATTCTGGTGAGAGACGAGAAACAAAGATATCCATCAAAGGGCTATTTAATTTTAGAAAAGTTAACCAGCCATTAGACATTCGTGAGCAATAGTTCAAGGAACAAGAACCACAAAAAAAATGAGACTTAGAATTGAAGAAACAAATCTTTTTTTTTTTTTTTTTTATTTATTTATTTATTTATGTATTTTTTCTTTTATTATTATTATTATTATTATTATTATACTTTAGGTTTTATGGTACATGTGCGCAATATGCAGGTAAGTTACATATGTATACATGTGCCTCAGAAAACCAAGAGATTTTTTAATACCTTATTTTTTATAGTAGCATTCAGCAAAGGCAATGAAATTCTATCCCCAAAATGAACAAGTTTATGATGGTTCTGACAATAATTCATTTATGTAGAATTATATTATTTACACTTTCATACATGTTGTCCCATTTATTCCTCCCAACATCCTTGAGTAATCATTTTATAAATAGAAAATAAACCTGAGTAATTTCTCCATTAGCCATAGTGAATACAACACATTAGGAAATTAATGCCAGCTTCATCTCTCTCAATGCTCAGTGCCTTTTCCCCTGTATCAGCAAATACTTAGGATAACTGTGGGCCTGGGATTGTGGAGGGATTGGAACTAAAGCACACTTAATAAAAAGGAGAGAAGAGTTCCTCAGGGCTAATCCTAAGTTAAAAGGGATGACTTTACTTTGTCTGAGTCAGTGTAAAACCACATTTTTTTTTGCCAAAACAGAAAATGAAAACAAAGAAAAATGGTAAGTCCTTCAATCATACCATCCAAAGCAGAGAATTACCATATTCAAGTCATGGAGCTCCCCCAGGCTTACAAGTATTTGAGTTATTCTAGTTCTCTGTTCCTCTGGGATAAAATAGAATAAAACCCTGCAAGACTCACAGGGAAAGCCAAATGTGGAACCGAAGCAAAACTGGCATTTTTGGCAAAATGACAAAACACAGTAAGCCTCTATAACTAATCTGGACTTCAAGCTAGAGATATTTATGAGCTTCTAAAGAGCCACTGGGAGAGTCTGCCCGTGCCCCATGCCCACCTGAACTTCTGTAGTTACATTCCTCACTCACTATGGGGGTGCCCTCTTTGGGAACTTTGCTAATCAAGCCAGGCACTCAAGATCAAATTTTTGCTATGCAAGCAAATTAGTCTCACTTATAGGGGGTCAGTATTTAGTTTTGTCTCTTTAGAGGCTTATGTTATGAATCCCTCAATTACTAATTTAGTTTTGTTTTTCAGTTTGATACTCTGCCCCCCAATCCATGTTCTTTCATTGAGCTGTAATGTTTTACCTACTTGTCATTATTTTTGGAAAAACAGTTTCTAACTCTCTTGTTACTAGTGCTAATTTGCATAATTTGAATTAATGGAGAATTTGCCAACACTTACGTAGCTTCTACAAAGTTTGCAGTTGCTTCAAGAATTTTCACATTTTATAAATCCAATGACAAAGTTTAGAGTTATCTATGCACTATAGTGTATACCCTTGTTACCTTATAATTTTTATACCCCTGACTTATTACAAATCATAGAAAGCCAAAATCATTGTATTCTTGCCTGAATTGGGTAGTCTGTTTTTTTCAATTTCTCTTAATTTGATGAATAAAAAATAAATCTATTTTTGTGTGCATTTTTGAATATGAATTATATTTTCAAATGTTTTTATTTTCTCTTTTGTGAACTGTTTGCTCAGGTCTTTTGCCTATTATTTAAGCAATCTGAGGAAACTCTAGGGCAAAATTAGAAAGCTGCTAGCCACATTTTATAACTTGCTTAGGAACTGGCAATGACTATTTATCAGGATTTTATACGTAAGGATTCCAGGAGTACACGTCATAACCACAAACTTGGGAGTCACAGTTTTTTATTGTGTAAGTGGCAGAATTCCTGAGTGCTTGGTGCATTAGATATTAAAGGAAATAAAACAAAATTTCAAAATATAGTAACCATGAGGACTAATTTGTTACCTACTCTTTGTAAAGGAGATATCAATGTGGATAAAAACAAACCTGGGGGTATATATATTAAGACTTTCAAAGGCCCTTGACAATAGTTTAGAATAAAAATGATCCGTTTCATTTTCTTTTAACATTTTTTAACTTGTTTTTTTAAATAAAAAAACAAAACAAAACAGGCAATGTGAATCATGTATTTAGAGCAGCTTGTCCATGGCTAGTGAACCGGCTTGGAGGTAGCAAACCAAGGACAAATCTCCACTAAATGAAGTAGAATTAAACACTTGTGTTGGCTTATGATCAGTGCTGGAAACATCTGACTCTGATATTGTAGTGTGATTTGGAAGAGAAAATTCACAATGACGTTTCCAGTTTTCAGATGACACCAAGTTTTTCCAAGTCATGAAATACCAAGTCAAATTGGGAAGGAAGATAGAGGAAGCTCCCATGAGTTTTTGGTTTTGAGGTACTACTCTACAAGGGTAAACCTTTGAGATGTATACATTAAATACATTAGGTAAAATCTTTGAGATTTACCCTATAAGGTAAATCTCTAGTGTCATTGGCCCACTTTAAAGATGTGAAAACTGAGTCTCAGAGATGTTCGTTTAAGTCACCCACGTTGACTCAGCCAGTAAGTGAGGAGTTCGTATTTGACATCAATCTCAATAAGAGCCTATCCTTTACTGCCCGCAATGTGAGAGAGGAAGGAATCACACCCATGAAGGGACCCAAAGTCACCATGGGGTGAGGGGAGGGCAGGAACCTGGGAAGTTGGATTCATTTGGTTTTTTGAGTTGGTGAGAAACAAGCAGGTAGATTTAAATGTGGGGAAGTACCAGGTGATATTTTTAAGGAAGTCCAGTGCTGCAGGAAAATGAATCCCTGGAATCCATGAGCTTTCTTATACCACTTACTGGCAACACAGGCTCTAAACACTAACCCGCCAGCAACATCAACCCAGTTCATTAGCTAACTTTTCCTGTTTGGAAACACAATGGCAAACATTATCCTACCCAGTACAAAGTCATAACCCCCTATACAGGAAGAAAGCTGTGGAAATCTGAAGTGAAATTTTCAAATTGTTATATATTTCTATGTATTTAATACTTGGGTTGGTTTGTTTGTTTGTTTGTCTTTTTGTTTTTGTTTTGTTTTGTTTTTGAGACAGAGTCTCACTCTGTTGGCCAGGCTGGAGTGCAGTGGCATGATCTCAGCTCACTGCAACCTCCGCCTCCCGGGCTCAAGCGATTGTCCTGCCTCAGCCTCCTGAGTAGCTGAGACTACAGGCACGTGCCACCATGACTGGGTAATTTTTTTATTTTTAATAGAGACAGGGTTTCACCATAATGGACAGGCTGATCTCGAACTCCTGACCTCAGATAATCCACCTGCCTCGGCCTCGCAAAGTGCTGGGAGTACAGGCGGGTGCCACCGTGCCCAGACAATATGTGTTAAGCATTGTGCTAATACCTCACATGCTGGGCAACATCCAACTACCTATAATCCTACAAACCTATAACCCAACAACCCTATAAGATAAATCTCTAGTGTCATTGGCCCATTTTAAAGATGTGAAAACTGAGTCTCAGAGATATTAGGTAAGTCACCCAAGCTTACTTAGCCAGTAAGTGAGGAGTTTGGATTTGAAACCAATCTAATTGAAAACCTATTCTTTACTGTCCCCATATGTGAGAGAAGGAACCACAGCCATGAAGGGACTCAAAACAACTGTGAGGAGGGCAAGTCTGGAAAAAGAAAGCTTTATAATGTTGTAATGGCTCTGGTAAAAGTCTGCAAAAAGTAGAGATGGGTAAAGTTAAAGCAAACAGAGTCTAAGTCCAAGATAAGGTAATTCATTTATGAGAGTCATTAATGCAAGTGCTACAACTGAAAATTTTTTTAATGTAAAATGTTTAAACTAGTAAGTGACATATTTGCAATCAGTGGATTCAGAAAAATTAAGTTACTGGAGAGAATATTCCTGTGCTTGGGTTGGCACTAAAGAAAGATAACTATGTCTGCCTACAAAATAACCTGTGGTATTGATGTCAGAAAAAGAAGGCTGGGGTGAATTAGACTGTATGTTTGTGTATAATTATTCTTAATCTGTACTTCAAAAATGTATCATTAGATATGCAGATATGTGTACCCATTTTTTGTTGTTGTTGTTGTTGGCCTGGCTTTGTTTTTTTGGACTGTTTTTCCTTATATCTAACATAGATTCTGATAAGCACCAAGCTGCTTCCCTACCTGAGTGCCTTGGAATATGCATTTTTCCTCTTACTGGAATGTTCTTTCTCCTCTCCCTCCTGCTACCATTCAATGGAGAGAGCTTCTGGGTAGGGTAGGGCATCATGTTACTTTTATTTGCTGAATCAGGGAATTCCACATTCTGGAAGGAAACTTCTGATATTTGTGACAACGGCGATTTTAAAAACTGTTCATTTACCACATCTTTCCCTGAGTCCAAGGTCCATGGCAGCAGAGACCATGTCTGTCCAGCCCCCAGAGAGGCCAGCACAGTGCCTGGCACACAGGGCACCATCACTAAGTTGTGGTTCAATGCAGGACATCCTTCGGCTTGTACATGAAGCCCCGTAGCTCTGTTTTACGGGGGTGGGAAACATCTGGTCACCATTGTTTATGAAATATTTGCCACCTGAAAAACCATTATTATTAGATCATTCCTTGTTCCTTGCTTTATTTTTGTGAGTTTTATTCTCTCCATTAAGAACATATTTCCTGAAACTCCTTATTGGCAAGGAAAGCTAACTCACTTTTTACTTTCTCCAGTACCCTTATTGAGTTTCTCTCTTACTCTTCAGATCACCAACAATTAGTGGGGAAATCTACCAATGCTGTAGCAAAGACACTATCCCATCTTTAATGGGGAGAAATTTGTAGAACCATAAAACTACAGCAAAAGAGTTGAACACCTCTATGTCAGCCAATCCGTGGTCACCACAGATATTCATAGTCTCATAGCAATGTATGTTATCTGTATTTTTTTAGAATTTTTAAAAACAAAAACAACTATTATTATTTAACAAGCTGTAATGCTGACATGATAAACATTAAAATATTTGAGGCTAAGTATGCTCTTAATTTTTTTAAAAGATTTTTGTTATGGAGCAATTTGAAAGTCTTTAATGCTCCATATATAAAGAAACTTTTTTATATTTTGCTTTTATATATCTTTCCTTTAATAATCTTGATTTCAGAAGCTACCAGAATTTAATTCTAGAGCACTCCAAAATAAATAATCAGCTTTCAGGTTATCTCAACAACTTCACTGATATTTAAAAGAAAAACCTATCATATTTATACTATTTACATTTATACTATCATGTTTATACTATTTATATTTATACTATTCATATTTATACCAAGATACAAATTAAAAACACTGGAACAAAATAAAATGGAAACAATGTTTGCCTTCATAGGGCATAATTTTGAGTGATTTTTTGTTTCTATTTTTGTATTTTTATTTGTATACAATGAGATTTATATGCAAGGAGAAAAAACAAACAAAATATTTAATTTTATTGGAGTCCAGTCTTCTAATGAATTATGAAAGAAAGAAACGTGTAGATCTACTATTATTAAAGATTTATGCGATTATTAAGGATGTTCCCTGGGGTGTTTTCCCCAGTGAATCGAACTTGTGAGTAAGTCCTCAGTGCCAGCAATGAGAGCTAAGCAGGTATCTGTTAATGCTGGTTAGGAACGGAGCATAGAGAATAGAACCACAGAAACCAAAGAAGACTAAAACTGGTTCTGAGGGTTGAGGCCTGAGAAAAATCCATACCAAGTTCCAGCCTTTCCCTAACTAAAAAGGAGGAAGATGACTGAATCTGCCTGGTGGGGAGAGGGATAATTTGCTCCAGGTGGAACCACTTTATTCAGACCTGAGCACTGCAGCGAGCCCTCTGTGGACCCGCTTGCTGAGAAAACTTGCTGCTCCCTGGGTTCTCTCCAGAGCAGCCTGGAGACTACGTTCTATTTTTTCTTTTAGATAGCTGAACATGAGTATTAGAATGAAAGATCTGATATTAGCAGATCAATCATCTCTTTCTCTACTTTCTGTTACACAATTAAACCAGCAGGTGAGGCAGAGTGCCGCAAGAGTAAGTAGACCAGCTGTTCCATTTCAGAATAGACTTGCCAAGCATAACACATTTAGAAACAAAATGCAGTTCATTCCAAAGCAGTTGACTTAATCCCTCATTATTTATCTATGTATTCAGCATCATGGCCCATCCTGACACCTTATTGATAAATTATTCAAAAGCTTACCTCTGGATAGCATAGTTGTTAAGACCTAGGAATCCAGTCAAAAAGAGGGATTGATTCCAGGCTCAGATGCAAATTAACTCTATAACCTAAGACACCCTATCTAACCTTCTTAAATCTTCATTTCCTTATTTGTAAAATGTGTATAGAACAACCCCGAAGTCCCAGGATCGTGGATTAGAGAGAAAAGGTTTAAGACCTCTTAGCACAGTTTCTAACACATAGTATAGTCAGTGTTCGTAAATGGAATTCATATTAATACCTTTTTTTTTTTTTTTTTTGAGACGGAGTCTCACTCTGTTGCCCAGGCTGGAGCATAGTGGCGCGATCTCGGTTCACTGCAGGCTCTGCCCCCCGGGTTCACGCCATTCTCCTGCCTCAGCCTCCCAGGTAGCTGGGACTACAGGCGCCCGCCACCTCGCCTGGCTAATTTTTTGTATTTTTAGTAGAGATGAGGTTTCACCGTGTTAGCCAGGATGGTCTCCATCTCCTGACCTCGTGATCCGCCCGCCTCTGCCTTCCAAAGTGCTGGGATTACAGGCGTGAGCCATCGCGCCCAGCCATATTAATACCTTTTAAAATAGGGACCAGAAGTTGAAGAAGAAGAGAAGAAAAAGGTGAAGTGTTTCCCCTCTTCCATTCACATATATTTTTCATTTTTTAAAAATGGGCTTTCCGGAAGTGAAACTCCTGTACCAGCAGAAGCAGAGCCCAGCAGGATGCTTTCAATGTGCAAATCAACCTCTTGGTAGTCTGCCTTTTAGAAGCCCAAACTATCCATCCCCTCACAAGTCTGAGACTCTTACCCTGTGTTATTTTTTAAGTCATTTAAGTCATGCTTGAGAGGAACATCATTGTTACTATCAGTCTTAACATCTTAATTCAAACTGGCCCAACAAAAAAGACTGAGAAAATAAGAAAGTACAGAAATTTGTGCTAGAGAAAAAGACGGGAGGAAAAGTGTCACCTTGGGGCTGCCCCAGTGTCTTTTTGCCTCTTAGGTGCAGGGTACTCCATACTCTCTCGTGACTAAGGCATGAAGCCTAGAAGAAGTGGCTACTTCTGCCTGTGGTTTCTAACCCTACTTTATTTCCTAGACAGCTCCCTGCACAGATTAGAAGGCAGGAAGCAGAGCAAGTATTCCTGTAATCAGCCTCCCCCAGGAAATGTCAGTATTCAATGGGCTCTCAACTCACATTTCTACTTGTTTTTGTTTTGTTTTGTTTTTTTGGGACAGAGTCTCGCTCTGTGGCCTAGTCTGGAGTGCAGTAACAGGATCTTGGCTCACTGCAACCTCCACCTCCCGGCTTCAAGCAATTCTCCTGCCTCAGCCTCCCAAGTAGCTGGGATTACAGGTGTGCGCCACCACGTCTGGGTAATTTTTGTATTTTTAGTAGAGACGTGGTTTCACCATGTTGGCCAGGCTGGTCTCAAACTCCTGATCTCAGGTAATCTGCCGTCTTGGCCTCCCAAAGTGCTGGGATTACAGGCGTGAGCCACCACTCCCGGCCTCCCCTTGTTTGTTCAATATACATTTGCCCTATAGAGTTCCATGCATCTGAGAATATTCCATCAAATCTTAGACCATTTCCAAGCAATGGATCCCTATTGTACTATTTCTTATATTTCTCTCTGTAAGCATTGACTTTGAAACTACAGCCATTAAATCATATTCATTAGTTCATTCCAGGCATAATCAATATGTTGGACTAGGACAACTCAAGAAGTAAACAAATCATAATCAATTCTTCTTGTCCCCTACCCCTTTAAATTTATTCCATTGGACTGCAGTAATCTTCCTGTGCCCCAACGTGGAAACACCATAGACACTATCCACTGTTACGTAAGGTGCCCTACACGCCCATTAAATCTCAAGCACGGTCTCCTTCAGTAATAAGAAGGCCTAATCCCATGTAATTCTCAAACCTCTGAGCTTGTTGTGGTATGAGATTGTCTCCCCTACCCCAGTTAGGACCTACTTCAGGCTTGAGTCAGCTGTGAGCAGGGGGATTCCCTCCTGCTGTTAATCTCTCCCTGCTCACCCCTGTCTGTGCACTTACTGCCAGCAGGGATGTGGGAAAGGGAGGGAAGGTGGGGAGATAGGACAATCCTTACTGGGCTGGGTAGCTTTGCTCTCTCTGGTCCCGGTGATGGCTAAAACCAGCTCTTTTTCTCATTGAGTGCTTTGTAGGCTCTACAGAGCCTATGCAGAGCCCTTCGTCTCCTCATTCCCAATGGCCATTTGGGACTCCTTCCTCAGCTCCTGCAAATCAGTTCCTCATCTTCAGCCTTTTTCTGATGAGGTCACCTCTCACTCCTACGGGCTACTGTGTTGTACCAACAGCAGCTCCATCCTTCACGTCCCATGTTTACTCATCCCCCAGCTCTGGCCCCCAAACTGCAAGTGAAAACCAGTGCTGGCAGATCAGCGCTTCCCTGGCTCCTCCACACAAAGGCACTCAAATCTCCTTTCCCATGAAATTTTCCAGGACAGGATAGACCCCAGTCCACAGTACACTTTACCTTTCTCAGGCATGAGTCAGGCGCCAGCCCTCTGGGTATCCCACATGCAAGGAAGGCATTTCAAAGCTGTAGAGGTGGCCCTTCCTCCGTCATCAGGCTTATGGTTTGGAGATAACACCCCTCCCTCAGCTCTTTCACAAACAGAAACGTGCCTGGCAGCAACTCTCTCCAAGTTAGTCTCTTCACCAGCCCTTCTTCCCTCTCCGAACTCTGACCACTTTTTATATCCTTGATGCGCTGAAGGGCCCAAGAGTCTTGGAACTGGTTTTTTAATTCCTTTCTTTGAAAATCCATATATATGGATCTGTCTCAGATACACGTGGGTACCCATTGTCCACCACCACGCTTGTGCTTCCATTGAAGCAGAGACCAGAGGAGCCCAATTCTAACATCCTGTTACATAAGTGAAAATGGAATTTCTTTGGAATGCCATTTATTGTCATGGTGCCAGGAGTTCATCATAATCAACATTACAAAGGAAATACCAAAGGAAGCAATAATGATCTGCCATTTATTGTAAAACATGACCTAGGTGTGTCTTTTTTCTGTGTTTATAAAATGACAAGGTTCAAATTATAATGTAACTTTCCACATAGCAATTGAAATCACAGACTGAGAGGTTATTACAGGACTAGGTTGGAATGAATAGATTATCCATATGATTTGATTTACCCTAATATAGTTTCTTTTAGTTCCAACATGATGCAAGAAATCTCCCACTTTTAACTCACCCTGAATTACAAATGACTTAACAGAAGCAGAAATATTTTCTCTGGAAAAACATAGTAAAGTGTAAAAGGAACTCTGGATTTTTAGCCATAACAAGATTTTTACACTGTATTTCCCCCTGATGTATCTGCCTTAAGATTCTTCAGTCACTTCATGTTGACTGTTTAGCCTCTGAAAACTCTAATTAGTTTAACAAGTTAGCCAGCCAACACCACAGCATAGAAAAGTTCAGGTCAGTTTTGCTGAAAAGAAGGCTCATTAAAGGTACAGAGCATGAGATATTGACCCAACCCTTCTGATAAATGATAGAAAAACTATTTGCTCATGAACTGAGTAAACTATGCCCCCACCTTGACACTGAATTTTAATCACTAGAAATGGAATTATATCAAAATTCAAACATAGCTGAAAAATTTTAAGATAACATGTTTAAATATGCGCATTTCAAGTAAAAGAACATTATTATAGTGATAATATCAGAGCCATTTGCAGAGAACTTTTGAGTCTTATAAAGAAAGCAATATATAGGCTGAGCGTGGTGGCTCACACCTGTAATCTCAGCACTTTGAGAGACCGAGGTGGGTGGATTGCTTGAGCCCAGGAGGTCGAGACAGGCCTGGGCAACATGGCGAAACCCCATCTCTACAAAAAATACAAAAATTAGCCAGATGTGGTAGTGTGCCTAGCTACTACAGGCACCTGCCTGTAGTACCGGCTACCCGGGGAAGTCGAGCTTGCAGTGAGCCGTGATCACACCACTGCACTCTAGCCTGGGCAACAGAGTGAAACCCTGTCTCAAAAAGAAAGAAAGAGAGAGAGAAAAAAAAGAGAGAGAGAGAGAGAGAAAGGGAGCATGCAAGCAAGCAGTATATAAACCAGTGAATTTTACCTGGCGCTTTTAAAAATAATATTTGAGTTCATATGAAATTTAAATAGCATCTTTTACAAATTTCAATGTATATTTCCTAGAAGTAATTCAAGGTACCCTCAATATATGGTGTCAGGTAGAGTATAAAGGGGTGTAATGATCAATGCAGCAACTTTATGACAGACATAAGCTGAAATGGGTGTAGAATGTTCTTTCTGAAGACCCATAATTAGATTTCTAGCTTGTTGTGAAATAAAACGGTTCAGGTACTCTAAGTGAAGTACATGACCTCTCAAACAAGAAAGCTGTCTCATTCTGCAAGGCCAGTTGCTTGCTTTTCACAGTGACACCCATCACCTTACTGAATCCTTTAAGAATGAAGTTCTTCTTGTCCAGTAACACTGCAGCTGGAAACAAGGCAGACGCTGGAAAGCACTAGAACTGTGCACAATGTTGACAGTGTAATCTGAAACTACTCAGCAGTTCCTAGTATCAGGTTCATACATAATTTGAACCAGACAGATTTCTTTTGAAACTTTCTCTTAAAAGTTTCATTTAAATTGGAAGATGAAGAGTATGAGTATCAAGAAAGAAATTACTGTTAGTAATCCAAATGAATTAAATGATCCTAAAATGATTTAAGTGATTCATAGCACTTTCCCAAGCAGTCTCTGTCCCCATAGTACTGGTTTCTGTATCAAGCTGTCAGGGGATCAGAGAAGAAGCTCATTAACCCATTCAGATGTGTATTCAACCAACATTTGAGCTCCTGGTAAGTGCCAGGTACTGTCATAAGCACCAAACCTATTAGTTTTGTGGAAGGCAGGTCTAACCCTGTCTTTGGGAAGCTTTAACCCTTATATCCATATTCATAGAAAGCTGACCTACCAGTTGAATGCCCACTCTGGATATGGGCAAATATTTTATTCTATTTTTTAAGTGCATACATACACACAAATACTTTAGCATAACTAAGCTGTTGGTTATGATTTATTTGCTTTGAAAAGCAGAGTTGCCTGCAATAATAGAGGAAGCACTGTCAGTGGAAAAGTAGGAAAACACATCTGCAGTCAAGAGGGAGGCATTTCAGTGCCTGTTATTATGCCCTGGAGCCAAGATGATGACAGTGAGACATAAGCAGCCCTTTATCAACCGAGTTCTGTTGGGTTCTGTGCTCTGAGGCCTCCCTGGATGCAGTCAAGGATAAGTCAGTGAAGCCCAAATCACCACCAAGACCCCTTCCTTTCTGAAAGAAGCTATAGAAAGATACACTACCTAATAAGGGCTAATAAGCAAATGACCAATTTTCTTTTTTTCTCTCTCTCTTTTTGAAACAGGGCCTTGCTCCATCGCCCAGGCTGGAGTGCAGTGCCACAATCACAGCTCACTGTAGCCGCCATGTTCTAGGGTTAAACGATCTTCTTGCCTCAGCCTCCCAAGTAGCTGGGACTACAGGCTACTACAGAGAATGGACCATCGTGCTCAGCTAATTTTTAAATTTTTTTTTAGAAATAGGGGCCTTGCTATATTGACTTGGCTGATCTTGAACTCCTGGCCTAAAGTGATCCACCTGCCTTGGCCTCCCAAAGCTCTGGGATTACAGGTCTGCGCCTCTGCACCCAGCCCCAGATGACTAACTTTCAAAAATCCTTTTCAAGTTAGAAAAAATATATTCAAAACATATTCATAAGCTTTTTTCTTAACTTATTTTTCTTAATCTTCATTCATGCATATAACTCACAGATTATTCAAACTTCTCTTATTATTTTTCTAACCCTTTAAAGGAGATTTCCAAAGCTTACCTTTACTTGAAGTAGAGTGGTTCCCATCCATTGATATTCAGGAGAAGTAGTTCATCTGAAATGAGGCCAGTTTTGAGACTTCAACATACATAAACTTAATTATTTTAGAAGGAATGTCAGTGGGAAAAATAAGAGGTACCATGACTTTTCCCTCCATTAATCAACAGATATTTCCATATAATAATAATATTTAAGTTACATGTATTTGCTCAGCTCTTTACACTTTACAAGGCACTTTTACAGACATTGCCTAAATATTTATTCTCATAACAGCTGGATTATTATCTGCAGGTGATGAACTTAAAACTCAGAGAAGTGGAAAGACTGGCTCAAAGGTCACAAGGATAAAAAAATAAAAAGGAATGCAGACACAGTACTTCTAATTCTAAGTCTCTTTTCACTCTATCAAATTACCTACCAGTATGTGCCATGAGTTATAGGAAGAACATCCTTTCTACAGTCACTGAATATCTGTTCTGTGCCTTTTATATTTCTGGCACTGTACTAGGTGATTTACATATATTATTTCGAAAACTACCAGTGTTTAAAGTAGCAAACAAAGGCACAGAGGAGGTAAGTACTGCCTGAGATTCATTCATTTATTCATTGATTCATCCATCATTAAAGAAGTTCAGGAGTAAGTCTGTGTTCTAGGCACTGGAGATATCGCTATGAACAAGACAGATTAGGTTTCTGCCTTCAAGTTTATGTGCTGGCAAGAGGAAAAAGATAGCAAACACATACACAAATAAGTAAGTAATGTAATTTTAAATGGTGTTAAGTGCTTAAGAAAGATAAAGATGCAGGCTGGAAAGTAACCAGGACTACAGGATTACTTTAGATGGTGTGGTCAGGGGATATCTCCCTGAGAAAGTAATAGTTCAGCTGAGAGGAAAGTGTTGCTGGAAAAGAAAACCAGCAGAGAAAGGCACTGAAATGGGAATGAGACCGGCATGTTTGAAGAGAGGGAAGGAAGCCAGTGTGGCTGAGCATGGAGGGTCCGGGAGGTGACCCTGAAAAGAATGGAGCCGTGTGGGGATTCTAGGCCATGGAAAGGAGGTTGGCCCTCATTCTAACTGCAATGGGAAGCCATTAGATGATTCTAAGAGAAAAGAGTGATCTAAGTTTTGTTTTCAGAAGATGCCTGCAGCTCCATCCTTTGTGTAGAGAATGGACTGTATAGAAGGGTATGTGAAAGGCAAGAGATGAGTGAATCCAAACGGAAAATAGAAGTGGAGACAGTGAAAAGAAGTTGGATTTGCGGTATATTTTTAGAGAGAGAGCTGGAAGAACTTCCTGGCAGATTGTTTGTGGGGAGTGGCAGACAGAAGAATAAATAATGATTTGGGGCCTGAGCAAGTGAGTGGATAGTGGATCTGTTAACTGAAATGGGAACAACTGGTGGGTGGGCAGGTTTCACAGGCAGGTGTTTGAGAAGACAGTTGGTGTCAAGCTTCTGTTTAGACATGTTAAGTTGGAGATGATACCTATTAGGCATCTGACTAGTGATCTCAGAGCAGTTGTACATAAGAATCTGGAGCTCGGGGGAAAGGGATCAGAACTGGCTTACATAAGGCAGTTAAAGGCATGTCTTTTCTGCTAGGAAATGAGACTTAGGCAGAGCCTTGAGGTTCTCTATCATTTAAAGACACAGAGACCATAACCAGAAACATCATGCTGTCAGTCAGATATCTTTCTATTACATCACTCCATCTCCATGATTAAAGTCAAATCTCAGTAAAACTGAGCACATCAAGAAACCCCAAAAATATTACATATAAAACTATTTGCCAGTTTTCCTCTTCAGTCTTTTCTTTTGTTAGTAATTTTAATTTGTCTTTTAAATAAATGTAGATTTTGAAGTGTGACATTTTAGCAAGGTCAAACTATTCATTATCAGTTAAAGTCATATGAAAAAGTGGTAGTGTTCCCTATTTATATATATAATGCATTATGAAAAACTTTTGCTTGATGTGATGTGAGTTACAAGCTAAGATTTTCCAAGAACAGGTAGTTGTCCATTACATAAATCTCTTTCTCAAGGCACTGATTGTCAGTCTGTGTTCTACTAATGACCAAGAATTGTGAAGCAACTCTAGTTCTGTGGAAGAAAACCATTTCTAATAAAAAATTATTCGTATAAATTTATGGGGTACAAGTGTAATTTTGTTACATGCATAGATTGTGTTGTGTTGAAGTCAGAGCTTTTAGGGTATCCATCACTCAGATAATATACCTTGTACCCATTAAGTAGCCTGCCTTCATCACCCTTCTCCCAGCCTTCACCCTTCCCAGTCTCCATTGTCTGTCCACATGGAAGAAAATCTCTCTGGGCTTCATTAGGATGAGAAGATGAGAGTTTTATTCTGAGCCTAGCTGTCCTTTACTATGACATTATCATAGTTCACAGTATCCAAATGTGACTCACAGGGAATTCACTCAACAGTTACTGAGATACCTGAATTAACATTTCTAGGTCTCTTGTTCAAATGTTAATAAAGCCAGTGCTTCTTAGAGGTGAGATGAGGTTAGATAAGGTCATGTAGACTCCAACATAACCAGTGTCTCGAGTTCTCCTTCAACCTACCATGACGTTAGCATTTCATCTCTTCACAATTTTTTCTATAAACATACAACTGCATATTACATTCATTTATTTGTCTACTTAGCAAGGATCTGTTCAGTGTCTATGACATAACACTGTTAGGTACAGATAGAAATACAAATGAAATGCATTGCTCTTCAGGGTCTTACTAGAAAAGATGAAATAATCTAAAATTGTGGATAGACTAAACAAGATGTTTTCTATATATGGTCCAGGAGGGATTATATAATGCCTATTAAAATTCTTGACTGAGACTAATGACAGAAATCCATGGAGGATTTAAACAGTTGGGGGCTAAACCTATGGAAATAAAATAACAGCCTATATAAATTACACGAACTATTATATATGCATAAAATTAATTTCTCTGGGATCTCAAGAACATTAATGTAATTATTCATTTTAAGTTTATATATTTATGTTTTTAGAGAAAATCACTATAGATTAAGTCATAGGTCTCTACATTGATCAAAAGCAGATCCACCCTCATATTTGCTCCCATAAGGGGACCACATACTTTCTTAAATTCAATATTATATTACCCTTAAGAAAACTTGGCTGGGTGCAGTGGCTCATGCCTGTAATCCCAGCACTTTGGGAGGCCAAGGCAGGCAGGTTGCTTGAGCCTAGGAGACCAGCCTGAGCAACATGGTGAACCCCATCTCTACCAAAAAAAAAAAAAAAAAAAAATCGCTGGGCATGGTGGCACATGCCTGTAGTCCCAGCTACTCAGGAAGCTGAGGCAGCAGATGGATTGAACCCAGGAGGTCAAGGCAGCAGTGATCCTGGGAGGAAAATGAGACCCTATCTCAAACAATAAAAGGAAAAGCAGCTTTAGTCTTTCACTTTTTTTTTTTCTGACCAATACCACCAACAAAAGCAACTATTCCTGTTCAAACTTACATTCATTAAACAAATATTCATTGACTGTTTCTTATAGGCTAGATGTTTCAGTAGCCTCTGGGGATACAAGGGGATATTTAGAGACCATTCCGTGCTCTTGACACAAGTAATTACACATGTGATGAGTGCAGCACAGAGCTGGGGGGACATGCAACACCTCTGCAGGAGGCTCAGAGATAAGTCGGGAAGGAAGGTGTTCCAGACCAAGAAAATCAAACCTGGAGGTAAGAAAGAACACAGTGCATTCATTCAGCTGAAACCTATCCAGCTTGACTTAAGCAAGAGGAGCTCCAGAGAGAGGCACATGAGGAGACTGGAGAGGTCAGGTGGCCAGTTCTAATGTCATCTAGAGGTCAAGGGAAAGCCAGGAGGTCCTCCAGCAGGAAAACACAGGTGCAGGTGCAGATTTACACTCCGAGAAGACCACTCCTGGAAGCTCAATTCTGCTTCATGGTATTAGTAGTTTATTAGTGAATAATATACTTTACATTGTCACCATCACCCCACTTCATGAAAAAGAAGAGCTCATAAAAAAGAATCTGTATTGAATTGAAAGGTAAAGCTGTCATAATCGAAAAGCTGATTCCTTGTCATATTTTTTTAATGCTCCATGAAATTTTATGGCCTTGAGAGAATTTTATCTTCTAAATCTAGCCAAATAATGCTAGTGGCTGTTGCAGAATTAGTGTGTTTTGTGTTATATAGTGGTGCGGATTTTTTTTTTCTTCCTTAAAATACCCCTAGAACTTTTGACCTGTCCTGTGACTGAATTCTGGATACTATTGGTTATAATAGTGCAAAACAGGTCAGAGATAACATAAGATAAAGAATATAGTCTCTTAGCACTTAGCCAATCTCTTTGGCCATCATCCCACAGAAAATATTCCTCAGGAGTGCTAAGGTATCAGTTATTAGAAAGTAATCTATTTTTAGAAACACCAAACTCAGCTTACCTTCTTTTCTAGATTTAGACCTTGTTTTAAAGAATACAATTCTTTCAGTTTTTCACAGGGAGACATTTATCTATAGTAATCAATTCCACTAATTTATTTATTTTTTTTTAATTTTGAGACAGAGTCTCACAGTATCACCCAGGCTGGAATGCAATGGTCAATCACAGCTCACTACAACCTTGATCTCCCAGGCTCAATCAATCCTCCTACCTCAGCCTCCTAAGTAGCTGGAGCTTCAGGCACGTGCCACCAAGCCCAGCTAATTTTTTATATTTTTGTCGAGACGGGGTCTCCCTATGCTGCCCAGGCTGGTCTCAAACTCCTAGTCCTATGAGTTCTTCCTACCCCAGCCTCTCAAAATGCTGGGATTACAGGGATAAGCCACCATGCTCAGCTGTCTCCACATATTTATATCATGGAAATTGTACTGATTCTTGAGTCCACGAAGAGTCCATGAAGATATAAACATGTTCTGTTTAATAAACATATTGTTGTTAGCATGTTTCTTTCTGCAGTGGTGGGAGGATTACCATCTCATTATTTTCCTATACTCTTAGTTTTAACCAGCTATTAAAATAAAGTGCTAAGCAGAAGAAATCTGCATATTAATATAAACATTGGGCTCATTTATCTGTGTGTCTTTCGTGAACACATGATGAAGTGTTTCTGGATAGTGTGGATTGGTCAGGCACAACAGAGATCAGCAAATGCAGTGAAGCCAGAGATACACCAGATTGTTCTTTCAAAACTTCCTCAGGAAACATGTTGTCTTAATTGTGGAGGCAACACAGAAAAACAACTGGAACCACATTCTGCAGCACTTTTTCTAGCTATGAGCATTTATTACCTTACTTGAATGGTGAGTTGTCTCTGTAGCTCCATTTTGTAAGCAGCCAAATTTTAGTAGCATCATGTGGTTCTCACATGTTTGAGTTCAAAAATTATTTTTATAAAAACAAAAATAGACAAATAAGATTTAGTTTAACTAAAAAGCTTCTGCACAGCAAAAGAAGCAGTCAACAGAGTAAACAGACAACCTACAGAATGGGAGAAAATATTAGCAGACTAGACATCTGACAAAGGACTAATAATTGGAATCTACAAGAAACTCAAACAACTCAACAAGAAATAAACAACTCCATCAAGAAGTAGACAAAGGAATGAACAGACGTTTTTCAACAGAAGACATATAAGTGGCCAAAAAACATGTGAAAAAATGCTCAACATTACTAATCATCAGAGAAATATAAATTAAAACCACAAAGCAAATGGAAAGCAAAATCATGGAATCAACCTAAGTGTCCAATGTCCATCAATGGTTGATTGGATAAGGAAAATGTGGTGTGTGTGTGTGTGTGTGTGTGTGTATGCAGATATATATATATATATATATACACACATATATTATACACACATGTATGCCATGGAATACTACTCAGCCATAAAAAAGAATGAAACTGGAGGCCATTATCCTAAGTGAAATGACTCAGAAACACAAAGTCAAATACTACATGTTCTCACTTATAAGTGGAAGCTAAACAATCTGTACACATGGACATAGAGAATGGAATAATAGACAATGGAGACTCCAAAAGGTGGGAGGATGGGAGAGGGGATGAAAAATTACCTATCGGGTACAATGTACGCTATTTGGGTGATGGGTATACTAAAAGCCAAGACTGTACCACTACATAATATGTCCACATAATAAAACTACATTTGTATCCCCTAAATCTATAAACTTTTTTTAAAAAGAAGTGATTTAAAAAAATCAAACTTTTCCGTTGGATTGTCTATTGAGGTTCTTTTCAATTATCTAAAAATATTTTTCATTTTAATTTTTAAAAATACTCTAAATAAAAGTTGAAATTTCTTATTATTCTAGACCAGAGTTTAAAGCAACATGGGCCCTTTTGGTTTTACGAGAAGTTTTATGAATATATTAGTTTACTAGTTTTTATCTCTATTAGTAACCAATAAATATATAGCAAAAAAATCACTAGGCTTTATCGACCTAGTGATAAAGAGAAAGTTAGAGGTACATAGATAATTTCCATCATAATTGATAATTTTTAGAAATTCTATAGCAGAACACTGAAAAGCATCCTACTTGTTAAGCAATTTACTCCATTTTTCTCATGGTATTGGGTACACTAAAAATTGGTCATTAAAGGCATATTGAATATTCTTGTTTTCATGTACCTCTGTTCATTATATGAAGTTCAATTCAGGATTTGAAGTCTTCACATAATCCCACAAAAATGCATACGGTTAGTATAAATTGAAAAAAAATAGGGTATTTCTCTAAATGCAAAAAGAAAAACATCTGTCTTTAAATTTTTTAAACCCTGCCTAAATTGACATGTGCTTTACATTAGTCCTGTATTATTCAAACTTTCATACATATGTGTGCATTATGTATTCTCACACACAGTTTAGTGATGGGGTTTGTGTATGTATAAGGTACCTGCAAATCCAAACTACTTCATTTGAAATTTGGGAAATTTTTCCTAAAATAACTTCCACAAATATATATGTGTATATGTAGGTATATATGTATATTTTATATGTAAATATTTATATATGCATATTATATATAATATATGCATTCTACATATGTATTATATATCTATAAAATAGTACCATGGAATGCTTTAAATATATTTTAATTGGTTTCCGGAGTTGGGGTGTGTGAGTTATTCTATATTTTAAGGATAGTGTCCTTTTTAGGAAAACATTGAAGTGTGATCTTTCAGATAGATGTGCCTTCCTGAAGAAGGAAAGACTAATTAAAAAAAAAAAGAAAGAAAGAAATTATCTCCTGGTCTGGTTTACTTTTTGCAACAGCTGTTAAAATTCAGAGAGTGACAGAGAAATATCTGTAGCAGCTCTACAGATGTTCACAAAAGAAAAATATCTCCTTTACCTGCCTTGGTGAGCATCTTATCAGCAAGCACATTAACTCAAACAATAACTACTCTTATCTGCAGAGGCCAGGTTCAGGCTCATTAGTGAAGTGAACTGGCAGCCACTCCCCTCTACATAGCAACTGGAGCAAATATTGTTCCAGCCCGCCGAGTGACCAATGAGAACTGAGATAGTGCCATGGAATCTTTTCAGTACGAGTAGTGTTAGTGTGAACAACCTCTCTTTGACTCTCATTCGCCTTCTCATTTAATCTCTACCATTTCAAGAGAATGATCTCATCTACAGACTGTAAATACTCGGGGACTTTTATGAAGGGAAAATATTACAAAGGGCTGAAGTTTGCTTCAAGAACAACTTAGGTAGGCACTTCAGTTTAATTACTAGCAACTTGCATATGTTGTGGTATTTCAAAAGGGCTGTAGTGTTAGTACACTCATTATGGAAATTTCTAAATGTCAGTGTATGAATCAGTAACAGTGATGATTTTTATTATTCTAAAAAGATCTCTAAGATAACTAAAATTAAGCAGGCTGCACGTTCTCTAATCATGTAATGAATGAATCAGGATTCTTGTTTGAGATGCAGGCCAAATGTGCTCTGGAACTGGTTAGTGCGGCATATGGTGAATCTAAATCAGACTTGACCCCTGCAGGTTTGTAACTGAAACTTTGTATAAATTGACCACACCCTTGATTAACTCTTCTGCTGCCTAGAAAATAATAAAAATTGTGAAGTGGGACTGATGGCTTTTGAAAAATACAATCAGGGGCTTGTGTCTCTTTGCAATTTTAGAGGAAATGTCACAGGATTTTAATTCCTGCCATGCAATATTGACCGTGTTTCCTGTCTCTTCCCTTCTGCTTGTGCTTTTTGCCTTGCTTTATGATGCTGGAAAGTATGGAAGCCTTTATCTACCGTGTAAATATGTACATCGTTATAATTCAACAGAGAACCGGGCTTCAAATTACAGCCTCCGGATGCAATAACCTTGGTTATCTACCGAGTACAAAGTAAACAACTTACTTTACTGTCAAAAGTTTTACTGCAATATGTTGCAGGGCTTACTACTAGAACAAACATTCAATAATTGTCTGTCTATTTAACGGGCGGATTTTATTTCAAACCAAATAGATACTGTCTTTGTAAATGCTGAAATGTTTGGTTTTTGTTTTTAGCCCAGAAGAAAATTCCCACAAATACAAACCCATTCTGGCCACCTAAGAATTTTGTCCTAGAAGCAGCATGCTTTCTTTCGCTTACGGGTTTTAAAACTTGGCCACATGGTATTTTTAAGTTGGCAAAGTAATACCTTTTAGATGCGCCTTCAGGATTTTGCTTAATTGAGTACAGCAGGTTAACAAAAGTGCCAATGTCCCTTTAAAACAAAAACCAAAATGCTCTATGGACTTAAAGCTAATGCTAAATATGAGATTAAATTGCCAATTGCACTTTTCCATGTTTATCTTCTGAGATAGGAATAAAATTAAAATGCGTTACCATAGCAGCATCTGTAACATTTTATGAGACAAAAGATCCTTTTTTCCACACAAAGATCCAAGCCAAAAGCATTATCCATTAAGGAAAGCAATAAGGCTAGAGGGACGTATTTTTTATAGTCATATTATGGAAATACTAAAGATCCAGTGTCCTGAAGTCAAATTGGGAAACACAGCTGTTCACATTCATTTTTGTCCTGGATTGACACTCTTGGTTAATTCCTGAATATTGATCAGTTCTTATCCTCCAACATCCCTAAAACTGGAAAAGTTTTCTCCTATCCACATTTATTCTCAAATCACATTTTAGGGAATAACAAAGAGGTGAATATAAATCTATGCCTTGTGAAGCATTTATTTAGGCACTATGCCTGACTTGGTTTTGTAATCTTGATTTTTATTCTCTGGAGCTTATTTCTTTGGCTCTCTTCTTTGAAAATAATGGCAGGGTTCTCATCTAAAGAAAAAACATAGAGAGCTTTTAAAACCTTGCAGTCCATGAATTTTCTTTGCATTTCCTCCTAACCACCTTTGCCTTCTTTACCATTCAGTTCTCCTTTCTCCCAGAAACTTTCCAGAGTTTCTTCCGTCTTTTCCTTCTACTTCATTTATTCTGCACCATATGCTCTAAAACTTACCAGTTCCTTCATCTATTTACTCTGTGTGTGATTCTGTGAACTGTAAGTAGAAGATTCTAGCTGGATCCATTTTAAAACTAAGATAACTTTTTTCCCCTAAACGTAAGCACTATGTCCAAGTTATCAATCAAATTTATCTGCTTTGATAGTTAACTCATTACATACATGAAACTGGAAAAGTTTTCTTCCATTCACAATTCTTAAGTTAGCTTAATATTTACATAACTTATCAACCATTCAATTAGAAGTTTTTAAGTATATCTAAGGAAAAATTTTTAATTGCAATCCCTGACTTCATTTAAATTCCAGTTGACTCCCAAAATGTGTTACTTTTCACAGATCCAGAATTTTTAAAACTATAGAAGTCATGCCACTCAGTTCTCTGTATTCTCCTTGTTGTCTGTTGACAATTTTTAGCATTCTTTAGAAATCTGGTTTTATCGGCAGAATGCAAGATTCTTGAAGGTAAATTTCATGCTATGAACATCAGCCTTCCACAACTGCTTATTGAGTAGACTACTAAACCAAAGAATCTTAAAGCTTTCTCTGTAGATTTTAAGCCTGAAGAGAAGTTAATGTTCTGAATAATTCTATTGCCTCGAGACTACTGTAGATGACTGAGTTACAGCACTTTGGTTTATAAGAATTATCAGTGCCAGGCCGGGCGTGGTGGTTCACACCTGTAATCCCAGCACTTTGGGAGGCCGAGGCAGATGAATCTATTGTAGTATGGTAGCTGGTCAATAGGCTTGGCCCTTATAATACCTGAAGCACTAGAAGCTTAAAGCCTGAGGAGAAAGGCCTTGCTTAGTAAAAAATCGACTTCCTGTCCCTCTTGATACAGTACTCAGTGCAGTGGACACAGCTTTCTCTTCTTGGCAGTGAAACCTCCCTCTGCACTTGTCACCTTAAGCAGTCCGTCATCACCACCATTATAGCCGTCAGTTTGTGGTATCATTGTTCAGCACTCAGTGTGGTCCAGGTACTCTATAAACATATCTCGTCCACGATCTGATTTAATCTTCACAATAATCCCATGATATAGATATATTTGCCAGATATGGAAACTAAGGCTCAAAAAGAACAGTTATCCAAAATGGTTATGTAGGAAAACTGGGGTACAAACAGGTCATTCTCCCTCCAAGGGCCAAGATTCTAACTGCTTTTTCACAGTGGTAGAAAAATATTAAGGGGAACCTCCACCTTTTGATTTGCTCTGGGTTAGTAAACCCTTTCAGTAGGTGTAGACGTTTAATAGGCCTCTCAAACTCAACGTGTCCAAACCGAACACTTGATTTGATATCCCCCTTCCCAATCTGTTCCTCATACAGTCTCAGAAAACGGCACCACCATCTAGCCACTTGCTTAAAGCCAAAGCCTGAGAGTCATACTCTGTTCCTTCACAGCTTACTTCATCAGCAGGTCCTATTGGCAAAACCTCCAAATCTGAACATGCTTCTTGCCACCCGCACTGCTCAACCCTGGTCCAAGCCATCCTTCCACGGACATCAGAAGCTACCTCCTAAATAGTATTCATTCTTTTGTGCTCCATATAATGGTCAGAGTGCTCTTTTTAAATTGTAAATCTGATCCAGACATCAGCCAGCCGACAACCCACCAGCACCGGTGGTTGTCGGCAGGCTGATGTCTGGAGCAGATTTTTTTTTTTATTTATTAATTTAGAACAAAATCTGCTGTCCTTAATATAATCTACAAGTAAAGCCCAGCCAGCATGTTCTAGAATCTGTCCACCTCTCCACCCTCATCTACCACTCTTCTCCCCATCTCACACCTACAGCTGTGTTCTGAGTAAGCTTTCTTTCCATTTCTCAGGATTTCCAAGCACAGGAAGTCTCAGGGCCTGTGCATTTCCAGTTCCTTCTGCCTGGAGTGCTCTTTTTCCTAGATCTTCTCATGATGACAGGTCTCAGCTCAAAAGTCACCATCTCAGGAAGCCCTGCTCTGAACACTCCCACCAAAAGATCCCTCCCCTACCCCATTTCTTTCTACCCCATTGCCTTTTTTTGTTAATTGTGTAGCATTTACCACTCTCTGCAGTCATTTGTTTATTTACCTGCTTATGTGTTGAACTATCTCTCTCCTTCACTAGGTCTTTAGTTCCTTATCAACTGAGTTTGTCTGTCTTTCCCAATTCTATACGCCCAGTGTCCAAAACACCTGACATATAGTTCGAATGAATGAGTGAATGAATGGCTAAGAAGATTGATGGTCATGTGAGGAAACATATCCCAAATACCCTTCTGGCTTTTATTGGTGGGGAAAGGGACAATAAATCAGTAACTACAATTTAGAGAGACAATTGCTATGACTGAAAGGTGTGAAGAGTTCTAAAAGAACATGGGAAGTTGGGAAGGAACCACCTCAGGCTGAGAGGGTTAGAAAAAGATCCCTGGAGAAAATCATGCTTCTAGGAGGCTCTCTTTCCTATGGTCTGTTCATTTTGTAGTACAAAAGCATAAAGGTACCCTTCCCAATTATATGAAGCTGCATACCATTGTTGGTGTGCAACAGTAACCCTGGTATTGTGTTTCTAAATGCTTGAGACTACTAACATAATCTTGATCACTATGTTCATTTATCCTTGGAATACAACCTTTTACGTTTGAATCTTAGTTAAAGAGAAGACAACTTCTGGGAAGCAGCTCTTTTTTTTGCAAGGTTTATCCTCAGCTTGCCAGGATAGCTGCATTTTTGGCTGATCTGTGCCACGTCTTGCTTTCAGACTCTTATCGGTATTGTCATGGTGCTTAATTAAGCATAATACTGGCATAAACTGTATAGTCATGGAACGCTGGAGATAATAAAAAGGGCATGTTGAGAAGCATCAGACACTTATTGCATAGTTAAAAACATGACTTTCTGAAAACCTCCCAAAGTCAGAGAATGTTTAGAAACTTATTTTGGATATCCTGAGTCACTTCTTACTTTCAGTGGATACAATGGGATCAATCGCTGATTATAAATTATTGTGCTTTACAAGATGCTTACCACAAAAAACCCCCAAAGAAACAAAAAATTAAGAAAGAAAGAAAGAAAATGCTCACACAGATGTCTCTTCTAACTTTTGCCACTATTTGGCCTCTTGGTTAAACTGTTCCAGTAGCTTCTTACTTGTCTTCTTTTCTTGTTATTCTCATCTTCAAACCACTGTCAGGCCAGTTATAATAAATGATCATTTTTATGCCTCCATTATGCAAGGCAGCATATTGCAGTGAAATTATTTACTTGCTATGTCTGTCTCCCTAATAGACTGTATGTTCCTTGGGGGAAATAACTGCCATTCTATCTTTGAATTTTTAGTATCCAATATCGTCTGACTTGTGGTAGATGCTCAATAACAACTTGAATGAATGAATCATTCCCCAAAGCCTTCATTTTATTGTCTCTCCCATTTATAAGAGTGGAGAAAAGAAATATCAAGTACCAACTCTTTTGCCCTGAATGAGTTGGAAGTTGGCAGCACTTCAAAATAGAACTTATTAGATACTATAGAGAACTCATAATATGATGGCTTTGTCACAGAGGCTCTAAAGAGTCAGAAAAACAAAACAAAAGCTAGAGTAAGAGATTAAAGCTAGAAGAGATTCCTGAGGCTTAGAATGTATTTATCACTCTCTGACTCACTTAAAAATGAGAGATCAACATTCACCAGCATATTCTGTCCTGTCTTTTCCCAATTGTTCTATCTGCTATTATTTTAATATCTGGGATTAAAAGCTTAGTTAGCCCTTGAGATGCTAGTTAATGCCTCTTAATCACCATGACTGCAAAACAGGTGTCTGCCCCAGCTGAATCCCTTTGCCTTGCATTAATCTGATTAGCTACAGCAATAGTTCTCTCACTTTAGTATGCATCAGAATCACCTGGAGGGCTTATTAAACCGTAGATAACTTGAGCTCCACCCCACTTGGATTAGTCCGTTTTCACACTGCTATACAGAAATGCCTGAGACTTGGTAATTTATAAAGGAAAGAGGTTTAATTGACTCACAGTTCTGCATGGCTGGGAGGACTCAGGAAACTTACAATCATGGTGGAAGGGGAAGCAGGCACATCTTACATGGCAGCAGGCAAGAGAGTGTATATAGGAGGATCTGTCAAACACTTGTAAAACCATCAGATCTCATGAGAACTCAGTATCACGAGAACAGCATGGGGGAAACCGCCCCCATGATCCAATCATCTCCCTCCCTTGACATGTGGGGATTACAATTTGAGATGAGATTTGGGTGGGGACACAGAGCCAAACCATACCACCACTCTAACCCCAGATTTTTTATTGGTGAGGTCTGACTTGGGGATGAAGAATTGGCATTTCTAACAAGTCTCTTGGAGCTGCTGTTGCTGGTCTAGAAACCACAACTTTCAGAACTCCTGGTCTACAATGCTTCTCTCAGTTTAATGCACCTATGAATCACCTGGAAATCTTGTGAAAATGCAAATTCTACTTTAGTACATCTGAGCTGGGGCTTGAGATTCTGCATTCTAAGAAGCTTCCAAGTTATGCCACTGTTATTGGCCTGGGGACTACTGTTGAAAAGTTCTCTCCTGTGGCTGCATGTTATAATCATCCAAAAGCTTAAAACATCTTGCTGCCCAGACCCTGCCACAAGATTCCGTTTCAATTAACCTTCAGGGGAGTAGGGGCAGAAATCTATATTTTTAATGAGGAGCTCCAGATATTTCTATTACAGGTAATCCATAGTCCACAATTGGAGGAAGACTGGTCTAGAAAGGATAAAATCATCTATGGAATTTTCATGTAAATATAATTGTCTAAAACATATGTGAGTTATTTATAGAATATATTTTTTAAAGTATCATTGCATTTAATTGTTCCTAAGATGCACTTTTTAATATTTCAATATCTCTAAAATTGGAAGACTTCATAATCTGTGGTGCTTACAATTATTTAATATAATTGGCTGCATTTTCTTTTTTTCTTTTTTTATTATTATACTTTAAGTTTTAGGGTACATGTGCACAACATGCAGGTTGGTTACATATATATACATGTGCCATGTTGGTGTGCTGCACCCAGTAACTCATCATTTAACATTAGGTATATCTCCAAATGCTATCCCTCCCGCCTCCCCCCACCCCACAACAGGCCCTGGTGTGTGATGTTCCCCTCCCTGTGTCCATGTGTTCTCATTGTTCAATTCCCACCTATGAGTGAGAACATGCGGTGTTTCATTTTTTGTCCTTGCAATAGTTTGCTGAGAATGACGGTTTCCAGCTTCATCCATGTCCCTACAAAGGACATGAACTCATCATTTTTTATGGCTGCATAGTATTCCATGGTGTATATGTGCCACATTTTCTTAATCCAGTCTATCACTGTTAGACATTTGGGTTGGTTCCAAGTCTTTGCTATTGTGAATAGTGATGCAATAAACATACGTGTGCATGTGTCTTTATAGCAGCATGATTTATAATCCTTTGGGTATATACCCAGTAATGGGATTGCTGGGTCAAATGGTATTTCTAGTTCTAGATCCCTGAGGAATTGCCACACTGACTTCCACAACGGTTGAACTAGTTTACAGTCCCACCAACAGAGTAAAAGCAAAACCACAATGAGATACCATCTCACACCAGTTAGAATGGCGATCATTAAAAAGTCAGGAAAAAACAGGTGCTGGAGAAGATGTGGAGAAATTGGCAGCATTTTCTTTTTCTGTGATACATAAAATGATTAGTAGTGTTAAAAGAAAAACTTCGACCGAATTAAATTTAAAAGAGCTTAATTGAGCAATGAACAATTCATGAATCTGGCAGGCTCGAAGACTCCAGCACAGCCATAAGGTGGAAGATTTATGAACAGAAAAAGGAAAATGATGTACAGAAAATAGAAGTGAGGTACAGAAACAGCTGGATTGGTAACAGGTTGATGTTTGCCTTATTTGAACACAGTTTGAATGCTCAGCAGTGTATGAGTGGTTGAAGTATGACTACAGGAATTGGCCAAGACTCAGCTATTGTTACAGACACATACACCTAAGTTAGGTTTTTCAATCTTTTCTACCGACTAAGTTAGGTTATGGTTTGCCCACAAGGACTCAAATATGGAAGTATAGAGTCCTTCTCAAGCCATATTTAGTTTGCTTTAACAGTAGATAAAATATGAGTATTCTTATTTCTATTAAATACAGTATATCAATTTTTAAAGATCTGAAAAAAAAATGCATGACATTCACAGGATTGTAACATTTTTTAGCACCCATTTAATTCAGGTTTTTCTTATATAGGAAGGATTTAAAATATATCAAAAGTATTTGCAAAGTTTCTTCTCTAAGAGATTGTTTGTTATGCTGGGGCAGGAGTCAAGAGTAGAGAGGCAGTTTGGAAACTGAAAGAAAGGCTAAATTGACCATTACGCAAAAGAGACCATCAGTTCCAGGGACTCTTGGAGGACCATGGCCAAAGAAAGAAGAAGGGGAATGAAAGGACAAACCCAGCATGTAGCAATGGGTAGCAGAAGAGAAAAAGCAAACAGCTGAACAGCTGCCTGGAAAGTGGAACTTCGATAAGAGAGGACACATGAATGGGGAGGGACGCTGTGAATCTCTCATCACTTCCTGGAGAAAATGTTACAAAGACCCGTACTACTTTTCAATGTTCTTTCAATTTAATGTGTGCTTCCTTTGGATGCAGCATATACTGAGGCAAAGTAGCATAGAATATTCACAAACAACTTGTTAATTTGAAATCTGATAATAAATAACATTGGTTTGTTCTACATTATCTTCTAGGGTCAGCAATTTCCCTGGACATACACCTTCCATTAAGTTAGGATTTAAAAAACATATAATTGTGAATCAAATAGCCCTTACAAAAGCATTTCCAAAATTGGTGTTTCATATGGTTCAGCTGTGTCCCCACCTAAAGCTCATCTTGAATTGTAGTTTCCATAATCCTCACGTGTCATAGGAGGGACCCAGTGGGAGGTAATTTAATTATGGGGGTGGTTACCCTCATGCTGTCCTTGTGATAGTGAGTTCTTACAAGATCTGATGGTTTTATAAGGGGCTTTCCCCCCTTTTGCTCTGTACTGCTCCTTGCTGCGGCCATGTGAAGAAGGACATGTTTGCTTCCCCTTCTGCCATAACTGTAAGTGTCCTGAGGTTTCCCCAGCCGTGCTGAATGTGAGTCAACTAAACCTCTTTCCTCTATAAATTACTCAGTCTTGGGTATCTTTATTAGCAGCATGAGAACAGACTAATACAGTGTTCTAAATAGTAAGACTGTGGAAAATGTTTTACATGTGAAGAAAAAAACACAAAGGAGTTAGATAATAGATTGATAGAGAGAATAGATAGATGATAGAGGATTGATAGATATCATAGGTAAATAAATATGTTAGATAGGTAATATGATAGACCAATGGATAGATAGATAGTCCTAGTGCTTAAAAAAAAACCTATAGTAAAGAAAGTTATTTGTGTTTTTAAGCCTATTACTTCCCAAACTCATTTAAAAAGAGAACACTGTTTGAGGCTCACCCATTGACATTTGGTAAACACTATTCTGTAAGATTCCAGTTGGTGTGCTCTGTATGTCTCAATTTCTAGTTTTAACCAACTCCTAGTAGATTTCTATTTTCAAGTAGGGAAAGGGTTTTCACAGGAAAAGAAGAGCATTTGGAGACCAAAGGAAGGGATAAAGGAGAACGTCTGAAAATAAGCTTCAGCTCTGTAATTTTGTCTAAGGCAGTCCTTGCTTTCAATCCCTAGAAAGTCCTAGTAAATCTCCCACAGTGGGGAGGTCAAGGTAGTTCACCACAATGGCTAATAGTGCCATGTAAAGTGCAGCTATTTGAAAGTTGGTTAATCTCCCTAAACCTCATTTTGTACCTTCATGTAATTCGGGTAAGAATGATGTCTCCTCCAGAGGGACACTGGGGATATTAAATGGAATGTCATATTGAAGCATGCAATAAGTAATCAATGACTGTCAGTTGTCATTATTAACAAATGCATCCAATTGCTAAATTTTAATCTCTAAATGTTTGATAAATTGATTTGGAAAAACATAGGAATACTCAAACATTGCAGCAATTTTTTTAGCTATGCAATACAGTGCACAAATATGTATAAATCAACATATATCTAGTTAGGTAAACAAGCATATAATATCATGTAGTTAAAGATGGAAAAGGTCTAGGTCAATGTTCCTAAAATAAATATTTAAAGGAAAATTAACAAATTAAAAAATGTGAGAATCATGTTTATGCCCCTATAGCGAAGATGACTTTTCGGTAGCTTAACGGGGCATTGTTTTTTATTACATAAAAATTATTTTAAAATAAGTTCTTATCTGATATTTAAGACATAATTTTTTTCTGGAATTTTATTTTATTTTGACAGATAAAAATTATATATAAAGTATACAATGTGATGTTTTGATATACACATATGTTGTAAAATGATTACTGCAATCAAGCTAATTAACATATTCTCAGCTCACATAGTCACAGCTTGTATATGTGGTGAGAATACTTCAGGTCTACTCTCAGTAAACTTTAAATATAGAACACAGTGTTATTAATTATAATCACCATATTGTCCATTAAACCTCCAAAATTTATTCATCCTGAAACTTTGTACCCTTTGACCAATAGCTCCTCATTTCCTCCACCATCCAAACCCTGGCAACCACCATTCTACCTTCTGTTTTATGAGTTTGACTTTTTTGGATTCCACATGTGTCAGATCGTGCCATGTTTGTCTTTCTGTGCCTGGCTTATTTCACTTAAGATGATGTCCTCCAGCCTCATCAATGTTGTCACAAATTGCAGGATTTCCTTCTTTTTAAAGGCTGAATAATATTTCACTGTGGCGTGTGTGTGTGTGTGTGTGTATCACATTTTCTTTATCCATGCATCCATCAACAGATGGGCAAAGGACATGAACAGACAATTTTAAAAAGAAGACATACATGTGGCCACCAAGCATATGAAAAAAATGCTCAATATCACTAACCATTAGAGTAATGTAAATCAAAACTACAGTGAGATACCATCTCACACCAGTCAGAATGGCTACTATAACAGACAAAAAATAACAGGTGCTGGCGAGGTTGTGGAGAAAAGGAAATGCTTATACACTGCTGGTGGGAGTATAAATTAGTTCAACCATTGTGGAAAGCAGTATGGAAATTCCTCAAAGAACTAACTACAGAACTATCATTTGACCCAACAATCCCATTACTGGGTATATAGCCAAAGGAATATAAATCATTCTACTATAAAGACATATGTATGCATATGTTTACTGCAGCACTATTCACAACAGCAAAAACATGGAATCAACTTAAATGCCCATCCGTGGTAGACTGGATAAAGAAAATGTGGCACATATATACCATGGAATACTATGCAGCCAAAAAAAATGAGATCAAGTCCTTTGCAGGGACATGGATGGTGCTAGAGGCCATTATCCTTAGCTAACTAACACAGGAACAGAAAGCCAAATACTGCATGTTCTCACTTATAACTGGCAGCCAAATAATGAGAACATGTGGACAGAAGGAGGAAAACAATGGAAACTGGGGCCTACTGGAGGGAAAAAGGTTGGAGGTGGGAGAGGTTCAGGAAAAAAAAAAACTGTCAGATACTATGATTTGTACCCATGTGACACAATAATCTGTATACCAAACCACTGAGTCACAAGTTTACCTATATTACAAACCTGAACATGTACCCCTGCACCTAAAATAAAAGTTACAATATTAAAAAAAATATACCCAGATCCTTAGGTTGTTTCCAAATCTTGGCTGTTGTAGATAACGCTACCATGAACGTGGGGGTACAGATGTCTCTTCAGGATACTGATTTCATTTCCTTTGTGTATATACCTGGAAGCAGGATTGTGCTGGATTTTATGCTAGTTCTATTTTTTTTTTTTTTTGAACAATCTTCATACTGTTTTCCATAATGGCTGCACCAGTTTCCATTCCCACCAACAGTGTACAAGGGTTTGCTTTTCTCCACACCCTTGCCAATGCTTAATCTTTTGTCTTTTTGATAGTAGCCATTCTAACAGGTGTGAGGTCGTATTTCATTACTGTTTTGATTTGCATTTCTCTGATTAGTGATATCAAGTGCTTTTTCATGTATTTGTTGGCCATTTGTTTTCTTTGAAGAAATTTCTGTTCAAGTCCTTTGCCCATTTTTAAATAGGGTTATTTGGGGGTATTGTTACTGAGTTACTCAGTAAACTCAACTGAATTAAGTTTCTTATATATTATGGTTATTAACTCCTTACCAGATTTATGGTTTGCTAATATTTTCTCCCATTTCTTAGGTTGTCTCTTTACTCTGTTGACTATTTCCTTTGCTTTGCAGAAGGTTTTAGTTTGATGCAATCCCATTTAACTATTTTTACTTTTGTTGCCTATGTTTTTCAGGTCATATCAAAAAATCATTGCCTAACCAATGTCAAGTTTTTTTTTATGTTTTCTTCTAGTAGTTTTACAGTTTCATGTCTTACATTTAAATCTTGAATTCACTTTTAGTTGACTTTGTATGTGGAGTGAGGTAAGGGTCTACTTTCCTTCTTCTGCATATAAATATCCAGTTTTTCTAGTGCCATTTATTGAAGAAACTGTCCTTTCCCCATTATAAAATTTGGGCACCCTTGTTGAAGACCAACTGTCCATATATGTATGGGTTTATTTCTGGGTTCCCTACTATGTTTCATTGGTCTATATGTCTGTTTTTATGCAAGTATCTTACTGCTCTCATTACTGTTTTATAGTTCTTGGTGTGTCCAGATTTTTCACCTCCTTGATTAAATGTCTTCTTAGGTATTTTATTGATTTTATGCTATTGTAAATGGGATTGTTTTCTTAATTTCTTTTTCATATAGTTCATTGTTAGTGTACAGAAACACAACTGACTTTTGTATGTTGATTTTGTATCCTGCTACTTTACTCAATTTGTTTATTAGATTTTTTGTGGAGTCGTTAGGGCTTTCTATATAAAAGATCATATCATCTGTGAACAGAGACTATTTTACTTCTCCCTTTTGTTATTTGAATCCCTTTTATTCCTTTTTCTTGCCTAATTGCTCTGCCTAGGACCTCCTGTACTATGTTGAATTTCTGATCTTAGAGAAAAAGCTTTCATTTCTTCACTGTTTATGATGTTAGCTATGGGCTTGTCATATATGCCTTTAGTATATTGAGGTACATTTCTTTGATACCTAATTCGTCGAGAATTCTTATGAAAGGAGTTAATTTTGTCAAATGTTCTTTCAGCATCTATGGCGATGATCAGATAATATTTATCCCTCATCCTGTTAATGTGGTATGTCACATTTATTGATTCGCATATGTTGAATTTTTCTTGCATCACAGGGAGAAATCTCACTTGATCCTGGTGTATGATCCTTTTAATATGCTATGAATTTGGTTTGCTAGTATTTTGTTGTGGGAAAATATAATGTTACATGCATAGTTGCCTCCAACCTAACCCAGTGCCTGATAAATGAAAGCCTTTGCACTCTTAATTGAACAAATTCCTTGGTTCCAGTACTTTATCATTCACTGAAAGCCAGGAAGTACTGGGACAAAGAAATTATTAGAGTTGATAATAAAAGAGTAAACAGCATACTCATTATTAGCAGTGTACTTTCTCATTTTCTCTCCCTGATAGGACTTTAACTCTCTTCTATATATTTCAGCCCTAATGTACTTAGCATATAGTCTTTAAGAACAAGAGAAAAGACCAAGTAGAATATGTACAAAACTAAAATAAATACAGAGACATTTCTTTTTGTTTTATTAGGAAAAGTTAGGAGGATGAGAAACAGTGAAATCTAAGATATTGTTCCTACGATATTTTGCTATGTGTATGGTATGGATGAATAAAGTGAAATATCCTTTATAATTATCTAAAAAGGATGTGAAAGTGAATAGATGATGCTGAAACTAAAAAATTTTATTCTAGATCAGTGCTTCTCAAACATTGATGTGCATACAAATCACCTGAGGAGTTTTCCAAAGCACATTTTGATTCAGCAGGTCTGGGCTGGAGACTGAGATTCCACAATCACAAAGAGCTCCCAGGGAGTACTGATACTGCTGGTCTGCATATCACACTTGGAATAGAAAGGTTCTAGATTACACAGACCGTCATCTTGATGCACCAGACTTATTTCCTAGTCTGGGTTCCTCTGGAAATATTTCCAGTGCACCAATCAGTCTGATGGAGTTGGATAAAGAGGGAGAGTCAAGATTTACTTCATTTGAAAAGAACATTTATTTTCCATTTAAGATTAATGGATTAATGGACTAATGGACTAAATATTACACATCTCAGCCCTTGGGATATCTGTGATAATATTATTCTTTTCCTACCAATGTGCTTTTACTCTATACTTCTGCTCTGCTGGGTGGCCAATGGGACCTCGTCTGCTTACCAAGCCTAGTTCTCATGTCTACTCTCCTTCGATCTCTTTTCTTTCCTCCAACCTTCCAATCCAAACTGAGGTGGCGGTATTCCCAGCACCAAGAAAGGCATAGTTTCCATTTTTTCTCCACCCATTCTAGTACATGCAATTAAATTTTCTGAGCTTAAAATTTCTCATCTCTGAAATAAGGAGCATGAAATTCTGCGCGTGGGTGCATATGAAGCTAATGAAATGGCACATAAAGTGTCTAACACAAAGAAGGAACCAAATAAATATCACATTCTATCCCTATCCCACTTTTATTTTGTCCCACTCCAATGTGGTTTTGCATAATTGGAAATCATTATGTATAGACATCAGGTAAAATCTAGCCCCAGCTTATATAGTACTCTAAGACCATCAAGTTTTTTTTTTTTTACCTCTTGTCTTCAGTTTTAATTTAAAGCAATTAAAATTAATACATTCAGATTTCAACAAAGTGTAAGCATCCCTCTGCTGAACTACTATATTGTTATAGTGTGCGTTAAGAATGCCAATAGTCATGGAACAGATGCCAGATAACCAAGATGGTACTTTTATTGGGTCTGGCATTAAACAAAGAAATGTGTTCATAAATCATCTTTCTTGGATCTCAACCAAAAATTGTTATTTTGGATTTTGTCATCTTTTCATTTAAATTTCTACTTAATCCTTCATTAGAGTATGTGTTAACAATCTTAATTTGTGTGATTGCCTTCATGAAAAGTTGGATATATAAAATAAATGTCACTTTTAAGGCATCTAAGGAATTGTTTTCTATCTTAATCACCAAGTATGTCAGACACATTGCTTACAATGTCTTCTATTTCAATCTGTGGTTTGTTTCTGCCATCCAAAAATGAGTAAACTTTAGTTTCACCGAGCTGTGTTTCTGAATATGAACATTCAAATGTGGACCATGTGTGATGGAAAATCCTGCGATGGCTGAGAACATGGATAAACTTGAGGGGGACTGTTTGATGGAAAGTCATTATATAACGTGTATTTTCTTTCATTCATTTAACAAACATTTATTCTAGGCCAGAACTAAGAACACAATGGTGAGCAAAATATTCCCTCAACAAAGTACCTATGCACACACACACAAAGAAACTACACATTTATTTGGAATGTCTAGTAGAGTTCCCCCCTTTCTTAGCTATTTTGCACCAGTTCCCATATAACTGGTTTATATAATAATAGTTATTTATGATAAAAATTTGACTAATTCTAATTGACAAGAAGATAGATATGTTTGTTTTGGAAACTATTTCTATTTGGTAATAGATTCCAAATGTATTGAATGGTCTCTAAAAATGTAGGAACACAGGACATACTGCTCATGATGTACAACAAAAACAATAGTTTCAAAATTTTATGACATATTGTAGTTTATCAAGTGGTTTTATAACCATTATCTTGTTTGATTCTCACAACATCCTTATGAGTAGTGTGTGTGTGACCATGAGAATATGTGAGTGTGAGCGTGTGTGTGTGTGTCCATGTAGGAGAGGAAATGATTAACTCATTTCATAGATGAGGTGTAACTCATTTCATAGATGAGGTGTAACCCATTTCATAGATTAACCCATTTCATAGATGAGATGTAACTAACAATGTAGCTTCAATGATACTGGCAGGTCACAGAAAAGAGATTTGCAACCAGCCTTATGCCTCTCCTCCCACCTCTCTCTACTGACCCACACCTTTTTATGAAGTAGGATTGCAGCCATCCCACAGCTCATCAATGGCGTCATGTCTATGCACGAAGGCACTCTTAGATAGAAGAGAAAACAGAGGGGGCCTGGGATCCAGTCCCCAGTGCAGGCACTGAGTATGCCCCTGGCCCCAGCAGTTTAATTCTGAGCGCTCAGGACAGTATGAGGAGCAGCCTGTCGTTTTCGGAGACACCAGCTGAGGGAGCCTGTGGACACACTACCAGATGAAAAGCTCCCCAGCCCAGGGTGGAACCAAGCGGCCCACGCCTGCTCTTAGGAGCCAAGTTTCCCAAACAATGTCACAGTTAGCTTGGGGAATCTTCTTAGCACTCTTAAGAGGCCAGAGCTGAGATTTCCACACAATGACATATTAAAGTATGGGATCCAGGGTCCTTTGCATCGGTAGAATGTCAGGAAAATAGCATTAGCTAGATAAACTTCTTTCCCTGAAACCAAATACAGTCGTATTGTTTACTACTATAGGTCTATCTGCATTAAGGTTGCTGTTTAAATGTTACCAATCGGCTCATATTTTGGTAATTTTGTTCGAGTTGGAAAGAAATGTCTTGAGAACTTTTTATTCAGCCAGAGTGTTTGAGCACTTTAAGATATCTTTAGTATACGACATCACTTCTCCAGGTCCTCAAGAGACCTTAAAAAAAAAAAAAGGCTTTCTATCTAAGCAGTGCCTATCAAGCTACTATTTCCGGCCCCACAAAAAAGAAAAGCTGAGACCCTTCACCCCTTGATTCCAGTATTCCCAAACTCACGGTAAACCATTAGGAATTGGATATGTCCCAAATTTATGTGGAAACTCCCTTCTTAAGAATACAGAGAACTTTTTTTTTTTTACACACCTTGTTACACCTCACAGTTGAGCCTCAACTTGAGATTCCTTTGCCCAGCAAAGTCCAGAATTCACCACTGTCTGGATGCCGGACCCAATTCGTTTTGCTGTCGTTGATCATTAATTTGGGCATTGTGGGAGGGAGAGGAGGAGCAAGTCCCTCTCTTTACTTTAGAACTGGTAAAACTGAGATAGCCAGAGATTTCTAGAACTGCCAAGCTAAAATGTAAGTTGAATCATTGTGCAAGTATGGATTAGAACCCAGTACTGGGTTTGAACTGTAAACCCAGTTTCTGATCATATGGCTGCCCAGTGCTCCTGGTGGCAGAGCTGATTGCTTCCTGGGTTCAAATGGGTCATGCTTTCTAGGGCACTCTGGACATCCATGGAACAAGCCTAATTTAAACATTAGAGGTCTTTCAAACCCTTATATACCAAATCATCATCAGTTCAGTCTCTCAATACTCCATTAATTCTTTTGTGGAATTAAAAAATATTTTCTCCTGAATTTCCTTAAGAAAAAAATCAAATGTTCCCTCAGGGCAAGGAGACATAGCTAGGGGTACCATGTGATAAGAGGGTGAGTAAAAAGGAAAAGTCTAGTGTCCTAGACAGTCTCTTTGCAGAGCTGTGCTTCTGCTCGGAAGACATTTATCAATGCCTAGAGACATTTTGGTTGTCACCACTGGGAGAGGGGTGTACTAGAGAGTAGAAGCCAGAGAAGCTGCTAAACATCCCACAGTGCCCTGGACACCCCCCAACGACAAAGAATTCTCCAGCCCAAAATGCCAGCAGTGCTGATGTTGAAGAATGCGGGTGTGTAGATATAAACAACAATCTGCTAAGCTTTCAAATGATGGCAGCTAGAAAGGTCTTCAAGAGTCTAGGGATTTGGAAAATTCTGGTATCATGATAGTCTATCCCCAATGGAGACATTCTTTGAAGACCACATAGGCAATCCCTTGACCAAATGCCACCTAAAAATTGAAATATTTTTCACGTTTTGCTTGGTTTGCTAGAACACACCAATATACTTTCACCCTTGAAGAAAGGGAACTGTTTATGTCATTCAGTAGCAGCACTGCTTGGCTAAAGCAGCAGACAGCTCACCAGATTTCACTGGAAAAACTGCCCAAGCCAGTCTCTGCCAGGGACTCCAAAGCGCAGGGAGGCTTCAGTGCTAGGGAGAGCGGATGTGAAGGCGGTTATGAAGGACAGCTGTGCCAACATCTCCCAACTTTTCCATTTTTTCTCAAACCTCAGCTTGCCTTGTGCATGGCTAAGCTTATCCCTGGCCAGCCACTTTTTTCCCTGTTCTACCTCTCCCCTGCTGTACCAGTTCCCTAACCAGTGCTACTCAGACTAAGGATTTCACCACCTCCTCCCATTTTCCACCACACAGAAATCCACAAAACTGAGTTAAGAGAACTCTCCTGCCATTCTCAATAGCCAAAAACCTGAGTCACCACTTGGCCTAACAGCACTCAGATGATTCACTAAAATGCGGTGGAGCGCTCTTCAGGGGGGTGCAGGGGAGATTCAAGTGGGAAGGTAAGGCTGCAAGCAGGAGGGGAAGTGGACAGGAGATGAGACTGCAAGGCGTGTCACAAGAAGGGAGTCTCCTAGTGCCTTTCTCCAGGGCTAAACCCCTTGAGGCAGAAACTCAGTTGAGTCATGCTGAAGTCAAATCTTGTGCTAACTGGCGCTCTTGGATCTGGGTCGGTCTTGATGGGGCCTGGAAATGTCTGCGGAGTGTCCGTTCCTCTCAGCAGTTTGTGAGATTGAGAGCCACTGCTCCGCTTTTCTTCTCCTTCCACCTCATTCCCAGTTTCCTACCACGATTACTGGGAGGCCTGGGAGTTTGGATTTGTAAAAAATTCCTGGAGCCAAACACCCTGAGCTATGAAACTGGCCCATTATTCTGAGAATTTTCAAATGTTGAAGAAATGTAGGGTTGGGAAAGAGAGGAGCACCTTAAAGAAGATTTATTCAGCTAGTCACCCTCAGGTGGTTGTCTGTAGATTTTTAGAGAGAAATGGAAATAGTTTCAGATTTTTTTTTTTTTTTTTTGAGACAGAGTCTCACTCTGTCACCCAGGCTGGAGTGCAGTGGCGTGCTCACCTCACTTCATCCTCCGCCTCCTGGGCTCAAGTGATTCTCATGCCTCAGCCTCCCAAGTAGCTGGGATTACAGGTGCCCGCCACCATGCCCGGCTAACTTTTATATTTTTAGTAGAGACGAGGTTTCTCCATGTTGGTCAGGCTGGTCTCAAACTCCGGACCTCAAGTGATCTGTCCGCCTCAGCCTCCCAAAGTGCTGGGATTACAGGTGTGAGCCACCGCGCCTGGCTGAGTTTCAGATACTTTTTAATCATACTCTGGTTATCATTCTTCTCAGATTACTTCACTAAATTAAAATGTTCTAAATGTAGAAAGAGCAAACTGGTTTGTTTAAAAAAATAGCCTTGTTCAACCTCTATCAGAAACAGCTTCAAGTAAAATTATTTTTCTCCAGCCAATTTCTTCTTTCAAGTATTCTCCCCTATGAAATACTCAATTTGCAACTCTAGATGGAATTACTGAATCAATTTGTGGAACTTTCATCTGTTCCTTGACAGTGAGTTTTCATGTTTGGGTCAAAATGGACTTAAGGCCAGGGGTATCTGTAAAACACTAGATAATAGGACAACAGTTCCTAAAGTCAAACAGGCTATTGTCAAGCACAACTGTACTGGTTCGTCAGAGCTGGCTCCCTCAACAGGGAAAGTTTATGTCGTTTCTAAAGTGCTTTACCATACTGTAATTTGTCATTCTTGATTGTAATGTATGGTAAATTATGCTTCTAGAAAGTTATCACTCCGATCCACGTCTGCTCTAATGAGAACAGCTGCATCCACTGCAGGCCGAGTGCTTGTCAGCTTATTCCCTCAGGGCTAGACAGGTGTGGTCTAAGCTCCAATTTAGGTAGGAGACCTTCAGGGAAAGTCCAGGTGCTTCAGGAAGCTCCAAGATGAGATCAGAAATTGGCCCCAATCCCTCTGAGTCAGAATTCTGAGTCATCTTTTTTTAAGGCGATTTTTTTGTCTGTTTCCTCCTGCGACTATCAGTGCCTATACTTTAAAGTGTTCTATAACCGTGAAATCTTCCCTGGGATAACCCGGTCCACTGTACCCACTCCCACCAACCCCCACCACCAAAAACTATAGATCTACTGCTGAGTCAATTTCTTCATATTTGAAAGCTCAAGAAGCGGGAGAACAAGTTGAAATTTCTATTCAGAGCTGACACTCCATATTAAAGATAGGAAAGAAAAGTTTGGGGAGTTGCTAAGCATGAGAGGCATTGTTGATAAATTATCTTGAGATCCAGATATTAGTTGAGCCTCACTCACAACTGAAAGAATCAAGCCTAATGGACTTTTCTGCCCAGTGCCAGACTGGAAAGATCTAAACTCTTGAAGGTCTCTAAGGATTCCCAACTGCTTTTCCTCTCATGATCCTCTCTGCTCCTGTTCTGTATACCTGCGTGCTGCCTCGTTTGGCCCCGTGTCCACCTAAGTGTAAAACCTAGCTCTTCACCAGTTTCTACAAGGACATCCATTTGCACCAAATATCACATGGTGGAAGAATTTACTGAAGCCTCCAGGACTGGCACACTTAAAAGTTCTTTCCTCAGGTTGACTAGAAGTCTTAACCACTCAGGCCGGGCTCAGTGGCTCACGCCTGTAATCGCAATACTTTGGGAGGCCAAGGCAGGGGGATCACCTGAGGTCAGGAGTTTGAGACCAGCCTGGCCAACATGATGAAACCCCGTCTCTACTAAACATACAAAGAAAAATTAGCTTGGTGTGGTGACAGTCTCCTGTAATCCCAGCTACTCAGGAGGCTGAGGCAGGAGAATCACTTCAACCCGGGAAATGGAGGTTGCAGTTAGCCAAGATTGTGCCATTGCACTCCAGCCTGGGTGACAAGAGCAAAACTCTGTCTCAAAAAACAGTCTTAACGACTACACAAAAGTCTCAATATCTGCTTATCCCCAGTGCATATCTAAGTATTTTTTCCAACAAATAGCATTATTCCTCAGAAAAATTCTGGGACCGGTTAGAACCACCCTGTTAAAATATCATCAGAAATTCACAAGGAAAATGTTAGCTTTCTGTATAATAATGGCACAACAAGAATTCACTTCTACTTGTATCATCTATTAAATAATGAAATATTTAGTGACTTTTAAGTAGCAGGGCACATGGTTTTGAATTTTGTTTTTCCAGTTGGAGTAAGAAACAATTCTTCATGATTATCCTGGAGAACCAGGAAGAAAATGAGCAAGGGACTGGCTGGGCTTCTAGTAGATGTCTGTGGCACACAGTAGGATCTTGGTAATAACTGACCTACTCTATAACTAAGCAAACCTGCACTTCAGCACAGGGTGGAACACCATGGAGTGAAGAATGGGATAAAATAGGCGAAGAAGAGCGTGCCATCTTTACTCAGAAGGGGACCTAGAAAGTGTGTATTTTTTTTTTTTTTTTTTTTGAGATGGAGTTTCACTCTTGCTGCCCAGGCTGGAGTGCAATGGCGCCATCTTGGCTCACTGCAACCTCCTCCCCCCAGGTTCAAGCAATTCTCCTGCCTCAGCCTCCTGAGTATCTGGGATTACAGGCCTGTGCCACCACACCCAGCTAATTTTGCACTTTTAGTAGAGAGTTTCACCATGTTGGCCAAGCTGGTATTGAACTCCTGACGTCAGATGATCCACCTGCCTCAGCCTCCCAAAGTGCTGGGATTACAGGCATGAGCCACCACACCTGGCCGAAAGTATGTATTTTCTATCATATCATTCTCTAAGACTCTCTTAGCTTCTCTCCAAAAGATTTACTGCAACGGTTCCTCCCACTCAGTGGCGTTAGAGAGATGTTGGTAATACTGTGAGTCTGCATGCTGAGGTGCACAACATAGGACTCTATAGTCAGGCGATGGGTTCAAATCCCAGTGGGCCAGATACCATTTAGCTCTAAGTGGTCCTTATCCTCCCTGAGTCTGTATTTCCTGAGTCTGTATTTCCTGAGTCTGTATTTCCTGTATTTCCCAGTTTACGAAGAGGAGATCATAATACGTCCCTATGAAACTGATGTGGGTATTTAAAGACATAAGTGCATAGTATAACCCACACTTAGTAAAAAGTAGTCACAATTTTACTACCACAGATTCTTTCTCATCACCAGTAAAAACGACCTTTCATGAAAATCTCACCTCCAACCCTGCGTATAATCTCAGAAACTCACTCAATAACATCAACTCAAAGTTTATGTATGACTAATTCTATTTCTATATAATATTGATGTATCTTTTTAAACGGTACTTTGAGAAATTCCAAAATATGGTATGATTTTTAGTGTAAAATTCCTGGCCTGAGATGTCATTATATCTTCTTTCCTAAAAGAATAATTTAATTGCATTTCCTTTTATGTTAACGGCTGAATTTATTATTATTAATTTGGCCCCCAGGAAATGTTCAATGTTATCTGTGGAGAATGAAAAGGAAATAAAAGACAAGGCTTTGGAGCAATAAAAATATTATCCTAAAAAATCACTTGTGTATTTGAGAAATAACTTCCAAAATATGGAAGAGTGAAATAAACCATGGAAATGCTACTCTTCGGCTACTCTTAGTACCATTATGGATTTTTTTTTTTTTTTGAGATGGAGTCTCGCTCTGTCACACAGGCTGCAGTGCAGTGGCATGATCTCAGCTCACTGCAACCTCCACCTCCCAGGTTCAAGCGATTCTCCTGCCTCAGCCTCCTGAGTAGCTGGGATTACAGGTGTGCACCACGACGCATCTGTAAGATTTAGTAGATACAGGGTTTTAGTAGATATGGGGTTTCACCATGTTGGTCAGGCTTGTGTCGAACTGCAGACCTCATGATCTGCCTGCCTCAGCCTCCTGAAGTGCTGGGATTCCAGGCGTGAGCCACCACGCCCAGCCGATTATGGATTTTTATGAGCTTGAAGGGGTCATGAGGAAGAGTCCCAACTATACCATAGAACATGTCTATGAGAACTCAGTTAACAGGAGAAAAACAACAGTATTGTCATAAAAAGATGAGAAACTTTACTTAGAACCTAAGTACCTCAGAGTGTTTTTACTTCGAGACCTCAAAAACTAGTTGAGTCATGCTAAAATGTGCCTCAAAAAACAATTGTTAGAAGACGAATACAAAATAGAATAAAATGATCTGTTCCTAAAATTCAGGAACTCCATTGCATGGAGATCACCAAGTTGCAGCAAAAGATCAAGTTAGATCTTATTTGACTTGAACCTAACTCTTCTTCTATTATGGCTATGCCTTACATATCATATCTCTCCTATAGAGGTAGTCATTTGAAGTATTAAAAAAAAAAAAAAAAGCTCATCTTCATCTACAATGTGTATCTTTTCTAACTTAGCCTGCTGGTCTGTCTAGAAGCCAAGGTAGGAAGACTACTGCTATTATACTGTGTGGGGCAACAAGCCCTACAGGACCAAACTTGAAGAGGAATCTAGGTCATTGTCCTGACAGATCTAAGCTTTAAAATTTTGAAGAGACCTACGTGTCTAGAACCATCCCAAATAGTCACATGAATTAAGGCTTTGCTCCTGAGATTTATAGTTGAATAAAATGCAATGTCATTTGCCTCTTCCTTTAAAAAAAAAAAGTCAACTATGCAAAAATTACTGCAAGAGACTTCATAAAGTATAACACACAGTGAAATTACTGGTTCCCCAATAATCTTCTCTATAAATTTTATTTTATAGGCTCTGCCGGATTGTTAAAAATCATGATGATATACTTTTAAATGTTTATGGTTAATTTCATCTCTTACTTTCATCAGATTTTCCCTCTCCATTCTTCTAAACTCTCATCTCTCCTACTAAGCTTTTTTCCAACACAGCTAAAGGTTCTTGGATTCTTTCAGACGTCATGGGCTCCAGCTTCTCTCTGCTGGATCTGTTCTAATTAAGGGGAGGAGGAGAGACCTCTCAGCTCTACCTTTTCTACTCAGCATATATCTTGTTAGCCAAGAAAAGTACCTTGTTTAGTAAAGAGATTACAAGTCACCAGGCAAAAAAAAAAAAAAAAAAAAAAGGAAGACGGGTCCAATCAAAAGTTCAGCTTTGAAATTCAGACCAAAAGCACATGCTCTCTTCCACGTGCAACCTCAGCCTTTCCCAGCCACCTGTCTTGGCAAGTTATCATCTAGCCCAGAAACTGGAGGAAGATGCCAAAAAGCAAGAGGATTCCAGTCAAATTGGTCATCCACAGATAATCAAAATGCTAATATACATCTCTACTCCAACAAATACAGGAAGTCCCCAATTTTAAAAAGTAGTGAATTACAGTGTACTTGACAGTCAGGTGTTCAGAAGCAGCCCACCAAAAATCCCGTGTCCCAACAACTTGGTTATGTTGGGTGCTCTACGTACATCTGTGTTTAAAATGAAAAAATGGAAAAAAATACCATTGCAATTCTAATGATTAAAAAATGTTAAAGACATAAAGTGATTTTGTGTCGTTTTTCCAAAGTGCTCTGCTATGGAAAGATGTTTAGTTAGGTGAGTTTATTGGAGGCTTATAGAAAAAGGACCACCTGGGTAGTTTCACAGCCTTGGATGTTAATGGCCTCTTGGTTTTCGGTGTAGCATTATTAACTGTTGTATTTGTCAGTCACCATTAGGAAAATTCTTGAAATAACAAATAAGAAGTAGAGGTTATATATAAAGGAGTGGTTTGTTTATTTTTAAAGAACTGGACAAACTTTTTAAAAGAGGAAAAAAATAAAAATGAAATAGAGAGGGAAGGTAAGGAGATGGTTAAGGATCGTGTAAGTAGGAGTGAAACAGACTTTGACTAAGGTGGAATTTGATGATCAGTTATTAGTCAAAGACTGAATAAATAGACATGGATACAAGAAAGACATGTGAAAGCTTAGAATAAGCTTTACCTTAGTCGCAAGGTGATACCATCATTCCTGACAGTTTAGTTCCTAGACAGAGGAAGCAGGATGATGTTCATGAAGTAGCCTTAAAAAAAACAGACATGTGAGGGGAGGTAGTATCCTACTAATACTTAAATCAAATGTTTGTAACACAGAGAATGAATGTCTTTTCAGAACCTTGTATAGAGCTTAATGAAACCAGTATAGTGAAAGAGCATCATTTGTAGTCAGACCAAAGAGGACTTGAATTCTGGTTCATGTAATATTGGGTCAAATGATCTAACCTCTCTGGTGCCCAATTGGGATATATTACAAATGAGCATTCAGTAAGTCATCTCAAAGATATTATACACAGATGGTGTCAACTAGACATTCAATAACTGACAGTTATTAGGCTCCTAAAGTCTGCCAGTAATGCCTTACAGGTTGTGTCAGTGATATCCTTGTAGTGTTTGAAACTGTAACAAATTCAGTAGCTATTTTACACCCATAGTATATTAAAGACGATAGTAGATCAAGAACAGGGTTAACATAATTAACTCTATGCGGAATTGTCAGAGTTGCTATGGAAACTTTGCTAGGCTTATGACTTTCAAAAAAGAGTCTCAATTAACAGAATCTTCTTACAGAGTAATCTATTTCATGTAAATGAATTATCTGTTTTGCAGCTAAAGGTCAAATGCATTTGAACCAGTCATTTTGGGATTTGTTTTCACAAAGGAATGATAAATGACTAATCCAAAAGACCATGGATTAGAGAAATTGACTAGATGTCATTAAAGACCCCAAATAAATGTTTGCTGTCCTTGACCTCCATGAGGATAAATTGTGGTGGGGACTGTGGTTATCCCCTGTCTTTTATTGAATCAATAACTTGGTTTCTTTAACAATACCTGTTTATGTGCATGCCTAGAACCAATTAAATACTGGGCTATTTTAAGTTTCCCAATGCAGCTATATTTTGGCAAGTGTGAAAGAATAAATCAGACACTTTTCCAAAGCATAGTGATTTATTGAGATCTGTACTATGTAATAAACATGGGATGATGCCTAAGCCTGTGGTATGGTGGGGCCCAGGAGTCTTCTTTCTTGTACTAGTTCACATCGCTTACGATAAATGCTTAAAAGACTTTGAAGTCTTTGTCCAAAACACTTATTATGTATAATTATACAGAGGAGCATTTATTAAAGTAAGTGTATTGGCATTTTAGTGCCAAAACCATCCCTCTCTGTAGATGTTAGCAGTTTTCACTTAAAGTGTGGTTGTAGGAGTAAATGTGTTAACCCATTTATAGTGAAGCAAGACAGTGTCTACAAATTGCTGTGACAATATCCTTGGCTCTTTAAAGTGAATGTGGTTATGAATTCAGTTGTGAGAGCGCAGGATCTAAGAAACCTAAAAATAAAAATCTGGCCTACAGTGTATTATTTTTGTCTACTCAACAGAATACCAGGGTGAGGGCAGAAAAACTGCCTATCAGGTACTGTGCTCACTACTTGAGTGACAAAATTATTTGTACACTAAACCCCAGGAACATGCAATTTACCCTTGTAACCAACCTGCACATGTAAGGTACCCTGTGAACCTGAAATAAACGTTGTAAAAGAAAAAAAATAAAAAACACAATACCAACTTTCAGTTATCACCAAAGCAACCCATACCATGCTTGTGTTGTTATAAATGTACTATTAATACTGATTAGATTTTTTGGTAGTTTAAGTATACTATTTATATGCCATTTAAATTATGTTTATAGACTTTTTGTACATTCTACAAAAATGAAAATGTCTTGAGTACCAATTATTGCCAAACCCTTTGCTGGGTTCTGTGGATTTCAAGATGAATGAGACAGACTCCTACCTGCAAGAAGCCCATGGTCTAATAGAGGAGAAATATGCAGACTATACATTATATTATAAATATCTTAAGTGCTATAAAGATACTGTAAATCTATTGCTATGGAAACTTCAGTGAGGGTGTGATTATTTATTCTTTGGGAATCCAGAAACATCTTATTGAAGCAGCATTTAAAGTGGGCCTTAAAGGACAGAAGTAGCTTGCCAGGCAGGTGAGCAGGTCTGTTGTCCTGGGGAGGCTATTGAAAGAAACAAATGTGTTTCTATGTAGGGAACTCTTGTCTTCTGTATGAGGTTGGCATGGTTCACTCATCAAAATGTATAATGAACTAAGAGCCTGGAGAAATGACTTTTGGATGTTTCATCCCAGAGAGAATAAACAGAGGCCCTTCCCATGGAGGCAGCAGCATAGGTAGCTTAGGTTTGTACTTCAGGGTCACTTCTTGACAATGAACATGTAAGTCTTATAGATTGGGTCCTATAGATTTCCTCACCAATTCCAAGTATAGACTAACTTGGCCTTGTTAAAAAAAAAAAAAAAAAAAAAAAAAAAAAAGGAAATGGGAAGAAATATCTAGAATCCTTGGTTTCTAAAAAAAATTACAATTTACCATCTCTCTGACTTGGAGAAAGTAAGCCAAAATATCTAGGTTTTTATGTTTCTTAAACTGTGCTTATCTCATTTAACCTTAAAGGTATTTAATTGAGTCAATCCATACTTAAGCCCCAATATATTCAATATAGCACTTTTACCCTTTTCAAAATGTTGTCATCAATTGGTAAATCTAATAAAAATTGAATATTTTTTAATGGGAAAAAAAATTACACCATAAGCAAAGTCAAAGAATCAACAAATAATTGAGAAAAGGATTTGAAGCATGATTGACGGACAGAGAGATAATTGTGTTACAGTCAGAATTGTCACAGATGAATTTTTTTAAAGACAACTCTGGCAAACATAATGAAAGGGATTTCTATATAAAATAATAAAATGCTCAGCTTAATTTATAATTAAATATAAATGAAAACCGTAAAAAATATACCATATATTATTTATCAGATTGGCAAGTATACAAAATTTTAATACTACCTAGAATTAGCAAGAGTGTGGGGAAAAAGGCACTCTCATAAATTCAGGGATGGAACCACATTTGTGCCTGAAACTCATACAGTTTTGGAGACTTCTTTAAGAAAAACAATACAATATTAAGCATGCTCTTGAATTTTTATTTAGAATGAGAATGATTCTAATAAATTACAAATTTTTAAAACATGACAAATACCACAAACATTGCAAAATCTAGAATAATAACATAATATTTATTGATGTACTGCCTGGCATAGCTCTCTACTAACTTTTCCCTATACTTTTGATAAATTCTTTCTGAGTATCATTTCACGCAACAATGTTATAACACATTTATGTAGAGAGAATAGAAATATAAGTCATTTTTCCTCCAGCATGGTTGGTCAAAAAAAAATTTTTATTTTTGATATTTAAAAAAGTTTCTTTGAGTTTCACAACTTATTGGAAATGTCTTATAAATTTTTAGGATAGCTGATAAATTTGAAAAAAAACTCTAAAACATTTATTTCATATATGATCTGTAATATTTCAGGGAATTTCAAGTTGGTTACTATGTAACCATATCAATGTTAAAGACCATTTCAATTGATGGCACTTCTTCGTAGTCGATGTCCTTGTCACAGTGGTGTGTTATGAGCTTTACATTATTGTCCATGCCAGTATTTCTGTCAAATCAATAAGAACTTCATCATTTTCATGTATTTATATGATTTGCTCTTCTTTATAAACATGATTATCAAATAATCCAAGAGCCTATTTACTATTCCTATAAGAAAAAATGTATATCCTTTTAATAAATTACTGCTTTTCAGAGTGATGAATTTTTTAACAATGCACTTCTTTTTTAAAAATATACATAATATTTATGTTATTGAATAGCAATAGGCGATACTCCCTGTATCTGTAAAACTTTGGAACCACTGGCTTATTTGTTAAATGTAGTCCATGCCAGCCTCCAAACACCAGAAAAAGATTTAGTTAGCTTCATTCTTTGATGCCTCATCAAAATATTCTACAAGATCTGAAACATCCTCCTCCTCATCATTGTCTTCTGGGTTTGGTGATTTGCTATTCAAGACTTGCCACGGGAACTGTTTGGCTAACTTCCTGAGGCTTGTTAAGCTGTCAGCACCAAGCTGACTTAATATTCCAGGAAACATTTCTGTGATTGGTTTGGCTTCTGCATGACTGGTAACTGCAAAGGTGTTAGCAGAGAGAGAAGGACTAGAGAGAGGAGCAGAGAGAGGTAATTGCAAAGATGTTAACAGAGAGGGGGTAGACAGAGGTTAGACTTTGGGATCGTTGAAATGAAAAACTGTCCCATCTTCAATCATGTTCACCTCTTTAATACCAGCTATATTATTGACAGCCATTTTTGTTAGAGAACTCCGAAGCTTTCTGTCATCTGGTGTAACTCTCTAGGTTCCACCTTTGTTTTGCAAGCTGTACCCTCGCCCCCTGTCTGGACCTGAGCCTGAAGTTTGGCTAACTTTCTTGATTCACACTGTTGGTAAATCCAAAGCAGGGAGGGTCCTCCAACACCAGCATACAGCAACAGCAAAATCACAGTTCACTTCTGTATATCAAAATAATTCCACAGATCCCACCACTTGGTTTCATATTTCACTGACTTTTAATCTGAATTTTATTTCTTTAATAAATAATTTTAAAGATGACCAAAAAATATTCTTCCTATATGTCAACATCAAGGGTCTGTAATTCCTTATTATACTGAAACTTTCTATGAGTTCAAGGTTGTAACACTGTGACTGCATCAGTGAATAGCCATTGCACTCCTGCCTGGGTAGCCAGACCCTGTGTCTGTATAAATTTTTCAAATAAAATAAAAAGAATAAGTTAAATCTTTGTATGTATGTCACCATGAAATATATCCAAGTTGTATTTCAATTTGAAAAAGTAGTTTAAAACAGTGCATGTGTGTGTATATATATGTGTGTACACATACATATACATATGCATGTATATGATATACACACACGTATACATATGCATGTATACACACATATATATACACATGCACTGTTTTAGACTTTCAAATATGTGTGTGTATTATATACCCACACATATATATACACACATGTGTATACACGCATATATACATATATAGTATATAAACTGTGTTTGGCCACAATTTAGTTTATATATTTATACAGATTTTTCAACAGTTACATGTTGTACCATTCCCAGTAGCTATTTTTGGGGATTAGACTAAAAGGACAGAGGACTTCTACTTACAAAAATTTGTGTATTTTTACTCTGTTCCTCTCCCCCTTTTAAGCAAAATGTTTTCCTTTCATAATAAAAAAATTATAGCTGCTGCTCAAATCAATTTCTATGACTTCTCAAGCTTAAATTACCTTCCCTCTTTAAACTCATCTTTTTAGAACAATAAATAAATGAAAATATTTGAGAACCCCTGCCTGCAAATCACATATACCATTTTTGGCTTTTAGTTGAGGTCTTGTTTTTTATTCGTCTATTTTAATCGCAATCTGTGACCAGAACTTTAGGAAAAACATGAACCGAGAATTTCTCAGGATTTCTTAAATAATGTCTTAACATAATTAAATATAATGATGATTGAGTAATCAGAACCATTTTAGTATATTTTGTTCAAAAATCAGAATAGTTTTATATTATGGGGGCAGCATCATGATTAAAGAGAGGATGCAAAGAAAGTCTAGCCTGCTAGCAGTTACCAACAGGACCAAGAGCCTAAAAGACTTCTTGTCATCTCAGGAAAGAATGATGGGAGTACTCTAGAATACTTGCAAGAGTGTCTTCCTTAAAAAGAAAAAGGTAACTCCTAAAGACAGCTGTGATATCTATGGTGCAATGTCAACTTTGCCTGGGGAGAGAGGGGAACGTCCAGGCTTGCCAGTGAGCTGTCTTTAGCATAATATTCTAAATGATGCAAGGATATTAAGAAATCAATGATTTACTGCTATTTCCTTGTGTCTCAGTATTTTTTCTTCTGCAAGTTTGGATTTGCCTTAGGCTCTTCTTTTAAAAAAAAAATCTTAGCTAGTTGTAACATAGGTTCAAAATTCCTAGCTTTTTAAGAAATCTGTTAATCCAGTAAAAAATCTATCTATAGGCACATTAGATTGCACATAGAGGGAAAGAGGCATCTCTCCCATCCCAGGAGACTGAATGCCTTGTTTTAGAGCAGAACAGCTTGTGCACAAATGGCCGCCAGGTGAATAAGATTCATTATGGTCATTTTGGTCACCTTTGGTCCAGAAGACCTCAAGGCATTAGCTCAATTTGTATGTCATCAGAAAGCAATGATTCATAAATTTCAATGAGTAGAATGCCATGAATAGCCTGTTAGAGAGAACCACCCTCCACCACTACCACTATCACCACCAGCAGCACACAGTCCTGATTCAGGACCACATTGACAAACCTGCCTTAGAACTTTGGGTTTACTCTAGAGAAAATTCACATGCACAAAGCCAAATCAAACTCCCACTTCTCTCTTTAAATATATCCAACCCTCTGCTTCCTGATCTGTATTAAAAAAAGAATAAAAATAAGTTGTCTGATAATCTAACATGCCCAGGTTAGCTTAAATAACAGAAGTTGAATGCAAGGACACAGGAGATATCAAAGAAAGCAAAGTCTCAGCAATTGCACAGCTTGATTTGGAGAAATGGGAATTCATTCCTTGCTGGAAAAGAATATTTCAGGGGCTCCAGGGGCCAAGGGTAGCTCTTCGAGATCCAAAAGCACGAGTTTATTAATGAGCTCATGACTCCTCATCTCTACTTTTCTATCTCTTCAGTATTTCCTCCTACCTCTTATCTACCTTCCCTCTACTTGGTGTTCCATGGCATAACTTCTGCCTTCTAAGAGCCAACTTCCAGAGCCTCTCTACTTTCTAACCACTCAATCTAACCAAGACAGGAGGGGATAATAGGGCCAGGCAACCACCATCCAGCACAGAGCACTCTTGTGACTCTTGTGAGTCTGCAGATATTAATGTTTGAGTCAGACAGTTGGTCTGGCCAGTCAGGGAAGAGTGCAGGGTCACAAGGTCCAAAGCATGGCAACTAAGCGTCGAAAACCCTTCAGGGTGAGATTTTGAAATGGACAGATATCTGTCAAAACAGAGTTATGTACTTGCCAGGCAGGCACTTTGGAGACCACTTATTCACCCAGCCATTCCACCACTTGTTGAATGTCTACTAAGGGTTAAACACTAGAAACAAACACTGATTAAGACATAGACTCTGAATTCCAGGACTTCGAGTACAGAGAGTATGGTTAACAGGTAAATCAACAAGTACCACCCAGTGTGACAACTGCCAAAAGAGAAATGTGTTCAGGTCTCGGGAACCCAGAGAAGCAGGGAATACAAAAGACTCCATATGTGAACTTTGAGCGAAGTTCCATTAATTAGATGAAGCCAAGAGGGAAGGGAACCCATGCAGAAATATTGCCAGGTATGAAGGCACAATGGGATTTGCCCACGTTCAGAGGGCTCAACTCTAGCTCTGTTGCTCAGCGTATCCTGAGTTTAGCCTTGTTGTACTCATTTCCAGACTCCGTTTTAGCCATTTCAGATGTTATGGAAAATTAAAATATAAATTACTTTAAAAGCAAGGGACTATTCGTATCCACAGAACTGCAGAAAAACATGGTTCCTAGAGGGTGGCTTTGGGAAGAAACATACCAACTTGAACATATAGAGAGAGAAAGAGACAAGGTCTCACTCTGTCACTCAGGCTGGAGTGCAGTGGCATGATCATGGCTCACTGCAGCCTCGACCTCCCAGGCTCAAGCAATCCTCTCACCTCAGCCTCCTGAGTAGGTGGGACTACAGGCATGCACCACCATGCCCAGCTAATTTAAAAAAAAAAAAAATTGCAGAGAAAAGGTCTTGCTTTGTTGCCCAGTCTGGTCTTGAACTCCCGAGCTCAAGCGATCTCCCACCTTGGACTCCCAAAGTGCTGGGATTATAATGTGAGCCATCATACCTGGCCCTGAATGTATTAAAACTATGCAGTGATACCCCAGTCATGGATTAACCACTCTAAATAGAAATTGTTTCTATCAAATACATATTTATCTCTAATTTATGGACTGACAATGGAGAATTTTTTAAAGAGCCTGAGCAACCAAATGCCAAAAGAACTTCCAGTGTTTATTAACATTTTAATAGACCAGTTAAATATTCTTGATCTAAGTTACAATTAAAAGTGTCTCAGGATTTATTTTTCTGAGAAAACATACAGCAGTTTTTTTGTTCATCTAAAAATCTTTATATTGTAAACTTTATATCATAAAGTACTTTAAGGCTGTTGATATGCTCCTTAGTAGACTTGCAGAAGAGTAATCAAATGTTATACAGATGAAAATGGGTCCAGTTAATTATGAATGTATAATTTTATCAACGACATCTTATTACCACTTAATAACTTCAGGAAAGACCTATTTTTCAAAATTCAGAAAAGTACAGCTTATTCTATGTTAGGCACCGCTGCTTGAATGTGTTCATTATGTTTTGTTTGGGATGTTTCTTGTTATTTTCATAGTAGCCTTCAGGGTACAATGCATTTTTGCAAGGTGGTAGCGATAGGTGTCATTCTCTTCGTTAAAAATGAGGCAAGTAAGGTTCAAAAAAATTAAGTGTCGTGCCCAATGTTATGCAGCTGGTAAAAGTTGAACTTGTGTATTCTTTCCACATTTCCCAAAAGGTTCACGGGAGCAAAAAGTTTCCATAGTAAAAGTGGTTTGGAAAATTTTGGTTGAAACAAAAATAAAATAGTTCTTTTTAAAAAATTGCAGACATCTCAGTGAATGGATATACATGAATGTGCTTCATAAGTCTCCAAGTAGAAAGATAGTCTGCAGCATTTCCCAAACATACTTGAGTATAAATCCCTTTTATATCCAGAAATATCTCATGGTATTAATCGTGAAACATAATCTGGAAAAAACTACTCTACATTATTAGGCCTCTTCTCATGTAGTAATTGAAAATAACTCTGAAAACTCTCCCTTAGGAAAGTAATTCATGAGAGCTGCAGTGAGAAACAAGAAGCAAAAGAAAATAAACAAGCCTGACAAATTCTGTGGAAGCTGAGGGGTTAGACAGTAACATCAGTTGTGTTATACAAACCAAGAAGGACAAAAAGACACTTGAAATTCATCACAAGCCAAATTTTCCTCTGGATCAAGGACAGCTGTAGGGACCAAGAGTAAACCATCTATCCATTATCTTTATGTTTCTCAGTTCTGCTTTAAGCAAGAAATGTAGCCAACCAAAGGAAATGTCTCAATTTATCTATGAAACACACAACACCCAGAAAAATCTCGTAAAATCTTATACATGGAACATGTAACAAGGCCAGTTTAACAATCAGCCAAACAATCTGCAAAAATGATATAACAGTGCCTGAATTTGAACATCTCTAGACATAACAAATAGAGCATAGTTACATTACGAGACTAACAACGCTTGATTAAAGCATACAGAGAATTTGGAAGACACAAAGAGCATATGTCTATAAAGCTTAAGTTTGTTATGTTGCAATATGAATATTAATAGTGCATGGGATTTAATAGCAAGAAAGTTACATAAAGTGCATGTCTCTGAGAATTCCTGCTGTCAGTGACTGGAAAGGATCCCACTGGGGAAATGCTTGCTACCTAACAATGCCATTGGTGGTGACTCATCCAAAATTCCGACACAGGCCTAATGAGCTTCTGAGAGAATGCCTGGCAGACTCAGTCCTATTCAGTGTGTTAAATAGAGGGTAAGAAACAAAGTTCTCAACTGATACAGTTTTCTGTAAAGCTCTATTGTTTCTGCAAGTTAAGATATACTATTACATTGGTCAAAGGATATTTGATCTTCCAGCTATCACTCTGGTTAACTGGAGAAAGGAAAAACACCACAAAGTGAGTTTGCTTTTTTGTTTTTTGTTTGTTGAAGTCTTTGTACTCTGATGCCTTCTTTGGAATGTCAAATATAAACTGCCCCTCCAGTTCAGAGTGTGATCAAGGAGGTAATTAACTGAGCTCTAAATGTGATGTTTCTGGTGGTCACTTGAAGTCATTCTAACCAACTAATCAATCTGCTGGTGCTCTGACTTGGATCCTATGTTTTCAGCCCCTGGAGCAGTGGTTCTCAAGCCTGACTGCCCATTAAATTCATTTGGGGGATTAAAAAAGAACTACCCATGCCTAGACCTCACCCTGGACCAACTAGATAGACTCTCTAGGGATAGAACTTTTGTATTTGTGAAAAGTTTTCTAGGTGATTCTAAATAAAGTCAAAAGCCTCCAAAAACTGCTGTTACGCTCATGTCCAGCTACTGAGTATCTAGTCTCCAATGAGTGATCCAAAAATCTCAAAGAATTAAGCATGAAAAAAATGCCCCCACCAATGACTGCCATACAGCCGGCTGTTTGGGACCAGCACATAAGACATTAGAAGACAGGCCCATGTTGAAGCAAGGACATGTGAGGACTGTGATCAATGTTGGTCAGCAGGATCCAGGGAATGACTCACAGACTGGGCAGGGGAGCCTGGACTGAACATGGGCTCTGCAGAGCTGTCTGGACACACTGGGCTTGGTGCATCTGGGGACCAGCAGCTGGCACGTTTGTTCTACCCAGTCTCTGTAGCTGCTACCACCCATGCTATCACCTCTACCAGTACCCCCCAAAAATAAATAGACATAAAATGGTTTTCTTCTCACAAAAATTTTTTAAGTATTGTAAAAGATATTATATATTGAAAGAATTCTTGCCACCAGAAGAATTCAGTTTGTATTTTGGTTTGCAGACTTGGGCTATGCCAATGTCAATATAGGTTTTTATACACTTTTTTTTTTTAAGAGTTTGCCTAATTTTTTTTAGGGCAAATTTCTAGAAATCTCTTTTTTCATTAAAGGGCATCTATATTTCAAATTTCTACAATCATTGCTAAAGTACCTTCTGTAGAGCTTGTATTAACTTATATTCCTATAAGTAGTACTCTTTCTCTGTGTCCTTGCCTATAAAGTGAATTAGAAGTTGTTTTAATCTTTACTAGTATGGAAGGCAAAAACAGAAACTTACGGTTGTTTTAATTTGTGTCTCTTTGATTATCAGGGAAGTTGAGCATCCTTATGTGTGATTTTTGGACATTTTGTTGTTATTGTTGTTTTACTTTCCTCTTTGTGCCTGTAATTTATTTTAGTGCCAGTGGTGGCTGCTGCTTTCAGACCCTCACTGAGAGGTGACAGCATGCTGGCATCCCGCACAGCCCCAGTTGCCACCCACACCTCTCCCTCCACACCTCCCCGCAAGCTGAGGCAGCCGGCTCCGGCCTTGGCCAGCCCAGAAAGGGGCTCCCACAGTGCAGCAGCAGGCCGAAGGGCTCCTCAAGTGTGGCCAGAGTGGGCGCCAAGGCCGAGGAGGCACCGAGAGCAAGCAAGGGCTGTGAGGGCTGCCAGCACGCTGTCACCTCTCAATCCCCCCTCTAAACAGGACACCCCAACTGCTGTTGGGAATTTGGCTGATGACCGCTCTAGCTACTTCCTGCTGGACAGGGGCAAAGAAAGGGCCCTGCAGTTGCAGTGTCCTCCAGAGGGGAACTCTCTAGGCCAGTGGAAGTGCCAGCGGGTTGGCCCAGGGGTCCTCAGTAGAAGTTGTTAGTTGAACTTATTTGGGGTTCCATTTGTAAGACCATCTGTAGCTTGATGGCCTCGATTCTAGAGGAAACAAATTTGACAAGAAGGTTAAAAATACAGGGTCCAAAGGCGAGTAACAGCAAGATGGCTGCCACGGGACCTAGAAAGGGGAGAAGCCATGTTGCCCAACTCCAGAGGTTGGTATAAGAGTTTGAAAGGCGTTGGCTGATTTCAGAAGCCTTTTCCTGTAAACGCCGGGTGGCCCTTTAAGAACTGTAACACTCACTGCGAGGGTCCATGGCTTCATTCTTGAAGTCAGTGAGACCAAGAACCCACCAATTCCAGACACATCACTACCCAGGACGACAGCTCAGCTATGCCCTACTTGCCCTGCATCAGCTGGAGTTGAAGCAGTGCCCTTCACTTAAGATCAAGCTTCCTGGCTGGGCGCAGTGGCTCACGCCTGTAATCCCAGCACTTTGGGAGGCAGAGGCAGGTGGAGCACAAGGTCAGGAGATCAAGACCATCATGGCTAACACGGTGAAACCCCATCTCTACTAAAAATACAAAAAATTAGCTGGGCATGGTAACAGTCGCCTGTAATCCCAGCTACTCGGGAGGCTGAGGCAGGAGAATGGCTTGAACCTGGGAGGCGGAGCTTGCAGTGAGCCCACTGCACTCCAGCCTGGGTGACAGAGCGAGACTCCATCTCAAAAAAAAAAAAAAAAAGATCAAGCTTTCTCAGAGTCAGTTTCCTCATATAAACTACATGTTCTCGAAAAAGACAAGAGCTTGGTGGCTAAACACCCCAGCAGTCCAGTGTCCCCTTTGAATCCCTACTGCCATCCTCTTCAGAGCCTGGGGTGCATACACTGAGTTGCATACACTGAGGGCCAGCAAAACGCACATGGCCCCAAGGCCTTCATGAGATCAGAGGAGCCATTTTGAGGCACAAGCTGAGATTTTCTCTTGCTCATAACATTCAGTTCCAAAATTTAAGGTGTAACAAGATGCAAGATAGGCCAGCCATTTTTCTTTAAGATGAGGGAGAAATGTAAAATCATATTTTGTATGTGTTTCACTAACCTGTGCTAAGAACCTAAGATACAAAAGGCATGGGGCTGGGAGATGGGGATGGGAGTTGAGAGGGGAACATTATATGTAGGTGCTTGAAAGGAAGTTGAGAAAAGGTACGATACGAACAGTACAAAGGAGGGAGTGAAAGGAAGAAGAGGCAGTGCAGATGACAAGTCATATCTGTGGAAATAAATTTAGGATGATAATGAAAGCAGATTCCCTGCCTCATATTCTTTGGAGCATCTGCCTGTCTCCCCTTTCATTCCCACCACACTTAATGTAGTTTATTAAAAAATAAACAATGGCAGAGGGAACTGGGAAATACAAAACATACAGTGACCGGAGGTGTAACTGGTTGATTACTGTTCTGACTCATGTAATTTTGTCGACTCATGTAATTTTGGCACTCGGTGTGAGCTTTTTTTCTGTAAGAATTGAATAATCAACTACAGCGGACCATTGTATTCCAGGCTTTGATAGTTATATATCCATAATACTTATAACAGATAATATTTATTGAGAGCCAGACACTGTTCTGAGTGCTTTACCTGTGTTATTGGCACTTTTGATTATTTCAACAAACCTGATCTCCATTCAACAATTGAGTAAAGAGAAAGTTGAAGTAATTTGTTGGAGACCACAGAGCTAAGGTAATTTGATAGCCAAGTAGTTGAGGCTATCATGCTGTTATTCTGTTCCTCTATAATGCTAATTATTTGTGAGTGTTTTCTGGAAAAAAAAAAATTGGCTGCAAGGAAAAGAAAATCCACTTGAGCTAGCATAAGCAAAAATAAGAGTATTATTAGGGTAAGAGAACTGAAAGACAGGGTTCAGAAACCAGGCCTCAGAAACGAATGGTAAAAGGCACTCTACACTGTTAGGATTCTGCCCTCTGCCTCCCTGTCTTTGCAGCCAATCTTACTATGTTCCTGCAGTCCAAGAGGCTGGAAATATGGCTACCATCTGCTCACCAGTTTGCATTTTATAGGCCCCACCACTTAAAGAGCTGGCTCTTATTCAGTAGGTCCCATTTTTACAATTCCAGAGAAGAGACCTTGGTTGGTCCACCTGTTTAGTTAAACAATCGCTGTGGCTGTAGAGCAGGGTCCCATTGGGAGCAGCACTGGTAACCTATGAGTATGTGGTGCAGAAAGAGAGATGCTTGAGCAGATAAATAGGAGCCCATTCCTGTGGGTAACTCCATGCTTTATAACTAAAGTGGTCTGCCATTTCTCAGAGGCATGAATCTGAAGCCTGCTCATAGCAAGCCCTGCCAATGAGCTTATCCAATGAGCCCCCCATTTGCATCTCAAGACGGTTTTAGTCTCCTTTTAAATGATATAATTTTCAGTACATATTATAGTGTTGGTTTTCATGAGACTGAGACTTCATGACCTACATCAGTATGACATTACTTCCCAAAGATACATGAATCCATATCCCAAATTCTTGCAATACATAATGTAAGTGTTCACTGAAGTTTCTTGAAGCAGCTAGAAGAGGAATTACTACATCATGTAACAGGTATCAAAACCTCTTTAGAAAGCCTCATTAGATATTTCTCTTCTTCCTCCCCACAAACTGTCTTTTCTCTTAATCCGTCTCTGATATCCAGAGCTGTTTGTTATTATTGCTGTTGTTGCTGTTGCTGCTGTTGTAGTTTTTGTTGTTGTTGTTGTTGTTGCTGCTGTTTTGGTTTTTCATTTGTTTGGATTTTTCTATGCCCTAACTTCTATGAATCACTCTGGCATTTTTTAGTATCTTTCATTTTTTTTCTACTACTACTCTGATCAGTGAAACAGGCATAGGATAATAGAAGATGAGGACGGCCGAAAGCTATAACTATTTTTTTTTTTTTTTGCCTTACCAAGTTTTGTCTCACTGGAATCATTGCAGTTTTCCACAAAGAAGGGGACATGCTCCTGAGGCACCCGGAGTTTCTTCCAGTTCATGTTTCAACACACACACCCCTCACTTCCTTCCTGTATCCTGCTGAGCTGAGTAGAATTCTCTCCAAGGCCTTAATAGCATTACCTCTCCATAAAATTGGGTGATCTGAACTTGTCCTGAATTTCAGCAGCAGGACTCAAACTTCCTTCATTCAGACGCTGTGGCTTGGGTCAAGATACATATTAGCCAGAATTATGTTTACCTGTGAATAATAGGCAGCCCAATTTGCAGTGGCTTACGTCAATAGGGGTTTATTTTTTCCTATAACAAGAAGTCTGGCCTTAGACAGTTGCTGATGTTGGTTTAGCAGTTCCACTTGTCAAGCAGTGATCCCAGGAGACAGGAATGGAGGACGGGGAGATAAGAAAGCAGGAGTGAAAGCTGTTACAAAAAAAAAAAAAAAAAGTTCTCCAGGTGGATGACTAGGCCTGTTCCTGTTGTGATCCCTCCAGGACATCTGTACATTGTCCTTCAGAACTGTCCAACCAACAGATGAAAGAAAGGTGCATTGATCCCTCAGTCCCTGACCCCACATTGTGCATGCTTGTTTGCTGAATGGGGTTCTGGATGCCTTCATGTGGGGGTATCAGAGAGGCCTAGGGGCAGAACACAAGAGGTGCTGAGGGCAGCTTAGTGGATGTGGGCTGTCAAGATGTCCTTGCAGGGAGTTGCGCTAGCTGGAGTAAAAGGTGGGCTCCTGTGTGGATGCGGTGTGGGACCCAAGACGCATCTCATACAGCTCAGAACCTTCTGAATCTGAGGTTTCTACATGCTTCCTTAATTCTGGGAAATTCTCTGTTACTGTTCCTTCAAGAATGTCATCCCAAGTATTATCTTCTTTTCTTTTGGGATTCCTTCTATATCAATGCAGTTATTGTCCTCCACAATGCTTAGTTTTCTTTTACAAATACCCTCTCCTTATATCCCCTCCAGATTCCTTTAGAGCTAGCTCTGTATCCCAATCTTCCTACTTGCTAATTCATTTTTTGTCTATGTCCCATAGACTATGTCTGTCATTCAATCCATTTATGATATTTGTTCCAACGCATGTATTTTTCTACTTAGTATCTCCAATTGGTTCTTCATAACTTCTTTTTGCTGTTTCATGTCTCACTATCTTCCCTCAACTCTTTTATAATATTTGGTATGCTTATTTTAATCTTCCTGGCCCATCAACTATGTTGTGTCTCGGATAGTTTTCCACCAGGAGTCTTTCTCTTTATTCTCTTTGGCAGTCTCAGTGTTTTTCCCTCAGAGCTCCTGTTCTCCTGAGGGCATTCATCTCCTTGGTTGATTAAGTATCTCTGGGGTGAGGGCTAGAAGCCAGGGCCTCCATCTGTCCCCTTCCTAGAGGGCCATTTCAAGGCTGAGACGCTCAGGTGCTACTCTCTGGGCTCAATCACTTCATGTAGGGCATTGCCCCATTCCCCAAATGGGTGGCCCTGCCCCTGGGGACTTCGTCCAAGGTGATGTGTGGAGGGGTGCTGGGGAAGGCAATGCATGCAGCTGGCCAGACAGCTTGAGCATTTCCTTATGAGTCTCTCACGGAGCAGAAGTTTCTGCATCACCAGCTGCTCTTTAGCAGCCATTCAGTGGCAATCTGGCAATGCACAAGACCAAAGGGGCAGAAATAAACTCGTGCTCCCAACCCAGGCCCTCCTCTAGAGGCCAGCTTCCATTCGGGGCCAGCACTTTTATGCAAACATCATGATCCAACCACCTTCTGGCTCTCCAAGGGTTTCTCTTAGTTTTTATAGTGACTCCGGCTTCAACATCCTCCCTCTCACCTCCATGCGTCTTCAGAATTGGCTTCAGGAGTGGCAGCCAGCAGCCCGGTCATTTCTGTTCTGTCAGATTCCCTATCTGTAGAGAGAGGAAGATCATACATTCATGGAGTTCTTTTCTCCATGGGTACAGGGTGGCCTCTTTGCCACAACTAATAAAAGCTGCATGTGGCTCCACCTTCCCAAATCTTGTGCAGTCACAAGCATATTATCAAATCTGTCTCCCACCTGCTAATATCTAGAGTCTACTCCTGGCTGGAACAGTTGACCAGTGTGATGAATCCTGGAAGCAGATCCTGGAAGCTGTCCATGATTACTTACCAGGAGACTCTGACTGGACCCTTGGTCACTGGGGACCAGGCCCTTGCTGGTTTGGGCCTGATATCAGCAAATGGAGTCGTTTTCTGGCTGTTGGGTCTACTCCAAGAGCCTGCACCATCCTCCGCCATTTGCTCAGGTTTCCTGACAGCTGCCACAACTGCTCCTTTCTCTTTCTTCCCTCTAATGAGCTCCACCAACAATGAAAATTCAGGCCATCCCACCAGTTTGTGGTGAAGTCTAAGCTTGTTTAGAAACTCCTTGCTATAAATCACTCTCTGCTGAACTGAATCGATTGTCTCTGATCCTGTGAGCTGTGTTCCATCACATCCTGCTGGGGGCCAGCTGCCAGAGCTCCTAAAGCACAAACACAAAGGTAGCACCTTCCTCTCTTCTTCTTGTTAAAGTACGAGAAAACAGCAAAACAAACAAAAACGCCTCAACCTACAGATCGTATCAACTCTTCAATTTGACATATATATCTGAAGACTATCAGATTAATCTATAAGCAAAACTGAGGTCCTTGAAGACTTATTCTATGACCAAGTAGTAATGACAAATTCTGCAGGCTACATTTCAGTTCTGGCATTTGTCTGTTTTGAAGTTTTGCCTTTCTGGTACCATTTTAATGCATAACTACCTGGGATCTGGGCTGATACTCCTCATGGATTTTTCTTCTTTCTGCTAGTACATGTTCCTCACCAGCAGTCTTAAAGCCTACTTGATTCTCTGTCCTACCAAAAGAGCTCAGAGGAGGCAGTTTCCATTAATGAGTCAGATTCATCAGTGTAAAGATGTCCAACAGGACAGGCGCCATGGCTCATGCCTGTAATCCCAATATTTCGGGAGGCTGAGGTGGGTGGATTGCTTGAGCTCAGGAGTTCAAGACCAGCCTGGGCAACATGGCAAAACCCCATCTCAACAAAAAGTACAAATATTAGCCAGGTGTGGGGGTACATGCCTATAGTCCCAGCTACTTGGGAAGCTGAGGTGGGAGGACCGCTTGAGCCCGAGAGGTTGAGGCTGCAGTAAGCCAGGATCGTGCCACTGCACTCCAGCCTGGGTGACAGAGTAAGACCCTGTCTCAAAAATAAAAATAAAAATGTCCACCAGAGACCTCTTCTTAGCTTCCTAAAATGCCTACTTTTAAGAAATTCAGTGTCCTTGAAATCTAGGTTTACAAAAAAAAAAAAAAATGCTCATCTTATAATTTCCAAAATCATCTCTTCAACCCCCTTGAAATAGGGAACTGATATATCACGTCCCCATGTGGTTCCACCCCCAACCCAGGATTTCTCCCATAGTGATAATTCTGATCCCAGACACATCTCCACAGTTTTCTGATTCGTGGATGATTACTACAAGAACCACGAAGGCTTGTGTCAAGTTGAGCCCCAACTCCCTTGCTCCAATCTGTCCAGCAGCTGAACAATGGTGAAAGTTTTCCTTGGCTGCATTCTGGGGCAATAATTTTATCTAAGGTACAGCTGTGCATTGTTCTTTAGGTCGAAAATCTGGGACATTTGCCCCCAAACGTAAGGTGAATTAAACCAGACTGCCTTGCAACTGCCTCAAAGTCTGTCTCAACACAGTGACCCATCCAAAAGAAACAGAGATGTGTCACCAAAAATATCTATAAATTTTTTTTCCTGTTTTACTAGAAACTCCTTAGGGATACAGTTGAGGAGCTCATGCTGCGCTTAGAGCTAAACTTCCTGAAAATCTTCTCCCAGGGCCCTGGAGGCAAAAAGGGCAGTGCAGAATGCTCCTTAGAAGGGAGTGTGGAGGAAAATTAATGCTTATATTGGAGAACCATGTCTCTGAAACCCTGGAATTCAAAGAGCTTTCTGGACTATGCCCTCACTGGATTCGGAACTACCAGGCTTTCATCATCAATAATCCATCTTGCCAGCACAGGGCTGAAGTTTCTGCTTCCTGAATACCTTTTCCCCCCATCAACTTCCTTCAGTAACTAATGGAGAACAATGAAAATATTCTGGGAGGTGGCATGACAGAAAAACTGAGTTTCTAATGTCACTCTTTGAAATGCATCACACACATTTAGATATCTCAAATGCCTATGTCTAGGTGCCTTGTAGGGTGACCAACCATCCTGATTTGCCTCGGACTGAGGGGTTTACTTGGATGCAGGACATTCAGTGCTGAAACCAAGAAAGCCCAGGACAAACCCAAATGAATTGTTCACCCTAGTTTCATGCTCAAGATGAATAGAGACACCAAAATACCACTAAGATAAACATCTTGACTGAGGTGTATGTATTTCTGACAGCTATACCACATCAAAGAGCATGCACCGTAATTCTTTTCAGAATTCCCCTCACCTACAGACCATCCTCAGCCTCAATCTTTACCTGTCCACATCATTTTCTCCTCATCTTTTGGATATGTGTCAACACTCTCTGCAATTAATTGTGTTGCATCCTGTATTCCAGAAAACAATGCCAGAAATGGATGCAGATTTTGGTTTTGGCTATAAGGGCTTGGTTGTGAAACATACATATTTATTTTGAGAGGAAAGTAGTGGAGAGAAGAATCCTACCTCCTTTGGCTGGTTTGTGCAATGAGCTCAGGACTACACATTTAGATATGGAGTAATTAGAAATAATGAACCTCTGGGATTACCCCAAGACTTCTAGGAGACAGAGTGTGCCCCAAGTCATGCTGGCTACAAAGACTAGAACTTGTTATGGATAAAAATGGGAGAATTTGATTAAACTAATTCACGGCGTATGTCCAAAGATTATTTAAAAACATGGTAGTGGTGCCACATAAATAATACATAGATCCTACAAAGTCATGCCAACATCGTGAAAAGAAATCTGAGTCATAGAGCTCCACATCCTGCTGCCCTCCAGACCTAATAGTGTTATTCTTCTGGTTTGTAGCTGGGAATTCATTTAAAGGCTGGAGAATCTGGTTTCGACTGTTCTTTCTCTGTTTAAGTCATGTCATAAGTAATGTCCATCAGATGTAACTCTGTGGATGGCGCCTTCACTTTAGCAGAGAATCTCCAGTCTCAGGAAGAAAATGAAAAGTGTATTTTCCTCTTGGCTGGATTCCTGCCTCCTGTCTTTTTTCTCTATCATATGAGCACTCTACTGGTCTTAATCATTTTTTCTAAAAAGTCCTGGGTTGTATTATTTTTTAAAAAGACACTGTGGACTCTGTTACTCATATTTTAAAAATAATAATAGTAATAAATTAAAGGAAGGCCTATGTCAGTGACCATGCTGCGCTAGGGAGACCCTTGTGCCCAAAACAACAGCTCCCAGCTCAAGAGAGGGAGAGAGCAGCCACACTGGCTGGCCTGGTCAATGTTTTTGCCAAATATTTCTTTGTATCTGGAAATTGCTCTTATGTGTATCATACATGTTTGAAATAGCTTTCTCCAATTTGAAAAACCATAAAGCAGCAATAAACAAATGGGACTCTGGTTAAAAAAAAATACTTTGTAAGTATCATGCATACTTTTACAAGTGTTTATTAGATGGTATCATTTTGCCTTTGCTTTTGCATAGTGGACTCTCATTGCTCATGTAAACTTCCAGATGTAGTTGGGTCCCTAGACCATCCACTAACTTGGGTATATTTTTCTCTATTAACTATTTTTAAAAAAATCACAGGAAAAGAACCTAATGCTGAAAAGGCAGCCAAAAGTACAATGAAATGAAATCAATCCTAATAACAAAGACTTCTCTTCTTTCCAAAAGCATGAGTTTCTCCCCAGTCCTGCACGGTAAACCACATCAGTGTGGGATGGTGCCATTTCAATAAGTTATTGGAATATCCCAAGACTAAGACCATGAATAAAAAGCAACAGCAGCAAGATTGCCAATAGGCTGTGGGTATTTTAAACACAATGGCAGAAGATTCCTTGAATATGAGGGATAGCTAGAGCCAATAAGCCCCAGTGCATGGATATTAGGAGGTTCATTGATTAGGGTTACATGATTAAAGAAATAGGCTAAGGGAATAAACTGCTGTATACAGGGTTTAGCTCATATTTCTTGCAATGCATTTTTTGAGTACTTTTGCCCTCATTCCTGGGAAAGATGCTAAGTTAAAAAAAAAAAACTTTATAAAGCCTTACATTAAAAAATTCATATGAAAGGTACTAAGAATAGAAATCACATTCATGCTTCAGTTTCACACACTTTCTGTCCCAAACAGCATATAAATAAATATGATTTTTGTAACAGCTACATTGTGGCATATACCACAAAGGGCTCGGGTATCAGGCAAGGGAAAAACAATTTATCTTCGTTACCGTCTATCCACACATACTTTGGTAATCATGAAGACATTTCTCCTTACAATTTCACAAGGAAAATAACAGAACTTGGGCTCTGAGTGTCAGTATCTGGCCCGAGTCCATTTAGTGGCAAAAGGAATTCTTAAGTACTGACATTACATTTCAACGGGGCACAAAGAAACAGGATTTACATTCCTTCTTGGATTAGGTTTTGTTTTTATACTCATTCTCTTTAGATAATCAAAAGCATGTGTCCCCACACCTTGCCAGTTCCACCAAGAGATCCTCAGCACCCATCTCAGAGGGGGCTGATGTGACATCTGAAAGGCAACGTTGCAGACTCCCCAGCCAAGGGGGGTGCTTGTAATTTCTCCTGCATTATCTTTGAGGTATCACTCACCAAAGCAATGAAGGGTAACCATTCCGAATCCCACCAGTGACTCCTTCTGAAAAACATATCAGTAGGAGCCTTCAGTTTTAAGTAACCCCTGCCTTGTAGTCACACAGAGGAAGAATACCCCAATCAATTTATGAGGTCTTTGCCCTCAAGTTATAGATGAAAGGAGTTTGTTGCTAGCTGGGAAAGCTTATTTATGATGTGATTGTTAAGGAAGGAATGATAGTGTTCTCATTTTTTTCTTTTTCCTTTTTTAAGCCATCCTTGGGTTTTGATGATTGTGACAGTATTTTTTGCCTATGTTTTACATACTTCTTTTGGCCTTGAGTTTAAACTGGGTTGTATTCAAGGAGTCAACTTTAATTTTGTGACTAAAAAAAATCTGTCATCAGAGCTATCCTGCCTTCATTTTGAGTACTCCCCAAGCTATCTTCTCTTTAACTCTAACTTGTTTTATTTTGAATCACACAGAGAAGGAATTTGAATGGCTGCATGCATCTTTGGAGATGCTTAAACCTTTTCTCATTTTGGGTCTTAACGATAAGTAGATTTACATCAGAAAAATTTTAAAGAAGGGATCCTATATTCTAAAAATATAAAAAAAGTAATTCAGAGTAGAGTAGTTCATCAAATTAAAAGACTATTTTGTTGACTTCATCCTCTTTAGTGACAAAGGAGAATTTAGTTGCACTTCTTTCAGTCAGGGAACTCCACTGTGGATACTACAGAAGCAGGCCAGATCATGTATATAATTTCACTAGGGGAGAAACAGATGGAACTTATTTTCTTACCTGAGTTCACCAGGTTTTCTCATACCTCGGCCTCTCTACTCCTGGTTTCTGACTGGAATCCCATATGGTATTTTTCAAGTGGGAGGCAAATCCCTAACCATTTGCATCAAAATCAATGAAATGAGCAGGTAAGGTACTTGAGAAAAATGAGGATTCCCAAGCCCCATCCCAAGTCTGCTAAATCAGCATCTCTAACAGTGGCTCCAGGAATCTGAATTTTTAACAAGCTTCCCAAGCAATTCCTAAGACCCTAAAGTTTGGGGAATGACTACCGTGATATCATAAGAGATTCTAGAACGGAGACTGGCAGGATTGCTGTTGCTTACCCCAAGACCAGCTTTGCCCTCATGCCTCAAGTAATAGAGCCCCTAAGTCTTGGCCAGGCACAACTCTCTTATTGCTAGGTATGTCCATTTTATGGTTCCAGGCCACCATGGAGATGCAAGCATAAGTGCTGTGAGCAGCTTAAAAGACAGTTAATTGACACACGCACTTGCTTCCTGCTTCTTCTTTCTTGCTGGCTGGAATCGGGACATCATGGCTGGCACTCAAGCATCCATCTTAGAAAGGAGGCAACATACTAAAAAGCAAAAGAGAAAGAATTTGACAACAATGAGGCTGCCATAACAGGCCCAAATAGCCCAACTCTCCATTTCTTCTATATGATAGAGAAATAAATGTCTGCCTGGTTTAATTTGTAAGTCTCTCATTTGGGTGTTTTGTTTTTAGTTGTGGAATGGAGTAGGGTAGATGGTATGTGCAGCTAAGCCTAAACTAAATGATATAGATACCAAGAAAAAAAAATGTCTTCTTTTCCTTCCATAATCCTAGAACCTGCCTGGTACTGATAAACTGATTTCTTATAAGCAAGCAGTCCATTGTGGGGGATGAGGTATGGAGATGGGTTTCCATGCTTGCAGATTTATAGCCTTTGCAGCTCCTGGGTCACCAGAATAAGACTAGGGGCCTGTCAAGCGGTAGGAAGATTATCTGCAACCTTATGCAATCATTAGAATTAAAGAGAGTATAATGAGGGGATGAAGAGCAAAGACTGTAGGCGGAGTCAGACTCCCTGGTTCTGAATCCTGGGCCCTCACTTTTTCGTGTGCATTTCAGTAAATTGCCCAACTCCTTCGAACTTCAGTGTCCAACACTATAAAACGAGGAGACTTAGAAAACCAACCATACAAGACTTACTATGAGACTTAAATGCTATACGTAAAGTCTGGCATCTCAGTAACAAATTTTCTCAATAAATGACAAATATTATGATGGTTATTTTTGAAAACTGTAAGAGGAAAGAAAATGAAACATCAGGAAGTGTAGTTATGAAGCTCCCTCCACCAGCTACCCCAGAAGCTGATTTTCTTTCACCTTGAGAAATAAATACTGTAAGCAGTTGAGTTTTGGAGAGAGAAAGAGAGATGTTTAAATAGGATTTTGAAGTCCCTGCTCTTGCTTTGCAAAGTAAATTTCTATATTTTTCTTAGGAAAGAAAATAAAGTAACACCGATGAGAACAGGGAAGTGGAATAAGAGGCTGCTACGAAGTGAGAGGTAGCTTCCAGTCCTACCACCTCTGATTAGTTTATTGGCTGGATGATCTCAACCAAGTCGCTTATACTCTAAGCCTCAGTTTCCTTTTTTGTAGAAAGGAACTCATAATATCGGCCTCAGATGATAACTGAGATAAGTGAATGAAATAACAATGTAGTTATATGTAATAATCACATAATTTGGAATTTATAAAGACCTATAGCTTTCTATGGTTTTATTACATATTCAGACCCCATGCTACATTCCTGGGGATAGCAGAAACTCCCTCATGCAAATCTTCTCTGTGCCAATTAATCTCAACTTCAGGGAGGATCTGGGTAGAGAAGTTTTGGGCACGATCATCTCCAGTTGCTGACTTTCTAGGGTTCTAAGGGCCATACCCATACAGGTAAGCCACCAGAATAATACATCGAAGCATCTAAAAAAATTTTGTTACACACCCTTCTTAGTCTCTATTTAACCCCTTTCATTGTACAAAAAGAAGGCGCTTTGAGAGGCCAGTTATAATAAAGTATCAGGAGGAAATGCGGAAATCACTTTCAAGTAGGGTGGCTGTGCATAGCATGGAGGCTGTACTTACTCCATCACAGTCTGAAGCTCTTAGATGACATCAGGGATCAAAAATGTCACCTGTCACCGCTGCCCAGCCACAAGAATGAGTCCTTCCCTCCAAGGAAAATACTGACTGCTATCAAATATGTATTTACTTATTCACAAGCTTCCCTCCCGCTCAGCTCCTCACTGGCGTCATCAATTAGGTCCTTATAAATCCCAGCACAGTACATTTTTTCTTCCACAAGGATCCTCTCTCTAACACTTTCAGGCTTCTAGAAGGCAGTGATAATTTCTATCACACTCCACATCCATCACATCTAGATGTTTAACATGTAATGTGCAGTTTTAAAGGATGTGGATGCTGAGCCATGACGAGGCCTGATGGCTCCATCTTTTCTGAGTGTCCACAATGGGCCAGGTCTGTATCAGGCACTGAGCTGTGGATAGGAACATGCTCACGGAGGTCACCTTTCAGCAGAAGATCCACTTCGTACAAAGACACACATATCTTTGATAAGCAGTAGGAAAGCAGAGTCTAAGGCTGAAGGAAGAGTTTCTGAAGCGAGATAACTTGGCGACTTGGAGGATGGATAGGAACTGGTGCAAAGGCCACGTAAGTGTGAAGGGGCTGATATGGATTAGGAGCTGAATGAAACCCAGTGGGCTGGAATGTGGAAGGGAGCTGGCAGGAGCTGGAGAAGGAAGCAGCAGCCAGGTCATTTGGTTGGCATTTAAATGACTTTTGCTTTTAATCTAACTGAAATAGGCAGCCACTTAGCTGTTTTAAATAGGGAACTGAGCTAATCCAACCTGCACATGAAGATGATGTCACTGCTGTTGTGGGGATAGCCAGTTAGGAGGCTCTTCGGGTGCCTGGTCTGGAAAGAATTGTGACTCAGGTTGGGCTGATAACTGTAGTTAGAGAAGTTTGGAGATCAACTGTTTCTTATACTGTGGTGGGAAATCTTTCAGTAGAACCAACTCAGATCTATGGATCCTTAACAGCTGGAGGAAGACAGTGATGGGGGAGTCTGTACTTATGACGAGCTCCAGGGTTACCTTACATACACAATGTTTGAGAGTTGGACTGACACTTCTGTATCTTCTTATTGCTAGTGAATTCCTTAAAAGAACTAAATTCATGAGTCTGGATCCACCCCAAACCTAGTCTCCTGAAAGTTTTCTAAAACATCAGATTGAATTGTCACTAGAATGGTTATCCCCAATGAAAAGTATAGTTCTCCTAGCCAATGGTCAGTAAAGTCTGCACTTTAAGCTCTTCCAATAGTAGTGATGAGTTTGTGCAAATTGGTCCACGCATTTTCCTGACTCACGATATAAATGTTTAAGACTAGTGGGCAAATGCACAACCTGCTGACATGGAACAGAGCAAAATCAGCTGACTCCAAGCCACAAACCACCCTAGCCCCATGCTAAAAATGTTATTAATGGGCTTGATTAATGATGCTTAATTTTGTGTTTGCTTTAATGGTATTTCAATAAAAAATTATCGGGCTGGGCGCAGTGGCTCATGCCTGTAATCCCAGCACTTTGGGAGGCCGAGGCAGATGGATCACGAGGTCAGGAGTTTGAGACCAGCCTGACCAACATGGTGAAACCCCATCCCTACTAAAAATACAAAAATTACCCAGGCGTGGTGGTATGCACCTGTAAACGCAGCTACTCAGGAGGCTGAGGCAGGAGAATCACTTGAACTCAGGAGGCAGAGGTTGCAGTGAGCCGAGATCACACCACTGCACTGCAGCCTGGGTGACAGAGTGAGACTCTGTCTCAAAAAAAAAAAAAAATCCTTCATTGGGCAAAAAACCAGGGAACTCAACCAAAAAGATGCCCAAATTATAGTGCTCAGTGAAAAAAATACATCACAGGGTAACAAAGTATAATATCATGCCACAGTCAGATTTGCATTTGATAGATAACTTTGGGCACCATGTAGAGGCTGGCTTAAGGAACAAGCCAGGGGACAAACACATGGCACCCTAGTCTGTGTGGCCAGCCTCACACACCCTGACTTTCTCTCCTTTTGGGAAAAGACAGCAGCATGCTTGTTAATGGAAGATCCTGGACTTCAGATGCAGAACCTCACCAAATTTCTGGCTAAACCATGGGTCTCTACCTCAAAATTAAACAACACAGTATATGCAGAAAGTATGAGTAGTAAAAGCAACAAATGTTACTTTCCCCCACTTCTTTTAAAATAAAGTAATATAATATTCTAAGCTAGTGATTCTCAAAGTAGGCTTTGAAGTTCATGTTCATCAAATAGCTGAGAACACTTGTTTAAAATACAGAGAGCCTGTGCTGGCCCTCTGAATCCAAGTGGTGGGGCCTGGCAATCCACATGTTGACAAGACCCATTTGATCTGATGTACACAACTTGAAAACTGCAATTCCAGACTAGCAGATGCATATTTAATTATTTTCCAATTGTTTCAAATGACTATAAGTTTGCTTTGTGTTATTTTTCTCTTCCCTAGCCATTGATAAACCTCTGAAAGTTCAGCCTAGGCTTCCACCAGACAACCTAGCAGAGGGAAGTCTCAATAAACAATGAATCAATACTTGATTGATCTATGGCATGCAAATTATATTATGCAAAACTTCTCTCATCACTACTAAAACTTTTCCAGATGTACAGTTTATTCACTGTTGCCATTGTCTTACAAATCCTTATCTAGAGTTTATTTCTGGAGAGAGGGTAAAAATCCCTAGCCCGCAAATGAGGATCTATGGAACTCCTGCTGGGGCCACTACATGACACAAACCAGGGTGAGAAAAAAGGTGCCCTGCTCCTATTTTCAGCTCCTTACTCCTTCCACCACCCCAGTCTTGATAGTTAATCCTAGAAATTTTTCTCATTTGCTTACTTTAAGCTTTGCTGTTTATGGAAATATGCCTTTCTATCTGGAATTTGTAAAGACCATATGACCGTATTTCCATATTTCCTTGTTTTGGTATGTAAGTCCCTCTCTCAAATGTATATAAATCCCGTAAGTGATGAAAGGAATTTTACTAAATGGCCCTTTTGCCATTTGCCAACCTCTCTCTTGGCAGGTGTGACCCAAGGGGTCCATCACTTTGTTAGGCGGCAGATAAGCAAGCTGTGAATTCCAGTGGCCTATGACCCACCTTTGCTTCTCAGAAGCTTCCTCCTGAATTTAAGTAGGGATACGATGCTGTGTAAATCTACTGCAAAAGTCCTTTGCATGCAAAAGACCTGATTCTTCAGGTCTGCGAACACATGCTTCATCTGTTTGACTTATATGGGCACCCTAGGGTTTGTATTTGCGCCAAAAAGTGGAAGCCAAGCTTTCATTGTAAACAGATGGTGCTGCTAACAAGGAAAGTAAAAAATTCTTCCAGTCACTCCTCGCACCAGAGACCTGAAGAAGATTCTGCTTTAAAAACAAATGAACAAAACTATCAAATACTCCCTCTCCCTTATTCCACAGGCTCTGGGTCAAAACACACATACACACAGCCCCTCACATGCAGACAAAATCTGGTCTCCATTCCTCACTTTCCCCATCCTCCCCATGCCAAATTCTACATTCCTTCAGTGTAGATACTATAAATATAAAAAGAACAAACTCAATCCTGAATCACGAGGGTGCTTTTCTTTGCACGACCACAACATAAGCACTGGTCCATCATTTTGGGATTTTTATGAAGCCTTGAAGAATGTTCAGAATTCCAGTCTTGCTCAAACAATGTCTCTCACCAGTCGGCATGATTCAGATGTTGAGTTTCAGGACAACCTGGGGATTTCTGGTTAGAAGAAAACGTTCTCCTAAAGTGTCTCAATGTGAAAGATTTCCATGTATTTCCCCCTTTTTTCTTTCAGCCCAGAAGAAAAGAAATGTGGAAACGCGTACATTTCTTTAACATGAGGGAATTTGAAGTTGATTGCGATCTCCCTGTCCCTAAGCCCAAAAAAGAAGTAGCATTATTATGCTGTAATCGGGTCCTTTCTTAAGTTTCTCCATTAGGTCGCATCTTATTACATAACCACTTTATGCTTTTAAATCTGAATATCATTGATAACAATCTTCTGACAGATCATACTTCCGGTGCCTAAGTTAGAAAGCGAATGACCCAGACCCTCTGAGATGTTCTTTGAAGCATTCCAGAGGAAGGGGACACTGGACGTTATCCAGTCACCCATGCCTTGGGGCAAGACCACACTCAAGCTGTTCCAAAGAAATGAGGATCCCTTTTATTTTTGAAGTTTCCCCAGAGACACAGATTCCACAGCCTCCCTAAGTAAACCCTCAGTGCTTCAATAGCATTAACATTTTCATAGGAGAGTTAAGCCCACTATCAATGTACTTATTATTTAATTGACACTCTGTCCTTTGAGCCTTAGAAAATATCTACATCAAAGCCTTTCTATTGTATATCTGAAAGCTAAATTGTCTATCTACTTGTATAAGAAACCATGAGGAAATACACATTTTTGGAAACCTTACCTCAGTCTGTGCCATCTGTTTAGTGGGGATACCTACTCTGCCAAACTCACAGTACTACCTGAAGGATCCAAAGAGATCACGTGTCAGGCTGCCCAAGGTACTATTTGTATCACCACCTAAATAACTATTCTAAACCTGAATCTGGAAGTAGTTGTTTAAGCTACTCTATTACAGAAATAATAGGGATTTCTGAAATAATACTTTAATTATAAGCCTAAGTTACAAATACAAACACGTGGTTCACGAAATACCACTTTAATGCTCACATAAGCAAACTATGTGTTGGCACCTCACAAAGCACCAGGGAAAAATTATTCCCCTGAAGATGCAGGACTTGCTCTGAAGAGCAATGATAGAAAGCTATCTCCATGGTTTAGCAATCGCAGATGCAGGGACTCGGTAGGTGAAGATGGAGGCGGCGAACTGCCTAACAGAAGGAAGCCCTGTATAAGAGAGATGCACATAGATCACAGTGGTTCAGAAAGCCTAAGTGTGAATGCATAAGGAAAGGCATACCAGGCAAACGGAACTGAAAAAGCAAGGTTACGTCCTTACTCTCAGGTGAAGTGTAATTCAGGCCAGAAATTAATATAGTAAGAAAAGGGGCACTTTGTAATGCTAAATAGTGAAACTCAAAATGAGGCTACAGCAATTATGAATACATATTCATCAAACAACACAGTAGCCACTGTGTAAAGCAGGAATTACAGAAGAGGAAAGAAGAAATAGACAGAAATGAAAACTCAGTCCATGATAAATAAGTCAACATATCTTAAGTTCAGAAAAGACATAACATAATAAGATACATGTTATTCAACTCTGTATCCTGAAAATATCTCCATATTATCTAACATCATTTTTTCAAGTGGTCAGGAAACACATATGAAAATTAACCATAGGTCAGGCCCACAAAGTCCACAAATTCCAAAAGACAGAAACATTACAAATAATATTTTTGGTCACAATGCAATGAAACAAAAAACTGTTATCAAAATCTCAGTTATCAATATGAATACAGAAAATTCTAAATGAATACTGGCAAACAGCATTTACTAGCACATTAAAGAAATAATTACCATGACCAAATGGAGCTTGCTGTAGGAATGCAAGAATAATTCATGGCCAAGAAATTTATTATATTCCATTAAATTAATAGCTCTACGGAGAAAAAAATATGATTATTTCCAAAGATACCAAAAAGAGCATTTGGACAAAAGTCAATACTCACACTTGATCCACCACCCGCAAAAAAGCTTCTAAGAACAAATTAATATTCTCTTAGCATAATAAAATAGATCATTCTTAGCCCAAAGCCCACATCACGCCCTGAATCACTGGGCATGGGTAATCACTGAAGCCATTTCCACTAAAATAAAAAATAAGACAAGAATGCCCACTCTTACTACTGTTATTTAACATCATACTAGACCTAATAGATAATGAAATTTGAACAGAGGAAGAAACTAAAATATAAAAATTGGAGAGGAGATGGTTAATCTTTATTTTTAGACCACATTATATAGTTAGAAATACAAGAGAATTGGGAAATATTTATAAACAATATGAGTAAGATAGAATGGCACACAAGGAATACACTGTAATTAGTTTCTTATATCCAGCTAGAAGATGTAATGAGAGAAAAGACGCCATTTACAATAGTAATAACAAAGATAAAATAGCTATGAATAAACTTAATACATGTCCAAGACACATATGAAAAAAACTGTAAAATATTCCTAAAGGACACAAAATAAGATTTGAACAGATAGAAAGATCTACCTTTTTCTCAGCTAGAAATACTTGATAACATGAAGAAGTCAACTTTCTCTATGTTAATTATTTAAATTTAATTCTGATGATACAAATAGGAATAAGAGTTTCTATTATTGTTTACTCTGAAGTTTATATGGAAAAACAATAAGGAAAACTTGGAAACTGAGAAGAGCAATGAGAAACGATATTAAATATATAATAAAAGCGATTAGATATTAGATATTAAGAAAATATTAAAAATTAAAAGCATTGATAATTAATTGGTGTGGTGGTAGCACCCAAACAAAAAAAATCAACCAAGGAAATCTAATGTCCAGAAATAGACTCAACTATACACAGAAATTTAATAGATGATGATAATAGCATCTCAAAACAGGGTAAAAGATTATTATCATGAAGTGGTGGTGAAGCAAAGCACAGGCAACAGAAGCAAAAATAGGCAAATGGGGCTATATCAAACTTAAAAACTTCTGTGTATCAAAGGACAAAATCAACAGGGTGAAAGGTCAGCCTATGTTACAGAAGAAAATAATTGCAAATCACATATCCAATAAGGGATTAATATCTAGGAGATATATATATATATTCAATAAGGGGTTATTCAGGAGATATATATCTCCTACAACTCAACAACAAAAATAACCTGATTTTTAAATGGGCAAAGGACTCGAATAGACATTCCTCCAAAGATGAAATTTACATGGCCAACAAGCATATGGAAAGATGCTAAACATCATTAATCACTAGAGAACAGAAAATCAAAACCCCAATGAGATATCACCTAACACCCATTAAGATGGCTGCTATGAAGAACACAAAAAGTAACAAGTGTTGGCAAAGGTGTGGAGAAATTGGAACTCATGTGCTCTGTTGGTGGAAATGTAAAATGGTGCAGCCACTATCGAAATCAGTCTCACTTCTGGGTACATAGCCAAAAGAAGTGAAAGCAGGATCTCAAAAAGATATTTGCTCATCCATGTTCATAGCAGCATTATTCACAATAGCAAAGAGGTGTGGGCAACCCAAACGTCTACTGTTGGGCTAACAGATAAAGAAAAAGTGGCCTGTAATCCCAGCACTTTGGGAGGCCGAGGCGGGCGGATCACGAGGTCAGGAGATCGAGACCATCCTGACTAACACGGTGAAACCTCGTCTCTACTAAACATACAAAAGAAATTAGCCAGGCGTGGTGGTGGGCACCTGTAGACCCAGCTACTCAGGAGGCTGAGGCTGGACAATGGCGTGAACCCGGGAGGTGGAGCTTGCAGTTAGCCGAGATCGCGCCACTGCACTCCAGCCTGGGCAACAGAGCGAGACTCCGTCTCAAAAACAAAACAAAACAGAAAAAGTGGTGGCCGGACACTGTGGCTCATGCCTATAATCCCAGCACTGTCGGAGGCAGAGGCGGGTGGATTGCTTCAGCCCAGGAGATAGAGACCATCCTGGGAAACTTGGCAAAACTCTTGCCTCTATTAAAACTACAAAAATTAGCCGGGTATGGTGGCACACACCTGTAGTCCCTGCTACTTGGGAGGCTGAGGTGGGAGGATCACCAGAGCCCTGGAGATCGAAGCTGCAGTGAGCCAAGATTATGCCACTGCATTCCAGCCTGGGCAACAGAGTGAGACCCTGCCTCCAAGAAAAAAAAAAAAAAAGTAAATGTGGTATAGACATACAATAGAATATTATTCAGCCTTAAAAAGAAGAAAATCCTGCCACATGCCACAATATGGATGAGCTCTTGAGGATATTATGCCAAGTGAAACAAGTCAGTCACAAAAAGACAAATACTGTATGATTTGAGGTGATTAAAGTAGTCAAATTCATATAAACATGGAAAAGAATAGTGGTTGCCAGGGGCTTGGAGGAAGGAGAAATAGAAAGTCGTTCAATGGGTATAGCGTTTCCATTTTGCAAGATAAAATGTTCTGGAGATCTTTTGTACAACAACATGAACATACTCAACACTACAGAACTGTATACTTAAAAATGATTGAGATGGTATATTTTATGCGTTTTTTAGCAACAACTAACATTTCAAAAATTATTCTTTTTGAAAGTGGTAGTAGGGCAACTGGATCATTAATAATAAAGCAAGATCCATACCTTAATACCTTATACACTAAACCAGGATAAAATATAAATGAACAGGCCAGGCACGGTGGCTCATGCCTCTAATCCTAGCACTTTGAAGGCTGAGGCAGGCAGATCACCTAAGGTCAGGAGTTCGAGACCAGCCTGGCCAACATGGCGAAAACCCATTTCTACTAAAAATACAAAAATTAGCCCGGCATGGTGGCGTGCACCTGTAGTCCCAGATACTCGGGAGGCTGATGCAGGAGAATCGCTTGGACCTAGGAGGAAGTGGTTGCAGTGAGCCAAGATTGTACAATTGCACTCCAGCCTGGGTGACAGAGTGAGACTCTGTCTCCAACATATAGATAGATGATAGATAGATAGATAGATAGATAGACCAAATATCTAAATATCAAAAATAAAATCAAAGAGTATACAGGATAAGATAGGCCTATCTAGGACTCATTTAAAAATTGATAAATTCAATTAAATAAAAATTAGAAACATTTTTTAATGTCATGAGATATCATGAGCCAAGTCAAAAGACAAATGGCAAAATGAGAAAACAATCTGAAACTCCTAACGCAAAGGGATAATCTCCTTAACATACGTGGAGTTTCAAGAACTGAAGAACAAGACCAAAAACCCAATAAAATATGGGAACACTATATAAACAATAAGGCCACAACAAAGGAAATAGAATTGGCTCTTAAATATATAAAAAACTTGCTCAACCTCACTCAAAATCAGAGGAATGCAAGTCGAAACTATCTTGAGACATCACTTTTCACCTATCAGATTGGCAAACATCCAGAAGTTTGATTGCACATTTTGCTGGCAAGGCCGTGGGGAAACAAGCACCATTTAACATTGCTAGTGGAAGTGTAAATTGCTTCAGCCCTTTGAAAGGCAGCTTGGCTGTATTTATCAAAATTCGAAATGTAAAATCCAGTAATCCCACTTGTGGGAATTAATACTATAGATATACTTGCACAAGTGTAAAATGTCACGTGTGGACGTTTGTAACATTGTTTAATAGCAAAAGATTGGAAACAAGTCAAATGTCTATCAGTGGGATTCTGATTGAATAAATTATGGTGCATTTATCCAAGAGAATGCTATGCCACATTAAACATAGGCATGTTTACTCTGCACTGATACGCATGTAAGTCTCATCGTGTCTGTCCTCTTCTCAAGACCCTCCAATGGCTGTCTGTTGCTCTGAGGGTAAGTCCTAAAATAGTTACACTGGTTTACACAGTCCTACACCATCTGACTGTCCTGTCTCTCTGATGTCATATGACATTCTACATCTCACTTTCTCTGTTTCAGCCATATTGTCCCCTTTGCTGTTCCTCAAACGTGCTAGGCATGGTCCCTCCTTAAGGCCTTTGCACTAGATTCTTCTGCCTGGATCACCATACTCTCCAAATAATCCCAAAGCTCACTGACTCCCTTACCATGATCAAGTCTTTGCTCACACATCACTGTCTCAAGAAAGCAGCCCCTGGCCGCTCCGTTTTAAATTAAAATTCCCCACTGACATCCCCAACCCCCATTATCTTGCTCAGTGTGTTCAACTGCTCTTATTATGTCCTAACTCAACACAGAATTCACTTGTTTAGTATGTTTATTTTCTGCCTAATGTGCCCCCTGCCCAAGATATAAATGCCAAGGGACAGAAACTTTTGTCAGCTTGTCCCCTGCTGTGTTACCAACATACACAATAGTCCGTGGCATGAAGTAGGTCTTCAACAGGTGTTTGTTTCCAAACAAATGAATTAGTGAACATACAACGTGGAAAGGACTATAAAGTGTATATGTATTTAAGTGAAGAAGTAAGATGAAGCCCAGTTATTGTTCTGCCTATAGTATTTTTTTTTTTTTTTTTTTGAGATGGAGTTTCACTCTTGTCGCCCAGGCTGGAGTGCAATGACGCGATCTCAGCTCACTGCAACCTCTGCCTCTTGGGTTCAAGCAATTCTCCTGCCTCAGCCTCCCAAGTAGCTGGGATTACAGGTGCCCGTTGCCATGCCCAACTAATTTTTGTTTTAGTAGAGATGGGGTTTCACCATGTTGGCCAGGCTGGTCTCCAACTCCTGACCTCAGGTGATCCGCCCACCTCAGCCTCCCAAAGTGCTGGGATTATAGATGTGAGCCACCGCGCCCGGCCCTGCCTATAGTATTTTTAAGAAATAAAAAGTGTAAGAATGTATTTAGGCTGAAAGAAACCTGGAAGTCTACAGATAAAACTATTATCAGTGGTTACCTGGAGGGAGATGTATGGACTGGGCATATGGGGAAGAGTGGTAGAAAGGAGACTGTGGTGCATGTACTTTTATATAAATTATGTAAATGCATTACTTATTCAAAGCATTAAATTATCAAAAGAAAAGAAAAGCTGATGTCAGCTCCCAAAGATTGTAATTCAGTAGTTCTGAGCAGGGCTCAGGGGAATCTGCATTTTCAACAAGCTCCCCCACCCTCCCATCCCTTCCTGGGTGGGGTAGGTCACCATCAAAAATCACTGTCACCACCACCTCTCCTGACCCCAAAACGCCACAAACCATGTAACATTGGGATAGTTCTCATTTGGAGCACAATCAAATGGGCAGGCACATCACAGAAACAAAAGGCAGAGTTTTCAGTAACATTTGACACCACTAATAGCTGCCACCCAAAAGGCAGCCTCCTTGTGTGGAAGAACAGCAGAAATTTCATCTACCCTTCAGTTTCATCCCCACAAGCAAGCAGGACCAGTAAAAGGAGTGTCCTCTCTGTCTAAGACATTTATATATGTTGGGTGTTTAGACTAAATTTCAGACTTCTAAAACATTCACAGGTTTAGCGAAAGTAGTTGGAGGGGCTGCTTCAGATTTCTGCGCTCATGGTGATCATATACTGAAACCCTCCAAATTTTTCCTTCCACTTTCGCCCGGGCATTTTAATTAATACAATGTCCTTCCCAACTCACAGAGGAAAGATCTTTCTAAGAACCCTTGCTTGAGATGAGAAAGGTGGTAAGGATCTGAAATGTGTCTTAGTAAGACTCACCCAACAGGGCCACCCTGCTTCACTGTGATGCCTTTCAGATAAACAGAAGTATTCGGCTCTTGTTATTCAATGACCCTAATAAAACTTTACAACTGAAGCGTAGAGGAAAAAAAAAAATAAAAAGATCTAATGACATACAAGAAGGGACTGAACCTGCCAACCCCAGAATATTTTCAGTCTGAAAAGCAACCTCGTCCTTATTAACTTTACATTAATTCCCAAAGAGGGGAAAATTTAATAAGGAAGCAAAAATTCAATATTTCATGACTCACCACTTCCTCGGGATAATAAATATGAACTAAAGATATATACACTGAACGCTTTTAACATTTTATTTTCACTTCAAAAAATATTGTTTGCACTATCTCTATTATTGACCTCTCAAGATGATTCTATTTCCGGAACGCATTTTTTGATATGGTTTCTAATTCAAAAATCTGTCACATCTTTGATATTTCATAGGCTCCATTAAAATTAATAGCTTTATGGGTCCTTCATGAGTTTCTTCCCTAGATTTTCAAACGGTTTGTGGTCTGTTTCTCAGACTGGCCAATGACAAGCTGTTCTGGGACTGGAAGATGGAAGTAGTGAAATAATCTTTAAAAATGTGTAAAAAATAAGCACTGTCTGCCAGGGGCTTTAGAGTTGGCAAAAAGATAGATCTTTATTAAATGGTTGGTTTTGTTTCTCCTATTGTTTCTTCCTAATATCCGTCTGTGTGGTAACTGAGTCATATGACATAATACCGCAGAGAAAGACTGCAGGACAACCAGACGTACACATGTTCATCCCTCAATGAGTCGCAACCTTGGGTCTGTTCCCTAGACATTGGTGGAAAGACTTGATTAATGGCAGACTTGTTCAACATAAAAAAGAACAAAGACCAGATTTATTCTTGGCATTCCTTTTCCTAGGGGCTTATTTGTAATGGGGTAATTAATTTATGGCTTTGCAGTAAGGCGGCATCAGAGGAGCAATTTAACTCACGAGAGGTAACGCAGATGGAAAGTACAACTGAAAGATACTTTGAGTGGAAGGGTACAGAAGGAACCTCAAGCTGGACGTTGATTTGTTTTATCAGTAATACAAATTCACTACTAGCTGCCTCTTGGATTTCCCCCTTGAGAGCTGCAACGTTTCCTAAATGAACAGAGGTCTTTAGGGAATGCCTCAAACCACAGCTGAATGGGGAGTGGCTTTAGAAATCGCCGGTGGAACTTGACTGTTAACTTCTTACAATTCCCGCCGCCCCGGGCAACGCAAAAGCCGTCCTAAGTGCGATAAGGGCATGGAATGAGGGGAGTTATTTCTGGACATTAGCAGCATTCCTCCCCAGGACACACCCTCTCCCCCTCCCCAGCAGCCCGGCTCTCCGACACACTCCGCGCACACGCGCCCCTCGGCGAGACGCGGCGCACTCGCGCGCTGCAGACTGGCGGCCTCTCACCGAGCCTGAGTCGTGGCCGCTGCGCCGCCAGGAGGCTTCCCGGGAGCCGGCGGGGCCCAGGACCTCTCGAGCGCAGCAGGCAAGGGGCCGGCCTTTTGGCAGCGCGGCTGCTGCCAGTTAATTTTCTCCGTTGCATTCTGCAAACTAGATCGCATTCAGAGCCCACAAGTTGCAAGCTGGGAATAAGCGAGATCTGAAAGACCCCCAAGAGGAGCTTGTTTGGGAGTGGGGACAGACGGCGTTTTGCGCCCAACTGGTAAGTGGCAGCATTAAATCTATGTAGACATACAGGAAATAAAGCTTTGTAGCGTTTCCAGGCAGTGGCATGCAAGTACTCGTGCGAAGAGTACTGTTTGGGGTGTTTAGTTGTAGTGGACTCAGAATACCGTGTTCCGCCACGGTTTTCCTAATCCGTTCTTCGGACTCCTCTTTGGGGGTTGGCGGGGGCGGGTCCTGCTCCGCGGGACTTTTCTGTTGTTAGAGTTAGGGTGGGGGAGGGGAGAAAGGCGTGAGGTTGAATAATCTCTCTTACCCACCTCACCCCTTTTTTTATTAAAAAAAAGATACTTTTAGAGAAGCTTCTCTTTCATGTGTTTAACTTGCCTGCAGCGGTTTGAGCCCACTGAGTTTGTGTTTTTTCTAATTACTTTGTAATCGGCTCCATCCTCGGTTGAAATAGAAGGAAACTTTCACAAAGCAATCAATTTCTGACAGCCTAAGAGCTGCTCAGTTGCTGAATGAGGTCTAGCTGGAAACACTTTCTCACAAGGTTTTGGTGATTTTTCCCATGAGAAATCTGGGCGTTTTCACACCTGTTGCTTTTCAGTTGCCTCAAAATTGTTTGCTTGTTTGTTTGTTTTCTTGGGTTTCACTTGATTGCAGTTCTTTGTCTAACCAAATCCAATGCTACTTTCCCGGTTCTCCTTCTCTCCCTTTGGACGGGGTCCCTGTTGTTAGCATTCAGTTGGCTGTGGTTCTTAGCGAACAAGTGGCAGGCAGAATACAATAAGGAAGAATGCATTCCTGATGACTCCTCTACCATGGAAAGACTGAAAAACTGACATTCTCCATGAGTTTTTATGGAAAGCATTGCTGACACTTTTATAAATATTCAATTTTGGTGAGTTCCTGAAATTATTTAATCCAGAAGTAACCAACATGACTTTTACAGAGAGAGTTCCCCTAATCTATTTGCATTACAAGCATAGAGACCCTGGCACCTGAACACCCCCAGGATGCTGAAGTCACCTTTCACTTCACTGGCAGGTAGGCTACTGACAAGGAAAGGGGTGATGGAATGTTAGGAGAGGGGCAGCGGGGAAGACCCCTTGAGAAGGGGGCTGTCCTCGAAGGACCAGCATGATTTCAGCTTTCTGATGATTAAGAAAATCATCAGGATATTGGAATGTAATTTAACATCCTAGTAGGTTAAGTTGAATTCCTGTCCACATGATGAAAAAGACTTTCTATCAGCCCTTCTCACACTTCCAAGTGGAGCTCAATGGAATGCTTGTTTATTTCTGTTGCCGATAAATCCATGGGAAATCTCTGCTGAACCCAGCAATTTTAAAAAAGCAAGTTCCAGCTTATAATTGCCCATATAATGGCAAACAGGTTATTTTCAGTAACCCAAGACTCTTACATTTCCCCCCACGGTTGTTATAGAGGTTACATGAAGATGTTATGAGCATGCATTTGAGCTTACCCACCCCCAACTGAAATGGAAAGTTATCCTTGGGTGTCTGATGGAAAAGATTGTTGCCAGATACCTTAGGAGGCTATAAAATAACATGTTTCTGAAAAGATCATAACTAGTAGACATGAGTGTCTATAGCTACTATATAATTTTTCATTGTTCCTTTAGGAAAGAGACCTACTTTGATCACTACAGTGTTTACATTTGTTGTTTATTTGTTGTATGGTTTTGCTGAGTCTTTTTTCTTTTCTTTTTGCTATTGAAAATCTCCCTTCATTTAAGTGAAATCACAGACTAGAAATAGCAATGATTGCTCTCTAGGGCTAAAATTAGAAACTACAAGAGACTTTTTAGGCACATCCCTCTTGTCTCATGGAAGGTTCTGCGGAGTTTTCTTTAAAACTCCCACTTAAGCAATTATTGTAAGATGATGTTTACTCTCTAAAATAGCATTTTTATTTGGACAATTTTTTTCCATCAAGCTTTAATCATACTTTGCCAATGCATGTTGAACTTTGTTTCTCTGAGGTGCCTAAAGGCACATCCAATAGATTTACCATCCCTTCAAAGTCTGTATACTTAGCTCTTTGAACAGTTTCTTAAAAAATAATAATAATAAATAAACAAAAGCTCCAATGGCACTTGCAAGAGACAAGACTGGGTCCTGTGATGTGATGGCAGATGGCAGTTGCATGAGCTTTGTTTATGCCCAGAACAAGCTCAGTGTCTCTTAAATTAATCATGAATTCAATAATTGATTTCTCACACCTTGGGCTGCATTTAATCTTTAGCTATACATTTAAAGATAGGTTATGATTGAGGTCTTGTTCACTTGGACGTCCTTTCAAAGCCTATCAAATGATTTTACAGTTGGGTCATTTCTAATCGTAACACATATTATAAAATGTAATGACATAAACTTCGAGCTCTCCTGGCTTTTCAATTTCCAAGACTGGCTTCAGTGACCTTCCCATTTGTTGGTCAGCCCCAAAGATGGTGGGGCTAATGGATACAGTGGTTTTTCTGTAAATGTAATTAAACGTGCCTCTGCCAGCTGCCTGTGGTATTTGTGAATGTTTTCGTAAGAAAAGCTGTTCTTCGACTTTATCTGCCCACTGTGGTTTGTGGCATGTTGTGCTATTCTGCAGCCTTGCAGTTTTTTTCCTGAATGATTGGGCTATGATGTCATGTGCTATCTCAGCACAGAACCTTTTCAAGGCTTTGCTGGGGTCTGTGTGCCTGAGTGAGGGGAGTGGAGGCTCCCTCAGCGCGCACTTGGTAGCGACTCCCCGTCTACTCCAGCACATTCCATCGCCTGGAGACCAAAGCCACCAAATGATTTGTGGTCAGAGTGATTTGGGGCTGGTTAGAGATGATTTAAAAGGAAGGTTATGGGCATATGAAGTGTAGGGTAAAGAAAATATATTTTACTACTTTATTGAGACCACATGGCTCCAACTTGAACTTTTTTTTAAACATGGAAATTGTTGGCTGAAATAGCTCACAGTGTTTTTTCCCTTTTTTTCTTTTTTATTGCTCTGAGCGAAGAGCTGTACTCCCTATTTATTATATGCTTGACCTCCCCATTATTTCTGAAAGTTTGAAAAGCTTTTTATGTTTAAAGAAAACAGGAAAACGTAGGATTTATCTGTTGTGCTCTTCAAGGGCCAAATACCATTGCCAGAGAGGAGACCCAACTCTCTCCAATAATGAAACCAATGAAAGAAGGTTTCTTTCTCATGTCAAGCTTGGGAAGCCATCAGTTATGAAAGAGACAAGGGCCAGGCTGTCCCAGGGTACCCGAGGGCCACAGCATATCAGCACTGGCAGTGCATCCATGTCTCTTGTTGACTGGGAGAGATGGTTTTGCTCAACCTCCTAAGGGTTCAGTATACCCTATGATTAATAATGGGGCCAAATAAAGCATGATCGATCTTTTCCGATGCCAGAATGGTGATGATAGGGCTCAGAGACCAGGGGCTCCTTCTCATTAGTGGTCCATGGTAACACATAACACTTGGGTGCAACACTTCATTTGTGAGGCTAAGCAGCCATCTCCTGCCTCTCCTATGTGGGCTACCACAAACTGGCACAGTAAACCGCCTATTACCACTGAACAGGTTCCCAAATCTCTGTCCAGCATGAACTTAAAGTATCTATTATCACTTCACTCTGTGGCTCAGGTTCACCCTATTTCAATCCTCAAGGCATATGCCATAGTCTAATAGTCCATTACAAGCTATCAAATAGCCAAATTTGCAATTTGGTGTTATGACACTAGCTAGAGAAGTGCCATGGAAAGCATGTTTGTGAGCATGCCCAGTCCCTTGGCAGCCATCAACCCAGGGTCTGGGGGCCATGACTGTGATGTAATGGAAGGCTGCCTGAGATCTTCCCACCAACCCTTCATAGTTGCTGGTCTGTGATCCATCTGAGCCAGCCTGGATTCCCGCAGTTTGAGTCTGTGTGTGTGTCCAGGGATTTAAAGGAAAACATGTGGAGACCAAATTAGTGTGGTACCTGATGAGAAAATCTTATAGAATTGGAAAAATGTCAAGAAGGCAACATTGTATGATGGAAATCAAACTGCATTGGAATTGAGGATCCTGGTTTTGCCACTATGTGACCTTTGAACCAGCTATTTAATAGTAACATTGATAAAGCACTGTATTACATTTGATCATTTCCTTCCTAAATATGACATGTGATCATCAGAACCACATTTGGAAGCAGGTAGGGCAGGTGGCGTTATTTCCATTCTACAAGTATGGAAACTGGAGCTCTAGAGGTTAATGACTTGCTCAAGATCACAAAGCATGTGAGTGATAGACTTTGACCTCAAACTCAGAACTTCTGCCAGACACGGTGGCTCATAGGCATGAGCCTGTAATCCCAACACTTTGAGAGGCCAAGGCAGGAAGATCACTTCAGGCCAGGAGTTCGACACCAGCCTGGGCAACATAGTGAGACCCCATCCCTGCAAAAAATAAAATTAGCCCAGTGTGGTGGTATGTACCTGTAGTCCTAGCTGCCTAGAAGGCAGAGGTGAGAAGATCGCTTGAGCTCAGAAATTTGAGGCTGCAGTGAACTACTATTGTGCCACTGCCCTCCAGCCTAAGTGACAGAATGAGACTCTGTCCCAGAAAATAAACAAAAAAACCCAGAACTTCTAACTTCAAATCTCATGATCTGTCCACTGTAGCAAGCAGCCCTCACAATTCTCAACCTCTATAGAACTCACTCTCCTCATTTGCAAAAATGAGACATTTGGCCCAGAAAATTACAGGCCATTCCAGCTTAAAATTCTGTGTCTGATGAATCACCGGCTGGAAGGGACTTTAAGAAATCACTTAGTCATATTCCTTGCTTCCAGAAGGACTCTATCTAAACTATTTTGAAAAGAAAATATCAGCCCTTTTCTTACAGTCCCAGTGCAGAAAAGGGCCCCAGAGAGTGTCCAAGTGCATTTGGGAGTGAGAAAGAAACGAGGAGCTACAGAGCCAGTGCTCAGCAGGGTGATCCATCTCTTGGGCTCAGAAGTAGTGAGTCTTGCCTCACTGGATGTGAATGTTCAGCCCTGAGATCAATATCTGAAGTAGGAGAGGAGAGTCACAAGCATGCTTTGCTGGTTAGAAAGGAAGTCTGTAAGAGAGATCAGAAAACTGGTAACTCTGTGAAGGGGAAAAGAAGAGCTAAGTGACTCAGTAATGATCTTAAAGTTTATTAAGGACTGCTGGAGAGTGCGATGACTACAAATCAGTGGTAATGTTTCTGTTTAAAGATAGAAACGGCAGAATCCTGTTCATTCAGCAGGTGTGACAAGCAGAAAGCTATGCTAATCTAGCCTTACTTTGCTTGTATCGGAGGGGTTGGTGGCAGAATGGGAGTGAAAGGGGCTTCGCCCTGAAGACGGTGCCTGGGAGCCCCACTCCAGTCTTCCCTTCTCTCTCAGCACAGTTCTCAGCAGGCTGGTGTACTAGTTAGTGTCTAGTAACTTTTCTAGGACAAGGGACTACCAGTAGACAACTACCAGCAAGCACAACAAGTTGCAAGTTTAGTCTCACATTGCTCAGCTAACCTGGTTATAATTTTAAAAACTAATCTCTCTCCATGTTCTTCCTATGTCACTCCCATGAAATAGATGTTACTTTTTATTAAAAAAAAAAAAAAAAGTAGTGACTGAGATCAGAAGACAAGTAATTATCACAACTCTACAACTTACAGAGCTTGGACAAGGCATTTACTACTCTGGGTCTCGATTTCTCATCTGTGAAATGGGCTAACAATAGCCACTTCAAAGTTAAATATTTCTGGGGAGTAGCCAGGTGCAGTGGCTCACGCCTGTAATCCTAGCACTTTGGGAGGCTAAGGCAGGTGGATCACTTGAGGTCAGGAGTTTGAGACCAGCCTGGCGAAACCCCATCTGTACTAAAAATACAAAAATTAGTTGGGCATGGTGGTGAGTACCTGTAATCCCAGCTACCCGGTTGGCTGAGACAGGAGAATCGCTTGAACCTGGGAGGCAGAGGTTGCAGTGATCCAAGATTATGCCTCTGCACTCCAGCCTGAGCAACAGAGGGAGAATCCATCTAAAAAAAAAAAAAAAAAAAAAATTATGAGGATCAAATGGGGAAACATAGATGAGCATGCTATGTAACAGTTTGCATCATTATTAATAGGAGTCCAATTTCAGGCTTTTCTGTAAACCACAAGGTCACAGATGTTTCTTTTTATTCTGCCTTAATTCCATTCCCAAGCCAAAATCAGAATCACAGCAGTTTATCCTCACTTACTATGTGTCAGGCACATAACCACCTTTAATCCTCACAAAAATATTATGAAGTAGATATATTACCCCTATTTTATTATCTGGAAACTATATTCTCACAAAGATAAGCATTTTGCCCAAGATCACATGGCTACTAAGTGACAGAGGCAACGGAAACCAAGGCTGTCTCAGTGCAAAGCTGTGCTTTCAGGCCTTCAGGGCTCTGAAGAACTGGGGCCCTGTCCTGCTTGAGTACAGCCCCAGTCCTCTTGGTTTCAGGTTGCAGTTGATCTCCTGGCAGGCCTTCCAGGGGGTCTCCTCAGCTGTTCTGAGTCTAGATCAGGTCCTTTGCTTAGTCCCTTAGCTAAAGCTTCATCTTAATCCATAGTTTAGTCCATTCTGGCAGCTATAATGAAGTACCATAAACTGGATACATTATAAACAACAGAAGTTTATTGGTCACAGTTCTGAAGGCTGAAAAGTCCAAGGTGAAGGTGCCGGTAGATTCAGTGTTTGGTGAGGGCCCACTTTCTGGTTCATAGATGGTGCCTTCTTGCTGTGATCTCATGTACTGGAAGAACTAACGAGCTCCCTTGGGCCTATTTTATAGAGGCACTAATCCCATTCATGAGGCTCTACCCTCATAACCTAATCACCTCCCAGAAGGCCCCACTTCCTAAATACCATATGAATTTGGGAGGGGGGGCAGGCCATAAACATCCAGACCATAGCAATCAGCTTACTCCGATTCACACTCCACCGTCTCCTCTCCTTTTCCTGTCCTTATTCCTGGGTGGCTTGCTGACCCCTCTCATGTTCCTCTCCCACTCCACACATTCCTCTTTGGAACATCCTACATTCTCTTCCCCACCTTTCTCTCAGAAGCAGATACTTCCCCATAAGGATCTTGTACCTCTCCCCAGTTTTCCCAGCCCATGACATTAGCCCATCAAGCCTAGATCAAATGCCAATTTCCCTAGCATGTTTATTATGTTTCCCTGCACTGGAAATAAATTTTAGCATGTTAAATACAGCCTCTATATTACTTCTGAATATCACAGAATGTGAATTTTCAAAACTGTGAAAACCACAGAAGTCATTGGTCAGTTGCCTTTATTTTATAGATGAGGAAACTGAGGCTCAGACAAGTTAATTTACTGCCCACAGTTATAACTGTAGGCTAGAGCTGGAGCTGATTCCAAATGCAGTCAGTATTGTTGTCAAAATAGTGTAAACTGGGCATGTTATTGTATCCGCATCCTCCAGTCTGGTGTGGCCCCTTGGTCAAAGTTTGGAAAGGAGTTTCGCCCTTGCCACAACAGTCTGATTGGACTCAGACCGTGAATCATAAGAAATGTTTTCTTTTACTTAAACCTGTTCACTCCTCACTAGGCTACAAAGAACTACTGGCCATTCAACATTTTTTTTTTTTTTTTTTGAGACGGAGTCTTGCTCTGTTGCCCAGGCTGGAGTGTGGTGGCGTGATCTTGGCTCACTGCAAGCTCCACCTCCCAGGTTCACACCATTCTCCTGCCTCAGCCTCCCGAGTAGCTGGGACTACAGGCACCCACCACCACGCCCGGCTAATTTTTTGTATTTTTTAGTAGAGACGGGGTTTCACCGTGTTAGCCAGGATGGTCTCGATCTCCTGACCTCGTGATCTGCCCGCCTCGGCCTCCCAAAGTGCTGAGATTACAGGCATGAGCCACCGCGCCCGGCCTGCCACTCAACTTTAATTCATGGCCAGGAAGAGTTAAGTCTCCCCTTAGCTTGCCTGTCTTTTAGGTTATATAATACCAGATCTTTTTGCTTTTTCTCACAGTTCTTGTTCTCCAACAATTTCATCATCTTTATTTCTATCTGTTGAACTATATCCAAGTGCTCCATGCCTCTCAAACTGTGAAGTCCAGAAGTGGACAAAGAAGTCTCATGAAGGTATGAGAAAGTGACGATGACCTCACAATTCCTTCAAACTGTGCTTCAGTTGGTGCAGCCAACTTTCACGCTCGTGTTTCAAGCGATAGCCGGGCCTCTCTGGCTCAAGTTCAGCGTATTATCCTCATTTGGCTGGACACTGCTTAGCCTGTGTTTGTGATAATGATCGTTTCCTCCATGTAGCATCCAGAACTTTTCCGATTGAGCTTTTTTCCCTTTGTTCCTGACTACTACTCCAATTCATCAGCTCATCTGGGACTCTAATCCTATTCTTCCACCTCTTAATTCTTCACCCCAGCTACTGTCCCAAGTAGCTTAGCACATTAAAAGTCCCTGGAATTCACCCCTGAGACTTCTGGCCCCTCAAAGCACTTCTCCCTCATGGCTCCAGGATTGGATAAAGCCAGTAGTTCATCTCCCAGTACACACAAGGCACTCACACAGGGTGATAAGTTCTGAATAAAATAAGACATCACCAGAGAGCCTTCCAAGAGGCGTGTAGCTAAGGGTCTTTACATGGGTAGATTCAGAGATAACTGACCATATTCAGACCTAACTTGGGTATGACGGTGGGAGTCTCCAAGATTCTCCTTTGGCTCAGAAATGTGATAATTATGAATATTCGCAATTACAAACCACTTATCTCCATTAGCGTAAGCTACACTTATAATGAAATACATTACCCCAGTTTACAGATGAAGAAATTAAGGTTCAGTGAGGTTAAGGTCACACAGCCAAGATTAGTACTTACGTTTCCTGTCTTTAAATTCCTTGAACTTTCCTGTATTTCAGCAGGTTTTAAAATCTTAGAATTCCTAAAAATCCCATGTGTGAGTTGGGTATGGTGCTTTTGAAAAATAGAGATTCCAGGCGGGGCGCGGTGGCTCACGTCTGTAATCCCAGCACTTTGGGAGGTCAAGGCGGGCGGATCACGAGGTCAGGAGATCGAGACCATCCTGGCTAATACGGTGAAACCCCGTCTCTACTAAAAATACAAAAAATTAGCCAGGCGTGGCGGCACGCACCTGTAGTCCCAGCTACTCGAGAGGCTGAGGCAGGAGAAGGGCATGAACCCAGGAGGCAGAGCTTGTAGTGAGCCGAGATTGCACCATGGCACTCCAGCCTGGGTGACAGAGTGAGACTCCATCTCAAAAAAAAAAAAAAAAAAAAAAGAGAGAGAGATTCTAGGGCCCTGGCTCTAAGACATACTGATTGCTTAAGTCCGAGTGGAGCCCTGGAATCTGCGTTTTAATAAGCACCACAGAGGGTTTTGAGTAAGCCTCTGCAGGCCATACTTGAAGAAAACCTCTCCTTAACTATGCTGTCTAGGCCAGACCCTTAATACTACAGATCTACCTTTGCCCAGGATAAAGCTGGCACATAAAAACCAGCCACAGAAACCTCCTGATCCAGACAGTAGCTCAGAGGGCTCCCTGATGACCCTAAGACCCAGGACTGTGGTGCTCAGAGCCTGCCACCAACCCTGGTTCAGTCCTGTTTTTGTCCTCTTCAGTTTTGCTGACCCGTTGAACTCCCCTCTTTTGAGCACTCTGCTTTGATCCCACTCGGGTCTTAGATATGCTCTTGCCCCTGATTTTGTCAGCCTCGGCTGCTCCAGATGAGAAAGCCTATCTCCCTAAGGCCTTTCCAGATGCAGCTGTAAAATGGATCTGAAACCTGACTCATGAGAGACAATCTGAAGACTTTGGGGAACTTTCTAATCCCGTGCACCCCAGCTGGGCAACATTTACAAACTGCTCTGAGGGAAAGCTTCACAGCCAGTTTCCCCAGAGAGGCATAGTGGTTCTTACAGTCCTACTAAACTAAGTTTACAATCTATCATTCCTGAAAAACCAGATACTCCAGGAGGCAGATAGATGACTAGGGAATGGGCAGCGCAATGAGTGTTGATTGGGTGTGCACAGTACACAGGCACTGCACTGATTTCTTTCCATGAGTTGTGTCTTCGTCTCCTTTCACCCATAAGGAGCACAGCCTGGATGGTTTCACCTGGTGCCTGCTCTCTACTCTCAGGGCACTTAGGGATTGTGTGTTCCTTGGATTACAAACACAGCCCTGCTACCTACACATCCCTCGGGTCTTTCAGGATCACAAAATCTGCAAGTGGTCCCTGGCTGGATTCTCTTATGTGTGTTTTATCAAGGAACAAGTAGATTCCTGATGAAAAAAGTTTTTAGACTGAAAGCAGACTAACAGAGTGGTTGAAAATTAACATGGGACACAACACAACCGAACTCCCAGTCTTGGTAGACACGTTCCACTTACTCTCTCTTCTCTATTCCCTTTTCCAAGTGCAGGAATCTTTTTTATTTTTATTTATGTATTTATCTTATTTTATATTTTTGAGACGGAGTTTCACTGTTTCGCCCAGGCTGGAGTGAAGTGGCGCGATCTCGGCTCACTGCAACCTCTGCCTCCCAGGTTCAAGCGATTCTCCTGCCTCAGGCTTCTGAGTAGCCGGGATTATAGGCACCCGCCACCACGCCCAGCTAATTTTTGTATTTTTAATAGAGATAAGGTTCCGCTATGCTGGCCAGGCTGGTCTCGAACTCCTGACCTCAGGCGATCCATCTGCCTCGGTCTCCCAAAGTGCTGGGATTACAGACATGAGCCACCACACCTGGCAGGCATCTTCTACTCAATAGGCTTGACTCTTCCTGCACTTTTTCAGAAGCAAATTCAGCTTGTGATAGTGGGGCAGCACACAATAACATATGCTGGCAGCAAATCCCAACACAGTGGGAAGAAACTGCTTTTCCTGTACATTGGTCTCTACTATCTTGTGACAATCTGAAGAGAAATTCCCAAACATAAGTCTCCTGAGTGATTGTCAGGTGTATACCTTGCCTTATTGTTAGCAGATGTGAAAGCTCTTTGAGAAGACAGCAAAGTATTTGGAGCTGGAGGGAAAGGGGTGTTTGGAGCCTTGTTAGAGACCAGCTGTAGAGCCTTAGAATGTTCTCTATATAGGAAAGCTTACACTGTGCTGAAAGAAACAGTTGCCTGTTGGGTTATAACTTGGCGAGTTATGTAATGATACAAATGTTGGATGACTTGTTAAAGGATCTGAGAGCATTATGGCAAAATTCTACACCCTATCCTTAATTAGATCAAGTTAAACTGAAAGGGAAAAGCAGTCTGGTTTGCTAACCACAGTGGAAGTTTTCGGGTGGAATTCATATCCGGATTGCACTGTCTGGCTTGAGGATAATACACAGGAAGCAATTTGGAGTTTTTCTTTCTTTTGGTTTTGATATTTCAGTTACAGGGAACTTGAAGTCTAGGAACTGGCTTTGCAATGTTAACAGTTATCACAGCCAGCTAGCCAAAATGTCCCTGTTTAAGATCTTGCTGTTTATCATAACACGAAGTGTGCTCTATGCCGTGTATGATTTCCAATACACATGTGTTAGTAATTACTACCAATATGAGCATCTACCCAGCCATTAATCAAGGCGCCCAACACATCCTGCCAATGTACTTTGAAACTTTATCTGCTGAAAAAGCAAAATTCCCCTCCGCTAATGAACACTTTTAGGAAAGCAAGCTGGTTAAGAGTGTCTGAAGCATTCGAGTGACAGCTCCAGTGAACTCCCATTTATGATCGCAGGTGACCTAGCAAAAACTGGGAAATATAAGCACAGTTCTACATTTTAGTTTCTCCTAAAGATCATCAGTTTAATAATAACAGTTGGCCTTTATTGAGCCCTGATCCGAAGTCTCTTAACATGTTTTTTCTCCTTTAATAATCCCAGGACATAAGGTCTGTTAATATCCCTACTTCCTGGTTAGGAAGCTGAAGCTCAGAGAGGCTAAGTACTTTGTGAAAATTCATTCATGGAGGAAATGACAGAGCCAGGGTACTAACCCTGGTGTGCCCGACTCCGGAACTCATGTTTCTTGGATTCCATTCTTCTTTCAAAACCACTTGGTGCCTCCAAAGAGAAAAATGGTTTGGTAATTAGTCCCATTTGCTTCCAATGATGAAGAGGAACTCTTTGATGTTGATATCTTTTTTTTTTTTTTTTTTTAATGGAATCTCACTCTTGTCATCCAGGCTGGAGTGCAGTGGTGCAATCTTGGCCCTCTGCAACCTCCGCCTCCCGGGTTCAAGTGATTCTCTTGCCTCAGCCTCCCATGTAGCTAGGATTACAGGTGCCTCCACCAAGACTGGCTAATTTTTGTATTTTTAGTAGAGACGGGGTTTCAACATGTTGGCCAGGCTGGTCTCGAACTCCTGACCTCAACTGATCCTCCCACCTCGGCCTCCCAAAGTGCTGGGATTACAGGCGTGAGCCACTGCACGTGGCAGGATGTTGATATCTTTCAAACATTTATTAAGCACTGACCTTGTTCCAAGGGGTTAAGCAGACCATATCACTGAATGCACCCAATAAACAAGGTAGGTTGTAGCATCTCTGTTTTACTGTCAAGTAACCACCTGTTCCGTCCCATCATCCAGCGTTGCCCCTGTGGCCCTAAGGGTTGACTGACTTTCTGTTTGCGTGGAGTATGTAAATAGGACCAAAAAGCCATGTGGTAGCTGTAGGAGACAGGACACAGCAATGGAAGCCCAAAAGTGTGGTTCTCATCTGGGACACCATTATTCGTGATAACTCTCTTCATCTCCTCTGTACCTGTGTTCCTTTTTCGTGCCTGTAGTATTTCCTTTAACTAAAATGGAAGTGTTATCTGAAGTTTCATGAAAATAGCATATGTATCAGAAATAGGGAGATATCAGCCGGGTGCAGTGGCTCATGCCTATAATCCTAGCACTTTGGGAGGCCCAGGCAGGCGGATCACTGGAGGTCAGGAGTTCAAGACCAGCCTGGCCAATATGGAAACCCTGTCTCTACTAAAAACACAAAAATTAGCCGGGCATGGTGGTGGGCGCCTGTAATCCCAGCTACTTGGGAAGCTGAGGCATGAGAATTGCTTGAACCCGGGAGGTGGAGGTTGCAGTGAGCCGAGATCGCACCAGTGCACTCCAGCCTGGGTGACAGTGTGCAACTCAGTCTCAAAAAAAAGGAAATAGGGAGAAAGATATCTTTTCTAATTCAGGATCTTCCACTAAATATCAGTATTCAAATTATGTAGCCTTTTTGACCCTTAGTATCCCAGTCCGTAAAATGAAGGCAATAGTACTCAGCTCTAAATGTTGTTGTAAAGATTAGATGAGACAACACCTATGGTGTGTGTAGCACAGTACCTTATATGTATCAGTAGTAGTGCCCTTTAAATGTCACTTCTGTCCCTCTTCTCAACTCCCCACCTTGCCACCCGTATTAGTAAGTAGTGCTTACAATACAGGTAAGATGGGGTGTTTGCGAACAGCGTCGTGCCGTCCACGGTGTCACTTATCGGGCGGCAATATCAAGTAGTGGTTAAACTCTTTGAATCCCTTTAAGTAGACTGATGAAGTTGAAATCCCTGCTCCACCATTTCCTGTGTGACTTTGAGAGAGTTATTGAACCTCCCTGGGCCTCAGTTTCCTCTTTCTTTAAAATGGGTTAGTACTTCTCTCATGGGGTTTCTGAGAGGGCTGAATTCATTATATACTACATTCACTTAGAAAATACCTGGCCCAGAATGAACACTTATTCGATGTTAGCTGCCATTATTATTATTTATTTATTTATCTCTGTGACCTCTTGGAAGCTTATTAAAGGAGCTGTGCAGAGTGAGACCGTGAAACAGATTTTCTAGTGCAAACGGGGCTGCTCACAGGAGGCTCGTGGAATCTGAGTGCTGACCTTGGCCCCATTAGCACCGTTCTCTAACCAGCTCGGGCACGGGGCTGTAATGAGGATTATTGAAGTAACATATGGAAAACTCTTAGAGTTAGCTCTTGGGAAAGGAAAAAGGCACTGAATAAATACAAGGAATTATTAAAAACCGGGAGACAACCTCACAGGGATGCTGAGCTTTGTATGTTATTTGCTATTCTAAGAAGAAACTGGGGCAAGAAGCCAACTTCATCACCAGGTGACAAAGTGGTCTCCTGGCTGCTGTTCAAGGGACGGCAGAATGCAGCGTCACCTCCAGGCCATCACAGCCTCTTCCTGGCTGCAGGAAGCTCAGCTTTCCCATGAAAAAGAAGGGCTGGGTCCTATGCCAGGCGCTATGCCTGCTGCCTCCCATATCTTGTGCCCAAATACCCCTCCTTTGAGGAGAGCTGGGAGGTGGTATTCTAAGTGAGAACCTACCAAGTAGAATATTGATGGTAAATTCCCTCTGGTACTAGTGCAGATGACTTAGGGGCCACCAGCAATCTGCTTCCACAGCAGGACTCCAGTCCCAGACTGGGCCAAGCTCAGGGCTTCGTTGCCAAGCCTTAACGAGTATGTGGAGAGTACACAGCTCTGTGATTCTGGAGATAACAGTCCATCAGTCTCTACTTACAACTTTACCACCCACCCGTGTGACATTCCTCTCTCCAGAACCAATCCTAACCCTAAAATGAAATATACTTAAAGTGGTCTCCAGGTATCACTTGTGAAATGGTGTACAGGAGGCATCCAAGAATGAATCAAGATCTGGCCCACAGCCACCACACAGCTTGGGGCCTCTGGTTTCCCCATGATATCAGTGGCATAATTTCTATGGCTCCGAGCAATGATTACAGAAACATCCTATTTCTCTTTGCTACAGAATAAAGAATATCTTAGCCATGATGTCTTATACTATAAAATCTTAGAAGATAAGGATAGATGTCTAAGTCTCATCACTCAAGAATATAGCACTTCATGACATGTACCTTTATTTATACTTTTCTGGTAACAATATAGTTTTAAAATACTCATGGCCTTTCTAAATAATGGTATAAATATGATATCTCAATCCTCAAAACTACCAACAAATTTAAGGTATTTATAACACATACAACCAATACTTATGCATAAATATTATAAAAACATGGCCTACCTCTCAATGTGCATAGCAAAAATAGTTTGGAAAAGAAAAAACAGAATTAAAAATTCCACCACTCAAAATAAAAAATAGTTCTCTTTCCTTCTTCAACCAGTTTCAAAGATGCTACATTAACCATCAACTATGAAAGGGATCAGACATTTCAGCAGCCTTTTAAACCTAGAAATCCTTAAAAATGTAAGGATTAGACAGTAGAATATTTTCTCTGGCATTTAAGATTTTTGAAGGGTCTAGTTAGGATCTAGTAAGTTCTTCAGAAAGGTTAGGCTGACTGTAAAGACAACACTGCACAATATAGAAAATTCTCTAGCTCACTTACTAGAATGGAATGTGTTTTTTCTTAGAGATCAGGATTAATTATTAAAATATTTAAAGAAAAAGATGTTTCTAAGGCTGCTAGGAAGACAAATCATAACAGTAGATCCCAATAATAAGCGTATGTGTAAAACAATCTCTTAAAAAAGAGGTGGCATGCGGCTGGGCGTGGTAGCTCATGCCTGTAATCCCAGCACTTTGGGAGGCCAAGGCAGGCAGAGCATCTGAGGTCAGGAGTTCGAGACCAGCCTGGCCAACATGGTGAAACCCCGTCTCTACTAAAAATACAAAAATTAGCCAGGCATGGTAGTGCACACCTGTAATCTCAGCTACTCTGGAGGCTGAGACAGGAGAATAGCTTGAACCCTTGAGGCAGATGTTGCAGTGAGCGGAGATTGTGCCATTGTGCTACAGCCTGGGTGACAGAGTGCGACTCTGTCTCAAAGAAAAAAGAAGTGGCATGCATATTTAAAAGTAGTTGCAAAGAAAGTCCTGGCAGTTTTTCAGAGCTCCCTTCATGTAATCACTCTATTACAGTGCACCCCTCAAGTTGAAAAGCTCCCATTTATTTAACATTTTTTTAAAGAATTAAATATTTTCCTTATTTATCCAATTTGCAAATGTAAAGCAAGGCTGCATCATTTCTCTTTTTTCCGCATCCTTCTTTCCATCCACTAAGGTAGTTCTCTGGGGCTGTTTACAGCTTCTGAAGGTGATTTGATGTGAACTCCCTCCTGACTTCTGGTTTGTCTGCTTCTTATAAAGAGCTAGTATGCTCCAGAGAGCACCAGAGGCGGTTCTTACCCAGCAATCCCAGAAGCAATTTTCTTCTGATTTTCTTACTCACCAGAGCCCTCCTGGAGGTTTCAGACAAAGAGGCTGAGCAGTTTGCAGTAGCTACTAGAGAGAGGTTCATAATGGAATAGCAGCTTCAGGTTTTTAATCCATCATTAGAAATAGTTGTTTTACAACTTGAGAGAGAAAAAGTAGAAATCTATGGCATAATGAATGGAAAAAAAAATGGGTCATGTTACTGTAGAGATAGACTCAAATTCTATATTATGTCGTAAGTGAAAGCTTTTTCGGTCCATATGGGTATAAATTAATAAGAGAGAATGCTGTCAGCAAAGAAAGTGTAAGTACTTTGTCTGGAGAGTAAGAGTCCGGCCAGTTAGTCCTAATAAATCCAAGGGTTTAGGGAACCTCTTTTGAGATAGGTGATGCATTGCTCATTATTAGAGAATCTCTTGGCATGAGTACTTTTGCACCAAGCATCTGCTTTTAAGGTCTCTTCATGAATGTTCTTCTTATGTGCTGATATCTTTATTCTTACACAAACTTGGTGGAAGGCACTATGGTTGCATCATTAAATTACCTCACTGTATTCTACAACTACCCTACCTAATATGCTCCAATCACTCTTACTGTATTTTGTTTTCTTCATAACATTTCCCTGTCTGAAATTATTTTATTCATGTGGTATCGTTTAAGTGCTTATTATCTCTCTCAGCCTGCTCCCATCACCACTGGAGTAAAAGCTGTAAGTAGACACCTTGTCATCTTCTCCTATATATGCAAGTTTCCATTTTGTTTCATAATTAGCTTCTCTCTCCTCCCAGCAAGGTTTTCAAGATCCAACCCAAAGACTGCTTAAGGAATGGAACTTAGACTTCTTTTACTTCTTCAAGAGTCACTTCATGGATAAAAAGCATCCTGTTCTTGGGACTTTGACTCAGCAGAGCCAAGAACTTTCCTATAAGCTATTGCTTGGTTGTTAAGGAAACACAACAGAATACCAGCCTGACGTGTCACATTCTGCATGCGCTCATTTATAATACAGTGTGGTATTTTTCACCTCCTATCTGCAGCAAGATGAGATAATCGCTGGCTGGTGTGAGTTTTTTTAGCATCTCTTTGCATCAATAGATCTAGTTTTCAGACTATATACTTAAGTTTATAAAACCATTGCTAACATTTGTTTTCTTTAATCAGATTCAATTTGATTCTTATTAAGACCATGTTTTAGAAAGCCCCCAGTGGCCCTCATAATAGTGGGAAGTTTCAGAAACAAAGGCCAATATTATGAACACATTAATATATAACCCAGGTGTCATGGAAGTGCTCTCAAATAGGAAACGTGGAAGACATTAGTTGCATGCATCCCAAGTCAGAGACTTATTTTCTTAATTTGCTTTCTGTGCCTCCACAATGGTCTTTTTCCTTAGCTTTGGAAAGAAATCATAACAGCCAGCTAACTTTATTGGGTAACATGCATCAAGCCCCACAGCAGAGGTTAGATATGCATTACCTTGTTTGCATAACAACCTTATGAGGAAGGTAGCAAATAAAATATGGGTATAAAAGACCTCCATAGTTAAGGAATGAGGAAATAATAATGCAAGTCTCTTTTCATACAACATAATTGTCCTAAAACGTATGTATTTCTTTGTATCTTTTAAAATGCAGCATAAATGGGGTATTCTAATATCATTTTGTTTTTCTTTAGGTTTCTCTTTTGTACATTTTAATAAGTTTAAAATATATAAAGTGTCCAGGCATGGTGGCTCACGCCTGTAATCCCAGCACTTTGGGAGGCTGAGGCAGGCACCTGAGGTCAGGAGTTTGAGACTAGCCTGGCCAACATGGTGAAACCCCATCTCTACTAAAAGTACAAAAATTAACCGGGCATGGTGGTGGGCGCCTGTAATCCCAGCGGCTCAGGAGGCTGAGGTGGGAGAATCGCTTGAACCTGGGAGGTGGAGGTTGCAGTGAGCTGAGATCACACCATTGCACTCCAGCCTAGGCTACAAGAGTGAGACTCTATCTGAAAGAAAAGAAAAGAAAAAAAGAAAAGAGAAAGATTTACATCTGCTTGCAGTGAAAATAAATGCAGAATGCTCCACAATGAAAAGTTATTCTCTAACTTCTTCCCTCAGCCTCTGCCCCTCCTCTCAAGATAAGTTACAACCCTCCAAAAATATATTGTCCAGTGAAACCACAATGGTATAGAAGTCTACAGTTAGTCTACAATGTGTTGTTGACAGCTGCATCTAACATTCTTTTTAAAGGTTGCATAGTATTTCATTATGCAGGATACCATAATGGCCGTTTCCTTTTTGATGAACATTTAGGCCAAGTTTAGTGTTTTCCTTTGTAAAAAGTGTTGAAATGAACATTCTTGTCTTTCCTGTGTCTTTGTGTCCTTTTGTGAGTAAATTAAGCACAACTTCTTAGAAATGAAACTGCTGGGTCAATTGTATACGTATCCTAAATTTTGTCAAATTCTCTTTTTAACAGCTTACACCAAATTATATTCCCACATTGGTTATAGCAATTTTCAATATTATGAGTTTTGGCTTGTATTTTAAATATCTTCATTTTCCTTTTAGATGTTCACATAGCTCCCAACTGGAAAACTGTACCCATCCCCTGCCACCATCTCCACCAAGAACCCTGCATGACCTATGCATATCATATTTGTATAACAGTATTACCAAGTATAATAGTGCTTTCTGAATATCGCTTTCTTTCCTCCTTTATGTAAAATATGTACAATCTGATATTATTTGCTAAATACATAAATGTATTTACAAATGGCTTTCTAAAGACTAAGTGATATAATCCAAAGTTTAGAAAATCAGATTTTGCTCACAAGAGGTTCGGAAAGTGCCTTTTCAGGATCATAATTAAACTTAGCTAATTGTAATTCCAAGATTGATGCAAGAAGGCAAAAGGTTCAAGAATGAAGTCAATTTTTCCTGAGGTTAGGAATAAATCTATAAATTCTGGTTATATGAATCGCTAAAGAATTATTGCGCAGGGATCAATAAATCACTTCTAAAGCAGTGTTAGAAGGCTGTTCCACCTCCTCAGTATACTAGTTACAATTGCATTATTAGGCTCAAGAGTGTTGGGCAAACTGGTTCTTTTAGCTTTTAACATTGCAGTAAATGGCTTGGCAACAGATTTAACATTTTCTTTGTAACATCCAAGGTTAACTCTTTTTTTTCCTTAAGATCTGGAATGTTCCCAACACAAAAAAATGATAAATGTTTGAGGTGAGGGACATTCTGATCACTCTAACTGGATCACTACCTGTCACAAACATGCATCAAAATACCACTTACACCCTACAAGTGTGAACAGTCACCATGTATCAATTAAACAAACAAAAAAGCCCAGCCCAACCTTGGACCAATTAAAACAATCTCTGAAGATGGAACTCTTTTTTTCCCCCCCCGCAACGGTTAGCTCTTTAGTCACTGGCCAGAAAACCTCTAATCCCAGCAGAATTTTAGAGCTATTAAGTACTTTAGTTCTTAGCCACTTAGAAATCATAATGACATAATGATGCTTTACAAGAAGAAGAGGTAGGGGAGGAGGGAAGAATTTCTGTTCCTCCTCCTCAGTGACATGAGAATAAAGAAGAAAAATGAGAAGTTATAACCATGAATATCTGCATGTTATGTTTACTTGAACAAAAATGCAAATTTTATCTCTTATTGAAAAGAATTGTTTTTGAACAAAAGTGAATAGGTAAAAATAGTGATTTTGTACAATCAACTAAGGGACTGGTTTTCCTTTAGTTTTTTTGTATTTGTTTGTTTGCTTTGTTTTTGTTTTGGCTTCTCAACACTGAGCATAGCTGATGGGGCAAAGGGCAGATTCAACACTCCACACCCTCTCAGGAGGGTAGGCTCTGAGGGTTAAAATGTTGAGGGGCAGATGTCGCTTGTGAAGCCTCACATACCACGTGACCATGGCAGAGAGTTCCTTGAGCACTGAAAAGCACTTTTCTTTCCCAACAGATAGTCTTATGTGTGCGCCAATCCCAAGCAGAAATCAGGATTTTCTTTACTCTATAGGTGATAAGCATGAGATTCTTCCCCAAGAAGAATGCTGAAAAATCAGAAAGGATATAAAAATGGGGGAAAGGGTGGGATATTCAGGAAACTACCAAAATACGTACATGTGAAAATAAATTTCATGAAACTGATTCTTTGGTTAAATAACAACGTTTAAAAAATTTCTTCAAAGCTCTCAAATGGGCCTTTGAAAAATTAAATTACACCACATTGGATCTGAATTTAGCATGTGATTTCCTAACAAATTTTTATTTTTTTATTTTTTAAATGTTTTTAATTATACTTTAAGTTCTAGGGTACATGTGCACAACACGCAGGTTAACACAAACATTTTAAAGTTAGAGGTTCTACGTCAATGAAATAAGGCTAAAACATGAACCTTGGGAAGAAACATTGGAAACTTTAGTACAAAGGAAGTTACGAATGAATATGATTAAGTTTAGAAAGCTTTCCTAGGAGAGGAAATGTCAGATGTTGATTCAGATTTTTGTACAAAGAATGAAAGCATTATTTAAAATATATTTTGTGATGCAAACAGGGAAACATCATAGTATTTTTGTGTGTGTGCTGAATATAAGCTCCATTTTACAGCTAATGTGTCCCCAGTAAACAATCCTAATTAGAAAGCCCCTGGAAATCTCCAGCATTATCTTAATTAAATTAGGCTAATCTAATAAATGCATCATAATTAAGAGGACTGTGCCATTCTTTAGTATTCAGCACACCAGGCATTAGATGATTTGTCCCACTTTCAGCCATCAGTTGTCATGCTTGCTAAAAGATAAGAAAAATGGTAGCACCAGTCATCGTAGTCCCTCAAGGAATCATCCATCTAGTTCTTGAATTTTCTTTACAACACCTCTGTCAATTATTTCTTCCTCTTCAGAGCATCTAGTGACAGGGAACTCACTAAGCCATTTTGATCTGTTTCATCTTTGAACATATGGAATAATTTTAGCCATAAGAAACCTCAGGGAATTTTTTTTAGTTCCTTCAACATAGACCTAACATAGTACCCAGACAACTATTTTTAAGTCCAATTTCAAACAACCTGGAAAAACAGCGGATCAATAGAACACTAAAGGCTATAGGGAGACTATGATCATTCTTGCCCAAAGGAATTGCAAAAAGGCAGGTGTGTAAATAGTATTTACATATAGGATGGACCTCTCCACCTTTTTCTAGTACAGATTAATTTTTAATTTTCCCAACATCTATAAATTGCCAGAATGGTAAGGTAGTGAGGAAACACTTTCTCACAATGTACACAGACTTGAAAGGTATTGACCTGTCCTCCTTATCGCAAACAGTTCTTGGGAACCCCAAGGAGAGATGTGGCTGAGGCAGAGATCACATTATCTAGCTCTTCTGCTATACACATATTGGGCTCTGATAATTAGAACATTGATCCACAAGACAACCTTTGGTATGCTGTTCTTTTCCTTCACAGCAAACACGTATAGCCATTATTGTTTGTTTGTTTGTTTCTTTTTTGAGACAGAGTCTCATCTGGAGACTCCCAGGCTGGAGTGCAGCTCACTGCGACCTCTGCCTCCCGGGTTCATGCCATTCTCCTGCCTCAGCCTCCTGAGTAGCTGGGACTACAGGCACCCGCCACCATGCCCAGCTAATTTTTCGTATTTTTAGTAGAGACGGGGTTTCACCATGTTAGCCAGGATGGTCTCGATCTCCTGACCTAGTGATCCGCCCACCTCGACCTCCCAAAGTGCTGAGATTACAGGTGTGAGATCAGTTATTTTTTTTTAAGACACAGAGTCTCACTATGTTGCCCAGGCTGGCTTCAAACTCCTGGGCTCAAGCAATCCTTCAACCTCAGCCTTCTAAGTAGCTGGGACTACACATGGCTCATCAGTGATATTTTTAAATACAAAAATACACGTTTTTATTTGCTTATGCAAACAAAGGAACTATTATAATTTCCTGCAACTAGTAAATATCAAATGCTAAAGCCTTTTTTTCTAATTCCACCTTTTCCCCACCACACCATGTAATAGCTTTAGAGTTGTTTTTTTGGGGGGAGGAGGGAAGGGGTGTTATGTGTATTTTTTGTCTTTTGCCAAGTCTCTAAGTGCCTCTGAAGCCAATTTTTAAAAGTTGTACATTGTGAGATCACAGTTGCTTTGGGGCATACAGGATATAAGCACAAAATGATGGACTGTAGCCAGGTAGTGAGGCTCTAATTGTAGTCGGAAAGAAGAACATTTTCATCATGACATAATGAAATCTGTATTTTTCAAAGAAAAAGATCTAAATTTGTATCAAGTCATAACATTAGTTTTCCTACTTTTTTAAAAAAAATCTAGTCTATTATTAATAGAATGAAATGTCAGCCTTAGGCAATTTGCTCTGAAAAAACAACTGAAATGAAACATGGCATTTTATTCGTTATTCAAATGGCCAAATAAAACAAGGTGTAATTAGTCCTGACTTCCTGTTCTTGCTCACACACCTGAGGCCCCTCCCCGCTCTGCTGCAGCTCCGCACACCCAGGCTCTCAGGGGAAGCAGTGGAGGCAGCCTTCTTGGACAACAGCTCACTTGTCTACACAGTCAAAAGTATGTATTTGATCAAAATGGTTGGGAGGAGGACAGGTGTTACTTATAGAATTACCTGTGTAACTAGAACAAGAAAAGGAGGCAGCATTTGCAGAATGTTTGCAAATCTTTCAGGAACTTGATTCAAGGAGTGTGTCTGATGTTAAATCCAGGCATATATGTATATGGCTGCTTGTGTGTGTGTGTATATGTGTGTAATAGTGTAAATTCACTTTTTTAAAAAATGAAGACATTCACAATTTTAGCCAGAATAGTTGGTGCAAGGCCCATAAGTGCTACCTGCTAAGAATATAATTCCTTCTACCTCTAATGTTTCATTATCAAATTAAAAGAGTTCTCTCCTCAGTGGATACTTCATTTATCATAGCTCTCCTTGGAAAGCTGACCTCTAAACATGAACTTCTAGAAGGAACACAGAATAAGAACAAGGGAAAAGCATTCGGGAAGGAGGGTGGCTTTGAAAGGAGTTAGCTGGGAAAACCTTTGAAAAAGAAAGTGAACCCATTTCTGTACATACAATTATTGACTGACGGGGCAGTTTACAGTTTAACTTCGTGTGCACTCATGCCCTGTTTGAGATGCCTGTTTTGTGGTTCCGCAGAGACCACACTAGCCACATTTGAACACCATTAGATTAGACTAGAGCCAGAACTCAGCAAAGGGAGGCTCTTCCTCAGCCTCTGACAGAATCACCACCAAATCTGGTTGTCCTCCTTGTCCTAAGCAATTGAACTTGGCTCTGTGGAGGGAGCCTCAACCAACTGAAGCATCATTTGGAGAACAGATGAAAAATAAAGAAGCGAAGCCTTTTGAATGCTAAAGTTTTAGCTTTTTCCAAAAGTAAGGCATTTTCCTCTCATTCTCAATCTCTTCTTCCGTTCAGTTTTCTCCTCCCATATTCTTAGTCGTGATTACATAGATTAAGGCAAGAAACTGGGGGTTTCCCTAATGAACTCGGGGAAATTTTGAGGGACATCTCCTGTCCTTTGACTTTCGGGAAAGTTCTTCCATTGTTAAGGAAAAAAGTTGTATTGGATGTAATTGTTTGTTAAATGCAAAGAACTAACTGCTGGGCTTTCTAGGAGTCCATACATGAACTGTTTTACGTGGGTTTCTGCAATTCCATAGAGTCGAAGACACCAACAGGAGCTGCGGCCCCTTTGCCTAGTTTGGCTTTAGTCCTTTGGAGTTTCATAATTCTGAGGTGATCATTGTATTTCAGTGGACAGATTCCAAATGCACAGAAGACTGACAGCATTGTCTGATAAAGCATCTCCCATTTTATCCCATTTGGAATGTAATCCATGTTACAACAATAGCTAATAATTACCTGCCATAATTGTAGCAACAGAATAGCTGAATGTGCACCTCTAGCTGATTTATGTATGCAATTTCTCATTCTCAAGCTCTCTATAATCCATTCTCCTCCCCTACCCCCCACCCCCAACGCTTTGAAGCCTTGAAAGCATTCAATACAAATTTTCACAATATAGGTGACTTTGAAGTGTGGCTTGTCAGGTCATGCTGACTTATTTTTGTACTTGCATAGATAATTGGTGAGGATGAATCTATTTTTTTAGCTAACAAGTGTAACTTGAGAATTTGTGAATGAGTGGCAGACGGGGTGGGAAACTTTTTTCCTTCACATATTGTGAAATGTACTTCTGTCTACGCATGGGAATGAGTCACATTTGCAAAAAGCCATAATATTCACTAGTGCCAACATGACATTTTTTAGTTGCTCTTGCAATGAGCTATAAGTAGGACAACTGCCCATCCTAGTTTACCCAAAACAGTTATTATTTATTCCTATAATTATCAATGGTTACCTATTTCTTTCATTCTCAAAAATGTCCTGGCTTGGGCAATATATGTTTACCCTGCATATATCCAGATTGTGGGGGAAAATCCAGTATTTTCATGTGCCGTGGCCAAATGGCAGCTTATTTAAAAAAATAGAAAATTCTTGGAATTAACAGTCAAGGATACGTGAGAGATTAGAAATCAACATTTCACATTAATTCCTGTGTAAGAAAATTATACGTAAACATAGACTGTTAAAACAGGCATAGCAAATATGTTTCAACTCAGGGGCCAACACTAATTGGTTGGTAGTGGCTGCCCCTAGCATCACTGGAGAAGGACTCTGAAACCGAGTTGGGGATCAATGGGATATAGGGCTTGCTGTATTACTGATGTCTGCCATAAGCTCTGGAAAAGCTAGTTGTAAAATGTATGCTAGGTATTAAATGTCACCACCATAGAGCCAGATGAGGTTTTAGTGATAATCCAACCCAGTGTTTTCAAAATGTGTTCCCAGAACACTGATCCTTCAACATGATTCACAGAACACATGTTCCATGATCTAGTAAGATTGAGAATGATGCCTGCCATATTTCTCTCTCAGAAATTCAGTGTATATTGGCACAGAGCTCTAAAAAGTTCTGTTTAACTTTCTGACAGATGTTTAACTTTGTTTAACCCAGTGCTTGGTAAACCTATTTGGCCACAGAAACCTTTTCAATGTTATCTGTCAACTTGCTACAGAACTAGTTTCTTGGTACACATTTGAGGAAACTCTAGTCTTAGCCCATTCCTTGCATTTCACAAATAAGGAAACTATAGCCCCAAATGAGAGAATGACTGGACCACAGTCAACTTAGTTGATCTATGGACCGGGCAAAACTGGAACTCAGTGATATAGGAGTTAAGAAGAAATTATTTAGGCAGATAGTGAGGGTATAGGAGTCCTCGGTAAGGTTTTCCTTTTATTGAAAAGCAGCCCCAAAATTATACTAATGAGCAGCCTGTAAAATCGAGCTGCAGACACAGACAAGCAAGCGGGAAGCTTGCATGGGTGAATGCCAGCAGTTGTGCCAATAGGAACAGGCACCTGGGACTAGGCATGTTCAAAATGGCAGCTCCATCTTCCCTTTTCTTTGCCAGCCACATGTACAGTAAGGAGCAGACAACATGGGCTAGCCAAGTGGACAGCCCATTTGCATAATAAGATTAGGGTGGGGTGGCCAGCCTTCCCAAAACGTCACACTTGGTCCAACCAATCTGTGGGCCCTACGTAAATCAGACACCGCCACCTCAAACCTGCCTATAAAATCCAGTGCACTCCCATTCGGGAGCCCCTCTGTCTCAAGAGAGAGAGAGCTGTTCTCCTTTATCTTTCTTTTGCCTATTAAACCTTTGCTTCTAAACCCACTCTGTGTGTGTGTCCATGTCCTTAATCTTTTTGGTGCAAAACAACGACGAACCCCGTGGATTTACCCCAGACAATGAGGCTGCTTCATCAGAACTGCTGACTCCAAGTCCTAGGTCCTTTCCGCTGCATCACCAGTGAGGCAAATATTAGAAGCAATCTAAGATTTTAATAGCTTCTGGCAGCACAGATATTTAGTAGATTTCACTTATCTATTTTTATAGGTTTTGGCTTTTTGTTGGTGGTGGTGGGTTTTTATTTGTTTTTTTTGGTTTTGTTTTTTTGTGATGAGATCTTGCTTTGTCACTCAGGCTGGAGTGCAGTGGCACAATCATAGCTCACTGCTGCCTCGAATTCCTGGGCTCAAGTGATCCTCCCACCTCAGCCTCCCGAGTACCTGGGACTACAGGCACGTGCCACCATGCCCAGTTAGTTTTCAAAATTTTTTTTGTAGAGACAGGGTCTTGTCATCTTGCCCAGACTGGTCTCTAACTCTTGGGCTGAAGTGATCCTTCCACGTTGACCTCCTGAAGTGCTCGGATTATAGGCAGGAGCCACCATGCCCAGCCTGGATTTGTTTTTAAAAGATGGTAAATAAATATCTGTATATTCCTAGTGTCAGACACTAAGCTACCTCTCATGGTCAAAAAGAAAAAAAAAAGGCAAGATAAAATCATTTTCATAGTTTAGTTTTATCTGGGCTGGTCCATCCTTCTATTTTATCCTTTTTCCTTAGGAGATAAAGTGGTTATTTGAGGAAAGAATTGCTAGACATGAATCTGGTTTTGGTTCAAATTCTATTTTATTATTTCCTGGGCTTTGAATTTCAAAAAGCCAATCTATTTATTGGTCTCTTTGGGGCCATAAGGTTAAAGTACATCTGTCGTCCACACAAATTTAGCTATTGGCCTTCGAGCTAAGCAGTCATGAAATTATAGCCATAGTAAATTTAGACAACGATTAATTTCACTTCGGTCTGCCTATAAATCCACATGACAGAATAAACATAGTGTGTCATGTGGTTAATGTGAACACATGTAAAAAATTAAGAAATCTTTGGTGACCAGACAAAAAATACTCCATAAAAATTAATTAGTGTTTCATTGTGGATGTATGAAATGCAATACTTACAGATGGCCTGACTTGGAGCTTAGGCAGCAACAAAACTTATCTTGGGCATCACTTGCAAATTTTGTTTTGGTGGTTCTCCAGTTTGTGGCAGACCACTGCCATTCCTTTGAGGAAAAGGAATACCTGGAAAATATAACCATTGCTGAAGCACTTATCTCTCTGGGGTTTTTTCCTACCCTTTATTTTCATTATTATACCATTACAGAAACTGGTTGCTTCAGTTTTCTTCAAGTATGGACTTCATGAAGCCATGTGGTTGCATGTGCTTTGGGAGAAGGAGGCAGCTGGGGGCTAAATTTGCCATCCTGAAATCATCCGTGACATCCCTTTGAAGATAAATTTTGTCAGGAAGTACAAATCAGTGAAGTTGTGAGGAAAAAAATGGAGAGACATCTTTCAACATAACCTTGTTTCCCCTTGAGCATAAAGGAATTGATTTAAAGGAGAAAATAAAAACTCAACAGTTTTTAAAGGCTTTTATTTAATAAGCACCTGATTGTTTCCATTAACTGGCTTTTAACATTTACCATTTTGCTTAGCAAAGTTGGAGAACATTAGCCAAGATTCACTGATGAAACTTTATAAGTGTTATAAGTCAGATTTGTTTCATTTTAAAAGCCACATGTTTAAAATACAGTGCACAGAGAATTTTTATGATAAGTAGTTGTGGTTCAATAAAATAAAGATAGCCAAAAGAAACTGTCACTCATAAAATCTATATTTCCTGCTAAGTGTTAGTATTAAAATAGATACTGCTAGTCAACTTGTAAGCCAAGCAATGCCATATGTGATTTTTTAACATAAGCTATTTGTATTCTATACTAGAAAGTGTATCTTAGACTTTGCAGTGATTTGTTGGTTCCTTTCATTAATCATGAATTTATTATCATAAAAATCAACACTCATGACCCTATCTTGGAGAATCGGAGTGTTCTGAGCATTCCCAGATGTGTACTGCAGCTCCAGTATACAGTTCCGAGCCCCACTGCCAGTTGCCAGGGTCATAAGAGAAAGATATTACTAGACCACGTCAGGGAGGCGAATTTTTAAATGTTCTTATACCAACCAAGAATGGAAATGACTGGTGGTTTTCAAGGACAGCCATTTGGTCTGAAGCAGCTGCAGCCCCTTGATTTTAATTATCCTCCTGACCCTTTGATCCCTAACCAAAAAGGCCCTAGGACTGTGGACAGATGCAGCCACTCTCCTTTAACAACTGGACTCAGACCAAGTCAGCAGTCACATTTAACCTCACCTTGAAATGTAGAAAGTGAACAATTACATATTGAACATTTTCATGTAAAACACCTTCTTGAATTTCAATCCAGCCACATCCTGCTAGTGCGATAATGTGATCCTTGAATTTTTGGCACCATCTCATTTTTAAGCTGGAATGTTTGGAAAATCCTTATGGGGAGGGAGGAATCATTATGCAACAACAACAATACACACACACACACACACACACATATGTGTGTGTGTATGTATACATATTTATAAAAAACAATTTCAAAATCCCAGCACAGAACAGTATAAAGAAATATGCCATCTTACAGAACTATAATGTTACAATCCTTTTTCCTTTTATGTGCTATAATCCTTTATGAACAAGGAAAATTCAAGACTGGTGAATGTTATCTCCTCTCCAACAAATTGATTTCAACCTGAGTATTATATCCAAAGAAACTTAATCTATAAGTATGAAGCTATACCCAACTTTGAAAGATTTTTGAAGCAGTACAAGTTTCTTTCTTCTTCTTTTTTTTTTTTTCCTTTTTTTTTGAGACAGAGTCTCGCTCTGTCACCCAGGCTGGAGTGCATTGGCATAATCTTGACTCACTGCAACCTCCACCTCCCAGGTTCACGCCATTCTCCTGCCTCAGCCTCCTGAGTAGCTGGGACTACAGGCATGCACCACCATGCCCGGCTAATTTTTGTATTTTTGGTAGAGACAGGGTTTCACCATGCTGGCCAGGCTGGTCTTGCTTGAACTCCTGACCTCATGATCTGCCCGCCTCGGCCTCCCAAAGTGCTGGGATTACAGGCGTGAGCCACCATGCCTGGCACAGTACAGGTTTCTGTGTGATGGAAAAATCTAAGCTCATTAAGTAAAATATAGTCAGTGTATTTCCTTATGTCTACAATTGGATTTTCTTCTCTGTTAGCCCCTGCTACTAGTCTCATGCACTAAGAAACCTGGCTTAGCTGACATCTATGCTTCCAGTCGATTCCTGCATTGCAGTTGAAGTGAAAAAAGCCCCTTGATGAATGAATGAATAATTGATTGATGAATGAATGAATGAATGAATGAATGAGTATGACTACATCTTCTAATCCTTTTACATTTTATTTCCAATTAGTACAAGGTTATTTTCATACGCTGTTTGTGGTCTTGAAATCTGACAGCCAGTCCCAACTGGTTTATTCTTATATTAGCAACTTAATTCTTTTGAAGGGGCATGTACCATGCCCACTAATTTTGCAAGGTTTGGTTCTCCAGCTTCCCTCAGCTCCTTGTTTATGTGGCAATTACATCGCTATTTAACAGCTGTACTAGAAATTAAAGAGGAAGAATCAGTAGGCTTTGTTAAAACATGTATCTATCCATAGATACATGTTTTGATGAAAGATGAAAGCCAAAAGCATTAAGGAAAATGAAATTTTGGAGACTACGTGGTTTTTATTGTTTGTGTTCTTATTTTTAATTGCTATAGATAAAGGAGAGTTGCCTGTATCTAAAAATATAATGACAACTACTTCACAAGGTACTTGTGAAAATAAAATAGGGTCATATTTGCATATAATATGCATTCAATAAATATTCTCTTTCCCTTAATTTGAATTTCTATAAGTCCTTAAGAATTGTCATTGTTCCCAAATATTGTATGATCTTTCCATCCTAATTATGAGATCATAATTACATATTTTTAATGATTTTATGGCAGAAAATAAAAAATGTGATTGAAGTTGAAATTTATCAGAAGTTCAGAATGGGAATGTAGATAATAAGATTTTAATTTTTTGATATGCTACCCAGATACTATTCACTAGATAAAAGGCTTCCAGGTATTCAAAATGGAATGAATAAATGTCCGAGGGGGTTCTCAAGTCAAATTTTACTTGAGTGGATTCTCTCTTAGCCACATTCCACCCACACTCCTCTCTCAATCAAACCCCTCTCCACTCTTAGCCCATAGCAATTAAACAGGGCTTTCAGGATCTGGAGGAAAGTGAGAATGTATCCCCTAGAAAGAGATCAAATTGAGGATGGCAAATGTGTTTCATTTCAGCCCTCAACTTTAGTTGCTTTGTAGCCTTAAACAGCTGTGCTGAGGATTCTCAGACATTCCATCTCACTAGCAAAGAACATTCTGATGAGTGAGTGACGTCTGCCACAGGAAGAATGGGGATAGTGTCCTTGCCTGTGCCATGCATTTACCAAACCTATAATTCATCCTATTTTGTATGTTTCACAGTTTAGCTTGTCACCCTAGTATCTCTTTCCCTAAATGACACCAGCAACAAGAATTTAATGTGAGAAAAATTTCAAGAGGTCAAAATTTAACCAACAGATCTCCTCCCATTTACCTCTTTAGAGAATAGTAAATGTTTTGAGTTCTTTGCCAGGAAGCTGGTGGAATTATGACCTTTGAGAAACTCAACTAAACAAACATGACTGGAGCACACCCATCTCGTCCAATGTGTGGGCCAAAACTTCAAAACTCTGAGATTCTCTTAGTTTAGACAAGAAGGTGATGTGTCTTTAATCAGCTACATAAAGAGTGAATGAGGCAGATTTCCTTTTCTCATATATGCAGTAACTAGATTATTTTCAGTTTAATTTTATGCTTTTTAAATGCACTTCAGTTTGAGTTGGTGAAAGTCTATAAGCCTCTCTCCATATATCTTTTAAAGCACAAACTGTGGCTGATATTAAACTATTTGTTCAGTCCTTTCTTCATCTGTAAGCATATTCTTCTTTGATAAGCTCAATGGCATTGTGTCCTGTTTGAAAATGTAGGTTTGACTGCTATTCGGATATGGTGAGGTCCACAGATTAGGAGATAACTGTCATTGGAAAGATACTAAATAGTTTGGTATTCATAGTTCCCAAGAGGAGGGGGTGTGCTGCACCACAGGGGACTGCAGGGGACGTGCCAGGGTCAGTCAGAAGGCCAAGGAGCAAGGGGGAAATGTGGACAGGAGCCTTTGCCTAGGAACCCACAGGAAAGGGATAAGTGAGGCAAGGTACGCAGGGTTAGAACTGCCTGTTTTGAGTAATTTCAGTGGGTTCTCAAGCATAGGGGCTGTTTCTGGTTGTCTGGTATCTGGCCCTGGGTTGATGTGGGGAGGGAAGCTGTGGCCCTGAGTATGAGAGCCTAATAGAGGGAGTGCTGAGTGTGTGGACTCTGGACTGGTTAGTTTGCCTATGGAGGGCACGCTCCCAGGAGGGTCTTTAACACCTCTAGGAACTGGCTAACCCTGGGAGGGGCAGTCCCTGCAGGGTCAGCAATGTCCTAGATGCAAAATTGAATGCATGCAAAATTATGTTCTTTTTGTATGTTTCTCTCTGTACTCAAAAATAATTAACCTCATTCATTTGATAATTGATCATTTGTCCCTTTCTGATATCGTCTGTATTGTTTCCTCACGCCATTATTTGATATCAAATGCATGTATGCCAATTTCCCCAACTAGAAATCAACTACTTCTTGATTATTTAAAAAAATGCAATTTTTAACTTTTAAAATTAATCCGTAGAGTATTGAACATAGTTGATGCTTTAAAATATTTATTATCAGCCCCACATTACTTTAGAACATGCATCCGATGAAACAGCAAATAGTGAAGAAATCTGTGCTCTGATAGATTTATAAAATGCTACATATGTATTACATCTCACTCTTTGATGTTTGCAGTTCACATTTCCTTATTTAAGGCCCTGGGAAGGCCTGCAGCAAATAAATTGTTTAACATTGTCTCAATCCAGCCATTTACTAAACTTATTTGACCATGAAATTTTTTCTCATTGAGTACCTGCTAACAACCCATGAATATGTTGCAGAATGCTTTTCTGTCCTGTTTCTTCCATGGAATTTGTACTTTAAAAAAATAAATTAAGACTGATTATAAACTGAGTGATAATGATAAGTTTAAGGCTAAATAAAATAATCAGTAAGTGCTATAAAGTGCTTGAAATATACCTTAATACTGGCAGAAAAGTTAAGACAATGAATGCATTTTCTGCCTCAGTCTAACTCATCTATTTAGTCATCTGAAATGGTTCGTTATGTAATAAAACTCTTCAGCAACTGCATATGGCAAAATGATTGGTGCTTGTAAACCACTAGGCTGACCTGTTTTTGCTTTTTAAATATGCATGCTTTTTGTTCTCCACCTCAGTGAATAAAATTGAAACAGCATCTCAGATTGTAACACATAGGCGAAATAATGCAGAGAAAAGAATAAATTTGCCCAGTAAGGTATAAGTAAAATAATTAGCATGAGCCATGCATATTGCTTTCAGGGAAAGCAACTGACAGCCAGGGAAAGTGAGTTGTTGACGTAAGTGCCTGTCAAGTCGCCAGTTCTATGTTGTTAAAATGTGGTAAGTTAGGGTGTGACCCAAGAGGAGGAGGAAAAAAAAAAAAACCTGCAAATATTTGGATGGCAGGCTCTCCCTAAAAACAAAAAGGGCAGCATAGTTTCTGGCCAATATTTAGATCAGTGTGTGTTTGATCTATGATTGGAATCATTTGCTCAATGGAACTAGCAATGGCAGAGCAAAGAGGCTCAACTGTGACTTTAGGAAAGTCATTTAGCCTTACAGTTCAGGTTCCTCATCTGTATGAGGAGACGAAATGTCAAGGGTTTTTTGTTGAAGAGTGTATTTTTAATGATTGTGTTAAAAAATATTTCACAAAATGATGTAGAAAATTCTTTGATGAAGGGTGCAAGTAATTAATGGCTTAGCTTACTTGAAATATACTAGGATACAATCATGTTTCTGAGATCACAGGCCCACATTGGACCTTTAAATGTATTGATGGATTTGGTACCTTGTCTTTATCACAACCATGGTACTTGACTTTCCATGTTATACTGAAATTAGCTCTTGATGGGCCTTTCTATCCTATTGGAATGTAAGTTTTTCCAGGGTAGAGGCCTGGTCTTATATTAACTTACTCTCTAGGTTCTAGCACAATGTTTGGCATATGACTGTATTAAGCATGCCTTTTAATTTTCAGTGTCTCTGCTGCTTTGGCATGCAAGGGACCAGAGATACAACATACATTTTTAAAAAATGGTTGCTCAGGAGGTTGAGGCAGGAGAATGGGATGAACCCGGGAGGCGGAGCTTGCAGTGAGCTGAGATCGCGCCACTGCACTCCAGCCTGGGTGACAGAGCGAGACTCCATCTCAAAAACAAACAAACAAAAAATGGTAGCTATGTTAAACAAGTGAGTAACCTGGATGGAGAGCCAAGACTCTGTGAGATGGATCATTCTGGTCCAGAACTTATCAGACCAACACTTCTTAAAGTGCACATGATCACCTAGGGGATCTGAACTGATTCAGTAGATTTGGGGTGAGGGTAAAGATACTGCACTTCTAACAAGCTCCCGGGTGATGCTGATGCTGCTGGCCCCAGGACCACACTTTGAGGAGCAAAAAGCAGGAGTGGGGAACCATTTTCTATAAAGATCCAGATACTAAATAATTGGGGCTTTGAGGGCCATATAGTATGTTGCAACTACTACTTGACTCTGTGACTATAATGCAAAAGCAGACATAGAAAATATGTAAATGAATGAGCATGGTTCTGTTCCCCGCCCGCCACCAAAAAAAAACACCTTATTTAAGGACTCTGAAATGTGAACTTTATGTCACAAGATACTCTTCTTCTTTTGATTTTTTTCAAACCTTTAAGAGTATAAAAACCATTCTTCGCTCAAGGGCCATATAAAAACAGGCAGTAGGCTTGCAGGCTGTAAGTTCACTGAGTTAGAGGACAACATACTAGTCACTTAGGTAGTTGGCAAAGGTTTCCCTATGGAGTACATCTAACCAAAAGAAATGAATCCTTCTCTCTATTGAACCTCTGTTGCATTTTCTTATGCTTCATTTTCCCCCAATAGGTGGTTTATATCTTTTTTAGATAGAAACACTCTAATTCACAGTACAGACAGACAAACTCAACTAGTTTCAGAGTTTAGCAGGCATTATTTTTTCTATTACCTGTAGTAGGTAATGCCGTTCCTCACACATAGAAGAAGCTCTGTAAGTGTATATTCAGTTTATTTAGTCTGTTGAAGACGCCTTTAGCTTGGTCTTAAGGAAGAGTAGTTCCTAGATGGGATTAATGAAGAGGGTAAGGAGATAATTCCAAGGAGAAGAAAATGTGGGCACAGAAAAGTAGGCAGGTAATATTTGAGGGCTATGTAAGGAGCAGTAAGTCCATGCAAATATTCGACAGAAACAGAGGATTAGTATAAGAAAATGATAGGGCCAAGTTATATGAAAACCCACAGTGACAGATCTGAAGTTTAGAGAATGATGTATGTTGGGAAAAACCTCAAGAGCATTAATCTGATGACAGAATATAGAAAGAATTTATAGTCTGCTGGTGATGGAGAGACCAATTAAAACACTAAAGCCACAGTTAATACTGATGGGTGAGGATCTGGACTATGGCTTTGGAAAGATAACAGAAAAAAAAAAGAGACTGGAGGATGACTCTGGGCTGAAAAGTTCTTCAAGACTTTATGACAACAAAGAAAACCATACAGTGCCCCAGAATCAAGAAATACTGTCCTGCTCAGTTGCCCCCAAAATAATATGGTTTGCATTGCATAGAATGCTCAGTTGGCTGATTATTGTATGTTCTTTAATTTCCCAGGTCTTATCTCTTCTTTGGTGGGAATCACATATTTACTGTTGAGCATGGTTTCTGGTGTTGATACTCAGAGTATTAGCAAACTCATTTGCTTTATTAACTTTATTTTCAAATTAAATTAGACAAAAACCTATATTATTCTACTCTAAATACAGAAAAAAATGCCTTCCGTGTCATATTTCACAAAAGGATGTGAACTCCAAGTAATTTTATAGGAAACTAGACTTAGAGAAAATCTCTAAGTGCTCATTAAGAGCTAAATGGACAATATTTTCCTGGAGAATTCAATCCTTTTAGTTATAAGTGGCAGATTTCGACACATTTCTTTAAAAATAAATCCCATTTGGGGTTTTTTTTAAGGCAACTTTGGGCTTTGTTTTGTTTTGTTTGTATGTTTGTTTCTCGGTAAAATGTAAAGGCCACCAAATGTTACTGAGAATTTGAGGTGCTGGGGGAAGAGAGGAGAGAGAGTAAGAGAACCTGTGTTCAAACAGTCTGGCAGCCTGAAATTTCCCACACGAAGGACCTGATTGTTTGGGAAAGGAAAAGTGCTGACCGGCAAGAATGAATTACAGCACAACTGCTATATCTCTCCACATCTTGGAGGCCAAGGCGATCTGCTAGAAAGTTTTGTAAATATCAGAAATGTGGAAGGCATTAAATCTGTTACTGCTCAGCTGATCAGAAGTCTTAAGGTCAACAAAAATATTGCTGCCTGTGATTTTTTAACATGATGATAAGTTTCTTTTCATATATTAAATATTTTGAGCATAATGTTTATATTACTTTTCTATTTTTCTTTAGATAAGACTAATAGATAAAATTGTAATAAATGGAGGAGGTATTTGTTATAAAGCATTTTATAAGACACTGAGTTTCTGTTCCTTTTATAACTGAAATGGTCTTTCTGAGTTTGACAGCGTCACTTGGGTTGATAAAATATACAAGATGCTTTACAAAGAAAACCTATGGGAGTTGTCTAGTCATTAATTTCACAGTCTAAATCGTAGAGTTTCCATTAGTAACACTGACATTGATTTTTTTTTAATCAAACAAACATCGTTTTGCATAGCAACCAGCCTTCACTTCTGCTTTGTTGTTTTAAACATCACCATTTCCTTTCTTTCCCTCCTATCCTTTGACCTCCATTTGGCCTGCAGATGGTTCTGTGAAGGGAAAGAACTGCACAACACTCCTGATATTCAAATCCACTGTGAGGGAGGGGACCTTCATACCCTGATCATAGCAGAGGCCTTTGAGGACGACACAGGTCGCTACACCTGTCTGGCTACGAATCCCAGCGGCTCAGACACAACATCTGCTGAGGTGTTCATTGAAGGTAAGGAGGGGTGCCTGGTAATGGGGGATAAAGGGGTGTCAATGGTCTAATCACTCTAGTATCTTGGGCGTGCAAATGTGCCTTTCCAATGCAAACGGCACAATGGTGTTCTAATTCAAACTTCATTTCCCTGAAAACCTTTATAAATTGAACTGTTCCAACATTTAGGCACCCATCAACTATCTCTGATGTCAACATATGTTCCTTTTAATGTAGAATGTTTCCGCTCCATTAACTTGAATTATTTAAAATGTAAGGTATCCAAATTATTTTTGTCTTCCTCTAGCAAATGAAGCATAGAAATATAATTGAAATACCATATCAAGCAAAGTTAAACGATAAATGACTCAGGAAATCATTCATGAGAATTTTAAGTGATTGAATACTTTTTAATGTTCTCATTTTTACTAAATTCTAGAATTTTGCCTCTTTTGTTAAGACCCCATTATTCCTTCTAAATGTACTATAAACTTGTAATCACTAGGTGAGAATATTCAAGAATCAATGTTGTATTAAAGAGGGATAAGCAGAGAGTGGTCTATTTCTGTTGTTCTGTTCATTTTTGACAGGATTCAATCTCCAGGGAGTTGAAAAACTTGATATCAAAGTATTATATTTTACATTTTTATTGTGTTTTGATCAATACATTGGTTTTGATTTAGAATAGTTGGAAGTGTTTTAAGCACTGTAGTGTTTATACTATTCCTAAATCCATAAATTGATGAGTGCTCTGTTAATTGGTTGCTTTCAAAATAATGGTTAAAATGTAGAAAGAATATTAAAATCCTTGAGGTCTGTACTTTTTTTAACTATTTAATAGCACCAATATCTTCAGTATGTAGAGGTGAAGAAGGCAAGATGTGAGCCACCATTTATAACTCCTTCAAGAAGTGACCCACAATAATTAGCTTTAAAAGTAGGGCCGGGTGAGGTAGCTCATGCCTGTAATCCCAGCACTTTGGGAGCCCGAGGCAGGAGGATCGCTCAAGGCCAAGAGTTTGAGACCAGACTGGGCAACATACTGAGACCCTGTCTCAAAAAACAAAACAAAACAAAACAAAAACACTTTTTTAAAGTTAGCCTGGCCTGGTGGCATGTACCTGTACTCCCAGCTACTCAGGAGGCTGAGGAGGTGAGGAGGGAGGATTGCTTGAGCCCATGAGGTCGAGGTTACATTGAGCTATGATGACACCACTGCCCTCCAGCCTGGAAGACAGAGCAAGACCCCATCTCTTAAAAAAAGAGAAAAATTTAAAAGTGAAAAGTAACCATTACTGATGACTAAAAGTATGTACCTTTACTTTCAGTGAAAGGATCCTCCACATTACCTTTGGTAGCAAACATCTTGGAGTGCCTCAAGGGACCTTGTCCTATTAATAAAAACAAACATTCTATATGTAGTAACAACTAATACTTACATGACACTTACAAAATGCACACACACACACACACAATCATTTACACTTTGCCATAGCCTACAAGGTATTATTAGTGTTCCTTTTTTATAACTGAGGCCCAGAGAGGTAGAAGAAACTTGTTCAAAGTCACACAAGAATTTGAACCAAGACAGTCTTGCTCCAGGGCCCATATTAACCACTCTATCATACTGATAGGTATTTTAAAATGCTGCATGAATGAAAAATGAATGACAAAAAGATTCTTAAAATTTCACTAATGAGTTAGCAGTATTATTCAGGGGTGGGTTATGTAGCACACTTCTTAAGGCATCTTAGAATACAGTGAAGGAAATTTAAACTTCCATAAAAATCCTGTTTGCTATTGATGATCAGATGTGTCTCCAAGTTCAGATAGAGGACTTTTAAATGAAATTCTGTATTTGCTTGCAAGATTGCTAGAAATATGATAAATTTTGGGTTGTGCTGCTTTCATATTACAAATATTAAATGAAATCACATTAGATTTAAGTAAAAGCCTGTCAACTTAATTTAACCAACATTTATTAAGACCCTGCTAAGTGCCACACAGTGCAGGTATAAATGTGGTTAAGAGACAATCCCTGATATCAAGGAGTTCTCAATCTAACAGCAGATAAACACATTTAAAAAAAAAAAAAAAGCCGAGCACAATGGCTCACATCTGTAATCCCAGCACTTTGGGAGGCCAAGGAGGAGTTCAAGATCAGCCTGGCCAACATGGTAAAACCCCATCTCCACTAAAAATACAAAAATTAGCCGGGCCTGGTGGCAGGCACCTATAGTCCCAGCTACCCAGGAGTCTGAGATCATGCCACTGCACTCTATCCTGGGCGACAGAGCGAGGCTCAGTCTCAAAAAAAAGAAAAAAAAAAAAAAACAGAATGTAAAATGATAAAGTAATATTATAATAAGTGGTATAAGAGAAATTGAAAGCATTTTAAGAACTTATAAAAGTGTTAAATGCATGGTATATAAGATATATATGATATATATAAAATCATATATGTACTATAAAATGAGATATTTCACTGCCTCTTGAAACCAGCTGCAGAATCCAACTGGGATAGACTCAAACTCTCACCATACTGATCTTTAACTTTAAATGTGGTTCTTCTGTATAAAAGCCTCTGAACTGACAGTCCTCTTTTGCCAGTCCTTTCAAATCATCTGCCTGAGGTACTGAATATGACAAAAGTATCCCTCTAGTTTTATATGCCGTGTATCTTTCATGTTCGGGACTTCAACAGAGATAGTGGATTTCTTCTAGTGCACAGCTTTCCATGTGACACTGCTGAACTTACTGAGACATCTGACGCTGTTGGGTACCTCTGACTATAGATAGATTGTACGTGACTTTAGATAAATTGAAGGGAGGGTAAGGAAGCTGGACACAGCAAGAATGAAGAGGTGTGAAGATTCAGTCTGCTAAGCCTAACATAAAGTGCTTTAGAAAACTGGCTCCTTGGCCTTGTGAAGTATGAATAATTTTTCGAAAAACAAAAGATTTTAGTGTTTTTATCCCTAAGAACAGTTATGTAAAGTGGGAGAGAACCTCAGATAAATTCTTAGCCTCAACTTATGACTCAAAGTAAGAAATTTTTATATTTTACTTATTCTAGCACTAAATTAGACTCACCCATATTCCTATTGAATTGCTTCCTGAAGCATGTTATTATTACATCAGCTGTCGTTGGCAGCCTATCTATCAGAGGGTAGAAAGGTTTCTTTTTGAAATTAAAATCTCAGCAAAGCCATCTCTAAAAGTTTAACAACCTACAAATTAGAAACTTTCTAAATTCCACTGTCCCATGCATCAGGTTTTAGAATGATACAAAAGAAATTACAGCTTAAGAACAGTGGCTAGCATTCATTTAGTGTCACCTAGGAGCCAAGCATTGTTCTTCATTTTTACAGAGATCACCTCATTTCATCCTTACAAAAATCACACCATTTAAAATTTTTTTATTTTTTAAAATTGACAAATAATAATTGTATACATTCATGGGGTATGTGGTTATGCTTTGATACATATTACATATAGTGATCAGATCAGCGTAATTAGCACATCCATCATCTCAAACATTTATCATTTCTTTGTGTTGAGAACACTCAATATCCTCCTTCTAGCTATTTAAGAACATATAAGGTATTATTGTTAACTATAGTCATCCTATAGTGGTATGGAACATTAGAACGTATTCCTCTTACACTTTTAGCTGTAATTTTATATCCTTTAACAGTCTCTTCCCATCCCCCCCTTCTCCTTCCCCTTTCCAGCCCCTATTAGCTCTTGTTCTGCTTTTTTGCTTCTATGAGATTAACTTTTTTTTTTTTTTTTTGAGACAGAGTCTCGCTCTGTCGCCCAGGCTGGAGTGCAGTGGCGCGATCTTGGCTCACCGCAAGCTCTGCCTCCTGGGTTCACTCCATTCTCCTGCCTCAGCCTCCCGAGTAGCTGGGACTACAGGTGCCCGCCACCACGCCCATCTAATTTTTTGTATTTTTGGTAGAGATGGGGTTTCGCCATGTTAGCCAGGATGGTCTTGATCTCCTGACCTCATCATCCACCTGCCTTGGCCTCCCAAAGTGCTGGGATTACAGGCGTGAGCCACCTCGCCCGGCCAAGATTAACTTTTTTAACAGCAAGTTAAACGCTGCATGTTCTCACTCACATGTGAAAACTAAAAATCACCCTATTTTATAGTTGAAGAGACTGAAGTTTTAAAAGGCTAAGTAATGACCAAGATCACGCATATACACACAGCACACACACACGCCTGGGAGTCAAGGTTTCAAACCTAGGCAGTGTGACTCCTGAATCTGCCCTCTACCCTACAGCATAAAATCCAAATAAACTCATCATCACTGGGGCAGCTACAGTTTCTCGCCTTCATCAGGCAACAGGATTTCGGATCTGAGCACAGCATTTTTCAGGGCATATGATTGAGCACTTTTCGGTCATTCTCAAGAATACAGCGAGTGACTACTGTAAGGGAGGCCGTGGTTCACCCTCGAGACACACAGCAGCGAACAAGCAGGCCTCTGCCCTCACTGCACGAACACTCCAGAAGGGGGGCAAAGTAACCCAGTAAACTCATAAGGCATTCCAGCAGCAGCAAGTGCTGTGAAAGAAATAAAGGTGGCTGATGGGATGCGGTGATCAGGAAGGCCGCTCCAAAGAGATGACATTTGGTCTCCAATAGGAGCCTGAGAAGGAGCCAATAGGGAAGGCTGGGGAAAGAGGGCTCCAGACCAAGGGAACAAATGCAGAGGCCCTGGTGAGGACAGCCAGATGTGCCTAAGTTGCAGGAAGAAGTCCAGGGTAACTGGAACGTCAGATGGAAGAGTTAGCTCAGAGGCTTGGGCCACAGCCGGGTTACGCAGGACACAGGGCCTATAGTCACTGTTAGTTTGGCTAAGTAAAATTGAAAATCATGGAGGGTTTAAACTGATTCATATTTTCTAACTGACACTTTGGTTGGTAGAAGCCTATTGCAGCAGGACAGAGGAGAGATGCAGTTGCCTCAGGAGGATACGGCGGAGATGAGGGAGTGAGTCAGATTTGAGTTGGGTTCAGAGGCAGGTCCAAAGCCCTGCAGTGGTTCCATGTGGAGGTGAGGGGAGGAAAGGAATCAGGGATGACTCTGTGGATTCAGCTGTACTGTTTGTGAGGACAATGGTGCCAATCTCTGAAATGAGGAAGACGGAAAAGGAATAGGATTGGGGACAGAAGGAATTAAGTGCTGTCTTTTGAACATGCTGTGTGTGTGTGTGTGTGTGTCTGTGTGTGTGTATCTGGAGATGGAGTCTCACTCTATTGCTCAGGCTGGAGTGTAGTGCCGCAATCTCGGCTCACTGCAACCTCCACCTCCTGCGTTCAAGTGTTTCTCTTGCCTCAGCGTCCCGAGTAGCTGGGACTACAGTGACGAGCCACCATGCCTGGCTAATTTTTGTATTTTTAGTAAAGATCGGGTTTTGCTATGGTGGCCAGGCTGGTCTCAAACTCCTGACCTCAAGTGACCCGCCCACTTCAGCCTCCCAAACTGCTGGAATTACAGGCATGAGCCACCGGGTCCAGCCTGAACATGCTGTGTTTGAAATCTCTACGTAGCCACGTGGATGTGTCAGGTCGGTAGTTGCAGATATAAACATAGATGTCTAGAGCACAAGGTGAGAATGCTGTATTTGGGGAGCATCAGGATATAGATGGTAACTAAAGCTGTGGGACTGGACACACCTCCAGACAGATCAGCTAGGGAGGAAGAGGGGATGGGAATGAGGAAGGGATCTGAGTCTGAGCCTGGGATACTCCTGCCTGTTGAAAGAGGAGTTGCCAGCAAACAAGATAAGAAAGAAAAGCCCCCAGGGTGTGAGAGAAACCAGGCAGAATGGTGTAAGGGAAGGCAAGAGAAAGAGTTTCCAGAAGACAGAGCTGCGAGCTGTGTCTGCTACTGCTGAGAGCTCCAATCAGATGTGGGCCAGGAGGAAACCACTGGGGTCAGCAACAGTGGATGTTGTCAGCGATTTTAGCAAGAGGAGCTTGAGGAATCTGAACAGGGTTAAAGATCAAATGGTGCTGGTTGAGAAAAGTTTGTGAAATATGGAAAGAGAAGCAGCAAATAACATACTTGTTGGAGAAGTTTTGCTTAACTGCCAACAGAGATAGGAGCTGGTATCTGGAATGGAGCATGGGGTCAAAAAGATGGCTTTTACAGTGTGTGTGTTTTCAGGCAGGAGTTACTAGAATATGTTTATAGGCTGAAGAAGATAGTGCAAGAGAGAAAAATAGATCATGCAGGAGGGTGGAGAGTAAGATGGGGAAAGGAAATGGAATCTGTACTAGATGGTGAGAGGGTACCCTCAAGAACTAGCTGGCAGAGAGAGCTTCTCAAGAATTTCCTATATAAATAGGAAAGATCCATGTAAACATGTAAAATAAATACAGACATCTCAAGTTTCCACCACTGCCTCCTCCTGTGATTGTAAAATGAATTACACAGACTGTAAAATGAATAGCTTTATGAGCTCCAAAGAGGGCAAGATGGTGGCCCTAAAATGTGGGATGAGGGAAGCTGGATTAAACTGGACCTTGTGGATAAAGAGGATTGGGGTCAGGAGGAGAGGACAGCAGGGCAGCATTAAAAAGGTAGGGAAGGGAACCAGCGTGACGCAGATTGGCAGGTCTTGTTTGACACAGGTTCTCAGTGCTACGAATAATCAGATAAAATGTGTGCCCCTTTGAAGTGACATTGTGAATCGTGCTGTAGTGTGATATGTGGAATTGTTCCTGGTAATCACGTAGGGTAAAGCCCTTGGTGCCAGGACCACTGCCATGCCTCTCTAGGCAGAGATTCCATTCACTGGGTTTTGAAAACTGTTGGAGAAAAGCTAAACCAGTTTAGCTTTGGCCGTTCTTCGTGTTATCTATTTTAAAATAACCTTTCATGGTATTTTATGATGGCTCTATGCTTTGGTTTCTTCATCTGGAGAAAATTAGATTGTTGTAAGGGTTGAGTGGGTTAATCCCCTGGGGTGGTGCCTAGCACACAGTGTAGGCCATTATTATTTTTAAATACCATATTTTATTTTTAAAAAGATAAAATGTACGGATAAAAAGAAGATATAAAAATCATGTCTAGGCCAGGCATGGTGGCTCATGCCTATAATCCCAGCACTTTGGGAGGCTGAGGCAGAAAAATCACTTAGTTCAGGAGTTCAAGACCAGCCGGAGCAACATAGTGAGACTCCCATCTCTACAAAAAATAAAAAAAATAGCCAGACATGGTGGTGCACACCTGTAGTCCCAGCTACTTGGAAGGCTGAGGTGGGAGGGTCACTTGAGCCCAGCAGGTCAAGGCAGAAGTAGCTGGGATGGCACCACTGCACTCCAGCCTGGGTGACAGAGTGAGACCCTGTCTCAAAAAATAAAAATAAAAAAGCATAATCCCACTGCCTTATGACAGTCACTCTTAATATTTTTATCTTTCCAATTTTTTTCCTACATGTGAGTACTTAAATTTTGCTGTATCTACTCTTTTGAACTCTGTTTTTTTTTTAATTTAACCTATTCTGTCACAGACATCTACCCATGTCATTAAACGTTCTTTAAAACCATTTTAATTCCTTTGTAGTCGTTCATCATTTATAAAGTTATGTGTCACTGACACTGCTTCAGTTACTCTGATCTGTAAATGATTCTTGCTGTATTGGTAATTATAGCAACTGATTTAAAAGAGAGGAAAAGAAATAAATAATAGAAATGAGAGAAAGGATGTATTTATTCCTCAAATCTCTTCTTTTTTTTTTTTTTTGAAACGGAGTCTCGCTCTTTTGCCCAGCCCAGACTGCAGTGGAGCTCTCTAGGCTCACTGCAAGCTCCACCTCCCGGGTTCACGCCATTCTCCTGCCTCAGCCTCCCAAGTAGGGGACTATAAGCGTCCACCACCGCGCCTGGCTAATTTTTTGTATTTTTAGTAGAGACGGGGTTTCATTGTGTTAGCCAAGATGGTCTCGATCTCCTGACCTCGTGATCCGCCGGCCTCGGCCTCCCAAAGTGCTGGGATTACAGGCGTGAGCCACGACGCCTTGAATCTTGAAAGGCAAAATATGTATAAAAGGATAAACTCCATGACTCAGTTCAGTAAAGTCAGAGATTTAAAACATATCTATATAATATATAAATACAATATATATTATGTTTATTTTATTTTTATGTTTATATATTTTACTTATATATATTAATTATATGTATAAAAAAATTTTTTTTTTTGAGGAGTCTCGCTCTGTCGCTGTGTTGCCCAGGATGGAGTGTGGTGGCGCGATCTCGGCTCACTGCAAGCTCCGCCTCCTGGGTTCACACCATTCTCCTGCCTCAGCCTCCTGAGTAGCTGGGACTACCATGCCCGGCTAATTTTTTTTTTTTTTTGTAGTTTTAGTAGAGATGGGGTTTCACCGTGTTAGCCAGGATGGTCTCAATCTCCTGACCTTGTGATCCGCCCACCTCGGCCTCCCAAAGTGCTGGGATTACAGGTGTGAGCCACCGTGCCCAGCCAATATGTATTTTTTAATGGTTGATATCCACCTCTGTGAAGACATCCTATTTCTTGAAGTTGAAGCTATGTGATTCACATCTAGTTTATTTCTACTCAGAAATATAATTTTTCAAGGAAGATATCAGATAGACAAAAATAAAAATAATTACAACATAGCATTTTCATGAGTATGGGGAAATGGACATTTTGATATATTATAATTTTATACATATCTCTGGGGAGATGCAAAAAAATGGAAATAATAAATATATCCAATAACATTGGAATTATAAAATTATGGTAAATCCACACAAATGAATTTGAAGCAACCTATAGACAATAATGAAGTGCCTATTTACTGACATGTAAAGGCATTTTACAAGTATTAAGTGGGAGAAAAAGCAATAATGGAATGGTGTACATAGCATTGTCTGTGTACACAGAGATAAACTTTGAAAGAATGTATTCCAATAATATCTGGGTGGTGGTATTCCAAATGATTTTTTCCTCTCATTTTTGCTTCCATGTATTTCCTGGGTCTTTTCCCACAAGAAAGTATTACACTGGGTAGGTTTTGTTTGTTTTTTTTTTGAGACACAGTCTCGCTCTGTCACCCAGGCTGGAGTGCAGTAGTGCGATCTCGGCTCACTGCAAGCTCTGCCTCCCAGGTTCACGTCATTCTCCTGCCTCAGACTCCTGAGTAGCTGGGACTACAGGTGCCCGCCACCATGCCCAGCTATTTTTGTATTTTCAGTAGAGACAGGGTTTCACCGTGTTAGCCAGGATGGTCTCGATCTCCTGACCTTGTGATCTGCCCACCTCGGCCTCCCAAAGTGCTGGGATTACAGGTGTGAGCCACCACGCCCGGCCGGTAGGTTTTTAAAATGAAAAGGGAGCACCTTTTAAAGTCAAGGCAGGAGACTCATTTTTGTGACACTTCCACTGGCCAAAGCCTGGAGCACGATTGTCGGCGTGTGATTCCTTCACTCTGCGTGGGAGGCAGAATAGGAAAAGTTAAGGTTTAGGTAGGTAACTGTTAGGTGAACAGATGACAGTAACTACAAGGGCTAGAACATGTAACTCTTTCAGACTGGAGCTTACATCCAAAACTGAAAGTGACGGTTAATAAATACGGAGAAAGACGTTAACCTGAGACTCTAGTGTTTTGTTTTGTTTTGTTTTTGTTGTTTTTTTTTTTTTTTTCCTGACCAGCAGATGCAAAGCAGATGACTGAAGTGGGAACAGAGTGGGAGAGGGCGGGAGAATCGCCCTGAGGGGAAGGCAGGGAGCTGGCTGGCACAGAGAGGGAGATTTGATCTGCCTCGTCTGCAAGAGCTGCTCTGACACCTGAGACATAAGGTGACTTTCAGATTTCACAAGGGTTGGACAGGTGTGCAAAAGCTAGCAAATGTGTGTTTATTCAGGGGGCGCCAGCCTTTTTGGCTCCTTTTTCCTTTGAAAATCAGCTGGAAAAAAAGTAGCAAGAATGGCTTTCTAAAGAGAGGTCATCAGAAGGAATTTTTAGTTTTTTAATGATTGAAACATTTTGAATCAGGTGAAAAGTAACTGTTTTCTCTCCCCAATTTTTGGCTACCTTGAGAGTGTCCGTGATAACTTCCATATGATTTTTGCCGCCCCTCCCCTTCTCCTAAATGCTTTTATGATTCCAATAAAATGGTCTCCCGGGTTACCCCCGACCTTCTGATCGCCTTCACTGGCTTTTCCTCAGAGTTTCTCAGCTCCCCGCACCTCCTCATCACAGAGAAAACTTTCTCCTGGCCCATAACTTGTTTTTGATGGTTTGTTGTTTGCCCCGTTTGTGTCCCTACTCCGCCAGTTAATCCTGCACACTGACTTTTCCCAGCCCCCACTCTTGGTGCCTACACGACCAGGTTCAAACAAGTCAGCCCCAGCGTCCCAGTCCTGCCTGTGTTTCCAGATTTGCCTCCCGTTACTGCCCCCAGCCTGCTGCTCTTCTCTTCTTGCATGATCTGCGCCTCGTCCCCAGACAAGCTTTACCACTTCCCAGTTCTCTTTCTTCATTCCAGCAGAAGCCTGGAAGGTGTGTGTGAGCAAGGCATGAAGCTAGGCCCTCTGAGGAACCTACACGCGTGCACCTCATGAAGGTCACGTGGAGTGGGGGGAGGAAGGTCACAGACCACGAGGCTCAACAACAAGAGTGCTTTGCCTGTCACCACTGCTTTCCAGTTATGTGACCTTCAATTACTTCACCTCTTAGTTCCTTGGTGTCCTTGTCTATAAATTGGACGTAATTCGCTTCTTAGTGAGGTTCATTATGATGATGATTAAATGAGGTAAAGTGCCCAGCAGACGCCAGGCACATAGGACATATGCAAAAATTGGTAGTTCCCTTCCTAACCCAGTGTCCATCCTCAGGGAACTCACCATTTTCTAGCAGGCGTGATATTCTAGGTGACATGAGTGCTGTAAACAAGAACGCTGGGAGTTCAGAGAAAGAACACACAATAGTGCCTGGGCTGACCGCGGAAGATAGAGTATCAAGAAAAGATGGATAGGAATTTCCTAGGGAGTGAAAACTATGACTAAGGTACAGGCATGGAAAACAAGCAGGGAGAGAGGGTCCCCACCTTCTCTGTGTCCTAGGGGAGCCTTCCTTGCCACCATCCTTAAAATTGCAGCCCCCCGGGAAGTCCCATCACGGCCCGTGCCCTCCCCTGCTTGATGATTTTCCTGCTTCACTCACCACTGTATCATGTACTTATTTCTCTTCTGTGTCCTCACAAGAGCAGAGGGGTGTGTGTGTGTGTGTGTGTGTGTGTGGTGTACGTGGTAGCTGTGGGTATGGTGTGTGGGGGGTATGGTGTGCATGTGTGGTGTGTGTGTGGTGTGTGTCGTGTGGGTGTGGCATGTGTATGTGGTGGTGTGGCGTGTGTGTGGTGGTGTGGCGAGGTGTGTGTGGTGTGTGTATGTGCAGTGGGTGTGGCGGGGTGTGTGGTGTGTGGTGGGGTGTGTGTGTGTTTGTGTGTGGTGGGGTATATATGGATATGGTGTGTGGGATGTGTGTGTGGGGTGTGTGTGTGTGGGGTGTGTGCATGTGTGTGTGGTGGGGTGAGTATGGATGTGTGTGGTGTGTGGTGGGGTGAGTATGGATGTGTGTTGGGGGTGTGTGTTGGGGGTGTGTGTGTGTGGTAGGGGTGTGTGTGTGGTGGGGTGAGTATGGATGTGTGTAGGGGGTGTGTGGTGTGTGGTGGGGTGTGTGTGTGTGTGGTGGGGTGAGTATGGATGTGTGTAGGAGGTGTGTGGTGTGTGGTGGGGTGTGTGTGTGTTGGGGTGAGTATGGATGTGTGTGGGTGGTGTGTGGTGGGGTGTGTGTGTGTGGTGGGGTGAGTATGGATGTGAGGGGGGTGTGGTGTGTGAGGGGTGTGGTGTGTGTGAGGGGGGTGTGGTGTGTGGTGGAGTGTGTGTGTGGTATGTGGTGGGGTGTGTGTGTGTGGTGGGACGAGTATAGATGTGTGTGGGGGGTGTGTAGGGTGTGGGAGGTGTGTGTGTGGTGTGTGTTGGGGTGCGTATGTGTGGTGGGGTGAGTATGGATGTGTGTGGGAGAGGTGTGTGTGGTGTGTGTTGGGGTGTGTATGTGTGGTGGGGTGAGTATGGATGTGTGTGGGGGGTGTGTGGTGTGTGTGGGGTATCTGTGTGTGGTGGGGTGAGTATGGATGTGGTGTGTTGTCTGTGTGGTGTGTGTGTGGGGTGTGTGTGTATATGGTGGGGTGAGTATGGATGTGGTGTGTGTGTGTGGTGTGTGGTGGAGTGTGTGTGTGTGTGTGGTGGGGTGAGTATGGATGTGTTGTGTGTGTGTGGTGTGTGGTGGGGTGTGTGTGTGTGGTGGGGTGAGTATGAATGTGTGTGGGAGGTGTGTGGTGTGTGTGGTGTGTGGTGGGGTGTGTGGTGTGTGTGGGGTGTGTGTGTGGTGTGTCTGGGGTGTGTGCGTATGTGTGTGTGTGGTGGAGTGAGTATGGATGTGAGGAGGTGTGGTGTGTGGTAGGGTGTGTGTGTGGTATGTGGTGGGGTGGGTGGGGTGTGTGTGTATGTGGTGGGGTGAGTATGGATGTGTGTGGGGGGTGTGTAGGGTGTGGGGGGGGTGTGTGTGGTGTGTGGTGGGGTGTGTGTGTGTGTGGTGGGGTGAGTATGGATGTGTTGTGTTGTGTGTGTGTGGTGTGTGGTGGGGTGTGTGTGTGTGTGGTGGGGTGAGTATGGTTGTGGGGGGTGTGTGGTGTGTGGTAGGGTGTGTGTGTGGTGTGTGGTAGGGTGTGTGTGTGTGTGGTGGGGTGAGTATGGATGTGTTGTGTGTGTGTGGTGTGTGGTGGGGGGTGTGTGTGTGTGGTGGGGTGAGTATGGTTGTGGGGGGTGTGTGTGTGGTGTGTGGTGGGGGGTGTGTGTGTGTGTGGTGGGGTGAGTATGGTTGTGGGGGGTGAGTGTGTGGTGTGTGGTGGGGTGTGTGTGTGTGTGGTGGGGTGAGTATGGATGTGTTGTGTGTGTGTGGTGTGTGGTGGGGTGTGTGTGTGTGTGGTGGGGTGAGTATGGTTGTGGGGGGGTGTGTGTGTGGTGTGTGGTAGGGTGTGTGTGGTGTGTGGTAGGGTGTGTGTGTGGTGTGTGGTAGGGTGTGTGTGTGTGTGGTGGGGTGAGTATGGATGTGTTGTGTGTGTGGTGTGTGGTGGGGTGTGTGTGTGTGTGTGTGGTGGGGTGAGTATGGTTGTGGGGGGGGTGTGTGTGGTGTGTGGTGGGAGGTGTGTGTGTGTGTGGCGGGGTGAGTATGGTTGTGGGGGGTGTGTGTGTGGTGTGTGGTGGGAGGTGTGTGTGTGTGTGGTGGGGTGAGTATGGTTGTGGGGTGTGTGTGTGTGGTGTGTAGTAGGGTGTGTGTGGTGTGTGGTAGGGTGTGTGTGTGTGTCTTCTTCACTGCGTATCCCCCTTACTAGTGGAGTGCACACCATAGGTGTGCAGGTGAACTCAGCTCTCTGACTTAGGGTTACATGACTTGGAAGTCCAAGAAGTTCTGGCAGGTAGAGGTGGAAAATGAAGGTGGAAATCATGAGGGCCATGAAATGACAAATTTGGGGTTTTTTATTTTACTGAGTAGAGACTCTAATCATCTCATTTTTAACAGGGAAGGCGTGCTCTAGGAAAATCTAGCTGACACAGGGAGGGCAACGATGAATTTGAGAAGGAGGAGATGGGAAGATAAGAATGGATTGTGGTAGTCCAGGCCCCAGGCAAAGAAAGCCTACACTGGATGGTAGACACAGAAATAAATAGGAAGGGACAGCAAACATTCCAGCAGAGTTACCTAAACATGACTGTTTTCAATGTCAATAAAAGATTGGAAAACATATCACAGTAGAGTCACTGGAAGGAATACCAGGCAGCTATCCAAGAGAATGCAGTGAACGTATGTATTCTAAATCTACTGATAGGCAAAAAAGTAGCCAAATGCCAAGTGAACATGCCATGTGAATCCATTTGTATAAATATGTACATAAATGTAAATATGTTGATATGCTGTATTAAACTTATCCAGGCCATGTGCGGTGGCTCACGCCTGTAATCCCGGCACTTTGGGAGGCCGAGGTGGGCGGATCAGTTGAAATCAGGAGTTCCAGACCAGCCTGGCCAACATGGTGAAACCCCATCTCTACTAAAAAAAAAAATACAAAAATTAGCAGGGCGAGGTGGCACATGCCTGTAATCCCAGCCACTCAGAAGGCAGGAGACTCGCTCGAACCCAGGAGGCAGAGGTTGCAGTTAGCCAAGATTGCACCACTGCACTCCAGCCTGGGTGACAGAGCAAGATTCCATCTCAAAAAAAAAAAGACTTACCTGAAACAATACACATCAGACTTAATGTGGTATTTGGGAATGGCATTTAGGAAGGTACCCACTGATCTTTACTATTAGGCTGCACAATTCTGTGCTATATGGTTATTTTCCTATAAGCATGTATTATTATATAAAAGAATATAAATGACCCAAGTTAAATGTGTCTTGGAAACATTAAGAATATACTTTGAACCATTGTAATTTTTTAAGTCTGTCACCTAAAATCTCTTGACATGAAATATGTAAACATCAAAATCTGATTGCAGTTTACCTTTTGGCTAAAAATCTGGTAAGTTGACTCTTTATTTAAGAACAGTAATAATGCAAGTGAATTTGGGAAGGCATGATCCAAAATCAAAGGCCCTCTTACTCAAGAAGAGAACCACTGTCATACTCAGTTTTACCCAGGAGCCAGAAAGCATCTTCTGATTAATGAGTAATAAAGACATTATCAGTCCTTACCCTGCAATCTCTGGAGAAGGTTACAGTTTAAAAGCATGGGTATTCTTCACACAAACACACACCCGTCTTTATTTCATAGTTTATAGCCATTTAAAAGTACGGTTGTGATGACCACAGTGATAAAAATGAAACTAATAATAAATCTGCCATTAAAAGTATATTGCTTTGAAGAAAGCTATTTATAGTAGTACTTTTTAAAAATGAGTTTCTGAAGAAACAGTACAACTGAAAAATGGTCTGAGCCTGAATCACTCTATTTTATTGTGTGTTTCGGTCAAAAAGACTTTGTATGTTATTTCATTTAAGAGAAATAAAATTCTTTGCAATTATTATAGATAACACTGATATCTTAACTTTACCATTATCTTTAATACTTTCCCAGGTGCCAGTTCAACAGATTCTGACAGTGAAAGTTTAGCTTTCAAATCAAAAGCTGGAGCTATGCCACAGTAAGTGCCTACAATTCCATCGATTATCTGGAAACAAAGAATGGCAACAGAATGGTTGGGGTATGAAACCATGCTTGCTGTGCTTTGAAGAAAAAAGTCAACTGATATTAATCAGAGATCAAATACTGAGGTTGGAATGCAATTTTTTTTTTTTTTTTTTTTGAGACAGGGTCTCACTTTGTCACCCAGGTTAAGTACAGTGGTGCGACATGGCTCACTGAAGCCTTGACCTCCCAGGCTCAAGTGGTCCTCCTACTTTAGCCTCCCAAGTAGCTGGGATTATAGGCCTACACCACCACACCTGGCTAATCTTTTTTTATTTTTTGGTAGAGACGGGGTCTCACTATGTTGTCCAGACTCATCTGGAACTCTTGGACTCAAGCCATCCTCCTGCCTCAGCTTCCCAAAGTGTTGGGAGGGATTATAGGCATGAGCCAACATGTCCAGCCCGAACACAGTTTTTAACTTGTAAATTTGAACTTTGAAGTCTGCATTTCGTCATTGATATGCCAGAATTTTACCATACGCAATGTTAGTTTCAAAGACAGCCATCTAATTTATTATAAATGTGTGGAAAGAGAAGTCACATTAAGAGAAAATCAATTAAATCATTACTAAAATGTGAGGACCAATTTATTTATGCAAGTTGGAAAATATCTAATTAGGCCAGAAGTAGGTTTTCCTTTGGATACAATCTATTTTTATTTAGATCTTGTACCCGAAATTCACAAAACTTAGTTATTCCTACAAAGACATACCAATTATTAAAATGTTAATATCTTAATTATTTGGCAAAAATAAAATCTACCAGAAATTCCTATTATAGAAAAGTCCATAAATATTGAGTCTGTTCTAATAAATTTCTTTTATCTGCTAGTATGTACATAAAAATTATATCCATTCAGCATCAAATAATCAGTGATGCTTAAAGGATCTTATAAGGTTATTTTACCACTCCTGATTTTTGATAAGGAGCTCAAGTTTAGTGAAGTTACATGGCTTGCTTCAGATTTCACAGCCAGCTACTTGACAAAGCTGGGCCTAGAAATCAACTCTTCTTAATCTTCTCTGAATATCTCACTAACTTATATGCACTAAGATAACACAAAAATTCCAAGATACCGACAACAAAATTAGAAACCAGAACAAAGAACAGCTGCTAGACTTGAAATAGACAACCAAAACTTTGAGTTAAATATAGGACCCTAACCCTAAACATTTCAAATCTCTGCTTATCAATAAAGATTGGATTTTTTCCAAATATTTTCTCTTAGGATTTTCAATTTTAATACGTTAGCGTCTTCAACAGTGTCTCAGTTACATCTAGCTACTTTTCTTTTACTCATGTTTTGATTTTGCTAAATGTCTATAAGGTACATTCTATAAGGTACATGTATATAACTGACCACAGCTATTCTAGCTGTAGGTTATGCATTCCCATTGTGGAAGCATTTACAGTTGAAGCGGATTGAGTATACAGAAAGAAACCCAGCTTTTCTGTTGAAACGTTTCAAGGAATTATTTCTGCTAAAAAAAAAAAAAAAAAAAAAAATTCTGACTAAACACTCACCTTCCTATTTTCCAGAGCTCAAAAGAAAACAACTTCGGTTTCTTTGACAATAGGATCATCATCTCCAAAGACAGGGGTGACCACAGCTGTGATTCAACCATTATCTGTCCCTGTGCAACAGGTAAGTATGCTTTGAGCCAGAGCCCATAAGGGGTCGAACTCATCAGCAAACTTGTGGATTTTAAGAATATGACTTTGATTCTAACTAGTATACCTCCTTGAAATAATTTCTAAGTGGACACAAAATTCAGAGCAAAGAAAATTGTAGGTAATGTTTCTCCTTTCAGTTCACTAAAAATAACCTTTAACCAAAACCACACCGCCAATTAGTCAACATTTGCATTTCCATTGGGAACTTCTCTCTCTAACAGCTAATAATCTGATAAAATGGTGTCTGTTTTAGCTGTTAACTATTTGATTATTCCCTCACATGTGTATGCTCTTTCATATAGCCAAATTTATTAGCTCATTACAAATTAAAAGACAAGTCTGCATACCAACAAAAAGCTTTCCCACTCCTAAAAGCTAAACAAATAAGAAAAAACAACTCAAATTCCTTGACTTCACCATGCTTTTTGATCTTGCTTTTATTTTATTGTAAGACTGCTATAGGCATGAAAGAACAAGAATATAAACTACTGGCAAGTAATTGTAATGAGTTTACTTTGCAAACACAAACAATATGAACTTTTTTTAAAAAAACAGTAAAAAACCATTACATCTGGATGTCTCTAAATCATGATTTAATGAATATGTTCAAAGACAACACTCACAGAAAGGTTTTCCCCCCAAGTCTTGAAACGTAAACTCATTCCTAAGTAATGAGTATGTCTTCTAAGTATCACCATGTCCTCCCTCAGCCTTTATTACCTATTGAATGCTCAGGGGTGTTTCAGCCACTATAGAGGCCAATATGTGCTATCGATATGTGGAAAATACAAACAGTAAAGAGAAGACATTTGGGTCCATAAACTTGAAACAACCAGTATCAGTTACTCAGAGATGGCATATATAGTATATATTTCCTTTAAACCCCTTAACCAGAGTGGAATTTATAGAAATATTTGATTAAATCAGTGGACATTTTTTGGTATTTGATGTTTAAATATTGATAAATATTTATTGAGTGCTTAGTACAGTGCTAGGCATTTCATGACAGGAAAAAAATGTCACCCACCCCATTCCCAAATGGGGTGAATGTGACAGAATGTATTTCGACGTAAGACAGAAGCCTAGGAAATAGAGAGATACACACACATCTAGATATGTAAATACCATAATAATGTAAAGAGTGCATTTTTAAATGGATTAAATTCTACAAAGACATGGAATGGAAGGTAATTTACCCCATGTTTATAGTTGGGAGAATGAAGCACCCAGAGAAACTCCATCGCTTTATTATTGCAGGCAATGTGACATCAAGTAATGCTCTGGAACCAGACTGCCTGGATTTGAATCCCAGTTCTATCACTTCCTAACAGAGGGACCTTAAGCAAATAATGCAACCCTCAAGCCTAGTTTCTTCATCTGTAAAATGAAGATGATAACACTATGTATCTCATAAGTTTGTCCTGAAGATCCAGTGAGTTAATCTTCATATGACACTTGGAACAGTCCCTGGCATAGAGTAAATATTAATACTATAAGAGTGTTCACATATTCTTGGGCCATAAAAAGACAGTGAAAAGCAAAACCCAGACCTCTTGAATCACAGGCCAGTAAAGTCTTCCAGGGTTAATGAATAAGCTCCATTACCATCCCAGCATCTCTACAGCTCTGCCAAAATTTTTCATGATGTCCCGTGGCATATTTAGACACACGATACCAGATCACCATCATCTTGGGTTAAGAAGCTAACAGCCACTTACATAAGTGAATAAATCCAGATCATTTAAAAATAAGTGATAGTACACAAAGAAATATTTTCCATTCACTACTCTGAAATCCTTATATTTCTCCAGAGATGAATGTCATTCAATAGATATTTTAGCACCTTTGTTTTTTGCACGTCAATAAAAAAAAATTCTTTTCTTTCCTTTCCCATAATCCCTATATCAAAAAAGAGTACAAGTTAAATAAGATAGTTAGATGTTTGATAATTTACCCTCCACTGCCAATAGCCAATGGCTTTTATGCATGGAATCCAAACTGTATTTAAAAATAAAATATAATGTCTACGAGAACTTTTAAAAAGACCCATATGGAAGTCCCACACACAGAAATCCATTTGGTAATAGCATTTAAAAGCTCATGGATCCCCAAGGACCCGGGGAACTTTTACCTTGAATGTCCTTTTGAACAGAGAAGAGTAACAGATGTGAAATGAGGAAGTGGAACAATGTCTGTACTGTAAGCGTAGATGAGTAAAATGATGTATGGCGATAGTTTCATTCACTCATTTCCTTCAAGTGGGCGATCCCCATAATGAAAGGTTTCTTCAGCCCATCTTTTAGGCAATTTATATATTTAGAATTTGATCCATGTGTCTCTGCTTTTGCAGGTTCACAGTCCAACTTCATATCTCTGCCGACCTGATGGAACCACTACTGCCTACTTTCCTCCTGTTTTTACAAAGGTCTGACATCTGGAAGTCTCATTCTCTGTGTTTGCTTTGGTCCTTAAATTTCATTTACATGTGGCTTCGTGTAGCAATCTTTAAAAATTAAAAGGAACAGATTAGTAGGCTGATTACCATGGTTACCTTTGGGACTAAATAGATATTTGTTGAACGACTGCCGTGTGACTATAATCTTGTGATGGGTTCTGAGAGATGTGAGCAGGAACCTGATAGAGCCTAAAATCTAATGGGAAAGCCAAGACAGATAGAAAAAAAAAAATTAAAAAAAAAAACACTGCTGTGTAGGAAATTGCTTGGGAGATCTAGCAAGTTTTATAGAGATTCAGAAAAACTGACTTATTTTCCATTTGTCCTGAGTCCGGAATTTGCATTGCCATGCTGAATGACATCCATTTCATTGGTCAGCCTCTCAAGTCAGAAATGCTTCCATATAGCATTTCTTCTCTTTCTTTTTCCTTTTTTCTTCCTTTTTTTATAGAGAAAATTATAAAACTTTATTAAAAGACATTTTAAAAGGCCCAAATAAATGGAGACATATGCCATGCTTGCAGACTGACAGACTGTGTAAAGTCATGACTCCCTGATTAATCTGTATTTAATGTAAATCTGGCTAAAATTCCAACAGCTTCCTTGGTTTTTTTGTTTTGGTTTGGTTTGGTTCTTTTACTTTAAATTCTGGGATACACGTGCACAATGTGCTGGTTTGTTATGTAGATATACATGTGCCATGGTGGTTTGCTGCACCCATCAACCCGTCATCTAGGTTTTAAGCCCTGCATGCATTAGGTGTTTGTCCTAATGCTCTCCCTCCCCTTGTCCCCCACCTCCCGACAGGCCCCGGGTGTGTGATGTTCCCCTCCCTGTGTCCGTGTGTTCTCATTGTTCAGCTCCCACTTATGAGTAAGAACATTCAGTGTTTGGTTTTCTGTTCCTGTGTTAGTTTGCTGAGAATGATGGTTTCCAGCTTCATCCATGTCCCTGCAAAGGACATGAACTCATTCTTTTTTATGCCTGCATAGTATTCCATAGTGTATATGAGCCACATTTAAAAATATGGAACGCTTCACGAATTTGCATGTCATCCTTGTGCAGAGGCCATGCTAATCTTCTCTGTATCATCCCAATTTTAGTATATATGAGCTGCCAAAGCAAGCACAGGTTCCTGGTTTTTAATTGTTTGTTTGATATGGAATTTAGCAACCTGATTCAAAAAGTTGTGTGGGGGAAAAAATGGCTAAGAATAGCCAGGATACACCTGAGGAAGGAAAATAAGGTAGTGTTAGGAAGGAGTGGGATTTGTCCTATAAGATAGCAAGACATTTTAAAGGTATAGTAATTAGGACAGTATGGTACTGGTACACAGCTGGAGAAATTGATGTGTAATTGGAGTAGAGCCCACAAAGATACGGCATACCTACAGAAACTTGCAAATCGCTGAAGAAAGAATGTATTCTTCAGCAGAGGTGAAAAAGTATCCAGCTGGACTCCTGCCTCATACTTTTCACGACAAACAATTCCTAGTAAACTAAAGACAAATGTGAAAGCAAATCTATAAAACTTCTGTGAGGCAGTAAAGAAAAGCATTTTTGTAATCTCCATATAAGGAGTGATTTTTTTTTCCCTTCAGCCGGTTGAATCCAAGCTTTATAAAATATCTTTTCATAAGCAGTTATAGTATTTCCAGTTGGGCACAGGCAACAAATGATAACCGGTGGTAACAACTTGGAAACTACTCTCCTAGCTAGACTACTAAAAAAGAAGTCATGTAAAACCCTGCCTAAAACCATGTCAATCTGATAACCAATGAAGCCTTCCTTTGATGTTTAGAACAGAAAATGTTTACAGAGGGGTGGACACTCCACATTTAGGATGTAGTTTAAGAGTTTTGCACAAGCAGCTTCCCAAGGTCATCACCAGAAAGGGTGTGTTGTCCAATGTATTGGTATCCAAGACACGGTTGATTTGGGGGTGCCAGGGCCCAACACGCCTCTTGGTTTAAACAAATAAAGTTCATGCTGGTGGCACAAGGGAAGGAAAAGAGGATGCAAAGTTTTGCTTTCTTTCACTACCGGGCTTTCCCGCATGGGTCTGGCATGTGTAGATATTATGGAATTCCTCCTGGGCACCAAGAGGAACTCTCAAATACTAAGTACAAAATCCTGTTTTCTCTCTTGCAATGCAGCTCCCACAACATAGACTTTCTATTAGTGGTCTTTCTCCCTTCCCCAAAAGAAAACCGTGAAGCATTCTTGGTGCTAACAGCACAGCTTTAAAGAGAAGTAAACCAAAACTCTGTTTTTTATATAGGTTGATTTTTAAGAACTCTCAAACTGTCAATTCACTGGAAGCTCAGAGCCACTTCTCCAGCCTTTCATTTTCTGTGTCTGGACCATGGAACATCTCTCTTCTGCAGGGCTATTCTCTTCCTTGATGCATCTGCTTTTCCCTTTCTCACTTTAGGCAGCTTCTGTCTCCGATTTGCAGGGTCCTTCTTAGGCCTGGCCTCTGGTTTTGGAGGGGTAGGTTTAGAGAATAATCCTGCTGATCTCCTCTGTAACTCAAACTAGCCTTGACTTTGTCACTCATAGCACCTTCATTGGGCTTTCTCTTAGGCATGATGATGACAATGAATGGCAAGTGGGCTGGCTTTCACAATCCAAGGGTTGCTTCCATCTGTTTTCTCATGCTACTCTGGAAGAGATTCCTAGGTCTCACAGCTGGTCAGAGGCAGAGCCAGTGTTCCTGCCTGCAGGCCACCTGGCAGATTGGTGGACCACAGGACTTTGGGTAGTGTGGACATACATGTGACATTTCTTCCCAAATAGACCCCTCCAAGGAATCACAATGTCAGGTGGACTTGATGGTATGGCAAGAGGGGTCCTTATATGGATCCTGAAACCCCCAGGGCCCCCAGATCCTACAAAAAGTAGATGATCCAGGTTGCCAGGTGCATCCTGTAAAGGTTGACTTTCAGTCTCCTTTGGGGCTCCTTGTTATGTTCCCAAAGGTTCTCCTAATGGCTTGCTATGTTTAGCCATGGCTTTTGCCAAGATAAAAATGTTAGCTCCAGGAGGATCCAAATGGCAATCCTGGAATAACTGTGGAGCTTTGACTGCTTAAGTTACTTGGCATCTACCCATTTCCTACATCTCTGACTTTCTGACACTGAAAAAAAAAAAGCATAATCTTAGGAATAAATCAAAGTCTCTTTTGGTGCCTCAAACTGAAGCATGAAGAATATTTTGGTGCCATTTGTAGTCTATCCTGAACAGCTTCCTGGACAAGCCTAGAGACATTTAATAGGTTAATCCATAGAAGCTGGACCCCATAAGTGACACGCTGTTTTAATCTAATAAACTATTCTGTGGACCCAGTCACAAAGGAAGAAAAATATGATTTAAAACCGGAGATTTTCTCCATTTAAAAATAAGAAGAAGGAATGCAATCAGAAATAGTTGATCATCTAAACTTTTTCACTTAAAGATATTCTAGTTAACTACCAGAATGTTTATCAAATGTCTTCTCAGACTTCACATTAGACTTTTATAGTTCTTCTACCAACATCATAGTCTTTTAGGATTCCCGCAGGGTTTTAGGTTTTAGCACACTTACTGCAGGACATTGTTTACAGAATTGGTTTGTTCCAGGACATCATTTGTTGTCCCAACAGATAATTTAAACACACATGCATACAAACAAACAATTCACACTTCCTAATGTGAATTTGTTTGCTTTTGGTCTATATATGGGTAAATTATGTTTGAGTTATTTTGACAGTCCTACACCTTACATTTGATCCAATACTCTTTTTTTTTTTTTTTTTTGAGATGGAGTCTTGCTATGTCACCCAGGCTGAAGTGCAATGGTGTGATCTTGGCTCACTGCAACCTCTGCCTCCTGGGTTCAAGTGATTCTCCTGTTTCAGCCTCCTCAGTAGCTGGGATTACAGGTGCCTGCTACCACGCCTGGCTAATTTTTGTATTTTTAGTAGAGACGGGATTTTGCCGTGTTGGTCAGGCTGGTCTCGAACTGCTGACCTTAGGCAATCCACCCACCTTGGCCTCCCAAAGAGCTAGAATTACAGATGTGAGCCACCACACCTGGCCTAGATCCAATATTCTATAGTCAGAAATTTAAATAGTAAGAAAGTTTAAAAGGCCCTATTGCTAGTTAATTCTGGAGAAGGAAGGTAGAGAGAAGATACATGTGATGGAAATATTAATGTCCTGATATTTAAGAACAAGTATAAAAGCTTTACTTCTTTGTATCTATAAAGCCAAATTAATTTCTAATCTATTGGATTGTAAAGATTTATTGGTCTGGAGTTGGAGTGCGGTGAGGGACAACAAAGGCAGGAGCAAAGAAGGAGGAAATGAAGGTCAATAAGGAAGACATACAGCATGTTTCATTACTTTACTCAGAATCTCAAAATGAGAAAATATAGAAACCCCTTAGCTTAATAAACTCGACATAGGAAACTAGTCAGGCAGAGGTGGTGCATGAAAAGGCTGAGGCATGTGAAAACAAATGCATGTCTTTTTTCTCTTCTTGTCTGGTTTTCATAAGAATCTACTTTTATTTAGAGTGTGGTCATTTCAAGAAATTCACGTTCCACCTGCTTCCTCTTAAATGTAGATAAGGAAAGTTAACATTGGTTACCATCAAATTCCATAAATGCAGGGTGGTCAGTGCAAATTTGCAGACAGGCCAGAAAGCTCTACAGGACTTACGGTACACTTTACTCATTTTATGACTTGGAGAGGGTGAAAAGCTGATAATCAGTGGGTTCAAAGGTGTTTATCCTTACCTGAGTCAGTGCTAATTATTTGATGATGCAAGTTTTGCATTTTGTGTTTGTATCTGTTTTGTCTAAGGTTTGGAATTCTTATTCTGTGTTGTGAAATTGCTTTAAAATGCACCAAAGTCTGATGGAGTACGTTTTCCTTGAATTTCAGGAGCTGCAAAACACAGCCGTGGCGGAAGGCCAGGTGGTGGTTCTAGAGTGCCGGGTCCGTGGGGCACCCCCTCTGCAGGTCCAGTGGTTTCGGCAAGGGAGTGAAATCCAAGACTCTCCAGATTTCCGAATTCTACAGAAAAGTAAGGAGAAGTGCCCATGTCCCCAAATCTGACCATTTTATTCTCTCCAGCTTCAAGAAAACCAAGAAGGGCTAAGTCATTAAGATGAATTGATCTCTGTTTTCAAAGAGTAGCAGGATCAGATAATCTACAGTGTGTTGAAATCCAGTAAATGGAAACTATGACCCCCTTGAAACTCTAATGAAAGTCATATATTCTTTCTTCTTAAAAAATGCATATATACATTTGTACTCAAATTTGCATGAATAATTTTAGGAGGTTTACAAGGCTCCTAGAGCCCATCTATGAACTGCAGTTGGAAAAATTTCTTAGTGTAAGTCAATACCAGAATTTGAGTTTTTATATTTATAGAAATATAAACTGATCTATCACTTTATATCTTTTGTATGGTGGAGTTTGACTGTAACATTTCTTCAGACATGCCCTAGACAAGGTAATGGAAAGGAACAAGTAGGTTTTTTTAAATTAATGGAATCCCATTCTAATACTTTGTTCTAATTTATTTTTTTCATGTGGCAAACAGAACCTAGATCTACAGCTGAACCTGGTAAGAATATTTTTAGGATTTTTTTTTTTTTGGTGGTGGGGGAGCAGATAATGTATCTTTTGGGTCTCAATAGTTCTTTGTTTCTGTCTTAAAGCCATAAGCAGAACAATGTTTTTGTGGTTCCCTGGAAATGTGAAACCCCCTTAAAAACAATATCTTCTTTATCATGGAGTCTGTACACTGCATTTTACATCAACGTCTTTATTAGTAAAACATTAAGTTCCATTCAGACAAGAAGGTCAAGCTCAGTGACTTCAGGCTTTTTAAAATACAGTCTTTTAGGCTCAGAAAGCAAACTAAGCTGATGATGAAAAAACATCCTCCTAAAATTCCAGTAGAGAAGGATAATCTACTGCCTATTTGTACTGATCAGAACCCACTAGCAACCCCAGCTTAGAAATGTGTCTCAAAAGAGAGCAGCTCAAAGAGGTAAGCAAAATGGACCCCCAGGCGTTTCTCATTTGTGTGCCCTGAGCCATAAACTTTTACTATTCTGCAAGCATGAAGAAAGTCATCTTGCCCCCAGATCACTCTTAATTATCAGGTCGTTTGACCAGATCACTGTGCTATGTGATCTAGGAGCCTCGGGCCCAGCTGTTCCCTGCCTCAGACATATTGCATATTTATGGTTCCTCGTGGACTGAAACAGTGTTTGTAAAGGAAACAAATTTTTGTCTGGGTACTTCATCGTATGTCCTCCTCAAGACTATTTTCTTTTGTATTTTTCCCATCAGCAGAGTCACAGTTTCACTTATTTCTGAACAAAGGGTAGAAAAACAAGTCATTTTCCTGTTTCTCCTGTTTGTTCCTCTGCTTCAGTGTCAAGCAGATCTTGCCACGTGTGTCTTAGGAGCCATGACCTTGCTCTGACTCTTCTTGGGGGAACTGGAAAGTCCTCTGTGGGCCACTGCAGGTCAGATTACTGCAGTCAGTCCCTGAACTTCTCACATCTGTGTACTGGATCTTTAAAAGCAGAGTTTGACCCTATTAGGATCCAACGTTTAAGGGAGGCTGAGTAGCATCCTTAGGGAACAACTGGAATTGATCTGCTGCCCTCCTGTCATGAATTACAAGCAGAGCAAGTCCCCCCACTTAATGTGTCAATCATCACATCAAATACTGTATAGTCACTTTCCAGACTGTGGAAATATACAACTGCATATTTTGTCTGTGAAATGTCTTTGAATAAAATTGCATTATGCTACTTTTCTAATACATGGATTTTCTGAGATTAAATCTGCTGCATGAGCTAATATGGGAATCCTGTAGGGAGTTAGGGCACATCTTGTGCATTTGCTATTTTAAACAACTTTAGATAGATAGGTAGATATAACAGTAGGAACCAAATATCTTTTATCTACAAGAAATAGCTTATTATGTGAAACAAACCTATAAAGCAATTTATGTCTTTTAATGCTTTGTGTATAAATAAGACTAAAATTTTGAGCCAAAAATTGTAAAAATGTTACTGCTGGCATGAGTTAAGGCAGCTTTTGACATTGCGTTTTGGATTTGGAGTGAACTCCTGCAACTCTCGTTTCATTGTGTTGTTATACGTTGTCATCATGCACATAGGTGATGATGATTTATCAAATATAGGTTGGAAAATCACAAACCGTCATCTGCAAAGTCAAAACATTGGTTAGAAACTGCGCAGCTTAGTTTTCAGTATGTGTATATTTGAAAATGGGAAACACTCAGAATATGCTGGCTTAAGGAAGAATAAATTTGGATGAGGAGGGAGGAAGGAAACATCTCCCCCGCACCCTGCGTCTTCATCACTTATCCTACATACACTCCTTCTGTTTCAGTTGCGGTTTGTTGCTTTGCTTCTAAAATATAGTTTTGATCATGAATTATTTAATAAAATTAGTCCTAAACAGCTTCATGGAATCACCTGACCTCTAGAACGTACTTAAATGCCATTTGCTTTAACATAGCAAAATCATGCAGAAAAGAGCAAGATATGGAAGGCCTTCCTTTTAAATCCCTTGTCCTAGCAATGCAGAAAAATGTTTCCTCTTTGTGTTCATTGAATTTTCTTATTTACATAGTTAGATCTGAAAGCATTTAAGAAAACAGACTCCTTCATTCCAACTACAATAATAGCATTTTCTGAAAAATTTCTCCTGGCAGAGAAATATTTCTAGCAAATCTGTCAATACACCAAAAAATATTATATAGTCAGGAGCTATTAAAAACTAACACAATGAGTTTTCCTGACTTACGATGATTTCTCCACAATTGTTTTTACCATGACACTACGAGACTTTCTTCTTTCCCTTTTACAGCGTTAAAATGCTGTGCTTCAGGAAATCAGCAGTTGGCATGCAGCATTAAATAAAATCCATGATCATGTTTTTTAAACAAAAAAAACCCTTAAACACATGAATGACTACTCAAGTGACTAATTATATGAGTTGTTATGAGTAAGAACTTCAGAACAAGCAAATGTTACAGCATATTTGTGCTTAAACAATGTTTTGTCATGCCTGTCAAAACTAGGTATGATTCTTTTACTAGTTGCCAGGTGTTTTCCTTACATTGACCTTGTAGTTGCTATGTCAGAGGAAAAAACAAAAAATAAATATGACTGTTTGCCTTCTTTAAATGACCTGATTGACTTATATCTAATGGACCTCTGAGCTATTCAACTCTATAGAAGTATGTAGGAACCGGCTTCCCTGAAAACTGTTTTCTTAGCCGTTGTTAAGTGGAAGGAAGAAAAACAGACATGACTACAATACATCTGAGGCAAGAGATAAATTTTATAGGACTAGGTCAGTGATATTTTCCAAATGCTAAAACATAAATAGCCTTTGAAATTCAGGAAAACATTTAAGCATTCTGTTTTTATTACTCTGTCTTCCTACCCTCTTCCTTTCCTCTGACAGAGTCACTCTTGCTCGCTCTCTCCCCCTCCTCTGTGTCTCTTTCTCTCCCCTCACCTCCTTCATTCCCTCCTTCTCTTCCTCTTTCTCCATCTCACTCCCTCATTCTTTTTATTTCTTTTCTTCTCTTCTCTTTACTCTCTTCCTTATTCATGGGCAAGATGTTTTAAAGCTCCAGAAATAAAATTGAAATTCCCTAGTACCTAGATGTAGCCCCATTAGGAATTAGATATTTAGATAAAGAAGGAAATAGCAGGTTGTCTCCAAATGCATCTGTGCAACTGAAACAGGTTTTTCTTGTCACTGCTGCGTCGTATCTGTCTGATGTGTTTTACACTCCCCTCTCTGTCTAGACAGAAGTCAGCTTGCATCACAAATCTTTTCAGACTGTTTTGTGAATTAATAGCTAGTCAGCTTACTTAAGACCAACATCCGTTTGTCATAGTACCTTCTCTGGCCTTCTTTGAAATTCTGATTTTGTACTGATAGACTCCTTCAAAGACTAGTCTGGGGGTGGGGGACACAGAAGACTCATTTGACAGCTGTTAATACTCAGTCTCTTACTCAGCTGTCTGGAAACAGCCACAAACTGGGTTGAGTTACTTCTATAGCACTGTCTAATAGCGTGCAAAATTAAAAACACAAAAACGCATCTTACTGGCTGTGGAATTTTACATATAAAAGTATATTGCCTCCTGCTTTCAATTTTAACTTCTGCTAACCAGTGTGACCCATGCTAGATCTTGTACAGTAGAGTCTAGGCTTTGATTCTCTGATTCAGAATGTAAAGTAAGTTACACTTAGTTAAATGTACTAAGGTGCTGTTGTAGGAGGGCAATGATAGGGATGTTTCTTGAGATCCCAGTAGATTGTATGCAGTAAAAACTTAATGCATGTTCTAGGTTAGGATGGTGGGTTGAACAAAAGTAGGCCATACGAAACTTATAGTTCACCGAGAGTGTGACAGGATACCCTGGGGTGCTACACCACGCTGACAGGGATGCTGTAATATATTTGAAATTTTTTTATGCAAACACATTCAAACTTGACATTTGACAGATATGACACAATGACTGGCTTGAACTAGTTCAGAATTTCAACATTAGATCACCCTCCATTCTTTTCTATGACATAATCTCTTTGTGAAACTGAGTTTTTGATGAGTGTGTGATAAAAAGTAAGTACCTCATGAAAATCCATGTGAAACATGAAATGAGGCTGGCTCATCCAATCTGATTCCAAGAGAGGTGGTACAGTGCCCAGCAGATGCACACAGCCATTAGTAAGAGATAGTGGCTATTTAAGAATAAAATATAGTATTTTTCTTTCAATTTATATGTATTTTTAAACACTAAATTGTTTAAGCATAAATACTTATTAAGTTCTTTGGAAATAACTACATAACAAACATAACTATTAGTTATGTCTTTTGGCTTAGGAGCACCATTTAAAAAGTATTGAGAAACTTAGAGTCCCATGAACCAAGAAAGTTTGGTTTACTCTCTAGAGGAGGAGTGTCCAATCTTTTGACTTCCCTGGGCCACATTGGAAGAAGAATTACCTTGGGTCACATATAAAATATACTAACACTAATCATAGCTTATGAGCTTAAAAAAAAATCTCATAATATTTTAGGAAAGTTTATGAATTTATGTTGGGCCACATTCAAAGCTGTCCTGGGCCACATGTGGCTCAGAGGCCACAGGTTGGACAAGCTTGCTCTAGAGGGAGAGGGGGAAGACTCAAGACACATTTGAGTACGCACCAAAAAGAAAATTGAGTGGGTTTTGGAATTCTTAATGCCAAATGTGCCTATTTCCAGTCCTCTTCCAGGACTCACATTCCAGCCTGCTGGCCTGTGAACTTTACCTCTCTCAGCAGAGACTGAAGGACTCTTTTCCGGGCAATTTGAACATCCCGAGAGAAAAAATAAATCCAAAGATAATGATTTGGGAGTTTCTCTTATAAAGATGCCACTTAGATTGTGCTATAGGGAAGGCCAAAGTGGATAAGTTCCTCTCTTGTACTCAGAGCTTAATAAACTCCCATCCCTGTCAGACAAGCAGAGAGAAAAGGCATCTGGAGAAAACCTCTAGCATGAATGATATAGAAAAAAACAAGTGACCTTCCTAAAAGGGAACTTTGAGAAAATGGATTTGCAAAGAGAGGAAAATGTAAAACAAAACCAAACAAACAAAATCTCTCTTAAAGGATATAAGGAAATCATTCCACCCAAGAAATAAAAATGAAAAGCTAGAAAAAAAAAAGAGAGGGGAGGACACTTGAAAAACAGAGTTCTTGAAATGAAAAGTTCATAGCAGAAATGAAACGAGCAAATGTCCCACAATGTACAGCAAAATGACAAAGAAGGGATGTAAGAGAGAAAAGGCAACAAAATTAGAGATGCATAGCTGAATAACTGGGATTACAGAAGGAGAGAAGAAAGAAGAGTCGAGAGACAGGAATATCAATGAAATAATTTTTTTAAAGTTCCCCAAACTGAAAGTTATCAGTTTCCAGATGGAAAAATCCACTGATTGCACAACGTATGGAATAAACCCAGACCCAGGCACGTCATCATGAAATTCAGAATTTCCAGGACAAGGAGATCATTTTATAAGTGTCCTGGGAGAACACATCAGGTTATATATACAAACTAGCAAGATGCAAATAGCGTAGGCCTTCTCAGCAGTCACACTAGACACAAGGAGACAATGAAGCAAGAACTTCAAAACTGTGAAAAAAGTTACCTACAACTTGGAATTCTGCCCATAGGCAAAACTTCACATGGAAGTCTAGCAAAGATATTTTCAGACTTGTAAGGTCCCCCAAATTTTCCTCTGGAACCTGACAGTGTGCTCCACCACAGCAAGAGAATTAATCCAGAAAGGGCAAGATGTAGAGGTGGGGTACAGGAAGCAGAAGATCACATCGAAGCAAGAGGCAAAGGGCACCCCCAGGAGGGTGACAGCTGTGCATCAGGAATGAAGGGTAAGTTCAGATTGAAGCCTCGTGTCTCGAGGGACAAATGCAGTGAGGCTTTCATCATTAGGTTCATTGCCTCTGGTCCAGCCCGTCTTTTATTTGGATGACAGAATGGCAGGGCGGTAAGCCTGACCCAAAAATCTCATCTCTACTTGGGCTGTCCTGCTCTCCCCTCCATGGACTGTCACCTGGATCAGCTGGGAATACTCATTTTACCCCCACAGAAACGTTCTGCTTTGACTCAATCCTGACATCCAGAGGTCAGCCATGTTGAGTTTAATTAACCCATCTATGCCTGAGGTTGCAATTTTTTGAATTTTTGCAATCAGACTTTGACGATGACCTTGAGCAGTAGGATATAAATAACTCCCAAATGCTTAGCGTTCCAATAATGGAACACTAGGCATAAATCGGTAAAAAGCAGAAAATACCAGCAATCTCATTGCTGGATATATACCCAAAAGAAAGGAAGTCAGTATATCAAATAGATATCTGCACTCCCATGTTTGTTGCAGCACTATTCACAATAGTTAAGATTTGGAAGCAACCTAAGTATCCATCAACAGATGCATGACTAAAGGAAATGTGGTACATATACTCATTGGAGTGCTATTCAGCCATAAGAAGGAATGAGATCCTGTCATTTGCAACAACACGGATGGAACTGGAGCTCATTATGTTAAGTGAAATAAGGCAGACACAGAAAGACAAACATCACATGTTCTCACTTATTTGTGTGATCTAAAAATCAAAACAATAGAAGGATGGTTACCAGAGGCTGGGAAGGGTATTGAGGGGCTGTGGGGGGAGATGCAGATGGTTAATGGGTACAAAAATATAGTTAGAAAGAAAGAATAAGACCTAGTATTTGATAGCACAACAGGGTGACTATAGTCAATAAGAAATTAATTGTACATTTTAAAATAACTAAGAGTGTAATTGGATTGAATAACTAAAAGGATAAATATTTGAGGGGACAGATACCCCATTCTCCATGATATGATTATTTCATACTGCATACCCTTATTAAAACATGTCATGTACCCAGTAAATATATATACTTTCTATGTAACCATAATGTTTTTTAATTTAAAAAAAGAAACAAAATATGGAGATACCGTCTCCAGCAACAACTGTATTCCTGCTGGATGCCCACATGAGGCCCCACCAGACTGCCCCACTGAGTGAGCCTTATATTTCCCAGATTCACTCAAGACCTTACCCACTGAGTGCCCCGTGGGGCTTTTGGAAACTTTAAAGGATGTTGAATCTAGTTGATGGCCCAAGATTGTTCTTGGGATCTTTTTCCTAACAGTGACAAGGTTACCTTTTCTTTAGTCAACCAAGATTTGTGCTCACTACTCAATTTTTTTAAACTAAAGAATACATTTTTTAAGGATACATACATATATGGTAAACGCATAAAGAAAATCGAAGGAATTATTCTCTCAAAGGAGAAGGAAAATTGGGGAGAGCCTATGAGGTATTTCTGAAGCACTGGAAAGTTTTATTTCACAGACTTGAGGATAGATACACAGGGGTTCATTTCACTGTTATTTGTTAAATGGTACATTTTAAATATCCTTTATATATGATATTAAATACAACTGACAATTTAAAAAAATCCTTTGCAATTTTTTTTTTTTTTTTCTGAGACAGAGTCTTGCTCTGTTGCCCAGGCTGCAGTGCAGTGGCACGATCTTGGCTCACTGCAAGCTCTGCCTTCCAGGTTCAAGTGATTCTCCTGCCTTAGCCTCCCAAGTAGCTGGAATTACAGGCGTCCGCCACCACACCTGGCTAATCTTTGTATTTTTAGTAGAGATGTGGTTTTCCATGTTGGCCAGGCTGGTCTTGAGCTGCTGACCTCAGGTGATCCACCAGCCTCAGCGTCCCAAAGTGCTAGGATTACAGGCATGAACTACTGCACCCAGCCTCCTGTGCAAATATTGATACAAGCATTACATTTACCCACACTGGATTTCATCTTGTTGATTTTAGCTCGGAGTTCTTTTTTACCAACTGTGTTAGCCAAACCATGTGGTGTGAAAGGTAAAAGCTGGATTTCTTTTTTAGGGACTTAGGACAAAAAAAAAACAGTTGCAAAGGAAGCCATTTATGAAAATGTCCCCTTATTACCCAGGGGACCCAGTAATCTTATCCTTGCTGCCTCATCATTTTATGAGTTTCCACAAACAAAATGGTTTTTATTTGTATTTAACCAATTAAGTAGGTCCAGGAATTTGAATGCAATTCAAGGTTGCCTTCTGGGAGATATTGCTGTGATTTTGTAATTTTTAGGTAACTGTAAAGAACAGCATTTATCACTGGTAAAAACAGTTTCTGATTTAGTAATTTATTAAATGCCCTCAAATCAAAACCTTAGGAAATCCAAACATGGGAAAATTATATTAAAATGCATCATAATTAAGGTTATTAATAACTTCAAATTTTTCCATTTATACTGGAGACAGTTTCTTTAGTACAGATAAGTAAGTCTCTAACTCCCTTTATGTGACATAAGCAGTCATTTTCTGATTTCCATTCCTTACCAAAATTTATTTTACAGATGTCTTATACATCTTTGTTCAAGTAAGATGCCACCAGATGAAAATTCAGTATTACAACCTGGCTCATCTCATTTCCTCCTGGCTTTCTTCATTTTTATAATGTCAGAACCATACAAGCTATGATGCTTCTTTCTCTCAACAAAATGTGAGCCTCTTGTCACTGTTGGATGAAATTTTCTTTGAGAAGAAAAGCCGAGGAACCTGTGGGACATTGTATTAAAATTTTATCTAGTTAAAAAAAATTATCTAGCAAAAATCGCTGTGACATTTCAACGCATGAGAATCACTAAAAGAACATCCTAATGTTTATTTTTTATTTTTCTATTTTTGTTCTTTAATTCTGTAATTTTTCTGAATGTTCCATGTGAACTATATACAGGCATATACCTTATTTCTGCATGGAAGTAGTCCTATAAAATCATACACAATGAATTCTGCTCAATCAACTTTGAAACACACAAAGGGAGCTCGTAGGAAAATTGGTCTTACTGAGAATTCCTTTAGAAAATAGTCTTTTTATAAAGCAAGTGTTTTTTTTCCTTCATCTAAATTTCATGCATGCATTTATTTAAAAATAATTATAGGGAGCCTACCGTGTGTGAGATGCTAAGAATATGGCCATGAACAAAAATTGTTTCTGCACTCAGAGGTTATATTTCAGGGAACCAGAAACTAACAAGCTAATTACACAATAAATTATTTAGCAGGGTGAGGTGGCACATAGTCTCAGCTACTCAGGAGGCTGAGGCAGGTGGATTGCTTGAGCCCAGGAGTTAAGGCTGCAGTGAGCTATGATCATGCCACTTCACTCCAGCCTGGGCAACAGTGAAACCCCTGTTTCTGAAAAAAGATTTTAAAAATAAAATAAAACAAAATTGCATCAGCTTTATTTGATTTTGTGATTGTCTTCTACTATCTGCTAAAATCTCCCACTAGAGGCCTGGGCAACAGAGCAAGACACTACCTTTATGAATCAATAGATAGATAGATATTATTTAATTACAGTTGTGATGATATTATTTGTGATAGAGATTATTTAATTACAGTTGTGATGTCTCCAGAAAAGTTTACCATCCTAAAATTGCTTTAAGGTGGTAAAACTGATTAAGTTTAATAAAAAAAGGGACTCTCTGAGAAAGTAATGTTTGTGGGGAAACATAAGACTGAGTAGGAGAGTGCTAAGTACTCCAGGAGGAGCCAGGGCTTAGAAACTTATCAGAGCGTGGCTTCACAAGGGCTGCCCCAGAGCCCATGTACCCAGTGCTCAGAAGGCAATGATGTGCCAGGCACAGAAGGAGCCTGATGAGAAGCAGGGACCTAATTATTCAGGGCTTCAGAGACCACATTAAAATTTTTTATTTTATCCTCAAAGTCATGGCAGGACGGGAGGATGATAAAATTTCATTCTTATTAAGAGAGCCCTCTGATTTAGAAGGGGCAACTGTATATTCATCCTCAGGTTTTCTGAAAAATGGCGTGACTAAAAGAACCACAAAGTCGTAGAAGCATCAGAAGGAATTCTTTACAAGTCATCAAGATCATTGATCTAAAACCACTTTATATTATCCCTACGGAATAAAATTGTATCCCGTTTTTAAATGTAGGTTTCAAGGCGCAGAATTATGTCTCTGTTTATAGTTGAAGCATCCTCAGGCATTGAACTGGCAAGGACATTTTTCTCAGTGTTCCCAGAACCTCTGTCTTTCCAGGTGTAGATGATTCAAGGTTGAGAGAAGTGCTTTCCAGAGAGCGCTAAGCCCTGGGAAGATAGTCCAGGGACGTAAGCCCTGGTTGTCCAGGCAGGAAGTGCCCAGGTATTACTGAAAGCTGAGAAGCCTTCACCACTCACAGCAGCATCTGCGACGGGAGAAGGAAAGTGACTTAGCACTGCCTGAAGCCCACTGCTCCAAACCTCGTAAGAAGGGGCTCTTAAGCATGTCCACATTATAAGCTTATATCCTGTTCCAATGTGTCTTATACCTCAGAGGACATATTGCCCTCCCCTTGTGCAGATGAATAATTCTCGTGAATCATTTGGATAATGAGAATAATTAGTTTTTTCAGCATCGGGAAACTCCATTTCCTGACTTAAATCTTTCATTACCTTACTTTACATAAGATTTCTTGTGTCCTGAACTAGGAAAAATGCAGAACAACTAGAGAGGTTTTGTGCTCTAGAAAAAAAGAACATCAGCCGGGTGTGGTGGCTCATGCCTGTAATCCCAGCATTTTGGGAGGCTGAGGCGGGTGGATCACCGGAGGTCAGGAGTTCGAGACCAGCCTGACCAACATGGCGAAACCCTGTCTCTACTAAAAATACAAAAAAATTAGCTGGGCATGGTGGTGTGCACCTGTAATTCCAGCTACTTGGGAGGCTGAGGCAGGAGAATCACTTGAACCTGGAATGCGGAGGTTGCAGTGAGCCAAGATAGCACCATTGCACTCCAGCCTGGGCGACAAGTGAAACTCCATCTCCAAAAGAAAGAAAAAAAGAACATGTGTTTGGGAGACGGGATGCCAACCTTCAGCATTTTGGCTCTAGCATTAATTAGCCAGGACCCTGAGAGAATCACTTTGAACACCCAGGATTCATTGATATTGAGCCTGAAGAAATGAGGGATTTGACCTAATCAATCTCTTACAGTACTGATCTTGTATTTCCCCTTCTAAGGCTAACCACACTTTTAACTCATTCTGTAACCATATGCATTCCATTTAAAATTTCCCAATCCCTTGTAACTTTCCAGAGACATCTCACTTTCCAAATGATTAATCTTACGTGAAGCTCCAGCTTGAATTATTTCCACACTTTCTATCTTCCTCTTCAAATGGAAAGCCAAGAACTGTGTATAGTACAGTCGAAAAGCACAGGATTACTTCATGCTCTCTCTGTTATCTTATTGTTGTCTTTCTATTACGTGAACTTTTTAATCAAATAATTACTGTATGCTCTACATGTATCAGTATCTCTCAAACTTTATCTGGAAACCCTTTTCTTAATATGTCAATCACCCAGGATTCGTTGATATTTATTGAGCCAGGAACTGTGCTGTGGGGCAGTATTTTTAAACTGCTGCTCATGGCCCATGAAGTTGGATGGCAACCACCATGTTATAAAAGTAGAACAAAAATAGTAGCATGCACCTTGTGTAATAACTTTAAATATTCTTTTGTGAAACTTTTATTTCCATTATATATATACGTGTGTGTGTATGTATGTATGTATATGTACCTATCCTATACATGTGAGTGGGTTAGATATAAAATGTATCTCTTCTGTGGATTTCAATCAAAAATATTTGAAACCTATTTTTTTAGGACACAGTTGTCTGTACTTTTCTCAAGATAAAAATAATCTGGAAGGAGCATTAAAAAAAAAAAAAAAAAAAAAAAAACCTTGGCCCCAACCCAGATCCACTAAATCAGAATCTCCAGGGGAGGGAGGGCCCTGTGTAATCAACATATTTAACCAGTGAGTGCTCCAGGTGATTCTTCCCATCAAACAAGTTTGGAAAATGCCACCATGAAAGACTCAAGATTCAAAAAGTTAACAATAATCTCCACCCAATCTTATAAATAGCCGTGTCTCCCCATCCCAACCAGAATAACTCAATCTTATTGAGGAATTAAGGCATATCTAATACAAATGTTAATAATAGTTATATCTACATCCTTGAGTGTATACCAAAGGCCACATGTAGGATAGAAATAAAATTAGAGTAATCCAGAGTCCTGCCTATTTCAGAGTTGCCAATTCATTTTTCTATCCTTTAGTTTTTCTTCATCGTTTTAAACAAAAATCACTGATTTAAAAATATCAAAATAGTTTAAATATACATTATGCTTCATAGTTTTGACATGTTTTTATATTTATTTTTGTCTTATTTTGAATTGGTAAATATCATAATACATAAATACATATAAGATACATTAGTATATATTATGGGAAAATAATTGTAAGTATTTATGGGATAAAATGCAAGCTTTTGACATATGTATACTTGTAGAATGATCAAGCTGATTAACATATCCATTACCTCAAATACTTATCATTTCTCTTTAAAATACTCTCTGTGAGCTATCTTAAGATATACAGTATATTACTGTTGGCTGGGCATGGTGGCTCACACCTGTAATCCCAGCACTTTGGGAGGCTGTGGCGGGCGGATCACAAGATCAGGAGTTCAAGACCAGCCCAGCCAACATGGTGAAACCCCATCTCTACTAAAGATATAAAAAATTACCTCAGTGTGGTGGTACATGCCTGTAATCCCAGCTACTTGGGAGGCTGGGGCAGGAGAATTGCTTGAAGCCGGGAGGTGGAGATTGCAGTGAGCTGAGATCGCGCCAGTGCACTACAGCCTGGGCAACAAAGCAAGACTCTGTCTCAAAAAAAAAAAAAAAGAAAAGAAAAAGAAAAAAGATATACATACATTATTATGAACTATAGTCACCATGAACCTATTCCTCCTGCCTAACTGAAATTTTGTAGCCTTTGACCAATGTCTCCCCTTCTCATGTCCACCACACACCCCTCTCTGATTAACCATCTTTCTACTTTACATTTTTTTTAGATTCCACACATAAGTAAGATCATGCAGTATTTGTCTCTCTGTGCCTGGCTTATTTCACTTAGCATAATGTCCTCTAGGTTCATCTATGTTGTCTCAAATGACAGAATTTCCTGATTTTTTAAGGCTGAAAGGTATTGCATTGTACATATATGCCACATTTTTTTAATCCATTCATCCACTGATAAATACTTCCATTGTTTTCATACCTTGGCTGTTGTAAATAATGCTGCAACAAATACGGGAATGTAGATATTTCTTCAACATGCAGATTTTCATTCTTTGGCAATATAGCCAGAAGTGGGATTGCTGGATCATACCTCATAGCGTTACACCATTGAGTTACGGTGTTTTCCCAGTTCCCACAATGCATCTTGTGAGGGGACATTTGCCTGATGGAGATACTACGGTGAGCAGAGGTGAGCCTGCCTGAGTTTACACCTTTCCTGCCTATGACACCACAGCTGCCTATTTTATGGGATGTGGTCTTAATGTGCTTATTCTTTATAGAGATACAGTATTGAAATTATAAAGCACAGCATATAACCTGAGTTCAGGATTTCAATAAATTAATTTTTCATCTTGCTCTTATCAACACTACAGAAACCGAAAGTAAATATTCCGGTAATATTGAACCCAATTGGCTTTGTTTTCCAGCTGGGTCAACACTGGGAAAGCTAGAAAATTCTGTAGTGTGTTATCCATATAAGTCCACAATCATACTGGGCAAAACATGTTGTCCTTTAAAGGTCTATTTTGATCATAAAATTTAAAAACATAACTTGTGTTACTCAGTGGCGAGACATGAAATGAGCTATCAAAGTCAGCTGCCATCATCATGAGTCAGATGAGGGCCAATATTGCCATATATAATACTATCTGCTGCATTATGATCCAGCATCCACATTACAGTGCTCAAAAAAGTATTCCAGGTATTTGTGAAAATTACCCAGTATTTTCCACTATTTGTAGCATAGGAAGTCTTGAGTGATACCATCATTTCAGGAAAAAGGAAAAAAAATGGTTTTATTTGAAACAAAACAGCAACATTATTAAGAACTCAAAGTCTCAGGCCGGGCGCGGTGGCTCATGCCTGTAATCCTAGCACTTTAGGAGTCTGAGGCAGGGGGATCACCTGAGGTTGGGAGTTTGAGACCAGCCTGACCAACATGGAGAAACCCCGTCTCTACTAAAAACACAATATTAGCTGGGTGTGGTGGTGCATGCCTGTAATCCCAGCTACTCAGGAGGCTAAGGCAGGAGAATTGCTTGAACCTGGGAGGCGGAGGTTGCAGTGAGCCGAGATTGCACCATTGCACTCCTGCCTGTTTAACAAGAGCGAAACTCCTCTCAAAAAAAAAAAAAAAAAAACAACACTAAGTCTCTTGTACTTGAAATATAGGCCATTGAGCTTGCTTGAGATTGCTGTACTTTTTGGTGTTTTTCATATATTGATGCCTATGCATATATGCTAAACTTGTTACAGAGAGACAACAGAAATATCCACTTAGATAAAGGATAGATTATTTCAGGTTATTTGTATATATTTTTAATATATTATTTTAAATTTTTTAATAATTTTTGAGATTTGTATCTATATGTTTTTCATATATAGATATGAAAAATATATATATAACCTGAAATAATCTATCACTTTATATAACTGGATATTTCTGTTTCTTTGTAACAAGTTTTAGTGTATAGATACAAGCTGAAATACATTATCTCTGTTTTAAAATTGAAGCTTCATGAAAATTTTTAATTATTTAAAAGATAGAGAACCATATACCTGTTTGTACCTTAAAAAATTTGTATGTTGGCTGGGTGCGGTGGCTCATGCCTGTAATCCCAGCACTTTGTGAGGCCGAGGCAGGTGGATCACGAGGTCAGGAGATCGAGACCATCCTGGCTAACACAGTGAAACCCCGTCTCTACTAAAAATACAAAAAAATTAGCCAGCCGCAGTGGCGGGTGCCTGTAGTCCCAGCTACTAGGCAGGCTGAGGCAGGAGAATGGCGTGAACCCGGGAGGCGGAGCTTGCAGTGAGCCGAGATTGCGCCACTGCACCTCCAGCCTGGGCGACAGAACGAGACTCTGTCTCACAAAAAAAAAAAAGTGTGTGTTGTATTTGTATTACCTATTCAAAAAAATAAAAATTTTTAAATGGTAGAGATAAATCTTAAGAATAAAGAAAAAGAAGACAATTCAGGAAACTACATTTGGTTCTGTTTTTACAGACTCAATAGGAGGGGTTGCAAAGCTATCAAGACAAGTGGGAGAAAAAGACCAAAAAGATCCTGTCTTTATGATTAAAGGATCATTACAGTAGATCAAATATTTGGTCAATTTTTTAAAATACTGCATAATGAACTAGAATTTTAATTTCTTCAGAAGTCTGAAATAAACATTTAATTTTTAATTGCCTAAAAATTTTAATTCTATATTATATTTCCTACTTCCATCTTATATTTCAAAAAATTTTTGCCAAATAGTTTCTGGCAAACATTTTTGCTTGCAGCTGACTTAACTGCCTTTTTAAGACAGCACAATTTTGAAGGAAAGAGAGAAGGAGGGCTTAAAAAACTATACCATTGTCATGTGGGCATTAAGGGTGTAAGCTTTTGGAGTTGGAATAGACCTGATGATTTTCTAATTCAAGTCTAATTCATGTAAAAGATGTGTCTCAACACCTTAATAAGATTACAGACAACTCAAAGGCAGGAACCATTAATTATCTCTATATCTGCAGCTATAAAATATTAAGACAGTGTACTCTTAAAAATGCTTAACAAGTAGATGGATGACTGTAAAAGCTTCTAGGAGCTGTTCATGGATGGAGATTCCAGACTTTATCTCAAAAAATTTTCTCGACATCTTATAACCTTTCCTTAACAAGTCTTTCCATTCATTTAACCTAGCTTCTGCCCTCTTGCTGCAATTAGGAACCATTTGTTCTTATTGTTCTTCAAGAAAGATGTAGAATGTTTGAGCAACTTCCTCCTGATTTTAATGTCTTTGCATTTATGATACCTATCACAGTGTTTTACTTAAATTAGCATTTTTGGTTTTCTTTTTTCTTTTGAGACAGAGTTTCACTCTTGTTGCCCAGGCTGGGGGTGCAGTGGCCAAATCTTGGCTCACTGCAACCTCCGCCTCCCGGGTTCAAGCAATTCTCCTGCCTCAGCCTCTCAAGTAGCTGGGATTACAGGCACCTGCCACCATGCCTGGCTAAATTTTGTGTGTGTGTTTTTAGTAGAAATGGGGTTTCACCATGTTGCCCAGGTTGGTCTCGAACTCCTGACCTCAAGTGATCCGCCTGCCTTGGCATCCCAAAGTTCTGGGATTACAGGCATGAGCCACTGCGCCTGGCCTTACATTACCATAAATGGATGAATACTTAATATAGATTTCATTGCCCTTTACTTTTTTTATTATGGTTAAAGAAACATATAACATGAAATCTACCTTCTTAAATATTTAAGTATACACTACAGTATTGTTAACTATATGCTTAATGTTGTGCAGCAGATGTCTAGAACATTTTCATCTTGCATGACTGACTGAAACTATGTCCACTGAACAGCAACTGCCATTCCTCCTTGCCCCCAATGCTTGGCAACCAGCATTCAACCTTCTGCTTCTAAGAGTATGACTAGTTTAGATACCTCTTAAGTGGACTTTTGCAGTATTTCTCCTACTGTCATTGCCCTTTACTTTTACCTCAACTAAATAATTTAGATTCAATGTAGAACACAAAATTAATAATAGAACATAAAGAATAAACTAAGTTTTTCACACTCCATTTAAACATCAAATTGAATAATATGCTGAAAGAATAAGGTGTGTGTTTTTACGACTCTTGCAATTTTAAACCCATATTAATACATCTCAGAAATGAGTTGACCTTGAGCTACAGTACAATGCTAACTTCTCAAAAGCTTATAATCACCATAGTCCTCAGATCGTTCCTAAGGAACATAACATTTTGACACAGAAGAATCCTTGCATTTTAGCTTTTAACAAAATCTCAAGCAGTCTGTTAACCAGATTACCATCAGCATCATCAGAAATGGGGAAAAGGAAAGTCCTTGGTGGGTGGGGCAGGGGGGTTGATAAAACCTAAGAATGGAGTGAGAAATGGAGTAAAACTCAATGATGCCTATAGGCCGTATTACTTGGTAATACAAAAAAAAAAAATACATATTTGACCCAATAACACGACATCAAAAACTATATAGTTTGATAATACTTGGACAAATTTTGAAATGAGAGATACATGAAATTTTTTCTAGAATCAAATACAACAAACTCTGCATTTGCCTTTGAAGAGTGAGATTATTAAGGGGTATTAAGTATATAAAGGGAATTCGATTATAAAGAGAAACATTTACACTGTATTTTATACTTTATTAATTTATTTATTTTTGCACTTATTTGATTTATAGGTAAAAAAATATTTAAAGCTCTCTTCAATAGACAAAAATTTTTTTTTAAACATATCACTTTTACCTACATTTAGTACTTTTCTTGTTTCAGGGTTTAAAACATAAAATGTTTTGAAACAGATTTGCTGATTTTAATTATTGATGGTCTGAAACATTTGCTCTTAGAAGGATGTTAGTGAAGGGGGTTTATCTTATCAAATTCTAGGAGTTAGCTACTGCAATACAGTAGAGCACCCCAAAATTTAGTTGCTTAAAGCAGCAACCATAATTCTGTGGGTGAACTATTTGGCTTGGCCTCAGCTGGGCGGTTTTTGTGGTCTGTGCCAGGCTGGGCTGACCACAGCTGGGCTCTCTCAGTGAGGCCATGGTCAGCTGCTAGGAACGAGTCAGTTAGTCTAGGATGGTCTCTTTTGGAAGGGCTTATGTCTGCTCCATATGGTCTCTTCCTCCTACAGGTTAGCACGGCCTTGTTCACCTAAGGGTTCATCAGGGTTCCAAGAGATGGAGCAGAAACAGGCCAGGCCTCTCAAGGATTTGGCTCAGAATTGGCCAACAATATCACTTTCACCACATTCTAGGCTAAAGCAACTCACAGGGCCAGCCCAGTTTCAATAGATGGGGAAATAGACTCTGCCACTTTATGGAAGGTGTTGCAGAGGCACATTACAAAGAGGCATGTCTACAAAGGAAGGAATAATTGCAGCCATTATTACTAAGAAATCTACAATACACAGTCTTATGCTACCCCAAAAATTTGTGAATAACCAATAGAATCACTTTGTGGGAATCTGAAATATATCACTTTTCTTAACGTTTGCCCACATAATTATCTTTATTTTACTGGTACAATATAAGCAATTATTCAACTAGTAAAACTAATTAATACTCTAGATATAGCTTCCTTTTAATGTTAACAGCTAACACTGGCTATGAAGCATTTGCTATGTGCCAGGCAATGTCCTAAGCACAGTATGTCATATCACAAAAGTAGGTGGTGGTTAGGGTTTGGAGTCTGGACCCCAGCTTGGTTTGAATCCCTATGTTAGTATTTATTAGCTGTGTGACCTTGGGCAAGTGAATTAACCTTATTGTGCTTCCATTTTCTACCTATAAAATGGGCTAATAATAAACTTACATAACTCATAAGATTGACATGATGATTAAATTTAATCTATGTTAAGTGCTGGTAACAATACCTAGTGTATGGTAAGGGTTATATAGCTGTCAGCTCTTGTTGTTATGGTTGTTATCATCATCATCATCCCCCTCACAATAACCCTGTGGTGGTTAATTTTGTGTGTCACGCATGACTAATACAAACTCTGTGAGGTAGCTTCTATTATTGTCTCCATTTTACGGAGAAGAACATTGAAGTTCAGGGAGACTGACCAAAGTCACAAAGGCAAGATGTGGCAGGACCCTCATTCAAGCCCTGGCAGCTGTTTCGAGTCTGCGCTTTTCATGCCCTACAACACTGCCATGCCACTTAACAGTACCTTCCAGAATAGTTATCTACAGGTCAAACATATACAGGTCATGTTCTTTTTCCCCCGTGGTCAGCATTTCAGAAGAGCTTTATTTTCCCCACTGCTTGGTTTGCAGCTGAGCAGATATAAGAGGTAGCTATATGTACAGAAAGAACTCTACCATGCAATCAGCTTAACTCCTACATGCAAAGTACAGAGTTACACACTTGCAGACATCTCGTTTTACCTTCACAGATAACCCATTAGGTATGTATTATCCCCATTTTATAGATGAGGACACCGAGACTGCTCTTGTCCAACATCACAAAGAATGGGTCTACCTCCAAAGCTTTTTCCGCTAGGCAGAATTGCTAAATTAAATGTAAAGAGATTCTATTGCAAACAGTTTTGTAAAGTGAATCTGTAATAATCGTTACGTAATTTGTTTGCTGTGGAAAGGTGGAGGGTCTCACTTCTTAAAAATGACTTCATGGTTAAACTCTGACGAATGATTCTGTTCTCTTCACTTCCAGAGGAGATTTGCACCCTGGTTATCGCTGAGACTTTCCCTGAAGATGCAGGGATCTTTACATGTTCAGCAAGAAATGATTACGGATCAGCAACCAGCACTGCCCAGCTGGTTGTCACCTCAGGTATGTGAGGAGTAAAACAAATGACTGGGTTCTGTTCCCCAGCACCAGTGTGGTTGGCCACACGTCTAAAAAAGACGTGATCTCAAGATGCTTTCAGCCTATTGAGGGCAACAAATAAAAATCTCTTTCGTACTGAGTTATAGTTGGAGCAATCATCTAATATAGAAAATAATATTTTTATGAGATCATGAAATTTTACTTGGACTCCAAGCTTTACATTCCCTAGCTTTAGATGAATATCCACATAAAACCTTTACAGCTTGAGCCAATTTGAGTAGTGACAGCTAGGATATTCAGTCGGACCCATGGACCCAGTCAGAAAGGCACTGTCCTGGCCAGGTGCGGTGACTCACACCTGTAATCCCAGCACTTTGGGAGGCTGAGGCAGGCGGATCACTTGAGGTGAAGAGTTCGAGACCAGCCTGGCTAACAAGGTGAAACCCTGTCTCTACCAAAAATACAAAAATTAGCTGAGTGTGGTGGTGCGTGCCTGTAATCCCAGCTACTCTGGAGGCTGAGGCAGGAGAATCACTTGAATCCAGAGGTGGATGTGGCAGTGAGCCGAGATCGTCCCACTGCACTCCAGCCTGGGTGACAGAGTCAGACTCCCTCAAGGAAGGAAGGGAGGAAGGGACTGTCCCAGGAAGAGAGCTCAGCTCAGCCTTCAGGAATCTGGCCACTCCAGGAGTCACCCTAACAATCTAAGTTTCATCGCGAAACAAAGGCTTTAGGGGAGGGGAGGAGAAGGAGTGAGGTGGAGATGACAAACAAAAAGATAATGATCGTGTAGCAACTGAACACACATGGGGCCTTCTTTAAAATCATGCAGTCTTGGTCTTTGAAATGATGGAGCTGGTTTCCTAACATCCTCCTGCTAACCTAGAATCATATTCACATTGGAAAGCCACCTCTACATTGGAGGTGCAGTCACTTTCTCAGCAGTGCCAACACATGAGATCTGGAGATACTTGTACAAATAAGCCATTGTCCGATCCACTGTTGAAACTTCTGAAAAGGTAATACAAGATAAGCCTTCTTGTATAAAATGTAATACAAGATAAACTCAGAGAAGCTGTAAAGGCCTTCAAACTCAAATTTCACTGATAGTCTATATCAATGATAGTATATAACTAATATGAAAAGGAAAGCAATGTATTGTATTATTGAAGCCAATTTTCAAAAATATATGGATATTTTCTAAACTCAAAAACTTACCACTAGGGAAGGCAATGTGAAACAGCTTTTTTTCTTTTTCTTTTCTTTTCTTTTCTTTTTATTTGTCTGTTTTCTAGTTACTAATGAGCGTTAGCTTACTTTAATTGCCTCATCTCTGCCATTCATCTTAAAGATATTTTTAAAATATGTTTTTGACCAAGCCTGGCACATAATGTACATAGTAGGGAATCAATAAATGGGTCATTTGTTGAATGATACGGACTTGGAGAGAACAACTGAACTGTACTTGGATTCCTTCGGAAGAGCAAGAACTTGGTGCTAGGTGGCAGCAGAGACACAACCAAAACTTATTTAGGGACCTTAGAGTGGCAATTGTAAATGCTTTTTCATCTTAATTAAGAAAAGAAATGGGAGGGTCATCTTAAACGGGAAATGGTTTCTATGAACGACTACTGTAAGTGCTGAAAGAAACCTAAGTGTCAGGATCGGAGTTACAGAGTAAGGAGGACCCCAGCATTTTGATTTCCAGTTGGCTTCAACACTGTCCCATCAAATGGCCATAGCAGGAGTGCAGTGCTTAAACAATATGGCCAAAACCCTGGGCTCTATAAGTCTGAGTGGCAGAAATTTGTGTGTAATATTTTCCATTTGTTTCTGCAGTAAATCTGCTATAGGTCAAACATAATCAACAAATATTTTATTTTTGAGCTTTTTGTTTACCTCAATAAGCATTTTTGAGTGCGTGCCAGGAGCTCTGCTGGGCTCTGGGCAAGGTGCAGAATCTAAAAAAGACGTGATCTCAAGATGCTTTCAGCCTATTGAGGCCAACAAATAAAAATCTCTTTCGTACTGAGTTATAGTTGGAGCAATCATCTAATATAGAAAATAATATTTTTATGAGATTATGAAATTTTACTTGGACTCCAAGCTTTACCTTCCCTAGCTTTAGATGAATATCCACATAAAACCTTTACAGCTTGAGCCAATTTGAGTAGTGACAGCTAGGATATTCAGTCGGACCCATGGACCAAAACGTGAGAGGACAAAGCATTGTTGGTTGATACTGTTTGTGTTGTCACTTTTTTTGCCAAGTTCTATCTTTAGCTCTTGTTTGAAATTTTTATGATTCGGTAGCTGGGTTCCCTGTGAGCTCAGTCAGGAAATGAAACGGTAGCACTCATTCAAAACAAGCTTGAAAGAACCAGGCCCTCCAGCTGGCAGTGCTTCTGCATCAGATGAGAGCAGCACAATCACCTCTTCTTTAACAACTTCACACAACACGGGGATTCTCAGAAGACTCTGACAGTGTGAAATCACTTGTTGAACTAGTAGCATCTTATGTTTTTCCTCTCTTTCCCCTTCCTTAGCCAACACTGAAAACTGTAGTTACGAGTCAATGGGAGAATCCAACAATGACCACTTCCAACACTTTCCACCTCCCCCTCCAATCTTGGAGACAAGTTCCTTGGAGCTGGCTTCAAAGAAACCATCTGAGATCCAGCAGGTGAACAACCCTGAGTTAGGCCTGAGCAGGGCAGCCCTTCAAATGCAATTCAATGCTGCTGAGAGGGAAACGAACGGAGTCCATCCCAGCCGTGGAGTAAATGGACTGATTAACGGCAAAGCTAACAGTAATAAATCTCTTCCAACACCAGCTGTCCTGCTTTCACCCACTAAGGAGCCACCACCTCTGCTTGCCAAACCAAAACTGTGAGTATTTCTGCATGGTTTTATAATAATTTCCATACCCCTGTTACATTTCCTCTCTGGTGAGAAAAATACTTTTGCCTGGATTCAACTATGTGGCAAGTTGTCTTTGACTCATGGGACCTTGCTGCCAAGTGGTGTCCTTCAACAATATAAAAGACACCTAAAAATAAAGAAGGGAAATGAAAAGCTTGGTGAAATCTGCCCTTTGCTGAAAGCTATAACTGGTTATGGCTGTGAAAATATCTGTGCCCGGTGTGGGCTTCCAACATACAGCTAAGGATGTAGCCACTCCCTGGAGGCCATGGAAAAGGGGGATCTCCTTTGAGCCCTTTATTAAAAGCATTTCAAAAAGTGAGTATAAGTACTTTACATTTGTTACTTTAAATATTAAGTATCAGTAAGGAGATCTGATATAGACAAGCAGGGAAAGACTAAAAACTGAGGCTGGAAATTCAGGGTGCAGATCCTGGCAGGGCAATGAAACCAGAGGGAAGCAGGCTTGTGGGCAAGAAGAGCGCCCTTCACAACACAGGCCACTTGGCTTGGAATTCCATGGAGCTGCATATTTCTATGAATACCATCTTCACAGTTGATGTCCATTATTTTCTTAGGATGATAAACCTTGCATGAGCTGTTTCCATTGGCACCGCACAGCAGAGAGTTGTTATGAATGGAGCCATTACAATGTCAGAGAGAGGCAGAAATAAATTAGCTCAAAGGGTTCTATCATAGCACAACAGACCCTGAATTACTGCCCTGCCAGAGGTCGGTGGAAATGTAAGAGTCATAGTGAATGTGTATGTATTCTATGAGGTCACATTCCCATGAGAATGTATTTGCCAGAACCTAGGAAAGCCCTTTCTATTTACCCATATCTGATGTTTTTGATTTGGGGTAGGAAGGGCTTCTTTAGGGGTTATTCTTTATTTCCCTAGCATTGAACAGCCTACTCTTTTCTCTCTGTGATCAGTTCATTTGTTAGAAATGTTAGAATTTAAAAGATATTTGAATTAGAATAACACCTTACCTTTGTACATCACTTTATTGTTTACTGAGTGATTTCATGAACAACATTAGACTAATCAAATAACAAAAGCAGTCAAAAGAATACCTTAAGTTAACAAATGGGCAAACAATTTTATAAAACCAGACTTCTGGACAATCTTGTGTTACAGTTTCAAAAATCTGTATATTGCTACCCTCTACTTAATTTTGCATTGTGTTCTGGCTCTCTTTTAAGACAGCAGGGCTACTCACTAAGCTTGTACACAATAGTGTGAAAGGTGCTGGTGAACATTTAATACCTATGCCCCATCTCCATTCAGAGGCCAAACAGGTATAATGAGCTAAAAAAATGGTGGCCTTAAAAGAGATTTATGCTCTTGTAGCAGCAACCCATAAAATTAATTGCCACTGCTGACTTCTTTCATCTTTGCATTTTGAATATGTATTTGCAGTGCTTTTAATGAAACAAGGGACCTGGTCTCCAGGGAGAGAAAGGGCAAATGTGTTGAATGACTAGGAGTTGAGTGTGGTCTTGATTAAGTAAAGTCTGTCTACTCTAATGAGTATCATAAATTGGATGTAAATCACAGGAGAGCAAATACGAGGAGCTGTTAAGAGGCATCTACAGCCCGTCTTATCTCAGGAGTTTCAACAGCTCTGCAGCTTTTAGCTCTGCTTTGCAGCCAGGTTAATGTATATGGCAAGGGCGTAATATCTACAGAATGCAGACAAAATAACTTCGTGTTCATTAAGAGGATGACAGCTTAAGCACAAGTTTAAAGAACATCAGGATTTGCTTGTGAGTGAGATAAAATATAAATATAAATACATATAAATATAAATATATAAATAATATAAATATAAGATAAAATATAAAATAAGATGCAGAAAAAATGGACTTAAATGTTTGAGTCCCAAATAAGTGGGTTACTCTCCCTTCATGAGGAAATTTAAGGGAAAAGCAGAACACCTAACCACAAAACCCAACAGCTTAGAAACAACATTTACTTGTACTAGGTTTTCCCATGTTTTTTTTTTTTCTCCAAATCTTTGTGTGTTTAAACATATTCTTAGGGCATCCCTTGATTTTTGTTTTTTTTGTGTTGCATATTTATCTGCCATTTAACTAGGTAGAAAATAATATGTGATGATACTTTTTAAATATATATTTTTAAATTTTCTTATGATTTAGAATATGTTATTGGATTTTGTTTTATTACAAAATCAGTGGATGCTGGATGTGACAATTCAAACAACACAGAGGCTATTAAAGTTTATACTCTCTGCTTCCCTTCTTCCAACCCACCCCTCTGAATGCTGTGGTATGGTGTATTATCAGAGCCTTTTCTAAAAAAGGTTTTTTCAGTGTTTTCAAAGTTTTCTTTCAGTGTTTGTTCAGTTTTCAAAGTACTCTCTGCTTCCCTTCTTCCATCCCTCTCAGAGGTGTGATATTCTGTATTATCACAACCTTTTCTAAAAAAGGTTTGTTCAGTGTTCTCAAGGTTGTATTATTGATAGAGAAATGCTGTTGAATGACATCTACAGATAATTTAGAACAGCATCTGATAATGAATGACTATAGGTAACTGCCAAGTGAAATTCTTACACATTCATTTTTTTCTTTTCATACATTGTGGGAAAATATGAGATTTTATTTGCCTTGTATGGTCAGCAGTGAAAAACTATGGTTTGCTCAAATCTTCTTTTCATCAGTTTATGATTTGATTTTCTTTCACAAAAGGAAAGGCTTATATTTGGCTGTGTTATGGCAGTTTGTGCATCTTCATCATTTGTAAACAAACTAATAGGAAACAATTTGGAGGGCGCAAGTAATAGCAACTAAAATATTTACTCTCACAATGAACTAATCTGAAAATGGTATCTGATGTGTCAGATGTCTGGGGGGAAAAAAGATCATTTTCAAAAAAAAAAGAAAACTCTGCACTTTTTTTCTCTCTTGAATAGCTCCAATACTGCTTGCGGGAAAAGAAAAAAAATTCAAGAATGAAACAAAAACCTGGAAGGATCATGAGCTCTTTTCTCTAACTAGGCCCAGCCCCCACCCTGTACTGTCCAACAGAAGTCGTCACCTATAGACTCACAGCCATCCCAGACCTCCAGCCGAGTCCATGGTACCGCTCATAAAGGGGGGGTTCCTGGTCCAGTCTGTGGTACCTCTCATACAGTAGGGGTTCCTGGCTCAGTCTGTGGTACCTCTCATAAAGTGGGGGTTCCTGGCTTAGTATCATGGACGCATCCACTTCAGCTCCTACATCTCCCTTTGTTTCTAACACTCTCCCTCAAGTGTAAGCGGAAGATAATTAAATGTAGGCCATTTGGTGAGTCCCAGATGTCCCACACACAGGATTTGTGCAACGCCTTACCACCCGCTGTGGGACTGCGAAGTGTGCTTAAATGCTGCACAAGAAAAAATTAATGGCATTATTTCTGCAACTCAGTGGCTGACACTCATAATCTTCAATCCCAGCACGAAAGAAGCAACACAATGCTTAGGTCATAATCTTAACAGGAGAAAAAAGGAGGGAATGAGCATAAACCTAACTTATACACTATTCTTTTCCTTGCTTCCTTGCTGCCCTCTCATTACAAATGATACCTGAAGATCAAAATAAAGGTAGGGCTCCTTGCTGCCCTCTCATTACAAATGATATCTGAAGATCAAAATAAAGGTAGGGCTCCTTGCTGCCCTCTCATTACAAATGATATCTGAAGATCAAAATAAAGGTAGGGCTCACTGTGAAAAATCTCTGCTTCTCTTTATTCCTACCAAAAAAACGGTCCTTCAGTCAGGGCGCAGTGGCTCACCCCTGTAATCCCAGCACTTTGGGAGGCCAAGGCGGGTGGATCACAAGGTCAGGAGATCGAGACCATCCTGGCTAACACAGTGAAACCATGTCTCTTCTAAAGATACAAAAAATTAGCCACACGTGGTGGCGGGTGCCTGTAGTCCCAGCTACTCGGGAGGCTGAGGCAGGAGAATGGCGTGAACCCAGAGGGCGGAGCCTGCAGTGAGCCGAGATAGCGCCACTGTACTCCACCCTGGGTGACAGAGCGAGACTCCATCTCAAAAAATAAAAATAAAAAAGTCAAAACCATATACATGCGTGGAATCCCCATAGGAATAAGCTCTGAAGGGAAACCTGTGAATAGCAAAATGTGGTAGGCGATTTGCCAAGCATATAGAAAGGTATGGTCATGTTTTTCCACTGAGCTCACCTCCTACAGCAGATCAAACAATATATAAATAACAATATGCTATTTTCAAATCCCCTTTATTACTTCCTTTTTTATCTTCTTCCTTTGTCTTGTGGGAGAAAGGTAGGACTCTAAGCCTGTAGATGAGCAAGATGAGAACTCCAAAGGGAGGTTACTGAAGGGTGATGCGATGGGCAAGTTCTTACCTTGAGACAGATCAGCAGATAAAATGATGCTTATTTGTTACTCTAGTGCCAAAAATATGTGCATTGCCGTGAAAGTCTGTGTCCTTTTGCCTGGGAAAATAATAATGAAATGATTGTTAAGTGTTTACATGCTAAATCAACAGCTCCCCTTGCTCCTATTCTTACTACTTGCTCTTACCCCCGTCTCTAAAGAAGAAACAGTATTATGATTTTCTATCTTAAAAGAGTAAAACGATTTCAGGCTGAATCAACCTTTTCAAAATTACTGCATTTTACAACCTTTGCTTTTCTCTTCTTTCTTTCTCTCACTCCCACCCTTAGATACCCTATTGTTCTGCAAATCCTGTCTCCAGAGAAAGACATAGCCTATAAAGTCATTCATATTGAGCTGTTAGGGATTGTTAGCGTCACCTCAGTCCAGTTCTAGGCTAACAAAGTGAAGTACATTTTAATAAGCAATAATAAGCACTGCAGAAAATCAGGAAAATATCATTTCATGAGATGATGTGTTTGAGAGATAGAAGAGAAGGAAATAGCAGCCTTTATCATTCTCTTTATTAGTGAGGTTTTCTATATTTGGAAATTCCTGATGGGTTTCCTCCACACTCCTAGACACAAATTGAAGTACAAGTTGTTCCCTTGCCTGGAATGTTCCACTCCCCAGAATGTTCCGCCTCTAATGGCTGGCTCTTACTTGTCTTTCAAATCTCAGCTTAATGTCACCACTTCCCTGACCACCCAGTCTAAAGCAGCCACCCAGCCATGTTCCAATAACTCATCCTCGTTAATTATCGCATACCACATAATTATTTCCGACAGTTACTTGCTTTTTGTTTTTTTTTTTAATTGCTCTCTGCCTCCAATATTGTAATGTAGCTTTCTGAGAATGGGAACCCTGACTGTCTTATTTCATTGCTCTTTCACTAGGACCCTAGAACAGGGCCTGACAAATAGTAGATGCTCAATGATATTTTTTGAACGAATGAAGCAAAAACAGAACGAAAAAGAGGAAAAGAAAGATCTCCCACCTTTAGAGCAACGCCCATTTGATCTGCCTAACTTTTTTTTGTTTGTTTTTTTTGAGATGAAATTTCGCTTTGTCACCTAGGCTGGAGAGCAATGGAGCAATGACACGATTTTGGCTAACTGCAACCTCCGCATCCTGGGTGCAAGTCATTCTCCTGCCTCAGCCTCCTGAGTAGCTGGGATTACAGGCATGTGCCACCACGACTGGCTAATTTTTGTATTTTTAGTAGAGACGGGGTTTCATCATATTGGCCAGGCTGGTCTCGAACTCCTGACCTCAGGTGATGCATCCACCTCGGCCTCCCAAAGTGCTGGGATATCAGGTGTGAGCCACCATGCCCGGCTGATCTGCCTTTCACCTAGATATACCATAGGACTTCTATTTTCAAATCCCATCAACTCCAGAGTTTTCCCACATTACAGTACTTTTCCGACTGACATCATTTATCTGGTAAACTAAATAAGTATGAAGAATTAAATAAGAATCTCATGGGATAGAATTATATTAGAAAAATTTGTCCAAGTTACTTAATTTGGGAACACTTTCAACTCCTTCCTCATTTCTTCTGTGTTCTCATTTGATTAGCATCTTAATTTAAAACATTATGAAAAATGAGACATTCGGAAGGACTAGGAGGACATTTTCACTCTCTAGTACATACTTGCAATGTCAGTTGGCCACAGTGCAATCACACTGCTATTTCAAGGTATGTGTACTTGACATGTTAACACCCCATCATGTTAACACCAGACTTGTGATGAAGGGCCAAGAGCTTCTGTGCTACTCCCTTCCTGTCCTGTTTATGTTGGACTGCAGCTTCAACTCCAACGTGTGGTTTTGGCAATGGAACTTACAAAGTTGAACATTATCCCGTCCTTCAACCTCTACTAGTTAGGGTTCAAGATCTCACTATATTACTGTTTGACATTAGAATACAAATGGTTTCTTAGGTTCTATTCTAGTATAAGCCTTACCTAGTTGATTGAAAAGCAAAGCAAAATAAAAACAAAAAAGGCAAAGGGAAGGTAAGCAAAAACAAGTTGGGGCAAAATAACTAACAAAGGGTCAAGGAAATGTAATCATTGAATGTACATAAATGTATTTTAAAATCTAGCACACTTTTTTTTCTTAACCAATATTTCTAATTTTTTACATGTCTGCAACCTGTAGACTTAAATCATCTGTAATTTCCATGGAATTTCATTTATGTTCAGTTAGCTAGCCATTACTTTCATTTCTTTTCAACTTAAATTTGTTTTTTCTAGGTAATACAATCGCACAGTTAAAAGTATAAAGAAATATAGGCACTGAAAAGTCTGCCTCTCAGACTCAGTAACCAGTTGTCACTGTCTTGTGTATCCTGCCAGAGATTTACATGCCTATCAAGCAAATATATATATATATATAAAATGTGTATTTTGTCTTTTATTTTTAGACAAGTGCCTACCCACCACATATACTGTTCTGCACCTTGCCTTTTCTATTTAGCAGTAGATTTTAGAGATGTTCCATGTGAGTAATTAAAAAGTCTTATTTTTAAGTGATTGTATATATTTATTGTAGAAATGATTGATAATTCCTTTCTCTATTGTTGTCAACCTAAATTTTTTTTTTTTTTTTTGAGATGGAGTCTCGCTCTGTTGCCCAGGCTGGAGTGCAGTGGCATGACCTCAGTTGTCTGCAATCTCTGCCTCCTGGGTTCAAGTAATTCTCCTGCCCCAGCCTCCTGAGTAGGTGGAATTATGGGCGTGTACCACAACACCTGGCGAATTTTTGTATTTTTAGTAGAGACGGGGTTTCACCATGTTGGTCGGGCTGGTCTTGAACTCCCGACCTCGTGATCCACCCGTCTCGTCCTCCCAAAGTGCTGGGATTACAGGCGTGAGCCACTGCTCCCAGCCACCAGTCTAAGTTTCAATGATCTAAGTAATTATCAAAAGTATTCTTTTTTTTTTTTTTTTGAGAAAAATTCTCACTTTGTCACCCAGGCTGGAGTGCAATGGCACAATCTCGGCTCACTGCAACCTCTGCCTCCTGGGTTTAAGTGATTCTCCTGCCTCAGCCTCCCAAGTAGCTGGAATTACAGGCACCCGCCACCTCGCCCGGCTAATTTTGTTGTACTTTTAGTAGAGACGAGGTTTCACCATGTTGGCCAGGCTGGTCTTGAACTCCTCACCTCAGGTCATCTGCCCACCTCGGCCTCCTCAAGTGCTAGGATTACAGGTGTGAGCCACCATGCCCAGCCAAAAGTATTATTTAAAAAAGTTTTTCTTACTTGTATTTTAGGTTCAGGGATACATGTGTACATTAGTTATATATTTGCCTGTCACAGGGGTTTGGTGTACAGATAATTTTGTCACCTGGGTAATAAGCATAGTACCCAATAGATAATTTTTCTGATCCTCTCCCTCCTTCTGCTCTCCACCCTCAAGCAGGCCTCGGTGTCTGTTGTTCCCCTCCTAGTTTCCATGTGTTCTTGTTGTTAAGCTGTCAAGCTGTCACTTCTGAGTAAGAATATGTGGTATTTATTTTTCTGTTCCTGTGTTAGTTTGCTTAGGATCATGGCCTCCAGCTTTATCCATGTTGCTGGGAAAGACATGATCTTGTTCCTTTATATGTCTGCATAGTATTCCATTGTGTATATGTACCACATTTTCTTTATCCAGTCTACCATTGATGGGCATTAGGTTGATTCCATGTCTGTGCTGTTCTGAATAGTAGAACACCGTTCATCTCCTCACTGTTAGTTGAACATCTGCAAAATGTTGGGTGATGTGGGGTGCTGAAAACACAAAGATGAAAGAGACAAGAGCAGTATCTTTGAATAATCTATAACCTGGTTATCTCTATGACGATTTTGGCAAGAACGTGCAGATGCACACACATATACACAAAATTCTGCATATCTTTCAGCATCATACAAATTTTGTAGAAGAATGGCCAATCCCGAAATTAGATTCAGTGCAATCCAAATGCCTTCTCTTCCCACTTTAATGTTCGAAAGATACATCGTTCAGTTTTTGATTCTGAAGATTTAATATGCACCAGCTTCTGTTTCTGGTTAAGTGATTTTCATTATCCTCAAAGGCTAGTCAAAAAACAAAGCAATTTAGTAATGGCAAAAGTATAAAGTATGGACCAGAGGGGTCTTCAAAATATTAGGGAAGATAGAGCAGAAAACCTTTTTTTTTCAGTTTGTTGTTATAGAATTGTATACACACTCTGAGTCACCAAACACATTGGGGGATGACAAGGAATGTAGGAGTAGTCATGGGTCCTAATTCTGCAGTACGTGGCTATGCGGGTATGAACTCTTCATAAATACAATGTGATGATGACTTTGCATTTGCATTTCTCTTCCTCTTTTCTCTCACTCCCAGTCTTAGATATCCGATTGTTCCATAAATCTTGTCTTAAGAGAAAGGCATATCCTATAAACTCATTCATGTGAAGGTATTTGCATTAGCAGTGTTGGTCTTGGATCACTTTGCAAACAACCCTTCCCTGAAAATGAGAAGTCCAATCAAGGAGCTTCCTGAAGTATAAAACGTTTTTAACTAAGGAATAACATTTAGGTGCATTCATCCTCATGATTTTTTAATGTAAATACTGACTCTGACACAGTGCCACATTCTTAGATATTAGGCTAATTGTGCTTTGCTGTGCCAGTCTCTTGGTGAATGTAATGTTTAAATACATTTCCAGAAGAAAGCTGAGTTCTATTTTTATGATTAGGAGTCTTATTTGATGTCTGAAATATAATTGGAAATACTTGCAGATACCCTATCTGTGTTTGAAGTGGTACTCAATCATCCATAAGAAATACCATATGTCCATTTCAAATATTAGGTGTTTTACATGAAGGAATACATGATGATAACAATATTTCTTCAACATATCTTCATTTTACCTAAGTGTGTAGGAGAGCTCTTCTAGTAATTACAAAGTAAGGTGAAAATAGTCATCCCTACTGGGTAGAGACCTTTTATTTTAAAAGGGGGAGTGGCTAAGCACAGAGATAAGATGGAACCACATATGAACAATATGCTCATAGATAAAGCTATGAATTTGATGGAAAATATGAACAATATAGTGTTAAGGGAAAATAGACAAAATGATATATGTAACTTAATGTCAATTTTATGAAAAAATAAAAAATAATACACTTTAACCAACTAAAATGTATATTATATATTAGAAGAAAATACACCAAAATGTAACCAGTGGTTCTTTGAGTGCTGGAAATTTGGGCAGATTATATCTTCTCATTAACTATTTCTGATTTTCCAACTTTTTGACAATAATGCTTTTATAATTACAAAGTATTATTTTAAAATAAATAGGTACTTTTGATCCTTTCTCTTCCATCCTCCTTCCTCTATTAAACTTCAGTTCATTTGACTGTTCATCATGGATGCTTCTTGTTAAATAATAGTTGCTTGCTAAGTAAGCTTAATTTTGAGCACATTCAGAAGTGGAATGCTCTGGCACTGAATGCTCTCACCTCCCCTGTGGGAGCTCCTTCTAGAAACCAATGACCTTCAGGATTCCATCTGGATTTTTAGAACTCTTCCTAGGAATCCTTCCCCAGAAAATGTCCTATATTCCAAAATAACTTTACTCCTCCACAAACACTGTTTTCCAACAACACCTGCCCCCACCAAACAAAACTCTTATCCCTTTAATTGTACATCTCAGGTGTTTAAATGAATATGATATGAATAAGCTATTTATGTATATATGTATGTATGTATTTTCAAGGCAGGGTCTCACTCTGCCACCCAGGCTGGAGTGCAGTGGTCTGTCACAGCTCATTGCAACCTTGACCTCCCTGAGCTCAGGTGATCCTCCTGCCTCAGCCTCCCAAGTAGCTGGGACTACAAGTGCACAACACCACACCCAGCTATTTTTTTTATTTTTTGTATAGATGGGGTTTTGCCATTGTTGCCCAGCCAGGTCTCAAGCAATCTGCCTGCCTTGGCCTCTCAAAGTGTTGAGATTACAAGACGTGAGCCACCACACCTGGCCAATTTTAAAGTTAAAAGTAAACCAAATACTTTAAAGACCAACATTTACAGTATAATCCATTCAAGGCCTTAAACAGAAAGTGGAATGAAAACTTTACCCTCAGAGACAATGGTGAAGGAGAAAAGATGCAATGAAGGCAAGACTAAGATTCCAATTCAAATAACAATAATGTCGGGAAAGTATGCAATGAAGGCATCTGCTGAAAGAGGACAGTTGTGGTAACTGTGGGTAATATTACAAAGCATGAAAAGGGTGGAGAACTAAGAGAGAGAAAGAATACCAAAAAAGGAATGTGTATATTTCCTGGCAATCAAGAGAACCCATTTGAATTTCAAGAGTGTAAACCCACATTCAATTCAGTGAGCATGGTTTCATGACTTTATTTCAGCAATAATGAGCACTGTGAAAGTAGAAACAGGACATATGTCTTTGGCAGTACTGGCACAGTGGGATGTTGTGGTATTTAATTAGATGATCCTTGAGAAACATTACTGAGATTATCAGCCAAGCCATGTGTAAGTTCAGAAAAGGAGACAGATTCAACAAGATGAAGGCTTGAGGGGAAAAGAGAAAGGAATCAAGAAAATGGAAGTTATACCAAGAATGAAAATGGGGAGTGTCAGATGAGAAAATATGGAGAGGGAGCAGTGGTTGTGATCAAAGAGAGGATTCTGAAATTTTAAAAATCTTAAACTCTTTCCAAGTGATAAAAGAATGTAAGATGCATCTGTTTGAGTGGATAGTTTAAGTGGAAGTTAAGGTTGCAGGAGCAGAGGAAGTGGTCAGGGAACCATGAGGCCAGGATGTTAGAAGGAACATTAACATGGATGGTGGCCAACAGTGATGGCAGAAAACCAAATGCTAAATAGTAAAGTCATTGAGAAAAGTGAGGAAATGACCAAGGTTGTTGGTGACAAGCAGGGAAGACAGAATGACTGTAGGTGGAGTGCACCGACTTCAAAAGAGGAGCAGATATTTCATAGTGATGGCAAAACTCTTCTGAGAGTTGCCTTGGGAAACAAGGACTCTGCAGAACCCTCCTTGCTCAGAAGGATACTGAGGAGGCTGAAGACATCATCAGGGAAAGCCAGATTTCAGTTAAGACCAAGCATTTCCAAGGAAAAGGTTTGAGGAAGCAGAGAGTTTGGTTAGAAACAGCCAAGGAATCCCATAGGCAATAGAAGAGATCTAGAAAAGGGAATTCAAGGGCGAATTGGAGAAGGAAGATGAGGAGGAAGAAAGCTATAGTGCAGAGTTTTGCACTACGAACCTCTGGATGCTAGGGCAGATACAGAAATTGTGTCGGCATTCCCACTGTGTTGTGCTAGAGCGCACTACTCTACACCATCTGATGCTGGGGAGCAAAAGCATCATCCTGAGGATCACTTGCTGCTATTTCATGAAGAGTGACTAAGATTACTTGTAGTTGGAAGCAAATAGAGCCATTTCCAATACAATTACTACTTATTTTTTAGCCTCCTGTTTATTTTAGTTACATGGTAGCACCTTGATCCATTTTGTGGTTACTAACCTCTAAGTACGACTTTGAGTTGGGCTTTTTTTTTTTTTTCTGGTGGAGTCTCACTCTGTTGCCAGGCTGGAGTGCAGTGGCGCGATGTCAGCTCACTGCAACATCTGCCTCCCAGGTGCAAGCAGTTTTCCTGCCTCAGCCTCCCGAAAGCTGGGATTACAGGCACGTGCCACCGTGCCCAGCTAATTTTTTTGTATTTCTAGTAGAGATGGGGTTTCACCACGTTGACCAGGTTGGTCTTGATCTCTTGACCTCGTGTTGAATTGGGTTTTTATTGAACAAGCCCAGTTCCTCATTTGTGTATTTTAAAATGATTGTTCTCAGCTAATGACTCTCTAATTCATATTTGCTTAATTTCATTTTATGTTTACAACTTTTACTACTAGAGAATTTATTTTTGTCTACTACAGGCTGAAATACGTTAGGTTGCCAATTTTTTTACCATTGATTTATTTTTTCTGCAAATGTGTGAGTTTTTCATTCATACTAATACATCACCTAATAGTGAGAACATTAGTTACAGGGAGGTTTATTTTAATTGGTTTCTGTTACAAGTGTAAAACCAGAGAGTTCATTTTCTCAACAAATCTGAGAGTGACTGTTTCCTTACCTGACTAAAGTGATGATTACACAAACCTTGTGAATAACAGTGGAGTCAATGTGGTTTTTAAAAAACCTTTTCCATATGTGACAAGGAATTAGATAGTATGTCATTTGATTTTAAGAATGATGAACATATTAAATTGATTCTGTCAAATGTAGATTTTTCTAAAATAAGTTGGCCGGATAAATCACACGTCAATTTGAACACACATCTTTGCTTCATTATTCAAAGAGAAACCATAATTACGATCAGAACCTCAGATTTTGCTATAGAAGCATACCAGGTTCATTCCTTCCCACCTCTGTATGTGAAGGTTTCCTGGTAGGATGATACTGGCTCCTCTTGCCCCAGGCTGTCATGAGGATGCACACTCACTGCAAGGATTTTTTATGGTGCTGAGAGGAAAGGCCTTCATAAATATGTGCATTTACTTAATTTCTGTATCTACATTCCCACTGTTTTCCTAGACCTCACTACTGTACACTATCTCAACTCTGAAGCCCTGGGAATGTCTGCTCTATGCTCTGCTCCATTTCACAATGTTCTTTAGGTCTGTTTTGTTATTTAAATGTAATGATCTATGTATCCACAATAGGTAGCATTTGAGGGACTGCAGCTGTGAGCCTCTGGATATGAAGCTAGTGAAACAATTGAATGACTAACAGTTGAATGCCTAGCCAAATATTTTCACTTCACTTTATATGTCAGCAATGGAAAAGAGTAGGTGTAGCCATCGACTATTCTTTTTGCTCAGAGAAGTTTATAAATAGGTCAAAAATGGGTAATTATATGCCTCAGCTACAATTTCAAACTTCTGCTTTCCTAGTAGTTGCCATTAAATGAGTAAGTTGTAAAAGATTTCTGGAAAGACCACAAATATTTTCTTTTCTTTGTTTCTTTGTTAAAATAGTTCATATACCATCTGGTTTCAGGGATGTATCATTATGCTCAATGTTTGAAACAAAAAAAACCCTAAAAGCCATAAAATGTGGCTTGAGTACAATGCAGTGAAAAAGAACAATATATTTTGTTCTCTTTAATTTCTTTTTTTTTTTTTTTCGAGATAGAGTCTTGCTGTGTCACCCAGGCTGGAGTGCAGTGGCGTGATCTCTGCTCACTGCAAGCTCCGCCTCCCGGGTTCACGCCATTCTCCTGCCTCAGCCTCCCAAGTAGCTGGAACTACAGGCACCTGCCACCACACCTGGCTAATTTTTTGTATTTTTAGTACAGACGGGGTTTCACCATGTTGGCCAGGATGGTCTCGATCTCCTGACCTCATGATCTGCCCGCCTCGGCCTCCCAAAGTGCTGGGATTACAGGCGTGAGCCACCACGCCCAGCCTGTTCTCTTTAATTTCTAAAATAGAGTTTTAGAAAAAACTAAAACTCTAAAAAGAGTAGCTTAGTCTTCCAAACAGTGCTAGTTACAGGGGCAAATTCTTGCTCCAGGTGACTGTTTTTATGTGCCTTCCCTTCCCTCATAGCCACTGCTTTCTTCAAAGGGCATCCTCTAACTCAAATGTGAAATATTCATGTGTATTTTTATTCTATCACAAAACAATTTTACACAGATAGGATTACTCATGATGAAGCATTCTAGAGCAATAGCAGGAGTTTCACTTCATGTTTGTTGTAATTATTCTATCTTTGAAAAGCGGAAATATATGTGGTTATTGTCATAATTAAGACTTCCTGATACTGAACAGCTGCCTTACTGGAGAGAAATGTTAGGAATTTTTTATTTTTACTAAAAACTGTCAGAAGTTTCTAAAAGGAATTAGATGAATCCTGAAGGTCCTGTAACTTGAAAAGTTGATTTACGCTGAGGTCCCCATTTTCATCTAGGTATCAACTAGAGAGAAACTTGCATTTTTCTTATTTTGCATTACAATAATGCATCTTGCTTTTCTTTTTTATGAAGTGTTGACTTTATTTTTATTACTCCAGGTACCCAGGATCATTCATGCTCTCTTCTTTAAGGTGTGGCACACCTTGTGTTCAGTAGACATTTTTAATTTTTTTCTTCTCTGAGACAAGGTCTCACTCCGTTGCCCATGCCTGGCTAATTTTTTTCTTTTTTGTAGAGACAGGGTCTTGCTTTGTTGCCCAGGCTGGTTTCAAACTCCTGGCTTCAAGCGATCCTCTAGCCTTAGCCTTCCAAAGTGTTGAGATTATAGGCATGAGCCACCACACTCAGCCCAGGGTTCAGCAGACACTTTGAGAGGTCAGATAGAGTTCATCCTTCAGGCAGATGAGATGCTGTCCCTTTTAAAAAAAAAAAAAATCAACTTTTATTTTAGATATAGGGGATACATGTGCAGGTTTGTTACATGGGTATATTATACCCATGTAGTGAATGTAGTATCCAATAGGTAGTTTTTCAACCCATAGCCTCCTCCCTTTCTTCCCCCTCTGGTAGTCAGCAGTGTCTGTCATTTCCACGTTTATGTCCATGTGTGCTCAATGTTTAGCTCTCACTTGTGAGAACATGCAGTGTTTGGTTTTCCATGCCTGCATTAATTTGCTTAGGATTATGGCCTCCACCTCCATCCACATTGCTGCAAAGTACATGATTTCATTCTTTTATATGGCTGCATAGTATTACACGATGTATATGTACCACATTGTCTTTATCTAGTTGACCACTGATGGGCACCTAGGTTGACTCTATGTCTTTGCTACTATGAACAGTGCTACAGTGAACATACGAGTGCGTGTGTCTTCTTGGTATAATGATCTATTTTCCTTTGGGTGTATACCCAGTAGTGGGATTGCTGGGTTGAATGGTAGCTCTATTTTAAGTTCTTTGAGAAATCTCCAAACTGCTTTTCACAGGGACTGAACTAATTTACATTCCCACCAACAGTATATAAGCATTCCCTTTTTTCCATAGCCTGGCCAGCATCTGTTGTTTTTTGACTTTTTAATAGTAGCTGATGTGAGATGGTATCTCATCATGGTTTTGATTTGCATTTCTCTGATGATTAGTGATGAGCATTTTTTCATATGTTTGTTGGCTGCTTGTATGTTTTCTTTGGAGAAGTGTCTGTTCATGTCCTTTGCTCATTTTTTAAATGGGATTGTTTTTTATTTGTTGATTTAAGTTCCTTATAGATTCTGGACATGAGACCTTTGTTTGGTACATAGTTTGCTAATATTTTCTCCCATTCTGTAGGTTGTCTGTTTACACTGTTGATAGTTTCTTTTGCTGTACAGAAGTTCTTTAGTTTAATTAGATCCCACTTGTCAATTTTTGGTTTTGTTGCAATTGCTTTCGGAGACTTCACCAAAAATTATTTGCCAAAGCTGAGGTCAAGAAGGTTATTTCTTAGCTTTTCTTCTAGGATTGTTATAGTTTGAGGTCTTATATTTAAATCTTTAATCTATCTTGAGCTAATTTTTGTATATGGTGAAAGGTAAGGGTCTAGTTTTATTCTTTTGCATAGGGCTAGCCAGCTATCCCAGTACCATTCATTGAATAGGGAGTCCTTTTCCCCATTGCTTGTTTTTGTCAGCCTTGTCAAAGATCAGATGGTTGTTTGTGGCTTTATTTCTGAGCTTTCTATTGTGTTCCATTGGTTTATGTGTTTGTTTTTGTACCAGTACCATGCTGTTTTGGTTACTGTAGCCTAATAGTATAGCTTGAAGTCGAGTAATGTGATACCTCCAACTTTGTTCTTTTTGTTTAGGATTGCTTTGGCTATTTGGGTTCTTTTTTGGTTCCATATGAATTTTAGAATACTTTTTTCTAATTCTGTGAAGAATGACATTGGTAGTTTGACAGGAATAGCATTGAATCTGTAAATTGCTTTGGGTGGTATGGGTATTTTAACAATATTGATCTTTCCAATCCATTAGCATGGATGTTTTTTCATTTATTTGTGTTGTCTCTGATTTCTTTCAGTAGTGTTTTATAGTTCTTGTAGAGAACTTCACCACCTTGGTTAGCTGTATTCCTAGGTTTTTTATTTTCTTTGTGAATATTGTAAATTGGATTGTGTTCTTGATTTGACTTTCAGTGTGGACATTACTGGTGTATAGAAATGATACTGATTTTTGTACATTGATTTTGTATCCTGAAACCTTCCTAAAATTGTTTATCAATTCTAGTAGCCTTTTGGTGGAATCTTTAGGAATTTTCTAGATATCAAATCATATCATCAGTGAAAAGAGATAGTCTGAATTCCTTTTTTCCTATTGTATGCCTTTTATTTCTTTTTAATTTTTTTCCCATAAGTTATTGGAGTACAGGTGGTATCTGAGTACATGAGTAAGCTCTTTAGTGGTAATTCGTGAGATCTTGGTACACCCATCACCCGAGCAGTATACACTACACCATATTTATAGTCTTTTATCCCTCGCCCTCCTCCCACTCTTCCCCCCAAGTCCCCAAAGTCCATTGTATCATTCTTATGCCTTCGTGGATGCCTTTTATTTCTTTCTCTTGCCTGATTGCTCTGGCTAGGACATCTGTGTCTTGCCTTTCTAAGATGAAGTTCTGTTTTAACTCTTGGTGATAGTAGTATGCGACCTAAATAAATTAGGTCCAACTAATTTAGTAAGCGACCTAAATAAATAGTGTTCCAACTAAAATGGGAAGTGAAATGGATAAAAAGAAGTACATGTTTTAAATTTTGTCCAATTTCTTGGTCTTTTTAGTCAGAACAAAGGAGGACACCAGCTGAATTTGGTTCTAGGGTTTTGCCAGGTGCTACATCATGGGCAACTACTGTGCTTTTACTTTGGATCTCAACCTCAAACTCCTGGGCTCAAGGGATCCTCCCACCTCAGCCTCCTGAGTAGCTGGGACTATAGGCATGCACCACCATACCTGGCTAATTTTTTTTTTTTGTAGAGACTGTCTTGCTATGTTGCCCAGGCTGGTCTTGAACTCCTGGGCTCAAGCAATCTTCCTGCCTCGGCATCCCAAGGCGCTAGGATTACAGGTGTAAGCCACTGTGCCTGGCCTGGGCATTTTCTTAAGCATTGTTTTTCTCATGACATTTTCCTGCTCCAAAAGTAGTGCCTCTTAAAGCAGGAAAACTCCCTCCTGGAATTCCCCATCATTCATTCCACCCTTGACTGCTGCTCCCTGGGTTCAATGCACAGTTGTTCTTCTAGGACTTCCCTTCAACATCATTCTCGTGCACTTTTACCCTTTTCTTCTCCTGGTTCCCTTGGTTCCTAAATGCCATATATTTCGCTTTTTATTTTATTGTCTCATTTACCGGAAGCACATTCTCCAGTAGCTTCCAAAGAAAGGGTACAGACCACATTAAGCTTCTAGACCCTGCTTGTCTGAAAAGTGTCTTTATTCTAGCCTCACACTAAACTGACTGTTTGGCTAGGTTTAAGAGTATGGGTTTTTCCTAAGAACGTTGAAGGAATTGCTTCAGATTCTAGTTCCTAGAGTTATTGTAGCAAAATTCAGTGCCAATCTGGTTTCTGATCCTGTATATGACTGACTTTCATTCTAAAACTCTCTCTTCACCCCTAGTGCTTTGAAATGTTGTGATGATGTGTAATATTTTTCAGAAATTATAGAAAATAGTGGACCCTTTCAATCTGAAAACACTCATGTGTATACATTCTGAAAATTTTCTTATTTTTTAATTTCTCCTCCATTTTCCCTGTTCTCTCTTTGTGAAACTTGTATTATTACGATAATAAAAGTCCTAATTGATGTTCTCACTTTTTTCTTTTCTTGCCTATTTTTATTGTACTTTCTTTAGACCTCTTCACCTTTGTCTTCCAGACATCCTGCTGAATCTGTTATTTCTGCTATTGTATTTTTAATTTCCAAGAGTTCTTTCTCATTCTCTATATTCTTTGATGGCATTGTGTTCTGTCTCATGGATGCAATCGTGTCCTTTGCCTCATATTAATCATTGGATTTTGGAGGAGGGAATCCTATTGTTATTGTCATTTTGTTTTGTTTTTTTCCCCCTGTTCTCTGCATTGTCTCTATTTCTTAAAATTCTTTTTTTTTCTATGTGTGCATTTGGACTAAATTTCATGTTCGAGGCTTTCCATAAACATGGAAAGCATGGTCTTTGGCACCAGCAAGTTGATTGGAAACTATATGCTTAGCTGGAATGTGTCAATGGGAAGGCTTTACCCTAGGATTGGGCAAGGCTCCCAAGTGCCAATATCTTCAGGTCTTGGGTTAATCAGTTTCTCTAGAAAGAAAGACATTCAGCCACCTTCCTTGGGATGGTGGGGGTGGTTGTGGGGGCAGGTAACATGCTTGGCAGACAGCATTTGGAGGCTGAGTAAGAGAAGGGGGTTGGCTTTCATCATTTAGTAGACATATACATTCATCTAATTCCTTACCCCCATTTTTCATCCTCTTCTCTTACCTGTTCATTCTGCTGTGCCAGATGTTTCCGAGTTTGAAACCCTTTTGGCTGTCCATCTCCATAAAGTGAGCTTTCTGTATTCTAGAGTAGTAGAGGAGGAATGGTTGACTACCTACAAGAAATGGGGGAAGGGATTCAGCTGCCTTCCTACAAACTTTCAGCCAGTCTTCTTGTACTAAGCTCTATTCCTCTTCCCCACCTTCAGAGGAATCTAGTGATCAAGGTTTCTGCTGCTCACATTAGCATCCTTCATGTTTGATACACTCTCTGTAGGCGCGTGGGTTTTCCTCTCCTGCTAAGTCAGTGACAACTCATCCTTTTACTGATTCCGGTGAACTTACAGTTTCACAATCCGTTGCTCTCAGTTTTTTCATGATGAAGCAAGGAACAAAAATAAACACATCCATTCAATCTGCCATCTTTAAGTAGATGTCAATTTATGAGACTTCACAGCCTGTTTTTGAAGATGATTCTTTCCAGCTAAAGAAAGCAGTATAGGACAGACAGAATCTCCTCTATTCCCAAGCTAGATGACCTTAGATAAGCTACTCAGTGCCCCGTTTCAGTTCCCTCTTCATTAAGAGGGAATCGTGACAGTACCTACTTCACAGGAGTGTGCTCATGTGAAATAATGTGCTAGCACAGGGCATGCCAAAGGGCAGATAGTCCAGTTGATATTATCTGTCTTTGTTTTTCTTATTATTAAGAGAATGTTCACAATGAATCCTTTGTTATTTGACGCACATATAGAAAGTTTCAGAAATAAGCAATTTGCAAAACTTGCAAAAAACCGTAAGTGAATTATTCCTGTGCTATGCTGAGTTTTCTTCCTCCACCTTCAAGAAATGGCAAGGAAAAAAAGATAGAAAAATCACTGACCAATTAGAAGTTTTTGTTTCAATTCAAACCACCCTAAAGTTCCTGGAAATTGTATATATGAACTCTAGTCAGCTGAATATCAAAAATGAGAGGGAAGTAGCTAATACCAGGCTACAGATTGTGAGCTACAAAAGACTGATAAACAAGTGGTTCTTTTGTGCAAGTTTAGATATGAAATCATGCAGAAAACACTTAACAGACCACTAGACAGAGGATTTTGTGAGACATGTTACACATGGATGGCGAAAGGCTGAAAATTAATACTTAACTTGTCATGCTTTCTGCTTTGAAATGCTGGACCCCTCCAGGAATTTTGTTTTAACAACCAATGGAGATATCATTAGGGAGATACTTCTGAATTCGCTGCATCTCATTCTGTGACAAAGTGCTGCACAAAGTAAAGTGCTACCACTTTCATCCGAGTTTGTAGCGTCGGACAAATCCCTATTCCACAATATCATGTGTACAAAGAGTTTCCGAAGAACTTGTGGCATATTTCTTGTCAGTTCTCTTGAAGTTCTCATTTCCCCTTTTCCTCTCCTACTGGCAGGTGATTGATTGACTTAGAGTCAGTGCTGAGTAGTAAATAACTTAAAAAACAAATCTAGAGATGATCTAGAGAAGGCTCGAATCATTGTATTTAGAAGAAATGTGATATGTATTATCTGGGATAGGCCTAGAATAACCTGAATTTACAATGAAGGAGCCCAGTAGCCTTTTCTAGAAAGCCACTTGCTCTTCCACTCTTGTTTCCTCTTAGGCAAGAGAATATCACTAGAAGCTCAGAAAATTCAGGATTGATTGGAAATGTTTAAAAAGTGAAAATAAACACAAATTTCTATAAGGCTAGGAACATAACCAGGAAACTCAGAAAAACATAGGGGCTTAAGGATGGTTCCAAAGGTAAAAATTACCTCAAAGTGAATTTCTTTCTTTTCTAATCTTAATGTAATTCGGTTCTTATTCAAGCTGAGACTACCCAAAGACAAAAGTGTTGCACTGATTTAAAATATGATTCATCAGAACATTAAAATACTTAAGATACAGATTTTTATACAATCTGATAGTCTATTCCTCACAACTCATTATTTGCTCCATTTAAACTATTTCACAAAGAAAGTCTTAACCAGAATATGATCATGTAACTAGGAGCTCCACATTCAGTAGTAGGATAGGTCAGAAGACTTATAGGGATGTTCCTCATGCTTACAAAAAGAAACTTGATATCGTGTGATAATACACATAAGCTAGAAACTTATGGTTAAAAGAAATGGTTAGGACTCATGTAAGCATAAGTTCTTGGTATCTTTTTTTAATTGATATAGTTGTCATTTTGGGGGGTACATGTGATATTTATTACATATATATAATGTGTAATTATTAAGTCAGGGTAATTGAGGTATCTGTCGCCTCAAACATTTATCTTTATGTTGGGAACATTAAAATTCTCTTCTTTTAGCTATTTTGAATAATTTATTGTTAACTATAATTTCCTTACTGTTCTATCAAATCCTAGAACTTTGTATTTTTGTACCCATTAACCAACTTCTTAATTTCACCTTTAAATAAAAAATATTTTCATTCCTAACCCTGAAATTCTACAACTTTACTGCTTAGGGATGACTCCTGCATGTTTTCTCTGCCTTTTAAGTAGACAAGTTCTAAATCTTAGCTGGCTTTCATTAGCCATTTGACTAATCCCATTTTTTAAAAGTATTTGAGATGGGTTGAAAAATATGACCAATGTGATGAGTACAACTTGATCATAATTGTAAAATATTAGTGTGCTTTAGGTGTTAGCAATTAAGAAAATGTGAAATGTTTTATTTCTTTTCTTTCGTTCCCTTTTTTTTGAGGGGCGGGGGTGGGTGGGTAGAGACAGGGTTTTGCTTTGTTGCCCAGGCTGGTTTTGGACTTCTGACTTCAAGCGATCCTCCCACCTTAGCCTCCTGAAGGGCTGGGATTACAGAAGTGTTTTTTGTTGTTGTTGTTGGTTTTGTTTTGTTTTGTTTTTTTGAGACAGAGTCTCGCTCTTTCGCCCAGGCCGGACTGCAGTGGTGCTATCTTGGCTCACTGCAAGCTCTGCCTCCCAGATTCACGCCATTCTCCTGCCTCAGACTCCTGAGTAGCTGGGACTACAGGCGCCCGCCACTGCACGTGGCTAATTTTTTTGTATTTTTAGTAGACACGGGGTTTCACCATGTTAGCCAGGATGGTCTCGATCCCCTGACCTCGTGATCTGCCCGCCTCGGCCTCCCAAAGTGCTGGGATCACAGGCGTGAGCCACCGCGCCTGGCCACAGAAATGTTTTAAGTAGTAATATTATTGTTAAAATCTCAAATCCTGAGTATCTGAGATATCGATTTGATACTTAGAAAATCATGAGCTCTGGAATCATTTTTCAAATGCCTATCTAGGATTTGAATTTGCATCTTAATTAGTAACATCAGTGTTAACTATGGCAACTCATTTGTTTCCCAAAAAAATTTACTATTTTAAGGCTAAATATAAAATAACAGTATAAGTCCTGGGCTTGAAATTTTTTTTTTGTAAGTGTAAAAAGTTATCTGTGTTCAGTAGGTGGAGAAGCCAACTACATCCTGCTGACACAAAGCTAATCAGTGGCTTGACAGCTCTGGTCAATCATCCACATAGAATGTCTTGGCCATAATCTATGTGTCTCCTGTATTGTTTTTGTTTTAAAAGATTTGAGAGCAGGGGATGTGGTGGAGGAATGGTGCAGCTTGAAATTGCATGTAGTTGCCAATTTTCCTTTTTCTAGTTTGAACATATTTCTGCTTTGAGCTTCTTTCAGCTCAAGTGAGCCATTTTCACCTATTATTTCATCTGTCTTGCTCTGTCTTCAATCTTCATTAGCCATTACTATGGATAAGCTGCTGTAAACGTTTTTAAAAATTACCCTCAAGGAGTACAATATTCTATTTAAAAATGACCTTTCCAGGAAACTAACTAATAGCATTAGAAAATTAACACTATTCCTTTAAGCACTAGAACTAAAAAGGAGAGAAGGAGGAGGAGGAGCCAGGCATGGTGGCGCACGCCTGTAGTCCCAGCTACTTGAGAGGCTGAGACAGGAAGATCACTTGAGCCCAGGAGTTCAAGGTTGCAGTGAACTATGATGGCACCACTGCACTCTAGCATGGGCAACAGAGCAAGACCCCATCTCTCAAAAAGAGCGAGAGAGACAGAGGAGAGAGAAAGAGGAGGGAGGGGGTGGTGCTAGTAGTAGTAGTGTACTAAGGATGGCAGTGTTCTGAAATGTCTACTTTTCTATATAATAACTGAAATTTTTCTTGGAGGCTCAGAGTCATTCTCATGAATATCAAAGATTGAGCCTGTTATTCGTTGAAGAGCTCTTGCAATATAATATTTGATTCTGTTTGCCCCCTAAACAATGTCTTACTCCTACACAATCAGCACGGCCACTGAGTTCGAAAGTTATGTGCTCTCCCCATTGGCAGACAGGCATCCACACCACAGACTAGACTGCCTGTCCCCTGCCCTCACTGCTCTCACCCCACTGGCCTTTCCTCGAGGTCCCGGCCCTCACTTCATCAGTTCCATTCAGCATATCCCCCAAACAGCATTTCCACCCAGCCTGCCAACGAGAAGGAAAGAGAGTATTTAGAATACGTCCTTCACTTTCCTGAGACAACAGCTTTAAGAAAAGAAAACGTCACTCCTACTCATGTTAACCACCTACTGCCATGTAACAATACATTCTTATGCGCTCTGAGCCTGTCTCTTTTCTTCATCTAACTGTTTCATGACGATTATGTTGCAACCTGAGGCAGAGTGCCAGAAAGAGAGGGATGGCAAAAACCCACTCATACTTTGAAACTCCTTTTCTCTAATTTTTAAAGCTTTTTCTCTCCTTCCATTAGATACTGTTGTTTCTGGGTGCTTCTAGTATACACAGTCAACAATCATGTTGGTGAGAACTCCCTCAGGGCCTTTTTTTCTTTTTTCTTGTTCTTTCTCTTTTCTTCCTGGCTGGGGGCAGTAAGTTTCAGCTTTGGGTCTTCATCTTTGATGGTTGCTGAAAGTATGTCTTCTGCACAAGTGAGGATTAGTTGTATCCGTTTTGACTCTGACTTTCTCTTTCCCTGTTCCTCTACCTCCCACATTTGCAAATTACTTTTATTGCCACTCTGTGAAAAGCAGAATTACTCCTATTAATAGCTGGGCACTCGACTAACATTCCACAGGTTAACCCAAGCTTTGCCAAAAGGAAACAGCATAGAAAGACCCAGAAACTCTCCAGTGATGTGGTATCAGTGGAATGAGCTCTGCCACTGGAGCTCATTCAGTGGCTCAATGAGTGACAGAGCTCGGGCAGCAGTGGAAAGTCTGCCTGTGACCACATCTTTAATTTGAGTCTATTCATTGCCACAATTTTGCTTTTGTTTTTCCTTTCTGAAAAATGGCCTCATTTTGTGAAAACAAAGTGTTTGCACTAATAATTCATAATTACTACACTTTTATTTTGGTATGTATACATACTTAGAAAGCATCACACATGCATGTGTGCACATGCACACACATACACACAGTATGTATGTATTGGTAGCTTAGGCCTGGGTCAGTAGCTCAGAAACGTCAGAATATATTTGAAGATTTTAGCCTTTCCTTCATGATTGGAAGATAGCTGTAGCTGCTCAAATACCAAGTCCTGTCACCATGTCCAGAGCAGGAAGGATGGGGCAGAAGCAATACATTTTGTGAGGCTCTGCTTATTTTATTCCGAAGTCCTTTCTGGGAGACTTCTTAAGTGCCATTGAACACAACGGTGTCTCGGGTCAATTTTTAGTTGCAAGAAAGGCTGGGAAATGATGATCTGGCAAAGACGAATGGAATCGTCATGGAGACCAGGTATAACTCATTCCTGGACTTGCAGAAGGCCCTAGATGCAAAGGATCTCCATCCACCATCTGAAAATCAGGATTCCGCCTGGGTGGAGATGGCTGTGAGGGAGCTAACAAGCAGAACAGCATCTCCCACAACATGTTTTAAAACATTCACAAAATTGACCCTCAAGTTTGTGCTTCCAATTGCTAGTGACCTCAGTGTCAAAAATGTTCTGACAACTGTGATGAAGAGACAAGGAAAGAAAAACAGACCCTTAGGAGAAACAGTGGGAGGGGGAGGAGAGTGGTTATTAACGTGAAGTTTAAAACATTCAAAGATAGGAAACAAGAAACTTAACGTGATTGTCTACAGCGGTGTAAAGAAGATTTATATGTGTGTGTTCTTCTTTTCAAAAGGCAGATTTAGGTACCTTTTGGGGCACAATTGGAATATGCAAATCGCTGACCACAACTGCTATAATGTATTACATTCTATGCATGCAAAAAAGAATACCAGGGTTTGTTCTCTCCTCTTTTAAACACCCAGATTTAATCTGACCTACAAAACAAATAGGGCTAAAACACTGGGCACGTTTATCAAGTCTTCAAAAGAATGGAATAGAGGCTAATGAACAAAATGCTCACATCCCTTAAGATAACTCAAAGATTCTTGCTGTAGCACATTTGGGGCCTCTTTTTTTTTTTTTAATAAGTCAAATGATATGCAAGTAACAATATTTTTGAGTTTCAGACGGAGAAGACATCTGTAGAGTGAGAAACTAAAGAAAACACATTCCAAGATTAAGGCACATTAGAAGAAAATTGTTGGCTATGTCAGTAATGAGGAGTTTGGAAAGGGTTTTCTCTATGTACAACATGCTCACTTACTGGGTGACACAAATGGCAGATGCCAATTTGTTTTTTTGTTTTTTTTTTTAAAACAGTTTTCTTTACTATAAAGGGGCTTTGCAGTCAAACAGAAGCACACTATTTGCTTTCTTTCCTCATCTTTTCTGCATTCCTCAGTGACATTCTGGTTGTTTCCGTGAAGGTATGGCAGTTTTGTCAATCTCCCAATATATGCTTAGCCTTACAAAGAACCTATCTTTGTTCCTTGTGTCTATGGGGATCGTCTGTTAGTGAAATAATTCGGCCCATACCTCTAACCCTTCCAAAGGGCGTAGCTTAGTAGTTTAGTAGTTTCGCTTCAAACACTGAGGACAGGGTGATTGCTGAGATGCTGTGGCAGTGGTTTCGGGCTGAGCAAAACATGCATAGCATGTTGACCAGAGACAGCAGCAGCTGTGAGGCTCATCTGTTTCCCAACACATTTTCTAAACTATGAAGTCCCCTGGGAGGAGGATTGTCCATGAATTCCAAGCATGGAAGGAATCTGACCATTCTTTTTCATTTTAAAACCACATTACCTTTGTCCTAGCCTTCAGCTTTAAAGGCCATTTCACTTTGCATTTTTCATTGATTTGTGGCCAGAAACTGACGTGAAAAAGGAGAACTTAAAACCTGTTATAAGTCAGGGTTTGGAATCAATTATGCTTCAAGAGTCATTTTCTATAACTAAGATTTCATTCTCAGAAGAAGACATACACTTAGAACAATGGCTTGATCATGGATTGGGTGGGGGTGGAGGACAAGAATGAAAGAGGACTGAGATGGCTGAAGGAGCCTCTATGGAGGACACAGAACACACACGAGAGTTGTATGTAGCAAGTGTTAAGAAGAGTCCACAATGTTCGATAATTTTTATTTTGTTGTTTTAATATGTGTTCTATCTGCTTTTCATTTTTTATTTTTATTTTTTTGAGATGTAGTCTCACTCTGTCACCCAGGCTGGAGCACAGTGGTGAGATCTTGACTTACTGCAACCTCTGCCTCCTGGGTTCAAGCAATTCTCCTGCCTCCACCTCCCAAATAGCTGGGATTATAGGCGTGTACCACCACGCCCGGCTAAGTTTTGTATTTTTAGTAGAGATGGGGTTTCACCATGTTGGCCAGGCTGGTCTCGAACTCCTGACCTCAGGTGATTCACCCACCTCGGCCTCCCAAAGTGCTGGGATTACAGGCGTGAGCCACCATGCCCGACCAGTGTTCTCTCTACTTTTCTTTTCTTACTGCTACCACCCTGTTGTAGGCCTGGACATCTCACTTCTAAGTGCTCCACAACATCTAAACTGATCTTTCTCCCTTCAGTGTCTCCCCATGTTAATCCTTCTTAAACTCTTATTCACACCCAGCCCAACTACAGCAAATCAATTCCTCCAGTTTTCATTATCTTACTCTTTTTTTATATTAATACCTAGCATATCAAAAATTACAGATGGCAACATTAATAAGTGCTGTATAATACTTCTTGAAAAAAATAGTTAATTATAAAGCTTTCTTAGAAATAAAAGGAGAAGACTTTCAAGCATAGAGTCCAGGCAGGTATCTGTCATTCTGCTTTCTACCTTCATGGAATCAACATTTTTAGTTCCCATGTATGAGTGGAACATGCAATATTTGCTTTTCTTTGTTTGGATTATTTCACTTTACACAATGATCTCCCATTCCATTCATGTTGCTGCAGATGACAGCCTTTCATTATTTTTTTATTGCCAAATTGTATTCCATTGTGTATATATACCACATTTCTTTATCCATTGGTCCATTGATGAGCATTTAGGTTAATTCCATATGTTGGCTATAGTGCTGCAGTAAACATGGAAGCACAAGTGTCTCTTTGATATACTGATTCATTTTCCTTTGGATCAGTACCCAGTGGTAGGATTGCTGCATGGTAGGGTAGTTCGGGTTTTAGTTTTTTGAGAAATCTCCATACTGTTTTCCATAGTGGCTATACTAATTTACATTCCCACCAACAATATATAAGGTCCCTTTTCTTAGAGGCTGGGAAGGGTTTTTGGAGGAAGATAAAGAGAGCTTGGTCAATAGGTGAAAACATCAGTTAGAAAAAATAAGTTCTAATGTTCGTTAGCAGAATAGTTACCAGAATAGTTACCAGAATAGTGACCATAGTTAACAGTAAGGTGTTGTTTATTTCAGAATAGCTAGTAGACAGGATTTGAAATGTTCCCAACACAGAAATGATAAATACTTGAGCTGGTGAATACTCTAAATACCCAGACTTGATCCTTACACATTCTATGCATGTGACAAAATATCACATATGCCCCATTAATATGTACAAATACTCGCATCAACTTTTTAAAAGTCCAGACAGGAAAAAGGCCCATGTTGATGATAATATAGAAGTTGCAGGCCTCTCCGTCGCACGTGTCGTAAAAGCAGCACCAGAAACAAGCCATTGCCCAAGATAAGGGTACCTACCTACTGTGTGAATTTTTGTTTCAGATATACATTATTGCTGCTCTAATTAGAATTCTTGCCCTTTTGTTTCACACTTGTAGCATGTATTTATGTCATCTCTTCTCTGATTTGAAAGATACCATTGTTTCAGCTTAGAACAGCCCCTGGTTTGAAAGTTGCATGGGATGCTTATATAAACAACAGGCAGCATGATAATTCATTGCTTCCTCTTAATTCCCATGTCAGTTGAAACTGGAAAAAAAAATGACACATGCCATTTTTAATAGGTAGTTGAGCTTCCTGTATAAAAAAAAAAAATCTTGTAAATTTTGTAATGCTTCTTGGGACATATGTCAGTAATCACATGGTTTCAAGCACTGGGAAACATCTTAAAAGATGCTTTAAAGGATGAGTTACAAAAGAAGACAAGTAGTCACAAGATTCTCTATAATCCCTATTTGGTCACTCTACATTTTCCTTCTGAATGCACTTTTTGAGAAAGTAAACTTACTTCTTCTCTTCAGTGTCATCTGAAATGTTGATACTTTAAAGAGACCTTTGCAGTTTTGAATTTCTAATGTAATATTCCCCCAATGTATGAAAAACTACATTAAAAATCTAACTGCGGATGCCTATACTTGAATTAACAAGGAGTTTCATCTCCCAGAATTTCCTCATACTGTGGTTTTTTTCTGAGCTGGAATTGACAGATACTAAGTTTCTTAGTCAGTCTTGCAGGTGCTTTCAGAATAATTAAGCCTGAGACTACCAGAAAGAACCATTAAAAATTAGAATCAGAGGTGGTGGTATGGAAAGTTCTTTTGAAAGATGGAAAACATTAATTTAAAAGAGTTCAAGAGTTTAAGCCAAAAGAGCCAGTCAGGTTGTGGAGCAAAAAAACTCTGCAAGATTCCCACAACTGTACTTCTCTTTGAATAGATTTTCTACTGCCAGTTATATGAAATGTATATAAATCCTCCCGTTCCAACAACTCAGAAACTTACTTAAGTGCAGGGTACGATAGCGACTGCAAACGAGTCTAAGAAAATAGGCTGAATGTCATTAAAATCCTTTGAAAATGTTCTGTGACATTTGTTTTCCATTTTGCTATGCTGTTTAATTAACTTCAGTCTTGCAGAATTGCAGAAATCTTATTTGTTCAAAATAGTATCTTGAAGGAAGAGAACTTTATTTAATAGAGAAGACTGTTAAGTGTAATATGGGCTTGATTAACTTCATCTCAAGTTTTAAATTTTTCCCATTGGCTTCATGATCTATCCCTATATATGGCTCATTTCCATAAAACTAAATCAAACTCTGGATGGCAGATCACTCTTACCCAGTTGGTACTGCTGTCATGTTTCAAGGACACCAAAACTGGAAGAAATTACAGAGAATAGTGACAATTCAGAAACTATTCTTATTTGTCTTCATCGCTATAATATGAAGTCACTGGCTCCTGAGCTAGTGAGGAAGTCCAAGTTCTAAAAAAGATTCCTTCCTTATATTTGTTTTGTGTGTGTGTGTGTGTGTGTGTGTGTGTGTGATCTTTTTGATAAGAATAGTTGTCAAGGCTGGGCGTGGTGGCTCACGCCTATAATCCCAGCACTTTGGGAGGCAGAGGCAGGAGGATCGCCTGAGGCCAAGGAGTTTGAGACCAGCCTGAGCAGCATAGCAAGATGTCAAGACCATGGCTCTTTAAAAAAAAAGTAAAAATAGCCGGCATGGTGGCTCATGCCTGTAGTCCCAGCTACTCGGGACACTGAGGTGGAGGCTCACTTGAGTCCAGGAATTCAAGGCTGCAGTGAGCTATGATCATGTCACTGCACTCCAGCCTAGACAACAGAGTACAATCCTATCTCAAAAACAAAAAGCAAACAAAAAAGAATGGTTGGAGAGAGAGAGAGAGAAAGAGGAAAATAAAAAGAGCAATTCATCCTGCAAAGACCTACAACATGAGTGCCTCTTCTGATGAGGCTCAGTGGTCCTGGAAAGCTCCTATTGGACAAATCTTGGAGAATAAACAGAAACATTTTGGAGGGGTGGGAGAGCGAGGGAACCGGTCTTCATTGACAGCTGACTTTATTTTTCGATTGTCAGAGCACACAAAAGTCCAGTGCCCTGTGACCAGGACAAAAGGGGAAGTGACTGCATTTCGACATGTCCCAGCTTCACTAGAGAAAGCCCACTGGTTTCTGACTTTCCAGTGCAGGCAAAAGCTGGCAGATCTACCACCTGTACCCTTGCTGCCCAGCGTCTAGGGAGCTTTGCTATTCCAAGTGTTTCTGAGGAAGCCGTATGGATGTGCTCAACTGGATTTTTCTACTCAGAGGGCTTTATGGATTTTAATGTAGAGGTCGTGGCTTCTCTGCATCACTGGCAAGTGTTGTCCGTCTCTCCATCCTTCTTGAGTTCCATACTCAGTGCATCTTGAACAAATCCATCTTTTTTATCTGACCTAGGCTGTGTCTACTCTCTCAGCTCCTGCTTTTGCTTATCCCTCAAAGGGGAGGTGTTCTTAGCTCTCTGACCTCTGGGTTGATACAGAGGCCAAATTTATCCCAGGGAAGGAATAAGTACATTTGAAATAAGTCACTGAGAGGAGAAGACTGTGTGTTTTAAAGCCAGGTTTGTTTAAAGTGTTATGATAGTTTTAAGATGTTCTTTCATTTTCATAGAAGTACTTCATTTGGCTAGAAGGTCAAATGCCTGGTGGTTTGAGGACCTGAACAGTTTCTGCTCCGTGAACATACCAGACTCGGGAGTCCTTTTGCTCCAGATACTAATTTAGTAGAACAGTGTTTCCCAACTATGGTGAAAGAAAATCAATAATCAGAATTTTTTAGTAGTTTTCAGTATTTCAAAAGATCTAGTTCGTTGCACAGGTCAACCGAAATGATGGGTGTATTTGCAGTTAGTGGCAATCATATTCACTATGTTAACCCTACATATGCTAATCATAAGCTCTGATTGACAGTTATATATTTTCTGTTTAGCACTAAATGAGGAAAGAATTCTAGTAATTTATTGAATGTAGTTGGATTTCCTTCAGACTACAAAGAATGCCTTGACCATCTCACTCCCTCCTTTTGATTTTCAATGATTCAGGTCATCTGGACTCCTGGCCTTCCTCCTGCTATTCTCTTCTGTAATCTCCATTTGCCTGACCACCTCCTACCATCTTTTAGTTTAAACGCCATTCTCTGCCTTCCAGGAGCTATAGACTAGAATAGATTTCCTTCTGTGTCCTCCCCGGCAGTAGAGATTTCTACTGCGTGATAACTCCCACGCAATTACTCTTTCAGGGTTCTCTGACACCAGAGATTGTGTTATATCTTGTTCTTTACCTTGCCGCAGCCCCTGCCCCAGTGCTTGGCACATAATCTACACTCAAGAAGGATTTCTTTGTTTAATGGGTGGATTGAATTCATTGTCACACTGAGTGACATCCATTTGGATGCTTGATTACACCACGAGGCTATCATATTCTGAAGGAACATGATATCTATGAAGATATCAATCATGGTTTAATCCCCAGCAAGTAGCACAGTGTCTGAGACAGAAACTTATTATGGTTCAATTACTTTCGAGATTTTTTTGTTAATGGGGACACTACAGATTTTGATAAAAGACATTAATGATGATGTTTCCTGTCCTATCACTAGGCAGTTCTATGAAAAGGCACTCCTTTTTTCAAAATTCCAACTTATGATGTAAGATTTGATGGGTTTGTTCAATTCCTACTAAGTGAGCCATACCATGATTTTAGGTCTGTAAGTAGCTTAAAGTTAAACTTAGAACTTTGGTTGGCGATGCTCACCCTGGTCTCTGTTATAGATAAACAGTTTGAATGAGGTTGCTGACTGGGTCTTTTAACTTGATGTCCTTGTTTATTTTCTGCTTGTTTTGTTTGGTCAGGTTTGGCATGGAGCCTAAAAGTAAGAGCTTGCTTGCAGTTTGACTTTCACTGTGATTCAGTTTTGCAATCTTTTAAAAACATCCTTCAGGAGACCGCCATGTATCTATCTGTGGACATCTCCCAGATTTTCCAAAACAAGCACAAGATAAATAAGGGGAATTTGGAAATTTCCAAATTTTAACAGATGGGAATTTGCTTCCACTGTCTGAGAAATCTTTGCTATAGATAGAGGGGAATCCCAGAAAAAAATCTAAGTCTGAAAGCTCCACAGAGTTCTCTGCCTTTGCCTTCCCTGGAAAAGGGGTGGGGGGAAAGCAAAGAGATGCCAGAAGCCAGTAAAGTCCTGTCCTCATGACAGCTCTCAGCCCAGAGGACAACACTCTGGGGCAGTCACTTCAGTCATAGGATATTTCCCTCTCCAAATAACCGAGGAGAAAGCCTAACCTCTGGGGTGAGCGTGGTGTGTAAAGTGTGAGAAACCTGCGTGTCCAGGAAGAGAGTGCTGCTAACAGATGACTCCCTGGGGGCCCCCTTTGTTCTCTGCTTCTGTTTGTATTGAGTCAGCTTGCTTAGGAACATAGATCAGTGAGACTAAAGTATCTCTGTTGGGCCAGTTCTTTCTTCTCTGTACCATGGTCAATCTACAGGGTGCCTGCACACCCTCCACAGCCTCGAGGTCACAGACTTACTCTCTGTGTCTCCAGGCTATAGAGCAGAACAAAACAGAGCCAAGACAAGGTGTCTGGAAAAACAGAGCTCCAGTCTCATGGTCTTCCAACAGTGCATCAAAGGGTTTCTAAAATTTAAAGCCAAAGGGAACCTCAGAGGTCACCTGGTCCAACCCGTCTGTTATTTTAGGAGGGCAAGAGGCGTTAAGTGATTCAGAAGACGCGGTCTAGTGGTGGCAGAGAGGACAATTCAGACAGTTCCCAACTTACAATGATTCAACTTATGATGTTTCAACTTTATGATGGAGTGAAATTGATATGTATTTAGTAGAAACTGTATTTCAAGTATAACCATTCTGTTTTTCATGTTCAGTACAGGATTTAATAAATTACATGAGATATTCAATACTTTATTATAAAGTATACTTTGTGTTGGATGAGTTTGTCCAACTGTAGGCTAATATAAGTGTTCTGAGCACATTAAAGGTAGGCTGAGCTATGATGTTCGGTAGGTTAGGTGTATTAAATGCATTCTCAACTTATGATATTTTCAACTTACGATGAGTTTATTGGGCCATAACCCCACTCTAAGTCAAGGAGCATCTGTATAGGCTTTGGGGTCAGGCATCAGCTGGAATCCTGACTCTACCTCTTTAGTTCAGCTGTGACCTTGAATAAGTCACTTAGCCTCTTTAAGCTTTAGCTTTATCGATAAAACAAAAGTAATAATAGCACCATAGGACTGTTAAGAGGATTACATTAGAGAAAATTCATGTAAGGCACATAGCCTAATGCATGGCACTCAGTAAGTACCTAAAAATTAATAGCAACTATTCATCTTCGTCATCATTATCATGATCATCAAAGCTGGAGCCTAGGACCCAAGCCTCCTAGCTCAGCATTCCTCTTACAACAGCCCTTTGAATCACCTTCATATGTTGTTAATACTTCATTGGGTACCCCAATCTATATTAGTTTAAGTACAGACTGTGGTGACATCATTAGTTAGAGGCTGTGAGATGGCGGCGGGGGGCAAATATGATTCATTCTCTTAAAAAGGGGATGTAACACTATTTTTTTTCCTTCTTCAACTGGAATGGTTAGGGATGTAACACTTTAGAAGAGCATATTGTGCATCAAGGTAATATAGGTAACTTAAATTTATTTTGGATTTTGTTTATGTATGGTTGCAATCCCGTTAGAGTTTACTGGTATTTTCATTTTACAATACATTCTAGTGTGTTAGGAAGTATGTGTTAAGAGTTCTCTTCTATTTATTATTTTCATTACTTTCCCATTCCAGTGTAGACACAGTAAACTCCTAAAATTAAGTATATTCTGCTTAAAGAATTCTAAGTGACCATTTTGGTGTAAAAACTGCCTGTGCTATTTTGCATGTGATCTCAATGATCCAAACTAATTGGTGAGCTTTGGGTGCTTGAGGACTATATGCAAGAGAAAAGAGGAGGGCTGGATAAAACTTTTCCAGCTTTAAGATAAAAATTATTTTCTGAATGTGCTTTAAATGCATCTGCTATATGTACTCAAGAATGTTGTGTCTGATCCCTCAAATTTATTCATTAAGTTTTGCTACATCAGACTACACAAAGGTCGGGAAATCAAGGGTCCAAAATAAAATCAGGTTTGAGCTCCACTTTATTCTGGCCTATGCAATGTCCCTGTTCTTACCATCTTTTCTCTTCTTTCACCACCTTGATTCAGAATCTCTAGTTCAACATCATTTCCTTGTTTCCCTCCCCAACTTAAACATAAAATATAGATATGTGAATTCTATAAAGCCTGCTTGGATAATCAGCTTACCCTAATTCAGCTCTTTTCCTCATCAAGAGGAGGGACTTGACAGCTGCTCGGGAGGCTGAGGCAGGAGAATGGCGTGAACCCGGGAGGCGGAGCTGGCACTGAGCCGAGATTGTGCCACTGCACTCCAGCCTGGGCGACAGAGCAAGACCCCGTCTCAAGAAAAAAAAAAAAAAAAAAAGAGGAGGGAGACTTGAAACCTTAGTGCTGGTAGTAACACCTGAGACAGAAAACCCGTGTGACACAGACTATGAGTCCTTAAGCATAAGGACTGTTGTATTCATCCCTGTGTCTCTGGAGCTAGCACAGTCCTTAGTGCATAGTACATTTGAACAAATGTTTGAGTGAATAACAAGCCCATTCTCCATTCTGGTTAACTTATGAGTATTGTACCGATTTTCTTCCCTGGGCAGAAAAAATTATGAACCATTGTTCTTGTGAAAGTTATTATTTTTAAATGCCTAGACATTCACTCACAGAACTAGAAACATAAGAAACAAATTGATACATCAAGGGACCAAGAGATATAAATGATAATAACTTGGAAATATTTAAAGTGGTAAAGATCCTGCTTAGAAGAGGGAAGTCATCAAAAGGGGCTGAGACAATAGTTGAATGACTGAGAAGACATTAATGAAAATGACATAGGAGTATGATCTAAGAAAAGGTACTTGACATTTTTCCAAGTGAGAAAACTGCATGATCAGATAACCATGCATAGGTTGGAGATGTGTCCAGAGAAATTTATGCCTGAAAGACAGCGATAAAGTACCAGAGCTAAAATAGTCCATCTGATAGAGACATTGGAGCTAAGATCTGAAATGATGCCTGTTTCTTATTAAGTTGGATTCTATTTACTACATATTTTTTAGTGTATAGATAGAAAAGGGTACACAATGGGTACCTAAAAGCAGATGGCTGTAATTACTACTATTTATCTTTTGTGCTCTGAGGTTTCTCATACTGTGTTGGTGCCACACTCTAATCAGCTGCATAAATGGGTAGATCACTTGCTACCACAGAGGCATGTGGGAGAAGACAGCATGTCTAGGACACTACCCTGAAGCTGAAGCAGTAGGCAAGGAAGTCCAACCTGCAGGCTAAGAGTCAGTTTTCACTCCTGTGGGAAAAGCATGCCCAGCTCTCAGCAAAAGCATAGAAATCAAGAGAGAACAGTAAAGGCAAACAGGGTATGTAGCCTAGTTCCAATTGAAGGTATTAGTCCTAACAATGAAAAATGTCAATATAACTATTTCCAGAGTTAAAACTTCAGACACATACTATGACAATGACACAGTATATTTGAAACTACAGATGTCCAAGGATATTCAAGCTATATGGTCACCATATGTAGAGAAGGCAGGGAAATTTCATTGTTTGTAGAGAAAGAGACCCAAGACTTCATAAAGCCGTGGGATATGGAGTTGGGGGACCTGCCAGTCGCCTTGTCAGTTCACTTCATTTTATAAAGAAAATTCCTAGTCTCAGGGAAGCCAAGCAACTTTCCCAACCTAAACTTTAGCTTTGCGTTAAGGAGAATTTTAGACATAGATTATTAACATCTTGTGGCTGAGATACTGTAAATATCTTCAAGAATTCCAACATTTTGAGCAATTGTAACTCCTAGAATAATTATTTTTGCTATAAATATTTTGCCCGTTTTATAGTAGTATTCCAGAGTCTTTACTCCCAAGTCAAACTCAAATATTGGGAAAAGTCGGATCCTTTTTCTTATCAATTCCCACTTCACATTCCCCGTTGTGATCAAATTTCTGAATTTATTTGTAATTATTTCTTCAGAAGAGAGAAATACGGATAATGGATGGAGGAACAGGAGAAAATGTTAGCATATTGACACAAAGGTTTCAGTATTCTAAATAATCAAATATTTGAAAAATATATATTTTATCCTTTTGCCCTAGAGATATAAATTGACACAAAAATATTTACAAAACAAATCAGTAGAGATCAATGGGTCTAAAAATGTGGTCCTCCAAACCAGCAACATCAGCATCAGCTAGGAATTTGTGGAAAATGCAGATTTTCAGTCTCACCCCAAATCAGTTGAACCAGAAACTCTGGGGTGGGACCTGGCAATCTATATGTATTTAAACAAGCCCACCAGGTGTTTCTAACCACTGGTACAGACAAATCAGACAAGCATAACTAGATTATTAGATGACAGTTCTAAGTAATATAGGAGTGAATATATCAAATCCTTTGGGAGAATAAAAGCTTGGTTGACTTCTATGGTGTATTCGTTTCCTATTCTGTATAACAAATTACCATGAATTTAGTGGCTTAAAACACCCCATATTTAATAATCTTCGTAAGTTCCTGTGGATCAGGAATCCAAGCACAGATTAGCTGGGTCCCCTGCTTTGAGTCTCACAAGGCTGCAATCAAGGTGTCACTTAGGCTGTATTCTCATCTGGAGGCTCAACTGGGAAGGAATGGGCTTCCTAGCTCCTTTGGGTTATCAGCAGAGTGCATTTCTTTGTGGTTTTATGACTGGGCCTTGGTTTCTTATTGGCCATTTAATGGAGGCTGCCCTCAGTTCCTAGAGGCCACTCCAGTTATCTGCTATGTGGCCCTCTCCAGAGGCAGTTCGCAGTGTGGCAATTTGCTGCTTCTTCAAGGCTTTCAAGGCCAGCAGGAGTCTCTCTCTAGTCTGCTAAGATGGTGTCATATATGTCATATAACATAATCATGGGAGTGACCTTCCATCACCTTTACCCTGTGACAGAGTTTGGATATATGTCCTTGCCAAATCTCATGTTGAAATGTAATCCCCAGTGTTGGAGGTGGGGCCTGGTGAGAGGTGCTTGGGGCAGGAGGGCAGATCCCTCATGGCTTAGTGCTGTCCTGGCAATAGTGAGTGAGTTCTCATTAAAAGTGTGTGGCACTTCCCTGCCACTCTCTCTCTCTTGCTCCTGCTCTCACCATGTGACCTGCCTGCTCCTGCTTCACCTTCCACCATGAGTAAAAGCTTCCTGAGGTCTCCTCAGAAGCTGAGCAGATGCTGGTGCCATGCTTGTACATCCTGCAGAAACATGAGATGAATAAACCTGTTTTCTTTATAAATTACCCAGTCTCAGGTAGTCCTTTATAGAAACACAAGAATGGCCTAACATACATAATGTAACTAATTGAGTGAGTGACTTCCTATCACCTTTAAAAAAAAAAAAAAAAAAAAAAAATTGGTTGAGAGCGGTGCCTCACACCTGTAATCCCAACGCTTTGGGAGGCCAAGGCAGTTGGATCACCTAAGTCCAGAAGTTCGAGGCTAGCCTGGCCAACATGGCGAAACCCCGTCTCTACTAAAAATACAAAAATTAGCTGGGCGTCATGGGCACCTGTAATCCCAGATACTCAGGAGGCTAAGACAGGAGAATCACTTGAACCCGAGAGGCAGAGGTTGCAGTGAGCCAAGATCACGCCATTGGACTCCAGCCTGAGCAACAAGACTGAAACTCCGTCTCAATAATAGTAATAATTATAATTTCAACCTTTATTTTAGGTTCAGGAGGTACATGTGCAGATTTGTCACGTGGGGGTATTTTGTGATGCTGAGGTTTGGGTTACAAATGATTCTGTCACCCAGGTAGTAAGCATAGTACCCCAATAGGTACTATGCTTACTTCAGCCCTTGCCCCCTCCCTCCCTCCCCTCTCCTCTCTCATAGACCCCAGTGTCTGTTGTTGTCACCTTTATGTCCATGTGTACCCAGTGCTTAGTTTCCACTTTTTTTTTTTTTTTCGAGTTGGAGTCTCACTCTGTCACCCAGGCTGGAGTGCAGTGGCATTATCTCTGCTCACTGCAACCTCCACCTTCCAGGTTCAAGCAATTCTCCCTGCCTCAGCCTCCTGAGTAGCTGGGATTACAGGCGCCTGCCACCACACCTGGCTAATTTTTGTATTTTTGTAGAGACAGGGTTTCACCACGTTGGCCAGGCTGGTCTCAAACTCCTGACCTCAAGTGATTCACCCACCTCACCCTCCCAAAGTGCTGGGATTACAGGCGTGAACCACTGCGCCTGGCCAGTTGCCACTTATACGTGAGAACATGTGGTACTTGGTTTTCTGTGCCTGTATTAATTTGCTTAGGATAATGGCCTCCAGCCATATCCATGTTGCTGCAAAGGATAAAATTTTGTTCTTTTTTATGGCTGCATAGTATCTCATGGTGTGTATGTACCACATTTTCCTGTCACCTTTATATTCTGTTGGTTAAAAACAAGTCACAGGTTCTGTCTACACTGAAGGCCAGGGGATTATACAAAGGTTTGACTTGTGGTTTAGGATATCTTCACCATGTTGCAGAAATTATATATATATTTTTTAACAAAATTGACCACTATTTAGTATGCTTTTTCTTTGTACATGAAGCACTTTTGAAAAAAAGTCACTGACTACAGTCTTAATTAGCAAGTTGAAGTCAAAGATTTTTCTTCCAACTGCAAGAAAAATTCAGTGAGTTTGGAAGAAAAAAGTTATTCTACTCAGCTGGGTTTGACAGAAACACTATTTCTGTGGCCTCCTGTCCCCATCCCCTTGTTATGCCTTAAAGCCCTTCTCAAATATCTTCTCCAGAAAGACTTTCCTAAACTTCTGACTGGAAGCGTTCTCCATTTTAGTGCCCATTTATTATTGTACTTCCGGTTTACTTTACTATGATTTGGATAGATGATTTGTCTCTCTGTCTGGATGGTAACTGAATGTAACAGAAACTCAGCAAATAAATGTTACATTCATGAGATCACATATTTTATATATATATATGTGTGTGTGTGTGTATATATATATATATTTTTTTTTTTTTTTTGAGATAGAGTTTTGCTATTATTGCCCAGACTGGAGTGTAATGGCACAATCTTGGCTCACCGCAACCTCCACCTCCCAGGTTCAAGCGATTCTCCTGCCTCAGCCTCCCGAGTAGCTGGGATTATAGGCATGTGCCACCACGCCTGGCTAATTTTGTATTTTCAGTAGAGACAGGGTTTCTCCATGTTGGTCAGGCTGGTCTCAAACTCCCAACCTCAGGTGATCCGCCCGCCTCAGCCTCCCAAAGTGCTGGGATTACAGGTGTGAGCCACCGTGCCCAGTCCACATATTATATTTTTGAAGCCTCTCAGGCAGTGTAATATATGCTAACATAAGGTTTGATGAATTATAAAAGCAATTAATTTTAGGTATTGGGACACACTAAAATCTATCCAGTGTAGATTACCACACTGGGAGAGCAATAGCCTGTCATAGCAGCTTTGCAGTCAGATAGCCCTGAGATCCATGCCTGACATCTCCAGTTAATGGCTGTGTGACCTGGAGCAAGAAACTTAATGTCGCTAAATCTCACTTTCCTTAATAGAGTCATTACTGAATAAATATCAAGCTGTTCTTAATATCAACTTGGAAGCATTAACATTTCTTAACACAGTTCACACCAGGGCATGGACTCCACAGTTTAACCTCATCTCCAGGAGGTTAGCATGCACATGTATCATGTTCATTCGGTAGGACAGTAACCTGCTAGCAAATGTAGACTAAATAAACACTGGATCATTCCTACAGTTATTTATAAATAGTCTCCATCTTTGGTTGTGATTTTAGTGGTTAGAATACTAGAAAAAGAGTGGGTGGAGGGACAGGACATAAGGAATTCCATGTTAATCAGTAGCATGGGAAGGCTGGTCATTTTCACAAAACCAAGGGAGATGAAATAAGATTGTCCTAAACACTGTTCTGAGGATTACACAGAACATGAAAGGCTGCTTGGGAGTGAGTCAGAGCTGGGATGTTATGAGAGATCCGGGCTCTATCGAACACTCAGTCCCCCTTGCCAAATGTAGGAATTCACAAGATCAGGCTCAATCTTAAAAGTCAACTTCTTGTAGGCTGTGTGCTCACGGCTGTAATCCCAGCACTTCGGGAGGCCGAGGCGGGTGGATTGCTTGAGCACAGGAATTCAAGACCAGCCTGAGCAACATGGCGCAACTCTGTCTCTACAAAAAAATCCAAAAATTAGCTGGTCTTGGCGGCATGCGCCTGTAGTCCCAGCTACTCAGGAGGCTGAGGTGGGAGGATCACTTGAGCCCAGGAGGCTGAGGTTGCAGTGAGCAGAGATCACGCCACTGCAGTCCAGCCTGAGGGAGACCCTACCTAAAAAACAAAACAAAACAAAAAGTCTATTTCTTAAATACCATGCTAGAGTTATTTTCATTCCTTGCAGTCATCTAATCAGTTCCCATAACTTTGTTGATAAAAGGCAGATGTTGCTTTCCCATAGAACAGAGATGGTTATCTTGGCCAAGGTGTTTATGCAAGAGTGCGGGTACTAAGATGATTCTGGATTTGTACCTTTTTAAAAGTCTGTTGTACAGTTCTGTGTTCTGAGATTAGGTGGCATTGTGGTTCCTTTTTGCGTTTTTTATTCTGTTTCCACAGAGAATATTTACACACTTTCAAATGATCCTGATAACTATTCCATACATATGATAGCATTGGCATCTATGTACTTTGAAAATATGGTAGTAATTTTTTTTTTTTTGCCATTTATATCTACTGGTGACCTCCATAACTTGAAGCTACTTTTTAGTGACCACAAAACTTACTTAAATTCCCAATGTATATTGATTATTATTTCCAGTACCTAAAATCTTTTAAAACTTATAGTATAAATAATTACAAAATAACTTTGAGGAGAAATTTAGAGAGTGAAAAGAGTAAGAGAGAAGAGAAACAAGAGGAGGAGAAGAAAGAGGAGGCAGCCTAGACTTGTGACCAAAGCTTTTACATGGGGTGAAAAAAAGCTAAACTATATTAACAGTACATTTATGAGACAATGGCAAAGCGAACAAGCAAGAGAAACGATTTTGACAAATCTCAGTTGAAATTATGAAAACTCTCATTGCTTATCCTTGGAGGAAATCTAGCAACCACCTGACTACTCACAAGCAGCTAATGCTAGAGAAGACTCTCCCCTCTTCATATCAATAAACTAATCCCCACCTTACATGCCATTTAAGTACAAGGAGAAAGTAGGGAGGTATATAGGCTTGTAGTTCTTTTAACATTTGAGAACCCATTTTGGCCGCAAGTTCAGATACCTCAACATTTCTGTCACTAACCTTCTTCTTCCCTCCCTCCTTCCCCTGCTTCCTGACCCCCCAAACCCACCCCTTTGTCTCTCTCTCTCCCCCCACCCTCTCCTCCTCTTCCCTTGCTTCTGAGTTGGGAGGGATTTGAGAAGAATGAACCCATACCAACACCGCCCTAGCCAGCATTCAAGATGGCCCCATGAACCTTGTCTCCTGGTTTTCATGCTTTTTCTGTAGTCTCCTCCCATATGGACTCAGAGTTGGTCTGTGTAACTCACAGGGTATAGTGGGGGTGACAGTGTGTCACTTCCGAGGCTGGGTTAAAAAAATGCATAGTGGCTTCCTACTTGCGTCCTCTCTGTCAACTTCCATTTTGGGAGGATGCTCACTCATCCTGTGTAGAGGTCCATGTGGATAGGAACTGGGGCCTCCCAATGACCTCCAGCACCAACTTGCCAGCCGTGTGACCGAACCACCTTGGCAATGGATCCTTCAGCCATAGTCAGGCCTTTAGCTGACTGCAGCCTTGGTCAACATCTTGACTGCAAACTCATGAGAGACACAGAGCCAGACCCCCCCAGCTAGACCACTGCCAAATTCTTGCCTCAGAGAAGCTGTAAGAGACAGTTAATGCTCATTGTTGTTCTAAGCCAATAAATTTTGAGGTAATAGGTTATGCAACAAGTACATACTATATAATAGGTATGCAATAGTATACAATAATGCAAATACTTTAAAAGTCAGAAATCTAAGGATAAAAAATTCAGAGCTTTTTAAATAAGAATATTATCTCCCTTGAGTATTTAGAGCCTCCAGTAATTGTCCTTGTAGAATTTGAAGAAGGATGCAAACTTTCCTTCTTTGTTATTTAGAGAAAACATGTAAGCAAACCTATAAGAAATGACCGCTAATCTATACTTCAGAAGCCTCATCTCCTGCTAACTTTTTTTGGCAAAATATCAGTGCTCTTCCATTGTGTGTGTTCAAAGTTTTAGTCATCCTTACTTAGTTTAGATGATTATATATGAGTATACCTTTTAGTTAACTTCCTTTTGACACATGGTTTATTTCATGCCTAGGGTAATGATTGATGTTTATTCAAATGAGCTGATGTGCATGCAAGTTCCTCAGTGCTATACAATAAAATTGCTATTGACATCTTCCAGAACAAAACTGAGATAAGATCCTAATTGTGGATTTCCAAATATTACTTTTCAAATACTGTTACATTATGCTGACTATTATTTTCCATTCTGGTGCTTCTTAAGCTCATTACATGGTAATGATTTGTATATGGGAACAGTCTGAAGAAAAACAATTGTGTGATTTTAGATAAAAACAGGATTCAACCAAGATATGGAGTATCTCAAAGTAAAATGTGCTATTCTCATCTTTCTGTTCAGCGTTTGGCTCCAAGTCCTTGAACATTCATTCAATACACACTATATAGATGTTCAAAGAATGCCTAGTGTGCATTGCTTAGTGCTCAACTGTGCTAAGCATTATTCCACACATGGGGATGGAACAGTGAACAAGACAAAGGCTCTGCCCTCATGAAGTTTACATTTTAGTCTGGGAGACAGTTAATAGGAAAAAAAAAGTATAAAACAATATAATATGGGATATTGTTAAGTACTAAAAAGAAAAGGGCGGCCGGGCACGGAGGCTCACGTCTGTAATCCCAGCACTTTGGGAGGCCGAGTCGGGCAGATCACGAGGTCAGAAGATCGAGACCATCCTGGCTAACACGGTGAAACCCCATCTCTACTAAAAATACAAAAAAATTAGCCGGGCGTGGTGGCGGGCGCCTGTAGTCCCAGCTACTCGGGAGGCTGAGGCAGGAGAATGGTGCGAACCCGGGAGGCGGAGCTTGCAGTGAGCTGAGATCGCGCCACTAAACTCCAGCCTGGGAGACAGAGCGAGACTCCGTCTCAAAAAAACAAACAAACAAAACAAAACAAAACAAAAAGTGCAGGGTAGAGGGATAGACAATGGCTGCAAAGTTGAGAGATCTAATTTAGATGGCGGTCAGGGAGTAAAATATGGGCAGGGACTTGAATTATATAAAAAGAGCAAACCATGCAGAGATCTGGGGGAAGAACATTTCTAACAGGGAAGGATCATGTTTTTAAGCCCTGAGTGAACAGAAGCTTGGCATGTGGGAGCTTAAGAGTAAGAGATGAGAGAGGCTGTCAGAGTGCGTAGGACATGATGGGGAAGGGGGATACAGTAGAAGATGAGATTGGAGAAATAAACAGGAAACTTGCAAGCCAGGGTAAGGACTTTGGTGTCTATTCAATGTATGATGAGAAGCCACAAGAAAATTCCAAGCAAGGAAGTTATATGATCTAATTTAATTTTTTAAATAGCACACTTTGCAGCTGCATGAAGAATAGTCTGGAGGTAGCAAGAAAGCCAGCAAGACCCCTTGAAGGGTTACTATAGTTCAGACCAGAAACCATGGTGGCTTGTGGGGTGGAAGTAGTTAGTGGAGGCAATGATGGGAGCTGCATCTGCTGCAAGAATGAAGGCTATTCTCAGTGATCAGACTGTCCACATTCCAGAAAATGTCGACATCACTCTGAAGGGACACAGTTCTTGTGAAAGGCCCCAGAGGAGCCCTGCAGAGGGACTTCAGTCACGTCAGTATAGAACTCGGGCTCCTTGGAAAGAAAAAGCAGAGGCTCCGGATTGACAAATGCTGAGAAGACAGGAATTGGCTGCCATGTGTGCTATCTATAGTCATGCACAGAAGATGATCAAGGGCATTACACTGGGCTTCTGTGACAAGATGAGGTCTCTGTGTGCTCACTTCCCCATCAATGTCATTATGCGGGAGAATAGCTGTATTGTAGAAGTCAGAACTTTCTTGAGCGAAAAATATATCTGCAGGGTTCCGGTGAGCCCAGGTGTTGCCTGTTCAATATCCCAAGCCCAGAAAGATGAGTTTATCCTTAAAGGAAATGACATTGAACTTGTTTCAAATTCAGCTGCTTTGACTCAGCAAACCACAACAGCTAAAAACCAGGATATCAGAACATTTTTGGATGGTATCTATGTCTCTGAAAAAGGGACAGTTCAGCAGGCTGATGAGTAAGATCTAAGAGTTGTACAGCTACAGAAACAAGATGTCAGATAATTCCTGAGACCTATTTGTGATATTTTAATAATATAATAAAAGACAGCTATTGAAAAATAAAGAAGTGATGAGGATTCAAGACATGAATGATGGGATTTTCTGATGGCTAGCACTCAGGATGTAAGCGAAAGAAAAGGATCGAGGATAACTATTAAGTTTTGGTCTAAGAACTGCATGAAAGGTGGTATTTATGGATGTGGTGAAGAGTAAGGGAGAGCAATTTGGGAGGTGGAAGAGAACCGAGAGATCTGTGGCCAGGTTAAGTTTGAGGTGTGTTTATAGATTTCCATATGGGAATGTCAAGTAGGCAGCTCGAAATACAAATCACAAAGATGTTGGACTCAAGCTATAAACTTGAGAGTCACCACAGGAGAAATTGTGTTTAAGGCCATGAAACTATTTGCTGTCTCTTAAGGCAGTGAATGTAAATAGAGAGAAGTTCTAAGAACCGGCCTTGAAGCACTCTAGCATCAGAGGCCGAAGGTGAAAAGGGGTACCCAGTAATATGGAAAGCCCAGAAGAGTTTCCAGATGAGGACGATGTTTCAGGAAGAAAAGAAATGAGTGATCCATTTTATCAATGCTACAGAGTGTCCAAAACAAATGAGGACTGAGAATAATCTTTTGAATTGGACAAGACGAGGTCCTGGTTGACATTCCAGGAAGGGGCGGAGACAGAACCTGAGTGAAGTGTGTTGAAAGAATGAAAGGTAGGAAAGTAGACACCATGAAATACAAACAGATCTTTCAAGAATTAGCTGTGAGGACAAACAGAAAACTGATACAGTACCCAGCTGGAAATGTTGATTTCCTCAGATTTCTTATCTACAAGGTGAAAAATTTTAGATAACTTCTAAATCCCAGTGTATTACGTTGCCAAGTCAAAAAAAACATCCTTGGGTGAGTACCTGAAAGGGTAAATTGCGAAAGAGTCATTACTCAGGTTGCTGATGTCCTAAATATGATGGTGTCATTACTGACTAGGGAGGGTGCTAGCATCATTTGTATCCAATGCCCATGTAATGATTTGAGATGACAATGGAAACGTTAAGAAATAATTTAAATCTTCTATTATGAGAACAACTCCCATTTATTAGTTTACTTATAGCCATTTCTGTGATTCAAATGAGCATTATGATTATTTTCTGACAGAAAGAACTAAATCTCAGGACAGTTCCATGTCCATCTGTAATTAGACCTCATGGCCAAGGGCCACAACGGTGAGGTATGTGACACATCACCTCTGGGCTGCTGTAGCTGTTGGCGGCATGATGACTAAGTGAAAATGACGACGACAATAGTAACAGATGTCGTCATACCACTTTAGAATTTACAAAGCCTTTTCATAAAAATTAACATATTTAGGCCAGGTGGGGTGGCTCATGCCTATAATCCCAGCACTTTGGGAGGCCGAGGTGGGAGGATCATCCGAGGTCAGGAGTTCGAGACCAGCCTGACCAACATGGCGAAACCCGTCTCTGCTAGAAATACAAAAATTAGCTGGGTGTGGTGACACATGCCTGTGATCCCAGCTATTTGGGAGGCTGAGGCAGGAGAGTCGCCTGAACCTGGGAGCCAGATGTTGCAGCAAGCTGAGATCACACGACTACACTCCAGCCTGGGCGACAGAGTGAGACTCCATCTCAAAAAATAATAATAACATATTTAATCATAGGGACCATTTAAAATGCTCTTTCATTTATATTAAATTAGTTCTCCAGCTCTGACAGTTTGAGCATGGTTGACCCAGCTATCCTGATGGCTCCTTCCCGCTATTTTTTTTTTAATGTTTACAAGTCATCTTTTCAAGCTCAAGAGCTGTTGCTTTGAAGAGGATTTGAATAAGCATCTGAAACTGTTGGCTCAGATATTGATCCAACTCAAATTTCCAAAGCTGCTACCAGAATGCTTTTCCCACACAGATCCAAAATGAATGTGAAATGCTGCCTGTCCTCTTTCTCCTGTCTTCCTTTCAGTGACTCCACTTTGTCTACAGTGGCCGTCCACGTCAGGCAGCCCTTCTAAAGAGTCCACTGCTTGGGTGTGTGTGTTCCACACGTTGCATTTAGAAGGCACATCCATGCATCTCAGGCGTGTAGGTTCTTCAGCATGAATCATGCAAACTTGGTGAACCATAAACCTCTCCCTGTGGATATGAGTTTGTTGGTATTTTAGTCTGCTTGGAAACAGTCTGAGAAACATTAAACCCAGCTTTTTTGAGGTTAGTCCAAATTATTTTTTTAGACTAGAGAAAAAAAAATATTATGTCTCCTAAGGAAACTTGTAACCACGAACAGTAAATTTTAAATGTTTTAAAATGGGTTTTTTTTTCCCCTCCCACATCCCCCACTTGTGCATAGTTGAAATCCCTAGTTTCTCTCACCAAGAATTACTACATGCTAGACTCACAGATCCATGGGCTGGGCCTGTGCAAATGGATTTCTTAGATTAAAAGTATAAAAACAAGGCTGGGCATGGTGGCTCATGCCTGTAATCCCAGCACTTTGGGAGGCCAAGGCGGATGGATCACCTGAGGTCGGGAGTTCAAGACCAGCCTGGCCAACATGGTGAAACCCTGCCTCTACTAAAAATACAAAAAAAAATTAGCCGGGCATGGTAGCAGGCACCTGTAATCCCAGCTACTCAGGAGGCTGAGGCAGGAGGATCACTTGAACCCAGGAGGCAGTGGTTGCAGTGAGCCGAGATCGTGCCATTGCACTCCAGCCTGGGTGACAAGAGTGAGACTCCATCTCAAAAAAAAAATATATATATATATATAAACAATACATACTTCATTATACTGACCCCACCAATCTTATCCTTTCTCCACTTTTCCAGTTCAATCATCCCCTAAGTATTCGTGTATAGTAGGATTTTAAAATGCACAATACCATTCATGTGCAGAAAAGCACCTTTATTTATAAAATATGAATTCACCTTGCTCTGCTTGGCAGGAAGGTACCTAGACCTCACTCACCTATTCAAGGAAACTGAGTCACTTTCTGTTTCAAACCACAGTTCTTCCAGGTTAACTCAATCTGTGTAGCATTTACCATACCCAGCCTCAAAGGACCACACCCATCCATCCTTTCTTTGTTCCTTTGGGGAAGGAGGAACCTGTGAGAAGAAGAAAACCACAGGGAAATAAGACTTTGAGTTTGGAGAAGAATAAGAGAGCATTATAAAGTGATAAAACCTAAACATGGTTCATTAGGAAAGAGTGACTAAAATTCTAATCCTGTGCAGGTGCAGGATTATGAGGGAAGCGAAAAGAATGCCACTGACACTAGAATAGAATATTTCCTGCTGGGCGTGGTGGCTCATGCCCATAATCCCAGCACTTTGGGAGGTGGAGGCAGTGGATCGCTTGAACCCAGGAGTTCGAGACCACCCTGGCCAACATGTTGAAACCCCATCTTTACTAAAAATACAAAAATTAGCCAGGTGTGGTGGCACACGCCTGTAATCCCGGCTACTGGGGAGGCTGAAGCATGAGAATTGCTGGAATCCAGGGGGCAGAGGTTGCAGTGAGCTGAGGTGGCACCACTGCACTCCAGCCTGGGTGACAGAGACTGTCTCAAAAAAAAAAAAAAAAAAAAAGTTATGTACTGTCACAACTGAAAGGCATGAGGCCTCTCTCCCTCCCTGGCGTTTCCACATGGCACTTTCCCCTGTGTTTGACATGTCAGCCTCTGTCCTCATTGCAGATCTCCTCTGCCTTCCAGCCTCAGTCTCTGCACAGACTCTTCCCTCCTCATCTTGGCTGCAGGGTTGTCAGGTTCTTTGGCCTTCTCGTCTCACAGCCACAGGAGCGTTTGGGAACTTGTGATTCTCCCTCGTTCCCGGCTCTGGCAGTGGGTGCGGGGGGCCTAAACACAGCCAGCCCCTTGGTACCTTACTGTGACTACGTCCTTTTGGCTCCGGGCTCGGTGACCTAATTCCAAGTACGAAATTGCAGCATGGGAGTTTTCTGATTTTCATTTCCCCCTCAAATCTATGAGGTTTCTATGACCTCTTTCATCTCTTCTCTTTCTCATGAGTTACAGGGGAGTAGGGGGTACTGGGTGCCTCAGAAGGAACCCAAGTAGCAATTTCACCATAGTCTCATCCCTCCAAATTTCTCCTAAAAAATATTCCCCCAGTCCAGGATTTTTACTACTTCCCTCTGTGGAGAGAAACCCCATGTCTAACATCTGTCTCACCCAGGAGCATGCTGGAAAATTCTTTGGCTTCAATGTCCAGAGATTGATTCTGGATATTGAATGTCCAGCTATGGGAAACCAAGAACAGACTTTTCTGATTTCTCCTTCAGGTACCTGGTCCTTGAAATTGAAACCTAGACACTTACGCCTATTGTTTTTCTTGTAACTTTCAAAATCTATTTTGATGTCAAAATGGAACAATGGTTTTTTGTTATCCATCGAGTTCTGCCCTTCTCAAGAAGTATGGATGGCTCAACCTCAGCAGATGGAAAGCTACAGGGAAATAGGAATTACCATCTCAAGGAAAAGAAATGTGCCTCATTAGAAATGTCCAATGCATTTTTTGTTCTCAGTCATTCTTGCAACCCAAGGACTGAGTTGTAAGTTAAACTTTGTCAATGTTAAGTTTGAACCAAAGACAAAAATCTCTGTTGTTCTTTCCTTCTCAGTAGTTCTTGAACTACTTATATATTAAAACACTGCTGTGGAGGAAGAAATATTTTTAGTTTTTCATACGGAAAAGTTTTAAGACACACATTTCCATGGAGTATATTTTTCCCACAGTGTTTTCCAAGGCCTCTGTCTTTGGCTCAGCATTTCTCCAACTGGAAGTTTCACCAATGAGTCCCCTGTGTTCCTGTGGTCCGCTGTAGGGCTACTCTGGAGTCTCTGGCTTATTAGCATGTAAAACTTGGAGATTCTTTCCCTCCAGTTAAAGTCATATCCACAGGATTTACATGAAATATATTATATATGGCACCTTTCTTTGTAAGGTAGCTAGAAAGTGGCTTTGGGAATTTTTTTTCTGAGACGGGTCTCTCTCCATCACCCAGGCTGGAGTGCAGTGGTGCAGTCTCAGCTCACGACAACCTCCGCCTCCCGGGCTCAAGCAATTCTCCTGCCTCAGCCTCCTGAGTAGCTGGGACTACAAGCACACACCACCACGCCCAGCTATTTTTGTTGTTGTTGTTTGTTTTTTTGTTTTTGTTTTTGTTGTTTTTTGTTTTGGTAGAGATGGGGTTTCACCATGTTTCCCGGGCTGATCTCAAACTCCTGGGCTCAAGTGATCCACTGCCTCCGCCTCCCAAAGTGCTGGGATTACGGGCGTGAGCCACCGTGCCCGGCAGGAAATATTCTATTCTAGTGTCAGTGGCATTCTTTTTGCTTCCCTCATAATCCTGGACTTGCACAGGACCTGCACGGGATTAGAATTTCAGTCATTCTTTCCTAATGAACCATGTTTAGGTTTTATCACTTTGTAATACTCTCTTATTCTTCTCCAAACTCAGTTTTATTTCCCTATGGTTTTCATTTATAAGGGAAGAAAAGAAAGGATGACAAGTCTATTTTTAGGGATCCACTAAAAATTCATTTTGTAATAGTCATAAACATTGTGAAGTAACTTGGGACTCATACATACAAATTCTGATTATTTTAAGTTGCTTCATGTGATAATTGCAAGCATTTATTGAGCATTTACACATTACTGAACTTAAAACACATAAAAATGCCATTCTCGGCTGGGCGCAGTAGCTTACACTTGTAATCCCAGCACTTTGGGAGCCAATGCGGGCAAATGGCTTGAGTCCAGGAGTTCGAGACCAGCCTGGCCATCATAATGGAACCCCATCTCTACTAAAAATACAAAAATGAGCCAGGTATGGTAGCATGTGCCTGTCATCCCAGCTACTGGGGAGGCTGAGGTAGGAGGATTGCCTGAGCCTGGGAGGTTGAGGTTGCAGTGAGCCAAGATTGTGCCTGTGCACTTCAGCCTGGGCAACTGGAGTGAGACCCTATCCCCCCCCCCAAAAAAAAAAAAAAAAAAAAAGGCCGGGAGCAATGGCTCACACCTGTAATCCCAGCACTTTGGGAGGCTGAGGCAGGAGGATCACGAGGTCAGGAGATCGAGACCATCCTGGCTAACACGATGAAACCCCGTCTCTACTGAAAATACAAAAAATTAGCCGGGCACGGTGGCGGGTGCCTGTAGTCCCAGCTACTCGGGAGGCTGAAGCAGGAGAATGGCATGAACCCGGGAGGCGGAACTTGCATTGAGCCGAGATCACGCCACCGCACTCCAGCCTGGGAGACAGAGCGAGACTCCATCTCAAAAAAAAAAAAAAAGCCATTCTCTGGTGATCATTAAAAAGTCAGGAAACAACAGATGCTGGAGAGGATGTGGAGAAATAGGAATGCTTTTACACTATTGGTGGGAGTGTAAATTAGTTCAACCATTGTGGAAGACAGTGTGGCGATTCCGCAAGGATCTAGAACCAGAATTACCATTTGACCCAGCAATCCCATTACTGGGTATATACTCAAAGGATTATAAATCATTTTACCATAAAGACACATGCACACGTATGTTTATTGCAGCACTGTTCACAATAGCAAAAACTTGGAACCAACCCAAATGCCCATCAATGATAGACTGGATAAAGAAAATGTGGCACATATATACTATGGAATACTATGCAGCCATAAGAAAGGATGAATTCATGTCCTTTGCAGGGACATGGATGAAGCTGGAAACCATTCTCAGCAAACTCACCCAGGAACAGAAAACCAAACACCACATGTTCTCACTCATAAGTGGGAGTTAAACAATGAGAACACATGGACACAGGGAGGGGAACATCACACACTGGGGCCTGTTGGGGTAGGGGGCAAAGGGAGGGATAGCATTAGGAGAAATATCTAATGTAGATGACAGGTTGATGGGTAAAGCAAACCACCATGGCACGTGTATACCTATGTAACAAACCTGCACATTCTGCACATGTATCCCAGAACTTAAAGTATAACTTTAAAAATGCCATTCTCTACAGAATTTGATATATTTTTAATCTCAGAGCTCAAAATCAGTTACAACACTGTTTTAATATATGAAATTATTTCAGTGTCTTTCCATGAAATTTAGACCCAATCTTCAGAAACCATAGAGTACCTACTATGTGCCAGGTACTCTAATTGGAATCTTCCATTTCATTGTCATTTAATTCTCACAAGAACCCTGCTAAGCAGGTAGCATTATCTCCTTTCCACCTGTGAGGAAACAGAGGTTCACAGCTGTTCCACAGCCCCAAGCCTCACATGGAGTAAGAGGTCGAGTAAGATTTGAAGACACATGGCACTTTTAGGCCACACAATGTCCAAGGCATTTAAATGAAGTAGATGACTAGGTGTTTTTTAAGCCACACACTTACAGAAAAGACACTAGGAGATGAGCAGAAGGTGTTTCCCTGGGGATACTGCCCTGATACCACAGCAGCAGGAGGTGGGACAAGCTGACTTCTACTCTGAATGAGTTAAGAACCTCAGGGCTGCTCTAGGATAGAGACAGCATGAACACCAGTGCATGGAGCCATTGTACCCTGGCCATGGTTTTTGTTCTAGATCAGCATCAGGTACAAAAATCCAGAACTGAAAAGAAATGAATGCAACTCGCATTCCATCAGGTCAGAAGTGACCAGGCCTCCCACAGACCTTTGTCTGTTTCCTCCCCAAGCGAGCCTCAGAGCCTCAGAAGCCCTCTCCCACATGGTCCTGTATTAAATTATGTTCTTCTAGGTCAAGTAACAAGGGTCCATTATTCACGCCTCTATTTATTTATTCATATGTTTATTCATTTTATTCACCTATAAATATTTACTGCAGTAATATTAACCAGCGTCCTTGTGGATATCAAAGAGTGCCATGGATATGAATATGGGAGGAAAAAGAAACCACTTTAAAGAAAGAAATTCCTGTAGAGAGTATACTTACTATATGTCTTCTTATAGATACGGGACTTTGTAAATGGTGAGTGCTCAGTAAATATTTAGAGATGAATAAAATGAGTAAACATATGAATGAATAGGGGAGTGAATAATGGACCTTTGTTACTTGACCTAAGATAGCATAATTTAATACGGACCATTTCTATCATAAGTAATATATTTCTATATATATATATGATATAAAATATATTTTATAAATAAATCACCTCTAGGCTGGAAAACTCCCTCTGCGTTGGCCCTTAGAAACATTTGAAAAAAAAATTTTTATAAACAGGATCTTGCTATGTTGTCCAGGCTGGTGCACAACAGCTATTCACAGGTGCAATCATAGCACACTACGGCCTCAAATTCCCGGGCTCAAGAGATTCTCTCACCTCAGCCTCCAGAGTATCTCTGACTACAGATGTGTGCCACTGTGCCCAACTTCTGGAGATTTGTTTTTTTCTGGCTCAGAAAAAATCCCTCTCAGTATGTTTATTCCAAACCCTTTCTAACCAGTCTCCATGCTTTAGGCAAAAAGACTTCCAGCTTCTCAGATTCTTCTCAGATTCAAAGATTCATCTCTTTGAGATTCATCTCCAAGACTTGCTTAGAGATGACCATAGCATCTCTAAGCAAGTTTTCTATTCTCTCTAACCTGCTCCTTGGGTTCCCGCACTTCTCTTGGCGCCAAGTGTCAATAAACAACACCTTCGTCATCTCTTTCCATTGCTTCCTCCTGGTCAGAGCATGCTGAGTGAGCTTCACTTAAAGCCTCACTTTTGCATCGGATAACTTTTTCTCATTTGAATTGAGGGTTTATACACTGCCCAATATACCATTTCCAATATAAACTGGAAAGAACGTGATTTCTTTGTAGTAGGTAGCCTCCCCTCTAGGTCTTCTGTTACAGTGTGATGGTTATCAGGCTTAGGAATCAGAAAAAGTTAGTCTGAATCTAATCTCTAGTCCTTAGCTTTAACCTGGGCAAGTTATTGCCATCATCTGAAAAATGAACATAAAAAGAATGATGAACAAATGAGATCATGTATGCAAAACATACAGCGCAATATTTGAAAATAGAGAAGGTTTAGTAAATGGAAGCGATGATGCTGAAGGAGGGAGAAGGAAAAACAGAGAAGAAGAAGAAAAGGAGAAAATTGCTAAATCATGAGTAGCCATCTTGAGAGACACAGAGCGTGGCCCAGAGGACATGAGAGGTTAGGAACTGCTGCATTTTCTAGGGAAAGGGAACACAAGGGTAGGAATGTACGGGAAATTCCATCCAAAGAGGACTCAAGGTAATGCAAGTCAGAATGGGTACTTGGGAGCATGGGATGACCTCAGAGTCAAGGTGATATTACATCCCACTGTCACCCACTTCACAATGTGGTCTTAATTTAGCTACACATTCATGGACAAGAAGTTCAGAGCCAGCTCACACTGCAGAACTGGGTTCCGGTTTTATAAGCTAACTTACAGTTTGCCACAGATTGTAATCTCTTTCCCAAAGAACAGACATACCAGGAGCCAGAAAGTAGCTTTTAATTAATGAGTTTTTCATCTGCTGCTCAGTGGTAATGAGGGAAATCCTGTGCCATACATTCCTTTAAGTGTAGATTCAGGATCTGGATATGTACTAGTGAGGTCAGCAATTCAGCCCTTTACCTCTGATTGTGGGCCAAATAAATGGCTGAATTACTCATGGGGGTGTGGATTTTGTTAAGTGTGGTGGGTAGGGGTTGGGAGGAAGAGAAGAGGGTGTGTCTTTCTTGGCATAGGCCAAAATGAATGAAAATGCTTTGAATGTTATCATAATCTGTCCTGTGACCATGTCCAGGTGGCTTTCTGCCACGGCTCTGGGCACACCCCTATGGACTTAGTCCCTTTCTGTAGGGATTTCACAGTTTCTGGTTGGCAGAGTAAGGACCAAAGCAGGAAGATTTGCTTCCCCACCCAACACACCCCTGACTCCTGCCAAATGTGAGGTGTGGGAGTGATAATATCAACGCAATAATACCAATAGTAACCACAATAGGTTCTTAAGAAACTGGAAAAGGGTACTAAGAAGTTTTTTCCACCTTTTTTGTATGCCCACCATTGCTCCTAAGTTCCTAGACTTCTCGGCAGCTCTGCCTATGGAGTAGCCATTCTTTTACTCCTTTACTTTCTTAATAAACTTGCTTTCACTTAAAAAATAATAAGTTCCTAGACTTCTCTTTAGTGAATACTGGAGCTCTACCTGAAAGAACCCACATTTTCAGGTCACTTCGCAAAACTCAAATGGTAGTGTCGTGGACTTGAAAGCAGTCTTAGGGACTGTCCATTCCAACATTCTGCCCATCACAGACATACCCTGGGAGCACCCAAGGCAGGCAGTCATCCAGCCTGTGAATGGACACATGCAGAGATGGAGAGCCCGCTTCCTGCGAAGGCCAAGCCATGATGGGCATCTGTAGTGGCTGCAAGACAGCATAATGAGGGGGAAAGAGTATAGGATTGGGAGGCATGGGAATTGGTTCAGCGCTTGTTCTTCCACTGACCAGCTGAACGACCTTGGGGAGAAGTCACTGCGCCTTAGAGTGAGTCACTTATCAACTATGAAGCTGTTGGATATGATCTCAGTTATTCTAGCAATAACGTGGTCATTTAAAGTTGTTTTTCTACGTCTAGCCAAAACTGACCTCTCTGTAACTGCCAGCTATTGGTGTTAGTTCTAATTTTGAGAAATGTAGAAGATGGGTCTTATCTCATTGGTGTGGCAGCTCATCAAGTATTTGAAGATGGCTGCAATGACCCTGTAAGTTATCTCTTCTTTAGTATAAACATCTCAAGATACTGTAAATCTTCCTTTTATGACTTGGCTTTCAGAAATCTTCCTCCTCCTGACAGTCCTCTTCCAGACAGACTCAACTCTTTAAATTATTGTCCCTAGAACTGGATGCAACATTTCACAACCGGCCAAATAAGAGCCCAGGAAGTACTGGGACTATAACAACCCAACCCTCCACCACTACCTCTGCCCTTCATCTAGACCCTGTGCTGCTTTTCTCTTAAGTTTGCCTTTGCGTTAGTTATTTCAGCCTCCATCGTCATCTCGTGCCACAGACCGTGCTTGTGGTTGGGTACGGCCACCAGGCCCTTACACATGACCTGCTCTCCAGCCAGTTCTCCCCTGTTCTGGACAAACACATTGAATAATTTCCCCCTTTTCACTATACAGTTAATATATATGCATAGTAATGTACAAAGCTGAACAATAGCTGCCCAAATTGCAGTATCCAGAGATAACATTGTTAACTTAGGCTAATACCAGTAAATTATTTTTAATAAAAATGTCAGTATTCATGGTTTTCCTTACATACTGAGGTTTATTTACTCCCTGCCTCTGATTTTTTTTTTTTTTTTTTTTTTTCCGAGACAGAGTTTCCCTTTTGTTGCCCAGGCTGGCGTGCAGTGGTGCAATCTCAGCTCACCACAACCTCTGCCTACCGGGTTCAAGCGATTCTCCTGACTCAGCCTCCCAAGTAGCTGGGATTACAGGGATGTACCACCACACCTGGCTAATTTTGTATTTTTAGTAGAGATGGGGTTTCTCTATGTTGGTTAGGCTGGTCTCAAACTCCCGACCTCAGATGATCCGCCTTCCTCGGCCTCCCAAAGTGCTGGGATTACAGGCATGAGCCGCTGAGCCCAGCCTCTGATCTTATATCATTCCTCTTACCCTCAGTGGAAGACCTCAGTCCAAGCCTGGCTTTCACCCCTACACCAGCCCGTCTTTCCAGCCTTGTCTCCACCATTGCCCACTTGTTACCCATACCCACCATGGTTCAGACTTCCATTCTCCCTGTAAGCTCCTAGAATCTTCCCTCATCTCCCCCATTTGACCTTTTGGAAAACCTTCTGTTCATCCTTCAAGACGTAGTTCAAATGTTACCTCTTCCATGAAGTTTACCCGACTTCCTCTCCCATCCCCATTCCATTGGAATCCCCAGTTCTCTTATCTATATTTCTGTTGATCTTTGATACTACTCTTTTATAACACATGAGATTGTAATTAATTGGATGCGCCTAACCACAATTAAGTCCTACCCTGGGAGCCACAATATCATTGGGCAAACTTTAGTTTGTCCAAACTGTAGCATATAAAAGCCATGTCAAAAAAGGAAAAGCTAAAACATCTGCTCTACCTGTGAGTGCTCTTCTTTGAATGTTCACATTAATTACCCTGAACCTGGAACACTTTGTTTTAAGACATGGATGATCAGATGGTGGAATAAAGGTCAAGATGAAGGATAGAGGGAGGAAACAAAGATATGTTCTATTTAATAGGTCTAGGGCAATTAGTTTCAGAAAAGTTTCTTACATTTATATACTACGTGCATGACTATATGCATATGATCTATTTACTAAAATTGTTTTTATTCAGCCTGTGTCACATAGACCCAGTTTATTTTTGGAAAGCATAGAATAACATAAAAAATAAATAAATCTGGCCATGGCAGCTAATTTGAATGGTATGTTTTTTCTTTTGTTTTTTTGAGATGGAGTCTTGCTCTGTCACCAGGCTGGAGTGCAGTGGTGCCATCTCAGCTCACTGCAATCTCCGCCTCCCGGGTTCAAGCAATTCCCATACCGCAGCCTCCTGAGTAGCTGGGGCTACAGGCACGCACCACCATGCCCAGCTACTTTTTTGTGTTTTAGTAGAGACGGGGTTTCACCATGTTGGCCGGGATGGTCTTGGTCTGACCTCGTGATCAGCCTGCATCGGCCTCCCTAAGTACTGGGATTACAGACGTGAGCCACCACCCAGCTGATATGTGTTTTATTTGAGTGTGTATTGGTGACTTTTCCAGTGAAGAACATTCATTGTATCCCAGTCAAATATTAAAAATAAGCTGTTCTCCTGGCTTCTATAAATCAGATTTCCACGCACACAATCCTGGAAGAGTGTATCTGTGCACATGCCTGCCCTGGAGCTATCCGTTAGAACTGTCCTCATGGTGACATGGAAAAATTTGCCTCATCTGTATAAGGTCTCGTCTTTAGAGAGAGGAGAAAGGATTGGGAATTTCAGGCTTGAATCTCTCAAAGTGCAAAGCTTGAAAGGTTGAGATCGAGCACAGAGTCTGGGAACTCTGTGTCTCTGCCTTGGTCTGTGAGAGACGGGGCCAGGCTGGTCTCAAAGCTGTTGCCTAGAACTCAACCGTGGGCTGGCGTTACCCTTTTGAACTCCCCCTGCCTGCTACAATTCTTCTCTGCTCTATCATGGGTCCCAGGACAGTTTCTTCTCCAGACTGTCTGAAGAGCTTAGAGAACTCTGAAAGGAAACCTTTTAAGTCTGCTTTTCTTGAGAATGCTAAACCTGCAAAACTTGGCCAGACATCACATTGGGTCTCCCTCTGTGGTGACTCAGAAATCTCAAGGAGAGCAGGAAAATCTAGAGGAACACTCATAATGTTGAAAGGGCCAGAGGGCAGGAGGGATGAAATTTGTATTTCCATTGAGTGGGTGATATTTTTCATTTCAAAGCCCAATGTAAAATCTTGCTGGTTTTTAGTTATCTACAGATTGAGAATATAAACACTGCTATTAAAATATTTCACTCTCCCAAATGAGGCCGTGCACAAATTTCCTTCTATGTGCAGAGCCTTCAGCAACATCCATACCAAGCACAGGCAGACATCCAAATCTACTCTTTACTTGAAGGGAAACGGTGCTATCTCTGTAGGAGACAGAGGCTGGGGGAAAGGAAGAGAGGGATCTTGGAAGGTCAAGGCTGAGTTGAGGGAGAGGGCAACATTAATAGGTCAGGAAAGGCAAACCAATTATAATGATTTCTTTCTATCACTAGCAACATCTACTCTGGAAACAGTTGTCAAAGGTTATGCCCTTTCTGGTAATATTCAGACTTGGATTACTTAAGCTTAGTTAAAAGAATTTGCTAGCACTTTAAATGTTGGATTGCTGGCGAGAATAGAAAAGCCTGTCTCCCTTCAGGCAAGGTCGTGCCCTGTGCTTTTGTGTGTACCCCTCCACCCTGAGAATAGCTGGGCTATTGGAGGTTCATACAGTCAATAACCACTGAGCTGCCCGTGGGTAGCTCTCTAGTACTGCCTGCTCATTTAGCAGGTCCTTACAGAGATGGGCCTGATACACAAGTGCTAGCAATCTTCAGGACAAACCCATTAAAAAGAGAGAACCTAACCTTGGCTTCTAACCTTCCTGGGAGAAGGAAGTGTCTCTGGTTTTCATAGAGCACTCAAATATTTTCTGTACTTCTGTCTTTTTCCATTGAAGATGGGATTGTTCTACCCTCTCCAAAGTCAGCCCTGAAACAAGGGGTTTTCCATGACTTTCTGTGACCATCAACATTCAACTGATGCCTGTTTCCTATACACTTCAGAGACAGCCAGAGCTTCACGGGCCAATTAACACATCCCTAAGAATCAAAACTTAGTTTCTGGGCTGGGTGCCATGGCTCACACCTGTAATCCCAGCACTTGGGAGGCTGAGGCAGGTGAATCACTTGAAGCCAGGAGGCAGAAGTTGCAGTGGCCAAGATCACACCACTGCATTCCAGCCTGGGCAACAGAGCAAGACTCCATCTCAAAAAAAACAAAAACAAAAAGAAAAACCTTAGTTTCTGAAACCCATAATGCAAATACATATTCCTCCAAAGGTCTCAATGTTCTTATCTCAAAATACACATTTTATTGCTTTTGAAATACATGATTATCATATCCCTTTGGCATGAATTTGTATGAATCCTTGGATTTAAGTATGTAAAATATAATAAAAACAAAAGTGTGTGAATACCCCCTACTGCAGAGTTATGCAAGCCTAATATTCAAAGCATGACATATTAAATATTATACTTTAAAGGCAGAATTAGAACATCAACACATGTGTAACGTCTTTGCCTCAACTTCAAAAATGCGCAGTTGTTGAGAGCCTGGAAGAGACATTCAGGAACGGGCCTCAACAAGCCTTGCTGTGGTGTGGTCCTGCTTATCCAATTGTTGCTCAATAATGTCCCTTCCCGGAGGCGTAGAAGGCAGGCACCCGTACATTCACACCCACAAAAATGTCACCTCATTCCCCAAAGATTGCCAGGCTGGGCATTGACCTCCACTTAAGCAGGGCATCAGTGTGGTGTGGTCCCCTTGCTGGAAGTGGAATTGTTTCTAACTCTGGGTGCCCACACCGTAGAGGGCTTGTCTACACTTGGTCTCAGCCATCACCCCCCAAACACACCCAGCTCTTTACCACCTGATTCCCTCAGGGCCACCCTCCTTCCCTCTGCCAGCACCCCTTGGTTGTAGCTTTGGGGACCCTGGATGTTTGAAAGTTTCATTTGTCCACAATCCAGGTATAAGTCCCCCTTCCCTGGACACTAGGGAGGGCAGCAGTGGCACGTTGTTGTCACTCAACTTGCTAATCAAGAGAGAACCCCTGAAGGAGTATTTAGGAAATATGGGGGGTAGTATATATTTTTGTAAATAGAAACTTGTTTTCTATTAATAATTAAACCATTTTTCTGATAGCAAAAACATGAGCACAGGTATACTCTATCCATTTATGGTTGGTTAACACACAGAACCTCTTCTACTGAGTAGGGTTAATAATACTTAGTATGTGCCTAGCGTTCAACACTCACAACAGCCTTGCAAAATAGGACTATTTTTATTCCCATTTTACAGATAAGGAAACAGAGACCAGAGTTGCAATGACTTTCTTAAAACGACTAGAGTGAGCAGGTGACAGCTAGGACTTGAACACAGGCTGTTGGCCTTCAGGATCTAGGCTCCTAACACCATGCACCAAAGCCAAGTCAGTGCCAAAGTTGTTCCATACAAACGGCACTTGTTTTCTCACCCTTTCAATGTTCATGTTATCTCTGCTCTTACTTTCATCATCATTGTACACCTCCCCTTACATGTATTTGCAAGTCTCTCACTTTGCAAAATGGAGCTGATAATTACTAAACCTCCTCAAAAAGAGCACAAACAGCCCCAGAGTGATGATGCCCAAAACTTAAAGGACCGCAGCAACCAGTGCCATGCCAGTGAGTTTTGGAGCTGAGCTTTGGTCTTGTCCATAGAAGCTTTTAAGTTGAAAGCTTATAAATAGAGGGTTTCTATATTCTGTGAATGATAGAGGTGCATAGTTCCAATTGTATTCTGTATTACGTGTATGTGCCCTCATTGCATAAATGTGCCTGACGCCGTAGTGGAGGCCAGCTTCTTGAAAGCAAAAAACATGCATCCCATTCATCTCTGTATTTCCAGGGCTCAGCACTAGTGGGTGCTCAATAAATATACTGAATGAATGAGTAAAAGTATTACCGCAAAGATCAGTAAGTCCCATGCCAAAAAAAGAAAGGAAGAAAAAAGAAAGGAGGGAAGGAAGGAGTGAGCGAGGAATGAAAAGAGAAAGAGGGAAAGAGGGAAGGATGGTGAGCCTCTTCAGAAAGACGGCCGCTCATGCTTGCTCTCTTGGGCATGGAGTGGGTCACTGGTTGGACGTTTAATGGGTTTACATTATTCCTTAACAGTCATTGTTTCAAAATGAGGCATCTCTGATGGCTCCATGCTGGCTGGTCTCTTTCTGCCTATGACATTCTCTCAAGAGTTTAGAGTAGGAGAGGATTTTAGAACATGATAGTAACAAGTAAAATTGGCATTGTTTGGACTCCAGGTACCTGTTTGGAATTATACTGTTTAGAATATAACAATAACAATGAAATTAAATTGTTGTCTTAAAGTGAATAACTGTAAAGCCATGTGTGATCTGAACACCCGAGCCTGCCCTTATCTATCAAAATCCTGGTGTCTGAAGAAGTCCAAAATGAAAACACACTCTGAACAGATTTCCAGCAGGAGCTTCCACCAGGTTTTCTTCATGGCAAGCCCTAGAAATAGTTTGGACTACAAGCAGGTCTTTTTAAAACCATGCTCCTTTATTTAATCACTGAGATTTAAAGTTTATAAGTTTAGAAATCCAGGGATAAAAATAACCCACTGAGTGTCAGGCCTGATTTCTAAGTGCTGTTCAGGTGTCATCTCACAGCTCTCTCAGCATTTTCCTTCCCTGTCACCACTTCACAGATGAGAAAAGTGAGGCAGACGACAGGCAAGTTACTGGTCTAAGTGGTAGAATAAAAATATAACCCCAGCTCCAGAGCCTCTGCACTCAGCCATGATCGTGTACTGCCCCGCGGTGAATTTCATCTAGGATATGCCAAGACCTGCTGATTTTTTGTCACTTGCCTTTTCTTATTAATGTCTGTTCCTTGGCGACAATGGCATCTGCTGAGCCCCACCCGGCCTCCCCACCCACCTCGCCGCCTGTTCTCTCCCTCAAATCCAAAAGGTCATGGGTACACACCCAACTTCAGATAGCATTTAGTTAGCTTCCCCTCCAACACTGAGGAAATGTTCATTAAATGCTCCAGCCATTTAACAAGTCTATTTAACTTCATTTTCAATTCAACCATGTATTATTTCAGTTTCCTTTTCCTCTGTATTGTATAGCCCTGGGAATAAGAGTTGGAAATGTGCCTATCATAAGCTGAGTCACATTTTATGTGTCCCCTCCTCTCAAGCCACTGTTTTCTCTTTTTTTTTTTTTTTTTTTTTTTTGCGGTTAGAGAAATATATATATCCTGTGTAAAATAAAACAGATTCAGAAAACTGCGTAAAACAATTCACTATATAATTTGTATATATAATGAATGAAAGAAATAGAACTTTCTACTTGTACTTGCCTCAGAAGCCATGTGACCCAAGCCAGTCACAGCCCCTGCCACCTTCAAAGTCAGCATTATATTAACTTATAGTACTCACATCCTTGTGGATATTTTTCATTGCAGATAATTTTTAACATTTTTGAGGTATAATTGCTATATATAAGAAAGAGCACATATTTAATGTATGCAATATAATAAGTTTTGACATATGTACATGCCCTTGGAAGCATTATCACAATTAAGATAGCAAATACTGGCTGGGTGCGGTGGCTCATGCCTGTAATCCCAGCACTTTGGAAGGCCAAGGCGGGCAGATCACTGGAGGTCAGGAGTTTGAGACCAGCCTGGCCAACATGGTGAAACCCTGTCTCTACCAAAAATACAAAAATTAGCCCAGTGTGGTGGTGCACACCTGTAGTCCCAGCCTCTTGGGGCACTAAGGCATGAGAATTGCGTGAACCTAGGAGGTGGAGGTTGCAGTGAGCTGAGATCATGCCACTGCACTCCAGCCTGGGAAACAGAGCAAGACTCCATCTCAAAAAAAAAAAAAAAAAAAAAAGATAGCAAATACATCCATCATCCTCAAAAATTTCTTCCTACCCCATTATAATCCCTTCCTCCTGCCACCTGCTCCCTCCTGGTAACCGCTGATCTGTTTTCTGTCACTGTATATTTGTCTTCATTTTCGAAGGTTTTATATAAATGGAATCTTTCCGTATATACTCTTTTTGTTTGATTTCTTCCACTCAGCAGAATTACTTTAAAATTCATCCATGTCATGTTATATGTATAATAGCTCATTCCTTTTTATTGCTAAAGAGTATTTTATGTACATAAATATGATATCTATGCTTATATAGCATATGTATCACCATTCAGTTGATATTTACATTGTTTTCAATTTTTTACTATTACAAAACTGTTTGTGACTATTATAAGTGGATGGACTTTTTTCCAAAATGATTATATCATTTTACCTTCCCACCATCATTGTATGAGAGTTCCAGTTTCTCCACATCCTAGTCTGCACATGGTATCATCAGTTTTTCTTAATTTTAGCCACTTTAACAGTTGTGTAGTAGAATTTCATCATGGTTTTAATTTGCACTTCCCTAATGACTGATGATTTGAGCATCTTTTCATGTGTTTATTTGCCATCTGTATATCTACCTTGTTGAAGTGTTGGCTTAAATCTGTTGCCCATTGTTTAATTGGATTGCTTGTTTTCTTATTATCGAGTTTCTTATTATAGTATTTATATATTCTAGGTACAAGTTCTTTATTAGACATGTGCTTTGCAAATATTTTCTCCTAGTCTGTGGATTTTTTTTTAATTTCCTTCATAGTGATGGAGCAGTTTTTAATTTTGATGAAGTCAAATTTATCAACTTCTATGTATCATGCTTTGATGTCTTATCAAAGAAATTCTTGCCTAATCCAAGCTCACAAAGATTTTCTGCTATGTTTTCTTCCAGGCACACATATTATAGTTTATGTTATATGTTTAGACCTATGATCTATTTTAAGTTAATTTTTTATATGATATGAGGTATGAATTGAAGTTCTTTTTTATTTGTTTGCATATACATTTGATTGTTCCAGCACCATTTGTTGAAAAGACTGTCTTTTCCTTGACTAGATTGCCTTTGTAACTTTGTCAAAATTGGTTGTCCATATATGTGTGAGTCTATTTCTGGACTCTATTCTGTTCAATTAGTCTGTTTGTCTTTATGCCAGCACTGTACTGTTTTGAGTACTGTAGCTTTACAGTACATCTTAAAATCAGATGTTAGCCTCTCACCTTTGTTCAATCTAAATAGAAAGTTGTTTTGGCTACTCTTGGTCCTTTGCATTTCTCTGTAGATTTTTGAATCAGCTTGTCAATTTTTACCAAAAAGCTTGCTGGGATTTGAATCAAGGTTTTGTTGAATTTATAGATCAATTTGAGGAAAGTTGACATCTCAAAAACACTGCATCTCCTGTCTCATGAACAAAGTATATCTCTCCATTTACTTAGGTCTTCTTGAATTTCTCTCAGCTGTGAGCTTTCAGTGTAACAGGTCTTGTACATCTTTTGTTAGATTTATTCCTATTTTATGTTCTTATGCTCTTGTGAGTTCTTAAATTTCATTTCTGATTATTTATTCCTAGTATGTAGAAATACAATTGATTTCTATATTATTGATTCTATAATCTTCAACCTTACCAAACTTACTCTAGTAGCATTTTTATAGATTCCATTAGATTTCTACATAATAGTGTTGTTTGCAAATAAAGACAGCTTTACTTCCTCCTTTCCAAACTAGATGCCTGCTATTTATTTTTCTTGCCATATTGCAATGGCCAAAGCCTTCAGTAAAATGTTGAATCAAGTGGTGAGAGCAGATCCTTGCCTTGTTCCTTATATTAGGGAGAAAGCATGCACCCTTTTACTATTAAGTATGGTGTTAGCTATGGTTCTTCAGAGATGCCCTTTATTAGATTAAGGCAGTTTCCTTCTATTCCTAGTTCACTTATAATTTTTTATCAGGATGTTGGATTTTGTTAAATGCTTTTCTGCCTCTATTGAGATGATCATACAGTTTTCCAAAATTATATCTGTTGATTTTCAAATGTTAAACCACCTCTACAGTCTTGAGATAAGCTCCATTTCATCATGATGTAATTACCTTTATTGTATTTGATTTACTGAAATCATATTTAGTTTTTTTATGTTTTGAATATTCCCAGTACACTTGATAATTTGGGATCCCAATCTGGCTTGTTAGATTTAGTCTCTCTGCACTAAACTCTAGCTACGGTAGCTACAGTTTACTTAATGACCAAATAACAACCTTTTCTTCCATTTTAAATATTGTATGACTTTGGCTGAGGGTCATTGAAAATCAAGGATGGGAATACACACACACAGAGGCATACACATACACACACACACACATACACACACACACACTCCCCACAATCTTACATGGTGAGGTCCTGACTGAAGTTTATTAGGAAAACAGTAGGAGAGACAGGCCACAAGACTTTTCAACCTTCCTGAGTAGGGCTAATATGAGACTAAGCCTACTCATTGAGTCTCAGTGAAAACTGGGAAAGAGGGATACGGAGGAGAAGCAGTAAGCACTGCTGCAGTGTGGCTTGGAAGAATGCTGTAAATACTGCTTTATCCCATCATTGCTCCATTGTCCAGTCTTGACACAGGACTTCCTGCTGCCTTAGACTGAAATAGAATCACTGCCCCAAGATAAATGTGATGGGGGAGACAGGGTTTAGGAAGTGATTATCAGACACCTGCATGATAAGAGAAAATGGAAAGCAAAAATAAGGAGATAAGAAGGAAACAAGCCCAGCGTGTTCCCATGGGTTTTACACATAGACTCAGAATATCAGTAGCAGCAGGGACTGTGGCAACCCAAGGCCACAATACCCAACTAACAGATAAGAACACCAAGGCTAGACTAGAGAGGCCGTTCATCTGAGAGCATACTGGTTTGTTTTGTTTTGTTTTGTTTTTCCCTCTTCTTGATATATCCAGAAAATACTTCCTCCTCCCAGCCCAGTTTAGCAGTAACTTACTTCCTTGGAGAACAATGCCTCAACCCATGTTCAGGCCTTAGGTTGGTACAGACGATGGCACTTTACATGCGTGGGACCCTCCCCACCCCCTTCATTCAACGCTGCCTAATGAGCACTCACTTCTTTGGTCTCATCACCAGTCCTGCACTGTAATTCAGGGAGCCAGCTGCCTCTGCCAACAGTGTAAGTAATCTCAGGCTATTTTATAATCAGTCCTGAAGAACCCAGAGGGGGCACCAGACTCACCTCAACCTCAGATTATGTTTTGGATCCACTTTTCTTCGTCTTGGATGAACTTTGTGAACTTTGTGTTTGTGGGAGAGCACAGTGAAGGATGAACAAGGAAAAGGAAAAAAGGGGTAGGAGAACCAAAGGCAGGACAGCTTTTGCTTCCTCTTTTCTTTCCTGAATTTTTTTTTCTAGAGAAGTCTTCAAATATTCCAGCCTCAACTTTTTAAAAAGAAAAAGCAGAATGTTTTTAGTAGGATCTTTTTGTTTCCAGCTTACTGGGAGACAGTGGGAGGATGGACACTTTTGAGCAGAAATGCATCACCCAATCATCTCCAGAAGAACATCTGAATCTCTAAGGAATTGATCCAAATTGTTAATAATACTTGTGGTTTAAGACAGATAGATGAAACACCTTGTATAATCACTATATTCAATGTATTTAACTTATGTGTGGGACTTAGAATATAAATTTTAATAAAGTAAAGGCTTAAGCTTGCATCTTTGCTGTGTGTCGTACTATGGCATGTAACTATGATTTCCTTGGTGAATCCCTTTAGGGTAGAGCTGGCCTTGGTCATGATCAGATCTCGAGTGTCTAACACATAGCAGATACTTAATAAATATTTACATAACAAACCTTTACATGGCACTGATTATGTACCAAGCACCGTGCTAAATACCTCAAAAATATAAGCTCGTTTATTCCTCACTCACTTAAGGAAACTGTCATTACTATCTATATTTTACAAAGAAAACTGAATCCAGAGAGACTGAGCACCTTGTCCAAGGTCACACAACTAGCAAAGGGAGGAGCCAGCATTTGAACCCAAGCAGACTTGCTCTTTTTATTTGTTTATTTAATTTTTTGTACAGGCAGGGTCTCACTGTGTCACCCAGGCTGGTCTCAAACTCCTGGCCTCAAGCAGTCCTCTTGCTGTGGCCTCCCAATGCTGTGGGATTATAGGCATGAGCCACTGTACTCAGCCAAAGAGGTCCTGCTCTAAACACTTGCTAAGAATACACTGACATTGAATTTTTCAGTCATTAATGTTATGATGCTTATGAAATTGTGATATGATTCTGCATGAAAAATGGGGATTATATGATAATTTCATTGATCTAAGACAGTTAACTAGACATCAGAATATATCTTCACTTCCTAAGTTGCCCAGTGGTTATTGATTCTGTGTTGGTTAATCCTTAAGGAGGCATACATTTATTAGTGTACTCCTTACTCAACATTACTAATTACATTTTTACTTTAAAAAGCATCAGTGCTTCTTCTCTTACTATATGGAAATTAAAGATTCCTTTTGCAATGTTGTTTCTTACTCTTTCTACATTCTGTAATGTATTAGAAACATGAAATTACTCCTTTGTTCTTCTGGAACTGTTCATTTGAAACTCTCCAACATAAGGATGCTAGGGAGAAAACATTCCTATGTTTTATTTTAATAACGAAATATTGTGTAGTTTTAAAGCTTAAACATATAAACCTCATGTGAACATCATATATATATAAAACATCATATATATATATAACATCATATATATACAACATCATATATATATATAACATCATATATATATACACACACACACATATGCACACCCTTGCATCTAATTTATAAATTCTAAGATAGTCATGAACATACATTTTTAGATTTTGTGACTTATTTGGCTTTTAATGCACCACACAGTAAAACTCTTTATACTCTGTCATATTTTTCTATTTTCTACCCACTTAGGGGAGACTACAATTATATAAAAGTTGCTACAACATTTTTAATTAATTACTTGACTCCAAATAATTCCCTGTAACATTCTAAATTTAATCATTTGACTCTGAGTAGATTTGTTGCTCATTTAATATCTTTGTCACTTTCCCTTCAAATTCCTTCTACTGTTCTTTACTTTGGGCTTACTTATGCTGTGCCTCTTTTTCTTCATTTCTAATCTACTATACATTTTTTTTTTTTTTTCTTTTTGAGAGAAGGTCTCGCTCTGTTGCACTGCAGTGGCATGATCTCAGCTCACTGCAACCTCCACCACCAGGGCTCAAGCGATTCTCCTGCCTCAGCCTCCCGAGTAGCTGGGATTACAGGTGTGCACCACCATGCCCGGCTAATTTTGGTATTTTTGGTAGAGACGGGGTTTCACCATGTTAGCCAGGCTGGTCTCGAACTCCTGACCTCAAGTGATTCGCCCACCTTGGCCTCCCAAAGTGCTGGGATTATAGGCGTGGGCCACCGCACCTGGTCTCACTACATTACATTCTTAATATGGTTTTGTTAGCACTCTGTGCCAAAATCCTATTTTCCCCTCTTTTCCCTTAGGCAGGGCATGCACAGAGCAGATCTATTTCCTACCAACCTTTTTTCCCATGGCACACACAGCTGCCCCTTGGCAATAAGATGCAGTCCCTGACTGATGCAGCATTGCTCTCTGAAGATTTTAATCCAGCTTTCTTAGTCTCACCTAGCTTTATGAAAAATGAGAGGCTAGATATTTTGCTGTTTCTTATTAAGATTTGCATTGCTCATAATATAGGTGTCCTATGTAATTGCTCTAACGGTTTCTCTTCACACAAGATTATCCAGTATTCTCTCTTATCCTGCCTCATCCTTTTCCTTTTCTGTAGCCAGTTGTTATGAAAGGGGTGGCCATGGCAGACACTGTTGCAGTGTAATGTCAAATATTATATATTTAATGTGCACGTGCCCACATGTGTAGTTTTGGTTTTTTTGTTGTTGTTGTTTGTTTTTGGAGACAGAGTCTCACTCTGTCACCCAGGCTGGAGTGCAGTGGCACAATCTCGGCTCACTGCAGCCTCTGCCTCCCAGGTTCAAGCGATTCTCCTGCCTCAGCCTCCTGAGTAGCTGGGACTGCAGGCGCCTGCCACCACACCTGGCTAATTTTTGTAATTTTAGTAGAGACGGGGTTTCGCTATGTTGGCCAGGCTGGTCTTGAACTCTTGACCTTAGGTGATCTGCCCATTTCAGCCTCCCAAAGTGCTGGAATTACAGGCATGAGCCACCGCACTCGGCCATGTGTAGTTTTTAAAAGAGCCATAGATAGGAGTCGACATTTGAAACCATTCAAAATGAACATTTTTTTAAATGCCAACAGAATACTTCTCTGGAAAAAAGAGCCACAGATACTTGTTGGCTTTCTTTCTTTCAATTTTTGTGATGACAAAGCTGTTGGATTTGACTTTTGAGTAGTAAGTTTATCCTCAGGGCCTTTAATAACACCAGCATGGAATCAAAATTAGGAAAATTACTGGACTTTGGTTATGTATACACCAGGTTTGTGACTGTTGAACGGGATGATATTTGAGAAGATTTACTGAGGTTTTGGGAGAATCTTCCTTCCCTGCATGTTGGCCAGTTTCAAGGCAGAAGTGGGCAGAGCCTAGTTAATTGCAATGGAAAAGGGCAAACCAGGAGCCAGCAGCTGGAGAATCACCTTGTGCACTGGCACATACAGCACGGTTGCTCAGCATGGCTGGTGTGGTGGAGGGGATAACTATGACATGGTGTATGGCCAGGGGCAGAGGCCGGGAAGCCTGTCGCAGCACAGCATGTTGCAGTGACATGATGACAGGAAGCCTCGGAGCAAATGCTGTTTGGAGATTTGAGGGAGGTGAACAGGCTGTCAGCATTGAGGATAACTGTCAGCAGACCACAGTGATGCAGGCGCTGGGCTGTAGGTCAGAACTCTTAAGGATTATTAAGATCATACCATTTTAGTAGGGCTGGTTACAAGGTAGGATACCAGGAGAGGAATACAGAAATGAGGGACAAGACAGACAGTTCGGAACACAGCTCACAGAAGCCAGGAACAAGACTGGACCAAACAAGTTCAAGTACAAGCTAAAAGTTATGCCATCATTATATTGAAAAGATGTGATGAAAAAGTAACGTACCCACTGACTGATTTTGCCTTATTGCTTGGGCATAGTGAGAAGCCCCTCTCTTCCTATCATTGTTTTGATAAAAGAAAAAAAAAAAACTACCCTGGCACCCATCAGAGCTAAATGCTGTTTCTACCTGCCTTCCCCAACCAGGTTCATGCCTGGTTTGCTTAGGGATTATCTGATGTTACTAGCCATGTCTCTTCTTGCCTCCACTGGCATGGAAAATCTGGGTAACCACAAGCAAACTTGACCAGACTGCTACCAATGCCTGAAAATGAATATCATAGTACAACCGTGTGACACAGTCAAAGATGCTGACTGCTGTGGAACACTGAGGCACAACAGAACTTCACGAAAAGAAACTTTTCAGTGCACCCTCTATTAGCCAACTCTTTTTGAGTGTGCTTGCAACTGTGCTGTTGATGTAGAGCAAATTATATGTTTACTCTAATTTTGATCCCAAACCATAGGTAGATGCTTAATTTTTAAAATAGGCAGATAGTGTCTAGAAAATTAGTAGAGAAAAGTAAGTTTAAGCTAAAAATAAAAACAATGAACAGAAGTGTTTCCTGTTTAGATGTTTTGTTTATTTTTTGTCTAAACCAGAGATGAGTGAATTTTTCTAAAAACAAAAATCCAAATAAATATTTTAGGCTTAGAAGACCATACGGACTCTATAATAGGTATTTTACATAGTCCTTGTAGTGTGAAGCAGCAATAGACAATGCATACAAGAATGGGCATGGCTTTGTGCCAATAAAACTTTATTTACAGGCTGGTCACGGTGGCTCATGCCTGTAATCCCAGCACTTGGGAGGCCAAGGCAGGTGGATCACTTGAGGTCAGGAGTTCGAGACCAGCGTAGCCAACATGGTGAAATCCTGTCTTTACTAAAAAAAAAAAAAATACAAAAATTAGCTTGGCATGGTGATGTACGCCTGTAATCCTAGTGCTTTGGGAGGCTGAGGCATGAGAATCACTTGAACCTGGGAGGTGGAGGTTGCAGTGAGCCGAGATCGCACCACTGCACTCCAGCCTGGGCGACAGAGTAAGACTCTGCCTTAAAATAAAAAACAACAACAAAAAACTTTTTTTACAAAAGCAAGCAGTGGGCCAGATTTGGACCATGGACCATAGTTTGCCAACCCCTAGTCTAAAGAAAACAGCATTTCTACTCACAAATTATATATATGTGTGTGTGTGTGTGTGTGTGTGTATAGTACTGTTTCTATTGAACAGATAAAACCATATATTCATGGTAGCTGCAGAAAGCAAAAGATACCTTTAAGTGACTTCCTCCTTTTTCGTGGATAATGGCAATATTTATTATTTTGATTTAGTTAAATATTTATTGCTGAGTACCAGTTATGTTCTTATTACTCAGTACTAAAGGAAGATTTTTAAACTCCTGACAGCCTCTGATCTCCAGGAGCTCATAGTATAAGAGAGCTAAGCAATAATATTGCAAAGCAGTAGAATAAGCATAATACAGAGAGACCCATGTGCACTGGGACAGTTTGGTCTTCAGGAGGAGGGGTGGATCTAGATGAGTCCTGAGGGCCAGCGCATATTTCTAAAGACGGGAGAGACAGGAGAGCATCTGGGGGAGAGGTGATGAGACCAGGAGGAGCATGAACAAAGATTATACAATCAGAGAAAACGAATAGTTAAAAGAAAGCAGGTAACTAGGCTAGCCAGGGCAAAATGATCATGCTGGCTGTGCCTCTTCACCTTCATCCATAAGATACGGAGAGTAACAGTAGCTTCCTCATAGGGCTGTCATGAAAATTTAGAAAGTTAATATTTGTAAAACTCCTAGAGTTGTTCCTGACAAAGAATATGTATTATATAAGTATTTGTCAAACAAATAAATGCTGGAGGTAGAGGTGGGGATTGGTTAATAAGATATGGTAAGATGGAGTCAGGTTGAGGACAGGAATAATTTTCCAAAAACACTTTGATGATGTAGCTGTATAGTGAGGGACCTGTAGTGTCTACTACCTTCAGGACAATAGCCAAACTCCCAACTAGGCTTTCATAATTGTCCCCTGATCCCAAATGAGTGATCAGTAAGTGAGGAATGTAAAAGATAACTCCTGAGACCAGGCGCTGTGGTTCACATCTATAATCCTAGCACTTTGAGAGGCCAAGGCAGGAGAATAACTTGAGGCCAGGAGTTCGAGACCAGCCTGGCCAACAATAATGAGACCCCATCTCTACAAAATATTTTTAAAAATTTTGGTCTGAGAGCTAGGAGCAAGAGCTTAGGGAAAGGAGGAATAAAAGAAAGTAGTTGGCTACCAACAGATATCTGAATTCTTAAGCAATGAAGAGAAAAAATGTAAAAGTGGTCCCAGCCACTTGGGAGGATGAGGCAGGAGGATTGCTTGAGCCCAGGAATTCAAGGCTGCAGTAAGCTGTGATTGTGCCACTGCACTCCAGCCTGGGAAACAGAGCAAGACCCTGTTCTAAAAAAAAAAAAAAAAAAAAAAAAGGAAGAAAGAAAAAAAAGACAAAAGAAAGGTAACTCCAGTTCCAGCACACAGTGCCACTGCAGGGGTGAGGAAGCCACGTGGGAGAATTATTTCGTGGGAAAAAGCTGAGGAATGATTTTGCACATGTTGTATTGGAGGTACTGGTGCCCAAGTGGAGACAGCCTGCAGGCAGAGGGCGGCTTGAGTTGGGGCTAGAGATGGACAGTTGGGAACCATGAGCACAGAAGAGACCACAAACGTGTTGAGACAAGGGAAGTGGGCGGGAGAAAGAGCAGGGCATTGAGTCTTGAACATTGCTCACACCTTCATTGACTTGGAAGAGACAAACTGCTGCTGTCAACCCAAGTTTGGGGTAGGCAGAAAAGAGGATACAGAGATTCTCTACCTCCTCTTACTTGGGAATGTAAGTCAAGTGTGAGTTTCATAGCAGGAAGAGTGTGAAGTTGTTAAGTGCACAGCAGTCCATGAGAACAGATTTTCCCATCTTGAGCAGACCCTGCAGAGCCACAAACAATGCCGCCTTATGAGCTCTGGTCAGTCTGGTCACGGGATACCTGTGGGGATTTCTTTCCTGTCGGAGCAGTGGCTTCCGTGAGACTTGGCAAAGAGGCTGGTCTGAGGAATGCTTCTGGTTGTGGGTGCATTCCAGCCCAGGGTGGTGTCCCAGACATTTTCCTTTTAATGAAGCCCCAGCTTTTTTCTCCCTCTTGCTTTTTTTTTTTTTTTTTTTTTGTAATGAAAGGGTTGTTACAGGGAAATATAATGGGGCCCTGGCTGTGTTTCATTAACTTTTAATTTAAGCTGTTAGTATGGAATTAGTTAGCAGACTTGTGAATCAATTAGCTAGCCAGTGGGATTCCATTTTAACAAGGGGAGCACTGTGCGCTCTCAGATGCTAGCTATGTGTGTGAATGCGGAGTTTAAGGAGCTTCGCTGTTTGTTCGACATACGAAAGTGAATCACAGTCCTTGTTCCTGCCTCCTCTACTGGTTCCAAGTTCACTCGGCTAGAACACACTGTGCATCATCCAACCCTTATCTTCTCTACAAATACAAGTTTGGATTACTGAATAAATCAGTGGAAATTCATTTTTCATGCTAATGAACTCAAAGACTTTCAGAGTTAAACCAAAACAATGCACTCGGAACTATAGTGAAACATTTGAACATTTACCCTTTGATCCAGAGTTTCCCCATATTCTGGGAAGCAGTAACTCCTGGGCAATTCTGCAGTCTTCTGAAAGTTCTTATATAAGCTTAATTGTCCTTCCTCATTTGCAAACCCCACCTTGGGTTTGGGAAGATCTGACAGCTGCTGTCTGGGTTTGGCATACTTACCCTGTTACTGGTTGAGAGGAGACCCAGTTAACAATTTCAGCCTCAAATTTAAAGTCCAGTCATCTCAAAGGAAGACAGTGACATAACAGGGAGGCCTAGCATTTACCCTACTGGCTTTAAAATAAAGGGAGAAGGGACAGAGTCAGTTCTAATAAATTGTAGAGATATATATATAGCATTTTAAAACCAACTTGAAGAAAGTTGCTGAATTAGCATCAGAAAGCCACAGAAAAATGCATAGACGGAGAGAGATAGGCTGGTGATTCACATTAATATTTTGGGCAATGGAATAGTGTGGCCAATAAAAATGATTCAAATAGTATGGTAGAAATATACTACTGTCGGCTGGGCACAGTGGCTCATGCCTGTAATCCCAACACTTTGGGAGGCCGAGGAGGGCGGATCATGTGGTCAAGAGATCGAGACCAGCCTGGCCAACATGGTGAAACCTTGTCTCTACTAAAAATACAAAAATTAGCTGGGCGTGGTGGTGCGTGCCTGTAGTCCCAGGTATTTGGGAGGCTGAGGCAGGAGAATCGCTTGAACCTGGGAGGTAGAAGTTGCAGTGAGCCGAGATCGCACCACTGCATTCCAGCCTGACAACAGAGTGAGACTCCGTCTCAAAGAAAAAAAAGAAGTATACTATTTTCATAGAAGTATACGTATTGGCATAGAAATATGTTTACCTGTCAGGTATGGTAGCTCATGCCTGTAATCCTAGCACTTTGAGAGGCCTAGGCCAGAAGATCGCTTGAACCCAGGAGTTCGAGACCAGCCTGGACAACACAGAAAAACCCTGTCTCTACAAAATAACTTTTTAAAAAAATTATCCAGGCATGGTGGTTCACACCTGCGGTCAGGAGGCTGAGGTGGGAGGATAGTTTGAGTCCAGGAGGTCGAGGCTGCAGTGAGCCATGATTGAGCCACTGCATTCTAGCTTGGGCAATAGAGCAAGACCCTGTCTCAAAAAATACATATATGTTTACGAATATTGGAACATTTAAAAAGCAGTAAATATACTATGAAGTACAATTGAATTTTAATTTCAGAATATTTCAGAATATTATATGCACACACATATATTGTCAGCAACAAAGAAAAAAACTGGATAGAAAATTATAATGCTGTTATTCATTAAAATTGTCATACAAAATTTGAGAACAACTTGGGGGTTATAAGAACATGAAAAGCTGTGGCTTGCAACCTTCATAGGGTCCCAAAGCAAGATGGAAGCATCCCAATGGGAGGTTAACACTTGACAATCTTTTATCAAGGTCTATATATCAAACTTATTATCTATCCATCTAGCTAGCTAGCTAACTTACCTTCTATCCATCTGTCCAGCTGTTATGTATATTCATGAAGCTCATTTTTAAAACATGGGAGATAATGGCTCTAAATTTCAAAGAAATGTTTACACTTTGCCAGGAAGGTTTTCTTTTCCCAAGTCAGGGAGTGAAATATGTCTGCTAATTCATTCGTGAACTTATTTACCTATTTTTTCCACAAAAATTTATTAAGAACCTGCCCATCAGCCAGGTAATCAGGAATCCTAAGATTAAATTATTAGAGTATTTTTCATTGTTCAAGTTTTCTCTTTTCAGTCATATTATGTGTGTGCCTCCTCTGAGCACAAGACATCAGGGGAAACTACTTACAATCCTGATTTATAATAAGTGCAGTTTATCTGGAAGTAGTATTGAAGTTTTCTTACAATTGAGCATTTTTTCTAGAAGGGTGATGGTACTACATTGGTAAGACTGTCTATACGTGTGCTGTCAGCACAGTAGCCACTAACCACATGTGGCTATTTAAATTTAAGTAAAAATTCAGTTTCTCTATAACTCTAGCCACACTTCAATTGCTGAATACCCAGATGTGGCCAGTGGCTGTCATACTGAACAGTAGAGATATAGGACATTTATGTCATCACAGAAAGTTCTCTTGGACAATGCTGGTCTAAACCTAATTGCTGAGAACACTTGTGCATAAAAAGGCACTTTTCACATTTTTTTCTCTTCATTGCTCAAGAATTCAGATGTTTGCTGATAGTCAACCACGTTCTTTTATCCCTCCTTTCCCTAAGCTCTTGCTCCTAGCTCTCGAAGTAATAAGCTTTTCAGAATTTCATTGTTTGTCAGCACCGGCTCGAGAGAGCAGGCATCAAAGGGCCAACATTACACACTTATGTATGTTTATATAAATTTGGTTAAATATTAATTTGAAATGGTTGTAAATGAGATTTCAGGTTTGCAACAGCAGGAAAAAAGTCTGTATAACTTCGCTCTAAACATGGTCATTAGTGTTAAGTTGTTAAACTGTAACTAATCTGGCGTCTTTGTTAGGTAGTCAAGTTCCACTGGGTTTTGCTGTGTAGCATGCGATTCCAAAAATCTCAGTGATTTTTAACAAGAAATATTGCTCACTCCCACAGATAGAAGGTGAAATGATCTCATTCCTAATTTGCATTTGAGTAGCAACCTAAGGACTAAATCACAACCCAGGAATTTTCCAAAGTTCCTTACAAGTACTTTGAACTGGATCTTCCTTAGAAAAATGTCTAGAAAAGGAAAATACATAATGACTGGTTATTATTCTACTTTCTTTGTGTTTAGAGGCAGCATTAATTTTCAAGTAGAAATTATATATTTTTTTAATGTGAAGCCAATCTGGAAAAGCTGCATGCTGTATAATTCTAACCATATGACATTCTGGAAAAGGCAAAACTATAGAGTCAGTAAAAGGATCAGTGGTTGCCAGGAGTTGAGGGGAGCAGAGGATGAACAGGGAGAGCACAGGGGATTTTTAGGGCAGTGAAATCATTCTGTGTGGTACTGTGATGGGGGATCCCTGCCACGATCTATTCGTCAATATCCATACAATGTACAACACCAAGAGTGAACCCTGGTGTAAACTGTGGACCTTGGGTGATAATCATGTGTCATGAGGGTCATCAGTTGTAACCAGCGTACCACTCTGGTGAGAGATGTTGGTAATGGGGGATGCTGGGCATGGGTAGGGACGGGGAATACATGGGAAATCTCTGTACCTTTAGCTCATATTGCTGTGAACCTAAAACTGTTCTTAAAACTAAAATTTTAAAATTAATGACAATAAATGAATTTAAAAATAAATGAATTTAAAAATCTATTTTAAAATTAATGACAATAAATGAATGAGTAAAGCATGATTAATACATATACTACCACCCAGATCAAAAGAATAGAACCTTGCCACCCCAACTTCATATACTTCTTCCTTTTTTGCAACTCTCCTCACCTTGAGAGGTAAACCAGAATCCTGACTTTCGTGATAAAATTTCTTTTCTTTATAATTGTATGATCTATGTATGCATTTCTGAAACAATGTAATTTAGTTTTCCTGGTTTGGAACTTTATATAAGAAGAATCATGACGTACATACTCTTTCGTATCTTGATTCTTTTGTTAAAAATGTATTTTTAACATGTTTTTTAGTGTTGGTGAGCATTTCTGTAAATCTTGGCTCTAACTAGAACATTACACCATCTTTAAGAGGAGAGCTCAGATCAATGCATGCTACTGTGCAATGGGAAGAGTTGGGGCAGGAGGAAAAATATGAAGAAAATGTTAACCAGTGTATTTGATTTGTTTTAAAATACATTTATTACTTCTGTAATTTTTGCAAGTGTATAATTTTCCTAGGTTCTAATGCAGTATAGAAAAGACATTTAGGGCCAGGCACAGTGGCTCATGCCTATAATCCCAGCACTTTGGGAGGCCGAGGCAGGCGGATCACAAGGTCAAGAGATTGAGACCATCCTGGCCAACATGGTGAAACCCCATCTTTACTAAAAATACAAAAATTAGCTGGGCGTGGTGGCGTGTGCCTGTAGTCCCAGCTACTTGGGAGGCTGAGGCAGGAGAATCGCTTGAACCAGGAGGCAGAGGTTGCAGTGAGCCAAGATCGAGCCACTGCACTCCAGCCTGGCGACAGAGTGAGACTCTGTCTCAAAAAAAAAAAGACATTTAGTAGGAAGTAATGCTGATAACTTGAACACAAACACTTCTGTGTTTTCATTTCAGGTTTAAAGTATTCATATATCATAATTTAACTCACTAGCAGAGTATACTTACCCTGCAGTCAGACAATACAATTTCCTTTCTCTTTAAGGAAAAAGTATAATCTAATCTGGTAGGGGATTTTTCTCTTTATTTTTAACTTAACACTGACAAAAAAACAAAACACTGTGCGTGAGAAGGCATAATTTTTGAAATATGCAAATTTAAACGGTATCTTCCTTTTAAGTTGTGTAAAAACAAGACTTTTGCCTAAGTGTAAGACCAGAATTTTGCAAAATTCTGGACCTGACTCTCTGACCTGCCTCTCTCCAGTTTTCTGTAGGGCAGCAGGAGGCCTGGCAATGTGAATGTCTCCATATCCTACTACTGCTCTAAACTGAGATTTTGTGGTTTTGTTTTTTTTTTTTTTTTTTTTTTTTTGAGACAGAGTCTTGCTCTGTCACCCAGGCTGGAATGCAGTGGCACAATCTCAGCTCACTGCAACCGCCAGCTTCTGGGTTCAAGCCATTCTCCTGCCTCAGCTTCCCCAGTACCTGGGACTACAGGCACGTGCCACCATGCCCGGCTAATTTTTGTACCTTTAGTAAAGACGGGATTTCGCCATATTTTCCAGGCTGGTTTCAAACTCCTGACCTCATGATCTGCCCACCTCAGTCTCCCAAAGTGCTGGGATTACAGGCCTGAGCCACCATGCCCGGCATATTTTTTTTTTAATGTAAGAATTTATATTGTCATCTAGCATGGGGTACAGATTGAAATTTATTTTTCCCTGCAGTTCATTGACCAATCTATGCTTTCTCACTGATTTGAAATGGCACCTTTACCATTCTCGAAATTATTCATGCTTATGGCTCTTTCTGATTTTCTGTTCTATGCTGCTGTCCTCTATGTCTTCACTTTAGCCAGTGTCATGCTGTTTTAATTATTGTACCTTTAAAATCTGTCAGCATCTGCTAGCAGAGATATTAGCATGCATACACACACACACACACACACACACACACTCTGAGTATTCCTCTCTTTTATTATTGTTTATTATCAGATAAACTTTTGCATATATATGCTAATTTCAGAAAAGTATTCCATTGTGATTTTGAGATACTGATTTAAAATTAAAATTTGATTTTGTGGAGATTTGACATCTTTAGATCACTGACTCTTACCACCCATGAAAATGACTCTCTCTCCATTAATTCTAACCCCTTCAGTAAAGTTTTGCCATCGTCTTCATATAGACCTTGTATATTCTTATTCCATATCCCTATGTTATAATAGACATCAGACCTATCATTTGACACCAACAACTGGCATCCAAGACCACAGGAATGATCCCCAAAGCAGTCTACACCTACTCCCCACTAGGGCCCGGGAGGAAGTGTGTTTGCAGCCCTGACCTAAATCCACTTGTACCTTTCTCTCCTCTGCACAGTGACCTCTGCCTGGCCAAAGCCCCATGGAATGCCCTAATCATGTGTCCCTCTGCAGAGCAGTCCTTTCTCCAAAATGATCCCTCTTTTATTCCACCACCACCATAAGTCAATCTCCAGTTTCCCCTCTGGGACCCTGTATTAGTCCGTTTTCACACTGCTATAAAGAACTGCCCAGGACTGGGTAATTTATAAAGGAAAGAGGTTTAATTGACTCAGTTCTGCATGGCTGGGGAGGCCTCAGCAAACTTACAATCATGGTGGAAGGCAAAGGGGAAGCAAGTACCTTCTTCACAAGGCAGCAGGAGGGAGAAAAAAAACGCAGGAGGAACTACCACACACTTATAAAACCATCAGATCTGGTGAGAACTCACTATCACAAGAACAGCATGGGGGAAACGGGCCCCATGATTCAATTACCTCCACCTGGTCTCTTCTTGGACACGTAAGGATTATGGGGATTACAATTCAAGATGCGATTTTGGGTGGGGACACAGCCAAACCATATCAGATCCTGATAGATTTTAAGCTTGGTGTTGATTATCTGATTGAAATAATTCTGAAGATTGTTTTAAGCTCCTAGACAACAAACTATGAACAAAGCTGCCTTTTAGAGAACAGGATCAGGAGGTTGGGGGAAGGTTACTTTAGCTATTTCCTTACTGTTTTGTGTCACTTTATGTCTCCAAATAAGTACTTCTTTTATAACATAAAATCTTCTTTAAAAAAAAAAAAACTGCTTTCCCTCTCCCAAGATAAGTTCTGTTTTAAAGGAGGAACTATTCAAATGAATACTTAGTACTGAACAGTCATTCCTATCTTTTGGGACCAATGAACTCTTCAAAAATTTGATGAAAATGGTAGACACTTTCCTCTGAAGAATGCACATATGTACATAGCTACAGTTTTGTGTAGGATTTCAGAAAATAAAAGGCGCTGCCCTCAGCAGAGATTCGTATCTCTGTATAATTGGTTTCTGATGAGGTACACATCACTGGATCAAGATTCCTGTGGGGGCTTCTGGAGTCCCCAGCTTCCTTGTCACACCTCACGTTGCATCACGGAGCAGAGGCTGACTCCCAAAAGTTACTCAGCCCCTTTTTAGAATAAGAATAGCCTCAGAACAGGGTTGCTTTAGAAAAAAATAGGAGAGTAATTTTACACGATACCTAATGAGTTGAGGAAAACAGAACTAACCTAGGGAATATTGCCAAGTAAAAGAAGTTTGTCTTTACTCCGCAGCCTCCCCGTCCCCCACTCTGAGTCTATGACTCTTCTACTTCCTCTTGCCTACCCAAAATCTTGGCATCCTTAAGGTGCACCTGAGTCCTCTCCACTCCAAGAAGCTTTCCTTCGTTCCTCAACTCAAGCCTCCCACTCATCAGACTTTCCCACAAAATAACCCAAACAGAAGAGAGAGGTGAGCCTGTATAGCCCGGGAACTCTAGGAACAAAGTTCAAAGTAGTCTACGCAATCAAGGAATTCCACTCCAAAACACATCTGTGTGGGAGGATGCTGGGTGTGTGAACCCAGCAGATAAATTCTATTTAATCTTATTCTTTTTTTTTCTTTTTTTTTTTTTGAGATGAGTCTCACTCTGTCACCCAGGCTACAGTGCAGTGGTGCGATCTCGGCTCAGGGCAACCTCTGCCCCCCGGGTTCAAGCGATTCTTCTACCTCAGCCTTCCGAGTAGCTGGGATTACTGGCGCAGGCCACCATGCCTGGCTAATTTTTGTATTTTTAGTAGAGACGGGGTCTCACCATGTTGGCCAAGCTGGTCTCAAACTCCTGACCTCAAATGATCCACCCACCTCGGCCTCCCAAAGTGCTGGGATTACAGGAGTGGGGCGTATTTTTAAATGTACATAATACATGTATGTAATTTACAAGTAAATATACCTACATATCATATATATGTGTGTGTGCGTATATATACATATATTATATATGTGTGTATATATGTGATATATCACATATATATATACACATACACATACATATCACAATAAAAATATAGAATGGAGACCAGTGCTTTGACTGAATACTAGTTAAATTACTTAACTCTGCCTTCCTGCTCCCTCCCACCTCACCCCAAATCAGATTGCCTCGGAAAGAAGGTTAGAGAGTATTTAAGTGAGACCACCTGAGTTTGAATCCTGGCTCTGCCACTCACTAGCGTGAGATGACTTAACCCTTCTTTGAGCATCGGTTTCCCCATCTGTAAAAAGTGGGTGGCAAAGTGGGGTTGCTGGAAGGATGAAATGGGTAAAGTGCTCAATCAACATTGGACATGTCGAACATCATAAAGATAACGCACAGGAAGAGCACAGCTAATCTTTCCCTCCCGCAGTCGTTATCTCCTATCCTGCGGTTCTTTCTCTGCACTGGGTGAAATCCCAAGAGATCTCATAGCTTTCTAGTAGCTTTCAGATAGAAGTCTTCCCATCAGAAACAGATCATTCTCAGTATAGTAATTAAAATTTTGTCTGGTTCGATCATCTAAACTTGGGTCTAGGCCTAGGTGAAGCCTCTCCCCACCCTCACATTATTCCAGGAAGGCCACGTTCTGCCTGGGGCATCCGCTGGGGAGGCACAGGGTTGGCCTCCTCTCTGGCTCTCCCCAGCTTTCTAGGGGCTGTTTCTCCTCTAGGTGCAGGGGCACGGCTCCTCCCGTCCTCAGCCTCGGGGCTTTTCCGGGGGTTCTCCAGGCCCGCTCCTCCAGCTGCCCTCTGAGTTAGGTTCCCTCCCCCTACAGGATGGTCCTGTGGATGGAGTTCCTGTGATAGTGACCCGGTAGGCTCCTTCCCAGGCCCACCTGGCCTGAGGCGAAACTCCTGCATGCCTATGGCCTGTCCTCGGGCAGTGAGAGTGTCACCCTCTCCCACCTGCCTGAAATTCCAAGGGACTTATTCAGGCCCTCTAAGGGGTCCTCTTGAGGCCCCTCCCACTTCACTGAAGGTGAGGGGAAAGCAATCCTCTCCTCCCCCAGGGTGGGAGACACAACACACATGCGCGCATGCATGCGCGTGCACGCACATAGACATACACGCGCGCACACGCGCACAGACGGACACGTGCACACGCGCACACACATGCTCACACGCACACACACACACACACACACACACACACACACACACACACACACACACCCCCTCTGGCTGCCTCAACCCCTCTTTCACTATCTAGAGGGGTAGTCAGTGGCCAGGCTAGTGGAACTGATTTCTGGATCTGTGGACATAACCTACACGTCCGTCTTTTAGCCTCTCGGTATGGTGGCTTAGCCCTTTCTTTCAGTGGGTAGAGTGTTCAGCATCTGTCTTACTGCTCACAGCCTGTGGGGAATCAGCCAAAAGTGAGGCTGAAAGAATTGCTGTGTAATATCTTTAACCCTGTGCTTAGTAAATAGTAAATGCTCAATGAATATTAGCGATCATTAGTAGTAGTCGTCATAGTAGTGTGCTTTCTTATGGTCTTACTCTGTTTGGGCTGCTGAAACCAACCATTATAGACTGGGTGGCTTATAAGTAATAGAAATGTATTTCTGCTAGTTCTGGAGGCTGGGAAGTCCTAGATCTAAGCACCAGCAGATTCAGTGTTTGATGAGGGTTGGCTTCCTGCTTCATAGAAGGCTGGCCTGTCACTGTGTGCTCATGTGGTGGAAGGGACTGGGAGCTCTGGGGCTAAGAGCTCTGATCTCATCCATGAGAGTTCCACCCTTGTGACCTAATCACCTCCCAAAGGTCCCACCTCCTAAAACCATCATGCCAGCAATTAGGATTTCAACATAAGAATTATAGGGACACAGAAGCATTCAGTCTTTAGCAAGATCTCACAATGCCTGCACTATATATAGCTTTACCACCATTTGAAAAGTACAGTTCCTGTCAGTGTTTTTGGTAACCCACTGTTGTGAAATCAATTTAAAGGTTCTTGAGTGGCAATTTGAAAATGAAATCGAAGAGTAGAAAAAAGAATAGAAAAATCAAGAATGCATAATAGGTGTTGTTTCGTAAAATTTGTGATTTAAGATAATTAAGTGTATATATGTTGCGATTTTAAATGTATGTATGATATTGGTTGCTGTCAACAAAATGTGAAGGCTATAGCATCTGAGGTTTTCCAGTTGTCCACCACAATGATTAACATGTGAGAATCTTCCTGAAAAAGTTCAATGATTAACATGTGAAAATCTTCCTGAGAAAAGTTCCTATGTGGGTGAGCTCTAAGGAATGAATATAGAATGTTCTATTCCCCACAGGTCTCTGCAGTGAATACAGTTAATTGGGAGCTAATCCTGAACTGCTTTATATTTTTCCCTAATTGTCTTTTTTTTTTTTTTTTTTTTTTTGAGACAGGGCCTTGCTTTGTCACCCAGGCTGGGGTGCAGTGGTGTGTGATTATAGCTCACTGCCACCTCACATTTCTGTGCTCAACAGAATTCTCCCCCCTCAAACTCCCCCGTAGCTGTGACCACAGGCAAGCACCACCACATCTGGCTATTTTTTGTACTTTTTTTTTTTATGTTAATGTTTGTGGGTACATAGTAGGTGTATATATTTATAGGGTATGTGAGATGTTTTGATACAGGCACGCGATGTGAAATAATCACATCATGGAGAATGGGGTACCCATCCCCTCAATCATTTCTCCTTTGTGTTACAAACAATCCAATTACATGCTTTTAGTTCTTTTTAAATGTACAATTAAGTTCCTATTGACTGTAGTCATCCTTTTGTGCAGTCAAATACTGGGTCTTGTTCATTCTTCTATTTTTTGTACCCATCAACCATCCTCACCTCCCACCTCGCCCCCACTGTCCTTCCCAGCTCTAACTAATTTTTTTAGTATTTATGGAGACAGGGTCTGCCATCTTGCCCAGGCTGGCCTAATTGTTTCTTGAGAATAATTGTTGTATCCCCCAAAACGTAAGGAGGAGAGAAGACGTTTTACATTTCTGTTGATGCTTTCTCAGAGCCCAGTGCAAAGGAGAACACCAGTCACTGCTGGCAGGTGTCTGACATTCAGTTTGGCTGTTTCGCTTGTCCTGTGATAGCTAACTGATCTTGCTGTCTCATCATGCATTATTTGCACGATTGGCAGTTATTAAGGTACACCAGGCTGGAAGGGAGTCCATCTGGCTCTCCACTGGGCCCTGTACTCTCGGCCCAGGATCTGAACCATAGCCTACACTTAATAAATATTTGTGGAATGAGTAAGAGGTTCCATCTATGAGATGAAAACCACTGGTGGCTGATAAGTATTCAAATGGCATATCTTCTGTAAATGTTACAGAACGTCAATGCCATTAGGTGCTTGAAGAGAAGTTTAAAAATATTCATATGCAGGAAATGAGATCATAGAATTTCTCATAAAAATGCAGTTTGATCAAATTGAGGGGATGGATACCCACTTACCTTTTCATAGTAATAGTAAATTTGTTATAGAAAACACATTTTACTTTCCTTGTCTCCTAATACAAGGTCGTGTGAAGCTGAGCTAGAAGGAGCAAAGTACATTTTGTTCTGCCTGAACTGTCTCCAGTGAATACAGTTACCCTGGACTTTATTATGAATACCTGGCCTGTTCTACAAAAGCAATGAATAGTGCTTCAAGGAAGAAATTTTAGTTGTTTTATTTCCCAAGAAACTCACCAAATTGAGTTGTCTCTACTTTCCTTTCAAAACTATAACTAAATACAGTAGTAATGTCAGTTCACTTATGATTTTGACCTGTGCCAATCTTTGAATATTTGAACATTTTTATCTCCTGAAAAATTACTTGGCTTGAGGGAGACACAGTTGGATGAGCAAAGAAAAAAGGAATAATGAAATGATTTTCTGGTACTTTCGAATGTTCATAGGCTTGCTTTGAAATCCCTCTGTCTATATCACCCCATCCTGTTTTTGACTTCTAATCTTCTTTACCAAATACTATGTAGCAATATTTTGTGACTCATCCAAAAGTTGAGTATATTTAGACCACCGTGACAATCCAACAGTATAAACAGAACTACTCATCTGTCTGTTCATCATCATCCCACACAGGGAGTTAATTCCTAATAGAGGAGTTTATCAGATCACCCTCAATTACATCACTTTGGGATAATTTCATACCCAAGGAAATTTTAGGCATTTTTGCCTTGGAAAAGAGCGGGTGCCTTACGAAAAAGATACTAGATTTGTGAGAACTGGGCTTATGTTTCAAATTTATATTCTCAACTTTACTCTGAAGAGATGGCTTGGAAGAAGTGACAGTAACACAGAATTGCCAGTTTGCTTGGCAAGGTCAAACTATTCCGTCCCTGTTACCTTGCAAGAAAAAAAGTTAATTTAAAAAATATCAGAGACCAAATGAGACGCTGAACACACAGCTGATTTAGCTCAGATTTTTGTTTGTTGTTATACTGATTGCCATATTAGCTCCCTCTTCTACCACCTCAACCCCACCCCCATCACCATACAGCTGCTCGCTTGCTCGTTACAAAGCATATTTCCCCCTGTATATTAATGTCATATTCAGTAAATCAGGAAATTTTGCAACTTCCCTTTTGATCCTAATCTGGCTATTTTTCTTGAGTTCAGTGTCATCAAATCAGAACTAGACACTTTTGTTAAGGGTGTCACATTCAAAATTGCACACAAACAAGCCCCACCTTATTTTTATGAAAAGTCTGCCCAGTCACCCGCTTTGTCCCGACACTAATAGAGCCAAGGCTCAGGGTTTGCAATGTAAGGAAATGTGGAGTACATTCCAGAATGCTTTTTATGATTAGTAGATGTTTGATAGTACACCTCACTTATCTGTGCCTCCCCAGTCGGGGAGCCTTTTTCTTATCTAAAAGGCCTTGCCATATCAAAGGTAAGGCTACTATTTGGTAAATTCCTTTAAGTAAGAATGCCACTAGAAGAAATTTAAATTATATGTAAAGGAATAAAAGTTGAAAAATAAAGGGTTTTTTGTTTGTTTGTTTTGAAAAGTTGGTTTCGAACTTAAAAATTTGCAAGTGTCGTTTTCTGAATTGTGGAAATAGAGTAAAATTTATCATTTCTTATAAAGTTTTAACATTAGAAAAAAAAAGCTTCTTATGACTAAAACTAAGGCATTTGGTAAAATTTTCTTACTGCTTCTACTATAATATCTATTTCTCTTTAGATAGATAAAGATACAGATTTGCAGTAACATTGGAAAGTAAGTGAAAAACACAGAGGAAATTAAAACTTTACTATAACCTACCTGTGTAGAAATAATCACTGTTAATTTTAATGCATAAATATAAATTTTTAAAAAGTGGAACTGTACCGTAAACTGATTTTTATCCTACTAAAACAAACATTAAGTATCTGCTGAAATGTTTTAAATTTTTTCAAAATATACGTATTTTCTGACTCATTTGCTATAATACTTAACTCATTGCTGCCCATGCAAACTTGAACTGTCTCATTTGTTAAAGCATGAGAGAATTCATAGTTAATTCTTTGTACAGCTAAATTGTTCGGTAGGAAATGTAGAAAGAAGTGTTAAAAGAAAAACTTCAGCCAAATTTAATTTAATTTAAGAGAGTTTAATTGAGCAATGAACGAATCATGAATCGGGCAGCCTACAGAATCACAGCAGATTCAGAGAGACTCCAGGGGTGCTTTGTGGTCAGAACAAATTTATAGACAAAAAAATAATAATAATAACGTGACGTACAGGAATCAGAAGTGAAGTACAGAAACAGCTGGATTGGTTACAGGTCAGTGTTTGCCTTATTTGAACACAGTTTGAACACTCGGCAGTGTGTGAGTGGTTGAAGTATGGCTGCTGGGATTGGCCAAGACTCAACCACTGTTACAGACGCAAACTTTTAGGCTGTCAGTCTTGTTTACCTATTAAGTTAGGTTGCAGTTCATCCACAAGGACTCAAATATAGAAGTACAGAATCCTTCTCAGGCCATATTTAGTTTGTTTTAACAGACGTAGAAGAGAAAACCCTTGTTCTTTGCTTTGTCCAGGGTAGTCAGTTGATTGGAAAGGTAACCAAAGTCTCTCAACATCAAAACATTTCTAACGTAAATTCTTTAAGTCATACTGTTCCTACTCACCTTGAACTTATGGGCAAATCCCTTATCAATTGTGCTACCTTTTATTCAGATAATGAATTTGGGAATAGTGTTTGGAATTCAAGTCCCATAGCTTAGAAAAGATTGAGTACCTGGCAATTCAGTATAGTTGTGGATTGCAATAATTCCTGTGCTTGTTAAGTAACCAAGATTTTTGTGTGTGTGCAAAAAGCACGTGTAAAATAATTGAAAATCAGCACTTCTGTTGGATAGATGGGTTCCTGAAAGAGCATATGTAAATAAATTTTGGTATATCTGATGCTACTTTCCTGTTAAGCCACTATGGAAATTATCTTAAACATTATGTTCTTTTCCCTAAGGCAGAAAACGTAAATAATACATTCCCACAGGTAACAACTATAACTGTTTCCTATGTATCTTTTCAAAAATGGTTCATGCACTTACGAGCATTTGTGTACTGTGTGTATTCATGCACTTATATAGGGTACCCTAGGAAATGATTTTTACATGAGGGCCTATCATCACACTTACATATTCTTACTTCTTAAGGGAATTTGAAGGTAGATACTTTGTTGTCCCTAAAAAAGGTACATGAAGATCTGTTTGCCTCTTATCAGAGGCAGGCTTCATGTCTGTAGTAAAGGAGAAAAATATAGAACATTTGCTTTAAAAGTTCCTCTTTTTATAAATAATACTTGCTAACTTTTATGCTTCTGTTTTATAAGGAATTTCTTCCTTGTGCTGTATACAAAAGTTGATTCCAGGTGGATTAAACAAGGCATAAAAAGATAATAAAGGAAAAGTTTGATAAATAGTTCAAATAAAAAAATTCTGATCATTAAAAGGCACCCTAAGGAGTATTAAAAGATAAGTCATAGGGTAAAAAATATTTGCAACTTGTGTAGACAACACTGGACCAGAATATATGGGTTACAAATGGAATAAATAAAGAACTCATACAAATCAATTTTTAAAAGCTACCAGGCAATAAAAAATAAATAAGTGAAAAGTAGAACAGCCACTTCACCAAAGAGAGAATTCAAATTGCTAATAAACATGAAAAGATGTTCAATCTCATTAAGTAATAAGAAAAATATGAATTAAAACAACAGAGATACCATTACACACCCATTTAATTAGCAAAAATTTAAGCCTGATAATACCAAGTTCTGGCAAGGATGTGAAGTAACAGGATATTTCATATACTGCCAGTGGGAGTATAAATTGGTAAAAACCACGTTGGAAAAGAGTTTGGCATAATTTGATAAACTCAAAGTTATCCAAACTCTATAACCTAGCAACTTCACTCTTGAGTACATTTCTCAAAGAGATGCTTACATACGTGCACCCAGAGACACGTAACCCAAATGTACATAGCAGCCCTGCTCATAATAACCCCAAACTGGAAATATTCCAGAAGTCCATCAAGAGTAGAACAAATAAGGAAATTGTGGTAGAGTAATTCAATTAAATATTATTCAGCAATTAAAATAAATGAACTATAGCTAGACAAAACGACATGATAAATCTTACGCCCATAATATAGAACAAAAGCATACAGACAAAAAGAATACAGTCAGATTCCACTGACATAAAGCTGAAAAAGGAGGGAGAAACCAAGTACCTTGCTCAGAGATGCATAACTGAATAGTAAAGTTAGAAAGAAAATCAAGGAAATGATAACTCTGCAAGTCAGGATTGAGGTTACTCTGGGAAAACCCAGGGGTATGAGGGGGAGGCACACACAGGAATCTTCTGTTCTATTTTTTTACCTGAGCAGTGGTTACAATCTGGGTGTTTGCTCTATAACTCTTTGTTAAAGTGTAAAATTTGTTTGTTTGTTTGTTTGAGACGGAGTCTCACTCTGTTGCCCAGGCTGGAGTGCAGTGGCACAATCTCGGCTCACCTCAACCTCTGCCTCCCGGGTTCAAGCGATTTTCCTGCCTCAGCCTCCTGAGTAGCTGGGATTATAGGTGCCCGCCACCACACCCAGCTAATTTTTTGTATTTTTAGTAAAGACAGGATTTCACCATGTTAGCCAGGATGGGCTTGATCTCCTGACCTCGTGATCGCCCGCCTCGGCCTCCCAAAGTGCTGGGATCACACGCGTGAGCCACCGCGCCCAGCCAGTAAATATTTTTTTAAAAGACATGCAGATAGGAATTATCTTAGATAATTGCTTACAAGACAAAGAGAACGACCTGCCCCCAATTCCCCCAGATAAAGTAGGATATCACTAAGAATCCACACCCAAGGAAAGTAATTAAAGGGGTTAAGATGTCTCTTCTTTCGTGATTAACACCCCGTGGTGCTTGCAGAGGCACCGCTGGGTGTCAGGGAACCCGCCTGCTGCTCACCTCATCACCCCATAAATAACACCAGCTCTAGGACATGGTCCATGTGAACAAATGAAGAATCTCTCCTTCAGCCAGAGGGTGAGAGTGGCATAGGTAACAACTAGATAATGCCTGGCTCTGCCTTTTTCTTATTGATTTGTAGGAATTCTAATTGCAAGATAGGCTAAGTAGTCTAGCTATGTTCCATGAAGAAGAGAACATGGAATTAGGTTAGTAGCTGGCAGCCTCGGCCACAATAACTTTATTTTGTTTGTGCACTCACCATTTAAGAAGTGTGTGAGAGTCGACAAAATTGGGAAGTTACTTCTCGGGAATGCTCTATTGAGAAAAACTGCTGCCTCTTATCTGTGTAGTTAGTATCATGGCCTAAATTCTAGATTCTTCTCACATAGCCAGAGTTTAGTGACCAAGCACCACAAACCAAGAGATATTACGTAACAATAGGATTGCTCAAACAAATCTACCTGACCTAGGAAACTGCTTTTTGGCTCACTCAGAGGTACAAACTTTACACCCACTGAAAATTGTCCCAGGACTGGATAAAGAAAATGTGGTACCTATACACCATGGAATACTATGCAGCCATAAAAAAGAAATCATGTCCTTTACAGCAACATGGATGGAACTGGAGGTCATAATCCTAAGTGAATTAACACAAGAATGGAAAATCAAATGTGGCATGTTCTCACTTTCAAGTGGAAGCTAAACATTGAGCACACATGGACATAAACATGGGAAAAATAGATACTGCAGACGACTAGAGTTGGTGCAGGGAGGACATGGGTTGAAAAAATATTTTTCAAATGTAACTACTGTTTGATAAAAAGGAACTATGCTAAATGACCACTTCTCCCAGCTGAAGGCAGACCATCTACATTACATTTTTTTTTTTTTTAAGACGGAGTTTCACTCTTGTTGCCCAGGCTGGAGTGCAATGGCACCATGTCAGCTCACCGCAATCTCCACCTCCTGGGTTCAAGCAATTCTCCTGCCTCAGCCTCCTGAGTAGCTGAGATTACAGGCATGTGCCACCATACCTGGCTAATTTTATATTTTTAGTAGGGACGGGGTTTCTCCATATTGCTGAGGCTGGTCTCAAACCCCCGACCTCAGGTGATTCACCCACTTCGGCCTCCCAAAGTGCTGGGATTACAGGCGTAAGCCACTGTGCCCAGCCTATATTACATTTTTACTCAGTTAAGAGCAAACAATAATAGGTGAATAGCAGCCTGATTCTGTATGTTAAAAATGATTGGTGATTGAATCTCAAATCTCACACTGCTATAAAGAACTACCTGAGACTGGGTAAATTTATGAAGAAGAGAGGTTTAATTGACTCCAGTTCTACAGGCTGTACAGGAAGCATGGCTGCATGGCTGGGAGGCCTCGGGAAACTTACAGGCATGGTGGAAGGGTGAAGGGGGAAGCAAGCACGTCTTACCTTGGTGGAGTTGGAGAGAGAGAGCAAACGGGGAAGTGCCACACACTCTTAAACAACGAGATCTTGTGAGAAGTCACTCACTATCATGAGAACAGCAAGGGGGATATGTACTTGCATATATACTCCCTGAATCTAAAATAAAAGTTGAAAAAAATTTAAAAAAGAAAATTGTTGGGAGGCTGAGGTGAGAGGATTGCTTGAGCCCAGGAACTTGAGACCAGCCTGGGTAACATAGAAAGACCCTGTCTCTACAAATAATCAAAAAGATTAGCTGGGCTTTATGGCACATGCCTGCAGTCTCAGCTACTTGGGAGGCTGACATGGGAAGATGGACTGAGCCTGGGATTTCGATGCTGCAGTGAGCTACGATGGTGCACTGCACTCCAGCATGGGAGATGGAGTGAGACCCTGTCTCAAAAAAAAGAAAAAAAAAAAAAGGAAAATTGTCCAAGGAATTTAAAAATTTTCGTTTTGGCTCTCTCATGTGAAGTAACCATGAGGGTTTAGAGGACAGTGCCAGGGCCCCGTGTTGTTAGAGAGCACTCTGTTGTCTTTGGCATGGAACAGGACTTCAGTGCAAAATGGTGTACGAAGTGTGTTGTCAGCGGAAGCTAATTTACACCCTGTGCTGGACGGAGGGTTGCTTGTTTGGAGTTGTTTTTCCTGTGGCTAAAGGATTCCTAGGAATGCTGTTCAGGCATGTCTCTGCTGGTGGTATGCTGTCATCCTTTTCTTTTCCATTTACAGTGTAGAGCTGTTACAGTTGTAAACAGGCCTGGCTTTTTACATTGTTACTCACTGGTGTGGGAACAATGTGTGTTAATGACATAAGTACTGCCCTTGAGAGTACTGCCCAAAACAGCCCCAGGTTGAAAATGTATCCTCACAGATTTAATTTTTCTTATAAAAGAAAGAGAGGTATGTTACTTCTGTGTAGAGCGAACTAGAAATATATTAACCCTGAAACTAACATGCAGCACTTCACAACTCATTAGTGAGGCCCCTGGGATATGGCTCCATATATTTGCCCACAAGTTCATATAGGCCAGAAACCAGCTGCTTTTTCACCTATGTGGTGAGAGCCAGAGGCCAGTCAAGGAACTACAAATAGACGTTTCTCAGGAGAATCTTCAGATTTTCAAGCCTATTATTGTTCAATACGTGGTAGTTTAAAAAACTTCAACAGTTGTACTTAAAGTCCCTTCTCATCCTACGAGTCTCTGCCTCTGCCAGTATGTGACGTTTCTGGCTCATGGTGATGACAAATTCGGATGCAAAGGTAAACAAATAGCCCCCATCAGCCCATCCAGGCAGCAGCCCTAGGTAGTGACATTTAAATAGTTGCAAAGACCTGTTTTCAGAGGCATGTACCCACACCTGACCTACTATTAAGTAAGCATGGAAATTAGTATTTCTATTGGCTTTTATTAAGTAAATATTATAGTTTGATCCACAACATCAAATCTTTGTCAGTGTCCTAAAAGAAATTGTTCTTTTACGTAAGTTTTACGTAACTGCAAGAGTTACGTATTCAGAGTAAAAATGGGTAGATGTATATTTTCTCTGTGAAGGAAAAGAACTGGGAGGTGCTTATTTTATTTCAAGAGTTCCCAAAGTGAGGCCAGGCGTGCTGGCTCACACCTGTAATCCCAACAGTTTGGGAGGCCAAGGCGGGCGGATCATGAGGTCAGGAGTTCAAGACCAGCCTGGCCAACATGGTGAAACCCTGTCTCTACTAAAAATACAAAAACTAGCTGGGCTTGGTGGCAGGCGCCTGTAATCCCAGCTACTCAGGAGGGCGAGACAGGAGAATCATTTGAACCCGGGAGACAGAGGTTGCAGTGAGCTGACATTGTGCCATTACACCTCAGCCTGGGTGGCAGGGCGAAACTCTAAAGAAAAAAAAAAAAAAGAGTTCCCAAAGTGAGAACATTACTCAAAAATTTGAGGTGGGAGGCTAAATTCCCCCTGCTGTGTATTTAGAGGGTTAGTATTGAATAGGTCAACAAGCATTTCCTAAGTCTCTAGGCTGAATTTCTAATAGGGTTTCTTAGTAACTATTCTCTTAAAGAATGTGAGATTTGAGGTAAACTTTGCTTTAAGGGAGGGACGGACGTGAACCCTAATACTGGTTAGAAGGACATAAGAGAAGAGAGAAAGTAAAACTATTTAAGGAATTTTTTTCTCTCATTTTAGGCCCAAAGCAGCCTTTCCTTTTCTCGGTCCAATCCGATGCTTAAACTTGCCTGAATTTCCTCTGGGGTTATGTTCAAACTGATTTTCACTGTTCTAAGCATGCAGGGCTCTTGCATAACTTCATGCCTCTGTGCATGTGTTTCCACCAGTTGGAATGCCCTTTCTCCCACCCACCCCTAAACTCCTACAAGCTTATCCTTGCAGAGACCTCCTTTGTGAACTAAGAAGCCCCCGACTCCCCTGTTACAGAGGTAATTGCTTTGGCCTTACCTGTTTTACCTCCTGGTAAGTTACAGCACTTAGCACCTTGCAATTAGAGGTCACAGATTTCCCTGCTTTTCTAGAATGTGAGATTCTTAAAGGCAGGGATTTTATCTTATTTATTAGATTTGTATCCCATGTACCTGACCCAGTAGCTAGGACAACTTAGTCGGTATCAATTAATGTTCATTGTGTAGTCCTTTGATGATGTGGTTTGGCCCTGTGTCCCTACCCAAATCCCATATCAAATTGTAATCCTGGTGGGAGGTAATTGAATCATGGGGGCGGACGTTCCCCTTGCTGTTCTCGTGTTAGTGAGTGAGTTCTCACAAGATCTAGTTGTTTATTTTGTTATTTATTTATTTATTTTTTGAGATGGAGTTTTGCTCTGTCACCCAGGCTGGAATGCAATGGTGCAATCTCAGCTCACTGCAACCTCCGCCTCCTGGGTTCAAGTGATTTTCCTGCCTCATCAGCCTCTCAGGTAGCTGGGATTACAGGCGTGTGCCACCACGCCTGGCTAATTTTGTATTTTTAGTAGAGACAGGGTTTCACCACATTGTTCAGGCTGGTCTCGAACTCCTGACTTCAGATGATCTGCCCACCTCCGCCTCCCAAAGTGTTGGGATTACTGGCGTGAGCCACTGAGCCCGGCCAAGATCTCGTCGTTTAAGTGTGTGGCACTTCCCCCTTTGCTCTCTGTCTCTCTCCAGCTCCACCAAGGTAAGACATGCTTGCTTCCCCTTCACCCTTCCACCATGACTGTAAGTTTCCCGAGGCCTCCCAGCCATGCAGCCATGCTTCCTGTACAGCCTGTAGAACTGGAGTCAATTAAACCTCTCTTCATAAATTACCCAGTTTCGGGTAGTTCTTTATAGCAGTGTGAGAATGGACTAATACATTTGAGATTCAATCACCTATCATTTGTAACATACAGAATCAGGCTGCTATTCGCTTATTATTGTTTGCTCTTAACCGAGTAAAAATGTAATATAGATGGTCTGCCTTCAGCTGGGAGAAGTGGTCATTTGGCATAGATCCTTTTTATCAAGCAGTAGTTACATTTGAAGAGTATTTTTTAAAAGCAAAATATTTGTTCTTATTTTCCTGGAGTTTACAACCTATTTGGGCTGACAAGATGTGTAGATACGTGTGTGTATATGTGTATACATATATGTGTATAAACATGTATATGCACACACATTTACACACATACATATATGCAGTTTCACTTATTCTTTCAACAAATGCATATGGAGTGCTAAACATGCGCCTGGAGCTGTGCTGGGTGCTGGCAGCCGAGATGCGGACTCCACGGTGCCTAACCACAACACTTCAATACCCAGGGTGATGAGATCCAGAAACAAAATAAGTAAGATAACTTCTTGGTAAGCAGGAGGAAGGGGAAAAGATTAGAGGAGGGTAAAGAAAGCAACGTAAGTAAAAGTTAGAAGGTACAAATGGGCATGGAATTTGCAGGCAGTGGTGAGGAGATTCATAAGACTAAAGGCTTTAGGGAGAAATTTGGGGGCCAATAAAAAGCTATGAGTACACACACACACACACACACACACACACACACACAAAAGGTGAATGATATTCAGTTTAACCTAATTCAGCAAGCACTTCCTGATTCCTGATTGTATAGAAAGTACTGTGCAACATATTGAGACTCATTCAGATATGTTTTTCTTTCTTTCTTTTTTATGTTTTTGAGACAGAGTTTCACTCTTGTTGCCCAGACTAGAGTGCAATGGCGCGATCTGGGCTCACTGCAACCTCTGCCTCGCGGGTTCATGCGATTCTACTGTCTCAGCCTCCTGAGTAGCTGAGATTACAGGCAAGTGCCACCATGCCTGGCTAATTTTGTATTTTTAATAGAGACATGGTTTCTCCATGTTGGTCAGGCTGGTCTCGAACTCCTGACCTCAGGTGATCCGCCCACCTTGGCCTCCCAAAGTTCTGTGATTACAGGCGTGAGCCACCGAGCCTGGCCTCGTTTTTACCTTTGAGACAGAGTTTCGCTCTTGTTGCCCAGGCTGGAGTACAATGGTGCAATCTCAGCTCACTGCAACTTCTGCCTGGCAGGTTCAAGTGGTTCTCCTGCCTCAGCCTCCAGAGTAACTGGGATTACAGGCATGCGCCACCACACCCAGCTAATTTTTGTATTTTTAGTAGAGACAGGGTTTCACCATGTTGGTCAAGCTGGTCTCGAACTCCTGACCTCAGGTGATCCATCAGCATCGGCCTCCCAATGTGCTGGGATTACAGGTGTGAGCCACTGTGCCTGGCCCAGAGATTTTGTTTTAAGAGAAGATTTAGAGTGTCAAGTGCTAGCAGTTCAGCGGGAAAAACAAAACATATCTCGTATCTGTAATATAAGTACTACGTATCCCAGTAAGCCCATGAAAATATAAGAGGAAAATATAATAATATATATGAGAATATAAAGGGAAATATATTAATATATATAAGAATATAAGGGGGGCCAGGCGCAGTGGCTCACGCCTGTAATCCCAGCAATTTAGGAGGCTGAGGTGGGCAGATCACAAGGTCAGGAGATCGAGACCATCCTGGCTAACATAGTGAAACCCTGTCTCTACTAAAAATACAAAAAATTAGCTAGGCATGGTGACATGTACCTGTAGTCCCAGCTACTCAAGAGGCTGAGGCAGGAGAATTGCTTGAACTCAGGAGGCAGAGGTTGCAGTGAGCTGAGATTGCACCACTGCATTCCAGCCTGGGCAACAGAGCGAGACTCCATCTCAAAAAAACAAAACAAAAAAACATATTTGTGTTGAAAATTGAGTAGATATGTAAGAGGAAGCACATCCAGAGAAGCTTAACGTAAAGCATCATATTAGTCTGTTTTCACATTGCTGGTAAAGACATACCCAGGACTGGGCAATTTACAAGAGAAAGAGATTTATTGGACTTACACTTCCACATGTCTGGGGAGGCCTCACAATCATGGCAGAAGGTGAAAGGCACATCTCACATGGCTGCACGATGAGAGAGAATGAGAGCCAGTCGAAACGAGTTTCCCCTCATCAAACCATCAGATCTCATGAGACTTACTCACTACTACAAGAACAGTATGGAGGAAACCACCCCCATGATTCAATTATCTCCCCCCAGATCCCTCCCACAACATGTGGGAATTATGGGAGTACAGTTCAAGATGAGATTTGGGTGGGGACACAGCCAAACCATATCAAGTATATAAGCAGGCCAGGGATTTTAAGCATTTGCAGTGGAGTGGACTACCATCTTTTGAACCAGGAGATGAAAAAATGTCCTCTTATTTATTTAAACACAGTGTCATTTTTATATACCCTATGTCTAATACATCCAATATTGGAAGCATGTGTGGGTGAGTTTCTTTTGCTGCTGTTTCTCATTCACTTTACGGAGAATGGTCTATGATTACGCTCTTCACCTCAGGCCAGCCTTGGGTTTTGTCTTCTGTCTCTGTTTTCATGAGGCCATGAAAACTGAAGCTCATTCTCTAGCTTCTGAGAAATTCCCTCAGGGTAAAACAGCTTTAAGTGCTCTGCTTCCCACTCTGTGTTCTCACTTTCATTTAAATTTTCCCTTATAAATCCTTCTTTTTCTTTTTTTTTTTTTTTTTTTTTTTTTTTTTTTTTTTTTTTTTTGGAGAGACAGGGTCTCACCCTGTTGCCCAGGCTGGAGGGCAATGGTTGGAAAGATATTTCTGGAACTCAGAAGAGAGGTTAAGACTAAAGACATGTTTTAGTTATCCACCTAGAGAGAAACATAAGGCCATAAGAAAGAAGAAATGCTCCAGGGAAAGTCTTAGACTGAGAAGAGAGGAGGGCTAAAGACAGACTCTGGAAAATGTCTATATTGAAGAACCAGACGTGGGGCTGGGCACTGTGGCTCACACCTGTAATCCCAACACTTTGGGAGGCCAAGGTGGGTGGATCACTTGAGGTCAGAAGTTCTAGACCAGCCTGGTCAACATGGTGAAGCCCCATCTCTACTAAAAATACAAAAATTATCCAGACGTGGTAGTGGGTGCCTGTAATCCTAGCTTCTTGGGAGACTGAGGCATGAGAACTGCTTGAACGCAGGAGGTAGAAGTTGCAGTGAGCCGAGATTGTGCCACTGCACTCCAGCCTGGGTGACAGAGAGAGACTCTGTCTCAAAAAAAAAGAAAAAAAGAATCAGACATGGGGCAAAATGGAGTCGGTGAACACAGCTAAGAAGGAGTCGTCAGGGAAGTATTAATAGAAGGAGGGTGGAAAGAACAGTGTGGGGGCAAGGAGTGGAGGTCAGCCTCTGAGGAAGACAGGGCTCATTCTAAAGATTAACATTCTGAAGATCTTAAGGGGGAGCACTAGGAAGAGGAGTTAGATTTGGTGTCTCGGTGGCTGCTGAGGACTTTTTCAGGCATTTTGGTACAATTTGAGAGGAAGAAGCAAGATCGTAAGAGGTTGAGAGGAGGACAGGAAAAGAGAGAAGAACAGGAAAAGAGCAAGAATGGGAAAAGAGCATATATAGACCATGTTTTTAAAACATTTGGTGATGAATGAAAAGAGAAAGAATGATTCTTGATCACCAAACCAGGTCATTGAAAGATGTTTTTAGCATAAGAGAAATTTGTAAGGAACCCATTGACAAGAGGAGATTTGAGGATTGAAAATTCAAGATAGGCTGAGCACGGTGGCTCATGCCTGTAATCCCAGCACTTTGGGAGGCCAAGGCTGGTGGATCACCTGAGGTCAGGAGTTCGAGACCAGCCTGGCCAACATGGCGAGACCCCGTCTCTACTAAAACTACAAAAAATTAGCCAGGCATGGTGGCAGGCACCTGTAATCCTAGCTACTCAGGAGGCTGAGGCAGGAGAAGGTGGTGGTGGTTGCAATGAGCCGAGATCGTGCCATTGCACTCCAGCCTAGGCAACAAGAGCAAAACTCTGTCTCAAAAAAAAAAAGAAAAAAGAAAATTCAAGATAGCCAAAGTTTGATAGTTAGGTGTGGACCCTGGAGGAGTCTGGAAGGAGTGGGACCATGACCACAAGTTGGGGCTTGGATAGTATTTCAAGGGAATGGAAACACTTCCCCTCCAAAGTCAGAGGTTCAGGACAAAAACATTGAGTGTTCACAGGTCAGATGACGGAGATCTCCTAGATAGAACAGATGTTGAAAGACATGAGATTTGGTGACTTAAGGAGAATGCGAGAGAACAGCAGCATTTATTACAGTGAATCTTCTAAGGAATCAACTTTGCACCCAAAAAACTAATAAGATTGTGGACAACCAAAAGAGATAGAATTGCCTGGATTTGTGGTTCAGCCAACATGTAAAGTGACATCCCAAACGTATTCTTCAGGATGCACTCTCAGAGCGTCTTGGTGTTTTTCCAGTACTGTCATCATACCTGTGTTCCCTTTCCTTTTGTTCTCTACTAGCACCTGGCTGTTTTGGAGTGGAATTGTGTGTGTGTCTGCTTGGAAGGAAAGATTAATATCTTGATTCTCTTTTGTCATGAGTAGATAAGGAAGTGTATTTTTAATCAGTAGGTATTCAAAAAATGTTTACTGATGGCCAGGCATGATGGCACACGCCTGTAATCCCAGCACTTTGGGAAGCCAAGCTGGGAGGATCTCTTGAGTCCAGGAGTATGAGACCAACCTGGAAAATAGAGTGAGACCTCGTCTACAAAAATTGTTTAAAAAATTAGCCGGGCATAGTGGCATGTGCCTGTAGTCCCAGCTACTCAGGAGACTGAGACAGGAGGATCACTTGAGCTCAGGAAGTAGAGGTTGCAGTGAGCCATAATCGCAATCATAGCACTGCGTAACAGCCTGAGTGACAGAGCAAGACCCTGTATCTCTTTCTCTCTCTCTCTTTCTCACACACACACACACAGTTTATTGAATTGAGAGAAACAGGAAATTTTGGATATTATGGTGGCTTCTGTTCAGCGCTGGATATTAGGGGTGTCAAATGGAAGTATAAAAACCAAATCAAAATATTGGGTGAAGGTGACAGTCCTACCCTCACCTGTTTCCTGAAGGTCTGTTGAGTGAGATAAGAAAGGTGGTTGCTATGGAGCTGCTTTGGGACTTTTGTTTGACAATATAGAAAAGGCCAAAAGTATAAAGCAGGACATCAAGGAAAGAACGTATTTCCATAAAAGAAGAGAACATGAGGTGAGAGTGGTTATGATGACTGATGAGAAACATATTAATAAATGGCTTTATAAAACTCTCCTTATTCTCTTAGATTGGCGAGACAGAGACTAGACTTTTATGTTAGGGAAACTAACCACAAATTGTGTCCTGGAGCCAATTAGGATTGTTCCCAACCCCCTTGTCCAAGCTTGGCCTCCTTAGAAATACGGCAGTACAGACGATTAGTAAGGGGTATCTAAGAATCTCTGCTTTCTGTTTATCGCTTCGTGAAGGTGGTTAGCTTAAGTTGGTTTGTTGGGGCACTGTATACACAGAAACATCTCCCTTGGGCCTCTTATGGGTAATTACAGAATCCGTCAAATAGGGCTGATCTGCATGGAGAGACAAGGAGCACAGCATCTGTGGAACAGGGAGTTCGGCAGAAAGTTTAGCAAAGAAGCCTCCAGGATGGCAATCTGAGTCATGGCCAGATGTCAGGCAAGAATGCGTTTCCAGCACATTGCTGTGATGATTTAAGTTACACACTCTCTCCTGCTTGCTAGTTTGCAAAGATTTTCCATCTCAGGAGATATTTCTGCAGCTCTTCCTAAGAGTGAAGACATTCTGAGCATGTTACATTCACAATCAGGCCTCCTTGATGAGTATTGAGATTCAGAGTCAAAGTTGGGAAAGCAGCCTTCAATTGTACTCATTCATGTGAAGTTTTATAATGAAGAATGTATGTGTGTCTCTTTTTGCACTTAAAGGTGGGGAAGTTGCTGGCAACTATTTTCCTTTTTTCCCCATCAAAACCTGGAGTATAAATGTGGGTGTGGAAATTAGAGTGAAGCCTAAAATTTGTACTGGTCCCCAGCCCCCATGTAGATTCATCAGTGGGATTCCAGGCTGTTTGAAAGAATGCTGGGCCTGGAGCTGAGGGACCTCCCCAGAGGCAAATTGATGGTTGGAATGCTGCTGCAGAAGAGCTCAGTGTCCCTGTGGTTCTTTAAGTCTGGAATTTTTCTTTCTTTTGAAAAACGTAGGTTTTTGGGGGGGGGGGAATGAATTTGAATCTATTTTCTACCACATGTTTAAAGACCGATGTGATGTATTTTTTCCTCAAATTATTAGAACTCCCAGTAAAAATTCAAGCCTGTAGAAGGTAAGGAGATTATATGATGAAAGTATTACTGATTTTAGTGGAATCATGGAATTTAACATATCTTCTTTACTTCCAAGTTAGTGCTTTTCACTCTACATCATGCCCAACACTTTCCTAGGTAAACAAGGGCTATAAAAGAAGGGCTTTTAATGTGTCTCTTCCCCTGCTTTGGAGCAAGGCAGTTACAGAACAATAACAACAACAACAACAAAAATAGCATTATCTGATTGATTGGTTGATTGGTTGGTTGATTTTAGAGATAAGGTCTTGCTCTGTCACCCAGGCTGGAGTGCAGTGGTGTGATCATGGCTCACTGCAGCCTCAAACTCCTGGACTCAAGCAATCCCCCCACCTCAGCCTCCTCAGTAGCTAGGATTGCAGGCACATGCCACCACACCCAGCTAATTTTTAAAAAATGTTTTAGAGTTGGGGGTCTCACTGTGTTGCCCAGACTGGTCTTAAACTCCTGGCCTCAAGTGACCCTCCTGCCTCAGCCTCACCAGTAGCTGGGATTACAGATGTGAGCTGCTGTATGATTATGTCTTGCATAATTGGATATATTTTAAATGGTTAACTTGATCTATATAATCTTTGGACCTCCCTCAAAAAACAAATCATTCATGAAGCTTTTGAAAGGCTATTATAACCAAATAATGTGTGCATAAGAAACCTTCTCCCCACATCTCTGAGCCCCTTTTCATTATGGAACCTCACAGCATCCCTCAGGATATCCCGAGCCCAGGGGAAGATGAGAGTGGGAGGAATTTCAGTGATGGGAAATAGAATCAAGTTAAAGTAAACTCTGAATTCAATAGAGCGTGTGTGGGATGAAGCAACAACAAAAAAATGTATTAAGACGCTCTCAATAATATATTTTTCCAGCATTTTTGAGACGTTCCAAACCAGTCTCAGAAAGTTTGAAACTGATCCCAAGAAAACAAAGAGAAAGGTTGAGTCTAAGCCTAAAATTTTGGCTGAATTTGGACATTATCAGTGTGAAGGCTACACACCAAAAATATAAGAACCAACTCTCCTGAAAGTTTGGGAGTTTAGATTTGGGGAAATTATTTGAAATCATTTCAGTCTACCAATTCCTGATTTTTTTGCACTAAGAATTGAAATTCTGAATCCCTTAATTTATGTATCAAATATGTCTACCAGCAGTGCAGGGACAATGAGGGTGGAAATGCATTAACTAATAGATTATATGGACTGCCTTAAGCAACTGTATAATTTCTGTTAGGATGAAACCGAACCATGTTGAGAATTCTGATTTAAAATGAGGTCTGTACTTTATAGATGTGGAAAGTAAGATTCATAGGACGAAATTACTTCCTCAAAAGCGACATAACTGCGTTGCAGCAAAAATGGCAGGAGAGTGCGGGTCTCTAAGCCCAGTCTTGGACTAGCTTCTTGATTCCAACAGTTCTCCAGTGATGCTTCCCAAGACACTGGGCTGAAAGTGAACAGTGACCCTCTTTCCCGAATGTCTATAATTTTCTCAATTTAAAATTTTTCTCCTAAAAATAATGGCTATTTTAATCTTTTTTGTTTGTTTGTTTGTTTGTTTTGAGACACAGTCTCACTCTGTCACCCAGGCTGTAGTGCAGTGACGCGACCTCGGCTCACTGCAACCTCCGCCTCTCGGGTTCAAGCAATTCTCCTGCCTCAGCCCCCGCTAGCTGGGATTACAGTTGTGTACCACCATGCCTTGCTAATTTTTGTATTTTTAGTAGAGATGGGGTTTCACCATGTTGGCCAGGCTGGTCTCGAACTCCTGACCTCAAATGATCCACCTGCCTCGGCCTCCCAAAGCGCTGGGATTGTAGGCATGAGCCATCGCGCCCAGCGAATATTTTAATCTTTTAGTGACCTCTGCCATTTTTCTTTTCAAGAATAAGATGAATGAGCAAATGTCAACGTTTTAAAATTAACTTGGAAGGGCTTTGACAGATTTCATTTCTCATGGACATAATGCTTGTGGCTGTTTCAATATTGCAGGCATACACTAGCATCATTTTCTTTTAGCAGAATTGCTTCGTGCTCCTGTAATAGAATGAAGTGTAATAGTGTGCAAACATTCACAACTTCCATGTGCTCTAAAACCTAAACAAGTTTGAACCCACAAGTCACTTTGTAAGGCACATCCAGGCTCGTTGAGATTCTAACTGGTGGAAATAGTTGAAAGTATATTTGTCATTTACACCTTGCCTATATCCAAGAAGGATTTGAGTCTTCCTCCAACAAGAATGCCATCCAAGCCAGTCTAAAACTGTCCTATGTAAAAGAGGGAAATACACTTTGGGAATTTCATAAGCTAAACACTATTTCCACATTGGTCACCATGGTGAACACAAATAAGCAAAATCAACTGAATGGTAACAAGGCAGGGAGAGAACGTGCTTCCTATAGGATTTGATCTGCTGCTTATTCTGATCAAAGTGGTAACTGTAAAGGTTGGTTGGAGCGGATAGCCCAATGCCTGCCCAGTAACAGGGCTGCAGGAATTAACACAGTGGACGAGGGAAGGTACAGACCATTTTCGGTGGCTAAATGAGAAATAATACTAAGCGATAGGATATCCTGTATGTTTAGATTACTTGCCTCTGAAAACGAGCTCCAATTCTTTTTCAGAACAAGTGTTGGGAACAAACTGTGGATATTTAATCACTTAAGGGTACTTTCTTCTGGGAAAATAGCCCACTCTTAATTTTTCAGTTGAGTTAGACAAGGGCTAATTGCAAGAGGATTAAAACCTTGAAAACTGCTTTGTTCAGCTTATTGTTTCAGGTTTCCCTTTGGAGTGTGGATGATGTGTTTATTTGACATAATGAATACCACCATCCTCTTTGTTCCAGGAACCAAAAGGCTATGTGCTTGTCCAAGGAATTTCTCAGTTGTTTATATGTAAGGAAACACTGCTCTGTGTTATTGGATGGGACCATTACAGCTCTTTCTTAAATAGGGAATGCAGAGAGCTGTGCTTTCCTCACTCACATCTGAGCAGAGAAACCAGAAAATAGCCTTCAGCACTCCAAATGCCTGCTTGTTTTCAACTCAAGAGAGCAAAGGGAACATTTATTGAAAATGTGTGTTCTTCGCTTAGGAACCCAGAGCTTTACTTTGTGTTATTGGCACATCTACTTAGGCCTATGTTATATGTATGTGTGTGTGTGTGTGTGTGTATATATATATATTTAAGTATTAGATTGGAGCACTTGGCATGAATCATAGATTAGAGAACATTGAAAACTAACCAGATAGTGAACTCTGCCTCTATCAGCCAAATCTAACTGCCAAAACACTGAGGAATAAAGTAACCACTAATTAAGCAGCCTGGAGTTTTGTTTTTGGGTTTTTTTGGTGGTGGTTGTTTTTTAATGCATATCCTGCCATAGGATGAGGGCAATTGTGTGAAATACATGCTTTGCGGTGACTTCCAGTGATGCAACATAGCAGTCTTTTTAAACAGCTGAAAACTCTCTGGTCCTTTATGATTTCCAAAAGGTACTCCTTAAATGGGCATAACTGATGGGGGATTGGCTAGTGAGCTACAGAGAAGGCTGAGTCAGAGTGACCTGTTGGAGCCAGCCCCGTGTGTGTGTGTGTGTGTGTGTGTGTGTGTGTGTGTGTGTGTAGAAAAGGGGGAGCGGTGGGTAAGGGGCGGGAGTGAAGGGAGGCTGCAAGCTTAGCAGAATGTTTGAACAAGACAAAGAGCAGTTCCAGCGACCAAATAAGGAAGTGAGTGCTCAAGTATTTCAGAATAGAAGTGTGTCAGGGACTCAAGGCAATTGCGGAGAGTAAAAATAGGCAAAGAAAAAAGGGCAAAGGATTTTTGTTTTACTTGTTCCACAAAATAAACAGGGAAAGAAGTATCTCTGGTCTTTCAGCTGGAGTGAGAAAAACAGATCGTATCTATCCCTTTCTGTTGGCTTTTTATAGACATGTGTCTGAAGAGACGTTTAGAAACTCTTTTAGTGGCAACAGCAATTAATAAGCATGCTTTTGTTAAAGATAGAAAAATGCAAGTTGTGTATTAGAAGCACCATCACATTCCCTTTATGTGTAATGCATGAAACTTTTAGCCCAAGATGATGGAAGTTTCTAAGAACCAACAGAAATATCTGGAAACCCATTTTCAGACATGTCCTGAACACTGAATTGTAATTGTATCCTTTGAGAAAAATCTTACCTCTTAACAAATAAGTTAAATGTCCATCAGATACAGTGTCTAACTTAAATATGTTGATAGTTACTGAAAAAGATGTCAAAAGAGGCAAATTACACAAAGAAACTGTCAGTACCTGTTTTAATCTTCTCAATACCATCTCCCCAACTCTCCAGAGTGGTCAATAATATGTCAGTGATCCTATGGATTAACGCTGCTCTTATTTTGATACTTTTTTTGCAGTAGGGGTGGAAGAGAACAGAGATTTGGAAGGAGAATTTCAGATACTCCTAAACATAATTTGAAACAACCTTTTTTTGTCCTACAAAACCAACATTGAGAAATTATTTCTATTAATCAAGAAATCAATTTACTTATGTCCACAACTAGGAATAAATAGAAGACATTCATCCTGGGTAAGACTTTTGAAAGCCCTCAATAACTCTAAATTGTTGGCAACTCTAGGATTGGCAATTGAACAAATCTATCCTTCTGTTCTCATGCAAAATACAAAATTGGACAGCCCACACTTGAATCAGAAACTCCCAGAACCTGCCCAGAAGAGTTTAGGTAGAGAGCTAAACTGGAGTGCAAAATAGGGAACACACAAAGATTGACCATGGCATGTAGATGATCTTACAATGTAGTGCATTCTGGCTTCAAAAATAACCTGCCCCCCACTTAAACTGAAATATAAACTCTATTGAATAAGCTACCTTGATCATGCTTCGAGAAAATGTCAGGCTTATGACAAAATGTTTATTATCACAAACAAAGAAAAAATTAAAATGAGACACAGTGTTATGCCCACAAATAGTGATTTCAGTGACCAAGCTCCATCCTACCAATGTTTCACTAGTTGACTTTTTTTTTTTTTTAAGCAATTTAGCAATAGATATCAAGAACAGGGAAAAAAGGCTGGGTGTGCCGGCTCACGCCTGTAATCCCAGCACTTTGGGAGGCTGAGGCGGGAGGATCACTTGAGCCCAGGAGTTGGAGACCAGGCTGGGCAATATAATGAGACTCCATCTCTACAAAAAAATATTTTGAAAAACCCAGACGTGGCGGTGCACACCTGTAGTCTTATCTACTTGAGAGGATGGCTTGGGCCCAGGAGGTCAAGACTGTGTGAGCCATGATTGTACCATGTACTGCAGCCTGGACAACAGAGTGAGACCCTGTCTCAAATAAATAAATAAATAGTGGTAAAAAGAGTATTTGACTTCAAAATCATACTTCTCAGTATTTGCCCTGAGGAAGTAACTCAAAATGGGAAAAGAAATGTATAAGCCTGAAGATGTTTAGTATAGCATATTTTTTATAATTTCAAAACAAAAAATTTAGAAGTCAAATACACAGAATATTCTTTTATCTCAATGGAATATTATGCAGCAATTAAAACTAGTAATGATTAAGCCTATGAAGGCAAAAACTGTTTATGATAAATGATATAATAATGACGAAAAGTTACCTTGTAAAATTACACACTATCTGTATAGCTATGTTTTGAGGACTAGTAAAGAATATGGCGAAATAGTGCTAGTGTGTTATACATAGAGGTAGATTTTTTATCATCTTTATTTTGTATGTTTTAATAATAAATGCCTTTCAAAAAAAGATCATGATGAACAAGCTTACAGGCAAGAGGCAGGATTCCAGAGTCAGAAAGAACTGAGGCTTCAGAGTTTACCTATCCAGCAAATATAAGTCGCAAAGTTTTGTGTAGTTAGTTAGTGATGTTGTAATAGACTTTGCCATTTATAGAACTGCTTTACTTACTGACTTGATTTGTCAATTATTTAAAAATAGCAAAGCTAGCAAAAATAGCAAAATGTCAATTATTTAAAAACAGCAAGTGTAATTCTTTTGAGAGAAAAACAATCACACACAAAAATGTAACTGCAGAGGCTCCAAGACCATTTGTGTGTGTGTGTGTGATTCCTCCAGTATAGCTGTGAATAATGTGAGGTAACCAGAGACTGGCAGAGTCAGCCCAGGATTAAACACCATCATCAGCAGCACCCCAATTTAAGGAGAAGATTCAGAGCACCTGCACAAGGATCTCCTTCTAAAGCCCTGAATGGCAATTGGGAGCCAATCCTGACATTGAGATCACATAATAAACTGTTCTCACAAAGAGCAGTTCATTTAATCTTTCGATGCTTTTGTTTTGGTGACCCCACTACTGCTGGGAGTAATTATAAAGAACCGCAAGTGATTAGAAAGCATTTTGCATAAATCAGCTTGTTTGAATTATTCCATTTCCAGGGAAAATTAATTGCGACTTAGAACAATGCAGAAATTATTTACACACCCAGGTGTCAAAAAGCAGAGGAGAGCAAAGAAGTAAATATATCTTTGTAGAATTTCCTGTGATGGCTTATAATAACTATTGAGTAATCATAGAATGTTAAATGTAATCTCATCCAACCCTCTGTAGTGGAGATTTGAAAATGGAGACTCAGGACTCGAAGTGAATTGTGCATGGTCTCACAAGGAGTTAATGCCAGAGCCAATTCCTTTGTTGAAAATAGTAATTAAATCCTTAATGGCTGTTCTCTAGAGCACTACTTACAGCCTTTGCCTTCTTGCCCCTCTCCTGTGGAGAACTTAAACAGTACTTCCATCAGTCTTACTTCGAAAGACTTAAGAGTTTGAAGGAGCTCTAGACAATTTATAGTCTTGTCTTAGGCAAGGTGATTCTGCTTCATCTACTTACTTATTTAGAATATTAACTCCTTAGTGGCAGAAGTCATGTTTCTCAGTAATAACTAAACTTATTGGCAGCAATGCCATGTGCACTGTGCCAAATGCTTTCCAAAGTCTCATTGAATCCTTGCAGCAATTAATGAGGTGTGCAGTGCTATTATTCTCATTTTACCAGAGGAGAAAACTGAGGCACAGAGAGGTTAAATAACTTCCCCAAAGCCTTACACCTAGCAATGGAATATTATGCGGCAATTAAAACTAGTAACAATTAAGCCTATGAAGGCAAAAATGTTTATGATAAATGATATAATAATAGTTACCTTGTGAAACTGCAAGCTATTTGTATAGCTATGCTTTGAGGACTAGAAAAGAACATGGAGAAATAGTGCCAGTTATCCATATGGATACATATGTATCACAAGTGCGTATGTTGAGATTTAGACAAAGTGTCAGCCTTGGGATTTACACCCAAAGCATGAGCTCTTAAGCATAAACTTGCTTTACTTCAGTAGGTGTTCAGTGAAAGTTTTTGAAAATACACTTAAAGTATCCCAAATAGATGACAGTTCTCTTGACTAGGACCAAAGGTATGAGGAAGAACTTCTACTTTAATTGAGTAAATAAAATCATGGGCTTCCAGAAGCCAGGTATCCGGGTGATAATTTTTCTGTTTGAATATGAGAATGATAATTACACAGATAACTCCAAAAATTACCTGCATCAGTGAAAATTTGGAGGACAGACATATATAAATTTTGCAATGTTGTGTCTCATACCAGTGAAGGAATCTAATGATACTATTATTTATTAAGTGAGGATCGCAATAAGAGTCATTGAGTAATCAATGTCTCTGTATTTCTTTGGGTTATGATTCCTGTCACATCAGTAGGGAAGAAGATTTAGCAAGTCACATGCTCTGCTTGTCCACAACATCCAAGCTCCAAATGTCGCAGACATAAATGTATGCCCAGAATAATCTACTCTGTAACTCACAGTGAGGGTATTTAGTTGAATCTCCATATAAAGGAATGATTTGAAGGAATTATCTTTACCTAATCCATCTTCCTCCCCAAAGTGGTGGAAAATAGACTCAATTATTTCACCCGAAGTTAAAATTTGCATGTTTGAAAGTATATGTTTATGAACCAAATAGTGCTAAGCATGACGTTAGAAATGGAAGTCCTAAGTCCTCTGCAAAACATTATCTGATGAGTTGATTACATATTTGTTCTCTACTTATTTCATCTTACCTTATAACCATGGGATACTAAGGTTTTTTTTTTTTCCTCATTCATCCCCTTAGGTAAAATATCATGTATATGTATGTGTGTGTATGCAGATATGGGTATATATATGTATGTACAAATATATACATGTTTTATGTATTATTATACATATAGATATACACAAAGAGAGAAAAATTTGAAGAATGAGATGAATATACATATAAAGAGACGTTTTAGGCCAGGTGCAGTGGCTCACGGCTGTAATCGTAGCACTTTGGGAGGCCGAGGCTAGTGGATCACCTGAGGTCAGGAGTTCGAGACCAGCCAGGCCAAAATGGTGAAACCTCGTCTCTACTAAAAAAAAAAATACAAAAACTAGCCGGGCGTGGTGGCGCGTGCCTGTATTCCCAGCTCCTCAGGAGGCTGAGGCAGGAGAATCACTTGAACTCGAGAGGTGGAGGTTGCAGTGAGCTGACCTGGCACCATCGCACTCCAGCCTGGGCAACAGAGCAAAATGCTGCCTCAGAAAAAAAAAAAGAAGTTTTAGTATTTTTTTTCTCATCTCTCAATAGACTATTGTTGAAGCCCACTGCTCTGTGTAATACCCCAACACCCATTTGAAGAGTTGCTGAAAGTTCTATGCCAGGCCATGGTGGGCTGGCCTGAGGCCTGATCCCGGAACCTTCCAGCTGAAGAGAGTTTTAGAGCCCAGCCGTCCAGTCCCTCCGCAGAACACATGGGGAAACTAAGAGAGTACAAGAATTTTGTCTCAAGACCTCATTTCCAAGAGGACTCAGGACCTGATGAGGTCTTTGTTATATTTAAAGTCTAAATAGCTGTGTGATAATAATGAACCTAGCTTAGGAATTGTTTTACATACTAGAGCTTTTGTTTGGTTTTAGATTTTTTTCTTTTTGGGGAGGGAGCAGGGTAGGGAGGGGAGGCAGGTAGCAAAGTACTCTCTTTTCACCACAAAGAAGTTGAAATTGAAAAGGAAATCTGTAGGCACTTAAATGAAAAGCAGGGCATTTTGCTGATGAGGTCAAATGATACTGATCAATGGGAAGCTCTGGGAGAGGTGGCTGTGTAAAGGAGAGAGTGGGTGACCCAGGGAAGTGTCCGGAGCTGAATGAGAAGTTGGAATCACATATTCCTATGTTGCAGCCTTCAACCTGATGCTAACTCATTCTTCAGACACGGAGTCCAACTTCCAAGTGCTTCAGGGATTTTTGTTAAGCCTTTTAAGGGTATCCAAATGAATTAACTATTGTGTTTCACCTACGCTCTAGTAATTCACTTTCAGTGGGCAGTTTTATTTTCCCAGATGTGCAGATTGTTCACCATGGAGCTATGAGTAATTAACTCATAAAAGAAATGTCCAGATGAATGAACAACTGCAAAGCACCTGTTGTCAACAGCTGATTTTTGTCTCCGCGCTTTGATTATGAAGAGCTTGAGAATACTGGAGGTTGTTTTCTTCTTCTAAAACCTTGTGACACCTGCTGATTTAGGTTCACATAGAATACAATGGTGAATAGAGAATAGGTGGTAGAGCTTGTCTTTATATCTAATGAAAGAAAAGTGTCAAAGTTTCAGATGAATGTCAGATACCCAAGGATAGGGCTGCATTATGACTTTCACGGGCCTTAGGCACTTTTGCCTTTGTGGGTCCGTTTCTCCATTAAAAAAAAAAACAGAATTATATTTTATAGTTGTATTGATATAACGATGAATATAACCCAGGCTGGATTCATTATTTTATGGTCATCATTGTTATATTTATTTATGTTCACTTTTTCCTTCCGGGTTTATTAAAATTAAAATTTTTTCTTGGGTTGCCCAAAGTGTCAGCCCTGCCCACTGAACCTAATGAATAAATTGGCCCTGCCTAAGATTATGGACAAAGAGACTTCATGGAACCATAGCTGGCCCCATCGATTTTTACCGTCACTGTAACAGAGAACACTGCTAGGCCCGTTTCTTCTATTTTTCCTGATATTGTCTCTGAACAATGAGCAGCTCAAGAATCAGAAATCCCTTTCTCGGCAAGGTAGTTCACGCCTGGAGTCCCAGCACTTTAAGAGGCCAAGGCGGGTGGATGGATCACTTGAGCTCAAGAGTTTGAGACCAGACTGGGCAACATGGTGAGACCCTGTCTCTACAAAAAATACAAAAGAATTAGCCAGGGGGTGGTGCACACTTGCAGTCCCAGCTACTCGGGAGGCTGAGGTGGGAGGATGGCTTGATCCCAGAAAATGGAGACTGCAGTAAGCTGAGATCATACCACTGCACTCCATCTTGGGCAACAGAGCAGGAACCGTTTCAAAAAAAAGAAATCCCTTTCTCCTTATGTAACACTACTTGGCCTAGAAAAGCCAGTATTTCTGTCCACTGTGCTCTGCCAGGGCTGCTTATGTAGGGCCCTTTGTTCATAATATGACAACGAAGCAGGTGACTGAATCAAAAATTAATTCCTCCGTGATGCTAAAAGACTGTGTCTGTGTTCTTCAAAATGGAGTCAGTTTGTGAGGAGAATTTTTGTCAGACCAGTTTATTCATTGCTACACAAAGTTTTCTTAATTGACATGCAGTGGGCAAACAAGGGAACAATGACACCAAAGTTATGTCAAGCTCGTACTTGTACCACCCACAAATGAAGATGGAATAATAATGTTGCCACCTATAAGCGAATGAACAAAATGCAACAATGGGCTCAAACATGCATATACCCATTGCCAATAAATTAATCCCTAATGAGACTTTTGCTAAAATTGAGGTAATGATTTGCAGAAGGCCTGGCTTTTAAAGAGGCAGGACTGAATTTAGTCTTTATTTATGGTTGCCGTATTTTCTTTTCACTTGCATTGAAAACTTTACTTTCAAAATCTTACTTTGTCAACTTTGTCCAGAAATACATTTTTTTATTTTTTTTACTAGTCCTCTTAAGTGAATACTTTTTAAATGATATTCTAAACTCCTGTTTCTCTCAGTGGAGTCTTCTCTCTGAACTCCTTTCATGAGCCATATCTTATTAAAATCCATTATATATTGTAAAAGAAATAGCCATTTGAAAATATTCATGGGCCACCAGTTCCTTTAAACATAGCAGATTGAACCAAAGTTTAATTTGAAACATCTTTTGATAAATCTTATAAATTGACCAAATTTTCTCAAAATCATTGAACTTTTTCTAAAGTTACTAAAAACAGACAAATATCATATACTAATACAAGAATAATGATCTTACTTCTTTGGAGCAATGGAATTATTTTTTACATTTACGACTGGAAATCTTGGGTAAAAAAAATCTTAATTTTTTTTTTTCTTGAACTCTAGTACTTCATTGTATCAGCAGTGACCTAGTATAACTCACTTAAGGGGCCCGTAACAGGCAATATCAATATTATTGTCAGTTGTTTTAACTGTCAATTATATAAACTATATATCAGATAAAATCTTTTTTTTTTTTTTTTTTTTGAGACAAGTCACTCTGACACCCAGGCTGGAGTGCAGTGGCGTGATCTTGGCTCACTGCAACCTCCACCTCCTAGGCTCAAGCAATTCTCCCACCTCAGCCTCCCAAGTAGCTGGGACTACAGACACACACCACCACACCTGGCTTCTATTTTTTGTAGAGATGGAGTTTTGCCATGTTGCCCAGGCTGGTCTCCAACTCCTGGGCTCAAGTGATCCTCCCACCTTGGCCTCCCAAAGTGCTGGGATTATAGGCGTGAGCCACGGTGCCTGGCCAAATTCATTTCTTTAATTGCCAATGTTACCAAATATTTTCTCCTATGGAGCTTATGGTCTACATTCAGAGAATTTTCTAATTTTAAATACATTTATTACATTTTTCTATTTAAAGAAAGTTTAATTGGAATATTTGACTTCTCCTTATTCTCTCTCTTCTCTCTCTCTTCTCATTCCATTTCCATATTGGAGTCTAGGTTTGTACATTTTATTTTGTTAAAGATATATACTGCAAAATAATCTCAATGATTCTCTTAGTAGTTGGATATCTTTGCTAGAAAACCTTTAACTTCAGCACTGAAGCAAATCATTATGTATTTTCCTAATGAGAAAAATAAAGTACTTCAAATAACATAATCCCGTTTATTTGACGCAGAGGATTCGTGTATTGATCCAGAAGAATGGATATTCAAGTTTAAGATGTGAAGGGCTGGGTAGAAGGAAGTTTCAGAGATGACAGGCTTATCAAAGTTAGGGAAATAGACCCGATTCCCTCCTTCTTGTGATAGTCCCCTATGTATAGCCTGTCGGAGTCCATGGTTTCCTTTGAATTGACTTCATTCTTCTGAAAACGGCGCTGCGACACCCTAAGCAGCTCCATTGCTGAGAGAGTTTTACTTCCTGTATTTCTGGGGGCAACAATGGAATCATGGCTGATCTGGGTGTTTTCTAAGCATCCTGGAAATCTACATGAAATGCGACACAAGATTCCCTGTTATGGTGTCACCAGAGGTAATATTAATAGTATTAAAAGAACAAGCAGAGGACTTTATGCATGATCTTACCCATGACTTCATGAATTGCCACTGGGATTAATGTAAAATCTGTAATCCTTGCCTAAATATGCCATCTTTGTCTATTATCCATCACTATATATATAAGATACAACTTAAGGTTTTTCTTATGTATGATAAGTTCAAATATTTAGTCCACTGATTATGGTATTTCACCACTTATTCAGGAGAATCACATAAACAGGCAAATTCCCACTATGCCTCTTTAGTAATCTACATGGAATCTGTGGATGATTCCTTCAGAGCCAGCATAACTCATTTGATTTGGAAAAGGGGGCTCAATAGTGAGTCAGATTCTACTGTGGATCAAGCAGGACATGTTTAGAAACTGCCTTAACTATTTCAGATCAATCAGACCTGACTATGCACAATAAAACTTGGCAATTATAAATTGCTCCATTGGTAAAATGGAGATCTTAGGGATGGTGAATGGATGGTGAATGGACTTTCCATAAATATGTATTTTTTACTCCAAATATACATATTCCTTGGAGCTTGGACTCTGGAGTTAAGGATTTGCATCTCCGTTCCTCCCCTTACCAGCTCCATGCCCTTGGGTAAGTTACCTAACCTCTCTGTGCTCAGTGTCCCTAGGATGATAGTTATAGTGATACTTCCTCATGGTTTCCATAGTCAGATAAACAGGAGAATGCATGTGACATGATTGGCATAATGCCAGCCCAGACTAAAGTTCCGATTATTATTTTTTTACTCTGTTTTTTAATTATCTGAAACTAAATACTGTGTTTTGCAAAAACAAAACTAAAAGGCAAAAACAAACAAAAACCAGCTCCCCACCTGCTACATACCAAACAGTATGTTAGGCACTGCACTGGCAGCATCGCACTGTGTCTTTTCAACAGCAGTCCAGGGTAGTAAATACCGTAACCTCCACTTTACAAATGAGAAAACAAAACCTTTGTGATTTCAAGGTCATGGAAACAGTGGAACTGACCCCACTCTGTCCAGCTCCAAAGGCCATGCTCTTTTCAGGACATGCCTTCACTAGATGATCTCTTCAGCCGCCTCCCGACTCTGATTTCGAGTCCTCTGGAGTTGTCTCGGATGTTCAAGGCTTACCTCACTCTCACAAGCCCAGCCTGTTTTTTGTTTATCATAGCGTGGCCTTTCTTTACATTCCAACTGCAGACCTGGTTGTCATTCTCCCTGTGACATAGCATTTGATGTCCACTGGGTTCTAGTTATGTCTATATAAGTACAAACAGTCCCATTTCTTTTTTCCTGATCCATTCTCCCTGCTCTTAATAAAAAGTTGTGAATAAACCAAAGAGCCATAAAGTTATCTTTACCAATAGGATAGATGAATTTGTTTTCATGTTCAAAGTATGAGTTGTCCTCGGAGGGGTGCCCTTTCCCTCCTCCCCTAAGTCTGTCTTCATGATCAGATGATGCATGAGGCTGAGCCTCTTTAGAAGACCCACATTTTGGTTTTTAAAAGTTTCTCACTTTTGTTAAAATAATTACTAGTTGTTGATATGGAGACAAATGTGTTTTGTATAAAATGTTACACTTAATTACAGAGTCCAAATTCAAAATAGTCCAAGATTGTTAAAAGTTGCTTATTCTTAAAAATGAATGGACTAACAGCTGATCTTAAGCATTCTACTCTCAGAAACATTTTCCCAAACATAACATTACTATGAATCAATATCAGGTAAAATCTATAATTAATCTGTTATTTCCTTAGTCTTGTTCTTGTTTGATAAATGTAGTTGGGAGTCCTTGCAAAGGTAGCAACTACAATAGAAGAAACAGGCCATTCAGGCAAGATCCCGTGACTCTAAAAAATGTAGTAAGAGCTAAATCAAGTTTTTAAAAATAACATCAAAAGCCAGGCGCGGTGGCTCATTCCTGTAATCCCAGCACTTTGGGAGGCCGAAGAGGTGGATCACAAGATCAGGAGTTCGAAATCAGTCTGGCCAACATAGTGAAACCCTGTCTCTACTTAAAATACAGAAAATTAACTGGGTGTGATGGTGCACACCTGTAATCCCAGGTACTCGGGAGGCTGAGGCAGGAGAATCGCGTGAACCAGGGAGGCAGAGGTTGCAGTGAGCCGAGATCACGCCATTGCACTCCAGCCCGGGTAACACTGCAGGACTCCATCTCAAAACAACAACAACAAACATCAAAACACCAGAAGTGAATGGAACAAGATCCTGATGCTGACCTGATTATCAGAACATCTGTTATAGACAACATTGATCACTCTGAGGAAATACATAGCAGAAGCCTCCTTGTAGAAAATGTGCCAATCCAGAAGCCAGGAATCTTCTAGGAAAATCTCAAGTTTTGGTAATTTTCATTAAAATGTTAAGCAAAATGCCTGAAGATATATTAATATTCCTTTGCTGCTACATGGAAATAAAATAAATGAAAATATAGATTTTGGGCTTTAATTCTTAAGTTAGAAAAGCATGATTGAACAATGTTGATTTGTGTTAGTAAAAAGACATTTACTTGGTTTGCTAATCATATCTACTTTATAAAATATTATAATGTTACCTGTGCTGAGCATTTTGAGCTAGATGGTGTGTAATACCTGTCAGTAGTTAGATAGATCAGTCAGTCAATTGATAAATAGATAGATCTGCGATTTGGTTTCACTGCCAATATCTTCTTTCTTTAGTGAATACTGTTGGTTTTTAGTGTCTTTCGTTTTAGTGTTTTAGTTTTTAACCACCTATGTTTCACTATTTTCATTGTGAGGAATATATGAAAAGGAATGATTTGAAGGTTACTTTCACCCTTTCCACTTTTCTCCCCAAATACTTGGCGAATTGAGCACAATGTTTCATCTCAAAGTAAATTTGCATGTTTGAAGCCTTAGGCCTCTGAGCCAAAGCCTGTGAAGGTAAAGCCAGAGGTGCACGCCCTAAAGCAGAGACTCTGGCAGATACAGCCAGCGAAGCTGGAGGGAGTTCCTTAAGTGTTGCTCCTGATGAAATAAAAGTTCATTGTGTATTTATTCTCTGCCCCGTTCATCTTATCTCAAATCCACAGAACGCTAAGTTTTAGTCAAGGAAGAATGAAATAAAAGTAATATAAGGAGAAGACTTGATCAGAATCTTCAGTGTTCAGAGGAGATTGGAATATTGTTTTTCAAACTTGACAGAAATTCTCATCAGTGCTTCTACTGATACTAGTTTTAGCAATTCTGGGGCTTGTTCAAAGTGATGGCCAAGATGTATCCACACCTCCCACAGTTCATGTGTAAAACCTTCAAAGTTGCAAACATTAGAATAGTCAGTGTTTTGCATCAGTGCCTTAAATCTTCCTGGATTTTGGCACTGAAAAGTGAAAACTGGTCCACGCGCATGCATCTTTCCGGACACCTGTAGTTGGAATAAGGCAGACACAGAGATGACAGATCTAATGGATCATCCTTCTTTTGCTGCCTCTTCAGAGTAAAGGAAGTGCGTTTGTTTTCTCACAGCCAATCAACTCTCCAAGTCTCATCTACCCCACAGTCCCTTCCGTGGCCAGTAAACACTACAGGTGGTAATATCAGACTTCTGCTTTATTCTTTCTGCGCTTTATGTTGTGAAAGGACTCCTAAATCATAAAATCACAAAATTTAAGAAGCGTAACTTAAAAATCCATCAGATTAATCCCATTATTGTGGAAATAAGGAAGCTTCAGAGTCCCACAGTTAATGGCACAGATCACACGTCCTAACTCTCGTCTGGTGGCACTCTTTAGTCAGTGTCATATCACAGCCTGCAAGAAAACCCTGCTGCAGGCCAGGTGGTGTCATTGCTGCAGCCCTGAGGGCCATTTGACATGGGTGTAAACAAGCTGAGAATTCAAAGAAAGGTGAAGCTAAACAGGGAAGTACTGTTAGAAATATTAGAATAGGCAAAGTGATTTTCACTCTTTAAAGCTTGTGTCCCAGGACAATGAATTGTTGGACTATCACTCTCTCAAAAATGCAAGAGATGATAATGCTTTGTATTATCCCCAGAAACATGACTATGGTCAGTATATTGTTAGGTTAAAAAAAAAAAATAGGTTACAGGCCAGGTGCGGTGGGTCATGCCTATAGTCCCAGCACTTTGGGAGACCAAGGCAGGCAGATCACTTGAGGTCAGGAGTTCAAGACCAGCTTGGCCAACATGGTGAAACCCCGTCTCTACAAAAAATACAAAAATTAGCTGGGTGTGGTGGCAGGCGCCTGTTATCCCAGCTACTTGGGAGGCTGAGGCAGGAGAATCGCTTGAACCCGGGAGGTGGAGGTTGCAGTGAGCCGAGATCACGCCACTGCACTCCAGTTTGGGTGACAGAGTGAGACTTTGTCTCAAAAAAAAAAAAAAAAAAATTTATAGGCTGAGTGCGGTGGTCACGCCTGGGAGTCCGAGGTGGGAGGATCACTTGAGATCAGGAGTTTGAGACCAGCCTGGACAACATAGTGAGACCTTGTCTTGAACAAAAAAAAAATGTTTTAAATTAGCTGGGTATGATGGCACGTGCCTGTAGCCCTAGTTACTCAGGAGGCTGAGGTGGGAGGATCACTTGAGCCTGGGAGGTCAAAACTGCAGTGAGCCATGATTGCACCACTGCACTTCAGCCTGGGCAACAGAGTGAGACCCTGTCTCAAAAAAAAAAGTTACAAAATTGTATGTCAACAATGATCTAAGCTATTTTAAGTGTGTGTTTAAATACACATACAAAAGCCTGGAGGACTATACTTCAGGCAGCTAACAATTTATCTCTGGGAGGAAAATCACAGGGACATTCAATTTTGGTTTATTGTTTAAAGAACAATATTTGGTTTTTAATATTTTACAGACATCATTATTCATTTAAAAGTCAATAAAGATATTTCCGAGAGAGGAATAGACGACCTGGCTGAAGACAGCGAACCTAGCAATGCTAGTGTTAGATATCAGTAATGACGGCAGGATACAGTTACAGTACTAAACCCTTTAAACAAGTGGTCTACTGGCTATTCAAAACTAGTTGGCATTTATTGGCAGTTACCGAGTGACCACGTTACTGAAACAGCCTGGCACAACAGTAAGTTCAGTAAATGGTAAATATTACCATTCGTTCATTCATTCATGCATTCATTTTGTTAACAGCTTATTGTGTGTGAAAGATTTGGTCCCAGTGGCCAAGGAGCACACTCTGGAAGGATAAAGAAGACGGAAATTGTTGTGACATGGTGTGCCAACCCAGCTACTGGAGGATTATACACAGAGCCAGGGGTGTCCTTAGCTGATCTGGTGAAAGAAAAGTTGGTGATCTGGATTTAGGGCTAAGCCCACAATCTGTCACAAATTTTGCATAGAATATTAATTCTGGAACGAATGAGTCCAGTTCCTCTTTGAAAACACTTCTACAGAAGTTCCTGTGTAGATGAGCATGAAAATAAGTGACTCAGGGCCTCCAGTAGTTTATGAGCTAAGAGGATCATAACTCAGGATAGGATAGGGACTGGGTTCCTCAGATGTTGCTAGATCAAAGGGCTTTACTCTTCTCACCCTAAGGGCTCCTGAATTTAGCTATTTATTACACAGAACACAGTAAACTAATTAATGGAAATCTAAAAATTATCCTTCCTCTTCCTTAGAAAAGAAATATACTGCATGATGATTTGTGCTTTTCGATTGAATGTCACACAATCGTTTTTGCACTGTACGTGCAAATCCGTCCTCAGAGCTGGGACTTGCCCTCCCCACAGCCCCAGTCCCAGCCCCAGTCTCGCAGTTCCATTCCTTCAGAGCAGCTTCCATTCTACCGTGAGTTTTTATTGCTTTTCCCTAAAACGCTGCCCTGGAGTCACGTTTATTGGACACTCTTTAGTCTGTAAAGGAAAAAACACAAACACCGGAGGAGAATCATCCTAACATGCCGACAACATATCTATGGGCCTAAAAAAGTTAAATTCTTTCCCGTTATTAGCACTTCTCGATCGTTCCAGGAAAGCCCTATTTGTAACTTGGCTGCCCCAGGAAGGGGCCTGCGACCAGAAAGATGCAAAGGGCGGGACAAGGTTACGAGTGGGTGCGGGGAAGCCTCCCTAACCTGGGGGCCGCGTCCCTGAGCTGCGAGCCACGCCTCCTCTCTCCCGCCCGCCGCGCCGCCGGACTCTTATTTTGAAGGGCGGCGGGTGAAGGCTCGGAGCCTCCTGAGTCACCCGGCCGGCGAGGTATAAAGCCCGATACCTGCCCCGCGCCCGGCCCGCGGAGCCCGCTGCAGCTCCCGCTCGCTCCGGACGCGGAATCGGGCAGCAGCGGGAGGCGGCCCGGAGAGCCGAGGTAGGCGCGGGGAGTCGGCCCTGAGGCTGGTGGAAGAAATGTGTGAATTAAAGGGAATGCAGCGTGCAGGGTGGGCCGCGAGTCGGGAGTGGAGGGCTCGGGACAGGGTGGGGGCGGGGAGGACAAGAGACTCGTCAGCGCACTTTCCACCCGGCCGGTCCCTTCCCGAGCCCTCTCCCTCCCCCGGCCCGCGGGAGCACAGATCCCTGAAAGCGGAGCTCCAGATAGGAATGTTTGCATCATCTTGGCAGGGCCGGGACAGGAGAAGATGCTCTGCTGCCACGGACGATCCCTCCCGCTCTCCTAACTCTACTCTGAACACCTCGCGCCCCCCCGGCCCCCCGCCCCTCTCTTAGTCTTGGCCACGCTCCCTGAGGGGTCAGACCTGGGGTGGGAGGGCAGAGAAAGCGGGGCTGGCAGAGACAGGGGTGAGGGCCGGGAGGGGCGATGACATCATTCCCTGGCAGCTGGCGGGGAGCGGGTGGGGACGGAGGGGTCGCCCCCGACCTGAGCCGAGCCCTCCCCTTCCAAAGCCAGTCCTCCTTTCTTTGGGATGGTTCACCCCACCTGGGCGCCATTCAAAGAAAGTTTGCGCGTAACTCGGGGGGGTCCTTTCCCCGGCCGGGTGCTGTGCCCGGCCCGCAGTCGGTGTTTCTTCTGGGCCTGGGGGCGGCGTGGAGCCGGCGGCTCAGTCCCCGCAGTCCCAGGCCTTGGCCGCCGCTTTGTTCACGCCGGGCGCGGGCCGAACCCGAACCTCTGCTGCAGCACTGGCAGCGCGCACCGGCCACGCGTGGGTTCCCGGCCACGGCCAGGCCAACAAGGGAGGGTCCCGTGAGCAGCCAGGCTGGCCCTCCCGGGGCCTGGGTGCGCTCCCAAAGCTGGAGCGCAGGGCTCTGGGCCGGTCCCGCCCCGGGGCTGGGGGCTTCCCGCCCGTTTGTCTCATTTTAACTTTTGGGGGCAGCTCTGTCTCGACTGGTGAGTGGTCCAGACTCCAGAAAGGAGTTTGTTTGGTCGCTTGAGCCCGGATTGAGGCTTGGGACCTTTGCTCTCTTGCTGGGGACGGAAGGGGGCGCGCTGGGCAGGAGAGGGGGCATCTTGGTTGGGTCTCCCTGGACTCGGGCATCTTCCCACCCTGCGGAGCTGGGTCTTGTGCTGCACGCCCCGAACAGGCCCGGGCACACCGAGTCCCACCGAGTCCCGTTACTGGTCTTCAGGCGAAATTCCAGGACGGGTGTGCATTCATCAACCTGGGAGTCTCTAGGAGCCCAAGATGACTGGATCTACATTTTGATGCGTAATTACAGAGAAACTAGCACGAGAAAAGGACAGAGGGACCGACCCAAGTTTCAGAGACACGGAATAATATGATCCTGGTTCATAAGCCTTGAAAAGCTCCCCTCCGCCAGGTTAAGGAATGGTGTCACCAGCCTTGGCTGTGAGGATAATTTCTTGATTTGTGTTATGCAGGCTCCTGTCAGGACTGTCTCCTTAACTCCCACTACCTAAGGAAGAGATAGCCAGAGAATTGTCCAGGGATTTGGGTTTGGGTTGCTTCTAGAAAGACAGCATCTTTCTTGCTATTTTTTTTTTCATTCCCCCAAAACAATTTTTTTTTCCCCCTTAGGACTTGGCAGACTTTGATTTAGATAAGAGGTTTGAGTTAATTTGATTTTCCCCATGTCTGTTTAGATCCATGGATATAGGAGATAGTTTGAAGCTAATGTACCCCTATGCCTTTGTGTGAGTGTAAGATTTATAACTTGAGAGAGGCAGTTAATAGCACATCCTTGAACCATAAACATATGAGATAGACAAGAGCTAGATAATAAACAGTTTTTCCCCTAATCCCTAAGCTTTACTTATTTTTTTTTACTGATTCTTGTACTTTGTCGTTAGAAAAAGGAGTGGGGTTGGTTTCCCAGTGACCGCATCCATTAAGAAACTGGGCATGTACAGCAAGTAGCAAAATATGCCAACATCCAAACCATCTCTGGCTATGTGAAAACTTGGTGCCCTGTGTGAGGAGCATGGGGGATGGTTGGAAATAATGCAGCTTTATTTTTATTGTGATTGTTGGAATTCATGAATCATAAAATTCTGATAGCTGGGATGGTGCGGTAGCTCACCTGCTTTAAATAATGGAATAACTAACGGCCCAGTCTGTCCCAGGTGAGGACCATTGACTTAGTAAACAATAAACAGGTGTCCTACTCATAGTAGCCTTAGTGTCGCTTTAGTAGACCCTTATGAGGTCTAGATAGTTTTTAGTTGACTTTTAATATTTTTAAAGGTAACAATAGGCCGGGCATAGCGGCTTACACCTGTAATCCCAGCACTTTGGGAGGCCGAGGTGGGCAGATCACGAGGTCAGGAGTTTGAGACCAGCCTGACCAACATGGTTAAACCCCGTCTCTACTAAAAATACAAAAATTAGCCGGGCGTGGTGGTGTGTGCCTATAACCCCAGCTACTCAGGAGGCTGAGGCAGGAGAATCACTTGAACCCAGCAGGTGGAGGTTGCAGTGAGCCAAGATTACACCACTGCACTCCAGCCTGGGTGTCAGAGCGAGACTCCGTCTAAAAATAAAAAAATTAAAAAAAATTAAACGTCACCACCTTGCATTGTACTTGATCTTCAGAATTTTACTCTATTGTCTTAAGCCTTTAAACCTTTTTGCTCATGAACTATATTATTTGGACTACCTTTGAGGGTAGTTGCATTTTTGCATTTTTCCAAAATATTACTTTCCCTAGGTTACAGTAAACATTTGACTCTGTTATATTTGAAGCAACTAATTATTCCTGAAACATATAAAGCATTCCCTGGCAATGTTGATGGAGTTCATACTGCTCAAGGTGCTAAAGTCATTATTTCAAGGGGAAATTATTAGCGTGTTCCAACGGTTCTTAATTCTCCAAACAATTGTTGGTTTCCCCCCTTTCCAGATTTCTTTCACAATCATTGGGAACTATAAAAAGGTGTATTCGACATTTTCTTTTGTGTATATTTTCCACTTCAACAATTTTGTATCAAAACGTATGGCACTTTTTCAGCACTTACTTCAAGAGATCCAGATAAACACTGAGTAATCACAATTCACTACACTTCAAAAATTGCCTCCCATTCAGTATCTTGCAAATAATCTTCAAGTAAATGGGGAAAATAGACACTAACCATATACTTTTTTAAAATAATACATTAAAAGAGCACTAAAGTGTTCTTTGAAAGTGCTCCTGGTACTATATACGTATTGGCTTATTCTAGCAATGTTCTTTTGAGACACCATACAAGAAATGGTACTCGACCAGATTTGAGAGAAAGATGCAGAGAAGGTGAGGATTTGTTCCAGGGCCATACAGAGAGGAAATTGAGACACTCATTTCTTCTTAGTTTGGTCTCCCAGGTGTTTAGCCCTAGATCTCTTTGAGATTGCACTAATTTAAGGGATTTTTTTAAAAAAACAGGGAAGCTCTGTTATCAAATTTTAAGAGAGGATAAAGAATTAGAGATGGTAGATGAGAAATGTTTCATCCAAAGAACATGTTTGTTTTGTTGTTTTTCTGAGACAGTTTCGCTCTGTCACCCAGGCTGGAGTGCAGTGGCGTGATCTGGGCTCACTGCAGCCTCTGCCTCCCAGGTTCAAGCGATTCTTGTGCCTCAGCCTCCTGAGTAGCTTGGATTACAGGTGTGAGCCACTGTGCCTGGCTCGAAGAGTTTTAATGAATAGAAAACAGTGGCCCATTCTTGTAGAAAAGACATGGAGATAAAATGAAATAAGGAGAGCCTGAGGTGTCAGGGAAGGAGAAAGAGCATTTTGAAACTGGTGGCAGGTACAGTTCTCTGCCTAACTCCATGGATTACTTAGGGCACAGATTTCTTCCTGCTCAGTCAGTGTTAGCTGCCTTACTGGTTATGTGCTTTAGGGTTGACCGTAATTGGTAACATAAGCCACTCCAGTTAGGTGAGCCTCTCTTCCTTGTGTATTTTGGATAATGACTACGAGGAAACAAGATGGAAATGTGGGATGGTTAGCTAATGTCAGTGCCGAGTCTCCCTGCTCGATGCGCGTTAGCCCAACTGCCAAAGCTCCGCCGCTATGGTAAGCGAAGATGGTGATTTTCACTTTGGCAGAGACTGTTGGAAGGCGTAATGGCTTATTTGATGGAAAAGATTTCCTGCTGCGGGAGAAGCTGCCATTTGCAGACAAGGTGTGTCAGCCAGAAGAAATGAGCAATAACCGTTTTCTGGTTTCTACTGGCAAAAGCTTTGTATTTTTTTCATATAGAAGTGTTAAAAATAGATTCATAAGAAAATGCACGAAACCAAGTAAAAAATACAGACACTGAAATTTCACCAATGAAGGGGAGAGAAGAGAGCTAACCTTTGTTGAATAGTTATTGCTAACCAGGTGCTTCAGTTCTCACAAAATGGTGTGAGGTAGGCCCGCCACATTAGAGAACGGGGATCAGTCAAACAGAAATGAAGTACTGCTGGAGCGCCACGCAGGAGACTCTTAAGCTTGGTGTTGACATCTATGACATTCGGATGCCTTCGCAAGGCTGTCAAACCTGCAAAGTAGGCGGCCCTCAGCTTTCAGATGGGTTGTGTTCTGATTGTGGGTTTGTAAAACTCATTGCTGGGAACCCTGAACACACTTTTTTCACTGAAACTATGTCACATTTAGTGGTTTCCCAGGCCAGCCCAGAAATCATAGCTGAAGTATTCTGTCTTATTAATAGTACCATAGAACCAAACCACTATATATAACATGGTTTTTGTGGGAAAGTGCACTCAGAGCTCCAACTTGAGTTTTTGAAGGTTTTTAATTCCAGTTACAATGGCAAAAGGGACTCCACCTTCTCTCTTTTTCCATTTAAGCCCTGGAGGGAAAATAAAGGTACACAGAGATACATTTCCTTTCACGTTTCCTTATGCTAACAGAGACCCCACCCTGGACTGCAGAGCGATGGGGAGGGGGGATCCTGGCAGTAGCTGGCTTTGTGACAACAGAGAGGAAAGAGAAGAGGGGGAAGAGGACACAGGTAGCGGAAGAAGTGAGGTCTAGATGTCATCACCTACGGGACCAATTTTAAATGGCTTATCAACATGAGCTGCAGGCTGACCGACATCATTTCCTTACGAAACATCATTTTTTCTGAGAACTTAGTAACCTAGACCTAGACATTAATGTTACTTAGTTGTATGTTCAGTATTTTTTAAGTGAAGGTTAGATTTTAAATAGTCTTCAGTAATAGAAGGAAAGCACATATGTAGACATCTTATTTTTCTTTTTCATGCCAGTCTACTGAATGTCCAAACCAGCACCTATCGGTAGCTGAATAGACTCAAGGTAAACCTGGATGCTAATGGATATAAGATTCGAATTAATCATAGAATAGATACCGTTTGTTGAGTACTTCAAACCAGAAAATGTGCTAAAATGTTGAACACATTTTATGTCATTTAATCCTCACCACAATCCCATGTAGTGAGTACTATCAGCACTCCCATCTTAAAAATGATGAAAGTGAGATTTTAAGAGGGTAAGTAATTTATCAAGATCACACAGGTCAGAAATGGCAAGTCTGGGACCTCATTAATTCAACAAATATTTTTGGAGCAAGTCCTGTGGCCCAGGCTCTGTGTTAGACTCTGGGAGTAAAGCAGTGAATGAAATGGACAAATATGCCAAAATCCTTGCCCTCGTGGAGCTTGTGTGCCAGTGGAAAGAGACGAACAGTAAGCAAAACAAACTAAATAGCTAGTACCTCAGATAGAGTTATGTGCTATGTGGTAAAATAGATCTAGGGAGCATGAGGAATGCCAGGCTGGGGTTGCAGTTCAGGCAAGTGGAGAATACGGGCCAAAGGACAGCTGTGAGATAACAAAATCAGTCCAAGAGTACACACGCTATTGTTTCTCGCAGCAACCCATTTATGTTGTAACACCAAATGTTGAGTACATGTCACCCTCATCAGTCACTGCTTATACTGCAGCAAGTGACTGGGGAGGTATCCAAGAATGACTGGTGAAGGGCTTGACCTTTTCTATCCCAAGGTCAGAAAAGATGAGGACAGTTGTTGGAGGGATGTCCTAGAGCGGCTGGGGTTTTGTGCACAAGCAGAGGGCTTGACCTTAGCCAAGAGTGCACAGCTGATTCTCCTATAGCCCCGGAAAACAGGCGGAATCTGGGGGCACAGATTAGGGCTGGGTGGAAGGAGCAATGGAAGCTCGTGGAAGTTCTGTGTTGCTTCTGTTTTCTTAGTGGAATGGGGAGTGTGGTCATCAGTGGGGAGCGAGGGTCAGGGAGGGAGTGTGGGGCCGGGGGTGCAGTTTGAGGAGAGAGATGTGAAACAGTCACCTGGCAGAAAGGGAGCCTGAATTTAGCTGGTGCATTCAGGATCTGCCCATGGTCAAATTCTGACTCTTAACGTCCTTCCACAGTATATTGGAGATCAGAATTCTCTAGTTCACTTCTTGAGGAGAGAGATTATCTTCTAACTCCTTTTTTTTTTTTTTTTTTTTTTTTTCCGCTGTGTCATTTACTTGGAGCAGAGTCCTGCACTTACTACGTGTATGGTTAATTCCTATTGAGTGACTGCTATAGGAAACCTACACACTTGTCCAGAAATTTCATTTAAACTTTTCCATCCTAACTGTCACATTGTTCTCTCCCTTTTCTGAAATGCTGTGATGTTCATAGTTCCCAAAACAGCACTTGTATAGCAATTACTGTTAATTACTTCATTGAGTTAATCTCATTCCCATAACGGATTAAGTTTTAGACTAAGAAATAATTTTTTTTGTTTGAGACATGGACTCACTACCTTCACCCAGGCTGGAGTGCAGTGGCATGATCATGGCTCGATGCAGCCCTGACTTCCTGGGCTCAAGTGATCCTCCCACCTCAGCCTCCCAAATAGCTGGGACTACAGGCATACGCCACCATGCCCAGCTAATTTTTTGTATTTTTAATAGAGATGAGGTCTTGCCATGTTGCTCAGGCTGGTCTTGAACTCTTGAGCTCAAGTGATCCACCCTCCTCAGCCTCCCAAAGTGCTGGCATTACAGGCGTGAGCCACCACAACTGGCTAAAAATTCTTAATTGTATACGCTTTTGTAGTATTCTCTTGGGACTACCTAAGTCAAGCCTCATTCCCACCAGATGGTGCCCCTGTTGGGGGCAGTGAAGAAGCCTTCTATGTCTGTTTCATGACTCCTCCTTGCCTGGCACACTGTTGGCGCTCTGTAGGTAGTCAGTGGGAAACGGGAAAACCACTTGCGGTTAGAATAACACAAGAACTAGATATTGGTGATCTCAGCTGAGAGAGTGGCAAAGGAACTGATGAAGCAGGTGGATTCCAAGGCTAGTCAGGAGACAGAATTGACTACACGTGGTGTTGGTGGGCTGGGAGGGGTGAGGGAGGAGGAATGGGAGGGGTGAGGGAGGGGGGATGAGAGGGGTGAGGGAGGGGGTTGCATCAGAGGTTACTCCTAGGGCTCTGCCAGACCCTGGGTAGATGGAGCCGCCGTTTACAGAGGTAAGGACGAGAGTTTAGTTTTGAACATTCCAAGTGGAGATGTCCAGGACACAATTATATACCTAGGCTGCCATTCTGGGAGGAGATCTGAGTGGGAGACCATGATTTGGGAATTATCACCACAGATGGTAATTAAAGCCTTGGGCGAGGATGACTTTGCCCCCAAAGAGAGCATAAACTAAGAAAATTGGGCTCTCCGTGTTTCCAGGTTGACTAAAGATCCTGTCATTTGACTAGGCTCTGCTATAGTCTGCAAAATCTGCCCAGGGACAGAATATTGAAGTAAATAAAGTGTATTCCAGTGAAACCACAAATAGATTGATTCAAAACTAGAGTTAGAAAAACTTGTGGTTTTTCTTGGTAAAGCCTCATTTTCTATTTGTCTTCATAACTATAAATGGATGTATTTGTGGGGAAGATGTAGATTTTTTTTTAAAATCTATTTTTGGCTCTATTAAGAGACAAAATGAATCCAAATGTATTCCATACTTCTCTCACATTGCACCATTTTGTTATGTAACAGAGAACGTTTGAGTACATACTGTCCACACCAGCAACTATAAATCTGTCCTGGCAAGTGACTGTAAGATACCCAGGAACAAGAGATAAGGAGCTCGCCTCTCCAGGGAGAAGCTTTAATTTGCAAGAGAGAGTGATATACAAGAACTTGCAAATGTCTTTGAAGGGCAGAAAAAATCAGCTAGGGCTAAGAAGGCAGCTGTCCAAGTTCATGATGCCTTGGCCCTTCTTTATACACAACCACCAAGAGTTGTCCGTTTGCAAACCTAGAAAAGTATACCCTTGTAATATCAGTTCATCTCCCGCTTTTCCAGAGCTACTCAGCAGCGTGGTGGATGCTTAGTGAAACGACCAGAGGTGTGAAGCTGCCAGACCTTTACCCAGATCAACTTCTTTGACTCAGGGTACAAATGAACAGCATAGTCTGACAGCTCACCTAAAAAAGTTATTTGGAATGATTTTATATTGAGAGATTTTTTAAAGCCTAAATTTAGATTCATCAAAGCATATCAAGGTTGAGATATGTGAAAGGCAGTGCTATATGGGAGGGTCAAGTTCCATTCATTAAAAATTACCAGGACATTTGCTGCTGTTTAGTAGGAGAGTTGGGTAGGGTAGATAACCTCACCTCCACTGTACAGATTTATTGATTTATTTATTGATTTATTTTATTTATTTATTTTTTGAGACCAAGTTTCGCTGTTTCCCAGGCTGGAGTGCATTGGCGTAATCTTGGCTCACTGCAACCTCTGTCTCCCAGGTTCAAGCAATTCTTCTGCCTCAGCCTCCTGAGTAGCTGGGATTACAGGTGCACGCCACCACGCCTGGCTAATTTTTGTATTTTTAGTAGAGATGGAGTTTCACCATGTTGGTCAGGCCAGTCTCGAACTCCTGACCTCATGATCCTCCTGCCTCAGCCTCCCAAAGTGCTGAGATTACAGGTGTGAGCCTCTGCACCCGGCCCACTATCCAAATTTTTAAGAATTAATGTGTATAAAAGTTGGGACTTTCCCAAGGTGAGTTGTTGGACCTGGATCTCCTGAGGCCAACTGTGTTTTTCTTTTCAGCACAGCAAGCATCCTTTGAGATGCGGAGTGATGTTACCACTTGAAAATGTGCATCAAGGGCAACTGCAGAATTTTCCAAAAGCTTAAGCACAGATGGCAAATCTGGCAAAGTCAAATTGAGAACACTGACTACATGTTCAGGAGGAAAGTTTTTAAGGGTAAATGCTTAAAAATCCTGAAGACCAGTTTATTTGGGAAAGCAATTCCAGTGGAAAAGTGCGGTTTGGTTACTGAGGGCACCGCACAGTGGCAGTTTCTACAACTTAGCCAGCTGCCCTGGGCTGGCAGTTGAGGAGAAAATGCAGCAGTGGGGTTGACTAGACACCTCAGCCACGGAGTGACAGTCACTGTGTTCTAGGCGCCATCTGACCACTCTCTGTCTGCTCCTTTTGTGGCTCTATAATGTCTGAGCTCCTGGGTAAGCTCCATGTAGCCTCTACGACTCTGCTTGGAGCTCAGTTTTCCTATGTGTTTATTTTGATTTTGTCTACTTATTAAGTTAAATGCAAATCTGAAAATGAAAGAATAATCACCTTGGACTCCTGAATGTTTGCCCAATGTCATTTGGCTCCCATTGTTTCCTGTCACCATAGCAGTCTACTGAAATCTCTCAGCATGTATTTCAGAATTACTCTGATAGTGAAAGATTTCCTATCCTATGTAGTCCAACAATTATTGGTTTATTATGTGAAAAATAAAGCAAGTATGTAGCATTTACAGAGTAATCCAGCTCCACTGTTAATACTGTCGTTTGAAGAGTTAGCAAGGAATGTGATGAAGACTGAATATCTTGAAACAAAGTTTGGTTGTGCAGTTGCTCTGCTATGAATTGTGGGTCTGATTCCCCTCTTTATATGTGGCTTTTGGATTTTCTTCTGACCTTAAGGTAATCTGCTCCTCCTTCATTCACGGTGCTTTTAGGTTTGGTTTCAGATACAGCATCCCTTCTGCTACATTCTTTAAAGTTAAAAAAAAAAAAAAAGAAAAACAATTTCAATGTTATTGGTGATGGGCATTCAATTGAAATTACAAATCGGGAAAACATGACATTCCAGCTCACAGCAGTCTGATTAAAGGTGAAACTCTTATGAAACCACAGGATCTGACTGAACATATGGATCATCTTCTGGCAAGCTTAACAGACACCTGGTGTTTTCCTTGACCATCCAGAAATCTGCATCCTGGTGTAGATATCATGAGTTAATGACGGAGTCCAGTGCAGAAATGTGTCTGGGACTTGCAGGCCTCTTGCTTTGTGATACTTTATTTTATTTTCTGAACTGGCAGAGAAAATGGCTGTCACTCCAAGTCTATCTTCTGATGGGCTGGTAGCTCTCATTCAGGCCATCCACAGCCAGCTGCCTTTCCCCAGACAACCTACATTGCCTTGAGTCTTCTCTTAAAGCAAAAAGACTAGAGGAGAGGAGTGCTACTTCTCAGCCTTGCTGTCCCTGCCGTGTAAGGAGGTACTTAAAAGGCATTCCTATCCAGTTCTCTCTGTCTGCTCCGTCTTCTCTCCGTGCTCTCATGGAGTATTTGGTAAAAACATTTAAGTTGATGACTTTATGGAATATGATTCCCCGGTTTTGGAGAAATAAAAAGATGAATCTCAGACATCAGTAAGTGCCACATTCTAGTTCAAATTATAAGCCTGTAAATAATCAGTAAAACTATATTAGAAATAAAAGCTTCTCAAAAATCCCAAGTGCTCGTTACCCAAAAAATGATGATAGACGGTGGTCCCACAAATGTGTAGTTGTGTATATGTCATAGTATACGAAGGCCAGGGAAATACGTAGTGCCACCTGACCTAACCAGCTGTTAAGCATAATTACTGAGGTTTTGCCAGAAAGGAATTCTAAATGCAGGAACGTTTGCCATTGGTGGGCCACAGAACATGAAAGACTTCCCTGCAAACCTTTTGGAAAATTTATGCTAGTTTATATTTCAGGAGACAATACCCATTGGATATACTCTAATTTGGGAAACATGGGATGATTAATGAATTGGTACAACCTCTAGACCAGGGGAACAGAAGAAAGTTTGGCTTGCAAAACCACAGGCTCCACCTGGTCAGCAGCTTATCTTCTTTGTTTAGCTCAAGTTAGGAAAGTTTATCTAGTTTAAAAGGAGTATTTTAAATTTACCTTTGACATTTAATGATTTCAGATAGTTCTTGGACATCAGGATAAACGAATTCAGTGTAGCACATACGTAGTATCAGCATTCTATTGATTTAATGCCGCAGTCATAGTTGTAGCCCATTATTCCAGGTAATAATGATGCTACAATCAGAAAGTTTTCCAATTGTAGTTTTGATTTGCACAGTAGTAATTGCTGTTGCTATTTTCATAGGCAAGGAGAGTCCACACATGAATTACAGGCTTTCCATATTAGGCTTTTTGGAGACACAGACGTGGTGGTGATCGCATGGGGTATTTGAGAAAATGGAGACTAATTGAATGCAAAGGCTTCTGTGGGGCAAGCAGAGTAAAGAATCCAATCAAATGATGTCAGCCAAGGGTGGCAAGCCCATGCCCGAAAAACTGGCAGCAGCTCACCCATACCAAGCCACCTGAGACATTTCCTGGGCTGGAAACAATGTTACGGAAATTGAACTTCCCTGCCAAAGTTACCACACCTCGCCAAAGCCTGGGCACCTCTCTTATTCATGGGTGCCTCAGGAGTAATTACAGCTTTATAGCACATCTACTAAGAACTTTAGTGAAAGTGAAAAGGAGTCGGTAACCTTGAATTTTAGCAAACTAGAGAAGGAAGATGTGGGTGTCCTTTCCTCGTGCGTTAACAAGGATGCTGTTAGGCTGTCTATCTACTGTGAATCCCTACTTAGGAGGAAAGTCACGTATCTGGTTGTGCAAATCAAAGAGCTTTGACAGTTTTTTTGTTTGTTTTTATTTGGGTGCAATTTTTCTAGAAAACTAAATAACCTGTAAAAAATTAAAAACCATGATTGAGTGTGCCTAGAAATAAAGACTACACTTCACTGGCCTTTTTCTACCCAAGTCCAAGTGAACTGCTTTATCCATTTAGTCAATACATATTCAGTGATGCTGGTTATTTACAAAGTGTTTTATCTACATTCTGTATTAATTCTCAACAGTTTTGTGAGATCATTGTTTATCCTTGTTAATACACATATACGCACACAGAAGAGAGAAGTGGGGAACCCCACAAGCCTTGAGAATTTCAAGAATTTGTGGATTTCAGAATGGTTGAGCAGCTCAGAGTTTTTCTAACACTGAACTTTTCTCTCTCCAAGTCCCAGTCGCTCCTCAAAAACTGTGCCATCAGCGCAAGACCCTGTGATTTCTGTGGTATTCTAATTTTATCTGAGATTTATTAGAATATATGAGGTTGGAAAAAAAAGTTGTGCAACAGGAAATTGGACTATGGCATCCCACAGTGTATCTTCTCTGCCAACTTCCTAATAAAGGATGAACTCTAAATATTAAAAAGTTATTAAGACATACTTGAAAGTCTTTCCAAATGCTTTAAAAAGCTAGCAGACACATCCAGTATCATTTATTCAGCAAACATGTACTGAGTTTGTCCTGTGCTCAGCATTCCCCTGAGTAAGTAGGACATTGACCAGGCCATCATGGGTTAGGCTTGGAAGGGAGGGGCCCAGATGCAGAATGAATTGATTAGTTCTGTGGGTGAAACAGATTCAGTGTCCTCTGAGGAGGGACTGACCAGCTCTGCCTGGGGCAGTAAGGAGAAGCTTCAGGAGAGAACCAAGAGCTGAGAATGGAGAGTTTGGTAGAAGGCTGAAGCTGGGTAGAGAAGCTGGAGGGGGAGGGCTGTGTGTCTGGAGGATGGCAAGTGACTGGTGTGGCCGGAGAGGCACCAGAGCGCAGGAGGTGAGGGAGGCTTTACCAGCTGTGGAAGGCCTTGCTTTCCACACCCAAAGTGCCATGGAAAACATGAAAATGTGCTATCAAAGGATACAGTCATAAACTGATCAAAATATTTCCTACCTGTCTATATCATTGGAGAAATTGTTCTAGATCCTTTAAGGAATTTTAGGACCCTTACTAACACCTTTCTTTTCCAATAGCATCATCTGTCTTAGATAATAGTTGGCCCTCTGGATCCCTGGGTTCCACATTCATGGATTTAACCAACTACAGATCAAAAATATTTGGAAAAACAAAACAAAAACAGTAATAAAACAATAGAAATAATACAAGGAAAAAAGCAATATAGCATGACAGCTATTTATGTAGCCTTTCCATTAGGTATTATAAGTAATCTAGAGATGACTTAAAATATACGGGAGGATGTATGTAGGTTATGTGCAAATGCTAGGACATTTTTTTTATCAGGGACTTGAGCATCTGTGGATTCTGGTATCCAAAGGGTTCCTGGAACCAGTCCCCCTCAAATACTGAGGGACAACTGTACTCACGAGACAGGTTGTTAGAGTTTAAGAGACTCCTAAATCATAAAACGTTTTGTAAAAAGGAAGATTTATTCATACAAAGAACTCAGCTAGTCAAGACTAAGAAAGTACCGGTGGGAAGTAAAGCCACGGTTTTAAATAGTAGTGTAATGAATGCTTCCCAAGGGCTTGAAAGTCGTTTGTCTTAAGCAGCACTTTTGCCAATTGTTATACTACTGATTTATTTGACAAGCCCCCTTTTTAGTTGTTAGTGAAAATCTCAGAGGTATCACAGATTTCAAATTAATGTGGTCTCAATCAGTGAGGCTTCCTCTTGCAATAATCTGAGATGGCAAGTAGCTGTTCTAGGATACCTCTTTTTGCTACTCTTCTGTCCCTTAACTGAATGTCATTTCATTACCAAGTCCTCTTCTCTAATATGCATTCAACCATGCATGTACAAATATCAACTTGTCCATTTGCTCAACCCTACGCCCACTGCACGCTTTACTATTTTCATTCTTACATAAAAGATCTAGAACAGAAAATAGATTGGAAGTACTATATAGATCCACTACATACAGTCAAGGGGAAGTCTCAAGTTTTCTCATGTTTCCTTTTATAATGTGGACAACTGAAAGTTAAATATGCCCGTTTGATATGGGTAATTTAAGCAGCTATAGATACTTGGTGATTATTGTAGACCTAAGACCTTAAATAATATATAAGGAATCAATTTCAACACTAATAACATCTGATCCACAAAGAGTTCCTTTTATAAGATGAGAACGGCATGGAATTATTTGCAGTTGCCTTAAATGAATTTTAAACACCCGTTATGCGAGGAGAGTAGGTATGGTCTGTAAGAGGAACTCCAGGAAGCCCATGTGGAATTTTGCAGTTTCCTCTTTACAGGTGACCTGTTAAAGAGCCTGCACGTCATGGTAGTGAGATGTAACAGAAAGGTGACTGATTACCATTCAAATACATGTAAATCACAGTCTACCCAGAGGAAGATAAGAGTCCTCTAACTGCAGCCTTATTCCAAAGAATTAAAGGGCTTTCTGAAAAGCTGAGGCTCTCAAAGTGTCTGTATGGTGCCTACACTGGTGGTGTCAGCATCACCATCACTGGGTACATGTCCATGGCATCCAGCGGGTACCAGGACATCCATTTCTTACCCACTACTAGAAATAAGCAATTCACTTATGGTTAGCAATACTACCGTGAAAAAATGTTAATTTGACAATATTAAGACCAAAGCAAAACAGAATTTTGATACTTGCTTAAAAAAAAAAAAAAAAAAAAAAGACCTGAAATTAGTGGACTGGTTGAAAGGGGACTGGAATTCCAAGCTGCTCCTATCTGCCATTCCAGGTTTTAAGGCTTCTTAATTGAATTGGAAGCTCAGTTGAAAAAAGAAAAGGATCATCTATTCTTCCCTCTGTTTTCAGATAAAGTCCTAAGAACTTTTTTGAGGGCAATTTATACCCATTAAAATGTCAAATTCACATATACTTTGACCCAATAATCTCATTTCTAGACATGTTTGCCACAGAAAACTCAAAACAAGTATACAATACAAGTTAGTTGTACAGGAAGCTTTATTGCTACACTATTTGCACTAATGAGTACTTGAAGAGAGCATGTCTATCATTAATAAAGAATGGTTTATACTATGGAATACTATGAGGCCATTCGAAAGCATGAAATAAACCTTCATGTACCAACATGGAAGGATACCCATGATACGTCGTTGAAAGATACAAGATCACTGAGGGAGAATGTGCATATGCTTGATCCAACTTTTGTGAACAAAAACCCAAACATGTAAACATATGGGTGTTGTAAGTATTTATATTTGTATAGTAAAGGTTTTGGAAAGATGGCACCAAGATATTATCGGTGTTTTGCCTTGTGGAGTGGAATTGTATAAGGATTGGTAGTTATGTGGGAAATTCTTTACATTTACTTTATTATCATATTACTTTCACTTTATTTTTTAATTAATATTTTATCTTTAATTTTTGAAGGTACATAGTAGGTGTGTATATTTATGAGCTATTTGGATATGGACATGCAATGCGTAATAATCACATCAGGGTAAATGGGGTATCCATCACCTCAAGCACTTATCCTTTGTATTACAAACAATCCAGTTATACTCTTTTATATTTATACTTTCTGATACTTTAATTTCTCACAATGAATATTCCTTTTGTAAAAAAGGAAAAAAAAGGAAGAAACTAAGTCCCAGGCATATTAAGAGAGAGCTAATTAGCTGTAGAACTAATTCTGACACTCTATTTCCCAATCAGTATTATTCAGAATTATTTTTCACTTCCCTGTAATAGTTAACTCAATTTTAGAGCCAGAATTTAGCCTAATCTACTCATTTAACCTCTAAGAAAACTGAGCCCAGGGGGTGCTAAGTTCCTGGAGAGTGGCCCTCAGGTGGTGACTGAGGACTGAGTTAGCCTCCTCCGGCAACCCTACCCCTGTCCCACCCCAACCCCACCCTGTCCCACCCCACCCCACCCCGTCCCACCCCACCCCACCCCGTCCCACCCCACCCCACCCCGTCCCACCCCACCCCACCCCTGGGCAAAGTGAAAGTGAAGCAAACTGAGAGGAACTCCACTGTCCCTTCTGCTTACTCAGCAGATGGGAGCCAGCCACTTTGTTTTGTCTTGGGGCCTGTCCTTGATGGCTTCTAAGACTAAAAATCAAAGCTGTAAATTTGTGTAATTTAGAGATTGAAGGTACTAATCGTTGTTGTCAGTGACTGGAAACCAGGCCTATTGAGCAAGAGCCATTGTTCAGTGCCTGTCAGCCCAGAGAGTGTGCCGAATGCACGGGACATCTTAGACACAGATCTACTTGGTGGTGTTCTGTGTTTTTTCTCCTAAAAGAAGGCTTCTCACACCACCACTGATGAGAAAACAATTCGAGGAAAATGTAGGCACACTCAGTACATGAAGGGAGACACTATTAAAAGCAAAAAGAGGGTTATTGTCAAACTTAGAACTATGCTAATTTGAGTTCTGAGCTCTAAAACTGGTAGAATTCAAACATTAAATGTAGAATGTACTAGTATTCTATGCCTTAAACAGTTGAAAGGCTTACATTGGCAAAATGTATTTCACACCGAATAAATGATCCTAAATCAGTCTTTTGCAACGTAATAAGATGCAGCTTTGTAAGTATACTTTATTTCTAAACTTTACCGATCTCAAAGGCTACTTGGAGCTCTTATTTCAGAGATAATTTCAAGATGTTCATTCTCTACAGTTTTGTAGTATGATTAACTTCGAAGTCCACTGCAGACACAAAAGAACTTTCCCTAAAATGCAACACGAGAGCACTAATTACAGTCAGTAAAGATGAGAGGGGGTTATTTTGCAGCTCTTCCTGCAGGCTGGGAGAATTTTTTTCATTAAAGCAGGATATACTGATTCAATCCTTACCATGAGAGCCACTCCCATCGGAACATAAATTAGTCTTAGTGTATTTCAAGTTCTCACACATGTTCACATTCCAACTGGTTGCAATAGCTGACTTTTGTCTTTAACTTTCCTTGGCAAACCCATAGCATCAGAGGAACAGATAAGCTGCCCCTTAGGGAGTTGATTGTAACGCGTTCCAGACGTCTGCACGCCCCTGGTGCAAGCACCAGCTTTCTGTTAAAGACTCAGGGTTATGTTAAGTGTTTGGATGTTTTGTTGTTTGCTTTTTGAAGAAGCCAGGTCAGATTTTTGTCATTGTATAAACTCCAGTAGGAGAAGAGGGATGCGTTTTTAAGGTGATCTCTAGAATGCTCTGGCCGACTTAGCTGCAGAAGAAAAAAGAGAAAGGAAGAGACAGTGTATATTTTGGCACTTAAACTTCTGTAGTAACAATGCATTCATTCACAAATCTGGAGAGAACTGAATGTCTGCTTTTTAAAGTCTGAATTGAATTCTCGACTAGACTTTGAGACCTGAGAAGGTTTTCAATCCAAACCATGCTTAATATTCACGTTTTATCATTATTGATGGAAAGTGAAAGGAAATTTGAATTCTTGGTAGCCAGGTTTGACATTAGACTTTTACAATTATAACCTCACTTAAACTTTACAAGAAATCTCATTACAGGTATTATTATCCCCATTTTTAAAGCAAAAAATACTGACCCTTGGAGAGAAAAACTAACTGGCACTATTGAGATTCATACCATGTGTGGCTGGCTGCATCAGAGGGCTCACAAAGAATTCAGAGCCGGCCCCCAGCTTCTCTTCCCCATTCCCTCTTCTCACCCCCAATCTACCTCCATTAAAAGAGATGCCAGGCTATATTTATTATGTATACTTACGAATGCATTTGCTCATCTTTGGTGTCATAAAATACAATGAATAAACTCCTATCCAGTTTTTCAGTGTATTTCTTTAATTTTTAAAGCAATAAACTCCTTTAATCCTCCCTTGTACTCAATACTAAAAAATGAAAGATCTGATTTTAAGCAAGAAAAGTTTTGTCTTAGCATATAGCCAGGAAACTTCATTTGCCTAGGTCCTGAAATGTAAGTGATCTGCCAGAACCAAGTGTGGGGTTAGCTCGCAAGGCCTCAGCCCTCCTGCTCCTGTGTAAGAGGGCTTTCTTCTGCAACCTGGCTCCTGGAAGGAGTGAATGCTCCCCCTTCAGCCCCTACTCCCCACCAAGAATTTAAAAGATAAGAGGGAAACATTTCCCTGACTCTAAAATGGTTTGTTTTTAATATGGTATGTCCAGGCCTGCACTACTAAAATCCCTCATAAAAGTCCTCTAAAAGATAACGATTGTTCATATTGCAAACCTGTTTGAAAAGCCTGGAAAAATGCGGTACACTGCAGGGAAAGTCAGTCTCCTTTTCTCACTTATATAATTTCTAAGTCTGTCATTTCTTTTTTTTTTGAGATGGAGTTTCACTTTTGTTGCCCAGGCTGGAGTGCAATGGTGCGATCTTGGCTCACCACCTCCACCTCCCAGGTTCAAGCTATTCTCCTGCCTCAGCCTCCCAAGTAGCTAGGATTACAGGCGTGCACCACCACACCTGGCTAATTTTTGTATTTTTAGTAGAGACGGGGTTTCTCCATGTTGGTAAGGCTGTCTTGAACTCCTGACCTCAGGTGATCCGCCCACCTCAGCCTCCCAAAATGCTGGAATTATAGGCATGAGCCACTGCGCCCGGCCTAAGTCTGTCATTTCTAATACGCTCTCCTAGTTTTAGCTCAGTAGTAGCTGAATATTATACAAAATAAGCACTTTTTACTGCTGCTTAGCATGTGTCCGTGAACCCTAGCTCAGTACCTGGGCAGGCAAGAAGTTTGCTGAATGAATTAATCTGGCCCAAATGTGACTGAGAGGCCAGAGGAGGTCAGTGGGTGCCGTCTCCCAGGCTAGCAGCACACACATAGCTTCCTACAGTCTCCCTTGTCTTTGTCTCAGTTACATCCTCTTCCCTTCCTCCCATGTGTCTCTAACCTGCCAATTTCACCAACATTTATTCCCTGCCACAGAGCCTGTGGACCCACAGTCTGGCTTACCTTTATTTTCTCCATCTCCAGAGTATGTCTCTCCTCCATACCCCCATAAATTAAAAGTGACTTAAATATATAAAATGGAAGAGAGAGGCAGGATAAAACTGTTTGATAACTTAATAGTACAACTGGCCAGTCTCTTGTAGATTTTTTGCATTCATTCCAAACCTGTTTTTTGTTTTGTTTTGTTTTGTTTTTGAGACGGAGTCTGGCTGTTTCACCCAGGCTGGAGCGCAATGGTGCAATCTCAGCTCACTGCAACCTCCGCCTCCCGGGTTCAAGCAATTCTCATGCTTCAGCCTCCCTAGTAGCTGGGATTACAGGCGAGCACCACCTCGCCCAGCTAATGTTTGTATTTTTAGTAGAGACGAGGTTTCACCATGCTGGCCAGGCTGGTCTCGAACTCCTGACCTCAAGTGATCCACCCTCCTTGGCCTCCCAAAGTGCTGGGATTACAGGCATAAGCCACCGCGCCTGGCTGAAACCTGTTTGTATTAAAAGACTTATACCTTGGAACTTTAATAAGTAATTTATTAAAGAACCATTAATATTAGACATTAAAATAATTATGACTCTCTTACCCCTATTTGATAAGCATATAGGTGACATTACACTAAATACTATCCCTGTCTACCAAAATAATCTAATGTTGAAGCAGTCCACCACATTTCAGGTCTCCTGGAAATGTGCTGAGATTTTCTGAAAAATGGAGGCAATAACTTGCTGTTAAGGACAGAAAAAAAGAGGAAGCTAAGACGCAAGGTCCTCTGAAGCTTCTGCCAGCTCTCTCACCAGAACCTAACTCTTGATACCAGTGGAGTGAATCTGGAAGTCTCCTGCCTTCCTGAGTGAGTTGGAGATGTAGACACTACCCGGACAGGCTGGAGAAATGAGGGACTTAAAATATAGCACACCCCTTGCCCCATGCCACCTGACTAGAAATGCCTGCCAAAGGTATATGGACATGCAAGGCTGGCACAGATGTAAAGCTCAATATATTAAACTAGATAGCAAAGAAATATACACCAAACCCAGCAATACAAAGCACCCTGCTTTCATGCAGTTAAACATTCTTCTGTTTTAGGCCACACTGTACTTGTTGGCTTCATGTGGCTTCATGAAGGCAAGTGCTGTGCCTGTTTTGATCACTACTAGATTTCTGGCACCCAACACGTAGTAAAAGCTCAATCAGTATTTGTTAAATTCACTGAGAGGCCTGGGAAAGAAAGAATGAAAAGAAAAGAAAAAAAAAAAACAAAAAACAAAAGCCTGAGCAACATAGCTAGACTATCTCTATAAAAATTAGCCGGGTGCAGTAACTCACACCTGTAGTGCCAGCTACTTGGGAGGCTGAGGCAGGAGGATTGTTTGAGCCCAGGAAGTCCAGGCTGCAGTGAGCTGTGACTATACCACTGCACACTCCAGCCTGGGCAACAGAGTGAGACCCTGTCTTAAAAAGAAAGAACCATCCCCAAAGTTAGTAGTGCCTACAAGAGTGTAGTTGCTCTTTAAGCTTGAATTTTTGGTTATTTTGCAAGAGGTATTATTTGCCTTAAGCCCTGGTAATTAGATTTATTCTGCTTTGTGGGCTTTTCGATGAGTTAATCGGGTACAATTTCTCTTAATTCCCTCTAATGCTTTCTGGGTATGGATATCAAGAAACCTACATGTTGTGTTTAGAATATTTTATGTGTGACAGATATCAGTGGGTAGTAGACTTTGCACTGGAATTGCCCTTTTCCCTGCCTCGGTTGTTTTTGGTAATATTAACTCTTTATTTACTGTCAAACTTTACAAAAAATGTCAAGTTTACTTTTTAGGACTAATAAATTAGTTTTCATAATTTTAGCCATTTGGGAAAAACAGAAGAAACCACATTGCAATGTAAAGGGAGAAAAGTCACACATAGCTAATTATTGATAGGAAAATGAGAAGTGAGATAGCAACATCTGAGAGGACTTCATATATGAGCATCTCACAGAGTAACTTTTTCTTTTAGCCAGCATAATTACTAGCTTTTCCCATGTGTGTACAGACATTTTTTTTCCTTAGAAATTTTGGCCTTAAAAGTCAAATACAGGTTATTTTACAGATGATCAATGGTCCCTCTAGAGGAAGTCCACAGAAGCTCTCAGATGCTCTCTAGAGCAGCCTTTACTCACTCCTCTATCAGCATCCTGCCTCCCAGCTCGCATTTTACCAAAGCTAGAAAAGACCCTCAAGGGCCTGGGTGCGTGGAATTATTAGAGACCAGATAAAAGACATGTAAGGAGTGCTGGTGTGGCAGATGCTGCGAAAAAATGTGCCACAACCTCTGAGGGCAGGAAACTGAAAGACCTCGTGTGGTTTGGAGGCCTGAGGAAAGAGCCTCAGGAAGTGATGTTTGACCTGACATCTGAAGGCTAAATGGGAGACAGAGACAGGTGTGCAGTCAGGAGGAATCGCACATTGAAGGGAAGGGCTGAGACTCTGAGAATGGGGGTGGGAGGGAGAAAAGAAGAGGCTACAGGGGGCAACCAGGCCTGGTGGGCCAGGTGAAGGAATTTGGAGTTGATCCCAAGAGCAAGCGAAAGCCACTGGGGACAGGGAAGTCAAGAGTCAGAGGATTCCATGTGGGTTTTGAAACTGGCTGCATGGAAGAGAACAGTGTGTGGGAGAAGTGTAGGAGAGGGAAAGGCAGGACTTGTGATGGTTGAGATGAGGCAGATGGGGACAGGCAGGCCTGACTCCTGCGGTTCTGACTTGTGAAACAGGATCAGGGATGGTGCCACTGACTAAAGAGGAAGAGAGGATTCCAGTAACAACTAAGCACTCTTCTCTTTTAATCTCTGCAACAGCCCTATTCTGTGGGTTCTATTATTACCCCATTACATAGATGAGAAAACAGAGGTACAAAAGATTAAATTTGTCTAGAGTCACCTGGTAAGTGTTCAGTAAATGTTCGCTACTAGTGCCTCTGTTTACTCATGGAGTCATTCATTCGTTCATTCATTCATGGATGGTATGCTGTATCTAAGATAATACATTGTTGAACAGAATAGATGTGAACTCTGCTCTTGAGAAAGACTGGTAGTGAGAGAAAAAGACAATAAACAAGCAGTTATCTTGCTTGGACAAGCTGGTCAGGGATGGTAGGACGGTCTAGGTTTCTTAGACTGGAATGTTAGAATTCTAGCTCTTGCATAAATCTTGGATGGATATACAGAGGAAAAATGCGTATTGACAAAGCCAAAAAAAAATGTTTCCCAGATGTTCTCTGAGGTTCCACAGGCATCCCCAGTGAGTTAGATCAGAAGTAGGCCTTGTGCTGATTTTGTAGGTGGGAGGCTGAAGATGCAAGAAGAGAACAGCAGTGCAGCCGTGCGGAGGTCTCAAAGAGCAAGGGTTCCAGGTGCCACTGCTCCTGCTGTCCAGCAGGTTCAGCTGCCTTTAGGCCCACAAAGGTAGGAAATGGCCCACATCTGACTGCCTCTGTACAGGTCAAATCACAGCTCCCTGTTCTCTACTATATATAGTAACGACCTTACATAAGAGTGCTATTAAAAAAGGACGACAGAGAGGAAAAGAGAATGCCAGCTGAATTTTTTCCACTAAAGCTCATTTTTAACAGATGTGTTTTCTCTGTTTCCACAATGACAGCGTACCAGGGGACTGTTCTCCAGGTCAGGAGGGAAGCAACCCAGGTACTTGTGGGACTGTAATTGGGTCCGTCTGTGCTGAGCACAACAATAAAATTACTTGTACTTCCCTTTTTATTTAACGTTACTCTCCTCATCAGTTCCCGTTTTCCTGATATTTGTGGGAAAGAGGCCACGAAGAAGGATGAAAACACTGTAAAAATAATTTAAATTAACTTTACAATATATTTGGGATAATGCTGAGAAGGAATGTTCTTTTTTTTTTTTCTTTTTTTCTTTTCTCTTTTTTTTTTTTTGAGATGGAGTCTCACTCTGTTGCCAGGCTGGAATGCAGTGGCGTGATCTTGGCTCACTGCAAGCTCCGCTTCCCGGGTTCAAGCGATTCTCCTGCCTCAGCCTCCCAAGTAGCTGGGATTACAGGCGCATGCCATCACACCCAGCTGATTTTTGTATTTTTAGTAGAGACAAGGTTTCACCATGTTGGCCAGGATGGTCTCGATCTCTTGACCTCGTGATCCACCTGCCTCAGCCTCCCAGAGTGCTGGGATTACAGGCGTGAGCCACCTCGCCTGGCCTGAAAAGGAATGTTCTAAGTTCAGCAAAATGAGTGATTAACATGTAAGTGGTAGGTCTATCTTAAATGCTTTAAATTATAATTCATGATTTTTTAATTAAGGCTTTCTTATTCCATCTGATCTCTTACACACTCTAGTACCCAGTGATACACAAATTTTGTTAATTTTGGTAAGTCAGTCTGTCTGTGCAGTGTGTGACCTTGACATTATGTAATATGAATGGGATGGCTACGTGTTCCCTTTTCCCCAGGACAGTCAATCTGCCAGTTGTCTAGAGTTCTATATAGTTCAGACTTTGTCCCAGATTAAAGGGCCCACATTTGGACAATGAATTATTTACATGACCATCCTGAATACTAATAGCTCACATTTATCGAAGGCATGCTTGAACATCGCTCAAAATATTTTACATGTACTACCACATTTCATCTTCACAGTCTAGGAGGTAAGTGCTGTGATGACCCCCATTTTGTTTATTTTAGATTCACTGGTTACATGGGCAGGTTTGTTGCAAGGGTATATTCATGATGCTAAGGTTTGGGTTCCCATCGATCCTCTCACCCAGGTGGTGCACACAGTACCCAAGAAGAAGTTTTTCAGCCCCTCCCCACCTCCTTCTCTCCCCACTTTTGGAGTACCCAGTGTCTGTCGTTCCCATCTTCATGTTCGTGTGTACACAGTGTTTAGCTCCCACTTATCAGGAGGTATTTGGTTTTCTGTTCCTGCGTTAATTTGCTTAGGATAATGGCCTCCAGCTGCATCCATGTTGCTACAAAAGACATGATTTTGCTCTTTGTTATAGCTGTATAGTATTCCATGGTGTGTATGTACCACATTTTCTTTATCCAGTCCACCATTGATGGCATCTAGGTTGGTTCCACGTCTTTGCTTTTGTGAACAGTGCTATGATGGGTGAGTGTACATGTACCATGTGGGGCTCTTTGGTAGAATGATTTATTTTCCTTTAGGTATATACCCAGTACTGGGATTGCTGAGTCTAATGGTAGTTCTATTTTAATTCTTTGAGAAATTTCCAAACTGCTTTCCACAGTGGCCTAATTTACATTCCCACCAACAGTGTATAAGCACTCCCCTTTCTCCACATCCTGGCCAGCAGCTGTTGTTTTTTGACGTTGTAATAATAGCCATTCTGACTGGTGTGAGATGGTATCTCATCATGGTTTTGGTTTGCATTTCTCTGATGATTAGTGATGCTGAGGATTTTTTCATGTTTGTCAGCTGCTTTTATATCTTCCTTTGAGAAATATATGACCCCCATTTTAAAGATGAAGAAGCAGGTTCAGAAAAACTAAGTGATCAGAGAAACTCCACCAGTAAATAATAGAGTCTAAACTTTAAACACAGGCAGTCTAACTCCAGAGCCTACATGGCTAAGAAGTACAGCATTACCTTTCATTCCTAAACCAGTTAAGAAGTATATGAATAAAACTAGAAGATGGAAGGGTCCTTTGGAACTGGGAAGTTCTTGGAGTCCTTGAATAGAAATGCTTTCCCAATTTGCCAGTGCAGGGGTCCTTTATGGGAAACAGTGAGGACCATCCAACAGTCCAATTAACTGAGCACAAAGCACAAGGCATATTTGTTTTTCTTTCTTTTGAAAACATAAATGTTAGAAAAGTTCAGAAATGAAGAGATTTAGAAGTATAAACTTATAACTGTTGGAACCATCCTCGTATTTTCTAGACCAGTCTTCCTTCTCTCGACAACCCTTCTTTATGGCCATTCCTCGCCCTCCGTGTTTTCATGAACAGTGTGATTGACTACTCTGATTTTGTTAGCTAGCCAAAGTGGAAAATGAGAACTCGGTGAGTGGGCTGGTATGTACTGCCTGCCAGAGGCAGCACTCTGTAAGAAGGCTTCATTGTTTGCTTACGCTAATGCTCCATTGCATCTCAGGATTTATTTATAAATTATTTGTTTTAGGATATGGTGCTAGCTTCATGAACACCATTGTAGACTTCACATTTAGAAGTGTTTTTTCCAACTCTTTTTTACTTCTTTTTCATGAGAATAGTCCTTACATCAAGAAGAAAGAAAGGTGAAACAACAGGTAGAATTAGCAAACTGATAAACAGCCCTGTTTAAATCCGTGGAAAGGTAATGTTTAAAGAAGACGTTTGTTTTAATTGATTTTTATTTTACGTGTACACATTAACTTCATAAATCTTAACTTTCATACCAAAAAGCCTAGATCAGCTAGCGTGTTAATATGCTGACGGCTGACAGCAAAAATAGAGAACCTAAAGTTGTCTAACAAATTAGACATCACTTAAGAGGAAACTCAAGTGTGTTTCAGGGCGCAGTGGCAGATCTGCCTTAGATTTTTAACCACTGCATCATCCTGTTAATTAAGATCAATCAGATACAAAAATCTTTGGTCAGAACCAGTATTACAAAAGAACCTAAGAATTTCTGCTTTCTCATCTTTCTGTTTACCATAACACAGGCATATATCCAAAAATATATAGAAAGCAAAAACTTGGAGAGAATTACATGCGCTTTCCTAAATGCACCTTAATGCTTTCCCTGGTGTTACTATTACTACTGTTGGAAACATCACTGTTGAAATGAGCCTGTACGTCACACACATTGCTCCCCACACAGCAACACTTCTGATGAGGGCAGCCCCCTGCCTTGTTATTCATTGAGAAATAGAAACTCTGATTATTTAGAGCAAAATTTCAGATTTGAAGAAGTTTTCCTAATAAGGAAGAATGATGTAATGTTCATGGAGGGGGGCCAGGTTCCCTTCATTTGTTTTATTTATATTAGCTGAATTCCAGGGGAAAATGGGCTATGAAGCATGAGGGCTGCTAACTATATTTAGCCACACAAAGTTAGTACATCAGGGGACATTTTTTCTTTAAGTTATACACTCATAAATGGGCTTGAAGATATTTTTCCAGGCATCTTGTTTTTATAAAGTTTGATCAAGCATAAATACTTTTATTAAGATGCTACCTTTTATTTCGAGTGTGAAGAAAGTATCCATTGTAATCTCTTTAATTTGGCATGTTTCTCTGAGATACTGGTTTCTGGGTCAAAAGATAGATAACTAATAATAATACCTTGGTTCAGAAGATTGTATTAACTTTCCAGAATGCTCACGCCTGTCATCCCAGCACTTTGGGAGGCCAACTCAGGAGAATCGCTTGAGCTTAGGAATTGGAGACCAGCTTGGGCAACACAGGGAGACCCCATCTCTACAAAAGTAAAAAAATTAGCTGGGCATGGTGGCACATACCTGTGGTTCCAGCTACTTGGGAGGCTAAGGTGGAAGGATCACTTGGGCCTGGGAGGTCGAGGCTGCAGTGAGCCGTGATTGTGCCACTGCACTCCAACCAGGGCAACAGAATGAGACCCAGTCTCAAAAAAAAAAAAAAAAAAAAAAATCCAGAGTGGGCTTTAAGAAGGAAGCAATACTAGTTTCTTAGAAGAAAGATAATGTGTGTTTAAGACTCACGTTCTGCCCATTGTCTGGCACTATTCAATCTAGATTCACCCCTATCCCCCTCACCTTACTCTAAATATAAAAATAGTCTGTGCGTCTTAAGACGGTAGACTATCATTTTTGTACTTTTGCATTAAGACTTTTATTTAAACGTATTTATAAACTGGAGAAAATTTGTAGCATTTAAACATAAAACCTCAGTGTTATAATTGGTCATTCCTTCCTCCTGTCAGCATGTTACAACATTTTTGCTTTGCTCTGTTACATGACTCGGGGCTTACACTGCATTTCACGTGAGAGAAAAGTCAAATTCATCTCCACCCCACAGCCTGCTATCTTCTGCCTTTTACCCTAAGTCTTCGGAGGCGACAGCTTCCTCCCCATGACTGATAGTTATCCATGCTCACAGCTGCTGGCAGGACTGACTCCTTTACAACTGTGGCCTTGTAGTTGATCTGAACAGGATGAGCCTCTCTATGGAAGCGGAGTCTTCTCTCACTGCCTGAAGGAGAAGGCTCTGCGGGAGATGGAGGGCTCTCATCTGTCGATGGGTAGCACCGACGGTGCCCCAGACATGCTGACCATGTGTGGATGTCTTAGAAGAGTGGAAAGGTTTGAGAAATGCAAGCTTAGAATCATTTCTAATATTACTTGATGGGAGGTCAGCAAATAAGTTAGGAAACTTGTAAAAAAATTGGAGGACAAGTTTTTGCCACTATCGTGGACAAATCTATCACCACTACCCCAAATATTGGTCCCTCAGAGACCAAGTCCTTAGATTCTGAGGCTCTGCTGTATAATTCCTGTTCAGTAGAGCATCTGGCGAACCTCTAGTAGGACAAACAGACAGTAACCCTTGTGAGAAGTGAGGGAACTTTTAGAACTAGGCCTCTAGGAGCACTGTACAGTAGAAATAGAATGTGAACCACCACAAATGAAGACCACATATGCAGTTTGTTTTCTAGTAGTCACATTAAAAAGGAAAAAGAAATTAATTTTAATAGTATGTGTTATTTAACCCAATATATTCAAAATATTATTTTAACATGTAAATAATATAAAAATTGTCATAAGATCATTTTCCAATTTTTAAACTAAATTATTTAAATCTGCTGTGTACTTGACACTTACAACATGTCTCAATTCTGACTAACCACTGTTCAAGCACTTAATAGCTACATGTGGCTAATGGCTACCATAGTGGGACAGTGCAGGTCTGGAGGATGTGAAATCAGGTAAACACACAACCTTTACACCCAAACCAGTGCTGCAGAATTGATGGTAATTACTCTAAATGCTCATCTCTTATCTTTTCACGTCTGAAAACTGCTGCTCAGTGTACAAACCAGGTAACAGTAATAAGGGCCAATCCCAGTGGTAGAAATGGAGTTGATATGGTGGAGAAGATCTGTTGATACCAGATCCTCAACCACAGCCATGTACAGCTGGACAGAAGCCCCCTCTGACTCCCAGGGCTGGAGTCGGGGCAGAGGCAGAAAGTCTAAAAAGAAATACATCAATGTAGTCATTTCAGTAATAAATGCTGTAAAGTAAATAAAACAAGATAATAAAAGAGAGATGGGAGTACTCTTCTTGCTCACTCCAATAGTTGAGTGAGTCATCTGGGAAGTAAGTTGTGCTGTGGAGTGTGAAAGGTGATTTTAATTCAGCCTGAGAGCCAGGCACAGTGGCTACTGCCTGTAATCCTGCACTCTGGGAGGCCGAGGTGGGCAGATCACTTGAAGTCAGGAGTTTGAGGCCAGCCTGGCCAACATGGTGAAACCCTGTCTTTACTGAAATACAAAAATTATCTGTGCCTGGTGGCGCATGTCTGTAATCCCGGTTATTTGGGAGGCTGAGGCACAAGAATCACTTGAACCCAGGAGGCGGAGGTTGCAGTGAGCTGAGATCGTGCCACTGCACTCCAGTCTGGGATGACAGAGTCTCTAAAAACAAAAAATTCAGCCTGAGGCAAATGCTTCCTCTAGTCCTCAACGTGACTAAAGAGATCCTCATTTTTCTTTGAGAGACTTTCGTTATTCAAAAACACAATACCCAAAGAAATGGAAGAAATTGAAGAAGCTGGTTTCTATGTACTTCAAATAATATTTTGGTGTGAGGCCCCACATGACAACATCTTTCCCCCAGGATACCAGAGCTGACATAGCTAAAATATGAAGTATGGCCTAAATAATACACAGTGAGCTGATAACTTAGGAAATATTTTTTGTTTGTTTTAGCCAAGGCAAACAAATTAAAAATTTTAATGTTTTGTTTCCATATTTGCTTAAGTAAACTTCAAAACTAATTACTTCCAAAGAATTTTGCCTCGGCTACGTGGATGACCAGTGAATGCTGTTGGGAGTGTAGGACTACACTGAATAATCGAATAAATCTATTGAATACAGAAGTTTTGTGTTTAAAAAAACTCGGTAAAAAAGCACTAGAACCACCACACAGTGTCTATATGCTTATTATGTATGGGCTGGCTTAGGAGGGAACTTGAGAAATGGTAACAGTATTTGGTTGATGCTGGAGAGGGAAATCAGATTGGGAAGAAAAAGTAAGAGATGAAGATGTACTTTCAGTGTTCTCTTTATATCTTTTGCATTTTGAAGAGCAGAGGTTTTTAATTTTGATGAAGTCCCAATTCATCAATTTTTTTTCTCTTATGGATCACACTTTTGTTGTCTTATCTAAGAAATCTTTACCTAACTTATGGTCACAAAGATTTTCTCCTATGATTCCTTGAAATTTTATAGTTTTAGATTCACATTTATGTTGAAGTTTTTCTTGTTTTTTATTTTATTTTTATTTTTTTAGAGATGGGGTCTCGCTCTGTCCCCCAGGCTGGAGTGTAGTGGCCGCAAGATCATGACCTCCTGGACCCGATTGATCTTCCCATCTCAGCCTCCCGCGTAGCTGGGTATACAGGCATGCATCACCATGCCCGGCTAATTTTTTAGTTTTCTATAGAGACAGGATCTCACTTTGTTGCCAATGCTGGTCTCAACCTTCTGGGCTCAAATGATCCTCCCCCTTCAGCCTCCCAAAGTGCTGGGATTATAGGCATGAGCCACCATCCCTGGCCTGTTGAAGACTGATATTAGTTAACTTTTGTATGAGGTATCACTTGTGAGCTGAGGTTGGAAATCCAATAGGGTTTGGAGGGGTTTTTTGTTTTTATTTAATCATGTGTATTCTTTAAAAAATAGGATTTTATTTCAAGAGATTAAAAAGAAATATTGTATAGAAATGTCTGCAGTTATAATAAGTAGTTCAATTTTAAAAAGAAAAAGTTGTTTTGTTTGCTTTGTTTTGAGACAGGATCTTGTTCTGTCACCCAGTCTAGAGTGTAGTGGCGTGATCGTGGCTCCCTGCAGCCTTGTTCTCCTGGGCTCAAGCAAGTAGCTGGGACTACAGACTCACACCATCACACCTGGCTAATTTTTTTTTTTTTATTTTTAGCATGATGAGGTTTCACTGTGTTGCCTAGGCTGGTCTCCAGATCTGGGTTCAAGTGATCCTCCCGCCTCAGCCTCCCAAAGTGCTGAGATTACAGGCATGCAACACTGTGCCCAGCCAAGAAAAAAGTTTTATTATGACTACTGTAGTGACTTTCAGGAACAGTCGTTGTGCTTTAATTCTCTAAGCCAAAAATGTCAAATTCTGTTGGGCAAAAAAACTATGTTGTTGATTGCACTCTCTCATATGGTCCCTTGCCTTCAGCCATTTTCATAATCAAAACTTGATGGCAGTATTTTGTTACAGGGTAAGAAACTGAAAATGTTAAAAGCCATTTGTCAGGGTAAATCTGAACTAATTATTTAGATCAGCTGAAATAAAAAGGGTTACAAAGACAAGTTTTCTGTCTTCAGGAGGGGATGTGGATACTAAAACTTCATTGGAAATGAAAAGATACAGATAAATTTGTATCTGCCAGATCTGCTTAGGGAAAGCATATACATGAAGCGGAGGAAGTCTTCCCATATCCCTGACGTAAGGACTGAGATCCTGCTGCCAGAGACACATGTTGCAATATCAATAGAAGGTCGTCAAATTGCCTTCCATGAGGGAGTGGGTCTGTTTAATGCTATCATTTTGTGACATTGAGAACATGTGAGGCCACCCACACCTTCTCTGCCCTTCATCAGAGCTGGGGCCAGCCTCTTCCAATAAATGCTAAATAATGACTATCACTTTGAAGGTGTGCTTATTAGCAAGGGAGTTCATGTGTCTAGGGTTCTTTTACGCCATTACAGTGTATGAATAATGTACATTTGACGGGGGATGATCCTCTCTCCCTACTCAAGTTTGGAACCATTTGACAGATAAACTGAGGAGTCAGAAAGAGATCTAAGCACCAGATTTGTACTGGGGAGAACTCAGAGAAGAAAGGGGATGCACTGCTGGGCCTCATGAGCTGGCTTATACTTCACCTTGAGCTAAGCATACTAATACCCAGTCACAGGCAGCATTGAACAGCTCTGTGCAGATCCCACCCTCCAAAAAACAGGAAGAAAAAGCTCTCCCACTGCAAGCAAGATCCAAAGAGAAGAGCAAGGGAGAAGCTGATCTGAGCATGCCCAGATCCATCCCCCACCCATATTCGCCACAAAGGGAGGAGACAGGCAAAGAGGGCCCCCGTCCTACAAATCCCTCCATGAGGAAGCAGTGAAGGATGCAGGGCCCACTCTGTCAGTGTCCAGTGTTCCACTGATCCTACATAGTAATTTTGGAAGACGATAGCATCATGTTCCTGAAAGGAAAAAAAAAGTTTCCTCTATTAGGTCATTAACATATATCATGAATGACTTTAATGTCTTCTGGTTCATTCTGACATTTTTGTAAATTCTATAGATCTTTTATTTACTCCCATGATATATTTTAAAGATCAACAAATGTCCACACCAAAGAAAAAAATCACTAGTAAGTTCGTAACTTTTATATTTCTATACTTTTAACTGTTACATTAATCCTGTCTTATTCAAAAGGTATTCACCACAAAAATACTTACTAATCTTGGTTTCCTGGTATGAGCTCCTTGTGCTTCTGAGATTAGAGATATGCTTTTCTTTATGGGTGGCTACAATCAAGAGATAAGATCATGCCTAAAAGGACAAGTTAGGAACAGAAGTGTGATTAAGTATACTCTGTATTAGTTTTAATTAGGACTATAGTCCTTTAACAATTTCATCATATTTAAACTTGAAAATATGCATGATTGCTGATACCACTATAGTCATATACATGCATATATGCACACATACACACGAGTGATGAGACTGTGTTACTCAGACATAGAACCACGGGACAGTCAGCTACACATTACTTCTAGGCAATGGTTCATCTTCTCTCTTCAGGGAAAAAGTAACCCTTGTTGGAACCTGACAGATTTTGAACATATCTTTTCTTTGTTCTTTGTAATGTTTATCTGTATTCTTGTTAGAAATGACTTTCTGGTTCAGTTATTTAAAAGATTAAGCCTTTTAGTGAAAGAAGTTCTCACCTTGGTGTCATCACTTGAGAGGCTAAGAGTGAAGAAACCCAGTTACTACTCTGGGCTCTGCTGGTGGCCTCCTGTGTGGCACTTCATTACTCAGCTGGATGAGATGATCCCAGTTCCTTCCATCCACATGTTCCATGCTTTCCTGTGTATCTTGGCACACAGATACTATACATACTTCAGTGGCTTTTTCTGTTGTTTAAATCTTAAAAAGAAAAGGCACATTCTGGTGTATATACTACTTCCCTAAATGAAGGGCCATCTACTGTATAAGTCTTACAGTATAATCATGAAATCCAGATGTGGTATGCAACAAACTTCATTATTTACATGTTTTGGAAAAGATTAATAAAGTACAGCAAAATAAGCTCAATACTACAGCTGTACATACTATACCATAAAGTATTCTTCTTTTGAAAAGCATTTCAAGATTTTGCAGCATTTTTATTGTATTGGAAACAGTCACAGATACCATATTATAGAAAACTCTGTTTGATAGAACGCCAGATGAATAACTGTTGACTATACACAGTCATATATAACCACATTGGAAACTTCATGTAGCTAAGATAAATTTCTCTCATTTTTTCCTTAGGAGTAATTAAATTAGGTAATTGAGCTGTTTCATCTAAGAATTTATTTTCGTGGTTTTAGTCATTTCTCAGGGAGGGAGCCTCATTTATTACAGTTCTCCCCAAGACACACTGGATAGACTTCATCCACTGCTGGAAGGACTGGTGCTGCCTCTTAAGGGGAAATGGCTGGGCAGCACTGTCTTCACTGCATCTCATCCTTTGGCCTCTAAGGAATGTCAAGGTCAGCTGGTCAAAAGCCAAGAAGGGCCAAAGCCATTTAAAATTTACAATTCTTTTCCACAGTCACAAGTCTCTTAATTCATGCTGCTAAGCTGCATCTCTTGAGCTTGACAAAATGCATTTTTGAGCTTTTTCAAGAACTTTCTCCTTCAGATGAGAGGTTGGGAAGGGAGTCTGGTGATCAGGCAAGCCCTGCATTCACACCACGGACCCTTTGGCGTGTATATCTTGGCCATTGGCATTTAAACTAGCAATGGTAGACTTGTAAGAGGAAATAAATTGCTCTGAGTATCCAGATCCAACTGTGCATTCCTCACATTGATTGCAAGACCAAAATATGTAGAAAATGTTATTGGCTACATTATTATTTATTCAGAAATGTTTAGTTCTTCAGTTATAGGCCTATGTTAATAGAAATTTGAAAAGTCGTCTTTATAGTGTTGTTTACCATGTGATACAATGTTTCTAAATTGTATCATATTTAGTGATACAGTATCTCAAGAGATGGAACAGCATAACAGATGAGTAATATTAGTGATATTCAGATGTCCAAATGTACAATCTTGAAAGACTAAAGAATGAATTTTATAGCATGGGCACATTTTAAAAATATTGAAAGGGGACTATTTAAAAATAATCCAACTCTACTGCAAAGATATGAAGAAAGACCGAGAATGATTTAGTCAAGGCCACACAGATAATTGGTGGCACAGTCACTTCTACCTGGGAAAGCACTAAGTAGCCCAGTGGCAGGAGATGCTAAAAAGGGCTGTCGGTGATTTAAAAACAAAGCTATTTAGGCCATGTGTGGTGGCTCACACCTGTAATCCCAGCACTTGGGGAGGCCAAGGTGGGAGGACTGCTTGAGCCTGGGCAACATAGTGAGACCCTGTTGCTACTGAAAAAAAAAAAAATCCCGCTGGGTGTGGTGGCACACACCAGTAGTTCCAGCTGCTCATGAGGCAGAGGCAGAAGGATCACTTGAGCCCAAGAGTTTGAGGCTGCAGTGAGCCAAGATGACACCACTTTACTCCAGCCTGGGTGACAGAGCAAGACCCTGTGTCATTCATGAACAAACACATAAGTAAATACCAAGCTATTTTTAAGAATTCAAATCCAATTATTTTGGAAATGATTCCTTTTGTATTTATTTTTTTCTACCACAAACATTGTGTTCGAAAAGGAGAGTGAAGGACAGAACCATAAGTATGTAAGAACTTCCATACCATGAAATTCTATGGTAGTATTTATTGCCCTTATGTGATATATGTCTCTTGATTTTTCTCAGAAATTTGAATTAATACTATACTTGGAAAATGTGAAGTAAGAACCTTTATCAGTTAGTTTCATCTTCCTGTTCACATTTTGGATATACAATATTTAGCTGTAAATACATGATGTTTGGTTAGTAGAGACCAACCATTCATTAGTTTCTCAATATAATGAATGCTAGTTGATGGTACTTACGCTGAACTAAGAAATTCTGGAAGCAAATTTAATTTCTTAGTTTCAAAGTCAACTCCTCCAGGTTGCTTTGTACATTCTTATAGTTTTTCCAGTAGATGTTTTTAAGTCTAGCATATGAGACATAACTACCTAAAATTATATGTATGGAATGTGTTCAGGACATAGCCCAGCTGTCTCTATAGCTGTTTTGGGTGCCATTGCAATATCTGTATCTCAATAACAAAGAAATAGGGGATAGGAGGGGCAGACTTAGAGCCATAGTCTTGAGTGGAGCCCAAATCAGAAAGGTCCTCTGTGTCTGAGGAAGTCACATTGCACATGGTAAATACAAGGTAAGTCGTGGTGCTTTGGTTAGAGACATGGTAACATCATGGTCATGAGCCGGAGCTCCTCAGTTTAAATCCCATCTCCACTTCTTTCCAGCTGCATAATCTTGGACAACTTACTATATATCTTTGTGTCTCAATTTCTTCATCTGTAAAATGGAGATAATAAAAGTGGCCTCTCTCCTAGGGTTTTTATAAAAATTAAATGAGTTTAGATGGAAAAGTGCTTAAAATGGTGTTTGTTTCATAGTAAGTGCTCTGTAACAGTTAGCTCTCATCACTAGATAGTGGTGATGCTGTTGGTGCTGGCAGTAGTAGTAGCAATAGTCATGCTTGATGAAATTATTTGGAAAAGGCCTCCCCTGGTGGCTTTAAACACAGGAAATGGATGAATGGATACCCTTCTCAGGCCTCCAGGATATTTTGTTACTGTCTAAGACCTGCTTTAAGTTAGAAACTTAGGGAGTTTTATGTTTTAAGAGTCTTTTTAACCACTATATTTTTTATATGCACATAGTTAAAAACAGTCAAATAGTATAGAAGAGTATAAAATGCAAAAATAAAAGATGTCCTCCTTCTACCTCATTCTAGTCTTACTTTCCAGAGGTAAACACTTTAAACTATTTGTTTTTAGCCCTTCTGGTGGTTTCTTTCACAAGTTTATGAACAATATATGAATTCATCCATTTATTGATTCGTCAACTTCCGATAGTGCTATTAGATTAATTTTTATATTGTTCTTACCAGCAAGATGTTCTTGTTGGGCCTTTGGTACCAACCAGCTGATAACAGCAATTTCTTGATCTCCCTGTGTCTCCTTCTACATATCGTAAAATAAGGATATTGGACTTGTTGGTTTCCAAGGCCACTTTCTAAAAAGTGATAAGAGACCATTTGAACTAATTTAAGTGAAGAGAAAAAAAAAAAAAAGAAAAAGAAAAATTCTGAGATAAAACTGGTCTGAGGGTTATCTGGATCCAGCTGCTAAAATAGTATTCCAATTTTAACTGCCTCTCTCCCTTTTTCTTTTACATAAGGAATTGGCTGCTTTTTATGTACTGGCTTCCTTTTTGTAGACCCTTCCATGATGGCCAGGAACTCTAGGTGATTCTATCCTTTTAGACACATTTCCCTTCCATCTTCAGTATGAAAAGTCCCAGGGAAAGGCCCTGATTGGCCTGGCCTGGCCTGGATTATATACTTATCCTTGGATAATTTGCTAAAGCCATATACCAGTTGACTAGTCCTGGATCACATGCTCACCCTGCAACCAAGGGCAAGAGGATTGTGACTGGCAGACCCACAAGGAATAGGGCAGAAGCGTATCTGTAAAGGGAGGGAGGAGTGCTATTACCAGATGAAAGAAGAATGGTAGAGAATAAAAACAGATGTCTGCCACACTTGGAGTTTCAGGAAATTGACTTTAAGAAGAAACTCATTCAATTCTCCACCTACTAGTGAGTCATTACTTGCTTGTATGAATGCTTACTGCCATGCATTCAACCATTGGCCTCATTCTCCTTCCAGAAATAAAGCATGACCTCCACCTGCACATTCTTTAACTTAGTATCAGCCATAAGGCTGTACTTCACAACACTTGAAAAATGAATACAGACATCAGTGTGATGTTCCAGGCAGACATCAGTGCTTCAGATTCTAGCCCCAACACAGGCATTCAATGCGGCCTTGTTAGAAACACTCTGTCCGGTCTTTTATGACTTGCTACACTACACAATGGACACACAAGGGAACTGTTTCCTCTCTCTGTATAGGGACCAACTTTATTATCTCAGGATACAGTCTATGTTTTGAAAAAGTGGCTGTAGAACAGTGCAGGGATGGGAAGAATGGGTCCTATCAAAGAAAATAACTGCCTAGAGATGACTGAAGTTCTCACCAACTACTGAAAATATCCACGAGGCACTTCTCTTCAAGGTAAACATAAACTTATTGCATTTTTGACTGATAACCAAATAAAATGGAAAATGGGCACTGGTACAGGCTGCCACTGCCTGGAACATGATGGAGTGCCTCACAGTTGCCAAATTAGGAGCTTCATTACCAGGTTCACAAACGCTCTCTTTCGGGTTTGGGAGTTTCACATTTTGGATACTAACAAGCCAGAAATATATAAGTACTGTTACTATAAGAGCTCTGATACATATATATCTCCTTTATTAGAAGATGCGTTTCCCTTTCCTGTATTCCACACAAAAGGATGCCTGGCAATCTTTTGACAGGTAGTAAGTGACATCTATGTGCAAAACACTGTAATAATCAAGAAGATAGAACACATCTGGCTCTGGGCAATCTGGGCTGGTGTGTGAGATGATAATGCCACTGCCAAACTGACAGTGCCATGCCAGCCTTGTGGGCTGGAGTAGTATGGAGGAGGGAGTAAGAACTGCTAGATGTTACTAGGGAGGGCTTCAAGAAGAAATGGGTATTGAAATGGGCACAAAAGGATGAAGACAGTGGATGGAGAGAAATTGGTGGGGGTGGCCTTCCAAAAGAGGGCAGTGCATGAGAAGAGGCCAACAGGAAGGAAAACTCAAAATGGGTTTGGGGAACAATAAGAGTAACAAACTTAGAAGAATGAAAAGTAGAGATAGAGCAGCATTAGTTGGAGATAAGATTGTTAGGACTGTTTGAGGCCAAATTATGGGTATCTTAAACATCCGATATTATTTTAGGGAGACAAGTTAGATCAGGGTGAGAGGAGCTTTGTCTAGACATAAGTTTGAAGTGAAGTAGCACATTTATGTTACATGGAAGTGGATAATGGAATTCAGGACCGAGGGCTGGGTTAGAGAGATCAGGGAGTGAGAGTGATGCAGCTGACTGACTCCTTGTGCAAAGAGGAGTGTAAAGTTTAGATCTTGGTAAGGTACCCATATTTAGAGAGATGGAGAACCAGTGAAAGAAGTAAGGCACAGTCCCAGAAGTAGGAGAACAAGGAGAGTTGTGTTAGTGATGTCAAGAGAGAAGAGTGCTTCAGGAAAGATGGCGTGGGTGAGCCCACTGTCAGAGGCTGCAGAGATATCAAGAATGAAGGCAGAGAAAAGCCACGGGACTGCTGAGCATAGCACAATCCTATCTTCATATTTGAATGAAATGTCAAAGCCAAAACATCCAAAAGAGTTGTGGCAGAAAGAGGGGAAAGGGTTATTAACAGAACATTGGCCACTTACCACTGAAACAGTTTCCATGTTTCCTTTAAGGGAAAGCATTATAGCAGAACCACATCCAACTCTAGCCCCATAGAAACTATTTTGAGACGCACAAAACCTAAAAGCTATTTCTGTCTTGATCTGGGTAGAATTTATCTATAGGTATATCTGTCTTAAGAAAAAAATGCAATTAATGTTAGCTAGTTAGTTGACAGAATATTCACAGAACGGATTATTCACAGAATAGTCTTCCTTTTTTAAGAAGATTTACGTGGAATTGTTTTTATTTGCCTCTCGAATGCCTTTAAAATCTTCTTCTGTTTTCCAAAAACTGATATATACATTTTTCAAAAACAGCTGAAATAGGTGTGAAAACAGCATATGCATAAGGTTAATATATGCACACACACAAATAAGTACCATACTTGGACTTGTTTAGTTGTCCAAGTTTACCAGTTTCTTTGAAATTAGGTTCTTTATAATGTTTAAATCTTACAGGGCTAAAGAGGACAGGTCATAAAATCTAAAAGTTTATTAGGACCTTAAAGTTGAAAAACTACCCCAGAAAGGATAAATGAAGTATCATAAACAGAACGTGGCAGAGCAGGAGCCACACTATTTGAACATTTCTCTACTGGGCTGACTCCATGTTTTTACTTGTAAATAATCTGCATGATAGTGGCTTTATTTCTAAGAGTACTCCCTTAGGAAAATGCAACTGTGTGTTGCTGAATGCCATAGAGCTTGATGGAACAGGGAGTTTTACATTGTATAGAAATCTAGCGATTTAACTTCAATTCAACAGATATTTATTGAGTGGCTTCCCTGTGAGTAAAGAGGAAGATACTGAAAATGGAGGGCTCAGTGAAGTGGGAGGACTGCTTTTTTTTGTAAAGCCATTTGGGGAGTAGATAATGGTTATTTGTTTGGAAAGAGATGACACTCTGCCCTTAGTAGTAATCGACTCTTATAAATACTGACTGCATACCACTGTTTTGGATGTATTCAACCCAGCAAGCATAAGCTATGATGGGACTGACACAAGGGATGGCACCAGCCACTGTATGATGAATGAAAATGAAAAGTTGGGGTAACATTAACCATATGAAACCTTAAAATATGCCAAATTCGTCATTTCATTGGAAGACAGAAAGTGAAATATCTGTCTGTCCTTTCTTCCCTAATTCTTCAAAATCTCAGAGAAATTTTATACTTAAGACCTTAAAGTTTCTCAACATCTGTCTCACAGGGAGCTTTTCTTTGGTGTTTCAATTAGAAATGAGATCACTGATTTTGCTTCAAGCATTGAAAAAAAAAGGTTGAAAAACAGATTTTTCTTCAAAATATACTTTGTCTATGTTAAGAATTACAACCAAACATTTTCTGTTAGGAACAGTCGGTATTAATTCCTTTTAATGTCCACTAAATTAGCATAGTTTTTGTAAGAATCAACTAATATCTTCCTGCTGTTTTCACTGGCCTTTGCATCAGTAGAAATGAAAAATCATTTTGGGCATTTAACTGTGATGCAAAGTCGACTCTTTTAGAAGCTGACTTTGGATTCCTCCCCCAAAAAGAGGCTGGGACTGAAGCGCCCAGCGTTCTGTGTTAGTCAGATTCCTCAGGCACATCACAACTGCAGGCACTGGCAAAGCCTGTCCCTTATCGTATGCAATTTATGTCAGGCTACAAATCCTGTTCTTCTGGTGGGGCTATAAATGCTTTGGACCACATCCTGCAGCCCTCTCAGAGCCAAAGTGACCATTTACCCCACAGATAGTTGAATCTCCACAGACCTCCCAGATGAGACATCTCAACATCTGGGAGCCAGCGGCAGGAGTCAACTTCTGAGAAACAGTTCACATTGCTACTGACCCTTGAAGAGCACCATCTCCCCTACCTCTCATTCCTATTCTTTGTGTTACATGAGAGACTCAGCCATTCTTTGATATTCCAGAGAAGTTCCCAGGAGGATTAGGAATTGGTCATCAGTTGCTCCTTCTCTCTCTCTCTCTATCGGTACATGGAATGACTTCAAATAGAGATCAACTTTATGCATTAAGACATACAAAGCTACTGTTTTTCTGTGGCAGAGCCAAATATGGCTCTTATTCTAAGTACAAAGGAAAAGTCTCTAAAAGAGACTCAAGTCATGTGCTGATTTCACTCAGGTCACTTCTCCCTTGAGCCCTCCTCCGTAATTGCGTTCAGTTCTGGCTTTGTTTGGAAAGTCAGCACAATTTACAAAAGGTTCAGAATGCATTAAAGGTCAAAAAATAGGGCTTTGTAAAAAAACCTATGTCTTTTGGCAATACATTTTAAACTTATACGTAATCCCAAGCAGTATCAATTTTAATTTAATTCTAGCATTTTTTTATTTATGATACTTTGTAGAAAATGCAGATTTTTATCCCTGCCTTCTCCCCCAGCCTTAGGGGAATGTATTTGAATTATTTTTGCACTCACAACCTCCCATAAGCCCAGTGCAATACATTCTCATTTGTCTTTTATTAATCCTTACTGTGTAAATAAATGATTATTCTTAAGATTGGGATTTATATACCTTTTCCTAAGGGGCAATCGTAAGTTAGTGCTAAACAAATCAAGTTGTTAGATATTGACCTTCATTCAGTGGACCTAGCTTCTGTGATATGAAGATATCAATTGAGCTATGAGTAATAGAATTTTAAAAGACAATTGAAGCATTACTATAATAAAGTTATAGATGGAACTGAATCGGTACTGCCTGAGTGGGAAGCCCTTGTAGGAGTTTTATTTTCTATTTTATACATTCCCAGAATTGATACATTGAAGTCACATGCATATGACACTGAGCTAATCTTAGCTAGATGGGAATATATTGTGGAAACACCTACCAGCTTACCCCCAATTCACTTACCTACCTTCATTTGAAAATTCTTAAGATTTCCCAGTCCAATATGGGACCCTCCTAGTATAGGAATGTCCTACTCAATATGCCTGATGAACCCAATGGGGTACAGAATTGCAGTAAGAAATTTATATCATTGTTGTCATTGACAGTGACGAGTCCACCATGTTTAGTGTTTGGCCAGGTGCTGTGAGGATGCCGAAAGTTACCCTCCTTACCTTTAAAGTGCTTATAAATATCAGGACCAGAGGAGCTTATGGTTCAGAGGGTACAGTCTTGCAACTCTTCATACCATGGCTTCTGTCACACAAATATGAAAGAAAGCATATAAACCAACAGCATATTTATTCATAGATCACAAATGTTTTTCAGCTTTGTGATCTCAAGAGCTTTTCTAGACAATTACAAATACCCCATCTTTATTATTATGAGCAGGGGATAAATTACTTGCAATCCAGATACTGCTCCAGAGAGACATACCAGGAATTTCCAATTTACATAAAAGTTATTTTCCAGAAGTTTGCTTTCACATCATTTATTTTAAACTTGGGTTGCAGTTTCCCAGAGAAAAAGTGATATGTAGTAATAATAGCCAACATTTTAACAAACCTTTTTTGTTTACTGAGCACTCTATAGAGAATGATGTAGCACCAGGCTTTCTGAGCCAGCCAGCCCTTCACATCCAGGTTCTGCCCTTGGACACATTACTTGACCTCACTAACTGATGGTGAATTTTTTAAATGGGGATAACCATTCCTTCCTCCTAGAGTTGGTGTGTGTCTCCAGTGCTAGCTACATGATAAGTGCCCTACGGCTTCGTGATGAGAAGGAGGAGGAGCAGTGCTAAAACCAGCCATCTTAGCTGGTCTCACGACAGCCCCATCTCCAGTTCCCCATCTGCCCACCTGCCACTGCTGTTCCCTTGCCAGCCACTTGCAATGGACATAGGTGAAGAGAAACATCCCCTGCAATAAGTAAAACATTGTTCCTGTTTTAAAAGGTCTGGTTTGTAAAATAACCAGGATTGATATGATTCTCTTCTGCTGCAAAAGATAATTTATTGAGCTCATACTCTGAACCAGGCACTGTGCTCATTTAATTCTCACAATGACCCCACAAGCTAGTAGCTGGCTGAGCTGGGGTTCCAAGCCAGTTCGATCTAACTGTGACTCTAGCCCTTTTTGTCATGTACCATTCTGCTGCTTGGGACAGTGTTTTTAGTCTGTTAACTTTTTCTGAACTCGCTTTAATCTAGTGGCAGGAGAGATGACTGAATTAGAAAATAAATTAGGTCATACACCTCTCCTTATCTCTGTCAAATCTAAATCTTGCCCCATCCGACCATCTGTAAAATTATTCTTGCTGAAAGCTTTGTGCAAACCACTGGAGTAGGGGAGTTATTTTCTATAATGTATGAAGGGAATCTATTGAGTTAGCATGAAATCAAGTTTGAAGTCAGATATTCTTAAATATGTTCTTAAATATGTATTTAAAACCTTAACTGATGATTCAGATCCTAAAGGCCCTGGATGTTACAGCTGCAGTAAGGTATAAAAGTGAATAAAGTCCTCGGAAGGAAAATATAGCCACAGATTTTTTTTTTTTTTTTTTTTAAGTCACATTGAAGGTCAGGGTCCTTTTATGTTACATGCCTGATGTAGTGAAAAGAGCAGGGACAGACACAGGTTCTAACCTGGCTTTGCAGGTAACTTGCTCTGTGGCCTTCAGTGTTACTTAAAACTAGTCTTCCCATGTGTAAGTGGACTGTGACAGGTCTAGACGGTCTCCTTTCCTTCAGTATCAAAACTTTTAGAATTGAAGGATAGGCAAGAGTGGGGAATTGCTTAGATTTTTTGAATTAGGGGTATGGTGGCGAGAGGGGAAAAAAGAAGCTGGGAGAAATTTGATGGATTACTTGTGCAAGACCAAAGATTTAAACAAATGACACTCAAAGTACATTTGCAACTAGGGCTATCTAGAACCCTTAATTTGTCACACTACTTGGAAATACATAGTATTTCCAAAAAGTTCAGTTTCATTTTTTCAGAGAAAAGACAGCAGAAAAAAAATGGAGAAACTAAAGAAGTAATGAATTTCTTATGACAAATAACTTCTAAGTAATTTCCAAAAGCTATAGGCAACCTTGCCTTTCTGGTACCTTTCATTCTTTCGGCCTTTTTATCTCTGTGAAAATCAGCTTTTCTAATAATAGCTTAATGAGGAAGAAGAAAATGGTAAAATTGTGCATTTCATCACATCACAGTCCAAATATGAAATCCATTTAACTCAAGTATTTAAAAGATTATCATTTGCACAGAAATAAAGTCAGACACTTTAAAATTCAAAATAAGTGTTTTTGTGCTCCCTTTCCCCACCCCCTCCAGTCCCTGCATATTATATTCTTGATGCCTCACTGAACCACTGAAAAATAGGAAGTCAAAACGCTAGCAAAGTTCTTCACTGCAGTATATACTAGCAGCCAAATCACTAGAATGCCCATTCGTTTCCTGTGAAATGCTACATTAATAATTTCTTAAACTGTCACTTCATACTAAAGGTAGCACTTCCACAGCTTTAAGCCCACTTGGGTTAGCAAACATGATGGTTCTTTTTAATGCCCGAATGAGTAGGCTGACCCATGGAGAAGTTGAGAACCAATATAGTCCTGGTCTGGGCTTTCCTGCTCTGGTTTCTTTGAAGACTGGCTCTCAAAAGTCACTCCCTAATTCTGGGGCCAGGGAATCCTCACATAAGGTACAGAGCGTGATATGATGTCTGTAGCTACTTCGGCAGAGCCACGACACACAGCAATTTGCTGATGCCAGGCCAAGCCTAAAATACTTAAAACACAGCTGTGGCTTTGGCCATTGTGAGCCCAGGTGGTGACAGAGTAGGGGAGCAGCGCCTTTGAGGAGAGCCACACAGATGGCTTCCAATCCAGATGCAGAGGTCAGCTGAAGGGTGTGGAAGAGTGTTGATGATAAACATCCTGGGACTGGGATGCATGCTGCCCTGGTGAGGAAATGTAAGACAGCCAGCAAAGGCAGGGAGATGAAGCATCTGGGGACTCGGAATGGAGAGTGCTGGATAATGGATTTTAGAGCTAGTGGGTGGTTTTTATGAGTTCTATTCCTGGGCCAGTTCTAAATGCATGAATGCCAGAGCACATGTGCTGGACAGTCTACCCAAACCACACAGACATCTGGAACTTAAGGGCAGTGGTGAATCCCAGCAGTGACATGGCTACTTTTAAAACACTCAAGTTCAATAGGACCCCACAAAGTTTTTTGCGGTTCAAGTATTTGATGCTCTGTACATATTAAGAACATAGAACCATCTCCTCATTACACCTTTCAGTTCCCAAGAAAGTGTGTCTTTTTCCTCTCATGGACTTGAGTCTAATCACTTTCCTGGATAATTATAGAAGGGAACAGAAGACACAGGACAGAGTTTAGAACCTGCTGATGTTCCCACAGCTCATGATACTTGGGAAAAGACCTAGATATTTTTTCACTTTTTATTGGCCGCTTCAATTCTTTGTATTGCTGAGTCTCTGAAGGCTTGATTTCTGCCTATGGATAAGAAAGTTTTGGGGTCTGATTTTTAGTTTTAAAAGGTTTATTTTCTATTCATAGATACTTGTTTTATCTGCTTGTTACAGTGCCACCTTCTGTTGAAGTTTCTTTTGACAGCTATTGGTCCCTATGTTTACCTCATGTGAATAAAGGAAAACATCCTGGATGTACAGCAAAGTTTTTGAGTAAAGGAGTGAGATATTAGATCATTGCTAGCTGCTTACTCTTATTTCAGAAATAAAAATTTGAACTATCTCTTCTCAATGGTAAATATTTGGGGAATTAAATACACAATATTATAAAATATTTTGCTATTGTTTATTGAACACCTACCTGTTATAGATGTCACTTGTTTACATGTGTTTGAAATAATATACAATATCAGTGTGTATTAAGGTTTGTGTAAGAAATTCGCAATTCAGTTTACTACTAAAATTTTGCATAAAGACTTTCTTAGGGGATAAATGTAGAGATTAAAGTAAATTTTTAAAAAAATCCACCTGTGGTATTTATTCAATGTAGAGTTGACAGCACTGAAATAGGCAAATTGGACTAACCTAAATCTGCCAAATATAACTTCAACCAAGTGGTTTTTTGCTTTTAACTTTCTCATTTTGATAGAATTCTTTTACCAAAAATTGGCTACGAATGAGAGGACTGAGAATTGATCTCGAAACGTTTTTCTCTTACTATTTCTTGATCCGTTAAAAACAAAATATGGCTCCTGGAAGTCAGACAAAATTTCCATCAGGATTTGTAAACTGGTTGGAATCACTTTATGTGAAACTTAAAAATGAGACAGTGAAATGGGTGTGCATACTTCACTGACTTCGCGCTTGGTCCAGAATGAACTGCTGGCCCCACACTTCGGCTGCTAACGTGTGCCCGTTCCCTGGGTGTTCTCTGCAGCTGGCCTAAGTGCCAAGCGATGCTCACAAGCTGAGCTCACTCCTGGAATGCACGTTCCTGGCCGTTCCCTCTCTGAAGGTGTCGCTTCTCTCTCTCCCCCCAGGGACCCTCTGAAGATCCAGCAACTCCAGAACCAAATCCGACTGGAGCAGGAGGCCGGCGCTCGGCAGCCTCCGCCAGCCCCGCGCAGCGCGCCGCCCTCGCCCCCCTTCCCGCCGCCGCCCGCCTTCCCCGAGCTCGCGGCCTGCACGCCGCCCGCGTCCCCGGAGCCCATGAGCGCGCTGGCCTCCCGCTCCGCCCCCGCCATGCAGTCCTCCGGCTCCTTCAACTACGCGCGCCCCAAGCAGTTCATCGCCGCGCAGAACCTCGGGCCCGCGTCTGGCCACGGCACGCCGGCCTCCAGCCCCAGCTCGTCCAGCCTCCCGTCGCCCATGTCCCCGACGCCGAGGCAGTTCGGCCGCGCCCCCGTGCCGCCCTTCGCGCAGCCCTTCGGCGCCGAGCCCGAGGCCCCGTGGGGCTCCTCCTCGCCGTCGCCCCCGCCCCCGCCGCCCCCGGTCTTCAGCCCCACGGCTGCCTTCCCGGTGCCCGACGTGTTCCCACTGCCGCCGCCACCACCGCCGCTCCCGAGCCCGGGGCAGGCGTCCCACTGCTCGTCGCCTGCCACCCGCTTCGGCCACAGCCAGACGCCCGCGGCCTTCCTCAGCGCTCTGCTGCCCTCGCAGCCGCCGCCGGCGGCTGTCAACGCCCTGGGGCTGCCCAAGGGTGTCACCCCCGCGTGAGTAACCGCCGCAGTCCTCCACTTCCCTGCCCCTCCGCCTCGGGTCGCCCTGGGACTCCCACATCGCCGTACACGCGCTCCCATCAGCCTGCAACCCAGAGCGCCCCAGTAACATTTCACACATTTCTCTCCGTGCGATGTAAAAATTCTTAATGGCAATTTGACTCAGTGATTCTTGCGTAGCCACTTAACATTATCAAAATCAGAACTTTTTCGTCTGAATTAATATGAGATTCTCATCAGGAACTATTCAAAATCTATGCAGTGCCCTCTCTTAATCATTATGACGGGGGTGGGGGGCTTAGCTATCATTTATTGAGCACTGTGCTAAGCAACTCACATGTATTATTTCACTTGATACAACATTCCTAAGAGGTAGCATTGCCCCAGTTAAAGTACTGAGGAGTCTAGGAGTTAAATAAATTGCCCAGGGTCACATAGCCACTAAACCGAGACACGAATCCATGCTCTCACCACCAAACTATGTGTTTTATTATAACATTTCATGCCAGCATTACAATGGATGTGAAGGAGTTTGGTTATTAAGTATATACTTAGTGTTTTTGAAAAACCTTAATTAACAGATTTAAGAAATAAGCCTTTGTGTAAATCTAGTGATTGACTGGAAGGGGGCAAAAGCATGTAAATGTCTTTATGTTTTGATGTATGCAACCTAGTGGAGAAATTATGATGCCAGTTTTGTCCCTGGCCTGTGATCTCGAGATACATTACATGCCTCCTCTATCTCTTTCTGTTTGCAGGTGATCTAATATGTCTCTCTTTACATCACAGTGATGATGTGGCAGCCCTGTGAGGTCTTTAAAATGGAAAATCTTTGAGGATAAATAACACCTACAGAAGTACAGTAAAATCCTCAAAAAAAAAATACAGTACAGGTGTTTGGCATGTTTGGTTGAAGAGTAAAATAAGTAAATGCTAGTACTTACTCATTTTACTGAAGATTTCAAAAATGAGGAAGTGCTCGCAAAGGTTAAGCCAGCACCCATATCTCAACTCTTCCTGCTGAAATCCTACTTCAGAGTTTGCCAGAAGCATACTCTTGTTCAGAGAGAAAAAGAAGAAAACTACTAAAGAGTAAAAAGGAGAAGATCTTAGAATTCACGTTATTTTCATTCACCTATAAAAGTGTTCCATTGCTAGGATACACTAATGCCACCTTAAAGGCAAGCATTGCTATGTCGGGCCTCGACAAAGGTGTACCAGGCAGCTTCAGTTAGCAATGCTGCTTTTGTTGGGCATTTCGTAAATGTTGATTACATGAATTTGAAATCTGGCTTCTTCTCAAATCCTTATTGGACGAAACACAGTCAAATGAATATGTAAAGAAACAAGTCCAATAAAGGAGCTAAATATAGTAATGATGTGATAATGGACTTCTGTTAAAAGTTGTCAGTCAACTTGTCTGAGGAGAACCTTTGTCTTTCTCCCTGCTTTTTCTCTTTGAGCTTTTATTTAGCTGTTAGAAAAAGAAGTGTATTATCTTGGTACAGAGAAGCTATTAGAGAGACCCAAAGAGCCAGAATTTGTTGCATGACACTTTTTCATCCTCTCTCATTAAAAGGGTACCAAGTCTTGCTTCCCAGGAAGAGGAGTACTGTGTAAATAATCTGTTCTAATATTTCTCATATAGAATTTGATCAAAGATTAGTTTTTCAAAGGTGGTGATGATTGTGCCATTTATCATTTTTGGTAGAAACAGCAGTTTGTGCTGATCAGTGACTTTGAAACCTTCTTAAGAAGATAAGCAGTTTTAAGGGCTTACCTCAAGTAACAGGAGCACTTGCTTCTTGTCACCGTCTATCACAGTGACTCATTTTATGGAGTCAAAATAGCTTATAATTGTTACCACAAGAGTCCAGTCGTTCCTGCCATTTCTTAAAAATTAATGGAGAAGTCATGCCGATTTTGTGGCCATGGAAAACTGTACCCAAAGATAGTTAAGTGCTGTGACATCGAAGTGGCAATACCAGACTACAGATTTTTAGCTCTGTGCCTGCTCAGTAAGCCATTATTATGTGGTTACCGTTTTGTCCTCAAGGAATTTTCCTGTTGCTAAATCACCCACACTTGAAGAATTCATTATTTTGGATTGATAAATGTGTCTTTTGAAACATGTTTTTCCTCTGGCATACTATGGGATCTGTCATTTGCATTCTGAATTAAAAACAAAAATGTTACTATTTTGTTTATCATAATAATCCAAATAATTTGCCAAAGATTGAGTGTCCCTATCAGGGCTGCCATGACTTTGGCATCCTGGAACTTGCAGGAACTGCCAAGTTATCGTAAGATGTATATATTCAGTTTCACTTATAAGTGTTATTTCTTTAGCTGGATGGTTTTGCCATATATATATCAAGTACCAACAAATAGATTGATTATATATAACGCAATGAAGTAGAAATTCATTAGGTTTTTTCACTTGCCTTGTTTTACCAAAATCTTAAATATAAATTTCCAATATCTTAGTTTTCTTTTCTTTTCTTTTCTTTTCTTTTTTTTTTTTTTTTTTTTCCTGAGACAGTCTTGTTCTGTTGTCCAGGCTGGAATGCAGTGGTGCAATTGCAGCTCACTGCCACCTCCGCCTCTGGGTTCCAACAATTCTTGCCTCAGCCACCTAAATAGCTGGGATTACAGGTGTGAGCCACCACGCCCATCTAGTTTTTGTATTTTTAGTAGAGATGGGGTTTCACCATGATGGCCAGGCTGGTCTCAAACTTCTGACCTCAGGTGATCCGCCTGCCTTGGCCTCTCAAAGTAGTGGGATTACAGGCCTGAGCCACTGTGCCCAGCCCCTCTTAGTTTTCTTAATCATCACTTGTATACTTGCTGTTTTATTCTGTTTGTTTCACACTGTTCTTATTTTCATCTGTAGACAGGAAGGTTAGTAAGTACTAAGTTTCTAAACAGTCGGTGGAGATAAGGTTCTGTTTCTCATATGTTTGGGTAGCAGGTCAAAGCAGGGAACAAAGGTCATGGATGTCAGTGATAAACCACAAAGCTGAGGCAAAAGACAGTAAATTTGGGGAAGAACGACATTTGAGGAACTGTATGTATAGAAGTTCCCCAGACCACAGTCAACCAACTGCATGCTGTTCTGTGAGCTGGAGAGAGGTTGACTGCAGTCTGGGGAACTTCTATACATACAGTTCCTCAAATGCCTTTCTTCCTTTATGCTACATCTTCCCCAAATTTACTGGGATCACTGGCAAAGAAAATATTGCCCTGCACAAAGCAGTCGACAGATACAAATATTAAGTTGACAAACTCTTTTAGATGGAGGCAGTAAGGAGAGCATGCCTTAGAGAGAAATCTGTTTGCACTTTTATAAAATTAATGTATCCTACTCCCCTCACTATTGCTGGTAAGTTGGTGTTACACCCTCCATTGCTGTAACCATGTTTCTCCAAATAGTAAATCAGCCCTAAGACATGGAAGAAACCCAGAAGATTTGTCAGTGCTGACAGGCGTAGTGTGGCAGTTCTGCTCTGTTGGTCTCTGAGCGGCCATACTAAGTCTGAAGGGTGAATCAGATCAGACCCATCCCTGAAACCAGACTGGCACTGTTTCTTTTGCCATCTTCACATTCTTGGAATCTGTGCTCATAAGGGAGTGCCACATAGCCACAGTGTCACAATGTTGTATGCTCTTAACTGCCTGTTTTATATAAGCGGGGCTTTGGTTTGAAATGTTGCTCTGTGTTTGTCACAAAGAAGAGCATATGTCAGTAAGAGCTTTTATACAGATGTACTCTTGAGAGCTTTTATTATATAGGCCCACAGCTCCTTATGGACATTATCTCATTGTCCCTCTCTTTCTCCCTGATAGGAAACGGGTAGGTGGGGACACTGTCATCATTGTTACTCAATAGGTGACAGGATTTCCCAGGGTTCTGGAAGAAATGCCTGAGCAAGGAGAGAATAGCGTGACTTAGGTTCATCTCAAATAACTCTAATGTCTAACATTTCTTGATTAAAGAAAACTGTTGTAGAAGCAGCAAATCAGAATCCCCCGAGTCAAGGAAAACTTTGTAACAAATTTAGTTGTACTTTAAGATTCACCACACAGAGCATTTTAAACAGTTTTCAAGTCAAGACCGTGGTTAGATAGTAACCAGTGAAAAAGAATCCAACAGACACAAGCTGCAATGTACTCTGCAGACATCTCATCATACCTATCTTTCTCCTATTTTTCAGGAAACAGATAGCGGGGGGCTTTTCATTCTCTGACCTGAAGGGGTTGGAGGTGTTATTACTGGGCTCATTAGGGTCCAGTATCTTATCAAGTTGTATCCAATCCTGGGCAAGTATTTACCAATAAATTAGTAGGCAAGGCCTCCAGGATCTGCTGCGACTGGGTTATTCTGTTGAAATGTCTCTGCCTCTGGGGCAGCTCAAAATCAGACCTGTACGGCTGTGTACCAAGTTGTACAGAATGAATGAACAGAAGTTACCTGAGGCCAGTGGATCATGAGGTCAGTAGATCGAGATCATCCTGGCCAACATGGTGAAACCCCATCTCTACTAAAATACAAAAAATTAGCCAGGCATGGTGGTGCGCACCTGTAGTCCCAGCTACTTGGGAGGGCTGAGGCAGGGGAATCGCTTGAACACAGTGGGTGGAGGTTGCAGTGAGCTGAGATTGCGCCATTGCATTCCAGCCTGGTGACAGAGCAAAACTCTGTCTCAAAAAAAAAAAAAAAAAAGTAACCCACGTGCCTTTGTCATTTTCTTTTTTAAAGAACCCAAAATATAATGTGAGGAGAATTTGATATTGGAATAAAGTTATCTATTTTCCTTTAAATATGAGCTTAAGGTACCCATTTTTTGTACTTTAACAGCCTTTGCTTTACATAAAATTCAGTAAAAGGAAAATAGAATTGATATACAAAAGCTCAGTTTGTATATCTTGGGCTCTTTTATATATTAATACACTACATTCTTAAATATAAGTGATATTTAAATGCCAACATGTTAATGAGTTTGCTCACTCTGAAATTTTGTGGAATTCAGTTACCATCAGATTTCACTGAATGTGAGAAGAGTAGAATAAGAGGACTTGTAATAGTTAAATTCTCTGGTTGATTCTGGTACCTTATCTCTTAAATCAATATTGTGCTCTGGAAATTTGAGTTTCTGAAATCTGCTCACAGAATTGACCTGCAATAGCATATCAAGGGAAGGATGCTTTCAAGATTATTCAGTAGCCAAAAAAAGAGACCTCTTGGGATTTGGTGGTGATTGAATCTGGAAAACTTTACCTTCCAGACGCTTGTGTATATGTTTGAGATGTTTTTATCCCAACCACATGAATATTATTTTTAAATGACAAATGACTTACTGTTAAAGCCAGAGTAAACAGATCAGTAATGTTTTTTGTACAATTGGGCTGAGTGTGTATACAATGAAGTATTTAGTGCAGGAGGCCTGTTACGAGTTGTTTATTGGTTAAGGTTTGCCTCTGAGTATGGATTTTTGTGAAGAGTTCTGGTTTTGGTAACTACCAACTTAGAATACTATTTTATTTTTTTTTTAATTGTGCAAACCATCAAAAAAAGGAGATCATCTCTTGGTCACCACTCTTTTTATTTCCTAATGAGTTGCTACTCTTCATTTATCAAAAGAAGATGCCACTTCAGGGAGCAGAACTACAACCGTCTTACATTAAACTCTAACAAAGCATTAGTTTTATAGGAAAACAAACTCAGTTGCCAAATTTTTGCCTCAAAATTTATAATTGCTTTTCTTTCCTCACGCCTCCTCTTTCAAAATATTCCACTTTTATTTCTAACTCTCATCTTGCATGCTACCCCTAAACCCTGTCCTCAACTTTTAACACAATTTCGTAAAGCGTTTCTGAATTACATTAGTCCAGTGAGATGCTTTGAAAAAGAGAAGAGGTTCCATATTAGAATAAGTGTGAGAAAACTGTATTCGTACCTCTTTCCTCAGGGTTCACGGTGACCATCCGTTGGCCCTGCCAGGCTGGTTCTGGTCACAGGACCTCTGCACTGCCAAGCTCTCCCTGTAGGACTCACATAGCCAGCCACTTCCTATGGTTTAGGCCACCACTGGAGAGTCACCTCCTCAGAAGTCTGATGGACCACGCTGTCTGATACAGTCATCTACTCATACTTCTGTCCTTTCATTGCGTTTACCACCTCCTGATATGTCTTGCCTTCCATTCTTTTATCTCTTTCTGCCATATCCACCATAAAAATACAATTTTTCTAACTATCGTGACCTAGTTCAACATTGTATTTCTAGCACCTAGAACAGAGTTGAACACTGAGAAGGCAATCAGTAAGGGTTATTTGCACATTCTTGGAAATTCTGGTCAAGAATTCTTGGCATCTTTTTAAACTCCTTCCCCTCTTCCATTCTGTTTATCTCAGCCAGTCTCGTCTCTGTGACTTACTTCCATGCGGAATATTTTCTGTTTGTCACTTCAGATCTACTCTTACTACACCAGGTGCTGTTCTAAGTGTTTAGTACACATTAGTTCATGTAGTTTACCCAGTGATCCCATGAGATACAAGCTGTTAATACCCAGATTTTACAAAGGAGGAAACTGAGACATATGGTCATTAGGTCACTAGCCCAAACCACACAGCTTTTAAGTGGTTAAAACAAAACAAACAAACAAACAAAAAAAACAGGTTCTCACGTCTGTTTCTTTATTCATGCTGACTCTGAATTTCTTCTTCTTCTCCACTCTACTTATCTACATCCTTGTCATCTTTCAAGGGCTTATAACTTGCCTCTTTCATGAAGTCTTCTGCAGTCATTCTAGCCAGCACTGTTTTCTGTTTCTTTTTTATTCCCATTGCATCTAGAATTGGTACCACATGGTTCGTTCCTTAACTTATTCCCCAACTTGGTTATTAGCCTTTGTGATCAAGGACCATCCTTTAGGATGTGGGGGGGTCTTTGCCATCTCACTTAAATAATGTTGAGTGCTTGCTTTGGCAGTATGAATACTAAAATTGGAATGATACAGAGAAGATAAGCATGGCCTCTGTGCAAGGATGACACACACAGTCATGAAGTACTGTGTATTTTTAAACCATATAGCCTCTATGAAACTGCCATTTTTGTAAGTTAAAAATATTGAAATATTAATCATTGTAAATAATTGCCCACTGGAATCTTTTCTTATTCCCCCTCAAGTTTCAATTTCAAGCACTGACTGCTAAGATTGGCATGTCTCCAGCCACGTACATTTGCAAAAAGTCAGGTTTGCAATGTAATATGTCATGGAGCTCATGCTTGTTGAAGAGAATCTTTGATAGGCTGGACACATTCATTTTAGTAGGAGGCAGAGGTGGCCTAACAGCAAACTCTAGGTTCAGGATCTAATTTTCATAGCCTTCAAGGATGAATGCGGTATAAACTGTGTAGTAAATTGTGATGATCATTACAACTATGGAGGCAAGTATTTGTACCTGCTATCTACAAGGCACCAAATAATGCATGTGTCACCATTGCTATAAATTGTCCTCTTCCAGGACCTAACTATTTAGGTAAAGAACCTACAGTTCCCATCACCACCGATGTATGTATGTACAAACATAAATTAGTCCAAATTCTAATTTTCTCTCATTTTTCTTTTATTTATTTATTTATTTTTTATTATTATTATACTTTAAGTTTTAGGGTACATGTGTACAATGTGCAGGTTAGCAACATATGTATACATGTGCCATGCTGGTGTGCTGCACTCATTAACTCGTCATTTAGCATTAGTTATATCTCCTAATGCTATCCCTCCCCCATCCCCCAACCCCACAACAGTCCCCAGGGTGTGATGTCCCCCTTCCTGTGTCCATGTGTTCTCATTGTTCAATTCCCACCTATGAGTGAGAACATGCAGTGTGTGGTTTTTTCTCCTTGCGATAGTTTACTGAGAATGATGATTTCCAATTTCATCCATGTCCCTACAAAGGACATGAACTCATCATTTTTTATGGCTGCATAGTATTCCATGGTGTATATGTGCCACATTTTCTTAATCCAGTCTATCATTGTTGGACATTTGGGTTGGTTCCAAGTCTTTGCTATTGTGAATAGTGCCGCAATAAACATACGTGTGCATGTGTCTTTATAGCAGCATGATTTATAGTCCTTTGGGTATATACCCAGTAATGGGATGGCTGGGTCAAATGGTATTTCTAGTTCTAGATCCCTGAGGAATCGCCACACTGACTTCCACAATGGTTGAACTTGTTTACAGTCCCACCAACAGTGTAAAAGTGTTCCTATTTCTCCACATCCTCTCCAGCACCTGTTGTTTCCTGACTTTTTAATGATTGCCATTCTAACTGGTGTGAGATGGTATCTCATTGTGGTTTTGATTTGCATTTCTCTGATGGCCACTGATGGTGAGCATTTTTTCATGTGTTTTTTGGCTGCATAAATGTCTTCTTTTGAGAAGTGTCTGTTCATATCCTTTGCCCACTTTTTGACGGGGTTGTTTGTTTTTTTCTTGTAAATTTCTTTGAGTTCGTTGTAGATTCTGGATATTAGCCCTTTGTCAGATGAGTAGGTTGCAAAAATTTTCTCCCATTTTGTAGGTTGCCTGTTCACTCTGATGGTAGTTTCTTTTGCTGTGCAGAAGCTCTTTAGTTTAATTAGATCCCATTTGTCAGTTTTGGCTTTTGTTGCCATTGCTTTTGGTGTTTTAGACATGAAGTCCTTGCCCATGCCTATGTCCTAAATGGTAATGCCTAGGTTTTCTTCTAGGGTTTTTATGGTTTTAGGTCTGACGTTTAAGTCTTTAATCCATCTTGAATTAATTTTTGTATAAGGTGTAAGGAAGGGATCCAGTTTCAGCTTTCTACATATGGCTAGCCAGTTTTCCCAGCACCATTTATTAAATAGGGAATCCTTTCCCCATTGCTTGTTTTTCTCAGGTTTGTCAAAGATCAGATAGTTGTAGATATGTGGCGTTATTTCTGAGGGCTCTGTTCTGTTCCATTGATCTATATCTCTGTTTTGGTACCAGTACCATGCTGTTTTGGTTACTGTAGCCTTGTAGTATAGTTTGAAGTCAGGTAGCGTGATGCCTCCAGCTTTGTTCTTTTGGCTTAGGATTGACTTGGCGATGTGGGCTCTTTTTTGGTTCCATATGAACTTTAAAGTAGTTTTTTCCAATTCTGTGAAGAAAGTCATTGGTAGCTTGATGGGGATGGCATTGAATCTATAAATTACCTTGGGCAGTATGGCCATTATCACGATATTGATTCTTCCTACCCATGAGCATGGAATGTTCTTCCATTTGTTTGTATCCTCTTTTATTTCATTGAGCAGTGGTTTGTAGTTCTCCTTGAAGAGGTCCTTCACGTCCCTTGTAAATTGGATTCCTAAGTATTTTATTCTCTTTGAAGCAATTGTGAATGGGAGTTCACTCATGATTTGGCTGTTTGTTATTGGTGTATAACAATGCTTGTGATTTTTGTACATTGATTTTATATCCTGAGACTTTGCTGAAGTTGCTTATCAGCTTAAGGAGATTTTGGGCTGAGACAATGGGGTTTTCTAGATATACAATCATGTCATCTGCAAACAGGGACAATTTGACTTCCTCTTTTCCTAATTGAATACCCTTTATTTCCTTCTCCTGTCTCATTGCCCTGGCCAGAACTTCCAACACTGTGTTGAATAGGAGTGGTGAGAGAGGGCATCCCTGTCTTATGCCAGTTTTCAAAGGGAATGCTTCCAGTTTTTGCCCATTCAGTATGATACTGGCTGTGGGTTTGTCATAGATAGCTCTTATTATTTTGAGATACATCCCATCAATACCTAATTTATTGAGAGCTTTTAGCATGAAGGGTTGTTGAATTTTGTCAAAGGCCTTTTCTGCATCTATTGAAATAATCATGTGGTTTTTGTCTTTGGTTCTGTTTATATGCTGGATTACATTTATTGATTTGCATATATTGAACCAGCCTTGCATCCCAGGGATGAAGCCCACTTGATCATGGTGGATAAGCTTTTTGATGTGCTGCTGGATTCTGTTTGCCAGTATTTTATTGAGGATTTTTGCATCAATGTTCGTCAAGGATATTGGTCTAAAATTCTTTTTTGGTTGTGTCTCTGCCCAGCTTTGGTATCAGGATGATGCTGGCCTCATAAAATGAGTTAGGGAGGATTCCCTCTTTTTCTATTGATTGGAATAGTTTCAGAAGGAATGGTACCAGTTCCTCCTTGTACCTCTGGTAGAATTCGGCTGTGAATCCAGCAGGTCCTGGATGCTTTTTGGTTGGTAAGCTGTTGACTATTGCCACAATTTCAGAGTCTGTTATTGGTCTATTCAGAGATTCAACTTCTTCCTGGTTTAGTCTTGGGAGGATGTATGTGTCGAGGAATTTATCCATTTCTTCTAGATTTTCTAGTTTATTTGCGTAGAGGTGTTTGTAGTATTCTCTGATGGTAGTTTGTATTTCTGTGGGATCGGTGGTGATATCCCCTTTATCATTTTTTATTGCATCTATTTGATTCTTCTCTCTTTTCTTCTTTATTAGTCTTGCTAGTGGTCTATCAATTTTGTTGATCCTTTCAAAAAACCAGCTCCTGGATTCATTAATTTTTTGAAGGGTTTTTTGTGTCTCTATTTCCTTCAGTTCTGCTCTGATTTTAGTTATTTCTTGCCTTCTGCTAGCTTTTGAATGTGTTTGCTCTTGCTTTTCTAGTTCTTTTAATTGTGATGTTAGGTGTCAATTTTGGATCTTTCCTGCTTTCTCTTGTGGGCATTTAGTGCTATAAATTTCCCTCTACACACTGCTTTGAATGTGTCCCAGAGATTCTGGTATGTTGTGTCTTTGTTCTTGTTGGTTTCAAAGAACATCTTTATTTCTGCCTTCATTTCGTATGTACCCAGTAGTCATTCAGGAGCAGGTTGTTCAGTTTCCATGTAGTTGAGCGGTTTTGAGTGAGATTCTTAATCCTGAGTTCTAGTTTGATTGCACTGTGGTCTGAGAGACAATTTGTTATAATTTCTGTTCTTTTACATTTGCTGAGGGGAGCTTTACTTCCAACTATGTGGTCAATTTTGGAATAGGTGTGGTGCTGAAAAAAATGTATATTCTGTTGATTTCGGGTGGAGAGTTCTGTAGATGTCTGTTAGGTCCGCTTGGTGCAGAGCTGAGTTCAATTCCTGGGTATCCTTGTTAACTTTCTGTCTCGTTGATCTGTCTAATGTTGACAGTGGGGTGTTAAAGTCTCCCATTATTATTGTGTGGGAGTCTAAGTCTCTTTGTAGGTCACTCAGGACTTGCTTTATGAATCTGGGTGCTCCTGTATTGGGTGCATGTATATTTAGGATAGTTAGCTCTTGTTGCATTGATCCCTTTACCATTATGTAATGGCCTTCTCTGTCTCTTTTGATCTTTGTTGGTTTAAAGTCTGTTTTATCAGAGACTAGGATTACAACCCCTGCCTTTTTTTGTTTTCCATTTGCTTGGTAGATCTTCCTCCATCCTTTTATTTTGAGCTTGTGTGTGTTTCTGCATGTGAGATGGGTTTCCTGAATACAGCACACTGATGGGTCTTGACTCTTTATCCAACTTGCCAGTCTGTGTCTTTTAATTGGAGCATTTAGTCCATTTAAAGTTAATATTGTTATGTGTGAATTTGATCCTGTCATTATGATGTTAGCTGGTTATTTTGCTCGTTAGTTGATGCAGTTTCTTCCTAGCCTCGATGGTCTTTACAATTTGGCATGATTTTGCAGCGGCTGGTACCGGTTGTTCCTTTCCATGTTTAGTGCTTCCTTCAGGAGCTCTTTTAGGGCAGGCCTGGTAGTGACAAAATCTCTCAGCATTTGCTTGTCTGTAAAGTATTTTATTTCTCCTTCACTTATGAAGCTTAGTTTGGCTGGATATGAAATTCTGGGTTGAAAATTCTTTTCTTTAAGAATGTTGAATATTGGCCCCCACTCTCTTCTGGCTTGTAGAATATCTGCCGAGAGATCCGCTGTTAGTCTGAAGGGCTTCCCTTTGTGGGTAACCCGACCTTTCTCTCTGGCTGCCCTTAACATTTTTTCCTTCATTTCAACTTTGGTGAATCTGACAATTATGTGTCTTGGAGTTGCTCTTCTCGAGGAGTATCTTTGTGGCGTTCTCTGTATTTCCTGAATCTGAATGTTGGCCTGTCTTGCTAGATTGGGGAAGTTCTCCTGGATAATATCCTGCAGAGTGTTTTCCAACTTGTTTCCATTCTCCCCGTCACTTTCAGGTACACCAATCAGACGTAGATTTGGTCTTTTCACATAGTCCCATATTTCTTGGAGGCTTTGTTCATTTCTTTTTATTCTTTTTTCTCTAAACTTCCCTTCTCGCTTCATTTCATTCATTTCATCTTCCATGGCTGATACCCTTTCTTCCATTTGATCGCATTGGCTCCTGAGGCTTCCACATTCTTCACGTAGTTCTCGAGCCTTGGCTTTCAGCTCCGTCAGCTCCTTTACGCACTTATCTGTATTGGTTATTCTAGTTATACATTCGTCTAAATTTTTTTCAAAGTTTTTAACTTCTTTGCCTTTGGTTTGAATTTCCTCCTGTAGCTCGGAGTAGTTTGATCGTCTGAAGCCTTCTTCTCTCAACTTGTCAAAGTCATCCTCCGTCCAGCTTTGTTCCGTTGCTGGTGAGGAACTGCGTTCCCTTGGAGGAGGAGAGGTGCTCTGCTTTTTAGAGTTTCCAGTTTTTCTGCTCTGTTTTTTCCCCATCTTTATGGTTTTATCTACTTTTGGTCTTTGATGATGGTGATGTACAGATGGGTTTTTGGTGTGGATGTCCTTTCTGTTTGTTAGTTTTTCTTCTAACAGACAGGACCTTCAGCTGCAGGTCTGTTGGAGTTTGCTAGAGGTCCACTCCAGACCCTGTTTGCCTGGGTATCAGCAGCGGTGGCTGCAGAACAGCAGATTTTCATGAACCGCGAATGCTGCTGTCTGATCGTTCCTCTGGAAGTTTTGTCTCAGAGGAGTACCCAGCCATGTGAGGTGTCAGTCTGCCCCTACTGGGGGGTGTCTCCCAGTTAGGCTGCTCGGGGTTCAGGGGTCAGGGACCCACTTGAGGAGGCAGTCTGCCCATTCGCAGATCTCCAGCTGCATGCTGGGAGAACCACTACTCTCTTCAAAGCTGTCAGACAGGGACATTTAAGTCTGCAGAGGTTACTGCTGTCTTTTTGTCTGTGCCCTGCCCCCAGAGGTGGAGCCTACAGAGGCAGGCAGGCAGGCCGGCCTCCTTGAGCTGTGGCGGGCTCCACCCAGTTCGAGATTCCTGGCTGCTTTGTTTACCTAAGCAAGCCTGGGCAATGGTGGGCGCCCCTCCCCCAGCCTCACTGCCACCTTGCAGTTTGATCTCAGACTGCTGTGCTAACAATCAGTGAGACTCCGTGGGTGTAGGACCCTCCGAGCCAGGTGCGGGATATAATCTCCTGGTACACCGTTTTTTAAGCCCATCAGAAAAGCACAGTATTAGGGTGAGAGTGACCCGATTTTCCAGGTGCTGTCTGTCACCCCTTTCTTTGACTAGGAAAGGGAACTCCCTGACCCTTTGCGCTTCCCGAGTGAGGCAATGCCTCGCCCTGCTTTGGCTCGCGCACGGTGCGCTGCACCCACTGTCCTGCGCCCATTGTCTGGCACTCCCTAGTGAGATGAACCCAGTACCTCAGCTGGAAATGCAGAAATCACCCGTCTTCTGCGTCGCTCAAGCTGGGAGCTGTAGATGGGAGCTGTTCCTATTCGGCCATCTTGGCTCGGGACCTTCTCTCATTTTTCTTTGTGGAAAAACAGATAAGAAAGATCAGTAAAGGAAGATAGATACAAGCAATTAATGTTACAGTTCTTCAATATACTAATTTGAATTAAATGTACTAAGAAGCAAAAACTATTAGTGTTGAGACTATCATGATGAAGCTTTTGGTTTTTTTAATATATTTTCATTTTTATGCATAAAATCTTAATACATAGAATTCCATGATGTCATCACGCATTAACACTTACCTTAGAAACCAACTCTTTTTTTCTAGGCTTAACAGGGTTTGTATTAATGTATTGGCCTAGCACTGAGCCCTGCTAGATGCTCAATAAATATTTGTCTAATCACTATTAGACATTTTAAAATATCTTTTGGCTGGGAACAGTGGCTCACGCCTGTAATTCCAGCTCTTTGAAAGGCCAAAGCAGGAGGATCCCTTGAGCCCGGAAGTTTGAGACCAGCCTGGGCAACATAGGGAGAACCTGTCCCTACAAGAAATGGAAGTTTAGCCAGCCATAGTGGTATGCACTTGTGGTCCCAGCTACTTGGAGGATGACGCAGGAGGATTGCTTGAGCCTCCTAGGATGTAAAGGCTGCAGGGAGCTGTGATCACACCACTGCATTCCAGCGTGGGCGACAGAGTAAAACCCAGTCTATAAAAAGAAAAAACATATTTCAGTTGATTTTTATTTCTGTGCTAATTGTTTAGAACCAAGAAAATATGAGTACCTTAAATTCTGTAAGTTAAAGAGGAAAATGTCTTTAACATTGTGGGAAATTAGGAATTAAGTAACTGCCCTTAATACTGGTAATCTTGATATGTTGAGGGAAGTGACTTGTTAAAAGATAGAGGCCGGGTATGGTGGCTCATGCCTGCAATCCCAGCACTTTGGGAGGCCGAGGCAGGTGGATCACGAGGTCAGGAGTTCAAGACCAGCCTGACCAACATGGTGAAACCCCGTCTCTACTAACAATACAAGAATTAGCCAGGCGTGGTGGCACATGCCTGTAATCCTAGCTACTCAGGAGGCTGAGGCTGGAGAACTGCTTGAACCGGGGAGGCAGAGGTTGCAGTGAGCCAAGATGGTGCCACTGCACTCCAGCCTAGGCAACAGAGTGAGACTGAGTGTCAAAAAAAAAAAAAAAAAACCCTGTTAAGCCTAGAAAAAAAGAGTTGGTTTCTAAGGTAAGTGTTAATGCGTGATGACATCATGGAATTCTATGTATTTTACTAATCAGAGTTTTTACTTGAGCCAAAGACTAATTGTAATTGTACCCTTTGAAAGGATGAATTACCCTTGTGGCAGGGACACAAACCAGGGTGACAACTCTATGGAATGTTCCAGAGCAGTTGTTCTAAGTCCCTTTAAGAGTCAAATATACTGAGAAATGCTTCCCAAGGAACAGGACTTATTCTACAGTGAACAGACAGGTATTTTCTTGTCCAAGGGAACTTGTGGCTGACTTTTAAAAACCAGTTCTCTGCTCCTCCGGTTGAGATGACCTGTTCTGACCTTGATGGTCCCCCTGTCCCCCCTTTCTTTCCCATTTGTGCTGAGAACACAGCTCTCAGTGTAGTCTACCTGCAGAAACACAGTGGTGCCTTCTGTCATCAAAGGCTGCTCATCAGCTCATAGTTGTGCAATGGTTTACATCGCACAGACTTACAGTAATGGAACGTGTGTGTTCCCAGTCCTTGCTGATGTAACAGAGAGCTGGCTGTCTTCCATTTATCTTTAAGGTGACTTCAAAACCTAGCTCTTCTAGTTCTCAGATATAAGGCTGTAAGTCAAATGCAGAGAACTTTACTTCCAAAATTGTATAATTTTTACGTGTCCTGAGCCTGACTTTTTACATATGGTCTGATTTCACATGGCTCTGGCACAAGTTTTCTTGGCTGAGGAGGGGAGGGGAGAGAGAAATCAGAAGTAGAAATAGACAGTACATCCATTCACTCATTTCGGAAATATGATTGGAGTGTCTGTTCACAGCACTGTGATTAACAAAGGAGTCATGCTAAGGGAGAGAGAATATGAAAAAACGATAGTAGAGTGATAGATGCTATCAAGAAAACAAACATGATAGATGCTGTCAAGAAAACAACTAATGGGACAGGCTTAGTCAGGGACATCCTTTCCAAGGAGTCATTAAGCTAAAGACTGATGATAACAACCCCAGATAAAGGAGTAGGAGGGGAGAGAGGTTCCAGGCTTAGGAAAACTAGCAAACTATGCACGTGTTTGTTAAAGGATTGCATAGTACTAGAAATTGAAGGTATAAATAATTCCTATGGTTCTTACTGTCTCAGGGTCTCCCTAAATATCAAAATCAGTTTGTAAAGTCTAGTGTTACCTTATTTGAACTTCAGGGCAAATGACTAAAAGGGACAAACCTAGAATAGCAGGTTTTAATCAGCATATTTTCCACTGTAGGTATCAGAAGACTCAACTACAAGGAGATTCGATGCACAGGGTTTACTGACTTATGAAACAAGTCTAGGGTAGGGCAGTTCCATGGTAGGTTAAGACAGTGCCCCCAAAACATTATCAGGGCCCAGGTACTCTCCATCTTTTCAGTCTATCATCATTGGCACATATGGGTTCTCCTCTTACAGTTATGGAGTGAACAATGCCGCTTTTGACATTGCATTTCTGACACAGTGATATGCAGTGAAAGAAGAGGGGCATTTCTTCCTTCTGTTTCTTTTCAGAGATGAGAGAATTTTAACTAGAGCACGTCCACCCTCTCACTCCCCCCCAATCCCCCAGTCTCATTGGCTGCCTTTGTCCAAGCTATTCACTCTCGAGGGGATTGAGACCATTTAAATTGGCGTACATTAATTACCCCCTGAGTCTGGGGAGGGGGATCACATTTCTATAAGCACATTGAAGGGTGAACATGCAGCAAAATCAGGAAAAATTCAGCAAGGAAACAAAGGGGAGTGGCCAAGAGGAAAGAACGGCTGTTGGGAAGACCAGGAGCACAGGCCTCAGGAGTGCATGGCATCATGACTTAGGAGGGACGGTGGCAGAGTCTTTACAGGATCCTCAGAGTTTCTGCTGCATACTTAGTGACTGTTTTGTTCCCAGCACTGGTGGGTGAAATGGTGAACCCGGTGTTTAGGTACATTCTTAGCCTTACTTATGCTTTCTACTGTATCAGTGAAGTGACATGAGGCACATAGTGCCTTGACGCTTTGGCAGTAAAGTTTTTGTTTGTTTTATTTTGTGTGTGTGTGTGTGTGCGTGTTTTTTTTTTTTTTTTTTTTTTTTTTTAGACGGAGTCTTGCTCTGTCGCCCAGGCTGGAGTGCAATGGCGCAACCTTGGCTCACTGCAACCTCTGCCTCCAGTGTTCAAGCAATTCTCATACTCCAACCTCCCAAGTAGCTGGGACTACAGGCGCCCACCACCACACCCAGCTAATTTTTGTATTTTTAGTAGAGACGGGGTTTTACCATGTTGGCCAAGCTGGTCTCAAACTCCTGACCTCAGGGGATTCACCCACCTTGGTCTCCCAAAGTGCTGGGAATACAGGCGTGCGCCACCACACCCAGCCTGCAGTAAACTTTTTAAACTTAGAAATATCTTATCATGAACTATGTAATATAAATAAGGAACTATATACAATTTATATGTCTACCTTAATAAAATGAAATTCTTATCCATCTCTAGTACCTTTGAAGCCCCCATGTGACCCTCCCCAATTGCATCCACTACTCTCCCTGAGACGTAACTGCTACCCTGAAATTTCTGAGTTAATCATTCTCTTCTCTTCATGGTTTTACCATGTATGTATGCTCCCCTCAGTTTCTTTCTAAAACTTTTGCATGTATCACCTAGAGAATTTGTTCAAACACAGATTGCTGGTCCCCAACTCTGAATTTGTGATTCAGTAGGTCTGGAGTGATGCCAAAAATCTGCATTTCTAACAACTTCAGGTCATGCTAATGCTGCTGGTCCGGGGACCACACCTTGAGAACCACTGCTGTAGCAGGGGACTGTTTTGCTTTTGCCTGTTTATAAATACAAGTATATTATATATAGTCTTCTGTGACTTGCTTTTTTTCACCAGAACTTTGTTGTTGAAGTTCAGCTTTGTTGATATGGGTAGTGATAGGTCAATTCATTTCCCCATTGCTTAGTATTCTATTTCTCATTAATTTTTGTCCACTGCCCTATGAGGGAAAAGGAAGAAAAATAGGAAGCAACTTGCTTAAGGCACCAACAGAAGTGATTCTGTACCCCTCAAGCATCCAGCACCAATGACCCTTGGCTCACATAGCTCAGGTCATTGTTACTGCCTTTGGAAGGAAAGAGGCAGTGAGATATCACCTGTCCTAAGAGCCCTGGGCTCACCAGAAGTTCAGGAGGCTTCGGGACACCAGGCACAGCAGGACCTGCAGACCTCCCAGGGCCCTCTTGTATAAAATAGACCTCAAATAACATTGGCCTACCCTAATCAAATCAGGATATAAGGGGATGGAAGGGAAGGTAACAAACTTAATATCGATTTCAAATGGGCTAGGCACTATTGTTGAATAATGATTACAAAGCACTAGAAGACTGAATAAATGTATGATAGAAATACGTTCTCTTTCAACCTCTCAACATTTATATGTGGTATATATTTTTTTAAAACTTGCCCAAGGTCACAAACTTAATACGAGATAGAGTCAGATTTTAAACCTAGGTCTACTTACAAATCATATCATTCTTTCACTTTATGCTGACGCCTCGCTAAGACTAAAATGTAGGCCTTCCCCACCCTTGGCATCTACCTTCCCACTAAGGCATACTCCCCTAATGTATGTGAACCTTCTCTGAAACCTGCATCCAATTAGCGTTACCTGAACCAGCTTTCATGGTTCTTTCCATAATAGTGGCAATAGATGTAGCATAAAAAAGAGTGGGAGTGACATGCTGACACCTTGCACTGTCTTTGTTGGACTTGAACGTTTGACTTGGATTTATATGCCTGACAACTAACTATACTGCCTTGTGTTTTTGTCCTGCAGAGGATTTCCAAAGAAGGCCAGTAGAACTGCTAGAATAGCCTCCGATGAGGAGATTCAAGGCACAAAGGATGCTGTTATTCAAGACCTGGAACGAAAACTTCGCTTCAAGGAGGACCTCCTGAACAATGGCCAGCCGGTACTGATAGATTTGGGACCTGGACTTGGAATGTTAGCTACCCACATACCTTTCCTCCTTTCTCTAAGACTTAGGTTCTTGATATTTGTCCACAACATCATCATTATTATTATTATTATTTTTGAGACAGGGTCACACTTTGTCACCCATGCTGGAGTGCAATGATGTGATCACAGCTCACGGCATCCTTGACCTTCCAGGCTCAAACAATCCTGTGACCTCAGCCTCCTGCATAGCTGGAACCACAGGCACATGCTACCATGCCTGGCTAATTTTTTATTTTTGTAAAGACAGAGTCTCCCTATGTTGCCTAGGCTGGTTTCAAACTACAGAGTTCAAGCGATCTGCCCACCTCGGCCTCCCAAATTGCTGGAATTACAGATGTGAGCCACTGCACACAGCCACATTATTTTATTACCCTTGAATCTCAACATTTCTCTTGATATTAGGATTTGAATCCAGAGACAAAAGAGAAAACGAAAGGCCTTCCTTCTATTCAGTCTTCACTGCTTTCTCCTATGCATAAAACCTTTCTAAGAGTGAAGAGAGTAAGTGGGAAAGAAAGGAAGAAGGAAGGGCAGATATATGGTTGGGAGTGGAACAAATGAGCAATGCCAACGGTAACAAAAAAAAAAAAAAAAAAAAAAGGAACACAGGGATTCCATTCTGGCTGATAGGGTTGGGGAGGGATGGAGAAGGTGTGCTTTGGAATGGTTTGTATCTACCCAGAAACAGCGAACTGCAATTAAAGTATCAAAAAGAGAATTTGTTTTCCATGGTATGTACTGCTTATACACACACACAAAAAAATCTACTAGAGAAACCATTGGGGAAGTTCTGTTCTGTTCTTTTCTCCCAGACTACTATTAGATATTAATTCAGCATCTGAAAGAGTAAAGGCTGTTCCAAAATCTTGTTCTGGTTTGTTAGAGCAAGACAACTGTAGGAAAAAATAATTATTTTACAGCTGCAGAACTGTAGAGTACCTAAATAGATTTGGTAAAATATATAGATAAGATGTTTTCTCCACTGAATTTAAGTCTTTCCTCATCAGTTTTGGTTTTTTTTTTTTTTTTCATCTTTTGTTGATGCTATTCTTTTAAAATACTCTTTTCTTTTTAAAATACTATTTCCAGAATATTTTAAGGGGATGGGAAAAGCAAATCTAGAAAATAAGACTTACCAGGTAAAGGAGAGGAACCTTCTGTAGCTTTATTAAGGAATTATCACCGGAAAAATTTGCCTGGCTCTTCAGTACAAGACAAGGATCTTTTTGTATAAAATCTCCCCTTCAGACACCTTTTTCAGAGTAGAAAGCTCTCTATAATTATGTTTTCTGAGAATTTTAATTATCAAACATTGATAAGTAAAACTGTGAGAACAGACCACACTTGAAAGCTGGAGAGCAGAGGAGGGGTGCTGAATGCTGATTTTAGTTATTAGGGTATCTTAATCTGATTAAGAAAGATTAAAATTTGAATGAAGTTTTGTGTTAGTTACTCATTTCACTGAGTATAGAAGATTTTCACAAGAGGAAAATATTTTCTCCCTGAAATAAGTGATTGCATGTATAAATGTACATACTCTGGAAGTTTTCCCTGGCTCTGTCAACTAAAGCCTTTAAAAGATTAAAATAGATACATATGGGAACTTTTTCAAGCCAGGTAAGGCATCACTCCAGCTTTTTTTTTTTTTCTTTTTGGCTATCTATGTCAATGTTCCTTATGAACTAAGATTCTCTTGGTTAAGGTAAGACTTCCATAAGCTATTGGTCAACCCACATTATATATATTGTATGTATATTTATATTCATCTGTTTAGCAGTGAATAACATTCACAATAAGTTCCACAGGTATCCACATTTGAGAGCTTAAAATGACAAGTAAGATTTCCCTTTTTAGAAAATGGGATTCTCAACCAACTTTTTCCTAATATTATATATTATTCTCTTTCTTATCTTTGGTGTCTGTAGACAAGGGCTTTTATAGCCAGATGGCATAGTGACTTAGAAACAAAACTGTGAAGTATTTTTGGCTTCTAGTGGTAGCAGGTGCATTCTGGTGAAGGAATAGATATGAAATTGATATTTCTGCTTATAAGGAACAGAGTGAAAATCACTCCAGGCCTGGCTTTGATGTATTACAATTCTCCATGAAAAGATTAGGGAAGCTTTTTAAGAGATCAGGTATTTAAGACTCTCTTTGAAAATTGAATTCACTGATTTTTTAATAGGTGTGAGAAAATTAATTTAATAACATAGTGGACTCAGATGCTTCATGCAGCCCTCAGCCTCCTACCTCTGCCTCTTCTTGTCCTCTGACCTTTCCTTATTAAGTGAAATAATTTGAACTGCAGGACTATTTGTCATTTGGTACTTGACTTGTTTCACTTCCCGGTTTCAGCTGGGATTAAGACCAGCAATTACTGGAAATTGTAAATTTACCCAACATATTTTCCTGATTAGAGAGCTTCCAAACGAATTTGCATTTATATTTAGAAGTTTGGAAGTTTATCTGAAATAATTTCTGTACATTTTTTAGATTCTGCCTTACCAATTCTCTATTTCTAATCAAACACTTGCTTATAAAATGCCCCCGATGAGGCAGGTGGTATCTGAAAGTTCCTTCCAGACCTGTAAGTCTAAGGCACTTTAGAATGAGTATTCAAGAGCAGGTATCACCCCAATAGTCACACAAAAATGCCCGCATTTCTTATGTATAAGAATGGCGTAGGTAAAACAGTTTGGGCCAGTTCCAAAGTGCTAGCTGCGAGATGCAAGAACACTACCACTTTCTTTGCCTGATGGGCAAGCAGTCTGCTTCTGCGTCAAGTCAATTGAGGCTGTTAGCTTTGGCAAGTGTCTTGCATAATCCTGTTGCTAATTCAGCCATGTGCATCAGTCTCTGTGGATTATAACAGTTGCTGCCAATCTCCTACATTACACAGCAGCCTGGGAAATGCTCTTAGAGGTAAGAACCCCATCACTGCCAGTTCATCCAAATCTTCCTTTAGCTAACATTTACTGAGCACATACTGTTAAATGACTGATAGAATTATTTCCATTAGCGATACCTGTTCTTTTTTTTAGTCAGTTTATTCTCCTTTTGAGTATCTTTGTTTTTTCTTTCAGTCAGTATTAGAGCTGACTTGGCTGTTCTGAAGCTGATGGATGACTATAAAAATAACATTTCTTTTAAATTGTATTTTGCTGTTTAAATATCTTTTTTTCTATGTTTTTCATTAAGGACATGACAAATCTTCTCTGTGTGGTTTCTGCCTTGTTGCTTATTGCTCACTTTAAATTTGTGCTGTACCAATTGGTGGCTCTCTGGATTAGGCCATTAGTACTAGAAAGGGAGGTAAAAAGGTAGAACAACTGAAGCAAGAAAAAGAAATATGCAGGTATCTGAAGCTGGAGAGAGAATACTTACAGAAAATCATGAAAGTGTGTTGTTTTTTACTCTTTTTCATAGGGCAATACATATTTGTGATTTTTTTCTAATTTTGTATTTTTGTGACTTATTTTGTTTAGAGGTTAACATACGAAGAAAGAATGGCTCGTCGACTACTAGGTGCTGACAGTGCAACTGTCTTTAATATTCAGGAGCCAGAAGAGGAAACAGCTAATCAGGTACCATGTTGCGCTGGACTTCTTAGGGTAACATTTATTCTGTCCCCTTTTTCCATCTTCCTTATGGATACTGTTCTTGGGATGAGTTCTGTGGAAAGTAGAGGGCAAGTCACAGAAAAGCAGTATTAATATCATCAGTCAGCCTCACAGCTAATTTTTATTGAGCACATACTATGTTAAGTGACTGACAGAATTCCTTCCATCAGTGATACCTGTTCTTTTTATCTTCTTGATTATTCTCCTTTCCAGTACCTTTCCATTTTCCTATCCTATGTTTTATGCAAAATAATTTTGTGTGGAGAAACACATTTTCGCTGACACCGTCTGAAATAACTAGTAAATATTTCCCATTAGAGTTGGCCCTTGAACAACACGGGAGTTAGGGGGACCAACCCCAAGCACAGTTAAAAACCCACATATGGCCGGGCGTGGTGGCTCATGCCTGTAATTGTAGCACTTTGGGAGGCTGAGGTGGGTGGATCACGAGGTCAGGAGATCGAGACCATCCTGGCCAACATGGTGAAACCCCGTCTCTACTAAAAATACAAAAATTAGCCAGGTGTGGTGATGCACGCCTGTAGTCCCAGCTACTCGGGAAGCTGAGGCAGGAGAATTGCTTGAACCCGGGAGGTGGAGGTTGCAGTGAGCTGAGGTTGTACCACTGCACTTCAGCCTGGCAGCAGAGTGAGACTTCGTCTCCAAAACAAAACAAAACAAAACAAAAACAAAAACAAAACAAAAAACACACATACAACTTTTGACTCTTCAAAAACAGCCTACTGTTGACCAGAAGCCTTACTGATAACAAAGAGTTGATTAACACGTATTCTGTATGTTATATGTATTATAGACTGTACTCTTAAAGTAAGCTAGAGAAAAGAAAATGTTACAAAGAACATCTTAAGGAACAGAAGATACATTTACAATTCATTAAATGGAAGTGAGTCATCATAAAGGTCTTCATCCTCATTGTCTTAAATTACAGTAGTCTGAAAAGAAGGAAGACAAGGGGTTGGTCTTGCTTATCTCAGGGGTTGCAGAAGAGGAAGAAAATCCATATATAAGTGGACCCATGCAGTTCAAACCTGTGTTGTTCAAAGATCAACTGTTTAGTCTTAATATCTAGTCAAAATAAAATAGAAAATATTATCTCTTTATTTTCTTTCACATATATACAGATGCTTTTCAACTTAGTATGGGGTTATGTCCTGATAAACTCATTATAAGTTGAAAATATTGTAAGTTGAAAGTGCATTTAAGGCTGGGCGCAGTGGCTTACACCTGTGATCCCAGCACTTTGGGAGGCCAAGACCGGGTGGATTACCTGAGGTCAGGAGTTCAAGACCAGCCTGACCAACATGGTGAAACCCCGTCTCTACTAAAAATACAAAAATTAGCCGGGTATGGTGGCGTGCGCCTGTAGTCCCAGCTACGCGGGAAGCTGAGACATGAGAATCGCTTGAACCTGGAAGACAGAGGTTGCAGTGAGCCAAGATCGTGCCACTGCACTCCAGCCAGGTGACAGAGCGAGACTCCATCTCAAAAAAAAAAAAAAAAAAGTGCATTTAATACACCTAACCTACTGAACATCTTAGGTTAGCCTAGTCTATCTTAAATGTGCTCACAACACTTACATTAGCTTACAGTTGGGCAAAATCATCTCACACAAAGCCTATTTAAAATAAAGTATTGAATATCTCATGTGATTTATGGAGTCCTGTACCGAAAGTGAAAAGCAGAATGGTTGTGTGAGTACTCATAGTACCGTTACTACCAAATGCGTATTGCTAGCACAAAAGTTTCACTTAAGGAAAACTGGAAATCTTGCTGCATTCTTATTATTTCTATTATTAGTCTTCACATCTTTTTTTCTACCATTACAGGACACTGGTTCTCCTCATGCTTCTGTAGGGAGTCCTCTGGATGGTCAAAAGGTTAAGCTTTTCACCTTTCTTCTCCTTCCAGTCTTTCACTGTGTCTGTTTTCTTCTGTTCTTGCTGTTTTACGTGTGTTTCTATCTTTTCTGCCATATATTAATTATAAATGCTATGACCAGTGTCTGTTTCATGTAATATCAGATACACAAAATTACTGCAACATGAGTTTTTTTGTCACGTATTTACCAGCTTGAATTTATTTATTTATTTTATTTATTTATTTATTTATGTATTTTGAGATGGAGTTTCCCTCTTGTTGCCCAGGCTGGAGTGCAATGGTGTGATCTCAGCTCACTGCAACCTCTGTCTCCTGGGTTCAAGCGATTCTCCTGCCTCAGCCTCCCAAGTAGCTGGGATTACAGGTGCACACCAACATGCCTGGCTAATTTTGTATTTTTAGCAGAGATGGGGTTTCACCATGTTGGTCAGGCTGGTCTCGAACTTCTGACCTCAGGTGATCCACCTGCCTTGGCTTCCCAAAGTGCTGGGAATACGGCATGAGCCACAGTGCCTGACCTCCAACTTGAATTTAATTCTGTCATTAGTGGATACTCTGAACATTAAATCAAGAAAAATTTTTCATTTGTTATACCTTTCTATGGGGAACAAAAGTGCTAATTCTTCAAGGGATTAATTTGATAGTAATTAGATGAAGCAAAACAACTTGTGGTATAACTCTTGCAGTTTTATTCATACTGTTGTATTTCTTCCCTCAAATCAACAAACTTGTTTTTTAAACACTGAGTAACTTCTTTAAGAGAAAACATAGTTAAAATTATCTTTCATTTAATATTAAATAGGGAATATTTACATAGACTCCCTTGTCTTCATTGCACTTTTTTGTTTTGGAGATAGGGTCTCACTCTTTTGCCCAGGCTTGAGTGCAGTGGCACAATCACAGCCCACTGCAGCCTCGACTTCCCAGGCTCAAGCAATCCTCCCACCTCAGCCTCCCAAGTAGCTGGGACAACAGGCATGTACCACCATGCCCAGCTATTGTTTTTTTAAATTTTTTGTAGAGATGGGGTCTCACTTTGTTGCCCAAGCTGGTCTCAAATTCCTGGCCAGAAGCAATCCTCCCACCTCGGCCTTCCAAAGTGTTGGGAATTACAGGCGTGAGCCACTGTACCTGGCCTTTATTGCACTTTATAGGCAAGGAAATTGTAGGATCCACCTTAATCACCACAGGAATGTTGATGGGTTGTTTTTTTTTTTTTAAAGCAAAAGTTTGGCTAGACTGTCAGTCCTATTTTTTCTTCTAAAGATGGTGGGTTCCTAACAGCTGCAGAGCTGAGGAGGAGGCCCTTGCAAGGCAGGGATTGTTAGAGGTGGGGGAAAAAAAACAAACATTTTTTTTTCTATTATTCTTTTACTATTTTTTCTATTACCATTTTTTCTATTATTCTTTTACTATAATTGTATATAATATGGCAGCTGCTTGCCACATGTACTATGTGGAGAGATGCACCACCCTGCATCAGCTTTTACCCTACAGAAGGAAATCAGCGTTCCATTATATTTCATTGTTATCAACAGTTTAGGAATACATAGCTTTGCTTTTGCCTTTTTCTTTCCTTCCCCTTCTTTCCCCTTGCCTGAGAGAAAAGAAGGAAAAAAAAAATTCATCTTTCTTACCCCCCTCTTTTTGGATGATAGGACTTGAAGACAATCTGAAATACCACATAAACTCACTTCCAGATGTTTTTTGTTTCATATGCAATTGAATTGGGCTCAGACTGTGTTTTTAAGCTCTATGATAAAAATATCACTGTCTTCTAGGGCCTTATTGGGGGGCAGGGATAGACTTGACACTTTGTCAGAAGGGATTGAGTCTGCTAACTTAAACTTTCCTTGATTCAGGAATACAAAGTCTCCAGCTGTGAACAGAGACTCATCAGTGAAATAGAGTACAGGCTAGAAAGGTCTCCTGTGGATGAATCAGGTGATGAAGTTCAGTATGGAGATGTGCCTGTGGAAAATGGAATGGCACCATTCTTTGAGATGAAGCTGAAACATTACAAGATCTTTGAGGGAATGCCAGTAACTTTCACATGTAGAGTGGCTGGAAATCCAAAGCCAAAGGTGAGCTGGGAGATGGAGGCTTTTTAAGAGTCATTCTCTGAGGAAAGGTTTAGCTTCCAAAATATAGCATGCCGGTAGGAGAAAGAGATACAAATGATCTTTCTCAATACCCACGATATAAAGGGTTTTAAATATTCTTAAGTTCTGGGCCATCTTCAGGAGGCATTAGAAACCAAAAAAAGTGGCTGGGGGAGTGGAGTTTGGGTTTGAAGAATAGAGTAGAGAATAACTAACAGGGAGCTCTTCACACACCTATATCATTTATTCCTCATTGTTATTCCCAAATCACAAATAACTAAACTGAGTTCTGTGAGGTGAGTTTCCAAGGTCAGAGAGCTGGTGAGTGGCCAGGCCTGCATATGAACCCAGTGCTCTGTACCATACAGAGAAGTAATGCTCACCACTGGTTGTAAAAACTTCCAATCTTTAATCAAAAAACCAAGGCTGCTTATATTAATATTTACAGAGGGAGGTGGGGTGAAGAATATTGTTTAGAACGGATAATGACAAATTCTGATACCATGCAGGACTAGAATGACCTGGATGGGAGCCCTCTCCATACAAACATGGAAATGCTGGATAAGGAGCTGCCCTATCTTTAAAGGAAGGACTAGAATAAACTGTTTAATAGCCCAGCAAGGCAGTAAACAGGAGTACACTTTTCCCTGAGCTTGAGTGAAAAGAATAAAAAAAGGGAAAAAATTAAAACCCCTAACTACACTATCACATGATAGGGAGCCAAAAGCTGAGAAATGTGAAATTTAGTGCTGGATGATTAAAATTCTTAGAAGCAAGCAAAAAGTTGCCTTATATAAAGGTAATAATATGTGAAGAAATAACCACAAGGAGAGTTGTGTTAGGCCATTTTTGCATAAAGGGATTCCTGAGACTGGGTAATTTATAAAGAAAATAGGTTTTATTGGCCAAGCATGGTGGCTCACACCTGTAATCACAGCATTTTGCAAGGCCGAGATGGGTGGATCACCTGAGGTCAAGAGTTCGAGACCAGCCTGGCCAACATGGTGAAACCCCATCTCTACTAAAAATACAAAAATTAGCTGGGCATGGTGGTGGGCGCCTGTAATCTCAGCTACTTGGGAGGCTGAGGCAGGAGAATTGCTGGAACCCAGAAGGTGGAGGTTGCAGTAACCAAGATCGTGCCATTGCACTCCAGCTCGGGGTGACAACAGTGAGACTCCGTCTCAAAAAAAGAAAAAAGAAAATAGGTTTTATTGGCTCACAGTTCTGCATAGTATACAGAAGTATAGTACCAGAATCTGCTCCTGGCGAGGCCTCAGGAAGCTTACAATCATGGTGAAGGCAAAGGCGAAAAAGGTGAATCACACAGCAAGAGAGAGAAGTGGTGGAGGTCCCAGACTTTTAAACAACCAGATCTCATGTGAACTAATTGAGCAAGAACTTATCACCAAGGGGATGGTGCTAAACTATTCATGAGGGATCCACCCCCATGATCCAGTCACCTCCCGCCAGGCCCCACCTCCAACACTGGGAATCCCATTTCAGCGTGAGATTTGGAGGAGACAGACATCCAAACCATATTAAGAGTCAATAGTACAAGAAACAGAAAAACAGAAGGCCAAGTATTGCACAATATTGAACAATCTTAAGTAACCTCTAAAATAACTTCACAAAGATTGAAACAATTTTAAAAAGAATGGAAACTATAATGAAAGAACAAGATAGTACCAAAAAATACAAATTTATAAAATAAGCATAGAGCAATGTACTCAATGCAATAAAAAGCTTAATAGTGGCATAAAATGAAAGAGGGAAAAGTGATAAAAAATACCTGACACTTTTAGGTGTTAATTTCCTATAGCTCCACGGCATTGTTTTGTTTTCCCACTATGGCAAGTTTTACCATCATATACTTTTCTTAAAACTGAATTGCAACGCCAAAGTCAAAGATCAAAGAAAATAGCCTTGAATTTTCAAACCCTATATACTTCCTAATAAAATGGGATTTTTAAAATAAACTCCATTGTTATAGAAAACGTTTTACAATATTCTTGGCATAATCTGTGTTAACAGCTGTGTATTCACAACATGCTATCAAACGCATGTATTAAAAGTAAATTTGTAGCTTATGAATGAAATTCAATAAGAATTATATCTTGAACTTCCAAGATAGTCACAAAAAGATTCCATATTACTTTCAAACCTTATACAAGGCTTAAGATCACTGATCAGGTTCTAAGATTATTGATTCTTATAGAATACTACATTAACATGAAAGATGGGCTTTTGTTTTTAATATGACTGTACTTTTTTCCTAATATAAATTTAAATGTTTCACAGCTAGAAGGGACTTAATTGTTTAAACTTTTTATTGTTAAATGTTATTCTTTCATCCCTCCTTCCTCTCCCTCAACCTTCATTCTCCTTCCCATTGTTTTCTTCCCTCTCTCATTTATTAAAGGTCTACTTTGGCATATGCCACATAAATTACATTAGGATTGTTAAAGTATGGAATATTCATGTTTAAAGAAATACATGTTTTTTAGGCTTATGTTTTAAAAATATTTTATTCCTCCCTTGACATGCTTGTTCTAGTTGAGCCATAGGAAGACTGAAAATAATTTCTAATTTACCCTGTTCTCATTCTTGTGCCCTTCCGAATTTCTCCCTCCATTTAGTAGGCTTGGTAAAATTTTGGAAATATTTCTTAGATCTTATTTGAAAGTTGTATGCCAAGTATAATGGAGGTGAAAAATATGATTAAAGTAAAGAAATAACTCAAGAACTGGCATTGTGGCAAGAATGCAAAAGGAAGAAATTGTATACTTATTACAGCTTCTTTTTTCCATCAGAAATAGTCAACCATAGCCAGGCACGGTGGCTCACACCTGGAATCCCAGCAGTTTGGGAGGCTGAGGCAGGCAGATCTCTTGAGGTCAGGAGTTTGAGAACAGCCTGGCCAATATCGTGAAACTCCATCTCTACTAAAAATACAAACATTAGCTGAGCATGGAGGCGCACACTTGTAATCCCAGCTACTCAGGAGGCTGAGGCAAGAGATTCACTTCAACCCAGGAGGCGGAAATTGCAGTGAGCCAAGATCACACCACTGCACTCTCTAGCCTGGGCGACAGAGCTAGACTCGTCTAAAAAAAAAAAGTCAACTACTAAAAAGTAAAATAATTATGAAGTATGATACTTTACATAATTTAAGTTTTACAACTGAAAGTTATTAGTCTAGTTGATGATTACTTTTTAGATTCTAGAGTTTAATACATAATATAGTTTCTGTAAATTTGGAGCTATCTGAAAAATACGAGTTTGAAAAGTTAGAGCAGTCATATCCTGATAATTCATCCATCTATTTAGTGCTATATATTTCTGGTCTTTTCCTTTCTTAGAATGGAGGTTTCAAAAAGATTTTTCAGATTCAAATACTTTGACAGACAGTTGAATTTGAATGTCAGTTTATGTTACCAATTTACATACTGATTTATATTAAGGAAGAAGTTTGTTTTAACAACTAAAGGGTCTAAAGTATATTTATTTTGTTAGGAATCAGTTAGGAATACTTTTGGCTGCAAGGAACAAAAAATGACAACAAAGAACTTGCGGTGGCTTAAAAAAGGAAAGGTTTATTTGCTTATCTAATAAGTCTGCAGGTGGGGTGATGTAACTATTAATTCAGCATCTCAGCCATGTTAGGGCTGTTGGCACTGTGATTCATTATGATGGGCCTATCTTTCAACTGTGTTGTTCATAACTTAAATCAAAAATAATAATGAACTTAGCCAGGCATAGTGGCTCACACTTGTAATCCCAGCTACTCTGAAGGCTGAGGCACGAGAATTGTTTGAACCTGGGAGGCGGAGGTTACAGTGAGCCAAGATTGCACCACCGCACTCTGCACTTCAGCCTGGGCAACAGAGCGAGACCCTGTCTCCAAAACAAAACAAAACCTTAGAACTCAGACATCCATGGACAACTGGTTTTGTTTAAAAGTGAGAGAAGGAAGGAGGACCCTTTGGACTACTTAAAAATATTGTGTTTAATCAAAATTTACTTTTATTTTTTACATTTTTTCTTTTGAGACAGGGCCTCAGTCACTTAGGCTGGAGTGCAGTGGCGTGATCATGGCTCACTGCAGCCTCAACCTCCTGGGCTCAAGCCATCCTCCTGACTCAGCCTCCCAAATAGCTAGGACTACAGACATGCACCACCACACCCAGATAATTTTTTTTATTTTTTTGTAGAGACAGGGTTTAAAAACTCAAATAGAATTTAAATTGTTACCTGCTTTTTTTCACTGAAAAATCAATTCCTTAGTCAGGTATTTGGTTTAACATTTTAACATGAAAACTCAGATCACCTCTGCAAACCACACTGTTACTATTTTCAGTTCTCCAAATAGAGTAGGAATACACAAACTTCTAATCTTTAATCTTTGTTTCTATTCACAGATCTATTGGTTTAAAGATGGGAAGCAGATCTCTTCAAAGAGTGATCACTACACCATTCAAAGAGATCTCGATGGGACCTGCTCCCTCCATACCACAGCCTCCACCCTAGATGATGATGGGAATTACACAATTATGGCTGCAAACCCTCAGGTGAAGAAGGGTATAGGTCTGGGCTCAGTTCTGTGTCTAGTGCTTACAGGCATTTGATTGGACAAAGGAACTGTTTAAAAGGTGAAGTTAAGAAGGTTCTTTGATTTATGAAACTATTTTTCCAAATTCTACATCCATCTTGGTTTCAGAGGATAGAAAAATTCTTTGTTTCATGAATATTTATTCCATCAGGTGTTATTCTACTCCTTCCACAAATATTATTAAGGGCCTAATATGTACACACTTTCTGTGTGGGTGATGGGGTTGCAGTAGTAGACTGGACAAAGTCCTATGGTAAAAAATAAGCAATTAACAAATAATATAACTTCAGGTAGGATTACATGAAGAAAATAAAGGAGAAAAAGAGAGTGAGTGGCATGCATAGGCTGTATAAGAAAAACTTAAAGTAAAATATTTTAGAAGAAACACATCAGTGGGATTTAATGTGCAAGTGTAGACAAATGATAATTTTGTTAGCATTCAGGTTTATCAGTTTTCATCAAAATGTTTTCTCTTGTATTTGCCTTTAGACTTAGGGTCAAAAAATCAGTTGCCTTCTTAGAATTTAATAGGAGGCTGCTGGGTATCATGTTGCCAGTTCGAGCCTGCAAATTCTTTTTTATTATGTTATACATTTTAGTCACTATGCTGGATATAGGGGATACAAAAATGAGTAAAAAGTTATTCTGTACCTTAAGAGCTCAGTGTATGACAGGTAGTTTTATTAAAGTCTGCAAAAGTAGTATAAATAATACACTTTTAGAAAGAAAAAAGAAGGCATGGTAAAATGAGCAGTTTTCTCTAGAAGTCATCTTTTTAGAATCTCTGATCTATTTATATCATTCCATATTATTTCTTTTGAAGAAAATATTTAGTATTAGAAACTATATAAATAATTTTAATGACACTGCAAACTTTTAATTAAAGTTTCTGGCCCAGGTGCAGTGGCTCATATCTGTAATCCCAGCACTTTGGGAGGCTGAGGCAGGTGGATTGTTTCAGCCCCAGAGTTTGAGACCAGCCTGGCCAACATGGCGAAACCCTGTCTCTACTAAAAATACAAAAATTAGCCAGGTGTGGTGGTAGGCACCTGTAATCCCAGCTACTCAGGAGGTTGAAGCATGAGAATCACTTGAACCTGGGATGCGAAGGTTTCAGTGAGCCAAGACTGCGCCACTGCACTCCAGCCTGGTTGACAGAGTGAGACTTTGTTTTTTTTTTTTTTTTTTTTTTTTTAGACAGAGTCTTGCTCTGTTGCCCAGGCTGGAATGCAGTGGCGTGATCTCAGCTCACTGCAAGCTCCGCCTCCTGCGTTCACACCATTCTCCTGCCTCAGCCTCCCTAGTAGCTGGGACTACAGGCACCCACCATGCCCGGCTAATTTTTTTTATTTTTAGTAGAGATGGGGTTTCGCCATGTTAGCCCGGATGGCCTCGATCTCCTGACCTCGTGATCCGCCCGCCTCGGCCTCCCAAAGTGTTAGCATTACAGGTGTGAGCCACTGCGCTTGGCCTGAGACTCTGTTTCTAAATAAATAAATAAATATTGTTCAAGGTTTATTATATTCTAATATTCCATGGTCATATAAATATATTTTTCTGCAATAATATTAAGATCAGAATGAAAACAGGTTATCCAGCTAATCAGGTTGTGATAGAGCGCAGCAAACTCTTCACTGTTAATGAAAAGCTTCTATATTAATGCACATTCTTAAAGTTCTAAATGTTTTAATCAATGAATACATGACCATCACCCTGAAAAGGTCTAAATCACTATTAAGAAGTTGCATTTTAATGTTTGTGTTCATATTTGATATATATGAAGAAACAAAAGTGGAACTTGCTTTTTTTCCTTTTTTTTTTTTTTCTTTTTTGAGACGGAATCTTGCACTGTTGCCCAGGCTGGAGTGCAGTGGCGTGATCTCAGCTCACTGCAATCTCCACATCCTGGGTTCAAGCAATTCTTCTGCCTCAGCACCACCACGCCCAGCTAATTTTTTGTATTTTTAATAGAGACAGGGTTTCGCCTCAGGTGATCCACCTGCCTCAGCCTCTTTTTTCCTTATTATATTTTCAGTGCATTTCCTTGACATTAACAAATTCTAGCTTTTAGTTTAGTTTTCTGCCTGTTTAAGAAAATGGTAGAGAACTGACAAAATCCAAAATTTTTCTTTGTGTTGGGTCGTTTATTCCTCTTTTGCCCTAGAAAGGCTGGGATATATTATGGGATGGAATTATCTGTGGTCCTTATGTATTTGCCAACACTGGGAACCTGCTATTAATTTCAAGGCATTTTTCTTAGCATGTTTTAAATTGTTATTGGAATAAGCCATTTTATAGAACAAAAGAACATAAACGTAAAACTGCAGTTGTGAGTCTGCTTAGTGTCTTCCTCAAATTACAGTAATGCATTTTTACATGTGGAAAAGTTCTCAGTGAGGAAGGACTGACTCAGTGCTCATGGCCAATGGCAGTGAGCAGAGTTTAAGACAGCAGGCCAGCCTTGGGGGTCAGTAGTCTCCAATCATTTAAACTCTCTTGACAAATTATTATGAAGTCACTAGATGAAGGTGAGCTGCTGAAAATCTCGCTTGGATCATTCCATATTACATACATATAACATCACATTGTACCCCACAAATATATACAATTATAATTTGTCAATTAGAATAAAAAAGAAATTTTTATTTATTAATTTAGAGACAAGGTCTTCCTCAGTTACCCAGGCTGGAGTACAGTGGCATAATCATGGCTCACTGCAGCTTAGAACTCTAGGGCTCAAGCAGTCCTCCCATCTCAGCCTCCCAAAGCACTGGAATTACAGGCGTGAGCCACTGCCATTAGCCAAAAATAAATTTTTAGAAAATAAATGTAATCTTACCCAAAGCCCAATATATAATGCCAAAAAAAAGGAAACCCTTGTAAACATAGGAAAAAAAGGAAAGGAAGGAAATAAAAAAGAAATGTTACTACAAATACCAAGATTGTAGGGCAACACTGATGATACCGAAAAACCTAGGATGAGGCCGGCAGGCCATGCAGTACAGGGGTTAAGAGCATGAACTTTGGCATCAGGCAGATCTCAGCTGGAATTCTAGCTCTGCCCCTCACTACCTGTGTGACCTTAGCAAGTCACTTAACTTCTCTGTGCCTGTTTTCTCCTTCGTAAAATGAGAATAATAATAATAATAATAATAATAATAATACAGATTTAAATAGTACATGTAAAAAGCATTCAGTTTACCTGGCACATACTATGCTTTCAATAAATGCTAGTTATTGTCATTATTTTAATTCAGAGACAGTAACTACCCCATCTTAAAGCAACAGGCCTACAACAGAAGCCTGTGGAACCAGATGTAAAGGATCAGTTCCATGTCTAGGTACTCCGTTCCCACAGTACTGTCAGAAAGTAAGCAAGTCAATTTGGGATGGAATTTCTACCCAGTATGTTGTTGCTGTGTGGTCTTCTGACCTCCTGGCTTTTCCGTTTTATCACCTCCATGGGAAAGGACTTAGGCAGCAGATGTGGCTGTGCCACAACTGCCACAGCTGTGGGCTTGGGTGGAGGAGCTGTGAGCTAGAGGACGGCCACACCCATAGCACAGCTGACATCAGCCACACATGAAGCTGGGAAGCTGCTCTCTGCTCTCAGCACCCTCAGGGCCAAGAGAAGCCCCAAAAGAGAGTGGTTACTGCCCTCATTCCAGGCCCCAGAATTCTCTGCTTTGCAAATCCCAGGCTGAGCCCCATGGTTAACCCTCTCTGGTTCTTTGCTCTACCCTTTGGAGAGAAGACAAAGCAATGAGAAATGGACAAGAACAGCCCTCATAACAGAATATCCTATCCATCCTGTGATTTCAGCCAAGGGTAAAATAACTACTCTGGGTCTATCAAAAGGAGCAAAAAAAAAAAAGATTGAAAGAACCCAAGGCATCACAGTAACCAGACCAGTTTCTAACACTACCTATTATAGTATTCCAACCGACTCCAAAGATCAGTTGACACTCCCAACATCTTAATTAAGGGGATAGGGCTAAGAGTCTTCTTTACCTGAATAATCCAAGACAGGCAAAAGGAAGGGAAACTCATGAAGTCTAGGCCTCAGTGTGTGTAGATGTGTATATCCCACTGAAATTGCTGTGAGAGAATTTCGATATTTATGCCACTTAGCAGTAGTAGTATTTGTTCCAAGTTTCTGAGCATGTTGCCTGGTTGATTTTAATTCCAAGAGTAAAACCCCTTCTTTTCTGTCTTGGGGTCTTCAGTAACTGGTATGTCCAAATATGGCAGATATAAGTTCTGTGAGTCATCACTTAAAAATTGGAGTGAACTTTACTATCCATTAGAAAAACAAAGTGGCATTTAAACCATGACCAGTTGACAGACCATTTTTCTACCTAACTCTTGGCATAAGTTACCATTTGTTGCTGTAAGGATGCCATTCTGGAAATGTTTAACGCTGTTAGAATCTCAACTTTACAACATCTATTACCGTATATTAAAACTTTTTTCTTATAATTTATGAATTAAGACATGAGTTTAAATAGTCATATCATAAAAGGCGGTGAAAAAAAATTCAAAATAGCTAAATCTTTCAAGATATAGTAATCCCAAAAGCATAAAGTATAGTTGACAGAAAACTGAAGTTGACTCCTTACTTCCTTAATGCCCTTTAGTTACCTTAAATTTTGAAATTTTAAAGTTATTTGGGTTTAGAAAAAAAAAAGTATTTGGGTTTGAAAGGGAGAATACATGTATGTTTTCTAGTACACTGTAGCCCAGATGATATGAAATGACCAAGGAAAAGAGGAAGACTAGAGTGGAAAAATTAGTTCAGTAATGAAACACAGACGGTAGAGCTCTCCTGAGCAGTGGAAAATAATTACAGAAAGCAGCCAAGAGAAGGGTGAGAACCAAGGAGGGAGGAAAATCTTAAAGTTCAGCAGAATATTTTATAGAATATGATATTTTTCCACCTGGGTTGATCTTTTGGGAATAAGAAAAACGTTAGATATTGTTGACTGCATCCAAATTCTACTTGGGATAGAACACACAGCTCTAAACATATACTGGGCTGTGTATCACACTCGATGTGTGTAGCTCAAGCAATTCATAAGAGACCAAAGCAATCACATAGTTTAGCAAAATAATGAGTGATTGTGCAGTTTACACCAAAGAGAATGCCAAAATGAGGATCACAAATACAGTTTATTTTAGACTCTAATCCTATCTTTAAGAACAACTACATCTAAACACGAATGTTTTACTTTGTTTTGTTGTGTTGCTAAGTTACTTTGTATTGCACTTGGATTTTGGAATGGCTATTTTGCAGTCTGATGTTTCCTCAAACTGCATTATGTATACAAGTGGCAAGCTTTTATGAAGACCTGTGTGCCACAAGTTAAATTTCATAAACTATGAAATATAAATGTTATTTCCATATTACATAAATAATTGGCCTTGCACAAGGTATGAAATAATCTTTACAAGCTGGATGTTTAATACAGAATCACTTTAAGAATTCAAACTTATTTGTAATATAAGCTTTAAACTCTGTGGATTTGTTTGGAATAGAAAAGTAACACACAACTGAGTTAAATATAAAATGTTAGTTTGTTGCTTGTGTTTTGTTTTAGCATTATAAGGTTTCCTGGCTCATTTCAAGCTTCACTTTAAACATTCCCTTCCATTATTCTTATGTTAATGGTAAAGCAGATAGAAATGAGAAAATTAATAAAAGCAAATGCAGCAGCATTAATGTGCATCAGAGCCTACTATGATTACCAGAGTTAATAGGCATATTATTATTAAAATCACTTATTGCTAATTCTGTATGACCTTTGTCAAAAATAGTATGTTCAGACTTAAAAACCTGAACTTTCTATTATGCACATGGAAGGCATCTTTTCAAAAAAGCTTCACTGAACTCTGGGTTTTTTTTTTTCCCCAAACAAAAACAACAAAATTATACAACTTCTTAGTTTGGATGCTCTCTAAATGCTCCTGGTTATGTATTGGTTAGTAATATATTTAGCCAATAACACTATATAAATCAAACTAATAATTCTGCCTCCTGAAGACCACACCTTCACCTTTCATGTTCAGAAGTGAAGGTTGGTATCAGAATAGAGAGATTACAAATGGTAACTATTCCTTTTTCTTAAATTTGGGAAGTTAAGGAAATATTCTGTGGCAATATTTGTATATATAGGTCTAAGCAGTAGCAGCAAAAACCCTGAAAACAGTGTAGAAATGTGTGACCTTTCCAGAGTAGTATGCCAACCTGTTTACTTTTTTTTTTTTTTTTTTTTTTGAGAGGGGAGGAAGAGGCAGGCTAAGCATATCAAGGATCTGTTTAGAGCTGAATAGGGCATATTTCCTCCTCCACATCAAATGCAGCCATCACACTAACAAGTACATTTCAGTATGATTGTGCTTAGCACCTTTCAAGCACCAGCAGAAGTTAAAAAGGTTGATCTGCTTCCCACATAGTCTGCCTCCTATGCCAAAGGTATTTTGTTTTTCCTTTGGAGTAAATTACATTCTAATACCAAGAAAAATAAAATTCCATTACATAAACAATTCTAAAGGATGCCTCAAAACTGGTTATTATAATTATATCCATAGTGACTGCTACAATAATTTAACATTTTGAGCATTGGCTTCATGCAAAACACAGTGCTGCCAGGTGCTTTACAAGTATTAATGACTTTAATCTTCATAAGAACCCATTAGGTATTAACTATATGGCCTTGTTTTACAGAGAAGGAAACTTAGAAAGATTAAGCTCCCTGCCTAAAGTCACTTACCTGTCAGGGACAGCAGAACTGGTTTACAAACTTAGACTGATTGCAGAGCTACTGAATGCCATACGAAGGTATTTAAGGCTCATTCCAGGATTAAGAGCACTAAGTGGCAAGGGAGATATTGGTTAAATATGAAGGAATTTTAAAAGGAGGTAAGCATATACCTCACGTAAAGTATATTCACATGGAAATTCTTGCTGGGGTCCGCCAAGCTGCTGGGGCTCCTAGAAACCATCTTGATGCATGTCCATGCACAATGTCTCAGACCCATGATAACACACCAGCTAGAGGAACTTAACAATGATGATTTATGATGTCACATACCATTTGATATTTATAAGAGCATTTAGGTTACATCATTTAACCCTTAAAACATCCTTATGAGAGATATACGTAGCATCCCTATTTGTACAGAAGAAGAAACAAAGGCTTGAACAAATTCAGTGATTTGCTCAAAGTTTTAGGAAAAGTCAACACTCAAATCCAGGTTAGTGAGGTGGGTTTGTTTGACTGTTTGTAACAACCCATACCTCCTTGTCCAAATTCAAGGTGAAGTCTGAATTTAACTTACATTATATCTTTTTCTAACCACATAAATGATTAGTTCATTTTAACTTACCGTGGATCTTCTGGGCTTCACACAAGGAAGGGTATATCCAAATTATAAGCATTTCATCATGGAAGCCGCAAAGCACATAATAAGGAAGCCATATCCCACATCAGGACAATTGAAGCTATTTGTGTAAAACAATACACACACTTTCCTTGTCCTCAACCTCCAAAAAGAATCATTAATTTTATGTGTTCATTTGTTATCTTGTATGATGCATCAGTTGGATAGTTCATGATGGGGGTCTTCTAAGCAAGTTATATCTAGATTTTCTTTTTTTTTTTTTTTTTTTTTTTTTTCTTTTATTATTATTATTATTATACTTTAGGTTTTATGGTACATGTGCACAATGTGCAGGTAAGTTACATATGTATACATGTGCCATGCTGGTGCGCTGCACCCACCAACTCGTCATCTAGCATTAGGTATATCTCCCAATGCTATCCCTCCCCCCTCCCCCCACCCCACAACAGTCCCCAGAGTGTGATGTTCCCCTTCCTGTGTCCATGTGTTCTCATTGTTCAATTCCCACCTATGAGTGAGAATATGCGGTGTTTGGTTTTTTGTTCTTGCGATAGTTTACTAAGAATGATGATTTCCAGTTTCAGCCATGTCCCTACAAAGGACGTGAACTCATCATTTTTTATGGCTGCATAGTATTCCATGGTGTATATGTGCCACATTTTCTTAATCCAGTCTATCATTGTTGGACATTTGGGTTGGTTCCAAGTCTTTGCTATTGTGAATAATGCGGCAATAAACATACGTGTGCATGTGTCTTTATAGCAGCATGATTTATAGTCCTTTGGGTATATACCCAGTAATGGGATGGCTGGGTCAAATGGAATTTCTAGTTCTAGATCCCTGAGGAATCGCCACACTGACTTCCACAAGGGTTGAACTAGTTTTTCTACAGCAAGTACAGATCTGGAGAAGTTGGATGAAATTAATTTTTAGATTTCAGGCTAGTTTAGGGAATCCCAAATGTTTGCCAAGAGTTTAGCATAAGAATCTGTATCAAGTGGCCTGTGCTTCAGATACAGTTAATCTGAGCTAGAAATAATTCTCCTTCATAATGTTAGACTTCATATCTCCTTGGAAATTTTCAGGAAACACAGTGTTTTAACTGTGACCTCAACAGCAAACACCGTGAATGCCAGAGGGAGTCATATATGTAGTGGTATAAAACTAGTTATGTTTGTTTCTTTGTGATGACCTCTCTTTGGTAATTCCTCATTCTTCTCCTGTCTGTATTACATTCCTATGTGTCTTTGCCTTTTCTGGGTGGTTATAGCCCTAAAGAAGTCCAGGTTTTAGGAGACCTAGAGAGCGCCCCCAGTTAGAGTCCTGCCCTTCACTGAATCTTGCTATGGGATTTTTCTCTGCATTCCCTCCACTGGTGCCCTCACCCTGACCCCCACTCCAGTCTGCTCACAGTTGGAAAGCAGTTCTTCAAAACACACAGAACACTGCAGCTTCTGTTACCTGTCTCTATAGGCAGCTTGCAATGAAAATGAGAGCCAATGGAAGAATTTTATTCTGAGAGTAAGTGCATGAGGGCTTCTCATCAACTCTGAGCTAGAATTCAGTAAGTCTAATCTTTGATGGTACATCTGCTTCTTGTTTTTCCTCTCTTGCTGTTACCTTTGGCAGTCATCAACATTTAGAAGCACATCTTCTCATTCTTCTGAGAGAGTGAAGGAGAAAAATCATCTTTTTTGCTACTCTGCTGGTAACAGTGAAAAAAAAAAATTAAGAGAAGGAGCTGAAACAAAAACCAAAGTAACAATGTGTGGGCTTATCCATGTCATCTGGGTGCCCTGAGTATTACTTGTCTGTTCACATATGACAGCATTTATCAAACTCTTTTTTTGCTTTTATTATGTTTAATTGACACAATGCTTATACCTATTTATGAGGTACAGTGTGATATTTCAAAGCATGTATACAATGTGTAATGTTCAAATCATGGTAATTAGCATATCTGTCATCTCATTTATCATTTGTGTTGGAAATACTCAAAATCCACTCTTCCGGGTATATGAAAATACACAATAAATTATTGTTATCCTATAGTGCTGTGAAACACTAAAACTTTTTCCTCCTATGTAGCTGTAATTTTGTATCCATTAAACAACTTCTGGCTATCTCCCCGACCCTACCACCCCATCAAAATATCAATTGACAAATTTAAGAGATAAAAATATAGGTTTTTTTAATTACATAGGCCCTTATCATATGACCCACATATTTTAGGTATTTAACTGCTTCTGGTTTTTAAATCTCAAATATGTTCATTTCATGAGAACATGGCTTCATTTAGTCATGAAGCTCTCCTTATCATCGCACTCATACTTCTTACATAACACTCATTTTATCACGCTCATTTTAATATATGGTTTGGGGAAGGGATGCCACTAACTTTTTTTTTTTTTTTGAGACAGAGTCTTGCTCTGTCGCCCAGGCTGGAGTGCAGTGCCACCATCTCAGCTCACTGCAACCTCCGCCTCCCGGGTTCAATCGATTCTTCTGCCTCAGCCTCCCAAGTAGTAGCTGAGACTATATAGGTTTGTGCCACCATGCCCAGCTAATTTTTGTATTTTTTTAGTAGAGACGGGGTTTCACCATATTGGCCAGGCTGGTCTCGAACTCCTGACCTCATGATCCACCCGCCTCAGCCTCCCAAAGTGCTGGGATTACAGGCATGAGCCATTGCGCCTGGCCAGCCACTAACATTTAATTAGTATATTACTATATACTATATATTAGCATATTACTATAATTAGTATATTACTAAAAAGAGAAAACTGAAATCATCTAGGTTTGATTTCAGAATTGGCTACAGCTGGTAGATGACCATGAAAATGGAATCTTCACAAGAGACTGATGTCCTCCTGCCATATTTTACAATTCAACATCATGTGTTACGGAGACCTTTGCAGGTTACAATTAATCAAGAGTTGTCATTTTAAATACCATCCTAGATAAAACAGTAAAGCTTATTTAAGAGTTCCAAAAAAAGACCTTATCACCTTCAAGTTCTTCAAGTAAAAATAGTTTTACTGAGGCACTTAACTCACAGGGAAAGTGTTTTTCTGAAAAGGGTTAGTCATTACTCAAATGGCATACTGAATTTGTTATGAAATAATGTCTTATAGAGAATAGGACAGTAGGCATGATAGTGCTTAGTGGTTAATAGTTTTAAATAGCAAATCATTTATTTCCTGATATTTCTACAGGGCCGCATCAGTTGTACTGGACGGCTAATGGTACAGGCTGTCAACCAAAGAGGTCGAAGTCCCCGGTCTCCCTCAGGCCATCCTCATGTCAGAAGGTATTTAACATGTTCCTTCCCAGAAGTGTTACTATTATTTTATTTATTACTATAAATTTAGTACTATTAGAATCATCATATAACCACAAAAGTAAACATAATTGGAAGACAGAATATGAATACAAACCTGAAATGTGTGGCTCCTTGATTATTATGCTCCTTTGCAATGCAGAATGGGAATGGGAACAAACATTCGCTAATGTGTGCTAAGCCCATTCAGATATACTATGAGTTTGTTAAATATACATATTTTATAGACAAATAAATCAAGACTCAGCACTTTTAAATGGCATATGACAATACTACTAAATGGTACACAAATGTTGGAAACCAAACTTCTCTAACCAACAGCTGTGTGAGTTGACCATTAAAAGCTATTACCACTAGGTTTCTTAAAATCAGCTCATGTATTAATGTTCATTTTTCAGCCACTTAGTTCAAAACATAAGACCATTAGACTACAAATCTTGTAGGTAAGATCTGTCACGTTTTAAATACTCAGATATCTGCTAGCAATAGAGATGCTTTCCATTCCTAGTAGTTCTGAGTCTATGCAAGGACACACTGATGGAACAATGGTAGGCAGAGACAGAGAAAGGATACTACTTCTTAGTAATAAATTCGCACTTAAAAAAAATTCAGTAAGTCAACCATCCTGTCAGCTTGGCCTGTTTAGATATTTTATAGACAGAATATCCTCAAATAGTCCTGACTGTAAATTACAGGCCATAGGTGCAAACTCCTTTAGTGAAGAGAATACATAGTTAGCTCAGAGAGAGTACGCAGGAAAACTGACTAAACATCAAACAAGTGGTGTGTCTATACCTCCTTGTGTGACTGGATCCACACAGACTTTTGTTCAACATTTGGAAGACAGTTCTGGCACCAGAGCATGTGCAGATTTAATTCTAACTTCATCATGGCAATACCTATTCACAGGATGCTAGCCTGTATCTTTGCGTATAAACATAGCATATACAGTATTCACAGGATGCTAGCCTGTATCTTTGCGTATAAACACAGCATATACAGTATTCACAGGATGCTAGCCTGTATCTTTGCGTATAAACACAGCATATACAGTATTCACAGGATGCTAGCCTGTATCTTTGCGTATAAACACAGCATATACAGTATTCACAGGATGCTAGCCTGTATCTTTGCGTATAAACATAGCATATACAGTATTCACAGGATGCTAGCCTGTATCTTTGCGTATAAACATAGCATATACAGTATTCACAGGATGCTAGCCTGTATCTTTGCGTATAAACATAGCATATACAGTATTCACAGGATGCTAGCCTGTATCTTTGCGTATAAACATAGCATATACAGTATTCACAGGATGCTAGCCTGTATCTTTGCGTATAAACATAGCATATACAGTATTCACAGGATGCTAGCCTGTATCTTTGCGTATAAACATAGCATATACAGTATTCACAGGATGCTAGCCTGTATCTTTGCGTATAAACATAGCATATACAGTATTCACAGGATGCTAGCCTGTATCTTTGCGTATAAACATAGCATATACAGTATTCACAGGATGCTAGCCTGTATCTTTGCGTATAACCATAGCATATACAGTATTCACAGGATGCTAGCCTGTATCTTTGCATATAAACATAGCATATACAGTATTAAGTCCATTGTCTTGCATTATTCTCTTTGCTTTTCTTGTTGTCTGCAACACATTGAAGCCTTTCCTTATATCAGTGGGTCCTGGAAAGCTTTTTTCTCATTAATTAGATCTATACTTGGAGAAGGGTAAACTGTATTAAAAAGCTAATAATTATTAGCCTAGTATGCTTCTTTCATTTGTTCCACTCTTGCTTTTCCTAGTTAAGTGTTTTTAAACTTACCTTCTAGTCACTACTGACAGAATTTGTATTCAAGATCTTTTAAGTCTTCCCTGCAATTACTTTCAACTGTATTCCTCTTAAAGATTTCTCTGGCAACCTTTAAAAGTGACAGAGATGCACAGAATCTGGGAGATTTGTACAATCTCATTTTTTAAAGCAAAAAATAATGCCCCTAGGCATATGGATAACTAATGCAAAAGAAAACTTGCCTAAAAATGTAATTTGTTTTCCTGTTTAATATGAAAAGAAATTTTAATTAAAAATATATTGAATTTTTATAGGATCATCAGAACTTTTAATTTCCTACAAATTTAAAAATCACAGTGGAAAGTTCTAGTAACTTCTGTTGAAAAAGATTTGGGAATAAATGAGCAATAATGCTACCTTTCATAAAGCTTTAAAAATATTTAGGAAAAATGTTAATATATAATACCCCATTTTTTTCCATTTCCCCTTTATGATTTATAGTAGCCTGCAATTGGCAGACAATTAAATTTATAGTAAACTTCCAAATTAAACAAGATTCTGCTTTTCTGATTTTTTAATGTGTAAATCTTAGCTGTAGGGATCAGATAAGGAAATCATATTATTACCCCATGTATTTTAAGAAAACAGATGACTAAAAGTCTGGAAATAACTACTGTCTATATTTCTATCTGTCATCTTTCTTGTTTCAAGGCCTCGTTCTAGATCAAGGGACAGTGGAGACGAAAATGAACCAATTCAGGAGCGATTCTTCAGACCTCACTTCTTGCAGGCTCCTGGAGATCTGACTGTTCAAGAAGGAAAACTCTGCAGAATGGACTGCAAAGTAAGATTTTGTTATTGCTTGCATATCCTATTGCCTCACTTCTCCCTCACTTGCCATTTCTCTATAGTTCCTTTTGGGGAAATTACATAAAGTATAAAATGAGAGCTGGGCACAGTGGCTCACACCTATAATCCCAGCACTTTAAAGGCCAAAGCTGGGCAGATCGCTCGATCCCAGGGTTCAAGACCAGCCTGGGTAATATGGAGAAACCCATCTCTACCAAAAATACAAAACTTAGCCAGGCGTGGTGGCATGAGCCTATAGTCCCATCTACTTGAGAGGCTGAGTTGGAAGGACTGTTTGAGCCTAGGAGCTGAAGCTATGTGAGCTATGATCGAGCCACTGAATTCCAGTCTGGGTGACAGAGCAAGACCCTGTCTCAAAAATGAAATGATTCTAGCTTAAGGGGGGGAAAAAGTGAAATATGTCAGATATTTATATATTGTTTACTATGATTCTTTACTTTAAATCTAAATTAAATATGTTCTTTACTCAGAACCCTACATGACATTACTCTAGAAAGTCATCAGGAGGTTTTATTTATCCCTTTAAATGTTGAAATAATAAATATGATAAATCTACCATGTCTTCATTCTTTTTTCATACAAATTTTGTATCCATATATCTACTCTGACTTTTATTCCTCCCATTTTCTAATTCTTTTTTTTTTTTTTTTTTCAGACGGAGTCTCACTCTGTCACCTAGGCTGGAGTGCAGTGGTGCAATCTCGGCTCGCTGCAACCTCCGCCTCCTGGGTCTCCTGCCTCAGCCTCCTGAGTAGCTGGGATTACAGGCACGTGCCACCAGGCCCAGCTAATTTTTGTATTTTTAGTAGAGACGGGGTTTAACCATGTTGGTCAGGCTGGTCTCAAACTCCTGACCTCATGATCCGCCCACCTCGGCCTCCCAAAGTGCTGGGATTACAGGTGTGAGCCACGGTGCCCCGCCCCCATTTTCTAATTCTAAGATAAGTTAGAGTGACATCTTTCTTTCATCTATTTTGCAGCAGGGCTTTTTGGTTTTTTGGGTCTTTTTTTTGAGATGGAGTCTCCCTCTGTTGCCCAGGCTGGAGTGCAGTGGTGTGATCTCGGCTCACTGCAGCCTCCACCTCCTGGGTTCAAGTGATTCTCCTGCCTCAGCCTCCTGAGTAGCTGGAATTACAGGCACGCACCACCACGCCCAGCTAATTTTTTGTATCTTTAGTACAGACGGGGTTTCACCATGTTGGCCAGGCTAGTCTCAAACTCCTGACCTCGTGATCCGCCCGCCTTGGCCTTCCAAAGTGCTGGGATTACAGGCATGAGCCACCGCACCCGGCCTACAGCAAGGCTTTTTAACCCAAGGTCCTTGGGTAGGCAGGCTTCATTAGGTGTTTGAACTCTGAAATTACCTACAAAATTATGTGTGTAAGATAACTTTCATCCATTTCTCAAAGGAGTTTAGGGAAAAAATATTTAAGAAACACTGCTCTAAAATTTTTTGTTTGATTTCTTTTTTGCCCCCTATTTACTGATCTTAAATTTAGTTTAACTCTTAAATATGGATAAGGTTTTAAAAAGTTATTTGGGCTCCCTCTGCTGGTTCTGTATGGGATATCAGAACACAAATATAGGCTGCTTAGAGGATTTGGGCATTGTTTCTTCAGAAAGTAAATCTGGGATTGTAGAAATGTATAAAAAGAATAAATATAACAAAAATATTTTATTTCTCAGGATCATTATTTTTTACAGTATAAATACACAAATTGTGTTTCAGTCTGTGTGTATATATATATATATATATATATGAGTGTGTATTTACTTCATTTTTGGTCTATAATTAAGAATTATACAGTACAGCTACCCATATGATCCAGTTAATTCTACTAGTGCTTATATATCCGAGGAAAATGAAATCAGAGGCTGGGCATGGTGGCGCACGCCTGTAATCCCAGCACTTTGGGAGGCTGAGGCAGGTGGATAACTTGAGGTCAGGAGTTTGAGACCAGCCTGACCAACAAGGTGAAACCCCATCTCTACTAAAAACACAAAAATTAGCCAGTTGTGGTGGCATGCATCTGTAGTCCCAGCTACTCAGGGGGCTGAGGCAGGGGAATCACTTGAACCTGGGAGGCAGAGGTTGCATCACTGCATTCCAACCTGGGCAACACAACAAGACTCCCCATCTCCCAAAAAAAAAAAAAAAAAAAAAATGAAATCAGTAGCAATATCTGCATTCCCATGTTCATTGCAGCACTATTCATAATAGCCAGGATATGAGATCAGCCTAAGTGTCAACAGATGAATGAATAAAGAAAATGTGAGATATATATATATACACACATATATATACACATATATATACACACATATATACACATATATACACATATATATACACACATATATATATAAATACACACAAACACATACATACACATACAGTGGAAAATTATAATCCTGTCATTGTGACAACATGGATGAACCTGGAGGACATAATGTTAAGTGAAATAGGCCAGGCACAGAAAGATAAATACTACAGGATCTTACTTATATGTGCAATCTAAAAAAGTTGAACTCACTCATAGTAGAGAGTAGAATGGTGATTACTAGGGGCTAGACAGGGAGAGGGAAAGTTGGGGAAATGTTAGTCAAAGCATATAAAATTTCAGACAGGAGGAATAAGTTCAAGAGATCCGTTGTACAACATGGTGACTATAGTTAATAACAATGTACTGTATACTTGAAAATTGCTAAGAGTAGGTTTTAAGTGTTCTTACCACAAAAAAGCATGTGAAGTCATACATACGTTAATCAGCTCAATTTAGGTATTACACAGCACATACATATTTCAAAATAATGTGCATAATTATATACAATTTTTATCAATTAAAAAATACTTTAAAAAATTCATACAGACCACTTGTAAAATAATGTTTTGAGTTAACCAGGGAAATTTTATTTTAAATAGATTATTAGATTATACCAAAGAATTATTAATTTTACATGTAAAATGGAATTGTGATTATGGAAAAGTCTTGGTTTTAGAAATGCATACTGAGCTATATGGGGGTAATGGTATATAAAATCTGGGATTTATTTTAAAATATAAAAAATAAGAGTGACTAAATGATGGGTATATACACATTTACCATACTGGTTATCTCTATTTTTAATCATATTTAAGAGAGAAATAATAGTACTGTCTTTCACTGGACTGGCACATAACTGTCCTTAAAACGCCTGCCATTAAAAGAATATTGCAAGCAAAAAGTAAACTGCTTATTGATTTCACTATGATGATCTGACCTGGATAAAGAAAATGTGAAAAATCGGCCAGGCATGTGGGTTACGCCTGTAATCCTAAAACTTTGGGAGGCTGAGGCAGGTGGATCACCTGGGGTCAGGAATCCGAGACCAGCCTGGCCAACATGGTGAAACCCCGTCCCTTCTAAAATACAAAAAAAAATCAGCCAGGCATGGTGGCAGGCACCTGTAATCCCAGCTACCCAGGAGGCTGAGGCAAGAGAATTGCTTGAACCCAGGAGGCGGAGGTTGCAGTGAGCTGAGATTGTGCCCACTGCACTCCAGCCTGGGCAAGGAGCAAGACTGTCTTAAAAAAAAAAAAAGTGAAAAATCTTGCCACATGTACAGATAGATCAGGAAAAAAAAAAGTCAGTGTATTTAAGCTTTGAAAGGGGAAAAATCCTGAAGATAAGCCAAACACTAAAGCAGCAGCTTGCTTTTCCTCCAAAAAGCCCCCTCCCCTTTTAGCCCCTGAGGAACATTCCTAGACACTGATTATCCTTAACTGGTACTAAATTTTCGGGAAAATAACTAATTCCACTCCCATAGCAACAAGCATCACTATTTCCATGTGTGCTGAGAGTACAGATCTAGTTACATTGTGAGCTGCTGGTGGTGGCCTTCAGCTCCTGAGATCATGCTGTCTTTACTTAGCCAGGAGAACTGGGGTTAGAAAAAAGGTACAAGGGGCATTCTCTTTGCCCTAGCATGAATAACTATCCACTGGGTAGGGTCATTGTGAATCACGTGGTTTGAGAGTACACGTGCTTTGGGCATCTCTCCTACTAAACATACTGTGGCTTCAGTCTGTAGATGGCTTATCTAGGATCTAACCTGGTAAAGCAGGAACAAGCAGTGCCGCTTTGTTTCTAGATGTGGGAACAACAAGGAGCCCGACCAAAGGTGTCCACTCCCTCTTCCTCCACACCACTTCTGATGACCTCCAAACAGGTCAAGCGGTGTACATGGAGAGCTGGGGACAGCAAGTGGACAGATAGGAGAACACAGAGCCTGAGCGTCTCAGAAGCCAAGCTGCCTAACTACTGCTGTCTGTTTCCAAAACCTCTTCATCCTTTTAACCAGTCATTTTACGTTTACTTTAAATGCTGTAGCCCTTTGCTACATGTGTGGTGGGAGGCATCTTGCAGGTAATATCAGTGAGTATCACGTAGCGGGAATGGAATTTGTGAGTCCTCTGGCTGATGCTGGCAAAGCTAGTTCTTCAAAAGAACTGTTTTACAGTCTAAGTGACATCTTTTTGTATATAACTTCCTACTGGTGAAGTTGGGGGTAGGGGGTAAAAAGGCCTTCCTTAACAGTGCATTTCTTCCATTCAAAATCAAGGGCAAAACTAAAAAGCTGGCAGATGGCGACCATCCTGACCCTTTGCGGCACAACAGGTTATTAGCAATTAAATGTGCTTTTATCTGATCTCTGGTCAACACAACTGTCAAGGTCTCAAGATTTTATGATGTTTCCATTGTGATGGTAATTTGTTGAGATGGCTTTCCGGATAATTTCGTATTGTTCTTGTTATTCAGTTTCAAGGATTATAAAATAATAATAGCAGCCCTATGTGCTGACGAATGCATTCCCCATAACTATGGCTACTCCTTGATGAGAAGCTTTACAGTACTATATATAAATGCCAGCTGAGTATTTGTTATTATTGTTGGACATCTTTTTTCAAAGAAGCCCAGAGCCTGGTGCTGACATCATCCCATTAATCTCTATAGCCCTGGGCAAGGTAAGACGATGACAGCAATTTTTTAAATCCCATCTCGGTCATCTCTCGGTTGCTCTGTAAGAATTGTTTAGAGTGCTCAGGAAGCCACTGAAAAGTTTTAAGCAAAAGAGTAACATGAGCTGATACTAAAAGCCATCTCTTGGCCTGGTGCGGTGGCTCATTCTTGTAATCCCAGCACTTTGGGAGGCTGAGGCAGGCGGATCACCTGAGGTCAGGAGTTCAAGACCAGCCTGGCCAACATGGTGAAACCCCATCTCTACTGAAAATACCAAAAATTAGGGCTGGCATAGTGGCAGGCACCTGTAATCCCAGCTACTCAGGAGGCTGAATCGCTTGAACCCGGGAGGCGGAGGTTGCAGTGAGCTGAGATTGTGCCATTGCACTCCAGCCTGGGCAACAAGAGTGAAACTCTGTCAAAAAAAAAAAAAAAAAAAAGCCATCCTTGTACTACTGAAGGAGGAATTTATTCAGACTTCTTAGCTACCAGTGATTTCACTCTGTTTTAATACAAAAATTTACATGTATTTCTTTTATGATTTAGGTCAGTGGGTTACCAACCCCAGATCTAAGCTGGCAACTAGATGGAAAGCCCGTACGCCCTGACAGTGCTCACAAGATGCTGGTGCGTGAGAACGGGGTGCACTCTCTGATCATAGAGCCAGTCATGTCACGTGATGCCGGCATCTACACATGTATAGCCACCAACCGAGCAGGACAGAACTCATTCAGCCTGGAGCTTGTGGTTGCTGGTAGGCTCATCTGTGAATCCTTGCTCTCTGACAGAATGAACGTCAGACTTACAAATGTAAACTAACTCTACATTACTAACCAATATGGAAAATAAATCAAAGTATTGAAAAAATAGATTGTATCATCAAAATAGCCAATGAGGACATGGTTATAAGGCCTAGCAAAACAGAAACAGAAATCTTTCATTTCTCCCACTAACCTGCAAAGAGAGAAAAAGATTTTATTAGCTCTTTTGGGTCATTCGACCTCCTGTGTGTACAGTGGCCCCCAGTGTTACATAGAGAAATAGTAACAGCAGTATGGACTCCAAGAACCAAAGAATTTGCTTATATATAACGTTATATATACACACACACACACACACACCTGGTTTTTAAAACAACATTGTCATCTACCCTCAAAGTCATAGTCATTGTCAAACTACAGTCAGATTTGCTTTTTCACTGATTATTGTGTAGGTAAATTCTGTAAAAGTGCTGTTACATGAAGTCTTATGCTTTGAGAAGCCTAAAAGGAAAACACATTTATGGAAAGGTTTTTATACCATCCTTAAGAGTTAGGTGTAAGTAAAGATTCTGATTACCTGATCTCTTTTAAGAAAGAACATAACAAAACATTTATTTCTTCTACCTCTTTATGCAAAATGCTTCATGTACGTTATGTATCAGTTGGCCCTCACATCAGCCTTATGAGATAATCAGAGCAAATCTCTGACTTTTCCACGGTCCCACTTAGTAAGCTGATGATTGGATTTAACACAATCTGTTGACTCCTAGTGCTCTTCTAAACATACTAAGTCACTGAGCTCTTTCAAGAAATAGAGTAGCAATGAGAATAAAACCCAGGAGGTCTTGACAAAACTCTTGGATTATGATTCTGATAATGGCACCAAGAAGTTTTCACATAAAAATGTGGTAAATAGGTGGACTGTGGTGCTACAGGTTAGCCATGCTTTCAAGTTTTGTACAAAGTACTCTCTATTCTTACATGCTACAATTGATTTCATTCCTCTAACCTCAAACTAAAACTTCATTTTTCTGCTGTTAAATATGCCTTTTGATCATATAGATATCTCAGTATGTGTCAGTTAGCACTCCTGCAGAAGATGGTGATGTACAGTAACTGGAAGCAAAGTCTTTGGGGTCAGATCTACTCCAGTCCCGGCTCTTGTCTATTTTAGTAGTTGGGTGACATTTTGCAAATAGCTATCTCTGCGACTTAGTTTCTCCATATATAAAATGGGAATATAATGCCTCACAGTGTTTTCCTAAGGATGAAATCATAAAAATGTGTATGAAACTCTGCATAACTAGTACCTTGCCTGCATAGCAATGCTCCAAAGTGGTAGATGTTATTCTTACTGATGAGTTGCTACGACATTAAGACTTGTTTTATACATTTTATGCTCTTTGCAAAACTGGAGCCCCAGAAAGAATACAAAGTGAACTTCTGTTCCCACTTCTCCCAGAATAGCCTAGTGTGGGCAACCATGTAAAATTCAATAAAAATCCAACCTTCTAACTAACTCATGGTGTTGGAGAGTATTAAGCATTTGAAAAATTCAGGTAGAATTTTCATCCTCTTTGAGCTCTTTCCTAGCTGCTTTGCTATGATATATCTGTCACTCCAGATGAGGGAGTAGTGGTGGAAAAAGAATGCATTCTCAGATTCATTGTTGGTAGTTCAAAAGAAAATAAGTAAACCTTATTCATTCTCTGAAGTAGTTTCCACCACCACTACAACTGATCCAAGAAAACAATTTCCCATTGGATGGTATTATTCAGAGTGTTATTAACAGTCAGTCCTGAATTTTTCAGAATAAGTACTAAAGTTGTCTTTTTTTTTTTAATGGGTTCCTTCCTTCAAGGTTATAATAAAGCTTTTTTATAACCTCCTTCAAAGAATACAAAGTGGAATTTGTAATTTATAGGATTTACATTCCTAGTTTACAGGTAACTATTTAAAGCTGCCAAATTTAGATAAAGATGCCTCCCCTTTAAATTGCCCCCTTTAAATTCTATGGCATGTCTCACTTAAGAGTTACAAATATTCAGAATATTCATGGCAAACATGGCAAATGGCAGTGAGGGAATCTAAGTGGTCAAATTCGTAGAAATACTTGTCGTCAGCACCACTAGGTGGCAGTAGTTGGTTGAGGCTGGGAATGATCGGTAACATAATTAGTAGTGAAGCCATCACAGATGCTAGCAATGACTTCGGAGTCTCCCGCAGCCTGTCAGACAGGCATTCTGTGAAGCAGATGGCCAGTGGACAGTGTGAGCCTATCGGACTTGAATTCATCGAGGAAATAAATGAGCGGAATGAAGTATACAGACCTTTGCTTGGTAAAAGAATAATTTGGAGAGGGGACTAGCAACTTACCACCTGGAGTAAAAAATGGTATCATAAAAGATCTATTCAAGCAATATTCCAAAAGCCTTCTGAATTCTTTCTAGTGCTCCTTTTGTATATCATTAATAGAGAATTCATCTCATGTTTTCTTAGCTAAAGAAGCACACAAACCCCCTGTGTTTATTGAGAAGCTCCAAAACACAGGAGTTGCTGATGGGTACCCAGTGCGGCTGGAATGTCGTGTATTGGGAGTGCCACCACCTCAGATATTTTGGAAGAAAGAAAATGAATCACTCACTCACAGCACTGACCGAGTGAGGTAAGACTGCACAATGAGAACCTGATCCATAACTGTACAGTCCTAATGATGTATCAAAAGATACATTTTATATAGCATGGAAATCTATGCGTAAAAGCCACATAGATGTTTTGATTTTTGATGAAATCAATCAAAGACAAAAACCATGCTTTACCCAATGTAGGGTTAAGCTTTTAGAAGGAAGCTATGGGTATTTGATCTAATGGTGATTTCTTAAAAGTGTTTATCATTCTATCTAAAAGAAAAGATGAATTCATTTGCTTTAGTGATAAAAGACTATTCAGTGGTTTTTGTAAAGGCAGATCCTCAACTAGGAATTAAGTACACAGATGTATTCAACTCTTGACGTCTGTTCTTTCTCCCATTAACTTTAATGGGGCTAGTAATCTCTACAGAATAAGTATGACCCTATTATCAGCTACTTGCACAATTCTGTTTCTAATGATCTAATTAAAAATGATGCTTCATGTCCAAAGCCACTTTTAAAAAATTTAGAACCCTAATGACTTTATCCTTTTCTCCAGCATGCACCAGGACAACCATGGCTACATCTGCCTGCTCATTCAGGGAGCCACAAAAGAAGATGCTGGGTGGTATACTGTGTCAGCCAAGAATGAAGCAGGGATTGTGTCCTGTACTGCCAGGCTGGACGTTTACAGTGAGTGCCACTTCATCTCATTTCATTGCATTTACTCATTAAATTATGAAAAATTAGACATCTGGACAGCAAATCACATTACTCTTTATAATCTTATAAACAACTATTGTGTTTTATTTGTCAAAAAAATTCATATTGCTCTCTCTCTTTCTATTTATAGTTTCTCGACATTAATAGTGAACCACACCAGGAGAACAAATACCCAAGTATCATTCAGGAACTTTGAATTATTAGCAAAATATGCATGTTGATTTCTCTTACATTGGCTAGTTAGTTGTGGCTTCCTTACTCAAGCATCCTTAGGAGTTAACAGTAGGCAAAGGCATAACCATGTTTTTCACATGTTCTTGTTACTGTGTTCTGCAAATGACTGCCTTTTAACATTTCTTCCTATATTCTATCGCAGTGTCCTAATGCACTCTAAACGTGTGTTCCATTGATCCTGGAATGCGTACTTTTGTGGCTTAGTGCTTTTCTCATTAATATATCTTAAGCAGCCAGCAGTAGACTTGTGTTTGTATATTTGTGTACATGCATCCCAAATTTAAAGAAAATTATTCCTATTGAATTTACAGTCTAGTACAATCAGCATTATGTGATCCATTGACATAAAAAAACACTAGAAAAAACTTAAGAATTTATTTCAGATTTTGCCTCTTCTTGAAATAACTATGTGAGGATCATCAAGAAATGTGTGGCCTCAAGCGTCCCTACTGTACGATTCCTTTCAGTTGATTAGTGTTAAAGCAGCCACATCCAGCAGAATTTCTAAGTGCTATAATTATTTTAGAGAAAATATTTTTTAAAAGGAGAGGGGGGATGAGAATTAGGAAGCTTATCAGCTGTTCCAAAGGATTCCCTGTGCTGCAGTGTTTACTTAAAAAAAAAAAAAAAAAAAGATAAACTACATTGACCTTTGTAATCTAGCTGCTTTATTCCCATTACCCTGTATAGACAGTAAATCTGCAACATGTGAGTAAAATGCAAAAGTGTTCCTACAGTTTCCATGTTTCTACCATGGATGTGTTCAGTTTTCACAGAGTATGTGCCTTGCGTCTATCTAGACATTCTGTATTTATTTGAAATATCTAAAGGCTTTCCAAGTATATCTTGATTAAAAATCTTAATTTACTCTTTTTCTTTGTAGCCCAGTGGCATCAGCAGTCACAGAGCACCAAGCCAAAAAAAGTACGGCCCTCAGCCAGTCGCTATGCAGCACTTTCGGACCAGGGACTAGACATCAAAGCAGCTTTCCAACCTGAAGCCAACCCATCTCACCTGACACTGAATACTGCCTTGGTAGAAAGTGAGGACCTGTAATCCAGCATTCTTGTTAAAGCTGAAACACTGAAACGGCCATTGCCTTGACCAACATATTCCTTTGTCACGTTATGTAAAAGGCAGAAACATACCTTTGACGATAAGAAATAAAAAAAACACCAAAATAACATTTTTCTTACTTGATATACCAAACTTAGTTTAAGTAGATAATGCTAATACAAATATACACATTGCACAGAAAATTCACATTTACTGTCCAATTTAAAACTTTGGAATTGCTGTGATTAAAGTGATCAAAATGCCAAAATACTAAAGGAAATCAATTGTTCACAGGTAAATACAATTTGTATTATCTATAAGTGCCTTTAAACACAAGATATAGGTGCTGTGTAGCCTGATAGTGTGAAATGTTTAATGAGGGAGTTGTACCACAAACAGTACTACAATGATTCTGAAGCACAGTGTATTCAGACAGATACAGTGAACCAAGTGCAATATGTAAGGATGAAAGAAGAAGAAATGACAAAGAAATCCAAGTAAATGCCTTGTCTTTGCAAATGTTTTTATATTAAATCATAAGGAAGGAACTACTTGCCTTAAATGTTATTAATATCAAAAGAGTTTTCTAACAAGGTTAATACCTTAGTTCTTAACTTTTTTTTTTCTTTATGTGTAGTGTTTTCATGCTACCTTGGAAGGAAACTTATTTACAAACCATATTAAAAGGCTAATTTAAATATAAGTAATATAAAGTGCTCTGAATAAAGCAGAAATATATTACAGTTCATTCCACAAAAAGCATCCAAACCACCCAAATGACCGAGGCATATATAGTATTTGGAGGAATCAGGGGTTTGGAAGGAGTAGGGAGGAGAATGAAGGAAAACGCAACCAGCACAATTATAGTGTGTTCATTTAGATAAAAGTAGAAGGCGCAGGAGAGGTAGCAAAGGCCAGGCTTTTCTTTGGTTTTCTTCAAACATGGGTGAAAAAAACACTGCCATTCACAAGTCAAGGAACCTAGGGCCAGCTGGAAGTGTGGAGCACACATGCTGTGGAGATTGCAGTGTGTCTGAAGTTTGTGTAGTAGTGGAAGATTTTAGGTATGTAGAGCAAGTTGAAAATGGATTGAGACTGCATGGTGGCATAAATGAGAAATTGCCTGTAGGATCTAGTCTACTTGAAGGAAGTGGAGACATAAGGAGAGACAAAAACAGGTTTGTGCCATAAAGTATTTTTTCAAAGGCACCAAGATGTGGTAAATGAAAATTATTAGTTCACTTCCCTGCTGCCATGAAACTTTGCCTTAAGAAGGTGCTGGATTCCAAGGTTTGTAAAGGCATCTCGGTAAAGACTGCTTTTTGAATGCATATGATTTTGCATCAGCTAGACTGGGTTGATTCTGACCAGACTTGATGGTTTTAAGTCGGAACCGATAAATTTTTAAAAGGAGAAAAAATAATTTGACCTAGTAGTATAAAACATGAGGCTTTAATGGTACTTTGCTATGAAAAGAAAACACTGTATTCCTTATGCAAAACACATGTATCTTTCATTATTTATAATAAGTGGCCTCTCTTAGCTCAGTTACTCAATTCATACGTAGTATTTTTTAAAATAATTTTGTATCTGTGTACCACCCCATATATTTCATATTACTGTTTCACATGTACAGCTTTCTACTTCTTTGTAAGAACACCAACCAACCAAGGTTTAAGTAAGTGATTAATAGGCTTGAGCACCGGGTGGCAGATGTTTCTATGCAGTGTGGTTCAAGTTTCTTTGACCACACTTATATGCATTGCTAATAAATATGGAATTTAAGATATCATACACAGTCTCTCATGGACCTATCTCTATTGTGGAATTATGACTTATGTCTTACTTGCCAAATTTTTCTGAATGTGACCTTTTTTTTGCTGATTTGCTGGGTTTGGGATTAACTAGCATTATTTTGCCACCTTTATATTGTATTTATAAAAAAAGTACTATCATACTACTTTGGATTGTTGTGCTGGTGTAATGTGGATTTAACATCAATAAATATTTGACAAATAATAGTTGCAGTTTTGTGAAGCAAAATATTCAGTTTTAGTTTTCTATTGCTGCTGCCATAACAATTAGCATAAACTTTGAGTGATGTTTGAGGCTTCGGCATCACTCATTTATTACTCACAGTTCTGTAAATCAAGTTCGGGCAGGATGTAGCTGGGTTCTCTGTTCAGGATCTTAAGCTAAAATCATTGTATCAGCTGGACTGTATTCTCATCTGGAGCTCAAGATCCTCTTCAAAATTCAAGTGGTTGTGATAGCTCTGTGCAATTGTAGAAGAGACGTCTCATTTAGTCCCTCAGCCAGGAGCTGTTCTCAGCTCGCACCATCTTCAGGTTAGCGGTGAGAATCTCCTTCACCTCAGATCCCTCTCACACTTTCTCTTTGTCAAAGGCCCAGTCCCTTTTAAATTACGTCAGGCCCATCCAGATAATCTCCCTTTCTTAAAGTCACCTGACTTTGGGAACCTTAATTACATCTGCAAATCCCTTCAAAGCAGCAGCTAAATTGCCATTTGATTGGATAACTGAAAGAAGGTGCATGTACACCAGAAGATGGGGACACTGGGGGCCATCTTAGAATTCTGCCTGCCACAGCAGTGTACTGTAGGTGTGCATGTAAATACATACCAGTGCCATGACGTACAAGGATACATAAAATACAGCAAGATGATATAAATTAAAAGTGAGGGGGAAAAGGAAGAAAATAAGTATAAATGGAACAAGGAATGAGATTACACACATACCCCCATATTCATATACACATATAGCGTTAATATCTACATAGTTACAACAGACGGACAACATATTTGGGCCTAGGCTTTCCTACTACGGGAAAGAGAAAGCTGGTCATTTATGTAATTCACAGCCTCCATAAGGTAAAAATATTTTATCTTTTACATAAGCAATATAATGGAGCTTTGAGGATACATTTGAATTAGACTAGAATTGTGTATTTCACATTGTCTTCTATACCCCATGACTTGCTATGTAGTTTACAAGATTCATTATATATTTTAATGCTGAATTTGTCCTTGATTTTCCCTTTTATGAACATGCATAACATGACAATCCCCTTGGCTTGCTCAGTAGCTAGAACCTCCTGTATCATCACGTAAATTTAGTTTGACCCCTTTAAATTATAGAAACACAACTTCTATATTATGGTGGTGAGGAACTTGAGTGTTGGAGTTGGCCAACCAGGATTTGAATCCTAGCTCTTCTGATCATGTGTGACCCATAAGCAAGTTACTTTACTTCCCCAAGCCTCAGTTTCCTTAGTTGGAAAATGGAGATTAAAATAGCACCCCTCTCTTTGTGCTGCTGTGAAGATTATATGGGATGATAATTTTGACATGGTACCTGGCACATAGTAAGAGCTCAATAAATTTCAGCTATTATTTTAGTGTAGTTGGAAACTAAAGTAAAATTTCAATTACAAAATGTGTACACACCTAACAAAATTCCACAGATGGTTAAAATTTGTGAACTTGGATGGAAAAAACATTACCCCCTAGCTGAAATTTAGAATTTCCTTCAATTATGAATGTAGGCAACAAAACACAACAGTATAAAATACCTGGGGCTGTCCTAGTAAAAATTATATTACAAATATTGAAATATCTTAAAATCCATCTAAATTCAGCATTACTTCAAAATTATGGCAGTTGTTAGAGTTACCAATAGATGTTGTAATTTATTGGCATTTGTATTATAAATTTGTTTTTAATACTTTGATAATTACTTAAAAATAATGTTTTATGTATTTTATGCCTCCATGAACATTATTTTGAGAAGGGATCCAGAAGATTTACTAGAAGGTCAAAAAGGCATATGGCACAAAAAAAATTAAGAACCAGGCCCTACAGAAGTTTAAATACGTATAAAAGGATAAAAAATTTGAGGAAAGCCTACTTTGTCATTAGTAGAAGAAGGAACAAAACTAATTAATTCATACAATGAAATATTACTTACTATTCCGAGTTAAAGGTAAAGAAATGGATTTACTTCTATTGGCAGGGATAAATATGAAAAACAGCATTTGACAAGGAAGGGAAGTTACATAAGAGTGATGTCAGCAAGATGGCTAACTAGAGGTTCCTGGCATTCATCCCCCCAAGAAAAGATCAACAAATGAACAAACAGTTAACATTCAACTGAAGTGTCAAAGGAAGAGCACTGGAGTGCAGTGGGGGTACCTGCGGTCACTGAAAGTCCAGAAGGCAGCATGGAGACACCTTGTCTCTGCTGCCCCATGCCCCTGCACCCCCCAACCCTGACTGGTCTGGAGTCAAGAGGAGAAACTTTCCTTTGCTGGGAAAACGTAAGCAGAGCCCCATCAGCCCCCATTACCACTGCAAACACCTACAGTCCTTACTACAGGAGAATTCCACAGTCCTCACAAGCCCTGAACCGACTTTAGAAAGCCACTGTGGATTTGCACAGCTGCATTCCTCTGGATTAGGAACATGAGATATGTACTCTCCACCCCTCAAGTGCCTGCTGTGGGGCCCAGTAGCAAATGCATCTCTCCAGCCCAGCAGCTCTGTCATTCCACCAAGCCCACGTGAGTGGCTGCAATGCCACAATTCTGGAGGCTCAGGACCTGGGCCCCGGACTGGCTGTGACTCTGGTCCTGCACAGCAGGAAAACCAACCATCATTGCCTGAACTTCCAGGCAGAGAAACAGTCTGGCAAATTCTCCCAAAGCATACATACCTACCCTTGAGCTGGCCAAACTGGGCCCCTGAGCTGCTAAGCACCTGACATGCCCTCAGGCCAGAACCAGCACCAGCCTATCTCCTAAGCCTGAGAAACAGCCCAATGCCCCCTACCTCCATGGACATGCCTCCAGGCCTACCCAGTGGACCTGTGCCCAGGCTAGGGTATGAGAAACAGTCCAGTGGGCCCAATCCCAGCATACATGTCCCTAGACCTTCCCAGCAGCCCTGTGCCCATGTGCAGGGCCTGAGAAACAGCTTGGGGGATTAACTTCCAGTAGACACACCCCTGGGCCAGGTGAGCTGTCACATGACCATGCCCAGGGCCTAAGAAAGAGCCCCATGGGCTCAACCCCCATGGACACACCCCCTGGCTGGCTGAGAGGCACACCACTGTCCCAAGCCCAAGAAACAGCCCACTTGGCCCACCTCTGGCAGACACACCCCCAGGCCAAATGAGCATGCCTGTACCCAGGGCCTGAGAAACATCCCTGTGGCCCCAATCCCAGCAAGCAAGACCCCAAGTTGGTTGACACCGTTCACACACATGCCCCCAATTTGAGAAACAGTCCAGTGAGCCCACCCCGGCAAAGCTACATCACCACTGCTACAAATCCTCACAGCCTAGGCCACTGGGCACTTACAAACATCAGCAGAGTGGATTACAGCTGAAGAATCTGCACAGACACTACAGTACTGCATCCACCTAGAACCAAAGCCAACACACCCCACCTAACTGACACTCTAAGATCCCCCAATACAAATAAGTCTTTCCCTACAAAACCTTTCATCAAATTGGAAGAGATGACTGTTCTACCAGATGCATAGAAATCAACATCAAGGAACATGTCAAACATGAAAAAACAAGAAACCATGATACCTCCAAAAGAACACAATAATGCTCCAGTAACACACCCTAATCATAAGGAAATATGTGAAATGCCATAAAAAGAATTGAAAATAATAACCTTAAGGAAGCTCAGTGAGGTAAAGAGAATATAGCTAAACAGTTCAATGAAATCAGGAAAATAATTCATGATTTCAATGAGAAATTCAACAAAGAACATAAAAAAAAGAACACAACAGAAATCTTAGAGTTGAAGAATTCAATGAATAAAATTAAAAATGCAATCAAGAGCTTCAACAACAGATTAGACAAAGCAGGGGAAAGAATTTCTGAACTTGGAGGTAGGCCTTTTGAAATAATTCATGCAGACCAAAAAAAAAAAAAAAAGAATAAAGCCTACAGAATGTATGGGACACTGTTAAGTGAACAAATATTTGCATTTGGAACTCCAGATGGAGAAGAGAAGGAAAAAGGTATAGAAAACAGATTTAATGATATCATAGCAAAAAACTTCCCAAGTTTTGGGAAAGAGATGAACATCTAGCTCTAAGACGCTTAAAGTCCCCAAAGAGATTCAACCTAAACAGGTCCTCTCTGAGGCATATTATAGTCAAATTGTCAAAAGTCAAATACAAAGAAAGAATTCTAACAACAGCAAGAGAAAAATGTCAAGTCACATATAAGGGAATATTAGGCCAACAGCAGATAGCAGAAACCTTACAGGCCAGGAAAAAAAGAAATAATATATTCAATGTACTAAAAGAAAAATATTGCCAGCAAAGAATATTGCTTTAATATTCTTTATTAAATATAAGCAAAGCTATTCCTCAGAAATGAAAGAAAATAAAGTCTTTTTCAGATATGCAAAAACTAAGAGAAGACTAGCCTTACAAGAAACACTCAAGAGAGTTTTAGATCTAGAAGTGAAAAGACAATAACCACCACCATGATGAAAACAAATGAAATTACAAAATTCACTTGTAGAGTGATACACAAAAGAGAAAGAGAAAGGAATCAAACCTCATCACTACAGAAAACCACTAAGCCACAAAAATAAACAATAAGGAGGATCAAAGAGAAAGGAATATACAACCGGAAAACCATCAATAAAACGACAGGAGTAAGTCCTCACCTACCAACAAATAACCTTGAATGTATACAAATTAAATTCCCCAACTAAAAGACATTGAATGAATGAATGAATGAATAAAAAAACCATGCAACTATATGCTGCCAAATAAAAACTCACCTCACCTGTAAAAGACACACAAAGACTGAAAGTGAAGGGTGGAAAAAAATAATCAATGCAAACAGAAACAAAAAGTGAGCAGGAGTAGCTATTCTTATATCAGATAATACAGACTAAGTAAAAAGTGATAGAGACAAAGGACATTATATAATAATAAAGGTATCAATTCAGCAAGAAGACATAACAATGGTAAATATATATGCACCCAACACCGAAGCACCCAGATATATAAAGTAAATATTATTAGATCTAAAACGAGAGATAGACCTCAATAAAATAACAGTTGGGAACTTTTAACGCCCCACTTTCAGCACTGGACAGATCATCCAGACAGAAAATCAACAAAGAAACATTGGATTTAAACTGTACTACAGACTAAATGGACCTAACAGACACCTACAGAACATTTCACCCAACAGCAATAGAATACACATTCTTTTTATCAGCACATGGAACATCCTACAGGATTGACCATATATTAGGACAAAACACAAGCTCAAAAAATTTTTAAACACTGAAATCATATCAAGTGTCTTATCTGACCACAATGGAATAAAACTGGAAATCAATAACTACAATATTCAAAACTGTACAAATACATGGAAATTAAACAACATGCCCCTGACTGACCAATGGATGAAGGAAGAAATTAAGAAGTAAATTTTAAAATTCCTTGAAACAAATGAAGACAGAAACACAACATACCAAACCCTATGTGATACAGCAAAAGCATGATTAAGAGAAGTTTATAGCAATAAACGTCTATATCAAAAAAGTAAAAAGATTTCTAATAACTGATTCATCTTAAGAATCTAGGAAAAAACTGGGCATAGTGGTGCACACCTATAGCCCCAGCCACTCAGAAGGCTCAGGCCAGGTTGCTTTGAGGCCAGGAATTTGAGACCACAGCACACTCCGATTTGGCCTGTGAAAAGCCACTGGCAAGACCCAGTCTCCAAAACAAGTTTTAAAAGAAACTAGAAAAGCAAAAAAAAAAAAAAAAGCAAGCCAAACCCAAAATTAGCAGAAGAAAAGAAATAATAAAGATTAGGGTAGAATTAAACAAACTTGAGATTTTAAAAAATACAAAAGATCAACAAAAAGTTGGTTTTTTGAAAAGATAAACAAAATCAACTAGCCACTAGACTAAGAATACAGAGAGAAGACCCAAATAAACAAAATCAAAAACAAAAAAGGAGCTGTCACAACTGATACTACAGAGACACACAGGATCATTAGGATCTATCATGAACAACCATATGCCAATAAATTTAAAAACCTAAAGGAAATGGTTAAATTCGTGGACACACAAGCTACCAAGACTGAACCAAAAAGAAACAGCCTGAACAGATCAATAAAAAGTAATGATAACAAATCAGTAATAAAAAGGCTCCCAACAAGGAAAAAACCAGGACTGGATGGCTTCTCAGCTAAATTCTACCAAATATTAAAAAAGAAAAAGAAAAACTACCAATTCTTCTCAAACTATTCCAAAAAATTGAAGAGAAGGGAATTCTTCCAAACTTATTTTACAGGGCCAGCATAATTTTGACACCAAAACCAGATAAGGACATAACAAAAAAACAAAACTACAGACCAATATCCCTAATGAACATACATGCAAAAATCCTCAATATAATATTAGTAAATTCAATCTAACATCACATCATAAAGATCATACACCGAAGATGGCCAAATAGGAACAGCTCCGGTCTGCAACCCCCAGCAAAATCAATGCAGAAGGCAGGTGATTTCTTCATTTCCAACTGAGGCACCCAGCTCATCTCTTTGGGACTGGTTAGATAGTGGGTGCAGCCCATCAAGGGCGAGCAGAAGCAGGGTGGGGCGTCACCTCATGTGGGAAGTGCAAGGGGTGGAGGAACTCCCTCCCCTAGCCAAGGGAAGCCGTGAGGGACTGTGCCATGAGGGACGGTGCATTCCAGCCCAGATACTACGCTTTTCCCATGGTTTTCGCAACCATAGACCAGGTGCCTGTGCCACCAAGGCCCCGGGTTTCAAGTACAAAACTGGGCAGCCGTTTGGCCAGACACTGAGCTAGCTGCAGGAGTTTCTTTTCGCACCCCAGTGGCTCCTGGAACACCAGCGAGACAGAATCATTCACTCCCTGGAAAGGGGGCTGAAGCTAGGGAGCCAAGTGGTCTAGCTCAGTGGATCTGACCCCTACAAAGCCCAGCAAGCTAAGATCCACTGGCTTGAAATTCTCACTGCCACCACAGCATTCTGAAGTCGACCTGGGACACCCTAGCTTGGTAGGGGAGGGGTGTCTGCCATTACTGAGGCTTCAGTAGGCAGTTATCCCCTCACAGTATAAAAAAAAGCCGCCAGGAAATTTGAAATGGGCAGAGCCCACCACAGCTTGGCAAAGCCATTGTAGCCAGACTGCCTCTCTAGATTCCTCCTCTCTGGGCAGGGAATCTCTGAAAGAAAGGCAGCAGTCCCAGTCAGGGGCTCATAGGTAAAACTCCCATCTCCCTGAGACACAGCACCTGGGGGAAGGGGTGGCAGTGAGCACAGCTTCAGCAGACTTAAACATTCCTGCCTGCCAGCTCTGAAGAGAGCAGCAGATCTCGCAGCACAGTGCTCAAGCTCTGCTAAGGGACAGACTGTCTCCTCAAGTGGGTCCCTGACCCCCATGCCTCCTGACTGGGAGACACCTCCCAGCAGGGGTCGACAGACACCTCATACAGGACAGCTCCAGCTGGCATCTGGTGGGTGCCCCTCTGGGATGAAGCTTCCAGAGGAAAGAACAGGCAGCAATCTTTGCTGTTCTGCAGCCTCCGCTGGTGACACCCAGGTAAACAGGGCCTGGAGTGGACCTCCAGCAAACTCCAGCAGACCTGCAGTAGAGGGCCCTGACTGTTAGAAGGAAAACTAACAAACAGAAAGGAATAGATTCAACATCAACAAAAAGGACGTCCACACCAAAACCCCATTTGAAGGTCACCAACATCAAAGACCAAAGGTAGATAAATCCACGAAGATTGGGAGAAACCAATGCAAAAGGGCTGAAAATTGCAAAAATGAGAATGCCTCTTCTCCTCCAAAGGATCACAACTCCTCACCAGCAAGGGAATAAAACTGGATGGAGAATGAGTTTGACGAATTGACAGAAGTAGGCTTCAGAAGGTGGATAATAACAAACTCCTCCGAGCTGAAGGAGCACGTTCTAACCCAAAGCAAGGAAGCTAAGAACCTTGAAAAAAGGTTAGACAAATTGCTAACTAGAATAACCAGTTTAGAGAAGAACATAAATGACCTGATGGAGCTGAAAAACACAGCACGAGAACTTCGTGAAGTATACACAAGTATCAACAGCCGAATCGATCAAGTGGAAGAAAGGATATCAGAGACTGAAGATCAACTTAATGAAATAAAGCATGAAGACAAGATTAGAGAAAAAAGGATGAAAAGGAACGAACAAAGCCTCCAAGAATTAGGGAACTATGTGAAAAGTCCAAACCTACGTTTGACTGGTGTACCTGAAAGTGACAGGGAGAATGGAACCAAGTTGGAAAACACTCTTCAGGATATTATCCAGGAGAACTTCCCCAACCTAGCAAGACAGGCCAACATTCAAATTCAAGAAATACAGAGAAAACAAAGATACTCCTCAAGAAGAGCAACCCCAAGATACATAATCATCAGATACACCAAGGTTGAAGAAATGAAGGAAAAAATGTTACGGGCAGCCAGAGAGAAAGATCCTCCTTTGGAGGATCACAAAAGGTCAGGTTACCCACAAGGGGAAGCCCACCAGACTAAGAGCAGATCTCTCTGCAGAAACCCTACAAGCCAGAAGAGAGTGGGGACCAATATTCAACATTCTTAAAGGAAGAATTATCAACCCAGAATTTCATATCCAACCAAACTAAGCTTCATAAGCGAAGGAGAAATAAAATCCCTCACACACAAGCAAATGCTAAGAGATTTTGTCACCACCAGGCCTGACTTACAAGAGCTCCTGAAGGAAGCACTAAACATGGAAAGGAACAATCGGTCCCAGCAACTGCAAAAACATACCAAACTATAAAGACCATCAACATTATGAAGAAACTGCATCAACTAACAGGCAAAATAACCAGCTAGCATCATAATGACAGGATCAAATTCACACCTTAAATGTAAATGGACTAAATGCCCCAATTAAAAGACATAGACTGGCAAACTGGATAAAGAATCAAGATCCATCGGTGTCCTATATTCAGGAGACCCATCTCATGTACAAAGACACACATGGGCTCAAAATAAAGAGATGGAAGAATATTTACCAAGCAAATAAAAAAGCAAAAAAAAAAAAAACCAAAAAAAAAAGCGGTTGCAATCCTAGTCTCTGATAAAACAGACTTTAAACCAACAAAGATCAAAAGAGACAAAGAAGGGCATTACATAATGGTAAAAGGATCAATGCAACAAGAAGAGCTAACTATCCTAAATATATATGCACCCAATACAGGAACATCCAGATTAATAAAGCAAGTTCTTAGAGACCTATAAAGAGACTTAGACTCCCACACAATAATAGTGGGAGACTTTAACACCCCACTGTCAACACCAGACAGATCAACGAGACAGAAAATTAACAAGGATATTCAGGACTTGAACTCACCTCTGCACCAAGTAAACCTAATAGACATCTACAGAACTCTCCACCCCAAATCAACAGAATATACATTCTTCTCAGCACCACATCACAGTTATTCTAAAATTTATCACACAATTGGAAGTAAAACACTCCCAGGCAAATGCAAAAGAATGGAAATCATAACAAACAGTCTGTCAGACCACAGTGCAATCTAATTAGAATTTAGGATTAAGAAACTCACTCAAAACCACATAACTACATAGAAACTGAACAACCTGCTCCTGAATGACTACTGGGTAAATAACAAAATTAAGGCAGAAATAAATAAGTTCTTTGAAACTAATGAGAACAAAGACACAATGTACCAGAATCTCTGGGACACAGCTAAAGCAGTATTTAGAGGGAAATTTATAGCACTAAAATGCCCACATGAGAAAGCAGGAAAGATCTAAAATCAATACTCTAACATCCCTATTAAAAGAACTAGAGAAGCAAGCACAAATAAATTCAAAAGCTAGCAGAAGACAAGAAATAACTAAGATCAGAGCAGAACTGAAGGAATAGAGACACAAAAAATCCTTCAAAAAATCAATGAATCCAGGAGCTGGTTTTTTGACAAGATCAACAAAATAGACCACTAGCCAGGCTACTAAAGAAGAAAAGAGAGAAGAATCAAATAAACGCAATAAAAAATGACACAGGGGATATCACCACCAATCCCACAGAAACACAAACTACCATCAGAGAATCCTATAAAAACCTCTATGCAAACAAACTAGAAAATCTAGAAGAAATGGATAAATTCCTGGACACATAAACCCTCCCAAGACTAAACCGGAAGAATAGACCAATAACAAGTTCTAAAGTTGAGGCAGTAATTAATAGCCTAACAATCAAAAAAAGTCCAGGACTAGACAGATTCACAGCCAAATTCTACCAGAGGTACAAAGAAGAACTGGTACCATTCCTTCTGAAACTATTCCAAACAATAGAAAAAAAGGGAATCCTCCCTAACTCATTTTATGAGGCCAGCATCATCCTGATACCAAAACCTGGCAGAGACAAAACAAAAAAAAGAAAATTTCAGGCCAATATCCCTGATGAACATCGATGCAAAAATCCTCAATAAAATACTGGCAGACTGAATCCAGCAGCACATCAAAAAGCTTATCTACCATGATCAAGTCGGCTTCATCCATGGGATGCAAGGCTGCTTCAACATATGCAAATCAATAAACGTAATCCATCACATAAACAGAATCAATGACAAAAACCACATGATTATCTTTATAGATGCAGAAAAAGCCTTTGACAAAATTCAACACCCCTTCATGCAAAAAACTCTCAATAAACTAGGTAGTGATGGAATGTATCTCAAAATAATAAGAGCTATTTATGACAAACCCACAGCCAATATCATACTGAACGGGAAAAAGCTGGAAGCATTCCCTTTGAAAACCAGCACAAGACAAGAATGCCCCCTCTCACCACTCCAATTCAACGTAGTATTGGAAGTTCTGGACAGGGCAATCAGGTAAGAGAAAGAAGTAACGGGTATTCAAATAGGAAGAGAGGAAGTCAAATTGTCTCTGTTTGCAGATGACATGATTGTATATATAGAAAACCCCATCATCTCAGTCCAAACTCTTCTTAAGCTGATAAGCAATGTCAGCAAGGTCTCAGGATACAAAATCAATGAGCAAAAATCACAAGCATTCCTATACACCAATAACAGCCAAGACGTGAGTGAACTCCCATTTGCAATTGCTACAAAGATAATAAAATAAGTAGGATTCCAACTTACAAGGGATGTGAAGGACCTCTTCAAGGAGAACTACAAACCACTGCTCAACGAAATAAGAGAGGACACAAACAGACAGAAAAACATTCCATGCTCATGGATAGGAAAAATCAATATCATGAAAATGGCCATACTGCCCAAACTAATTTATAGATTCAATGCTATCCCCATCAAGCTACCACTGACTTTCTCCACAGAATTAGAAAAAACTACTTTAAATTTCATATGGAACCAAAAAAGAGCCCGCATAGACAAGACAATCCTAAGCAAAAAGAATAAAGCTCGAGGCATCACGCTATCTGACTTCAAACTATACTATAATGCTACAGTAATAAAAACAGTCTGGTACTGGTACCAAAACAGATATACAGACCAATGGAACAAAACACAGGCCTCAGAAATAACACCACACATCTACAACCATCTGATCTTTGACAAACCTGACTAAAACAAACAATGGGGAAAGAATTCCTTATTTAATAAATGCTGCTGGGAAAACTGGCTAGCCATATGCAGAAAACTGAAACTGGACCCCTTCCTTACACCTTATACAAAAATTAACTCAAGATGAATTAAAGACTGAAACGTAAGACCTAAAACCATAAAAACCCTAGAAGAAAACCTAGGCAATACCATTCAGGACATAGGCATGGGCAAAGACTTCATGACTAAAATACCAAAAGCAATGGCAACAAAAGCCAAAATTGACAAATGGGATCTAATTAAACTAAAGCGCTTCTGCACAGCAAAATAAACTATCATCAGAGTGAACAGGCAACCTACAGAATGGGAGAAAATCTTTGCAATCTACCCATCTGACAAAGGGCTAATGTCCAGAATCTACAAAGAACTTAAACAAATTTACAAGAAAAAAAAAACCATCAAAAAGTGGGTGAAGGATATGAACAGACACTTCTCAAAAGAAAACATTTATGCAGCCAACAAACATATATAAAAAAGCTCATCATCACTGGTCATTAGAGAAATGCAAATCAAAACCACAATGAGATATCATCTCATGCCAGTTAAAATAGCAATCATTAAAAGTCAGGAAACAACAGATGCTGGAGAGGATGTGGAGAAATAGGAACACTTTTACACTGTTGGTGGGAGTGTCAATTAGTTCAACCATTGTGGAAGACAGTGTGGCGATTCCTCAAGGACCCAGAACCAGAAATACCATTTGACCCAGCAATCCCATTACTGTGCATATACCCAAAGGATTATAAATCATTCTACTATAAAGACAATGCACACGTATGTATATTGCAGCACTGTTCACAATAGCAAAGACTTGGAACCAACCCAAATGACCATCAATGATAGCTGGAAACCATCATTCTCAGCAAACTAACACAATAACAGAAAACCAAACACCACATGTTCTCACTCATAAGTGGGAGTTGAAAACACATAGACACAGGGAGAGGAACATCACACACCACAGCCTGTCAGGGGTGGGGCGGCTGGGGAAGGGATAGCTTTAGGAGAAACACCTAATGTAAATGACCAATTGACGGGTGCAGCAAACCACCACAGCACATGTATACCTATGTAACAAACCTGCACATTCTGCACATGTATCCCAGAATTTAAAGTACAAGAAAAAAATTTTTTTAAAAGATCATACACCATGATCAAGTAGGATATATCCCAAGGATACAAAGATGGTTCAATATATGCAAATCAGTAAACATGATACATCACATCGACAAAATAAAGGACAAAAACCATATGATCCTCTCAACAGATACGGAAAAAGCATTTGGTAAAATTCAACATCCCTCTACACAAACATCAACTAAAATGGATTAAATTCAACATCAAAATCCTAACTGAAAAATAAAAAAAGATACATACCCAGTAATGGGATTGCTGGGTCAAATGGAATTTCTGGTTCTAGATCCTTAAGGAATCGCCACACTGTCTTGCACAATGATTGAAGTAATTTACACTCCCACCAACAGTGTAAAAGCCTTCCTATTTCTCCACAGTCGCCCCAGCATCTGTTGTTCCCTGACTTTTTAATAATGCCATTCTAAATGGCATGAGATGGCATCTCATTGGGGTTTTGATTTGCATTTCTCTAATGACCAGTGATGATGAGCTTTTTTATATATGTTAGTTGGCCACATAAATGTCTTCTTTTGAGAAGTGTCTGTTCATATCCTTCAAAGGATTATAAATCATTCTACTATAAAGACACATGCACATGTATGTTTACTGCAGCTGTATTTACAATAGCAAAGACTTGGGAACCAACCAAAATGCCCATAAATGATAGACTGGATAAAGAAAATGTGGCACATATATACCATAGAATACTATGCAGCCATAAAAAAGAATGAGTTCATGTCCTTTGCAGGGACATGGATGAAGCTGGAAGCCATCATTCTCAGCAAACTAACACAGGAACAGAAAACCAAACACCACATGTTCTCACTCACAAGTGGGAGTTGAACAATAAGAACTCATGGACACAGGGAGGGGAACATCACACACTGGGGCCTGTTGGGGGGTGGGGAGCAAGGGAAGGGGGAGCATTAGAACAAATACCTAATGCATGAGGGGCTTAAAACCTAGATGACGTGTTGATAGGTGCAGCAAACCACCATGGCACATGTATACCTATGTAATAAACTTGCACGTTCTGCACATGTAATCCCAGAACTTAAAGTACAATTTAAAAAAAAAAGAAAAAGAAAACAAAGAAAAAAGAAATTTTAAAATTCCACATCCAAATCCTAATTGAAAAAGAAAAAATAATGGATCAAAGACCTAAATGTAGGACTCAAAATTACAAAACAACTAGAAGAAAACATTGAGAAGATGCTTCAGGACATTGGTCTAGAAAAAGATTTTATGAGTAAGACCTCAAAAGCACAGGAAACTAAAATAAAAATAAATATTATTATATCAAACCAAAAGCTTGTGCACGGCAAAGGAAATAATCAACACAGTGAACAGACAACCTACACAATGGAAGAAAATATCTGCAAACTCTTCACCTGACAGGGGATTAATATCCAGAATATGCAAAGAATTCAAACATTTCAACAGCAAAAATATTTTTTATTAAAAAATACGCAAGTGATCTGAACAGATATTTCACAAAAGAAGACATAGAAATGGCCAACAAATATATGAAAAAATTCGCAACATCACTAGTCAAGGAAATGAAAATCAAAACCATAATGAAATATCATCTCATCCTAGTTAGAATGGCTATTAACAAAAAGAAAAAATAATAATAAGTTCTGCCAAGAATGTAGAGAAACAGGAACTCATACACTGTTGGTGGGAATGTAGACTAGCACACCCTCTATGGAGTACAGTATGGAGATTCCTCAAAAAACTGCGAAGAGAACTACCATACGATTAAGCAATCCTATCAGTGGACATTTATCCAAAAGAAAGGAAATCAATATATCAGAGATATCTGCACCCTACTGACAATAGTGCCACCTATAGGCCTGAAGGTCAAACTACACAACCCAATACAAAGCCTGCTGACAAAAGGGTACAGCACTGGAGAATGAGACAAGCTTCCCGAGACCTCTGCAATCCCAGCCCTGTAGAAGGTAGTGAGCCGGCTCATACACCCAGTACATCACTACTACAACTGGCATTTGAGAAAGCCACCGCACAAAGGCTATCAATAACCAAGGAACTCATACAGGGTCCTTTCCACTGAAAGCACCCAGGAGCAAAGCCAAATCACCATACTCAACATACATTATAGTCATGCTTGAGAAAGCTAACTCAGCCATTGGTAAGTTAAGCAGAGCTCTAAAAGGTCCTCCATAACCTTTTACATCATAATCATCAAAATATGCCGGGAGTGAACAACTTCCAGCCCAAGTATTAGAGAGAAGTTGAACATGTGAATGGGGAACTAAACAACCACTACAGGCTGGGCGTGGTGGCTCATGCCTGTAATTCCAACGCTTTGGGAGGCTGAGACAGGTGGATCACCTGAGGTCAGGAGTTCAAGACCAGCTTGGCCAACATGGTGAAACCCCATCTCTACTAAAAATACAAAAATTAGTCAGGCATAGTGGCACGCACCTGTAGTCCCAGCTACTCAGGAAGCCGAGGTAGGAGGATCGCTTGAACCCGAGAGGTGGGGGCTGCAGTGAGCCGAGACTGAGCTACTGCACTCCAGCCTGGGTGAAAGAGGGAAACTCTGTCTCAAAACAAAACAAAACAAAAACAAAAAACAAAAAGCCTCTGATAATGCAATACCATTTTACAAGAATCTGATAGAAAGTATTGAACAGGGAGACTCTACAAGATTTCAAGCAATCAAAGGCTAATAAATGCTTTTTAGTACTTTTTAAATTTATAAAATGTTGACATTTCCCTTTTGAAAAAGTATCTTAATTATTTTAGCAAACACTAAAATACTTCTATTTTTATGAGTTCACTCAAAAAGTTTTGAGTTTTTACCTGAGTGTAGTGGTACACACCTGTAATCCCAGCACTTTGGGAGGCCGAAGTGGGAGGATGGCTTGAAGCCAGGAGTTTGAGACCAGCTTAGGCAATGTAGTGAGACCCCCATCTCTAAAAATAAATTAATTAATTAATTAATTAAAATAAAAAATAAATAAATTAGCCAGGCGTGGGCCTGGTGGTGCTGCTTGTAGTCCCAGCTATTCAGAAGGCTATGGGAGAAGGACTGCTTGAGCCCAGGAGTTTGAAGTTACAGAGAGCCATGATCACATCATTACACTCCAGCCTGGGAGACAAAGTGAGACCCTGCCTCTAAAAAGAAAATAAGAAAATTTAAAAAAAAGAGAGAGAAAAGAAAAGAAAAATGTTTTATGAGTTTACTCTCAATATTAGTCTCGCAACCTTATTTTTCTCATGAGATCTTAAGTTCCTCAACCATAAGCGATAGTCTAACAATGAATTTAGACAATATATACATTTTCATAAACTGTATTTCTTCAAAAGAAAAGAACATGGAAGAATTTAATAGGAAAAAAGGTGTCAGAGATAATTCTTTTCGTGTTTATAAAGAATTGGACGAGATGATGTTTAATGCCAGCATGGCTCTAAAGTGCAATGGAATTTATATGTATTCATTTATATTCCTATGTGGTCTAGTTTTCAATTGTTTGCTTACTGACTCTCATAAATACAGCCTGTCAAGCAAATAAAACCAGAAATATCATTCATAAACTTGTGCTGTTCAGAGCATGTGACATTTCGGGACTTCATCTGTAGCATGTGACATTTTGTTTTATTCATATTCTCTTCTCTCTGTTAAAACTTTATCTAATTAAAGAGTTTGCCTACTTCACTAGAAATAACTGTGTTAGACAATAACCATGCTTTCACTAAATTCCTTCTTTTGGAAAGTTTTAAGGTTAGCTCCTGTATACAGCAGTACTCCAAGTGTGACCCCCAGTCTATCAGGAACTTAGTAGAAATGCAAATTCCTGAACACCATCCCAAACCTACTGAATCAGAAACTCTTGAGAGTGGAGCCCAGCACTCTGCATTTTAACAAGCCTTCTAGATGACTCTAATACACACCAAAGCTTAAGAACCACTGTCTTAGGAGGATCAGGTATCTTAATTCCCTCCCTGCTCAATTGATACTAAGGTCTGAATTTATCCACTGTATTCTGTATTCTCAAGAACCTCAAAGAATCTCTACAAAGTTAGTAATAAATAATCTTCCTTCAGGAAAGACAGTGGTATTTGCACATGGTTCTTTACAGTTACTTGGTGAGAACAACAGACCAAGACAGTCTGTTCTCTGCTAATGAGACTATCTTCAGGGGGCCTTAGAAACTTTGTTTTTCTTGATCTGCTGAATTAGTGGTTACTGCTTCAGCAGAGGCAGCGCCTCACTTGATTTGTTCAGGCTCCCAAGGATGCTGGATAATATCACTAGAATCCTTCCCAATGTGAGAATGAGGATTATCTGATGGGAAAGGCAAAGCCTCTCTAAGGACATGCATTTATCCCATGAAAATAATATACTACCACAAAATACAAATAAGTGCTAGAGAAACAACCATTTAAATGGCACTGCTGAGATTTCCAGTTAAAGATAGTACCTTGAGCCCTACTATGTCCCCAAACAACAACAAAACCTTAGACAGTTTTGTCTTTATTTTTTAAAGGCATAAATCCAAAAGAACAAGAAAGAAGAGGAGACAAATGCTAGAAAGCAGATGGGAGTTAGGCACTAACTTACAGCAGACCCACAAAGCTGAATTTTGGCCAAAAATAGGAAAAAGTGAAAAACAACCAAACTTCCATGACAGAATTCCTAAAAGACAATAAAATTAGTTGATTTTGGTACTTCTGCAAGTCAACAGGAGGGAAGTGCTTAAAATAGCAATTAGACTTCTCTCATCCTCTCCTATACCTTGCATAGGAGACAGAACCTTAAAATATAAGCTTCCTTGGCTGAGAGATAGCAGGAATCGTTTATTACAGAGTACCATGCTAACAACTGAGGAATAAAATGGAAGTTTACAGCTTTCTTCTTTCTTTGGGTTCCAGAATGCTGCTAGTTATAAGACTGATGGTCAGGAATGTTGACAGTCAGCTTTCCAGGCAGGAGAGTCTTCTCTGGAGAATCCGACCAGCTCAAGAGAAAAACAGCTATAACAATGGTTCTCAAAGTGTGGTCCAGGAACTCCAAAGATTCCCTCCTCTCAGAGCGTGAGTGAGGTCAAATATATTTGCAAAATAATACTACAATGTCATTTGCCTGTTTTACTCTAATTCTCTCAAAAGTTCACAGTGGAGTTTTCAAATGCTGCACCATGTGTGATACTGTAAGATACTGAAAGCAGAAACAGATGTGGATCCACCTGTCTTTTATTAAGCTGGACATTAAAATGATTCACAAAAATGTAAAGTAATGTCACTTTTCCAATATTTTACTTTAAAAAACAGAGTCATTTTTCATTAAAAATAGATTCTCTATGTTAGCATGTAACGGGTTTACTCTTGTTATTTTTGATGAATAAATAAATATTTTGAAATTCAGTTTTAATTTCTATTAGTAAATATTGACAAATGTAACCCACATAAACAAAAGTTCTCTGTGGTCCTTAGTCATTTTTTAAGCATGTAAAATGGTCCTGCGACCAAAGCATTTGAGAACTGATGAGCCAAAGAAACTGACATTGGGGGTTCCACCAGTTAAAAAGTCTGTCCACATACACCATCCCACAGTGAAGACCACTACCCACAATCCCAACTGTGCACATGGAGCTTCCAATCTGCTTTTAAAAATTACTTTAAAACACAGATACAGAAAAACCACATAAAACAAATATATACCTTAGCGATTTATTATAAGGCTAACAATCTTGAAATTATCATCCTCAAGAAATAAAACTTTGCCAGACACCTCAGAAGTCCCTCTACATGCCCCATAGACATATAGTTTAGTCGTGCCCCTGTTACTTTTTTTTTAATTGGGGTAAGATATACAACATAAAATTTACCATTTTAATCACTTTGAATGTACAGTTTGGTTTACCTATTTTAAAATTTAGTAAGTTTCTATAGTTTCTTTTAGTCTGAAAATTCCTTCCCATCACTTTCTTTTTCTTACAATGTATCTATTGATGAAAGCAGACTGTTTGGGCCAGTAGAGTGTTCTACACCCTGGTTTTTGCTGATCACTCATGGTGCAATTCTGTATGTTCCTCTGTCCTCAATGTTTCTTTTCTTTTCTTTTTCCCCATAGGTTACTGGGGTACAGGTGGTGTTTGGTTACATGAGTAAGTTCTTTAGTGGTGATTTGTGAGATTTTGGTGCAGCCATCACCCGAGCAGTACACACTGCACCCTATTTGTAATCTCTTATTCCTCACCCCCCTCCCATCCTTCTCCCCAAGTCCCCTAAGTCCACTGTGTCATTCTTATGTCCTTGCGTCCTCATAGCTTAGCTCCCACATATCAGTGAGAACATATGATATTTGGTTTTCCATTGCTGAGTTACTTCATTTAGAATAACAGTCTCATCCAGGTCGCTGCGAATGCTATTAATTCATTCCTTTTTATGGCTGAGCAGTATTCCACCATACATATATTGTTCCTTTCACTCACTGATTGATCCACTCATTGATTGATAGACATTTGGGTTGGTTCCATGATTTTGCAATTGTGAATTATGCTGCTATAAATGTGTGTGCAAGTATCTTTTTCATATAATGACTTCTTTTCCTCTGGGTAGATACTCAGTAGTGGGATTGCCAGATCAAAGGGTAATTCTACTTTTAGTTCTTTAAGGAATCTCCACACTGTTTTCCATAGTGGTTGTACTAGTTTACATTCCCACCAGCAGTGTAGAAGTGCTCCCTGATCACCACAGTCATGCCAACACCTACTGTTTTTTGATTTTTTTATTATGGCCATTCTTGCAGGAGTAAGGTGGTATCACATTGTGGTTTTGATTTGCATTTCCCTGATAATTAGTGATGTTAAGCAGGTTTTCATATGTTTGTTGGCCATTTGTATATCTTCTTTTGAAAACTATCTATTCATGTCCTTAGCCCACTTTTTGATGGGATTGTTTGTTTTTATCTTAATGATTTGAGTTCACTGTAGATTCTGGATATTAGTCCTTTGTCAGATGTATACATTGTGAAGATTTTCTCCCACTCTGTGGGTTGTCTGTTTACTCTGCTGACTTTTCTTTTTGCCATGCAAAAGCTCTTTAGTTTAAGTCTCAGCTATTTATCTTTGTTTTTATTGCATTTGCTTTTGGGTTCTTGGTCATGAAATCCTTACCTAAGCCAACGTCTAGAAGGGTTTTTCCAATGTTATCTTCTAGAATTTTTATGGTTTCAGGTCTTAGATTTAAGTCCTTAATCCATCTTGAGTTGATTTTTGTATAAGGTGAGAGATGAGGATCCAGTTTCACTCTCCTACATGTGGCTAGCCAATTATCCCAGCACCATTTGTTGAAAAGGGTATCCCTTCCCCACTTTGTTTTTGTGTGCTTTGTCGAAGATCAGTTGGCTGTTAAGTATTTGGGTTTATTTCTGGGTTCTCTATTCTGTTCCATTGGTCTATGTGCCTGTTTTTATACCAGTACCATGCTGTTTTGGTGACTATGGCCTTATGGTATAGTTTGAAATCAGGTAGTGTGATACCTCCAGATTTGTTCTTTTCATTTAGCCTTGCTTTGGCTATGTGGGCAATTTTTTGGTTTCATAAGAATTTTAGAATTGTTTTTTCTAATTCTGTGAAGAATGATGGTGGTATTTTGATGGAGATTGCATTAAATTTGTAGATTGCTTTCGGCAGTATGGTCATTTTCACAATATTGATCCAACCCTTCCATGAGCATGGGATGTGTTTCCATTTGTTTGTGTCATCTATAATTTCTTTCAGCAGTGTTTTGTAGTTTTCCTTGTAGAGGTCTTTAGCCCCCTTGGTTAGGTATATTCCAGAGTATTTAAATTTTTTTGCAGCTATTGTAGAAGGGGTTGAGTTCTTGATTTGACTCTCTGCTTGGTTGCTTTTGGTGTGTAGAAGAGCTACTGATATGTGTATGTTAATCTTGTATCCAGAAACTTAGCTGAATTCTTTTATCAGTTCTGGGAGCTTTCTGGAGGAGTCTTTAGGGTTTTCGAGGTAAACAATCATATCGTCAGCAAACAGTGACAGTTTGACTACTTCTTTACTGATTTGGATACCCTGCATTTCTTTCTCTTGTCTGATTGCTCTGGCTAGGATTTCCTGTACTATGTTGAAGAGAAGTGATGAGAGTGGGCATCCTTGTCTTGTTCCAGTTCTCAGAGGGAATGTCTTCAACTTTTCCCTATTCAGTATTATGTTGGCTGTGGGTTTGTCACAGATGGCTTTCACTACATTGAGGTATTGTCCCTTGTATGCTGATTTTGCTGAGAGTTTTAATCATAAAGGGATGCTGGATTTTGTCGAATGCTTTTTCCACATCTATTGAGATAATCATTTGATGTTTGTTTTTAATTCTGTTTATGTGGCATATCACATTTATTGACTTGCGTATGTTAAACCATCCCTGCATCCCTGGTATGAGACCCACTTGATCACGGTAGATTGTCTTTTTGATATGTTGTTGGATTCAGTTAGCTAGTATTTTGTTAAGGACTTTAGTATCTATGTTCATCGGGGATATTAGTCTGCAGTTTTCTTTTTTGGTTATGTTCTCTTCTGGTTTTGGTATTAGGGTAATGCTGGCTTCATAGAATGAATTAGGGAGAGTTCCCTCTTTCTGTATCTTGTGGAATAGTGTCAAAAGGATTGGTACCAATTCTTCTTTGAATGTCTGGTAGAATTCTGCTGTGAATCTGTCTGGTCCTGGACTTTGTTAATTTTTAAATTACCATTTTAATCTCGCTGCTTGTTATTGGTCTGTTCAGGGTATCTAATTCTTCCTGATTTAAGCTAGGACGGTTGTATTTTTCTAGGACTTTATCCATCTCTTCTAGGTTTTCTAGTTTATGTGGGTAAAGGTTTTCATAGTAGCCTTGAATAATCTTTTGTATTTCCGTGTTGTCAGTTGTAATATCTCCCATTTTGTTTCTTATTGAGGTTATTTGGATTTTCTCTCTCCTTTTCTTGGTTAATCTTCCTAATGGTCTATCAGTTTTGTTTATCTTTTCAAAGAACCAGCTTTTTGTTTCATTTATCTTTTGTATTTTGTTGTTGTTTCAATTTTATTTAGTTCTGCTCTGATCTTGCTTATTTCCTTTCTTCTGCTGGGTTTGGGTTTGGGTTTGGTTTGTTCTTGTTTCTCTAGTTCCTTGAGGTGTGGCCTTAGAATGTCTGTTGTGCTCTGTTAGGCATTTAGGGCTATGAACTTTCCTTTTAGCACCGCCTTTGCTGTATCCCAGAGGTTTTGATAGGTTGTGTTATTACTGTCATTCAGTTCAAAGAATTTTTAAATTTCTATCTTGATTTCATTTTTGACCCAAAAGCAGGTTAATTTTCATGTATTTGCACGGCTTTGTAGGCTTCCCTTTTGGAGTTGATTTACAGTTTTATTCCACTGTGGTCTGAGAGAGCACTTGATATAATTTCAATTTTCTTGAATTTATTAAGGCTCGTTTTGTGGCCTATCATATGGTCTGTCTTGGAGAAAATTCCATGCACTGCTGAATGGAAAGTGTCTCCGATTGTTGGATGAAATGTTCTGTATATATCTATTAAGTCCCTTTGTTCCAAGGTATAGTTTAAATCCGTTCTTTGTTGACTTTCTTTCTTGATGACCTGTCTAGTGATGTCAGTGAAGTACTGAAGTCTCCCACTATTATTGTGTTGCTTTCTATCTCATTTATTAGGTCTGTTAGTAATTGTTTTATAAAACTGGGAGCTCCAGTGTTAGGTGCATATATGTTTAGGACTGTGATGTTTTCCTGTAGGACAAGGCCTTTTATCACTATATAATGTCCCTCTTTGTCTTTTTTAACTGCTGTTGCTTTAAAGTTCGTTTTGTCTGACATAAGAATAGCTACCCCTGCTCGCTTTTGGTGCCTATTTGCATGAAATGCCTTTTTCCACCCCTTTACTTTAAGTTTGTGTGAGTCCTTATGTTAGGTGAGTCTCTTGAAGGCAGCAGGTAGTTGGTTGATGAGTTCTTATGCATTCTGTGGTTCTGTATCTTTTTTTCTTCTTTTTTTTGAGATGGAGTTTCGCTCTTGTCGCCAGGCTGGAGTGCAGTGGTGCGATCTTGGCTCACTGCAACATCCACCTCCCAGGTACAAGCAATTCTCCTGCCTCAGCCTCCTAAATAGCTGGGATTACAGGCACCTGCCACTATGCCCAGCTAATTTTTATATTTTTAGTAGAGATGGGGTTTCACCAAGTTGGCCACAATGATCTCGATCTCTTGACCTCGTGATCCACCTGCCTCGGCCTCCCAAATGCTGGGATTACAGGCGTGAGCCACTGTGCTCGGCCAGTTCTGTATCTTTTAAGTGGACCATTTAGGCTATTTATATTCAATGTTAGTACTGAGATGCGATGTACCATTCCATTCATCATGCTATTTGTTGCCTGTGTACTGTGGTTTTTTGTTTTTGCTTTTTAAATTGTATTTTTGTTTTATAGGTCCTGTGAGATTTATGCTTTTAAAGAGGTTCTGTTTTGATGTGTTTCCAGGATTTGTTTCAAGATTTAGAGCTCCTTTTAGCAGTTCTTGTAGTGGTGGCTTGGTAGTAGCAAATTCTCTCAGCATTTGTTTGTCTGAAAAAGACTATCTTTCCCACATATATGATGCTTAGTTTCACTGGATACAAAATTCTTGGCTGATAATTGTTTTGTTTGAGGAGGCTGAAGACAGGGCCCCAATCCCTTCTAGCTTGTAGGGTTCCTGCTGGGAAATCTGCTATTAGTCTAATAGGTTTTCCTTTAAAGGTTACCTAGTGCTTTTGTCTCATAGCTCTTAAGATTCTTTCCTTCGTCTTAACTTTAGATAACCTGATGACAATGTGCCTAGGTGACGATATTTTTGTGATGAATTTCCCAGGTGTTCTTTGTGCTTCTTGTATTTGGATGTCTAAGTCTCTAGCAAGGCTGGGGAAGTTTTCCTTGATTATTCCCCCAAATATGTTTTCCAAATTTTTAGATTTCTCTTACTCCTCAAGAACACCGAATATTCTTAGGTTTGGTCGTTTAACATAATCCCAGACTTCTTGGAGGCTTTATTCATATTTTCTTATTCTTTTTTCTTTGTCTTTGTTGGATTGGGTTAATTTGTAGACCTTGACTTCGAACTCTGAATTTCTTTCTTCTACTTGTTCAATTCTATTGCTGAGACTTTCCAGAGCATTTTGCATAAGTGTGTCCAATATTTCCTGAAGTTTTGATTTTTTTCTTTATGCTTATCTATTTCCTTGAACATTTCTCCCTTCACTTCTTGTATCATTTATTGGATTTCCTTGCATTGGGCTTCACCTTTCTCTGGTGCCTCCCAGATCAGCTTAATAACTAACCTCCTGAATGCTTTCTCGGGTAAATCAGAAATTTCTTCTTGGTTTGGATCCACTGCTGGTGAACTAGTGTGATTTTGGGGGGGTGTTAAAGAGCCCTGTTTTGTCATATTACCAGAGTTGGTTTTCTAGTTCCTTCCCATTTGGGTAGGCTCTGTCAGAGGGAAGGTTTAGGGCTGAAGGCTGTTGTTAAGATTCTTTTGTCTCACAGGGTGTTCCCTTGATGTAGCACTCTCCCCTTTTTCCTATGGATGTGGCTTCCTGAGAGCCGAGCTGCAGTGATTGTTATCTCTCTTCTGGGTCTACCCACCCAGCAAGTCTACCAGGCTCCAGGCTGGTACTGGGGGTTGTCTGCACTGAGTCCTGTGATATGAACTGTCTATGGGTCTCTCAGCCATGGATACCAGCACCTGTTCCGGTAGAGGTGGCAGGGGGGTGAAATGGATTCTGTGAGGATTCTTAGCTTTGGTGGTTTGTTCTATTTTAGTGCTGGTTGGCCTCCTGCCAGGAGGTGGCACTTTCCAGAGGGCATCAGCTGTGGTAGTATGGAGAGGAACTGGCAGTGGGCAGGGCCCTAGAACTCCCAAGAGTATATGCCCTTTGTCTTCAGCTACTAGGGAGGGTAGAGAAGGACTAGCAGGTGGGGGAAGGGCTAGGCATGTCTGAGCTCAGACTCTCCTTGGGCAGGTCTTGCTGCAGCTGCTGTGGAGGATGTGGGTGAGGTTCCCAGGTCAATGGAGCTGTGTACCTGGGAGGATAATGGCTGCCTCTGCTGAGTCATGTAGGTTGTCAGCAAAGTGAGGGAAAGCCAGCAGTCACAGGCCTCACCCAGCTCCCACACAACCCAAAAGGCTGGTCTTACTCCCACCGTGCCCCCTCAAAAGCACCGAGTCTGTTTCTGTTTCCAGACAGTGGGCAAGCAGGGTTGTGTCCTCAGTATTTCTACTTCCTACAAATTGGCAGCTGGATCCAGAGGTAACCAGTAGATTTAGAGGCTTAATAAAACCTAGGTTCACTCTGATCTGCATTTTTTTTTTTTTTTGGAGACAGGGTCTCATTCCGTTGCCTGTGCAGTGGCACAATCACAATCACAGCTCACTGCAGCCTCTCAACGTCCCTGGACCAAGCAATCCTCCTACATAAGCCTCCCAAGTAGCTGGGACCACAGCATGCACCACCTGCAAAGCTAATTTTTTTTTTTGTAGAGACAGGATCTCCCTGTGTCGCCCAGGTTGGTCTCAAACTCCTGGGCTCAAGTGATCCTCCTGCCTCAGCCTCCCAAAGTGCTCGGATTATAGGCGTGAGCCACAATGCCCAGCCCAATCTGCTTGTTAATACTCCACTGTTAAGCATAAGAAGATAGCCAAAGATTGCCAAACATTTTAAGACAGCATCTAATCTGACAGGGATCTAAATAATACAGAACCTTGGAAAGTTACAGCACATAGAGAAGAAAACTTCTATTATTAATTTGTCCAAGCTCAAAGAAATAACAGAAAACACTGCATCCAGGAAACAAGCACAGGATACTATAGATAAAGAATATTTAGAAAAGGAACTCTCAGAAAGTAAAAAATAAGTAGCTAAAATTAAAGACTCAAATATAGTTTGAAGATAAAACTGGGGAAATCTCCCAGAAAGTAGGACCAAAAAGAGAGAAAGAGAGATTTATGGAATCCACCAACAGATGAAAAAAGACCTAAATCAAAGACTACCACAATAAAATGTCATAACAACGAAAGCAAAGAAAATGTCCTGAGCACTTCCAGAGGCAAATACACACACACACAAATAAAATACATTTTATTGAAAACTTCTTAAGCACAACACTGAAAGACTTAAGACAATGAAACAGTTCTTTCAAAATTCTGAGGAAAATGTTTCCAATCTAGTATTCTGTCTTAGTCCATTTCCTGCTATTATAAAGAATACCACAAACGGGGTAATTTATAAAGAAAAGAGATTTATTTGCTTCATGGTTCTGAAGGCTGAGACATGGTACTAGCATCTGCTTGGCCATTTGGTGAGGGCCTTCTTTTTGCATCATCCCATAGCAGAAAGCAGAAAGGCAAGCAAACTCAACCCTCATAACCTAATCACTCTTAAAAGTACCACCTCTAATACTATCACAATGGCAATTAAATTTCAACATGAGTTTTGGAGGGGGTACTTAAACCACAGCATATTCTACACTCAGTCAATTTAGTATATGGGAAATTAAAACATCTGCAAATACTGAAGGTCTCAAATATTTTGTCTCCCAAACACATTTTCTCAGAAAGTTACTTGAAGATGTACTCCACCAAATGAAGTCATAAACCAAGAAAAGGAAGACATGAGATCCATGGAAGAGAGGATCCAATGTATTAGACAGGCAAAGAAAATCCACAAGATGATACCGCCCCTAAACAACAGCTATGCAGCAGAAAACAATCAGTCAAGATTGGAACAGATCAGAAGACTCCAGGAAATATTTATTCAAGATAAGAAAATGATAAATTACTCAATGTTTCTGAATGATATGAACAGGATATTTATACAACTGAGAATGGTTTAGAATTAATGAATTAGTGTTGAGAACACAGATAACTAATTAAATGAACAAGAAATAGAATTATCAATTCCAGGAAAAACAAAATACTATGCAGGCAAGGAAAAGTAACTATCGAATCCTACATAGTTTAGCTGTGAATTATATTTATGTAATTGTCATAATGTAGTTAATGATTATGATATAACTATTTGGAGGATGGCAGGATGGGGAGTATGCTTGCATACAGCAATGCAGGGTGCTGGTCAAAGAGAGGTAAATCCTCCTCTTCCTTAGTGAGAAGTCAATAGATGAGGCCTAATTCTGAAAAATCAAGAAATATGATAACTAGAAATAAGGGGGCTAATACCAAATGAATCAGAGATTAAAGTGATACTCTTTGAGAAATAGGAAATGACTCTCCAAATAATGTTAATGTATAACTGATAAATAGAAAAACTAAATTTAAACAAACACTAAACTATTAGGTTGGTGCAAAAGTAATTGTGGTTTCTGTGATTAAAAGTAACAGTATTGCTGGAGCTATGGATAGTAGATACTCTTTCAAAGACAGCTGAAAATATTTTATGCTACTATAGTTTTCTCTTTCATTGCTTTCAGGTTGTAGCTTAGGTCACATTTCTCACTCACAAGAGTGAGTGAGTGGAAAATTGGAAAGCAAAGCAGGATTACTATGGAAGGTAGCACTCCAAAGTATCCTGTAGGAATATATCCCCATCCCTAGCCCCAACCTGCCCCAACTATGGATCAAAGATTAAAGGCTGGGAAAACCAGCCTTAGAACTGACATCAAGTGCATATGTCAAGAGACTGGTCAGGACAGACCATGGACTATGGGCCTAGAGCATAAAAGCTGCCAGCTGTGGAGCAGCAATGGCCACAAGGGATTAATCCGAGCTCAATACAACTCGACCACAGAGAAAGGTAAGATTAAAATGAGTCAGACCCTAGTACCATAGGAAAATTTCATGGTTGCTTGGCAGCTCCTTAATAACCTATGGGCAAAATATTTACTTCAAACTGACCCCTTAACTAAGGGGATTAAAGTGTCTGGTGTATATAAAATACAATCTGCACAGCAGCACTGCTTTTAGAACAAGTATTCACTCTGAGATATGTTCAGCAATACAGATCAGAGTTAACATTTTGTGAACAAACTAGAAATCATACTGCTCAGAACCCAGATGTTTCAGATCAAAATGAATAAATTTGAAAATAGGACTTGAAAAATAAGGCTCTGAATGTAAATCAGCAAAGTGGAAAAGACTGGAATACAAAACATAATGCTTCCAGCACTGGGAGGACCCCAGATACAATACAACAGCATTCCTTATCAAGAGTAAGGGAAATAGGCTGGGTGCAGTGGCTCACACCTGTAATCCTAGCACTTTGGGAGGCCAAGGCAGGAGCCTAGAAGTTCAAGACCAGCCTGGGCAACATGGCAGAACCCTGTCTCCACAAAAAAAACCACAAAAATTAGTTGGGCATGGTGGTGTGTGCCTATAGTTCCAGCTATGCAGAAGGCTGAGGGGAGAAGATTGCTTGAGCCCAGGAGGCAGAGGTTGTAGTGAGCTGAGACTGCACCACTGCACTCCAGCCTGGGTGACACAGCCAGACCCTGTCTCAAAAAAAAAAAAAAAAAAAAAAAAGAATGGAAATAATATTTACTAAGTACCTACTATATGCCAGGTTTACACCAGTACCTTAACGCTGTTTTATTTAATCCTTACAATAAGTGTAGGAAGGGTTATTCTCTTTTCCAGGTGAGGAAACGGGCTTAGAGAAAGGATATAATTTGCCAAAACCACAATTAGTTACAGAACTAGAACTTGAAACCAGAACTATCTGGCTCCAAAGGCCTTATCTTTCCATTAACCTCTCTGCAAAATATGTGAAACCCTATACTGAGATGTTTCACATCTATGAAAGGGCACTAAGAATTAGTGACATAATCACCTTATAGTAGATGAGTAGTATAAGACATCACTCAAAATTCCAGTAAAGATATACATGAACAAGAGTCCTATCTTCCCCCTGGCAAAAGCAGTAGGTATTAATTTCAAATATGCCCACAGATACTTAAAAAATATGTGAGTCAGCTAAAATGATTTAAAGATGAGGCATAGATTTCCATCACTCTCAGGAAGAGGAAATTGTCTCTTCAGAATATATTCTGAACACTACATCACCACCATTCACTTGAAGTCTTTATCACTCCAAATCTTTCAGAGGAGGAAACCGCTATTAAACATTCTTATTTAGACTAAATTAAAAACGATTTACTTATGCTTGAAGAGGCTTCTAATTAAAAGAGTAAAAAATCACTTTGACAAACATCACAGTAGATGACATATGACTAGTCACTACAAGACTAAACATTGTGCCTCTTAGTGTAGGTAGGGGGAAATTTTGTTCTCCAAATGCTGTGTGCCCCAGGTTGTTTCCTCAACCAAAATTCAGAAACCTTCTCCCATCACCGCCACCGTCCCTTTCTTTTTACCAGCTTAACTGAGGTGTAACTCATTCATTTAAAGTGTATCTGAATTGTGAAAACATATACACCCACGAAGCTGCTACCAGAATCAAGATACAAACTACTTCCACAACCTATAAAAGTTTTCTCATGCACCCTGTAGTCCAACCCTGCCTTCACTCCCAGGCCCAGTCAACTATTGTTCTGCTTTCTGCCATGATAGATTAGTTTGCATCTTCTAGAATTTTATATGACTGGAATCACACAATATGTATTCTGATATGGTTTAGCTGTGTTCCCACCCAAATGTTACCTTCAACTGTAGTTCCCATAATCCCCACATGTCGTGGGAGGGACCCAGTGGGAGGTAATTGAATCATGGGGGTAGTTACCTCCATGCTGTTCTCGTGATAGTGAGTTCTCACAAGATCTGATGGTTTTATAAGGGGTTTTCCCTGCCTACACTCAGCACTTCTTGCTGCCACCATGTGAAGAAGGACATGTTTGCCATGCTTCCCCTCTGTAAGTTTCCTGAGGCCTCCCCAGCCCTGTGGAACTATGAGTAATTAAACCTCTTTCCTTTATAAATTACCCACGAGGTCAATAGTTCAAGACCAGCCTGGCCAACATGGTGAAACCCTGTCTCTATTAAAAATACAAAAACTAGCCAGCGTGGTGGCGGGCACCTGTAATCCCAACTACTCGGGAGGCTGAGACAGGAGAACTGCTTGAACCCAGGAGGTGGAGGTTGCAGTGAGCCGAGATCACACCACTGTACTCCAGCCTGGGTGACAGAACAAGACTCCATCTCAGGAAAAAAAAAAAATTACCCACTGTCAGGTATGTCCTTATAGTAGCATGAGAACAGATGAATACATACTCTTTTTTGAATCTGGCTTCTTTCACTCAGCATAATTATTTTGCAATTTATCTATGTGTATAATAGTTGTTTTGTATTCCTAAGTAATATTTTATGGTATGGATAGATTATATTTTGTTTATCCATTCTCTTATTAATGAATTTGTGGATTGCTTACAATTTTGGCTATTATGAATAAAACTGCTATGAACAATAATATACAAATCTTTGTGTGAACACGTATTTTTATTTATATTGGGAAAATATCTAGGAGTAGAATGGCTGAATTTTATGTTAAGTGTATGTTCAACTTTTTAAGAGAATGCCAGTTTTGCAGAGTTGGTAACATTTTACATTCCCACCGGCAACAAAGTTCTAGTTGCTCCATATCCCCAATTGGTATTGTCAGCCTTTTTCATTTCAGCCATTCTAATGGGTATCTGGTGGTATCTCATTGTGGTTCTACTTTGCATTTCCTTGGTGACTAAAGCTACTGAGCATCTTTTCACATACCTACAATTACTCAGATATATTTTGTGAAAGGTCTATTCAAATCATTTGGCCATGTTTTATTTTGTTGTTTTATTATTCGTTTTAGGAGTCTGTTATATATTCCGGTTAAAAATCCTTTTTCATGTATATATGTATATATATAGTTTCACCTAGCCTGTGACTTTCTTTTTCATTTCCTTTTCTTAATGATATCTTCCAAAGAGCAAAATTTCTTGATTTTGATAAAACCCAATTTACCATTTTTTTTCTGTATGGTTTATGTTTTTGGTGTCTTATCTAAGGAATTGCTGCCTACCCCAAAGTCACTTTTGTCCTATATTTTCTTCCAGAAGTTCTATACTTTTAGTTTTCAGATTTATGTCTTATCCATTCAAATTAATTTTTTTGTATGGTGTGAAGTAGGGATTAAGGCTCATTTTTTTCACATGGCTATCCAGTTGTTCCAACCCATTTGCTCAAAGTCTTTCCTTTTCTTCATTGAAATTGCCTTGGCACCTTTGTCAAAAATCAATTGACCATACTTGTGTGGATCCACTTCTGGGTTCTCTCTTTAGTTTCACTGATCTATATATCTATCCTTTCACCAATACCACACTGTCTTGATTACTGTCACATCATAGTTCGTCTTAAAATCAGGTAGTATAATTTCTCCAATTTTGTTCACCTTTTATAAAATTGCTTTGGCTAATCTAGGTGGTTTACATTCCCACAATTGTTTAAATCAGCTTATCAATTTCTTTTCTTTTTTTTTGGAGATAGAGCTCACTCTGTTGCCCAGGCTGGAATGCAGCAGCATGACCTCGGCTCACTGCAATCTCCACCTCTAGGGTTCAAGCAATTCTCCTGCCTCAGCCTCCTGAGTAGCTGGAATTACAGGCACGTGCCACCATGCCTGGCTAATTTTTGTATTTTTAGTAGAGATGGGGTTTCACCTTGTTGGTCAGGCTGGTCTCAAACTCCTGACCTTGTAATCCACCTGCCTCAGCCTCCCAAAGTTCTGGGATTACAGGCGTGAGCCACCACGTCCAGCCTCAACTTCTATTCAAAAAAAAAAAAAACCTTCTGAAATTTGTATTTGAATAGTACTGAATTTATACACAGATCAAGTTAGAGAAAACTAACATGTTAACAATATTGAGTCTTCCAGCCCAAGAATATGGTAAATTTGTCTATTTATTTAGATCTTTAACTTCTCTCCATCAATATTACCTAATTTTCAACATACAGGTTTTATACTTCTGTTAAATGTATTCCTAAATGTTATGGCTTTTAATGCTATCGTAAATGGAATTTATTCCCATTTTCCTATTGTTTGCTGCCATTCCAGAAGCAGAACTCTCTGTCTTTGGTACAATTTATCTGGTAAAAGAGGGTAATTTCTACATGGAATTATTATTTCATGAACACATTATAGCCACATTATCTCAAAGTTAACCACTTTTGTTTTTGTTTTTAATGCAGTAAACATTTCTCCAGTGTCTACTATTATTTCAAAGTACCAAAACAAGGAAGAAGAAACATGGAACCATATAACAAATACTACATGAGCTCACAATCTAGTGGAAAAATGAGTAAATCATTTTAATATATGCAGTATATGCTATAACTAGAGAATGTATAAAACATTCAGGAAGTCTTAAAGGATCCAGAGAAGTTCACCAGAGGCATTCAGATAGAAGAAATAAGTTTTTCTACTATTGTATACTATCAGTTGTACTGAAAAGATATACAGATCAATTAACAATATTGAGTCTTCCAACCCAAGAACACAGTAAATGCTGTATAGATGCTATTTACTATTTCCTTTTTAAAAACACCTTTATTAGAATGAGTACTACCTGAAACTACTCTTGAATATAGTGTAAGTGATCATATTAATATTTACTTTCTTAAATCCATGTACTTTCTTAAAAACAGATTGCCACAAGAAAGAAATATGTTTGCTGATATTTAAAAGTCTTTATGTTAGAAGACAGAGTACCTCTTACCAAAATGAGCATGTTTCCTGTTGCTAGATTATGCTGGTAGGTATGCAGTGGCATCTATTTCAACTTAGATAATAACACAACTCTACAAGCACAAGCTCTTTCCGGTCGAAATTGTTAGTCATGACCACCAAAATCTGAATGAGCTCTGTCCAATCTCAAACTGCTTGCTGAGCAATTCCACAAGAGAATTTGATGGGGACAGCCCACTTTTAGAGGCTAGAAAGTGATCGTGTATTACAAGACAGTGGTTATGGGTACTAGGTAACAGCATAAAAGCAGCATTGACCAAGTGAAAGGCAAGAGATGACACTGATGCTTTCTTTGTCCTATTGAAATTTTTTTTCTATGACTGGCACTAACTCTGAGACATAAATCATGTGAATACCTTGTTCAGTTGCAGATTCAGATTTAAACAAGGAGCTAAGTGCCAAGTTTTCATCCCTATGCCAAGTGTTTGAAAAGTAAGTTAGAAACTGTAAATCTTATGTCTTTTCTACATATATATATCTAAATTTATTCTGTCTTGTATGTAAAGAGTTGTCTCAATATCTATAGAATATTATATTATGAACAAAAAAGAATTTCTAGACTGTTTAGAGATGCTTTATCCAAAAGAATCTAAAACATCCACGGACAGGTTTCTGGCTGTCTACCATGAAACCCCTAAAAATGTAAAATTCAATATGTGTACTTTTCTAGGTGGAAAGTCCACAGTTTCCAGTTTCTCCATGAGATCCATGAACTAAAATAGCTTTAAAAACACTATATTTAAAATAAAAGAAAAGAAAAGAAAAAGAAAAAGAGACCGGGTGTGGTGGCTCATGCCTGTAATCCCAGCATTTTGGGAGGCCGAGGCAGGTGGGTCACCTGAGGTCGGGAGTTCAAGACCAGCCAGGCCAATGGTGAAACCCCGTCTCTACTAAAAATACAAAAATTAGCTGAGCATGGCGAAAGGCACCTGTAATCCCAGCTACTCATGAAGCTGAGGCAGGAGAATTGCTTGAACCCGGGAGGCGGAGGTTACAGTGAGCCAAGATTGTGCCATTGCACTCCAGCCTGGGCAACAGAGTGAAACTCTGTCAAAGAAAGAAAGGAAGGGAGAGGGGAGGGGAGGGGAGAAGAAGAAGAGGGCAGAGGAGAGGAGAGGAGAGGAGAGGAGGAAGGCAGGCAGGCAAAAAAAAAAAAAAACCACTATATTAAAGAGTTAAATGTTTTTAAAAAGAAAAAAGATGTAAACAATTAAAAATTAGGTAATCTCTGAAAGAGTACAGCAATGTAAGAAAATACAAAGGAAAACCATTTTACTATGTATTTCAAATAAAATCCTAAAATTAAAAGATAAGTCAAAAACTAAGGATTTTTTTTTCTACTCTCTCCCCTTCTTGAAAGCGAAATATTTTATGGAAAATACACAACCATATATTACCTTCACAGCAAAGTGTTTTTATAACTCAAGACAGGTGAAGATGTTATAAAGTGGGCATTCTGATTTACTGCTGATATAATTTTCCAAGTCTGGACCACATCAATGGATATCAGGATGGAAGGGGTTAGAAGAACTCAAGGTTGCTTGGAAATTAGGCTTAATAGGACATGATTAATGAGTAAATGTATGGGATGGAAGAGAAGAAAGACTTGAGGATAATACTCAGGTCTCTGGCTTGATCCACTAAATAATTGAGAGTGAATATTAAGATTAAGAACATAGAAGAATTGCTGGTTGGTAGAGAAAGATGATGAGTTCCATTTTGTACATGTTGGATTTCAGGAATCTGTAGGATAGTCAAGAAAAACACCATTAAATATATGAATCCAAACTATAAAAAAAGCTAAAGTGAAGATATACTTGGATATTATAAGCATTTTTATAAAAACTATCTAGATTGCTAATGGAAATGTGTTGAGTAAGAAGACAGCCCAGGAGAGAACTTTGAGAAATCAACAGCTAAGAGACCAGCAGAGTAAAGGAGCACATAAAGGAAATCAATAAAGAAAATCAGAAAGAGGAAGAAAATCAGGAGTGAGATGTCACAGAACCCAAGGGGCAAAAACAGTTTTGGAATTCTTAAAAACAGAGAAGAGAAGGGGGACCAACCTGTATTAAATGTCTACTAGATACAAAGTATTTCAAACACTTACTTTAATAAGTATACTCCTCATTTTGAGCATTAGGAACCTATCATTCAGATAGTTTAAATAATTGTCCAAATAAAACTGTAAGTGCTAAAACAGAATTTTAATTCCAGTATTTCAAAATCCATGTTCATTCCACTGAAACTAATGGAAAGGACTGAGGAAGCACTCAGAAAGATTTGGATGGTCAAGCCCTGACTTAAATTGTGGTTGATTTCAGCACAACTGACTGCCAAAAGCCAGTTTTATCCTGATGTTATCATAGCACCTCAGCTAGGAAAAATTAAAATGCTAATAATTTTTAAAATCCAGATACTTCATAAATTAGTCAGACGTTCTTTAAAAAGGTGGGTAACTGTTGAAAGCAGAGTTACTTACTCATTCAGAGAAGATAACAGAACACAGATGTCTTATGCCACAGACAATGGATTGACAATTAGAGCACCTGAGTTCCCAAGAACATTAGCAAATTCAGAAACTCCTGTATAAACTTTTTTTTTTTTTTTTGAGGTGGAGTCTCATTCTTGTCGCCCAGCCTGGAGTCCAGTGGTGTGATCTCAGCTCAATGCAACCTTCGCCTACTGGGTTCAAGCAATTCTCCTACCTCAGCCTCCCAAACAGCTGGGATTACAGGTGCCCACCGCCATGCCCAGCTATTTTTGAATTTTTAGTAGAGACAGGGTTTCACCATGTTGGCCAGGCTGGTCTCGAACTCCTTACCTCTGGTGATCTGCCCGCCTCAGCCTCCCAAAGTGGTGGGAGGCATGAGCCACCACGCCCGACCTCCTGTATAAACTATTAATAGCTACTGTACCATCAGCCACAAAATAGGTTGCAGAGGGATGCTCCAAGACCAAAGAAACAAAAAGCGCCTATGGGAGTATAATTACTGTGTCTCCATGCACAATAAAGATTAGCTGGTTGTTCAAAAACCTTTTTTTTTTAATGTCATGCCCAAGAACAGCTGGGGAACATCCAAATCCAATCACGATGAATGGCAGTACTCCCAGGATGGAATAACTAAAATGCACCTGACAGGAATATAGATCATCAGTAGTATAGTAACCCATCAAGCTAAGTGCATAAATGGGATCCAGCACTTGGGAAATTTTGCTCTGACCAGCATGATCAAGCAAGCAGGTATACTTCTGTGGAAATGTCATCTGAGCCATCACAGAACAACACTCTGACAATTAATATCATTCAACTACACTCCCCTTGCTTGTGTTGCATGATTAGACAACTGTCTGGTTAAAATTTAGGCTGTTGTAGAAAACGAAGGTCTGAGTATGCATGTTCTCTCAAACTCTCTTCCCCTTAACCTCAGCTTTCTTGAGGCCACTAAGTTTTGTCAAAATCAACTGATTTTCTTATGTCATAATGCCAGACACAGAGCAAGGAAAGGAAAATAAAAAATAAAGACGACCTTCAATCGAACCACACAATCCAATGGAAACAAGTAAAGCCTAAAAAGGTATTTTTCTCCCCACAAGCCAATGAACCTTCTCTCTTTTGGTAAGCAGTGGTAAAAATGTCATAGAATAGTATGCAATACTCTTCGTATCAAAGAAACCCAGCCACTATAACAACCACACAGAAGTCACTATCAAGAGAATGGGTATCAGCTGTAACTCCCCAAACTGAAGTATAAACATTAATATAAGAAATAACTCTAATGGAGGAGAGGACAAGGAAAACTTCTTGGATGATATGGTATTTGAGAGTAGCCTTGAAAACTAAGATTTCAATAAGCAAGAAACACTCTGTCAGGAAAGAAGGGTCTCCAAGGTTGAGGAAACATTGATTTAGTAGGTCAACAAATATTTATTGTTGCAAGTATGTGTAGACCACTGTGTTCAGCACTTTGAGTTACCATGAACCAGACTCTAAGGCTTATATTTCATTGGTCAGCATTCAGTCACATAGCCACACTTAGCTTTAAGGCAGTTTCGGACATGTTTTTTGTTTTTGTTTTGGTATCCATGTATCAAACTAAAAATTTGCAGATGACATGACTGTATATTTAGAAACCCCATCATCTCAGCCCCAAATCTCCTTAAGTTGACTTCAGCAACTTCAGCAAAGTCTCGGGATACAAAATCAACATGCAAAAATCATAAGCATTCCTATACACCAATAATAGACAAACAGATAGCCAAATCATGAGTGAACTCCCATTCACAATTACTACAAAGAGAATAAAATACCTAGGAATACAACTTACAATGAACGTGAAGGACCTCTTCAAGAAGAACTACAAACCACTGCTCAACAAAATAAAAGACACAAACAGACGGAAAAACATTCCATGCTCATGAAGAATCAATATCGTGAAAATGGCCATACTGCCCAAGGTAATTTATAGATTTAATGCTATCCCCATCAAGCTACCACTGACTTTCTTCACAGAATTAGAAAAAACTACTTTAAACTTCATATGGAACCAAAAAAGAGCCTGCATAGCCAAGAAAATCCTAAGCAAAAAGAACAAAGCTGGAGGCATCACACTACCTGACTTCAAACTATACTACAAGGCTACAGTAACCACAACAGCATGGTACTGGTATCAAAACAGATACATAGACCAATGGAACAGAACAGAGGCCTCAGAAATAACACCACACATCTACAACCATCTGATCTTTGACAAACCTGACAAAAACAAGCAATGAGGAAAGGATTCCCTATTTAATAAATGGTGCTGGGAAAACTGGCTAGCCATATGTAGAAAGCTGAAACTGGATCCTTTCCTTACACCGTATACAAAAATTAATTCAAGATGGATTAAAGACTTGAATGTAAAACCTAACACCATAAAAACCCTAGAAGAAAACCTAGGCAATACCATTCAGGACATAGACATGGGCAAAGAATTCATGACTGGAACACCAAAAGCAATGGCAAAAAAAGCCAAAATAGACAAATGGGATCTAATTAAAGAGCTTCTGCACAGCAAAAGAAACTATCATCAGAGTGAACAGGCAACCTACAGAATGGGAGAAAATCTTTGCAATCTACCCATCTGACAAAGGGCTAATATCCAGAATCTACAAAGAACTTAAACAAATTTAGAAGAAAAAAACAAACAACCACATCAGAAAGTGGGCAAAGGATATGAACAGACACTTCTCAAAAGAAGACATTTATGCAGCCAACAAACATATGAAAAAAATGTTCATCATCACTGGTCATCAGAGAAATGCAAATCAAAACCACAATGAAATACCATCTCATGCCAGTTAGAATGGCGATCATTAAAAAGTCAGGAAACGTGGCTCACGACTGTAATCCTAGCACTTTGGGAGGCCGAGGAGGGCAGACCACGAGGTCAGGAGATCGAGACCATCCTGGCTAACCGGTGAAACCCCGTCTCTACTAAAAATAAAAATAAAAAATAAAAAATAAAAAAAAAAAAAGCCAGGCGTGGTGGCAGATGCCTGTAGTCCCAGCTACTCAGGAGGCTGAGGTAGGAGAATGGCATGAACCCGGGAGGCGGAGCTTGCAGTGAGCCGAGATCGCGCCACTGCATTTCAGCCTGGACGACAAAGCGAGACTCCGTCTCAAAAAAAAAAAAAAAGAAAAGAAAAAAGTCAGGAAATGAGATGCTGGAGAGGATGTGGAAAAATAAGAACTCTTTACACTGTTGGTGGGAGTGTAAATTACTTCAACCATGTGGAAGACAATGTGGCGACTCAAGGATCTAGAACCAGTAATTCCATTTGACCCAGCAATCCCATTACTGGGTATATACCCAAAGGATTATAAATCATGCTACTACAGGGCCGGGCACAGTGGCTCATGCCTGTAATCCCAGCACTTTGGGAGGCCGAGGCGGGCGGATCACAAGGTCAGGAGATCAAGACCATCCTGGCTAACATGGTGAAACCCAGTCCCTACTAAAAATACAAAAAACTAGCCGGGTGTGGTGGCAGGCACCTATAGTCCCAGCTACTCAGGAGGCTGAGGCAGGAGAATGGCAACCCGGGAGGCCGAGCTTGCAGCGAGCCCAGATCGCGCCACTGCACTCCAGCCTGGGCAATGGAACAAAACTCCGTCTCAAAAAAAAAAAAAAAAATCATGCTACTATAAAGACACATGCACACGTATGTTTATTGCAACACTGTTCACAGTAGCAAAGACTTGGACCCAACCCAAATGTCCATCAATGATAGAGTAGATTAAGAAAATGTGGCACATATACACCATGGAATACTATGCAGCCATAAAAAAGGATGAGTTCATGTCCTTTGCAGGGACATGGATAAAGCTGGAAACCATCATTCTAAGCAAACTATTACAAGGACAGCAAACCAAACACCGCATGTTCTCACTCATAGGTGGGAGTTGAACAATGAGAACACATGGACACAGGGCGGGGAACATTAGGCATCAGGGCGTGTCAGGGGGTTGGGGGCTGGGGAAAGGATACCATTAGCAGAAATACCTAATGTAAATGATGAGTTGATGGGTCCAGCAAACCAACATGGCACATGTATACCTATGTAACAAAGCTGCACATTGTGCACATGTACCCTAGAACTTAAAGTATAATTTTAAAAAAATAGGGAGTTCTATTATTATGAAGGAAAGGAATAATGGACCTTGGAAAACAACCAGCAGTCTCTGCTACCTAGGAAATAGGTCACTGAAAACAGAAATAAGCCAAAAGAAATTTCTAGGATGGTGGTGAAGGAAAGTCCCACTTTAAAAATTGTGCAGCACACTAAAAACCATTCAGTCCATACTGGAGCAGGTGGATGGGGAGTAGGCAAGAGGGGGTACTAAAAAGTGTATCTCAAACAAACAAAAACTGATAGACCATGGTATTGAGAGAAATTCTAGAGTTCTGTTGAGTTTGAAGGCAGAATAATAATAGACACATTTCAAACTACACAAATATAAAACAAAGCAATTACTAATGCCAGAAAATCTCCAAAAATGAGTATGGGAGGAAACATGATTATAGGATACTCCATGCCTCACCTGTTGTGGTAGCTCATCTCCAAAGATGGCCCTCAACACTACCTGATCTTTATACTCTCTTCTTCTAACCACCTCACTCTCTCACTTTCCATAATAACAAATTCAAACCTCCTCTACTCTCCTCAAACACCAGTGCCTTTCCTTTGCCACACCAAAAGCCAGCAAGTAATTTCTTAGAGAAAATAAAAGTCACCATTTGAGGTTGGTAATCGTGAATTTAGCATAAAACCAATCTGCCCTTTTTTATGACTTTCTAATATAGCCCGTATATTTTCCACAGGAACAAAATCAAAAGTTTATCATGTAAATTTATGGTTTTACCAAACAAGTGTGATAAAAATGCAAGGGAGAAAAGGATTGTAGGGCATTGCCAAAGTGTGTTACTGACTAACATGGTATCATCAGTAGAGTGGATCATGTTTCACTGAACGTCCAGGCAATCAAGGTCCCTTTGGACTATACTGTAACGGAGGGCAGAAGAGTTGATACAGTCCTAGGGCATGACCATAAATGTATACTTTTGTCAATTCCAAGTGAATGTGAACTCCTGATTCTCTTTCCTGACAGGCAGGAACTGAAAGAAGGCATTCTCCATGTCAATAGTTGCTTATGAAGTACCGTAGGCTATGTTCATCTCATCTAGTCAAGATACCATTTCTGGGTACAGCAGCTGTGGCCAGGAAATTGCTTGATTAAATGTACTGTAATAGTTCACCATCACCTAGCACATTCCATCCGTCCTTTGCAAGGACAGTCTCATCAATTAAGTAGGAATATGATAGGAATCACCACACTTCAACCATTAAGTCACTGAGACTGACATTAATCTCTGCCATTCTACCAGGATATAGTATAATTTCCGATTTACTCTCTTGCACAGAAAGAGAAGGTTCAGTGGTTTCTATTTGTCTTTTCCTACCATGATAATTCTCTCTCCATAAGTCAAAGAACCAGTGTGATGGTTCTGCCTGTTATTAAATATGTCCATGCTGATTATGCATTCAGGAAGTGGGAAAATGACCACAGAGTATGCCTAGGGACACAGTGGACCCAACCGTAAAACAGATTTGGGCCAGCACTCCATTCATTACCCCATCTCCATATGCTCCCCTTAACATGGGAGCCACTATGGTGTTTTGGGTACCCAGGTAACAATGTTAGCTTGACTGTATTCCCAAGAATCTTTGAAACATCTGGTTAGATTCTTTTCTCCAGTGTACTGTTACTTGGACAAGTGAGCATAGATTCCTTTGAGAAAGGCTGGACAGCTGCTCTGTGTACATTTGCTGTATTATTGCAGGGTTCTTCATCAAGGAGACCCTTCAGTTGATTACGTCTGGATCAGAGAACTGGTCCAAGTCTGGGAACTGAGCAAAAGATCATAATTTTTCATTACGGTAAACAGAATGATCCCCCTAGAGATGCCTATTCCCTAATCCTTGGATCCTGTGAATTTTACATGACATGGCTCATGGGATTTTGCAAATATAACTAAGGTTACATACTTCAAAATATAGATTATCCTGGATAATCTGGCTAGACCCAATATAATCACATGAACCCTTCAAAGAAATTTTTTCTAGCTGGTCAGAAAACAGCAGCAGAAGGATGGAGTTCGACAGATTCAAACCATGAGTGGGACTCAACCTGCCACTGCTAGTGGACTGAGCCTCCATGTTGCCCATGGAAACATGAGAAGGAATGCAGGCAGCCTCTAGAAGCAAAGACTGGCTGCCGGCTAACAGCAACAACAACAAAAACGGACCTCTCATATTTAAGAGATCCTGCTGATCTACATACTCTTCAACTTTGCAACTGAAATTGTAGTCCACAGACCAGTGGAATCAGCATCACTTGGAAATGTTAGAAATACAGCATCTCAGGCCCCACTCCAAATCTACTAAATCAAATGATGCATTTAAAAAAAGATCCATAGGTAATTCCTGCTGACGTTGGAGAAGCCCTGCCCTATATCAATTGATGTTATCTGACTTATTAATTTTTGCCACTCAAATGTCAATTGAAATTTCATGTGGTCTTGATTTGCATATCTCTAGTGTGAACACAGGTTCAACATATGTTGGCTATGTGTTTCCTCTTCTGTGAAACGCCTGTTTTTTATCTTTTGCCCATTTTCCTATCGGGTTATCCTTATTGATTTATTGTTGCATTATATATTCTTGATACTGACTCTTTATTAGTTATCTATACTGCATAAAACTTTTTACCAGTTTGTAATCAGTCTTTGCTATCTTTAAGGGATTTTTTGATAAATAAAAGGACTTAATTTTAATATAGTCAATTTGACCAAACTTTTCTTTATGTTTAAGAACTCCCGCCACACCCCAGAATCAGAAAAATATTCACTTCCATATGTTCTACTAAGCATTTTATTTTGATATTTAAGTACTTTTTTCCATCTAGAATTTATCTTTGTGTATCATGTGAAGAACCAATTTCAATTTCTTCCCTACTTGATTTTTGCTTTATGTCCTCATCAATCCACAAAAGAACATTTTTTTGAGTAGACTATTTTTTTCAAATTATTATTATTTCAAGTTTTTAAGGAACAGGTGGTATTTGGTTACATGGATAAGCTATTTAGGTGTGATTTCTGAGATTCTGATGTATCCATCACCTAAGCAGTGCACACTGCACCCAATGTGTAGTCTTTTGTCCCTCATCCCCCTCCTACCCTTCCCTGCAAGGCCCCAGAGTCCATTATGTCATTCCTAATGCCTTTGCTCCCACTCATAAGTGAGAACATATGATGTTTGGTTTTCCATTCCTGAGTTACTTCACTTAGACTAACGATCTCCAACTTTATCCAGGTTGCTGCGAATGCTGTTATTTCATTCCTTTTTATGGCTGAGTAGTAGCCCCTGATATATATATATATATACCACATTTTCTTCATCTACTCGTTGGTTGATGGGCATTTAGTCTGGTTCCATATTTTTGCAATTGTGAACTGTGCTGCTATAAACATGTGTGTGCATGTGTCTTTTTCATAAAATGACTTCTTTTCCTCTGGGTAGATACCCTGGAGTGGGACTGCTGGATCAAATGGTAGTTCTACTTTTAGTTCTTTAAAGAATCTCCATACTGTTTTCCACAGTGGTTGTACTAGTTTACATTCCCACCAGCGTGTAAAGCTGTTTCCTTTTCACCATATCTACACCAACATCTATTTCTTTTTTTTTTTATTTTTTAATTATGGCCATTCTTGTAGGAATAAGGTGGTATCACGTTGTGGTTTTGATTTGCATTTCCCTGATAATTAGTGATGTTGAGCATTTTTTCATATGTTTGTTGGCCATTTGTATATCTTTTTTTATATCTTTTTTGAGACAGGGTCTCACTCTGTCACTCAGGCTGGAGTGCAGTGGTGCAATCTTGGCTCACTGCAACCTCTGCCTCCCAGGTTCAAGCAATCCTCCCAACCTCAGCCTCCTGAGTAGCTGGGATCACAGGCACACACCACCACATCCAGCTAATTTTTTTTTTTTTTTTTTTTTTTGTATTTTTAGTAGAGACAGGGTTTCACCATGTTGGCCAGGCTGGTCTCGAACTCCTGACCTCAAGCGATCCACCAGCTTTGGCCTCCCAAAGTGCTGAGATTAGAGGCATGGGTCACTGCACCTGGCCCATTTGTATATCTTCTTGTGATAATTGTCTACTCATGTCCTCAGCCCACTTTATGATAGGATTATTTTTTTTTTTTCTTGCTGATTTGAGTTCCTATAGATTCTAAATATTAGCCCTTTGTCAGATGGATAGTTTCTGAATATTTTCTCCCACTCTGTGAGTTGTTTATGCTGCTGATTATTTCTTTTGCTGTGCAGAAGCTTTTTAGCTTAATTAAATCCCATCTATTTATCTTTGATTTTGTTGCATTTGCTTTTCGGTCCTTGGCCATGAACTCTTTAGGTCAAGGTCTACATGAATTTTTCCGATATTACCTTCTAGAACTTTTATGGTTTCGGGTCTTAGATTTAAGTCTTTGATTCATCTTGAATTGATTTTTGTATAAGGTGAGAGATGAGAACCCAGTTTCATTCTTCCACATGTGGCTTGCCAATTGTCTCAACACCATTTGTTGAATAGGGTGTGCTTTCCCCCACTTTATGTTTTCATTTGCTTTGTCAAAGATCAGTTGGCTATAAGTATCTGGCTTTATTTCTGGGTTCTCTATTCTGTTCCATTGGTCTACCTGTCTATATTTATACCAGTACCATGCTATTTGGTAAGTATAGCCTGTAGTATAGTTTGAAGTCGGGTAATGTGGTGCCTCCAGATTTGTTCTTTTTGCTTAGTCTTGTTTTGACTATGCAGGCTCTTTTTCGGTTCTACATGAATTTTAGGATTGCTTTTTCTAGTTCTGTGAAGAATGGTGATGATATTACGGCAGGAATTGCACTGAACTTATAGATTGCTTTTGGCAGTATGGTCATTTTCACAATATTGATTCTACACAGCCATGAGCATGGGATGTGTTTCCCTTCGTTTGTGTCATCTATGATTTCTTTCAGCAGTGTTTTGTAGTTTTCCTTGTAGAGATCTTACACTTCCTTGGTTAGGTATATTCCTAAATATTTTCTTTTCTTTGCAGCTGTTGTAAAAGGGGTTAAGTTCTTGATTTGATTCTCAGCTTTGTCACTGTTGGTGTATAGCAGTGATATTTATGTGTATATACTGATTTTGTATCCTGAAACTTTACTGAGTTCATTATCAGATCTAGAAGCTTTCTGAATGAGTCTTTAGGGTTTTCTAGGTATACGAGCATATCATCAGCAAACAGTGAGAGTTTGACTTCCTCTTTACCAATTTGGATGCCTTTCTCTTTCTCTTGTCTGATTGCTCTGGCTAGGACTTCTAGTACTGTGTTGAATAGAAGTAGCGAAAGTGGGCATCCTTGTTCCAGTTCTTAGAGGAAATATTTAAATGCTTCCCCATTCAGTATAATGTTGGTTGTGGGTTTGTCATAGATGGCTTTTATTACCTTAAGGTATGTTCCTTCTGTACCGATTTTGCTGAGGGTTTTACTCATAAAAAGCTGCTGGATTTTGTCAAATGCTTTTTCTGCATCTATTGGGATGATCATTATTTTTGTTTTTACTTCTGTTTATGTGGTGTATTGCATCTATTGGCTTGTGTATGTTACACCAACCTTGCAACCCCGTCATGAAATACACTTGATCATGGTGCATTATCCTTAATATGTTGTTGAATTCAGTTAGCTAGTATTTTGTTGTGGAGTTTTGCACCTATGTTCATTGGGGATATTGATATGTAGTTTTTTTTGTTGTTTTTATTATGTTCCTTACTAGTTTTGGTATACGGGTAATACTGGCTTCATAGAATGATTTAGGGAGGATTCTCTCTTTATCTTTTGGAATAGTTTCAGTAGGATTGGTACCAATTCTTTTCTTGTCGCCCGTGATGGAATCCAATGGTGTGATCTTGGCTCACTGCAACTTCCACCTCCTGGATTCAAGCAATTCTCCTGCCTCAGCCTCCCAAGTAGCTGGGATTACAAGCACCTGCCACCACATCCAGCTAATTTTTGTATGTTTAGTAGAGATGGAGTTTCACCATGTTGGCCAGGTTGGTCTCAAACTCCTGACCTCAGGTGATCCACCTGCCTTGGCCTCCCAAAGTGCTGGGATTACAGGTGTGAGCCACCACACCCAGCCCCAATTCTTCTTTGAATGTCTGATAGAATTCAGTCATGAATCCATCTGGTCCTAGCCTTTCATTGTTGGCAATTTTTTAATTACTCTTTTAATCTCGCTACTTGTTTAATTACTCTTTTAATCTCGCTACTTGTTATTGGTCTGTTCAGAATTTCTATTTCTTCCTGGTTTAATCTACGAGGGTTGTATATTTCCAGGAATGTATCTATCTCCTCTAGGTTTTCTAGTTTGTGTGCATAAAGGTGTTCATAGTAGTCTTGAATGATCTTTATCCATTCTGCCATTCTGTATCTTTTAAGTGGACCATTTACACCATTTATAGTCAACTTTAGTATTGAGATGTAAAGTACTATTCTATTCATCATGCTAGTTGTTGCCTGAATACCTTGGGCTTTTTTTCATTGTGTTATTGTTTTATAGATCCTGTGAGATTTATGCTTTAAGGAGGTTCTATTTTGGTGTATTTCAAGATTTTCTTTCAAGACTTGGGACTCCTTTCAGCATTTCTTATAGTGCTGGCTTGGTAGTGGCGAATTCTCTCAGCATTTCTTTGTCTGAAAAAGACTTTATCTCTCCTTCATTTATGAAGCTTAGTTTCACTAGATACAAAATTATTGGCTGATAATTATTTTGTTTAAGGAGGCTAAAGAGAGGACCCCAATCGCTTCTGGCTTGCAGGGTTTCTGCTGAGAAAACTGCTGGAAATCCGATAGGTTTTCCTTTATAGATTACCTGATGCTTTTGCTTTACAGCCGTTAAGATTCTTTCCTTCATCTTGACTTTTGATAACCTGATGACCATGTGCCTAGGTGATGATGTTTTGTGAAGAATTTTCCAGGTGTTCTTTGAGGTTCTTGTATTTAGATGTCTAGATCTCTGGCAAGATTAGGGAAGTTAGATTGTTCCCTCAAATAAGTTTTCCAAACTTTTAGATTTCTCTTTCTTATTCCTCAGGAACACCAATTATTCTTAGATTTGGTCATTTAACATAATTCCCAAATTTCTTGGAGGCTTTGTTCTTTTTTTATTCTCTTTTGTTTTTGTTGGATTGGGTTAATTCAAAAGCCTTGTCTTTGGGCTCTTATGTTTTCTTCTATTTGTGCAATTCTATTGCTGAAACTTTTCAGTGCATTTAGCATTTCACTAAGTGTCTGTTTCATTTCCAGATTATGATTGTCTTTTCTTTATGATATCTATTTCTCTGTTTCATCCATATCCTGTATTTTTTTTTTTATTTCTTTAAGTTGGTTTTCACCTTTCTCTGGTATCTCCTTGAGTAGCTTAAATAATCAACCTTTTGAGTTCTTTTTCTGGCAATTCAGAGATTTATTCTTGGTTTGGATCCATTGCTGGAGAGCTAGTGTGATCTCCTGGGGATGTTATTAAAGAATCTTGTTTTGTCATATTACCAGAGTTACTTTTCTGATTTCCTCTGATTTGGGTAGATTGTTTCAGTGGAAAGATCTGGGACTCAATGGCTGCTGTTCAGGTTCTGTTCCATGGGGTGATCCCTTGATGTGGTTCTCTCCCCCTTCCTCTAGGAATGGGGCCTCCTGAGAGCCAGACTGCAGTGATTGTTACTGCCCTTCTGGGTCTAGCCACCCTTCAGGGCTACCAGGCTCCAGGCTGGTACTGGGGAATGTCTGCAAAGAGTACTGTGATGTGATCCATCTTCAGGTCTCCCAGCCATGGATACCAGCACCTGCTCCATTGGAGGTGGCAGGGGAGTAAAGTGGACTCTGTGGGAGTCCTTGGTTGTAATTTAGTGCACTGGTTTTCTTGAATGCTGGTTATGTTAGCAGTGAAGTTGTCACAAGGACAGACTCAGGACCTCTAGTTAGCTAGGGTGTGGCAGGTGGTAGAACTACCTGTTGTTTTCTCCTTCTCTAGAGCAGAGTTGTTCTGAGTTGCTGTAGTGGCTTGAGTTCATTGGCCTCTAGCGAGGAAGTGATGCTTTCAAGAGCTTGCCAGCTGCAGTAGTAGAAGGGAGATATAATCTTGCCCTACTTTGGCCAGGATGAGTACTCAGATTTCTCAGGTAACGGGCAGGGCCACAGAGCTCCCTAGAAATTACATCTTTTGATTTTGGCTACCAAGATGGGGAGAGAAAAACCATCAGGTGGGTGCAGGGTTAGGCAGGTCTGAGCTCAGATTCTCCTTGGGCGGGACTTGCTGTGGCCACTATGTAGTGGGGAAAGGGTGGCTCCCAGGCCAATTAAGTTATGTTCCCAGGGGGATTATGGCTGCCTCTGCTGCATCATACAGGTTGCCAGGGAAGTGGGGGAAAGCTGACAGTGACAGGCCTCACCCAACTCCCCCACAGTCAGCAAGACCAGTCTCACTCCCGCCGTGCCTCCCTAACCGCACTGGAGTTATATCCAGTCAACCAGCAAGCTGGGCTGAGATCTTGCCGCAAGCTACAAGCCTTCCTGCTGAGAAAGCAAGCAGGGCTCTCAGGCCTTGCCTCCCCACCTGCCCACACGTTCAGCTGCAGCTTCTGTGCTCATATATGCACTTCCCATTTGCCCCTCACCCCAGATGCTACTCAGGAAAGTTCATGCTTAGTCAAAATTATCACAAATTTCAGCTAGGAGCTTCCTTCACTCTGCAGCCCCTTCCCAATTCTGCTGGCTGCCTTCCCTTCCCCAAGGACCTCTGTGAGGTAAGGCCAGGAATAGCTTCCGTGGGCTCGAGCTAAGGACTGGGAGTACCTACGGGGCTCCTCCTGCTGCTTCTTCTACTTTTATATTTCACTTGGCTCCCTAAATCCATTTTGTCATGCGTGTCCATGTGAAGAGTCCACCAAACAGGCTTTGTGTGAGCAACAAGGCTGTTTATTTCACCTGGGTGCAGGCGGGCTGAGTCCGAAAAAGGAGTCAGCAAAGGGTGGTGGGATTATCATTAGTTCTTATAGGTTTGGGATAGGCGGTGGAGTTAGGAGCAATTTTTTGTAGGCAGGGGGTGGATCTTGCAGTACATTCTCAAGGGCGGGAAGAATATTACAAATTACCTTCTTAAGGGCAGGGAAGGATATTACAAAGTACATTTTTAAGGGCGGGGAAGATATTACAAAGCATCTTCTTAAAGGTGTGGAGGGTGTATCCTATGAAGTACATTCACAAGGGTGGGGGAATATCGCAAAGTATATTATCGCAAGGGCAGGGAGGGTGTATTGTCACAAAGTCAATTTATCAGTTAGGGTGGGGCAGGAACAAATCACAATGGTGGAATGTCATCAGTTAAGACAGGAACTGGCTATTTTCACTTCTTTTGTGGATCTTCACTTGCTTCAGGCCATCTGGATGTATACATGCAGGTCACAGGGGATATGATGGCTTAGCTTGGGCTCAGAGGCCTGACACATTTCCCCAGTGGTTATGTGTGTGCGGAAGCCAACTATTCCCCCCCTCACACTTTGGGAACTCACAGTTTTTTGCTGTCTCACAGCATTTGCAGTGACAAGCCACTTCTTACAAAGGGTCTGTGAATTCTTTCAGTTTTCCTGATATGTTCCTGTGGTGGGTTCTTGGAGTAAAAGTTCACAGTGTGAGTCTCCAGACCCTGTTCTGTCCATCTAAGCGGGAGCTGCACATTAGTCCTGTCTCCTATCTGCCATCTTTTCCAGCATCTCCCCCACAAAAACAATTCTTATTGAAGTTACCAATGATTTTCATGTTAGCGATCCATCTTATATGCCTAGCAGTATTGATATCAAGAACTCCTTCCTTCAAGAAAAGTTTATTTCATCAGCTTCTAGCACTCATCTTTCTCCTGATTTTCTACTTACTGCTCCAACTAGTCCTTCTTAGACTCCTTTGCAGGCTCATCTATCTCCAACCTGTCAGTAAATGCTGCTGGTGTTCCTCAAGGTTCCATCCTATGCTCACACATAGAACAGTGCCTGACACATAGTAAATACTGAGTATTTGCGATTATCATCTAAACTCTCACTCTAAACTCTCTACCTAAGCAATCCCTTCCATTCCTTAATGCTCAAAACTTTAGTAACTGTTTCTACACAGATGATACATTTCTTGCCCAGATTTCCCCTCTGAGTTTCTGACCCATACATATTTGATGTCTCCTATTCTATCTCCAAAGCACCTGAAAGCAGCATGTTTAAAATTAAACTCATGATCTCCCTGCCGAATACCAACAAACCTGCTCTTATGCAGTGTTTTTTTGTGAATGACCACCACTCATCCAGATTTATACATCAGAAACACATTTCCTAGATTCAGTTCATCACGAAGTATTGTTGATTTCCTAAATCTCATTAGACCACTTGTCTCCATTTCTATTCTCACTATCCTAGACTCAATTTTCCATTACCTCTCACATGAACTACTACAAACATGGGTCTTGCTGCACTATTTAAGCCCCTTTCAACCTTTTCTCCAAACTACAGCCAGAATCATCTTTCCTAATGCATCATGTATCCTCCTATTTGAAATCTTTCAATATTTCTTCGGATAAAGTTCAAAACCCTTAACATGGCCTCCAAAGATCTGCATCATCTAGACCTACAGCCTCATCTCATACCCATGCTCTCTTCCTCTGCATTCCAGGCATCGTGGCTGTTCAATTCCTGACTCACAATGTTCTTTGCCATCAAAAGATCTTTACCCATGCTGTTCCTTCTGAATGAAAGGCTTTACAGTCAGCCCTCTGTGTCTGTGTGATCACTTCCTTGGAGTCAACTAACTGCAGATCAAAAATATTTGGGGGAGGGAAGTGGCAAGATGGCTGACTAGAAGCAGCTAGTGTGTGCTGCTCTCACAGAAAGGAGACAGAGTGGCCAGTAAACACTAGCTCTTTAACTAAACAGTCCAAGAGGACATGTTGGGATTCATCAAGGAAGCAATGTAGTCAACATAGAACAGAAAAAAGCAAGACAGGACAGCTGCCCACCTGGGATTGGCACACTGCCAAGTGAGGCTCCCCACTGCAGGAAAATGGTGAATAAGAGCCCCAGGAACCCATGTTTCTGCCATGAACCTTTGCAATTTCAGGCTCTGGAGACCTCCCCTGACCCCCTTCCCCTGCGGCCTCCAGGCTGACACAGAAAGCGTGTGGAGTGTGCCACTCAGGCACAAATGGAGTGCCAAGGGTCTTGGAACAGTGCGCACTCCTGCACCAGCAGCTGTAGCTTTGCCAGCAAGGGAGGCCAGGTTCTCACACATACCCCCAGGAGAGAGGTTGCATCCACAGTACTGAGAAGCAGACGAACTACAGGCCTTGCCCCAACTACACCTCCCTAGGCAAAGCCCACTGGCCTGGGATCCCAGTGCAGCCACCCCACCCCTGCCTGAGCTCTCAGGCTGGTAGCAGCGCTGCAATTCCCTGGAACAGAGCTCCCAGGAGTAAAAGACAGGCCCGCCATTTTTGCTGCTGCACAGCCCCCACCCCAACTGCTATCAGAATCAGGAGGGAGCAAAGAGGTTAAGGACTATCTTGAGCCTCCAGCACAGCATAGCATGCCTTGCAGAAAAAGAGGCCACACTATTTTCCACACAGGTCCCTCCTCCTGTTACTCCTCCTTGGGCAGGGCCTTCAGACTTGCCCCCAACAAGCCTCCCTCCCTGCCCCCACACCCCAAGCACAGTCACCCCACCCCCACTGAGCTCTCAGCTGGTAGTAGCTCTGCACTTCCCTAGGATGGAGTTCCCAGTGGTAGCAGGCAGGCCCGCCATTTTTTGCCACTACTGCAGCCCCTGACCCTACTGCCCTCTGGCTCGGAACCTAAAGAAGAGCTTAAGGACTATCACAAGCCCCCAGCACAGCACAGCTCCCTTATAGAAAAGCAACCAGACTGTTTTCCACACAGGTCCCTGTCCACGTGCTACTCCTTACTACACAGGGCCTCCTGGACTGGGCCCCCAGCACAGCCACCCAGCCCCCACCTGATCAGTCAGTGGAAGCTCTGTGTTTGCCTGAAATCCCAGAGACAACCCTCTGCCATTGCGGCTTCAGTGGTACGGCCCTAGCTGCCCTTGGGCTGAAGAACGAACAAAGAGCCTGGTTGCTTCACTGGTACCTCCAGCATGTCACAGCCACCACAGGGAGAGGAACCAGTCTCTCTTCCCTATGAGCCCCCACTGCCTACTCTTCACTATGTAGGGCCTCTGGCTTTGGCCCCCAGAGCAGCCGCCCCACCCCCAGCTGAATATTCCCATTCGCAGTGGCTCTGCATTTCCCAGGGGCGGAGCTCCCACGGGAAACTGACAGCTCCTCTGCCACTGCCACTGCAGTGGTACTGCCCTTGCTAACTACCTTCAGACTGGGGAAGAAAGAAAGACCCTGAGTGCCTTACTCGTGTCACCTCCAGCATGCAGCAGCCGCCCTATGAAGAGGCTAGTCTGTCTTCCCTGTGAGCCCCCAATTCCCCTGCTCTTCACCAGGCAGGGCCCCCCCCCAGCTTGGGCCCACAACACACTGGGATGATTATTCTGATTGACAATGGCTATGTATATCCCTGGGGTGCAACCAAAAGAGACACATGAAAAGCCCTCTACCACTGACACTGCCAAGGCCCCCCCCTCTGCTACCCCCAAGACGGAGAGAGAACAAAAAGTCTGGCTTGCCCCAGGGCTGCAGTGCCAAGCCTGGGAGTACCAAGCTGAGGTCTCCAGCACTCAAGTGGGAGAGGAACCCACACCCTCCTCTCCCACTTGAGAGGAGGCTCACTTGGAGCACTGAGAAGGTACATGACTGCAAATGGAAGGAAATACAAAGGAGCCACAGGGCTGAGCAAGAGCCTACCTACTGGCCAGTATGCTTAAACACATCACAGCCCAAACTTCAACACCAAAAATGCTTTGCTAATATACCGCCTATGAAAACACAGATAAGAATTCAGCCACAAATAGACCAGGTGTGGTGGCTCACGCCTGTAATCCCAGCACTTTGGGAGACAGAGGCAGGCAGATCACTCGAGGTCAGGAGTTCAAGACCAGCCTGGCCACCATGGTGAAACCCTGTGTCTACTAAAAATGCAAAAATTAGCCAGGTGTGGTGGCACATACCTGTCATCCCAGCTACTCGGGAGGCTGAGGCAGAAGAATCACTTGAACCTGGGAGATGGAGGTTGTGGTGAACTGAGATCATGCCACCACACTCCAGCCTAAGCAACAGAGCAAGACTCTGTTTCAAAAAAAGAAAGAAAGAAAAAAGAATTCAACCACAAATAAAGACCCTGCACAGACTTGGCTCTCTGAAAACATCCAGAAATGAAGGCAACTGACTATAGTCAAGTTACACCACGGTTAAAGGAACATTAGCGCCCACACAGATGAGAAACAGCCAGTGCAATAACTCTGGCAACTCTAAAAGCCAGAGAGTCTCCTTATTTACAAATGACCACACTAGCTCCCCAACATTGATTCTTAACCAGAAGAAAATGGCTGAAATGACAGACACAGAATTCAGAATCTAGATGGCAATTAAGATTATCAAGATTCAGGAGACAACTGAAACCCATTCCAAGGAATCTAAGGAATCCAGTAGAACAATTCAAAAAATAAAAATATGAAAATAGCCATTTTAAGAAAGAACCAGGCCAGGCGTGGTGGCTCGCACCTGTAATCCCAGCACTTTGGGAGGCCAAGGTGGGTGGACTGCTTGAGGGCAGGAGTTCAAGACCAGACTGGCCAGCATGGTGAAACCCAGTCTCTACTAAAAATGCAAAAATTAGCCAGGCTTGGTGGTGCATGCCTGTAATCCCAGCTACTTGGGAGGTTGAGGCAGGAAAATTGCTTGAACCCAGGAGGCAGAGGTAGCAGTGAGCCAAGATTGCATCACTGCACTCCTAGGCAAAAGAGTGAATGAGACTCAGTCTCAAAAAAATAAAATAAAAATAAAGAAAAGAAAGAACCAAACTGAGCTGACAGAGCTGAAAACCTCCCTATAAGAATTTCATAACAATCAGAAGTATTAATAGCAGAACAGATCAAGCTGGGGAAAGAATCTCAGAGCTCAAAGAACAGTTCTTCAAATTAACTCAGTCAGATAATAAAGAGAATTTTTTTAAATGAACAAAACCTCCAAGAAATATGGAATTATGTAAAGATGCCAAATCTATGACTCATTAGCATCCCTGAAAGAGAAGGGTAGGTCATGTACAAAGGAAACTCCATCGGCTAACAACAGAACTTTCAGCAGAAACACTACAAGCCAGAAGAGATTTGGGGCTTATATTCAGCATCCTTAAAGAAAAGAAATTCCAACCAAGAATTTCATATGCAGTCAAACTAAGCTTCATAAGTGAAGGAAAAATTACATCCTTTTCAGACAAGCAAATGCTAAGGGCATTTGTTACCACCAGGTCTGCCTTACAAGAGGTCCATAAGAGAGTACTAAATATGAAAATGAAAGACCATTACTGATCACCACAAAAACACACTCAAGTACACACACTATTAACACTATAAAACAAATATATTAATACAATCAAGTCTACATAACAATCAGCTAAAAACATGATGACAGGATAAATTCCACACATAACAGTACTAATCTTGAATGTAAACAGGTTAAATGCCCCTCTTAAAAAGCACAGCATGGCAAACTGGATAAAGAAGCAAGGCCCAACTGTATGCTGTCTTCAAGAGACCATCTCACATAGAAGGACACTCACATGCTCAAAGTTAAGGGATGGAAGAAATCTATCAAGCAAATGGAAAACAAAAAGGAGCAGGGGTTGCTATTCTTATTTCAGACAAAACCAACTTTAAACCAACAATGATCAAAAAGGACAACGAAGGGCATCACATAATGATAAAAAGGTTCAATTCAACAACAAGACTTAACTATCCTAAAAATACATATGCAGTCAACATTGGAGCACCCAGATTCACAAAACAAGTTCATAGAGACTTACAAAGAGATGTAGATAACCACAAACTAATAGTAGGAGACTTCAACATCCCACTGAAAGTACTGGGCAGATCACTGAGGCAGAATACTAACAAAGATATTCAGGATCTAAACTTGATACTTGACCAAATGAACCTAACAGACATCTACAGAACACTCCACTCAAAAACAACAGAATATACATTCTTCTCATCGGCACAAGGAACATACTCTAAAACTGACTACACACTCGGTCATAAAGCAATTCTCAACAAATTCAAAAAACCAAAATCATACCAACCTCACTCTCATACCACAGCACAGTAAAAACAGAAATCAATACCGACAAGATCTCTCAAAACATACAATTAAATGGACATTAAACAATCTACTCCTGAATGACTTTTGGGTAAACAATGAAATTAAGGCTGAAATCAAGAAATTATCTGAAACTAATTAAAACAAAGATGCAACATATGAAAATCTCTGGGACACAGCTAAAGTAGTGTCAAAAGCAAAGTTTACAGCACTAAATGCCCACATACATCAAAAAGTTAGAAAGATCTCAAATTAACAACCTAACATCACACCTAGGGAACCTGAAAAACAAGAACAAACCAACTCCAAAGCTAGCAGAAGAACAGAACCAAAATCAGAGCTGAACTGAATGAAATAGATGAGAAAAACCATACAAAAGATTAACAAAACCAAAAGTTGGTTCTTTAAAAGAATAAATAAGATTGATAGACTGCTAGCTATACTAATTTTTTAAAAAAGGGACAAGATCCAAAGAAACACAATCAGAAATGATAAAGGGGACATTACCACCAACCCCACAGAAATTTTTTTTAATCCTCAGAGACCATTACAAACACCTCTATGCACATAAACTAGAAAACCTAGAAGAAACGGATAAATTCTTAAACATATTATCTCCCAAGATTGAACCAGGATGAAATTGACACCCTACACAGACAAATAACAAACAGTGAGTAAATCAGTAATAAAAATCCTACCAGCTAGAAAAAGCCCTGGACAAGAAAGATTCACAGCTGAATTCTACCAGATGTAAAAAGAACTGGTACCAATTCTACGGAAACTATTCCAAAAAGTCAAGGAGGGACTCCTTCCTAACTCATTCTATGAGGCAAACATCATTCTGACACCAAAACCTGGCACAGACATAATGAAAAAAAAGAAAACTTTGGGCCAGTATCTCTGATGAACATAGATGCAAAAATCCTCAACAAAATACTGGCAAACCAAATCCAGCAGCACATGAAAAAGCTAATCCACCATGATCAAGTAGGCTTTATTCCTGGGATGCAAGGTTAATTCAACATAGGCAAATCAATAAATGTGATTATCACATGAACAGAACTAAAAACAAAAACCATAGAATCTTCACAAGAGACAAGAGAAAAGGCTTTAGGTAAAATTCAACATCTCTTCATCTTAAAAACCCTCAACAAACTAAGCATTGAAGGTACATACCTCAAAATAATAAAAGCCATCTAAACAAATCCATAACCAATATCATACTGAACAGGCAAAAGCTGGAAGCATTCCCTCTGAGAACTGCAACAAGACAAGGATGCCCACTCTTACCATTCCTATTCAACATAATATTATAAGTCCTAGCCAGAGCAATCAGGCAAGAGAAAGAAATAAAGTTCATTCAAATAGGAAGAGGGGAAGTAAAATGATCTCTCTTCACAGATGATGTAATGCTATACTAGAAAACCCTATCGTCCATGCCCAAAGGCTCCTAGATCTGATAAACATCTTCTGCAAAGTTTCAGGATACAAAATCAACATACAAAAATCAGTAGTATTTCTCTATATAAATAACATCCAAGATGAAAGCCAAATAAAGAATGCAATTCCATTCACAATAGCCACACAGATAAAATACTTAGCAATACAGCTAACCAGAAAGGTAAAGCAATTCTACAATGAGAATCATAACACACTGCTGAAAAAATCAGAAGCAATACAAACAAATGAAAAAAAAATATTCTATGCTCATGCACAGGAAGAATCAATATTGTTAAAATGGCCACACTGCCCAAAGCAATTTACAGATTCAATGCTATTCCTATCAAACTACCAATGACATTTTTAACATAATTACAAAAAACCATTCTAAAATTCATTTGGAACCAAAAAAGAGCCAGAGTTATAGCAACAGCAATCCTAAGCAAAAAGAACAAAGCTGGAGGCATCACACTACTCAACTTCAAAATATATGAAAAGGCTACAGTAACTAAAACAGCATTGTACTGGCACAAAAGCAGACACACAGACCAATGGAACAGGTTAGAGAACCCAGAAATAAAGCTGCACACCTAAAACTATCAAATCTTCAACAAAGTCGACAAAAACAAGCAATGGGGAAAGGACTTCCTATTCAATAAATAGCGCTGGGATAACTGGCTAGACATATGCAGAAAATTGAAACTGAACCCCTACCTTTCACCATACACAAAAATCAACTCAGGATGCATTAAAGACTTAAATGTAAAAACTAAAGCTACAAAAACCCTAGAAGAAAACCTAAGAAATACCATTGTGGACATGGGCCCAGGTAAAAACTTGATGAAGATTCCAAAAGCAAATGCAAGAAAAACTAACAAGTGGAACATAATTAAAGAGTTTCTGCATAGCAAAAGAAACCATCAACAGAGTAAACAGACAACCTACAAAATGGGAGAATATATTTGCAAAGTATGCATCCAACAAAGGTCTAACATCCAGAATCTATCAGGAACTCAAATCAACAAGCAAAAAATGACAACATTAAAAAATGGGCAAGGACATGAACAGACATTTCTCAAAAGAAGACATACGTGCAGCCAACAAGCATATGAAAAAATGCTCAATATCACTAAACATTAGGGAAATGCAAATCAAAACCACCACAAGATACCATCTCACACCACTCAGATTGGCTATTATTAAAAAAGCTAAAAAACAACAGATGCTGGTGGTTGTGGAGAAAAGAGAACGTTTATACGCTGCTGGTGGGATATAAATTAGTTCAGCCACTGTGGAAAACAGTCTGGAGATTTCTCAAAGAACTTAAAATGGAACTACCATTTGACTCAGCAATCCCATTACTGCATATATTCCCAAAGGAATAGAAATGATTCTACCATGAAGACTCATGCCCTCATTGCAGCACTGTTCACAACAGCAAAGACATGGAACCAACCTAGATCCCCATCAATAGCGGACTGGATAAAGAAAATGTGGTACATATGCACCATGGAATACAACACAGCTACAAAAAAAAATTAGATCATGAGATCATGACCTTTGCAGCAACATGAATGGTGCTGGAGGCCATTATCCTAAGTATCCTAATACCACATGTGAAAACGTGGCATTTGGTTTTCTGTTCCTGCATTAATTCATTTAGAATAAGTGGGAGCTAAACACTGAGTATACATGGACACAAAAAAGGGAACAATACACACTGGGGCCTACTTGAAAGTGGAGGGTGGGAGGATGGAGAAGATTGAAAAACTACCTATCAGGTATTATGCTGATGACCTCGGTGACAAAATTATCTGTACACCAAACCCCTGTGACATGTAATTTACCCATATAACAAACCTACACATATACCCCCTAAATCTAAAATAAAAGTTGGAAAGGAAAAAAAAGAAAATATCCAGGGGGAAAAAAGAACAATAAAAATAAGAACAATTAAAAATAATGCAAATAAAAAACAATCCCCCTCCCCCTCCCCCTCCCCCTCCCTCTCCTTTTTTCGGTCTCCCTCTGTTGCCAAAGCTGGACTGTGCTGCCGTGATCTCGGCTCGCTGCAACCTCCCTGCCTCGGGCTCCTGTGACTCTCCCGCCTTGGCCTGCCGAGTGCCTGGGATTGCAGGCGCGCGCTGCCACACCTGAATGGTTTTTGTATTTTTGGTGGAGACGGGGTTTCGCCGTGTTGACCGGGCTGGTCTCCAGCTCCTGGCCTCGAGTCATCTGCCTGCCTCGGCCTCCCGAGGTGCTGGGATTGCAGACGGAGTCTCGCTCACTCAATGCTCAATGGTGCTCAGGCTGGAGTGCAGTGGCGTGATCTCGGCTCGCTACAACCTCCACCTACCAGCCTCCTGCCTTGGCCTCTTAAAGTGCTAAGATTACAGCCTCTGCCCCGCCGCCACCCCGTCTAGGAAGTGAGGAGCATCTCTGCCTGGCCGCCCATCGTCTGGGATGTGAGGAGCCCCTCTGCCCGGCCGCCCCACCTGGGAAGTGAGGAGCGCCTCTGCCCGGCCGCCATCCCGTATAGGAAGTGAGGAACGTCTCTGCCCGGCCGCCCATCGTCTGGGATGTGAGGAGCACCTCTGCCCGGCTGCCCCGTCTGGGAAGTGAGGAGCGCCTCTGCCCAGTCGCCCAACGTCTGGGAAGTGAGGAGCGCCTCTGCCCGGCCGCCCCGTCTGGGAGGTGACGAGTGCCTCTGCCCGGCTGCCACCCCGTCTGGGAGGTGAGGAGCACCTCTGCCTGGCCGCCACCCCATCTGGGAGGAAGTGATGAGCGCCTCTGCCCGGCTGCCCCATCTGGGAAGTGAGGAGCGCCTCTGCCCGGCCGCCACCCCATATGGGAAGTGAGGAGCGCCTCTGCCTGGCCACCCCGTCTGGGAGGTGAGGAGTGCCTCTGCCCTGCCGCCACCCTGTCTGGGAGGAAGTGAGGAGCACCTCTGCTCGGCTGCCCCGTCTGGGAGATGAGGAGCGCCTCTGCCTGGCCGCCACCCCATCTGGGAGGAAGTGAGGAGCGCCTCTGCCCGGCTGCCCCACCTGGGAAGTGAGGAGCGCCTCTGCCTGGCCACCCCGTCTGGGAGGTGAGGAGCGCCTCTGCCCGGCCGCCCAGTCTGGGAAGTAAGGAGCGCCTCTGCCCGGCCGCCCTGTCTGGGAGGTGAGGAGCGCCTCTGCCTGGCTGCCACCCCGTCTGGGAGGAAGTGAGGATTGCCTCTGCCCGGCCGCCACGTCTGGGAAGTGAGGAGCGCCTCTGCCAGGCGGCCCCGTCTGGGAAGTGAGGAGCGCCTCTGCCCAGCCGCCCTGTGTGGGAGGTGTACCCAACAGCTCCGAAGAGACAGCGACCATCGGGAGCGGGCCATGAGGACGATGGCGGTTTTGTTGAAAAGAAGTGGGGGAAGTGTGGGGAAAGGAAGGAGAGATCAGATTGTTGCTGTGTCTGTGTAGAAAGAGGTGGGCATAGGAGACTCCATTTTGTTCTGTACTAGGAGAAATTCTTCTGCCTTGGGTGGCTGTTGATCTATGGCCTTTCCCCCAGCCCCGTGCTCTCTGAAACATGTGCTGTGTCAACTCAGGGTTAAATGGATTAAGGGCGGTGCAAGATGTGCTTTGTTAAACAGATGCTTGAAGGCAGCATGCTCTTTTAAGAGTCATCGCCACTCCCTAATCTCAAGTACCCAGGGACACAAACACTGCAGAAGGCCTCAGGGACCTCTGCCTAGGAAAACCAGAGACCTTTGTTCATGTGTTTATCTCCTGACCTTCTCTCTACTATTATCCTATGACCCTGCCATATCCCCCTCTCCGAGAAACACCCAAGAATAATCAATAAATACTTCATAAAAAAAAAACAATATAACAGCTATTTTCATTGCATTAGATATTATAAGTAATCTAGAGATGATGTAAAGTATATGGGAGGATATGCATAAGCTATATGCAAATACTACACCATTTTATGTAAGGGACTTGAGCATCCACAGATTTTGGTACTCTCAGAGGATCCTGGAACCAATCCCCAAAGATACTGAGGGCCAACTGTACTCTAACTTTAGTTCAACAATCCTTGCCTCAGAGAAGCCATTCCTGACCTTCTAGAATAGGTCAAATTCTCCTAATTATTTAATAGCAACAAGAGCTTCTTATTTTTGTAATGCATATTTTGGTTGCAATTTTATATGTGTGTGATTAAGTCTGCTTGACCCCACCATACTGTATTACTCTGTGAGCTCCAGAAACTTAGTTCATTTTTTTGTTGTTTTTTTTCTCACCATTCTACCTCCTATGACTAGCAGTGTTACATATGTAGTATGAATAAATAAATATTTCGTGAATGAATGAACAATCTGAATCCTTAAGAATTTTTCCTGGCCGGGCATGGTGGCTCATGCCTGTAATCTAGCACTTTCAGAGGCCAAGGCAGGAGGACCACTTGAGGCCAGGAGTTCAAGACCAGACTGGGCAACACAGTGAGACCTTGTCTCTACAAAAAAATATAAAAAATTAGTCACGCATGGTTAATACCTGTTGTCTCAGCTACTTGGGAGGCTAAGGCAGGAAAATCATTGGAGCCCAAGAGTTGGAGACGGCAGTGAGCTGTGATCATGCCACTGCCACTCCAGCAGAGGCAACACAGCAAAACCCTATCTCAAAATAAATTAAGTAATTTAATTAAATAAATAAATAAGTGTCTTAAATGTATCTCCACATTTCCCTCACCCTGCCTACCACTTATTGAAATTTCCAGGGAGGGGGGCTCCTGATGTATGTTTCAAATTTATTTTTAAAAATATTCTCCAGGTAATACTGATACCATCTCCATTTGGATTATTAGGCCAAAGCTTTCTAATTAAATTGCTGGTATTAACAATTACTCAAACTGAAAGCATACTGCCTAAGAGAAAATAGTTGATTCACTTTGCAAATTCAGTTATAAAGTGAAAGCAAGCATCAAAGTCGCATAAAAAGCCAAAGGAATCTGATCAAGAAATATTCCAAGATATGAACTGAGAGTCAGAACAGATTTATCTCAATGATCTGCCCAACTATGGCACAATGTAATGACTCAAGAATATTTTACTGCATATATCCAATATACTCAGAGATGAGTAGGCAAGGTGTGGGTATCAAAACAAATACAAAATATTTAGTACCCACTCAGTATCTGTTGAGTTACTTAATTAGCTAAATGAATGAACACAGTATGGTCTCTTCCCTCAAAAGTTCTACAATGTAATTGAAAGACAAATTTTTAAACTCTACTCTTATAGTTGCAGAGAAAGATAAAATTAGCATCAGAAAGTTTAAAATCATTAAATATTTTATTTAAGAACAGTATGTTTACCAAGTTAGGACAGTGGTTATGATTTCTCAATTTATACATATTCCTTTTGAAAATCTTAGAAAAATGTTTCACCAATGTTAAGGCACAACTCTTGAATATGCAGCGTAGTCTTCTCTCTTTATTCTGAATAACAGAAGCACATAAATTATCCTCTTTGCACAATTATTACCCCCAAAACTAATTTATAACATATAATTATCTCCCTAAAAAGCAGTTACAAACCATAAATTGAATATTAATAAAATATGAAAAAGAGCACAAATTTTAAAGCCCTCCACGCAAAAAAAAAATTAATACATTGGCTTTACCTATAAACCTTATTTTGTTAATGCTAAGCACAGAACCCTTCTGGGCTCATAGGAGTCAGCAAACAGCTACAGATGAGTCTTCTTGTTAAGAATTCATTCAATGCTTCTCAGAATAGCAGATTTTAAAAAATGAATTCACTGAGCTTCTTAAACCTCTGAACATAAGGCAACAGTTCACAACTGATTTCAGAACTAGAATGTAAGCATTAAATTACAAATTCTACTAGGTCAGTGGGAGTGGGTGGATTCACCTGGAGTGGAGCAGTGAAGGTTTATTTTACTTCTTTCAAGATCTCTCCATATATTCCACCAGTTTGAGATAGGCTGGGGGAGGAGGTGGAATAGCTTAAAAGGTTATATTTCTTATTTTAAAGTATAAAAACATACACTTAAAGGCTAAACCTATCTATAACCTACATCTTAATGTCAGCAAAACATACTGCTTTCTACCCAAATCACCAATTGAATCAGCCTCGCTCATGATTTCAGAGCATAAGGTGTCCAGAAAAGAAAACTCAAGACTGAATGGGCTGCCATAATGGGGAAGTACAGGCAGCCAAAGGCCAGCAGGTGAGACAGCATTAGAGAAACTATCTACTATGTCTGAATAAGCTCTCCTACCTTACAAGCATCAACTACTAATTGAAACCATTCTGAGTGCTGCTGCATTTCCTATATGTGCCTAGACTTGGTAATGCCTGATAAATTCTGTATATTACCACGTCTTGCATTTAATAGACAATTTGTTTAATGATACTAACTTTACTCACACTTAATTGACTTTCTCATATCCTGAGATTAATCTAAGAAAACTATTTCAAAGATAAATTTAAAATAATTTTTAAGGAACCCAGAATTTTTATTTAGAATACTGCTTTGACTTTTGTTATTACTTTGTATTTATTAGTATATCCTATTCATAATTTTGCACTGACTTTCAATATAAAATTAAATCTCTGCTTACACAAAATAACAGTCAGCTCCAAATCAACATGAATGGAGTGACACTGAAAATACCATACTATTCCCCATAAAAAGAGTTTAGTGCAAAATATTTATTACCTGGTATTTTACATTCAGTTTGTGTCTTTATCTCTACTCCCAGGCAAATATTCTCACTTAAGATCAGTGCTTTAACTGCTTCTTGTAAAGACATTTAATGTTATTGCATATTTATTTATTTTTTATGGTTACTCATACAGAATTTATTACTTTCTAGAATTTTGGGATAAGAATCATAATCACTAATGCAAAATACTCTTAATTTTTTAAATGTTGTATTTCTTGTTTTTAAATATTAATAGTTCACTATTCTAAGTTTTTCATGAATAAAAAACATGTCCAAAGTTCATGAAATCTGTGCGGCTCACTACTGTACCAGGTATTAAGACCTTAAGGGCTAATCCTCATCACTTATGAGAATTTCTCAAGAATGAGTCAAATGCGCCACATTTAAATTTGCAGATTATTTTGTCCAGCTGCTCAATGAAGAGAAATACCACTCAAAGAAATCAATTCTAAATTCATGTCTTTAATGAATACCATGTTTTGCAGCCTGTATAAAAACTGATCACCCAAGCACATGCAAAAGGAATACAGTTATCTTTAGTGGGCTTGCTAAAGTATTGACAACTAATCAGTGTCCTCTAAATACTCTTATTTTGGCAACAGCCCACAAGGTTAACTTTTAGAAAATCCAGCTTGATACAAGAAAATAATTCATCATAATTAGACAATATAATTTTTCCACTTTTGAGACAAAATATATAAATCAATACTTGTTTATATGACTTGCAAAATGTCTATACACTAAGATTGCTACAGTCTATGAGGTAACCAAAGGTAAGTGATACATATCCTTTAGAAAACACAATTTGTCCGGGGGGATGGTTGCACATGTATTTAAATACGTTCAAATCACTGAATTGTATATTTTAAATGTGTGATTATATGGTATGTGAATTGTATCTCATGAAGGCTTTTTAAACAAAACAACACTGCTGTAACTTAGAGCAAAAAAAACCCCACAATTTGTCACACATTGTTCTTTTCATATTTTTATAAAGACAGAAATTAACATTTGTAGCATCAGCAGGTTTGATTAGCAAATGTTACCCATGTAGGTATAATTGTCTAATCAGTAGCCAAAGTGTGCCCTTGATGCTAATCATCCCTATAACTGAATAATCTATAAATTACAAAATGAGTTGTAATCCCCCATCCACTACCAGAACATGCCCTGTAATATATGGTGATTCTAAAAGAAACACAACCGCATGTGCCACCTCAATAGTTTCTCCAAACCTCCCAAGAGGAATATTTTTCTTTAAATGTTCTTCTTTCAAGTCTTTCGTCATATCTGTGTGTACAAATCCTAAAAGAGAAATGTCTGTTTAGTTGAAAAGGGTACACACTAAGACATCTGCTGAATTTCAAAAAAAATAATAAATTTGTTTCTGAAAATTTTAATTTGAAACTATTAAAAAAAAAAAAAATTTGAGACAGGGTCTCGCTCTGTCACCCAAGCTAGAATGCAGTGGTGCAAACACGACTCATTGGAGCCTGGACCTCTTGGGCACAGATGATCCTCCTGCCTCAGCCTCCCAAGTAGCTGGGACTATAGGCATGCACCACCACACCTGGCTAGTTTTTGTACTTTTTGTAGAGATGGGCCAGCCTGATCTCAAATTTCTGGACTCAAGGGATCGGCCCACCTCAGCCTCCCAAAGTGCTGGGATTACAGGCATGAGCCACCATACCCACCCTATAATTTGAAATTATTAATAAACCTTGTTTATAAAATAGTTTTGTTGGCCAGGTGCAGTGGCTCATGACTGTAATCCCAGCACTTTGGGAGGCCGAGGTGGGCAGATCACCTGAGGGCAGGAGTTCGAGACCAGCCTGCCCAACATGGCGAAACCCTGTCTCTACTAAAAATACAAAAAATTAGCTGGGGGTGGTGGCGGGCACCTGTAATCCCAGCTACTCAGGAGGCTGAGGCAAGAGAATCTCTTGAACCTGGGAGGTGGAGGTTGGAGTGAGCCGAAATTGTGTCACTGCACTCCAGCTTGGGCGACAAGAGTGAAACTCCATCTCAAAAAAAGCAAAACAAAACAAAACAAAATAGTTTTGTTAGTAATCAAGACACCAAGCCTACATTTTTATACAATTTAACTCAATGAATATTTATTGGACACTAAAATATCTGACCCCCAAGTATCTGGCCCACCTAGCAAAATATAAGTAGGTAGACACAAACATGAATAAAACAAAATTCCACTCTTTGGGGAACCTATGATTTGTGGAGGAAATGGTCACTTGCACACCCAATTATCATGTAAGGAAGTCTGGTGAATATCCTGATAGAAGTATATATAAGATATCACAGAATAGATTAATTTTCACTTAGGTAGGGATAGAAAAGTGGAAAGTAGTGTCAAGGGAAGGAAGGCATCACAAAAGTGGTCACATGAACTGATTTGGTAGCTGATGATTAGAAAGGCCAGTATTTCCCACATCTGGATTTTAAAATCTTACGGTCATATCCAATTCTGGTACCAGTAAACACAGAAAATTCAAAATTTAATATGGTACTGGAGTATTCAGTAAAGCCTGCCAAGAAAATGTTCTAAAGAATGTATTAAGTTCTACACTATAAAGAACTAACTACATAATATATAACCAACCAATCCTAAATAACTACAAATACATACCAGGGAGAACTGTAGACTTATGAAGAAAATCTTATAAGATTAATACAGGACATACAAATACGTATTAATAAAATGCTTAACCCATATAATCAGTATCCTGTATATTACTCAATCATTTGGGTTTTTAAAAAGAAAGCAATATTAATCCTCATGAAAAGAATAGTTAGAAAAAAATTTTTAAGGTCATGAAAAATAGATGGACTAAAAGTTCAAAATGACATGTGAAGTAAACATTTAATGTGCAATCTCAAAAATATAGCTTCCAAATTGCCTGTTAAAACTAAATCATTTATAGCTCAAACTATAGATAAACCTAAATATATTACCTTTTAAAGTACCATAATAAATGTGAAGTAAACAATGAATTAAGAATTAACATTAGGCCATTGGTTTATTATGCAATACTATGTAATTACTTAACTTTCCTTTCTTTAGGTTTGCAGTTAAAAATATCTATGCATTTTCTTAAAAGTCTTGTGAAAAATATTCACAGATTTGTCTATCATGAAGCTTATGAATGACAGTTTCATTAGGAAAAAACTGAAACAAGCTGAATGTCTCTCAATAAGAAACTGGTTAAATAAGTTATGATACAGCCATACAACAGAATAATGCAGGTATTAAAAATAATGCTATATGTTCTCACTTGTAACTGGGAGCTAAAGAACGTGTACACATGGATGTGATGACAATGGAGGTTCAGAAGGGTGAGAGGGTGGGATGGAGGTGAATAATAAAAGGAAAAAAAAAAAAAAGAAATTACCTAATGGGTACAATGTGTGTTATTCAGGTGACAGATACCCTAAAAGCCCTGACTTCCCACTATGAAATCTATGCACATAACAAAACTGCATCTGCACCTGCATTCATTTGTATTTATGAAAATAAATGAATAAGATAAAAATAAAAAATAAAAATTATGCTATAGAAGGATATTTAAATCTAAAAATAACATTTGTGTATAAAATGTAGGTTACAAATGAATTAAGTTATACCATTATTAAAAACACAACAAAGAACTTATACTAATGACTGAAAAAAGTACTATATACCAAAATATTAACAGTGATTATCATTAGATACTAGAATTACAGGTAATGATTTTTATTTTCTTTATATTTTTCTGCTCTTTCCAAACTGTCTACAACAGATACATATATTATTTTTGTATCCAGATAAAAAGTTGTTGAAAAAATACACACAGTACTATCTTCAGATAGTCTGTAATGAAGGCCTGGAATAACAAAACTAATTTTGTATTATGTATGTTTCACTGTGAAATTACACTGTGAAATACAGGCTTCTCTGCCATAAAATCTTACCACATTTATTTTAAAAGTCAGCAATATTTCCTTCATATCCTCTCATCTTTAAAAAGAATGAGAAGGCCAGAAGGAATGCAGGAATAAAAGGAGAAGCAGCTAACACAGATATTGATACTAGCCTCTGTAGAATTTCCAACAAACTACAAATGAAACTTAATTTACAGTGAAGAGCCACAATAATCAACAGGCAATCCAACCAGCTTAAGAACAATATCGTGGGGGTTCTTGCTGTCCAAAGTTTTCTGTCTTTAGACACACGTATTATCCTTTTTTTTTTTTTGAGACAAGAGTCTCACTCTGTCACCAGGCTGGAATGCAGTGGTGCGATCTCGGCTCACCGCAACCTCCGCCTCCTGGGTTCAAGTGATTCTCCTGCCTCAGGCTCCCCAGTAGCTGGGACTACAGGCACACGCCACCATGCCCAGTTAATTTTTGTATTTTTAGTAGAGACGGGGTTTCACCAGGTTGGCCAGGATGGTCCTGAACTCCTGACCGCAGGTGATCCACCCACCTCAGCCTCCCAAAGTGCTAGGATTACAGGCGTGAGCCACTGTGCCCAGCCAACAAAAGTATTTTCAAAAGTGCCTCAGAGAGTATCCTAGGAAGAAAACCTCATCTCACACTTGTAATAAAAGCAGAATGAATAAAAATTGTCAAAAACATGTAAAAGTTCATGTTATCTTCTCAAAGATAGACACAATTATCCTTTAAGTTCTTTTCGAACTCTAGCAAAAGTAGCATAGAATACTTCCCAGTAACTCTCATAAACTCTCAGCATAAAAATCAATGCATTTTAACCTAAAAAACAAAAACAGAAAAACACAATAAACTACAGTAGAAAGAAATGGTTTTCGAGAAAGACCTTGTGACTATGCAAATCCCAGGTTCAACTTCTGACTCTGCTGGCCTGGCCTTTTCTCAAAGGCAGTATTTTGTGGTTAAAAAAAACCACTGGATTAGGACACATTAAACTAGATTCTGTTCCCTGCTCTGCTAATACTATTAAAGCTATCACCCGAGAAAAGTCATGTGCCAAGACCAGCTCGGTCATGGAGACCTTAACACAGCAACACTAGAGGAATTAAAGACACACACACAGAAATATAGTGTGGAGTGGGAAATCAGGGGTCTCACAGCCTTCAGCTGTTCGAGCTGAGAGCCTCGAACGTACATTTACCCACATATTTATTGACAGCAAGCCGGTGATAAGCATTGTTTCTATAGATGATAGATTAACTAAAAGTATTCCTTACGGGAAACAAAGGGATGGGCCGAAATAAAGGGATGGGTCTGGCTAGTTATCAGCAGCAGGAGCATGTCCTTAAGGCACAGATCGCTCATGCTATTGTTTGTGGTTCAGGAACGCCTTTAAGTGGTTTTCCACTCTGGGTGGGCCAGGTGTTCCTCACCCTCATTCCGGTAAACCCACAACCTTCAGCGTGGGCGTTATGGCCATCACAAACATGTCACAGTGCTACAGGGATTTTGTTTATGGCCAGTTTTGGGGCCAGTTTATGGCCAGATTTGGGGGCCTGTTCCCAACAGTCATGTACTATCTGCAACTGAATGACCGTTTCTATATCAAAAAATGAATGAAATAGATGGAAAACGACAGATCTCTGAGGTTTCTTTTCTGTTTTTTCTTTTTTGCTTTTTTTCTTTTGAGACAGTCTGGCTCTGTCACCCAAGCTGGAGTGCAATGGCACAATCGCAGCTCACTGCAACCTCTGCCTCCCAGGTTCAAGCAATTATCCTGCCTCAGCCTCCCCAGCAGCTCGGACTACAGACGCCTACCACCACGCCTGGCTAATTTTTTTTTTTGAGACGCAGTTTGGCTCCTGTCACCCAGGCTGGAGTGCAATGGCGTGATCTTGGCTCACTGAAACCTCCGCCTCCCAGGTTCAAACAATTCTTCTGCCTTAGCCTCCCGAGTAGTTAGGATTACACGCATGCGTCACGCCAGGCTAATTTTGTATTTTTAGTGGAGACAGGGTTTCACCAGGTTGGTTGGGCTGGTCTCAAACTACTGGCCTTAAGTGATCAGCCTGCCTTGGTCTCCCAAAGTACTGGGATTACAGGCGTGAGCCACCATGCAGCCTGGCCTGAGGTTTCTTTTAGCCCTACAACACTACGATTCAAAGATTAAAAGTATGCCTCATTAAGTACTCTTCATGACAACTTGACTTGAAATTTAGGAATGCAAGTTCCCCTAAAAGGGCCCTCAGTTCTTACATTGATAGGTACATACAGGTTAGAATACTTCCAATTCAAGAAGCACTAACGCTAACCTGGGTTTTCATCCATGCTGTGTTGAAAGGAACTTATTGGCCCTTCTTCTGGGTGGATGTTAGTTCTGATATGTTTGTCCTTTTGGAGACAAAAAGTAAGGCCACAAAAGTTGTGAGTGACCATTTGAACATGTTTTTTCACCTCGGGAAAAAAGCAGATCTAGAATAAGGCATGAGATACTGGAAGGTCTCCAAGCCTTAGACAGGCAAGGAGACCTAAGCCGTGAGACACTTTCAGGGACAATCCCAGTGAGATGGAAAGATGACCTTTACCACACAGACATGGGCTGACATCCTTCTTTCTGCTTGTATTACTTTCTAGTCTGTGCCCTCTCTCCTTGGCCCCAAAGGACTCTCCCCCATATCATCCTTTCATTTCATTTGTAAAACTCTGGAAATTTTGCTCTACTCCCCTTTTTGCTAGGTATACATTTACAATGCCTTTCACACTAGGCTATAAACATTACAAACTACCAGTAGGTGCCACTGTCCAACAAATAATGCTACCGCATCTCCTGGAGCGTTAGAGGTTTCCAATTTGGAGGACAGACATGTGATCCCCCAAAAACAACCAAGTAAGCTAGATATGGAACAGATAAAGGCTAACACCCTGAAGCTTTTAATAAGGTCTTGTTAAATGTTATAGCCTGGATTCATCTATGCTACGGTCTATGTCTGTGTTAGGTCAGATCTGTATAAGAGAGAGTGGTGCCCTCTGAATCCAACATGATTACAAGAAGTCCAGAACAGGAATGATGATGTTCAGCCACCCACCTCGAATGAAAAGTCTCCCCCCACTGCTCAAGCTTAGAAGATAAGGGTGTGATTTCTTTAGGGAAAGCTTGCCACAACCTCTCCCCAGACCTATGAATGGACACGTGGAGTAACAAATATCAGGGGACAGCTGCCAGCCATCACTGAACTCTGCACTAAAAGTAAAGTGGGTGAGAGAGGCCAAGTTGAAAGGAAGGGATGAATTCACCAACGCTGGTTTTTCCTCTTTGATTATGTTATTTTCTATGGAGGACATGAACATGTCCAAAGAGCCTCTCTTCACTTTCTGTAGCTTTTTAAAAAATTTATAAACTTTACATTTTTGAGGAATTTTAGGTTTACAGAAAAATTGAACACAACATTCAGATAGATCCCATGCACCCCCTTTTCACATCACCCCCCCTTTCCATTTCCCCCTATTACTAACATCTTACCTTAGTGTGGCACATTTATTACAACTGATAAACCAATATTGATACATTATTAAGTAAAGTCCATAGTTTACATTAGGGTTCACTCTTTATTTTATATATTGATTTATTCATTTATTTAATACCATTTTGTCTTCACAAGCTCAGGGTTCACTCTTTAGACTGTACAGTTCTACAGGTTTGGACAAATGCATAATATCACGTGTCCACCATTATAGTAGCATACAGAAGAGTTTTACTGCCCTAATAATCTGTCTGCAGCTTTTTAAAACTCATGTATCTGTCCCCACTTTATCAGAAATTAATCAAAATTTATCAGAAATTAAATTAAAAATGTAAAGCTAGTCTCTAATGATAAATTACTCTGGGCTGTATGGAACTTCCATGTCATTTTATATTAAAGGTTATGAACCACGTGATCTTCATTTATAAATATATTCACAACCCAGGGCATGACATACAAATGGTCTCTTGGGTTCCATATCATGTATCACAGACCTGAAGAGAGAGATTAATAGTCCCTAAACAACTCACACACCCTTCTTTCTGCTTGTATTACTTTCCGGTCTGCGCTCTCTCTCCTTGGCCCCAAAGGACTCTCCCCCATATCCTTCTTTCACTTCATTTATAAAATTCTGGAAATTGTGCTCTACTCCCCTTTTTGCTAGGTATATATTTACAATGCCTTTCAAACTAGGCTATAAAATTTACAGACTACCAGTAGGTGCCACTGTCCAACAAATGATGCTACTGCATCACCTGGACAGTCAGAGGTTTCCAACTGGCTACAAAGTTATCACTTCTTAAATCAACGAAAAGATAACTGAAATGACAAGCACTAAACCAATTTAGAGCAAAGATACTTCTAGTTCAGTTCCATATATGTGATTAAAAACCCAGTACAATTTTTATAGGAACTCTAGGAACAGGGACACTCTTGCTCAAAAAAGTAAATGCATGGCTCCTCCCCAATGAGGATTTATATTTGATAAACTCTAAAGATATAGGCCAGGTGTGATGGCTTATGCCTGTAATCCCAGCTACTACTGAGGCAGGAGGATCGCTTGAGCCCAGAAGGTCAAGGCTGCAGTGAGTCAAGACTATACCAATATACTCCAACCTAGGCAACAGAGTGAAACCCCATCTCAAAAAAATTTTTAAACAATTTTTAAAAAAAGATTATATCCTTTATCTATTTCTGACTAGCTATATAGTATAAATAGAAACACCTCATTTCCATATCCCTAGGTCATTATTTTAGTTTTCAACATTTTTACATACAGCAGAGCCTTTATATTTAAAAACGCATCAGGATTTTAGCCTATCACTAGTACTAACAATTGTGAGATGGGGCACTATTTGATGTATCTACCAGCTCAGATGTCCACTTTTTGATGTAAGTTGCTAGGACTCAAAAAGAACAAAAACAACCCCGGACACTTTTCTAAGGGAGAAGAAATAAGGCTCTTACCAGAAAGCTAAACCAAGATTTTAACCAGAACAAATTTCTATGTCTTAATATTATATTTGTAGAGGGAAGCAGAGTGGGAAATAACTTCATTCCAAACAGCACATAAGAACACTTAGAATATCTGCTCTGAATACCTAACAAACTCATGCGAACCTTTGTCAACAAGATTTTCTCCAAGTAGTAAACATAAAAGCTCTTCAACTTAAAAAATAAATAAATAAAAGTACTGAAACACTTAAGGTATCCTATAGAAATAAACACAATACTATTTGTCAAAATTAAAAATGTATATACCTCTGAAGCCTTTGCAGTTCCAGTCCCAAGATTACACTCATATACTTGCAAATGTGCAAAATAAACTACATACAAGTATTGTCACTGCATCATTAGTTGTAACAGAAGAAGTCCAGAACAAAACTAAATGTCCATCAAAAGGCAACAGGTTAAATAAATTAGGTATACCCTTAAACATTATTTTCTGTTTTCATTCAGTCATTAAAAGTGACACAACAATCACAAAACACCAAATATTACATGATTCCATTTATATGAAATGTCCAGAATACACAAATCTGTAGATACAGAAAGTAGTTTAGTGGTTACCAAAACCTGGGGAGATTGGAAAGAAATAGGGAATGAATGCTAACGGGTTTAGGATTTCTTTAAGGATGATGAAAACGTTCTAAAATTTACTGTGGTGAAGATTGAACAATTCTGTGACTATACTAAAACCACTGAATTGTACACTTTAAATGGGTGAATTGTATGGTGGATGAATTGTATTTCCACAAAGCTGTTATTTAAAAAAGTGAAGCAGCTCTATATGGAATAACATAGAAACATCACCAAGGTATATTGTTCTATGAATAAAGGAAGATACAGAAAGCTGTGAATTGCATAATACAATTTGTGTTTTCTTACACTCATGCCCAGCACGCTTTATTGGCTTATATATGAAATACAAAAGAAACTATGTAGTTAACAGCAATTACTTTTAAGTAACTGAATGTCCAGAGGAGAAAAGACTCTTTATGCCTTTTTGTACTTTTGAATTTTGTACAATATGTATTATCTATTCAAAACACATACATTTTTTAAAGTAATACAGCCATTATAGGTTCCATTTATCAAATATTGTTTCTATTATTCAATATTTTCCAATCAGTAAGATTTCCCATGAACAGTTTATATTTAAAGTAATACCAAAGATTAGCAGCTATTGGTCTTTAAAAAGTCAACAATATTAGGCAAAGAATGGCAGCCTAATTTATTATTTTCCTTGTTCCTTGCTTTTCCTGTTATAATTTGCTTTTAAACTGTTTTCCTGCTAATTGGAAACTCCATTTGAAGGTGACCAAGAAAAATGACATAAAAGGACACATATTTGTTAACTCTGATGTTTGTTAGCTCTGTTACAAGATCTGTTGAAGAATCTGGTTGAAATTACTATCTAAAATAAAGTTGGTCAATAATCCGCAGAACTGATTTAGTTCTACTATTTCAAGTTGCACTTTGCTTCTGACCAATGATGCATATTCATACCATCAAATCTGCTAAATAGACATAAAGGCCACTCTATTAAATGGCCACATTTTCAGCTACAGGTTTTTATCTGTAGTATAAATTGCACTGGAAATCCATAATATATAAATACATATTATGCTCTATAAGGGTTGTATGCTCAACAAGAAAGGGGAGTGATAAATAAAACCACCACTTTCAAAAAAAAAAAAAAAAAAAGACTGCACTGGAAAGTAAAATCTTTAAGAAAGAAAGACTACAACCACACTTCCATAACAATCTTAAAACTTCCCCTTAGTATGTAAACTGGATTCCCACTATTTAGTCTACTGCCTTGACAACCATTTACTCTAAACTAGACAAAATTAAGCATTCTTTCCTTCTTCAACATTTCTATAGCACCATATATGTACCTCTATTTTATATTCATCATATGACATTGCAATTATTTGTTTACATGTCAGTCTTTTTCACTGTACTTAGCTCCTCGTGTACTTATCTTATTCATTCCTGTAATTTGGGGAGCTAGCTCAGCCCCTGCACGTAGGAGACATGCCAGAAAGTTTGCTGCATGAGTTATTGTTAGCTAAGAACACTTCCATTCCCCTAAACCATTCAGCTTTTAAATTATCATGAACTAAAATTAACCCTTCATTACCCACAGTATTCCAATCCTGAAAAGAGAAGGAAGCAAATACATGTAGTTCCAAACCACAAATAATTTATTCCATAGATGGTTCATCTACGCTAACGCTAAAAATCAATCAGCTTGCATAAGACATACACAAAGAGAAAACAGTGCTAAGATAACAACAATGCTGCTTTTGGATTGTTTTTTTTTTTTCTTTCTCTCCCTACTCCCAGAAAATAGATGTATCTGAACCACAGTCACTCATCAAATATTCATAGATTTAGAATGTCTGACTGTAGCTAGTCGCTGTGAGAAAAAAAAAAAAGAATTGAAATAAAGACACACTATAGACCAGATATTTTGATAAATCCCTGATACCTGCTGGCTCAACTTCAGTGCCAAAGAAAACACCAACTGTAAGGTCCAAGCTGGAGCCATTAGTGACTAGAAAGGGAAAGGTGGCAAAGGTCTACTTCAGCCCTCTCTTTCTTACAAACGACCAGCAAACCAAAATAAACCGCCTTTTCTTATATAGGTGATTAATTCTTAAGTACCTACAGTAGGCTAGGACAAAGATTCCATGCCTAACTGGCAGAGGTAGATAAAAACACTTGTGTTACTCAAAAACCAAGTAAATACCTAATCAAAATTTCTAGCACACCAGCTAATTAGTGAACATGTATTTTTGAGTTTTAGCACCTTTTTATTACCCTCTTCATTAATCCAGGCAATTTTATCAACTAGTACCCCGGCAAAAGGCAAATAATGGAAAAGTAAAAATTAGGAAAATGGGAGGTTCCAGATAGTTTAGACAGACCATAGTAGTAAAAGGACAAAACTATCTAAAGTTTGTGTAATGATATAAAGGAAATCTAAAAAGAAATTTTTTTTTTTAATTTTATAGAGACAGGGTCTCGGCAGGGTCTCGCTCTGTCACCTAGGCTGGAGTACAATGGCATGATCATAGCTCACTGCAGCCTCCAACTCCTGGGCTCCAGCAATCCTCCTGCTTCAGCCTCCCAAGTAGCTGGGACTATAGGTGTGCACCACCACGCCCAGCTAATTTTTTTTTTTTTCGGTACAGACAGCATCTTGCTATGTTGCTCAGGCTGATCTGGAACTCCTGGCCTCACAATACTCCTGCCTCAGCCTCCCACATGAGCTACCATACCTGGTAGGACATTATTTTTAAGCTTCCATTAGGTGGAAATCAAAAGACAAAGCTTTTAGTAACAGTTCTTCCATAAACTAGCTGTGTAACCTTAGGCAAGTCACTCTGAATCCCAGGTACAGTTTTCTAATCTACAAAAATGACTGGAAAAAATTATTTCTAAGACCCTCTCCACCTTAAGTTATTCCATTAGTGCAAAATTTAAAAATAAAGACTCTTACGGTTTGGTTGTTTGTCCCCTCCAAATCTCATGTTGAAATGTGATTCCCAATGTTGGAGGTGGGCCTGGCAGGAGGTGTTTGGGTCATGGAGGTGGATTCCTCATGAATAGCTTGGTGCCCTCCACATGGTAAATAATGAGTTCTCACTGTTAGTTCACGCCAGAGCTGGTTGTTTAGAGCCTGCCACCTGCTCTCTCTCTTGCTCCTGCTATCCCCATATGACTTGCCTGCTACTTCTTTACCTTCTGCCATGACTGAAAGAAAGCTTCCTGGGCCTCACCAGAAGCTGAGCAGATGCTGGTGTCATGCTTGTACAGCCTGCAGGGCTGAGACCCAAATAAGCCTCTTTTCTTTATAAATTACCTCAGTCCTTTAGAGCAATGCAAACAGGCTAACACATAGACTTTATATAGAATATGAGGTACAAAAAATTTTTGAGTCCCCCAGTTCATTATTTGATTCTTTTCACAATCATTTTACAAACTATTCTACCGAGATGTCAATTACTAATGTTCCAAATAATGGCTTCCCTATAAAACAATAATCATAATCACGTTATTTTAATAAAGTTTTCACTAACCTGGTGCAACTACATTCACTCTAATTTTCTTTCTTGCTACCTCTTTAGCAAGAGCACGTGAAAATCCAACTAATCCTCCTTTACTGGCACTGTAAACAGACTGGCCAGAATTGCCTTTTAAGCCAACAATGCTTCCTAGGACAAAAAAAAGAAAAAAAAAAAGCATATTAAATTCAATTAATGGGGTTACTTGAAAATTCAGATAATTTATAGTAAACAAAAAGGTAAAACCCACTTCACCTTGTCCTTTGTTAAAATTAGAAATTCTAACCATTGTCATCAGTCATTTACGGAAGATTTAAGAGTCCAAGTCTGCTCCAGATACATACAGAAAATAGTATCTGAAAGCAGCTGATATAAAATTGCCAATGCAGGTGCTTGCAAATTGATCCATTACATGAAGGGGACGCACTCTTATCTCTGAGTAGGTCAGATATGATGAAAATTCTGTGGTATTTATAAAGGCTTCCAGCAGGTAGAGGTTAAAGCCAGAAAAAGACAAAAGCTGACTAATTTATGATTCCACAACACAGACATAAGGCAGAAAGCTCTCATTTTCACCCTAAAAACTAGTTCATTTGAAGATAAATCTCACTAAAATTGAATTACGTGCATAACTCATTTTATTGTTCTGCTTTATTATGCTTTGCACATATTGCATTTTTTTTTTTATACAAATTGAAGGCTTGTAGCAACCCTGCATCAAGCAATTCTATTAGCACTTTTCCAACACCATGGCTCACTGTGAGCAGTGCTCACTCTGTGTCTCTCTGTCACATTTTGGTAATTTTCATACCATCTTAAACTTTTTCATTATTATTATATCTGTTATAATGATCTGTGGTCAGTGATTCTTGATGTTTACTGCTGTTGGAGTGCCACAAACAAAATATTACTGCTCACTGACAATGCATCTGGTCACCAAAGAGCTCTGATGGAGATGTACAAGATTAATGTTGTTTTCATGCCTGTTAACACAATATCCTTTCTTCAGCTCATGGATCAAGGGATAATTTTGACTTTCCAGTCTTATTTAAGAAACATTTTATAAGTCTATAGCAGTCATAAATAGTAATTCCTCTTAGGAATCTGGGCAAAGTAAATTAAAAGCCTTCTGGAAAGCATTCACCGTTCTATATGCCATTCAGAACATTTGTGTTTCATGGCAGGAGGTCAAAACATCAACATTAACAGGAGTTTGAAAGAAGTTATTTTAACCCTCATGGATGACTTTGCGGGGTTCAAGACTTCAGTGGAGCAGAATTACAAGTGGAGCCTGAAGATGTGACTGAATTGCTGCAATCTCATGATAAAACAAATGGGTGAGGAGTTGCTTCTTATGTATGGATAAACAAAGTTGTTTCTCAAGATGGAATCTCTTCCTTGTGAAGATGTGAATACTGTTGAAATGACAAAGGATTTAGAATATCCTATAAACTTAGTTGATAAAGCAATAGCAGGGATTGAGAGGAGTGGCTCCAATTTTTAAAGATCTACTTGGATAAAATGCTATCAAACAGCATCATATGCTGCAGAGAAATCGCTCATGAAATGAAGAGTCAATGTGCAAATTTTGTCTTATCTTAAGAAACTACCACAGCCACTATTATCAGTCAGTAGCCATCAACATCAACGCAAGACCTTCCGCCAGCAAAAAGATTATGACTTGCCAGAAGCTCAGATGATCATTAGCATTTTTTAGCAATAAAGTACTTTTTAGCAATAAAGTATTTACATTGTTTTTTAGATATAATGCTACTGCATACTTAATAGACCATAACTTTTACATGCACTGAGAAACTAAACAATTGGATAAGACAAAATTTGCCACATTGATTGACTCTTCATGAAAGATTTCTCTGCAGCATGTGATGCTGTTTGATAGCATTTTATCCAAGTAGAACTTTAAAAATTGGAGCCACTCCTCTCAATCCCTGCTATTGCTTTATCAACTAAGTTTATAGGATATTCTAAATCCTTTGTCATTTCAACAGTATTCACATCTTCACAAGGAGTAGATTCCATCTTAAGAAACAACTTTGTTTATCCATACATAAAAAGCAACTCCTCACCCATCTGTTTTATCATGAGATTGCAGCAATTCAATTTGTGTGAATTACATTCTTGAGATATTCGCTTTATTCTGGTGGAGCAGAACCAAAGCTACAACATCTGCGAGACATGCTTGTACTGTCAATCTAAATTGGCAAAGCTTCAATTATACACTTTTTGTAGAAGTGCAATTTCATTACATTCAGTGATGTATTGTCAACTGTACTGCCTACTGAAGATTCTTGAGTGACCACATCTAATGAATATGTAATAATAATTTTTAATTCAAATATCAACTATATGCAAATCAACTCTTGCAAAACAGAAGTGGGGAAGTAATTTTCTGCACCATTGACCTGTACTTATGATATAAAAATTAATCAAGGACCTCACGAAATTTTTTTAAAGTAATTTTAAAAAAAGAAAACATTCCAAACATTTCTCTACTAGAATCAACAAGTTCAGTATTAGAATATTTATCTACATTATATATTGTAGGCCAATTAATAACAAAGGAAGAGAACTGTGAAGTACACAGAGAGAAAAGACATCAGACTGAAGAAATGTATATGGACAGAGGGGTGTTTATCAGAAAGAAAAATACAGAGAAACACAAAAAAAGAAAAATACACGCACGAAAAAAATACCAAACACGGCTCGTCCGATGGTAGTGGGTTATCAAAATTTATTAACAATAGTGTCACTAAAGTTAGTATACAACCCCCAACTGCTAAATATGAGTGGCTTTTAAAAGAAAAAAAAGAAATACCAAACAGAAGCTTTAGCAGCTTTGATTCGTGCCACGCACTACTGTTCATCAGGTCAAAAAGTGATAATTTCTGAAATATCAATGAAGTGTCTGGCAGTTTAAAGTAGTCCTTTCTGTAGTAAGATTCTCAATTTACTATCTATTACTTACTTTTAGCTCAATTCTAAAAGTTTTGCATGCATAAGGAGGACTAATGGGTTTTTTAAATACACCTAAAAAAAAGATTTTAGAGTTAAACAAATATACCTCAGGTTATCAGGTGACAGATACAGGCCTGTTTGCCTGCTTATAAGTATCCAAAGTCCTTATCTGGCTGTGTTAAAATGCAAAGGTTGACTCATTGACTAATCTCTTTTATAAGAAAACGGATCCCTTAAATTTTTAAGGGTAAATGTCCAAAATGCTCTCATGTCCCCTTAGTTTATTAGCATAGTATTCTTTCCTTTTCTCACTTTCAAAACAGAAAAACTCTAAATTCTGGCTTGAAAAACCATTTCCTACATTTAAAAGAACAGGGTCACTTACTTTTACGGAGCAGCATCCCCCTTCTGTGGCCTTTTAAGGTATTACCATTTGAAAACAAAAAGCAGATGGTATACTATTATTTCCAAATTACCAAACTGAAATAAAATTTCAAGTCATTTTGCATTTTAAGTTCTACAGGCATATACTCCACAGTTTATCTGCCCTGTGGGTTAGATGAACTGAAAACTAGGGGTTACTTACATCCATTCTTAAAAACAGAGAAATTTTATCTTCCTTTAAACCTCTACACAAGATTTAACAGTAACCCATGCAACTGCTGTAGACAATATTACTTAGCCCCCACTGTCTACTTTAATTCCTTGTCCATGTTTAAAAATCAGGTTCCTGGCTGCGCACGTGGCTCACGCCTATAATCCCAGCACTTCGGGAGGATCACTTGAGCCCAGGAGTTAAAGACCAGCCTAGGCCACATAGTGTGACCTCGTCTCTATTTTAAAAAATTAAAATAAAAATAAAATAAAATAAACTTCACATAAAAATCAGGATGATCCAATTTCTCTTGAAAAATCAAAATTGCTGGCAAAACTGGGACCACATTCTTGCACAGCAACAATCTACTGAATCTAAGTGGTGGCCTCCACCATGCCACATGGGCTCCAGAAAATGCAGCCGGATATCACTTACCACATGGCTGGTACTGTCATTTTTCTAGTACTCAGTGGTGTCACTCATATAACACCTGCCTGACTCCTACAGGGATGTGAATGTGGGATTCTTATTTTACTCATTAATCAATTAATTAAATCCTTTTTTCCATAGATAATATAAATTTCATTCACGCTTCACAATAAATTACAAATTCATGGATTAAATATTTTTATGGTATGGTATTATGGGATAATCATAAATTCACAAAGGTGAAGACTCACCTACATTAACAATAGACCCTCCCTGTTGTTGAATCATAGTCCTCATGGCAGCTTTACAGGTCAGCATGGAACCCAAGAGGTTAGTATGAAGCTGAGATACCATATCTTCAGTTTTTGTTCTTACTAAAAGACTATCCCTACAAAAAGAAACAGCATATAATAGCATATAATAACAAGATAAAAACCAAAAAGGTCAAGACTAATATAACATTTTTACTAAGAGTGCACGAAGTGCTTCCTATCTGAGCTAGAATAGCTAGAATACCTAGAGTCCCATTTTGAACTTGGCTTGAGAAACATTAAAATAACAATCGATAAACCAGAAAGGATCCACTTGGAAGACAGGTTGCTACCCCTTCTCAGCTTGAGTGCCAAATATTCTTAACCCCTAAAAGTAGTACCATATAGCCAAAATAGTCTGAACGGCCTGAGCAACTGCCATACTAAGCCTTGTTTAGCAAGAAAATTAATGTTATTCTAAATATTCTCTCCTGAATTCATCTTTTAAAAAACAATATCCACTCCATGATTCTATTAGTATTAAGTTCACAAACTGGCAAAACTTATCTATGGTGACAAAACTCAGAAAATAGTTACCAACAAGGAAGTATTGAGAAGACACTGCCTTCTGGAGCACTGGAAACATTCTACAGCTCAATATGGGTGATGATTACAATGTTAAAATCGACTAAACTGGACATTTATTATATGTTGTATCTCAATATGAAAGAAAATAATTTATGGATTGACAAGTTTTAAAATAGTTTTTTCTCCCAGTTAGAAGTAAAATAAACATATTAACTTATACCAATCAAAGACATATCAGGAATAAAAGTTTTAAATATATATATAAGAAACTTACTTAAATCTGTGACCAACCTGTTAATACCAGCTGCATTTACCAAGAAATTTACTCGACCTAAATGTTTCTCCATCTCTTCAAATGTATTTTGAACATCATGTTCTTTAGCAACATCACAGCTAAATGCCAAATGATCTCCTACACAACAAAGTTAAATAAGAATTACTTATAACTCAAATTTTAAATTTACTCAATACACATTTGTTAAGCATCTACCTAAGATGGCAGGCCTGTGCTAATCTAGAACCTAAAGATTAAAAATGTAATGTCATGAGGCCTGGCTTTCATAGAGTTGGTCTAATGAAACTGGGATGCGGGAACAAAGAGGAAATAAAGTACTACTACAGAAAGTTAATTTTAAAATTTTCTGTTTAATCAACAAAAAGGGGAGGGCTTTTTCAAGTTATAAAGGCTCTGTAAGATTCATCTAATATTTATAGCTTTAACACTGAATTCACGCTACCCAATTCGACAGTCTTCTGGGTTTTATATTCCTTTTTTGAAATTTATGTCTAATTCTGTCAGGTTTTTGTTGAATTAGTTTCTTTGGCCCTGAACAGGAACTCTTGGGTTTCTTCTTAAGTGCTACGGATGCACTATGGCACATAATATTATAACGACTATTATTCAAACCTGACCATCAGGAGAGATGAGACAACACAGGAAGCTGTAAAAATGCTAAAACTACAAACCACGGGGGGGAAAAAAACACTTTTTACTAAAAGCAACTGTTACTTACCACTTTTAAAAAATGGTAAAATGCCAAAAAAAACTACACTTCAAAGGAAAACAAAGCATTCCCTATGTAATCTACCATTTTAATACTCTAAAAAGTAGGATTGTTTTTAAAAGCTAAAACAATTCCTTATTTTCTGTCAGACCTTGATAAATATGCTTACAGCAACATTACCCCATCAAGCCTTTGGAAACAGTAAGCGACCTGGGGAATTATACTTTCTAGATGAAAACCAATCACTCATTGAACACGAGTCAAAGGAATGCAGGGCCCAAAAGCATCCTGTGTCTCTCTTACTCTCGGTTTTCACCCGAAGACTTGTTGTGTCCACAACCACCTTTGAAAGCCCCAACTAATGGCTTCAATCCAGTCCAGCAAACACTGATGGCTTGGGGTGACACAGTAAGGGTCACCATTCTTCCCCTCCTTTGTTAGAATGGCAAGGAATATGAGCTTCAAGAAGCATTCACTGACACTCTCCCCGAGCTATAACTTACAGGATCTTTTTTCTTTTAGAGAGCCCAATAGTCTCCCAACCAGCACTGAACAGGTGATACCAAACCGATCAATAATGTTAACTTAAAAACGAACAGCCACACCTGGCGTCTATAGTCCCAGGTCCTTGGGAGGCTGAGGCGAGAACATCTCTAGAGCCCAGTAAATCAGGAGTTGGGGTCCAGCCCGGGCAACATAATGGGAAGCCCTCTCAAAAAAAAAAAAACAAAAAAAAAAACCACACACACAAAAACAGTAAGAGCCACAAGACTCACCCCTAGGCCTCCATTCTCCCCATGCCTCCCTGATAGTAAATGAAGTATAATTTTGTCCATTCTGGTAGTTAAACAAATAGCATCTTCGGATCTAACGTCCTATTTCTCCCTAAACTCAATGAAGAGTTAAATTCACAAAATGACTAATCCATTAATAATAAGCCGGAAATAAAAAACCCTGAAGTTTAAATGCAATAAAAGAATTTGGCAGAACGAAGTTCAATTGCCCATTTGCAAAACTCACCAAAACAATTTAATAACATTAAAGCAAACCAGGTATACGTCAAAACTGGCTGGTACTCAAAAGGGTTTCTCTATGAAACACTGCTTTGTGCATTCGCGCAGGGCCAAGGCACGGCCCTTGGGCAAAACTGAAGGGAGCCGTTTATACCTGCACTCCCACCTTTCCTGCCTGAACTCCTTTCGGCCCAGCCCTGTCTCCGGGGGCCGAGAACTCGCCCTTTTCCCTACATTAAAAGTAAACTGTTACGTGGCTCTCTCCCACAACAGGGAAGCTCCTCAGGGTTAGCACTAGCCGCAGGGCGGAGGGTGCTTATAGCGGGGCCTCACAAGACTACGAGGTCTCAAAGAAAACCCCAAGTGTTCAGCCCTCGGCGGCAGGCTGCGTGGCCGGCATTCTGCGAGGCATAGGGAGATCGCGGGTTTCTGCACGAGACGCATTCCACCCTTGGAACGGGAGAGCGCCTGCACGCGGCTGCATCGAGTATCCCCAGAGCCCTAAAGGCCAGACCCATTCTTTTTACAAAGGAGATTTTCTTTAGGCGCCTGGACCGCGGCCATACAACTGGACAACTCCAGTTTGGTACCTACCGCCGAGGTCACCGGCGGCGGCTTTGGCCCCTTCCAGGTTTCTGGCAATGATCGCCAGTCGGTAGCCTTTCCGGGCCATTAACTGGGCCACAGCCCTGCCAATGCCTCGGGAGCCTCCAAAAACAGCACACACTTTGTCCATCTCGGAGTCACAAACTCGGAGGAAAGAGGGAAGGGAGTGGGAGCCCCTCTCCAGGTTCCCTCAGGCTTTTAAACAACCGCGGTTCCAAAAAAAAGGCAAACCGCAGAAAAAAATACGCCGCTCGATACCTCCTGCGGCTGGACTCTAGTAATGCAAAATGCCGTGAAAAAAGGAGGGAAGAGCTCGGCGTCGCCCCGTCGACGTCATCACGCACGGACTCTTCCGCGCCACGCCTAACAAGTACGCGGCGAGAGCTCCCCGCGGGCGAGAGCTCCCCGCCAGCGGAAGAATGGCCTGGAGGGGGCCTCGATGCATGCTGGGACCTGTAGTCTTGACGCAGGAGAGCAACTGGCGCAGGCGCGCTGCTCGGTGGGAAATGTACTTGCGGCACTGAGGGGGATCCTCTGTCCCCGCTGGGTCATATCAGTCGGGATTCGAGCCCCGGTGACCAATCGACCCGGTTTGTTCGGCACTGACAGGGTTGTCAAGACGCTGGGCTTCCCCTGGCAAACCGAGACGACCTGATCATATAGTTAGAACCCAGAGAAAGCATTACTGGGCGTGAGCCGGTCGGGTCTCTGGTATTTGCCCTTCGCCCAGGTGTTGTTTTGGCTACAGACTTGATGTCCTACCTGTTGAAGAAGTCCCCAAGAATCGCACCCACACCAAAACCTACCCTACCTGTTCCTCCCCCAGATTGCTGTAGAAATGGACCTCTACCCGCCCAGATGTTACTATTCATCGCGAAGGGTGTGGTGAAGATGAACGCCCTGTCGAACATCATCCAGCAGGAGGTCAAGGAATTTTAACTGAATGATTGAATAGTCTTGCAAGATCTATGAAACAAGCTTCGGCTGCTGTAGAGAAACAAAAATGGGTTCCTGCAATTCTAAATAAGATGTACTGGGTGCTCTGAGAGTTAATAAGCTAAAAAATTCAATGTTTGTTACAATCATAGTGTAAACAGAAAGCATTTCTTGATATAATATTATTTTACTAGATTCAGAAAAGTATGAGCCATGGTCCCTACCACTAAAAAAACTACAACCCAGAACTACAGGACTAATACACATGAAACACTAGGAGGTATCCAAAATCATACTTAGTAAAATGCAAAATTATATTAACACAGGAGCTCCGAGAAAATGGAGATCAGTGAAGAATGAAGGGGTGCATGGAAAAGCTGGATTTGAGGGCTGGATGAGGTTTGAAAAAAGGAAAATAAGAGCAAAAAGTCTATAAATAAGCAAGTTGAGCATTATTTTAAATTTGTTATTCCTATTCCATTTAGATCCAAAAAAAGATTTGAAATGGTTTGCAAAAATACATGAGTACTTGAATTTAAAAGGCAAAGAGGACCACTGCCCCTTCTCCCACAAGGCCAGAACAATAAATTAGGTCGGTGGAAAAAATACGAATAAAGTCATGCTACAAGAATCTATTTAGTATTAAAGAAGAGATTCATAAACTTAGAGTGTCCTGCCAGCGAAAGCAACAAAGGAAATATAATTACAGATGGTAATTTCTGTAAGAAATCAGCCTCCTGGTTATGCAGCAGAGAAGACTGAGCAAAACTCCCTCCTCATAGGTCCTCCTAAATGGCACACTAAGCATTGTAGTAGACAGTGAGCTTCATGAAAAGAAAAAGAGATTGTAAGGCTGTTTTCATAGCATCTATTAGACTTTATTAAAAGCAAACACAATAGGAAGTTAAACAATATAAGCAAACAGTTGTGTCTTTGAAACAATATATGTTTGAAAAAATGAGGAAATAAGCCTGAGGAAATTTGGGATTGTGCTATATTATAGTCAGCTTTAAAGTCAGGTGCCAAGCATTAAACAGGCCTTTAACTGCAGAAGTAACAAGATAAGAGCTGCATTTAAGAACTATTAGCAGGCCAGGCGTGGTGGATCATGCCCGTAATACCAGCACTTTGGGAGGCAGAGACAGGAGGATTGCTTGAGCCCAGAAATTCAAAACCAACCTGGGAAACACAGCAAGACCCCCCCACTGACCCCCATCTCTACAGAAAATACAAAGAAAATTAGCTGGACATGGTGGCCTACCTGTGGTCCCAGCTATTCGGGAGGCTGAGTTGGGAGGATCATGTAAGTCCAGGAGGTCAAGGCTGCAGTGAGCCATGATTGCACCACTGCAGTCCAGCCTGCGTGACACAGCAGGACCCTGTCTCAAAATAAAATTGTTCTAAAAAAAAAACAAACATTAGTTTCCCAGTGATGTAAAAATGGGTCAGATCAAATTTGTCTGTTCACTTTCCTATATACACTATGCAATCTTGGAAAGAAAAAACTGTTTTACATAAATTACCAATACAAGGGTCAGCCTAAATGCCAATTGTATTTCTGCACCTTAGGTCAAACCAGAGAGGTTTATCTTTTGAACGGTTCTCTCCATTTTCTAGGAAAAGGATTATTCTTTTCTACACATTGTCATTTTAGCAAAAAAAAAAAAAAGAAATGGTTTTGAGATCTATGCTATGTATCATGAAGATCACTAACACATGATATGAGGTGACATTCAGAATTCTGGAAACCTTCCAACTTTTCTCACTGTATATATACAGTAAATGGATAAGCTGGGCTTTTTCTTCAACACATACCTCAGTTTAAACCCCAAGGTTATTATTTATTTTTTTCCCTTTTAATACAATATCACCACTATCCTGGGTGAGAATACATCTATCACAGCACATCACCCATTAGCTGAGAAGGTTACAGCAGGGGAAGTTTCTCTGTAAGCCCCTGATAGTGAAGTGAGGATCTGTAAATTAAACTGGGTCTCCTCTACCCAGCGGGACATTGAAGGAAGCCATTAGAACGACCCACCTTTAGTCTTTCCTTCTCACTAACATGCCACTTTTGTGGTAATATTTTAACCATATTTTATACTTTAACTTAAACCCACATAGGATATATTTTCTCTTGGCTCCAACAATCAAAAGGAGAAAATACCTTATGTATGAGGACTGTTACACAAATTTTTAAATATGCATACTTTGTATTATTTTTCTGATTACAAAAGGAATACCATTTAATTGCTAAAAGTCAGAAAACATAAACTTTTTAAAGTAAATAAAAACTCATAGAAAGCATTGTACACTTTAAGCAAGTGAATTGTATGGTATGTAAATTATATCCCAATGGAACTGTTACTGAAAAAGATGTAACTTAAAGCCTACTGCCCTGTTATATGAAATTTGAATCTGCAACTAATTATAAGGGGGTTGCACCTTTCATGAATATTTTTTTCATACGTCAAGATTTATAATGCCCAATATTCCAAATACGCAGGAAAATTTTTTTATAAGAAATTTATGAATTATGACTGAATATTCATTGAGAATCCTCTTTACAAATGCACCATACTAAGCACATCCAGCTTATCAGATCCATAATTGAAGTGTAACCCTTCCTGCCAGCAAGCAGTCTCCCAGGATTCTTCAGGCAGTGATGATAATCTGCATGACCCAAATTGCATGTGGCCAGGGTAGCTTCTCCATACAGACCATGCTCTTCTTTCAAGAAGAAAGATTAGAAAGCTGCCTTAGTATGGCTGCACAGATATAACTTTTATGGTTAAAAAGCATGTTGATTTCCTCATTGGCATTCTTGTATCCAATCTGCTGGGTAATCTAAATTGTAAGGAATGTACTTTTATCACTTACAAAAGCTTATTTCATTTTGAGAGGGAACAAAAAATGTGGCCCATGAGCTTGTTATTTTGTTGAGTTGGCATTTATGCCTCTGGGGCTGCTCACCAAGACCTAAACCTAGCACTCAGTTGCCTAAGGCAGAAGCATGGAGTTCATTCCTTCCCTCTCACAACATCCCACATCCAATCAGTCACAAAGTCCTGCTGATTCTCCTCCCTAAATACCATTCCCACTTCTACACATCCATGCTTTTCCAAACACTGTCTTCTCAACCTCGAATGCACCCACTACTTCCCCCGGTAACATTAGATTTATCATTCAAAATGTGGCTCAAACATCTCTTGCAACGGAAGCTTCTCCTGACCCAAAGGAGGACATGCTGATGTCCTTCTTTACCAGTCCTCTTACCTTGTATGTCTTCAAATCTGTATTTCATGGAGTTACTGTGACGTCAGAATCCACATAATTTTAGGAAGACAGTGAATAGATTCTCAAGGATCTGTGAACCTACCAAGCTGAATACAAAATATCATGTGCTTTTTAGATGAGTAGCTTATTGCAAGAGGGTCCACTTCCTTCACTGGGTTCTCAAGGGGAACTTTCACCTAAAATGGTTAAGTGCCAGGTGTAGTGGCTCACGCCTGTAATCCCAGCATTTTGGGAGATGGAGTCGGCAGGATCACTTGAGCCCAGGCATTTGAGACCAGCCTGGGCAACATGGTGAGAGCTCATCTTTTTTAAAAAAAAAAAAAACATAAAAAATAAAATAAAATGGTTAAAAACTTTCTGTTTTTAATTGCCAACTATTTGAATCCAGAAATGATCACATTGGTTTTTGTTTCCCTGTTTGTAGCACAGTTCCTAGGGCTTGTGAATGCTAAATAAATGAGTTAACAAATGAATCAATGAGTGAATGAAGTAACTCACTTAAAAGGAATTTATTGCTATAAGCAAGAACCAGTGTCGATACAGCTATGATTAAGATAGACCTGGTGCCAGTTTTCATTGGGAAAATAATCTGGCAAGGAAGACAGACATTAAACAATTAATCATGCAATTACTATTTAATTCCAATGGTGGGAAGAACTATAAAGGAGAAGTACAGGCTGCTAGGAGGGATCATAACTAGGGACATTGATCCAATAGGGAGGCCTGGGGTCAGAGAAGGCTTCTTCTTTCAGGACATAATGTTCTATAAAGTAAATGAATAATAACAAAGAAAGATTGCAAAGAATGATAACTACAGCTACTATCCATTCATTATGTTACAAAGCCAACTAGGTGATGACATAATTTATACATGAAGAATAAAAATCCGAATTAAAAATTCACTCTTAATAATGAAAGAGATTGTTAGTCAAAGTAGAGTTAGTATTACGCCTAGATGAGATCACTTAGGTTGGACATTTCACCAGGAAGTACCATGGGAGAGCATAATGCCTGAAATTTTATGAAACTCTTTTTTTTTTCCAGCCAAAAATTTTATAATGGTATAAAGCCAGCTCTGGATACTTAAAATCAGGCCCCAAATGCAGCACGCCTGCCAAACCACATGGAAGAGGAGAACTCAGCGTTCCTGAAATTAGTTCTAAGACTGGCCTCAATCCTCTGACCCCAGCCTCTTACTATTCCATTTCCATCTCTTTGTTTCAAGGCCTTCCCAGCTCTACCCTTCTGGCTGCACAGTCTCACGTGGCTCTCAACTCACCTCCTGCATTTCCCAGACATAAGTGAGCCCTTCCCATCCAGGCCCTGAAGCTACTGAGACTCCTAGATCTATATCAGAGGCACGGGCCTGGCAGCCTCCACTGCAGTTGGGCTCTGAAAGACGTTCTCATTCTTCCAAGTCATCTGGGAAAGCCAGAATCGATACTGTACGGTTTAACATTTGAAACTGACTTGCAGGTAATGGCTTCTGCATTTCCAGATGGCACCCGTGTGCCTGTAGGGATCTCATTTTAAGGATCACTGCTTTTTGTTTCTCATCTACAGGCTACAGAGACCCATCTCTCAGTTTGGATTTTGATTAAATAGTTATGCAGAGTAGAAAACTTGAACCATACACAAAACTTAATTAAAATAGGCCTCCATTTGGGATTAATGTGTGTTATTGACTGAATCGTGCCCCTCCCCCCTCCCCACTCTCCTGCCATATTCATATGTTCAAGTCCTAACCTCCAATGTGGCTGTATTTGGAGATAGTGCCCTTAGGGAGATAATTAAGATTAAATGAGGTTCTAAGAGTAGGGCCCTAATCCAATAGGACACCAGAGAGCTTGCGCTGGGAATCTCTCTCTCTCTCTCTCTCTCTCTCTCTCTCTCTGTTGCCTCCCTATACAAGGCCATGTGAGGACACAGTGAGAAGGCAGCTATCTGCAAGCCCAGAAGAGAAGCCTCACCATAAACCAACACGATTGCACCTTGATCTCAGACTTTCAGGCTCCAGAACTGTGAGAAAATTAATTTCTGGTGTCGAAACCACCCCGTCTGTGGTATTTTGTTATGGCAGTCCCAGCAGACTAATACAATGTGACTGTTCACTTTCTTCTCTACTACAGGCAAACTGCAAAGTGCTGCTAGCTAATATCACACAGCCACTGCTGATTGTGTGAGTTAAGTTGGGGAGAGGATGTTACTATGAGACCTATTCCAGAGCAGAAATAGGAAGACTGTGAATCTCATCCTCTTCACTTGCCCATGGCTGCAGCATCCAGACCCCTCGAGGTCCTCTCCTATCTTCTTGCCAAAGCTTACTTTCAGGGAGGACTTGGAAATGCATTCCCTCCAGGTGGTAAATAATGTAACAGCGTAAAGTGTTATGTCACCTAGGGACATGTAAATTGAGCCGAGAGCCAAGTGTTAAGCTAAAGGGATGACAATCTAACAGTGAAATATCATCTAGCATCTACCTGTCCAACAATATGAATCTACTGTGAGCTCAGGAACATCCCCAGTATCAGATGTAAAGCTCTGGGGATAAGAGGGCAAAGAAGGCAATTACCTGAATTGTGGAGCTCACATGTGTTGAGAGAAACAGACAAATAAGCAGATTACAATACAGTGTGATAAAGGCTGTAAATGTGAATGAAGTGCTATAGGAACATACAGCTTCAGGCTCAGGCCAAATAGGCAGGGGGACGTGTGTGTGTAGACATCTATATATGTATACATATATACACATGTGTATATTTTCTTATAGGTATACATTATAGGTATGTATGCATTATTATATGTATGTGTATACATATATGTGTTTGTGAGAGTGTGTAGGTGGGTGGGTGTGTAAAAGTTACCTTACTGGCCAGGCACGGTGGCTCATGCCTGTAATCCCAGCACTTTGGGAGGCCAAAGCAGGTGGATCACTTGAGGTCCGGAGTTCGAGACCAGCCTCACCAACATGGAGAAACCCCATCTCTACTAAAAATACAAAATTAGCCGGGCATGGTGGCACATGCCTGTAATCCCAACTACTCGGGAGACTGAGGCAGGAGAATCGTTTGAACCCAAGATGCTGAGGTTGTGGTGAGCCAAGATTGCACCATTGCACTCCAGCCCGGGCAGCAACAGTGAAACTCTGTCTCAAAAAAAAAAAAAAAAAAAGTAAGCCCTTACCAAGATAACAGCAAATGCTCACTGGGTAACTTAAATGCTATGTGCCAAGCGCACTGTCTACTTGTGTTTAATTCCCACAACAAACTATGATGTAGAAAAATATTGCTACCCTTGTGTTTGCAAACAAAGAAGCCAAAGCACAGAGATGTTAGATTGTCCAAGATCGCACAACAAGTAAGTGGCAGAACTTCTAGAATTTCTACTCAAGCAGTCTCACTACAGAGCCTTCTCCCCAACCACTACATGATATTGACTCTCCCTCATCTTCCCAGGAACCCTGAAAATGTACCATATACACATAAATCCAAATCTGGAAACTGACTTTAGATAGTTGTAATTGTAGTTGAGATTTTTTTTTGGCTGTAAGAAAGAGAAGCCCTTGAAAGCAATTCAAATATGTGTTTATGATGCGGAATATGACATCAACAAAAAGCAAGCTGGGACCCCGTGGAACTAGAGACGGGCCTCATTGGGAGCCCCAGGGACCACAGCAGCACATCCCTCTGCCCCCTTAATGTTCTCTGAGGCCATAAGAGCCCGACTTCTCTGCTGTCCTCTGTTTTAAATTTCTCCTTCTTCCTGCAGACCCACTTTATTTACTAATCACACAGTTGAAAATGGCTGAGCCCCATAGGACTTTTCAGTTCAAGGGACTAAACTCTGACTCCCTTTGTTCAAGTCGGAGAATTGGATTGGTCATTAATGAGGGGATGGATTAGCGCCTGTGGAGAGCAGTTGGCAGGGGAGGCAGGTTGCCGTGTGAGTGAGTGGGGTGCTCAAAGGCGGAAGGTGCACCTGCAGCGAAGCACCATTGCCACAGGGGCTCAGAGTGGGCGGCCTTATTAAAGGAGGCTTGGCTGGGCATGTGCTCCACAGCAGATCAGATACACCACACAAGCAGCATCCCCCTAGGGGATCTTTGCTCAAAATAAGCTCTGTTTTAAATGCAACATGTACACCATTTAGTCTCCTTAACAGACTACTGCCTTTTTCTCTTTTTCAAATGTTAATAGCTGAGCTCAATGCCCCATGAAATCTGTAAATGTTTTGTTCCAAGTAACCAGTAGTGAGTCCCAGAACCAGCACACAACATATAATAATATGAAGAGAAATGGAAAAGGAGGTGATAATGTATGAGGAGAGAGATATGAATTTTTAAGAAGTGAAATAGACACCAATCCTATAAGGAATATGAATCGGTCCCCTCTGGCAAGTAATACTCATAATTTGCTTAAGTTACTGAGTTGAGGAGTACATATTTATGGGTCCCTATATAACCTATGAGTGGTAAAAAATGGGCCAAAATTCATCTTATTTTTAAAAATGACATATTAATTTATTTGGCTAATTTACTAGGCTAACCATTAAACCACAATAATTTTAAATAAATGAGTATAAAGCAGATGATCCTTAACCAAAACTATGGAATGTATCCTTTTTCCCTTCTACTAAATAGAGATGGAATCAATCAGTTAAAAAGAATTGGTATAGAAGGTGACAGAGGCCAGGCACCATGGCTCACGCCTGTAATCCCAACACTTTGGGAGGCCAAGGGAAGATCACTTGAGCCCAGGAGTTCAAGACCAGCCTGGGCAACACAGAAAGACCCTGTGTCTACAAAATTAAAATTGAAAAATTATCTGTGTGTAGTGGTGCGTGCCTGTGGTCCTAGCTCCTTGGGAGGCTAAGATGGGAGGATTGCTTGAGCCCAAGAGGTCTAGGCTGCAGTCAGCTGTGACCATGCTACAGCACTCTAGCCTGGGTGACAGACAGAGACTCCCTGTCTCCAAAAAAAGAAAAAAGTGACAGATGACAACATGAATACTTTTCTTTCACAACATAGACTCTAACTGTTTCAGGCAAAATTTCATAAACATATATAAAACTGGCAATAGAGCATCATATATAACTCTGGATTTAGTCTACTGAATTTGAATTCTGGCTCTACCACAAGCTGTGTAATCTTGGGCAAGTTATTAAACTCTCTGGGTTAAGATTTCTTTATGCAAAAAATAGGGAAAATAATATTGGCATGAGGTTATTGACAGCCATAAGATAGGTTGATCCTATATAAAATACTTAGCACGATGCCATCCCCTTACAATTATTAATAATTAGTAGCACCTCCTTTCAATGGGAAATAGGAATTCTGGACTTATGCATCAGACAGCCATAGTTTAGCCATCACTATTGAGAGACTTGCCTTATATTATTATTCTGGTTTCTCAGGTCAGAAAACATCTTCTTCTGTTTTTGTTTTTCTTCTGATATTCCTTACTTCTTGTATCTCACACAAAATATGTCAGTCACAATTCTGGGTCTGGCATGGTGGCTTACGACTATAATCCCAGCACTTTGGGAGGCCGAGGTGGGTGGGTCACTTCAGGTCAGGAGTTTGAGACCATGCTATCCAACATGGTGAAACCTCGTCTCTACAAAAAAATACAAAAATTAGCTGGGCATGGGGCGCGTGCCTGTAATCCCAGCTACTCAGGAGGCTGAGGCAGGAGAATCACTTGAACCCAGGAGGCAGAGGTTGCAGTAAGCTGAGATCGCACCACCGCACTCCAGCCTGGGTGACAGAGCAAGACTCCATCTCAAAAAAATAATAATCATAAAAGTAAATAAATAAATACTGGCTTCTAGTTTCCATTTCTTTCAAATCAGCGTATTAAAAATATATATCTGAGGTCTGAGGGTTCAACCTGGACAAGTTTCTTTATTTGTAAAAGATTATCCTCAAATATATTTCTAAAGTTCCAGTCCTCAGAATAACATAATAAAGTGTATTTCCCTGTTAGCATCTATTACATCCTCATTTTCCTTTTTAGCACAAGTCTGGACCTATGTGGAATTCTGGGAGACGTTTTGAAGCTATTGATGAAGTGGTGAATCCAACAGAAATAGATACACATGCAAAGCAGTGTGTTTTGGTCATGAATCACCATAGGGGTTTCTCATCCTCATCGTATCTATGAAGAAGAGATGTTAACACACACCAGCCTCACAGCAATAGCATAGATGACACAGGAAAGACATGGAATGTTTTTCTTTCCTCTCGCTTTGTTTTATTTTTTATTTTTGTCTTATTTATTTAATTATTTATTTGAGATAGGATCTCGCTCTGTCACCCAGGCTGGAGTGCAGTGGCTCAATCTTGGTTCACTGTAGCCTTGACCTCCTGGGCTCACACAATTCTCCTATCTCAGCCTCCCAAGTAGCTGGGACCACAGGCACATGCCAGCATGCCTGGCTAATTTTTTGTATTTTTTTGTAGAGATAGGATCTCACTATATTGCCCAAACACATCTTGAACTCCTGGACTCAAGCGATCTACATGCCTTGGCCTCCCAAAGGGCTGGGATTACGGGTGTGAGTCACCGCATCAGCCCTATTTTTGTGTTTAACCAATACCTTTATTTTTTCTTTTAGGTTGGACAAAATGTCTAATGTATAATATTAATGTATTCACCTTTATACCAACACAGTTGTGAAATGTAATTTTCTTTCTTCTTTTTTTTTATTAAGTCCAACTTTTATTTTAGATTTGGGGGGCACATGTGTACATTTGTTACACGGGTAAATTGCATGATGCTGAGATTTGTGATACAAATAATCCCATCCACCAGATAGTGAGAATAGTAGCCAATAGTTTTTCAACCTTCATCCCGCTTCTCCCTCCCAACCCCTAAAAGTAGTCCCCAGTGTCTATTGTTTCCATCTTTAAGGACATGGAATTTTTTGTGGTGCACCACAAAATATCAATATATTTAATTTCATCACATGATCTAAGAATAACCTTAGAAGCAGAAAATGTATACTTCATATTATAGATATTTCATGCTTAAAAAAATCACAACACAGGTCCACATCAATGAGGAGAAGACTAACTCTAAAACTATGGGATGGCTGGGCACAGTGGCTCACGCCTGTAATCCCAGCACTTTGAGAAGCCAAGACTGGCAGATCACCTGAGGTTAGGCGTTTGAGACCAGCCTGGCCAACATGCTAAAATCTCATCTCTACTAAAAATACAAAAAAATTAGCTGGGCACGGTGGCACACGCCTGTAATCCCAACTACTTAGGAGGCTGAGGCAGGAGAATCACTGGAACCCAGGAGGCGGAGGTTGCAGTGAGCCAAGATGGTGACACTGCACTCCAGCCTGGGCGACAGAGCGAGACTCCATCTTAAATAAATAAATAAATAAACAAATAAATAATAAAACTATGTGATCAGCTTTGTTCAAGTTTTTAAATTAATATTTAATTAGCACATCTTTGTTAATCTGGGGGATTCATATTTCTGAAGACCTGAGCCCATGGATGCATGGTGAGGTGTTGCACTCCCTTCACCGTGGTAGAGCTGAGGAAGACGGCAGTGAACCGCAGTTACTCCCCTCATGCTGCCGATAGTGGGCAAGATGTGTGCTGAACAAGTAATTATAGTTATGAAAAATGTTAAGAAAAGAAAGTGCAGGTGGAGGGGCCATAGAAATGAATAATGGGCAATTAGCCTAGCCTGGCCAATCAGGAGAAACTCCCTAGGAAGTTCCACTTGAGTTGAGTCTTGGTGAATGAGAAAGGGTTAATCAAGTGAAGAAAGCTGTGGGGCAGGAGGCTGTTAAATGTGGAGAAGAGAGGTCTAGGCACCTGGCTACATAATGACCGAGATGGAAACTATTCCAGAAACTGAACCTCAGGTAATGTGCCTGAAGCTTGAGAAAGAAGGGAATAGAAAACTACACGATGAGGAAAAGAGATTAAACATAGGTCAGATTATGCTAAACCTCATAGGACACATGCAGATTTTGGTGTTTAACTTAAAGAAAATAGAAAGCCATAGAAGGGTGTTTTTGTTGTTCTTGTCGTTTGTTGTTTTTTTTTTTTTTTTTTAGACAGAGTCTCACTCTGTCACCCAGGTTGGAGTCCAGTGGCTAGAGAATTCCATTCCCACTTTCCTGATGATCTAGTGAGGCTGCCAGTGACTTAACCCAACCCTCCAGCCTTTGTAAAATCAGGTAACCTAGTCCAGAGAAATAAGCATCTTTCTCCTAAAATATACATCTTAAGAAGAACCAGGAGTGGTTGAAGATGAGCCCAGTCATCCATGGAGATGTTGTATCCAGAAGGCTGTCAGGACTTCCTGCTGCGAAGATGCCCAGAGTCCCACACTTCTGAAACTGAGTTGTTTACCTCTTCCTTGATTCTATGAGGTCCCAAGTATTACTCTAATAAATGGGCTTTTCTCATTTAAGTTTGGCAGGGTAGGTTTCTATTGCTTGTATCCCAAGAACTCTGACACTGCCAGCCAGTGTGCTAGGTGATGTATATGATAATTTATTTAATTTAATTTTTCAAAGGAAGGTATCATAATCCCCATTTTACACACAATGAAAATCAAGCTAGTTGAGGTTACAGTAACTTGCTCACAGACACACAGTAAGTGGTAAAGTGTGACAAGGGGCTTGAGTCTTTGCCTGGATGCCAAAGGCTCTGCGTGTTCTTCTATGTCACAAATGAGCAAGGATATTAAAAAGTTTTCCCTCATTGCCACATAAGCTTAATATTGCAGACACATTTTGCATTAAATGATCTTACCAGGTAGATCATTTGTTGTATCTGCTGATACAACAGAAATTTTCTTAGAAAAGCACAAAATGAAAGCAGAGAGAGATTATTAACAAGTTGAAGTTCTGTACATTGTTTTAATATACATATGTGCATTTAGTTCCCTACCTAAAATACATCACAGTCACACAACATTCCGATCTTTTATTCTCTACTCTTTTTTTTTTTTTTTTTTTTGAGATGCAGTCTTGCTCTGTCGCCAGGCTGGAGTGCAGTGGCACAATCTCCGCTCACTGCAACCTCCGCCTCCCGGGTTCAAACAATTCTCCTGTCTCAGCCTCCCGAGTAGCTGGGACTACAGGCATGTACCACCACACCCAGCTAATTTTTGTATTTTTAGAAGAGACGGGGTTTCACCATGTTGGCCAGGATGGTCTCGAGCTCTTGACCTCATGATCCGCTCACCTCGGCCTCCGAAAGTGCTGGGATTATAGGCGTGAGCCACCGCGCCTGGCCTTTCTACTTTTTTGTGTTCCAAATTCTTTTGTATTCCATCATAATAATAACAGTGTAATTGCATGCAGTCTTACAATGGTTTTTAAGTCTACTTGTGACTCCAAGAGCACAGTTATAGCCATGATATTAAACAAAGGGAAAACACAACAATCAGTAAAGATGTATCGTACATATAAGGAATTGTACTAAATGTCGTGGGATAAACAAAATAAAAGAAATAAACATTTTCTTCAAGACACTCATGGGAAAGGCAAATAACAAAGATATGAAAAATAAAATAATAGGTAGAAATGGAATACAAATGCAAAGGTAGCACGTGACTCCCTGTGAAATGATGTTTTAAGAGAGATAATTACAAAGTCCTATGAACCCAAAAGGAAAGTGCTCAGATCCAGAAGAATAGGAAATGAAGAACAATGTGCTTGTTTCTGTCCACAAGAAAAATGTATGATGTCTAAGTAACAACCTAAAATAATGGAAGATTTCTGTGATGAATGGCTGACACACAGTACATCTTCATCTCAGGGGACAATTTCCAGAAGTTGATTTTCCAGATTTATAGAACACAACTCCTGAGTGGTCACTGTAGCAACTGTGTCATTTTTCTACTTTTTCCGGCTGAACCAGTGACAAGTTACATCACTAATCCTGAGCTTATTAAGAAGTGTCACCATCTCATGTTGGAAACCTCTCCGGAGGGTTTGGTACTGTTCTCTCAGGTTGATTATTTAAGATTAATGTCCTGATATGACAAACTGCATTTTTAATCTCTCATCAAAGCAGATTATCAGAACCAGAAATGACAAGATTTAACACACAGTTTTTCATGCCTAAAACTAACAGCAAAAACTACAATGCATTTCACTACATTCAAAGTAAACACGATATATTAATGAATGGTTTTCCTCTGTCACTGAATAATTATAGATTCCTTCTTACTAAAAACAAATTATGTTTATTTCCCTTAAGAAGACTATGATTAATTATACACAATTACACTTGCCTTTAATTGAACAGATTTTCTTCTTTACTCTGGATTAGTGGGTTATTGTATATTATTAAATAGCTTCAGAAAACCCAAAGAAGGAAACCTTTCTCTTCGGAACTGAAGCTGGGTTAGTAATGGTGGTCGTGGAACTGTGGATGGGGTCAATGAAGTTTCATTTTCTTGTTAAAATGACCTATGGCAAACAAAGCTAACAGTGTCTTACAGTTCTGATTTATTGGAAGCACATTGATATGCCCGAATCTCAGAAATTGTACTGGAAAAGCACAAAATGAAAGCTGAGAGAGATTAACGTGTGGTGGGCTAAGACTTTGTAAAGCTAGATTCCTAAGGCAGGATTTCTCAAGCTCAACAATATTGACATTTTAGGGTGAACAATTTTTGTTGTTGTTGGGGGTTGTCTTGTACACCACAGAATATTTGCAGCATCTACACACTAGATGCCAGTAACACACATCCTGCCAGTTGTGACAGACAATGATATCTCCAGACATTGCCAAACGTCTCCTAGAAGGGGATGGGGGTGGAGTGGGGTAGAGGGGAGAAAAATTGCCCTGGTTGAGAACCACCACCCAAAATTGTAGCATTCCTGTCTGGCCCCAAATCTAGAGGACATTGTACCTGATTCTGCTAGATGCTGAAAGTGTATAATTCTGTTGGGATAACAGAATATCCAGAATAAAGACCATACTTCCCAGCCTCACCTCCCTTACAGCTAAGTAGGGCCATGCTTCTAAAGTCAGGTTAACAGGATTTAAGCAAAAATTGTGTGAGGAACTTCCTGGTCATGCCCATAAAAGGAAAGAAATATTTCCTTCTATTCTACTTTCCACCTTCTTGCTGGCTAGTTATAGACATGATGGTGAGAGCCAGAGCAGCCATACTGGACACAGGGATTGGAGCTGTGTGTTGAGTATGGCAGAGTAACAACAACATGGGTGGCTGGATGTTTGACATGGTAGAGGTCCCATATCAGCTTTGAGACCTGAGAGAGAATAAACTTCTCTCTTGCTTAAATCTCTGCTCTATCAGGCTCTTTGTTATAGCAACTGGCATTTTTGTGGTAACTAACACACATCCCAACTACTGTTGCATGCACTAAGCCAAAAAGGCAGCAATGAAAAGAGGAGGGATCACTTCTTGTCCTTTTGGGTAAGACCAAGTATAAAACAGGGGGAGCTTCCTTTGTCCCACTGGAATCTAAAGAAGCTCTAACTGGGTCTACATCCTTGAGTGGAAAACAGTCATTTTTAATTGTAACATAAACAAACACCAGGGAAAGAAACAGTGAGCAGTGAGGGAGGAGGGAGTTAGTGATTCAGTCAGACCAACTGAATTCACACAGGTGATCCAATAGGAAGACAGTGTGTACACTTGGTCTTTTCTCAGCTTACTCTGAGATTCACATCTGGACAGGCGAGGCTGGCGAAGTCCCCTACACAGCTGTTTATTTGCATGAGCTGGTTTGCCATAGAAAGAGCATACTAGGCCAGGCACGGTGGCTCATGCCTATAATCCCAGCACTTTGGGAGGCCGAGGCGGGCAGATTGCTTGAGCCCAGGAGTTCAAGACTAGCCAGGCCAACATAGGGAGATCCTGTCTCTACAAAAATTAGCTGGGTGTGGTGGCGCCTGTAGTCCTAACTACCCAAGAGTCTGAGGTGGGAGGATCGCTTGAGCCCAGGAGGTCAAGGCTGTGGTGAGCCAAGATTGCATCACTGCACTCCAGCCTAGGTGACAGAGCAAGACTATTTCAAAAAAGAAAGAAAAAGAAAAAGAAAAGAGGGAAGGAAGGAGGGAAGGAAGGAGGGAAGGAAGGAGAGAGAGAGAGAGAGAGAAAGAAGAAAGAAAGAAAGAAAGAAAGAAGAAAGAAAGAAAGAAGGAAGGAAGGAAGGAAAGAGAGAGAAAGAAAGAAAGGAAGAAGAAAGAAAGAAACAAAGAAAGAGAAACAAAGAAAGAAAGAGAGAAGGAAGGAGAAAGAAAAAGAAAGAAAGGAAAAAAAAGAAAAGAAAAGAAGAAAGGGCATGTTAGGTTGTACTTTTGTGGGAATGTAAGAATGAGAAAGACATTATCAGTGGAAAGGATGGCCTTGTGTCTGGTCACCTGTCCAGCCCCACGGACAACGTATGAACCAATGAAGAGTGAACGTTCATAAGCTCAAGTGAGGAAATGGGTTCAGAAAGGTAGTCATGAAACGCATGGCACAGAGCATGACAAAGAGTGCCCAAAGCAGTGGGGAGAGCTCTCTCCCCACTTTGGCAGGAATGCAGCCCCAACTGCGTGAACTTTCTAGTTCCTCCATGGTGACAACCAGAGGACCAGGGCGGAAGCTTAGGGGAGGGGAGAGCCCTGCAGACAACATTGTACCTCACAAGGACCTGCAGAGAACAATGGTGTTGAGCAGTGGGACTGGACTTTGCTTATAAGCACAAGTGAGATACCCCATAGAAACACCCAGAAATACTTTAGGATGGAAGACATTACAACTGGATGAGGCCATGCATCATCGGGGGAAGCCTTAAGCTGGCGAAGGTTGACCATTAATGTGGACGGTCCCCTGTGGCAGATAATAGTGAATTCCTGACTCAGTCAGCATTCCAAGGCCCTTCTCCCTACCATGTTGTTCCAGCCATGAGGAGATCTGAGGCAGTGTTCTAGGCAACGTGACCAAAACAGAACACTAGTGGTGTTCCTGAAAAACAAACAAACAAACAAACAAAAAAAAAACCATTTTTTTTTTCTGTGATACAAACACTGCCTTTTCTCCTTCTGTCTTCTTCCTAGAGGAATGTAGACATGATTCCTGAAGCAACAGCAGCAGCAGCCATCATCTTTAAGCCTCTGCAGCCGCCGATTTCTGCACTTCTTGTTCTGTGAGGAAAATAGCCCCATGTGCTTAAATGGCTGTATTGAGTTTTCTATCACTTGAAGCCATTGCTAACTGATTCGTGGCTACAGGCTGATAAGAGCAGGGGAAATTTATATTACAACAAATGCTGCTGTCATCTCTCCTGAAAAAGCAGGCTGAGGCTCATATACAAGCCAAATATGTCCTTTCACATACTTTGCCCAGTCTATATGTGGCCTTTGTTGTCTCGCAATGTTTTCATGTTCACTTACTCATCTAAAAAAGTTTGTTACTGGCAAGGATGCGGGAAAACTGGACCCCTCCTATACTGCCGGTGGAAGTTTAAAATGTACATCTACTCTGGAAAATTTCTTGACAGTTTTTCATAAAACTAAATCTGCATTTGCCACATAACCTAGCAATCATATCCTCTTGGGCATTTATCCCAGAGAAATGAAAACTTATGTTCATATACACAGAGAATAAGTCTGTATATGAATGCTGATAGTAGCTTTATTTGTAATAGCAAAAAAACTGTGAACAATCCAAATGTCTTTCAAAGGGCGAATGGTTAAGCAAACTGTGGCATATCCATACAGTGGAATACTATTCAGCCATGCAAAGGAATGAACTATGGATACATGAGACAAACTGGGTGGGTCTTAAGGACATTATGCTGGGTGAAAAAGTCAATGTCAAAAGGTTACATACTGTATGACTCCATTTATAGAACATCCTGGAAATGACAAAAGTGTAGAGATGGAGAACAGATTAGTGGTGGCCAGGGATTATGAACAGGGGAGGGAGGGAGGATGCAAAGGGGTAGAATGAGGGAGTTCCTTTGTGCTGACGGAACAATTCTGTATCCTAATTGTTGTGTTAGCTACAACAGTAATTATGTACTCATCTATAACTGGGGTCAAATTGCATAGAACTATAAATACACACACACATGAGTGCATGTAAAAACTGGTGAATGCAGAGTAAGGTCTATACTCTAGTTACTAGTGTTATTCCATGCCAGTTTACTGGTTTTAATATGCTACTATGGTTATATAAGATGTCACCACTGGGGGAAGATGGGCGATGAGTACATGGAACTCTATGTGTAAGTGTTGCAGCTTTCTGTGAGCCCATACATATTTCAAAATAAAGAGTTTTTTTTTTTAAATCAGCCTTAATAATCAGAAAAAAAGGAATAACTGATGACCCAGAGTATCTTTTCTGAATAAAATCTATAATCATTTTCCTTCAAATTTCTCATATGATTTTAAGCTTGATAGATATTTCACCTCATTAAAATTAACGTGACATGGCCAGGCGTGGTGGCTTACGCCTGTAATCCCAGCACTTTGGGAGGTGGAGGGGGGCGGATCATGAGGTCAGGAGTTCAAGACCAGCCTGGCTAACATAGTAAAACCCTGTCTCTACTAAAAATACAAAAATTAGCTGGGTGTAGTGGCACACACCTGAAGCCCCAGTTACTCGGGAGGCTGAGGCAGGAAAGTTGCTTGAACCCGGGAGGCGGAGCTTGCAGTGAGCTGAGACTGCGTGACTGCACTCCAGCCTGGGTGACAGAGCGAGACTCCGTCTCAAAAAAAAAAAAAAAAAAAAAATTAACATGACATAACCATAGAAAGAAAGAAAAAAAGTTTGGCTTTAGGGAGAAGAAAGCAGAGAACGGTATGTATCCTTTGGTCTTAGAAATGAATGGTAATGAAACAACAAAAATAGTTTCACAAATTTTTACTTAGAAAATTGAACTTCTTAAGAGCCTTCTTTGTGTTTTTTTTTTTTTTTTTTTTGGTGAGGCGGCATGGGGAGTGTTGTTTTTTAGCTGGGCATGGTGGCATGAGCCTGTGGTCCCAGCAACTAGGGAGGCTGAGGTGGGAGGATTGCTTGAGACCAGGAGATGGAGGCTGCAGTGAGCCGTGATTGTGCCACTGCATTACAGCCTGGGTGACAGAGCAAGACTCTGTCTCAAAGAAAAAAAAAAAGAGTCTTGTTCAAGCATAAGCAATGGGTCAAAAAATAAGGTAACTATAAATACAGTGCAGACATGAATTTTTTTTTTTTTTTTTTTTAAGAAGGGGCTGTCATCATCTTTATATTAGACTATAACCTCTAAACCAGGCTCCTCCCAAAGTTGGTTTGGTCTACGCCCAGGGATAAGCAAGCAAAGCTTGGGGGCTGGAAACAAAATGGAGTTGGTTGGGTTGGATCTCTTTCACTATCTTAGTCACAATTTTGAAATGACAGTTTCAAAAACCGCCTATCACCCCTATAAAAATACCTTGTACACATGCACTCATGGTTAAGTCATAACCTAATTAAGGCTTGTCGATTTCACCTGTGAGGTTACTTTTTGTAAATTTCAAAAGCCAAAAATCTTAACTGCTTGAGGTGGCTAATGTCAGGTTACAAGGGATTTAAAAGGATTTTCTTTCTTTTTTTTTTTTTTAATTTATGAAGTATTTATTGATGATTCTTGGGTGTTTCTCGGAGAGGGGGATATGGCAGGGTCATAGGATAATAGTGGAGAGAAGGTCAGGAGATAAACACATGAACAAAGGTCTCTGGTTTTCCTAGGCAGAGGTCCCTGAGGCCTTCTGCAGTGTTTGTGCCCCTGGGTACTTGAGATTAGGGAGTGGTGATGACTCTTAAAGAGCATGCTGCCTTCAAGCATCTGTTTAACAAAGCACATCTTGCACCGCCCTTAATCCATTTAACCCTGAGTTGACGCAGCACATGTTTCAGAGAGCACGGGGCTAGGGGAAAGGCCATAGATCAACAGCCACCCAAGGTAGAAGAATTTCTCCTAGTCAGAACAAAATGGAGTCTCCTATGCCCACCTCTTTCTACACAGACACAGCAACAATCTGATCTCTCCTTCCTTTCCCCACACTTCCCCCCCTTCTTTTCAACAAAACCGCCATCGTCCTCATGGCCCGCTCCTGATGGTCGCTGTCTCTTCGGAGCTGTTGGGTACACCTCCCAGACAGGGCGGCCAGGTAGAGGCGCTCCTCACCTCCCAGACGGGGCGGCCGGGCAGAGGCGCTCCTCACCTCCCAGAGGGGGCGGCCGGGCAGAGGCGCTCCTCACCTCCCAGACGGGGCGGCCGGGCAGAGGCGCTCCTCACCTCCCAGAGGGGGCGGCCGGGCAGAGGCGCTCCTCACCTCCCACACGGGGCGGCCGGGCAGAGGTGCTCCTCACTTCCCAGAGGAGGCGGCCGGGCAGAGGCGCTCCTCACTTCCCAGATGGGGCAGCCGGGCAGAGGCGCTCCTCACTTCCTCCCAGACGGGGTGGCGGCCAGGCAGAGGCGCTCCTCACCTCCCAGACGGGGCGGCCGGGCAGAGGTGCTCCTCATCTCCCAGACGGGGCAGCCAGGCAGAGGCGCTCCTCACTTCCTCCCAGACGGGGTGGTGGCGGGACAGAGGCACTCCTCACCTCCCAGACGGGGCGGCCGGGCAGAGGCGCTCCTCATTTCCCAGACGGGGCAGCTGGGCAGAGGCGCTCCTCACATCCCAGACGATGGGCGGCCAGGCAGAGAAGCTCCTCACTTCCTAGACGGGGTGGCGGCGGGGCAGAGGCTGTAATCTTAGCACTTTAAGAGGCCAAGGCAGGAGGCTGGTAGGTGGAGGTTGTAGCGAGCCCAGATCACGCCACTGCACTCCAGCCTGAGCACCATTGAGCACTGAGTGAGCGAGACTCCGTCTGCAATCCCAGCACCTCGGGAGGAAGAGGCAGGCAGATGACTCCAGGCCAGGAGCTGGAGACCAGCCCGGTCAACACAGCGAAACCCTGTCTCCACCAAAAATACAAAAACCATTCAGGAGTGGCGGCGCGCGCCTGCAATCCCAGGCACTCGGCCGGCCGAGGCAGGAGAATCACAGGAGCCCGAGGCAGGGAGGTTGCAGTGAACCGAGATCACGGCAGTACAGTCCAGCTTCGGCAACAGAGGGAGACCGAAAAAGGAAGGAGAGGGAGACCGAAGAAGGGGGAGGGGGAGGGGGAGGGAGAGGGGGAGGCGAGGGGGAGGGGGAGGGGACATGAATTTTTAAGTCAGTAACATTGTTTGAGGATTTGATGCAGTTACCTTTTATGGTCCAAAGAAAGTCTCTCTGTCACCCACCACACAATTAGTCATTTTTTTCTACCTCTCTTGAGAAAAAATGATGAAATTATTAAATCGTGACTATTAAGCAAGTTATACCAACGCCGTATGCAATTTTCCCAGAAAGACAAATTGTACAGGAAATGCTTGCAAAGTTCTTACACAAACTCTCTTGGAAGAGAATAAAAGAGCAGCTGTGCACTGAGCCCCCCGGTTGTCTGAAATGAGGTGGTGAGCTACCATTGAGTGTATCAGTTACCTTTGAAAGTTATTACCGTCCTCATTTTCGTCTAGAGGGTAATAAAAGGTGTCACAGAGTTTTTGCTTTTTGAAGCAGTCATCTGCTTATTTCTAGAAGTAACTGTAGATTAGCAACTAAATCCCAAAATCGAATAAAAAGAGGAGTCCAAATTGCTAGAACTTTTGAAAGAATTACTGCAGCGTAAGCAGGTGTGGGCGTTATATAAATGTGTAGCATTATCTTGGGTAGAATTCAGAGGGCCCAGCAGAAAAACTGGTTTTGGTCATCTTGTGTCCTGAAGCTTCAGACCCATTACTTATTAAAAAAAAAAAAGTAAACTACACAGGGAAGGGAGATATCCTGATTTTGACAAAGCCCGAATATGTTCATGAACAACTCTCACGTTTTAAAATTTTACTTGTGACCTCTGGTAATTTGCAAACATGCAGAGACATGGAAGACATTCTGGAAGCACTAACTGGATTACGCAAATTGAAAAATTGCAGATATCTTCACTCTGAACATGACCTACCAATGTCAGACCCACATTAAAATCATGACAAATAGTGGCCACTAAATGAATTCCTGAGTAAATGAGATTACACCAAAACTTCTAGTTTATACTCTCAGTTTAAAATATATTTGGGGGTTATTGTATCATTAAATTCAAATTTCAATGGTAATTTTCAGAATATGTGAAATGCCAGAAGATACATCACAATTATTCGGAGTTATTTATAAGGATTAAACCTCTGGGGTGAAAGGAGAAAGCCATTTAGGGGGTTTGTTTATTTAGCATCCCATCTGCAGTAGAACTGAATATTTTTAAAAAGCACAAAGCTGAATGATGACATCAATCTAAGGATCCAAGGTATCCAACTGTTAGGAAAGACTGGATCAGAGAAGATTGTAATTGTGACCATAATTCATATTGCACACATTGGTCAATTTCTTTAACAGTGGCTGCAGAAAATGTCAAAGCTCAATTTTTTTTCTTCTCCAACTCTTTGATAATTTGCTGTGTGACTCACGTCCTGTAGTACCTCCTGGCTGACTTGAAAGCCTTTCTAGGACATCAATTCTCAGGACTCAATTTTCTCTATCAGATTGTTGCAAATAAATCTCATTTTATATCTCAGCTCATAAGAGCAGTGAAAATGCTTTACTGTGTCTCTGCTTTCTATTGCTGTGTTTAACGCTACAGCTGAGGACTTGATTGTCCCTCCAAGAGACACGTAAGGTGGGAATGTGACTTCCCTTCCCCCATCCCTTGGCTCCCAGTGACAATTGAGCATGAAGATGGTAAATCATCGTCATAATTGTCTCGACCTATCCAGTCAACTGGCTTAATGAGACGGGAAGTAGGTTGCTGAGAAAGAGGAATGACGTTTTAACAAGACGACTCAAATCAAACTATAATTTATCCTTCACAACACCTTTAATTTTTCCGGAAAGTTATCAGAAGCAAAATCGCCATTTTGAAGACGCCAAACGCGGCTTAACCGTTTTCAATCACTTCACTGAGTCAACAGAAGCATACAAAGCATTCTTAAAATATTTGCAAATATATGCTAGCAAAATTCCATCTAACTACCTCATTATCTGGTAGTTTCGTAGCATTTGAGTTTTAAAATATTGTCTTTGAAAAGACAGAAGTTCAAAACTGCGTTTTTCTGCAAGACAATTCCATACTTGCATTTCCAGCTTCTGCTAAGAAATTGGGTGGACCTGAGCTTTGTGTTCACTGCCTCCAAACCTTGTTAAATATTTAAAAATCCCTGGCAGCCCAGCAGCCCCAAGTCCGCTTGGGGCTGTGTTCCGATTCAGAAACAAAGTGAAAGGTTTATCAGGGGATCACCCTTGCAACAGTTTCCACAGGCACCTCTGGGGGCTGGGCCACCGCACGCGCCCTGGAGGGGCATCCTGGAGGCCACCACACGCACCCTGGAGGGGCATCCTGGAAAGCACCTGGGAATCTGAGAGCTTGGCGGCGGCAGTGCTTGTTCCTTCCTTGATGCATGGCAGCTTTGTATTGTCCAGTTTCTGACCTCCATGTAGATTAGGACTGAGTAGAAAAAAATTGAAATCACAAATACTTCTCTTAGTCCTCCCTTGATTTTTTGGTTGAAAGGCTTTGCCTGTGCTGGCCAGGCGCGGTGGCTCATGCCTGTAATCCCAGCACTTTAGGAAGCTGAGGCAGGCAGATCACGAGGTCAGGAGTTCGAGACCAGCCTGGCCAATATGGTGAAACCCCATCTCTACTAAAAATACTAAAAATACAAAAATTAACCAGGCGTGGTGGCGCACACCTGTAGTCCCAGCTACTCCGGAGACTGAGGCAGAAGAATCGCTTGAACCCGGGAGGCAGAGGTTGCAGTGAGCTGAGATCGCACCACTGCACTCCAGCCTGGGCGACAGAGCGAGACTCCATCCAGAAAAAAAAAAAAAAGAAAGAAAAGATATGCCTGTGCTTTGTTTTTACTTGAACCCTTTAGATCTGAGAACTGAAATCACAGCAGGGCTGGGGCTCACTTGTTTCCTTGTACTTCCTCACCTTCTCTTTTCTTCCTTTCCTTCATCCTAACTTATTTTTTAACCCTTTTTTCTTTTCCTCTTCCTTCCTTATTCTCTCTCTCTCCTCTTTCCTTTCTTCCTCCTTTCTTTTCTTACCCTCTTCCTTTGTTCCTCCCTTTCTTCTCCCTTTCCTCCTTCCCTTCTTTCCTTCTTCCCTTTCTCCCTTCTTCCTTCTCTTTCTTCCTTCCTCCCTTCCTCCCTTTCTCCTTCCTCCTTCTCTCCCTTCTTCCTTCTTTTCTCCCTTCCTTCCCCTCTTCCTTCTTCCTTTTCCCTTCCTTCCTTCTTCCCTCTGTTCCTTCTTCTTTGGGTATCTCAGCTTCACAGAGACCCTCCCTCTTGCTGTCTGAAATGCCTGCTTGCCCTTGAGTCAAATGTAAGTTCCCCAACTTACATTTTCAGGTACTTCCCTGAATCTTGTACTTGTACTTCCCTGATCAGGTACTTCCCTTGAATCTTGTCAGGATTTTGTTGCTCTTTAAAGCCTACATTTCTGCCACACTGTTGGGGAGATTTAAAGTGTGCTCTGTGCTGGCATGTGCTCTGTGCATCCTCCCTGCAGCCTTTGCTTTAAGCAAGAGGCAAGCACTGATGGGGGGTAGCCCTCAGCTGGTGTCCTGAAAGGGAGTAGTCTAGGAATGTGTGTTCTACATATCTGCTACCTACACTGGCAATAGTTTTATTTGCCCATGATGTTGACTTAAAAAAGAAAACTTAAAACACAGAAGTAAGTAGACTAAACAGTAACTGTATTAGGCTTGTCCTTACTGGTTTCCTCTTCACAACTACTCTATAGGCACTATTATTATGCCCAATTTACACCTGTGGAAACAGAGGCACATATAGGCTAAACACACCCCCAGTGATGCACAGCTGGTCTGTGTCAGGGCCAGGATTTGAAAGCCAGGTGATCTGGTTCTGGAGCTCTGCCTAGAACCACTATTCTACAACACCTCTGTCAGTAGACAGAAAGATATGACATGATTTGGAGGGTTTTCATACATATATAGGATGACACTGTTCATGCTATTCTGACATTTAAAATCATTTCTCAGCCAGGTGTGGTGGCTCACACCTGTAGTCCTAGCACTTTGGGAAATTCCTGGCTTGAGGCCAGGGGTTCAAGACCAGCATGGATAACATAGTGAGACCCTATCTGTACAAAAAAATTATAAATTAGCTGGGCATGGTGACGCACACCTGTAATACCAGCTACTCTGTGAGGCTGAGGTAGGAGGATCGTTTCAGCCTGAACGGTTGAGGCTGCAGTAAGCCATCATTGCACCACTACACTCCAGCCTGGGCAACAAAGCAAGACCCTGTCTCAAAAATTCAAGAAATCATTTCTCAAGGGTGATGAGGAGTGACTGCTTAATGTGTATGAGGCTCCCTTTTGGAGTGATAACAACGTCCTGCAATTAAACAGAGGTGATGGTTGTATTGTAGAACCTTACTCCTTCGTTCAGCTAACTCTCAGGTTCTTGTCACATGACCAGGAAAATTTAGGCACGCAGACACATTGAAGGGTGAGTAGAGCAGGACTTCACTGGGCAAAAAGGAAAAAAAGAAAAAAATACAACTCAGCAAAGTGAAATGGAGTCCTGCAACAGGGCTTCCACCTCACAGACTGAATCCCCGGCCACCACACAGGAACTGGAGAGAGCAGCCTCCTCCCCTGTGTAGGGCGCCAATTCCCCATGGCTCCACCCACTTCCCCCAGTGCGCATGTTGAGCTCCAGTCCACTGTGGGCATGCCCAAAGCCCTGGGCAGGGTCCATCATCTGCTCAAAAGCATCTGATGTAAACACTTGTGGGGCGGGATGGAGATTCTCTGGGGACCCCTTCTTATCTGCCTAGGCATTTGGCTCTCTCAGTTGCACACTATGAATGTATTAAATGCCACTAAATTGTACACTTAAAAATGGTTTGTGGTTAATTTTATGTTATGTGAATTTTGCCCCAATTTTAAAAAAATTAGTATACTGAAGATTATATAATTGTATAATAATCAGTTTGACTATTTCCCTATTTATGGACAATCAGGTTATTTCCAAGGTTTTGCTCTTACAATTTATGCTTCAAAACAACTTCCTTGCACTTACGTATTTGTACACATATTTGAGCATTTCTGTAAGGCAGTTTCCTTGAAGTGTACACATATTTGAGTGTTTCTATAAGGCAGTTCTTGAGTTGGAGGTTGTTCCTAGTTTAAGTTTTGATAGATACTACCATAGTTCCCTCAAAATAAAAAAGTGCCAATGTGTGCACTTAAATAAGAATCACCACTCAAGATAGATTTTTTTTTTTTTTTTTTGAGACGGAGTTTTGCTCTTGTTGCCCAGGCTGGAATGCAGTGGCTCACTGCAACCTCTGTCTCCCAGGTTCAAGTGATTCTCCTGCCTCAGCCTCCCAAGTAGCTGGGATTACAGGCGCCCGCCACCAAGCCCAGCTAATTTTGGTATTTTTAGTAGTAGAAACGGGGTTTCACCATGTTGGCTAGGCTGGTCTCGAACTCCTGACCTCAGGTGATCCTCCCGCCTTGGCCTCCCAAAGTGCTGGGATTACAGGCGTGAGCCGCCATGCCCGGCCTGGAGATAGATTTTTATATTGCAAAGTGGTTCTCTCTTCTGCTGCGTGTTGATCTCTGCCAATCACATATTAAAATACAGCACACACTCAAAGCCCCATTTTGTTTTACTCTGAAACTCAGACATTGGGTGGGGCCCACTATGGTTCCTGTGCCCCTAGCACAGACATAGTTCTAGAGGTCCTCTGCTCCAGACCCTACATCCACACATTGTATCTCTGTTCCACTCCGGGGGTCCAACTTCACTGGTTTAAAAAAAAAATCTATTTCCACCAAACATGTTGTCAGTTTGATTATTATGACGATTTGAAGAGCCACAGAGAGGAGTCACATCCTGCGTAGACCCAGTCATTTCACACCCAGGTCCCTCTGGAAGCCTTTTTCTGTCTATTTCTTCCCCTTCTTCCCAGGTCCCATCCTCTACAGGCAGCCTCACCTCACCCTGGCCTCTGAGAGCTGAGTCTTGGCCTAGCCAAACCCTGGAGGCTCAGCCCCTACCCAGGGAGACTTGGAGAGGCAATTTCCCCAAAGATGGCTCTCTCCTTAGGAGGAATTTTCACAGCAGCAGCTAAAAATACACAATATTCCAAACCTCATTTCAGAATGTGTTGTATCCTTCACCCTGAAGCAAGAATGTGCTGCCTCCCCTTTGTGGGAAAAGCACTCACTCTCCCTGGCAGACTTACCTTTCCCATACCTGCCTCCTACGCGAGATCTCTCTTTCTCTGGCTCCTGACACTCAAGATCCTTAATTAACTCTGTCAGATTGTCCTTCATCTGTTTAATAACACCCATCCTGGCATAAATACCTCTACTCTTTCTCAGCAGGTAAAATGAGAAAATCACTTTCCTTTGCACGAAGGCATCTGTGCCCTGCCTGCTTTCTGTCCATGCCTAATAACTCCATCCAGATCACCACAGAGACCACGTTTCACTTTTCTCTGGTATCTGAAAGATGGAGGCCTCGTCACCTCCCCCAGTGTTCATGCTGTCCTAAGAATGAGGTTAGTACACGGACAGAAACAAATATTGTCTCCTCTCCATTACCCACTTAGGAAATACGGCCTCTTAGTTCTTGTCTTTTCTCAGTAGGAGAAGGGATTTTTTTTTTTTTTCTATCACAGAAAACATCCCAGGAAGTACATCTGTGGCGGAATCTTGCAAAAGTAATGCCGTCCGAGAATCCAATTATTCAGGTTCTCTGTGACTCAAAATCTTTAACTCTCAGGGGTTTGGGTAGAATCCAATTATTCAGGTTCTCTATGACTCAAAATCTTTAACTCTCAGGGGTTTGGGTTTACCCTGCAGGGGCAGGCAGCCAAAAAATGAGCAGCTAGAAGGAGTGAACAGTTTCCTAAGGGACAGCAGACACCTGTTACATTCGAATCCCCAGAAGCCAAAGGCTATCCTCTAATTTTCTGACAGCTAATTGTTCCAAGGCCCAAAGGGACCCTCTACATAATAAATTTCTGCAGAAACTTCATTCCCTGGTAAGAATAGCCTTTTCCTTTATTATTTTTTTTTTTCTGATGAGCTTAACCCATTTAATTCCATCTAATTCTTTAATGAAGTTCTGTTTTCCATATGGATTCTCACATTTTTAAGTATATTGTCCACTTCTTTTCTATAAGTATTGGTGAGAATGTCTGGCTTGCACAACTTGAGCTGTGCCTACCCAATGTCAAAAACAAAGCAAACGAAAAATAAAAGATGCAAAACAAGACCAGTTCATTGATTTGATCATCAGTTGGACAATTAGTTAAGCTGATTGCTTTACTGAATTAGCTAGTGATTTGGTCAATGTGATGAGTTGATTCACTTAACACTGTCAAACCATCTAGATAGCCAAATTCCAGGAACCCTTTCAAATAATGTGTGTTCTCTTCCTTTAAAAGTAAGCAGAAATAAGGCTCCCCTGAATTTTTTTGGGGGGGTGGGGGATTCTGTCAACTCCTGAGGAAAGTCATGTGGCTAAGAATTGTACAAAGGAGCAGTGCAAAGGCACTTGCCATCCACAAACAACAAACCCATCTAAGAAGTACTGATACTGCAGTAAAGAATCTCTGGAAATATAAATATTCAGGATCCTGAGGAATTTTTAGTTAATCTTATTGGAAATTTTGCAGTTGCAGAGTCCTGTCTATGAATTTCAAATGGATTCACTTTTTTATTTTTTAAAAAATGGCAAAGGGTAACAACTTGATTTTTCAATATGGTCTCACAGGGCCTTCTTGGTGGTCTGCAGCTTGACCCCTGATGAAATATTAATTATAAACTGCCATCCTGGGCAGCAGTAGGTCTCAGATGGGGGTCCTGTATTCACTAGTAAGTGGATATTTTTTCAAATTCTAAAAGATTTTATTCCAAGGGTACCCTGGTCTGACAGAACTATAAAGTGCATGATTTTTCATCAACCTCGCTACTCCAGCCCCAGTCGCTGGCTATATCCCAGCCCCTCCGGCTAATAGGCTGCAGCCTTCAGGGAGGGACAGGTACTCCTGGGTTCAGTGGCTGCAATGAAGTGCCCTCACCTCTTCCTATCTTTCTATCCTTACTATTTCCTGACCCCAATACCAAGGCATACTCAAACATGTGCATGTGTGCGTGTGTGCACACACGCACACATGCACACACATGCACACACAGGCACGCACACACACACACACACGCCTCATTTTAAAATTATTTTAAGAAGTTGGCAGCTTATAAAAGTAAAAGCTCACCTTCTCTGTAGCCTTTTGTTAATTTCTCCCCTTTTTGGTGAGTTTTCAAATACAATGATCAGAACAGCTGAGTAGGGGAGAGACATAAAAATATGTTGGATATGATGATGATATATGAGTCTTTAAATAGCCTGCTAAACACAGAAAACACTCATTTGTCTACACCTCAGTTTCCCCTTTCAAAAAATGAGGGCAACTGTGTCTGCCTGTGATTTGAGAAGGATGAACAGGATCATGTTTTCAAAGTCTCTTTAAGCTTCTCTGTACAGTGGTGCCAGCAAAGAGCAAAGTATCGTTTTCCTTCGGGCAGAATAATTAAAACAAAATCTCGTGAGTCCCATCTTCATGCATGTCTCTCAAATTGATCATGCGGTGATTTTTAAGAACAGAGCAGCTCTGTGTCATTTATTTATAATCGTTTTTCATTGTTACAGTGGGGCATTCATAGCCATACCTTCAGGCTCTGGGGGACTGTTCACATTCATTAGGGAAAGGAAATAGTCTTTCTTTCAAATAAGCAATTTGATTGCTTCGGGAATGGGTCTGTAATTACTGGAGCGCTGGGATATGTTATTGTTAATAAGATAGAGAAACCAGGCTTTCTGCAAATCAGAAGGGGTTCGGCCTCTTCTTCCAGAGACTGTAATTAAAAGGGGTGGCAGTGGTTCCCTGTGACCTGTGACAGGACTGGCCTCAGGCTGCAAACACCAGGTCGGAGGTGAATCTTTTAGTTTTGTCCTTTATGGAGTTCGGCAGCCCGAGTACAGCAGCCATTAAGATCTCAAGAGTGGTCACGTAGAAAGAGTTCACAGTGAACTCCCTATTCACATATGCAGTGGGGAGGATGGGGTCCTCGGGTTGTGGCTTATATCTATATTCTTTAAAAAAAAATTTTCTTGAGATGGAGTTTCGCTCTGTCACCCAGGCTGGAGTGCAATGGCACGATCAAAGCTCACTGCAACCTCCGCCTCCCGGGTTCAAGAGATTCTCCTGCCTGGGCCTCCTGAGTAGCTGAGATTACAGGTGCCCACCACCACGCCCAGCTAATTTTTGTATTTTTAGTAGAGACGGGGTTTCGCCGTGTTGGCCAGGCTGGTCTCAAACTTCTGACCTCAGGTGATCCACTTGCCTCGGCCTCCCAAAGTGCTGGGATTACAGGTGTGAGCCACTACGGCCGGCCTATATTCAAAATAGTATAACAGCAGCGGCCAGGCACAGTGGCTCACACCTGTAATCCCAGAACTTTGGGAGGCCGAGGCAGGCAGATTACTTGAGCACACCTGTAATCCCAGCTACTTGGGAGGCTGAGGCAGGAGAATCGGTTGAACCCGGGAGGTGGAGGTTGCAGTGAGCCGAGATCTCGCCATTGCACTCCAGCCTGGGCAACAGAGCGAAACGCCATCTCAAAAAAATAAATAAATAAATAAAAAAGCAGTAACTGTGGGAGCCTGATGAGCTTTTAGAATCTTACTTTTTATATCCAGAGGCTATATCAGATTCAATTGGGTGGACAAATTCAGGAGGATTTAATACTTTAAATTTGACAGCAACCAATTTGTGTCCTATTAGCTATGGGTAATATAGTTTTCTGGCTTTCATTTTATCAATGCTTTCAATCATGTGTTCATACAATTGGTTTACTCTATAAACATTTATTTCCTGTTCTATTCCAGGCAAAGTGCTTGGCTCTGGGGCAAAGGGCCCTTGCCCTCAAGGAATTTGCCTACTGATCTGCCCCACACCCACTACCTCTGGTTGTGCTATTTGGGTTGTTAGCCTTTTTAATTTTTTTTTCTTGTTTAAAAAATACAGCTTATTTATTTATTTTTGGAGACAGAGTTTAGCTCTGTTGCCCAGGCTGGAGTGCAGTGTTGCGATCATAGCTCACTGCAACCTTGAACTCCTGGGCTCAAGAGATCCTCCTGCCTCAGGGTCCCAACCAGCTAGGACAAAAGTTGCATGTGACCACACCCAGCTAATTTTTTATTTTTGTAGAGATAGGGTCTCATTATGTTGCCCTGGCTGGTCTCCAACTTCTGGCTTCAAGTGATCCTCCTGCCTCAGCCTCCCAAAGTGCTGGGATTATAGGTGTGACTCACTGTGCCCAGCCTAGACTTCTACTTTCCTTATTTCTTGTGTTTCCTGTTATATTTAAAGTCTTTTACCATTTTGCGGGGGGATACTCTTCGCTCACCCTTATCAAGTTACCATCTAAACACAAGAAGGGACATTACACCAAAATAAGAAGCCTTAATTCCACCACCTTTTGCTAACCATTTGAAACTGGAAACATCACCTTTTTCATCAAATAAAATGCAGTTTGGTGGCATTGTACATAGAACCAAGACCGGGAAAGCAAGTCTATTTGGTTATATTTGATAGAGTTAGTTTTGGTAAAGGACAGTGCAAACAATTTCTGAGGACATTTCAGCCACGGATATCTGAGGGCAACTTTTCATTTAGCGCAGATCTGCTGGCATATAAGGATTTGAAATTGTTTTTCAAAGAGCAGATTCTTCTGTCAGTACCTCAGGGAAACTCTTTTCTAATAGAAGAAAGTCGATTCTGGAATAGAAAGAGGAGCTTTCCTTGATCTGCAGGACGGGATGCAACTGCCCTTTGTGTTTACAGATGATAGTGTTGGTATCATTCTAGAAGAGGATGCTTTTAAATTGTTTCCACTTCAGTGACAATGGATTCATACTTATCTATGTATTCCTTCCTGACCTTATGACCAATGGAATTCCCTGGGGAGACTGTGGACAAGCTCTAAAGTCATATTAGTTAAGACTCTTGGGCAGCAAGTGACAGAAACCAAAAGGACACCACTTAGGCACAAAGCGGGGAATTTGGCATACGTATACAAAAGTGTGTTGAGGAACCACATGCAGGAGTACAGCCAGACCTTAGGAAGGACAAAGTTGAGAACGAAAAAGCATCCGCATTCCCAAGATGCACTCTTGGTTCATCTTTCCTCCACTTTTTTTGCATATCTAGCTCATTCTCTGACACTAGAGTCCTGCTTTCTCTGCTTCTTTATCCACAAGGCTGAATATGGCTGAACCACAGCAACAAGTTTAGAGGTGATTGTTCTCTCATTCACAGAGACTGTGTGCCTGTCTCTCCATTTCTACTTCTGGGAGAAGGAATCTGATTGGCCCTGCTTGAAACAAGTGTTCAGCTCTTGTCCAATCACCTGAGGCCAACTAGTTGAGTCACTCACATGGGCAGAGTCCCTGGAAGCCCACTTCTGTGGATGGCGTGCATCTCAGAAAGGCAGAATGGTTTGAGAGCTGGTATGTTGAGTTGTGGTAAAGATACACCAAGAAGTGTCTCCAGGGTGGCCACTAAATTCTTGAAACACAGGTAAAAACATAATGAATGGTTTATAAATCGTACATAATAAAAATAGTATTATCTATGTTTCCAGACTTGCTGGCCACCTCATACTATGAGGAATAGAGTTTACAGCCCTAAAACAGAAGGATTCTACAGGGAATGAATTTGTGATGTTGTCATTAGCCTGGATGTCCATTTATCTGAGCTAATCAGTCATAAATGCCCATGTGGCTCATGTAAATAAGATTCGTACATCATAAAGAGATAATTACCTCAGCTTTCTAGTTGCAACCAAATATCCTCTAGTTACAGAGAATACTTAGCAGGCTAATTAGTAGCATTCATTACCCTGCCCCTAGTTCCCCAAGAATGATTCATGTGAGATCCTAAGTAACCCGAATCCTAGTGCTCTGATTTGGAACAAAAGGAACTGAGAGCTAGAGAGATGGCCCCAGAAGGGGGGTCTACAGCTTGTTGCCATACAGCCAGAGAGGGGCATTAATTAACAACACCTGCTTGAAATAATGCACAGGACATGCCTGGCTTCAGCTTTAAACTCTTAGTGTCTGCATCCTTGTGCTCCTTCTATTTATCCTCCAAATACCATACACATAGGCTCAGGGGACAACCGGATGTTACACTCAAATGATGACAAAACCATTGAGATTCACATAAATTAATAATTTCCCTTTCTAGTCGATGTGGAAATCTGTCAGCATTCTATTGGCAATTTCTATCAGCTCTCTTTCAAGCTCTGTCTCAATTTATCCCAGATCTCAGAGCTCCTCACCACCTCCATTGCCAATGTGTAATCAAGCCGTAATCATCTCTTCTTGATTACTGCTACAGCCTTCTAACGGGTCTCCTTGCTTCAACTCTTGCCCCTCTGCACTCCATTCTCCACAGTGTGATCTTTTAAAAGTGCAAAATATATCCTGTCACTACCTTTAACATTGCACTTACAGAAATAACATCCAGATTCTTTACTATGGCCTACAAGGACCTAAGGGATATGGGTCTTGCCTGCTCCCCTTCTCTCACTTAGTACCATCTCCCCCACCCCACCCTCTGTCCCCATTTTTTTAAAATTTCTGTTCTGGACTCTACCAAGCTTATTATGGCTACAGGCTCTTTGCACTGGCTATTCCCTTAGTCTGAAGCACTTCTACCCTAGAACTTCCCATGGGTGGCTCCCTTTACCACCCAGGTCTCATCTCTGATGTTTCTTCTTTAGAGATGCCTTCCCTGACATTTTAACTAAAGCAAAACTATCTATTCCCCATCTCCCCCACATATCCCACACTAATTTCTTCACAACATTATGATCTGAAATTGTTATATTAACATACTTGTCTGCATTTTTATCATGTTTCCCCCACCCCAGAAGTTAAGCTTCATTAGGACAAGGATCTTAGGTGATTAATCTTGTTCACTATTGTATCCTTAGCACCTAGCACATAGCAAGTGCTCAATGAATGGATATTAACTCTACTAATAAAAGAGTAGAGGAGGCCGGGCACAGTGGCTCATGCCTGTAATCCTAGCACTTTGGGAGGCCGAGGCGGGCGGATCACCTGAGGTTGGGAGTTCGAGACCAGCCTGACCAACATGGAGAAACCCCATCTCTACTAACAATACAAAATTAGCCAGGCGTGGTGGTGCATGCCTGTAATCCCAGCTACTCAGGAGGCTGAGGCAGGAAAATCACTTGAACCTGGGAGGCAGAGGTTGCAGTGAGCCGAGATCGTGCCATTGCACTCCAGCCTGGGCAACAAGAGTGAAACTCCGTCTCAAAAAAAAAGAGTAAAGGAAAAACAATCTAGCCAAGATATTTAATTATAGAAATCTGTTAATGTAAAATTTATAATATCAACTTTGTGTTTTCTATAAAATGCTATGCAGAGGCCAAGAGTGGTGGTTCATGCCTATAATCCCAATACTTGGGGAGGCTGAGCTGGAGGACTGCTTGAGCCCAGGAGCTCAAGATCAGCCTGGGCAACATAGCAAGGCCCCATCTCTACAAAAAAAAAATTATAAGTTAGCTGGGCATGGTGGGGCCTGCCTTTAGTCTCAGCTACTCAGGATGCTGAGGTAGGAGGATCATTTCAGCCCAGGAGTTTGAGGCTGTGCTGAGCCACGATTGTGTCACTGTACCCTGGGTGACAGAGCAAGACCCTGTCTCAAAAAAAAAAAAAAAAAGGCTACCCATTAGGTCCAAGTTGTACTTGACTTGGTTAGGTTATGAAATTGAGGCTTGCCATGAAGGTGGTTATACTAAACAAGTACCTTGTATTACCTTGATAAGATTATTACACTTTCTTCTGCTTATTAATGTTGCAACATTTATAAGTTAGGAATGCTTTGGTTATAAATAGCAACATATCTGACTATAATTTACATCCATAGAGCTGTTCTGGCTCCTTATACTATGTAACAAGACACTCACAAATTTGTGGCTTAAAATAATATTCATTTTTCTTCCAAATCTGCAATTTGGGCAGGGCTCAGCAGGGGCAGCTCATCTGTGCTCCACTTGGCTTCAGCTGGGAGTAGGCCGCAATCATCTGAAGGCTATTCACCTGCTTACTTGGTGCCTGAGTAGATTCAAATGTCTAGGGGCTGGAACAGCTGGGGCCCCTTGGGCATTTATCCCTTTGCGCTTCCTCCATGTGATCGCTCTAGCATGTTGCTCTCTTCCATTTGTTAGAAGCAACAAGCTCAAGCTGATCCATAATTAAGGGAAAAAGAATTAGACTTTTCCTTTTGATGGCAAGAGGTCAAATAACTTGTGAATCTGTTTTTCTTGCATAAGAAAAAGTACAAAGAGCAATATCCCAAGGCTATTGCAATGGCTCAACAATGTTATGAAGAACCCAGACAGTACTGGGCATGGTGGCTCACGCCTGTAATTCCAACACTTTGGGAGGCCAAGGTAGGAGGATTACTTGAGGTCAGGAGTTCGAGACCAGCCTGGGCAACATAGGGAGACCTTCATCTCTACTAAACTTCATTTTTTTAATTAGCTGGGTGTGGTAGTGCATGTCTATATTCCCAGCTACTTGGGAGGCTGAGATGGGAGGATCACTTGAGCCAAGGATGTGGAGGCTACAGTGAGCTATGCTCACATCCCTACATTTTAGCCTGGGTGACAGAGCAAGACCCTGTCTCTAAAAAAACCAAACCAAACAAAAAACAGCCCAGTCTCATGCAGTGGCTCACACTTGTAATCCTAGCAGTTTTGAGAGGCTGAAGTCTGAGGCCAGGAGTTTGAGACCAGCTTTGGCAACACAGTGAGACCATTGCCTCAAGAAACAAACAAACAAAAAACCCCAAGCCTTTTGACCATTTTTCTCAGCATCTTTAGGGTCTTGGCTTATCATGTTATGTTCATATAATGGAATGGCTTCTGCGTCTCCAGTCATCACACCTGTATTTTAGGCAGAACAAAGGCAGAATGTCGTTTATTCTCCACCCGTGCCCCTGTATAACCATGCGGCTGAATTCCTCTTAGATTAAATTGCCCCAAATTGCATCGCATGGCTCTGTCAGGAGCTCAGTAGAGCTGGAAGAGAGCTGAGCTGTCAGGTGTTAAGAGTAGCCACTTGAAGCTACAACAAGCACAAATGGAAGTAATAGCGAAGACTTTAGTCCTGCACTGCAGTAGTACAAGCAAGAGGCTAACACTGGAGGGAGCGCTGAGCTCTCCTGCTTCATTTTCCCCTTAGAACAATGAGCGCATACAGTTGAGGGTCAGGAGGATCAGCACAGATGTGGGGATCGTCTCATTCTTGAGGGGGCCCCAAACCAAAGGCTCCCTGAAGGGTTGTGGACCAGGGGCTGGGGAGTTGGGTAGTGACAGGGGAAAAAGCTGAGAGTGTAAAAGTACTGAGTCAGAGTGAAGAAAAGTCTTCCCTTAAGGGTCCCTGAGCCCTCCGAACAGAGCACCTGGACTAGGAATGCAGATCCACAAAAGGGCAGGAGCAGCCAGAGGAGCCTGACCTCTTGCCAGAGACTCTCTGAGGTGGCACTGGCTGTGCAGCCTTCCCGTGAGGCCTGATGGGTAATGCCTCTGGAATAGCAGTCGGTCAGGCCTGAAAAAAATCACACATGGGTTTGGGTTTTTTTTTGTTGTTGTTGTTGTTTTTGTTTGTTTGAGACAGAGTCTCGTTCTGTCACCCAGGCTGGAGTGCAGTGGCGCCATCTTAGCTCACTGCAAGCTCCGCCTCCCGGGTTCAAGCGATTCTTCTGCCTCAGCCTCCCGAGTAGCTGGGATTACGGGCGCCCGTACCACGCCCAGCTGATTTTTGTGTTTTTAGTAGAGATAAGGTTTCACCATATTGGCCAGGCTGGTCTCAAACTCCTGACCTCAGGTGATCCTCCCGCCTCGGCCTCCCAAAGTGCTGGGATTACAGTCGTGAGCCACCGCTCCCGGCCACACTTGGGTTTTTAAGCAGGAACCGGACTCCTCGGGTTCCACCTAGCCACCAGCAATTGGGGAAGTTGAAAATTTCTCTTTAGCCTCGACAACAGAGAAAGACAAGGGCAGAGGTGACCGGCAATGCATGCTGAGTGAACAGATGGACGTTATCTGCCAGGCAGTATAAATTCCCAGAAAGAATGCTCAATTTCAATGTTTGATGATTCAACTATACATTTTAAAACATATTGTATGTTATGTATGTAGCAGACATCAAATAAGAGAAAATGTGAGTTTGAGCAGAGAAATGTCAGGGAAAAAAATTGGGGAGGGAGGAAATGAGAGGAAAGGGTAGGGACAAAGATGGATCCTCTGAAGTCCACAAGGACAGGAGGTGAGTCCAACACCTGGGACTTTAGTTTCTCAAACCCAAGTTAGGTTGGTTTTGGTTTCATGTGACTTGCATGGTGGGGACAGGCCCTCCTGTGTCCTGTCTCTTCTGCATCTCCCACCCACTGTGCCTTGCCTCACAGCATCACAAAATTTGTGTAGCTTCTTTCTGGCAGTAGCAGGATAATGCTTTGTCAGCATTAAAGATTTATAATCCAGGCCCGGCGCAGTGGCTCACGCCTGTAATCTCAGCACTTTGGGAGACCAAGGCGGATGGATCACCTGAGGTCAGGAGTTCGAGACCAGCCTGGCCAACATGGCAGAACCCCATCTCTACTAAAAATACTAAAACTAGCTGGGCATGGTGGCATGTGCCTGTAATCCCAGCTACTCGGGAGGCTGAGGTGAGAGAATCACTTGAACCTGGGAGGCAGAGGTTGCAGTGAGCTGAGATAGCATCATTGCATTCCAGCCTGGGTGACAGAGTAAGGCCCTGTCTCAAAAAAAAAAAAAAAAAAAAAAGATTTATAATCCCAAATGAGTCCTGCAGTTTTCCAGGCTCCTCTTCAAGCAGAAAGTTCTGCAAATGAACGCCCCTAGCCCTGCATGTTTATTTACCATCTTCTCTGTTAGGCTTCAGCAGCTGTAGGACCGTGCTCATATAAAAAAGAAAAGAAAAGAAGGGAAAAAAGTCTTCCTGCTAAATTCATTTCCTTAACATTTAATTTTTTTTCCTGCCAAAGTGAGAGATGAATTAGCAATTACTTGGGAGCCAATTAAAATTCATAGTAAGCTATTCTCTGACCCTTGGGTCAGAAACAAATTTCCTATAAACCTTAGGAGGGTATCTCTCCTGGGTTTTTTGAGGGTGAGAAAAATTCATATCCTGCTCTCCAGTTCTCATTCCTCATACAGAGTGGTGGCCAGCATGTTCCTGAGACATTGTTTGTGCAACCCAGAGACAACTCTTAATTCCCTGCTCAGTTATTTCTCTGTGATTTGGAGAGAAGATGTGGCTACAGCTGCCAGTGACTCTCAGCTGCAATTCTATGGAAGTTGTGGATCAAGAAGACACAAGTGAAGAGAGGGAAAGATTCTCTGTTTTCCACAGTTCTGAGATTTGTGCCTTGCCTCACAGCATCGCAAAATTGGTGTAGCTTCTTTCTGGCAGTAGCAGGATAACTCCTTTGTCAGCATTAAAGATTTATAATCTGCAGAGCTGAGAAGAGAGCTGAGAAGAGAACTGAGTAGAAAGCTAGCATTACCAGGTGTTTCACAGGTGTCAAAAACATGTTAAAGTTGAAGAGCATCTTCTTTTCCATGAGGCAATGATACAATTGCATGGTGTAGGATCTGTGAGTGACTCTATACGAATAGAAAAGTCTATGTCACAATGTTTAGAACTTCCCACCCCAGCAGGATTAGAAAACTCTCAGATTCCTGATAGTTGACAAATCCTTTTTGTTGGTGAGAAAAAACAACCTTTGACTTGGAGTCATTAAAAGGATTGGATACATAAAAGGATTGGATACATGCGAAGAAAGACAGTCTCTTTCTGTCTCTATATTTATATAAGAGCAAACGCTTTCCAGCATGGCACATCTAAAGATAATATGCCATCTCTGATACTGTGCTGTCAAAGGGACAGGAAAAAAAAAGATTTATATAAAAAGAAATGCAAATATAACTAGCTAGTTAGCCAAGAGGGCAAAAGGAGGGAAAGCTTACATTAACCTGATCGTCACAGTCGCTAAAAACCTGACAAGGGAAATATGAATTTTAACTAGCTGCCAAGCAATTGGTTATTCATGCATGACATGAAAAGCAGGGGAAACTTTAATTTTCTCCTTGTCAGTTTTAAACAGAGAGGCTGTCAATTCAGCAAGTGCAGCTACTAAACATATTACAGAAGGGCACCATCCTACCAACATCCAGTCTCAATATGACATCGGGCCCAAGACTGCAGCACCATTACCCTTTCATCACATTGCAAACAGCCCTGCCCCTGTTATGCACTGTTTCTTTCTTTCTTTTTTTGACACAGAGTCTCACTCTGTCACCAGGCTGGAATGCAGTGGCACGATCTCGGCTCACTGCAACCTCTGCCTCCCAGGTTCAAGCGATTCTCCCGTCTCAGCCTCCTGAATAGCTGGGATTACAGGCACTCGCCATCATGCCTGGCTAATTTTTGTATTTTAGTAGAGACGGGGTTTCACCACATTGGCCAGGCTGGTCTTGAACTCCTGACCTCAGGTGATCCGCCCGCCTTGGGCTCCCAAAGTGCTGGGATTACAGGTATGAGCCACCGCCCCCAGCCTATGCAGTGTTTCTTTTACTGGGTTAGCACCATGTTCCCTGAGCTCGGCTATCACCCTGCATTTCCAGTAAGGAAACAAGCAGCCGCTATGAACTCCTCTTCCTGGGTCATTGTCTGGCACCATCAATGGGATTCTTTGGTCACATGTGATTTTTCCAGTCACTGGTCTGGTGTTAATTTAGTTAGAGTCAATTTAACAACAACAACAAAAATATTAAGCACTTTGTTAATACTAGGTTCTAGGGCTCTGTGTCAAGTACCAGGTTTTCAAATATGATTTTAAAAAGTGCTGTCGGGCCCGTTTTAAAAGTGGTGGCTCACACCTCACTGAGGTTGCAGTGAGCCGAGATCGTGCCACTGCACTCCAGCCTGGTGACACTTTGGGCAGCTGAGGTGGGAAGATTGCTTGAGCCCAGGAGTTCGAGACTAGCCTGGGTAACATAGCGAGACCCTGTCTCTTAAAATAAAAATAAAATGAAATAAAGTACTGTCATCTCCTATGGATGGGCTGTAAAAAAAAATAAAAATAAAGTGCTGTCAAACCATTGGCAATCTGGTAATAGTCATAGACATCCCCAGAAAACCTTTGGGTGTTTAGTAAGTGTGATACATATTAATTCACTTAACAAATATTTATTGCTGTAAATTGCTATAATATTCCTGCTATGAAGAATAAGAAATATGCTAAGGACATAAAGAGATGCCATGGGGAAGGTCCAGAACTGCTGCAGAAAGACCGGCCAGGAAGGACCTCCCTGGGAAGGTATTTGAATAAAGCTCTGCATAGTGAGGAGCCAGGCAAGAAAAGATAAGGCGGGAAAGAGTTTCAGGTCAACTCCAAGGCCAGGACCAGCTTCCACAGAAGTCAGAGATACAAGCAGGGGCCAGACTCCAGGGCTGCGTAGATCCTGGTAAGGAGATGGAATTTTATTCAAATTGCAACAGGAAGCCGGTGGAGGGTTGATAAAATGCTTTGGCTGCTGTGCAGAGCAAGAGCGGAAGCAAGAATTTCAGTTTAAAGGCTTTGCAGCCACCCAGGCAAGCCGGGATATTGTTCTCTGCAAATGAACACTCTGTCCTGTCAGGTTCATACTGACATTCTGATTGAGCCTTACATGAATTAAATGCCTAGTGTATGTTTGGCTAGATGATTTTCAGTCTAAATTAGATCGTTATGTCCTTAGAATATCAAGGTTCCACTGACCTATTATTGAGAACTCCTGAAGCATTTGCTCTGATCTAGCTACTCCGAATGCACCCCTTTGGAAACAACATCAGGCATTTGAGAAATATCTGACTAGGGCCAGAATCGGAGGCCCATGAAACGGAAGAATTCACTGGTAAAGAAACAGTACTTAGTTCACATCTTTGTTCATAGCTGTATCCCCAGCCCTCAGCATAGAGGCTGACACACAAATATTTGTTGAAGGTGTTAATATATGAGCCTAGTAAGAGTTCAAGAAATGTTACAGTGAAATTTTAGTAGCCCAGCACCCCCAACTAGCTGAGCTAAGTAGCCTTGGACACTAGCCGTGGTGTTTGAAGACTGTTTTTTCAGAAGGAGGGGAATGGGCCCATATCTCCTCCAAGCTTGGCATGCCCACATCCAAGCTTTATTGCTGCTGAAAGCTTCCTGAACTGCCTGACCATGGACAATCCCATCTCTAGCTAGTGCCCAGCCCCCACCCTCAAAACCCTCATCCTCCAGAGATACTCTGACCAGCTGCTGGCTCACACCCAGTGGCCCCCCTGCGGGCGCCTGGCCCCTCACTCAGCTTCCCAGCTGCCTCTTCTTCTGCTCCCTTCCCACCCTGCAGCAAAACAGGGGTGCCTTTTGTGGGAGCAATCAAGCCCTAAATCACTATTTATATTTTTCGGAGTAAACTTTACGCTGAGAAAGGGTTCTGGAATGACTGCCCTGGGGACTGAAGCCCATCTGGAAACATGAATAATGTGAAATGTATCCCTCCACGGATCCCCCACAAGACCAATTACATTATCATCCTTTCCGAGAATTTCTGCCAATTTTTTATGCGGTCACCAGAAAGTTATATCTTAAGTGAAAACTGCACAGATTTATATAGGGGGTAGTTAGCTGGTGGAGTGAGGTATGTGGAAGTAAACTGCAGGAAACTGTGATACTCCACAGATGGGAATGTGTGTCGATTTGGCTCTTCACTTTAGGAAGTGGAATGGATTCATTCCGCCGTTTACTGAATGACTACTGTGTGCCACGCACTCTTCTAGGCACTGGGAAGACAGCAATAAACAGCACTAATGTTGCCCTCATGGAGCTGACATTTTAATAGCCTTGGAAGATGGGCTATGAAAGGCTCATGATAAAATGGTGCCCAAAGTCAACATGTGACTTTTAGTCCTGTTTGTGGTATAGACTCACCGAGCAATGTGAAGAAACTGAGTTTCTTGCTTCATCACAGCTGAGGGTGAGATAGGTGTGCTGCCCTTTCTCAAGAATGTGGGGTGGAATCATATTCATCGTTTGAAAACTCAGAATAATAAGAGATTTGGCATTTATGTGTTCGTGCATACTTCTCTCCTCAAGCTGCAAAGTTCAACCGAGAAGTATTTGGCAGAAGGCCTTTTGCTAAAGCAATCACCTGACAATGTGAGTGGGGATCTGAGCCAGCCAGGTTCTACCTCCACTGGAGAGGTTTGATTAGGTGATGAGCACACATTATTCATAAAATTGCAGAGCGGCTGTAATTCACCACATCATGGCTGGAAATGATCTGCCTCTGAGGAGCAATGTCAATGAAGGGGCATCTTCCCTAGTGTCGGTAGTTCTTAAACTTTAGTTTCCAAGGAAGCACTGCATGTGTCTGTAACAGAAAGATCTCCGTTTCTCCCCTAACAACTCAGAATGAGAAGGTCTGGGAAAGGGTCCAGGAATTCATATTTTACCACTATCCCTGCTCATTGGGCTGCAGGTGGCTGTACACTCGGAGAACCCCCACACTGTGTTCACCATAAGACAGAGGATTCAGACCTCCAATTCCCCTCACCCAGACGCAAGAGCATCTTGGCTCAAACCTCTTCTTTGGAAGGGAAGGAGAAAGGGAAGCCGGTTGGAACAGTTTCCTTTACTGATTATAGCTTATTCCTTTCTCTCGTGCATTCAGCAAATAGAGTTTGGCAACTACAATGCGCAAGGTGCAGCCTACCCACTAGAGCGAGGATGTTCCAATAATGAACTGATGCTTCCCAGCCCCTGCCCCCTGGAGCGGAAGAAGTTTGTTATGGATGAGGGAATGGAATTAACGGAGCCTAAGCTGGCCGGCACTGCACTGTGCAAAGTGCCCTCTCAAACACCCTCTCGTTTAATCTTCCCAAGTTCTGCTCCTCATTTCCTTCAAGTCTTTACTGAACTATCTCCTTTGCAGTGAAACTTTGCGGGATCACCCTAAAGCAAACTCAACGCATAAAAAGCTGGACTCCTGATAGTTCCCCCGAACCTTTTCCTTCCAGAGTCTTCCCTGCCTCAGTAAAGAGCTATTTCATTCTCCCAGTTGCTCAAGCCAAAAATGGAATCAATTTAGTTCTTCTGCATCCCGTATCTGATCACCACAAGTCCTGTTAGCCCTGCTTTTAAAATACATCCAGAACCCTGCCATCTGCCCGTCTTCTGTTGCCATCACACTTGTCCACACTCCCCTTACCCCTTGTCTGGGTGATTGCGGTGGTCTCCCAGCTGCCCTGCCAGTGTCTGCCCTGGTCCCCCTTCTTGACTATTCTTGACCCAGCGCCAGCATGCTCTTGTTAAAATACAAATCTGATCGGGTAACTCCTCTGCTCCAAACTAGGTTTCCTTGTCACTCCGAGTAAAAGCCAAAGTCCTTACAATAACCCACAGGGCCCTGACCTGCCTTGCTCTCCCCTATCTGCCTCTTTCTGCTCTCCCCTCACTCGCTCCTCCTGCCCACACCATGCAGTCTCACTGTGGCATCTTTGCACTTGCTGTTCCTGGAATTCTCTTCCTCCATGTGTTCACACGGCTGGCCTAGATCCCGCCACACCTTTTCATAACTACTGCTTTCTCAGTTGGGTTAGCTGGCCTCCCTGTCGGATATTGGAACTCATCTACTATTTTTCCTATCCATCTTTCTATTCTACACTAACATCTCCATATTTTTTTTTCTTTTTTTTTTTTTTTGAGATGGAGTTTCACCCTTGTCACCCAGGATGGAATGCAATGATGCATTCTTGGCTTACTGCAACCTCCGCCTCCCAGGTTCAAACGATTCTCCTGCCTCAGCATCCTGACCAGCTGGAACTACAGGTGCATGCCACCACGCCCAGCTAATTTTTGTATTTTTAATAGAGACGGGGTTTCACCATGTTGGCCAGGCTGGTCTCGAACTCCTGACCTCGTGATCCACCCACCTTGGCCTCCCAAAGTGCCAGGATTACAGATGTGAGCTACTGCACCCGGCTTTTTTTTTTTTTTTTTTTTTTGAGATGGAGTCTCGCTCTGTTGCCCAGGCTGGAATACTATGGCACAATCTCAGCCCACTGCAATCTCCGCCTGCTGGGTTCAAGTGATTCTCCTGCCTCAGCCTCCCAAGTAGCTGGGATTACAGGCATGTGCCACCACGCCCGACTAATTTTTTTATGGTTAGTAGAGATGGGGTTTCACCATGTTGGCCAGGCTGGTCTCGAACTCCTGACCTCAGGTGATCCGCCTGCCTCGGCCTCCCAAAGTGCTGGGGTTACAGGTGTAAGCCACTGTGCCCGGCTACATCTCCATATTTTTCTATTTTTATTTTGCTTCTTATCTCTCTTTCTGATCAGAATGTAAGCTCCATAAAGGCAAAGATTATTGTCCATTGTTCGCTGCTATACGCCCAGGGCCTAGAACAGGGTGTGGCATGTAGCCAACCTTCAATACTATTTGTTTGAATAAATGAATGAGTTAAATAATAAACAAATGAATAAAGTTTCAATTCCCCCCTACTCTCTATCTCCCTTCTCTGATGTATTTTCCCCATAGAATCCATCGCCCTCCAATGTACTCCATAATGTACGTTATTTATCTTATTTACTGTCACCTTTTCCTTACTAGAAGGTAAGCATCGTAAGAGCCAAGATTTCTATCCTATTCTCAAGTGTATCCTTATCACTGAGAAGAGTATGTGGTTCTTGTGCTTAATATTTATTGAATGAATAAACTCTGTAATATAAGAGTATTTCGGCTGGGCACAGTGGTTGATGCCTGTAATCCCAGCACTTCGGGAGGCTGAGGTAGGAAGATCGCTTGAGTCCAGAGGTTCGAGACCAGCCTGGGCAACATAGTGAGACCCCACCCTTACAAAAAAAATTGTCTTTTAGTTAGGTGGTTATAGTGGTGCACGCCTGTAGTCCTAGCTACTCAGGAGGCTGAGGTGGAAGGATAGCTTGGGCCCAGGAAGTCGAGGCTGCAGTGAGCTGTGATGCCACTGCACTCCAGCCCGAGCAACCGAGGGAGACCCTGTCAAAAGAAAGAGTATTTTTACAGATTAAGAGATTGACTCGTAGTAAGAATGAGCAAATTTTGCATGGCCATGTACACAACTAGCATGTAGCAGTGGAGGGTTAGGATTTGTTTCTGGATGACTTTAAGTCTGTGTTCTCACAATACACCACCGGTCTGGTCAAGAAGGCATTTGAGGCTGGGCGCAGTGGCTCATGCCTGTAATCCCAACACTTTGGGAGGCTGAGGCAGCCGGATCACCTGAGGTCAGGAGTTCAAGACAAGCCTGGCCAATATGGTGAAACCCTGTCTGTGCTAAAAAATACAAAAATTAGCCGGGCGTGGTGGTAGGCACCTGTAATCCCAGCTACTCGGGAGGCTGAGGCAGGAGAATCACTTGAACCCAGGAGGCAGAAGTTGCAGTGAGCCAAGATGGTGCCACTGCACTCCAGCCTGGGTGACAGAGTGAGACTCCATCTCAAAAAAAAAAAAAAAAAAAGGAAGGCATTCGAGGTGGGCATTAGAGGATGGATAGGGGCTGAGCAGGATGATTCTCTCTGCTGTAGAGTTGTTTTCTGACCCTTCTCCCTCTCCTTCACCTCACTAGCCATCATGAAGAACATATCATAACTTGGTTGGGTGTCCCTTCCTCTGAAAAGCCTGCTCTGAATCCCCATGCCTGGCTCTGGGGTCCTGGCCTTTTTTTTTTTTTTTTTTTTTTTTGAGACAGGGTCTCATTCTGTCACCTAGGCTGCAGTGCAGTGGCACAATCGCAGCTCACTGCAATCTCCACCTCCTGGGTTCAAGAGATTCTCCCACCTCAGCCTACCGAGTAGCTGTGACTACAGGCGCCCACCACCACACCCAGCTAATTTTTTTGTTTGTTTGTAGAGACAGGGTTTCACCATGTTGGCCAGGCTGGTCTTGAACTCCTGACCTCAAGTGATCCGCCCACCTCAGCCTTGTATTTCCTTGTCACAGTTCTTCCTGTCCAGCCTGGCATGCCAGCTGCCAATTCATCTTTTGTTTTCTCCACTAGGCTGTAAGGAGTCTATGGAGGCAGGGGTTGTTTCTGTCTTGTTCACTGTTGCATTAGAGGCCCACCAGATGATCTGGTTCATATTAAGCACCATGAAGATGGGTTCATGTAGTGAAGGAGGGGAAGGAATACTTAGGCCAAAGAAATACCTGAACAGGAATCAGAGAATTAGCAAGCCAGTAGTGCCATGCACCTGGGGCAGAGGTTTCAATGGGTTCCTAATGTGGGATGTGTCTAGGAAGGTGGGCCTATAAAGAACGTGAAGATCACTGAAGGTTCTGGATTTTTTTAAAAGCTGTTATTTGGTAAGCCATCTGGGAATCACTGAATTATGTTGAGCAGGATGGCACACAGTGCTTCTTTCAGCAGATTAATCTGATACTGATAATGCATTGAAAGGAGAAAGGGGAGATGCAGAATCTGCTGCAGGAGCCGAACCACACAGGCGGAAAATACCTCACTAGAAAGGTGGCAGTGGGAGCAGAATGGAGTAAACAGTTGCAAGAAATATTTTGAGAAAAGATTCAACAGGATTTAGTGAATAATTGGATGTGGAAGACGAAGGAGAAAAGGAAATTGAGGCCAGCTCTGAGGCTGTGAATCAGGGTGGCTGGAAGAACAGTGGTGCCTTTAATGAAAAAAGAGGAACATTGGAAAGAGGATATAATTGGATGGAAAGAAAACAAGTTTGGCTGCGGGCGTTTCAAGCTTGAAACATTCACAGAACATTCTAGTGGACATGAGTTGCATTGGAAATTCAGGATTAGAATTCAGGAGAGATGCCTTAAATAGTCTAGCCTCTCCAACAGTAGGTGAATTAATGCTTAGCTTTCCGTGGGTTTGGCTGATGTGAACATTGAAAAATTGTAAACATTGTTTAAAGAGTTGTTTGAGTTTCCAGAAATATTTAATAATCCTTACTTATTTCATGGGGCAAAATTCTAAGTAGGCTAAGGTGTATTTCACACCTGTTACCTTTGGAGGCCCAATGCTCTTTTATTTTTTTTATTTTGATTTTTTAGAGCAGGCTCTTGCTCTGTTGGCCAGGCTGCAGTGCAGTGGCTTGATCATAGCTCACTGTGGCCTCGATTTCCCAGGCTACAGCGATCCTCCCACCTCAGCCTCCCCAAGTAGCTGGAACAGATAACAGGCGTGAGCCACCGCACCTGATCCCAGTGGTCTTTTCATTTGGCTGGGCGGGTGTTAACCTTGTGGACATTTAGCAAAGTGGTGGAGAAAAATATACAATGTAAGTTTGAGAAAAATTTGTTCAAATATTAAGACAAACATTTTGTTGGCAATCTTTCTGTTTGGGGCAGATCTCTGGGGCTTGAGTGCTGTGCATAAATCCACAAAGTTTCCATTATCTGAAGACTGAAAGGAAGTTGTTGTGTAGAGTCAGCAACTTACTAGAATTAAACTTATTTAGGTTTTTCCCTCTACTAAAAATAGATATGCAAGTTTTTAATTCTATCTGCAATTTTAAAAAAATCTGATATAGGCTGGGCACGCTGGCTCATGCCTGTAATCCCATTACTTTGGGAGCCAGAGGCAGGGGGATCACTTGAGCCCAGGAGTTCGAGACCAGCCTAGGCAACATGGTGAGACCCTGTCTCTGCAGAAAGAAAAAATTTTTTAATCAGCCAAGTGTGGTAGTGTGCTCCTGTAGTCCCAGCTACACGGGAGGCTGACATGGGAGGATTGCTTGTACCTGGAAGGTTGAGGCCACCGTGAGCCAAGATCGTGCCACTGCACTCCAGCCTGGGTGACAGAGAAAGACCATGTCTTAAAAAAAATAAAAATAGGCTGGGCGAGGTGGCTCATGCCTGTAATCCCAGCACTGTAGAAGGCTGAGGCGGGCGGATCACGAGGTCAAGAGATCGAGACCATCCTGGCCAACATGGTGAAACCCTGTCTCTACTAAAAATACAAAAGTTAGCTGGGCATGGTGGTGCACACCACTAGTCCCAGCTACTCGGGAAGCTGAGGCAGGAGAATCGCTTGAACCTGGGAGGCGGAGGTTGCAGTGAGCTGAGATCGCACTACGGCGCTCCAGCCTGGCGACAGAGCGAGATTCTGTCTCAAAAATAAATAAATAAATAATATCTGATATAGATGGGGCAAAATGTTAATATGTGTCCAATCTGGGTGGTGGATACTTAGATATCTGTTGTATTATTTTCAAAAATTATTTTCTGTGTATTATTTTCTTCTGTACAGTAGATTGTAATTTTTAAAAACCTTTCAAAAAAACATGTGCAAAACAGAGCAGAAGACTGAGATTCTGAGGCTTAGGCAAGTCTGGGAAGATGACCTGCGGAAGCAATAGAGCGACCCCCCTTTCCCAAGTTCCTGTCCCTCTCCAGGAACAAAAGGCCATGGTGGTGACCGGGCCGTCAGAGGTCATGGGATACAGAGGGAGGTAGCCATTCTTTTCTCAGGCCGTGGTCCCACAATGTCTATAATAGTCCTCTCGAGGTCAGCCACCAGCTTGGGAAGTCACAGCTCCGCCACCGATGGTTAGAAATCAACATGCTCCCATGTCGAGAATTACTTGTAACCCAAGCACAGTGACAGAGGAGCCTCCTTTATGTCACTCCCACATGATGTCCCTGAGCCTAGGCTAGGCTTGGTTCCAAGGACAAGGTTCCTATGACACTTTATATCATAGGGCTTTTCTGAGCAAAGGCGTGCTGGAAAAGTCAGCATTTCCCAAAGCTGAGAAACATCTCTCTCTCCATTTTTTTTTTTTTTTTTTTTGAGATGGAGTTTTGCTCTTGTTGCCTAGGCTGGAGTAAAATGGCGTGATCTTGGCTCACCGCAACCTCCGCCTCCCGGGTTCAAGCGATTCTCCTGCCTCAGCCTTCTGAGTAGCAGGGATTACAGGCATGCGCCACCACACCTGGCTGATTTTGTATTTTTAGTAGAGATGGGGTTTCTCCATTTTGGTCAGGCTGGTCTCGAACTCTCAACCTCAAGTGATCTGCCAGCCTCAGCCTACCAAAGTGCTGGGATTACAGGCATGAGCCACCGCGCCCAGCCTCCTCTTTTTTGTTTGTTTTGTCTTGTTTGAGACAGAGTCTCACTCTGCCCAGGCTGCAGTGCAGTGGTACAATCTTGGCTCACTGCAACCTCCGCCTCCCGGGTTCAAGCAATTCTCCTGTCTCACCCTCCCAAGTAGCTGGGACCACAGGCACACGCCACCACACCTGGCTAATTTTTGTATTTTTAGTAGGGACAGGGTTTCACCATGTTGGCCAGGCTGGCCTTGAACTCCTGACCTCAAGTGGTCTGCCGCTTCGGCCTCCCAAAGCACTGGGATTACAGGGATGAGCCACCGTGCCCGGCGCATCTCTCCTTTTATTTCTTCTTTCAGTTTCTTCTTTCATTCAGGCCTACACTGGAAACACCACTGTCTGATAAACACTGGCCACACCAACGACATGGTAGGCCGGGGGGTGATAGCAATCTTCCAGTAAACCAGCTTTTCAGCCTAAACATACCAGTCATCCTACTTGAAAGAAATGTGTCCCTGGGGACAACCTGTGAGCCTTAGCCTTCTGTAGGGAGAAGCACTCTGATGGGAGGAAATTTGGGAGTGAATATTTCTTTCAAGACAGAACCTAAGTGGAAATCCTCTTGAGTAAAGTATCTCAATAGGCTGAAGCATGCCTGCCTCTGACTGTCAAGCCTTTGGAAACAGTCAGCATCTTGCTTCCAGTTCATCCCCTCTGCATCAGAGGAGCCCTTCCCATAGTTCCATGAAAGGCTCCTTCGGGCTTCCCACACAGCTGATGGGTGGGGAGAAATGAAATCCATTTCTCCTGGGGCTTGATGTCTCTTCTCTGATCTGGGGCGCCTCCAGATTGCTGCCTCTTCTGTTAGATCACACGATAAGCCTATGCTGTTCCTGCCAGCACTGCTGATCAATCTCCTCTTCTAGCCAACGTGCCACTCTGCACGGCAGTTGCCCTCCTTTCCCCACTGCACGATTAGGAACCGTTTCAGTGTTCTCAGCTTTTCCTTCCTGTGCCTGTCATTTTCCCCACGAACACAAGCTGCTTTGCAGTCCTAGTCACACACATGGCACCGTTCCTGAGACAGGTCGTACGTATGGTGCTGATCAAATTTGCTGCACCAAGTTGCCAGGACTTTCTGGAACAAATAACATTTCACATTCAGCTCCTGGAGCACCCCCGAAACCAGACCTCCTAAAGTCTGCTTCATTTCCATCAGAGCTTTTGAGTCCCAGATTTCATTCTGGGGGATGAGTGATCAGAGATTTTTAAAGCCATGCTGACTCTTGCCCTCATTTTTAGCTTCCTGGGACCACTGGACTCAGTGCCTCCTGGGGTCTTGGGCTCCAAAGAACATCACTGAATTGTCTTTCTAATTAAGGAACCCTGGAGAATTCCCAACACATCTCCACTCTTCCAGTAACTCACATCTACCCCTCTCCCTGTGTATTTTTCTTCACAGACAACTCAGAAGAACACACGGGTTCTCCTATTCTCTATGGCCCAGTCTGTGTCCAGCATAGCAGGCAAAAAGGCCTGGAATCTCATGTTGTTGTGACTGGAGCCTGTTGCTGGCACAAAATCAACTATACAGATCTACGTTGATCATCAAGACAAACAGAAATATCTTCTCGGTGATGTTGTTGCTTCTTTTTTGGGGGGATACAAACAGCGCAAGTCAGGCCTGGCTATCTGTGTAGCAGAAGAGGAAATGGGTTCCCTCTGAACAAATTTTTTTTAAAAACTTTCTGTCCAGGCACAGTGCCTCATGCCTGTAATCTCAGCACTTTGGGAGGCCAAGGCGGGCAGATCACCTGAGGTCAAGAGTTCAGCCTGGCCAACATAGCAAAACCCTGTCTCTACTAAAAATACAAAAATTAGCTGGGCGTGGTGCCACAGGCCTGTAATCCCAGCTATTCCGGAGGCTGAGGCACTAGGATTACTTGAACCCGGGAGGCAGAGGTTGCAGTGAGCTGAGACCACGCCTGTCTCAAAAAATAAATAAATAAATAAAAATTAAACATTAAAAAGATTAACTTTTTACTGTTTAATTTTTGTGGGTACATAGTAGGTGTATATATTTATGGGGTGCATGAGATACTTCGATACAGGCATGCAATGCGTAATAATCACCTCATGGAAAGCGAGGTATCTGTCCCCTTAAGTATTTATTTTTTATGTTATAAACAATCCTGTTATACTCTTTTCATTATTTTTAAAAGTACAATTAAATTATTGTTGACTATAGTCACCCTGTTGTGCTATCAAATATTAGGTCTTATTCATTCTATTTTTTTTTTTGTACCCGTTAACCATCCCCACTTCTCCCCCACCCATCTTCCTTCTGAAAAAATTCAGACAGTCTTCCTGGGTTAGCGGGGAATGAATTGTACCTCCTGCAGTGCTCATTGAAGACGATTTGAGAGATGTGTTCTCTGCGATAAACCAAAGCATTTGAAATCTTGGGCTTGCAGGTTGAAAAATACATAGTATCCTCATATATGTTCATTACTTAGAATTGGATGAGGTTTCCAAAGCCATATGTATGAAATCTAGAGTTAAAAACAAAAGCTGTCAGAGTGGGGAATAACATCATTCAACTTGGCCATGCAATTTGCCTCTTGTCCCAATAATATATGTTTTGGTAAAATAACATTTGAGGGATAAAAAGAGGATGCCAGATCTAAATTAATTTTAGAACAAAGTAATATATGCCGGACGTGGTGGCTCACGCCTATAATCCCAGCACTTTGGGAAGCCGAGGCGGGTGGATCACCTGAGGTCAGGAGTTCAAGACCAGCCTGGCCAACATGGTGAAACTCCGTCTCTACTAAAAATACAAAAATTAGCCATGCATTGTGGCAAGTGCCTGAGGGAGGCTGAGGCAGGAGAATTGCTTGAACCCAGGAGGTGGAGGTTGCAGTGAGCCGAGATTGTGCCACTGCACTCCAGCCTGGGTGACAAGACACTCTGTCTCAAAACACACACACACACACACACACAAGTAATATAAAGAAGCAACCACAGGTGAAATACCCAAAGGTTATTATTTACAGATGTCTCATATTTTCAAAGCCCCCATCTTGGCAGCTGTCTTTCCCAAATTCTGTGTAGCATGTTAGAAACTGCTGATTAGGCCGGGGACAGTGGCTCACGCCTGTAATCCCAGCACTTTGGGAGACTGAGGCAGACAGATCACCTGAGGTGGGGAGTTCAAGACCAGCCTGACCAATATGGAGAAACCCTGTCTCTATTAAAAATACAAAAATTAGCTGCGCATGGTGGTGCAGGCCTGTAATCCCAGCTAGTCGGGAGGCTGAGGCAGGAGAATTGCTTGAATCTGGGAGGCGGAGGTTGCAGTGAGCCGAGATCGCGCCATTGCACTCTAGCCTGGGCAACAAGAGTGAAACTCCATCTCAAAAAAAAAAAAAACAAAAAACAAAAAACTGCTAGTTAACTCTTAGAGTATCACAGGACTTGTAAACTACATGATTTGTTCAGTATCAAATAAAAACCAGAGCCTTTCTAATTTAAACCAACACTCCTTTCCCCAGGTTTTATCTCATTTATGTGGGGCACAGAAAGTTGCAGCCTTTCCAACATAAACCTCTGCCAGCACCAGCTCATATTAAGTAAATGTGTGGGATCAACAATGGAGAGCTGTTGACATTTTTTCAGGCCCCTCCCGTGCTTGGGTCATCAGGATCCAAGCCTCTCCCTGAGCTTCCAGCTCTAAAATTATATGACTCTAGTTACTTTGGCAGCTATTCAGAGGAAAAAGAAAATAGGGAGGAAGGAGGGAAAAAAAGATAATTACTGAAGCATCGTCCCTAAAATTCTGATTGCATTGGGTAGGAAGGGTGTTTATAAAATAGTCCTGATCACAGCAGATAGACATGGCAGTGATCAGAGAAGCGTCCTTGAATAGCCCCTGATGTTCACGCCTCCATACTGACTTTTGTTATCATAACGGCCTTGGTGGTTAAACTGAGATGTGTTCTTAAGCAAGAGGCCCCAGGGCTGTGTGGCTTTATCTTTTCCCCTCTGAACTGCAGGGAGAAAGAGCAGTTCCACAGTCAGTTCTGTGTATTTCTTATTATGTTCCTTAGCGGTTCCTAAGGTGGTCATAAAGAGAATGACTCCGTTACATAAGATAGTCATTGTTGAACCAGGATCTGCCAGGGCCTGCGTCCTTCCCTAGTAGCAACCGTGAAACACATGAACTTTTCCAGGCAGAGTAAAATATGCCCAAATGCATAACGACTGTAATTCCACAGCTAAATGCTGCTTTTGTGGCATCTAAATCAATGTGTTCCCCCACCAAACTCCAGCATATGAGGGTAGAAGTGTCACTGCATTTTATTTTATTTTATTATTTTATTATTTTTTTGAGACAGGATCTCACTCTGTCACCCAGGCTGGAGTGCAGTGGCATGATCATGCCATAAACTTGTATTTTTAGTAGAGACAGGGTTTTGCCATGTTGCCTGGCCTGGTCTTGAACCCCAGGGCTCAAAGGATCCTCCCACCTCTGCCTCCCAAATAGCTGGGATTGCAGGCTAATTTTTAAATTTTTTTGTGGAGATGGGGCCTCACAATACGGCTCAGGCTAGTCTCGAACTCCTTGGCTCAAGCAATCCTCCTGCCTTGGCCTCCCTAAGTGCTGAGATTACAGGCGTGAGTCACTGCACTCAGCTGGCATTGCATTTTAGACATTATCTAAGTGTAATCTTTGTTCACAGATGCATCAGAAAACACTGAGTTTGATCAGCCATCTGAATTAGAAACAGTAATAACAAAAACAGGGTGCTAACAAAAATCACAACACTTTAGCATCCAAACAGTTAAGGGAGGAGAGGCGTTGTTTAATTCTCTCTTGAAACTCATCATGATGAGGCTGTACCAAGAGGGCGATGAAACTGTGGGTACCGGGGCCTGCAGAAAATCCCCCCTGGCTCTCTCTGAGCTGCCACTCAGGGCTTTATTTATCCCACCCATATCTCTCCTTCAAAGTGACACAGTCAGCAAGTCACTGGACTGCGAACTGTGGCATTGTGGTCTTTTGTGCTGGTCTTCTCAGCAAGAAGCTGATTTCTGACTTTGCTCAGCATCCGTCCTCCCATCCCATCAGCTATGGCTGCGCAGTGAAGCTAATGGGGTTGAAGCTTCAGAATCCCTCATTTGCACAGGCTCCTTTCAAGGCCCTACAAGGACCCTTAGCCGTGTGTGTGTGTGTGTGTGTGTGTTTATATATAAAATTTCTAAAAGTAACAAATTGTAACTTTAGGGGATTAAGACCATTTGCATTCTGCTCCAATGCCGCTTGTGTTAGGGGTCCTAGAAGTGGCTTGAGCATTTTGGGGAATTGGCTAACGGCAAGTTGAGTTAGGGATACATTTAGTTGGACTTGGTAAAACACAGTCATCTGATTTGCAGATGTGTCTGTGCATAGTTGAAGTTATTGCTACTCATCTTGATGTAGGAATGGCTTCCAGGAAAACGCCCTCCCCCCGTGCCAACTCGCTGGGCATCAGGACATGAAGGTGCAGGCCAAAATTTGCATCATGATATAAATGTGTGCTGTGGCTTCTGGCACCACAAGTATGTGTCTCATGAACATAAAACACAGTTTGGAGCCAGAAGCCAGTCTGGGGGAATATTCTTTCCAATTTTATAGCTTGTATGTATATCAAGAGAACTTGATAGAGGTTATACCAAATTTAACAATAACCTTAGATAGAATTTTAAATGACAGGCTGGGCGCAGTGGTTCACACCTGAAATCCCAGCACTTTCGGAGGCTGAGGTGGGCGATCACCTGAGGTCAGGAGTTCGAGACCAGCTTGGCCAACATGGTGAAATGCCCATCTCTACTAAAAATACAAAAAGTAGCCGGGTGTTGTAGCACACATATTGTCCCAGCTACTTGGGAGGCTAACGCAGGAGAATCACTGGAACACAGGAGGCGGAGGTTGCAGTGAGCCGAGATCGTACCACTGCACTCCAGCCTGGGCGATAGAGTGAGACTTAGTCTCCCCCCCGCCAAAAAAAAAAGAAAATTTTAAATGACGTTACCAAACAAAACTTTCAAACTATATATAAGTACATTCCAATCCACCATGCTAGAGGAAAAACTGAATGATTCTATTCTCTTTAGAGAAAATGAAATTATAAAATTATTTTCTCTCAAAAGGTCACCTAAGAATACACCGCCAAAAAATACAACAGGTGGGGGAGTACGATAGAAGTATAGCAAGTGGGACAGGCACAGTGGCTCACGCCTGTAATCTCAGCACTCTGGGAGGCCAAGGTGGGCAGATCACCTGAGGTCAAGAGTTTGAGACCAGACTGGCCAACATGGCAAAACCCCGTCTCTACTAAAAAAAAATCCAAAAATTATCTGGGCATGGTGGCACGTGCCTGTAATCCCAGCTACAGGAGGCTGAGGCTAGAGTATCTCTTGAACCTGGGAGGCAGAGGTTGCAGTGAGCCGAGATTGAGCCATTGCACTCCAGCCTGGGCAACAGAGTGAGATTCTGTCTCAAAAAAAAAAAAAAAAAAAAAAAGTATAGCAAGTGGTTAATAAAATATTATGTATTTTTTGGAGTTTTATGATTTTGTGTGATTTGTTAGCTTTTGATAATGTGATTTGCTGTACATTCTTTGCTCATTATGTGATAAGTATTTATCTACATAACTTTGTATTCTCCTACTTAAAAAGGGCGCCCAGATTCTGTAAGCTTCAGGCCTCCCAAAACCTGGATCCACCTCTGCCCCCTGCAGCATGTGGTAAACTGGTGAAAACCGTATACACTAAATGTTTGTGACTCAAATGCTGCTCCCTCTGCCTCATTAAAAATCATTTCCACTGGGCCAGGCACAGTGGCTCACGGTAATCCCAGCACTTTGGGAGGCCAAGGTGGGTAGATCATCTGAGGTCAGGAGTTCGAGACCAGCCTGGCCAAAATGGCAAAACCCTGTCTCTACTAAAAATACAAAAATTAGCCAGGCTTGGTGGTGCACACCTGTAATCCTAGTTACTTGAGAGGCTGAGACAGGAGAATCACTTGAACCTGGGAGGCGGAGGTTGCAATGAACTGAGATCGTGCCACTGCACTCCAGCCTGGGTGACAAGAGCGAAACTTCATCTCAAAAAAAAAAAAAAAAAAATTGGTTCTGCCAGATGAGGTGGCTCATGCCTGTAATCCCAGCACTTTAGGAGGCTGAGGTGAGTGGATCCCTTGAGCCCTGGGGTTCAAGACCAGGCTGGGCAACGTGGCAAAACCCTGTCTCTACTGAAAATACAAAAAATTAGCTGGGCATGGTGGCGCATGCCTGTAGTCCCAGCTACTCAAGAGGCTGAGGTGGGAGGATCACCTGAGCCCAAGAGGTCAAGGCTACAGTAAGCTATGATCACACCACTGCACTTCTCCTGCCTAGGCAACAGAGCAAGACCCCGGCCCAAAAACAAAAACAAAAACAAAAACAAACAAACAAAACTATCAGTTCTTATAGGTGAAAACAGGAATCCAGATGGTATGAGGCTCCACCAGATATTAGTGAGGACAGTGTGACCTACATGTGATTTTCTTTGTGGAAGGTTTAAAAACAGAAACATGAGCAACCTTGGTGAGAGACTTTGACCTGTAACGAGGGCATCTGCTTTTCCTTACTCAAGCTACACCAGGATTGGGACAAACTAGAGTGATGTCATCTTGAATTTTTTTTTTTTTTGTCACCCAGGCTGGAGTGCAATGGCATGGTCTCGGCTCACTGCAACATCTGACTCCCGAGTTCAAGCGATTCTCTCACCTCAGCCTCCCGAGTAGCTGGGACTACAAGCGTGTGCCACCACCCTGGCTAATGTTTGTATTTTTAGTAGAAATGGGGTTTTACTATGTTGGCCAGGCTAGTCTCGAACTCCTGACCTCATGATCCACCTGCCTCAGCCTCCCAAAGTGCTGGGATTACAGACATGAGCCATCACACCCAGCCTGTCATCTTGAATTTTATTCACATATTTTGATCTTCATTTATTTGGAGTGAAGGCATATAAGTTACCAAAAATTAAAAATAATATTTTGAAATTTTAAACTGAGGTTCTTTTTCTTCAGAGTTATTGACTCTGCCCCCATTGGCTCAATGGCATTCATTACTTAAGGAGAAAGTGAAAACAGCCAGAACAAAGCTGCCAGGAGGTGCTGAGCGGATGGATAATTCACAACATCTGAAGACACAGTCGCTTGAAAGAGCTAGTCATGTGAGAGAGAGGCAGTTTTGTTCCGAATTTCAAAATGGCTTAGTTTTAACCCATTTATGGCTGAGGTGGCAATTTTTTTAATTTGAAAAATCAGACCTTGGCAATGCCTTGAGCAGCAGTATATAAATAAACCTCACATGCTTAGCGTTCCAATAATGGAACACTAGGCATAAATGAGCAAGATGATAGTAAAAGCTTGGGGGACAGAGCATAGCATTTATAGGTGTTATGGTAAAGCAAGCTTGTCCAATCTGCGGCCAGAATGGCTTTGAATGCAGCCCAACACAAATTCATAAAATTTCTTAAAACATTATGAGACCTTTTTGAGGTTTTTTTTTTTTTTTGGCTCATCAGCTATCATTAGTGTTAGCATATTTTATATGTGGCCCAAGACGATTCTTCTTCCAATGTGGCCCAGGAAAGCCAAAAGATTGGACACCCTGCTCTAAAGGATGCAGCTCATGGCCCAAGGTCATTTCTCCACCACAAAAGAAAGTAATACAAACTGCTTTCCTGCCCAGGCATGGTGGCACACATCTGTATTCCCAGCTACTTAGGAGGCTGAGGCAGGAGGATTGCTTGAGCCCAGGAGACCGAGGACAGCCTGAGCATAGCAAGACCGTATTCCTTAAACAAAAAAATGTTTGGCCAGGCGCAGTGGCTCATGCCTGTAATCCCAGCACTTTGGGAGGCCGAGGTAGGCGGATCACGAGGTCAGGAGATCGAGACCATCCTGTCTAACACAGTGAAACCCCGTCTCTACTAAAAACACAAAAAAATTAGCCGGGGCCAGGCACCGTGGCTCACGCCTGTAATCCCAGCACTTTGGGAGGCTGAGGTGGGCGGATCATGAGGTCAGGAGATCGAAACCATCCGGGGTAACATGGTGAAACCCCGTCTCTACTAAAAATACGAAAAAAATTAGCCGGGCATGGTGGCGGGCACCTGTAGTCCCAGCTACTCAGGAGGCTGAGGCAGGAGAATGGCGTGTACCTGGGAGGCAGAGCTTGCAGTGAGCCGAGATCGGGCCACTGCACTCCAGCCTGGGCAACAGAGCAAGACTCCATCTCAAAAAAAAAAAAAAAAAAAAATTAGCCGGGGGTGGTGGTGGGCACCTGTAGTCCCAGCTACTCAGGAGGCTGAGGCAGGAGAATGGCGTGAACCTGGGAGGTGGAGGTTGCAGTGAGCTGAGATCACCTCACTGCACTTTAGCCTGTGCAACAGAATGTCTCGAAAAAAAAATTTTTTTTAATAAGCATTAAAAAAATAGCTTTCCTGGCACTGCAAAATCTTACTGGCGGGGGCGGGGGGAAATAAAAGCTTTCCTGACTCAGCACCCGGGGAGCTGGGGAGCAGATATGGGGGAGGAGAGAAGAGTTGTAAGAGACACAGATAGAGGTGTGCTTGTTCCCAAGGGTAAGGTGGCTCAGCCTCCTTAGCCGACATTTCACTGGCAGGGGACAGAGAGTACAGGGGTAAGGGCAGAAGGGACTTGGCCCTTGTTTGCTCTAAAACCCTTGCCTCCAGCACCACAAGAACATGAGAGGGGAGAGAAGCAGAGTGGAAAGCCGGGCAGGGTAGACCTGGACTGAAAATGGGCCTCCAAGAACCGCCCCACCTGAGTCTCCCCCACTTCCTTCCTGTGTGGGGAAATCAGGGGAAGAGCCCGTAGCGCCTGGTGAGGGCGAGGAAGGTGGCAGAGAATGAAGCCTTGGCCAGAGCAGCAACACCACTGCAGTGACGGGGCCTGGCCGGCAGGGAGCAGCCACCTCTCCTCTTGCTGCCTAAGAGCAGTTGACAAACTGGGTCAATGGTGAAGGCAACAGCGACCAAGACTGACACCCACCACCAAGGCAACAAGATGTCTCCAAGGCCAAGGGGGACGGAGAACAGGAAGCATGGGACAGACCTGGGGCTCATCCAGAGGAGATGAGGGAGCACGGCCCTGATGGAATTAAAATCCTAGATTGACTGAGGAATTACCCTAAAGAAGCTTTGAAACCAGAAGGGTGTCAGTTATCCTAAAGTGCCAAGATGAAGAGTTTTCCACTACTTCATAAGTAAATTGAGTACAGTTATAGAGAAATAATGTTTCATTTTTGCACCTCTGAGATGTCACTGTAAACTTGAAACCCACTACACATTAGAAATCCCAGCCCTCAGGCCAGGCACGGTGGCTCACGCCTGTAATCCCAACACTTTGGGAGGCCGAGGTGGGCAGATCACAACGTCAAGAGATCAAGACCATCCTGGCCAACATGGTGAAACCCCCGTCTCTATTAAAAATACAAAAATTAGCCGGGCATGGTGGTGCAGGCCTGTAGTCCCAGCTACTCAGGAGGCTGAGGCAGGAGAATCACTTGAACCCGGGAGGTGGAGGTTGCAGTGAGCCGAGATCATGCCACTGCACTCCAGCCTGGATGTCAAGGTGAGACTCTGTCTCAAAAAAAAAAAAGAGAAATCCCTGCCTTCCTTTTATGTTCCCAAAATGTTCCCACCACAGAGGCAGCCTTGTACACTGACAATTTGCCTACATTTGGTGGGGTGTGATTGCAAGACCAGGACCAGACAGCAATCAGCACTACTTTGAGCTTCCAGAAATCTAATCTGGGGAAGTATTCAGGCAAGAGATACACTGATCTCTTATAGAGGACACAAAGACATGAACATTGATAGCCCTGTTGTCATCTTAGAAATCATAATTAGGCCAGGTGTGGTGGCTCACACCTGTAATCCCAACACTTTGGGAGGCTGAGGCAGGCAGATCACCTGAGGTCAGGAGTTTGAGACTAGCCTGGCCAACATGATGAAACCCCGTCTCTACTAAAAATACAAAAATTAGGCAAGCTTGGTGGCAGGTGCCTGTAGTCCCAGCTACTCAGGAGGCTGAGGCAGGAGAATCACTTGAACCCGGGAGATGGAGGTTGCAGTGAGCTGAGATCATGCCATTGCACTCCAGCCTGGGAGACAGTGAGACTCCATCTCAAAAAGAAAATCATAATTACTTTCATAATGTGTACTCTAAGGCAATATGATAAGTAGTAGGGTATGTGTTCTTTCCCTCATTTCTCTCCCACTCTTACTCTGACTGGTATCTTGGAAGCAGAAAATTCTAACGCAACATTTGCTATGAGTGTTCTCTTTAAATGTCATCCACAGTGTCCTCACAGACACCAGCCCTGTTTAGCTGGGTGCAGCCGACCAGGTGTTCAACCAGTTTGACTACTCCGCCTCCCTTTGTTAGGCCTCTGAATTATTTATCTCCTGGTATGCGAGTGAGAGACTCAGACTGTGGCTCTACACATGCCCTGGAGCTAAACGTCCTTGTTTGTTTTCTCTTGAGTAATTTCACTTATTCCCCTCTCCCCTCTCTACAAGGAAGCTGCGGTTCACAGGTATCCATGACTATAATGATTCATGAGGAATTGAAATAAAAGCATTACAAACCCTCTAGGTAAAATGAGGACGTTCTTTAAGTTCTATTATAAATTGAGTGTAGCCCAAGAATTCAACGGAGAATAAATAAGAGATTACCGGTTGTCTGGTTAGAGATTAGTGGTTGCCCCCAGGGAATAGCTTGTTGGCTTGTGTGGGCAGCCAGAAAACACGGCAGCCTCAGCTCTGTTTGGAGTTCTTCCTTCAGAGAGGAATTGACTTCCTAGCAATTGATTTCCCCGTGATTGTGGCCGACGCTCACAGAGACCAAACCAAACAGGCTCAGGAAGATTCTTACCGTGGCCAGTGGAGAGCCCGGCCTGGCGGCACCCCTCCTCCCAGGCTTCGCAGCTGCCTTGTGCGCATCCCAAGCAATCTTTGTCAGCATCCCCATGGCCACAAAACTTCCTTTTTTAAAAAATAAAAATAAAAATGTAGTTTAAATGTTCACATGCACATCAGAGCTAACTTATATTACCTTTAAAAATGCTTTTAAATTTTTTAGACTTTATTTAGTGTAAAATTAAGCTTAGCCTTACGCTGCCTCCTTATAGTTTACGTTCTGCCTAAAGCTGTGCTCATGCATAGTTCTGCCTAAAGCTGTGCTCATGCTTAGCCTTACGCTGCCTAAAGCTGTGCACAAGCAGATGACATGTGCACTGTCATCTGACTGGGCGTGTAAACACACGGCTGCCTACTCTTGTGTCAGTCACCGAGTTCTGGCCAAAGGCAGGCAGTTCTTCAAACCATGAACAAACCAGGCAATCGTCGAGCGGTAACCAACCTGGCTCTTTCTGTGCCTCACTTCTGTTTCCTGTACATCCCTTTCCTTTTTCCGTCGATAAATCTTCCTCCACCATGTGCCTAAGCTGGAGCTTCTCTGAACCCATTCTGGTCCAGGGGCTGTCCTACTCACAAATCGTTTTTTGCTCAATTAAACTCTGTTCAAAGTTAAATGCCTCTGTGGTTTTTCTTTTAACATTAGAGACAGGGTCTCACTCTGCCACCCAGGCAGTGGTGCAATCATGGCTCACTGCAGCCTCTATCTTCTAGGCTCAAAAGATCCTCCCACCTCACCTCCCGAGTAGCTGAGACCATAGGCGTACACCACCACACCTGGCTTATCTCTCCTTTGTAATGCCTTATGTTTTCATTTAAAAAAATAGACCCTTAAGGCTGAAAGTTCGTTTAGACTAAACATAGCTTGAGGCCCCTTGACAGCACCCCTGGATGCTGGCCATCCAGTCTCGAATCTGAACGTCTTCAGTGACAGGGAGGTAACTTGCTCCCTCCCAACATAGACTCATCCATTTTTGGGTTGCTCCAATGGAAACCCTTTCTTAGATTGAAGATTCCCTATAATTTACATCGATTGTACCTAATTTCATGCTTTGACACCCCGTGGGATAAATTGCACCCATCTTCCATGTGAAAGCTCTGTAGATAATTGGTGACCACTGTCTGATCGATCCCCCCATGGCCCTTCTTCACGGCCGAGCTCCTGCAGTGGTATCATTCTTCCTCTACCAAGGGGCTGAGAGTGTTTACCACCCCGCTGCTCCCCTCTGAACAGCCTCCAACTTGTCGAGCCCTTTGAAAAGTGTGGTGCACATAGCTTGGCACAGGGCTCAGCTGTGGTCTCTCCAGGGCAGAATGAGGCAGAAGGCTTTGTTGGAAATACCATACATCTATTAATGCAGCCGAGGATTTAATGAGCTTTCTTGGCAACCACATTAAATTACGGCTTTTTTTCTTACCAGCAACTACATATTTGAGTGGTTGGATTTTATAAACCAAGACCAGAGCCTTCCGTTTACCATTATGGACTTTATCTTGTAATATGGGCTGATTCATTCAGACTTTTAGAGATCTTCTGGGGTTTTGATTTTGCCCTTGAATGTATTAGTATTCCACTCATGCTCTGTGTCACCTGCAAATACAACAAGTTTATTTTTGGTCTTTGGCCAAGCCACTGATAAAACAAAAACAAAAACAAAAAAACACAACAACAACAAAAAAACCCTCATGTGGCACGAAAATGCAGAGTCCTGTGGTATTCCAATAAAACCAGTCCTCTGGATTAAAAAGAATCAATTAATTAGCAAACTTTGGCTATGATCCTTCAACCCGTTAAAAACCAACACAATTACCCTATCCCTCAACCCCTGTGAGGACAACATTAGCCATTCTTTACTGCAGCTCATCATCTGACCCCCCTTTCTGCGTGGGAGAATTCCCTACTTCGCGAGTCTGTCAGAAGGCAGAGACCACCTCCTCCCATGAGAAGTGAAACATGTCAGCACCTGGCTTTCCCAGCTCCCTCCATAGCTAAGGTGTGGGCATATGATCTGGGCTCCACCAAATAGAGGCATCGGGCTGAACTTTGACTCAGGAGCTGGAGAGGCAAAAAAGTTGGGACTTTAAGGACTCCATTCTGGCAGAGGATGGGGACAGCTTTATACCCTTTTCAGGACACCAGGGTTAGTGTTAGCCGTGTCAGCAGGGCAAACCTTGGTGTTCATGCCGATGTTGACAAGCTGTCGTGTCCTCCAAAGACCAGGGCTGTGATTGTGGATGCGGCTCTGCATCCAAAATCCATAAGTCACATATCAGATTTAGGATATCTGAGCCTGATTGTCTGGCCCTTCTGGAGAGCTGGTAAACTTCCCTATATCCTTGAATAAAATCCCTCTTCTGTTTAAACTCACTAGAATTTGTTTCTGTTCTTTGTGACCTAAAAGCTGCGAGTGATACTCTGCCTCTGTACCTTATCCCCAGGGGACCCAAGCAACTATGTCAGTTTCCTTTCTGAAGTGTAGAGGGACCATATCCATCTTGTATCTCTAAGTTTGCCAGTGGAGTAATCCTATCAGAAAAGGAGATGGAATCAGGCTAACACAATTTGCCTTTAGTGACATGGGGCTGACTATAATCACTGCCTCCTGGTTTCTAAGAGCTCAGAAACCACCTTCTAGCATTCTCTTCAAGACTCTCACCAAGAATCAATCTGAAGCTTACTGATCTACAGGTCATAGAATCCACCTTCTTTTTCTTTTTGAAAATTAGAATTATGTATTTCCCATGTCTGTGGCGCGGTTATTTTTCATGATTCCTAGAGATCATCCAAAAGATTTCCCAACCACCTCCACAAATTCCTTCCAATATTCTCATACAATCTCCTCATAGGTTTGATTTGTTCTTTTTGATTTGAAAAATGTTCTTTTTTGAGAAGACAGAAGCAAAGCAAGAGTTAAGGAATTCCATGTTCCGTGTTATGTTTGAATATTGCGTCGTCCAGTTGACACTACAGACATTCCTCAGAACCTGTCTTAGCCCTGCAGACAAAGGCGAGGCATAGCCCATCTCTCTGCAATTTCAATATCTAAACCCAAACCCCATGCCCTCCAGTCTAAATACACTGCCTTAGTCCATTTGGGCTGCTATAACAAAATACCTTAGACTGGGTAATTTATAAAAGCAGAATGTGGCCGGGTGCGGTGGCTCACCCCTATAATCCCAGCACTTTGGGAGCCTGAGGCAGGCAGATCAGTTGAGGTCAGGAGTTCAAGACCAGCCTGGCCAACATGGCGAAACCCCATCTGTACTAAAAATACAAAAATTAGCGGGGCGTGGTGGTGGGTGCCTGTAATCCCAGCTACTCTGGAGGCTGAAGCTGGAGAATAGTTTGAACCTGGGAGGTGGAGTTTGCAATCCCAGCTAATCTGGAGGCTGAAGCAGAATAGTTTGAACCTGGGAGGTGGAGGTTGCAGTGAGCCGAGACTGCACCACTGCGCTCCAGCCTGGATGACAGAGCGAGACTCCATCTCAAAAAAAAAAAAAAAAAAAAAAAAAAAAGTGCGGAATTTTATTGCTCACAGTTCTGAAGGCCGGGAAGTTCAACATCAAGGTGTCACCGGATTCGGTGCCTGGTGAGGGCCCTCTGCTTCATACAGGGCACCTTCTTGCTGCATTCTCACATGGCGGAAGGAGAAAAGGGGCAAGCAAACTCCCTCAGGCCTCTTTTATGACGGGATTATTCCCATTCACGAGGGTTCTGCCCTCATGACTCAACAGCCCCACCTCTTAAAGGCAAAACATTGGAGATTCGATTTCAACAGATGAGGGAGTCTCTGAGCCTACTCTAGCTCGGAAGGCTACCTGTAAAAAAAAAAAAAAAACAAGAAAAGAAAAAAAAAAAGATTTCAACATGTGAATTTTGGAGGGATGCAAACATTCAGACCATAGTGCTGTCATTGAATATAGTATGTGCCTTATGAATGTTAGTGGCATAAAGCTAACAAAAGGCTATAACTTATCCCAGGCATACCTGCTTGACTTTTGAACCTCATTTCTGTCACTGTACACTTACAGCCTATCATAAAAAATATTAATGATCACATAAAAGGTGGTTTATATGATCCAGGTCTTATTTAGTATCATTAGACATCACTGTTAGTCTCATTTAATATAGTTAACTTATACTTGGCCAAAAAAGCATTGCAGGCCAGATGTGGTGGCTCACACATGTATCCTAGAACTTTGGGAGGTCAAAACAGGAGGACTACTTGAGCCCCAGGAGTTCAAGACCAGCCTGAGCCACGTAGTGAGACCCTGTCTCCACAAAAAATTAAAATCAAAAAAGCGTTGCAGGCCAGGCACAGTGGCTCACGCCTGTAATCCCAGCCCTCTGGGAGGCTGAGGTGGGCAAATCACCTGAGGTCAGGAGTTCGAGACCAGCCTGACCAACATGGAGAAACCCTGTCTCTACCAAAAATACAAAATTAGACAGGCGTTGTGGCACATGCCTGTAATCCCAGTTACTCGGAGGCTGAAGCAGGAGAATCGCTTGAACCTGGAGGCAGAGTTTGCAGTGAGCCAAGATCGCGTCATTGCACTCCAGCCTATGCAACAAGAGCGAAACTCCGTCTCAAAAACAAACAAACAAACAAACAAAAAAGCATTGCAATATTATTCCAAATTGTTTTTTAAAAATCACAAGTCTTAAAATCATAATTTTTTTTTTGAGACGGAATCTCGCTCTGTCCCCCAAAGTTCTGGGATAACTCCCAAAGTTCTGGGATAACAGGCTGGAGTGTAATGGCGCAATCTCAGCTCACTGCAACCTCTAGCTCCGGGGTTCAAGCGATTCTTCTGCCTCAGCCTCCTGAGTAGCTGGGATTACAGGCATGCACCACCACGCCCAGCTAATTTTTGTACTTTTAGTGGAAACGGGGCTTCACCATGTGACCAGGCTGGTCTCGAACTCCTGAGCTCAAGTGATCTGCCAGCCTTGGCCTCCCAAAGTGCTGGGATTATAGGCATGAGCCACTGTGCCCGGCCTATTTTTTAGTTCTAAAGCATGCGTATGTTCAATACTCAGTTGCTTTAACTAAAGGTTTCATTTTTCTATTCACTCAAACAAGTCTCTCTGAGATGGCTACTTTGTAGAAGGCACGTTCTCTAACTCTGCCTGCTTTTCAATTCAGCCCAGCAGCATTCTTTCATGAGAACTAAGTTGTTAGACTGTTTGGTGTCCTGGAAGTGTTAAGTGACTCCGAGATGTGGAGAATTTAAGACACCGTGAAGTGACCAGGGCTCCTTGGTGGAACTCAGTTTTTTCTTCTGCTTCAGCGGCTGGGTTCCATGAAGCGCTCCAGAAGAATTCTCCATACAGCACACCCAGAATGCCTCTTTTTCTTCTAAATTCCCAATGAAATGACCTCAAGAAACCTGGTTTAAAAAACCATATCTACATATATGTTTTGAGATGGGGTCTCACTCTGTTGCCCAGGCTGGAGTACAGTACTGCAATCACAGTTCACTGCAGCCTCAACCTCCAGGGCTCAAGTGATCCTCCTGCCTCAGCCTCCCAAGTAGCTAGGACTATAAGTGTGTGCCACCACGCCAGGCTAAATTTTGTATTTTTTGCAGAGACAGGGTTTCACCATGTTGCCCAACCTGGTCTTGAACGCCTGGGCTCAAGCAATCTGCCCACCTTGGCATCCCAAAGTGCTGAGATTACAGGCGTGAGCCACCACACCTGGCCTAAAAAACATATACATTTTGATATAAATGTTCCAAAGTGTGTGTGTGTCTGTGTGTATTTTAAAACCTATTTAATTCCTGGTAGGTGAGGGATAATGTCATTCACATGACTGAAACTTAGATTGAGGCCAAGATCAGAGGGAAGGACCAGCCAGGTCATGATCCATTGCACTGGAGGGAAGAATCCTGCCTTTGAGAAGGGAGGCACCCTCAGAAGGAGCCTACTGATCTCTCTGGTTGGGGTGAGGTGGGGTAAGGCTGAGAGGAGGCCATGGGCCGTTGGAACCATCCCAGAACCATCCCACTGATGCCTCTTAGCTTCCTGGATGCCAGATCCCATGCCAGGGAGACCTTGCTGACGTGCTTGGGCTTACCCTGAGCATAGACGGGCTGCTGAACGAGTCACGTCCCTCTCAACCCAGGCTTTCAGGAGGGCAGCTGCATAGGTAGAGAAAGGCCAGCACCCTGGATAATTTCAGATGGGCTTGAGGCATGTGTGTGATGGGTGCCTTTTAAAGTAGCACCCTACCAGAAATGAACTTTGTGTCATCTCCTTCTTGGTAAGAATGGAAGAGGTGACCCTCCCTTGCAGGAGTAGGTCAAGGATCCACATTGTCTGGAGAAAAGGGGCAAACTCACAAGACACTTTGGGCTTTCAGGGTTTAAGAAGACATCTGCTCAGTTCCCAGGAGAGTAGATTCCTGGAGAGCGGGTGTGGGGGATGGTCTTGGTCCACAGGGTGGTGAGAATCAGAGTGGGAGATCATCCCAAGCCGGGCTCCTGGTGGCACTGCTGCATCCTGCAGGTTCAGGCGGTATCATTCCCTCAGAAGCCAGAAGGAATGGTGTTCTCTGCGGTGGTACAGAGTTGGGTCCCATTTCCTGGGGTGAGTTATGCCCCTGGGGTGAATGTACTTATGATGAAAGAGTTGGTTCCTAAGAGATAGAACACTCTGAGCTTGGGCCTAGTAGGGAGTGAGGTCCCAGCAGCCAAGCCCGGTTGTAGGCAGTCGCTGTTTCCAGACAGAACTGCTGCAAAAGGGCTTGGTTCTAGCCTAAATGCTACAGCAGGGAAAGAAGACACAAAATTCAGAGGCAGGCCAGCATGGTGGCTCATGCCTGTAATCCCAGCACTTTGGGAGGCCGAGGCAGGAGGATATCTTGAGCCCAGGAGTTTGAGACCAGCCTGGGCAACATAGTGGGACCCTGTCTCTATAAAACAAACAAATAAAAAACCACCACCAACACAACAACAAAATCCAGAGGCAGATGCAACCCCTATCCTAGCCCCTTTTACTGAGAAGACCCAAACACTCCCAACTCCTTATCCACTGGTACCACCATGACTCTCTGCCACCCTACACCCATGAGCTGACAAGGAATTGAAGGAGTTTGACTCAAAATTCCTGGACCAATTTAGCTGACCTCTTCCTTGACTGAGAGAAAGGCAACGTGAAAGGTCTTCACCTAAATGTCTCTGGGCAGTTAGACTGGAAGAGATGGCAGCACAAATGCTGAGATCAGCTTCTGTAGGAGACACTGCCTCTCCTGAATGCCCTTGGCCACGAGGTGAGTTCTGGGCTTTGTCCAGCTCCAGGCTCAGGACATGACTTGATGACCCCAGGCTCTATGCCTCAACTCCTCTCCACCCTAATTATACATAGACATGGGACCAAGCCCATCTGGACCCAACCAAGCTATGAGGAAACTCTTGGACGCATGAGAAGGAGAGCACTGGGGCATTTCAGCAAGACTGACATCTAAATTTTCTGCCCTTATAGGGAGGAGGTTCTTGAACACTTGCTCCTTGGGGGTAAAATGAATCCAATTATTCCTACAAGAAAACGTTAGGTCCAAAGAATATGGTTGCCTTTGGTATTAACAACTTTCCACCTGCACTTATCTTTATCTGTAAGGTGTCGCTCACACCTGTAATCCCAGCACTTCGGAAGGCCAAGGCGGGCGGATCATGAGGTCAGAAGAGATCGAGACCATCCTGGCTAACATGGTGAAACACCGTCTCTACTAAAAATACAAAAAATTAGCCTGGCGTGGGGGCGGGCACCTGTAGTCCCAGCTACTCGGGAGGCTGAGGCAGGAGAATGATGTGAACCCAGGAGGCGGAGCTTGCAGTGAGCCGAGATCGTGCCACTGCACTCCAGTCTGGGCGACAGAGTGAGACTCCATCTCAAAACAAAAACAAAAACAAAAAACAAAAAGAAAACGACAATAAATCTAAATATGGCTGGGCGCGGTGGCTTACCCCTGTAATCCCAGCACTTTGGGAGGCCGAAGCAGGTGAATCACCTGAGGCCAGGAGTTCCGACCAGCCTGACCAATATGGTGAAACCCCGTCTCTACTAAAAATACAAAAATGAGCCGTGTGTGGTGGCAGGTGCCTGTAGTCCCAGCTACTCAGGAGGCTGAGGCAGGAGAATTGCTTGAACCAGGGAGGGAGACACTGCAGTGAGCCAAGATTGCACCACTGCACTCCAGCCTGGGTGCCAGAGTGAGACCCGTCTCAAAAAAAAAAAAAAAATCTAAATACTTCCCTTCCCCCTAAGGTTGGCAGCAGCATCCACACCATTCTAGAGGAACACTTTTTTTTTTTTTTTTTTTTGAGACGAAGTCTCTCTCTGTCCCCCAGGCTGGAGTGCAGTGGCACAATCTTGGTTCACCGCAACCTCTGCCGCCCAGGTTCAAGCAATTCTCCTGCCTCACCTCCCGAGGAGCTACAGGGATGCACCACCACGTCTAGCTAAATTTTGTATTTTTAGTAAAGATGGGGTTTCACCATGTTGGCCAGGCTGATCTCGAACTCCTGACCTCATGATCCACCTGCCTCGGTCTCCCAAAGTGCTGGGATTACAGGCATGAGCCACTGCGCCCCGCCTTTTTTTTTTTGAGTTGGAGTTTTGCTCTTGTTGCCCAGGCTGGAGTGCAATGGCATGATCTCAGCTCACCACAACCTCGGCCGCCCGGGTTCAAACGATTCTCACCTGCCTCAGCCTCCCAAGTAGCTCGGATTATAGGCATGCGCCACCACGCCCAGCTAATTTTGTATTTTTAGTGGAGAGGGGTTTTCTCCATGTTGATCAGGCTGGTCTTGATCTCTTGACCTCGTGATCCGCCCACCTCGGCCTCCCAAAGTGCTGGGATTACAGGCATGAGTCACCACACCTGGCCAAGGACACATCTTAATTCCCTATGATCAGATACGCACAGACTCCCTTCTTTAAGAATAAGCAAGATCACAACAGACAAAAAATCAGCCAGGATGGTGGCTCACGCCTATAATCCCAGCACTTAGGTAGGCAGAGGCAGGAGGATCACTTGAGCCCAGGAATTCAAGACCAGCCTGGGCAACATAGCAAAACCCCATTATCCACAAAAGCGGGGGAAAAGTCAACAGACACAGGAAAAGATTGAACAGTGCAAAGCCGACCAATCTGAAACACCAGACTAATTGGCCCGTTTCACAGACTACTGCAAGAAATTGGAGAAATGCTTAGAAAACGTTCACTTTGTATTATCTGTGAATAATTACAGAAGAGAGAGAGGGAGACACTGCAGGTGGGCCTCCCTCTGTGGCTTCCTCATAGATGCCTGAGTCACCCACAAGCAGAGGAGCAGGGCTGGGCGCGGGTATCCGAGCTGGCGGCAAGACCGCATGGGAGAGCCCCACCCTCCACGCTGCCTGACACTGCATAGGTGGCGACCCTGTGGCATCTCTGACCGTCCCTTTCTTTTTCATGGTTGTGTGTGATAACTGATCAACCCGGAACGGAAGGAACAGGTGGGAAATGTACAAGCATGGGTCACGGGGTTGAGGGGCCAGACCTTGAGTCACATCAGATAACGCGCCCGTCCCAGGTCTCCCAGCCCACGGTGAAGCCAGCACTGTGAGGGCAGCTTTAGCCTCCCAGCGTTTACACACAGGAACATGCTTTGCAATTTGAGACACACAAATCTGTGGTCTGGACTTGCTATCTTTGAGGATCAGCAAAGAATTGTCTGGCTCCCGGGATGTTTTTGTGCTGCAAAGCAGAAACACAAACAGTTCTGGGTACTTCTCCATTTTGTCCTGTCAGGAAGGAAACATTTTTAAAAGTCACCCCATGTTCATGATTTTGAGAAATCCCCAGCAGAGTTAATAGACATCACAAGAACTGCAGAATCAACAACAATGTGTGTTTCTTTCCTCTCTGTGGCCATGTGCCCAGAGTGAGAAATGTAATATAAGAAGCAGAGAAAATTAGAGATGGAAAAAATCACAGAGAGGGAATGACCGGCCAAGATGTGAATCCAAATAGCAAATGGAGATGCTTGTAAGCATTCACAGCAGCAAGCACTTGCCGAAATTGCTACTCATACCAGGGGTGTAAGTTCTCCACACACAATTATATGAACAGCACAGTAGGTGAGGTGATATGGGACGATTCTCAGAAATGATCTGCTCTTATTTTGCACAAGAAAAATCAATGTAAGGAAAACATTGTCATATTTATCCATCAAATGTCATGCAGTGTTCAATGAGATTTTTATATGATTTTAAAGACATCCTTTTTATATGTCAGTCCTTTTTATATGTAAATCCTGCCAGCAGGATTTACACATCATTGCACACATTATAGTGAGAACACAGAAATTTTATTTTAACTCTGGTTGGGTCTACAAGATCTTTGCATTCTTTTCCTGAAGAAAAATAGCTTTTTTTTTTTTTTTTTTTTTTTTTTTTTTTTTTTTTTTAACAGAAGAGGGGAAAGGGCCAGGATGGCTGCCAAGAACTTCTTGGTTTGGTTCCAAAGCATTTTGAGCAGAATCTCTCAAAATGTCAAATGTAACATCCCGTTCAGGGATTCAGTGGGATTGTTGGTGATGTGAGAAGAGATTGGGAAATAGAAAGTTCTTTCTCGGTTCTTCTCTCTGCTATAGTAGAGACTGTTGACTTCTGATTTTGGAAACTCCTCTGTTAGCTTCAGGACTTATTCTGATCCTCTCTTCCTACCCTGTTACCAAAGGAAAAAAAAAAAAAAGCTTCTATGACAGTCCTCTTCATGACGCAGTTAACTCTCTGGGAGTGTTTCCAAACCACAGCCATTGGTCATTGGCTTGTCCACCTACATATACCCCTTTTCCTTAAGGTAAGGAGTTCAAGATCACCCAACTGGTATTTTTCTGTCACCCTACTTTAACTTAAGATTCATATTTTCAGCTGCCTATAAGACATTTACATTTTAAACTCCTGTCATCATTTCAAACTCAACATTTCCAAAATAAAACATACTATCTTGACCTGGAAATACACTTCCCATACAACTTCTGGATCCCTCCCCAAGAACCCCAGCATGCCACCACTTTTTTTTTTTAACAGAGTTTTGCTCTGTTGCCCAGGCTGGAGTGCAGTGGCATGACCTTAGCTCACTGCAACCTAGACCTGTTGGGCTCATTGTCCTCCCACCTCATCTACCCAAGTAGCTGGGACTGCAGGCACAAGCCAGCATGCCCAGCTTTTTCTTTTTTTTTTTTTTTCTTTTGTAGAGATGAGAGTCTCCCTATGTTGCCCAGGCTGTTCTAGAATTCCTGGGCTCAAATCATCTTCCTGTCTCTGTCTCTCAAAGTGCTGGGATTACAGGTGTGAGCCACCATGTCCAGCCTGCATCCTTTTCTTTTTTTTTTTTGAGACAGAGTCTCGCCCGTTCGCCCAGGCTGGAGTGCAGTGGTGCGATCTCAGCTCACTGCAACCTGCGCCTCCCGCATTCAAGCAATTCTCCTCCCTCAGCCTCCCGAGTGGCTGGGACTACAGGCGCCGGCCACCATGCCCAGCTAATTTTTGTATTTTTAGTAGAGACGGGGTTTCACCATGTTGGCCAGGCTGGTCTTGAACTCCTGACCTCTTGATCCACCTGCCTCTGCCTCCGCCTCCCAAAGTGCTGGGATTACAGGCGTGAGCCACCACACCCGGCCTCTGCTTGGCTTTTATGACTTGCCAGCCTCTGGCCCTCAGCCAACTACGAAATATACACATTTTCTGCCTTAGTCATGGGTTTTCCATCTCCTCACATGGGTGCCTGCCTGATGTCTGCTGCTGAGCCACTGTGCTTGTGGTCCTGTCCCCAGCATGTCCTTTGCTTTCTGATACCTATCAAAAATTTCTCCTTGCTTCATTGCCCAGGTCTCATCACTTTTCCATCAAAAGGCTACTCATGCCCTCCTTGACCTCCCTCTCTTCTGAGCTCGTATTATATTTGTAGTCTCCACCCTTATTGGGTTGATACATTGTCTTCCAATATTTCTTATGATTTTGAGTATGTATTTTCTTCTGAATCAGACTGTAATCTCCTTGAGGGCAGAGACAATGTTTTTCATTTCTTTCTTCTTCTTATCCCATCTTTTTGATATCCTACTCATTTTCCTTATCCCACATTTTACCTGTTTTTATTTTTCCCATTTGTGCTGTGTATGTTCTTGTAAGCCATCCTCAAACATACGCAAAACAAAAAGTATTTCTTTTTTTTTTTTTTTTTTTTTCTGAGATGGAGTCTCACTCTGTCCCCCAGGCTGGAGTGCAGTGGCGTGATCTCAGCTCACTGCAACCTCTGCCTCCCAGGTTCAAGCAATTCTCCTGCCTCGGCCTCCTGAGTAGCTGGGATTACAGGTGTGTGCCACCACGCTTGGCTAATTTTTGTATTTCTAGTAGAGATGGGGTTTTGACATGTTGGCCAGGCTGGTCTTGAACTCCTGACCTCAAGTGGCCCACCTGCCTTGGCTCCCAAAGTGCTAGGATTACAGGCATGAGCCACCACACCCAGCTCACAATACCTTTTATTGTATTAGCCAAACACAAAATGGATTGTGAGAACTCACTCAATAAATCTGTAATTGGTTTTTAAATATAATAGGATAGAACTCAGGTGTATTAATTTTAGGCAAATAAAAAGTATATTTCAGCCCTTTAAGAATCTGAATCTAGCCAGGCGCAGTGGCTCACGCCTGTAATCCCAGCACTTTGGGAGGTCGATGCAGGTGGATCATTTGCGGTCAGGAGTTCGAAACCAGCCTGGCCAACATGGTGAAACCCTGTCTCTACTAAAAATACAAAAATTAGCCGGGCGTGGTGGTACACACCTGTAATCCCAGCTACTTGGGAGGTCTGAGGCAGAAGAATTGCTTGAACCTGGGAGGCAGAGGTTGCGGTGAGCTGAGATCGCGCCATTGCACTCCAGCCTAGGCGACAGAGTGAGACTCTGTCTCAAAAAAAAAAAAAAAAAAAAAAAAAAAAAAAGTCTGAATCTAAATGGAATAATTTGTCTTTTCCCCACACTGATTCAGCTGTGATGTCCTCTTTTATCATTCCAGAATCCTGATCATGACTCGGTTACGACTAAAACTAAAGAGATAGAAAAGGCCAAAACAAACTACAAAAACAAAAACAAAAAAACAATGGCCGGGAGCAGTGGCTCAAGTCTGTAATCCCAGCACTTTGGGATGCCAAGGTGGAAGGACTGCTTCATCCCAGGGCAGCATGGCAAAACCCAGTCTCTACAAAAAATTTTAAAAAAAATGAGCAGGGCATGATGGCATGTGCCTGTCACCCCAGCTACTCAGGAGGCTGAGGTGGGAGGATTGTTGAGCCCCAGAGGTCAAGGCTGCAGTGAGCTGCCTGGGCAACAGAATGAGACTCTTTCTTTTTTTTTTTTTTTTTTTTAAAAAAAGGCTTTTCAGATGGGAATTTATGGGGAGTAGTTGAGAATACCATTTCTGGATGAGGACACTTGAAATATTCCTCCAGACACCCAGCTCCATTACCAACACCACCACTGAAGAGTGTTGGGGGCTGGGGAGCAGAAGAGAGGAGGGTAGGGCCGGCAGAGATGTAGACATAGGGAGACAGACAGGGAGAAGGTGAGATAAGGGAGAAATAGAAGAAATAATCCGAAACATAGGGCTTTTTTTTTTTTTTTTTTTTTTGGAAGAAATGCAAAAATGCATTCTCTGGCATAAGGAAGAGTTTAAGGGTAAGATTTTGATTTTAAATGTTTTGAGGCCATTTTCTTTAGGCCTAACTGGGTAGATTGAGATGGTGGGAGAGATTATTACAGCTTTCTCACAGGAAGCCTTTCCTTTGCGATACCCTCTTCTTGAAAGCTTCACTCACTTCGGTTTTATTATAGGGAATGACTGATAATATGCCAATCCCACACATCTGTCTCAGTGGGTAAATAAATCACAGGAAAGAAGCATTTTGGTTTAAAGGGTAGAAATTCCAGCCCGACTTTGATTTCTGCAATCATCAGCACATCATAGGAATCCCACAATTGCTACCCCAGTAGAATGGGTAGTGCCAGCTATATATGGAGGCTGCCTTATTGCCATGGTGGCCTGTGTGACAGAGGGAGGCAGGCAGCTCACACCTCCTCAGCCCCGCAGGAGCTCAGCAATTCCTTTCCAGGCAGGAATGAAGGAAGGATCCTTCACTCCTCACCTGGGAATTGTGTCCTTGCAGGTTGCTATTTTTCACGGGCTTGGCTGCTTGAGCACCATGGGGGCCCACATAACACATGAACCACTTTTCAGCACCATGTCTCTTAAATTATTCTCTGTGTCCATCTTTATTTACTGTACAGAGATGGTTTCAACAAACAAGGTGGTCTCATTTGATATGGAGTTAAAGCCAGCAGTTGCTTTGCACAGAAGATCCACAGATTTGGTGGTGCTGTTATCTTTTAATGTTTATCTAAAACATAAAAGGGATTTTACTCATGGGATCCTCACCCACACCCCCCAGTTCTCAGTTAGAATCTGTTTTTAACAGGAACTCTTACTAAACCTTGGTAAGAAAGGAAAAAAAGAAAGAGGAGTTACAAATTATGACTCCAGGGGCTGGCTGAATTAGCTTATATTAGAGAATGAGCTGGCGGTAAAGTATCAGTCTTTACTGTGTTTCTGCCTCTAGGGAGTTTGTTGAATGTACTTTTGCGATATAATTTATAAGGAAATTGGTTTTACCCAAAAGGACGTTTTTGCTTTATGTCTTGTAGCACCGCTGAGTGCTTAGAAAAAAGGAGAAGGTAATTCCATTAAGCTTTCAATTTTCGCTGGCAAAAGAAATGAACTAGATGTGATTGGAAAGATAAGGCACTGGCCTTCACTTGAATGACCTTGTTACAGGGGTTGGGGAATAAGAAGCATGGCCTTTGTTCCAGAGATGTCATTTCATGTTTAATTAGAGGGCCAGAGTGCCATTTTTCTTCTTTATAAGCCCCAATCTCACTCTGCTGAGAAAATGTCCATTAAGTTCACAGTAGGCGGATCATCGGATCATCGTCCTAACAACTTTGGGAGTCATGTGCTCACGCTGGTGACCCTTCATGACCCGGCATGGGCAGACCGGGCGCGGTGGCTCACGCCAGTAATCTCAGCTCTTGGGAAGCCGAGGTGGGCGGATCATCTGAGGTCTGGAGTTCAAGACCCCCCAGCTTGGGCAACATGGCGAAACCCCGTTTCTACTAAAAATACAAAAATTAGCCGGGCGTGGTGGCAGATGTCAATAGTCCCAGCTACTTGGGAGGCTGAGGCAGGAGAATCGCTTGAACCTGGGAGGTGGAGGTTGCAGTGAGCCGAGATCATGCAGTGGCACTCCGGCCTGGGCGACAGAGCAAGATTCCATCTCAAAAAAAAGAAAAGAAAAAAGAGCACGGTCAATGTTAAAATCGAGATATGCATGGAAGAGACAGGCCTGGTGTTTGGGAAAGTGCAGATCACCCTTTCATGGAAGTCAGCAGTCCATTCAGCCAAACCAAAAGGTTTCAGTAGAATTCCCCAATTCTCTTATTGAATCCACTCTCTTCATCTATTTTTTGAAGGATATGAGGCAAAAGAAACTTCAAAATTAAATAAATTGGCTGAGCGCAATGCTCACACCTGTAATCCCGGCACTTTGGGAGGCCAAGGCAGGAGGATTGCTTGAGCCCAGGAGTTTGAGACTAGCCTTGGCAATATGGCGAGACCCAGTCTCTACAAAAAATTAGCTAGGGCGTAGTGACATATGCCTGTAGTTCTAGCTACTCAGATGGCTGAAGCAGGAAGATCACTTGAGCCCAGGAGTTTGAGGCTGCAGTGAGCCGTGATGGTGCCACTGCACACTAGCCTAGGCAACACAGAGAAACCCTATATCAAAAATAAGTAGGATGGGCATGGTGGCTCACGCCCGTAATCCCAGCACTTTGGGAGGCTGAGGCGGGCAGATCACGAGGTCAGATCAAGACCATCCTGGCCAACATGGTGAAACCCCGTCTCTACAAAAAATACAAAAATTAGCTGGGTATGGTGGTGTGCGCCTGTAGTCCCAGGTACTCGGGAAGCTGAGGCAGGAGAATTGCTTGAACCTGGGAGGCAGAGGTTGCAGTGAGCCAAGATTGTGCCACTGCACTCCAGCCTGGCGACAGAGCGAGACTCTGTCTTAAAGAGAAAAAAAAAGTCAATAAAATTAAGGAAATAATCTCTGTTGCTCAAACTTAAGATGTTTTCATGTATCTGGTAGAGTTTCTAACACAATCAAGTTCTAAACTGGTGCCTCCAAATGAGAAGCTGGATACAGGACTGCAATGCTGTGTTTTTGTTTTTCCCTTTTTGTGGGTGATCACTTAAAAATAGAGTTTTGGGAAGGCATGGTGGCTCATGCCTGTAATTCCAGCACTTTAGGAGGCCAAGGCTGGAGGATTACTTGAGGCCGGGAGTTCAAGACCAGCCTTGGTAACATAGCGAGACCTTGTCTCTATACACACACACACACACACACACACACACACACACACACACACAGTATTTTATTCTCTAAAATGGAACTGTCCAATATGGTAGCCATTAGCTACACGGCTATTTAAATTTAAACTGGGCCAGGTGCACTGGGGCATGCCTGGGGGTCCCAGCCACTTGGGAAGCTGAGGTGGGAGGATCGCTTGAGCCTGGGAGGTCAAGGCTGCGGTGAGCTGTGATTGTGCCACTGCACTCCAGCCTGGGTCCTCATTACCATCCCCCAACCCAAAAAAATAAAAATACAAATAAAGAATAAACTGATTACAATTCAATCCAATAAAAATTCACTTCCTGGCTTCTTCGGTTTCATTGTAAAAAAAAAAATTCCTCAGTCACTGCAGTCACATTTCCAGGGTTCAGTAGCCACATGTGGCTAGTTGCTACCATATCGGGCAGCACAGATCTAAAACATCCCCATCACTGTTCCAAGGAGTTCTGTTGGATAGTGCTGCTCTAGAAAAGATGGATTGATAAAGTTGTTCTCTTATGCTCACATTTATGTATTCAGAATGCCTATTTATGTAGCAATTCAAATTCAATTTTTAAAATGTCATCAGATTTTTTTTTTTTTTTTTGAGACAGAGTCTTGCTGTGTTGCCCAGGCTGGAGTGCAGTGACACGATCTCGGCTCACTGCAACCTCCACCTCCTGGGTTCAAGCGATTCTCCTGCCTCAGCCTCCTGAGTAGCTGGGACTACAGGCCTGCACCACCATGCCTGGCTAATTTTTGTATTTTTAGTAGAGACAGGTTTCATCATGTTGGCCAGGATGGTCTGGATCTCCTGACCTCGTGATCCGCCCACCTCGGACACCCAAAGTGCTGGGATTACAGGTGTGAGCCACGGCACCTGGCCATCAGACCATTCTAGCTATCAATTAGCCCTTGCGATTTCACGGCCACCTGAATGCAACAGATTGGTCTCCTTCAATGGTGCATTTTCATTGATCATTGAATCTACCTTCAAATATAATTGAATTCTCTTAAACTTGAGAATCTGCAGAAAGAGCTATAGAAAGCTTATAGTCTTAGTGCCAGCAAGGACCCTCTGAATTTCACATCTTACTTGCTTTCTGCTTTGTTGAGAGAAGTCTTGTTTTTCGTTGTTTCTATTCACCCTCCTGCCTAAAGCTCTATTGAGGGGGTGTGGCATTAAGGCTGGAAGGCTGCTTTGTTCCACATGAACCAACAGGAGTGAGCAAGGTCTATGAGCTGATATTTGCCAAGCAGACAACCCTTGCTCTTGCTCTCTCATCTTCCAATACCTGGATGCCGAGCTACGTGTTGAAGATCTGAGTCTGTTTCCATGGACGTGTAAGTAATGTGCTTGACTAGAACTGCTGACAACCCCTCTGGCAGCTTCTGTACCAGGAGACACAGGAGTGACAGCCACCTGTGGAAGTCCTGCCTTGTTTCAGGCTTGTCCTCAGATGAGATCCCAGCTTGGATACGTGTACCACAGATTCATCTTTGGTTGATACTTTTCCTTAGCTTCACACCATGGAAGGAGTCTCTCAGGGGTTCTGCATCTTGGGAATACATGCAGAGGCCCCAGTAGCATCTTATTATTGATTTAGATACATGCCCAATTTATATTGTAAGGCCTTTTTCATGGGTTCCATTGCACCATAAAATACATCAGTTGGTTCTCAATTTCCCAAATGGCAGAGAAGTACAAGTTAATCCTTTGTGGAAAGGCAACCTCAGGGCTATCTTGAATTCTTAAAGGTAGTGTGTTCTGAATACTTATTAAAGGAGAAGAAATTCGGTATGACTGTCTAAATGATGTCATTTTTCTGTCTGCTTTTGAACTCAGTCATTAAATAATTAATAATTCTCACCAAAATGGGTATCCCTTGTTTTCTAAGTTAATTTCAAATATCTCATTTTCCTAAAGCAATCTTAATATTTGTCTCCTCCCTTCTTCACTCTCTCCCTTCAAATATATGGCTTCCATAGGTCAAGGGCTTTATTTTTGATACAGGAGTTAAGAAGAAATTACTTAGATAGATAGTGAGGGTAGGTAAGTCCTTGGGTAAGGCTTTTATTTTTAATGAAAAGCAGCCCCAAATCATTTTTTAACAAAGAGTAGCCTGTAAAATCTAGTTGCAGGCATAGATGCCAGTTGTTGTGCCAATCATGTTCAAGATGGCAGCTCCATCTTCCCTTCTCTGTCTGCCACATGTATAGTAAAGAGGAGACAAGGTGGCCCTGGCCAAGGGGAAAGTTCATTTGCATAATAAGATTAGGGTGGGGCAGCCAGCCTTTCATGGACACTATGCAAACCAATCTGTGAGCCCTATGTAAATCAGACACCGCCACTTCAAACCTGACTATAAAATCCAGCACGTTCCCTGCTGGCCAGTCTTTTTCCTCTTGGAAGTCCCCTCTCTCTCACTAGAGAGAGAGCTGCTTTCCTTTCTCTTTCTCTTGCCTATTAAACCTCCACTCCTAAACTCCTCGTGAGTGCCTGTGTCCTAATTTTCCTGGGGCGAGAAGACGAACTCCAGGTATTTACCCCAGACAACGTAGCCACTTCACTTTGATGTGTCTGTTTTCTGATGAGACTTTAATGTACTTTAAGTTAGCACAAGGTCCCATCTTCAATGGTAATGCAACCATCATTCCAGTTTCTTTTGAGTGTATCTTTCCAGATATTGTATTCATATAGAAGCTAATAGGTACATATATTCTCTCCCCTCCTAACTTTTACTAAATGGTAGCACACTCTACCTTATCTTTTTTGTTTAGCTCTCTCAGAGATGTTTCCATACCCATGCATAAAGAATTTCCTCATTCTTTTTTTATGGTTATGCAGTATACTGCTGTATAGATTTACCATAATCCATTTAACCATTTCCATACTGGTAAACATTTAGGTTGTTTCTAATATTTTGCTATTATAAACAACACTGCAAAGAATATGGTACTGTCATTTTACACTTGACGAATAAGTATATTGGAACAAATTCTTAAAAGTAGAATGGGTAAACAACATTTGTAATTTTGGTATTTTCTATCTATATTGCCTTCCCTATACATTTTTTGAAATTACATTGTCATCAGCAAAATACTGAATGCCCCTCATTTAGCCAACAGTTATTTCAAATTTTTAGAAATTTCCCATTTTATAGGTAAAAAATATTTCATTGTTGTTAATTGCATTTACATTACGAATTAGGTGGAACATCTTTTAGTGTATATATATAAATAATAATATAGAAATAATATTTCCATAAAAATATATATTTTTAATGAACTGTCAGTTTATATTGATACCAGTCAGGTTGGTGGTGGCTAAGACTACAGTAGCTTGGACTCAAGAGGTTTATTCTCAAATAAATCATATTTAGAGATGAGTAGTTCAGGCTGGCATGAAGGCTCAAGTTTACTAGGGTATCATGTTCCTTCCTTCTTTCTCCAACACAGTACATCTCTTGCATCTTAAAAGTCACTGTTATATGTAAAACGTTTATTTAGAAACAGAATGCTTGTTCCTTGGTACTGCGAGGAAAAATCAGCATTCAGACAAAAAGTTCTCTCAGTGAGACAATTTTACTTTCTGCAGAAAGGGTGCTCTTTGCAGATGGAACAATGGCGAGACCACACCTGAACAAAGGAGGGAAGCAATTTTTATCCCTTACGCAGCTTGTCCCTGCTACTGTGTCCTGTCTCCACTGGCTGGAGCCAGACCGCACAATCTAAACTAAAACCTGACTGGCTAATAATTTAAAACTGTCCAAATAGGTAAAGGCAAGGGAGAACGAAGGAAAAGAGGAAGTTGCTTATGCCAAATAGAGAAGGGGCATAAGCTGCAAGCTGGAACGTGCCTGTGAGCATGTCTAGCACAAATATCTTGGTTAAGGTACAAGGACATAGAACGTCTTATGTACCTTGTAAGCATGTCTAACAGCAACATAGGCTAGGGCTTAACAAAGAGTTATTAGCACAAAGCAAGGAGGCTTGAAGGAAGTTAGTCTTTAAATTATTTCTAACATTTATGATTTATTATTATCCTTTAACAAGAAGGGAAACTTTGAAGAGGAAACTATATTTACTTTCTACAGTTCTACAATAAATCGCTTTTATTTAGAAAGGGTGCTCTTGCCATTGTTCCATCTGCTAAGAGCACTCTTTCTGCAGAAAGTAAAATTGCCTTGCTGAGAGAACTTTTTGTCTGAATGCTGATTTTTCCTTGTAGTACCTGGGAACAAGCATTCTGTTTCCAACAGTCACCTATGTTCTCACAATAACTATAAAAACAAATCTAAACAAAAAATTTTTTTTTTTTTTTTTTGAGACAGAGTCTTCCTCTTCTTGCCTAGGCTGGCGTGTAGTGGTACGATCTTGGCTCACTGCAACCTCTGCCTCCCGGATTCAAGTGATTCTCCTGCCTCAGCTTCCCGAGTAGCTGGGATTACAGGCATGTGCCACCACGCTTGGCTAATTTTTGTATTTTTAGTAGAGACAGGTTTCATCATGTTGGCCAGGCTGGTCTTGAACTCCTGACCTCAGGCAAGCCACCCGCCTCGGCCTCCCAAAATGCTGGGATTACAGGCGTCAGCCACTGTGCCCGGCCTCCTCCCCCTTTAAGAAGACTTACCAGAAGTTCCCTGTGCTATTTTCGCTTGTGTCTCAGCAAGAACTTAGTAACATGGCTGCACCTAACCTTAAGGGAGACTGGAAAATGAGTTTTTTTGTTTTGTTTTTCCGAGACTGAGTCTGCCTCTGTGGCCCAGGCTGGAGTGCAGTGGGGCGATCTCTACTCACTGTTACCTCTGCCTCCGGGTTCAAATGATTCTTGAGCCTCAGTCTCCCAAGAGGCTGGGACTACAGGCATGCACCACCACAGGTGGCTAATTTTTGTATTTTGGTAGAGACGGGGTTTCACAATGTTGGTTGGCCAGGCTGGTCTCAAAACTCCCGACCTCAGGTGATCTGCTTGCCTTGGCCTCCCAAAGTGCTGGGATTACAGGCATGAGCCACCACACCCTGACAAAAATGAGCTTTTTAACTAAGCACAAAGCCCGGATATCAGTTAATAAGAAAAAAGAAAATGAAAATATTCAGAGACAATTGGCAATTTTTTTTTCTTTTTCTTTTTTTTTTTTTTGAGACGGAGTCTTGCTCTGTCTCCCAGGCAGGAGTGCAGTGGCGCGATCTCGGCTCACTGCAAGCTCCACCTCCCAGGTTCATGCCATTCTCCTGCCTCAGCCTCCCGAGCAGCTGGGACTACAGGCGCCTGCCACCACGCCTGGCTAATTTTTTGTATTTTTAGTAGAGACAGGGTTTCACCGTGTTAGCCAGGATGGTCTCGATCTCCTGACCTTGTGATCCACCCGCCTCGGCCTCCCAAAGTGCTGGGATTACAAGGCTTGAGCCACCGCACCCGGCCCTGACAATTGGCAATTTCTGTCACAAATCCTTGGTTAGTATTACTTTGGGGTTTTTTTCTTATTTGTAGAAGTTTTTTTACATGTAAAGGAAATTATCTCTTTGCCTGCTACAGGACTTACAAATGATATATTTCATTGTTTATTCTTTTGACTTTGATTATGGTATTTTGTCACGTAACTATTTTGATTTTTTGTACAATTTATCAAGGTTTTCTTTTTTTTATAGTTTCTAAATTTTGAATCATATTTAGGAATGCCCTCTCATGCCAAAGTCTATCATGGTTTCTTCTAGTACTTTCACAAGGATTCAGAGCTTGAAAGATTCAACCCCAAGGTCAGAGACCTCTTGGAACCAAATTTCGTTATCTAAGGTGTAGGCAATAGAAGTGGCAGCTGGCTCACTGGTTACTGGCTGGGATAATTCCATTATCTTTGGAGACTTATTAGAGTAGTCTGACTCTACAATAGTATTGAATGGGACTCAAAGATGAATGCCACTCGCAGGTGCCTGCAGCATGGTTACAGAGCCTGGATCGCCATAGTACAGTAAGAATTTGCACTGAGTGAGATGCAGGTGGTGTTTTCTGAAATGGAAAAGTAGCCAAATCAGAAATTTATTAGTAGGAAACACAAAAAGAATCCAAGGGATGTTCATCTGTAAACCTGAGAGAAGGTATTTTAAAACTGTCACTGTTCACAGTGGCAGGTGACTACTCACTCTAGTAGCTCCTTCCTGCTTCTGGTGATACTAATGGACAGAGCAAAGTCTCCCAGCATACCCCATTACAGCCTGCAACCACAGGGAGTTAGTGAGGGCTACACCCCTTTGCCTGGACATGACTAATCTCTTATAAATATCTTATTGATTTTGGTAGGCTGCTAATTATTTTTCCTGGAAAAAAAGTAATTTAAATAGGATGCGACATTGATAATGACATAGTTTAATTGATTCAAAACACATTTTTAAAAATTTGATGAATACATACAAAGAGTTGTTAGTCAAACATCTATTAAACTTAGTCAAACATCTATTAAACACAATTTCCAAAGCTGAATTCTAATGTTGTTTATAGCTCTGGATTGAAATATTCAGAGAATTGAATGTTCTTCTGGAGGTATGCAAATATGTTCTATTATAGGAACAGAAAGTTAAATGCATAGAAGTTGGAAACATCACCTTAATTTGTTCCTTCTAAAACCAATTAGACCCTGAAAAGCATTATATCATATACTCCAAGAGAGTGAGATGAAATATTTGAAACCAGAGATAAACTTAATGCCACACATTAAAATAGCACTTTCCAAAAACAGTGAGATTATCTCCTTTGCTCCTCATCCTCACCCAGTGGGGTAGATGGGACACCAAAAGGAGGAAACTAAGTAATAATCAACTTGCCTAGGTGGCTACAGAGGTAGTTTTTGGAAAAGCTACAATACAACCTAGAATTCCTGATTTTCAATTCTGATAAGTCATTTGACGGTAGCCAAAAGTTAATAAGAAAATAGTTTTTAACATGACTTACATGGCCCTTTCATTTCATGGGAGATTAAAACCATGGTGAATCTGAAGATTTTGTCCCCAAGCCATGCTGAGACTTACAGGTTATCATATCGTTGGTTATAGGTCTGCTATTCCTTCTATGGCTAAGACAACTTCTAGCACTCACCAGATTATTTTGGTAACCGGAAGAGGAAGAGGGGAACACAAGTGCCATACACGGCCTTGTGTGACTCCACCAACTCTTTTTAAGCTTCTTGGAGAAATAAACAAGGTTTGTTAGTTGCAGAGGTAAAATGTGTCATTATCACCAAATTGATTCCTGTCGACATCTTCCGCTTGAGATGTATGCAAAGAATTTTTGTGAGGTACAAATTAGGTCATATGTGTCCTGGGTTTTTTGTTTTGTTTTGTTTTTTTAAAAAGCAAAATTTTAAGGACTGACACAAGGGACATACAAAGGTTGAACATCAAATTTTAATCTTGAAACATTTTATCCAGTCCTCAAATTATTAACATGAAAAGGAGTGATAAATTGCAATTTTATCATTACCATATCGCTGTGTAACAAGCCCTTGTTACAAAATCTCCCTCTACTGTCTCACAAAACCAATAGAAAACTCATACATTATATTACCTAATGATCTATTAACAGATGAAATTTTAACCAACTTTATACCAGGAAACTATGAACAGAGGTACTTCAATCACATAGCTTAAAATATGGAGAAAAGACAGGTAAAAAAATTATCTTAACCTGTAGTAGTCTTTTTTCTTTTTAAAATTTTTATAAAATACACTAATTTCCCAAAATAAAGAATATTATGACACATTGGTGTCAACTTACACAGATGAAAGCTGATGCCAGCTTTTTCCTAACTAAAGTTCATTTCACCAAACCTTTATATATTACATGAATATCCAAGTAAAGTATTTTTTTAAAAATTCAACACACAGGAACATAATATACAGTGTTTTTTTTTTTTAAAAAAAAGGTTAATTTAGGAATGAGTTCATCTTCAACCACATAACGTATCTTTTGAAGACCATGAAACCTCTTGTCATTGCAAGACTTTCCAGTTCATGTTTCTATTTCCCAGTTTTAATTCTTAAAAGAAAAAAAAAAGATGAAAGGGTTTAATTATGTATTTCCCATGAGAAAACTGTGGTAAGGATCTTATTCATTACCAGGCTGTCTTCCCTCCTTTTGTTTTCCGGACTACCCAGATCCACGACTGCGTGGCACCGTAATGAAATCGGTGGGAGAGGCCAATGACATCAAAGAATGGATATAAAAAGACAGGCTCGTCTGGATCCCGCCACAATTGTAACGTGTGGGCAAATTCACCCCCACCAAGCCTTCCAGAGCTCCACAGTCACAGGAGTAGTCTCCTGGTTAACTCATCCTTGATGTCTGTCTGCTGGGAGGACATGAAAGACCATTTTCACTAATGACTTGTGTAGTGGCTAATGCGTGCCTTAGCCAGAGAGGGAGCGAGTGCACTGAAGAGACCTCGGTCAGTAGCGGCTTTGGGGTAGAGAAGAGAACACTGTTTCTTTTTACACCTCCTGAATTGGTCAATTCTGAGTACAAACTCACCTTAACAGGAAATCGCAATGAAATATACACACCATGCACGGTCTATATTACTGTGGGAATCCAGTAATACATGCAAGACGTGGGGAAAGAATCACAATGGATGAATATGAACTTTTCACAGTGTTTCTTATAGCCTTTGACTTAACACGAGTGCATCACTTACCACCACTATCTCACAAATGTTTTACTTGTGTCCTGGGCATGCAGGTCAGTTGGGGTAAAACGTGAAATGACGCTTCATAGCCATTCTCAGACAGTGAGTACAACTTCAATTTCCCCTACTTTCCAACCAAACAACTGAGCTGCTTCTGCTACAAAACTAAATATATTTCTAAATACATTTTGTTCAAGGGTTGTGGTGTATTCTTTCTCATTGTTTCAGTCACTTCATTCTAGGAAAATTAAAAACCCACACAATTAAATTGAGGACTAGGTCTTCAGGGTGATTCCTACCAAACTAGAAAGAGAGGGAATCACTAACTTCTCTTCTCTCAAGTTTCTGTCTCTCTACCCCAGGCCCTAATTGATACGGATTCATTTGTATGTTTGGTTTCCCAAAGAAGAAAACCAAATTAGAGAACTGGGATTTCTATCTTAAAGAAGCAAAACATAACCCCAAAATATAATGGTAGCAGGGAGAAGGAGAGGGGAAAATGCATTCACTCTATGTCAAAACGAATCTCTTGCTCTCAACAGGAGATAATCCAGCTTCTCCTTACCTATCATTTCATAAATTAATAATTTCTTAAAATCATAATCCAAAGAACGTATCTATTATACGAAAAGTTCAAGTTTAAAAAAGCAAATAAATTAGTTAAGCCTTGTAAACAATTGTCCATTTTAGTTATATATCTTAAAAAAAAAAAAGGTTTCTCTGTGTAGTAAATCAGACAGTACAAGGCACACCTTATACATCCGAATCCAGACTAACAAAACCCACACAAACATCTTCTTCACTCTGCTTGCTGGGGTAACTGTGCTGGGGCATCGGAGTCACACACCAATCCTTTGCCCATCTCCTGACCATCCGGAAGTCCACAAATGTGCTCTTTCTGTTAAACTGCTTTGTGCTATTTTGTTGTGTGAAATGATTTTAAGCCTCTTCAGTGTCAGTCTCCTCATATGTTTTCCACAAAGCTTCCTGGGAAAAGGCCAGTTTTCCCATTACGTTGTAACGTGCCTTTGAACCAGCCATCCTCTCGTTTTTTATGAACAAACACAATATCTCCTTCTTTAAGTTCAAGTTCTGCCTCACTCTGAGGAGGATAGGAAACCACCACCCTGTGCCTAGAAAAGAAAGAGATTTTGGTTAAGGCGATTCAAAGCAGTGATTTTAAAAAATGGTGTACTGTTAGTCTGCATGAACCTTCAACATAAATAGGAAATAACATTAATTCGTTCATGATCGTAAAACAACTCAAAATGCTGCTATTTTCTGTTTATAGAGACTTGGTACTAACAAAGACCGGATTTGGATATGTGTGTCAACCCACTACTGATGGCCCAGACTGGTTCATCCGAGTGACCTTAACAAGGACAGCCATCCTTGTTCCCTACCAGTGTTTGTATCTTGGCAACAAAGGAGAGTTTCATTGCATTTCCCGGGAGGGGTATCATTTCTATCCCTCCCTCTTCCCCAAGGAAACAGGAGTGAATTTATTTGATTGGTGAGGCTGGGAGAAGTAGCTGAGCGGGGTGGGGTTCAGTCCTCTCTGAACTGCCTGCCCACAGGCTGAGGAGGCTCTACTCCACCTCTATGTTGTAAGCACACAGAGGTCAGGAAGGTGAGTCTGGAAGTCTGTCTCTGTGTCCCTGTGTCCCTTACACTGGGGTTTGACATGGGCGAGGCAGCAATTCTGAGGAAGGTAATCTGCCCCACACACCCAGATTATCCATTGGGAAGGTAGTTCCAAGGTCCAGACATGGAGGGGAGGGCTGTGGCCACAAATTCAATCCAACATTACCAGTAATGAGGTTGACATTCTCATCTCCATTATTCTGACATTTGGGTCTGTTTCTCCTTGGTTCAGAATTTGGAGTTAGTGGGAAAGGTGTCATTATTGCTTAAAAATGGCAGAAGCCTAGTTGGTTTAATATTATCTATGCCCCTGCCTCCATGCTCCTTAGCTTTCCTATGCAGAATTACAGCTTGTAGGAAGCTAGAGAGAGGTGACTTGTTTTACATTCTATATCCTTTTATCTTTCTCTATTTTTCCAGCATTATTTGCATTACTCCTCTTCTCAACAAAAGGGGGAAAAGAATGGTGGTGTATGGTAGCCAACCTCCAAGATGGCCCTAGTGATCTTTGCTTCCTGGTATTCACACTCTTGTGTAGTCTCCTCCAAGGATGCATAGGGATGACCTGTGTGGCCAATAAAATGTTGCGGAAATGACAGTTGGTGATTTCTGAGGCTAGATCTTAAAAGGCATTGTGGTTTCCACTTTACTTTCTCTTGGATCAGTCACTCAGGAAAACTGGCTGCCATGTTGTGAGGACACTCAACATCTCTATGGAGAGGAAACACATGGTAAGGCACTGAGGCCTCTTTCCAAAAGTCTAAACTAACCAGAAAAAGTGATGTGAATAAGCCACCTTAGAAGTGGATCCTCCAGCCCCACCTGAGCATCAGCTCAGGCTGATGTCTTGACTACAATCTCAAGAAATACTCTAAGCCAGAATCACCCAGATAAGCTGTTCCATAATTACGTGACCCACAGAAACTGTGAAATAACACATGCTTATTATTGTTTTAAGCCACTGAGTTTTGGGGGTAACTGGTTACATGGCAACAGATAACTAATAAATATATCTTTCACTGTTTGATGCTAAGTAATGAGTAGTCAGTCATAAAGTTGATTTTGGGTTTCTACTTTCACTTGGTTCTCAAAGTCAGAAAATGAGTTTATAGCCTCATGGGACCCACTCCTGACTGAAAGTGAAGAATGTTATGGCTTCAAAATGATAGGCAGAACAAATTCTATACAACTGTCCCCAAACTTCTGAAACCCATTACAGCCTGCTCCTTTCACCAATTCCCATTCCATATAAACCAAAATCCATTTAAGAAAGACCACAGCAAGAGTCCCAGACAATTACACTAAAAAATCTCTGCAAAAGGTAAGTGGCTGCTTGAACAACCTGAGCTCCTTTGGCACAGGGACCAAATTACTATCCAAGATCTGAAGCAAAAACACAGCACAGAAGCTGGCTTATCATATCTGAGAAAGGTTCAGCTAATTCAAACACGAATATTCATAGACCACAAGGCTGGGGTTCGATCAAGCATGGAATGCGGGAGGAAGCATGACACTGTGGGAGAAACACTGGCCTAAGGATTGACACAGTCTTTAAGGTCAGTTAGAGCAGCTTAACTTTGGGCCAGTTATCTCAGCTCTCAGTCTGTTTCCTCATCTGTAGAATAGGAATGTAATGAGTTAAACAAGTATGATGCTCTTCGTATGGTGTCTGACAAAGAGTTCAACCTGAAAATATTAGCTCCTATTATGATCATATGGCTTAGACAAGAGTAGGCAGAGGCCTGGCACTTTAAGGAGGTGAAGAATGGGCCAGTCAGGGGCTGGACATCTCTAACTAGGTAATGAACTCAGGCCACAACCTAAAGCATTTCCTGAAAATGAGATTTGACAAACTTTAGATCAACACAGTTAGGGTTTTGGAATCCCTTCTTTGATATCTTTATTTTATTTTGAGACGGTCTTGCTTTGTTGCCCAGGCTGGTGTGCAGTGATGCAATCACAGCTCACTGTAGCCTTGACCTCCCAGGCTTAACTGATCTTCCTACCTCAGCCTTCCAGCTGGGACTACAGGTGTGTGCCACCAAACCTGGTTAATCTTTTTACTTTTTGTAGAGATGGCATCTCACTATATTGCCCAGGCTGGTCTTGAACTCCTCGGCTCAAGCAATCCTCCAGCCTCAGCCCCAGAAAGTGCTGGGATTATAGACATAAGCCACTACGCCCAGCCCTCTGACACCTTTAAAAGCAAGACAAATAATTTCATCACGAATTTATCTGAAAGAAAGATCCAGATGACATTTCTCAAGTCTAATGTCAACATGCTAAAAATCCATGGAAAAAGCAATGATGTAGTTGCCACGTGGGGCAAGTTAAACATTTAAGGCAAAGCTTTATAATTCTGGGAAAAAATGTACAAGTGACTCAAAACATATTCAGAGTAGATTTCTCATGAGATATATTCCCTACTTGTTCTCTGTGAGCTGCCTTAAAGGTAAAATGGAATAAAAATGGTTATTGAAAAACTCAAAGGGAATTAGATTAATATATGCATTTTATAAAATGCACTAAACCAATTTTGTCAAAAAAAAATTTTGAACTAGAACTGCTGGGCTAAGAACATACTCTTCTTGCCAAGTTCCCAGTGGGAGCAAATTTTCATTGCTAAGTTTTATAAACCTCTGGGGGGGCGGGTGGAATGAGAAACTATGTGCATAATGGAAACTGTGACACAGTCTTGATCGTATGAAGACTATCAGATGCAGGAGTAATAGACTCTACTTAGAAATCTTCCAGCTCAGGTCCTGATCTTGAGCCTTGTGAGGTGGTTTGCACAGTTTTCTAATACAGATTTGTAAGGCCAAATACTGGGCATAACTGGCCAACTATTTCAGGCATTGAAAGGCTTTGCCAAGTAGAACATTTACAGACCAACAAACAGATGTAAGGCACAGCTGCAGAGGCCCTTTACATCTGCTGCTCCACCCTCTGCCTCACTCAGATTATGCTTTTCTTTATATGAACAGGGGTTTGGGGAAGTTCTGAACCTCTCCTATGAACCTCTCCTATGAACCTCTCCTATGACCTACATGGGACCTGGTGATCTACCTTCAAAATCTGCACCCCATCCACTCCTCTTCATTGTCACTGTCACTATCCTGGTTGATGACTTCATTACCTTCCATCTGGTCAAATATCTATTTTTTTTTTTTTTTTTTTTAAGACAGAGTTTCGCTCTTGTCACCCAGGCTGGAGTGCAATGGCATAATCTCGGCTCACCGCAACCTTCGCCTCCTGGGTTCAAGCTATTTTCCTGCCTCAGCCTCCTGTGTAGCTGGGATTGTAGGCGTGTGCCACCATGCCCGACTAATTTTTGTATTTTTAATAGACACAGGGTTTCAATATATTGGCCAGGCTGGTCTCTAACTCCTTACTTGGTGATCCATCTGCCTTGGCCTCCCAAAATGCTGGGATTACAGGCGTAAGACATGGGGTGGGCCCTGCATCCACCTGGTCAAATATCTACCTTTCTTGCTTCAAGTCTCTTCCTGTCCCCAGTCTATGCAGAGCTCACATACTAATATTCTTAAGTGGCAACTCTATTTGCAGCTACCCACTGCCAAAAAATCATTAACAGCTTTACAAAGCCTGTGAGCAAGGTTAATCCTCAGCCTGGTATGCGAAGCCCTTGGTGAGCAGGCCCTAATCTCTTTTTACACAGCTGTAGCTACTATTATCACCACAAAAGTCCCAAACACTCCCCTAAGCCTGAACATGTCCCCTATTCAGGGCCTTTACTTCCCCCACGCCACACCTTGGCTCATGCAGTTCCTTCCAGTGGGAGTCTCCTTTGACACTATCTCTCCCACCCATACCCCATCACTCTCTCAAAGCCTGGCTCCAGCTCCCCTGTGAAATCTCCAGCGCCACGGCTGGAGGCAATTTCATGCTTGACTAAATCCCAGAGGCCTCCATGTATATGTCTTACAGCACTTAGCACAGTCTACATTGTATTATTACCATCTGTGTCCCTGTCTCGTTTATTCTACCAAACCATAAGCTGCTTGAAGGGTGAGATGATGCTAAATTCACTTTATATGCCTCATAGTACTTAGCATAGTACGTTTAATTCTTAATAAGCAAGTCAAGCGGCAAAAAGAAAAAGCCTAGTTGTATAGAAAAACTATTTTTTAAAATGTACAAAACTCCTTAAAAAGGAATGAAATTCTGACACGTGCTACAAGAGGGATGAACCTTGCAATCGTTATGCTAAGTGAAATAAGCTGCATGCACACAGAAGGATGACTATTGCATGATTCCACTTATGAGATGCCCAGAAGTCACTTATGGGGAGAGAAAGTAGAAGGGCGGTTGCACGGCCTGGAGGAGGGGGAATGAAGAGTTCGTGCTTAATGAGTACAGATTCAGTTTAGGATGAGAAAAAGTTCTAGAAACGGATAGCAGTGAATGGTTGTATGACAACATGAATGTACTTAATGCCATCGAATTGTACACTTGAAAAAATAGTACATTTTCATGTATACTTTACCACAATTTAAAAAATAAGATATATGAACGAATAAAATTTTTTATTTTAAAAAAAGGCAAAAAAGGAAAAATGTATAAAGCTGACTGGCACCTCGGTTGGAAAGCACCCCTTGTTCCCTTTGAACAAAGCGCTGTGGAGGCATTACGGGGTGACCAGAGTGGCTCACAGACCGGTCCCTGAATGGCCTCTGCCTCTTGGTGGCCGTGTGACCTTAATTCAACTTTTGGTGATAACTGCAAGGTAGAATTCAAGAAACAGAGTCTTGCAATACAAAGAAGCTCCACAGACTTCCAGTGCCATGGTATTTTAACTTCCATCTGAATGGGCATTTACAATCTTTTATTAGTATACATTTCCTGTTTCCTTTATTTTTCAAGCCTCTCTGGTGTTCTCTGTAGTTCATACATTTTCATTTCTAATCGCCCCTGGTATAGCCCAAATTGGCTCCCATGTTGCTCTGGGAGGCACTCAGTTCATCACTCTGACCTGGGTGAGTAACCACTTACTGCTTTCTGCCAGTTGCCACAGCAATCTAATATTCAATTAAATATTTCACTGGCATAACCATACTAGTTCCCTTTGTAGCTTGCTCCAAGTCCAAGTAAATTACGTCCATTGCTTCACCCAGTGGGTTCATTGTCACTGATTCAAAGAAATTAATCATGCTGGTTAAGCCCAGCTGCCTTTCTGTAAATCTATCTCTATCCAATTTGTATGTTTCCAAGTGTTCTAGCTTAATCCCTGATCAAAGATCATACATACGTTTTTTTTTTTTTTTTCCCCCAATTTAGGAGATGAGCATGTAGGTATGTGGTTCTCAGTTTAATTCCTACATTTAAAAATACACACAGATAAAGATGACTTGCTGTGTCTCCCTGAACTCTTTATATATATATTTATTTTTTTTCTTTGGAAGAAAAAATAAACCTGTCATATACTTTCTTTTATTTGCCATCCCTTCTGAAATATTTTCTTTCCACTTTCTCTTTGCAATTTCCTAATTATTTTTTCTCAATCCCTCTAAAATACAGCCTAAAATATTTGTTCTATTGTTTCTGCTGTCATCAATTATACATTTTCTGCCTCTAGGATATAGCACTATTTCTTGCTTGTTTTCTTCAGTCTCTCTAACAAACGCAGAAGAATCCTTTTGTTCCTAAGAGACTTCTCTCTGCTGACACCAAGACCTGTCAACACACTTCAAGGTTCATCCTTTCTTATTATGAGATTGCTTAAGTCTTTATACCACGTGGTTGCTTCTTTCCATTGACAGCACTGGCTGCCCTAGTCACATTCTTTTTTTTTTTTTTTTTTTTTTTGAGATGGAGTCTCACTCTGTCACCCAGGCTGGATGGAGTGCAGTGGTGCGACTGCGGCTCACTGCAACCTTTGCCTCCTGGGTTCAAGCATTTCTCTGCCTCAGCCTCCTGAGTAGCTGGGATTACAGGTGCCCACCACCACGCCTGGCTATTTTTTTTTTGTATTTTTAGTAGAGATGGGGTTTCACCATCTTGGTCAGGCTGGTCTTGAACTCCTGACCCCGTGATCCACCCACCTTGGTCTCCCAAAGTGCTGGGATTACAGGTGTGAGCCACCATGCCTGGCACATTCTTTTACTTTAGATGTATGAGATAGGGTCATGGTTTGAGAGGAAATTTTATGCTTGTTCTCATTATAATCTGTAGATGAATCCTATCTCATAGTGTCCCAATAATATAAATTGAATACTTCTATGAAATTCTACCAGTCAGTAGAATTTTTACCAAAAGAACCCTGGGCTCCTTCTGCATTTTGCCAGGGCAAGAGTTGTTGATGCTTGTATTGTAAATCAAGGATTATTCCTAGATCCTGAAATGTTTTCTCAATCATACTGATATAAAAGTTAATCTCTCCTTCATTTTCAGCATTGAGCACTTTTTATTGTGTTGAAATGTTTAAAATATGAACACAAGTAATCCCTAAATTCTATACTTGGTGGCTTTTAATTAACCAAAAAATTTCATTCCCAGTGAATAATATAACATTTTCCTATATATTACCGCACATATTTCCTGTTATTTTTACTGTGAGACAGATCTAAGAATCCAAGCTAAATAAATACTATCACCATCACTGTATGAAAGCAAGGGCTGTGGAAAGTTGGTCAGGTTGGCTATTATATTTAATATTCCATTGAACATATGGATTATAAAAATATAAACTTGGGTAGAAATCTTCTCCAAAGACCCCTTTCCCACTTGTAAAAATTTAAATGGTTATACAAAAAAACCTGTCAAAGAATTCCAGCATGCCCGGGCCCATCTGTCCTGTCATTACATTCTCCATGTTCCCTATCTGATGTGCATCCCCCGCTCCCTGAAATGCCATCACCTGTCTGCGCTAGCAATTCCTTCTTTTCAGATGAACTGAACAGCAGGAGCCTGCTGTTAGAAAGGAGCTCCTCTAAGAGGAAGGGACTGGAATGCAGAAGCCGCAGAGACTAAGGACATCTGGCAACTGAAAAGGAATGCACTGGGGGAGGGAGGCTGCAGTGCCCATGCCAGTGCCTAGGGAGAGTCTGGGCAAAGTGAACCATCACTCAAAAGAGTCACACAAATACCACAAATGAGGGGGAACACAGGAGAGATGCCCTCAGGGCTTGAAGGAAAAACTGCAGATCAATGCCTGGAGGGAAGGAGGGAGGCTTTGTGACCAAGAGAAAGCAAACAAGTAACTGGACCAACTCCAGGGACAGAAGGTGCTATCCCTGGAAAGCAGACCAATACAGCAGGAAAAAGGTTGACTCTCAGAATAAGAGATTCAGTGAATTCTGGACAAAATTTCAAAGCTTTACTAAGAGCACAACAGATGAGAGGAAAGATAAAATGATTTCATTTGTAGGGAGAGAACACTTTTTTAGGGTAATGGCTCATTTTAAAACTGGTTTTATGGGGATTAGAACTATAGAAAATTATTGTACAGCACTATAAAAATAAATATCATAAATTGTGGCTGGGCTCCGTGGCTCACGCCTCTAATCCCAGCACTTTGAGAGGCCGAGGCAGGTGGATTGCCTGAGCTCAGGAGTTCGAGACCAGCCTGGCCAACATGGCAAAACCCCGTCTCTACTAAAAATACAAAAAAAAAATAGCCAGGCGTGGTGTGCACCTGCAGTCCCAGCTACTCGGAAAGCAGAGGCAGAAGAATCACTTGAACCCGGGAAGTGGAGGTTGCAGTGAGCCGATATTGTACCAGTGCACTCCAGCCTGGGCAACAGAGTGAGACTCCCATCTCAAAAAAAAAAAAAAAATCATAAATTGTGAGCTTTGTACTTAATGTAAGTAGGTTTGAAATTTATTCTTTTCCATTTTTCCTAGTTTATTTTTAAGTAAAAAAGTGTGCCAAAAATATGAATGCAGGCCTCAGGTTTTGGTGGGTACAAATATACCTATGGCTTCATCTGAAATACAGAGGTAAGGTGAATTTAAGGCATTTAAAAACATAACACTTTACAGTAAGATTTCAAGTCGGCAACACAGAAAATGCTACCAAAAAAGCAATACCTCCACAAAGCAGAAATCTGCTTTATTTATGAAATGCAGGCACAGACGAAATGAAGCTTACGGAAACAATAAAACACATGATACTTAAGACAAATACTATATATTTATATGAGATATAAAAAGAGTCCACTATTTTGAGTATACTTCATGATGCTTTCCTATGTAATGAATAGTGCTTCACTGTTGAGTTTAAATAATCCTAGTAGCTATTTGTCTCAGTAAATAATACATTTTCTTTCCTAACACATTCCTAGAACCCCAGTGGGGTATCAAACAGAACTGCTCCCTTTTGTAATAATTATTCAAGGCTGGCATCACTAAAACAGGGCTTATTACTCTGAGTGTAACTGAATCAAGTCACTTGGTCAGGAGGAGAGTCAGAACTGAGACTGAGAACTTAGCCATACCCTTCTGGCTCAGGAAGAAGAAGAGAGTTCTTCGCTAGACATCATGGCTCATGCCTGTAATCCCAGCACTTTGGGAGGCCGGGGCAGGAGAATGGCTTGAGTCCAGGAGTTCAAGACTAGCCTGGGCAACATGGGAGACACCGTCTTTACAAAAAAATTAGCTGGGAATGGTGGTATAGGCTTGTGGTCCCAGCCACTCAGGAAGCTGAGGTGGGAGGATCACTTGAGCCCAGGATGTTAAGGCTTCAGTGAGCTGTGATTGCACCACTGCACTGAAGCCTGTGCAACAGAGCAAGACCCTGTCTCAAAAAAAGAAGAGAGTTCTCTTAGCTGACAGAATTCTCTAATTCAAGCTTGTCCAACCCGTGGGCACGCAGTGCAACACAAATTCATAAACTTTCTTAAAATATTGTGAATTTTTTTTTTGCGATTTTTTTTTTTAGCTCATCAGCTATCATTAATGTTAGTGTGTATATACATGTAATGTAAAATATTTTTTAACAGTATGTGTGTGTGTGTGTGTGTATATATTTATTATTATTATTATTTTTTTGAGATGGAGTCCTGCTCTGTCACCCAGGCTGGAGTGCAGTGGCATGATCTCCACTCACTGTAACCTCTGCCTCCTGGGTTCAAGCGATTCTCCTGCCTCAGCCTCCCAAGTAGCTGGGAATACAGGGACTCGCCACCATGCCTACTTCTTTGTATTTTAGTAGAGACAGGGTTTTACCATGTTGCTGGGATTACAGGCGTGAGCCACCGTGCCTGGCCATATGAATATATTTTATGTGTGGCCCAAGACAATTCTTCCTTCAGTGTGGCCCAGGGAAGCCAAAAGATTGGACACACCTGCTCTAGTTGCTTCATAACTAGCAGGAAACGATGTAAACTTTTAATAAAAGAGGCAAAAAATTAAAAAAAAAAAGACAGCAATTAGTGGCAACGGAATAGAAATAAGACAGAAGTAAATCCACGGACAAGTTCCCAGTGATTGACAGTTTTTACCTGGACACAATTCAGGCGTGGCCGAGTAGAGAAAATAAAGGAAAAGGAAGGCTGCGGACCAACCCATTAAGAAACACGGAAGGAAAAAGGAAAACAGAGTATGTCGTGTCAAGTGGGAAAAGAAATTCAGTGCTTATTTTCATAAGCTCAGTTTCAAAACATTTAGGAAGATGTGGCAAAACATCTTAAATATCACAATAATGTTCCAGCCTAAAGCCTGTTGTTCATTTTTTAGTTTTTTCCTGGAACGAAGTTGAACTCACCTTTCACAAACAACAGGTCTAGACTCATTCAAGACAGGACCCAGGGAGGAACAGGCCTGGCGAGGAGGTGGAGCGATGGGGACAGCGGAGTCCAGGGAACTTGCCTTCCTATGAAAAGCATCCTGGGCCAGGGCTGCTCCTGCCACTGCAGTCGTGACCGGTCCGTCCCCGTCCACAGGGCAGGAGCCTGCCCTGCCGTGGCCACCTCCTGGTGGCAGTTCGGGCCCCACCGCTCCGTGGAGAGGAAGCTCTGCACTGCCCAGCTCCACTTCTAGGGTGGGCGATGCTGGAGGAGACACGCGGGGCTTCCGTTTAGTGGAGGCGCCAGAAAGCAACTTCAATAAACCCTTTTTTTCTTTCTGGAAAAAAAAAATAATGAGCCTTAGTTGGAGAATGACAGTACTATTGCTGGTGTAATCTAAAGGGCCCTATAGTTCATTACTACTTTTTAATTTTTAATTTTAACTTTTGTGGGTACATAGTAGGTATATGGGGCCTTATGGTTTCAATGTTCGGTTTGATCTTTTTACATTATTTCTGTTGATAACTGGTTATTCATAACCTGGCCACCAAGTTTTGTGTGGTGCTAACCTGACCTTTTGCTTCTCCTCCTTCTCCCTTTCTGCTATATATTTTTTTGTTGGGTTTTGGACATTCCGTTGAAGTAGGATAAACCTATAAAAAAGATGTAAGACAATAAAACTCACCCAACTCACATCCCAGGTTTGGTAAAAGCATTAGTACATATTTTAGGATAAAATGGAAATTTCAGATTATGGATTTAATTTCCTGAACTTCTGCCTATCCTATCTCTAATCACTGTAAGAGAGCTGACTGTATGCAGAATTAAATGTAAACCTGACAGCACTTTATTCCACAGGCATGGACGTGAGCCTTATCATTTCCAGGCAGTGATCAGAGTTAAGAGCTAAACCACTTCTCACATGTCGCCACCTTGATTAAATGTAACAAGCCAATAAAACAGAAGTCAACCACATCTCCCTTGCAAGTACCTCCTTGATTAGACATCCATTTTAAGGAAAGCTTCAGTATATTTATAAACAAGTTGATTTCTCTTTTTGCAAGCAAATATACAAATAAGCGTGTTTTTGTTTGTTTGTTTGTTTTTTCAACTATCTCAATTCCACAGAAGCCATCTCTTGAATTTTTGTCTCTTGATACTTTCTCTCTTTGGTCTGCTAGGAAAATCAGATGTCAAGAGAGTGCTCCTTCATTCTGAAACCTTAAGCATGAATGTTCTTTCTGATGACCAAGCTTAACATGATCCTTTTAAATTGTTTTACCAAGACGTCAACTATATCATTAAGTTCTCTGAATGGAAGCACTGCTTGAAAATGAAACACTTCATAGAGAACTATTTCTTTAGAAAATCCTGTAGGCATATTGGAATTATTAAGGCCCATTAACAGGGAAACAGAAATTATAAGGGACATGCTGAGGAATTTTTCTTGGGAAAAATAGCTTAGGCTCAGTAAAAACTCCTTGGGAAAATGAATCTAAATCCCTAACAACATTGTTCCATTAGAGACAGTATGGCAGAAAAAAGGAGACAAAAGCAATCATTTATCAGACTATGAGGAAGCACCCCAGGGACAGTGCACCGTAGTCCCCAGTTACCTAATGCTGCTCAAGGACATGTGAACCCATGGGCTAGAAATGGGAAGAGAGAGTGGGAGTGGGTGCTAAGGTCATTTCTGTACTTGCTTGACCTGGGCTATAGATGAGCAGAGCCAGCTGATCCCCGCCACCCTGCAACTCTCCCTGGTAGAGGAAGATCCTTTTGCATTTCTCTTTATAGCCTGTCCTCAGCTGATCTTACGCGCTTTCGCTTCACTCATTCAATGCCACATTTTCCGTGGGGCTACTATGTGCATTCTAATGAATGTCCTCACAAACTTGGACTGCCTGCATAAGTGCAGTGGCAGTGCTGTATATACCTCTCTATCTCACCCAGTGCCTAGTGCAGGGCCCTACACCTACTAAAGTTTAGAGGCTGAGAAAATACTGGAAGAGGATGAGACCAGTGGAAGGAAGGAAAAATATAGCTAGTGCCAGGCCTAAGGAAATAAAGGATATGTTGGATTCCCCAGATGCAGAGGCAATAAAGCCTTTCAACGAGCCTTTCAATAAAGCCTATAGTCAATGAAGTGGTCTGACTAAACACCTGCCAGTGCTGCTCTGTACTTATTGTAGACAGCCTGAGGTCTGGAAGGCCAAGAGATGACATGCAAAAGAATAACAGCCAGTAGCTTCCACTTCTAAGGTAGCAGTCAGCTGCAACTTCCAGCTATTCTTGCCATGATGTAAGAAAGCACACACTAGTCCACGGACTCCCAAAGGTCCAGAGAGAACATCAAGTCCATTGATAAATTACAATCCCAGCAAGCCACAGCTAAAGCCGTTTCTTAAAAGCTCAGTTCTGAGCACTCAGTAAAATATCAGATAACTCAACAGCACTCAGGGAACAGCCTCTAAAGTGATTAAGAAGTAAGATGACTTAATTCATCTAAAATGATTAAACACATTAAATACAGCTTGCTTTAATGACTTCTAAGGGATGTCTTATCATCATTAACTGATGCTGACTACCCACAGAACAGAAGGCAGAGGAACGGGAATCATGGCAGGGTATAAGGTGTAAGGGTTGGGGGGGTGATAATACAGAAAAGATGCTGTCCTAGTTCCAAGGAACCATGATTTTTTCTATGTTAGCAGAACAATGTTCCACTTGAGAGAGATCATTTTGCAAACTGAGACACTAGCATCTATGAGCACCATTATTTTTTCAAAAACCAACAGCAGAAATGAAAACTAAATGAATTAATAAAGACTACATTCAGGCTGGGCACAGTGGCTAACACCTGTAATTCTAGCACTTTGGGAGGCTGAGGCAGGAGGATCACTTGAGCCCAGGAGTTCAAGACCAGCCTGGGCAACATAGGGAAACCCTGTCTTTACAAAAATAAAAATAAAAAAATTAGCCAGGTGTGGTGGTGCATGCCTGTGGTCCCATCTACTCCAGAGCCTGAGGTGGGAGGGAGGGTTGCTTGAGCCTAGAGGTTGAAGTTGCAGTGAGCTATGACCATGCCACTGCACTCCAGCCTGGGTGATAGAGGGATACCCTGTAGCAAAACAAAACAAAACAATATCAAAAAAAAAAAAAACACCTGGGAGGAGGAAGAAAAATCATTTGAACAAAGAAAATGATCACTAGAGGCCGGGCACAGTGGCTTACACCTGTAATCCCAGCACTTTGGGAGGCCAAGGCAGGAGGATTGCTTGAGCCCAGGAGTTTGAGAGCAGCCTGGGCAACATAGCAAGACCCCATCTCTACCAAAAAAAAAAGAACCTAGGTATGATGGCTCGTGCCTTTAGTCCCAGCTGGGAGGATCACTTCAGACTGGGAGTTCGGGCTGCAGTGAGGTATGATTGCGCCACTGCACTGCACTCCAGCCTGGGTGACACAGTGAGACCTCGTTTAAAAAAATAATAATAAAATAAAGGAAGGAAGAAAGAAAATGATCAGTAGAGACTTCAAGAAAAATGTTCAGAAAATAAAATGAATATTTAAAAACCAGATAGGACCTCTGCTTAAGAAAATCAAGAATAATAAGCCAGGTGCAGTGGTGTGAACCTGTAGTCCCAGCTACTTGGGAGGCTGAGGTGGAAGGATTGCTTGAGTCCAGGAGTTCAAGGCTAGCTTGGACAACATGATAAGACCCCAGCTCTTAAAATAAACAAATAATTAAATGAATAAAAGAACAATAGGAAAGGTCCTAAAACACCAAAGAAAATCTGTGGTTGGCTCCTTAAGGGAGAGTCATTGGGAATTTGGGGGCGGGGGATTTGAGACACTAAATGTTGGCCTTATGTGGCCCACCTGTAGGAATGCTGGCTTTTAGGAATGGATCTAGGATATGGCAGAGTGCATGTTGACCAACACCCACTTCTGCTGACTCATATGGAATTAATGTCAATGTCAGGTGAGACTTACAAAGCACCTCTAGAGATTCTGAAGTTATGCGTAGAAAATGGAAGCACTTGGGTAGATACCGGCATCAGAGGTGGTTCCTCCTCTTTTTCTAAAGTAAGGGTTAGAACTTAGAGAACTTAAGAACAATTACACAATTGTATTAATCAAAAATATATTTTTTCAGGCCAGGCGCAGTGGCTCATGCCTATAATCCCAGCACTTTGGGAGGCCGAGGCAGGGGGATCACTTGAGGCCAGGAGTTCAAGACCACCAATATGGTGAAACCCTGTCTCTACTAAAAATACAAAAGTTAGCTGGGTATGGTGGTGCATGCCTGTAGTCCCACTACTTGGGAGGCTGAGGTGGGAGGATTACTTGAACCCAGGAGGTAGAGGTTGCAGTGAGTCGAGATCACACCACTGCACTCCAGCCTGGGTGATCTAGTTCTGTCACCCAGGCTGGAGTGCAGTGGCATTAACATAGCTCACTGTAGCCTTGACCTCCTGGGCTCAAGCCATCCTCCCACCTCAGCCTCCCAAGTAGCTAGGACTACAGGCACATACCACCATGCCCAGCTAATTAAAAAAAAAATATATATATATATATATTTTTTGTAGAGATAGGGTTTTGCTAAGTTGCTGAGGGTGATCTTGTACTTCTGGCCTCAAGTGATTTGCCCACCCTGGTCTCCCAAACTTTTGGGATTATAGGTGTGAGCCACTGTGCCCAGCCTTCATCTTTTTATAACAACAAAACACAATAAAACATATATACATATACATAAGTATCTCCCAAAGATTTGGAGACACATTTTCCTGGAGATTAGTTGATCAAATAATGAAGGCTTTGAACTGAATATGAAGTTAGCAATATGTCCAGATAAAGTTGTTATACTGATGACGGTGGAAAATATTAGGGATCTCATAGAAGGAAGAATAACAATGGTAGAAAAGGTCTAGGATTTCAAACAGGAAAGAACTGAGATGAAACAAGAGTTTCAGATGCCTGTTTATCAAACCACGGAGTGCAGACACCAAAGTTAGCTAGAAATTTTAACACAAAGACAAAAATGCAGTGTCTAGAGATCCCTGAGACTTTGAGCAACAGGACTTCCAAATAAAATACTGTTCAAAGGAGTAGCTGGTTAGAAGAGAAGCTGCAACAGTCCCATCTGTACATTACAAAATTATATTTCTCTGTGGAACAGCAGCAGTAATCCACTGCAGAGCAGCTGGGTACAGAGAAAAGGAGGGGGCAATAGACATGCTATCGTGTGGGAGATGTACCATGGATTGCTGGTAGGTTTAAGTAAATGGATGATAATGCTCACAAAATGACGAGGAAAGATAGAAATAATGAGGGTGTTATCAATACCTAGATATCTGCTGTAAGTCTCAACTAAAACTAGGATCTCTAATACACTTTTTCCTTGCTGATAGTTTAATCTCACAGAAAGTTGAGCAAACTGCAACTTTGGATCTAATTCTGATCAACTAGAGGGAGGGCAGAAACCAGACAGGTGGAGATGCTCTGCTGATGAAGCAGAAATATCGAGAACTTGGAATAAAGCATGGAAAAAGAGGCTGGTGATAGTCAGGTTTGAACTTTATAGTTTAAAAGAACTGATTTTTAAATGTTCAAAGAAAATATATGCATGATCTGAAACTCAAAAGGGAAGATGCTTCAAGAGGAATAGGAAGGCTCTCAAAAATGAAATTCTAACCATGCAATTGCAAATCATCCCTGCAGATGAAAACACAGAGGCATCTAAAGGTACTGATGTGATCTCCCAGGGAGCAGCCTAATGGCTCAAATTTTTAAAGGGCACGTACAAAAAGATCAAGAGAAGAGCCCATAACAAAGAACATAACGTGGCCCATAGCAATTCAAGAAGGCTTAAAGATCAGAATGAGCTTAAACTTGCAAAAATGCTAAAGACAAAAAAAATTTTTGTAAGAGCTCTTTTAAAGTTATGTTTGAAACAAGAAGAACAAGAAAGACACGGACCTGCTGTGGAGGATGGTGGTTCTTGGATGGCAAGAAGAAAGGAAAGGATAATCTTCAGACTGGAAGGGAAGAAAAAACTTTGACGAGAGGGAAATGAGTGAAGAGTTGGGATTTAGAGATCAAATGATTACTCTTAACAGGCTGAATTAACTCCAGTGTACAGAGAAAAATAGCAGAAGAAATGCAACCAATAACCTTTGATAATCTGGTGAATCTGGGATGAGGGTCAACTGAACAGGCAAGGAAGGGCATGTGCAAGTCCCAATTTTCTTTTCTTTTTTTTTTTTTTCCCTGAGACAGAGTCTCACTCTGTTGCCCAGGCTGGAGTGCAGTGGTGTGATCTTGGCTCACTGCAACCTCTGACTCCCTGATTCAAGTGATTCTCCAGCCTCAGCCTCCTCAGCAGCTGGGATTACAGGCATGTGCCACCACACCCAGCTAATTTTTGTATTTTTAGTAGAGACAGGGTTTCACTATGTTGGCCAGGCTGGTCTCAAACTCCTGACCTCAGGTGATCCACCAGCTTTGGCCTCCCAAAGTGCTGGGATTACAGGGGTAAGCCACCGCGCCCGGCCCCAATTTTCAAACACATGACACCAAAGCACTTTGCAGACCATCTGGGAAATTCTAAACAGTATTAAACGAAAGATTTATGAACATTTAGAAAGGGAAATAAAACTCTTCCAGAAGACACTAACAATAAGTCACAGCAGAAATGATGGGGCAATGGGGAGAACTCTGTGGATGGGAGGATGATGTAAGAGGCAGGTGAATCTCAATGTGGCATCTGGCGAGTTCTCCCAGGACATCCTTGTAGATGTGATGGAGAAATGTATACTAAAGACACTCTAGTCATGAAGATTCATGATTAAGTGACAACAATCATGGAATTACTAAATTTATATCAACCAGAAGTCTCTTTAGTGGACTTGGAACACTAAATGAAGTAGGAGATTTAATAAGGGAAAATTTGAAATCTGTGATATGAGGAATAGGAAAAGAAAACTTCAAGGGTATAGCATTAGAGAAAAGACACAAGGGGACAAACCTGCAAATACCTCAGGGCACCATGTAGAAAGGAGATCTGCATTTTCTATGTGGGCCCTCAAAATGAAGAACAACGGTTGGAAGGTTGAGTTGAGTTACAGCTGTCTGAAGATGGCACAGGGCAGTCTTGGGCTAGGGCACTGCTTGATCAATGGGGCACGCACCCAGGCAGAAGCCATGGCCATTTGTCTGGGATGGGTGCTCCACAGGATGACCAGTAAGGACCTGTACTAGATGGTGCCGTAACAGGTTAACTCAAACTTTGTGGTAAAAATCGGGTCCTCAAATCAAGGTGTTGGCAGGGCTGGTTCCTTCTAGAGGCCACTGGGGAAGAATCTGTTCCCTTGTCTTTTTCAGATTCTAGAGGCTTCCTGTATTTCTTGGCCCGTGGCCTCATTTCCCTATCATTCCTACCTCTGCTTCACCATCACGTCTCCTTCTCTGGCCCTGAGCTTCCTGCCTCCCTTTTAAGAACATCCTTGTGTTTACATTGGGCCCACCTGGACAATTCAGGCAACCACCTTGTCAAAGGGCTCTTACTTTAATAAACCCTGCAAGGTCCTTTTGGCCATGTAATTAAACATCTTTAAAGATTCCAGGGATCAGGAGGTGGACATCCTTGGGGAGTCACTATTCTGTCTATCACAAGTACCTTTCAAGCCTCAGAGATTAAGTGAATTCAACACTGGAAGGGCCCTGCTGAAGAGTCCCTGTTCTTATCGGTGGCAAGGGCTCTGAGACACATTGTCCCCAAGCCTTAAAATCTAAACCATAAAAATAATTATTTATAAATATATTAACAAAGTTGAACATGTTGGCTTGAGTGCAAGTTTAATGTAGTTAATTATAAACACTGAACAGATACCAATCTTTTTCAAAAACTCTCATGTTAACCTAACAATTAAATATTAACTTTTTAGTAGGCCATAAAGTTTATTTCCTTATAAACTGCTGTTTACAGGCTCCCTTAACCATTTAAATAGAATGACATACATTACCACTTAACCAGGTGGCTAAAAGTCTATGATCACCCTCAAACTTCCCAGAACTGGTATAGAGCTTCAGGGGAAATGTGTAAAATATTGAGGAAAAAGTAATGATGACAATAAAATTATCCAGATCTGTTACCATCTCTTCTTTTTCTTTTTACATTTAACCACTCTCAATTTCTCTTGCCTCCAATCACCTGTCTCTAAACCCAACCATCGGTTGTTCTTTCCAATATAACTTTCCATTTATATTTTCTTTAAAATTCAGCCCCAAATGAGACATTAAAAAAAAAAAACAAAACTATGGATTTAGAAAATAATGTTTCCTTACACTTCAAGTCTTACCTCTCAAGGAACCATGCTACTTAAGGTCAGATGTACTGGGCCATGGACCAGTACTAGCCTGTGGCCTGTTAGGAACCAGGCTGCACAGCAGGAGGTGAGCTGCAGGTAAGCGAGTGAGGCTTCATCTGTATTTACAGCCGCTCCCCATCACTTGCATTACTGCCTGAGCTCCGTCTCCTGTCAGATCAGCAGGGGCATTAGATTCTCACAGAAGCATGAACCCTACTGTGAACTACACATGCGAGGGATGTAGGTTGCACACTCCTTATGAGAATCTAATGCCGGATGATCTGTCACTGTCTCCCATCACGCCCAGGTGGGACCACCTAGTTGCAAGAAAACAAACTCAGGGCTCCCACTAATTCTACATTATGGTGAGTTGTATAATGATTTCATTATATAGTACACTGTAATAATAATAGAAATAAAGCGCACAGTTAATGTAATGAGCTTGAATCATTCTGAAACCACTTCCCCGCCACCACCCCTGGGTCCATGGAAAAATTGTCTTCAATGAAACTGGTCCATGGTACCCAGAAGGTTGGGGACCACTGTTGTAGATAAAATAAATCCATAAATAACACTTTTGATCAACAGTTTCACCCCCCTCACATATATATATTTTTAACAGAACTCTTATCAAGCAAGACTCACGGAGCAGGAAGACTTGAGGACAGCAAAATGATGAAAGAATGAGTAACTAAAGGGAAAAGGAAATTCCTCCACAAGACTGTAAGCTGCACAAGGAGGAGTGACTAAGTCTCATTCACTGTGGTCCCTCTAACATGTAGCACTAAGTCTGGCAAGTAGTGGGCGTTTAAACACAGAGAAACATGAGCTCTAGATAAGAGGATGGGGTGGTGTCTGCGTTTCTTTCCCACTCTACTCCTAGCACCTGGCATAGTGACTCACACGTAGGGAGCACCTGAGGGTTTGTTGAACAATGAGTCCTCTCATTAGCTAAAAATGACAGACACAACATAAGAAGAAAAACAGGGAAGTAAGTAAAGCAGAGAAACAGTAAGTAAGGTCTTACTTTGCTATCCTTGTCTGGTTTGGTTGCTGAACTGTTCCCACAAGCTAATGAAGCACTGTCAGGAGATGTGGGGAGTCCAGGGAGAACGGTCACTATCCGGCCACTGGGCTCAGCCTCCAGAGAAGCACTGGTGATGCTTGGGGAGGTCAGTGGAGCAGCTGCTGCACAGGCCAGAGGGGCACTGGCTCGACTGATACTGATGGCAGCAGTGTGCGTGGCTGAGCCTGGCATCAGAGGCGCAGGTTGTGGGGAGGCCAGCGAGTGATGGGGCAGGCCCACAGATGCAGGGCTGAGGCCGGCGGCATTCTGTACCTGGATGGGTGTCACTGCTGCCGTGGGGCGTTCCTGGTTGTGCGCTGCAACTAGTAGATGGAAAGAGGGAACACAGCAAAATTCAACAATCTAATAGATGCTGCTCACCAAAACATGAGTCATTTCACTGCATCAGACCATGATGAAAGGCTGCTATTGTATTTATTATAATAAAGATGGGATGGACGGTGGCCTAAAAGCACTTAATCTTAGCTGGATTCCTAGACACTATCTATTGTCCTTCCAGGTCAGCCCTTGAGTCTACTGAGTGCCTGGAAGCTCAGTTCTGACCCAAGTTCCTTTACTTAGGAGATAGCCCCTCCACAGTGTTAGAGACACTGAGCCAGTTTTTGATGGTATTCTACGGTGTCAAGCCATGTCTCCCTCTAGTCCTTTTCCTATTATTCATTCCCTTTTCTTATTAGTCATTTTCCTTCTTTATGTTTTTCTGATAGAGTTCACAAGCCTTTAGTTTACCCCTCATCCCATTAGTTACCCAAGACTCTTGAGAAGGTTTTCAGTGCTACAGAACTTAGAAAGCTGTTTAAGATCCCATAGGGTCCAAAGTAGACTTGTGCTTCAGTTAATCAGAAATGATCAGCATACCCGTTAGTAGAGTATCACGCAATGTCACGTGGATGGTAGTAGTGAGATTTGAGATCATATGATTTCAACTATAGAAGTCAAAATTTCAAGTACTATTGACATTCTTAGGATCAGCCTAGTTTCTTTCAGACTTCAGATCTATCCATCAGGCTTGAAGTAATATGCAGGGCAGGCTTAGCCCAAAAAAATAGATACAAGGTGCCACTGAGTAGACTGTGCCTAATGTTGTTCATTATTTTGATTACATCTACATTTCTCAACATCTGTCATAAAAGATCTACTATTAGGCAGGTAAGCCTTTTATCCTGATATGTTCTGGCCTGGGTTCCTCCTTACCTGTCCTCACAGCATTGCGGGCCTGGTTGACTGTCATTTGCCCCGTCATGTGCAACAAGACCTTGGCCTGAGGACTTGTCTGGATGTGAGCTGCTGATACCACAGCCGTGGGGACAACACTGGGACTCCCAGCCACACCATTTCCCTGGAGCTTCTGGGCAGGCCCTCCTGCCGTGGAAGGACTGACCATGGTCACCCCCCGACTTGTCTGGCCAGCCGTAGACATAGGGACTTTAGCTTGGGAAGCATTTGTCACCGCCCTGCCAAGACACAACATAGATGGAAAGCCCAGTCCATCAGCAAAATGACAGAAAGAACAATTAAATGCAAGAAAAATGACTCAAGAGCTTTAAACATAGAACATTTTAAAAAATGAATGGAATTATTTTTATAAAGTTTAAGAATAGAAAATTCAAAGTAATGATGGCTCTGAGACAGAGAAAGGTCTTGAAATATATTCTGAGTCACCAGAAACCACACGTCATACTCTGCTCAAGAATATACAGTTATTGCGTTCAGCTTTCCATAACAAGACCAAATATCTCCACTGACTTTCAAGGCCCTGGATTCTCCCTCTTCATCTATAGAACAAGCTAGGATTGTTCCCTGACAATATCCCCATTTCCATATCTTTGCTCCTGTTTCCTGGCTTCCTACTTGCCTCCAGCTCCACATCACGCATGTGCCCGTGTACATGCATGCACACACATACATGCACTAGTGGGAAGTCCTCTCCGTCTTCTCTTGACATATCGTAATCTCATTTATGTTTCAAGATCCAGCATGAACACTGTCAGTTCAAGAAGCCTTGCCTCAGATTCAGGTTTAAGATCTTATGATTCTATTGTTTCATGTGGATTTCTTCTTTCATTCTGTTTCTAAACTCCACAATTGTTTATGCTTTGGCCCTTGATTACAAAATGTGGTATATTATTATTAGTAGTAGTAGTATTTTTTTGAGACAGAGTCTCACTGTTCCCCAGGCTGGAGTGGAGTGGTGTGATCTCAGCTCACCCCTCTGCCTCTCAGGTTCAAGTGATTCTCCTGTCTAAGCCTCCCAAGTAGCTGGGAGTACAAGCACGCGCCACCATGCCTGGCTACTTTTTTGTATTTTTAGTAGATGTTGGCCAGGCTGGTCTCGAACTCCTGACCTCAGGTGATCCGCCCGCCTCAGCCTCCCAAAGTACTGGGATTATGGGTTTGAGCCAACATGCCTAGCTGGTGTATTATTTTTTAAATAAATTCTTTATCAAATATTGCTGACTTGGTAAGTTCCTTGAAGGCAGGGCCAGTGTGAAATAACTCTTCTGTATTCATCCTGTATTTGCACATGTTCAGTGTTACAGCAAACTCTAAACATCTATTTACTCACTGAATGTAATTAAGTTCAGTATAGTTTTGTGTAATGTATTTTTTTCCATATTCCAAATTCATTTAAATGATAACAATTCTGTATATAGTAACTTTCTACTAAGAAAACACTTCATTAACTTGAACATCCTTATTATTTACCATGAATGACAGAATTTACTGTAAGCACATATTCCTCTAGAGTTAAACAAACAGATTTTTTTTTTCCTTGAGATGGAGTCTTGCTCTGCCGCCCAGGCTGGAGTGCAGTGGCATGATCTCGACTCACTGCAGCCTCCGCCTCCCAGGTTCAAGTGATTATCCTGCCTCAACCTCCAAAGTAGCTGGGTCTACAGGCACATGCCACCACGCCTGGCTAATTTTTGTATTTTTTTTTTTTTTGGTAGAGATGGGGTTTCACCATGTTGGTCTGGCCTCAAGTGATCAACTCCTGACCTCAAGTGATCTGCCCACCTTGGCCTCCTGAAGTGCTGGGATTACAGGCGTGAGCCACTGCACCCAGCTATACAAGCAGAAAGACTTCTAATAATTGTTTTTTGATAAAAATGTTTGATAAAAAATTTTTTATAAAAATGTTTTCCTTCATTAACTTTATTTTTTTGTTCTTTGTTGCATTTCTCTTATCTATTACTATCATTATTTTGCACCAGGGAGGTTCTATCTGCCATTTTCTGGATGGGATGGATTCTGAATGTAGATTTTAACATACACAGAAAAGAATGTTTATATTGATTAAAAATTTGCAAGTCAAATTAAAGTTAACATTCTGTCACCATCTGCAACAATAGTGATTTTCATTTGATTAGGCTGCTGGCCAACCTATAAATCAAGGCCAACAGCTGACAAACATGTCAGTTCATTAAGCTGTTTGTTTAAAATCAGGGGGTTTGAGGAATGATTTAATGCAGTTAAACCTGGACTGTATATTAAACAGCCAGTGGTCAAAAACTAGGGCTCCCTCAGTGTTGATTTCATTACAGGTCATTTAACTGTTTCCAAGGCTTCTTTCCTCAGTGACCAAAAGCTAAACTATCTTTACATAAAATATATAAATTTTTGCATATCTAAAGCTCCTGTCACTCTATAACAGGGTTTCTTAACCTCAGTGACATTTTAGGCCAGATTATGATTATTTTTTGTGGGAGGCTGTCCTATGTATAGGATGTTTCACTCTTAGCCTCTATCCACTAAAGCCAGTAGCACCCCTAACCTCCAGCTGCGACAATCAAAAATATTTCTGGATATTGTCAAATGTTCCCTGGGGAGCAAAACTGCCCTCAGTTGAGAAAGATTTATGCTATACTTAAAATTTTTATTTCTGACTATATTATATAATTCATTGTCAGAATTCAGAGGTAATTACCAAGTTAATGAAATAAATATAAATCTAGACCACCAGGGTTTGAGTTTGAGCACTTCTTCACTATGTGATCTCAGACAAGCTGTATGATATCTCTGTGCCTCAATGTAACAGCAACTAAGAAGTAAGGTTAATCAGTGTAATGCATTTATAAATCTGCCTGCCTGGCATATAGTATGCATTATATAACACATAAGTATTAATAATATAGCTTTTCTTTGTATCAACACTATGCCTTTTCTAGTAGAAAAATGCTCAAAATGGTGTTGTTGAAACTTCTCCCATTAAAGCAAATAACTTAAAACCCAGTACATTTACTGGTAGAAACCTATAATTTCACATATATCCATGTGAAAAGTAAGCTAAAAATTTTAGAGTTAGAAGGGATTTTAGCAGATGTAGACATGGATTTTTAAAACCTTGGCTATGTAACAGGCAATTATAATGTGAAAGGAATCTGGATAGGCTGAAAACCATGGAAAAGAACAAAGCTTCTCTGTTTAGAACGTAGTAAACAATGTATTCAAAACCATACCTTGTGACTGGTGCCACATAATTGCCAGGGAAAACCCCTATCTTGCTGGTATGCATGGATGTCCCTTTGAACCAGCCATCCTGGCAGCGCTCAAACACTAAAAACATCTCCCCTTTTCTCAGCTCTAGTTCATCCTCTTTCCGAGGAGTGTATGGATATATAGCAACATACCTAGAATAGAAAATAATATTTGATTTCAGGCTGAGTAACAGACGAATCCCAAGATGCTCAAAATTCTTCCCTGGTACAAAGTGTTGAACATTTCGTACAAATGTAAACTGAAAATATAATCCTTTGATCTATAACTAGCATTGACAATTCTCCATTGAAAGAGGTTTTGCTCTCTACATTTTAAAAGTAGGCAGAGGCCTTCCTGATTAAGAACCTGTTCCTCCAAGTGTGGAAGTGACTATCCCGCCAAACAGTATTTGCATAGTGTGAAAGAATTAATGCAGTTTCCAAGAGTGCCTAACTTGCTACCAGAGATTATGTACCCACTGGGAAAACTGAGCTCTTCAAATGGCACTTGTTAGGCTTGAGAAATAGCCCCAAATGAGAACATATGGTATGAAATCCCATTGGGAAGCACAACACGCTGGCTTCTACACACAAGCTGAACCTAGAGGCTTGAGCTACACCTGCTTTTGTATGCTCAGTTCTAGGGAAAAAGACTGAATTTGAAAAAATCAAGGGAAAACAAAGTCCAGATCACAAAACGTACAAGACAACGCCAAGATGCAAGGTGACTGTGCCCGCGAACACATGGTAACTACGCAGGCAACATTAACCTATAGTTCTTACCAGTGCTCTAAACTGTTGGTATATAAAATTACACAATGCAGGATCCACAAACACCTGGCTGTATTCTGCCATAAATAAACTCTCAACAGGATAAACTTTTCTGGATACTCATTGCTGAGGACTTAAGCTTTTTACTTTCACACTCCAACTAGACCTAGATATGATTTGTGAAGAATACCTTTCTGTTATTAGTATTCTTATGCAAGAAATGAAAATAAAGATAAAAAGTTCAAACAGGAGTTGTACAAAAGAGGCAGTTTCATACACATATAATATTCTAAAGAAGCAAACTGTGTTTCCCTAAACTATGAAAGGCCTTCTTCACTAGTGGGACAGCTACCTGGCAAGCTCATGTATCAGACTCATTTTCTTTCAGCAGTTCCCTAGTTATATGCATGACCAGGTAGAAGTTTGCAGGACACAGACCGCTTGGTGAGCCATAACGCTGTCATCAGCTCATGTCACAAAGGTGTTTCTTGACCTCTGAGGTTTGGACTTAGTTTTAAATGAACACATAAGCAGTAATAGATGACACCCTCACTTACACACTGGGGCGAGTCTGAGGCCGTAAATGTGCAATCTGGTCAGTGGATCCTGCCATGGGCCTCGGTCCCATTCCAGCAGCAGCAGCAGCAGCAGCGGCGCCTGGTGGTGTGGAGGCAAGGACAGTGGCAGCCAGGAGAGGGGGTGGCGGAAGAGGAGGATTCAAAGTCTGGTATAGGAAAAACATAAAGAGAAAGGGAAAAAAGGGAACAAAATACTGATTTACATCTTCCTATGGAAGGTAGGAGAGAAAAAGAATCATAAATCCATAGAAAAAGACTTTAATGGAATCCACACAAGGCAGAATCAGCAGGCTAACTGATATGAAAGCCTGCTTCTACAAATTCATCTCTTGTTCTCCTTTAAAATCTTAAAGCCAAAGCAACCTTTTCAGCAAACAGGTAAGTAATCACCCTTGGGAGGAGGGAAAGAAAAAAAAAATGAAACAATTGCATGTAATCTTAAGATTAATAGCATTTTAAAGTATGGACTTGGACAAGGATCCAAATGCCTTTCAAGGCGGGTGGCTATGTCGTGCTGCTTGCTAGGAATTAATTTGTGATTGTTTCTGTAATCTGAATCTTAAACACAACACACAATTTAGCTGTACTATATCTCAAATCATTCCTTCAGAAGAAAATTTCCTTTGATGCCTGGTCTACAAAAAGCCCAAACAATAGTAAGCCACAGTCACTGGACCATTGTTGCTACTTTTGCTTATTCTTTTCTTAACTTTGCCAGCTTTTGAAATTTGGTACTATCAAGGCTGGTAATCTTTAACAAGTACACCAGTGAAAAGCTGCTGGTTCCTTTATGGGCACAGCCTAATGGGGTTCTGCCTACAGGATTCCATGCCTTTTGAAAATCAATGGAGCAATTGTTACCTTCTGATCTATAAACCCAGATAATTCTTTAGGGTCTGTATACGAAACTCTTGGGAAAATAGGCACACAAAGACTGCCTGAACCCCTACCTCATCTTCTCCAAATCTTTGAACCACTAGATGTAAAAACTAAGTCAAAGGAGAAATAAGAAGACTAAAGAATTTACCTAGTAAAGTGTAAATGGCTTCTATATGTCAGCATATTAACAAAATAAAGATCCAATGATTTCTAAACAGAATTTATACCAGTCATCTTATTTCTGTTTTTTGGAATAAAAATTTGAATTTCATCACCATTCACTATAATACATCTGGCTGTTAATATAGACATACATAGTTTCAGAAACATAACGAACTGAGTGGAAAAAATTTCAAATTTCTAGACATATGCTGTAACTATTCAACGCATTATGTTTAATTTTTTGCTAAAGCGACTTTCAATAAAGATTTTTCCCACACTGCAGCTAAAGTGGTTGCAGAACATTTAGTGCAGAAACAAATGAGGTGCAGAGCCACTTACAAAGTGCAAACCAGGAGAAGGCAGAGGTTAGTTCAAAAAGTTGGAACATCATGAAAATGTGCCTCACATTCTCAATTCAAAATACAGCGGCATTAAGATTTGTTATAGCTCTGGAATTTGCATGTACTGAGGCTTAGAGCCTCCAAAACCTTTAACCAGGAGAAGGGCAAGCATTTATCCTGTTAGGCTTCTTCCCAGTGACAAAGCAGAGATAAAGATAATTCTGGTCACAGCAGATGTGACCTGGACAGTTCATGGATAATAATGCATCAGCAGTTTGACAGGTGAGATAATCAGTCTACACTGTATAGAGAGTAATATACGGAGAAACTGTAAAATTACCACTTCACTGATTTCCATTTAAATCTTTCTAAGCTCAATCTCAAAACAGTGTGGCTGTGGAAAGGCAGAAAACTAATGGCATGTGCCGAAACAGAAATTAAAATAGTCTATTATAGCTTAACTTTATTAAAACAGAGGCTGTACTAATTTGACCTAAAAAGAAAAAGACAAAAATCATCTATGCACCTGACAAAAACATGTCATCTTTTGTAATACAAATAAAATTTAGTAATAAAATATAAAATCATTTCTTGTCACAAAATACACTAAGCTAAATGTTTCATGTACATTACTTTTGCAAACAGTGAGAGTTAGACATTAAGATATGGCATCAAAGGGGATATCCTGAAAGATTCCAAAGGTTCTGCCTGAGAGAAAAGAGTTCTCTCTCACTTTCTGTGGTTGAAACATAAATGGTTTAATAAAATTGGGCAGATCTTTTCCCAGGGCATGCATATTTGCATGTGTAAATTTGTGTGTATGTGAGCAAACAGATGAAGATCAAGAAACTGATTAAAATCAGATTCCTAGATGTTGCTTGCCCCTGTGGGGTTGGTAAAATGATAGGGTTCTGGTGACTCCAGAGCTGTGACAGACCAGGAAATTTTGTGGGTTGCTTTATAAACAACCTAAACCAAAATAATCTGGTGATGTGGAAGTTCAAAAGGTAATCCACTGTGTATTGTGCTTCAGGCAGTTTGCTGTCCTGCAAGACCTGAAATTTCCAGAGTAAAACTACACATAGCCTTTCATTCACCCGGAGGTGACCTGGAGTCCTGCTTATTATTTCATACTCCAGGCCAGCCCAGGCACCAGATGCCAAGTATACACTCTCCACTACAGGCAAAAAAAACAGCTATGGACCTTCTAGAAAATGACACAAAATTCACATTTTGTTAACAATATTCTGCTCACCAAAACTAGGACTTAAGAATGGTGTGCTAATGGGAAATGGTCATATTTTGCCATGTCCAGGATCTCTTCTCCTGACCCAGTGATCTTGAAAGAAGAGAAAGTGTTACATCACCGAAGGAGCATGGCCTTTGGGGTCAAAAAAACATAGATTCCAACCCTGGCTCAACCTCTTGGTGCAGTCCTCAACTTCCTTCCTTTGCTAGAGTGAGCACCCAGGGAAGAAGTGTCTTCTCTCTGAGTGGGCAGCATTTCAGAACACTGGCAGGCCACATTGCTAGTGACACTGTGAAATGAAAAGTTCAAGTATATGGGTGTGAAACCTCTCCCTTCTGGCACTCTCCCCTCTGCTTGCCCTTTCATGCAACCCGCCCAGGTAGTGATTAGATCTTAGGATCTGGCTAAAGAGAGGGGAAATGGTCCAGTACGTCTCAAGCTTGGGCCAAGGGCTACAGGCCAGCTTACCAGTAAAGTGCTTTGCATTGGAGCTTTGGACACAAGTTCAACTGAAAATAAAGGGTTCATTTCCTTTCTAATTGTCCCTTATGTGTGCATCTCCCTCATACACCTCCCAGGGTAGAAAAGTGACTGGCAAGATAGACTGAGCCTTTCTGGGTCTCTTGGGCAAATATAATTAATATTATCTAATCTATCACTATTTCTTTCTAAATGTCTGATTTCCATTTAGCCCACTTTCAACCCTACATATCAACATGTCTGAACAGTCCTTGTGTGTACTGAACTCAGAGATGCATGAATACTGGTTGATGAGGGAATGGTTCAAGCTACTACGTGGAGATGCCTGTTGAAATTGGTCAACAGTGTTACCAAGTTCAGCAGCATTACCATCTACATGCATAAATTATAAATTTATTGTTCCACATTTGATCTACAAGAAACAAGAGAGATATGTATACCAGTTAAGTGACTCTGTGTAAATTCTGTAAGGTCTCTATGTTTCACTATACCAACCTGAGAGATGGACTTAATAATTAGAAATAGTTTATGTAAATTGTCTTTCCCAGTGCCCTGGAACACAGCAGAAGCTCAATAAATAGAAGCTATTGTTATGATTAATGAGATTGTGAAGTAAGGGATTGTCTCACCCGTCTTTGTATTGGTGGCACCTAGCTTTGCAGCTAGAAGATAACAGATCCTCAATGAGCATTTCATGAATGAAAATACACTATGTGCTTCTATCCCCTTCTTAGAACAATATGATATGGAATAAGAGGTCTCAGTTCCCGAGATGCTAGAATCCTTTCCTGTTGCTGCTATGAAAGTTCTGACCATATCCTACTCTTCACCCTGATTTTTAGATCTCCTGCCAATTCCAAAGGCTCTACTTCTAACTTTCAAACTACCAAGGTTGGCAGCCTCATCCTCTACTTCCAATTCCCTGAATCCACCGACAACAGTAAATTCTGCTTAGCCTCCACCATGGCTACATATTGGCTATTCTGAGAATCTGACATCATTCAACTTTGTTTAAATACACACATACAAACATGTATGTGTATAAAATTTTTATTATTTTTATTTTTGTTTTTTTTTAGGAATAGCATCTAGTCCTGGCTGGAGTGCAGTGGCACAATCATGGTTTACTGCAGTCTCAACCTCCTGGGCTCAAGTGATCCTCCTGCCTCAGCCTCCCGAGTCTCTGGGACTACAGGCATGCACCATCATGCCCAGCTAATTAAAAAAAATTTTTTTTTTTTTTGTAGAGACAGGGTCTTTCTATGTTGCTCATGCTGGTCTCGAACTCCTGGCCTCAAGTGATCCTCCTACCTCAGGCTCCCAAAGTGCTGGGATTATAGGCATGGGCCATCACACCCAGACTAAAATTTTAAAATTTGGAATGCAATCTGTTTATAAATTGGCCATGAGTGGTATTTACCTTTATTGACCTGACTACCTTATAATACCTTGCAGTTAACCACCTCTTGGCTGGTCCAGAGGATCCGGGATTATTCATCACTTGTTTTTAAAGGCCTTCTGCCATTATGCAGAAGACACGAGACTAAGATCTTCAACCTCCTCCCCTACAAAGAGATTTTTAAAAAATCACTACTACTAATAGTTTGATGTCTGAATTAGATACATGTAATACCAGTATTGCTCATAATGTTGGATATTTAAAATTTTAACTGTTACATGTGAAATGTATGGGACAATGTTTATAACTTCATTCTGCATAAAAGATTTAAAAACCTCAATTCATGAAAAAAAGCACTGGAAATAATTTTCATTTTTTATTCTACTGGTGGCATTTATTACCTATAAATCTATACCATGAAAAGCCTGCCTTCTTTTCTACCAAGCTGTGTGCCATTGCTGTAATAGTACTCACCGTCTTCGGAATCATTTCAAATTTTAAATAGAATGCTTGACACAATTAATATAAGATGCAGAGGGCGCATGCTACTGAGATTTTCCACTTAAACCTGCAATATTAAATCTAAAACATTTCTGCCAACCTACCAGGCACTCTGAGATCTAGACATCTCCTGGGATGACAGACAGGTTTGTTTATAATTAGTTTTTCATTAAATGAAATTGGCACAGTAGACATACGGTTTAATCAACCTTCCTCTTGCTTAACATGCAGGTTTTCTTATATAATCCTAAAATAAAATGGCTGAATGTAAATTAATTTTTGTATATCCATGTTCTCTTGTGATCTGTCCCACTGATTTGCCTCAGAGTGAGCCTCCAGGTAAGAGCAACTGGCCATTTACTACATTGTATAATTTTCAGCCCACAAGAGCTGAAATTAAGCCAGCCTTACGTCTTTTCTCACTACAGGTTGAATATCCCTTATCCAAATGCTTGTGACCAGAAGTGTTTCAGATTTTGAACTTTTTTAGATTTTAAAATATTTACTTCACCAGTTAAGCATCCCAAATCCAAAAATCTGAAATCCGAAATGCTCCAATGAGCACTTCCTTTGAGCTTCATGTTTGCACTCAAAATGTTTCAGATTTTGGAGCATTTTGGATTTCAGATTTGAGATGTTTAACCTGTAATTAAATTTTCTATTATCTGAAAAGTTAAGTCCTTTTCTTTCCCTTAAGAAATCAAGTTAGAATTTTATCATGCAAGGCAGTCATCTGGAAATGAAAATATCAACTCATTGTGTACGTGTACCGTGAGTGGGAAGGAAAGGAGAGAGTCCCCCCTGGAGATGAGAGGTCATGATGGTTAAGGAACTTGGCCCTGGTCAAATATCCGGGGCTAACAGAATCTCAGGGAAACCAAATTTCACTAAAAGTTAACTGAAATTCATCTTCTCCCCAGATGAATCCAGGCATCTTCTCCTTCCCCAAGCAGCTGTACTATCAAGAAAGTTGTAATTGTTCAGGAAACATTAAAAATGAAAATAAAAAAACAAACAAAGAAAAAACACCTTTAACCTCTAGCTACAGCATTATTAACTTCCATTTAAATATAAGAACATGCTTAACTCTAAGAAGTTTTCAAAAGCCTAAGTCAAGCTAGGTAATAACTCATTTATTTATATCCCACCTTGTTTCTAAATCAGTTTTCAATTATTTATAGATGTATCAAGACAAAATAAATAACAAATAGGAAAAACAAGGCAAATGGAAAATGAGAAAGATAAAACTAGCCGGAGCCAACATTTTGACTAATTATGTTGTGGAGTCTTTGCTGGAGGGGCTACAAATCTGGCCCTAAGCACTCTAGCAGAGGGAAATAAAATCTTTACAACATGTATAAAACCCACAACCTAAAAACAAACCAGCTGCTTAGAAGCCTCCCTATTCCTGGTACAGACAGCAAAGAAAACTGTAACAAAGTGAACGAGGCCCAACTTGCAACAGCCCTCAACCAAGCCCAAAAAGGAGCTCAATAATGGTCATCCCTTTCTATGATCTAACTCTGTGAAGTAGATACTTATTTTATGGCTAGGGATACTGAGGCTTAAAGAGGCAGAGTACCTTTTCCATGGTCATATAACAAATAAATGGTGGAGCTGGGCTTCAAACCCTGGCTGTTTCACCACAGGCCTGCACCCCCATCATCGGGACACACCGACGGTATTCTCTGCAAACAGCACAACTTACGACTGTGGGCAGGCAGGGTGATGCAATGGTGTAGGTACTAGGGCAATCTTTTAATTTAATGATTTATTAAATTTAATAATTTAATCATCTTTTCTATCGTAATTCAACTCAGCACTGGAGCAAATAGAAAATATAAGCCAAAGCTTTGGCCTGGATGAGAGATGTCTCACAACTGCTAGTTCCTTGCTTACAATTTTAGGAAACAAGGTCTTAAACAACAGTCTTTCTCTACTATCGAAGGTTGCATTTGCTTGCTGCTTCCCTTTTAATTTTCTTTCCAGAATGGCCCTCTTCTTTGTATCTGTATCTCCTGAGCCTAATTCTCCCTATTATTTTCCCATTTGGATGTTTTTAAGCAATTAGCCGTTTAGACTCTATCTGTAGGATGTTACGTTTTCAAAAGGGAAATCAACATAATCTAAGGGAGCCTTCCAAGACTGAAGGTGCCTTTAGATAGCCACAGCTACAGACCACATGGATATAAGACAAGAAATTAAAGAATGAATCTTTAATGTAGAGATTTGGTATCGAACTGTCATGTGACTCAAAGTAAACCATTCACCTTCAGGACCTGTTTCCTTAGTATTTCCATAAATGTGTCTATAAGAAATAAGCAGGATCTAGAAACTCAAAAGAAATAAAGGTTAAGCTTTAGAAAATCAGGTTGAACTTTAATGAAAATTAAATGTATTTTTGAGTTCTTCTAATAGCTTCAGGCCACTGATCCTCACTGTTAAAAATTTTGCAGGATGCAGACAAGGGACTTTCTAATGTTTTGTTAAGATTAACAGAGATAATAGATGAAAGAGAGACCCACCTCACCTAACAAGTATGAACATACGCTGCAGGTGTTAGGAGGTGGAGTGTGCCAGATCAACATGACTAAATACCTAAAAGAGAAATAAAAATGGGAGAAACTATACTCACTCCAAGGGTAGCTTGGTAGGGAACATCTGATGGGAAAGTAAACGAGGGGCCAGTTGTCACTGGGCTGCTTGGGGGTGGGGTCACAATTAACCCGGTGGTACTTATATGAACCTGCCAAGAAAAGAAAAGTTATTAAAAAGAAGACTATGTTTAATACAACAGAATATACTGGCTAAACCTTAGAAAGGCAAGTCATATTAAAAAAAAAAATCTGTACTTTCTGTTATTTGGGGAAGGTAGAACCCCTTTTAGTTGTTCAACCCAAATTTACCAGTGACCTAATTTGAACCAGGCATTTTACTACATGCTGGGGAGTGATGTGATAAATACTGGTCACGACAGTGTCTTACCTACAGAATTCAACTGCCATTGGCTTTCACAATAACACATTGCCTCATTTTGTATGCCACCATGAATCAAACTGGCCTTCCAATGGTCAGCCTGGTGCTCAACTAGCCTCCTAACAATTTCCCTGAAGATCCTGTTAAGGTGGGTAGTGGCTGAACACTCACCTATCAATACGTTAAATCTATGTGAAATTCTTCAGGTATTTTGCTATTTTCAGGATCATTTTTCATGACTTCTACCTTTCGGTGGGGATGCATAATTAAAATGCAGCTGCCTAGACATGCTTAGAGCGGGCAATTACTTATAAAATCTTTAAAGGAACAATGTCAAGCCAAATTAGTTGTTTTCAAAGGTGTCTTATCCATGATACAACCCAAGATTAATTTACTAGAAAGAAATTGAGTTATTCAGGTCATTTCATTGCCTGTGTTAAGTTACTTGATCAATTTCACTCAGGTTGCATAGCAGGTCCAACTGCAGAATGCAGTGGTATTATTAGAAGCTACAGAAGTAGGGGGATTGGTTCCTGCACAAATGGGAGTGTTTTTTCCCCTCCAGTGTGAACAGAAGCAATGTGGTTGGCTGGTACCTGCCTCCCTAAGAAAACAATAACCCACCCAAAATACTAGGTTTTATAATAAAAATACAATCCCAAACATAGTTTTCTCAGTTCCCATACATTGAAAAAAAGATCGTTAGGACAAAGAAAAGCTCAGAGGTTAGTTCCCAGAGGACCTAATGGAAACTTTCAGTTTCCCACTGGGGTAGGCCCGACCAAAGCCAGGGATAATCAGCATCACGGCATGTAATTTATTTTCACAAATAAATCTATGCTATACACGGAATCTGCAATCTTTTAAAATTCATCTGTATCTATTAGTCTATATATTGATTGAACTAAAGTTTGAAACTAAGTAGATCCAGGGGATGGTACTAACAAGAGTTTCTCCCCAAACCCAGTTTCTTTCTTTTCTTCTTCTCCTTCTCATTATTTTTTATTAGACAGGGTCTCACTATGTCGCACTTCTTATTATTAGACAGAGTCTCACTATGTTAAGCAGGCTGTTCTTGAACTCCAAACCCTCATTGTCTATTTTTCCTGTGAACCAAAGTCTATTTCCAACCTATTTCTAACAGGAAAGCACACTGGTTTTCCCTTCTAGGATAAAGCCGAATGACCTTTAGCTATTGTATCCAATAACTCTATATACACAGTCCAAGGACATTTGCAAATTGGCACCACACATAAGAGGTCACCTTTCTTCTAAGATACAGTGAAGCTCACTTCAAAGTGGACATGAGGCAGGAGAATAGGGTCTGAAGGCAGGGAACCTAAGGCTGTTTCACGCTGACTTCCCAGAACTAAACTGAAAAGAAAACCTTAACTTTCCATGCTTAAGTAACAAATGGACCAAAGGCTACTTTGCAAACCCCCACCTTTTCTGAACCGCAGATGGGAAATTGAAAGTACCTCTGACTGGTTGCTTTTTGTAACCAATCAGCCATTTGCATAGGAGTGTAACTTTGTAACTTCACTTCAGCCTCTGATTGGTTGCTGTCCTCAACCACTGATTGTGGGCCAAGTCTTCGTTTGTATAGAAGTGCAACTCTGTTAATTTCACTTTAGCCTCTGATTGGTTGCTTTCCCCAACTACTGATTGTGGGCCAGCACTTCATTTACATGCGGTGAATATCAAGTGGCCAATGGGAAACCTCTAGGGAGTATTTGGGCCTGAGAAGACTCTGTATCCAGGGCCCTTGAGCCGCTGCTCGGCCTACTCCCATGCTGGTGTGTACTTTCATTTTTAACAAATCTGTTTTTGTTGCTTCATTCTTTCCTTGCTTTGTGTGTTTTGTCCAATTCTTTGTTCAAAACGCCAAGTACATGGACACCCTCCACTGGTAACAGACATTATTATCAAGGAATCCTTGGGGCAGAAAAAAACTTACCAAAATACAACTTCCTGGGCCTGACCCTATACATACCTGAGAAAGATATCATTATTGATTGACGTTTCTCTAAAAGCCCAGAGTGGGAGACAGAATAATTAGCTGTTAATGACCTCATGGTTTTGGGATAAGTCCCTTCATGTCTCTAGACCCCTGTGAGCAAGTGGACCAGAGGCTACCTAAGGTCTCTGCCATCAGGCACTTCAGGGAAGCACTGACATGGAGAATCCTGCAAGTACCCCTTCAATACAGGGCTTTCCTAGCACTGCAGGAAAGGAAGAGACAAAGTCACCAAAGAATGACTAAACGCAGAAGGACAAGAAGTAGAAGTAAACCAGTGAAGGGTGAGCATGTCTAGAATAAATGCCCTGAATAGGGACAACATGAGTTTCTGCTGGGCTTACCCTTTTCTCATGGAACTGCAAAAATTAGTTGTCTCCTCTACAAGAAAGGCTAAGTAAAGAGGGGAAGAGTTGGGGTAAGCAAAAAGGAGGTGGGGGTTTCTTGCTTTCCCTGAGGCCACTGAATACAAAGATGCCATAGAAACACTGAATATTATGAATCACTCCTCTGGAGGCCAAAAAATATCCTAAGTGTGGTCAGAGGAGGAGACAAAACATCTTGGCTGCTTGTACCACCATGTGCTTTTACAGACACTCATGTCACAGTCACAGACACTCATGAACATCTATCTGATCTGGCGACCCACCTGGAAAGCACTGACTATAAGTAATCTTCCAATTGATGTATTTGAAATTTCAGCCATCACTCAATAGTCACTAAATACAATAGCAAGCAAGCCCTTTGGCTTCCTTCTTGTCCCTTTCACCTTCCAGCTGCCAGCATTTTGGACGTGACAGTGACATCTCTAATTGCCATATAGAAACAAGGGCATAAGGACCCACTCATATGGTGTAGACATGAGCTGGAAGGTGCTGAGGTCCCCAATAACTCTGTGGACCAGCACCCAACTGCCTATATCTAGATTTCATTGGGATGAGATAAAAATGAATACTAACATTTTTAAGCCCCTTACTTTCAATTTTCTAATCAATCCAGCCAAACTTAATCCTAACTATACTAAAAAATTACAAAAATTAGACGGGTGTGGTGGCGCATGCCTGTAATCCCAGCTACTCGGGAGGCTGAGGCAGGAGAATTGCTTGAACCTGGGAAGCGAAGGTGGCAGTGAGCCAAGATTGTGCCATTGCACTCCAGCCTGGGAGACAAAAGCAAAACTCCATCTCAAAAAAAGAAAAAAAAAAGAGGCCGTGCACGGTGGCTCACACCTGTAATCCCAGCACTTGGGGAGGCCGAAGTAGGTGGATCACCTGAGGTCAGGAGTTCGAGACCAGCCTGGCCAATATGGTGAAACCCCATCTCTACTAAAAATATAAAAACTAGCCGGGCATGGTGGTGGCACCTGTAATCCCAGCTACTCGGGAGGCTGAGGCAGGAGAACTGCTTGAACCCAGGAGACGGAGGTTGCAGTGAGCAGACACAGTGCCACTGCACTCTAGCCTTGGTGACAGAGTGAGACTCCATCTCAAAAAAAAAGAAAAGAAAAGGAAAGGAAATTGCAGGCAAAGGTTAACATGTGTAAGGAAAAGGAAGACAGCAATCAGGTCAATAGCAGGGGACAGATTCAGCAATGGGCCTCAGTTAAATCTACAGCCAGGCCCTTTGCTGGGCAGGGGAAAAGGAGAGTCCTGTTTTAAATGGTCTTACATGAGCCATTTCCCCATACACACTGATCTCCATGGTTGGAAGAGTTTTTGCACGTCACAAATGCTACACATGCTCAATGCTCTACTGTGGCCTGGGGTGCCCTCCAATGTACACAGTGCCCTAGATAAGTAGTGTTTTCTGTAAACCTCGGCTGGAGAAACCAGGCTGCACTTCAAACACCTCCCAGCCTCTTCTAGAAATAACTTCTCCCTGAGGCAACACTCTGCCACTGAAAACAGAACGAACTGGAATATGGAAGGAGGGGTGGAATGGTTGAAGGGGAAACTTTTAATGGAACACAGAAAGAGCCTTGTTTCCTAAGCTACTTGAACCAAAACAAAAAAGCTCTACTTTTATAGTCTTCATTCCCAGCTCTGGTGTGGTAACGTCAGGCATGCTCACACCTGAATGCTGAGCTCTCTGCAAAAGATGAAAATGCCCAGTATATCTTCTTTTCTCTTTTCATTTTCTCTAATGCCAAAAGATTATTGTCCACTCTTTTAAAGCTATTCCCATTCTGAGCTGTCACTATTCTTGGCAGAAGCTTGTCTTTTATTTCAAGACAACATCATTGTGCAAATGTTGCTAGGTCCCAAGATAAAAAGCACAGAATCAAAATGATTCAATTTTCTCTTAGTGAGTGGCCATCTTTACTAGCTCCCTCCTTCAGAACCTTACTCAAAAATCTTTAGTTCTGAACCTTTCCGGATTAACCTCACTTTGCCCTTCCTACTCTGATCTATGATCCACGTCTATTTCTCACACGGATATGATTAGTTACATGTAAAATGACATGGTTCCCCTCTCTACCCATTTTTCAAGTGACTCATTCATCCAACAAATACATGTTGAGTGCTTTCTGTATGTCTTATGTCTGCCATTTAGAATATAATCAGTGTACAAAACAAAGACCCTTGCCTTCACTGTACTCACGTTCTAGTTGTGCATTGTGCGTGTCTTTATTTCTCAGTAAGAGTTTCATGGCCCTACCACCTAAAAATGCCACAAAACAACAATCCCACAATCCCATTCAGAAAGTGAATGCATTTAACTTGAAACACGCAGTATAAATCTAAAGGAGCAGGGTCAAATAAATGAGGCTGAGGCTGTGGCTCATACTTGTAATCCCAGCACTTTGGGAGGCCCAGGTAGGACGTTCACTCGAGGCCAAGAGTTTGTTACCACCCTGGGCAACAAAGTGAGACCCCATCTCTATTAAAAACAAACAAACAAACATGAGGCTGAGAAAAAAATGGCAAGGGATATCAAAAACTGTATTTTACATTTTCATTCTGTGGTCCAAAATAGGCACTTAATAGAATGTAAACTTTTTGAGGACCAGGACTGGTATTTCTTTCTTTTTCTTTAAGGGGACATAATTTCATTTTAATGTTTAAAGAAAAAAAAAACCACCATAGCTATATGGTGGAGCAGAATGTAAAATCTGCATGAATTTTCAAGATGAAACATGAGACTTGAAAGAAATTCCTTCTGCTTGTGACAGGCTGCTTTGAACTAGATTCTCTGACCTTCAAGTTGAGCAAAATACAGCCATCACCTAAGTGGATAATGATAGCAGCCCCGTGGCTTGGGCAGGGTTATAATTAGGTTCTTTTTGTAGTGCAGAATTAAAGCCTAACACAGCAAATTGCTATATTTTATATATCATGGTATACACAGTACCTAGAAGGGTCTAATAGTAAAGTACTCAATAAATGTTTGCCAAATGAATTAATGAATGAATGAATGCCCCAGTCATCCCATGTATTTTTATAAACCTAAGAATAATGCATGGCTATTTTTTACATACCAGTCCAAAGTTGTAATGAACTAATGAGCTTAGAAAGTATGAGGTCAATTTCTAATTTAAATTAAATGCTTCTTTCTGTCCTTGCTCTTTCTCTCTTTTTTCTCTATAATTCTGGGAAGCCTACATATTAAGGTAAGTTACATAGATAAAAGCAACTACAAACGTTACGAGTTTGGACCATGGCATCTTAAATCTGGGTGGAGATAAAGTTTTAGTTGGCAAGATCTCCCAAAGCAGTACTGTGAGAAAGTTCTGTAAGGCTGAGTGATTGCTTGGTGAAACTGGTAAGTATTATGTAACTCATCTTGTAAGTTCTGATCTTTCCTTTGAAAATGACAGAGTAGTTAGTTCTGGGTTGATAGACTCAAGTTAGCTTTCCCTTCTCCATTTTTCCACCTACAAAATGAAGACAGGTTTTGCTTCCCAGAAAAGCTACTATCTTCAGAAGTTCAAAATAAGTAATGTTTGTCAGCCAGTGAGCAAACATGTTTGTAAGTTGATCCTTTTGTGGGTGAGCTCTTTTTATATAACACTTGTTTGAGGATTTACCTGAGAAGGGGCACTGCAGGAGAGCCCAGACAGCTCGCTGATCCGTGCAGCAGCAGTGGGGTTGCTGGAGCTGATGAGGACAGGGGGGCTGATCTCCATGGAATGGCGGTTCTGGGATGCCTGGGAGGACTTGTTGGCCATAGTGAGGGAAGTGAAGGAGTGCCGCTTTTTGGTGTTCTTCTTGGTGTCGGAGTGCTTTGGGGCAGTGCTGCTCTGGGCTGCTGCCGAGGAACATTCTCCAGCATCAACTCCTGGCACAGGAGGCTTATCCCATTCTATCAGCTGCTTAGCAGCCGAGTTAAACTGCAAAAGCAACCAACAAACCAACACAAGAAGGTTAAACAATTCCTAACAATTCCCTGAGGTTTATTTCCAACATGATTTCATCCAAAATTTTAAGTCATTACTTTAAAGTTTGCCTTGCAGTGTCTGTTTTTCCCATGTGAGATATCTTTTCTCTCAATATTGGGACTTCATTGTATCTATATCACAGGTAGATATTAAATCAAGAATAAACAATTCCATTGCAAGACTGAAAGAGTAAAAGACAATTTTATTAAGAATTTCCGTAATGTCTGATTTTAAAACTTGCCAATAACGAATGAAAATTTATTTCAGCTCACTGTGAAATTTCGAGAAGAGCAATCAAAATGGTGTATTTGTCACCCTTTTTGTGACACCCTGTTGCACAATAATGGTTGGGTATTTGCTCAAAGCACAACTGAAAAATGAATGGGCAACTTTTGGGTTTGGTAAAAATGAGCAAGAAGACAAAAAATAAAACCATTCAAAATGAACTCATGTACTTCCATGTATATTTACCTCCTGCCTTTCTTTCTGTATTCTGGGAGAACCTCACAAAAAGCTGGCAGAAATTCTTAATATGTTTTTTGACATGTCATTGTATCAGCTATCATCCTATGTGCACATACTTTAAATCATAACAGGGTAAGACATGAAATTCAAGTCCTATTGGCAAGTTAACTTCATCTATCTGAAAAGCCCCAGTGTAAGAGTACCAGGGGTCAAAATCTGTGCACTTCACTGATATTATCACCAAGAAAGGAAAGAACACAAGACTTTTGTTTTCCCTAGGGTAAAATAAAACATTTCCGGAAAGCTTCAATGACAATAAGCTGCATATAACTTACCTAGATATTACAGTAATGGGAAACATAGCTTAACCTCTCAAAAAAAAAATTGAGATGCAAAATAATAAACTTTTAAAAGGTAACTTAAATATAATATTAAGGAAAACAGTGATTTTTCCATCTAGGCATTACACATTGGGCACTTCACAAATGTCTTTATATAAAATAACATCATGTACTATTTTTCCCACTTAAATTGTTCAAGCTATGTCTTCTCATCCTATTGATAAGATCACTCTACTAGAAGAACGGAAACCCTCTCGGTCAATATTTTATGAAATGAACTTGCTTTGGAACAACTGCTTCCTCACAAAGCCGTGTTAACTGGAGCTCAGCAGTCATTGCTTCTACAGATGATTGCAAATTGACGACAATTTGTTCCTAAGGCTCCTTGGGGACTCAAATTCAGGTGGCTTGTCTAATCTATAATTAGTAAGATAAATCTTTATCAAACATGACCATATCTCTTCTTCAGACTTTAAGAAGTTTCTCCACGTGATAATTGTTCAGAAATAATAGGCAGTAATGCCAGAATAACACCTGCCAATGACTGAAGTACCAATGGCGGGAGAAGGATCATAAAGACTTCTTGTGGTATGTGTTTAGGGATGAAAATGAGGTGCTAGTAAAGGGTGGCCCTATTAAAAGCATTTTCATGGCAATTGGCCAGGAGATCCAGAATGTACAAATCCTTTATTGGTCTAGCTATCCCACCTTGAGAATAAAAAGCCCAAATGAAGCAAAGTAGTGCTTTATATTATGGTGGGTGTGGCCCGAACCTCACTGTAGAGCTCTAATAAACTGCAGTGAACCATGGAGGGGTAGGGTCCTCTTTCCTGCACAGACTGGGTGTAAGGAGCCTGGAAACAAAGCAGATTGAAAAGCTGCTTCATCTCCTCCATCCCAAACACAACACCCTCATGAAATGAAGGGCCAGCGCACCCGGCAATGCTGGAGAAAAAGGAGCCAGAGAATGTCTTCTTCCACCATAAGCTTATTTAGATACCTAGAAACAAATCTTCGAAAGCGCAAACCTAATCAGTGTGCTGGAAACTGACTGATCAACTCAGCACTCCTGTCCCAGTAAGAAGGAGAGGAGGGAGTTGAGAAGACTTTCTTCTCATTGAGGCCAAAAATATGAATAGAGGAAACTATCACATCTATTTGATATCATGTTTAGATTAATTCTGGGGTCAAACAATAGGCTCCATTAGTGGTGCCTGTTTTGAAAGGTTCTGAAAAATTACTATAGTCTCATCATGGTCATACCTGGCTGGCCAAGTGTCAGTTATATATCCAACACTGTGTTAGTATTTCAGGTTTCCATATGCTGTGCTCTGGTATAAACATCTGAGGATTAAAATATTGTTCCCGATATTTCCTGCTGTTTTCTCAACAGGGCAATACTGGGTGCTTCCTTTGTGTCTTTCTTCATATAATATATTCTCCATTAAAATAAATCCACATTGAGCATCTATTTTTGGGGGGGCTGGGGGAAAAGGTCTCACTCTGTTGCCCTGGCTGAAGTGCAGTGGCACGTTCATTGCTCAGTGCAGCCTCGAACTCCTGGGCTCAAGCGATTCTCTTGCCTCAACCTCCTGAGTAGTTGGGACTATAAGTATGCAACACCACACCCAGCTAATTTTAGTAGCGATGAGGTCTCATTATGATGTCTAGCTGGTGTCGAACTTCTGAGCTCAAGAGATCCTCCTGTCTCAACCTCTCAAAGTGCTGGGATTACAGGCGTGAGCCACTGTGCCTGGACTCTGAGCACCAATTATGTGCTGAATAATGTGCTTGGTGCTAAAGATCTACAAATGCAGAGAAATGATCTCTGCCCTTAGGGAGCTTACAAACAGGCATAAAAATAACACAGTGCTTTCCATAATTTCTTATGTCTAGCTACTTTTGCTCAACAATATGCTTTTTGAGATTTATCCATATTGCTCCATGAGTCAGTAGCTCTTTCTTTTAAATTGCTGTGTAATATTCTATTGTGTAAATATACAATAATTTATCTATCCATTCTACTGCTGATTAACATGTGGGTTTTCTTTCCTCCTTTCCTGTTTTCCTTCCTTCCAATAGACCATGGCTATTAAGAACAATGCTGCTGTGAATAATCTAGTATGTGTCTTTTGGTGGACATAAGCTCCCATCTGGATATTGGGTACATGTCCAGGAGTAGAACTGCTGGACCATAGGGTTGGATGCTTAGAAAAATTTATGCAGAATCATGTGTATGCAGGTAGACACATCCTGGAGTGGTATAACAACCCAACTGGCAAGTAGAAGACCACAGTTCTAGTCCTAGCACAGCCATTACCTAACTTTGGGGCCTTAAGGGAGCCATTTTACCTCTATTGTTCACAGCTTCCTCATCTATAAAGTAAGTTGGAGCCAATGATTTTTAGGTCTCTTTTAGCTCTCCACATGTATAATGCATAATCTCACTTTAAATGGACAAGTTTCATTTTTCTATTTCATTTCTATTCCTCTAAATAGCCTAGCATATTTTTTCTGCATTTGATTTTTATGCATGGACAGTAATATTTGTTAGCAAGATGTTGTCATACTTTAAAATTACTTGAGATTTCTTCTGAAGCAGCATATATTAGTATCAAAAAACACTGCTCCTTGCTTCCTGTATCAGTTCCAGAGAAAATCATAAAGTTAAGATTATTTGGTAGAGGCATTAAGTAAATCAGGCAGAAACATAAAACAGCTTTTGCTGTAAGTATAGCAACCTTTGGTAACAATAGGAAACCAAGAATCTGATAGCTTTTAGTAGAATTTTGATAAAATTCATGTATGAATGTTTGAGCTCAGTAGTGTGAGCTTTCTGTGACATTTATCTAACCATGACCTTTAATGTTACGAGTACACTCATCACCTGCAAAATAAATTTGTATCCTAAAATACCTTCTTCCAAGCATTTGGTAAGGAGCTTTGATAAGATCTAGGTTGGATATAAGGTAAAATTCAGTATACTGGAGATAAAAGCAGGGACTCTATTTATTACTCTTAAAATTCTTATGCCCCTTTTTGGAGAAAAGTCTAAAATGTAGAAAGAATGTGTTTTTGAGAGTTATCAGAAGTATAAACAAATATGAGATGAAATACTGACAAAAATAATATCAATAATAACAACAAGGCAGCTTAAGAAATATTAAAATAAACTTTTTTGTGTATGGTTGCCCTCTTTGCTAGAGAGAATATAGCCTTTTTTTAAAAGGCGTGACTTACAATATTTTAAAGAGAAAAAAATTTTTAATGAGAACTAAGTTGAATAGTTACTATTTTATAGGAAGCTTTACAGATGAATCAGTCTGTAGCTTCTGAGCACTACAGGATACAAACAGTAGATCTGAGAAGCAATTATTTTAATTCACAACCCACTAGAGCAAGCTTGTCCAACCCACAGTCCTCTACATGTAGCCCAACACAAATTGTAAACTTTCTTAAAACATTATGAGATTTTTTTGAGGTTTCGTTTTTTCTTTTCTTTTTTTTTTTTTAAGCTCATCAGCTATCGATAGTGTCAGTGTATTTTATGTGTGGCCCAGGACAATTCTTCTTCTTCCAATGTGATCCAGGGAAGCCAAAAGATTGGACACCCCTGGTATAGAACATTATGAAGTAAAAAGTAAAAGGCCTCAGCCAGTTCCCCACATCTGTCTCTTCCCAACCCACTTCCCAGATGGATTTCCATTTAACAATTTAAAACATATCCTTCATTTTCTATGTAGATGTTGTTATATATGTATCTACTTTATTGATTTTTAACACAAATAAAACCAAGCAATCCATTCTATTCTCTCGTAAAACAATATTTCATGAACATCTTTGCATATCAATAGGGACAGGCTGATAGCATGGTATTCCGTTTTATAGAGATGTCGCCATTTACTAAGACAATATTTCATGAACATCTTTGCATATCAGTAGGGACAGGCTGATAGCATGGTATTCCGTTTTATAGAGATGTCGCCATTTACTAAGACAATATTTCATGAACATCTTTGCATATCAGTAGGGACAGGCTGATAGCATGGTATTCCGTTTTATAGAGATGTCGCCATTTACTAAGACAATATTTCATGAACATCTTTGCATATCAATAGGGACAGGCTGATAGCATGGTATTCCGTTTTATAGAGATGTTGCCATTTACTAAGTCTTGGCAGGCTTGTACAAGCATATCCATAGGGTAAACTCCTAAAAGTGGAATTTGCTAGATCAAAGTGTAAGTTTAAAAATCGTTTTCTGAAGTAACAAGGTGTATTATATTGTTTTAACTTGTATTTCTATTTATTAATGAGATTAAGCATCTATTTTCTTTTTTTAGGATTTGCTTATTTCCATACTCTATCCATATTTCTATTGGATTGTTAGTATTTTTCTTTTAGACTGATACAAATACTTTTTTTTTTTTTTTTGGAGACAGGGTCTCCCTCTGTCATCGAGGCTGGAGTGCAGTGGCACAATCTCAGCTCAGTGCAATCTCTGCCTCCCGGATTCAAGTGATTCTCCTGCCTCAGTCTCCTGAGTAGCGGAGATTATAGGCAAGTGCCACCACGGCCCAGCTGATTTTTGCATTTTTTTTTTTTTTGAGATGGAGTCTCGCTCTGTTGCCCAGGCTGGAGTGCAGTGGCGTGATGTCGGCTCACTGAAAGTTCCGCCTCCCAGGTTCACGCCATTCTCTGGCCTCAGCCTCCCGAATAGCTGGGACTACAGGTGCCTGCCACTACACCTGGCTAATTTTGTTTTTGTATTTTTTTTAGTATAGACAGGGTTTCACCATGTTAGCCAGGATGATCTCAATCTCCTGACCTCGTGATCCACCTGCCTCGGCCTCCCAAAGTGCTGGGATTACAGGTGTGAGCCACTGCGCCTAGCCTAAATTTGCAATTTTTTTAGTAGAGATGGGGTTTCACCATATTGGTCAGGCTGGTCTCGAACTCCTGACCTCAGATGATCCACCTGCCTCGGCCTCCCACAGTGCTGGGATTACAGGCGTGAGCGATTGCGCCTGGCCATAAATACTCTTTCTATATTATGTAAAGTGCTCTTTAACTTATATGTATATATGTGTGTATATATTTATGTCTATTAAATTAAAAATAATGTTCTAATTTGTTATTTATCAGTTTTTTTCCACGATTGCATCTTGATTTAACATCATGCTTTAAAAACCTTTTCATTCCACAATTGTTTTAAAGAAGAAACCTACATTTTTTCCTACTTTTTAAAATGTTTCCTTCTTTTCATTCTTTCTTTTTACATCTCCGTCTGTGAACCATATGCCCATCTGGTTTTGCATAAAGAATAAGGTTGGGAAAGCATTTAGCAGTTTGTTTTTCCACATGACTCAGCAGTTGGCCTATCATCATTTAAATAACAGTCCATCTTTTCCTCACTGGTTTGAAATGCCATGTTTTAAATGTAGCACTTCAACATTCTACTGCATCACTAAGTCCAATGTTCCTTCCCCAGATAAGTCAGTCACTTTGAAGAAAATCAGGGAATGAATGAAATGCTATGGAATGGAAATTCATGCCCATTTACATCCTCTCAGCAGACATGAAAATATTTTGCCTCACATTATAGTCCTTTGCAAAATGGTCCATAATGGCAATGAGAAACTGGTATTCCCATTTGTCTCCTATTCTTCCTTACAATTTAGGTAATAAGGTTTTTGTTTTTGGATGACCTAAATATAAAAGCAAGCTCAGTCTTCATTTGTAATACAAGACTTACCCACAGAAGAGGAATAACTAAGAGACTGAAGGGATTACTCAAGAGTCTTTTAAAATTGATATGAGAGCCTCCCTCAGGTAACAGCTCCATTAAGGTCTCTGTAAATATTTGTTGAATGAATAAAAATGTTTGTCTCTTAGAACTATCAAGGGAAGGAAGTGCTGCCTCTAGCCCAACACTACGCAACTGAAATATAATATGAGCCACACTTGGAATTTAGATTTTTTGGTAGCCACATTTTAAAAGACAGAAAGAAATAGGTAAAACTCATTTTAATAATATATTTTATTTAGCCCAATGTATCTACACTATGATCACTTCAACGTGTAATCCATGTAAAAAAGTACTGAGATAGGTACATTCTTTTTTTGTACTATGTCTTTGAAACCCGGTGCGAACGGAGTGCTTCCATCCCACTCAGTATGGATGAGTCTCGCTGCAAGTTGCTCAACAGCGACATGTGCATTGGATGGCACAGCTCTAGACTCTCCATAGCTCCTGTAGGGAAAGAAGCTGCAACACAGGGTGGCTGTGCTCCCGAGGCTCATTAAGCACAAAGAATTTGCTGAACAGAGAAAAGAAGACTGAAATGACTCCCCTGACCCCCTATGGCCCACATTTCTGAAGCCTCCTGGGTCCTGAAGCAGTGCACTGCCAGCAACTACAAGGGTTACTCATTTAAGCAGTAGGACATGGAAGAACACGGACTCCTAATACAAGCCTCACTACATCCTGCCAAGGGAAAAGGATTTTCAAAGTTAACTACCTGGCTGCACTAGGTTAGGAAGGTGAAACATCAGTTACATAGCTCTTCACTTATTTTCATTATCTTCACTTCTGTTGGCCCTAGCTGTTAAAAACAAACTAGAATTTTCTTGTTCAGGTTTCTGATTTTGAAATGTAAGGTATAAAAAGGGGGTACATGTCATTAAAAGCCTAAAAAGAATTTTAGCTGAGGTAGCTGAAAAAGGGACTGTCAGAGAAAACCACAGGAAAAGCCGTGAACTTCACGCCGAAAGGTTTAGGTTGGAGTTAGGTCTTTGTCCTCACTGGTTCAGTAACCTTAGGTGGACCATATAAATTCCATGGTTTTGGTTTCCCTAGCTGTATAAAATGGGAAGGTAACATCAATTTTACACACCCCAGGTAGAAATGGGCATGGGTTAAAGTGCTCTGTAACATGTAAAGTACTATATGAACATGGGTTGTTCTTACTACTTAGAGTCCCAGCTTGCCATTAACTTGCTTTGTTGCCTTGGGCAAGTCATTTGACCTTGGGTATGCCTCCCATTTCTCATTTGTAACATGAAGCAAGACTTAATGATCTGTAAAATTTTATGCCTAGGTAAAGTACAAATACCTATTCTCAACCCAAACAAAAATATCCCATTCAAAATATTCAATAGGCAAAGACTTCTGTGCTGGGAATAGGGTCCTCAGGTATTCAGTGACCAGAATCAAACCTAATGGAGCCTTTTACTCACCCAGATGTTTTTTGAGTGACTATTAAAAGCCAGGCACAGTACTAAATGAGGGAAATAGGGAAACAGAGACACATCTTTTCTGACTCATGATAAAAGAAGACCTAAGAAACAGCACGATGGATTAAGGATAGGAGGCACAAATTCACGTGTCTGCACAGCTTGGGCAGTTGAGGTCAATGAATGAAGAAGGCCAGACAGAGATAAACAGACAACGGCAGGCACACTATAGTGAACTATGGTCAACTGGAGAGTGTCTGCTTTCTTTCAATGGGCAACTGCTTGGCAGGGTCAACTGATTTTTTTTTTTTAAGGAAAGCTTATGTAAAACCTCCTGAGTTTACATCTTAACAACTAATTTTTAAAAACCACTCTAAGTCAAGCATAAAAGTCATGGGGATCGTACTAGTTGGTGATCTCTGATTTAGGGAAGAAATAATAGAGAAGAAAATAGTAGGGGTAAGAGGAAAAGCAAAAGGCCCTCAGAATCTCAGAATCTACAAGAAGACCTTGCAAAGTTTCCCAGGCCAACCACCCAACCAATGCCCCAGAAATGAAAAAGGCAAAGAGTTTCAGAGAGATTAAGAATAGTGTACTCAACCCAGCAATTCCATTACTGGGTATATACCCAAAGGAAAAGAAATCATTTTATTAAAAAGAAACCTGTACTTGTACGTTTATTGCAGCACTATTCACAATAGCAAAGTCATGAAATCAACCTCAGTGTCCATCAACGGTCTACTGGATAAAGAAAATGTGATATATATGCACCATAGGATATTATGCAGCCATAAAAAAGAAAGAAATAATGTCTTTTGTAGCAACATGGATGGAGCTGGAGGTCATTATCCTAAGTGAAATCACTCAGAAACAGAAAATCAAATACTGCATTTTCCCACTTATAAGTGAACATAAAGATGGAAATAATAGACACTGAGGATGCCAAAAGTGGGAAGATGAGAGGCAGGTGATGGTTGAAAATTTACCTATTGGGTACAATGTTCACCATGTGAGTGATAGGTACATTAAAAGCCCAAACCTCACCAATGTGCATGTAATACCAACGTAATAAACCAGCACATGTACCCCCGAATCTGTAAAAAATATATATATATTTACATATTATATATTATATATATAATAATGGTCATATTATATATAATAATTATATATACATATATATATAATAATGTTGGTCAGGCTGGTCTCGAACTCCTGACCTCGTGATCCACCTGCCTCAGCCTCCCAAAGTGCTGGGATTACAGGTGTGAGCCACCGCCCGGCCTAAAAACGATACAAAATATATAAAATATTATATATTCTATATAAAATATTATATATTCTATATATTCTATATATATTCTATATATTTTATATATTCTATATATTACATATATAATATTATATGTATATTATATATATTATATATAATATTATATATATATTTTATATATATATATATGGGTTTTTTTTTTTTTGAGACCAAGTCTTGCTCTGTAGCCCAGGCTAAAGTGCAGTGGTGCTATCTCAGCTTGCTGCAAACTCCACCTCCTGGGTTCAAGCGATTACCCTGCTTCAGCCTCCTGAGTAGCTGGGATTACAGGCGCATACCACCACGCCCAGCTAATTTTTGTATTTTTAGTAGAGACAGGGTTTCACCATGTTGGTCAGGCTGGTCTCGAACTCCTGACCTCGTGATCCACCTGCCTCAGCCTCCCAAAGTGCTAAAAAATATATTTTTAAAAAAGAATAGTGGTAGATGTTATTGAGAGGACAAAATGACAAAAACGAGCTAAGAAAAGTCAGTTCGTAGCAAACAGGAGGAAAATTTCAGAGACTGGAGTGACCAGAGGCTAACACTAACTGCAGGGAGTAAGAAACCAAAGGCTAACACTAACTGCAGGGAGTAAGAAAGCAGAGGCAGAGAGCAGGGATAAGCGATTCTCTTGAGAAGTTTAGCAGAAGTAAGAAAAGAGGTAGAGTCATAATTTGAGGGGAGTGTAGTCAAGGAATAGGTTTTTTGGGAGGGTAAAAAGCTGATCATTTTCCTATATTAAAGGATAGCCAGGAGAAAGGGAATAACTGACATGCAAAACAGTAAAGACATAATAGATGTGACCAAGTTCCTGGAGGATGAAAGGCCTGGGCAGAGAAGACAGCAACCACAAAGGAAGAAAAACCCTTCCCAACTGTGAACAGTGAATGTGCATACAAATTTAAAAGTTCAACCCTGAAAATTAAGTATAAAGAGGTACAAATACCTATTACTTTTGGAGCAACAGATGTACAGTCTATTCATGGTGCTGGGTACAGAGACCAATGGATAATTTTTAAATTGGTCTCAGTTCACTTCACTGTGTTTACTGAATCTGACAATACATGAAGTTTTATATATATGTTTCTTTCTATTACATATTTGTTCACTGAATGCACACCATAAATAAATGTCTGTTAGCCAAAAGTATCATTCCAACGACAAACTTTATTTTCTACAACCTGATTACCAGATGTAGGGATACTATAAAAGAAATATACATGTATCTCAGGAGGATATGAACATGGAATTGTCATTAATTCTAAGTGAAAATTTGTCAATGTGAAATGACACAGACAGAAATTCCACAGTGATGTGTAATCAGCTAATAAATCAGTGAACAAGTATTTCCCCTACCCTGGATACTTAAAGCACATGTGGATGTGCATGGGGGCAGGCTGGGGGAATGGTGATCGCCAAGAAGGAATCTGGCACAGAAAGAGAATACCGTACCAAGGATATTGACCATCAGGACTTTGCACGTTTGTTTGAGATCTTCCTTCTTCTCAACATATAGAGGAATTTTCGCCCCACAAATATGTGAAGCCTAATAGGTACATTATCACTAAACTTTATTTTAAAAAGCAATGTTGTTTTATAACACTTAGGAAAAAATACTTTCCTAAAACATTCCATTTCATTCTAGAGAAGCCTGTTCCCCATTGATGTAATAAAGATGTTCCTGTTCAAGCTATTTATATGCCACACATGCACACACATGCTGGACCAGTATAGAATACTCATTCAGTCTTTTTTACACGATATAAGACATGACTTAACATTTGATTAATTAAAATGAATCTATTCTGCTTATTAAAGCTTTAGTTACTAGAAAAATTTAGTGTGTATATAGCAATAATAAAATAATAAAACGTTGAAAAGACATTAAAATGTCATGGTTTTAATTAGTTTGTGATTTTTCTCATAAAAAAGGCAACCTCAGATATTTAAAATTGTTCAGTAGTGACTCATTTCTGAAAATTAACCTTTTAGGTGAGAGAAAATGAAATGTTTCATAATTTGTTATGAAACATTAAAATGCCCTATACACTTTTTAAGCAAAGTTGGATAATAATAGTGATTCTGCCCAACCATTAGAAATGCTAGTTATTGAATGTGCTCTGAGACTAGGGCAGGGCAGAAGTCTAGGGAAGCGATGAACTGCAGAGTGGAGGCCACGATTCCTTCCTCAATTCCTGGCTCTGTGTCCCCCTGAGCAAGACATTTGTCTACAAAATGGTAAAAATAATTAAATTATAGGTTAGCTACTAGAGTGTTTATTAGACAGTCATAAAAACTGATGTTTAGTAGTACTACAATTATATGGAGAGAGGCAAAATCATGTGTGTAATATCATTAAAGCATAAGGAAAAAGAATGGAAGGATATTCACCAAAATTACACACAATGAGACTTAGAATTATTCATTTCCTTTCCAAACGTTCTGGAACATGATTATATTGTAGAAATAAAATCATTAAAAATATCCTTTACATAAGATATGGCTCTAAGAAACACAGGAAAATAATAAATCATCAACAAACCTAATTATACACTTAGCATGTTCCAGGCAAGTAAGAATGGTACAAACAGGGTACTGTAGAAGTTCAAAGCAAGGAGAGGGGTTTTTTTTTTGGTTCTATTTCATAGAATTTGTTTTGTTGTATATGAAAATTAGGGAAGAAAGGCTTCATGAGGAATGAGAGTATTTATTCGGACCTTGAAGGTGAGCTTTCTATACAGACAAAGAAATATCCCTGATGAGCTGTAAAGAGAGCAATTCCAGGGTATGTTTTCCAGGAATGATCAGTAAACTTAGCTAAGGCCCTGGGTACATGTAGCAAAATATGGCCAGGTTAAAGAACTTGGCGATTCTTTAGGGAGTCATTGTGGACCTTAGATACCATTTGGTGATTAGCCTAGGCCTCTGATTAAGGCTATGCAGGAAATCTGCGTTTTTATGTTCTATGAAACTACCTAGAGTACTGGAAACTGTCCATTCGTGAAGTGAGAACTCCATAAACATTAACCGATCTTTACAATCTCAGCTCTCTCAATGTTTTCCTGATGGAAAACAAAAAGAAACTCTTAAATTAGAAAGAAGCCTCTGAATAATAGATGGAGCATAAACTACCCTAAATCCTTACCTAAACAACTCCTTTTTAGATTGAGTCTTTAGCCATATTAAACAGCTGTTCTGGAGCTCAGAGGAGACCTGCCTTTGCCTTTAGAACTTCAGGAGCCAGTGCTCATTTTTCCTTTTCCTTCTATTGTTCTGGCAGAAGGAAAAGCAATAATTACTTGTATCAAGTGGATAGCATTCAGAAGATATGAAAACCTACATCATGGGACATAGTCTACAGTGCTTAAAAAAAAAAAAAAGCTACTCAAAGGCAGATCCAATGTATTCAGTCAGTCAGAATTACAGATGAAAGTATGGTGCTAAGCAACAGAGTAATTCTCCCTTACTGACTTCTCAACAATGTCTTTAAATTTCACTTACAAAAATTTATTTACTTCAGGTTTGAAAAGGAAATTTGGATGCTAAGCAACACAGTAATTCCCTCTTCCCAACTTCCCCACAATCTCCCTAAATTTCTTTTATAAACATTGATTTAACTTTTTAATTTTAAAGGAAAATAATACATCTAAAGGAAAAAATATCCAAAAGTATAAATGACACTATCTTTTTATACAGTTCAATCAACTCTTTGATTATTAGATCAAAGGTTATTATTGTGCCCTTCTGCTATCATTATTCTCAAGAGGAAAGGCTTTTAGTTAAAAAATAAAGTTAGCATTGTTATTCTTAGCTCCTCCAGGGGTCACCTTGGCAACTTCAAACTATGTACCTACACTTCTACTTCTTATTCTTTGGAACACAGACATTACCTTCCAATTCTCTCATTCCCTAGAAGAGGAAGCTAGCACCCCTACCTTTAAGGCCACTTGTGCTCCCTGAGCCCTTTGATTTCCCATTGTTAAGGCTGATAACACACTCTATCCATAGCCAGAGAAATGTCTCCCATGATTTGTCTATGGTTGATTCTAGAAGTTGAATACAACTAATTACTCCAAATTGTACACTTTAAATATGTGTAGTTTATTGTATGTCACTTACGTCAACAAACTTATTTTAAAAATGAGGATCTTTGACAATAAGTCTATCCTACCTCAGCTCAAAGTAAGTCAAGGGAGAAATTGCAAATAGGTGAAAATTCATCTCAGAAAGAATCAGTGAGTCTTTTTTTCTTAACATTTTATTTTTTAAATTGACAAATAAAATTGTATATCTTTATCATGTATAAGATGATGTTTTAAAATATGTATACATTGTGGAATGGCTAAATTGAGCTAATTAACACATGTATTACCTCACATAGGTATCATTTTTTGTGGTGAGAACACTTAAAAATCCACTCTTAGCATTTTTCAAGAATACAATAATATACTGTTATTAACTATAGTCACCCTATAGACCTCTTGAACTTACTCCTCCTACACAACTAAAATTTTATATCCTTTGACCTACACTACCCCCAGGGGGGTCTTCTCTACAAAGCTGGCCCTCTACATGCATCTTAGGGCCCCACATCCGAGGAATGGAGGACTGACTGCAGTATGCCATTTTATGTGAGGGACTTGAGCATCTGCAGATTTGGAAACCATGAGGAATCCTGAAACCAACCCCCTGTGGATACTGAGGAACAACTGTATTTAAGAAATAAGTAACCAGTAGAGATTACAAGATCTAATCCATGGAGTATTGCTACCATTAATTTGGGAAAATTCTAAACTAGGTACAACCAAATAGCCTAGTTTTTAAAAAAACAGGAAAAAAGCTCGCATTAAGGTCACACAGACCAGCTGGTCTGAAGAATGTAACATCCTGAAGTAACACCAAGATAAACCAATGATAAGATTTGGGAGAATTAGCTGAAAAATGTAGAAAGTCGGCAAAATCTACAAACATGTTTGTTTTGGGTTTAGAACCTTTCATTATAAAAGTTCATAGGTTGCTCATTCATTCAACCAATATTTATTGAAAGCCTACTACAGGCGCTGTGCAAAGACCCTGCGGAACCGGCCCTTGGGAGTTTGAATTCTAATGGGGAAATGAAGGGTGAGGGGTCAGCTAGTAACCACATCAACAAATAACTGGAAATACTCACAGAGAGAAAAAAGTGTTAATAATTTCTAGGGATAATAATAACAATGATGATAATAATCACAGCCATCACTGACACTGCTCTTGCTGGTACCAGGCACTGTTCTTAAGTATCACTGGAACTTATTATTTTACAAATGAAGAGCCAGGCCCAAAGTCACTTAGATTAGTAGTAGAGTCAAGACTTGAATCTTGGCCATCTGGCTCCAGAGTCCAAGCTTTCTCCCACTATGGCACCAGTATGTATCTGGGGTACAGCAAGTGAAGAGGAGGCACCCCCTTAGATGAGGTGAGAGAAAGTCTGTCAGAGGAAGTGACAGCTGACACGAGGTCTAAACAAATGAGAAATGCAGCCCTTGTTTCTAGCAGTAACTACCGAGTAAGAATAGTTGTCTATGAGGCCACTCCAACTTCAGGCCTTCTGCACATTACCTTTTATCATCTATAGCAGAGGAGCAAGTTGCTAAATAACTTTTTTGGTGTCGAAAAACTGAGTGGGTGATATTTCAAACAAACGACTAGAAATCAAAATAAAATGAGAAACTTCATAAAAATTTATAGTTCACCGTAAGCCTACAATACACAATTATGTCTGGGAAGCATCCAAAATTCCATATTCAGCACTTATTTCATTCAAATTTTTTGCTTGCTTAAGAATCATGTCATCCAAACTTGAATGAATGAGTCAGCTCCAAATTAATAGGGTTAAAAATCTTTCCCTCTATTTTACAGAAAACTAGTGTTTTTGAACAAAGAAAGAAGCAGATTAAAAATCTGTTTTTTTAAAACTGTATTCAGTCCTTAAAAAATACACCCTTTTATACATATCCTGGCATGGTGTCTTCAAGAACTGCTTTTAACCTTTACTATTTTCCAGCTTACACAAGTGAAGAAAGGGCCTGTCTAAATTGAATAGAACCCATAACCTCTAAGGCTCAACCAAAGAGAGGTCTGAAAGAATCTCCAGAGGGGAAGGGTGAATGTGATCAAAGCAAGAGAACACTTACCCTTATCTTAAGAGCTCAACAAGGACTCCAAGGCAAAGAATCCAGGGCCATTTATATAGCCATTCTTTCCCCTACTCACTTCTCCCAACTAGACTCTCCTCCATTCAAGCCTTGAAGAATTTTGTGTCCTACTTTAATAAGCAAAGTGTTTTGCATTATTAAAAGGAGATCTGGCTGGGTGCGGTGGCTCACACCTGTAATCCCAGCACTTTGGGAGGCAGAGGCAGGCGGATCATCTAAGGTCAGAAGTTCGAGACCAGCCTGACCAACATGGTGAAACCCCATCTCTACTAAAAGTACAAAATTAGCTGGGCGTGGTGGTGCATGCCTGTAATCCCAGCTACTTGGGAGGCTGAGGCAAGAGAATTGCTTGAACCCGGAAGGCAGAGGTTGTAGTGAGCCAAGATCGTGCCACTGCACTCCAGCCTGCGCAACAAGAGCGAAACTCTGTCTCAAAAAATAAAAAAGGAGATTTGTTTGCGAGGCACTATACCACCATCGCTATTTTATCACCTTACTCCAGTGCATGTGGAGATCACAGTCCATAGTCACAGGATGTTGAGGAAGAAAAGGATAGTTGAGGACAGGAAGGGACAGCACACTATTCCAGTAGCATTTCTCACCACCTCAATCCTCTCTTTACCCACCTCCAGTGCTCAGCTCCTTACAGTTTACCTTCCCTAATTCCACAGCTCCACATCTGAACCTCTGACCCAGAGATTCTACTCCAGGTCCACAATCTAACCCCAAAGCCCATCCTGTGCAGACTTTCTGCCATAGGCGAGTTCCTTGGGCATATCCATTACCTAAGCCGGCCAGCAGGAGTCGAGGGGGAGTTTCAGCTTCTCTCATTACACATGGTAGTTAGGTTCTTTTATTTGATTATTACCATGTTCTGGTACCCTCTGGGTGATGGTCTAATCTGAGCTCCAAACCACTATGCATAAGACATAGTGGTATCAGACCCTTGGAGATATATCATCTCATTCAATCTTCTCAAAACTTCCAGGAGATAACAGTTTTTGGCAGGACTGTACAAAAAAAGCAAAATACCTAACACTGATGGAGACTTAAATGTCTATTTATAAGATATAAGAGAATTACTTACCAATTTTTGTGATGCAGCCTGTTTTTATACTGGGATTGTCTGGCCCCTGAAGTGGGGCAAATATGAATAGGTTTACAGAGCTAGAGGAAGACCATTACTTAAGAAAAAGCCCCAGTTTTTTATTCCCATAGTTTGCTTTACCACAGCTAAGAATGCCCTGTAAGACAATCGACATTACTGAAATAGTTGAATTTCAGTAGGTTGCGATTGAAGTCTGCCTCCACTTTATTCCCCTAAGGGCTAAACCAGGTGTCACTAATCCCTAGATGCTCTGCTCCCTACCAGGAAGTTCAATCTGATGGCTTGACATCAAAGAAACATTTATAGGCTCCTAAAGATAGACAACTTGTTTACCACATCTCAAATGGCAAGCTTCTGGTTCAAGTGAGGAAAATGCTCATTTGAAAGAAAAGAAGCAGAATGAAAATACTTTCTACTTGGGCAGAAGTTTATCTTTCCAACTTAAGTCAGAGTAAATAATCCTGATGAGTCAAGTGACTTGAAGTGACTCTGGATTTGCCATCTTTTATGCCTATCTGCACAATTCTATACTCGTCCAATAACAAAAATATAGTAATCCCTTTTCATGCATCACAAACCAAGTATCAGCATGTAATATTGATAATACCTAACAAGTAAAGACAGGCTTTCATTACTAATCATGTGCTTACCCATGCTCTTCAGTGTAACTATTCAAATGCTTGGAAGTGCTTGTAGTTTTCCATGACCCACAGTTAGAATATATACATAATATATAGGAAGGACTGCCTGTGAGTTAAGGGTTGTTTGTTTTTTTTCTGTTGTTTGCTTTCAAAGGAGGAAAAAAATATTTCAATAAACAGGAACATCTGAAGAGTATGCATAAAACTCAAGACTCATACATGGTTTGAATTACTTTCCCATGGATATACGGTAGTCAAATTGATTTTTTATGAAAACGTTGGCAATCTCACTCTCTATGGAGGAAATTGAGTGCTGGCTACAATGATACAGTTTGTCATTTCAGTTTTCAAAATCATGCCAAAACAAATGCCTCAGATAAAAAGACTGCAAAATAAGTGAAAGTGGTTTTTCAGTTTTTCATGCTTAAGATACGTGCTTTGATATTTTAAACAACCGGATTACTTTCAATTCCCCAAACAATCTTGTGCTCTCTCTTACTTTTTGGCTTTTGCACATGCTGGTCTCCCTGTCTGGATGTCCTGCCATAAAACACACCTTTTCCATGTCTCTTGGTTAACCCTTATTTATCCATCACACAGGCATCTACTAAGACCTCACTTCTTACCAGAAGCCTTCTATGGCCTCAACTAACCTTGAATGGTTGTCTGGGCCATGCTTCACTCTTTGAAAACGCCTTCCGTTTTATTTTCAGCAAGAAATTCTTATTCCCAAAGGACATTTAGTTTATGATATATGATGTAATGAAAGTCTACTATGAATTGTAACTCCTTTGTTTATGTTCAGCTTGTACTATTCTTTAAAGTAATACAACTATATGACTACACACATTCTAAAAAGACTTTACTATGTCAAGCTTGGCCACAAGCTTTCCAAGCAAAGCTGATTTAAAAAGGGAAAGGGGGCTAAGTAGTTGCTGGGATGGGATGGAGGAAGATTCATTGACTTATTTAACAAATGTTTATTGAAGCCCTACTTTGCAAATCACTATTCTGGTTCTGCTGATGCAGCAAGTAACCAAAGAAGTAAGTAAAAAATAAACAAATACACTTTTCTCCATCTTACTTAAGAACTTTATCAACTTTCTACTCCCACCAAAGCCAGCAAATGGAATAAACAGGAAATAGTGTAGGTGACTGACAATAAGCATACAGTGACATTTAACAAGACATAGGAATGCTTTTAGCAGGGAGAAAAAGTAAAGAGTTTCAAGTATCTCACTGTCTTCAATAATTGTTGGATAGGATGGAGGAATTCTTCCTGATCTGTCCAGTGATCTGTAACAGGGCATTCCTGGTGCTTTTTGTTGTGAGGACTTCTTAATACTCAAATTGCATAATTAAGATTTATTTAGTGAGCTGAATATTAACACAGTTCAAGTTTCTACAGATTAATTTACCTCAACATATGAAATTGGAAATATTCCTATTTTGTCTGCCAGCATTCCTTCAGCCCAGTTTTCATCCACTCTTCGGATCACAGTCAGAACATCATCCTGAAGAAACAGCAAATCATTAATCTACCTGATCATTAAGCTGTACCATTAAGCTTGTCATTTAACTTTCCTTTTCAATAAAGAGACTCATGTTTTGAAGAGTACATGAATAAAAATGCTATGACATATCTTTAGTACATGGATTAAATGTTTTCATGAATTAAACGGTAGCTACCAGCCCACCTGGTGTCCTTTCCAACTGTTACAAAGCTATGAACTCCTATGCAAGGGAGCTAGCTGCTAACTCTGTTAAGATCTACAAATTGCAACCTCAAATGATAGCTACCCTAGCCTCCTGAGTTTCTGTTTTAGATTGATTCTCAGATGCTCCTCATTTTCTGAAAATAAACCAAATGCCTACTCAAATGTACATCCTCCCGCTTTTCTCCACAAAAATCACAATATTCTGCTTAAAACTCCAAACCATTTTATCAATTCGGCAGATATATTCCTGTATGCTTTTAGGCAAAGAAATTTACATATAAAATATGAAAGTAATGACATTTCATTTTGTTATTCATAATTCAGTACTTTAAAATCCCTGAGTGGTGCATACACCCTTTAAAGTGGCTTAGAAATAAATTCAGACTCTAAATATGAAAATGATGCCACATAGAGCATCAACCAAAATAATCTTTCATATAAGAAGTCTGTGCATAAAATTACCTTCCTTGTGACTTAAAGACTGCTTCTAGGCATTTTCAGAAGCATAGTGAGTAGTTCACACAAAACTTGTATTTTTTTTGCAAAAGGCAACACAAGCTATATTTCTATGTATCTGGGTACAGAGGTAGAGCTGGCAAACAGAAAACAAGCGCATTCTACCTTTACCTTTGCAAATGGAAGGCAATCTTTGTCTGCTTCCTTGTCTTTCACTTCAAAGTCATAAAGTGCTTTGCACTGAGGTGGGGGCTGAGGTAATGGTTTAATAATCTGCACAAAGTTGGTGGGGAAAAAGCCATGGATTCCATTGACTTCCCCATGGTACCAATTTTCATCCACTTGTCTTCGCAAAATGATGATGTCACCTTTGCTGAATTTAAGGTCTCCAGGCTCTTTTCCTTCGTAGTTGTATAATGCTTTGGCACATGGTAACTGAGGTATACCCTTTAAAAAAAAAAAGAGGGATGAATTTTAATAAAATAATGGTCCTAAAATGTCTCTGAAAATACAGCTGCGTTGTCATTATTTTAAAGTCAAGGTCAAATCCACACTGTACCCCTTGAAGAAAATCTCACACAAAAACAATATATATGTGTTACCAATAAATAGAAAACACAAAACAATTGTCCATAGTGACGTAAGAACAGTATGACACCCATGCACCAGACATACTTTAGGTTTCTATTCTTAACCTAGTGGGTGTTTTGCCTTGTTTCTTAACTTAGTGGGTGTTTTGCCTTGTTTCTTCGAGGTTATCAGTATATGAAGGCATGACTGCCAGGTCTGCCTCTCAAGAACTCATAAAAAACAAGCTTAACTTCCTACATTAACTACTTTATTCATCAGGATAAATGATAAACACTGAGGAGAAATGATAAATACTGAGGGGAAAAATTTAAACCAAATTTATTAATTTACTAACTGCTTTTAAGCTTGGTTGATAAAAATCAGAGTTTGGCTTTTGGGCAAATCTCTTCCTGATATTGCTTTTAATGTGGGCAGTAGGTCTTACTCTTTCATGAGCTCAACGAGTATTTAATGAGGTTCTACTCTGTGCACGAGTCTGGATACAGCAGTGAGTGAGACAGTCACAGTCCCTGCCCTCCCCAAGTTTATAATCTGTAAGTGTATAGACACGTGGTCTTTTACAGTCTAAGATCATTCAACTTTGCTCTTTCCTGGAAGAGAGCACATTGTTAGGCTGATAAGCTAAGAGATGAGGAATTTAATGTTCCTGCATTGCATTACTGTTTTAAATGAGAAGTTTAAAATTGTGTACATAACCCCCAATGCAATTTAATCATCAACTGATTAATGAGATACTTTTCAACGGCATTGGGGGTGCCCAATCTTGAGCATCAGTTGTCACTTTAAGATCTTTGGCCTCTCTGAGCGCTGCTGCGTATCATTGATTCAGGAGGTAAGTGGCAAATCCAACATGTCTATAATAATTCCCTGAACAAGATTACAGGGCTCCTGCTTTTGGAGTCTTTATTTATTTATTCACTCTTCCAGAAAACATTTATCAAGCTTTTACTTTTTTTTTCTTTTTTTTTTAAGATGGAGTCTCGCTCTATTGCCCAGGCTGGAGTGCCGTGGTGCAATCTCGGCTCACTGCAACCTCTGCCTCCGGGGTTGAGTGATTTTAACGCCTCAGCCTCCCAAGTAGCTGGGATTGCAGGCAAGCACCACCACGCCTGGCTCATTTTTGTATTTTTAAGTAGAGATGGGGTCTCACCATGTTGGCCAGGCTGGTCTCAAACTCCTGACCTCAAATGATCCACCCACCTCGGCCTCCCAAAGTGCTGGGATTACAGGCATGAGCCATCGCACCCGGCCCAAGCTTTTACTTTTTACCAGGCAATGTGCAAGTGTTGATGACTTAAAGAAGAATAAGACAGTTCTTTTCTTAAAGGATATTAATAATAACTACAATACAGTGTAATAAATGTAATGATAAAGATATGCACACCATTTATGGGGACAAAGAACATAGGTCTCTGGTGTTTGGTGAGTAGGAAAATGAAACACTTCCTGGGAGAAGTGACACATGAGCCAAGACTTAAAGGATGCACAGGAATTAGTTGTCAAGGTTGCAGTGAATGAATGAAAGAGAAAAGTAAGGGCATTCCAGGCAGAGAAGTCAGCACCAGCAAAGACCTGGAGGTAGGAAGTCACATGTGCAGCGGGACTGGGGAGCATAAAGAATGCAGTATTCCTGGATAAGAATTATGGAACATAAAGGAGAGGTAGGCGGAGGCCAGTTTATTGAGGGTCTTGTATAACATATGAAAGAGTTTTTATTGCTGTGTTCTTCTAGCAATGGTAAGTCATTTACATGTTTAATGCACAAACAGACTTAGGTCCTATGTGCTGGACAGATCAGTTTGGCAGTAGTGTGAAAAATGGACATGAAGTGGGCAGGCAGGCAGAGAGCTATGTGCAAAGCATAGGCCTCAACTAGTTGAATATTTTTTAAGTTTAATATTTCCAATGAACTAGAGCAATATAGTTAGCATTACTTATATCATTGTCTGCCCCCCGACCTGTAAAAAGTGGATCAAAGTTTTATACCCTTGATGGCAACAGAACTTCGTAACACAATTTTCAAAAATTAGTTTGGTTTCTACTTAGAGACTTACAGTCTGGACTACCTATAAGCCAAATTTGTTTTGCTAAACATTTGTTTAGGAATATTAATTATTGCTCTCAAAATACTATTGGCAATCGTCTTGCCTTGGCTTAGTCCATGTGATGTTGTAGTTGTTTAATTAGAACTTCCCTGAGAGTCCAATGTCCTGGGAAGACAGAGGTTGAGCCTTCCAGAGTAATGAAACCCTCCTGTAACCTCTGACTTTCAGACTCTGTCTTAAGATCTGGCCTCCAATGGCATCACTCCTGTTACTCTGCCTTGACCTAATCTTGTAAGCAATTCTGCTGTGCCCAGAAAGGAAATGCCCACCAAGAACTCTGGTCATTCACAATGCTGTGTACTTTGATCACATTACATTAGTGTCCAACTCTGGGGAAAGAAGAATTCTAATTTTTCTCTACCCTCACAGATGCCTCATTATATTCTCCACTATATTATGTATTTCTTCAAGGCTAGTTATCACAGCTTAACAATATTTCCAAAAATAGGTTTGAGGAAATAATAGTAAAACACAGCAATCAACAGAGAGAGAGAGAGAGAGAGAGAGAGAACTGGCAAGTACTGTACTAAAACTCTTGTACAATAGCTAAAGAGACTCTGATCAGGCAGTATAGGGTACTGGCTGGAAGCACAAACTCCAGAGCTAGATTGCAGGGTGTGAATCCCATTTACTAGCTCTGTGATTTGGGGCAGGTTAACTCTCTGTGCCTCTTTCTTCATTTGGGCTGTTGTGAGGATTTAGCGAATTCATGTATATAAGCCACACCTTAAATGACCCAGCAGGCAGTACATGCTACATGTGTGAACCATCATCATTGTCATCATCATCGTCATTACCCAGTGTAAAAAGCCTCTTTACCAGTGAAATGGGGCACCTGACAATGTATTTGTCTCTCCACAGCTGGATGCTTTCCCTTTTAGATGAATTCACATAGCAATTACATTTTTAATACATATTCACTGTATAACAATGCAAAGAATGTTCCTCCTAGGAAGTGTTCAGGATTTTGAAATGTGCATTTCTGAAGCACACATTTGTTTTCTGAGTAGAATCCATTCATCTTCTGGCTGAACAGAAGAAATTACAAATTCACTGACACGCACCGTTTAATAGGGGATGGCATTTTAGATGTGGCTGTAGTTCATCTTGACAGGGCTAATGTAAGGCATTGGAAGCCTGCATGAATTAATTGAAAATCCCATTACAAACTCGGTGACAAATAACTCTATTCACCATTATGGCCTGTTTTTTTCCCTACCTCAATTAGCTCTGTTTGGCCCACTCTGTCCAAATCTATGCCAGCCAAACCCATGCACCAAGATACAGATTTAGCACTCTTAGAAACCATTCTGAACTGCTCCTTGAAGAGATCTGTAAAATTCCAAATGACCCACAATATGGTTCTTTTGTGATATGCTGATGTGGGAACTGAAGGAATTGATTTCTTTACAGATCACCTCCACACACCAGTGGCCTAATGGACGTATTAACTTTTCCACAAAACAAATCTATTACGTGTTCATAAAATCATCAAGGATTCTAACAGACCAGTGGCAAGGAGAAAGCTTACTATGATAACAGTGATATGCATTATGGTTAGCCTAGGGTTACATTTCCGTGATGCAACTGAAAATTCATTAATTCATCCCAACTTGCTAAATCTTGACTGCTAAAATTGTTTCAATGATCAGTAACCACAAAGAATCGTAAAGCTTATGACAATTTAACCCATGAACAAACATTTGTGCATCTGGCTGTGTTTTTCTATGGTATTCTTTTTCAATTAAATTCTATGAGGCTAGAAAGCCAGTTTGGGTCAAGTTTCTAAAAAGAAGGCTTCCCACATTAAATAAAATGAATTCTACTCTGATTTTAAATCAAGCAAAGTCCAGTGATCTTTGAAAGACTTATTCCCACACAGACTGCAGATGATTAAGGATAAACGGTTAAACGACTTGGAAAAGCAATAAAAGAACACATTTTCCTTTTGCAACATCTGAAAGATAAAGCCAAAACAACTGGTTTGATAGCCTAGGACTACTCTGTGGATAAAATATGTCCAGAGCCCATGGAGGCACTGCCCTCTCATTCATCTCCTTTGAAAGGTCTGAGAGTCATGTCATCACTGGGCCCTCTGCCCTCCAAGCCTTCTGCAGGCTTTCCAAACTGCTGCTTTTCTTCTGTATCCTCTCATCAGGCCAAGGCCCCCAAGGATCCACAGAGCTTACATTTCACTTGGAGACTTTCACTTGGCTACACATGAAAGGGAGGCTTAAAAGGAGAGAAAGCCAAAGAGAAACCGACTCTGCAGTCTAACCTTGGGTTTGCGGCTGTCATTCACACTGCCAGCTTTATCAAAAAGCTTGGCAATTTAGACAGGCAAACTGTTACAGTAATTCTGCATCTAAAATACATTTTGATAAACATCTACTATATTGTTCATTTAAAAAAATAAGTATGATAGTGGGCCAGCTTTACATTTCAAATAATTTTTGTTTCCAAATCATACATGCAGGTTGTTTTTTAAGATATTAAAATCCTCATGTGATCTGCATATAAATATTTTTGATTAAATGCTTTAGACTTCCATTTCCATACCATCAGCTGTATTCCAATATATCTGGCAAAATGCTACTTGATGATCTAGCTGAGATTCTAACAGGTAAATAAAACATTCACTGCCAATTTATTTTATAGACTCTAAATGCCAATGCCCAGATGTACATGCAAGACAGCCTCTCTAAATTCAAATTCCTTCATGCATTTCTTACTGCTCCATAAAGTAAAACAGATTCAGTGACCTCCTAAAAAGAAAATCTAGAAGACACTCTTGTAGTGGGAACAGCTATAAAATGTGTATAAATTTAATAACTCAGTTATATCTAAATTGGCATCAACACTGGCTGATTTTAACTTGACTTTCAGAAACTTTCCAGAAAGAACTGAGGCACAAAGAAATCATAGTAATAGGAAGTACCACACAGAGTTAAGAAGTAGAAAAATGTGTAGAAGAAACAATTTTTAAAAAATGTCTTTTGGGCCAGGCATGGTAGCTCACACCTGTAATCCCAGCACTTTGGGAGGCTGAGGCAGGCGGATCACTTGAGTCTAGGGAGTTCAAGACCAGCCTGGATGACATGGCAAAACTCATCTCTATAAAAAGTACGAAAATTAGCACGGTGGTGGTGCGCCTACAGTCCCAACTACTTGGGAGGCTGAGGCAGAAGGCAGAGGTTGCAGTGAGCCAAGATGGCACCACTGCACTCCAGCCTGGGCAACAGAGTGACTCCGTCTTAGAAAAAAAAGTAAAAAAAAAAATAGAATGTCTTTTGTACAACAAAAAACATGTTGGCTTTTCCCTACAAAGTAAAATATCTGTCAAGATATAATAACAGTATTTCATGAAAATATTGATTCTTTAACAGTTAATAACTCCTAAGTATTGTTCTCAAGATATCTACATCAGATAATCACTCAAATATGATTTGGCCATCACTTGAAATGTTTCAACTTCAATGACGGCCAATATGAATATAAAAAGTTTTATTTTTCCAAAGTAACATCAGAAGGGACTGAGAATCCCATAATTTCACAATAGTCCATCTTTCATTTGTTCTTTCCTTTAACATTTATATCTGGAAAGCACTGTGCTGGGGAATTTTTATCTGACAATCATTTTCTTAATCTTCTACCTCCCACCTACCCCAAATTCACTACATAAAATTTTCTAATCATACTAACTTTAATCAAATCTACCAGCACTTTGAGGATGGCAGCTGCAAATAAACAGAAATTAAGACAAAACGTGTTTCTTCATTCACATGTCTTCTTTTTGCCCTTATTCTACTATCCCAGTGTCCCCTTTTCTTGCATGCTCATTTTCTTCAGCTTTCTCCAGAAGTAGACTCTGCAGCCAGCCAGCCTCCCTCCTTATTCCAGACCTGGTTCCAGTTCCATACCAGCTCAAGAATGTGGGCTGACCAAGGCCAGTCTTTGGGCTTTTTTAGCACTTGGTGGCTCCTCAGCACACACTCTGTGCTGTCTGCTGCCCTGCTCACGCTCATCTGTGGGCTCCGCACCCTCCATCTTCTCCTTACCCAGCTCCTGCAATCCAATCCACCATCACTAATGGAGTGTCTAACTCAGCTCTTGACCAAACAGCAATCAGCCAATTATAGTTTCCAGCAGCCTTGCTGTTTTGTGGGGGGCATTAATGGTTTCGGGGGCAAGGTAGAGGGAGAGAAAAAAAAAAACTAGAGATAAAGGAAAGTAGATAAAGCAGCTTTCTTACCAATTTCCCTGGGCTGTACTCTCATCATTAATCATTTGCATAGTGAATTTAGCTGAAGTCAAGAGTATATTCAAACACTCAGGAAAAAAAAAAATGAACAAGAGTTTTCCAAACTTCAAAATGAAAAAACGCTATTAGACTCTTCATTAAACGTTTTTTTCTAGAAACTAAAATACAGAAAACAAACTGAAATACATTTGTCCCACCTCCTGGATTTTCCTCTCCTACAAGTACAGGAGAACCTGAGGGGGCACTCAGGAGCATGTTTAAAAGGCAATGTTGCAGGAAAAGTGGGCTAAGGGGCATTGCTTAGTAAATACCTATATTTAGGAGGCAGAAAAAAGAGAGACATAAGAAACTAGAGAGGTAGGATGAAAACCAGCAAACTATAACCACAGTAACAAGGATAATTCCTGAAACACGGTTTTGTCCACATCACCTATGTCTTTACAATCTGGAGACAGTTCCCAATTACCTCTTAAATCACATTAATGGTCTAAATCATGAGTTTTATGGCCCTCCATTTGGATTGTCCATTCCACCTCATATTTTCCACCCTCAGCAAGCAAACCAGTCTGCTGTCATCACCTCCAACTTCATACATGCCATCTCTCCTCCACCAAAATTCATCGAGAACGGTCCATTTCTCCCTCCACCTCCCCACCTTGTATGTGTATCATGTGCCTGATAATTATGCTGCATTTCTTCCACTTGGATTTTTATGTCTGTCTAGGATGACTGCTTTTGTTGTTTGGAATCAGGTGTAAATAAGGCCAAGATCAATGATCTGATTCTTGTATGGGTCAATAGGACAGTCTCTATTTCCCAGATGTGACAGCCACTACTTGTCCATCAGGACCCAGCCCAGGCATTGCCTCCTTGGGGAAGCTTCTCCCAACCTTCCTCTACCCAAGTCTAGAGAAGGTGCTGCTCTTTTTATGTACACCTAGAGTGCCTTATGAATACTGTTATCATGGCCCTTATCTTACTCAGTTTATAACCTATTTCTTCCTGCTAGACTGTAACCTCCTGGAGATCTGGGACTATGTGTTGTGCATCTTTGTATCATGAGTACCTACCTCAGTGTCTGGGAAAAACTTCTTGCTGAATAAATAAATAAAAGAAAAAAAGTTATCTCCAGTGGACTGAGTGGTAAGGTGTGGACAGGTTAAGTGGAAAAAGAACACATCTAAAGGAAAAGCAACTAAAAAGATGATTCTACTGACAGGCTCAACAGCTTTACACAAATTGCAAAATATATACAAACACGTATTTATGTATCTCTGGGAACTCCTCATGAATGGTAGACTGCTAATCCATCTTTTTGAAACTGTCCTCCCAAGTACACACTAGGTGGTGGGCACTTGATTCTGAGACATGGGAGGTACAGAAATACTGAAGGAGACATTTTTATTACCATTTCCTAGGCTGCTGGGAAACCTGGGGCATGCTAAGGTGCTACAGAAAAACCTGGGGAAACATGAGCAGGCACTGCAAATTGGTATCAACTTCACTGTGTTTTAGACACTATAACTAAAGCATAGTCCATTCTGGAAATGGGCAGTTGAGTGTCTTATACTAAGCAAATGGCTGGCATTTGAAAAATATGAAACAAATTATGTAGCAAACTATAGCAAATAAATATTTTCCTTATAAACTCATTTGGTGGTTATGAGGAAATAGTCATGCAGTTGATATAGCATTTCTCTTGGATGGCCTTAGTACCCAACAGACAGATAAATCATTAAAGAAAACAAATTTTATGAATTTCTCCAAGTGAAGATAGCTATTGAGAATGCAGTCACTCAAGTAAAATGCAAGAAGTTTGTGTCACTCATTGCCCTGAATATTAGTTTTCTGTCTCATCACGTTTAATAATTACAATAGTATTTTGCAGAGAACAGGAATATTTATTGGGAAAATTCTCTGCAGTAACTTGAGTTACCATCTTGAAGACTCAACACAGGATGGGGACTATTTCCTGGGAAAAGGTCAAGTCTCTACCTATTTGAAAAACAGATTCCTGGCAAAGAATCTGCCCTTCTCTTGCCACTGCCCTGCCCTAGGCCTCCAACCTGACCCTGGGGTGTAGGGCTAAATAGGGAGGAATGATCATGTACCAGGAATTCTGCTTGCATCTTACCTAATCCTACAGAAATCCAGGAAAGTAGGGAGATTCAGAAACACAAAGGGAGAGGGGTGTGTTGAGAACATGTTTTAGTATTAAAGAGGTTGGGTAACAGCCACATGCAGTGGCTCATGCCTGCAAACCCAACACTTTGGGAGGCTAAGGCAGGCAGATCACTTGAAGCCAGGGGTTCACAACTAGTCTGGGTGATCTGGTGAAACCCCATCTCTTAAAAAACAAACAAACAAAAAGCTAGCCAAGTATGGTGGCACGTGCCAGTAGTCCAATATTGTGCCACTGCACTCCAGCCTAGGTGACAGAGCGAGACTCTGTCTCAGAGAAAAAAAAGCGGGGAAGTCAGGTAAGGCCTCAGTGAAATTCCATTGCCTATTTTTAGTTTTGTCCAGTGTTTAGATTAATATCTTGGAGCGAGGATGCCATATAATTTAAACATAAGGTTAAATGTAAAAGATAGTCCATAGTTTCAGAATTAAAGCAATATTGAAATAGACCTACACACATATGAACAACTAGACAAAACTGTCAAGGCAATTCAACTGAAGAAAATAAAGTCTTTTCAAAAGATGATTTCGGAACACTTAGAAGCCCATGGGGAATAGAGGGGGATGAATCTTGAGCCCCTACCTCACACCATATACGAAAATTAATTTAAGATGAATCCCAGACTCAAATGTAAAAGCTAAAACTATAAGTTTTATAGGGGAAACAAGAAATTACCTTAGTGATGTGTAGGGAGGGAAAAAAAGCCTAAATTAACCATAAGCTGACAAATTTGACTATATCGAAATTGAAAAATTAGGTTCAAAAACAAAAGACACATGAAGAAAATAAAAATGTAAACCACAGATTGGGAAATTCATATATATATAATATATATATTTTATATATAAAATATATTATATATATAAAATATATATAAAATATATTATATATATAAAATATATATAATATATAAAATATATATAATATATAATATATAATATATATAAAATATATATAATATAATATATAATATATATAAAATATATATAATATATAATATATAATATATATAAAATATATATAATATATAATATATAATATATATAAAATATATATAATATATAATATATAATATATATAAAATATATATAATATATATAAAATATATATAATATATAATATATAATATATATAAAATATATATAATATATAATATATAATATATATAAAATATATATAATATATAATATATATAAAATATATATAATATATATAATATAATATATATTATATATTATATATATATAAAATATATATTATATATATATGACAAAGGACTCAAATCCAGAATTAAAATGATTCCTACTAACCAACAATTTGATTTAAAAACAGGCAAAAGTTCTTTCCCATCTTGCCAGATGGCGGTGAAAAAATTGAGAAGCTGGATACTAAAGAGAAGGAACCCGAAGCCAAGAAGGCTGATGCTGGTGGTAAGGTGAAAAGGGATAACTTCAAGGCTAAAAGCCCCAAGAAGGGGAAGCCCCACTGTGGCCAAAATCCTATCCTTATTAGAGGAATTGGCAGATATTCCTCATCTGCTATATATTCCAGAAGTGCCATGTACAAGAGGAAGTACTCAGCCAATAAATCCAAGGTTGAAAAGAAAAAGAAGGAGAAAGTTCTTGCAACTGTTACAAAACCAGTTGGTGGTGAGAAGAATAGTGGTAACCTAGGTGGTTAAACTTCACAAAATGCCTAGATATTATCCTACTGAAGATGTGTCTCAAAAGCTGCTGAGCCACAGCAAAAACCTTCAGTCAGCACATGAGAAACTGCGAGCCAGCATCACCCCAGGGACCATTCTGATCATTCTCCCTAAGTGTCACAGAGGCAAGAGAATGGTTTTCCTGAAGCAGCTGGCTACTGGCTTGTTACTTGTGACTGGACCTCTGGTCCTCAATTGAGTTCCTCTAGAAGAACACACCAGAAATTTGTTATTGCCACCTCAACCAAAATTGATATCAGCAATGTAAAAATCTCAAAACATCTTACTGTTGCTTACTTCAAGAAGAGGCAGCTGCAGAAGCCCAGATACCAAGAAGGTGATATCTTCGATATGGAAAAAGAAAAATGACCAGTGCAAGGCTGATCAGAAAGCTGTGGACTCATAAATTTTAACAAAAATCAAAGCCATTCCTCAGCTCCAGGGCTACCTATAATCTGTGTTTGCCCTGACAAATAAAATTTATCCTCACAAAGTGGTGCTCTAAATTTCTTAAGAACCTAATTAAGTAACTGATAACATTAAAAAATAAAAACAAGCAAAAGATGTAAATACACATCTTGAAAAGAAGACGTTTGTATAGCCATGGAAGGGCACTCAACACCATCAGGCAACTGCAAAATAAAACCACAATGATATATTATAATGTGTTCATTAGAATGATTAAAATTTAAAGACTGACAACAGAAAATTTTCTAAAAAATGTGAAGCAACTAGAATTTACATAGATTGCTAGTGAGGGTCTAACACTGTTTGAAAAATTCTTATAAAGTTATATGTACATTTACTCTTCAATCTACCCTTCTTAGGTATTAACCCAAGATAAACGAAAACATAACTCCACACCCAGATTTGTATAAAAATGCTCATCACAGCACTATTTATAATACCAAACACTGAAAACAATGCAGATGTCCATCAACATGGGAATAAATGGAATCCTATTTAACTATTTCAAAAAATGAATTACTGACACATATGAGTAAAAAAATACTGTATGATTACATTTATAAAATATTCAAAAATAGGTGAAACGAATCTATTGTGGTAAAAATCACAGTAGTTGCCCATAGGAGATGGGCAAATGAGTGAAAGAGGGTGTGAGGGAAATTTCTGAGACTATTAATATATTCTGTATCTTGACTGAGGTGTTAGTTATCCTGGTGTAGAAAGGTATCAAAACCTATTAGATTGTACACTTAAGAACTGTAATTCACACATACAAATTTTACCTCAATACCAAAGGATATTAAGGTAACACTGGGAGGCCGAGGTGGTAGGATATCTTGAGGCTAGGAGTTCAAGATCAGCCTAGACAAAATAGTGAGTCCCTGTCTCTAAATAAAATTAAAAATAAATTAGCTGGGCATGGTGAGACAGGCCTATAGTCCCAGCTACTCAGGAGGCTAAGGTGGAAGGATCACTTGAGCCCAGGAACTCCAGGTTGCAATGAGCTACGATTGTGTCACTGCAGTCCAGCCTGGGCAACAGAGTGAGACCTCACCTCTAAAAACAAAAACAAAAGCAAAAGTATCACAATGAATAACAAGCCACACTGGCTTTCAAGAGAATGGCAAAATGAGAAAAACAAGAAATCTGAAATTCAGAGGTATGGAGATTAATGCACATAAAGATGTCTACTTTTCCAAAAGGAAGTCACAGAACAGAAATGATTGTACATAATGTACTGTCACTGCTAGAATCTGACCCTATATTAGCACCAGTCAGTCTCTCCCTAGATGTCCAGGACACATTCTGAATCCCATAAACAAAAGGAACAGAGAAGTCTGGCATATTCAGTAGAGGGAGATAAAGATGATAAAAGTGTTGGAAAATATTGACAGAAAAGCTGTAGAAACTGAGATGTATTAGTACAGCAGTGTTATTCTAGAATAAGTCTTCAAATACCATGAAAAGGTCTTACACAAAAAGAGTAAGTCTGATTGGAACTCGCTGAAGAAAAAAATACAGGCTTAAACTCATGCATGCATTATTTAAGGTGGATAAAGGAATTTCCTGACAGAGAGGGTTGTTAAATATTGCAATGGATTATGATATCTTTCACTGGAGACTTTGAAAAAATGAACAGTCTCATGTATGGTTCTGCCCAAAGGCAAAGGGACAGACTATGACTGATGATCTCTAGTAATCTATGATTTCTTTGGCAATTAAATCATTTGAGAGAAAAAGTTTATTCTTATGATTTTGTCCTTTGTTTCTTAGGGGTGGAATCTCAATAATAATGATAGTGATGAGGTATGAGAGAGTGAGCAGGGAGGAGACATTTGGAAAGAAAATTAAACGAGAATATGAATTCGCCTACAGAAATCAAATCAAGCGAGCTTCAATACTCCAAAGTCTGTCACGACCTTCTACAATGTCATTAGGAAAAGCAGAAACAAGCTCAGCTGTGGTCAAACCAAGCTGCCTTTTATCTCCTTATTTTTGCTGTCGAGAGTAATACATAATATGTGTGTATTACGGTTACTGTTCTTCAAAGGAGCGTTCTTCTAGTCAATTAAATCTGAAGTTTACATAGTAAGGATTAAATAATTACTTCAGGAAAATATCTTCTTACTTTGAAATAAACTTATTACAAGGATATAAAACCAATCCTGTGAACCCTATAGGGTAGGCTCAAAGTCTTTAAAACATAATTAAGTCTTTTCATTAAAAAAATAACAAGAGACTGGGTGCAGCAGCTCACACCTGTAATCCCAGCACTTTGGGAGGCTGAGGTGGGCGGATCATATGAGGTCAGGAGTTCAAGACCAGCCTGGCTAACATGGCAAAACCCTGTCTCTACTAAAAATAAAAAAGTTAGCCAGGTGTGGTGGTGCATACCTGTAGTCCCAGCTACTTGGGAGGCTGAGGCAGGACAATCACTTGAACCTGGGAGGTGGAGGTTGCAGTGAGCTGAGACTGCACCACTGCACTCCAGCCTGGGCAACACAGCAAGACTCTGTTTCAAAAAATAAATAAAAAATAAAAAATAAAAACTCAGACATCCACGGAAAACTGGTTTTGTTTAAAGGTGAGAGAAGGAAGGAAGATCTTTGGACCACTTAAAAATTTTTTATTTAATCAAAATTTACTGTTATTTTTCACTTTTTCTTTTGAGACAGGTTCTTACTCTGTCAACCAGGCTGGAATGCAGTGGTGCGATCAGGGCTCACTGAAGCCTCAACCTCCTGGGCTCAAGCAATCCTCCTGTCTTAAGCCTCCTGAATAGCTAGGTCCATTGGAGATGAGGCTTTAAAAATACTTTGTAAATATTCTGTGGTACTAAAATGAGTGTTACTAGAAGATCCTAATTGCCTTTACGCTCTAATTTCTCCATTATTCGACTGTGCAAGAAATGCTACTGGAAAAAGTAATATCCATTTGCAATGAACAATTTTATCAATAGATAGATTAATGGGCAGTTTTATTGAGGCTTCCTTTAAAAAAAAAAAAAGTCTTCCAATTCAAATATACTGATCACCAAAAATAAGAAATGAGAGCATCTTAAAGGGAAATGGTTTACTAAGCCAGTCGCAGCAAGCCCAGATCCAAATGTTATTTTGTTCTAAATAATTAAATAGTAGAATATGAATTACAGGTGTTTTCAACCAAAATGAACCATTTATATTAAAATGACACCTTTTTTTCTGTTTCTAGGTGATTAAATATATAGCAAAGAAAATCAAGCAAGAGCCCATGCGTGCACCTGAGACTACTTTTGTTAAGCATTTCGTGTATACTGCATAAGAAGGTAACAGATCATGCTAGCTGTATTCCTACTAATGAAAAATTTAAGATGAGAAAATTAATAATCAGAATACTTTTGGTCATGGCAACAGATTAAATTACTATTTTTAAACATCTTGCCAATATATTAAAACATATGCTTTTTGAAAATTGTTTAACTAAATTTTTTTTAGGTAAAGCAACTAATTTTACATGTTCACCAGGCTGTGAGCTACGTGAGGGCAGGGCTGGAGCTCATTCATCTTCATATCCTGAGGGCGAAACACACAGCAAAAAATCAGCTCATTAGATGACTACTTTTCTGCTACTTCTTCCTTCATTCCATCCTATATAGATCTGCCAGATTCATCTTCCTGAAATACAACTTTTATCATCAGATCACCTGTATGATCTAATCTGTCTGATCTGTCTGAAATACAACTTTTACCATCAGAGCATGTGTCTGATCTGGAAAAGAAGAGCTGAAAAATGACACAAGGGTTCAGAGATACGGAAAACAGCTCTAAAAAGGTCTCTAACATTTATCTAAAGTGAGTGTTACAAAGAAGAAAGTGACAATAAGGAGGAGAACTGTAAAAGAAATACAGTAATTGAAGGAAATTTTCCTGAACTAAAAACACTTGTCTTTAAACTTAATTTTAGGCTAAAGCTGCTTCCTTATATTTAAGTTTGACCTAAAGGTTTCTCCACACATAGTGAAGTATAACCTAACCAGATTTGTAAACAAACTGTAACCTACTCTTGTAGGAATCAGAGTTCTGGCCAATCGCAGGTGGCCAACTGTTCAAACTGGGTTCAAATGAGGCAAACACCAAGGTGTAAACAATCAGGTTGTTTCTGTACCTCACTTCTGTTTTCCGTGCATCAGAGACGATTTCTGTCCATGAATCCTCTCTGACCACACAGCAGCACCAGAGTTGCTCTGAACCTACTATGGTTGGGGGAACTGAATTGTTCTTTGCTCAATTAAATTATGTTGAGTTTAATTTGTTTCTCTTTTAACACACCCAAGATCTCAGAGCAGTCTCATTAAGTGCTAAGCAGATTAATGAGGGGGAAAGAGACCGTATTCAGGCACATCTCATTACAATTCAAAACTCCAAAGATAAGTGAAAAATTCTAAAAGATTTGGGTCAGAGGAGTTTACCTGGTACTGGAATGTAAGTAGAATCTGACTTATTGATAGTAATATAGGAGAAAAGTAGACAGCAGAAAAAAGGCTTTACATTTCTAAGGGAGCATGATTTAGAGGAACTTAGCCAGCTAAACTGTTAAAAATGTGTCTGAACAAAATACTGATTATTTTTGAACACCCCAAATCTCAGAAACTTTATTACCTGTGCCTTTCAAGTGAAAACTATAACAATTATGCAAGGAAGTATCTCCCAGCCTACAATATTCCCCTCACAAAAAACCACAGAAGACTCCTAGAGAGATGAAATGTGATACAAGAAACATGGATGGCTCAATATGATCTAGAAGAGATGAAGAAAATGAAATTTTAAAAAGATCCACTGGATCTAGAGGTGGGGCAGGGTCTGGTGAAAAGGTTACATCTGCTTCTTCTCCATCCACACTGCAGTGAATCATGTTTATATAATCATAATACTGCAAATGCTATTTTTATGGGACTTGGGGAATTAATTACAGCTACAGAATAGAATGTTATAAACTCTGACAATATCAAAATAACAATACACTGAACTAAAACCAAGAGTTAGGCTTAAAGGAAGGTGGGAGGTAGAAGTACTCTAAATTTTACCACTCTGAAATTGATACTGTATGAGCCTAAGAAAGCAAGAGCTGAAAACATATTATCGAAGGCTTGGGTCACCCCACTAGGTAAAAAACCACGACCAGCTCAGTTGCTTGCTGAAGGCAAAGGGAATACAGAATGAGTAGTAGAAGAAGGCAGTTATCAATACCGCCTAAAACCATGTGTCCAGTTACAGAAAGGAGGACTGTACTGTCATGAGTAATTCCTCCTCATTTTAAGAATATGCCTGTACAAGTATACACCTGTACTCAGAAAATATCTTCGTTTTATTTCCTTTCTTTTTCCTTTATCATGTAACATAAGATTTATTGACTTCATATCAGCATTTAAATGCCATTAACTTTATGTAATAGCATTTAGGTTAAGGATTAGGGCATTTTCAGTTGTACAAAATATAGTTGTATTATGTTAGGTGTAATTATGACCTTATTGTTTTTATTTGGAGATTAAGTATGATTTAAGGAGACGTGTATGGGGCTAAGTTGACAACGGGTGAACTATTATGGTTCATATTAGGTGTCAACTTGATTGGATTGAGGGATGCCTAGATGGTTGCTAAGGTATTGTTGGCTGGCGGGGGTGAGGGTGTTGCCAGAGGAGACTGACATTTGAGTTGGTGGGCTGGGAGAGAAAGACCCACCAATTGGCTGCCAGCGCAGCTAGAACAAAGCAAGCGAAGAAGGTGGGATGTAATGGTAACCAGCAGAACTAAAGAATAGAAAACAGTAATAGCACTTACCCCTGGAAAGCAGGACTAGGGTAGGAGAGAAGAGAGAGGGACACTCTTGCTCTCTATTTTAGAATCTTCTGTGAGGTTATGTATTTTCTATCATGAAAAGGTATTACTCTAAAACTAAAATGTGTAAGAAAAATAGTGTGTAAAATTCTAATACACTTGCTATAGAGTATCTTGTTTACTAAATAATTAAGATATACAAAGAGGAGTAATAATAAAAAAGATAACCCATTGTATCCACAAACTGACTTGAGAAATAAAGCATTATAAATGCAATTGAAGCCTTCTGTATTTTTCTTCACCAACCACATAGTAGATCAGCTTTTAAAAGAAAAGAAGCAAATATAGGTGGACCCTTACTATTGTCCCTGCTCATCCACCTAGTCCCACTCCCACTTGCTCCTGACCATTCCTGATTAAGATATTCACTTGCACCAAATAATTGACTCAGGCACCTTAACAAAATATTAATAAGACATTAGTATAACTCCCACCATGCCCCCTTGTTATTCAGACTGTATGTCTTATAATAAATACAAGCTTGCTGTGATAAGTTTCTTCTGGGATTAAAAAAAAAAAAAAGTCGCAAAAGAACACAGTAAGTCCAGTGATTGAGGAAATGAAAAACAAGACATAAATTGTCACTACAATCATGCTCCCTGCTTCTGCAAGACCTTGTGATTCAATTAGTATGATTTCACCTTAAATGTTTGTGTCTGAGGAGCTGGTGATCCTGAGGCGCTGTAGATCCTGAGGTCTGGAGGGTTACACATGTTAGCTCTGGAGAAAACAATAAGAGCCTAAATACCTTCCCTTAATTCAAGAGGGGTTAGCTTACTGAGCTTGTGAAATATGTGGAAACCACTATCTAACCATTTACAAGCTACCTTTTTTTTTAATAAGCTACTTTTAAAGAGGAGGGGTAGCAAGTTGGCTATGTATGAATTCTTAGAACCTTGGTTATGAAAACTTCATTAATCAGAGACAAGATTTTTAAATGTTTAAAAGAATATGGCTATTACCTTCTTTCTCACCAAGTCTTTTAGAAAAATAAGATCACCCTACCCACACACCACCACTGCTAAATACCTGACTTTGAGGATATGGCTAATGCTAGTTCTTCAATTGTAATTTCCTGAGTCATATATATATACATGGTGACTGAATTCATACCTGAAGCAGCCCCATCCTGATAACACAATAAAAACCAGTGTTTTTCTTGAGACAGGGTCTCACTCTGTCACCCAGGCTAGAGTGCAGTGGCACAATCACGGCTCACTGCACCCCGACCTCCGGGCTGAAGCGATCCTCTCTCTTCAGCCCCTCGAAAGCTGTGACTACAGGCACGTACCAGCACACCCAGCTAATTTTTGTATGTTTTGTAGGGGTAGGGTCTCTCTATGTTGCCTAGGCTGCTCTCAAATTCTTAAGACTCAAGCAATCCTTCCACCTCAGCCTCCCAAAGTGCAGGGATTATTGGCATAAGCCATCGTGCCAGGCCAAAACTGGTGCTTGTCAAGCTTTAATAAGGGCACGAATCACCTGGAGTTCCTGTTAAATGCATACATAGTCTGATTCAGTACCTCTGGGTGGGGCAAAAGAGACTGCATTTCTAACAGCCTCAGGTGATACTGATGCTGCCCAGGGAGCCACACTTTGAGCAAAAGGGGAATCCAGTATCAATCTCCTTCCCAATCTCCTTTGGGTGTTTTTCTTTCTCAATTGCTCCATCTTCTTACCTTTGCTCTTTTCTAACTAAATTTACTCCCAAGATGATCTCATCTATTTCCTTCTTTTAAAACCATTTACACAAGCCATTCTCAACCCTGGCTGCATATTAGGATCAACTAGGGAGTCATTTTTTCTTCTTCTTTTAAAGTTTTCTAAAGCCCCACCCCAAACCAATTAAATAAAAATCTCTGGGGCTAGGTCAGAAGCATATGGATTTTTAAAAGCTCCTTAGTGACTCTCATATAAAGCGCTAAGAACTGTGGATCTACACAACAATGTCTCCCAGATCTAACCTCAGCTGTAACCTCTCCCCTGCACACCAAGGGCCTACTTCACATCTCCTGTTTAATGTCTAATAGGCGTCTACAAATCAACGTGTCCAAAACAGACCTCTTGGTTTCCACCTACCCCCACCAAAACCTGATCCTCTACCAGTTTTCCCCAATGTCGGTAAATAGCCCACTGTTCACCTCGTTGCTTGGGCCAAAAGACTGGGCTTCACCGTGATGCCTCCGTTCCCATTCTTTCACATTGCACATCCAGTTAATGCATCAGCAAGTCTGCCAGCTTTGACTTCAGAACAACCCCCAATCAGTCCACTTCTGACAATTTCTACTGCTACCAGCCCAAGCCAGGTCAACACCATCTGTATTGCCACTATTAACACCCTAGCACCTATTATCCACAGTCTTGCCTGTTAACCTCCCAACGGCTTTCCCTCCCAGTTGAAATACAAACTCCTTCCTGTGGCTCCCAAGGCTTTCTATCATCTGGCCCCGGCTAACCTCTCTGGCTCCCTCTCCAATTCTTCTCCCATCCCTACCTCCTACTGCTACACTGGCCTTGTTGCTTCTTGACCACTCCAGGCTCTTCCCTGCCTCAGGATCCTTCTCTTACTTTTCCTTCTGCTTAGAATATTCTTTACAGGCTTATTCCTAATCATCATTCAGGTCTCTGCTCTAATGTCATCTCAGAAAGCTTCCCTGATTATCCCACAATAGCCTCAACCCAACTAGCACCCACCACAACTTCCTCACCCTGAACTTTCTACCCTGCTCATTTTCTTCATGACATTTATCACTGCCTGAAGTTATACTAGGCACCGACCCACCCAAAACCACTAGACCATAAGCTCTTAAAAAACTGTCTTGTTCAACAGAGAATCACAGGCCTACATCCATACTTGGGGCAAGTTCTACGCACTTAATGCATTTTGCACTATTTGTATCATCCCTCTCCCCCCATCCCCCAATTCATAAACTGAAACCCTAACCAGTGCGAGAGTATTTGGAGGTGGGACCTTTGGGAGGTGATCAGGTTTGGTTAGTATGAGAGTGGAACCACAGGGGATGAGGTCATGGGGTAGAGGCCCCATGATGGGATTGCTGCCTTTGTAAGAAAAGACACAAGAGAGATTCCTTTCTCTTCCTCTCTGTCCACATGCACACACCAAGGAAAGGCCATGGAGCACACAGTAAGAAGGTGGCAAGCCAGGATGAGAACCTTCACCAATAACAGATTCTGCCAGCTCCTTGAGCTTGGAGTTTCCAGCCTCCAGAACTGTGAGAAATAAATCTCTGTTGTTTATACTCCCCAGTCAGGTATTGTGTCTTAGCAGGCCAAGATCCCTAAGACATTGGCGAAAAGAACAAAAAAGTCAATGAGGAGTAGCCTGGATGGATCTGTCATGTGCCCCCCAAGCTCTGGGACTATCCATCCTTTGGAATATCTAGCATTTTCATCAATAATTTGAATGACGGTACATTAGGGCATATTTAATTTGCCAGTGACACAAACCTGTAAGTCATGCTAGCTACCTTACGCGTTCAACAACAGAAATATGATTTTAGAATATTATCATGAGTGATCGATTTTAACCGAACAAATATTAATTTTAACTGAACAAAACAAATATTAATATTTACTAAGATGAACATAAATGTTGAGGGTTTTGTTTGGTTTTTTTTGAGACAGAGTCTCACTCTGTCACCCAGGTTGGAGTGCACTGGCCTAATCTCGGCTCACTGCAATCTCAGTTTCCCACGTTCAAGTGATTCTCCTGCCTCAGCCTCCCAAGTAGCTGAGATTACAGAAATGCACCACCATGCCTGGCTAACTTTTCATATTTTTAGTAGAGACAGGGTTTTACATGTTGGCTAGGCTGGTCTCGAACTCCCTGCCTCAGGCAATTCACCTGCCTCAGCCTCCCAAAGTGCTGGGATACAGGCATGAGCCACTGTACCTGGCCAATTTATACAGTTCCTTGATTAAAACCACTTGTGCTGGGCATGGTAGCTAGGATTAAAGGTGCATGTCACCGTGCCTGGTTAATTTCTGTTGTTGTTGTTGTTGTTGTAGAGACAGGATTTTGCTATGTTGCCTGGGCTGGTCTTGAACTCCTGGCCTCCAGTGATCCTTCTACCTTGGCATTCTTTAGGAGGCTGGGATTTTGGTGCTGGGATTACAGATGTGAGCCACCTCCCCCAGCCTATAACTCTTCAAAGCACTGTTGGTTACTTATATTTGATGGATAATAAGCCATCTTTAAGTACAGCACTTATATGTAATTCAATTATTACAAAGCAAACAAGGGATGGTATGGCATCCTATGTCAATCCTGCACACACAGCTGCCTGGTAAACAGAAGAATACCTGTCATTATGGTTTTGCTTATCTTTCTGCCCTTCAATTTCAAATTTTTCAGAAAACATAGATCATTTTTCTAAAGACTTCCTCAGCTTGTACACTAGAGAATCTTTATAATCACCCACTTGTACCAAAGGGGACATTTTTCATTCTCTAATTAAATAAGAAGACAAATAAGCAAAGGCCAATACTTGCAAGAACAGAAACAAAGAGCTATTATAAAAGTAAGCACTAAAATTATTCCCAAGCTGATTTTAATGAGCACACAATAAATTTGTAAATGCAATAAAAATATATTAAATACACATGAAAGGACATTTGTAATCAATTCTGTATGTCCATATCACTGAAAGAATTAGTCTAAAAGAACTATGTTAGATGTCAGTTTTACAATTAGGCACATTTCAACTATGTGTTAACTGTCTGATCTACTATTTTAAAATAAACCATTCAAATGTTTTTAAATATCTATAATGCTTTCAAGTTGCTTACATATATGTAAACAAGTTTCCATAAAGTTTAGAGGTTAAAAGATAGAGGAAAGATCTTATATGTAGGTCACAGATACGGTTCCCTGTATATTTGAATGAAAACCTTCCATATGTGTATGTATTATTATATATATATATATATATGCTCACGTTATACATACACATATATATGCACCTCATATATATGATAGTTAAAGGCCTTGGTTCTCTCAGGCAAGATCCTTGAGAGTAAAAAAGAACTTTTTTTGGCCAGGCACGGTGGCTCATGACTTTGGAAGGCTGAGGTGAGTGGATCGTTTGGGGTGAGGAGTTTGAGACCAGCCTGGCCAACATGGTGAAACCCTGTCTCTACTAAAAATACAAAAATTAGCCAGGCATGGTGGTGGGCACCTGTAACCCCAACTACTCAGGAGGCTGAGGCAGAAGAATCGCTTGAACCCAGGAGGCAGAGTTTGCAGTGAGCCGAGATTGCGCCAGCGCATTCCAGCCTGGGCGACAGAGTGAGACTCTGTCTCAAAAAAGTAAACAAATAAACAACAAAAAATTTTTTTTAATAAGCAACTATGCTTATTTAAAAAAACAAGCATTGTTATGTTTTGAGGCACAGAATCACAGGGATTTGGGGCTAAAAAACCTTAAGAATTATTTAGCCCAACTTCCTCACATCAGGATGAGGAAGTACATTCAATGCCCAAAAGTCACACAGCTGGTTAGCAGCAAAGCCAAGACTTGGGCCCAAACCTGGGTGACAGGGCTCTGGAACACAGGTACTTTGGTTCTGACATACTGTGGGGGCAAGAGGAGTCTGAAGGTGATAAGAATGCAAATGCACTGTCCCAAAACAGGTTAGATGAGGTATAAACTGGGATCTGAGGCACCAAAATTTATGGGATTTAGGCCTTTCTCTCCTGAATGTAAAACCAGTCCAATCAGGCCTATACTATGTGTGCAATAAATTTGTGTTTCTTTGCTATTCCCTAATGTCTCAGTCTTTTCCCATTCTTAGATGCACAATCCATTAGATCTAGATCAACACAAACTGCTCTCCCCCAAAATGGGTTGTACTCTTGAAAATTACTTTGTAGTATGGAAGAGTTTTAGGTAATATCAAGTTACTTATTTTTCACTGATAGTTTAATACAAATGTAAAACTCCTGCCAAATGCTGGCAGTCCAGTGAAAAATACATTGCATAGTAGACCCTACCCATGTGTGCTAGGCATAATAATGGCCCCCAAAGTAGACCACAGCCCAATCCCTGGACCCCATGAATTTGTTACCTTACATGGCAAAAGGGATTTTACAGATGGAAAGATAATCCTGGCTTATCCAGGTGGGCTTACTGTAATCACAAGGGCCATTAAATCAGGGAACTTTCCCAGATGGGTTGACAGTCAGAGGGTAATGTGACTAAGGAAGAATGGTCAGAGATGCAACTTTGCTGGCTTTGAAGACAAAAGGAGAGGACCACAAGCCAAAGAATATTTCTTCTAGATAAAAGTGTAAATAAGGAAACATTTTGTCCTTAGAGACACCAAAAAGTAACATAGCCTTGCCTACACCTTGATTTTGGCCCAGGGAGACCTGTGTCAGACTTCTGACCTACAAAAGTATAAGTTAATAAAATTACTGTGTAGTTTTAAGGCATTGAATTTGTTGTAATCTGTTACAGCAGCAAGAGAAAACTAATACAACCATATGAACCAATATCCAAAATTCTCATCCTTCGGCCAGTCTGAGGTTCAATATCAGACACATTAACCAATACCAGCAACAGACATAGCCTTGTAACATACCTCTCTGAAGAACTTCCCACTCTCTTCAGGTTATACACAGATAACTTCAGTAGAATGGTGCACAGCTTGAAAACAGAAAAGAAGGCTCCTGAGAGCCCCATACAAAGACAACACTGTGCAAACTTTGAGTAAGTTCAATTTCACTGTTTATTTTAGCTCATTCTTTGAACTACATTTGCTTCCAAGTGAAACAAAATTTACTTTGAATAAATTTTGCAGTGCTCTACTTGAAACAGCTGGTTGGACTTTTCAAAAAGCATCTTGTCAGAATTATGTATTTTTTTTCCTAAGACATATTCCACCCACTAAGTCATACCAGAAGCCTTGGTAATCATGGTGGCTGGTGTGAACGTAAATCCCTTAGATTTCCATTCTGCAACAAGCTTTCTTGGAGGAAGGTGTGAATATATCAAACATCTTACATGTAATGCTAAAGAAACCTGCATAAACTTTGGCCACATCCACTGCATGGGGACGTAAGCAGAAACAAAAGAAAAAACTTGTAGTTCCAGTGCTGAACAGCCAAAGCCAGACCATCTGCATGACAGCAAAGGCTAAAGAAACAAATGCAGCAAAATACAACCCAGGCTTTAACTGATTCTTTCCTTTCCAATTTCTAATACGGTATGTCCCAATTTGAAAAGGGATTACCCACGAAGAATAAAGAGGTATAGAAAAGAAAAAGAAGAGTTAAACTGAAAACCTGTACAGAAAAATGCACCCAAACCAGAGAGTCTGAGGGCTCATGTTCCAAGTCCTGCTTGTATAAATACTGAGCCTCCACCTCATTGAATTGTTGACATTACATAATTAGCCAGTTACAATAATAACACTACAGCTTAACACACTGCCACAACCGGAGGAATTTTAACTACTCTAGTGAATTGCCCCTCACCAGCTACATCTGTGCTGGTCTTCAAAGCAAAAGTGGGGAAAGAAAAGAGATGGCCATTTAGTATGCAGACTAACGCAGAGTAAACAAGGGGAGTCTGGCCTATCCAGCATTTGGGTTCTTGGGGTTCCCCTACCCGCTTGTTTTTTGTTTTTATTTAATTGGTTTGGCCTTTGGTTGTTGCCTACTTAAGTAAATAATATTCAGTAAAAGCACTTCATAGACACTGTGAAATCGTTAAAAAAATTATATTTATATCAGATTACTGTGTACTTAAAACAAACTCTTATTCTTCAACTTCATAAACTTCAATATAAACAACAAAAAAATGTAAACCCACCACTTTTAGACACTTATTCTTTAGCCTTTTTAACTCTAACATAAACAAATAAGAAAATATTGTTAAATATCCTTAGAAATCTTGAGCACCTATTAGCATTCTCAGCACTAGCCGGACGAAGGGTTTGAAGGGTTTCACCTGCCAGCAACCCTTTCTTTTCTCTTTATTCACAAATTCGCTCTAGGGACCAGAGGATGCTGTATTCTCTTCTTAGTAAAATAAGTGAAATCTGAAATGCAGCCTAACCCAGACACAGAAAAATCACATACAAAATTCGAATGTTCTTAGACATACTATACAGGAAGCCGTGCTGAAAATAATAGCCTTTCTGTGTAATTTATCCTATTTTTTTCCTCCCTTATTTGGTACCTCAGCTTCTCATTCCTCCCGATCTGATGTCTCATATCCAAAATTCTTTTAGCCAACACTCACTTTGGGAAAGCCCTTTTTTTTTTTTGAGACAGAGTCTCGCTCTGTTGCCCAGGCTAGTGTGCAATGGTTCCATCTCAGCTCACTGCAAGCTCCGCCTTCCAGGTTCAAGCGATTCTCCTGCCTCAGCCTCCTGACTAGCTGGGACTACAGGCTCATGCCACCATACCCGGCTAATTTTTGTATTTTTTGTAGAGACGGGGTTTCACCATGTTGGCCAGGATGGTCTCGATCTCCTGACCTTATGATCCACCCGCCTTGGCCTCCCAAAGTGCTAGGATTACAGGCGTGAGCCACCGCGCCAGCCCTGGGAAAGCCTTTTAAGTCCTCACTGCTGAAGGTTAATAAAATCTTTCAGGTCCCCAAAATCTGAGGCATCATGATGATGATATCTGAGTGTGTAAAAATCCTCCCAACACTCCTTCATCTACTTTATGTGGATAATTAATACATTCATGTCAATTTAACTCCTTATCTTGCCCAATTTTTAAAATCCATTATCTCCTTTACTCCTTTGGAACTCTTCTAAGATTATGATGCCAGAGAAGAGTGGACACTGGCCTGACAAAAATGTTCTGTTATTTATGTGCCCACCACTATGCAAATCCCCTTATCCTGCTTTATTTTTCTTCATAGTCCTTACAGTCCATCACATATCCATCTATCATATGATATTCTATTAGACCCCTCTTGGAGTTGTTATTTGTCTCTCCCACCAAAATGAAGAGAGAAACCATATTTGTTTTATTTACTGCTATATCTTCAGGGCCTGGAGCTATGCCCAGCACATAGTAGGCACTCAATTTTTGTTGCAGAAATAAATGGAGATTTTGTGACTTAAGTGGAAGAATGAAATAGAATATTTGAAATGGGGACTATTCCAGAAAATCCAAATATGCAGTTGCCATACTTAGACCACATATCCTTGATTCAATGCAATCAAATTAATAATTTTAAAGTTATTTGTGTCTTACTCTATAAATGAAAAGATAACACATTACTGCAACTGATTTGCTAAAAATAGCTGACTTTTACATGCAAATCAGGTAAAATACACTCACAAAGGAGGGTGACCCAAAAATCACTGAGCAGTTGCTTGTGTATGATGACAGAGTGTAATACAATCCATGTGTTTCAGCACATATATAATTAATTAAGAATGCCAATATATTCTTTCTTTTCAAAGCATTCTTAATTTCTTAATTGCCTAGAAAATTTAAAACTTCTTATAAATATTATGATGACCGTTTTGAGGGTATAGAAACTAAGGTAACATAAACCAACCTCTACAGACTAAAGTAAAAGAGACATTTTATTAGTCTCTCTCACAGATTAATTTGGGGATTTCAGATCCAACCTTGCTCTAATATGACTTATAAAAGGCTTACAGGAAATATGGCTGGTTTCACTGTTAATGATTCCCCTCTCCTTTCTTCCCTCTCTTCACAGCAGGCTTTATTGCAAGAAAACTTACAGGAGGCAAAGTGTTCAAATGTAAAGAACGATACATTGACTATCCAGATATTAGAATAATTTACTCTGTTTCCTTGAAGAGATTACACCACAAAATAGATATGTTAGTAGGTAAAGAACTGCTTTCTTCTAACCAAAAAAAAAGGAGAAAGGTGGTTTTTAGTAGTTTTAGTTTTGTCAAAACTACTAAAGTTGAAGACTTCCCAAAACTACTAAAGGAAGACTGAAGTGGAAGGACTGCTTGAGGCTAGGGGTTTGAGACCCGGCTGAGCAACATAGCAGGGCAGGGAGTGGAGGGGTGGTGCGGGCATGGTGGTTCATGCCTGTAATCCCAGCAGTTTGGGAGTCCAAGGTGGGAGGATCACCTGAGGTCAGGAGTTCGAGACCAGCCTCACCAACATGGTGAAACTCCATCTCTACTATAAAAATTAGCCAGGCATGGTGGAAGGCACCTGTAATCTCAATTACTAGGGAGGCTGAGGCAGGAAGATCGCTTGAACCCGGGAGGCAGAGGTTGCAATGACCCGAGATTGCATCACTGCCCTCTAGCCTGGGCAACAGAGCAAGACTTCGTCTCGGACAAAGTCTCGCTCTTGTCCCCAGGCTGGAGTGCAATGGCGTGATCCTGGCTCACTGCAACCTCCGCCTCCCGGGTTCAAGCGATTCTCCTGGCTCAGCCTCCCGAGTAGCTGGGATTACAGGCTCCTGCCACCATGCCCGACTAATCTTTGTATTTTTAGTAGAGACAGGGTTTCACCATGTTGGCCAGGCTGGTCTCGAACTCCTGACCTCAGGTGATCCAACTGACTCAGCCTCCCAAAGTGCTGGGATTACAGATGTGAGCCACCATGCCCAGCCAAAAAATTTTTTTTTAATTAGCTGGGTGTGGTGGTGCACAACTGTAGTCTCAGCTACTTGAGGGACTGTGGTGGGAGGACTGCTTGAGCCTAGGAGTTCCATGCTACAGTGAGCTATGACTGTGCCACTGCACTGCAGCCTGAGCAACAGAGTGAGACGCTGTCTCTTTTAAAAAAAAAAAACTGGAAAAAAAAGTCAACAAGAAGCAAATGTGTTAGGACACGACTGCTTGTTGGAAGCCTTTGCTAAAATACTAGAAATGTAGGAAAGGGACTTTTTATTTCTATAAAATCATGAAGTTTATGAGACTACAAAGATAAAGCTGACAGACTGTCTCCATTAGCAGGGCTAACAGGAAGTTTTGTTTGTTTTTTAAAGCAGTAATAGCTTATGTCATTCTTTTGCCTATATCTGTTACCTGGGATATAGCAGTAAGGAGGCTGGAGGGTGTTCACAAACAATCTTTGAGGACTAATGCAAATTCACTCACATGAATGCATGGACTGCTCCGAAGGTACCAGACCTCAGGGCACTCCTACCGGCAGGCTTACTGTGAACCGACATCCCCTACTTCTGAAATCCATTTGGTATGGCAGGAGATCTCTTGCAGGATGTCTACATTTTCAGAACAAATTATCTACTGACTGCTTTGGCCAATGTATTTTTTCACCTCTAAATTTTAAGGTGTTTTTAGCTTTATCAGCAATACCAGAGCACATCACACATGCACACATCCAAATAGATCTCAGCTTCCACACTTGAAGATTCTAGAAAGCCAGATGGCAGGGCCATGAAGCACATGTAACCAACATGGGCTGTGAAGTCAGTCAGACGTGGGCTTGCATCCAGGTGGCTTCACTTCATTGCAAGCTCCTTCACTTCCCCGAGTCTCACAGGAGGATAGCTATTCCTTTCCTTTTGAGCCAAATTTAACAATGTAATAGTATTCTGAAGAGAGCTAAACCTAAAGACCTTTAAATTCAATCCGCAGCGACCACTAATTAACTATGAGCCACTAAAAAGGAGATACCTATCACTGGATGAGGAAGGCTGGTAGAGAAAAGATTCCTGACTTCCTAATTATCTGAGGTAAGAAAGTTTTGTTTTAGGGTATTTATTTATTTATTTATTTATTTTTTGCACACCGGCTAAGAATAGAATATGCCAAGACAAAGTCTGCACCCTAGGGTGTACAATCTAAGTCATATCTTGATTAGCATCACCTAAACCTAAACTGAACTAAGCAGTAGAAAACGGACAGCAGTGGGCAAGATTACACTTGCAAGGGATTGTATGAGAGATAAACGGTTTTATTTCCTGACTCCAACTCTAGGTCCCTCACCTTAGTTTTCAAATAGTGAGGTTACAGGACCACCCTCGTGGTCCTCCTCATTCCAGACTTCCTGCAAGTGTGGTCCTCATTCCAGACGTCCTGCAAGTGTGATCAGGGGTTATCTGCTTCCTAGAATGGAGTTTCCAGTGGAAAAGGACAAGGTTTAATAGGAGTGTCAAGATTTCCTTCCCTATATATTAAGATAGTTACCTAAAAACGGTTGTTCTTTCATTTTGTTCAATCATCCCACAAATATTTATTAGGTCCCTACCACATGCAAAGCACTGTGCTAAACATTGAGGATAAAATGAATGAACAAGGCAGATACGGCCTCTGCAGTCTGGGATCCCACACCTGAATGCAGGGAGAACAGCCAAGAGAGAAACAGCGGTGGGAGGCAGTGATAGCCTGCCACTACAAGCCTCACACAATTGATGAATACTAGACATAGCAGGGAAAAGGGAAGAATTCTAAAATTTTGCAAGTGAGCTGCAGTCTGAGCTGATCTCTTTAGCTGCCCAGAAAAAACAAAACAAACAAACAAAAAAACCCACAAAACATTACTCACAGGGAGCATTATTCTTTTCTTTTACGGAAGTATTTTAGTTGTTGAAAAGGGATAACTAACTGCTACACCCACAAAGCTGGCATGGATAGGAAAGTGAGATAAAGAAAGGTGAAGGCCTAGGGTGCCGAGAAGGTGGGTGTAGTTTCGGGTTGGGAGTGGAGGGAGATGAGCTGACTACAGCCACAGCCACAAGCCTGAGGAGGTTCTCAGACCCATACGAGCTTGAACTATGTTCTAATTCCACCTCCTTTACCCCCCAGCCTTCAGAAGAGTCTGTGCTAATAACAGCTTTGGGTAAATAAAGCTTTGAGGAATGAAGGAAAGGGAAATTTTCCCTGCTTGAGGCAATGAGATCCGAGAGGGGGCAGCAATCATGGGTGGAGAGAACTACACAGGGTAATCAAGAATCAAATGGGGAGGCAGGATTCCAAGACTAGAGACCAGAAAAGTGCCTGTCATAAGCTTATTCACACATACCTTCACCCATACACTCTCCAGTGCCTGCTTCCTCCCCAGGAATCCTCAGAAACACTCAGGACAGTAGACCTCCCAAAATACATGTGATGGAGACTTAAGTCATTTTATTTGACTAGTAAGGAAAGAGTAATATCACCTAGCTGAAAGATTTAAAGATCTGCAGGTTATATAGAAAAATTAGTGCAAGTAAAGGAATGATAACTTCTCCAGTAAGAGTGATGATTGCCCTGTTTTCTAAATAGAGAGTATGGTAGCTTTAAGGAGAGTGGCAGCTGGAAAATGCCTGGACTTACTGTTAACAAATTTTTGGGGCAATGAAATAATCTGTATAACAAACCCCATGACACATGTTTACCTATGTAACAAACCCCCACATACTGCACATGTACCCATGAACTTAAAAGTTAAAAAAAATTGAATTTATTTGGGCAGTATAGGTATCCCACTTTATAAAACTGGTATTATTTCTCAGAGACTAACTATAAAACACTTATTTATACCAAATCCCCTATTGTCTTTCTGATTCCATTATAAAACATCCTCTTCCTTCAAGTTCAAAAAATAGTGAGAATTACACTATTATAAAAGGACCCTTTAAGTTGACTTATGTTGTTTTAGAAAATACCTGTGTTAGTAATAAAATTTCTACAGATACCAACATTTTGACTATTAAAAGTCAAGAAAATAAACTGAACTTAAAGGAGAGATTCCCATCATATCAATAAGGAATCTCTCCTCTAAGTTCAGTTTATAGCACCATCTCCACTACAAGTCATATTAAGATCTGGGCGTGGTGGTTCATGCCTGTAATCCCACGACTTTGGGAGGCTGAGGCGGGCGGATCACGAGGTCAGGAGATCCAGACCATCCTGGCTAACACGGTGAAATCCCGTCTCTACTAAAAATACAAAAAAAAAAAAAATTAGCCGGGCGTGGTGGCGGGCAACTGTGGTCCCAGCTACTTGGGAGGCTGAGGCAGGAGAATGGCGTGAAGCCAGGAGGTGGAGCTTGCAGTGAGCAAAGATGGCACCACTGCACTCCAGCCTGGGGACAGAGCAAGACTCCATCTCAAAAAAAAAAAAAGAAAAAAAGAAAAAAAGAAAAGATTCTCTTTAAAACCTCAAGGCTTCTATTTTACACAAAAATATTCTTTTTGCTAACTCTTAAATTATTAGAGCAACCTGCAACTCTTTTCCTAGTTTCTGGTTAAAAGACTTAAATTAGCTTGCTTATATAGTGTACACACGTATATATGTATGTATGTGCTGATTGATTGAAACAGGGTCTCACCGTGTCACCCAGGCTAGAGTGCAGTGGTGTAATCTTGGCTCATTGCAGCCTCCCAGGCTCAAGTGATCCTCCCATCTCAAGCCTTCTGAGTAGCTGAGACTAAGATGCACGTCACCATGCTTGGCTAATTTTTTAACTTTTTGTGGAGATGGGGTCTCTATATTACCCAAGCTAGTCTCAAACTCTTGGGCTAAAGCAATCCTGACTCAGTCTCCCAAAGTGCTGGGATTACAGGCGTGAGCCATCATGCCCAGACTATAGCATATTTTCTTTACGACGAATTTCTCTGTGTGTGTGTGTGTGTGTGTGTGTGTGTGTGTAATTGACAAGCAACTTTTTAAGCTTATTCCCTTTTTCACTAGAATAATCTCCAATAACAACAAAGTAATGAAAGTCTGATTAAAGACAAATTATCTGACCAGGCAACTGCAATCTATAAATTAGTTCAGCAAGCTAATGTCAGATGTAAAAAGTTACCAGTAAAAGGAAGTAAGTGTGCTTTGGAACAAACAGGGAGGATATTGTTTGTGTTGGGTTGAACAACACGTTTCCGTCCCCCTGCAAATTCGTATCTACCTGGTACCTCAGAATGCAGCCTTATTAGAAATAGGGTCTAGGGTCTTTGCAGATGGAATCTGCAAAGTTAAAATGAGGTCATGCTGGATTTGTGTGGATCCTAAATCCAATGCCTGATGAAGGCCATGTGAAAACACAGAGACATCAGAGTGAAGAAGGCTGGGTGGTGAGAGGCAGACAAAATGATGCAGGCACAAGCCTAGGAATGCCAAGGATTGCTGGCAACCACCGAAAACTAGGAAGAAAGAAGAAGGGATTCTTCCTAGAGCCTTCAGAGAGTGCATGGCCCTGCCAACACCTTGATTTCAGACTTCTAGCCTCCAGAACTGAGAGAGAATAAATTTCCGTTGTTTTAATCTACAAAGTTTTTGGTAATTTGTTACAGCACCCCTAGGAAACTCATACAGAATCTTTGACCAAAAGGCATGATTGGTGAAAAACAACTTTCCCATGGCCCATTCATTCTTAAAGTGAAATACTAATGCAGCAAAGATACATAGTACTAGTGCAAATTCCTACTTCATATTAACAACCACACAATCTTTACATTTCTTTCATCACTCTCACTGTAAACAATAGTGTCCACAAATCCAGGCAGCTCTGTGCACCCTGGACTGCTGGAAGGTTGAAGCAAAACCTAACTGCAAAACTGAAAGGCCCTGTATACAGCTTGTTAGTCTAATAGTATAACCATTAAGAAATGATACACTGCTTTTCTCTAATTATTTCTGAAAACCCTCCCCTTATTTACAGTATAAAAACTAATGAAAATGTACTTGTGATCGTTGTAATTCACTGAAAATCTGACAGGAAAAAGGCCCACATGTAAAAACACTGACACATTCAAAATCTTTAAAGCTTTCTGGCTTATGTAACAATTTCAACCTGTATACGGCAGTTCAATAAATTCTAAATGAAAAGTTTTAGGCAGAAGTGGCCAAAATTGGCAAAATAATTTCTTCCATACTCCCTCTATCAATTTTGTGCGTGTGCTTCAAGCTTTCAGCAAGGAGTGTTAAACACATGCTCTTTTCTTCTATAATATTTTGGTGGTTGCGTCACTAGGAAAATAGTTTGTCAATGTACCACTTGTAACTGACTTTTTCAATGGAATTATGTAGTTACCTCAACCTCTTCAAAAAGATAAATATAGTGCAAAAGCAAAAAACAACAAGAAGAAAAAAAGAAAATGAAAACTTCCAGGGATACAATTTAACTGTCTCATTCTAGTAGAAAAAAGATAGTTTGGGCTTAAATAGTTATTCTGAAGAGATTCTTGTCAGTTCAAGTAGAAGCTTTTCTAAATGTCTAAAATGAAGCACATTGTGGTTCTCACAATTCTATTTCCATTGATGCAAAAGTGAATATTTACCACAATAAGCAAACACAATACCATTTCCCAAAACACTTAAATTCAGAAAAAACTATCTGCAATTAGTCAACTATGTCATAAAGCAGGCAGCACCTCGTGCTGACATTTTGCTGTTATTTTAGTCCCATTAAAACAATTTTTAAAAAATATCTGGTATTCTATTTTGACCAGTCCCACACAGGGCCAAGACTGGCAGAAGTCATGCTAAGTTAGCATGAGTTTTCTTACTCCTCATCACAGCTCTGGAGGTGAAAAGCCAGAACAAGATCCATGTCAGGGCAGGAAAGAACTACATGTGAAAAGAAAGCAGGTACACTGTTGCTTTCCTCTCCCCAGGACTCCTCTACAGATCTTTCAAATCATAAAGTTTCTGTTGCCACAGCTATCAGTGCAATACCACAGGTTAAAAATAAAACCAGTGGTGGCCTATGCTGTTAGAGAAAGTTGGGTGCATAGGAAAAGACAAGCTTTGGGACCAGGCAGGCGTGGGCTCCTATTTCTGACCCACTGCTGGTTAGCTGTGCGCTCTTGGGCAAGTTGCTCGAATCCCCGAAGTTTAATTTCTTCATTCAAGTGTTGTAAGGCTGAAGGGAGATCAAGTATGTAAAGCACTTAATGCTACTCAAGTCTACTACACTCAATAAATGTTAGCTCCTTTTCAATTGAAATTATATCAAGCACTCTCTCAGACCACAGTGGAATAAAACTGGAAATAAACTCCAAAAGGAACTTTCAAAACCATGCAAATATATGGAAATTAAATAACCTGCTCCTGAATCATTGGGTCAAAAATGAAATCAAGATGAAAATTTAAAAATTATTCTAACTGAGTGACAATAGTGACACAAACTATCAAAACCTCTGGGACACAGCAAAAGGCAGTGCCAAGAGGAAAGTTCATAGCCCTAAACGCCCACATCGAAAAGTCTGAAACAGCACAGACATTCTAAGGTCACACCTCAAGGAACCAGAGAAACAAGAACAAACCAAACTTGAACCCAGCAGAAGAAAGGAAATAACCAAGATCAGAGCAGAACTAAATGAAACTGAAACAAACAAAAAATACAAAAGATAAATGAAACAAAAAGCTGGTTCTTTGAAAAGATAAATCAAATTGATAGACCATTAGCAAGACTAACAAAGAAAAGAAGAGAGAAAATCCAAATAAGCTCAATAAGAAACAAAATGAGAGACATTACAACTGACAACACAGAAATACAAAAGATCATTCAAGGCTACTATGAACACCTTTACATGCATAAACTAGAAAACCTAGAGGAGATGGATAAATTCCTAGAGAGATACAACCCTCCTAGCTTAATCAGGAAGAATTAGATACCCTGAACAGACAAATAACAAGCAGAGAGACTGAAACGGTCATTTTAAAATTACCAAAAAAAAAAAAAAAAAAAAAAGTCCAGGACCAGATGGATTCACAGCAGAATTCTACCAGACATTCAAAGAAGAATTGATCCCAATCCTATTGACACTATTCCACAAGATAGAGAAAGAGGGAACCCTCCCTAAATCATTCTATGAAGCCAGCATCACCCTAATACCAAAACCAGGGAAGGACATAACCAAAAAAGAAAACTACAGACCAATATCCCTGATGAACATAGATGCTAAAATCCTTAACAAAGGACTAGCTAACCAAATCCAACAACATATCAAGAAGATAATCCACCATGATCAAGTGGGTTTCATAAAAGGGATGCAGGTATGGTTTAACATACACAAGTCAATAAATGTGATACACCACATAAACAGAATTAAAAACAAAAATCACATCATCACCTCAATAGATGCAGAAAAAGCATTCGACAAAATCCAGCATCCCTTTATGATTAAAACTCTGGGCAAAATTGCCTTACAAGGGACATACCTCAATATAATAAAAGCCATCTATGACAAACCCACAGCCAACATAATACTAAATGGGGAAAAGTTGAAATAATTCCCTCTGAGAACTGGAACAAGACAAGGATGCCCACTGTCACCACTCCTCTTCAACACACACAATTAATGTACACAAACCAGTAGCTCTTCTATACACCAACAGTGACCCAGCTGATAATCAAACCAAGAACACAACCCCTTTTACAACAGCTGCAAAAAAAAAAAAACAAAAAAAACAAAAAAAACCTTAGGAATATACCTAACCAAGGAAGTGAAAGACCTCTACCAGGGAAACTACAAAACGCTGCTGAAAGAAATCATAGATGACACAAACAAATGGAAACACATCCCATGCTCATGACTGAGTAGAATCAATAATGTGAAAATGACCACACAGCCAAAAGCAATCTACAAATTCAATGCAATCCCCATCAAAATACCACCATTATTCTTCACAGATTAGAAAAAACAATTCTATAATTCATGTGGAACCAAAAAAGAGCCAATAAAGCCAAAGCAAGACTAAGCAAAAAGAACAAGTCTGGAGGCATCACATTACCTGACTTCAAACTACACTAAAGCCATAGTCACCATAATAGCATGGTACTGGTATAAAAATAGCCACATAGACCAATGGAACAGAATAGAGGACCCAGAAATAAACCCAAATCCTTATAGCCAACTGATCTTCGACAAGGCAAACAAAAACAAAGTGGGGAAAAAAAGCCTTTTTCAACAAATGGTGCTGTGATAATTGGCTGGCCACAGGTAGGAGAATGAAAATGGATCCTCATCTCTCACCTTATACACAAATCAACTCAAGATGGATTAAGGACTTAAATCTAAGATGTGAAACTATAAAAATTCTTGAAGATAACATGGGAAAAACCCTTCTAGACATTGGCTTAGGCAAGGATTTCATGACCAAGAACCCAAAAGCAAATGCCATAAAAACAAGGTTAAATAGCTGGGACTTAATTAAACTAAAGAGCTTTTGCACGGCAAAAGAAACAGTCAGCAGAGTAAACAGACAACCCACAGAGTGGGAGAAAATCTTCACAATCTATACATCTGACAAAGGACTAATATCCAGAATCTACAATGAACTCAAATAAATCAACAAGAAGAAAACAATCTCATCAAAAAGTGGGCTCAGGACATGAATAGACAATTCTCAAAAGAAGATATGCAAATGGCCAACAAACATGAAAAAAATGCTGAACATCACTAATGATCAGGGAAATGCAAATGAAAACCATAATGCGATACCACCTTACTCCTGCAAGAATGGCCACAATCAAAAAATCAAAAAATAGTAGATGTTGGTGTGGCTGCAGTGAACAGGGAACACTTCTACACTGCTGGTGGGAATGTAAACTAGTACAATCACTATGGAAAACAGTGTGGAGATTCCTTAAAGAACTAAAAGTAGAATTACCATTTGATCCAGCAATCCCACTACTGGGTATCTACCCAGAGGAAAAGAAGTCATTATATGAAAAAGATACTTGAACACACGTTTACAGCAGCACAATTTGCAATTGCAAAAACGTGGAACCAACCCAAATGGCCATCAACAAATGGATAAAGAAACTGTTTCATGTATATATATGTTTCTTTTATATATATCATATATATATATGATATATATATGTGATGGAATACTACTCAGCCATAAAAAGGAATAAATTAATGGCATTTGCAGCAACCTGGATGAGACTGGAGACTATTATTCTAAGAGAAGTAACTCAGGAATGAAAAACCAAACATTGTATGTTCTCACTTATAAGTGGGAGCTAAGCTATGAGGATTCAAAGGCATAAGAATGACACAATGGACTTTGGGGACTCAGGGGGAAAGAGTGGGAAGGGAGTGAGGGATAAAAGGCTACAAATAGAGCTCAGTGAATACTGCCCAAGTGATGGGTGCCCAAAATCTCACAAATCACCACTAAAGAGCTCACTTATGTAACCAAACACCACCCGTTCCCCAATAACCTATGGAAATAGTGAATGAATGAATGAATGTTAGCTCCTTTTCCTTTTCTCCTCCTTCCCCCAGGTAAGTTTAGGTTTAAATTTTAACTTTCAGCAGAAAAGCTGCAGATGTGTTAGCCTCCAACAGACAATGCACAAGGACTCCACCCCAGAGAGTTATTTGGGGGATATTTATTCTTTTAAACATAAATAAGTGCCTGCAGCTATTCCAGGGCTGTTATGTTTTACTTCAGTATATACAGATATTAAGTCTGCAAGTTAAAACTATCATTCCAAAATTGTTCCCTCTAGGACAAATAAATAGACATTTACCCTGTTACTAAGGATGCTACGGTTTATTGTAATGGCTGAGTAATTATTACAGTGCAGGTCCTGTCAGGGAACACATCACTCCCTACGTATAATAAGGAGGTAAGGTCTCACCACACAGCCCTGCCAGTCACCTGAAGGAAAGGTCCCTCAGCCTGGGAACTGAAACTGAATATGAGTTTTCTATTTAGAAGTTAACACTCAGTGATGAAAACAGATAGGGTCTACGAGCCTTGGGAATAAATTAGCTGTTAACTTCAAAATCTGAACAAAAGGGACTGTTTCAGGTTTATGTTTCTTTGTTACTGTTATTGGTATTCTTTTCCTGCTTTTTCCCTCCTTAGATATTTGGTAAAGTCTTTTCTCAGCTGTGCTAAGGCAATCTCAAGAATAGAGTCTTTTTTCCATGTTTGTGCCAGACTTGTAAAAAGGGACTAGCCTACTACCTTCATAGTCAGCATGAAATATGCTGGAAAACTACCAAGAGAACATCCCAACAATTTTTTAGAAAATAGAGACAGAGACACATACTCAGAGTGTATGAAGTTCAGGTAGTCGTCATCTAAAAATTTTTCTAGACCGTACTAAAATTGCATGAGTGTCTGTTTTAGGCTTTTTGTACCGCAAAATAAAGCATATAAAACTGCACAAAACCAAGATGTGCAGTTCAAATATTTGTCACAAAGGGAAACACTCATGGAACAACCATGAGGACAAGACGCAGAGCTTGCCAGAACCTAGAAGTGGGCCTTATGACCTTACTAGTAACTACCCTCTCCCTTTCCCAAAATGCAACCACAATCATGACTTTTGCCTAAGTATGCATCCTTAGACACTCTGGTTTTGTTTTGCCTTTTAAAAATGTTATTTAAATGGACCATGCAGGCTGTATTCTTCTGTGTCTGGCTTCTTTTGATCTATATTATATTTGTGAAATTTATCCATATGATTACATGTAAGTGTCCGTTTATTACTTTTCATTGATGCATACTATTCCACTATACAAATATAAAACATTTTAACCACCTAATCTTGGTGAACACTTGAGCTCTTTCCAGGTGTTAGTTATTATGAATGATGCTATTATGAATGTTCTTAAATGTGTCTGTTGTTTGCATTTCTGTTAAGTGTATTCTAAGGAGTGAAAATGCTAGATCATAGGGTATGCATTTCATAAACTGTTGTAAATTATACCAGTCTCCCAAAGTGATTGTATCAATGCATGTTCCCTACCAGCTGCATATGAATGTTCCCGCTGCCTCACATCTCTGCCACACTTTGTGGGTGTAGTGGTTTTGTCTTCATCTGTAACAAATGACATTGAGCACCTTTTCAAAAGACTATTTATCATATGTTTTAACTCTCATACGTATATTTTAAAACCCAACAAGACATTGATGTTGTTTTGTATGGTCATTAGGTATTTAGATTTTTCCACACAGTCACATTTATAGTTGCATTTTTGATCTTTCATCTGAGATAATCTTTATCCTACCTAAATAACATACTTTAACATTTCCTTTAGCTAAAGTCTGTTTGTTGGTATCAAAATTTTCCAGTTTGGCTGAAAATGTCTTTATTTCACTCTCATACTTGAAGAATATGGTTGTTGGGTATAGAACTCCAGGTTAACAACTATTTACTTTCTATACATTAAAGATGTTGTTCCATTGCCTTCTGCTGGCTACTGTTTCTTCTAAGAAGTCAGCTACTACTACTGGTTATAATTATACCTCGTAGGAAAATTTGTCTCCCCCCCACCGGCCTGGTTGCTTTCAAGATTTTATCTTTGTTTCTGCTTTTATTAGCATTACAGTGATATGTCTAGGTATGAGTTTCTTTTTTATTTATCATTCTTGGAGTTCATAGGATTTCTTGAGTTTGTACATAGAAGTTATTTATCAATGTTACAAAGTTCACAGCCATTTTCTATTCAAATACTGCGGTGCTCCACTTTAGTGCTCATCTACTTCTGAGATTCCATTTACAAGTATTTAGAAATCTCGTACCATATCCTTTAGGTCTCTTAACCTTTCTTCTATATTTTCCAGTCCATTTCTTCTCCATATTTTCTCTCAGCTCTTTTTCAGTTTGTCAATCTTTTCTTTAGTTGTATCTGATTTGTTATAAACCTATGCAGTGAGTTGTTTATTTTGGTTATAATAATGTGCAGTTCTAGAACTTGCATTGTTGTCTTTTATACTCACAAGTTCTCTTGAATTTTTGTCTTTGCTTGAAAACAGTAAGCACAATTATTTTATTTTATTTTTATTCTTTTAATTTTTTTTAGACAGAGTCTCACTTTGTCACCCAGGCTGAAGTGCAGCGGTGCAATCTCAGCTCACTGCAACCTCCACCTCCCCAGTTCAGTTTACAGGTGTGCACCATTATGACCAGGTAATTTTTATATTTTTAGTAGAGACAGGTTTTTGCCATGTTGGCCAGGCTGGTCTAGAACTCCTGACCTCAGGTGACCCACTCACCTTTGGCCTCCCAAAGTGTTGAGATTACAGGAGTGAGCCACCACGCCCAGCCAACACAATAATTATAAAGTCTATTTCTATAATGCCAGTCTATGAAGCGTTAATGTATTTTTTTCTATTGCTATTGTTTCCCTAGTTTTTGCTGATATTTTCTTCCTACTTCAAGTGTGTGTTTACAGTAAGTCCTCACTTAATATCATCAATAGGTTCTTGGAAACTGTGGCTTTAAGTAAAACACCATAAAATTAAGCCAACTTTTTCTTATCAACATTACAATGAAACACATTGAACAAAACAATGTGATTGAAGGACCTGTTATATGTGCCATTTCACTTAAAATCAGTTTCTGAGAACCTATAGACAATGTTAAGTAAAGATGTACTATATTTTTTATGGTGTGATACTGCTTTTGCAAAACTGTTAGTAGAAGCAATTTGAGAACTAGGATATTATTAATATATTCTTCCAGGGAATTTAAACTTGTTCCCGCCAGATCTTGTGGGACTAGTACTCTAGAATCACCTTAATCTAATTTCAGGGCATGAGAAAATTAGAAGCTGGACTTCCTTTCTTCACGATTTTGGACCCATAATTCTTTACTATGTTATAACCTCTCCAATGCCTCCAAGCAGACTTTTTTATACTTTACCTTGCTTTTCTAGTCTCCTTCATCAGGAATGTTAATCCAAATTACTTGCTCTACCATTACAGAAAGCTCCTGGCCCTATGTTTCATTTTAATAAGCTGTTCCTTTACTATATCACCTTAAACCCTATAACTTAATCTATGAAGTAGGTCTATTATTGCTTTAGTTTTATCCAATAAGACATGTTACTCTCTGTTTTTAAGTCTGTTAATTAGTTTTGCCTATTTAAAAAATAATGAATAAAAAAGCACTCAAAAAGGTAAAAGAAAAGGTCATCCTTAATTCTATTACTTTTATTTATTATTATTATTTTTTGAGACATTGTCTCACTCTTTCATCCAGGCTGGAGTGCAGTGGCACTATCTCAGCTCACTACAACTTCCACCTCCTGGGTTCAAGCAATTATCCTGCCTCAGCCTCCCGAGTAGCTGGGATTACACATGACTGCCACCACGTCGGACTAATTTTTGTATTTTTAGTAAAGATGGGGTTTTACTGTGTTGGCTAGTCTGGTCTTGAGCTCCTGACCTCAGGTGATCCACATGCCTCGGCCCCCCAAAGTGCTAGGATTATAGACATGAGGCACCACGCCTGGCCAATTCTATAACTTGTATTTTTACTTATAAAAAAGCCCACCCAGCAGGGCGCGGAGGCTCACGACTGTAATCCCAGCACCTTGGGAGGCCGGGGCAGGTGGATCACCTGAGGTCAGGAGTTCAAAAACCAGCCTGGCCAACATTGTAAAACCCCGTCTCTACTAAAAACACAAAAATTAGCCAGTCGTGGTGGTGCCCCTGTAATCCCAGCTACTCAGGAGGCTGGGCAGGAGAATCGCTTGAACCCAGGAGGCAGATGTTACAGTGAGCCAAGATTGTGCCACTGTACTCCAGCCTGGGCGACAAAAACAAGACTCTGTCTCAAAAAAAAAAAAAAAAACAAAAAGCCCACCTTAGAATAACTGTGTTTGTATTTGTTGTATTATGTCTTATAAAACAAATTGTGTCCAGAATGATGTAATACCCCTTTTATAAGTATAAACTTACTGACACTTTTTTTATAAAATCATAAATTCAAAGACCTGATACTACTACAACTAATAAATGATGAAATTTCTTCAGCACTTTTTGGTTAGAATAATATTATATTATATCCCTTTAAAATATTACTAAAAGTGGACTCCAGATTATAATAAGACTCTGATCAAGATAAAATACACAAAGTTTCAACTTTTCTTTGCTGTATAAGAAAACTGTGGTTCATACATTTGCTCAGACTGCCAAATACAAAGTGACCCCTCAAAATCAGAATGTTCTCCTTTAAATGTAGAAATGTAAAGGCTTCATAATACTATTGTGCTTTAAGAAAAATCAATTGGTCCAAATTATTGCATCTAATGAGATTTTCCAGGCTTTCTGGCAATATTTGTGAGTTGGAGAAAAAGGCAAATTGCTTTTCGAAACATCTGAAACAAGGTCCTCTGTCTCCATCTTCATTTGCTTTCCATAATCACAAATTGGTTTTCAGGTTACTGTGGCTTTCAACACTTTAAACCACAAATGAAGGCCTAATTCTTAGGATACTGGCACAATGAATACTTTTAACATCCCCAGTTATGTTAATATTAGTGTTCTCCTTCTGTACTGCAAACAGTCTACAAATAGTAGAGTGAGTGTTAAATCAGCAGATTCTTCATGCTTAATATGCTGTAATTTTCCATAGGACTAGTCAATATAAATGTATACTTTAAAATATACACATTTGTGAATGTCCACAAAATACATATACTTGTTTTTGCTCCTTTTTATATTATGCTAAATATAGTATATATGTATTAATACTTGCATCCTGATTTGTATATTTTGAAACATATTTACATTATTAGAAATAATGCATTCTCTATGGAAATAAATCAAATGATCTTTTTTAGAGCATCTAATTTGTATAAATCTTTACACATGTATACATAAGTATATTAAGTAAAACGATTACTAAAGAGAATAAATAAAAAGAAATTACACCTAGACATATTATCATAAAATTGCAGAACATCAAAGACAAAGAGAAGACTTTACAAGAGAAAAAAGAGAATCTAACAAAGAATGGACAATTAAGCTGAAAACAGACTTCAACAGAAATAGAGGCCAATGGTTTGTGGAAATATCTTTACAGTGCTAAGAGAAAATACATCAGTCTAGACTTAAAACAAGAACAAGAGAAAAATAATGACCTGTGTCGACAGATAAAAACTGAGAGGATTTATTACTAGCACAGGATTTTGCCCACTGTAGCTTCTAAAGGAATACTTTAAGAAGGACAATACTTCTAGAAAGCAGGTCTGAGTTGTAAGAAGGAAAAGGAAGCAAATAAATTGGTAAAATAGTGGCAAACCTAAACAATCAATAATACAACAATAAAGTCTAGGGTTTTAAAAGGGCAGCATGTAAAGTAGGAGAGAAGCAACTGGAGTTGTATTTGAAGATCCTCATGGTATTTGGGAGGCATTTAATATCAGGTTTAGACTGCTAGGTATGCACGGACAATTTCAAAGGTACCCATAAAATAATAAAAACAGTGTACAATTTCTACATTTAGAAAAACATTAACTGCTGTTACAAACCCCCAGATTTCAGTGGCTTAACACATCATTCTCATAACAGTCTAATGTTTGGTTGGCAGGTGGTTTTCCTCTACACAGACATTCAAAGACTCAGGTCCTTACCATCTTGTGGCTTCACCAACCATTAGGGTCTTATAATCTTGTGCATCCAGAGAGCAGAAGTAAAAAGGGGCATGGATGAGGTCCAAGCACTCCCAAAAGCCTTGGCCCCAACATGGTAAAAGTCACTTCTGTTCACATCCCACTGGTTAGATCTCAGTCACACAGTAATGTATAACAGTAAATGGTCCTGGAAAATGTGGCTTAGTGTATGCGCAAAAAAAAAAACAGGAGACTAATATGTTTTTGAGAGCAGCTAGGAGGTTCTGTCACAGCTTCCAATCCACTGGGAATAAGAAAACAAACAAAATTCAAACAATTTAAAAAGAAAGACAACAAAAGAGAAAGCAAAATGGATAAAAAGGTGTGACAAATATAAATAAAGTATTAAGGTAAGGTGACAGTAACAACATCAAACATTCAGCAAGCATGACACATGTAAATTAATCTACCAGTTAAAAATTAGATATTATAATGTATTTTAAAACAATAACAAAATGAAGCAGTATGCTCTTTATAAGAGGCACACCTAAAACATAAAGACATAAAAGATCGAAAGCATGAGAAAATATTCCAGGCAAATATGAACCTAAATAAAGTTAGGTACTACATCAGTATCATTTTAAAATTGACTCCATCCAAAAAAAGGAATAAAGAGAGTACCTACATAATGGTAAATTTAACAGGAAAGTATACTAATTCCATATATTTAAACATCTATTAAAATAGCCTCAAATATGTATAGAGCAAGATTTAATAAAAACACAGAAGAAATTAACGAACCCATCATATAGTCAGAGATTCTAAAATATGTTTGATGCAGAGGACATGTGTAGTAATGCCAAATAAAAGTACACACTATTTTCACATACATATTTCCAAAACCTGTGTATATGTTAAGCCACAAAACCAGTCTCAATGGAGTTCCAACAATAAGTATTATATAGACCATGCCCCTTAATCACAAAGCAATTAAGTTAAAAATCAATTATATAAAAATAAAATCTCCACAGTTAGAAAATTTTAAAGCATTTCTAAATAACCCATGAGTCAAAGTAAACACTAGAAAATAAATATTTACTTCAGAAAAAAGAAGTATTTACTTCAGTAAGAATGAACCACAGCTCACAACAGGGATGAATCAGAAACATAATGTGAGGAAAAAAACATTATGTTACAGAAAACATAATGTGAGGAAAAAAACAAGTTTCATAACTTACATATACCTTACATAATCTTTCATATGTATCGTATGTATTACTATGTGATACACTGGCACATACGTGACCAGTTCAACTACGTGCTCCCTTTACCATTTAAAAATCTTTTTATTTAACAGAAAGTTCCATGGCTATTCACTCTTCTCTTCCCAATCACAGATTAGGAAGATACTTTAGATACCAGAGTAGTCTGGTGAGACAGGTACATCAGATTCCAGAATAATTAGTCCATCCCAACTGAGATGAGTAAACTGGTAAGTTTCTAGAGCTTAATGGGTCAGAACAGCTATGAGGTCCCTGTCTAGAATACTTGGCCCTTTCAAAGTAAAATAACAGCAGTAAGAGAACAGAAGTCTTCAGTGTGCTCTCGAGCCAGTCAGACACAATGTCAGTTAAATAAATTTTAAAAACACAACAGGATTCCAAATATAAAGAAATTAAGATGGCAAACAATAATACAGTATTGTCACCATTTCTGATTACTGGCAATCTGAAAAAAACCTTTTCTATGATAAAATTTAAAATATACAATCAATATTTTTTAAATTAACATTTATAAAAGGATTAAATTTAGTGAAAAGCAGCAGGAACAATGAAATTTGGAATTAAAGTTTCTATTAGAAAAACACCACGGCCTCTCCATCTACTGCCAGAGCTGGCTTTAATAATTAACGAATACTTATTCTGCAGGGAATTTGTTGATGCAAAAACCAGGAAACAATTTATCTCCACTGGGAATACTTGGAAGAAGGGATTAGAACGGGGCTAGGGCAGGGAGGATCTGTAAAAAACAATATTTGCCAAACTAAAAACACATAGGCACACATGGGAATTATTTTACTTTCAACAAGTTCTGAAAGTAGTAACAAAACCAGGGAGAGTTAAAAGAATAATTTAACACTGATGTTTCAGGAATGCTAAAGCAGACTAGGCATTTAGACTTCATGTTGCTAAGTGTGTTCATCTAAAATCTAAAAGCCACTTTCATAACAACAACTTTGCTATTCCTTAGCATTTTGCCTCTTTAGGCAGCTTATTTCCCAGTCAAAGTTATAATTTTGTATTCATAATACCATAATCATTTCCATGGTAACTTCCTGTGAAGTCACAGAGAAAACACTATTGACTTCTCCTGAGGCTCTGATTTCCCAGTTGAAATCATATGTTGATTTTATTTTTTCCAATGTAAGTCAAAGATTTACTATTAAAAATCCTGGGGATGAGGTCTTAACACAGAAAACCCATCTGTCATCGCTACAGAGGCAAGTAGAAAAACCTAGTAGCACAGGATACTTGGTTCAAACTGCAAGGACCTGTACTGGAGTCAGTGAACTTGGGTTCACACTCCAGCTCTGATAGCTATGAGAGAGGAGTCTTTGGACACAGTATCTAATGTTCTCAAGTTTCCCTTTATCCATCTGTAAAATGAAAAAGTATCTCATAATGTTGTGAGAATTAAATGAGAGACAATGCCGTCAGCTTAAAAAAAAAAAAAAAAACTCACTCCCCCAAAATTTAAAGCTATCTCTGACCTCAGGATATAGATATAGAGTTGCAATGGAAGTACTTATTCAGCAAATATTTATTAAGGGCCTACTTTGTGTTCTTGGTGCTGGGAAGACAAAGAATAGTGTTAGTGCTTTGGCCCTAACAAAAACTGTTTCTTTATCCTGATGCTTCAGTTTAATGTTTACCTCCCTCCGTAGGAGGCTAGTTCTTGGTATGAGGTCAACCTTGACTCTCAGCCCTCTCTATTTTTCTCTTGTGCCCACATATCAAGGCAAATAGAGCACACATTTTAAAGCCTCAAACAGTGAGCCTCTGTGTGGATGAGAAATGAAGTCCAGGCTGGGCAGCACTGTTTCAATTTACCACCTCATCTGAAGGAGGGGATGTGGTTCCTTTTAAAGGACAATGTATAATGAATAAAAACCTTCAGCTTACAGCTAGCTGATAATTAGTATTTGGGTTAATAGCACAGTGACAATTGTCTGAACCTCTAAAAACACAAGGGTAGTAAATACCTACCTTCGGAAACCAAAGCATCAGTTAATTCCAAGCCTGCCTAACTCCCTATTTCTACAGAAATAACACAATAATTTTACCTAGCAACTTCAAGAAAAGTGGAGAAATAGCTTATGACAAAAAGAAAACCTAACTCCTTTGAATCCCTTAGATATGTTGTTGTCATGAGATACTTAAACTTTGTACCTAAAGTAAAGCTTAATAAATTTACCATTATAAATGCTGAGGTGGTCTTCAATAAAAGAAACTTTGAAAAACTGGCAGTTGTGTGCTTTCTGAGCAGGAAAACAATTTAAAGTGTATATATCTAAAGGAAGAAGACAAAGCATTCTGTATCTAGATAGTAATGTATATCCTATCTAGGATAGGGATGTATATCCTATCTAGGATAGGGAGAGATGGCTCTTGGAGAAAAAAAGGGCTATGGTAAGCGTGGAAGGGCTCTGAGAAGTTCTGCAGCAAAGAAACCTGTTTATTGTTAAGAAAATGCTAAACAAGCATTTTCCAAAATTATTTGACCAAATGTCTCACAGAAAACACTTAAGAACATGCTGTTATTTAGTAAGCCACACATTCACATAGCTGCTAAAGTGTATCACAGAGTATCAACTCGTAACTCAAAGCATCTTGCTCTTTGTAGCTGAAAGAGCAAATAAAAATATCCAGAACTGGCCAAGCACGGTGGCTCATGCCTGTAATCCCAGCACTTTGGGAGGCTGAGATTGGTGGATCGCTTGAATCCAGGAGTTCCAGACCAGCCTGGGCAACATGGCGAAACCCCACCTCTACCAAAAATACAAGTTAGCCAGGCACGGTGGTGTGCACCTGTAATCCCAGCTACTCGGAAGGCTGAAGTGGGAGGATGGTTTGAGCCTGGGAGGCGGAGGTTGCAGTGAGCTGAGATGGCACCATTGCACTCCAGCCTGGGCAACAGAGCCAGACCCTGTCTCAAGAAAAAAAAAAAAAAAATCCTGGAATTCTGTTCTTATTGCTCCGCAATCCCTACCAGAAACAAGAATTTCCTTCTATAAGTGTATGGAATATTTACATGATAGAAAAGAATGTAAGCTGTTTTGCTTGTTTGGTTGAAGATACACTTATACCTAGAACAGTATCTGGTACACAAAAATAACTGTGAAATGAATGACTGAATAATCTCCATAGTTTTCTTTTCTTCTCTTCCATACTGCCTACAAGATACTAGAGATCTGTGATTCTACAAAATTATGTATTTAGAAGCACATTACAGAAAATAACACAGACGCTGGTACTAAACAGATAGGGTTTTAAAGTCTGGCTGCAGTGCTAATTAGCTATGTGACCTTCAGCAGTTACTTTTTACAAAACGGGAATTAAAACTTTTTATCCCACAGGACTACTATGAAGAAAGCACCTGGCATAATCTTGGCACATCGAAGGCATTCAAAAAATACCAGTCATCTCTCTTCACTCCCTCTAACTCTAACTTACTTTAACCTCATTTAAACTTTGAGGAAAAAGAACTCAAGGGTAAGTAAAACTTCATGGTGGATTATCAAATGAGATGAGGTAAACCAAAACAAACAAATCCCACAGAGAATATGATGAAAACAGAGTTACTTTCTAAAGACTGCAGCACTGTTCCTCAGGTGCTTCCCAAAGGTTCCCAGTACTGTAGTTTAAGTTTCAGGTGTGCATCTTCTTTTAATCAAACTAATTCAATGAAATTTCCAGCACATCATTTCATTCAATCATCCTATTCTCTGTCAAAGGTTTTATCTCCCTCGAAATCAAAACAACATATTTTTATAAGAATGTCTCTTTCTCCCAACACTCAAACAAAAAACTTAAACCAAGTTTAACACTCCACATATATTCGAAACAGCATGAAGTATTCAATACACAATTAGTTTACAGGAATTACACTCTTACCTGGTTATCACATATATTACCTTCTCTTTTTTTTTTTTTTTGAGACGGAGTCTCGTTTTGTCGCCAGGCTGGAGTGCAGTGGCGTGATCTTGGCTCACTGCAATCTCTGCCTCCTGGGTTCAAGTGATTCACCTACCTCCGCCCCCTGAGTAGCTGGGACTACAGGCATGCACCACCACGCCCGGCTAATTTTTTGTATTTTAGTAGAGACAGGGTTTCACCACGTAGGTCAGGATGGTCCCGATCTCCTGACCTCGTGATCCACCCGCCTCGGCCTCCCAAAGTGTTGGGATTATAGGCATGAGCCACTGCGCCCAGCCACCTTCTCCTTTTGAAGAGTCTGAACTCATATTTTATCTTGTTTCTGACACTTGAAAAAAAAATTCTAATATTAAGAAGTTGCTTGCTGACTTTTAAAAAGGTTTTATAAGAGGACTGAAGTTTCTTTTTCTGGGTCAATCAGTCATTAGTAAACTAAGGAAAAGGAGGAATCATACATTAAAATGGAAATTTACTAGCAACATGGAGTGGAGTTACCTGATGTGCTGACAGAGTAACAAGGGAGTGAAGGGAAATAGCTTCATTAAATGAACTATTTATGTTCCAGTAAATCCAGTGTTTTAAAATTCTGACATTTGTTTTGAAACCAGATTCAGATTTTGTACATAGTATTTCTTTGTTGGCAAGAGCTGGAAGAAAGTTAATGCCAATAAGTCTAGCTTTTTTGCATATGCTTTTTGTGTGTTAGGGTATCAGAGGACCTATGAATCAGGTCAAAATTAACACCACATGTGTATGTCTTTGGAGAAACAAATGACTTGTCAGATTTCTATCATAAAAACTAATTTATATTTTTGTAATCCCACTGATAAGGCAGTAATAAGCACAGCAACTCTCCCAAGTGCTATCTCTTTTATATTAATAACTGGTTTTGTAAAAATAAGATCAAATCACCAAAAAATGCAGGCCAATTTCCAGGCATGTCAATATATTGCCTGCCCTGAACTCCGGAGCACAGAGCAGCACTGAGCATATCCTTCTTGGGTTCTTTTTTCCCATTTGCTCTCATTAAAGTGTTGACAAATACACACCTGTCAGAAAATCTTCAGCATATTTTTTCACTCAGAAAGGAGCCCAATGACGTTAGCAGGACTAATAAATTTCTCTTTCCCTTTCTTGAAATTTACCAACGTACCATACCAACACAATGAAATTTTTCTGACTCAAGGAAAGCAAAAGAGAACCCCAGGAATATTTAAAGAATTTCTCAACCACGGATATAGACATGTACAAAACCCATATCCTGACTTGAGAAAACAAACATGCATCCAAAGGAGATTTCAAATCCTTGGCAAAAATAGCCTCTGAAAAAAGCAATTTTTGGCTCATTAGGGACATTTACATTTTGGGCCTTTTACAACTGGTTCTCTCCTTCACTGCCAACATTACAAAAACAATATATTCATATTTTTAACTGATAGTTTTAAATGGAATACATAGTGATAAAACTGGGGAACACTGCAAATGCAAACATTAGTGACAAAGAAAAGTCAATTTCAAGATCAGTAATTTCAAGGATTTTAGAACAGTGGTGCTAAAGAGCATCTCTTGCATATCACAACTCTCAAGAGAACATTAGGAAAATATGATAAAACCTATGAAATCTTCACTGCTATAAATGACAGCACTTCTCAATATTTGAAAATGATACCTTAGCATGCCACACATGATTCAGTCTAAAATGGATGTTTGAAGTCCCACTGGATTCATCCCCCTTTGCAATCATTTAGTGACCCACGCCCACCTAGGAGTTTGCCAACACTGCCCTAGAGTCTAATATCCATTCAAGGGGCTGGGGGAAGGAGGTGGTTCACACCCATAATTCCAGCACTTTGGGAAGCCAAGGTGGGAGGATGGCTTGAAGCCAGGAGTTTGAAACCAGCCTAAGCAACATGGTGAGATACCGTCTCCACAAAAAATGTTTTAAAATTATATAAAAACAAAAAAAGTCCATCAAGGGATTCACTTTAAATAAATGAAGTCAAGAAACATTTGGGACAAGTGCTTATTATGTGCAGTGTTCATCACTGCTGCTACAAAGATAAATTATACAGAGAATCCCTGCCCCAAGCTAACAGGATACCTTGGGTGCATCAAAGGTCTAACCTTTATAGGGTGACAGAGGAAAACACCCAAGCCATCGGAGACATAAGAAAATGACATGTAGTGTTGCATTCATTTTACCAGTGGGAAATAAAGAACCAATAAGGTCAATGACAAAATGAATGGAGAATTATCTATTACAAAAAGAAAGAAGCCAGGTTCAGTGGCTCATGCTTGTAATTCTAGCACTTTGGGAGGCAGAACTGGGATCACTTGAAGCCAAGAGTTCAAGCCTGGCATGGACAACATAGTAAGACCCCATCTCTCTTTTTTTTTGAGACAGGGTTTCACTTGTCACCCAGGCTGGAGTGCAATAGCATGATCGTAGCTCACTGCAGCCTTGATCTCCCAGGCTCAAGCCATCCTCCCACCTCAGCCTCCCAAATAGCTGGACTACAGGTGGGTGCTACCATGCCTGGCTAACTTTTTTCTCTAAAGTAGAGATAAGGTCTTGCTAGGTTGCCCAGGCTGGTCTCAAACTCCTAAGCTCAAGCAATCCTGCTGCCTCAGCCTCCCAACAGGCTAGGATTATAGGCATCAGCCACTGAGCCTGGCCAAAAGACTCCACCTCTACAGAAAATAAAAGAATTAGTCAGGCATGGTGGCATGCTCCTGTACTCCTAGTTACTCGGGAAGCTAAGGCAAGAAGGTCACTTGAGCCCAAGAGTTTAAGGTTACAGTGAGCCATGATCGTGCCACTGTGCTCCAGTCTAGGTGACTGAGTGAGACCCCGTCTCAAATAAATAAGTAATTTTAAAATAATAAAGAGAAATGAGATCTAATTTCTGGATATTATACCATCTGCTAAACCAAAATTCCTACATTTTAAAACAAGTCATATACCAAAACCTTTTAGGATTAGACTCTGGCCTCTGAATCAACAATACCTAAGAAGAATTGCAAAGACTAGAATTCTGTCCATAGCATGTGGTCAGCTCTGCAGTGGTCTTTCTCATTCTTGAGGCAGTCCAGGTTCTGGATGCTTCCAGCTTTGCTGTGAAGATAAACCCAACTCTAGAATGTGATGGCTGGGCCAGTCCCAGTCAATCTACCCCTTGTAAGACACTTGTTTAGAAAGCTCCCTTTTTCTTAACTCCTTGTCTGCTATGTCAAAAGCCAAGACTCAGCAGAGGACAAGAGACAGTTGTTTATACAGGTGCCACTTTCTGAAGGGTCCTCACAGAAGCAAACTTTTCCCCGCAGAGCTGGACTCAGATCACAGGCTTAATGACACCATGGGGGGTGTCAGTAGGGGTGGGAGAATCCTGCACCAAAGAGAGAAGCAGGGTCCTGGGAGAAGGGGGATGGGAACCAAAACAAAATTGAATGAGCATAGACTCTACTTTGCCAGGCTTCCACATCTGGGGGTAGGATGCTATGTACTAGGTAACATGAAACATACTAAAATAAAAGCACACTTGGAAATGTAAAGATTGAGCCCAGAATTGCTTATTTAAGTCCTCAAGTTTTATTTTTTTTTTCCTAAAAGGAAACCACATTCCTTCACTAACCCTCCTTCATCCCCACCCCCACTGCCTGACCCCAAGTAATAGCCGTTTCTGTCCAGAGTTTAAATGACCTCTGCCCTTCCACCCACTTTATCTTCTATAGGAATTTCATTCATCCTTTTGTTGCCCACTGGAACACATTGTGCCCTCATTTTCCCTCTCACTTTTAATCATATGCCTAAAGAAAGTCTTGTAATAGGCAAAGGAAGCAGCAATGGGTAGGGGAGAAAAGATGAAAATTAAGTCTTACTGTGATAAAATTATACTTCTTTTTAGTAGGACAGACAAATGTTTCTTAAAAATGTGAGTGAGTGTGTGTGTATGATATAATAATAAATAATTATTTTCATTCCTAATTACTAAATTAAGAACATATAATCTAAAAGGCAATTAGTCATCTTAGTTATACCAATTTCACTCTGTCTTACTGCCCCAAGGAGAAGAGGAGATGACATACACTGAGTTTTGAATCAGGCATCAAACATCTAGTCTGAAGCTGCATCAGGCTTGCCTTATCTCTCTGCCTCCTTCATTCAGGTCCAGCTCCTGGAAAGCTACCCAACACTCATTTCAAGTCCTTTGTAATTCAAGGGAAAGCCAAGAAGTAGGCGTGGGCCTACGCAGAAACCCCTGGGCATGAATAAAGATTTGAGAACTTTTCTCAAGATAGTTACTGTGACTAAAAAAACAAGGGACTGAAAAAAAGAAAAAAAAAGAAAGAAAAAATGAGACAAAAGATGAAAAACACACCAAACAAAATAAAAAATGAGGCAGTAGGGCATGGCGTGGTGGCTCATGCCTGTAATCCCAGCACTTTGGGAGGCCGAGGCAGGTGATCACTTGAGGTCAAAAGTTCGAGACCAGCCTGGCCAACATGGTAAAACCCCATCTCTACTAAAAATACAAAAATCAGCCAGACGTGGTGGCGCGCACCTGTGATCCCAGCTACTCAGGAGGGTGAGGCAGGAGAATTGCTTGAACCCAGGAGGCGGAGGTTGCAGTGAGCTGAGATCATGCCACTGCACTCCAGCCTGGGTGACAGAACAAGAACCTGTCTAAATGCACGTTGCGCACATGTACCATAGAGCCTAAAGTATAATAATAATAATAATAATAATAATAATAATAATAATAATAAAAGAAAAAAAAATGAGGCAGCAAGTTATAGAAAAAGACAGTGTCCTTTCAGCCAACTTGTTCTTCAGTTCTCAGATAAGGATCCACTTCATCCGGGATGCTTTCCCTGATGCCAAATCAGTTTAAGGTATCGTCCCCCGGGAACTCTCCTACTACATTCCTCATCCTACAGCACCTATCCTCGTGCACTGTAATTAAATATTTAACAGTCCACCTTCCCTATTGGAATAACAGAGTGAGGACAGGGACCATATCTTGCTTGTAATTGTAGTATTTTCAGTATCAACATTAGCTCATGGTGACAGTCAGTAAGCACTATTAGAAAAGTAAACAATGTAAGTTCAAACCCTGGTCCCACCATTAACTCACACTGTGACATAAATATACTCAAGTTTGCTTATCTGTAAAATGAAGATAATAAGATAGACAACACTGTAATGTACTGGAAAGTGTTGGTGCAATTCATGCCATGCAATAAATGTTAACTGCTTTTTCTTCATGCCCTTTGTTTTATTTTTGGAGACAGGGTCTCACTCTGTTGCTCAGGCTGAAGTGCAATGACACAATCACGGCTCACTGCAGCCTTGACCTCTCAGGCTCAAGCGATCCTCTCTCCCTAGTCACCCAAGTAGCTGGGACTACAGGCACGCCTCACCACACCCAGTTAATTTTTGTATTTTTGTTTTTTTTGTAGAGATGGGGTTCGCCATGTTGCCCAGGCTGGTCTCAAACTCCTGAGCTCAAGCAATATGCCTGTCTTGGCCTCCCAAAATGGTGGAACCACAGGCATGAGGCACCATGCCTGGACTCTACACGCCATTTTATTAGTTCTCAAACCTCTGTTCTGATAGGTCCTTTCCTGCCTTCCTCTCTCACTAATGCATCTCCTCCTCACCTCCATCTGGAGTCTTTCTGCTATTTTACCCTTCTCTCCTCTTGCCTTTCCCTCCTACTCTCCTTTCAATATTTATTTTCCTTACATATTTGCATCATCTTATCATGAAGAATTATTTGCATTTGAAAACTGAACTTTACCTTCTAATTCACATGAAGACAAAACATCTTATATGACTACTTGGCTCATACTCCAGATATGCTTTAACCTATGATTATTTGTAGAATGATGCAAAAATTTGAGTAAATGCTAATTCTATAAATTACAGTGAAACATTATGCAGATTTTAATCTATCACTTCCAAAAGTGGTGTAAGCCTCTTTTAAAATTAAATAAAACCCTCTTTTAAAATTAAATAAATACTAAAATAGAATTACATTTACGTAAATTATGTATGCAAAATTATTTTCTTTTCATAATAACATGTTAAATTAAGTTTAGCCTAAAGTGGCCTCCTTACATATTTTAGGTTCTGCCTAAAAGTTTCTCCGTGCATAGTGAACTGTGACCTGACTGGATGTGTAAAAAGACTGTAACCTACCCTTGTGTCAATCACTGAGTTTCAGCCAATTACAGGCTATTCATATCATATTCAAATAATGTTCAAAACGTCAAGCTGTAAGGAAGACAGTTGTTTCTGTACCTCAGTTCCATTTTCTGTACATCACTTCCCTTTCTCTGTCCACAAAACTTCAACCATGCACAGTGCCGGAGTCTTTCTCAACCTATTCTGGCTCAGGGACTGCCCGATTTGCAAATTGTTCTTTACACAATTTAGTTTGTCTAAGGTTTTACTTTTAATACATGCATAATTTAGCATAATTATTACTTAATTTTTGTGATGCAGCTTTAATGCTCTCAAAAAACCCCACTTCCTCAAAACGGATTTATTTTTATGGAACAATGCAAATAAGGACAAAAGACAAAACACTTATATCCTTAAACCCAAAATCCCACAAAATATCTCTACTGTCCTTTGGTGAGCAGGATTTAGTATTAAGACCCATTCTCCAAAGAAGAAACTAGCCAAGCGCGGTGTTGAGCACGGTGGCTTATGCCTGTAATCCCAGCACTTTGGGAGGCCAAGGCGGGCAGATCACGAGGTCAGGAGATCGAGACCATCCTGGCTAACACGGTGAAACCCCATCTCTACTAAAAATACAAAAAATTAGGTGGGTGTGGTGGCAGACGCCTGTAGTCCCAGCTACTTGGGAGGCTGAGGCAGGAGAATAGCGCAAACCCAGGAGGTGGAGCGTGCAGTGAGCTGAGATTGGGCCACTGTACTCCAGCCTGGGCGACAGAGCAAGACTCCGTGTCAAAAAAAAAAAGAAGAAACTAAATCAAAGAACACCAAGCTACCACCTCTCCCTGGAGAACTCAGAATAAGCAGGTTATCACAATAGCACTTGTCTACTATGAATAAGGGACTAGTCTAAACTGTACTTAGTACAATTCAAATGAAGGCCTGTGTGCTTCTGGAGCATTTTTCATAATTAAAAGGGGGGAAGTGCTATGAATAATTAAAGCCTAGATACAGATGTGTGAATGTATGTGTGTGGTTTATGGATGAAAATATTCTCAAGTTTTATTTCAGTATATGTCAGAGAATTTGTCAGATGCCAATCAAACTGGCACATCACACTGACTCCATCCCAAGTCACCATCTGGATAACTGCACTCCTGACACCATCTCTTGGAGGGGGGCTTTTCAATGTAATGAAAATATAAGAAAACTTGCAAAAGTCACTGTTACATGTTTTTTCCCAAATGTAACTAATAATTTCACCTGTCATTCCACTACTTAGTTTTTTGTTAATAATGTTGGAAGTAATAAATAAAGGTTTCTATAAGATCTTGTTTTCTAATTTTTTTTTTTTTTTTGAGACAGAGTTTCACTCTTGTTGCCCAGGCTGGAATGCAATGGCACGATATCAGCTCACCGCAACCCCCGCCTCCCGGATTCAAGCGATTCTCCTGCCTCAGCCTCCCGAATAGCTGGGATTACAAGCATGTGCCACCATGCCCAGCTAATTTTGTATTTTTAGTAGAGACCGGGTTTCTCCATGTTGGTCAGGCTGGTCTTAATCTCCCGACCTCAGGTGATCTGCCTGCCTCAGCCTCCCTAAGTGCTGGGATTATAGGCGTGAGCCACCGCACCTGGACTATTTTCTAATTTCTAAAAGATTCTCTGAAATATTTAATCAACTACAAAGAAAAAGTAAAACTTTCTGGCTTGATACAAGAGAATGACACAATAATCTCAGGACTTTTTAATATTTAAGCAAGTATCTATATGTTTTTTCCCTTTTCATAATTTCCTTCCATTTTTTTCCCTTTTAAAAAGACTCTTCTGCAGCGGTTTTAGGTTCACAGCAAAACTGAGCAGAAAGTACAGAGAGTTCCCATATACTCCTAAACACAGACAAACACAGCCTCTCCTACACTCAATATCCCTAACCAAAGGGGTACATTTCTTACAATCAGTGAACCTACATTGACAAGCATTATCAACCTAAGTCCACAGTTGACATCAGGGTTCCCTCTTGGTGTTCTATGCCATGGTTTTGGAAAAATGTTTAATCACATGTATCCACCATTACAGAATCATACAGCATAATTTCAGTGTTCAAAAAAATCCTCCGTGCTCAACTTATTCATTCTCCCTGCACCTTAACTTCTGGCAACCACTGATCTTTTTACTATCTCATAGTTTTGCTTTTTCCAGAATGTCATATAGTTCAAAGGACATCTTGGTTGCTTCCAAGTTTTGGCAGTTATGAGTAAAGCTGTTATAAATATCCATGTGCAGGTTTTTGTAAAGACGTAAGTTTTCAACTAACTTAGGCAAACACCAAGCAATGCACTAGATCATATAGTAAGAGTATATTTCGTTTTGTAAGAGACTGCCAAACTGTCTTCCAAAGTGACTGTACCATTCTGCATTTCCACCTGCAATGAATGAGAATTCCTGTTGATCCACATTCTCACCAGCATTTAGTGTTGCCAGTGTTCTGGATTTATGTCATTCTAATAGGTACATGGTGGTATCTCACTTTAATTTGCATTCCCTAATGACATGTGTGTGAAGCATCTTTTCATATGCCATATGTATATCTACTTTGGTGAAGTGTCTGTTCTGGTCTTTTGCCCATTTTTCAATCCAATGGTTCATTTTCTTACTATTGAGTTTTAAGAGTTCTTTGTACATTGTACATTTTAGCTTACAGTCTTTTATCAGATATATCTTTCACAAATATTTTCTCCTAGTCTGTAACTTGCCTCGTATTCTCTTGACAGTGTCTTTTGCAGAGCAGAGTTTTTAACTTTAATGAATTTCAGCTTATCGAATGTTTCTTTCATATACTGTGCCTTTAGAATGCATCTAAAAAGTCACCACCATATCTAAGTTTATCCAGATTTTCTCTTCTTGGAGTTTCATAGTTTTGTGTTTTACATTTAGGTCTGTGATCCATTTTGAATTAATTTTTGTGACGAGTATAAAGTCTGTTTCTAGATTCATTTTTTGCATGTGAATGTCCAGTTACTCCAGCAGCATTTGTTGAAAATACTGTCTTTTCTCCATTCTATTATTTTTGCTCCTTTGACAAAAGGTCACTTGACTATATTTATGTGGGTCTATTTCTGGGCTCTCTAATCTAGTTCATTAATCTGGTTTGTCTTTCTTTCACCAACACCACACGGGCTTGATTGCTGTAGCTTTACAGTAAGTCCTGAAGTTGGATAGTGTGAGTCCTCTTAGTTTGTTTTACTCCTTCAATATCGTGTAGGCTATTATGGGGCTTTTGCCTCTTCATATAAACCTTCAGAATCAGTTTGTCAATATACACTGATATAGTTTGGATGTCTGTCCCCTCCAAATCTCATGTTGAAATGTAATCCTCAATGTTGGAGGTGGGGCCTGGAGGGAAGTGTTTGGGTCATGGGGGCGCATCTCTCATGAGTAGCTCGGTACTGTCCTTGCAATAATGAGTGAGCTCTCACGAGATCTGGCTGTTTAAAAGTGTGTGGCACCTCCTCCCTCACTCTCTTGCTTCTGCTCTTGCCATGTGAGGTACCTGCTCCCACTTCGTTGTCTGCCATGAGTGAAAGCTCCCTGAGGCCTCACCAGAAACCAGGCAGATGCTGGCACCATGCTTCCAGTACAGCCTGCAGGACTGTGAGCCAATTAAACCTTTTTTATTTATAAATTACCCAGCCTCAGATATTCCTTTATAGTGATGCAAAAATGGACTAAAACATCCACAAAATAACTTGTTTGGATTTTGATTGGGACTGTGTTGAATGTATAGATCAAGTTGGGAAAAAAACTGACATCTTGACAATATTGAGCCTTCCTATCCATGAACATGGATTATCTCTCATTTGTTTTTTATTTCTTTCATTGGAGTTTTGTAGTTTTCCTCGCACAGATATTGCATGTTTTATTAGATTTATAGCTATAAGTATATAGGTCCATATATATGTGTGTATATATATATAAGTATTCATTCTTTTAGGTGCTAATGTAAATGGCGGTGTGTTTTTAATTTCTAGTTTCACTTGTTGATGCCATACAGAAAAGTGATTGGCTTTTCTGTATTAACCTCGTATCCTTCAACCTTGCTAATTGACTAACAAGGACTAAAAAAACTTTCAGGAGTTTTGTTGTCAATTCTTTTGGATTTTCCACGTATATTATCATGTCATCTGTAAACAAAGACATTTTTATTTCTTCCTTCCCAATCTTTATACCTTTTCTTTTCTTTGTCTTATAACATTAGCTAGGACTTCCTGTATAATGTTGAAAAAAAATGGTGAGAGGGGACATTCTTGTCTTGTTCCTGACCTTAATGAGAAAGCTTCTCTTTTCTCCATTAAGTATGTTGTTATCTGTAGGATTTGGGGTAGATTTTTTTTTATCAAGTTGAGGTAGTCCCCTCTATTGCTAGTTTACTGCCAGTTTTTATCCTGAATGGGTGTTGAATTTGGTCAAATTCTGCATATACTGGTATGACCATACAGTTTTTCTTCTTTAGCTTGTTGCTGTGATGGATTATATTAATTGATTTTTCAATACTGAACCAGCCTTGCATACTTAGGATAAACTCCATTTGGTCATTGTGTATAATTCTTTTATAAATTGTTGCATTTCATTTGACAATATTTTGGTAAGATTTATATATATATGCTCATGACAGATATTGCAGTTCCTTTTCTTGTAATGTCTTTATCTGGTTTTGGTATTAGGTTAATGCTGGCCTCATACCGTAAGTTACAAAGTATTCCCTCTGCATCTATCTTCTGAAAGAGACTGTAGAGAGTTGGTATAATTTCTTCCTTCAGTGTTTGGTAGAATTCACCACATCTGGGCCTGGGGATTTCTGTTTTGGAAGGCTATTAATTACTGATTAAATCTCTTTAATAAATATAGACCTATACAGATTATCTCTTCACTTCTCTCAGTTTTGTTTATTATTGAAGTTTCATTATATTTCTCTCAGAAACATCAAATTCACAGATTATGTGTAAACATGTGGGATACTAATTTGTTTTCTAATAGTCAAGTAATGTATTTTTTGTTTTTTTTGTTTGTTTGTTTGCTTGTTTGTAACTCCCTGTGTGTGTGAAGTGTGAAGGATCTCACTTCATCGCACAGGCTGGGGTGCAGTGGTGCAATCATGGCTTACTGCGGCCTCAACCTCCTGAGCTCAAACAATCCTGCTGCCTCAACCCCCCCAGTGGCTGGGACCACAGGCACACACCACCACGCCTGGTTAATTTTTGTATTTTTTGTAGAGATAAAGTTTTGCCATGTTGCCCAGGCTGGTCTTGAACTCCTGTGCTCAAGAGATCTGCCCACCTTGGCCTCCCAAAGTGGTGGGATTATAGGCATGAGACACCATGCCCAGCCTAACAGTCAGGTAATGTAGTATCTGTGATATATGTTAGCTATATTTGTATCAGTAGTTTAAGGCAGGCAAAATATTACTATCGAATCTTTAGAAGTCCATATTCTTAGTTTGTTATAACACATTTGGAAATAAAGAAATAAAAATAAAAGTCTATATTCTGAAAAAGCTCCGAAAAAATTGGAAATTATAATGTTTTGGAAATTATAATTGTAAATTATGAAGTTTAAGCATTTAAAAATGTTCATCATTTGTCTTCATGAGACCTAAATTAAAGATATTCAGCTATTTTTAATTTTTTTCTAGAAGATTTTGAGATACATTTTCTGGCTAAAGTTTTCCATAACTGTTCTTGCTCCTTTTATTGTTGTTGTGAGGATAAATAAAATCTATGCAATTACTACCACGGAGCACACAAATGTCTGTTTAGAAATAAGAAATGCTTTCTACTCCAGGGATGGTTGCTCACTTCCATAATCTGAGAACTATGGGAAGCTGAGGTGGAAAAATCAATTGAGCCCAGTGGTTTGAGACCAGCCTGGGTGATGATGGGGTTGAAGTGAGACCCCATCTCACTCAAAAATCACTAATTCAAAACTAATTTTTAGAAAGCTAGTTAATTGTCTTTAGTATTTTTCCTTCTATTTATATTTTTGACAATTCGATATTTCATTTTTCAACATTATAATTTTAACAAAGCAAAATACTATCTAGTACCTTGTGCAGTACACTTCCCATGGTCTTCCATTTTTAAAAAGTGAGTTTGAGCTAGGCGCAGTGGCTCATGCCTTTAATCCTAGCACTTTGGGAGGCTGAGGCAGGCGGATCACTTGAGCTCAGGAGTTTGAGACCAGCCTGAGCAACATGGCGAAACCCCATCTCTACAAAAATTACAACAACAACAAAAAAACAGCGAGGTGTGGTAGTACATGCCTGTAGTCCCAGCTACTTGGGGAGCTGAGGTGAGAAGATCGCTTGAACCCAGGAGGTTGAGGCTGCAGTGAGCCAAGACCATGCTATTGCACTCCAGCTGGGTGACAGAGTGAGACCCTGTCTCAAAAAAAATTAAAAAGCGAGTTTGAAATTTAAAATCATGCTGTTTCTTATATAGTCAGACAAGGCTTGGTTCAACACTCTGAGCTGGGTTGGCTGGACAGGACTAGCACTAGACCTGACCCAGAAGTAAAGGCAATTGTGGGAAGAGCAGACGTACCTGGGAAGAAATCTAGAAGCCAGCAAGCAGAACACCAAAGCTTGCCACTGGGCAACAGAGAACTGGTCCAACAAAGCTGTCACCATCAGAAATGTGTGTCACCAGGTCAGAGAAACAGGAAATCAAGGCAGGTAATGGGAGACAAAATCAAGGAAAGTCAGTTGGCAAAAGGGCCCAGGACACAAGTCTGGAACTCGGGTAACTGAAAGGATAGGAAGTACTAGAGACAGAAAGAAAAGCCTAAACCTGAAAAGCGTACAAGACAAGTTACTAAACCAGGGGTTCTGGACAAAGGAATAAGGCAAAGGACTACAAGGTCCTGGCTAGCTGAGCATCAGATATGAGGAATAAAACATTGGCCTGGGAGAAGGGAATAGGGAGTTACTGTTTAATGGGTACAGAGTTTTAGCTGGGGAAGCTAAAAAACTCTAGAAATGGATTCTGGTTAGTGATGGTCGCCAACAATGTGAATGTACTTAATGCCACAGAACCATATACTTTAAAATGTTAAGTCTTATGCACATTTTACCAAAAAAACAAAAAAAAGTTTAATGAGGGAAAAAACGTTTTCCAGCTTCATTGATCGAAGCCACTGGGTCTCTTCAATTTCCCTGAGAACATTCCTATGGTTTTCCAAATCATCACAACACAAATAATACTCTTCTAGATTGAACTTCCAGCAAGAAATTAATTTAAATGTGAATGCTATTATCCCTATGGGGAATAAGCAGTAGCCAGGGTTTGCATCAGAATTGAGTTTGATATAGTCATTTTTATCTTAAATGTGTATGTATGCATGTGTGTGATATATATTAATATATTATATATTGATTATACATATATCAATGTTAATGATATGTGTAATATATGTAAATATAATATAAACATATTTATATTCTATCTATAATATAGAATATATGTTTATATATAATATAGAATATAAATATATTACATATTTTTATATATATGTATATATATAGTATATATATATTTGCCCCCAAAACAAAAGCAAAACACTGGCCTGTTGCAAAAACTCCTTTTACTCTTTTCCTGCAGCCAGGAGAGCCTGGGGATAAGATTCAGTTACTCACAGGGAAGGGTAGCTGCAGAGCAGGGACCAAAAGTGAACACCACCATCTCAATCCAAAATGCAGATAAAGCCAAAGACTAATTTAAGAATTAGAGCAGCATTACTGCCTTTTTATAGACGGTGAAAGCTAGTACTGAAATACACATACAGGTATGCAAACTAGGTAGCGTCATACTCAATAAATACATGAATTAACTGATTCATTAACGGAAAGAAGCATTTAAGAATAAAAAATGTTAAGTAAAAGTAATCCAGAAGTAAAATTTTGCTTTAAGTAATTAGGAGTCAATGATTCATTCAAGGTACCTTCAATATATAATAATTTACAGTATTTAGCAGTCAGACTTCTTAACAGACTTTGCTCTCTAAAATACGCAAAGAATCATGATTCCTTCCTCCAAATACAACTTCCCAAAAAGTTACCAGACTCAAACTCCTTAATAACCCTTTCTTACATAACAGAGAATTCACAGTAAGCTTAATTATCTGATTTCCCAACTCACAAAAAAATTACAACGAGGAGCTGATAGACGCAAGCATAAGAACAGTGGAAGAAGGAACAACTGACCTCTACAGAAGACAGAGAAAACCCCAGAGTCTGTATTAAGACAAGGTGCAATAATGAGTATACATACTGGCAATCCTAAATCATCAGGAGAGGGTTAATTTACGCCATATCATTTCTGTTCAATCAATGTTAGGAGTACTTGATGTATTTAAGAAAATATTTAATAAAAATTACAGAAATTTAAAAAGAGCTCTGATATTTGGCATAACAAACTCCAGTTAGGTATATATTCACCCATGACAACATCTTACTTCCAATAAAGGAGTCATTACTTTATTTTCAGGTTTTTCCTCCTAAAAAACTATTTCAAAGCTATCAGAGATTATTCGCTTACAAAAAAACCCAAAAACTCCCAAAACTAATGTACTCTCCTCTGAGATCTCTAACCAAGTATTTGAGGGATGGTGTATAAGGGGCAGCTTGTGTTTGTTCTTCCTTGTCTACTGTTTTGTATTTCCTTCAGGCCTATTTGCAGGCAGAGGGCCAGTAGACAGCTGCTCTAATTACTCAAAGAACTCAAACTCAAGAACTGTGTGTTCATGCGTTCTTGCTGTTCAAACCAGGGGTTTATAAATTTTGTAGGTGAGAATACTTCTTCATTTTTATCCCTCTACTACTTTCTCTCAATTATTAGAAAATCAATTATTTACATGTCACCCTGTATGCAATCATTATTCACTTAAATGTCATGCTTTTTATTCCTAGATTTTTATTTTGTCTCAAATGACTAAAACGGTACTTGGATAGACAGTTTGTTATTAGCAATCAACTTCCAGGCAATCAGTACAAACTAGCGTGTGGTACTCTAAATTACAGGAAAGACAGAAGAGAAAAAAAGAAAAAAGAAAGGAGAAACGTGGGTTTTGCTGCAAAGAAATACCAAAATTATTTCAAATCAGTCAAAGTGAATCATCTGTCTACCAACATGCCTCATTTTTCATTGTCTATAGGTAACTTAGAAAAAAGTAACTAATGCAAGGAATAGTTTTGTTATAAAATGTGCATAATTTTGACTGCTTTAATAATGAAATTTAAATTCACATGTATTTCTTTCTTTTCTATGAACTTCTTTTAACCATAACTGGAAAAAAAATGTCAAGTGGTGTCCACAGCTAGCTGACACTTCACATGAAGACTGAAGAAGAATAAATTTCATTTTAAATACATGTTCCTTCGCAAGTTCTATGATTAAATATTTACGCTAGCTTTCCTCAGTCAAAAATGAAAGAACCCAATAACTTCTGTTTGATCCTCTCCTCTACAGGATAAATTTTCCTTTTTCTAGTACTTTTAGAGTGCATATTTTGGCAAGTGTGGACTAGGGAGTGGGGAAGGTGTTGGGGGTGGGGAACACTTGCTTTCTTCCATGAGAGCAACCCCTGCCTGGCCTTCGGAGAGATTTTAGCAATTCCCAATCCTGCCCCACTTCCAGCAGTCTGGGCACCTGGGCACCCAGCTCCAATGGGATTAGCTTTCACTGTACTGGATTCCTCTGTCAAACAACTGACCCGCAAACTCTATAGTTACCATCATGCAACACAAAGCTTGAACATACTAACAATTCATTACTATTCACTGGTGTGTAATGTACACAGGAATGTGAAATTACATGGAAATGCAATCCGGAGTAAAAATCTAAAAATTCATACATTTTATGAGGTTAGTATTTATAATTTCCAAAAACAAAGTCATTGAAGAGGTCATGATTTTTGTTAAAATTAATGAGATTAAAGGTCAGGCACAGGTTAAATTTGCCTTCAAGGCAGAAGTTTAGCAGACAAACAATTCTGGTTTAGCTAAAAGTACATGGTCTTTGAACTCTCGTGTCGAAAGAGTTGAACACAACTAAACTTTAATGTGAAAAGGTCTCAAGTAGTTAATCAGAAATGAGAGGCACACATAGCATTTTATACTGTTTTCAATTTGCTGACACAACATCATTCTGTGCTCTCTAGTGAGCAAGAGTAATCCTCAATAGCATTAAGAAGAAAGGCTGAACACAAAACCACAGGCAAGTCAAGTAGTGATTTTATTCTTTTTGTCATTTTTCTTTCAAGTGGAAGATCCCTAACACTCTCTGCTCCTGACAATGTTTATAAACAGAACTCTGAGAAGCATCTGAATGTAAAAAAAATAGGTCTCTCCAACAAACTGTGATAGACGATCAACCAGCTGAGTCCTCTTCCAGATGACATGGTGTTGGAAGTACTTTTAAGACCTAGTTTCCACAAAAATAAGACTCTTAAAATTACTCAACTTGCTGAGTCTGATCCCTATGAAAGAAAAATAGTGTATAACATAAGATATACCATAATCAGTTATACCAACAACTCAGTTCTGAGAAAAGTTTGAAAACATTAACATTGGAAAAGAAAGTTCAATCAAAGAGATGCATTAGACTAAAATGTTCTTTATGATAGCACTTCATTTTAACATATAAACACTATGCTCCTTATAACATACCTTGTAATCTATAAAATAAAGGCAACATATTTTATGTCTGATAATAAAAAAAAGTTAACTGTTAAATCCTAGATGACAAAACACTTCATCTTTTACCCCCTAAAATTTGCCCTGAATTTTAAAATTCATCACTTATGTAATATCTGAATTCTACAACTCTGATAGCCTTTTATTAGCAGGCTATGTAAAGATCCAAAATCGTTACACAGTACAAACAGTGAACTGCTAAGCTAAAGTATAACCTTTTTGCTTAACTGGATAGACTAAAGTAATAATAGACTATGTAATACAAACTTCTCAAAGTAAGTCTTCCTCCCCTCATCCACCCAAAAAAAACACTACTAATAGTTTTTCCTTGAACATCTATACATTATCAAGTGTAGGTGTCTGCTATGTAATAATAATATACATTCAAACCATCTTTTTGGGCTTTCTTAAATGTAGGCTTATCTTCTGCCCAAGGCAAAGATACTGCAATAGAAAATCAGCAATGTGACAATTATAATATGCTCTTAAATTATAAATCATTAGGCTGGTCATGGTGGCTCATGCCTGTAATCCCAGCACTTTGGGAGGCCGAGGCAGGTAGATCACTTGAGATCAGGAGTTGGAGATCAGCCTGGCCAACATGGTGAAACCCCATCTCTACTAAAAATACAAAAAATTAGCCAGGCGTGGTGGCAGACACCTGTAGTTACAGCTACTTGGGAGGCTGATGCAGGAGAACTGCTTGAACCTGGGAGGTGGAGGTTGCAGTGAACTGAGATTGCACCACTACACTCCAGCCTGGGTGACACAGCCGAGACTCGGTCTAAAAAATACATATATATGTATTTTATATGTATATATTATATATGTATTTTATATGTATATATTATATATATATTTATATATATATATAAATCATTAACTGTTCTGTATCTTTTGACAACTACCTAAGAGGAATTTAAGATAATAGAATTTTATTCCAAATTAATAACATCGTTAGATAAATACTGTAACAAAATAATAACAGTCTCCTTCAATAAAAGTGGAATAGTAATCTGAGGACAAATTTCAGTCAGTTTATTGCTTCCCTTGTTAATCTTTCACCTTCTAAAATGCATTTTACAACTAAAACTGAGAAAGAACTTATGTTAACAACTCTCTATTTTGTGACACTTTAACTTTAATGGAACATGTTTATTCCTTCCTGCTCCCAACGACACTTCCAATACATGAGTTCAGCTAAGAAAACTCAGTTCTAAAATGGCAAGTTCTCAGCTGTCTATGAAGCCAAATGGGCGGCTATAAATGCCTGTGTGGACAGCACCCCTGTCCTCGCATGGATTTTTATGATGCACCATGTGGCACCCCTTGTGGTTTGCCCAGCTGCAGCTCTTCACAAGGTGGGAAACACATGTGACATTGCCTCCAACTTCCTCTGCCTTCCCAAGTGGCATCAGTCCTCCAACACGCAGACCCACTTTAAGGCATTGACCCTGGACCTTCCTGGGGCCTTTCTGCCAGGAAGACATAAAAGAACATCTATTCATTCCATTGACAGGTAACAGACCCTCATCAAGTGCAAGGTGCTGCGCTCAACATGTAGGGATAATAACATGCAATGGCCACTAAGCATGGATCAGAAGGGAAGATAGAAATATAAGCCACCACACCCCTCAACAAAATGCAGCACACATAATAAGAAATACACATCACGTTCTATGAGAGTTCTGAGGCACTGGCAAGATCAGAGAAGGCAATGTGAAAGGGGTGGTGGCTAAAATGGCCCTAAAAGGATGGGCAGGAATTAGAGATGCAAATAAAGTACACTATGGATAGTTAAGAAAAGAGAGGGAAACCAGAGCATGAGGCAGGCAGGGAAGAGACATCCGCTCACTCCTTCAGTCAACGAATGTTTACTGAACATATGGTCCCAGATGTAGGGGATACACCACGACACACCATGAATAAGACAGGCAGTCACTGATAGCTTGGAGCTTACTTTCTTTTTTAAAAATTATTTCCTTCTTTCCATGTTCAAAGATCTAAAGGAGCTTACTTTCTAATGAGGTGATGGGCAAACATATCAACAAATAATTATAGACGGTAATTTCAGGTTGTGATAAGCACAAACAAAAATAAACCAGGGTAAGAGCACAGTGGGTGGAGATAGGTAATCAATAAGAAGGTGATATGTGAGCAGAGACTGGATTCAAGTGGGGAAGAGGTGATCCTAAGGAAGGGAGCCAAAAAAGCACAGGCAAAAACCCTGGGGCAGAACAATTGGGCATATTTAAGAACAGCTAGAAGGCCAGTGTAGCTGGAAGAAAATACGTGAATCAAAGAGGTAAGAGATGTTGCTGGAAAGATAAGTACAGGTAAGAATGAATGTTTCTCCTTAAAGGCACCATTGACATTTGGGGCAGAATACTGTGGTCTTGTTGCATTTAGCATCATGGTCCTTGTGGCACTAAATGCCAACAGTACTATCCTTGTAACAATTTAGAAGCTCCACTAATTTCTAAACACTCCTATGAGGGACAGGAAACAGGCAGTACATCCCACTGAGAACCACTGAGACAGATCCTGTATGGCCTTGTGGTCATAAATAGGATTTTGTTCCAAGTGTAATGAAGAAGCCAGTAGAGAGCTATAAACAGAGGAAATGGCATATTGCCTATTTCTATAAGGCCATAATCTAATTTCCTTTTTTTTTTGAGATGGAGTCTTGCTCTGTGGTCCATGCTGGAGTGCAGTGGTGCGATCTTGGCTCACTGCAACCTCCACCTCCCGGGTTCAAGTGATTCTCCTGCCTTAGCCTCCCAAGTAGCTGGGATTACAGGCTCGCACCACCATGCCTGGCTAATTTTTGTATTTTTAGTAGAGACGGGGTTTTGCCATGTTGGCCAGGCTGGTCTCGAACTCCTGACCTCAGGTGATCTGCCTGCCTCGGCCTCCCAAAGTGCTGGGATTACAGGCATGAGCCACCGCCCCCGACCTCTAATTTCTATCTTTAAAAAATGTCTCTGTCTACTATATGGAAAACTGGCTCCAGGGGGTAACAGTAGCTGCAGGGGTAACCAGGTACAAGACTACTGCAGTAATGCAGGAGATTATGACAGCTTGGCTTGGGGAGGTGCTCAGATGTAATAAGATGAGGGGGATCTTGAAGACTGAGCCATCAGGATTTGCCTAATGTGGCTTCACTTAGCTGGAGCAGAATATTGAAGAGGGGAAGTCAAACATGAGGTTGGAATGGAAAATTGGGGCCAGATTCCCTGAGGGCCTAGAAAGTCAGCCCAAGGGACATGGAGTCTCATTCTGTAACAGGAGTCTCGTTCTTTAACAGGGTGCCCAAGGGTTTTATACTTTAAGCAGAGTAATCCAACAGCAGTTGGGAAAGAGGAGAGACTAAAAAGAGGGAGACCAGCTCAGACAGAGAGAGACCAATTACCACATGCCTGGGAGTAAAGAGAGCAAAGCTCTGCATTGATGAATTCAAAAGGTATTACCAAGACAAGGTTAGTGCCAGTTAATGACCAGCTTACCCTGAGATTTAACCCTGGGCAACAGAGAGATGACAGGGACATGACCAAAGCTAAGCATCATGAAAGGAGAAAGGATTTGAAAAGGAAGGTAGTACGATCTGCTTCAGCTTCAGACATATTAGGTTTGAATGCTGGCCAACCTCACAGGTAGGAAAGTCAGCTGGATTTGTGCAACCAGAGCTCCATCACAAGTGAGGGCTGGAGGCAATTGTTTGGGAGTTATCAGCAAGATGGTGACCCCTAAAGTCATGAGATGGAAAGAGGATCACCACCAGAGAAAAGGCAGACCTCACAAAACACCTTAGATAGAACACTAGGGACATGAGGAAGGGAAGTCATTTCAAGAATCATGCTGTGTGCAAGAGGGTTAAAAGCGCAGATGTAAAGGAGGGTAAACTGGGTAAAAGGCCAATGGATTTTGTGACTAAGAGAGTCTGGAGACTGTCAAGACTGCAGTCTCATCAAGACAGAAAGGTGACTGCAGTGTTAAAGGAAGTGAGTCAGTCTAAGGAAATATGGATGAGCCTACACTATTTTTCAAGGATTGGTTATAAAAGGAAAGTGATAAAAGTGATGGTAGCTTGAAGGAGTAGCAGAGTTGAGGGAAGGCTGGGGGAGTGTGTGTGTCTTAAAAGTAAAAATAATTAACTTGCAGAGCTTAAAGAGCAGAATCCAGTGGAGAGATTGAAGTTGCAGGATGATATGACCCACCAACGACAAGAAAACAGAAGAGATGAGCAGAGACATGTTACCCTTAGAAAGAGGAAGGGACACCTGTTCCTCTGGCAGATAAGGGAAGATGATCAAGCAGTGGCTGCCATGTTGCTGACAGCCCCCTCAAACACAACAGAAGAGACAATGAATAAAGCTGTTATATATACAGCAACACACTTCTGATAACCACTTCTAGGAGAAACAATATTCTGACTAATGCCATTATTCTACTTAATGTCGTGACATCAGAACAACCAAATGTTGTGACTCATAGTTTGTCTCTTTTGTTTAGTGCACTTAATATGAATGAAAGAGGTAGGTGGATAAGTACCTTTGGTAAGTGAATGAAGAACCCCCCAGACAATGCAAATCACGCTATAGATAAAAGAGTATATTTTGTTTCTGAAATTAATTTAAACTCCCACTTGGTTTGTCTTTCACAGTCACTTGACATTTATAATTCAGTTGCAAATTCATAAATCAAAAGCATTCTGCTTTTCATCACAGTTGTCGTGTCTACAGATCAAGGTTTTCCTGGTCACCATAACACTACCATTCCATAGCAGTGAAAAGCAAAATACATGGAATATTATAATGAAGAAAAATTTGAGGGAGCCTAATTTAAAAAAAAAAAAAAAAAAGAGCAAGAAAGATCAGAATACATAAACTAAGTAATTAGTGAGATCATCAAAGCCCATGCTAATCTCATTTAACCATTCCTTATCCTGCTAGAAAGGGAGATACAGAAAGGCACACAACAGCAGCAAATGATTTTAGGTCAGTAGCTTTTTAAAAAATTGGCCACAATGCACCATCAATTTTATAGGAAACTATTGTAGATAATAAAACCTATCTTTGTAAATCTATTTTATACAGTATGCCAAAACTGTCAGTGAAGCTAAAGTCTTATAATAACTGTGATTGGGATGATGAATTGAATGTGTTAGCCTAGCATTAGTCACCTAATTCTAAATCTAAATTATACTACCTCAGTCACCTAACTGCTTTTAAAAATACATAAGAGGCCAGGCATAGTGGCTTATGCCTGTAATCCCAGCACTTTGGTAGGCTGAGGTGGGAGGATCACTTGGGGCCAAGAGTTTGAGACCAGGCTGGTCAACATAACAAGACCCTGTCTCTATAAAAAGTGAAAAACTAGCCAGGCGTGGGGGCACAAATCTCTAGTCCTAAATACTCAGGAGGCTGAGGCAGGAGGATTGCTTGAGCCCAGGAGGTTGAGGCTTCAGTAAGCTGTGATCATGCCACTGCACTCCAGCCCGGGCGACAGAGCAACACCCTGCCTTGAAAAAAAAAAACACACACACACAAGAAAGAACCAAGAGTTTAATTAATTCCAATTAGAAAATGATAAGAATGGGAAATAACAACCTATTTCCAAAAAACTCTGAATTAAACACTAAAAAATTTGACATGGCAAATAAAAAACAACTATTCTCTCTTATATGCATTTGAAAAATGTTCCTCTTGAATAAGCTGTATTTATCACCAAATATTTCATCTTTCACTGATAGGTACATGACAAAGTGATTCATGTACTATCCATGGACTACAAAAATATGTAGTTGTCTTAACAGGTATCAGGCATAGAGTTGGAATTTATGCTTTAGAACTTGTAATGGAGCCCACAGCAATAGAACGTTTAAAATCTGAATTAGCATTTGATATTCTGAAACAACATTTGGCAGGGGTAGCTGGGATCCCTGGGTGTTCCATCACATCTATGCATTATTTATTTTACTATACTACCATACTGATCTACAATTACTCTCTCTGTGTGCCCTTCTCTACCAGTGGCCTGGAAACAACTTACAGGTAGAAAGACCACATATCTCCAGCCATAGAACAGTGCCTATTGAAGCCAGACCCAGTTACTTTTAAGAGGAATGTCAAAGGGCTATGGGATAGACAGTGGAATTTCCCATAGGAAGATGTACCATCCCTGGACACAAGAACAGAGTTTATTGCATTTTTCAATTCAGGAAGAGAAACTTTTCAAAATAATGTCACAAGAGCGAATGAAGGGAACTCTACAAATCACAGTCATGAAGTGATTCAGAATCCCAAATGCCTGATCTGAATTTTATTAAGGATTTCATTTCCTATAAAAGTAACATAATACATTTTTAACTACTATTTTTGTTCACGTAGTTATCTCCCTATTCTACTTTTTCAGCTGTTTCCAGGAACAGCGAGCAGACCATCATTGAATAGAATATGTATTAAGTACATATTCTAAATGTATACCTTCTGCAAGAATTAAAAATCTGCACTAGAAAATATTGCCTACACAGGCAGATAGTCTTCAAACACAAGTAGACCATCTAAACACATTTCAGTAGACATGTGTTTCCCATGGCTGCTGTAACAAATTAGCACAAACTTCATGGCTTAAGATAACACAAATTTGTTATCTTGCAGTTCTGGAGGTCAGAGTCCAAAATGGGTCTCTCTGAGCTAAAATCAAGGTGTTGGCAGTGCTGTGTTTTTTTTCTGGAGGCTCTAGGGTAAAAATCTGTTTTCTTGCCTTTTCCAGCTTCCAGAGGCTGCCTGCATCACTTGGCTTGGGGCTCCTTCCTCCGTCTTCAACAGGAGGTTGAGTTCCTCATCACACATCACTCGGACCTTGTCTTCTGCCTCCCTCTTCCACTTCTAAAAGCCCCTGTGATTACACTGGACTCATCCAAATAACCCAGGATCATCATCTCCTCTCCAGGTCAGCTGATTAGCAACCTTAACTCTTTGCCATGTAATAACACATGGCTCTGGGGATTAGGATGTAAACATCTTGAGGGGAGGGAAAGGGAATGACACATTAGTTTGCCTACTGCAGCATGTAATCATCCATCAATACACTTTCTATTTTATTTTTCATACAGACTCACAGACATATACCATACCCATACCCAAAAGTTTTTTAGATTTCCCTGCCCTAATTTGATAATTCTAGACTAATTCTAATGAATACTTCCACAAGTGTCTCCTATAATTTTGTAATGTTAGAATTTTACTTTAAAAAAACAAAAAAAATTCTGTTCTTCAAAAAACAAACAAAAAATTCCAGATGGTTCCAAGAGTGCAAACCTGAAAACAGCTTAACCTGATTTTTTTTTTTAAAAAAGGCATGACAGTCTCACCAGGAAAGAGCTCTTTTAGTCTACAGGGTTTGATATGTACTATAATCATACTTAAGAGTTTTGTTTTGTTTTTCGTTTTCTGTTTTGAGACAGGATCTTGTTCTGCGGCCCAGGCTGGAGTGCAGTGGCTTGTGGAAAACTGAACTCATCTTTATAATTCCTGTTTTATTGAGACTTACCTAGAATAATTAACACTTGAATTTAATTAAAAACAGTTCTTTTGTCAAACTTAACCCAATTCTCCAATACTTTTGTAGATCACCTTCTTTAATAACAATCAGAGGAACAATTTTCTGACTCTTCAAAACAGCAATCTAAATATAACACTTTATTGTACAACACACGATGTCTTTTTTTTTGTTTCCCAAATTGTATTCCTTAGAACACCTGGAAACATAAATTGGTATACCACCCAAAAAAAAACCTATTCGGTGGCCATATACATTTGAAAAAGGACGTATACCATGCCTCCCTTTTAGAGGGTCACAATGCATACTAAGTGTTAAAAGTTCTCTAACTTTGCTTAACATCACTGTTTTCAGAACGTTTTCCTAACATCCCTATAAATAACCTGGGCTGAGGCAAGAAAGTGAGAAGTGAATACTAATGTAGAGCATATCTCCACAGAGTATTACTCATGAGTAAGCCCCACAGCTTACTCATCACAACTGGGAACAAAACCAACCCCACTTTATGCTCCTGAGAGTATACGACGGATGAAAGGCATTTCAAATATCAAATGTCAAATCAATGCCAAATTGCAACTACGATTAAAATCTACTTGAAACAACACAAATATGAAAAGGATCTGCTGTCTCTAATTGTATTTACATGAGTGGGTCATTTAAAAAACAATGCTTGGCCAGGTGAGGTGGCTCATGCCTGTAATCCCAACACTTTAGGAGGTGGAGACAGGTGGATCACTTGAGGTCAGGAGTTCGAGACTAGCCTGGTCAACATGGTGAAACCCCGTCTCTACTATAAATACAAAAATTAGCTGGGTGTGGTGGTGCACGCCTGTAATCCCAGCTACTCGGGAGGCCGAGGCAGGAGACTGCTTGAACCCGGGGGTGGAGGCTGCAGTGAGCCAAGATCACGCTGCTCCAGCCTGGGCCACGGAGTGAGACTCTGTCTCAAAAACAAAAACAAATAAAAATAAAATAAAAAACAATGTTTAATTCAATATGACTTTAAATGGTGCACAGCTAAATGAACCTACCCATGTTTATAAAGAACCCAAATGTATCTGATTCAAAATACTGACCCTCAAATAGAGCCGTGGATGCCCCATCCACTACACATAAGCAAGAGACAGATTTATGAAAAGCATTTCAAAATGTTTTTTCCTTCATACAGAATAATAAATACTCAATTAAAAGGAATTAAGGTTAATTCTAAAGAGATGGGAAATTTCCTTTAGTTTTTATTTGTTTTTCTATAAAATCTAGAAATGATCTAAAATAAAAATCTCAAAGCTAAAAATATTAAGTATCAATTATTCAAATATTACTGATTCCACGCTGGGCGCAGTGACTCACACCTGTATTCCCATCACTTTGGGAGGCCAAGATGGGCAGATCACCTGAGGTCAGGAGTTCAAGACCAGCCTGGCCAACATGGTGAAACCCCACCTCTACTAAAAATATACAAATTAGCTGGGCGTGGTGGCACACACCTGTAGTCCCAGCTACTCAGGAAGCTGAAGGAGAATCATTTGAACCCAGGAGGCAGAGGTTGCAGTGAGCCAAGATCGTGCCACTGCACTCCAGCGTAGATGACACAGTGAGACACCGCCTCAAAAAAAAAAAAAAATTACTGAGTCCCCCTCTAAAAAATTCTATTAAAATGACAATTATTTTTTAAGTTTATAGCCCTCAAGTATAAACAATAGGCTCAAAAGGTTGAAAAACAGTGTCTTGGTCCACTCCTGTGAGGTGCTAAAATGTAATGAAAAGGCCACCAGTGCTAGGGCATACGAAGGCTACTTACCTTCCCAGAGCCCAAGTTCCTTCATCTGTAAACAGAAGGTGGTCGTAATACTTACCTCATGGGGTTATTGTGAGAATTAACTGGGTTAAAGCATACAAAGCACTTAGAATAGTACTGGCACATAAGCATTCCACAAATGTGGCCCATTATTACATTATTGTTGTTCTTACTATACTTTTTCTGGTCATGTTTGTTATCCCAAATTTGTTATTCATAAATAAAAAGGAAAATAAGGTTGGGTGTGGTGGCTCATGCCTGTAATCCCAGCACTTTTGGGGGCCGAGGCAGGCAGATCACGAGGTCAGGAGTTTGAGACCAGCCTGACCAATATGGTGAAACCCTGTCTCTACTAAAAATACAAAAATTAGCCAGACATCATGGCACACGCCTGTAATCCCAGCTACTCAGGAGGCTGAGGCAGGAGAATCGCTTGAACCCAGGAGGCAGAGGTTGCAGTGAGCCGAGATAGCGCCACTGCATTCCTGTCTGGGTGACACAGCGAGACTCCGTCTCAAAAAAAAAAAATTTTTTTTAAATAAATAAAAAGGAAAATAAATTTCTCCTACACTCAAGATTCTAAATAACTAAGATTAGTTTTTGCTCAAAGCTGCTATAGAATACTCACTCCTCCATCCAACATAACCACCCACTATGCATTACTGCTCCCTTCCAAATCACCTGGACAACTAACGCCTCTTTCTACTTCTGCGTGAACCATCTGTTTTCAATTACTGACTCATTCACCTAATAGTCACCAAATACCTACTAATGTCAGGTACTGTTTGACATTAGACATTCAAGGATATATAAATATCAGGTCCTGTCTTTAAAAACCTGTTATTCTAGCAGGAGAAGAAGGGGAAAAATATTTCAACAGTTTAAAATTTTTTCCTCTAATGGAGACATATCCCAGATATAGTATTAGCAAAAAGAAGACCTTACTGCCTCCACTGAAGGGAGAGAGCACCAGGCCAGGTTTCTGGTTAGGTAGACAGGTACTGCAGGACAGGACAGTTTGCAAAGCCAGGCATACAGGAACTGGCTTAGAGCATTTTAAACACTGGATGGCCAGGGTGGCCAGTACGAGTGCTAGTAACCACCTGTGAGGCAAGAAAGGATATCAGACCCAACAGGCTCTTGGAGACAGTGCCAAAATTTTTGGACTATTGTTAAGGAATTTTAAAAGAGAATGATGTTCAAATCCACATTTGGGAAAGACCACCATAGCAATGTGAAGAATGAAATGGAGGAAGCAGAAACTAGAAACAGGTAGACCAAGTCAGTGAGCTTCGTGTTTTTCACAGTGTCTTCGAAATTAGTTCAGTTACCATAACTCTGTGTGGAGTGAGAACTGTTATCCATTTGTAATGGATATGAAACGGAACTTCAAAAAGATCACAAGACTTGCCCAAAGTCACATAATAATGAATAAAAGGCTGAAATGGCCTCCAGAATCCAAGACTTCTCATCCCACTGGTCCTTTCTCTCCAATCCCTAGAGGTTAAAGTAAAGTACAAACTTTGGTCACATCCTATGCCCGAGCAGTAGTTTGGCTGCAGCAAATGAATTCAAGTTTACTTGAGTTAATAATCAGATACTTTTTGTCTGTAACAGCATGGAACATATATCATAGCTAAATAAAATGGGAGTTGATTGGGTAAATTTTGATAAAATGTGCGTTAATCCTGAAAAATGGCTGCTACTAGATATGTTCTTACCCCTCTTCAGTGATACACTTCAAAGCCACAAATAAGGTTCATGCCCATTAAATAAATAAGCCAGACTTCAGTTTAATCCCTAAACTCTGAACATATAATCTACTGGTCTACTGATCAGTAGTGTGAACTGCCTGGTTGTAAATATCAAGCCTTCGTATGCAGCAGATTATATTAATAGTAAACTGGGCCAAGCGTGGTGGCTCACACCTGTAATCCCAGAACTTTGGGAGGCCGAGGCAGGCAGATCACCTAAGGTTAGGAGTTCAAGACCAGCCTGGCCAACGTGGCAAAACCCCATCTCTACTAAAAATGCAAAAATTAGCCAGGCGTGGTGGCAGGCGCCTCTAATTCCAGCTACTCAGGGGGCTGAGGGAGGGGAATCACTTGAACCCAGGAGGCAGAGGTTGCAGTGAGCCAAGGTCATGCCACTGCACTCCAGCCTGGGCAACAGAGCAAGACTCCATCTCAAAAAAAAAAAAAAAAAAAAAAAAGTAAACCATGGTTTACTCAGAACAGTTGGTAAATGGGATATTCTGTTTAATTTAACATTCTGGTTATCTGGAAGTCAACATGTACAGTAGCATATATATCATAAAATAATTACCAAATGTCAAAGAATTAGAATAAAATAATTTAAACCTAAAACTATATTGAGTATGATTATTCATAGTCATCATTTCAACAGCTACTGATAACTAATGTTTATTGAAGGCTTATCACAGGACAGGTACTTTTCAAAGTGTTTTATATCTATTAACTCATTGCATTACACTTTACTTCATTTAACTCATTGATAAACACAAATTGTCATTGTAAGTCATAAAAAACAAATCTGGTTGTCTTAGATGGCTTTGGTTGTTTGGCTTCTGGAAAAATGGAAGTTATATTTGACTGCAATAATTCATTGACTGATTTTCTTCATTGCCTCCAGATAATGAGCAACTTAATCAGCAAACCACCTCCCTCTACCCTATTATTTCACAGAACCATTACTCTTTCATACTTGTCAGCTCTGCCCTTACAAGCTGACATTTCATTAAGAGATGTAATTGAAAATCTAGCTTTCAGGTATATCTGAGGGTCTTCCTTCCCCCACGATTTCTCTATTTCTGCCCCTGCCTCAAAGCAGCTATAAACCACTTTCTGTCCCTGTTAGTTACCATCTGCTTCCCCATCCTGTATTCTGAGATACCCTCCAACTGCCATTCTGATTCACAGCTGAAAAGCACTTCTGATTTTTTGTTCTTGTTTTTCCTTTCCGACGTCACTCTGTTAACTCTCAGTCTCTGTTTAGTCCACCGGAACACCCCTGAGAAAGCAGTGTCCTCATACAAATTATTCTAGAACAGTGGATCTCCACCGGGGGCAATTTTGCTCATCCCCACCTGCCAGGAACATGTGACAATGTCAATTTTTTTTTAAATTGTCCCAACTGGTAATAATTAATTGGGGATACAGAAGGAATGTACCACTGGCATCTAGTGGGTAGATACCAGGGATGCTGTTAAGTATCCTAGAATGCACAAAAGAAACACCCTCCCCACCCCCCAAAGAGAATCATTCAGTCTAAAATGTCAAGAGTGTGAGGTTGGGAAACCCTGGTTTAGAATATGATCTCAGACCAAATACTATGGTCTTCCAGTTCTCCCCTGAAGCAAATTAAAACATAACTCCTCAAATATACTGCCATAGCAACTTAAGAACATTTTGGTGAAGTTCATTTGGGTGAAGAACATTTACATCTAAACAATGATATCCTAATAGCTGCTTTCATGGGTGAGAATTAATTAACACACTTCTAACACTGGACTTGCCATTTAATAGACTTTGCTACACCTCACAGCACAGCTTTGGTAGAAAGTACTGCCTGGCATTGTTTGGAAACACCCTCATCCCATTTCCAATAGATCATTACAATGATATTTACTACAAGAATCTACCTGTATTTTTTTGTACTCTAAGGGATCTTTTCTATTAAAAACAATTCACGGTAAATTGACTTCTAAGTTGGAGTTTCTCAGTCTTCGCACTACTGCCATTTGGCCCTGAGAGTTGTTTGTTGGGGAGCGTGGCTGTCCTGTGCATGGTAGGACACACAGCATTTCTGGCCTCTACCCACAAGATGCCAGTAGCAACCCCCTGCCCTGCACCCCATGACAAAATGTCTCCAGACATTACCAAATGTCCCTTAAGAGGCAAGATCACTCTCTACCCCCATTGAGAATCACTGTTTTAGAGGGCTTTTTTTTAAATCAACTTCTAATTTAAGTTTACCACATCTAGATTTTGATATATTGGGTTTGCTAGGTACAAATATATTGAATAACTAAACCAACAAATTCCTGTATGTTGATATTCTTAAAACAGAATTCCTCCTATAATCCTACTGTGCAAAACGAGAATGAATACAAATGGAAATTTTAAACACTAAACAGTATTCAAGTATTATGATCATCTAGCTTACAAAACAACACAGTGATATCCTTACAGACTAAACTGGTCATCAAAGTATTTTGTTTATGGTTAAGTTTTTAGTGATGTTATTTACTCTCTGGCATGAAAAAATTCATAATAAAAAGTAGTTAATACTCATTCAACATTTACTATATTAGTGTTTTATAGTGACATGCACACAATTTTTTAAGTCCCTTTCAATGATATGATAACTCTGTAAGATAGCTACTATTATTATTTCCATTTAAATATGAGCCAAGTGAAGCACAGAAAGGTTAAGTAACTTGCCCAGGGTCACACAGACAATCTATGACAGAGCTGGCATTTCAACCCAAGCAGCCTAATAACTCAATACACATTCTTACATGTTATGCTACATTGCTTCTCATATAATAATATGCCATATTAATCATTATATCAACAATAAGCATATATTATAAAGGGATTTTACTTAATTTCCTTCTTTTCTTTCTTTCTTTTTTTTTTTTTTTTTTTTTTGAGACATAGTTTTGCTCTTGTTGCCCAAGCTGGAGTGCAACGGTGCAATCTTGGCTCACGGCAACCTCCACTTCCCCAGTTCAAGCCTCAGCCTCCTGAGTAGCTGGGATTACAGGTGTGTGCCACCACGACCGGCTAATTTTTTTGTTTTTAGAAGAGACAGGGTTTCACCATGTTGGCCAGGCTGGTCTCAAACTCCTAACCTCAGGTGATCCGCCCGCCTCAGCCTCCCAAAGTGCTGGGATTACAGGTGTGAGCCATCATGCCTGACCTACTTAATTTCTTTCAATGACATTTCTTCTGCACCCTAAGTGACAAAACTGTTCTGGACAACATTTGCCTTAGGATCCTTGCAATGTGTTTTCTGACAGTTCTAGCCACTGGCACAGCATCTGTAGCCCAACCACCTAGATCCCAGTCCTGGCTCTACCATAAACATTATGATTCTTCTCTCCCTCTAGACACATGGCAGGACTGCCCTTTCCGACCTCCTTGAAATGGAATCATGGCCTAGTAACTCGCTTTGGACAACGAAATGTGGGAAGTAAAACATGTCACTTCCAGGTGGAAGCTTTAAGCCAGAGTTCGACTTGCCATTTCCCTTCCTGGAAGCATGTGCTGAGATGAAGCCTTTGTCAGCTGGGTCTCTGAGTGACTCTGATGACTATAATGAGGGGTGTCCCTCTGCCAATCCACACAACGCGTACCTTGAGTGAGAAATAAGCCTTTGCTGTATTAAGCATCTCAAATTTCAGGGTTGTTTCTTACTATTCCATAATTTAGACTAAGTGATATTGTTACTTATTAGTTGTGTGACCTTAAACAAGTTATGTAACCTCTCTGTGTCTGCTTCCTCACCTGGAAAATGGAGATAATAGTAGCAACTACTTCATAGTGTTGCTATGAGAATTAAATAAGTTAATATATATAAAGTACCTAAAACATTGCCTGGCACACAGTAAGAACCCACTACTGTCCCCAGAAATTCTCATGTAAGGTAACTCATGGATATCATCGCTCTGGTCACCAGTCTCTAACACTCTGAGATATGGATATGTAAATACATACATTGCTTCTATATTATTACTCCCATAATAAAATGCTAAATATGTAGGCTCAAAGGCTAACAAATAATTCACTGATAGACACAAAAGACTGAATAATAAAACCCAGGATATCATCTGTTACAAAACGGCATGGAAAAATATCTCCAAAAACTAGAAAGTAGAAGAGAGACGATTGTATTTAACTGACCCAACTTTTGCTTCAGTCTCATCCCCTGCCAGTAATACATACATAAACAAGCACAAGTATGCACACGCTCCCTTCTCAATGAACAGATTTAATTTGCCAGCCAACTAGAAAGAGATTCAACAGAAGGAGCCAAAAATGTGGTGCCAACTGGCTGTGTGACATGCACAGTAATGTCTCCTAATAAACCAACACCTGACGTCTAGTAAGTGGGAATACAATAAGCAGAAGAGGAGCGATGTGATGTGGGAAATCAACCTGAAATGTTCCCAGACACACGGTGAAGGTGATTTGAAAGTCATACTTAGACTCATAGATTATTCTCAAAAGCATTAATTTTCCAAAGGTGATTTTCACCAGGTGTTTATTTACCTGGGGGACATTAAAGCTGATTTCAGGCTGGGCATGGTGGCTCATGCCTGTAATCACAACACTTCGGGAGGTGGAAGTGGAAGGATGGCTTGAGGCCAGGAGTTCAAGACCAGCTTGGGCAATACAGCCCAACCCCATCTCTATTTTTAATTTTTTAAAAAAGAGAGGCTGATTTCAAGAGGGGAAATGGTTATACATACCCATAAGGTAGCTGCCTGCATTGACCACCAGCATGCTAAAAATATGAATTTGGGAATTATATCTCCAGCTGAATCACAGGTACAGTAAAGAAATCCAGGAAATTTGGCTGCAGTGAGTTCTGGACAGATTTCAAAACTTATTAAGGAGAGTGCCTTAAGACCAGAAGAATCAGCAAAAAGACACAAGACAGTAAAGATGAATACATATTACTGATAAAGAATTAGTAATAAGACTGAAGAGAGTATACCCTATAGTCTTACAAGAAATAAGAAATAAGCTTATTCAAGACCTGTAGGATCAATTTTAGCAAGAATCCTGCTAAATCAATTTATGAGTCCCCCCTCCCCCACACCCTTGAAATCTGATCACCCTTGATATATAGCTCCTCATCTGCCACCTTTGATCTATAAGTCCTTGGCCTGCCTTTAGCAAGAGTCCTATTAGGTCAGGTTAGCAAGAATCCCCCTACACTTGATGTCTCCTCTTAATAATTTTCCCTTCTTAGTGAATTTTCCTCTCCCCTCACACTCTGCCCATTGGCTATAAATTTCCAGCTGTCTTTGCTGTATTCAGAATAGAGCCCTATCTCTGTCTCCTACTATAATACTCTAATGCAATAGTCTTCAATAAAGCTTTACTTACCATCTCAACCAGCATCAGAATAATTTTTCCTTTAACATCTCCAAGCTTGGTCAGAATTAGGGTGTACCTACACCTACCTGCACTATTAATACCCCACACAGCAGAGGAGAAAGGAACTACCTATCAGGTGTCGTGGGTATGGAAGGATGTGGGGAACGCTAGCACTGGCCAAATACAGTGGCCTCACAAGTCATCTTCACCTTCAGGAAAATGAATATTGAACTGCCACAGACACTCTGCTGCCCTCTTAATTTACCAATACCATGAATCTACAGGATGCTCTGTTCCAAACACCCAGTACATTCTTATACATCTTGTCCCGATAGATGCCTGTGAGGTAGGCAGGGCTGAGAATTATGAATTGTTGTCTATCAGGCTGAAGTGACTTTCCGAAAATTGAAGTTGACAGCAATAAGGTCAAGAATCAGCTCTGTGCTGTTTTGACAGAGTGAGTCATTGCCTCCTTGAATCTGGCACATACCAGCCAACAACACTGTCAAGGTTTGTTCTTCCACATGGTCTAACTGCTAAATACAAAGTATTCTAGGTTTGTCAGCTTAGGGCATGTTTGCTTCCACTCTGAAAACATTTCAGCTGCCCTAATATATTGCTATAAAGAATTCTCTTATTATTACTGTCTTCTTCCTCATATTTAGCTCTGCCTTCCATCACTTCAAAAGAAGCATTTGTAGCTTCCCCATCCTCCTTCTTTCTAGTTGACTTTGAAGACAATCTATATAAGTATTTCTGGCATAAAACTGACAGGTAAATGAATTCAAAGCTAATTTCCGCCCCCCCCACCCCTTGCCCTTTTTCAGTCTCAAGATACCATGTCAGTCCTCTATTCACTCTCAAAAACGATGGCTTAACTGCACAGCGCCGTCCTGGGTCAATTCTTTAATATACTAGAATATACTAGATACATCTGGCTCATTTAAGTCATTCTTCACCAATCTTTCTTCTTATTTACCTCCTTCTTCAACTTGGAAATTTTGCCTTTTCACAATATGTGGATAGCCATTTCTGCCAAGATTGTGCCAACAAGACTGGTTATAAATCTACCTATTTTGTACAAGGGGAATATTTTTGTAACCATTGCATATCTCTATTAAAACATGAAAGATACACTGAAGGCCAAGTGCTCAAGTGACATGCATGAGAAAAAAAAGCTGATATTCAGAAAGCCAAGCATACAGAGAAATAATGAGAGGTTAATGAAGTGAGTTCTGAATCACAAGTGCTGTTCAGAAAACAAAAAACGACATCTGTGAGGGCTGACCTTGGAACTAGTCACTGTTATTCAGTCCATATGTATGTATGTTTTTATTAAAATAACTGTTCAAAGTTAACTGTCATCCAAGTTAACTTCTGAAGAAATAAAAAAGGCATCATGTAAGGTTTCAAAAATTTAACCATTCTACCTTTAGCAATGGTTAGTCCACCTTATTTTCACACATTTCCATCTTAATGAAAACAAGTACATTAATGGATACTCAGAACAGTTGCAAGGCATACCACAAGATGTACAGATTAGAAATTTTCTTTAAAAGTAATTAAGATCGCCCGGGTGCAGTGGCTGACTCCAGCAATCCCAGCATTTTGGGAGGCCGAGGCGCGTGGATCACCTGAGGTCAGGAGTTCAAGACCAGCTTGGACAACATGGTGAAACGCCACCTCTAATGAAAAAAATACAAAAATAAGCCGGGCATAGTGGTGTGCACTTATAATCCCAGCTACTGGGGAGGCTGAGGCAGGAGAATCTCTTGAACTCAGAAGTCAGAGGCTGCAGTGAGCCAAGATCACGCCACTTTACTCCAGCCTGGGCAACAGAGTGAGACTGCCTCAAAAAAAACAAAAGCAATTCACATCTACAGTGAGAATTACAAAGCACAAACACTCCAACCGGACACTGGAACATCTAAGAGTAAAGTTACCAAGGTATTTCTTAAAATAACCAACTTTTCAAAAGTCAATTAAAACTTCTCAAGGGGTGTTATAATAAATCCAGTTTTACTTAATTTTTTTTTTTTGAGACAGGGTCTCACTCTGGCATGCAGGCTGGAGTGCAGTGGTGCAATCTCGGCTCACTGCAGCCTCAACCTCCTGGGCTCAAACAGTTCTCCCACCTCAGCCTCCTGAATTAGCTGGGACCACAGGCATGCGCCACCATGCCCACCTAATTTTTTTAATTTTTTGCAGAGAGGGGATTTCACCACGTTGCCCAGGCTGGTCTCAAACTCCTGGGCTCAAGCAATCCACCTACCTCAGCCTCCCAAAGCTCTGGGATTACAGAGCGTGAGCCACTGCATCTGGCCCCCTTCACTTAATTATTTAAGAAAGCAGTTTGAGAAACTTCAATTTAAAGATACTAACGTGTATTAAGGAGTTTTTTGAGTTTTCTTCTTTAACAAATAAATAAATTGTATCTATTTGTAGTGTACAGCATTTTAATATGTATACATTGTGAAATTATATCAAGTTCATTAACATATTCATCACCTCACACACCTGTCATTTCTTGTGAGAATATTTGAAATCTACTCGCCTAGCAGTTTGCAAGTCCATAATACATTATTACTAACCACAGTCACCACGCTGCACTTGCCTGTTTTATTCATTACCATACTTATACCGCTTGTACATGAGCCCCTCAGTAAGATGATCCATGTATTCACCAGACCAAACTAATCATCACCCAAGCATCCCCCTCATTGCAAGGAAGCCTTTTAAGTGAAGTGAAGCTTTCCTTTTTTACAACTGCCCAGGCCAGGCGTGGTGGCTCACATCTGTAATCCCAGCACTTTGGGAGGCCGAGGTGGGCGGATCACGAGGTCAGGAGATCAAGACCATCTTGGCTAACACAGTGAAACCCCGTCTCTACTAAAAATACAAAAAATTAGCCAAGCGTGGTGGCAGGCGCCTGTAGTCCCAGCTACTCGGGAGGCTGAGACAGAAGACTGGCGTGAACCCGGGAGGCAGAGATTGCAGTGAGCCGAGATCGCGCCACTGCACTCCAGCCTGGGCTGACAGAGCGAGACTCCGTCTCAAAATAAATAAATAAATAAACAAACAAATAAAATAAAACTGCCCAAGTCCATGTGAAAAGTATCCAAGTTTACACATTGAAATCAATACTGGAAATACATGCTACATACTATTCAGAAGCGACTTGAATAGATTTTCTTCAGCAAATTCACTCTTCAGCAGAAAGGCAGTGAACTTCACCCCCAATTCTGCATAGGATTATCTGGTCTAATTTTGTAGGAGCTCTGTCTGCATTTTAATCCATCATCCATGGAAGTAAAGGCCTTAGGAAGTAAAGGCCTTAGGGTTTGAAAGCTTCTGGATGTGCTTTGGCGCAGGCCATGGCTAACATCAGCACTCCTGAACTCCACAACTCCCCCCGAGGAGACAGTGAGAAAGCCAGTGTGCCCCGGAGTAGGGCCCAAGTTCAGCTGCTCCAGAAATGCCTCTACACCAAAAGGACAATGTAGCTATCTTTCTAAAATGAAAAATAAAAAGCACAGGTTGAAATGAAATCCTGCTGAAACATCCTGTGGGCAGAACTTGACCTCGTAGCATAGTTACTGAGACACTGCACTTCTTGGGAAACGGGGACTGGTTTCCTCCTGTGAGGCCCTCAGATGCTTGGTAAAGTCAACCTTGAGATTTCCCTCTTCTCTGGCCCTTATGGCTGGAGGCCCTAAGTCTGTCACCAGACTTGCTTGTAGTTAAACAGCAGAAAGCCCAGCATTAAACACTAGATTTAAAATGTGAAATAAAATTTCAAGTCACTTGAGAGTTTTATTCAGATTTTAAATAAAATCTGAAGATTATAAACAATGAAGATTATATGTCAAAGAATATTATAAATAGGATCCTTTGGTGGGAAAGGAGGGATCTATAAATTCTTAATCAAATATTTTTCTATTTCAATTTAAAATATTTTTTTTTGTAGAGGAGTGAAAATTGTAATGCTAAATGATTCTTTCATTCTTCCCCAAAGGAGAAATACTCTGCCTAAACCCATCCCAATCATTGATCTGACGTATAATTTAATCACAAATATAAAACTGCTTTCACATGAAAACTTTTCTCCCCACAAAAATACTACTTGTGCAGCGACCCATGTTCTAACATCTTTGTAATTTTTCCTATCAAGCAATGTTTTTAAAATGAAATATCACTTCTAAAATCATCCCCAGTGGAAAAAGAGATTTGAAATATTAAATTCATATGTCCTAATAGCTAAGATTTGCACTTACTTTTTGGATGTATTTTTCTTCAAACATTAGTGTGCATAAAAATCTCCTGGGAAACTTGTTTGAAATGAAAATTTCTGGGTCCCAGCTCCAGGAAATCAAATTCTGTGGATCTGAGGTAGGGCCCAGATACTATCATTTGAATGTGTCACCCAAAATTCATGTATTGGAAACTTAATCTCCAATGCAACAGTGATGGGAGATGGGCCCAATGGGAGATGTTTAGGTCATGGGGGCTCTGCCCTCAAAAATGGACTGTCCTTTATGAAGGGAGTGGGTTTGTTATAAAAGCGCATTTGGCCCCCACTGCCATCCATCTCCTGCCTGCTCTCTTGCTATATGATGCCTTCTGCCACGTGATTATGCAGCAAGGAAGCCCTCGCCAGATCTGGCCCCTCAATCTTGGACTTCCCAGCCTCCAGAACCATGAGCCAAATACATTTCTATCATTATAAATTACCCAGCCTGTTATAGCAGCACAAATGGACCAAGACACCAGGTATGTGCATTTTTAACAGGCATCTAGGTGTTTCTAATGCAGGTGGTCCTTGGACCAGACTTTGAGAAACAGCACTGCATGAAAAAGAACTCATTTCCAAGATAGCTGTCCAGTCTTCAAACCCCTTCTCTCAATTCCATACTACTTTTATTTCATTAGACAGTTTTTAAACAATCTCTCATTAGCCTAGAATAAAGAAAACCTTTCAAATGTTATTCTCATTACAACTACACAATAAAAATACCAAAAGGCAAGGCATATAAGAATAAGAGAAAACTGAAAAGCTCACTTGCTCTAAGGTATCATTTAAAGTTAGAACTGAACTTTGGGAGGTCGAAGCAGGTGGACCACCTGAGGTCAGGAGTTCAAAACCAGCCTGGCCAACATGGAGAAACCTTGTTTCTACTAAAAATACAAAAATTAGCTAGGCATTACAGCGCATGCCTGTAATCCCAGCTACTCAGGATGCTAAGGCAGAAGAATTGCTTGAACCCAGCAGGCAGAGGTTGCAGTGAGCCAAGATTGCACCACTACACTCCAGCCTGGGCGACAGAACAAGATTCCTTCTCAATAAATACATAGATAAATAAATAATAAATAATAAAATTAGAACTGGATAGAATCTTGATTATGCTAGGCTAATTCCCTCAGTTTAATCTTTAAACAGTATTTTAAGCACTCCCCTATTAGTTTTGTTATCTATATTCTCCAGTTATTTCATTCATGCCACAAGGTGAGGTAATGCCTGAAATTTAAATCTGTCCTCAACAGATTCTTGCACTGGGCGTTCAAGAAGTCTTGCTTTCATTTACTGTTTTCCTATTTGAACTTTTTAGAATCAGAATTATTTATTTCTTCTATTTATTTCATGATTTTCCAAAAGATGACTTAGAATGTCTAGAAATTCCCTCCTGACTACAAATGTAATTTGTTGCACTGACTACAGTAAACTTGTATTTTTAAGTTACAAATTCAGATACTTTTACTTAAATAACTGCAGACATGGCAAGCTACCCTGAAGTTGCCAAAGTCAATATGTGAAGTCTGTCTCTAGGGCAACAGACTAAAGAGTAGTAAATGAGGTTTTGAACTGCATTCCTGTTCATTTCTGATTTAGCAACAGGCTTCTACATGCTCCTATTATGCTCTGGCCATCCCTTTGTCTGATCTCAAAATTACATGGAGTGAGTTTTGGGTTGCTGTTCTAATATGTTTTAAGACATTCTATTTCAATCTGTCTTGCTGTTCTCATACATGTTATTTCTAATTTTCACTACCCAGCAAATCATATTTGGCTGCCCTGCACAAACACACAAATGTGCATGCACCCACCACCATTTTTAAATTTTTCCATGTGAATTGAGGACTGTAAGTATTCAGCAGCTTAATTAAAAATCTGCAAACCCCTCCACACAATGGACCAGTGCTGATTCAGTAAGTACTTCCTGCTGCTTTTGTAAAAGCTCTTCCCAGTTTTTTTTTTTTTTTTTAAGCCACTGCACAGATGATCTCTTTCTACCCAATTCTAGAGTTTCACAATACTTCTTTTTTGTGGACTCAAGAACACACTACACCGTCAATGGCAGAATGTCAATCAATCTAAATTCTCCTACAACGTAAGTTAATAATTTACATTCATCTAACTATAACCAGCACTGCTTGGCAGAGAAAGACACACAAAATCCAGCATCCTGACTAACCAAAATGTAGGTAGAAAGAGTTAACCTAAACTGATATGTAAAGGACATTTTACAAAGTAACACATGACAGAATTTTTTAAAATTGCACGTGTTACCAAAACACAATGAGAACCCCACAGTGCTGCACTTTTCTAAACTTTATCAGTGTTTTTTGCTGTTGTTATAACCTGTTGATTAATCTTTAGATTATACTATTATTTAACATTTTATTAATTTAAAAGTGGTATATAAGACTGTGAAAAAAGGTAAAAGTTAACAAACCAAAAATACAAGTCATCCAGTTTTTAGAAAAGGTTTTGCAAAATAAAAGTTGCTTATTTATACAGATCACCTGACATACAGAAGTAAATATACTACAGTACATATACTCGTATTCTGTAAGCAGATATTCCATCCTAATGATAGTAGGACTGGCATCAAACATCTGCTAAAATAATGTATCTATCATGCTACATTATAAACCAAAATCCTAAATTGGTCTAGATTTTGAAAGAAGTTGTTTATATTTACCACAATAAGAAGAGTAACTTGTTTCAAAGAACAAAGTAACAATCAACTTATTAAATACAACTTTAACTCTACCATCTACTAACTGTGAAGTCAGAACTGGATGGATGTTGAGTAACCTCAAAGAAGAAAATAAAATGGAACTTCCTCTTCTGAGCAAACCTACTTAGATTTAAGCCTATATCTATGGATAAAACGTGAACATCAGAAGGCCCTAATGACTGTGTATACTCAAGTCACAACAAAAGCCATGTTGACCAATAGTCTACATATTTAAATGTCCATGTTTCAATTATCCATCTAAATTTATCTATATAGTCCACTAAAATCTACTATATTTTGATAGCACATAGATGACATAAACTTATGTCCTTATAGCAGGGGTAGCAAAAACAGTTCAGAAAACAAAGCTCCAATTGGTCTAACATCATCAACTAACTGTCCTCAAGATCCCATTCTTGCCTACTTGGAGAAAACTGGATAATCCACCTATAAATATAGCAATGATAGTAAACCTCAGTTTCTGCTACAAATAATATGGCCAGAAATACAGCAAGTTCAGCAAGAAAAATCCGTATCGCGGCGGTAGGTCAGTAATAAAGACTGTAACCTTGTAACTGCAGGATATTCTATAAAATGAAATGTAATTTGTAAGTAATTTTTAATGTTACCGGAAACCAAAGGAAGGGCAATAGGGGAGTATCTGTACAAGACCACCTTCAATAGATTCTTCCAACAAAACCAAATGTACTGAAAAGTGGTCACATTAGTTTTTAATCAAAGGCAGGCAAGACAGTCATAAACATCTACGCTCATTCACCTGTTCAAATATCAATTGCTTAAGTCAAACAGGAAAACAGTCTGCCAGGGGTGTCATATCCACTTTAAGTCAGAGCAATTGAAGATGTGATGGGTATAAAACTACTACAGAAGCCCAGATGATACTTTCACCGGCCCCTCTGAACCATGTGTCTGAAGTTGGCAAAGTCATTCATGCAAATGGTGTATTATTAGGCAAGGTGTTACTTCGTCAAGTTTTACTTTGAAATCAAATTATTTCAGAATATTTGAAATAAGATTCAGCTATAGTTTATTCCAAATTGAAGCATGAGACACGTATTTCATAAAGAGAGCTCAGATTTCCAAAAATAAGATTACCTAAAAAAGGAGGAGTTAACTAGACAACACAAATTTTCCCCACAAATTTTCCCCAGCATATTTTAATATTTCCACCTTGGTGTGCTATACAGATATTATCACTGAAGTATCAAACTGAGCTAGGAGTATATGCAACCCTGCTCATCTGTATTCTGTCACTTTGTTCTGCTCCACAGACACTGAAGAGGTCATGCTTAATGGCCAAAAAAATTCACTACGTGCCTAAAGGAGAAAGTAGAAAAAGATAGGCAGGCCTGAGGGTGTGACTGTCTATTTAAGCATGCAACTGTATTTTAAACATAATTAGACTAATTGCCTCCCAATCTTAGCTGATGCATCTGCACATGCAATTAATTAGAACTGGTTTTAAAAGATCTGTTTGGAATCCTTTGTTCCCCACTTCCTACAAATCAAATTACCAAGGAGCAAATTTAATTTTTCAGCTTTTATTTTAAGAAAGACACAACTTACATTAACTGGGTCTGATCCACTAATGTAAGTCATTTAACCAGCAATTATTTCATTCTGAAACTAAAATCCCATTCAAATTTTTTCATCTATAAAATAATTCCCTGGTAAATATGACAATCTTGCAAGACTGCTGTAGAAAGAAAAACTTGAATAATCTCATGGCTCTTCATCTAAAAGAGGAAGGGGGAAGCAACAAAGTTCCATTTTGCAGGAAAATTAGAAATGTACACTATTAAAGCTACCTTTTACCATGTGCTTTACTCTCCACTGATTGTTCTACCATAAATCAAAAGTAGTTAACACATTAAAAGAGGACTTCAAGGGGCTATTTAGCAGAGTAAGACATGATGTGCTCACTGGGAAAAGGATAATGACTGAGGACAAAGGTTCAGACACCGAAACTGGAGATGGGGCCAGAAAAGGACAGTGGAGAGGGTCAAGAAGAGGCAAACCAAAAGGGAAGAGGTGGGGAAAAGAGCAAAAGTGAGCTTGATAGGTTTAGACAGAGATTGTAGTGGTAAACAGGAGAGGTAGACACACTCGCTGAGGGATCTTCCCCCAAATAAATATTTACTGAGAGAGTGAATGGTGGACGGCATCCACAGCAACATTAGGGCTATGCACCTGATCCAGGGGAGAGTGATGAACATGTGATAAGTGAAGGAAGCCACAGAGCTGCAGACAGGCCTGGTAACACGAGGCACGTACGAAGGTGTGAGCTAGAGCCTGGAGAAGACGCAGACTCCAGACTACCATGATCTGTGTCTGAGAGTCTGGAATCTAGAGAGGTGAACGAAGTAGCATCACTTGATAAATGGTAATAACACATATAGGGTGGGGGATAGGAGTACAACTATATGGGCCAGAGAGAATAGGATTACTGTTCTGAAGACAATAAAGGGGTTGTAGGCTTTGCGATCTGAGTCTGAGGCGGCACCATGACATCCCTGCACACGATAGAAACTGTGGAGCTAACAATGGGAATAGAAACAGGAAAAGGGCTAATATCCAGAATCTACAAGGAACTTAAACAAATTTACAAGAAAAAAACAACCCCATCAAAAAGTGGATGAAGGATATGAACAGATACTGCTCAAAAGAAGACATTTATGCAGCCAACAAAAATATGAAAAAAAGCACATCATCACTGATCATTAGAGAAATGCAAATCAAAGCCACAATGAGATACGCCACGCCAGTTAGAATGGCGATCATTAAAAAGTCTGGAAAAGACAGATGCTGGCGAGGATGCAGAGAAATAGAAATGCTTTTACACTGTTGGCGCGAGTGTAAATTAGTTTAACCATTATGGAAGACAGTGTGGCACTTCCTCAAGGATCTAGAGCCAGAAATACTATTTGACCCAGCAATCCTATTAGTGGATATATAACCAAAGGATTATAAATCATTCTACTATAAAAACACATGCACACGTATGTTTACTGCAGCACTATCTACAATAGCAAAGACCTGGAACCACCCCAAATGCCCATCAATGATAGACTGGATAAAGAAAATGTGGCACATATGCATCATGGAATACTATGCAGCCATAAAAAAGAATGAGTTCATGTCCTTTGCACGGACATGGATGAAGCTGAAACCATCACTCTCAGCAAACTAACACAAGAACAGAAAACCAAATACCACATGTTCTCACTCATAAGTGGGAGCTGAAAAATGAAAACACATGGATACAGGGAGGGGAACATCACACACCAGGGCCTGTTGTGGGGTGGGAGGCAAGGAAAGGGAGAACATTAGGACAAATACCTAATGCATGCCAGGCTTAAAATCTAGATGATGGGTTGATAGGTGCAGTAAACCACCATGGCACATGCATACTTATGTAACAAACCTGCACATTCTGTACATGTATCCCAGAACTTAAAGTAAAATTTTTAAAAATTTTAAAAAAGTAATAGGAAAAGGAGAAACATCCACGTGGGCAGTCCAGTTTCCCAATCTGGAACTTGGAGCTGTTCACCTGGTGGGTGTCTGTGACTGTTCAGACACAGACAACAAAGGCTACTCCAGATTGAAGTGCACTGCTTACTTTCAGTGACCTCATAGGACTACTCAACATTGTTTTTGGTGATTCCTGTGCTATGGTTTGAATGGGTCTGCTCCAAAACTCAGGTGTTGCCAATGTGATGATATTAAGAAGTAGGGCCTTTAAGAGGCAATTAGGGCCGGGCGCAGTGGCTCACGCCTGTAATCCCAGCACTTTGGGAGGCCGAGGTGGGCGGATCACAAGGTCAGGATATCGAGACCATTCTGGCTAACTTGGTGAAACCCCGTCTCTACTAAAAATACAAAAAAAGTTAGCCAGACGTGGTGGTGGGCGCCTGTAGTCCCAGCTACTCGGGAGGCTGAGGCAGGAGAATGGCGTGAACCCAGGAGGTGGAGCTTGCAGTGAGCCGAGATCGCGCCACTGCACTCCAGCCTGGGCAACAGAGCGAGACTCCGTCTCAAAAAAAGAGGCAATTAGGCCATAAGGGCTCCTCCCTTGTGAATGTGATAAAGCCCCTTATAAAAGAGGCTTCACTCACCATTAGGCTAGCTTGCCCATAGAGGGCCATGTGAGGACACAGTGTTCCTCCCCTCCAGAGGAACCATCTTGGAGGCAGAGAGTTGCCCTCACCAGATAACTGAACCTACCAGCACCTTGATCTTGGACTTCCCAGTCTCTAGAACTGTGAGAAATAAATTTGGGGTGTATTTGTTTTTACAAATTTCCCAGTCTCTAGTTACAGCAGCAGAAATGGACTAAGACACTCCACTGGAGATATAAGGGTATTCTCTAATTCTATGTGGAAAGCAGATTATGTACCAATGCATGTTAAAGCACACAATTATCTGCTGGTTAAAAAAACATACAAGGATCCAATCTCCCCGTTGGACACACACAGAGCAACAGTAGGAAGGACACATTTCCGGCAAGCTGTGACTCTTTAAGTAAATACGTAGGAGGAAGCAAGTGCAGCTTAAAGTACAGTAATTGTGAGGCATATGACTGCAGTCATGTTTATGAGTGACTATACAGAGAGATTTCAATGAGTTGTACATATAACCCATACAGCAATGATTATATTAGAAAAAGGAAATTCATCTCTGACATTAATCATCAGGCTCCAGACACTCAACAGAATCGGCCCACAATATGGTTGTATTATTTTGCAAAGGAAAAAAAATGATTATCTGAAGGCTAATTTGAATCCACACTATATCAAATGAGGAAATATGCTCAAGTCACGACACAGCCAAGATTAATAGGTGTTTCCACCCACTCCTCAAACAGTTTTAGGTACAAAAAACAATGTCACTTCTCTTCCTAAGAATATGTTAAGCATAGAAATTTGCAGAAATGCATAAAAAAGCATTCCTTTCCATGCTCTCATTTTCTGGTGTTCTGGGTAGCTTTAAAAGTATGAACACTGAAGTACACCAATGCTGTCAGTTATAAAGGATTTGTATTCATTTCTGGGAGCTAAAAACAGAGATGCTGCTATGGTTTGGAATCATACTGCTCATCTCTTGGGTTTATAAAAAAAAAAGCTTGTGACAAGATTTTTTAAAAATCATTCCACATTTATCTTCATAAAACAATACAAAGTGAATTGCCAAATAAGCATATATGACACTTTAATTTACTCATCTATTAAAACTGCTTCAATTTAAACATCTGAATGATTAACAATCATTCTCCTATTTGCAATATTTTTCAACATGAGGTGTGCTCAGTAACATCAACATACATCAAGTATAACCATTCACTGATTTATTTAAGTTAACAAATTCTTATTGAGAACCTACTATGTACTAGGCAGTGTTCTAGCTGCTGGGGATACAGACAGGAATAAATTTAATCAAAGTCCTGGTTCTCATGGAGCCTACTGCCCATTGTGGGGTAGCGGGGATGGGGGTAGGAGGGATTAAACAAATAAATGTATAATGTGATTTTAGATAGACATAAGTGCCATGAAGAAAAACAAAGCAGTGCAAGGCTAGAAGACTGGTAGTAGAATGAGGGGTGGGGCTTTTTTTGGATATGGTGGTCACAGAACACCCTTATAAGGAAGTGACATTTGAAAAGAGACCAAACTGAGGGAAAGGAGCAAGCCATGTTGAGATCTGGGTAAAAGCTGACCTTCCTTCCAGGCAGGGCAAAGACCAAATGCAAAGGCCCTAGGCCTTGGTGGTTTGATAAACAGCAAGAAAGTCTGTATGGCTGGAGCAGAATACTTAAGCTGAGGAGATAAGGTGGAGGAAAAGGGCAGGACTCAGTTATGCGACTGAAGTCTAATGGACCATTATATAACATAGTTTTGAGCAAGAGTGACATGTCACACTAACTGAGGTTCAAGGGAGCTACTCTGGGAGACACAAGTGCACAGAAGGTTAGTTAGGAGACTATGTCAATACATAGAGCTTAACCTGATATCCTCAAAATGCTTTCACCCTTTAGGTTTTACAGGGAGGGTGGAAGGTAGGAAACTACTTTTTAAATTTCGTTATATCGAAACAAATACATGTAAAGTCACGTATACACGCTGTAACACACATTCCTCTCAGTGACTTTGTTAGAAAAACTGAAGAGTATTGTTTCAAATAATCTCAGTCAAGCAGCCTTAAAATCGTGCACAAAACAAGATGACCATCCTCATCCCTTTTATTATAACTAAATGAAAGTCATGTAAGAGTGAATAGTTCTTTTGTCCTTTAAACAGGCTATCTGAAAAACAGAAGCATACTGTCTTTTATTGTCAATTCATGGTTCACAAAGCCTCTGAGGCTGGCTTTCGTCCTTCAAAAGCTTTTAATGGACAGGTACATTTAAGCCTTATTTTACGGACTGTGAGAAATGGAATGCACTGGGAGCGGTCCCCGTCTCCCTTTTATGAAAGGAGGAAGATATCAGCAATGCAGAGTGACCTCACCTATAAGGAATGCATCAGTGACATGGAACAAAGGTGGCTTCCTACTTAAGGAAACCCAATCTGTTTCAGAAAACTGCTTCATTACTTTTGAATGATTTAGGGCTGCGCAGTATGCTAGAAACAATTCCATTCTTTAACCTCTATTTTATTAACAAAACTGTGATATCATTCTTCCTTCAAACATTAAAGAAAAGCCTTGCATATTCATCAATCAAAACTATATTTTATTCAGATCACCTTTGATCATACATGTGTTTGTGCCAACTAAGTGTATTTTTCAGTTGAAGCCTATAAAGGATAGGTGGTGTGCCTACAAGAGTGAGGACTCTGTTATGTTCCGCAGAGACTCAAGAACCACGTGAGATGTGTTAGGTAAAGGCAATTCACTCTTGTTTCAGGCTGCACTTAAGAGGCCCTGCGTTTTCACATTTTATAGCATGTTGAGTCTTCCAGCTTATGAACTGTATCACAGCTTACTTTTTCAAACAGTGATATCAATGCAAAACAAGTTCTTTGAGAACAGAATGAATTCATTCATGGCTAACCCAGATGCAACAAATAGGACACAGAGTTGCTAAAATATTACTTCTCTCTTTCAAGTTTATAAAATATCTTGTTACATATTTTTCCCCAAGGTAATGTGTCAAAAATTTACTTTCTGGAGTCAGATATACAATATTCCATAGGATCAGCTCTTAAAATGTTTTCATGACCATTGAAAAGCGCTATGAAAATTGCTACTATTCTCATTCTAAAGCTACTGATAAATAAGATAGTTGTAATCTAATTACTCCCTACCATCTGGCACCTGGGTGCCAATAATTAGCAACTCTGCCTGATTGCCAGATAACAGTCAACTAACCAGGAAAGTTGGTTTTAAGTATCAAACTGTGAATCAATTTTTGCCTCAATCTATCTTTAACCAACCTATTCTATTTTTTGGCTTAATATCCCAGTATGTCTAGTAATGCTGCCAAGAAACGATGACCTTCAGTTCAGGGACAGAGAATAAATACGTGCTGATGGACTGATGTATTCATAAGCAAAACACAGGCTCTTTTTTCATACATTCTAAATTTCAACATATATCACTGAACATAAGGCATGTTAAATAAATCCTAAACTGGCAACAACCCACAGTAACAGGCAGGATGGGTGGATTATAGCAAAGGGGAAATTAAACAAAAATATGACTCTAGCTAGTTGTTAATGATAAACACCCTCTGCCCAAATACTGACCTGATACCATGAAACCGGATGGAGAAAAAAGCCCTAGGGGTGGGAGGTGGGGACGACTGAGAAATTTACATATCAGGTTAATGTGAAAAATAAACTTGCCTCTCAAGGAAAAGTTTGGATCGCAAAGAAGAAACTTAAATAAACATAGTAACACATGAGAATTTACATAATAAATATTCACATAGAATTCCCACTTCTTACACACAAAGCTCTTCATTCATAGCATACCTAGAAACCACAGCGTGGCACATTTCTAAAGTTACCAAGCCTTCCTAGCGTGTTGCTCCTCAAAATCTCCCATTCTTTTTAATCCATAAGGAAATGTTAGGTAGACCTAGTGTTACTTATTTGTAGGTATCAGATAGCTTAGTCTCCTGAGAGAAGTAATAACTCAAGGTATTTCCATGTATATAGTTAAATTGTTGATACATTAACAATCACAGAGAATCCAGCCTTGCAGCTTTCTGAGCTAGAGAGCCCATGGGCTTTTGTCATGTTTCATATCACAGCTGGCTGGCTTATGATTTGAGACTTGGAAAGGATCCCTTGGGACTAATTTATTCTTCTAACTGCCCTTTTCTTCCCTCTTTCCGCTCCATTCTCAAGAATTTTAATTTAATTTTGAATGTGCATGTTGCCTCTCATAGGATTCAAAATGTAGAGGTGCTATTGCTAACCACATTACCTGTGCTTCCTACCATCCACAGGATTACCCACCTCTGGAATTACTTAGTATAGAGATGATCTGCATCAAAAGAAGCCATTATACATGTAACATTTTGCATTCTAAAAGATTTGCAAGCAGAGAAATTATAAGGTGTTTGGTAAAGATCAACATGACAGTTGGACAGCCAATTCCTATTAGATCAATTTCATTTTCCTCTATGTCAGAATGATGTGCCTGGGGGATAGGAGATAACATATCACATATTTTAACTTTTATAAGGCTTTTGACTCAACTCAGCAGAACATTCTTTCTAATAAACTAGGAAAACATGATTTCTAGACCACCATGGTGGGTGCAACCAAAATGTTTCAAGGGCCGCTCTCAAGAGAATTGTTATTCAATATCCAATTACAGTCAAGTTTCATAAGGATTTACCTAGCATTTGAGTACTACTGTCATTGCTGACTTAAATAGTGGGAAAATGAATGTGATTAAGCTTACCAAAATATACGTGTGGTTAGACACTCAAACTTACAAGGACGTGAATGTGTTCCAATGGACCTTGGAATTCTGGAATGTGAGTAGTCATCTATCAGTTCCATCAAGAAGTACTTACTGAACTGACCACCTACTACTTTTTCCACAGTCGTGAACAGAAAAGAGGTATAAAATTCAAAAGAGCTCCTGATCTCAAGTTCCTTATAACTTGGTACAGGAGACAACACTAAAGCACAATTAATTAGAGAACAATACCAAATGGGGGCAGAGAATATTCAAAATAAATGTAATAAGCAAGGTATATACGTGTTTAAGATCAGGTATCCATATGATCACAAATATGTATTAAAGCAATTGCATTTTGGATTGGCATTTTTCAATTCCTGTTGATAGTGGCCAATTGCTGACACTATCGTAAAGATTACAGAAACAAGTTTAATCCAGAGGGTAGTAAAAACTAACCACTTGAGAGATGGCGGAAACTGAATTTATCTAAGGAAAAGAGAAAATCTGAGATCTAGGCAAAGCATGAACCAGCAACGTAGTGAGTTATTTTTAAAGGTACACAACATGAGGATGTAAAAACAAGGAGCAGGAGGGTCCCATGACAGCCCTTCCACAACTTGAAGCCCCATTCAGAACTTTATCACCACACTAAGAGCTCTTCTGGACTTGAACCCAAGCACAGCAAGCAGGGGTTGGACAGCGTCCAAAGGAGAGTGACTAAAATGATTAAAATGTTAGGAAATGGGTCCTACGAGGACATGTAAATGAAACTCGGTTATTCAGTCCAGATAAAAAGAGAGGAGGTCAGGGCTGCCCCACAGCCTGCAAGGTCAGGAAGAAGAGGTACAGGGGAGCACTTCTTTTCCATTAAGGATGGGATGAGAGGAATGAGAGCACATTGCAAGGACAGGAATTTATATTTAACAGAAAAAAAGAACCTCCTCTGGCTAGGAAGATGGTAAGGCACTGGAATAAGTTTGTATCAACAAGCTTTTGAAACGTCCTTTTGAAGAGACTTTCTAAAAACACAGTAGATGACCATTTTCAAAAAATGTTCACCCAGTGTCGTTTCTTACCCAAAACAGCACATGAATATTTTACCTACAAAATCAGTATGTGAATATTTTAACTATAAATAGAAACTCCATTAAAAAATATATACTTATTGAAATTTGAAGCATAGCAAGGCTCTTCACTGTTGCAGCATTTGCAAAATGCATCAGAAAAGTATATAAATGCATTTGTTTATATCTGTTTATATATGTCACAATTTTTTAAAAGGGAAATCAGCTGCTCTAGATATGAGCTATTAAAAAATAACCAAAACATGGACAAACTGACCAGTAATAACTACTTAAGCCACATAATCTTAATGGTATGGAAGTGAGGGGAAGGGTGGGCAAGCTTGGGGAAGGGTAAGCAAAAATCAGCCACAAAGGAATAAAACAGTACACACATATGCATATGCATGGATACGTACACACACACACACACACACACACACACACACACACACACACAGAGTCCAGATAGATCCACTGACCCACCCGTCCATCCATCCATCCAACAGTGCATTAAAACATCCATGTTTTAATAATGGGCATAATAATCTTTCCTAACATTATTTTTTTTTTCTTTTTGAGTCAAGAGTCTCGTTCTGTTGCCCAGGCTAGAGTGCAGTGGCGTGATCACGGCTCACTGCAGCCTCGACCTCCTGGATTCAAGCGTTCCTCCCCCCTCAGTTTCTGAAGTTGCTGAGAGAGCAGGCACAAGCCACCATGCCCAGCTAATTTTTTGTTTTTGGTAGAGATGGGGTTTCACTATGTTGCCCAGGCTGGTCTCAAATTCCTGGGCTCAAGCAACCCTCCCGCCTCAGCCATCCAAAGTTCTGAGACTATAGGCGTGAGCCACCATGCCTGGTCTCCTTAAATTTTAAAAATTAGGACTGCACTACAAAGCACATCTAGTTTCCCTTACAGAACGTCTTAGGAGTCTAAGTCTTTAGTATTATGCTAAAGAAGTAACTAAATTGAATTTTTTTTAATTACTTGAGCTATTATTTTCCCCAATCACAGGGAAGGAGGCAGAGAAGGAAGGAAGGGAGGGAGGCAGGGAGGGAGAGAGAAAGGGAGGAAGGGAGGAAGAAAGGGTGGAAGGGAGGGAGGAAGGAAGGGAGGGAGAAATGGAAGGAGGGAGGGAGGGAGGGACAATGAAAACAGTGACAGACATCTAACATACTATAATGAATTCCACTGGCTGGATGTCTTATCATAGGATAAGAGAACAGGAAGAGATACTATAGATAGTGTTGCTCGCCATTTCCTTTTACAAATGAGGCCCAGAGAAGCTGACTGACTCAAACAGTGTGACACTATAGTTGTAAAACCAGAACTATCTTCTGTAGTCACTAATTTATGAACAGCTTGGGTATCTGAAGTTTAAGCCAGCTGTTTAAAACAGAACAAAATGTTCTACGGTATTAACATATAAGTGTTAATCAATTAAATTACCAGACTACATACACACCAATAGTCTGTTTTGTTTGTTTCTTTCCTTCTTTCTTTGTTTTAGAGACAAGGTCTCATTCTGTCACCCAGGCTGGAGTGCAGTGACAAGATCACAGCTCACTGCAGCCTCAAACTCCTGGGCTCGAGCAATCCTCCAGCCTCAGCCTCCTGAGGAGCTGGGACTACAGGTGCATGCCACCATGCCCAGCTAATTAAAAAAAAAATTTAGAAGGGGGATGGGGATCCCACTATGTTGCTCAGGCTGGTCTCAAACTCCTGGCCACAACTGATCCTCCCACCTTGGCCTCCCAAAGCACTGGGATTACAGATGTGAGCCAATCCACTTGCCCCAGAGTTTATTTTACAATATAACTGTGACATGGTATTAAAAGTTCTAATTTCTAGAAAGAGGGAAAACTGAAGATACTAATGTTTATTGAGCATGTACTAGGTCTTGGGCATTTGAGATTCCTTATTTCATGTAATCCTCACAAACTTGGAAAGCAGCTCTTCATCATTCTACAAATGAAATTAGGTAAGGAAGTAACTTGCCCAAGAGCCACACAGATAACAAGGAACAGAGGAAGTTCTGCCTGATAATAAATCTCCTGCTTTTCCTATTACCAGACACTTTCTGTCCAGCAGGAATCAGAGAGCACACAAAAAGGAACATTCGGAGGAAGAAATTAATTCCTCTGCATTTCCCCTGAACACTTTTGAAAAGTTTTGTATTCTCTGGCATCTCCCCTATGCTTAATGAATCCTGTTTTCTATATCCTGTGCTCACTCACACTGCTCTCAGCTAGGGTAACCTTATGGCCCTGTTCGCCCCAGACAGTCCTGACATACTCCTGTTGACTCTGCAAAATTATCAACAACATCCTTTTCACTCTCAAAAATCTCCCAGGGTAGAGGATAAACTACATGGTCGCTCTGCCTAAACTCCTCACTACAGCTTCCCCCATCCAGGCTTGCCTGACCTCAAAGAAGCTCAGTTACCTGCCTCCCCGCTCTTTCGGCATAATAAACGCCCTGTCCATCAAAGTAGGGGTTCTCACATCAGTAAAAACTGAGAAAAGAAATATGGTTAGGTAATTCTAAATATGGTTCTAAAGTGCAGGACATTTTAATATGCAGACAATCTCTAATTATTGGAATTTCAAGCAGTGTTAACAACTTTAGATGAAGATAATAATCTGGCAGAACAGAGGTGGATAATTCTAGCAGATGAGATCTAGCAAGCAAACCAGCCCCATTTAGAGCTTAATCCAAAGTCAGGCTCCCTAAACTGTCTTTGCTTTCCTGCTCTACCTCAATTCTAAATCTAACAGTTCATCTGAAGGCTCCTGTGGCAGGCACAGTGTGGGCTTCTAAGGGAATATTAAAGGCAGATTACTGGTGTCAATGGGCAAATGTGAGAACCACATGTCACCTCAATGCACCAAGATCATATCCAGGTGCCAATCTGAGTTTGTCCTAAATGTTCAATATCAAAGTTGGCTTTTGCTAGGGTAATTATTTTTTAAATTTCAGGGCTACAAAAGAATTCAGATATCAGAAAAGCCTCATTTTATAAACGAGAAAACTATGTCCTACAGAAGAGAAAACACTGGCCTCAAATCACATAGCCAGGACTAGAAAGCAGGTCTCCTCATTCTTTCCACCATATAGGTGATTCTCAGCTTCCACACATCATATATTTTCATGCTTCATATATGGAGACCCAATACTTTTCTGCTGCCAGATTTGAACTTTCTTGGAACAGCTGCTATGTAAACATTTCAAGCTGTCACACTTTGGGGCCTTTAACCAACACTTCAGCTTCAGCAACATCACAGGCTTTGCACAACAGTGTTAACACTTCCAGTGTCTTCTTAATATTTCAGACTTGTTTTACAAAAATGAGTAGAAAAAGAAAAATAAAAGTGCTACTATAGTACAGTTAAGACAGGAATGAAAATAATAAGATCTACCAAAAATGGCAAAAATATTTAGCCTCATAGACTTCAACTGTGGCAGAAAAAAAGCATATGAAATGCTGAAAAATAATCATCACCGCGCATAAAACACAAGTTCAATAATGGGGAAAAAAACTGTTCAAAGATTTTGAAAAAAACTGAAATAACAGAGATTAGTAAACTAAATGTCACTCTGGATAAGGTGGGCAAATGAAAACTTAAGGTTTGAAATCTAGTTTTATTATATAATGTTTATTCTATGTGTTTAATGTTTTTAAAAACTTTTTAAGTTTTTTAAGGATATTTAAAAACTAAGCAGTTATGTAATTAGGAATGTAAGAATATTTTTTAGCTCTACAAGAATTGAATCTCCTTATAACATATCTAATGTTCAGCTTTTCAACATTACTGCTCACGTTTCCAGGAACTTTATACAAATGCTAGGGATATTTGTATCCCACACTGACGCTCTTACTTACATTGCTACTGTATTATTTTGGGGTACTTCACATAAATTAAAACTAGATATGAAGCATCCTATAGCTAACTTTAGCTTTCTTTCTGTATAAATGTTCATTGCCTAGGACCGCTCATTACATATTAAAATAATGAAAATTCACTCCTGTTCATTCATTCCTGAATTGATAAGTGGTGAAACTACAGTGTTTCAAAAGGATTTTTTCTGGCAAAAAAAAATAATAATAATAATTTCCTTAATCCTTAAGGAATTTATTTCCTTAGGCTAACAGAAAAATGCTCAACATTGACAGCCCTTGCCTTTCTGCACTATGTAACTTAAAAATTCATTTGCATATCCTCCTACTGCTCACTTTTTTCATGTTTCACAACGCAAATAATCTACTATTTAACTGCTCTGTCAGCCATCTGAAATGGCACCTCCATTCCCTTCCCAGCTACCCCGAAAGAGCCCACTCACACATCTATCTTTAAAATGGCTGTGTTTACAGCCACCCATATGTCACCATTCATGAAGCAACTGCTACCATCCTCTTGACTAGGCATTGGCAGACATATACACGACAAAAGGATTGCAGAGCCACGAAAAAGGGTGCCTGGGGCTCTGAATTTTTCTTTTTAAGGTTACTACCTTCAGAAGAAACTAAAAATCAAAATTTGTAAAAGAGCAGAAGATACATGCACTCTTTATAATAAAAGCTTTGGGAGAGTGAGGGAGTTGAAGTTTCTAAATGAGGGAGCCTTACCAGCAAGGCAGCCTCTAGGCATAATATTTCTATCATATGTACACCTCACTATACTATGTTGCTATGTAAATGAGGCTTGCCTGCTATCTGAGTTCCTCACTATCCATACTATGTCGCTATGTGTAGTATTTCTATCACAAGTACATCTCACTATAATATTTGTGCTAGGTTGCTAAAGTATTGTGGACCCTTAAGAAGAATCCTGCCACAACATGAATTACAAAGTCATTTGCCTTTTGACCTTAAAATTTTAAAGTCTTTTTACATATTGTCTTGGGTTTGCTTAAACTACATTAAGCAATATACTAGAGAGAGGATAGATTAATGAATGGAGTGAGCGTCTGACCAGAGTGGAAAAAAGCAGGCATTCTTCCCAATAGAGTGAGTTAAGGAATGGAGGTGTGCAAAGGAGAGCTGGGGGCTCGTGGAATGCTGAGAAAAGACCACAGGCAACAGAAAAATAGTCAGGGGCTTGAACTGACATACTGCCCCTACTCACATGCCTTTTTTGAGCCTCTGATTTTATTCTTTTGCTTTTCTGAGACCAGAGACTAATTATGGGGCAAAACAAAGCATTTTGAGAAGACAACCCAGAGAAGCAGTTTTAGGAAGGCAATGGAGAAGGACTGCTTTCCTGTCCCCCGGTCTGTTCTGCCGTCTCCCCACTGCGCCTCTTTTAGCCACTTGGAAAGAACAGACCACAGCTGCAGGCCAGGGCAGTGCAAGGTGCTGCAAGGCAGAGAAGTTAACACTCAACACAGGTTCTATAGCAGCTGATGCAAAAGCCAGGGATGAAGTGCTAAAGCCAGAGAGCCAGGGCAGAGGTGGAACTTTTCAAAGAACCTCAAGAACAAGATGGACCTCCAGCTAAAGCAAAACTAGATTTTACCTCTTTCCTCCCTTTCCCTCGGATTTTCCTTTTCCCTGCCCAGCCAGCAATAACAGAATAATTTCTCTCCTTCAGTCACCCAAAAGAGAAATGTAAATAAATAAATAAGGACTGGAGCAATAGTGATAATAAATGAAGGAAACTGGGACAGGTCGGGGATCGGGGTTGCCAAAGAGATCTGCATCAGGCTATTTTTCACACACAGGAAACCAACATAACTGAGTTCATGTCTGTATTTTATGTAGCTCTACAGCCAAACACTACATTCACTTTATAATCTTTTCTGTATCTTTTCAGTAACTTTGGTTCTCATCATCCCAAATAGAAATGAAATTAAATATACAGCTAAGGATCCCTAGAGAGGTTGGTACTCACTTCACTCACTTATTCACTTATTTATTCAACAAACCTCTTGTGAGTGTATACTCTGTGCCAGACACTACAAAGGGCTCTGAAAAGTCAAAGATGGACCAAACTCAGCCCCCTCACCACCCCCATTCCCACAACCACTCTGCATGGAGCTTAGGTCCCTATGGCTCCACATCTTTGAGCTGAAGAAATGAAGCCCAGAGAAACCCCACAACCAGCCCATGGCAGTGCTGGAACCAGAGGCCACAACTTCTGACCTCCAAACCACACTCTTCCCCATACATCAAGCTAAGGAGAGTCTGCTTTCCTGGTCCATTGTCATTGTAAAGGAGCTTTATTTGTCCTCTTTTTGTCAAAACAAAATAGGAAGCAAGGACAGTGAGGAAAGAATAACCTCTGCCAGCTGCAACTGAGAAAAGATTCCCCTGCTAAAAGCAACATGAGGTCCCAGGGAAAATGTTTGTTACTTAAGTCAACTGCAGGTAAGGGAAGGAAGCATTTGGGATCGGAAATTGGACAAGTTAAAGTCTTTCAGCCATCCCTCCTACATCCATGAAATAAGAATAATAAGAATAATAATGTATAGTGAGCCGTAAACACGCCAACTGCACTCCAACCTGGGCAGGAGTAAGACCATCTCAAAAAAAAAAAAAAAAAAAGAATGCATAATAGCTTCTTATAGATCAATGTGAGTAGATACGGAAGCTATCCAAGTTTTATCATTAAATTAAAAACCTCAAATTGCAGAACTGCATATACAATGTGATTCCATTTCTATTCAATTTTTTGTCTGAAAGAAAACACAAAAAAACCTCATGACAGTGGTTACCCCTAGAGATTAGGAACAGAGGAGTAGAGATACTGGAAGCCTTGATTTTCTCCTTTACATGGTCTTCTACTATTACATTTCTTACCATGAGCATGTATTATTTTTAATTTTTAAAACAGAAAGAAAAATACTATGAGTATTTTTCTTACACTGAGTATTTTTTAAACAGAAAGAAAAATGCTATGAGAAAAATACCATGAAGAAAAATTCTATGAGTAAAAATACTATGAGAAAAATACTATGAAAAATTCAATGAATGGTACACATAATTAGTACACTTTTCTATATGTATATTATACATCAATAAAGAATTTTTTCAAAAACTGGAGTAGGTCTATGTGCTTAAACATGAAAAGATTTCATAGATATAGTAAATGAATTAGCAAATCATTGCATCTCCAGAGTATGAAATTCTAGTTCTGCAAAAAATCAAGAAAGTATACACATACACATACAAATGTATATGAAAAAATCTGCAAGTATATACACACAATAACATATTCTTCTATACTGTTGAATTTTTTTTACAACCAGAATGCTTTTACATACATTTTGAAATCTACATTCTTTTTCATTTTAAAAATGATAACACTTTGGCTGGGTGCCGCGGCTCATGCCTGTAATCCCAGCACTTTGGGAGGCTAAGGTGGGTGGATCACTTGAGGTCAGGAGTTGGAGACCAGCCTGGCCAACATGGTGAAACCCCACCTCTACTAAAAGTACAAAAATGCCAGGCATGGTGGTAGGCGCCTGTAATCCCAGCTACTTGGGAGGCTGAGGTGGGAGAATTGTTTGAACCCAGGAGGCTGAGGTTGCAGTGAGCCGAGATCTCACCATCGCCCTCCAGCCTGGGTGACAGAGTGAGACTCTGTCTCAAAAAAATAAATAAATAAAATGATAACACTTGACCCCAGAAAGCTGTTGTGAGGTTTACATGATTATGGTTGCATAATACTTTATGTGATATAAAAAAGAATCATTACTTTTTTAAAAAAATTATCAATTAGTATGCACCACAGACCCCCTTTCCCATACCTGCCTTCTACCCCGTTCAAGATCTCATCTCCAAGCCTCACCATCAAGCCTAGCTCAGGAATGAAGTAAAGGTCAGGGACAGGGCAGACATGAAGCCTGGAGTAAGGATCAAGGATGGCTAAAATAAGAGGTCAAGCATGCAACAAACATGGTTTAGCCAAAACAAACAAACAAACAAACAAACAAAACCCACCTTTTCCGTTCTAATTCAATCATTCTGAAACACACAGAAACATTTCCCTCATCCAAACCACCACATTAAATGTCTTGCTTGGGTCTGGTATGAGTTAATACACATCCTCATCCCCATCTGTGCGAAGACAACAATTCCTTTGTCAGTCAGTGTTTGTAGTGAACCTTACACGCCAGGGGAGCATGTCCCAACCACTCTGGTCCACACTTGGTATTCTTTGACCATGCACTTAATCCAAGGACCACGAACTACAAAAAAGAACCCCATCATAGATAGAGACTTATTCTATATCTTATCCCACCCCCTGATGCTTCACTATCTGCTGCCTTATTTGTTGTTTCTTGTGTGTTACCTCCCCCAAATGTAAACTTTTTCAACAGAAACATGCATTAATATCATCTTTGACCTAGTATAGATTATTGAACATAACTGGACCTGAAAGAAGCTCTCTACAGGTGCTTGTTCATAGATGGATGTCAAAGATGTCCCACGGCACAGTTCACAGCAGGCAGTTGCTTTCCACACCAAACCTGGAGCAACTCAGTTGTCCTAACTTTCTCCCACTACTTCCTTCAATTCTTTCTGCCAATGCCATTCCTTGGAATAAAGCCTAGAATGCCTTACTAGGGTGCTACTTAGTCCTGGAAAGCACCAAGTAAGGATCTGTATTTGGTTTGTCCATCATTACCTATCCCTTGAGTAATGCCTTAGGTACTACTGAGTCCTGGAAAGCACTCTCTCCAGACTCCAGCTACAGATCAATCCAATTTGTCAGAGATAAGAAAGTAGTAGTTTTCCCCTCTCAATATTTCCTTTATTTCCTCCAGAACTTTCTGTGCATCTGGTATATTGTCACATAAACGTCAACTTCCTTATAACATGCCTGTCTATTTTAAGAAATTATGCCAGGCAATGTGGGTAGTTGAGGGAGTAGGGAGGGGCTGAACAACTTCTCAAAGATATTCCATGACAGAACACAGAAGGCTGGACCACTGCCAGTTTCTGGGGAAACCAGGACTGAAGGGATTGGCAGTGGACCGAGAGGCCACTCAAGGGGCTGACCTTTAGGAGTATGTCTACAGTCAGAGTTCAAGTCGGCTAGGGCTACCACATCCAAGTGCACAGACTGGGTGGCTTAAACAACAAAAATGTATTTCCTCACAGTTCTGGAGGCTGGAAGTCCAAGATCAAGGTGTCAGTGGGGTTGGCTTCCTTTGAAGGCAACTCTCCTTGGTTGGTAAGTGGCATCTTCTCCATGTGTCTTCACATGGTCTTCCCTGTGTGTCTGCATCCTCATCTCCTCTTCTTATAAGAACACTGTTCTTACTGGATTACGGCCCATGCATGTGACCTCATTTTACCTTAACCCCCTCTTTAAAGGTCCTATCCCCAAATATGGCCACATTGTGAGGTACTAGGAGTTAGAACTTCAACGTAGCAATGTTGGGGGACATAATTCAGCCCCTAATAGTCAGCAATAGGGAAAGAGGGAGAAAGGAGGTATGACTGTGCTATGGAGAAATGAAAGCAGACACAGCATTTACAGGGGAAAATAAATTTCATCTGTGTTCCCTCATATCTAGAATTCCCTACCTTTCTTTCCCCATCTCTCCATTCTTTGACACAAGCTCCAATCCCGTATCTGTTCTGAAGCCCTGCTAATCGTCTCAGTCCCAATGGTCCCTCTTTCTTATCCCAAATGCAGAGCACTTCCCATCTATCCTACCCATCTGACCCTTCACCCTACGTGGCCCTTGGGGCAGTTCTTGATGCCTCCTACATTATCGAATTTGAGGCCTCATCTTACACCGTCCCTGTGGCTTGCCTAGTTCACACTTACCTTCTGTCAGTTCTTCCTAGGAGGCACACCCCTTCCTGTGTAGGTCAGCCCCTTTGAAATATTCTTCCCCTCTGCCCCTTCCCTGCCCAGCCCCCATTCCCTAATTAATATCATTTCACCCTTAAGATCTCAGCTCAGATGCCTCTTCCTCAGGAAGCTTTTGAAGATCACACACACAATTCACCCTCACGCTAAATGCAGGTCTTTCTTCTATCCTCTCCCCTAGCTTTGTGTCTTAGAACTTATTTAATTACATGCCTGCATTGTTATTATTTTATTAATGTGTCTCTCCCACAAGATGGACTACACATTCAAAAGCTAAGAATGGTTTGTCTACCATTACCTATCCAGCAGCCAGTGTAGTGCCTGGCGCCTAATGAGTGCTTAAGAAGTATTTATTAAATAAAGCAACGAATAAACTAAGTATAAATTAGTATAAATCAGGGGGTCTCATGTGATCTATTTTTTGGATGAATAAATTTGCTGTGAAGTAGAGGCATCATGAAATCATTAAGTAATGATATCTAAACAGAAACATGCACAGATATTAAGAGAACTTAATGTTAAGAGATATTAAGAAAACTTAAAAGAATTTGCTTTTTTTGAGATGGAGTTTCGCTCTTTTTGGCCAGACTGGAGTGCAAGGGTGCGATCTCAGCTCACTGTAACCTCTGTCTCCCGGGTTCAAGCGATTCTCCAGCCTCGGCCTCCCAAGTAGCTGGGGTTATAGGCAAGTGCCACCACACCTGGCTAATTTTGTATTTTTAGTAGATACAGGGTTTCACCATGCTGGCCACGATGGTCTGGAACTCCTGACCTCAAGTGATCCACCCACCTCCTCAGCCTCCCAAACTGCTGGGATTATAGGCGTGAGCTACCACACCTGGCCAGCTTAAGAGAATATTAAAGAGAAGTTAATATCTATGCATGTGTCTGTTTAGATATTATTACTTAATGATTCCTTAAATCACTGGAACTGCGCATAGAAAGCAGAAACTATTAGGTCTAAATTCTATAGGAACTACTTAAAAACCATGCTTTCCTTATCTAATTTATATATATGCATTTTAACTTCTGCAGCTACATTTCTTAGGCCATTAACAGGTATGAGCAGTGTCCCTTTCCCTATGGCTCATGCCACTGCTTGATTTTGGCCTAAAACCAACAGGAATTCTTTACTTAGAGGTAAAAAACTGATGGATTCCCATGGTGATTCCAATCCCACACTCTCCTTTTCTCCTTCAAATTAGGCAGGAAACACTAAGATTTTGGGAACAAGATGTGTGTCACACATTGGAAATGTTCAAATCTGTTGATAACATTCAATATGCTTTGGCTAAATGCATGAGGAGGCCACATGGTCACAGCCTAACCAAACACAGAACATAACTAATAAACTGAAGCAACATTCCACGTTATCACTTTCAGCTTTGCACAACATATGGAAACAGGCTCACTGCACCACTTGGTTGTGTCAGAACACTTAAGGGAGGAGGATGCACATTTGGGATTTATTACAGTCACTCACCTAAGGGAAGTGTCCAAAGAAGTGCCTTACAATATCCATGTGGCTTCATGTTACAGAATTCTCACTCTTAAAAGGAGTCTTTTCTAGAAATGTATTGATCTTTCAGGTGTTTGAACTATATGTATGGCCCTGACTGTTGTGAATATTTGAAAGCAAAAGGTACTAGTAACTTATTGAGAAACCCTTTTTTAAAAAAAAAGGGGGGGGGGGCAGGAGATGGGGGAGGGGTAGCAGGGGGAGGGGTCTTGCTACGTTGTCTAGGCTAGACTTGAACTCCTGGGCTCAAGTGATCCTCCCGCCCCAGCCTCTGGAGCAGCTAGGACTACAGATGCAAGTAGCTAGGGGCTAGAGGCGAGTGCCACAGCAGCTGGCTCGAAAAACTATTTTAAACTAGAAAAAAGGCTGTTCTTTTTCTAAGTATTGCATCAATTGCATCAACTCAGACAACTGAATAGGTTTGTTTTTGTCCTCCATCCTCCCCCAGCAAAATAACAGACATATTTCCTCTTCCATCCACCTCAACTATTTTATCCCAGTTATAAGGCTCAAGTTTAGTTGAGTTTCTTGGCAAGTAATTTTTCTCATGCTAAAGAAGAAACAGGAAGTAACTTAGGAAAAGCATATAAACCAGAAAAATAATACTAACATGATCAAAATCTCCAAATAATTTACCTAAGAAGTTCAATTTTGGGAGCTTAGCAGTTCAGATAAATGAGAATTACATAGTCAATTTCCATGTTAGCAAGAAAACTTAAAATTCAAAAGACATTGAGTGTTTGAGCCTCTCCTTAAATTCCTCTTTATCGGTGAACAAACATTCAATGCATTCCTCGCAACAGGTAAGGCAGTGTCAACAACTAAGATACAGTATTCCAGGAAGCCATGCCTTCCCTAGTCTAATTAACAGGGAAACAAAACCTTTCCAAAGATGCAAATCTACACCTTTATTAAGCTAAACAGACCTACATCAGGTGTCTCAGAAATTATCAACTTGACCACTGGTTCTGGGATTAAAATATTCGAGTCCAAATAAGTAAACTCTATAAAAAAAAAAGGAAATCTAAGAAAAGCACTGTAAGCAGATCAGTTTCACAACATGTGGGCTCCAAATAAGGAAAAGAAAACCTCCTTATCCCAAAATTCTCAATATCTTTAAATAAATAAATATGTCAAAAGAAACCTGACAGCCTTAATGATGAAACTGTTTTCTGATCAGGTTTTCTAGTGATTAAAATGGTCTATATACTTAAATACTTCCTATCATTTACAAAAGATGAGCCTGAGAAAGAAGTAGGAAAACTATTCTGTTAAAACTGCCTGGTATCCACATCTGTGAATTATGGGATCTAATGCCATCCCAATGGGCAGTTCCTGTATTAAATGAAAGATGTCACTTTTGAGTGCTTACTGAGGACATTTGAAAAAAAATTCTCATCTAGATTAATTGTTCTTTAAAAGCAGATTTTACCAGTTTGGCCAATAATTTAGAATTCCTTCTTCTTACAAAAATGAAGTTGTTTTAATTACTGATGCTATTGACTACTTTTTATTTTTGCAAAAATGAGAAAGCACATTTTATCAGGAATCCATCACCTGCAACATAACTTATATTTATTAGAAATACCTATATTTCTAATAAATATAGATTATTTATATATATTTCTAATAAATACAGAAATTTTGTGTGGCAGTTGTGGTAGCTGTCCAAATAATTAGCTTCATCTAAAATTATTTCAGCCCAAACTCAAATCCCAAGAAAAATCATTTTGATGGAAATACTTCATTTCATTCACTACAAAGCCCAACATAAAGCTAGATGTTTTAGTGTAGTCCTAAGTGACATTTTGTTGCTACAGCAACGAAACTCTGCTACCTGTAGCCATGATTTGTTAAGAATTCCACCAACGAGTAAATTCTGTGCTGTGTATTCATAAAACCAATAGAATGATTCTAAGCAACATAAAAATTAAGGCTTGATTTCCTATTTATGATTTACCCACATACATATTTACAACATATATACTACATATGTACTACATACATGTAATTATGACTCTCAGCCCCATCAAAATGATAAAATACCAAATATCCATTTTAAAATGGGCACAGAACAAAAGCTGGTTTAGATTTCATTCACTAATTGCTGCTTGTTTCCCAAAATTTATCTTAAAAGATAACAGAGACTATCTAGAGATAATTTTCAAAACAATAAAATTTATTATTTATATCCAATCTCATTCCAAGATGGGGGAAAAAAATATTCAGAGGTATAATCTATCTGTTCCAATATGTGTGGTTTCCTAAGCAATAAGTTGACTTCGAAAACACCAAGCTAAAGAATAAAGAAAAAATGTGGACATCACCACCTTTATTCACCAAACTACCTCTGTAGGCTACTTACCCTCACTGGGGGGCTCCAGGCTTGCACCCGAGGCTGCTGTCCACCCTGGGAGCTCTGCAGATCTTTTGAGCTACAATTAGCCACAGTGCTGCTCTGAGACCTTAATGCATTTGTGCAGTTGGTCCCACTTCCCCCACCAGGACCAGGTTTCCAAGGCCTCTGTTTGATGCCATCCAGAAGTCTGACCAGCAAGATGTTACTGGGAAGCTCCTCGACACCCGAGCCAACGAGAGTCCTGCACTCGGGACATCTGAGTTCATTTCGAGAACCTACGATCCCCAGCAAACATCGCTTGCAAAACGTATGCTGGCAAGGCAAGACCTTCGCAGAAGCATCAAGGCGCTCTAGACACACCGGACACTCCAAAAGATCCAACAAGGCTGATTCATCCATCTTTATCTACTTTACTGAGAAAAAAGCTTCAGAAATGTTCATAGTTGTGTGCATCCCTTAAAATGACTCATGTAACATCCATTTCAGACTTTGCTCTAGAGTCATGGGGAAAAAGGGGAAAAGAGAACATGAGTGTTGTTATCTAGGGAAAAAGTTCACAAGGAGCCAAGAATCAAAAAGTACCCAAAAGTACACTATTCCCTGTCTGAATAGTGTAGCTTTGCTTTGGAATGTGGGTTCCTAAACTCCAAAGTCAACAACTGAAAACAAAACAGGCTTTCTAAACAACGCAAAATTAACCCCTGAAGATATCTAGGGATTCCTGGGCAAAAACAAGGCACAGGGTATTACATAATTCCCGCAGAAGGATTTATGAAGTGCAATAAGGAACATAATTTCTTAAGCTCTGAAAGTGATATCAGCTGCCTTAATAAAGGCTTCAACTCACAGGAGAAGCTGACAGAGGCCATTGAAAGTTTCCTCTACCTGAAATTTACTTTTATATCCAACTAAATTCCCTTTTTTAAGCCACTTTAGCGTTTAAGAAACCATGCCTCATGTGATCGCTCGTGGTAAATGATCCCAATATTAAATACATATGTTTCTTCGCTGTTCTTAAAAATAGAACTGTTTAATCTTGCCCAACCAAAAAGAGCTGAAAGTTGACAATTCTAAAAGACACAGATTTGCTTGAAAGCAGCTAAAACAGAAAAGCGCCCTTCAGGGCAGTAGTTGATAAACTCAGAAACACATTTCTGAACGGCCTGTCCTAATCCCATTCAGAAAAGCTGGCAAAATTATCACCAAAAGAATTCGACAATGGAATGTTGGACTGGAAACTGTGGGCATATGAAAATGAGGCCATTCAGGAAAAAGCAAGCCACTTACTGCGCCGCTCTCCCCCCACCGCCAAAATAAATGTAAATGTGAATGCCCAGGAGAAAGGGGGTAAAAAGATTTGGCTGGGAGCATTAACAGCTGTTCTTGACAAAGCCGGAGCGGGGGAGCCCCAGGGCTGCACCGCCGCTCCCACGGCGCCGAGCACAGGTACTCCCAAGCCCGCAGGGAGGCGCGGCGGCCGCTCGCCGCAGACACACCCCGGGGCCAGGTGTCGGCGGCCCCCGGCAGGAGCCGGTCCCGGCCTGGGGCTGCGGCCCGGCGGGTCCCGGCGTGGGGATCTCACCCTACAGCCTCCCTCATCTCCGCCTCCCTTTAGGTCAGGCCGGGGACACAAATCCCCCTACACGACTGCGGGAAGTTTTCAAGGACTTAAAAATAAATGCGCAGGCTTAAGTTGCGAAACTCAGCCCCACAGAGTGCCACGGGGAAGCAGCTTTCTAGCCCAGCCGAGATAAGGCGACAGTCCCCAGAGAGACCGCGCCATCCGGGAAGCAGGGGGTGCTGGGCTGCGCCCGGGGAGACCGCGGCACGCAGCCCTGGCAGCTTCCTGCCCGGAGAAGGCAGAGGCCGCGGGCTGCTCCGCTTCCGCAGGTCCTGATTCCCGGCCCACGGGGACCCGAGGGCGAGGAGAGAGAGAGACCGACCCAGGGCGGGGATGGGGGAATGCCCAGACCACCGCCTTCTCCGCGGCTAGGGGTCCGCCGACGCTGGGTCCCCGCCGACCCCGCGCCGGCCGCGCGCCCTACCTCGCGCCTCGGCTCCTCCTCTTTGTTCGCGGCCCCGCAGCGGCGGCGGCGGCTGATGCAGATGCGGCCCCACCGCGCTTGCCGCTCGCTATGTCTCTGACGCCGCGGCGGCACCAGGAGACTCCTCTCTGCTGCCCCCCTCACGCGCGCACACACACCACACCGCCGCCGCCGCCGCCTCCCACTTTCCCAGCCAAGGAGGGCGGAGGAAGAGGAGGAGGAGGCCGGGCCGCAGCCGGCGCCCGGGGCGCAAGGGGGCGGCCCCGCGCCACAGCGCCTTCCCCGGGAGCGGGCGCAGCACCTCTCGGAGCCACCCGCCACCGCGCCGGCCTCCCGCGCTGAGGTGACCTGCGCCCAGTACCCCGCCGGAGCCCGGGGACGGGATTGGGGCGGCGGCCTGAGGGGGCGCTGCAAGAGCCTAGAGGATGGGGAGCGGGGCCCCCAGGGGACTACGAGGGGAAGGCTCGGGGACGGACGCCTTCTCCCTGAGGAGAACGCGCCTGAAAAATGGAGCCACCGGACGGGGAGGCTGCGGGAGTGGAGGCTGGGGAAAGCAGGAAGAAGCCCCGGGGCAGGGTCCCGCCGCCTCCTCCTCCCCTCGGCGGGGCTGGGCGCCCTGGACGGACCCTTCCTCCCCAGGCTGGGCGAGTCGCGGCACGGGAGGGGCTGGGTCCGCGGAGGCGGCGGAAGCAGTCCTGGCGGGAACCGATCCCGCTGCGCTTTGCGTCTGGTTGCCCACCCCCGACACTTACTTGGTAGAGTCGGAGCGAAGTGTTGCCCCTTAGGGCCGAGAGCGGCGTGGTGAATCGATGGGGACAGTGCCGCGGCCACCTGTCCGCACCCAGCCATCAGTCACCCCGGGACCCAAACCGGAGCAAGCCTGGAGGACCGCTGGCCCCAAAGCCCAAGGCTAGGAAAACGGTAGTACGGACTTCCAACCCATTCTCGGGGGCTCTGTTATCCCTGCCCTAAGTGGGGAGAATTGAGTCTGACCTCAGGTGGGCGGGCTGGCACCGCAAAGCACGCTGAGAGGGGCCTCTTTTATCTGAGCCTGGGCGGCTGCCCTCATCGCAGTAATTTTTGTTTTGATTGCTCCAAGCACACACCTGTAAACCGAAGTGGAGTTTTGAAAAACATCTTGTCCATAGGTTTTGAGGTTTTTCAGTCTCGATTTAGTGGAGAAGCAAGTTAAAATTTTGTCATTGATCTAAAGTTGACGTTACTATATTTGCATTTACCATCAATTTACAAAAAGTTATCCCAAATACCTTTCCTCAAAGGTGGGCAGAAACTAGGTGGTTATAAGAAGAAAGGGTTGCAACAGATGATGCAAGAAATCTCTGCCCAGCCACCAACTAGGTTTATGATTTGACGAGGAGTCTCAGTTTATCCTCTAGTCTCCAGCTAGGACCATAGCTAAACCATTCAAGACATAAGGATCACATAAGCCTGAAAAAATTATAACAGCTAACAATGATCACTCACTGTAAATCAGGCACTGTGCTGAACATTTTTCATGCATAAGTTCAATTCTTACAGCAACCCTCTATGTCATCTTGTCTCAGCCTTATTCTAAATAGATTCATATGCTGAGAGTCATAATATATGAACACCAAAAATAATAGCCCACTTCCCCTTCCATTAGAAGTGAGCAAATACATGGGCATTTGAGCTGAGAAAGACGACAGAAGGAATGAATGGAATGGAGAATTTCTAGTCCAGTTTACAAACTGAAAGTTACTACTTAGTTCTGCATGTGGAACTGTGCAGATAGATGATGAGGCTGACCAGAAGATTACAGTCAATAAACAGATAGGGATTATTTGCGGTTATTAAAACTGAAGCTCAAATAGGTTAACTTTCCCCTGATCACACAGTAGGTAATGTTGAACCAAGACTCAGTCCCAGCTCTCTGGATTCCAAGTCCAGTTCTCTTTCCACCATTCCAAGGCCCTGTCTTTTGCACAGGACCGTCATATCCCCATCCTAGGCAAAGCAAAGCAGTGTGTCTGTTCCCAAGGGAAAGAAGAAACTGTTAATCATGTAATTACTCGAAAGCAAGGGACAATTTTTATTGTGTTCTTATTTTGGTTTCGTGTGTGTTTTTAGAGAGCAGTACACAAGGTCATAGGTAGAATGGTGCAGCTCTTGAAACTCCCGGCAAAAGAAAATCAATAGTCACACCCATTTTCTTTTCTTTTTTTTTTTTTTTTGAGACGGAGTTTCACTCTTATTGCCCAGGCTGGCACCCACCACACCCGGCTAATTTTGTATTTTTAGTAGAGACGGGGTTTCTCTATATTGGTCAGGCTGGTCTCGAACTCCTGACCTCAGGTGATCTGCCCGCCTCAGCCTCCCAAAGTGCTGCGATTACAGGCGTGAGCCACGGTGCTTGGCCACACCCATTTTCAAAGAACTGAAGACAATGTGTCCCAAGACTGCAGTGGTCAAAGAATCTGGCATACCTCTCATGAATATTATCTGGGATGTGGCTGCAGTTCTTTGAATGCCCCTGGTGCATGCTATAGTTTTTAGAACGCAACACTTTTATTAGCTTCAGCTACTCCAGCTGTAAAGTGAAGTTTTAGGCAAGTTACTTTAACCTCCTGAGCCATTTTCTGTCAAATGGTGAAAAAAAAATCTCTTTCTCAGAGTGTTGTGGGATGACTAGATGAGACAACATGCTGGTTCTTTGTAATCTGTATATCTCTATTAAAGTCAGATAGCATCATTATCATAATCTGCCAAGAATCATCCAGGCAGTTATTCTGGGCAAAGTCATTTCTTCTCAGGGTCTTAAAAAAGTTTGGGACAGGCCAGGCATGGTCGCTCACACCTGTAATCCCAGCACTTCGGGAGGCCAAGGCAGGTGGATCACCTGAGGTCAGGAGTTCAAGACCAGCCTGGCCAACATGGTGAAAACCTATCTCTAGGAAGAATACAAAAAAAAATTAGCCAAGCATGGTGGCAGGCACCTGTAATCGCAGCTACTTGGGAGGCTGAGGCAGGAGAATTGCTTGAACCTGGGAGGTGGAGGTTGCAATGAGCCGAGATTGCGCCACTGCACTCCAGCCTGGGTGACAAAGCAAGACTCTGTCTCGAATAAATAAATAAGTTTGGTATAATTCTAGTAATTGCAAAGTCCTGTCAATACTATAGGGAAAGGGGCAGTTGGGGAAGAGAAGCATGTTCATCTTTTCATGTCTGGGAACTGAACATGAAGGAAGGAATGTAAGCATGTTGTGCTTAAGATCCCTGTGACTGAGTAGAACCATGAAAAACAGAAAACACACCCTGTGACATAATAATGATAGCTTGCGTTTACACAGTTCTTATCCTCCCAAGACTTCAAAGGACTTTCTTATATATTATCTCATCTATCTTCTCAGCATCCCTCAGAAGCGGTAAAGACAGATATGATTATTTCCATGTAGATGGGAAAAAACAAGATGTAGATAAGTTACTGCTCTAAGTAGTGACAAAAATCAGGTACTTAAATATCCAGTCCAGAGCACTCTTTGGTAAACTTTGGTACTATGCTTTCACACGGATATATATACATGTGTCTGATTATCATTTTCCTTCAAACCTTGTTTCTTCTCCAGTTGCCATGATATTGGTAAATGATAGCACTCTTCATTCAGTTGTTCAAACTAGAAACCTGGGGTCATCTTTGATTTCCCTTTTCCTCTCCATCAATTCTGCTAGCTTCTCCCAAAATATGTTTCAATTTATACCCACTTTCCTTTGCCTCCAGTGCAAGTTTATTTAAGCCACCATCACCCTTTGTCTCTGGCCCTCCTAAACCAGCTTCTCTGTTTCCACTCTTTTCCCCATAACCTCGCCCAGAATGTAGTAACATTCAGAGTGAGCAACAAAAAATGCATAACATATCAGTTACTACATTGCTCCAAACTCATCAATTTCTTCCCATCATGCCTGAAATTTAGAGTCAAACATAGTCTTTGTCTTACAAGACTCACTGTCACTTGGACCCTGCACCATTGCATCCCAGCATAGTACTCTTTCTGTCTTCTTTGCAGCACTTTTTGCTGTCTAATTTTTTTGATTCCTTATTTATTGCCTATCTTCTTTACCTGAATATAAGTTCCCTGAAGGCAGTGACTGGGTCTGTCTTCTTTACCATTACGTCCTTCACAGCCAACACATAGTGGGGTCTAGTAACTAATTCTCAAATAAGGAGATAATCAAGTATACAGTTATATTTCTTGCTATCCTAAATCTACATAGATATTTAGTACCTCACTGCCCTACAAATGGGAAATCAGGCAGGCAATGTTCCAAGTTCCATTGAGAGTCTTTCTTATAAACTGTCAATCAGTAAGTTTGATGTAGAAGGTGAGGACACATGATTCTTGATTCTTCCTCTTATGTTTCACAGTTAAGCTGCAGAAACAGCTAAACACCAGCTCTGTAACACAGAACATAAACGCAATGCCATTTTATCTTTATTCAAGGTCTTAGTTAATGACGTCACCATCCCCTCAGTTCCCCAGGCAAGCAAGAAAATGCAGATTATCTTCAGCTTCCCCTTCTCCCGCTGATCCCTCCCCCTCCTACCATCCAGATGGATGATCCAGAGAGCATCAGAAGTGCTTCTTACATCTCTCTTTTCCTCCCAATCCTTATTTCAGTCCTGCCTGTCTCCTACTTGGACAATAAGTACCTGCTTCCATTTCTCTCTAGTGTACCTGATTATGGAGAGAGCTTTGGAGTCAACGTTTCTACAACCTACTAACTGGGTGACCTTGGGCAACTTTCCAGTCTTCAGTGCCTGAGTTCCCCCTGTAAAATAGGCATAACAATACTACCTACCACAGAGTTTTTGTGGTGATTTTATATACGTTAATAAAAATGAAATGCTTAAAACTATGCCTGACACATGGTAAGTGCTTAATAAATGACAGTATTGTTTTTATAGATCCACTACCTAACTGAATGACTTTGCAAATTTCTTTAATTTTTTTGAATTTCAACTTCCTTATCTATACAAATGGATATAATATATACTTTGAAAGCCTGATGTAAAAAACTAGGGACAAAATGAAAAACCTAGTATAGCACCTTCCTGGCACTTAGTAGGGACCCAATAAAATGTTTGTTTCTTGCCTTTTTTACTATGTATCTGTCTGCATCTGTTTCCATATAATTAGTAAGTGGATTGGATTCTATCTAAGGTTCCTTCCAGCGTTAATTATTTCCATCCCAACTGCACAAAGGACATCTAAGGGCAATGGAATCCCCTTGTGTAAAGCCAAGTGGTCATGAAGCACCATAGTTGTCAGGAAACCGGGCTCTTAGAGTCAGGCAAGCCCAGAGAGGCTATTTTGGTCTGCAGTAGTGGGAAGGTGGTGCAAACTCCACTGTCTGGCAAAAAAATCTGAGCAGATGGAATATTTATAGGCACTCCCCAAGGATTTCAGTTCGATCAGGAAGGATGCTAGGAAGAAAGTTAGACTGATGAGTAGGAGGTAACTGAACTGCATCTTCCTCCAGCCTTCTTGAAACAGGTCTGAACATTTGAAAAGCTGTTTTTTGGGTTGGTTTGTTTTGTTTTGTTTAAGAGAGGGTCTTGCTCTGTCACCCAGGCTACAGTGCAGTGGCACAATATCACTGCAACCTCCACCTCCCGGCTCAAGCGATCCTCCCACCTCAGCCTCCCGAGTAGCTGGGACTACAGGCACACACCACCATGCCCAGCTAATTTTTTGTATTTTTGGTAGAGATGGGGTTTTGCCATGTTTGCTAGGCTGGTCTTGAACTCCTGAGCTCAAGCGATCCATCCACCTTGGCCTCCCAGAGTGCTGAGATTACAGGCGTGAGCCACCACACCAGCTAGAGAAGCTGTGTTTGACAATGAAATACCTGGGGAAAGTTAGAGTTCTCTATACGGACTAATCTAACCCAGCCTTCAGGGAGAGATTCTCAAGGTTTAACGCAATCAGAACCACCTGCAACACTGGTTTAAAATTCAGACACACTCGCCTCATCCCTGGAGAGTTAGTAGGTCCAGCGTGGGTTCAAGAATCAGGTGATTCTTATGTACATGATTCTGGGACCACAAACTGAGAAACACAAACGTAGGCTTGTCCAGAGGCATATTTAAAAGGAAATAACCCAGGCACTGACCAGGGAAGCTAATTTTAAAAGGGCACTCTAGGGCTTTGTTTTTGTTGAGAAGGATATGGGATCTATGAGCCAGAGCTAGTTTGCTAGGGACAATAGGAGAGGGATTGAGTGTGGCCACCTCCATTCATTCCAGTCTGTGCCCCTCTTCCCTACCCACCCTCCATACAGTGCTCAGCCTCTCCTCTTAATAAATACTGGACAGATTTTTAAAGGGTATCAGTTTTTAAAGGGAGCTAAAATATTAGCCTGCCCAGAGAAACACACACGCTGGCCCCAGCCCGCTCCAGGACCCCAAATGTGAACAGAGGTCACCCGTATTAAGCCTCAGAAGGTCCTATTGTTTAGTACTGTTAAATTTCAACAAAAACATGCCTGAAAATTAGATGCCTCTAATATATTTCTGACCAAAGTTCAAAGATAAATTTAACCTATATGAGGAAAAAAAAATGAGTTGTTCCTTTCTATTAAAACTAATTTTTCTTATCAAATGCCATTATCATTTTAAAAGTTCAAACCTTGAAGTGGTCTTTTTGCTCACAAGCAAACTTTACCTAAACCAAAGTATTAGGGAGAGACTAGATAAATATCCATCACTTTATCTAACCATCTTCAGGAAATGAAATTCCATAATCTTCCTTGGTAACCATCTTTATATATTAAAGATTATTTATCAATTTTCAGACTTCTTTCTTTCTGATCAAATTTAAAGATAATGGTAAACTTTTCTAATGCATCTAAATAGGCCAGCTTAAAAATACACACAAAAAGAAAACGTGCATGGTTTCACTAGAAACTCAAAAATTATGACCCAGGTTTCTTTTTAAATTATAGTGTTAGGCAAAGGATGTTGGCCGCCTTTATTAGTTTATCCACCCTAATTCATATGTGTAATCAAATACAAGCCTATATTCTGTGATTCCATAATGAGTAGAAATGATCCCATCATAACATTTTCTTCTGTTTATAGCTAACTCTTTTATTTATTTATTTATTATTATTATTATTTTTTTTTTTTTGAGACAGAGCCTCACTCTGTCGCCCACGCTGGAGTGCAATGGCACGATCTCAGCTCACAGCAGTCTCTGCCTTCCAGGCTCAAGTGATTCTCCTGCCTCAGCCTCCCTAGTAACTGGGATTACAGGCTCATGCCACCATGCCTGTCTAATTTTTGTATTTTTAGTAGAGACGAGGTTTCACCATGTTGGCCAGTCTGGTCTCAAACTCCTGACCTCAAGTGATCCACCTGCCTCAGCCTCCCAGAGTGTTGGGATTACAAGCATAAGCCACTGCACCCGGCCAACATAACTTTAAAAATTAAATTCCATCATCTTTTTATGCCATATAAGTTAATCTGATAGAGTATCTGATACATTTATTACAAAGCTTTCCCCATGTAAATTATACATATAATAAAAGTACTGAGTAACTCATCAAAAAATTTAGTAATGACTGATGTTACTGAATTAAACCTAAGTGTAGCAATATAGAAAATAATGTCTTAAATAATCTTCCTCGAATAATCTCTTTCCCCTGTAATTCAAATAAAAGGCTGTAGAGTGTTTAAAAAAATAGGAACCCAAGATGATATCAGTCCAGTTGACATTCTTTCTCTTTGACAAGATTGTGGAAGACTAAAGATTAAGATAATTTCCTTGTTTTCCATAATGCTTTTATGCAAAAATGATGATTTGCATAATTTCTTTTCAGTCTCAATTGAATTTCTGAAGCTATTTTTCAAGCAAACTTCCACATGTCTCCAGTGTACACCATCTGTCTCATCTCTCTTTCTCTCCTTTTTTAAAGTATTACAATTATCTTGTAACAGGAGCTGTCAAATCTTTATTCCCCAAGGATTCTTTCTTTTGATAAATGAAAAGGAACTGTATATATTGTTATGTGTAGTTGTATGAATGTGACGGGGGTTAAGGAAAGGTTAGATGTTCAAAGCTGTTATGGCTAAGTTGACATATTAGAGGAAATGTGATCAGGTAAGTTGGCCAGAGTTTTAAAATCAGATCCTTCACTATAGGAAAATGAATAAATGTTTAGTCAAAAGGTCAGGGGGAGGGAGGATCTTAAAGCAAAGAAGAATTTGAAAATAGTCTGTGGTCCATACTACAAAGCATTAAAGAAAATATGGGGAAAAAAGAGGGATGGCTTTACTCACAAGCTGCAAATTGCTTATAAAGCCTATTGGCATTTGGAAATGGTTGATACTTTTACTAGGAGAATCAAGTTTTATGTTTACATAGTAAGTATATACTCAGCAGTAACTTCCAGGAAATCACATGGATTGCCAAGAAAAAGTCCTTATTGAAGCATTATTTAGAAAAATAATCCTGCCAAAAACATTAAAGAGGCTTTTTAAAAATTGAAGTTCACAAGGAAATGCAATAGATAGAATTTATGTAGTACTCAGAATTTACAACTAATATATTTTATAGCATTTCATAAAACTTTTATTTGCAACTCAATTTCAATCAATTTGTAAAGCTCCAATTACTAAAAAGTATAGTTAAAATTTCAGCTATCCAGAATTATTAAAGAATGGTTTGCTCTAAAAAACCAACTTTTATTTGGAGGAAAACGTTTAAAATATAGTAGGTATTGGCCGGGCACAGTGGCTCATACCTGTAGTCCCAGCACTTTGGAAGGCTGAGGCAGGCAGATCAGTTGAGGTCAAGAGTTTGAGACCAGACTTGTCAACATAATGAAATTCCCTCTCTACTGAAAATACAAAAAAAATTAGCCAGGCTTGGTCATACATGCCTGTAATCCCAGCTACTCAGGAGGCTGAGGCAAGAGAATCGTTGGAATCCGGGAGGAAGAGGTTGCAGTGAACTGAGATTGCACCACTACACTCCAGCCTGGGCAACAGAGCAAGACTCTGTCTCAAAAAACATAAATAAATAAGTAAATAAATAAAATTATATATATATTATATATATATATATAGTATGTATCACTGACTTTTGAAATAGAGGACATTGAAAAAATTAACATTTACAGATGACTGAGCCATCATTATAAACATCAGTTACTGTACAAACATAGTAGTTAAGACTGTAGAGTCAGACAGACTTGGGTTTGAGTCCTGGCTCAAAATTTCTACTTATGTGACTTTAAGAAAGATATTTAACCACCGGGCGCGGTGGCTCATGCCTGTAATCCCAGCACTTTGGGAGGCCGAGGCACGTGGATCACCTAAGGTCGGGAATTTGAGACCAGCCTGACCAACATGGAGAAACCCCGTCTCTATTAAAAATACAAAATTAGCCAGGTGTGGTTGCACATGCCGGTAAACCCAGCCACTAGGGAGGCTGAGGCAGGAGAATTACTTGAACCTGGGAGGCGGATGTTGCGGTGAGCCGAGATCGCGCCACTGCACTCCAGCCTGGGCGACAAGTGTGAAACTCCATCTCAAAACAAAAAAGAAAGAAAGATATTTAAGCCTTAGAAACTATCTTAAGAAACTAAGATATGAGCCTTAGTTTCATTGTCTGTAAAATGGAGATAATGGTACCTACCTCATAGGTTGTCGTGAAGCTTAAAACAGATAATACATTTGTTTATTTTTTTTAATTTTTATTTATTTATTTTGAGACAGAGTCTTGCTCTGTCACCCAGGCTGGAGTGCAGTGGTGTGATCTCAGTTCACTGCAACCTCCGCCTCCTGGGTTCAAACAATTCTCCTGCCTCAACCTCCTAAGTAGCTGGGATTACAGGTGTGCACCACCACCCCTGGCTAATTTTTGTATCTTTAGTAGAGATGGGGTTTGACCATGTTGGCCAGGCTGGTCTCAAACTCCTGACCTCAAGTGATCTGCCCGCCTCTGCCTCCCAAAGTGCTGGGATTACAGGCGTGAGGGGATTACAGGTGTGCACCACCACCCCTGGCTAATTTTTGTATCTTTAGTAGAGATGGGGTTTGACCATGTTGGCCAGGCTGGTCTCAAACTCCTGACCTCAAGTGATCTGCCCGCCTCTGCCTCCCAAAGTGCTGGGATTACAGGCGTGAGGCACTGCACCCAGCCAAAAGAGGTAATACATTCGAAGTGCTCAGTGTATTTACATGGGACTTAGAACTCAGTAAAGCTTAACCAGTCCTAGTATTATTAGTATTAGTGTTGGTATTGCCATGATTATTTTGCATTGAGGCATTTAGTAGCAGTTTTCTCTTGATAACACTAGAAGTCTATATTTTTAAATCTTGTGCGGTCATGCCACAGAGTGACTTTTCCATCAACACACTGCATATATGATGGTGGTCTCACAGAATTATAATGGAGCTGTAAAATTCCTGTTGCCTAGTGAAGTTGTAGCCATCATAAAGTCATAATGCAATGTGATTAACACATTGCACTATGTGATGCTGGTGATTGGTGATGGTGATTCTGGTGATGCTGGTGGAAACAAGCGTATTGTGCTGCCAGTGGTATAACAGCATAGCATATACAGTTATATATGGTACACAATATTTGCTAATGGTAATAAACGATTATGTTCCTGGATTATGTATTTCCTCTACTATACTTTTTAATCATTATTTTAGAGTATACTCCTACTTATTAAAAACAAAACTAACTGTGAAACAGCTTCAGGCAGGTCCTTCAGGAGGCATTCCTGAAGAAGACATTGTTATCCTAGGAAATGACAGCTACATGTGTGCTATTATCCCTGAAAACCTTCCAGTAAGACAAGATATGGAGGTGAAAGACAGTGATACTGATGATCCTGATAGCATGTAGGCCTAGGCTAATGTGTGTGCTTATGTCTTTTTTTTTTTTTTTTTTTTTTTTTTGAGATGGAGTCTTGCTCTGTCGCCCAGGCTGGAGCGCAGTGGCACAATCTCGGCTCACTGCAACCTCCGCCTCCCTGGTTCAAGCGATTCTCCTGCCTCAGCCTCCTGAGTAGCTGGGACTACAGGCGTGGGCCACCACACTCAGCTAATTTTTGTATTTTTAGTAGAGACGGGGTTTCACCATGTTGGCCAGGATGGTTTCGATCTCTTGACCTCGTGATCTACCTGCCTCGGCCTCCCAAAGTGCTGGGATTACAGGCGTGAGCCACCATGCTTGGTTTTTTGTTTGTTTGTTTGTTTGTTTTGAGATGGAGTCTCACTCTCTCGTCAGGCTGGAGCGCAATGGCGCAATCTCGACTCACTGCAACCTCCACCTCCCTGGTTCAAGTGATTCTCCTGCCTCAGCCTCCTGAGTAGCTGGGACTACAGGCATGGCCACCACACCCAGCTAATTTTTGTATTTTTAGTAGAGACGGGGTTTCACCATGTTGGCCAGGATAGTCTCAATCTCTTGACCTCATGATCCACCCGCCTTGGCCTCCCAAAATTCTGGGATTACAGGCGTAAGCCACTGCACACAGCCTATGTCTTCATTTTTAACAAAAAAGTTTAAAATGAAAAAAAATTAAAGAATGAAATCATGTCTTTTGCAGCAACATGGATGGAGCTTGAGGCCATTAACCCAAGTGAACTTAGAAACAGAAAACCTAATACCACATGCTCTCATTCATAAGTGGGAGCTAAACAGTAAGTACATATGGAAATAAAGGTGGAAATTATAGACACTGGGGACTCTAAAAAGAGGGAAGGTGGATGAGGAGCAGGGATTGAAAAAGTACCTATTGAGTACAATGCTCACCATTTGGGTAATAGGTACTCTAGAAGTTTAAACTGCACCAGTACACATATACCCATGTGACAAACATGCACAGGTACTCCCTGATCTAAAATAAAATAAAAAAATTTAATAGAGAAAAGCTTGTAGAGTAAGGATATAAATAAAGAAAATATTTTTGTATAGCTGTACGATGTGTTTGTGTTTTAAGCTGTATTATTGCAAAGGAGTAAAGAGATTTTTAAAGAGTTTATAAAGTAGAAAAGTTACAGTAAGCTAAGATTACTATACTATTGGAGAAATAAAATCTTTTTTTATAAACTTAGTGTAGTCTAAGTGTACAGTGTTTATAAAGTCGACAGTGGTGTACAGTAATGTCCTAGGCCTTCACACTCACTCACCACTCACTCACTGACTCACTCAGAGCAGCTCCCAATCCTGCAAGCTCCAATCACGGTAATTGTCCCTAGACAGGTGTACCACTTAAAAAATCTTTTATACCATATTTTTATTGTGTCTTTTCTGTTTAGATACACAGATATTTACCATTGTGTTACAGTTGCCTGCAGTATTGAGCACAGTAACATGCTGTACAGATTTGTAGCCTAGGAGCAATAGGCTAAACCATATAGCCTAGATGTGTAGTAGGCTATACCTTCTACATTTGTGTAAGGGTACTCTATGATGTTTGCACAAAGATGAAATCGCCAGTGACACATTTCTCAGAACATATCACTATTGTTAAGCTATGCATGACTGTACTTAGAAACTTTTCTCTTGTTTTCTCTTTCTTCTCTTTTTACAGCCATCAGAAGCTGCCCAAACCTTTAATGGTGAGGGTTTGGAAGTGCCATATAGGAGGAAGAGTTTTGGAGGGCCCATCCCAACCATACTGCTTTGCCAGCACCTTTACTTCTCTGATATCGCTGAGCTCCAGACCCAGCTTTCATTGACGTGATTCTCATTGTAAGAACCTGATCCTAAGTCTTTACACATTCTTGGCCTGTGCCATCCCCTGATGCTTGACTCTTACGTTTGGAATCCTCCTCTCCTACTCACCACCTCTTCACCCACTTTTGGTAAATAATCTTTCCCTGTAGATTTTATCTTTAATTCTTCTTGGACCTCCGTTCTCACATTTTTTTTTCTGAGCATGTTAGTCACTTGTCTTGCTTCCAACTGTTGGTTTTCTCAGATCCAGCCTTCTTACTTGAGGCTTGGCAGCAGATGATTTCTTCTCACTGTTTCCACAGTAGCAGTCTTTCTCACTTAGTTTATCCACACTGCTAGCATCTCAGTAATCAATTAACCTATATCGTAAGACTTGTGAGTAGAGTGATAGAAATTAGTCAAAATGCAACAATACCATCAAAGTTCTTCATCTCCTTTTTCTTTTCTTTTTTTTGAGATGGAGTCTCGCTCTGTTGCCCAGGCTGGAGTGCAGTGGCGCAATCTCGGCTCACTGCAAGCTCTGTCTCCTGGGTTCACACCATTCTCCTGCCTCAGCCTCCCAAGTAGCTGGGACTACAGGCGCCCGCCACCACGCCCAGCTAATTTGTTTGTATTTTTAGTAGAGATGGGGTTTCACCATGTTAGCCAGGATGGTCTCGATCTCCTGACCTTGTGATCTGCCCGCCTCGGCCTCCCAAAGTGCTGGGATTACAGGTGTGAGCCACTGCACCTGGACTTCATCTCCTTTTTCTTACCTGTATCCATCATTCCCTCCTAACCAATGTAACGGCTATGTGGCTTGCTTTCCTATCTTTCTACATGCTCATGTAACCATTTATAAAGCATATGTACATATAAAGAAAAAAAAAAGGATTCAGCTAGGCACAGTGACTCACTTCTATAATTCCCAGTGCTTTGGGAGGCTGAGGCAGGAGAATTGCTTGAGACCAGGAGTTTGAGACCAGCCTGGGCAACATAGCAAGACTCTATCTCTACAAAAAAAAATTTTTTTTAATTAGTCAGACATGGTGGTGTGCACCAGTAGTCCTAGCTACTAAGGAGGCGGAGATGGGAGGATTGCTTGAGCCCAGGAGTTTGAGGCTGCATTGAGCTATGATCACACCACTGCACTCCAGCCTGGTTGAGACAGTCTCTAAAAAAAAGAAAAAAAAAAAGGATTCTGTTTTATACATATACATTTCTCTGCATCTTGCTTTTCCTCTCTAAAACTATATATTGTAAGAATCCTATTCAGTCAACTGGCGTAGAGCTAACTTATTCTAATGGCTGCATAGTTTTCCATGAGATGATTGTATCCCAATCATTTTTCTTTTCTTTTTCTTTCTTAATTTTCTTTTCTTTTTTTTCTTTCTCATTCTGTCTCCCAGGCTGGAGTGCAGTGGCACTATCACAACTCATGGCTCACTGCAGCCCTGATCTCTCAGGCTCAAGCAATCTTCCCACCTCAGTCTTTCCACCATGGGAGGTACACACCACCGTGCCCAGCTTTTTTTTTTTTTTTTTTTTTTTGGTAGAGATGGAGTCTCGCTACGTTGCCCAGGCTGGTCTTAAACTCCTGGGATCAAGCATCCTCCTGCCACAGCCTCCCAAAGTGCTGGGATTACAGGCATGAGCCACACCCCCAGCCCACAATCATTTTGCTATTAGTAGTCATTCATTATTTTGGTTTTTGCTATGAAAAACAAAGCTGCAATAAACATTCTTGTTTCTATATCCTTATGTAGAGAATAGATTCTTCAGGATGGAATTTGCTGGTCAAGGGGAATGCGTATTTCTAATAGATATTGCCACATTTCATACCACAAAAATGGAACATTCAGATATCTATCATGAAAGCATGAAAATATCCATTCCACATTCCCAAATGACCCTTGCTGGCTGTTGTGCTTTTACATTTGTATTACTTTGGTAGGTGCCTCATGATATCTGATATGCATATATATACGGATTATATATATGTGTATATATGTATGTATGTATGTATGTGTGGTTATATATGTGCGTGTGTGTGTGTGTGTGTGTTTATTAATTAATTAATTAATTAATTTTTTTTTTTTTTTGAGACAGAGTTTTGCTCTTTTTCCCCAGGTTGGGGTGCAATGGCGCGATCTTGGCTCGCTGTAACCTCTGCCTCCCAGGTTCAAGTGATTCTCCTGCCTCAGCCTCCTGAGTAGCTGGGATTATAGGCATGCGCCACCATGCCCAGCTAATTTTGTATTTTTAGTAGATACGGGGTTTCACCATGTTGGCCAGGCTGGTCTCGAACTCCTGACCTCAGGTGATCTGCCTGCCTCAGCCTCCCAAAGTGTTGGGATTACAGATGTGAGCCACCGCGCCTGGCCAATATTTATATTGGGGCAGAGTCTTGCTCTGTCACCCAGGCTGGAGTCCAGTGGCATGATCTCTGCTCAGTGCAACCTCCTGGGTTCAAGCAATTCTCCTGCCTCGGCCTCCCAAGTAGCTGGGATTACAGGCGTGCACTACTGCCTGGCTAATTTTTGTAATCTTAGTAGAGACGGAGTTTCACCGTGTTGCCCAGGCTGGTCTCAACTCCTGGCCTCCAGCGATCCGCCCATCTCAGCCTCCCAAAGTGCTGGGATTACAGGCATGAGCCACCATGCTTGGCCAGTATTTTAAATTGCATTTTTTCCTGACTATTAGTAATCTCTTTTAATTAGTTTATTTGTCAGTTGGGTTTTTTCTTAGTTGAATTGATTAGCCTTTTTTTTTTTTTTTTTTTTTTTTTGAGACAGGGTCTCGCTCTGTCACCCAGGCTGGAGTTCAGTGGCATGATCTCAGCTCACTGCACCCTCTGCCTCCTGGGCTCAAGCGATCCTCTAACCTCAGCCTCCCAAGTAGCTGGGACCACAGGCCGTGCTACCATGCTGCCTGGCCAATTTTGTGTGTGTGTATTTTTGGTAGAGATGGGGGTTGCCATGTTGCCCAGGTTGGTCTGGAACTCCTGGGCTTAAGTGTTCTGCCCACTTTGGCCTCCCAAAGTGCTGTAATTACAGGCATGAGCCACTGTGCCCACCCATGAATTGATTAGTGTTTATCTCCTCAGTTTAATAAGGGCTTTTTGTATGTTAAAATTTTAACCACTTATCTGATATTTGCATTGCTAATACTTTTCCCAGTTGGTAAATAGTCTTTTCAAAACTTTCTCTATAACTTTTTAATTTTAAACAACTTTGAAACACTTTCAAACTTACAGAAAAGTTGCTAGTACAATATAAAGAACTTTTATTTTCCTAAGCCATCTCAGAATAATTTGCCAATGTGATGCCCTGGCATCTCACAGACATTCTCCTACATAACCACAATACAACCATCAAAATTGGGACATTAACATTCATATATTGCCATCAGTAAATTTTGCTAATAATAATAATAATCCCCAATAATATCCTCTAGATCAGTAGTCCCCAAACTTTTTGGCACCAGGGACTGGTTTCATGGAAGACAATTTTTCCACAGACCAGGGGTGAGGGGGTGGTTTCAGGATGATTCAAGTGCATTATATTTATCATGCACTCTATTTCTATTATTATTACATTGTAATATATGATGAAATAATTATGCAACTCACCATAAGAATCAGTAGGAGAAATAATTATGCAACTCACCATAAGAATCAGTGGGAGCCCTGAACCTGTTTTCCTGCAACTGGACAGTTCCATCTGTGGGTGATGGGAGATAGTGACAGATCATCAGGCATTAGATTCTCGTAACCTAGTGCACAACCTAGATCCTTCGCATGCACAGTTCACAATAGGGTTCATGCTCCTATGAGAATCTCATGTCACTGCTGATCTGGCAGGAGGTGGAGCTCAGGAGGTAATGCGAGTGATGGGGAGCATCTGTAAATACAGAAGAAGTTTAGCTTGCTTGCCCGCCACTCAAGTCCTGCTGTGTGACACAGTACCAGTGATGGCCCCCAGGGGTTGGGGACCCCTGCTTTAAGAGAAAAAAGCCATCCCATTCAGAAGCACACGTTGCATTTCTTTCTCATGTGTCTTTAATTTTCTTCAACTTGGAAATTATTTCTCATTCTTGAATTCTTTTTAAGTTTATAGGCCAGATATATTGTAGAATTTGGGTTTGAAAATATTCCTCATTATTAGATTCAAATTATGCACCTTTGGAAAAAAATTCAATGAAGCAAGAAGCAACGTTGTATTCCTCGTGTCAGATGGCACATGCCTTGGATTTGTTGTCCAATTTGATAGCTTATTTAAGATGTTGTCTTTTCTTCTTCTCCACCATGAATTTATGTTTTCTTTCTCTAGTATTCTTTCAGGAAGTACTTTGAAACTAAGTAAATACTCTCTTATCAACCTTTTAATTTATTCGTATATTTATATGTATCAATATGTACTCATGGTTCTTAATTTCCTTCAAAGGACTGTATGTGTTACTAGCATTAATTCATAATTTTGATGCTTAATTTCTCCCAGTCAAGTGAAGGAAAATGATAGCCAGAAACACAAGTGTAACAACAGGCTTATTGACTTAGCCGGGCTTAATAGGGTGTAGTCAGGGAACAGCTTTGTTTTCTTCCACTCTTGCCTCAAGCATTTTTTGTCAGAAACATTTTCCTTGCTCTTGGTGACTTTTCCGATAGATCCCGTGAGTTTTTCAGTCACTTCAGATTCTAACAACACTACCATTTTTAGATTATGTAGTTCCATCCAACCTAAACTAAAACCTCAGTATCTCATCCAATTCAAAGTTCATCCTCTCTCCCTAGCTCAGGCCTGATTCACTACCTTCCATGCCGCTGGCTAGGAGGGGTCTGATCGCTCCTGTTACCTACCTGCCCCCCGTATTAGTCTGTTTTCACACTGCTATAAAGATACTGCCCGAGACTGGGTAATTTATAAAGGAAAGAAGTTTAATTGACTCACAGTTCTGCATGGCTGGGGAGGCCTCAGGAAACTTACAATCATGGTGGAAGGGGAAGCAGACACCTTCTTCACAAGGTGGCAGAAGAGAGAAAGCGAAGGGGGAAGAGCCCCTTGTAAAACCACCAGATCACATGAGAACTCACTCAGTATCATGAGAATAGCATGGGGAAACTGCCCTCCTGATCCAGTCACCTCCCTCCCTCTACACACGGGGATTACAAATTAGAGATGAGATTTGGGTTGGGACACAGAACCAAACCGTATCACCCCCACAAGGCTCCTCCAGAGTTGGGGTGGGCAGTGTGTAGGGGGGAAGAAGGCATGCCAGCAGCGCTCTTTGCACTTTTCCCTTGCCACTTTTCCATATGACCTCTCTCATGTCACATTTTCAAATTCTAGCTCTTTCTTGGCGTGCGGCAGTTGAGCCTTTGGAGATTTCCCTGAAATTTTCTCTCTTTGGGGGAGTCTTACATAAGAATCAGCTTTTAGATTTATTTCCCCTTTATACTTTGTTTTCTGTTCATTAATTTTCATCTTTATTCTCTCTTCCAACTTTATGTTTTGTTTATTTTGGTGTTCTTGTTCTAAATTTTTTAAATGGACCTTAAATATTTTTTTAATTTTTTTCCTTTTTTTTTGAGACAGAGTCTCACTCTGTTGCCCAGACTGGAGTGCAGTGGCACAATCTCAACTCACTACAACCTCTGACTCCTGGTTCAACCATCATGCCTGGCTAATTTTTGTATTTTTTGAAGAGACAGGATTTCACCATACTGGCCAAGCTGGTCTCAAACTCCTGACCTCAAGTGATCTGCCTGCCTTGGCCTCCCAAACTGCTGGGATTACAGGGGTGAGCCACTGTGCCTGGCCTAAATTTTTTCCCTAATAATAAAATATTTAAGGCTATGAATTCCCATAGGAATAATTTGAACTATGTTGTGTATATTTTGGTATGAACCTTTTCCTCATTGCTTTGTATATGGTTTGTAATTGCAGTTTTGTTTACATTTTGATAAGAGTTATTTAGAATATTGTTTCTTTCTTTTTTTTTTTTTTTTTTGAGACAGAGTCTCGCTCTGTCACCCAGGTTGGAGTATAGTGGCACAATCTCAGCTCACTGCAACCTCTGCCTCCTGGGTTCCAGCTATTCTTATGCCTCAGCCTCCCAAGTAGCTGGGACTGCAAGCACATACGACCACACACAGCTATTTTTTTTTTTTTTCTTTTTTTCTTTCTGTATTAGTAAAGATGCGGTTTCACTATGTTGCCCAGGCTGGTCTCAAACTCCTGGCCTCAAGTGATCCATCCACCTCGGCCTCCCAAAGTGCTGGGATAATAGGTGTGAGCCACCGCACCTGGCCTAGAATATTGTTTCTTAGTTTCCAAGTAATTAGAGGGTTTTTGGAGGGCTACCCCTTTTCATTATTTACTCCTTTTATTTTCTTTTTTGGATTATAATCAGGGAATGTGGCCTATAAAATCTCTACTCCTGTATATTGACTTAGATACCCTTTGGAAACAAAAACAAGATCAACTTTTGTAAATGTTCCATTAAAACGCAAAAGAAATATAGTTATGAAATGTAACGTTCCATACATGTTTTAGGTCAAATTTGTTGTTTGTTTTATTCTATTCTTCTGTTTCTATTTATTTTGTCTGTTAGATATATGTGAGTCTGAAAAAGTTGTGTTAAAATCTCCTAACATAAAGATTATGCTTTATATGTTTAGCTACTACAATGATTGGTGAACATGATTTATGATTGTTATACCTCTGTTATCAATTTGCCTTTTGTCATTACATATTAATATGTATGCTGTTTGGTCCAATAATAGGACCGCTAGACTTGGCTTCTTTTGATTTATATTTATCTGGTAGATCTTTTTTTTTTTGAGATGGAGTCTCGCTCTGTTGCCCAGGCTGGAGTGCAGTGGTGTGATCTCAGCTCACTGCAACGTCTGCCTTCAAGCGATTCTCCTGCTTCAGCCTCCCAAGGAGCTGGGATTACAGGTGCCTGCCACCACGCCCAGATAATTTTTTTGTATTTTTAGTAGAGAAGGGGTTTCACCATGCTGGCCAAGCTGGTTTCAAACTCCTAACCTCAAGTGATCCACCCGCCTTGGCCTCCCAAAATGCTAGGATTACAGGCGTGAGCCACCGCGCCCGGCACTATCTTTTTACATATCCTCTGAAGTTTAACTTTTCTTTCTCACTTTGTTTAAAGTGAGTTTCTTTTGTTTGTTTGTTTGAGGCAGAGTCTCCCTCTATCACCCAGGCTGGAGTGCAATGACATGATCTGGGCTCACTGCAACCTCTGCCTCCTGGGTTCAAGTGATTCTCCTGCCTCAACCTCCTGAGTAGCTGGGATTACAGGCATGTGCCACCACGCCCAGCTAATTTTTGCATTTTTAGTAGAGAAAGGGTTTTGCCATGTTGGCCAAGCTGGTCTCTAACTCCTGATCTCCAGTGATCCATCTGCCTCAGCCTCCCAAAATGCTACGATTACAGGTGTGAGCCACAGTGCCTGGCTTAACGTGGGTTTCTTAAGTAATATGTGTTTGGGTTTTTATTTTTAAACCACACTGTCAGTTGCCACAGTTATTATCCTACTACCTTCTGATATTGAAGTTGTAGTTAGAAATCTAAAGCCAGTCTTAATCTTTTTCTATGTAAACAATTTGTTCTTTCTATCTAGAAGACTGTAGAACTTTGTCATTACCCTTGGAATTACAACACAGTAATGGAATCTCTAGTGTGTTCCAGTTTTCATCCCCTGTTCCTTGAAACTCAAAGAATTCTGAGGATAAAACTCTTTCTTTAGCTCTGTAAAATTTTCTTCACCTGTTTGTTTAAATATTGTCTCTCCTCCTTTGATTGCTTAACTCTTCTGAAATTCCTATTTATTTACAAGTTACAACTTCTAGATCCATCTTCTGGTTCTTTCATATTTGCTTTTTTGATGTCTGACTTTAAATGTGTGCTTTTTTGGGAGATTTCTTTCCCTTGTACTTCCAGACCTCTGTTCACTTCTCAGTAGTTACCATACACTTTTTCAGTACATCTGCTATATTTTTAAACTTAAAAAATCATGTTCTTGAGTTCCAGTTTAACGCTCTAATTGAAGCTCCTCAATTGCACTAACTACTTTTTCTGTTCAAGTTGCCATGCCCTTTTTCAGCAGTTCTATTTTGTTGGCAACCGCCATTTCTGGATGCTCTGCTCACTCTTCCCCATTCTGGCTTTGTTGTTCCTTTGCCTACGTTATTCACCTGGGGCCAGGTCTTCAGCAGCAGCTATCTCTTGAGTACAGGAGGCTCCATGGTCTCTGATCCTGTAGACAGACAAGGCTTCAGCTGGAAAATGCTTATCTTGTCTTCTCTGCTCCCCAGTTTCCTTAGCTACAAAGGTTAATTTTCTCTTAGTTGTAAGGATACAGAGTCTTTTTTTTTTTAATTTAAATTTTAAAAATAATTGAGACGGAGTCTCGCCATGTTGCCCAGGCTGGTCTCAAACTCCTGAGCTCAAGCAATCTACTCGTCTCAGCCTCCTAAAGTGCTGGGATTACAGGTGTGAGCCACCAAGCTTGGCCAAAGATACAAAGTCTTATTTCATTCGCCACTCCTTGAGGGCCAGAGAGACCAGCAAGTCCTCTAGGTACAGCTGTGTCAGCTGTAGGCTGGGTTGCTGGGTAGAATATGTTACACGGGACAAACTTACATAAAAAGAATTATTCATTATTGATCTAAAATTCAATTTTTGTTTTGTTTTGTTTTTGAGACAGGGTCTCACTCTGTCACCCAGGCTGGAGTGCTGGAGTGCAATCAGAGCTCACAGCAGCCTCGACCTCTTGGGCTCAAGCAATCCCTTATCCTCAGCTCCCTGGAGTAGCTGGGATTATAGGTACGCACCACCATGCCTGGCTAATTTTTGTATTTTTTGTGGAGACGGGGTTTCCCCATGTTGCCCAGGCTGGTGAAGTTGGAATTTAGCGGTGTGTCCTTTCTTTCTCTCTTTTGGGTAAATTTGGCTGCCCTAAGGCCAGGCACGTTGGCTCACACCTGTAATCCCAGCAATTTGAGAGACTGAGGTGGGCGGATCACTTGAGGTCAGGAATTCAAGACCATCTTGGCCAACATTGTAAGACCCCCGTGTCTACTAAAAATACAAAAATTAGCCGAGCGTGACGGCAGGTGCCTGTAACCCCAGCTACTTGGGAGGCTGGCATGTGAGAATCACTTGAACCCTGGAGGCGGAGGATCAGTGAGCGCGAGAGCACACCACTGCACTCCAGCCTGGGCAACAGAGAGAGACTGTCTCAAAAAAAAGAAAAAAAAAATTGGGCTGCACTGATCAGCTGGGTTGTTCTCCTTCTTGTCTTTTCTCTTGTCTATGGATCCCATGGACCAAGCTCTCTTCAGTAACCTCAGAGCTCTGACCCTTGCCTCAAGGTACCTCTCAGGCCCCAAGCTCTCTCTGGCCTGAAGGATGCTCCGGCCCAGGTCCAGTACAGGACCTCTCTGTATTGAATCCCCACAGCACCTAAAACCTTGCATTCCCTTCCTTCCGCCTCCTAGGCTCCATTTGAGAAGCAGTTACAGTTACATGGAGGTGGGAGAGGAAAAGGAGACACACAGGTGCACGTTAGGTAGCTGTGGTAGAATATGTGAGGAAAATTATTCTTAGAGCCAGCTAACATATCATTTAAGTAGGAAGACGGGCAAACATATTTCCAGACCTGAAAACCCTCAGAAATCCTCTTTCTCAAATATTTTTATGAATAGGTAATGTGAAGATGTCCTCAAGCAAACAAGAGAGTAAAACAAGAAAGAAGAAAATGTGAGCACTAAGAAAAAGTCGATCCCGGCGGGGAGCACAGTGCGGGGCCGTTCCCAAGCATGAACGGTGCAGCTGGCCTGGAGAGGAGCCAGGCCAACCCGAGCACGCGCACAGGACTCCAGGAGGGAGGGGGCGCAGACGAAACAGCGCACGGGAGAGAATGGAAGAACCTAAGGATGGGATCAAAGAGAGACAATCTGAGTCCTTCCAGTCAACTTTTATTTGAGATGTGATAGGATCACTCAGGGCCGATCACATCAGGGATCCCACTCAAAATGTACCGTATTTAGGTTCATATCCCCAGGGCCAAGTTGAAATCGAACCAATCTCTGAATAACGATATAGGATATATGTAAAAGGCCAATGAATGCGATACACTCTGCTCAAATTCAGACTTCTGAGGTCTCAAAATAACTCATTTCAAAACTTGGATTCCCACTTTTGTCCTGCCTCCATTCATTCTACCTAAAGAAAACCAAACTAAAAAATAGGTTTATGGTTCCAGTCTAGCTTATAAGAAGTTGCTACTCTTTCCCACCAACAAATAAAATGCAGAACAAACTGAAAAATCAACAATTCTTAGATACATAAGAGAAGTGAAGTCACAGGGCAAACTTCTGCCCCCATATTGGAGCAACTGAGCGGAAACCCACAAGCTGAAACCTCTCAGGAACCTGTGTTGGGGAAGGGAAACCTGAATTGCAACTGATGAATTGCTGGAGGCTCAGTGTGGACAAGTTTGAGGGATATTAATAAATATTCCAGGGGACTGAGTCCCTCTCCAGGAGCTCAAACAGTTCCTCGCAGTGAATATTGGAGAAGAATCCCCTCCTTCTGGCATGGGGAGGAGAAAAGGAACCATTTTGAAATACACCAGAAAACTGCGTTCTTAACAATGCCTGCCCTCAGGAGAAACTATTTAACCAGAGCCTAACCTGCTGGGGTTTCATCAGACCCTAACTGACCCAAGGAAAATAAATGCCCAATTCCAACCCACTCTAGCCATTCAGTCCACCTGTGCAGGGTGGGAACTGAGACACATCTGTGAAGTTCACAGTCCAGAGGCACAGGCTGCCTAAAGGACAGATACCTAATCGTGAAATTATAGAACACTTCCCCACCCCGACACCATACGACCACATTACTAAAGGCTAATTGACAGCAGTTCTTTTACCCAGTGCCTCATGTCCAGCTATCAAGAAAAAATTACAAGACATATTGAAAGGCAAAAATGTAGTTTGAAGAGACAGAGAAAGCCTGAGAACCAGCCTAAAATATGTCAGGGATGGTGGAATTATTAGGCTGGGAATTTAAAACAACTATTATTAACATGCTTAGGGCTGTAATGGATAAAGTAGACAGCATGCAAGAACAGATGGGCAATGTAAGCAGAGGGATGGAAATCCCAAGAAAGAATCAAAAATAAATGCCAGAGCTCAAAAGTAGTGTAATCAGAATGAAGAATGCCTTTGATGGCTTATTAGCAGACTGCACACAGCTGAAAAAGAATCTGTAAACTTGAAGATACCTCAGTAGAAACCTCCCAGACTAAAGAGCAAACAGAAAAAAAAAGACAAAAAAAAAAAAAAACAGAACAGAATATCCAAAAAGAGTGGTACATACACATAATGGAAACACCAGAAGGAAAAGACTGAGAGAAAGGAACAGAAGAAATATTTGAATAGTAATGGCTGAGAATTTCCCCCAAATTGTCTTCAGTCACCAAACCATAGATTGAAAAAGCTCAGAGAACACAAAACAAGATAAATTCCGAAACAAAACAAAAGAAAACTCTACCTAGGCATATCATTTTTAGACTAGAAAATCAGAGGTAAAGAAAAAATATCCTGAAAGAAGCCAGGAGAAAAAACTTTGCCTATAAAGGAGCAAAGATAAGAATTACATGTGACTTCTCAGAAACCATGCAGACAAGTAGAAAGTGGAATGAAATACTTAGTGTGGACAGAAAAAAACACCAGAAACCTAGAATTCTGTACCCTGTGAAATTATCCTTCAAAAGGTGAGGAGAAATTAAAACCTTCTCAGACAGACAGAAATTGAGGGAAACTGTTGCCAGTATACATCCTTGGCCAGAAATGTTAAAAGAAGATCTTCAGAGAGAAGAAAAATGATACAGGTCTGAAACTACCATTTGCATAAGTAAAGGAAGATTATGAAGGAAGGAGTAAGTAAGGGAAAGAAAACTTTTATTTTTCTTGTTCTTAATTATCTAACAACAGTTTGTTCAACATAATAATAGCAACAATGTATTCAATTATATATACATACAGATTCTAGAGAAATTAAAAGAATAATCAAGCAATACTTTGAATAACTCTGTGTCCACAGATTTGATAACCTAGATGAAATGGGGATAATTCCTTCAAAGATCCAGTCTGCCAAAAGTCATACAAGAAGAAACAATCTTAATAGGCCTATACCTCTTGAAGAAATTGAATTAATTAATTAATAACTTTTCAAAATAGAAAGCACCAGGGCCAGATGGGTTTATGAGTGAATTCTACCAAACATTTAAGGAGGAAATTATATCACTTCTCTACAATCTCTTTCAAAAGATAGAAGCAGAGGGATTACTTCTTAACTCATTTTATGAGGCCTGCATTACTCTAGTACCAAAACCAGACAAAAGTATTAGAAGAAAACTACAGACCAATATTTCTCAAGAATGTGGTTGCAAAAATCCTAAAATATTAGTAAATCAAATCCAATGTTATATTAAAAGAATTATATACCACACCCAAATCGGAGCTATCCCAGGTATGTAAGACTGATTCAACATTTGAAAATCAGTTAATGCAATCCATCACATCAACAAGCAAAGAAGAAAAATCATATGATTATATCAACAGATGCAGAAGAAACACTGGATAAAATCCAAGACCATTTCATGATAAAAACTCTCAATAAAGTAGGAAAGAGTGAAACTTCCTCAACTTGATAAAGAATATCTACAAAAGACCTACAGCTAACATCATACTAAGTGGTGAGAAACAAGAAGCTTTCCCACTAAGATCAGCAACAAGGCAAGGACATCTCCTCTCTCACTACTGCTTTTCAGCATCATAATGGAAGTCCCACCTAATGCAATAAGTCAAGAAAAGGAACTACAAGTATACAAATTGGAAAAAAAGAAATAGAATTGTCTTTGTTCACAGATGACATGATTGTCTATGTAGAAAAAAAAAAATGACCAAAAAAAGCTCTCCACAAAACCCTGGAACTACTAAGTGTTTATAGCAAGGTTGCAGAATGCAAAGTTAATGAAAAATTCAATCATTTTCCTATTTACTGGCAATAAACAAGTGGAATTTCAACTAAAACAATGCAATATCATTTACTTTAGGACCCCTAAAAATGAAATACTTAGTTATAAATCTAACAAAATATGTTCAAGACCTATATGAGGAAAACTAGAAACCTCTGATGAAAAAAACAAGACCAACTGAATAAATGGAGAGACATTTCATGTTCATGGATAGGAGAACTCAATATTGTCAAGATGTCAGTTCTTTACAACTTGATCTATAAATTCAACATAATCCCAATCAAAATCCAAATAGGTTGTTTTGTGAATATCCAACAAACTTATTCTAAAGTTTATATGGAGAGGCAAAAGTCCCAGAATAACCAACATAATATTGAAGGAGAGCAAAGTTGGAGAACTGACATTATGTAAGTTTAAGACCTACTATAAGCTACAGTAACCAAGACAGTGTGGTATTTGTGAAAGAATAAACAAATGGATGAATGGAACAGAAAAGCCCTAAAATATACACACATATAGTCAAGTGATCTTTCACAAAGGAGCAAAGATAATACAATGGAGAAAAGACAGGTTTTTCAACAAATGCTGCTGGAATGAGTAGACATACACATGCCAAAAAAAAAAAAAAAAAAAAAAACCTGGCCAGGTGCGGTGGCTCATACTTGTAACCCAGCACTTTGGGAGGCTGAGGCAGGTGGATCACAAGGTCAGGAGTTCAAGACCACCCTGACCAACATGGTGAAACCCTGTCTCTACTAAAAATACAAAAATTAGCTGGGCCTGGTGTCATGCACCTGTAATCCCAGCTACTCAGGAGGCAGAGGCAAGAGAATCACTTGAACCCGGGAGGTGGAGGTTGCAGTGAGCCAAGATCATGCCACTGCACTCCAGCCTAGGTGATAGAGCGAGACTCCGTCTTAAAAAAAAAAACAAACAACGAAAACAAAAACAAACAAAAAACCTAGACACAGACCTTATACCCTTTACAAAAATTAGTTCAAATTACATCACAGATCTAAATATAAAACACAGAAATGAGTGGCTGAATGGATTAAAAAAAAAAAGACCCAACAATCTGTTGCCTACAAGAAACACACTCAAAGACTGAAAATAAAGGGATGGAAAAAGATATTCCATGCAAATGTAAACCAAAAAAGAGCAGAAGCAGCTATGCTTATGTGAGACAAAATAGATTTTCAAGACAAAAACTATAAAAAGAGACAAAAGTCATTACATACTGATAAAGGGGTCAATTCAGCAAAAGGATATAACAATTTTAAATATGTATATACCCAACACTGGAGCATCCAGATATATAAAAACAAATATTATTAGAGCTAAAAAGACAAATAGACCTCAATACAATAATATCTAGAGACTTCAACACCCCACTTTCAGCACTGAATAGATCATCCAGACAGAAAATCAACAAGGAAACATCTGACTTAATCTTCAATATAGACCAAATGAACCTAATCAATATCTACAGAACACTTTATCCAATGGCTGCAGAATACACATTCTTCTCCTCAGCACATGGATCATTCTCAAGGATATATCAGATGTTAGACCACAAAACAAGTCTTTAAAAATTAAAAAAAAAATTGGCCAGGTACGGTGGCTCACGCCTGTAATCCCAGCACTTTGGGAGGCCAAGGCAGGTGGATCACAAGGTTAGGAGTTTGAGATCAGCCTGATCAACACGGTGAAACCCCATGTCTACTAATGCAAAATACAAAAATTAGCCAGGCATGGTGGCATGCACCTATAATCCCAGCTACTCAGGAGGCTGATGTGGCAGGAGAATCGCTTGAACCCGGGAGGTGGAGGTTGCAGTGAGCTGAGATCGTGTCACTACACTCCAGCCTGGGCGACAGAGCGAGACTCTGTCTCAAAAAAAAAAAAAAAAATTTAAAAATTGAAATTATATCAAGTATCTTTTCTGACTACAATGCAATAAGACTAGAAATAAATAACAAGAGGAATTCTGGAAACTATACAAATACATGGAAATTAAACAATATGCTCCTGAATGACAGTGAGTCAATGAAGAAATTAAGAAAGAAATTTAAAAATTTTTTGAAATAAATGATAATGGAAACACAACATGCCAAAACCTATGGGATACAGCAAAAGCAGTACTAATAGAAAAGTTTACAACGATAAGCACCTATATCAGAAAAGTAGAAAAAAATTAAATAAACAACCTAATGGTGTATCTTGAAGAACTAGAAAAGCACAAGCAAACCAAACTCAAACTTAGTAGAAGAAATCATAAAGATAAGAACAGAAATTCATGAAATTGAAATGAAGAAAACAATACAAAAAATCAATGAAATGAAAAGTTGGCTTTTTAAAAAGATGAACAAAATTAACACCAACAAACCTTTTTTCAGACTAAGAAAAAAGAGAAGAAATCTAAAATTAAGTCAGAGATGAAAAAGGAGACACTACAACTGATACCACAGAAATTCAGAAGATCATTAGAGGCTACTGTGAGCAACTATTTGCCAATAAATTGGAAAACCTAGAAAAAATGGATAAATTCCTAGACACTTACAAACCACATAATTAAACCATAAAAAATCCAAAACCTGAACAGATTAATAACAAGTAACATGATTGAAGCTGTAATAAAAAATCTCCCAGCAAAGAAAAGCCCTGGACCAGATGGCTTCACTGCTGAATTTTACCAAACATTTAAAAAAGAACTAATACCAATCCTACTAAACTATTCCAGAAAATAGAGGATGAGGGAATACTTCCAAACTCATTCTATGAGGCCAGTTTTACCCTGATACCAAAACCAGACACAGACACATCAAAAAAAAAAAAAAAAAACTGTAGGCCAAAATTCCTGACGAACATTGATGCAAACAGCCTTAACAAAATACTAGGAAACCAAATTTGACAATACATTAAAAAGATCATTCATCATGATCAAGTGGGATTTATTCCACAGATGCAAGGAAGCAACTAAAGTAATACATGATATCAAAAGAATGAAGGACAGAAACCATGATGTTTCAATTGATGCTGAAAAAGAATTTGATAAAATTTAACATCTCTTCATAATGAAAATTTTCAAAAAAATTGCATATGGAAGGAACATACCTCCACACAATAAAAGCCATATATGACAGACCCACAGCTAGTATCATACTGAATGGGGAAAAACTGAAAGGTTTTCCTCTAAGATCTGGAATGTGAAAAGGATGCCCACCTTCACTACTGTTGTTCAACATAATACTGGAAGTTCTAACTAGAGCAATCAGATAAGAAAAAGAAATAAAGGCATCCAAACTGGAAAGGAAGAAGTCAATGATCCTTATTTGCAGATGATATGATTCCATATTGGAAAAAAACCAAAGACTCCACCAAAAAATGATTAGAACTGATAAATTTAGTAAAGTTGCGGGATACAAAATCAACATACAAAAACCAGTAGTATTTCTGCATGGCAACAGCAAACAATCTGAAAAAGTAATCAAGAAAGTAATTCCATTTAAAATAGTTACAAATAAAATAAAATACCTAGGAATTAACCAAAGAAATGAAAGATATCTACAATAAAAACTATAAAACACTGATAAAATAAATTGAAGAGGACATGCAAAAGAAGAAAAGGTATTTGATGTTCATGGATTGGAAGAATCAATATTGTTAAAATGTCCATACTACCTAAGCAATCTAGAGATTCAATGCAATCCTTATCAAAATACCAATGACATTCTTCACAGAAATACGAAAAAAGAATCCTAAAATTTACAAGGAGCCACAACAGACTCAGAACAGCCAAAACTATCCTCAGCAAAAAGAACAAAACTGGAGGAATCACATTACTTGACTTCAAATTATACTGCAGAGTTGTACTAACCAAAATAGCATGGTACTGTCATAAAAGCAGACATTCAGACCAATGGAACAGAAGAGGGAACCCAGAAGCAAATTCATACATCTACAGTGAACTCATTTTCAACAAAGGCGCCAAGAACATACACTGGCAGAAAGGACAGTCTCTTCTATAAATGGTGTGGGAAAACTGGATATCCATATGCAGAAGAATGAAATTAGACCCCTGTCTCTTGCCATATACAAAAATCAAATCAGAATGGACTGAAGACTTAAATCTAAAACCTCCAACTATGAAACTACTTAAAGAAAACATTAGAGAAAATCCCTAGGACATTGATCAGGGCACGTATTTCTTCAGTAATACCCCACAAGCACAGGTAACCAAAGCAAACATGGACCAATGGGATCACATCAAGTTAGAAAGCTTCTGCACAGCAAAGGAAACAATCAACAAGGTGAAAAAACAACCCACAAAATGGGAGAAAATATTTGCAAACTTTCCATCTGACAAGTGATTAATAACCAGCACATATAAGGAGCTCAAACCACTCAATAGGAAAAAATCTAATAACCCAATTTTTTAAATGGGCAAAGGATCTGAACAGACATTCTCAAAAGAAGACATACAAATGGCAAACAGGTATATGAAAAGGTGCTCAACATTATTGATAATCAGAGAAATGCAAATCAAAATGGCAATGAGATATCATCTCACCACAGTTAAAATGGCTTTTATTGAAAGGACAGGCAATAAAAATGCTGGTGAGGATGTGGAGAAAAGGGAACCCTCATACACTGTTGGTGGGAATGTAAATTAGTACAACCACTATGGAGACAGTTTGAACATTCCTCAAAAACTAGAAATAGAACGACCATATGATCCAGCAATCCCACTGCTAGATACATACCCAAAGAAAGGAAATCAGTATATTGAAGAGATATCTGCACTTCCACGTTTATTGCAGCACTATTTACAATAGCCAAGATTTGGAAGCAACCAAGTGTCCATCAACAGACAAATGGATAAAGAAAATGTGGGACATACACACAATGGAGTACTATTCAGCCATAAAAAAGAATGAGATCCGGCCAGGCGCAGTGGCTCATGCCTGTAATCCCAGCACTTTGGGAGGCTGAGATGGGTGGATCACGAGGTCAGGAGTTCAAGATCAGCCTGGCCAAGATGCTGAAACCCTGTCTCTACTAAAAATACAAAAATTAGCTGGGCATAGTGGCACACACCTGTAATCCCAGCTACTAGGGAGACTGAGGCAGGAGAATCACTTGAACCCGGGTGGCAGAGGTTGCAGTGAGCTGAAATCATGCCACTGCACTCCAACCTGGGTGACAGAACAAGATTCCATCTTAAAAAAAAAAAAATAAGAATGAGATCTTGTCATTTGCAACAACATGGATGGAACTGGAGGTCATTATGTTAAGTGAACTAAGCCAGGCACAGAAAAACAAAATTTGCATGTTATCACTTATTTGTGGGAGCTAAAAATATTAAAGCAATAGAACTCATGGAGATAAAGAGTAGAAAAATGATTACCAGAGGTTGGGAGGGGTAGTCGGGGGATGGAGGGGAAGTGGGGATAGTTAATGGGTAGACAAATGTAGTTAGATAGAATGAATAAGATCTAGTATTTGATAGCACTATAGGGTGACTACAGTGAACAATAATTTATTGTACATTTTAAAATAAGGAAAAGAGTTTAATAGGATTGTTTATAACACAAAGAAAGGATTAATTCTTGAGGTGATAGATATCCCATTTTCCCTGATGTGATTATTATGCATTGTATGCCTATATCGAAATATCTTATGAACCTCATCAATATATACACCTACTGCATACTTACAAAATTTTGTTTAATTAAAAAAATTAGAAAAACCCCACAAAACTATAAAACTCCTACAAGATAACATAGGAGAAAATTTAGATGACCTTGGGTTTGATGATGACTTTTAGATATAAAACCAAAGACATAATCCAGGAAAAAAAGAATTGATTAGCTATACTTTCCTAAAATAAAAAATTTCTGCCCTGCGAAAGACACTTTATTTTTTTTTTGAGACAGAATCTTACTCTGTCACCCACTCTGGAGTGCAGTAGCACAGTCTCAGCTCACTACAGCTTCCACCTCCTGGGTTCAAGCGATCCTCCTGCCTCAGCCTCCCGAATAGCTGGGATTACAGGCATGGATCACCACACCTGGCTAATTTTTGTATTTTTAATAGAGATGGTTTCACCATGTTGGCCAGGCTGGTGTTGAACTCTTGGCCTCAAGTGATCCACCTGCCTCAGCCTCCCAAAGTGCTGGGATTACAGGCGTGAGCCATTGCGCCTGGCTGAAAGACACTTTCAAGAGAGTAAAAGACAAACTACAGACTGAAATAAATATTTTCAAAAGTTATATCTGATAAAGGACTGTTATACAAATATACAAAGTACTCTTAAAACTCAACAATAAGAAAACAACAACCCAATTAAAAAAATAGACCACAGAACATAATAGACACTTCCAGAGAAGATCTACAGATGACGAATAAGCTTATGGAGATATGCTCATTATATGTCATTAGGCAATGCAGCAAGTGCAACTTAAAACAACAGTAAGATACCACTACATACCTATTAGAATGGCCAAAATCCACAACTCTGACAACACCAAATGCTGAATCTGCATTAGTCAGGGTTTTGCAGAGAAACAGAACCAATAGATATAAAAGAAGATTTACTATATGGACTTGGCTCACATGATTATGGAGGCTGAGAAGTCCCACATCTGTCGTCTGCAGGCTGGAGACTCAGGAAAGCTGGTGGTGTAATTTACTCTTGAGTTTGAAGGCCTGAGAACAAGGGGAACTATTGATGTAAATCCCAGTCTGAAAATGATATGAGATGTCCTAGATCCAGCACTGAGGAAGGTAAAAAAGAGGAGGCAGGGAGTAAATTCCTCCCTCCTCCACCTTTGTTCTATTTAGGCCCTTAATGGATTGATTGATTGCTGTTGTGGATGACAGCCACAATGGGGAGGGCAATCAACTAAATCCATGGATAGTCAAATGGTAATCTCATCTGGAAACACCCTGACAAACACACTCAGAAACAATGTTTCATCCAGGTGCCTCTAAACCACTCAAATTGACACATAAAATTAATCTTCACAAATCCACCCCTGTCAACTTGGTACCCATGCATACCTCCCCAATCCATATTAATAAAGACAACAAAAAGGTCTTAATTCTGCCTAACATACCACAACTATCCTGCAAACCATCAAAAGCGCACAAACCTCTTCCCTAGGAAAGGAGGTAAGGTCCTTTAGTGATACTTAACTCTTCTCCTTCGTATCTCGTAACTCAGATACTATGATGTAAAGTTAACAATACTGAAATACTGTGATATAAAATCAGTACATCTAAGGTTACATGATAAGGCAATAAGAAAGGAAGGAAAACAAAGATTATATACACACATATTCATAGCAACATAGGAGAAAATAATCATGACAATTACAGTCCTAACTGATCTTGTAGTCGTGGTGGTAGCTAGTATTTTTAACTATGGGTAGAGGAAGGAGGAACCTTCTACTACATGTTCTGTATTCCCTTTGCCTTCAGCAAGCTCCTCAGCTGGTTGTGATTCTTCTTTGTCGTGGTGACCCAAAATTTTATTCCTGAAGGATTTGGGATATTAATAATCCTGGCTGGACTGGGTTTTTGTAATTTAATCACAGGATGTAGTAATACTAAGAGATGCCCCCACATGACCTCCTGTATTCCACATATGCTCTTTCTTTGGTTGTGGAATAGTAGACCAACTTTCCCTTGGGAGTCAGGATCAATCGCCCCAGCCAACACCGTGACTCCCTTTCACGAGGAGACACAACAATGATTCCACTGAACTGGAAGGTAAGACCAGCCACAGTAGGAACTCTCATTCATTGTTTATGGGAATGCAAAATGGTATGGCCACTTTGGAAGACAGTTTGGTGGTTTCTTACAAAACTAAACATACTCTTCCCATACGATCCAGCAATTGTGCCCTTTAGTATTTACCCAAGGAAGTTGAAGTATTATTTCCACACAAAACCTGCATACAGATGTTTATGACAGCTTTATTCATAATTGCCAAAACTTGGAAGAAACCAAGATGTCCTTTAGTAATTGAATGGATAAATGAACTACGGTATATCCAGCCAGTGGAATATGATTCAGCAGTAGAAAGAAATAAGCTATCAAGCCAGGAAAAGACATAGAAAAGTCTTAAATATCTATTAGTAAGTGAAGGGAGCCAATCTGAAAAGACAACATACTGTATGATTCCAACTTTATGACAACCTGGAAAATGCAAATCCATGGGGACAGTAAAAAGATCAGTGGTTTCCAAGGGTTGCGGGGAGGGAAAGGTGAATAGGCAGAGCACAGAGGACTTTTAGGGCAGTGAGACTACTCTGTATATCATTACAGTGGCAGAGACATGTCACTATAAATTTGTCCAAACTCATAAAATATGCAACACTAAGAGTGAAACCTAATGTAAACTATGGACTTTGGATGAGAAGATGTGTCCGTGTAGGTTGATAATTTGTAACAGAAGTACCACTCTGTTGAAAGAGATTAATAATGGGTGAGTTGCATGAGGGGGAGCATGGAGTATATGGGAAATCTCTGTACCTTCCACTCAGTTTTGGTGTGAATCTAACACTGATCTAAAAAATAAAATCTACTAAAAAAAAAAATACACTCACACACATGCACACACACACTTTTGGCTAGTGAGGAAAAACTCATGTGTGTGTGTGTTATACAACATATCCCTATCTCTTGATATAAAAAAATAGCTTTCAAAATTTTTGCTTGGGGCCTGGTGTGGTGGTGCATACCTATAACTCTAGAGCTTTGGGAGGCTGAGGCAGGAGGATTGCTTAAGGCCAGGAGTTTGAGACCAGCTTGGGCAACATAGTGAAGACCCTGTCTTTACAAAAAATGAAAAGAATTAGCCAGACTTGGTGGTGCGCACCTGTAGTCCTAGGTACTCGAAAGGCTAAGGTGGGAGGATTGCTTGAGCCCAGGAGTTCAAGACCAGCCCGGGCACTGTAGCAAGACCTCATCTCTACAAAAAATTAATTCATTAGCTGGGCTTGGTGGCATGCACCTGTAAGTCCCAGCTACTTGGGAGGCTGAGGTAGGAGGCTGCTTGAGCCCAGGAATTTAAGGCTGCAGTGAGCTATGATCATACCACTGAACCCCAGCTTGGGTGACAGAGCAAGACCTTGTCTCTTAAAAAACTAAAATAAAAAATTTTTATTGGCTCAGTTCCCTCATCTGTTAAGTGAAGCAAATAAGAGTACCTTAAAGGATTGTGGAATTAAATGGGTTATATATAGGGAATAGTGTGTGGGATATGGTAAGCACCATATAAGAGTTTGGTATTGTAATTAATGAAGGACAGCAATGCTTTATACTACTGGAAAAGCTCCAGCATAAAACTGGTAATAGGAACAATGTAAATTTGTAACTACCATAGATAATTATATCACTATGCAAATAAAATGTGAAAAAAAAAAATTCCCTTAGCTCCTGTAACTCAGTAGTAGCTGCAACCTCAGTGCTTGCTTTGTTGGCATCTACTTGAAGATTGTGCCAATTAGTGCAAACAGAAAAGTAGCACAATGGATTTAGAGTCATTTTGTTCAAAATAAGGCAATACTTTCCGATAAAGCACTATATTTTACTGTAAAAAAATTAAGAAAAGTTAAAAGCAAACTGAATATAGATTTAGACCAAAGAGAAAATTTAAATATTTTTGTGCTGAGAGAACGTGATGCCATCTCCTTCTGGGTAGACAATGACAAGGCCCTGAAATCCTGTGAGCATGAAGTTTGCTTGGATAATGAGATTGTCACTGTGACCTCCTCTTGGCTCAAGGTCTCTTGTTTATTTCTGGTTTTCAGTCATGCTCTTGGCATAGCTCAAATGCTCAAGAATATTTATCACCCCTGTTCATGTTTCCAAAGCAGACAGGATTTGCTGTTCCCTGCCATGAGAGGGGAATACAGAGTGAGGACACCTGCTGTAGGGTGGGATGGGGAGGGGGGCGCCTGGTGTTCCCTGGGCCATGTCTTACTAGGAGATAGATTGTATGTCTCAGGTCACAGGTGGCCCAGCCTGTGGCTCTAGTGGGTCTGTGACCATTAGTCAGCCTGGACCTCCCTTCACATCCTGTCCCCTCTGTGTAAAGTATTCCTCCTCCCTCTATTTTCTCCCTTCTAGCAATTGGGAGGATGAGGGCAGCTTGAAGTTCTCTGTGGCTGCTGTGTAAGTGGACTAAGTGGGCCCTCAAAGTCTATTTTTCAGAAGGGAGCAGAAAACCCCAAAAGGCTTCATTTCTAAGCTTCATCCTCCAACACAGTTTCCTGGAAACTCAACTCACCATTAATCATTTATGCCCTGCTCCACATTTGACCAGCAAAACTTCGATCTAACCTTCCTATTTTTGAAAGCTCTGGAGGGAAAGAGGAATGAATGGGAGAAGTCAGGGCCTAAACTCCTTCACATGCCTAATGCTTCATGTGCATCAAACCCTACACAAAACATTTGGAAGAGGGGAAGGAGGGAGGAGGCTTAGTATTTAATGGGTACAGAGGTTTCATTTGAGAAGATGAAGAAAGTTCTAGAGAATGGATGGTACTGATGGTTGCCAACAATGTGGGTGTACTTAATGCCACTGAACTGTACACTTTAGAAGGATTACAATGGTAAATTTTATGTTTGTGTATATTTTACCACAATTTGGAAAAGATGCAACTAAAAAATAACCCCAATATTTAAAGTAAGCAATAAGCATCTGTGTATCTACACACACAGAGGAATGAATATATTTATTCATGTCAATTTCTTGTTAGAATGATCAAGGTGATAATAAATTTTCTCATAATAGTCCCAGGATGAGAGGCAAGTATAATACTGTGGAGTCAGATGGTTCCAGATCTGAATTCTGGCTCTGCCACCTATTCAGTATATTATCTTGGGCAAGTTATCAATCTCTTGAGCCTCAGTTTCCTGATCTTTTAGAGGTATGGAATCTTACATATGGCATCAGTTTCAATGAACTGATACATAAAGGACCTAGTGGCAGATCTGGCAAAGAAAGGACACTCAAGTGTTTCATTCATGTCTGTGTTTCCCCTTTCAGGTGAAATGCAAGTGGGTCTACAGGCAATGCCCACTCCTGAGAATCCTGTTCCACTTCCAAGGAGCTCCAGGAGCTCTGTCTGCTCTATTGTGAATCCACCTCAATTTGGTATCCCCAGGCTTATCAAAAATCAATCCTTACACTGTGGGCTCATTATTTTGTAGGAAGATTGGAGTCACACTCTATTTACAGAGTCTTTGAGATAAGTGATGACCTGTTGGAAAAATGCTGATAGTTTTAGAATTACCGCACGATGCCTCTGACAAGACCTACTCCTGCTGGGATGGACTGGTTTCATGTGTATTAGATTATATGCCAAGAAAGACTTGTCTTAAGACTGGCCCAAAAACCTTGTCGGTCAAGACTCCAAGTCAGCCTCCAAGCAGGTACCATAGAAATCCAAACCCTTAGGCTGGCCCAGCAGGTTGACTTCAGAGGCAGCCAATCTGTGTGTGTATCTCAAGCTTGATAAAAACATGCAAGTATGAAAGCAAATTGAGCCATAATCTCCACAAATTAAATAATAAAGTAAACTTCTTATATAAGCCAAATCATGATTAACAGCTACACTTTACTATCAGGGTAAGATCATTTGTATTAAGAATTCATGAAAGTAATAGAATCATTCTGTGATGGTTTAAAGTATTTTCAAGCTTTACATCCTGTAATTCTAGGCTCTCTGGGACAATGCTGCTTTAGAATTCCATCCATAGGTGATTAGGTGTAAAGTAGCTAGCCTATCCCCACTGTTGACAAAGTGAGGTCACTATAAGCTGTCAACACAGAAAAGGAAGGACCTAAATACAAGGGCTGCTGAGGTTCAGGTGTCAGGGAGTGTGTGTACATGAGGCAAGAACCCAGCCGTGCAATGAAAGCAAGTTGGAGACAGGCCAGGATCAGAAACCTAATATATTTTAAGACTAATTTATTCTAATGGCCACAACAGAGAAGCCACGTTGCTCACCACCGAACAGGCCACTCATGAAGCCTTTATATGTCCATGGTGGACAGCCAGTAGCATCTATTTTGAAACTTTTTCCAGACCAAAACTATTTCTGCCTTGCTTTATAGGGTGAGGAATCCAGGGTCTCAGGGTAACATTTGTTTAAATACTAAGGTGAGTCCAAAGCTGTTCCTGAGAAAAATGTATATTTATGTGGCCACTCTTTGTGAATGTGGGATACCTTTCTACTCTGTCAAAATCATAGGCTAGGCTCCACAACTTCCGTTGCGGAATCTATAATCACCTCTTTTGGCTTCCTAAAAAGAGCTGATTTGAATTAGCAATAGAGAACACCAGCACCGCAGCCCTTACCAGGGAGCAAATGGTTAAGCTTTTTGCCAGCTGATACGGTTTGGCTGTGTCCCCACCCAAATCTCATCTTGAATTGTAGCTCCCATAATTCCTACATGTCATGGGAGGGACCTAGTGGAAGGTAATTGAATCATAGGGGTGGGTCTTTCTTGTGCTGTTCTTTTGATAGTGAATGAATCTCATGAGATCTGATGGTTTTATAAAGGTGAGTTCCCCTACACAAGCTCTCTTGCCTGCTGCCATGTAGGATGTGACTTTGCTCCTCCTTTGCCTTCCACCATGATTGTGAGGCCTCCCCAGCCATGTGAAACTGTGAGTCCATTAATCCTCTTTCCTTTATAAATTCCTCAGTCTGGGGTATGTCTTTATTAGCAGCATGAGAACAGACTAATACACCAGCCTAGTCTTACAAAGAGCCCTACTGAATGGCAATATTTTGGGAGTGTCATAGAGGTGAAGTATCTAGAATTCAGCAATTCTAGGCTCTGTAAATTCTACTTATTCAAGTCAGCCTGCTGAACACACTAGTGTAGACCCTATTTACTGAGTGCTTAGTGCTAAAATCATCTTAACTGGCTTACAGTTCAGTATTTAGCATTCAGTTTTTATTGAAGAGGGCTATAAGTACCAGTTCCTATGAAATCTGTTACTGTAGTTCCTATGAAATCTGTAGTTGTTGCAAAAGAAGAATTCCATGGAGGGCACCATCTCTTGCAGTGGCATCTCATTATACATGCATTTAGCTTATGTGAAGCAGATATTTGTGCTTGGACAGTGGGTACAGAGAGGGAAATAATTGAAATGATGTAACATAAAATACTATAAAAGTTATATTTTGCATATGTTCTATTGATTATTATACTGTATAGGTCTACATGTATTGTGTGTATGTATATTTCACTTAATGGACAATACAAGGAGTTTTGTTAGAGGAATTTGGATTAAACATGCTTTTTTCCTCACACTCTAATCTGGAACCTAATTCATGTGGAAAGCCGGTCATCATCCGCTGGACATGATGATTGACATCACCACTTAAGATGCTGTCTCTGGCCTGGTGTGGCTCCTGTCAGGTGAGGCCCTGGATTCCGTGAGCAGAGTTAAGACCCATGTGAAAAGTTCACCCTAGTAAAAGGTGTAGTTTCTTGCCTCCGTCCAAACATCTCAGCATTTTCCAATCACATGTTGGGCAACTCTCCTGCACAGCCCACTTTCTAGACCTGAACTCTGCCCACTTGTTAGGGCAGCTGCGTGCTCAGGGCACAACCTTTGGCTTCTCCTGCCAGCCCCTGTGTCACTTGCTTATCAGCTTCTCGGGAGCAGGACCTGTCTTACTCTCTGTTTCACAAATGTTTAGTAGACCATCTGGCACATAGTAAATGGCAAATCAATATTTGTTGAACAAAACTTAATCTGCATGTGGCTTTATCCTTGTTCCCACTGCTGCATTCCTGAGAATGGAACCACTGGTAACCTCCCATTCAGCAAACATCCTTTTCTGTGTCCAGCCTTGGAAGTATCCCTTGGAGTAAATCTCTCTATAAAGTCCCCTTGCAAGAAATACTTTTTAATGCCGGGCACAGTGGTTCACGCCTGTAATCCCAGCATTTTGGGAGGCCAACGTGTGTGGATCACCTGAGGTCGGGAGTTCAAGAGCAGCCTGGCCAATGCGGCAAAACCCTGTCTCTACTAAAAACACAAAAATTAGCCAGGTGTGGTGGTGGGTGCCTGTAATCCCGCTACTTGGGAGGCTGAAGCAGGAGAATCACCTGAACCTGGGTGGTGGAGGTTGCAGTGACCCAAGATGGCACCATTGCACTCCAGCCTGGGTGACAAAGTGAGACTCCGTCTCAAAAAAAAAAAAAAAATTACTTTTTAGTATCTGATATTAGGAAAATACTTTCTTTTCCCCTAAGGAACTAGTATATTCTACTTTTTCAATAATAAGAGCCATGTAAACTATCAGCTCTCCCTTTCTCTGTCTCTCTCTCTCTCTCTTTGTAAGAGTGGCCAAGAACCTCAAAATAACTGTAAACTCAGTGAGAGCCACTGTATTGAGCCTTTCATTCCACCATGTTTATATGACTTCTTCTCTTAGATCCTGATTTTTCAGCTTGGGGATTCTATTGCAGTTTTTCTCAAAGTGTGGCCTGGGAACCACCTGTATCAGAATCATTGTAGGTGTCTGTTAAAAATGCTGATTTTCAGACCCCTCACAGACTTGTTAATCAGAAACTCCAGAAGTGAGATTCAGAAATTTGCATTCTACACAAACATCCCGGGTATCCTAATGCTCAGTTAAGTTTGAGAATCTATGGCCTATTTTTATTTTATTTATTTATTTATTTTTTTTTTTGAGATGGAATTTTCCTCTTGTTACCCAGGCTGGAGTGCAATGGCACGATCTTGGCCCACTGCAACCTCTGCCTCCCAGGTTCAAGCAATTCTCCTGTCTCAGCCTCCTGAGTAGCTGGGACTACAGGCGCCTGCCACCGTGCCTGGCCAATTTTTGTATTTTTAGTAGAGACAGGGTTTCACCATGTTGGCCAGGCTGGTCTTGAACTCCTGACCTCAGGTGATCCACCGGCCTCTGCCTCCCAAAAGTGCTGGGATTACAGGCATGAGCCACCGTGCCCGACCTCATTTTTATATGTTATTTGTTGTAAAACACTCAACATTCTTCTTGGAAGAAAAAGAAATTTATATAAGTGGTATAATATAAGAAAATATGCTGCATAACATAATGATAATGGCCTTCAGGTAATGTTAACAGCATTACTTAAAATAATTATTAATGTATTATCTTAATTTTTTTTTTTTTTTTTTTGAGACAGAGTTTCACTGTTGTTGCCCAGGCTGGAGTGCAATGGCCCGATCTCGGCTCACTGCAACCTCCACCTTCCGGGTTCAAGGGATTCTCCTGCCTCAGCCTCCTGAGTAGCTGGAATTACAGGCACCCACCACCATGCCCAGCTAGTTTTTTGTATTTTTAGTAGAGATGGGGTTTCACAAGACCAGGCTGGTCTTCAACTCCTGACCTCAGGTGATGTACCCGCCTCGGCCTCCCAAAGTGCTGGGATTACAGGCATGAGCCACCACACCTGGCCATTATCTTAATTTTTACTTGACCTTTGTACAATGGTATGAAAATAGTTCTCTATCAAGATTTATTCTGTTCACAGTGTTCTACAAGTGACTATTTTTCTTCAGAAATTATGACAATATTAAGTGGGTGTGTTAAGTAAAACAAGAAATTGGTGCCTAAGAGCTAGAAATAAACTAACATATAGGCACAATAAGATGTATTGAGGACCACCAAGCCCCAGGAGCTGCACTTTGTCAGAGAAACACTGTAACAAGCAAGACTCAGCTCCGGCCCTCAGATTGCTTATGGTCTAATGGGAAACATAGACAGTAGACAGGTAAACGGGTGAAACCTCTTGTTTGTGTCCACAGCAACTGGCAGGGTCTGCAGGAACAGGCCATTGCCAGAAAGAAAATCATCTTACTATTATCTACACAGAGTCCAGAATATGATGCAAAAGCAACTCTTTACTGTCCCCAGTGGAAAAAATCCTCTTCAGTCCATATGGCAACAACCAGAGGGCCCTCCAAGAATCACCATGCTCCTGGCTTCTTCAGTTTCTTCCTCTCCCCACCTTGGGCTTAGTCCTAGCTTCTTGCAAGGGATGGGTTCCGATTTCTCCTTAAAGACTGTTGCAGAGACAGAATTCCAGTCTCTCTGATTCTTCTCAGGGGCGTATCTAAAATATCAGCAAACTATTCTCTCCCCAAGATCAGCGGACTCGCGTTGAATCTCTGTTTTAGCAAAGCCCAGGCTCCACACCTCCCCTGGGAGGCACAGAAACACAAGACAGTCCCTCCTACCCCGCCATGCAGGCAATTGCTGCACTGCTGGCATCCCCAGCTTGGGACCCAGCACAGAAGCCAGACATGGCCCCAGGGAGCCAGTGGCCAGGAGGAGTGTTCAGGGCACAGGGACCAGACGAACAAAGGCTGGAGACAGAAGAGAATGCTAGGCCGGGCATGGTGGCTCACGCCTGTAATCCCAGCACTTTGGGAGGCCGAGGCCAGTGGATCACCTGAGATCAGGAGTTCGAGGCCAGCGGATCACCTGAGGTCAGGAGTTCAAGACCAGCCTAGCCAACATGGCAAAACCCATCTCTACTAAAAATAGAAAAATTAGCTGGGCGTGGTGGTGGGCACCTGTAGTCCCAGCTACTCGGGAGGCTGAGACAGGAGAATCGCTTGAACTTGGGAGGTGGAGGTTGCAGTGAGCTGAGACCGTGCCACTGCACTCCTGCCTGGGTGGCAGAGTGAGACTCCATTTCAAAAAAAAAAAAAGAGAGAGAGAGAGAGAGAACACTGGTATTGAGGGAATTTCAAGCCATTCTAAATGCCCGGAGAATTAATTTTAAATTCTACTCATATTTCAAGGTTTCATTTAAATCACACCTTATCTATGAAGTGCTCTGGGATTAGGCTACTCTCATTTATCTCCTTCCTTTCTAAGCATCTACGATATCTATCATCATGTGGCACAACCTTATGTTTCATTCTGTAGGGACTTCTGTTGTTCACTTGCTTGATGTGAGCAAACTGGTTTCCTTAACTAAAACATAAACTACAGGAGGGCAGGATCATAGTTTAGAGTTTTGCTTTATGATGACAGTTTTATTGAGCTATAACTCATATACCACACAATTCACCCATTTAAAATGTACAAGTCAGTGGGTTTTCTTTAGCATGCTAATAGAGTGGGGCAACCACCCTCACAATTAATTTTAGGACGTTTTCATCATCCCCCAAAGAAACTCTCCTGCAGTAACAGTCACTCCTCATTTTCCACACCCAGGCTGTGGGTTGGATTGTGTCCCCTCAAAAAGATTATGTTCAAGCCCTCACCTCCAGAACCTGTGAATGTGACCCAGTTTGGAAGTGAGGTCTTTGCCGAAGTAATCAAGTTAAGATGAGGTCATACTGGATTAGGGTGGGTCCTGAATCCAACATGACTGGCATCCTTATAAGACTGCAATTTGGATGCAGGGACAGAGACACACAGGGGAGAAGACCATGTGAAGACGGAGACAGAGATTGCAGTGAAGCAGCCACAAACTAAGGAATGCCAAGGATTTGGGGGCAAACCCCAGAAGCAAGACAAGGCAAGAAAATGTTCTTCCCTGAGTCCTCCAGAGGGAGCATGGTCCTGCTGACGCTGACTTCAGACCTCCAGCCTCCAGAACTGTGAGAATACGTTCCGGTTGTCCTAAGCCACCCAGTTTTATTCAGCAGCCCTAGGAATCTAATGCACACCCCAACGATGGTCCCCACCTCCACCCCCTAGTAAACCACTAAACCACTTTCTGCCTCTGGAGATTAATCCGTTGTAGACATTCTATATAAAAGGAATTACATAATATGTGGCCTTTTGTTACCGGTTTCTTTGACTTAATATACTATTTTTAAGGTTCACCTATGTTGTATCAGTACCTCATTATTTTTGTTGCTGAATAATATTCCATTGTATGGCTATATCATATTTTGTTTATCCATTTATCAGTTGATAGACACTTGGCTTGTTTCTATTTTTTTAGCTATTATGAGTATTGCTGTTATGCAGATTCAGACATGTTTTCATTTCTCTTAGGTGTATACCTGGAGTGAGATTGCTGAGTCGTGTGGTAACTCTGTATTTAACCTTTTGAGGAAATGTTACACTGTCTACCTAAGTGCCTGCACCATTTCATATTCCCATCTGCAGTATATGAGGGTACCAATTTATCCACACCCTTGCCAACACTTACTATCTATGTTTAAATTGCAGCCATCGTAGTGGATGTGAAATGGTATCTCTTTGTGATTTTGATGTCAATGTCCCGGATGGGCAGTGATGATGAACATATTTTCATGTGCTTGTCAGCCACCATTTGTGGAGAAATGTCTATTCAGATCCTTTGCCCATTTTTAAATTGAGTTATTTGTCTTTTTGTGGTGTAGTTATAGAAGGTCTCTGTTTATTCTGAATAATTGGATTGTCTTTTTATTCTTGTATTATTTATATACTTTATAGTTTTAAAATATTCCTCAGTTTGCCTCTTGATCCTGAACCCATGAGGAGGGTTATCCTTGTGCTCTTAGACATTTCTGGTGTTCTAAGAAATCATTGGTTTTTATTTGATGTTTAATGAATGGTCTGGAATAGCATATCTCAGAGCTTTCAGGTCAACTTTGGGGTAAAGAAAGGAACCTAATATTTACTGACTGCCCACCACCTGCCAGATGTTGTTGGCATATGTGTGATCCTCACCCCAACCTAGGAAGGTTCTGTGTTATCATCTCCAATAAACAGGTAAGCACAAAGAAATTAAATAACAACAGTTTTTTAAACACCCTGCCCCTTTGTCCCTTCATGATGTGGTAAAACAAAAAGACATATCAAAACCAGAGGACTTGCTTGTCAAGTTTCTAATGCCTGGAAACTGTCGCCTCAGTACTTCAAGTCTTAGTCAAGGAACTATTAAACAGTTTATATGGTTTTTCAGCTCATAGATTAATAAAATCCCTTCAAATGTTTCCCTTAAGTGAAGTATAGGAATATAAGTATTGTTCCAAGTCTTCTGTTAAAAATTGAAGCACAGAAATGGGACTATGACTAAATTCACTGAATAGTAAAAGAAAGAGCGTGTGATTCTGGAGTTCAGGGAGAGAGTCCGTGAGCTCTGCAGAGGTAACCTGTATGTGCATGCTCCAAAATCCACCGGCACTTTCCCGGCAGTCCAAAGTGCAAATGGTTTCTGCAGCTCATGATTCTGGCTCCAGGCCAGCGCCATGCTCACTTGAATTGCAGCCAAACGCCCTCGGACTCATTGCCTGAACATGTGACTCAAATGCTCACGTTCCCACGTTCACGTTCTCCTGGAGACCCCCTGACATCAAATTCTCAAGGATCTCATTTCATTTTTTATAGACAACTGTCTTCACCCTTCCAACTCTAAAGATAGATGTGAGGTGAAGATATATTCTGCAGGGTTTGAAAGCTCTATATAAAGTCCCCCAAACATTTAAAATCTGGAGATTCATCTCTGGAAAACAGTGCGTCTGATCATCTTGATTTACAGCCTGTACTGGAAGTTTTTCTTTTAGAAAAAAAGCTATTTGCAAACCATTACTGTTTGTAAATAAATTATTTTCCTAAATATCAAAGGAAGACATCAGAAAGTACAAAAAGAAATAATAAATGGAATAATTTCTTGAAATTTACCCAAATAGGTAATGAGCAAGACAACTGATAGCTCTCAGAATAAATATTCTCTGAGAGTAAGACTAATATCATCATGCCAATAGTTTAATTTGACTTATTTTCATAGGGCTGCCCAAACAGATACGGAGAAAGGAATTATTCCGCCATGAGATAAGACTTAATCATCCCTGGGAAAGGGAATCTACAGGAACATTTTTGCTTATGCAAGAAAGATCCTGTTTATACTGCATGGTTCTTTGCAGTTTTTCTCTCCCATCCCCTGTGGCTGTGTAGTTCTATCCTATTTGTGGCCCTGCTTCTAGATTGAGGCCCCATAAAGCAGGCTGCACAACGCCAGCAGCACATTATTTCTTGAAGAAATCCCAGGGAAAATAGACAGTGAAACTTTGCTTCCCTGGTCTCAGAAAAGGGCAAAGAAATTTTTGTTTCTCCCAAAGGCCAGTTGAAAAATGTCATGTTGCTCCAGAAGACCAGCCCTGGCCCTTCCTTGCTGCAAAGAGTCAATTGGTGCCTCCAGGTCCTTGCTTTTCCTTGATGACAGACTGGTGTAGTATGAGACATCCCTGGCCCTTATCTCAGCCCAGCCCTTTGAAGCACTTGACAGCCGCTGCTGCTGCCACTTGCTTATCCCGAGGGAGGAAGTAGCTTCTGAAGGCTTTGAGGTCCAGTTCAGTCTGGATGTTTGAAAGGGTGAAAGGTAATTTTAATATGACTTCTAATTTATGTGATGCTTACATTTTTTTGAATTCTGTGCTTCCCAGGGGACACAGTAATTGAAAGTGTTTTTCATCCCATAGCAGGAAGGGATGAGGGTTGATGGATTGATTTTCCTCTGATTGTTAACCCTCCACCTCTCCTTCCCCCTCAGCTTCGCTGTGTGTTATGTCTGTTTGTCTGTCATGTCTGTCTGAAAACCTAGTTTGAACTACAAAATAGGTTGAGAGGAGCAGTGGGCAAAAGGATGGAGTTTTCTCTTTGATAATTTATTCAGTGGGTGCTAAAGATTTGGGGATCTTCTTGTCTTGATTGAATGGTGTAATGATTAATACTGAGTGTCAACTTGACTGGATTGAAAGATACAAAGTATTGATCCTGGGTGTGTCTGTGAGGTGTTGCCAAAGGAGATTAACATTTGAATCAGTGGGCTGGGAAATGCAGACCCACCCCTAATCTGCCTGGGCACAATCTAATCAGCTACCAGCACGACTGGAATATGAACAGGCAGAAAAATGTGAAAAGAGAGACTGGCCTAGCCTCCCAGCCTACATATTTCTCCCATGCAGGATGCTTCCTGCCCTCGAACATCAGACACCAAGTTCTTCAGTTTTGGGACTCGCACTGGCTCTCCTTGCTCCTCAGCCTGCAAATGGCCTATTGTGGGACCTTGTGATCATGTGAGGTAATACTTAATAAACTCCCCTTCATATATATTCCATTAGTTCCGTCCCTCTAGAGAACCCTGACTAATACAGATTTTGGTACCAGGAGTGGCTCTAGAGGGACAGAATATTAAGGATGGAGTTATTTCATTGGTTTTGGGGTTTCTGGAGTTTGCTTCTTAATATGATTAGACCCAAAAATGCTAAGGACTCTACTTCTAATGGTATGGAGAACGCTGATAGTCCTTGTCGTGAACTGTTTAGAGAGTTATGCAAAATAAATGCATTTGACACTCCTGATTCATCACTCGTGAGAGGCAGAGTTTAGTGGCTCTATACATAATACCTTTGACCATATGTGGAGAACCAGGGAGCATAATGAAGCTGATTGGTTACTTCTAAGTTCAATGTACAAAGTGATGAAAGAAAATGATGAACTCAGGGATTCTGTCTCCCGGCTTCAGAAGCAGACACTGAGCCTCAAATCTGCTAAGACTGTCCTAATGAGAGTCTTATCGCCTGTAGAAAAACAGCTGACATTATGGAAAAACAGACACAAGCTCTTATCATGTGAGTGGCTGACCTGCAACAAAAGGTGCATGTACAGCCTCGCCAGGTGTCTACTGTTAAAATGAGGGCATTGATTGGAAAAGAATGGGACCCTGCAACATGGAATAGGGACATGTGGGAGGACCCTGATGAAGCTGGGGGCACTGAGTTTGTAAACTCTGATGAATCTTTTTTGCCAGAGGGAACATCTTTCCCAACCCCAGAAGGGGCAACATCCCTCCCCGACCCATGCTGCAATCAGCCTTTCCACCTCTGTCTGAGGAGATAAACCCTGCACTGCCTGAGGCAGCAGTGATGGCCTCCCCTGAGGCAGTTTCCAGGCAAGATAAACTTGATTCTCCCCAGGAGCCATCCCCAACACCCCTGTTTGCTTCCAGACCTATAACTAGACTAAAGTCCCGGCAGGTCCCTAGAGGTGAAGTTGAGAGTATAACCCATGAGGAGGTGTGCTACACTCAAAAGGAACTGTTTGCGTTTTCTAATTTATATAAACAGAAATCTGAAGAACAGGCATGGGAATTAATACTAAGGATGAGGGTTATTATGGTGGGAAAGGCCAAATGGAAGCCATTAGAGCTTCCTCTACCTAGAAAAATAGTAAATCAAAAACAATATCGCATCCCTGGAGGGACTGCAGAGATTAGTGCCACCATTAAGGACTTGAAAGATGCAGGGGTCATTGCTGAGGCTTGAGTAGGTAAACAAAGCGGCCTGGAAGCTCGAACTGGGTGGAGCCCACCGCAGTTCAAGGAGGCCTGCCTGCCTCCATAGACTCCACCTCTGGGGGCAGGGCATAGCGACCAACAAAAGGCAGCAGAAACCTCTGCAGGCTTAAATGTCCCTGTCTGACAGCTTTGAAGAGAGTAGTGGTTCTCCCAGCACAGTTTGAGATCTGAGAACGGACAGACTGCCTCCTCAAATGGGTCCCTGACCCCTGAGTAGCCTAACTGGGAAGCACCCCCCAGTAGGGGCAGACTGACACCTCACATGGCCAGGTACCCCTCTGAGACGAAGCTTCCAGAGGAACGATCAGGCAGCAGCATTTGCTGTTCAGCAATATTCGCTGTTCTGCAGCCTCTGCTACTGATACCCAGGCAAACAGTGTTTGGAGTAGACTTCCAGCAAATTCCAACAGACCTGCAGCTGAGGGTCCTGACTGTTAAAAGGAAAACTAACAAACAGAAAGGACATCCACACCAAAACCCCATCTGTACATCACCATCATCAAAGACCAAGGTAGATAAAACCACAAAGAAGGAGAAAAAACAGAGCAGAAAAGCTAAAAATTCTAAAAAGCAGAGCACCTCTCCCTCTCCAAAGGAACACAGCTCCTCGCCAGCAATGGAACAAAGCTGGATGGAGAATGACTTTGAAGAGTTGAGAGAAGAAGGCTTCAGATGGTCAAACTTCTCCAAGCTAAAGGAGGAGGTTTGAACCCATCGCAAAGAAGCTAAAAAGCTTGAAAAAAGATTAGATGAATGACTAACTAGAATAACCAGTGTAGAGAAGTCCTTAAATGACCTGATGGAGCTGAAAACCATGGCATGAGAACTACGTGACGAATGCACAAGCTTCAGTAGCCAATTCAATCAACTGGAAGAAAGGGTATCAGTGATTGAAGATCAAATGAATGAAATGAAATGAAGTGAGAAGAGAAGTTTAGAGAAAAAAGAGTAAAAAGAAACGAACAAAGCCTCCAAGATATATGGGACTATGTGAAAAGACCAGATCTACATCTGATTGGTGTACCTGAAAGTGATGGGGAGAATGGAACCAAGCTGGAAAACACTTTGCAGGATATTATCCAGGAGAACTTCCGCAACCTAGCAAGGCAGGCCAACATTAAATTCAGGAAATACAGAGAATGCCACAAAGATACTCCTCGAGAAGAGCAACTCCAAGACACATAATTGTCAGATTCACCAAAATTGAAATGAAGGAAAAAATGTTAAGGGCACCCAGAGAGAAAAGTTGGGTTACCCACAAAGGGAAGCCCATCAGACTAACAGCTGATCTCTCAGCAGAAACTCTACAAGCCAGAAGAGAGTGGGGGCCAATATTCAACATTCTTAAAGAAAAGAATTTTCAACCCAGAATTTCATATCCAGCCAAACTAAGCTTCATCAGTGAAGGAGAAATAAAATCCTTTACAGACAAGCAAATGCTGAGAGATTTTGTCACTGCCAGGCCTGCCCTACAACAGCTCCTGAAGGAAGCACTGAACATGGAAAGGAACAACCAGTACTAGCCACCGCAAAAACATGCCAAATTGTAAAGACCATCAAGGCTAGGAAGAAACTGCATCAACTAATGAACAAAATAACCAGCTAACATCATAATGACAGGATCAAATTCACACATAACAATATTAACCTTAAATATAAATGGGCTAAATTCTCCAATTAAAAGACACAGACTGGCAAACTGGATAAAGAGTCAAGACCCATCAGTGTGCTGTATTCAGGAGACACATCTCACATGCAAAGACACACATAAGCCCAAAATAAGGGGATGGAGGAAGATCTACGAAGCAAATGGAAAACAAAAAAAGGCAGGGGTTGCAATCCTAGTCTCTGATAAAACAGACTTTAAACCAACAAAGATCAACAGAGACAAAGAAGGCCATTACATAATGGTAAAGGGATCAATGCAACAAGAAGAGCTAACTATCCTAAATATATATGCACCCAATACAGGAGTACCCAGATTCATAAAGCAAGTCCTTAGAGACCTACAAAGAGATGTAGACTCCCACACAATAATAATGGGAGAATTTAACACCCCACTGTCAACATTAGACAGATCAATGAGACAGAAAGTTAACAAGGATATCCAGGAATTGAACTCAGCTCTGCACCAGGCAGACCTAATAGACATCTACAGAACTCTCCACCCCAAACCAACAGAATATACATTCTTCTCAGCACCACATTGCACTTATTCCAAAATTGACCGCATAGTTGGAAGTAAGGCACTCCTCAGCAAATGTAAAAGAACAGAAATTATAACAAACTGTCTCTCAGACCTCAGTGCAATCAAACTAGAACTCAGGATTAAGAAACCCACTCAAAACCACTCAACTACATGGAAACTGAACAACCTGCTCCTGAATGACTACTGGGTACATAATAAAATGAAGGCAGAAATAAAGATGTTCTTCGAAACTAATGAGAACAAAGACACAACATACCAGAATCTCTGGGACACATTTAAAGCAGTGTGTAGAGGGAAATTTATAGCACTAAATGCCCACAAGAGAAAGCAGGAAAGATCAAAATTGACACCCTAACATCACAATTGAAAGAACTAGAGGAGCAAGAGCAAACACATTCAAAACTAGCAGAAGGCAAGAAATAACTAAGATCAGAGCAGAACTGAAGGAGATAGAGACACAAAAACCCTTCAAAAAATCAATGAATCCAGGAGCTTGTTTTTTGAAAAGATCAAGAAAATTGATAGACTGCTAGCAAGACTAATAAGGAAGAAAATAGAGAAGAATCAAATAAACGCAACAAAAAATGATAAAGGGGATATCACCACCAATCCCACAGAAATACAAACTACCATCAGAGAACACTATAAACACCTCTATGCAAACAAACTAGAAAATCTGGAAGAAATGGTTAAATTCCTGGACACATACACCCTCCCAAGACTAAACCAGGAAGAAGTTGAATCCCTGAATAGACCAATAACAGGCTCTGAAATTGAGGCAATAATTAATAGCCTACCAACCAAAAGAAGTCCAGGACCAGATGGATTCACAGCTGAATTCTACCAGAGGTACAAAGAAGAGCTGGTACCATTCCTTCTGAAACTATTCTAAACAATAGAAAAAAAGGGAATCCTCCCTAACTCATTTTATGAGGCCAACATCATCCTGATACCAAAACCTGGCAGAGACAAAACAAAAAAAAGAAAATTTCAGGCCAATATCCCTGATGAACATTGATACAAAAATCCTCAATAAAATACTGGCAGACCGAATCCAGCAGCACATCAAAAAGCTTATCCACCATGATCAAGTGGGCTTCATCCCTGGGATGCAAGGCTGCTTCAACATATGCAAATCAATAAATGTAATCCAGCATATAAACAGAACCAAAGACAAAAACCACATGATTATCTCAATAGATGCAGAAAAGGCCTTTGACAAAATTCAACAGCACTTCATGCTAAAAACTCTCAATAAATTAGGTATTGATGGGACGTATCTCAAAATAATTAGAGCTATTTATGACAAACCCACAGCCAATATCACACTGAATGGGCAAAAACTGGAAGCATTCCCTTTGAAAACTGGCACAAGACAGGGATGCCCTCTCTCACCACTCCTATTCAACATAGTGTTGGAAGTTCTGGCCAGGGCAGTCAGGCAGGAGAAAGAAATAAAGTGTATTCAATTAGGAAAACAGGAAGTCAAGTTGTCCCTGTTTGCAGATGACATGATTTTATATTGCCAAAACCCCATCGTCTCAGCCCAAAATCTCCTTAAGCTGATAAGCAACTTCAGCAAAGTCTCAGGATACAAAATCAATGTGCAAAAATCACAAGCATTCTTATACACCAATAACAGACAAACAGCCAAATCATGAGTGAACTCCCATTCACAGTTGCTTCAAAGAGAATAAAATACCTAGGAATCCAACTTACAAGGGATGTGAAGGACCTCTTCAAGGAGAACTACAAACCACTGCTCAGTGAAATAAAAGAGGATACAAACAAATGGAAGAACATTCCATGCTCATGGATAGGAAGAATCAATATTGTGAAAATGGCCATACTGCCCAAGGTAATTTATAGATTTAATGCCATCCCCATCAAGCTACCAATGACTTTCTTCACAGAATTGGAAAAAACTACTTTAAAGTTCATATGGAGCCAAATAAGAACCCGCATTGCCCAGACAATCCTAAGCCAAAAGAACAAAGCTGGAGGCATCATGCTACCTGACTTCAAACTGTACTACAAGGCTACAGTAACCAAAACAGCATGGTACTGGTACCAAAACAGAGATATAGACCAATGGAACAGAACAGAGCCCTCATAAATAATACCACACATCTACAACCATCTGATCTTTGACAAACCTGACAAAAACAAGAAATGGGGAAAGGATTCCCTATTTAATAAATGGTGATGGGAAAACTGGCTAGCCATATGTAGAAAGCTGAAACTGGACCCCTTCCTTACACCTTATACAAAAATTAATTCAAGATGGATTAAAGACTTAAATGTTGGATCTAAAACCATCAAAACCCTAGAAGAAAACCTAGGCATTACCATTCAGGACATAGGCATGGGCAAGGACTTCATGTCGAAAACACCAAAAGCAATGGCAACAAAAGCCAAAATTGACAAATGGGATCTAATTAAACTCAAGAGCTTCTGCACAGCAAAAGAAACTACCATCAGAGTGAACAGGCAACCTACAAAATGGGAGAAAATTTTTGCAATCTACTCCTCTGACAAAGGGCTAATATCCAGAATCTACAATGAACTCAAACAAATTTACAAGAAAAAAACAAACAACCACATCAATAAGTGGATGAAGGATATGAACAGACACTTCTCAAAAGAAGACATTTATGCAGCCAACAGACACATGAAAAAATGCTCATCATCACTGGCCATCAGAGAAATGCAAATCAAAACCACAATGAGATACCATCTCACACCAGTTAGAATGGCAATCATTAAATTAAAGTCAGGAAACAACAGGTGCTGGAGAGGATGTGGAGAAATAGGAACACTTTTACACTGTTGGTGGGACTGTAAACTAGTTCAACCATTGTGGAAGACAGTGTGGTGATTCCTCAAGGATCTAGAACTAGAAATACCATTTGACCCAGCCATCCATTACTGGGTATATACCCAAAGGATTATAAATCATGCTGCTATAAAGACACATGCACACGTATGTTTATTGCGGCACTATTCACAACAGCAAAGACTTGGAACCAACCCAAATGTCCATCAATGATAGACTGGATTAAGAAAATGTGGCACATATACACCATGGAATACTATACAGCCATAAAAAAGGAAGAGTTCATGTCCTTTGTAGGGACATGGATGAAGCTGGAAACCATCATTCTCAGCAAACTATCGCAGGGACAAAAAACCAAACACCGCATGTTCTCACTCACAGGTGAGAATTGAACAATGAGAACACTTGGACACGGGAAGGGGAACATCACACACCGGGGCCTGTTGTGGGGTGGGGGGAGGGAGGAGGGATAGCATTAGGAGATTTACCTAATGTAAATGACGAGTTAGTGGGTGCAGCACACCAACATGGCACATGTATACATATGTAACAAACCTGCACATTGTGCACATGTACTCTAGAACTTAAAGTATAATAATAAAAAAAAAAAGAAAGAAAGACACAGAGGTGGTGATTCCCACCACATCCCCATTTGGGTCTCCCATTTGGCCTGTGCAGAAGACAGATGGATCTTGGAGAATGACTATAAGTTTAACCAAGTTGTAACTCCAATTGCAATTGCTGCACCAGATGTGGTTTCATTGCTTGAGCAAATTAACACATCTTTTGGTACCTGGTATGCAGCCATTGACTTGGCAAATGCCTTTTTCTCCATTCTTGTCCAAAGCCCCAACAGAAGCAACTTGCCTTCAGCTGGCAAGACCAGCAATATACCTTTACTGTCCTACCTCAGGGGTATAGCAACTCTCTGGCTTTGTGTCATAATCTTATTCAGAGAGACCTTGATCACTTTTCTCTTTCACAAGATATCACACTGGTCCATTATATTGATGACATTATGCTGATTGGATCCAGTGAGCAAGAAGTAGCAAACACACTGGACTTATTAGTGAGACATTTGCGTGCCAGAGGATGGGAAATAAATCCAACTAAGTTTCAGGGACCTTCTACCTCTGTTAAATGTCTAGAGGTCCAGTGGTATGGGGCCTGTTGAGATAGTCCTTATAAGGTGAAGGATAAGCTGCTGTGTTTTGGCTCCAACTACAACCAAGAAAGAGGCACAATGCCTAGTGGTCCTATTTGGATTTTGGAGGCAACATATTCCTCATTTGGGCATGTTACTCTGGCCCATTTATCAAGTGACCCGAAAGGCTGCCAGTTTTGAATGGGGTCCAGGACAGAAGAAGACTCTGCAACAGGTCCAGGCTGCTATGCATGCTGCTCTGCCATTTGAGTCATATGACCCAGCAGATCCAATGGTGCTTGAGGTGTCAGTGGTAGATAGGGATGCTGTTTGGAGCCTTTGGCAGCCCCCATAGGTTGAATCACAGCAGAGGCCTCTAGGATTTTGGAGCAAGGCCCTGCCATCTTCTGCAGATAACTACTCTTCTTTTAAGAGACAGCTCTTGGCTTATTACTGGGTTTTGGTGGAAACTGAACACTCAACTATGGGTCATCAAGTCACCATGCATCCTGACCTGCCTATCATGACCTGGGTGCTTTCTGACCCATCTAGCCATAAAGTGGGTCATGCACAGCAGCATTCCATCATCAGATGGAAGTGGTGTATATGTGATCGGGCTCGAGCAGGTCCTGAAGGGACAAGTAAGTTACATGAGGCGATGGCTCCAATGCCCATGGTATCCATTCCTGCCACCCTGCCTTCTCTCCCCGAGCCTGCACTAATGGCTTCGTGGGGAGTTCCCTATGATCAGTTGAGAGAGGAAGAGAAGACTAGGGTCTGTTTCACAGATGGTTCTGCACGATATGCTGGCACTACCTGAAAGTGGACAGCTTGCAGCACTACAGACCCTTTCTAGGACACCCCTGAAGGACAGAGGTGAAGGGAAATCTTCCCAGTGGGCAGAACATCAAGCAGTCCACCTGGTTGTGCACTTTGCATAGAAGGAGAAATGGCCAGATGTGTGGTTGTATACAGATTCATCGGCTGTAGCCAATGGTTTGGCTGGATGGTCAGGGACTTGAAAGAAGCATGATTGGAAAATTAGTGACAAAGAAATTTGGGGAAGAAGTATGTGGATGGATCTCTCGGAGTGGTCGAAAACTGTGAAGATATTTGAATCCCATGTGAGTGCTCACCAACAGGTGACCTCAGCAGAGGAGGAGTTGAATAATCAAGTGGATAGGATGACCCGTCCTGTAGACACCACTCAGCCTCTTTCCCCAGCCACCCCTGTCATCGCCCAATGGGCCCAAGAACAAAGTGCCCATGGTGACAGGGATGGAGGTGACACATGGGCTCAGCAACATGGACTTCCACTCACCAAGGCTGATCTGGCTATGGCCACTGCTGAGTGCCCAATTTGCCAGCAGCAGAGACCAACACTGAGCCCTTGATATGGCACCATTCCTCGGGGTGATCACCCAGCTACCTGATGACAGGTTGACTATATTGGACCTCTTCCATTATGGAAGGGCAGAGGTTTGTCCTCAATGGAGTAGACACTTACTCCAGATATGGGTGTGCCTATCCTACCTGCAATGCTTCTGTCAAGACTACCATCCATAAACTCACAGAATGCCTTATCCACCGTCAGCGTATTCCACACAGCATTGCCTCTGACCAAGGCACTAACTTTATCACTAAAGAAGTGCAGCAGTGGGCTCACGCTCATGGAATTCACTGGTCTTACCATGTTCCCCTTCATCCTGAAGCAGCTGGGTTGATAGAATGGTGGAAGGGCCTTTTGAAGTCACAATTACAACACCAACTAGGTGACAATACTTTGCAGGGCAGAGGCAAAGTTCTCCAGAAGGCTGTGTATGTTCTGAATTAGTATCCAATATGTGATACTGTTTCTCCCATAGCCAGGATTCATGGGTCTAGGAATTAAGGGGTAGAAGTGGAAGTCACACCACTCACCATCACCCCTAGTGATCCACTAGCAAAATTTTTGCTGCCTGTTCCTGCGACATTATGTTCTGTTGGCCTAGAGGTCTTAGTTCCAGAGGGAGGAATGCTGCCACCAGGAGACACAAGAAGGATTCCATTAAACTGGAAGTTAAGATTGCCACCTGGACACTTTGGGCTCCTCCTACCTTTAAGTCAACAGGCCAAGAAGGGAGTTACACTGTTAGCTGGGGTGATTGACCCTGACTATCAAGATGAAATCAGCCTACTACTCCACAACGGAGGTAAGGAAGAGTATCCATGGAATTCAGGAGATCCATTAGGGTATCTCTTAGTATTACCATGACCTGTGATTAAGATTAATGGGAAACTACAACAGCCCAACACAGGTAGGACTACAAATGACCCAGACCCTTCAGGAATGAAGGTTTGGGTCACTCCACCAGGAAAAAAACCATGACCTGCTGAGGTGCTTGCTGAAGGCAAAGGGAATACAGAATGGGTAGTAGAAGAAGGTAGTCATCAATACCAGCTATGACCACACGACCAGCTGCAGATATGAGGACTGTAATTGTCATGAGTATTTCTTCCTTCTTTTGTTAAAAACATATTTGTGCATGTGTACACTTGTACTAAGAAAATATCTTCATTTTATTTCCTCTCTCCTTTATCATGTGACATGAATTTATTGATTTCATGTCAGCATTTAAGTATTGTTAACTTTATGTAATGGTATTTGGGTTGGAGATTGGTGCATTTCCGATTGTACAAAGGATAGTTGTATTACATTAGGTGTAATTATGATCTTATTATTGTCTTTATTTGAAGATTATGTATGATCTCAGGAGATGTGTATGGGTTCAAGTTGACAAGGGGCGGATTTGTGATGGTTAACACTGAGTGTCAACTTGATTGGACTGAAGGCTGCAAAGTATAGATCCTAGGTGTGTGTCTGTGAGGGTGTTGCCAAAGGAGATTAACATTTGAGTCAGTGGGCTGGGAAATGCAGACTCACCGTTGATCTGGGTGGGCACAATCTAATCATCTGTGGGCACGGCTAGAATATGAACAGGCAGAAAAATGTGAAAAGGCTAGACTGGCCTAGCCTCCCAGCCTACATCTTTCTCCCGTGCTGCATGCTTCCTGCCCTCGAACATCGGACACCAAGTTCTTCCGTTTTGGGACTCAGACTGGCTCTCCTTTCTCCTCAGCCTGCAGACGGCCTATTGTGGGACCTTGTGATCATGTGAGTTAATACTTAATAAACTTCCCTTTCTATATATATATACCATTAGTTCTGTCCCTCTGGAGAACGCTGACTAATATAAATGGTTACCTTTAGTTGGGTTAAATCCAGTGAATTCCTTTGGATGTGTTCTTCCGTTGACTTAAAAAAAGAAAATGAAAAAAAATTTCAGTGAATTCTTGAAAGAATTAAACAGACTGGGCCTAGAAAATTGTATGTTACATAAAAATATGTACAAACATTATTTTAAATATAAACCTGTATTCCTACTTTACCAAAAAGCTGATTATACTGATGACAATAATGCAATTTTGTTGGTTTGGGAAAATGCAAAATCACCAGACTAATTGCAACAGCACTTCTGGAATAATGCTACCGATTTCTTGAATACCTACTATGTGCCAGTCACTTATTGAATATGATTTCTAATAATCACAGGGCAGATATTATTATCTCCACTTTACTGATGAGCAAACTGAAGTTCATAGAGAGATCGATCATTTGTCCAAGGTCTGAGTGCTGTGGAATTGAAATCAAATCCACCAGCGTTTATCCGACCAAGTAGATCTGAAGTTCCTAATGCTGAACACAAAAGGGCACAGTTATCTAGGATAAATATAAAATGCATGAGATGCCAGTGCAACAGGCAAACCAGGACATATGATCACCTACACTATACAGCATCATCTTGAGAATATGTGCACTGCTGCCGCAGTCTTTGCAAACAATCAAATGTACAAGGGGTTGAGAAAATAAAGTACAGTTATAAGGAATATTCAACAGAAGAATGAAGTGTAACAAGATAGAATTGGAGGGTTAATTTCAGGTAAGTGTTTGAAAGCTCTAAGAGCCAGGAGAGGAGTTCACTCTTTATCCTGTAGTCAATGCTACATAGTTACAAACATTGGTATGGTGTTTGACAAGTGCTTTCACATACACTATTACACTTGACAATGAAAGTGTGATAGGTGGTACTTCCAGAGAGGTTATGTGACTTTCCCAAGACTGCTAAACTGGTAAGCAGTAGAGTTCCCTGTTTCTACAAAGTCTGGGCTTTTCCTACTTTTCCATATTACTTGCTAGTTTCTAAAACATCCAGTCCCTTGATTACAAGTTATCATCAGAAACCACAACAAAAAGCACAATATTTCACATGGGAGAATAGCACATGGCTGACCCATTATTCTATTAGCATGGGTTACAATCATTTTCCTAGAAGAGCATTAAGTCCTATGCAATAGACATTAGGAACAAGAGGCTGCGGAAGGCGGATCATGAGGTCAGGAGATCAAGACCGTCCTGGCTAACAGAGTGAAACCTCATCTCTACTAAAAATACAAAAAACTAGCCGGGCATGGTGGCGGGCGCCTGTAGTCCCAGCTAGTCAGGAGGCTGAGGCAGGAGAATCGCTTGAACCTGGGAGGCGGAGTTTGCAGTGAGCTGAGATCACGCCACTGCACTCCAGCCTGGGCGACAGAGCGAGACTCTGTCTCAAAAATAATAATAATAATAAAAATAAAAGGAACAAGAAAATGGTTATTTGTAACCTTTTCTTGATCATGAATGTCCTAAATACCTTATAGGAAAAGTTAAGAAGAAAAAATATATAAAGAAGAAAACAAAAATCCTTCATAATTTTACAACTGAGAGATAATTTTAACACTCTGGTGCATTTTCTTCCAGTCTTTGGCATACCCTAAGGCTTGAATGTCATTGCACCCATGCCATCTCCACCTGCTGTGACCCTATCTTTGGAATACCCATCTCCACCTGCTGTGAGCCTATCTTGGGAATACTTCTCAAACCCATCAATTCCTACGAGCTCTACCCTCATATATGTCACCTCACCTTGTGCCTAGATTAGTGTACTTTCCCAGCAGCCAGTCTCCTGAGCTCCAGTCCGGCATATGCTGTCCACATTCATTTGGCGTACCGCAGACAGAGGAGTTTTTGGCTTGTTTGTTTTTTGAGACAGAGTGTTGCTCTCTCGCCCAGGCTGGAGTGCAGTGGTGTGATCATGGCTTATTGCAGCATTGACCTGCTGGGTTTAACTGATCCTCCCACCTCAGCCTCCCAAGTAGCTGGGACTACAGGTGCATGCCACCACGACAAGCTAATTTTTTTTTTTTTTCAGTTTTTTTGTAGGGATAAGTTCTCACTCTGTTGCCCAGACTGGTCTCAAACTCCTGAACTCAAGGGATCCTCCTGCTTTGACCTCCCAAAGTGCTAGGATTACAGGCATGAGCCACCCACCCAGCCCAGAGTAATTTTCCTAAAATGCAAACTGTTTAAATGCCTTGAATGGCTTCCCCTTATCCATAGGATAAAATTCAGACTATTTGACTATTTGCCATGTCTTTTTTTTTTTTTTGAGACAGAGTATCACTCTATCACCCAGGCTGGAGTGCAATGGAGCGATCTCAGCTCACTGCAACCTCCGCCTCCCGAGTTCAAGTGATTCTCCTGCCTTAGCCTCCCGAGTAGCTGGGATTACAGAAGCCCACCACCACACCTGGCTAATTTTTGTATTTTTAGCAGAGACGGGGTTTTATCATGTTGGCCAGCCTGGTCTCGAACTCCTGACCTAAGGTTATCCGCCCACCCCGGCCTCCCAAAGTGCTGGGATTACAAGCACGAGCCACCTCAACCCGCTTAGCTGTGGCTTTGAAGGCCCTTCACCCCACTGCTCCCACCTCTGCTCTCTCCACTGGGGCCTCACAGTCTCCCTGCCTCCCCACCTCCCCACGGGCCTCTACAGACCTTCTGAGCCATGCCCTCTGTCTCGAACCTCCCAGTGGCACTCTCGCGGCTGGAACACTCCTCCTCAGGCTCTCTGCCTAGCTGCTTTTCAGTTTTCAAACCTCAGCTCATATTTTAATTTTTGGGGGAAGATTTATTTGACCCCCTGCCTCTCTCTGCCCAGGATTAGAGGCTTCTGCCACAATCTCAAGTTCTCCCTCTGTTCCTGTGATAACGCTTATCTCACTGTATTATTATCTTCTTGTTTCACTGCCTGTCTCCTTTCCTAGATTGTAAACCGTGAAGGCAGGGTCTTATCTCTTCTATTCCCCACTCTATACCCAGCATGTGTCACAGGACCTGGCACAGGGCCGGCATTGAATATTCTTCACTAAATGTGTGTGTATGGGGCAAACATGCATACACCAATATATAACATATGAAGTGTTTAATAAATCTGTATAATTTTCCCACAGATTATTTTGCATTTTCTATGTCGAAATTAATATTATCTGTGTGTTAGATATGAGTTCTAAATTTCTTTTCAAAGAATATGTCAGTATGTTCAATTCTTTGCCTTCTACTTTTAAACTTCTTCATAAAGCATCCTTTTTCAATTACCTACTCCATCCTGACTCATTCCAATCACCTGCTACAGCCTAACTCATTCCAATCACCTGCTCCACCCTAACTTATTCAGATTATCTGCTACCTGCTCTGCCCTGACTCCTGCCGAAGCACTCACCCCATCATTCTCTTTAAATTAGCCAGTCAGAATTAGTTTAGCCTGTGCGGTCTAACCCTAGCCAATAGGGGAACCACACAGTAGCAGGGGCCACGTGCATCATGGATAAGAACCTCTTCCCCTCCCTTGTCCAAGTGTGCGCTCACCATTGCTCCATCTGTAAGGGTGCACCCTTCTATAGAAGTAACTTGCCTTGCTGAGAATTAAAAAGAAAATTTTAGATTCGAGTGCTATTCCTTTTGCGGCACCAAAACTTTATACGTAACATGTGAATAATGACAGTTTTGCTTCTTCCTTTCTAGTCCTTATCCCTTCTGTTTTTCCTTGTCTTACGGTGCAGCTAAGATCTCCAATGCAATGTCAAATGGATGTGCTGATAGTTAGCATTTTTGAATCTGATTTTTTTTTTTTTTTGAGACAGCGTTTTGCTCTGTCACCCATACTGGAGTGCAGTGGTACAGTCATGGCTGATGGCAACCTCAACCTCCTGGGCTTAGGTGATCTCCCCACCTCAGCCTCAGGGGTAGCTGGGACTACAGGCACACACCACCAAGTGCCTGTATTGTATTTTTTGTAGAGATGGTTGCCCAGGCTGGTCTTGAACTCCTGGGCTGAAGCAATCTGCTCGCCTTGGCTTTCCAAAGTGCTGGGATTACAGGTGTGAGCCACCACTCCTGGCTGCATCTGATTTTTTAAAGGGAAAAGTCACGATTTTGACATTAACTATCATGCATGAGAGATTTTTGATTGATACTCTTCATCATTTTAAGGAAATTCTATTCTAGTCTTAGTTTAAGAAGTTTCTCTTCATAAATTATGAATGAATGAATGACAAATTTTATCTGTGAGTTTTCTGTTTCACCAAGGTTTATCTTCTTTAATCTGTTAATGCATTGAATTACATTACATTGCCTAGTGTTAAAACATCCTTACATCAATTGGTCTTGATATATTACTCTTTTACAATATTGTTTTGCAGAATTTGATGTACTAACATTTTATTTAGCATTATGAAGTCTATGTTTATTAGTAAAATTGGCCTATAATTTTCTTTTATTTTGCTATTTTTGTCTGGTTTTGAGATCAAGAATATTTATAGTCTCATAAAATGAATTGGAAAATTTTCTCTTTTTTTCTATTCTCTAAAACAGTGTATATGTAATAAAGATGACCTAGTCCTTAAATATTTGATAGAACTCATTTATAAAGCTATCTAAACTCACTGCAGGTTCATACATATAGATCTATTAGCTGAAGCTTGTTAATTGTTTGGTTCAAATCACCTGTGTCTGCATGACTTTGTGTATTTACAAAGATTCTTAATTTGTCTTTTACATGCAAATGTATTTTTCGACACTATCTGTTCTGCTGTACAGTGCCTTCAAAGTATTTTGGTTATGTTTTACTTTTGTTTCATCCTTTTTATCCAACTCCATTTATACGTCAACCTGCATCTTTATTTTTCATATCTTCTGTATAATTTTGCAATGTTAGTATTTTCTTGTAATTGTTTGAGATCACAAAAAGGTTGCTTTCAAAGGTTGACTTCCATGTTTTTCTACTGTAAATCATCTTCCAAAATATGCACTTGCTCTGCATCTTCAGGGCCACGCTCTTTATTCTTTTCTGAACTATCATGGTCCCTGTATTGTTGTTTCAGTTTATTCATCTTTAAGTAAGGAAATCCGGAGGAAGCATGTGTATACAATCTGTTGGAAAATATCTGGCTATCTACTGGATCTGATGACCTTGAATAACACTGTTTTACCTGCATCTTAGTGCATGTTTCACACAATGTCTTAATCAGAGAGGCTTTTCCCACAATGCTCGGCCCCTGCCACAGCCCCTAAAGGGCCATGCTGCTTTTTCAATCTTTGAAGTCTTTGGGCAACTTTACCAATGGGAAATTTCATATAGGTCCTTCCTCTGCTGATTGGCCATAGCGTAATGAAAAAAAAAGATCATCAATTAATCGGCTTGTGACACCATAGCTGTGAGATAACAAATAGGTCTCACCTCACATACCAACTCCCAGTGGGTGTGGTGGCTGCCTGGGGAACTTTGTTGAGAATGATTCTGAGGCCCTCTCTGGCTCAGGGGGAAAGAGTGCTTTGATTAATGAGTTATATCTGCTAGGGGCATGGGAGCAGGGAGTGGCAGGATGAATGCCACCTATCTGCTGCCCCTGTTCTAATGGCTGTCCACAGGTGTGACATAAGATATAAAAATTAATAGTAAGCTGTGCTTAAAGGGCCTGGCCTCCTTGAAGCTTTTAAGGGACTCAATTCCACAATACCCAGTGATATATGACAGTGGACTTAGCTTATGAAGTGCTTGCCCCAGACACCAGTGATCTGAAATCGTCCAAAACTCCAGAGAATGGCAGACCAAACACAGGCGAATTGTGTAATCAAGTGGCAAACTGCCCGAGCGATGATCTTTCTAGGTGTGAACACACCTAGCTTCACTGCCTTATCAGAGTTGGGCCTGCATAAGCCTTTGGCGCTCTTTGTTAGATCTGGCTGGGATCTTCGCCCCCACACTCCCACTCTCCCCTTACCCAAAAGAGGCTCAGCCCTCCTCATTCCTTGTTCGTCATTCTGCACAGGGTTGGGGGGAAGTGACACAGGCCTGTCCATTATTAGTTCAGAAAGTGGTCCCCAAATGGTATGTGACCTCAGTTGGAATTTTATATACAAGCACTTGAAGGAACCACTTTCTCTAGAATCCAGAATTGTGACTGGGATGATGAAAGCCTGGAACTCTCTGATGCCTCCATCATAGTGAAGACGCCCATGTGTATTGGGAGAGAAGGAAGCTGACAGAGAAAAGCAGAGGCGAGAGAGAGAGAAAGAGAGAGGCAGAGGCTAAGAAAGAGAGAGGGGACACCTGCTGACATCTCTGGAGTTTCTTGAACTTTTGATACGTACTCCTTTCCTGGACTTGATTATATGAGTCAGTACATTCATTTTAAATGGAACTATTTTGATTTGGGATTGTGTCTCTTAAGACTGAAGGAGTCTTAACAAATACAATGGCAACTGCTTTTGTTAACTGTCAATGTTGGTTGAGACTGGTTGGTTTGCCTCTCCATTTTAGAGGTGTCAAAGGAAAATAAATCTTGGGACCCCAAAATCACTAAGCCAAGGGGAAAGTCAAGCTGGGAACTATGTCAGGCAAACCTGCCTCCCATGTTATTTTTAAATAAGACCGCTACAAAGATAAAAAGCTACATATCTCCTTCACAATTTGGCCACAAGGAAATTCCTTGTGGACAAAGGACAGACAGAACTCAAAGTCATCCCTCTGAGTCTCACCTGAGACAAATGCTTAGCTGAGTGCTTCCTCTGCCCTATTGTTTAGGTGAAAATGCGGATTCACTGAGCCAGACTAAATTGTGTATTCGGTGGAAAGCTGATCAAGGACTCAAAAGAATGCAACCTTTTGTCTCTTATCTCCTTATGACCGCCTCAAGTTGTCCTGCCTTACCAGACCAACCCTATGTCTCCCTAGAATGTGTAAAAGCAAGCTGTACCCTGACCGCCGTGGGTACACGTTGTCAGGCCCTCCTGGGGCTGTGTCACATGTGCGTCCTTAACCTTGGCAAAATAAACTTTCGAAATTGATTGAGACCTGTCTCCAACACCTTTTGGTTTACAGAGGAGATTCATGATTCATGAACAGAGGCCTGTGTTGCTCCCATTGCCTCTGAGCCTCTCCAGAGGTCCCGATGCATCCTCCGTCGCCCTCAGCCGTGCTGCCTGCAGGGAATGGAAGTCACAGAATGAATGTGTTGAGAGGAGACTCCTGCAGGTGGGTGGCAGGGTTTGTGGCTGAGAAGAGAATTCTACTACAGTGCGGAGTGGCTGTCTGGCCTTCTGGTTAGTACTCCCTCCCCACCCTAAAGCTAGAAGAAGATTGTAGCAAGATTGAAATATTTTCCCACTTCTTTATAGCCATCTTTGTTTCTTCAATTCAAAAGGCAAAGTGTACATACATAGAAATTTATTTCTCAATTCAACCCACAAAGATGCAGTTTCCCAGAGTTTAGCATATGGCTTTCAGTCTATAATGTTGCCAATTGGTCTTCTGGGGCTCTCCATGAGTGATTTAATTAAAAAGAAAGGAAAGATGAATAGAGTACTGTTGGTTTGCAACAGTGACGATTTGGAAATTCCTGGGCAGATACGTTTCCATTGCATGGTAAGGATTCTGGGAAGAACAGCACTTTGGCACTGCCTGTGCGGCCCAAGGCAGCTGGAAGGGGTCTTGCAGATCCTGGGGAAAGGCACTAAAACAAGAAAAGGAGTGGGTGGTGCCAGAGACAAACTTCAACAGTTTCCTGACTTTGCCTACAGCCTGCCCTGACTGGTTTAGGCTTGTTAACAAAAACATTCTTCCTATTCCTTTCTCCTGCCTAGTTTTGAATAATGACAGTGCTGTAGATATGATGCCTTTATGACATTTAACCACAAATGGCACCAATTAGTCATCTCATAAAGTTCAACAGCGCCAGGACGATCCCTTATCTCAGCTCTCTGGGGCTGGGAGTGGGAGATCAGAGTGGAATATGTGTCTCTAGCCTGAAGAAAAGTTGTCAACAAATCAGTTCTTCATCTAATCTGAGGTGACGAGTGGGGTGATATATTCCAGCTAAAGCATTCTTGGCTCCAGATGACTTTGTAAAGATAATAAAATGTGTTCATGTTCACATGTTCGTCAATGTCTCCAGTTCTGGCCTCGGCAGCTTTTCAGAGGCAAAAACTTCCCTCTTTTATTCCCTGTCCTAATTGATGAAAAGGTAAAGTGTTGTAATAGATCAATCTTTTTACTATCTATCTGCTTTTCGACCGATAATGCTGACACAATTTTAGGGAATTGTAAGAGAGGAGATAGCCTTAAATTAGGCATTTACAGGAGATGGAGAGAGAGGTAAAGTGGTACTTATAGCTTCACTGCAGGAGATTTAAGAACAATATCTGTCAATGACTGTGAAGAGTCTGAGATTTAACCTACATTCAATTTCACAAGTTAACCTGCCATAGTTCCATGGATGCTGGTAGAAGGTATGAGGCCCCTGGGGTTTAGAGACAGAAGACAATTTATTACTCCCAGTAATAGCAATAGTCAAAGTATCAGCATATTTGCACTGGTAAGACCCACTTCCCACAGGGTGATAGGAAGAGGGCCAATGACACCAGAACAATCCTATACATGCAGTCAATTACATTACAAGGGCAAAATCTTGAGTTTAGGCAACCTGAATCTTTCATAAGGGGCCATAATCTCACCTGCCTTTTGCTCCAAAGGAAAATATTACGTCTACCTTCCAAGACTGTTTGATAAACAAACATCCTTGAAAAGATAATGCAGAACAAAGAGCAGTTAGCCCTTGCTTACAAGAGTACAGGAGTGTGACAAACCTGTGGGAAAATTTCTCCTAACAATGTCCAGCCCTCACTTCAATACTGTTGCATTAGCTTCCAGAGATTTGCCATAACAAATCATCCCAAACTGGGCGGGTTAAAACAACACACACTTTTTCTTGTGCAGTTCTAGAGGCGAAGCGGCTGTTGCCATGGCCCTGTTTCCCCTCAAGATGCTAGAGGAGTAGCCTTCCTTGCCCTTTCTGGTTTCTGGTGGCTCCTGGTGTTCCTTGGCTTGTGGCTGCATCACTCTGGTCTCTGCCTTTGTCTTTGCATAGCCTTCCCCTCTTAGTTCCTGTGTCCCCTCTGTGTTCTCTTATATGGACTCGTTTCATTGGATTGAGTTTAGGAAATCTGAGTCTTTCATAAGGGGCCATATAATCCAACATGATTCTACCCAGATAACCCTACCCAGATACCCAGATAATCCAACATGATCTCATCTTGACATCTTTAATTTAATTAATCTGCAAAGATCCTTTTCCTAAATAAAGTCACATCACAGGTTCTGGGGGTTAAGAAGTGGATATATCTTTTGTATGGGTGGGTGTCATTCAACCCAACCATCTCACCTTCTGATAAATTTTCCCGTGAATACCCCACTCCATCAGCCATGCTGATTAAACTGACTGACAGAGGCTGAAACCAAATCTATTCAAATAGTCTTTTTTCTTCTTCCTTTTTTTTTTTTTTTTTTGAGATGGAGTCTTGCTCTGTCACCCAGGCTGGAGTGCAGAGGTGTGATCTCGGCTTACTGCAACCTCTGCCTCTCAGTTCAAGCAATTCTCCTGCCTCAGCCTCCCCAGTAGCTGGGACTACAAGCACCCACCACCACACCCAGCTAATTTTTGTATTTTTAGCAGAGACAGGGTTTCACCATGTTGGCGAGGCTGGTCTCAAGCTTCTGACCTCAGGTGATCCACTCACCTTGGCCTCCTAAAGTGCTGGGATTACAGACGTGAGCCACCATGCCCGGCCCCATTCAAATAGTCTTATGCAGAATTTAATTAACAAGACTTGAAGCAACACAATGTGGCCTATTTACATTGTGGAACTCAATCATATCCCCCAGAGTCCCAGCCTCAAGTTGAAACCAATCCTATAAACCATCATGGTCTAACTTGGAAATCCAACTAGCTTGCTCTTTGTGTTTTGACTTTTCCATTTGGCTTGAGGTATTATTCCAGATACAGCAGGATGTATTAGCACAAGGAGGAAGTCTTGGGCAATTCAATCATGCCTAACAATCCTGGTCAGTGAATTGAAGTTATCTGAATGCCTTACAGGGCTGAGGTTTGTTTTCCCAAAATACTCAAATCTCTTTTATGACTATACTTAAGGGGTATGTGACTATGTTTCCAGAAGACAGGCAAGTTAATATCTGGCTTCCACATAAGAATTACAGTTTCTGAGATGCACATGGTGCCCTAGGGAAGAGATGTTTGCAGTTGCCGATGCCACTCAAGGAGGACCTACATTCGTTGGGGACCATGGTTCATGACGCTGCAAAGATATTCTCCTGGCTGGCTGGTTGGCATTAGAGTTTTCCACGAAGAACAGTTGAATCTAATCCTTGTTTGTGGAGGAACTACCTGATAGCAGTGAGTCTAACCTGACGTTTTTGTCCATGCCACCAGCTGGTGGCATTTGTTTGTTCTGGGCAATGATTAAGTGATACCTACAAGAAAGGGAGGGGCAAAGACATCTAGAGGTCTTGGCAAGTGTGTTGAATGGGGTGGCAAGAACTGGGACTATCTCCTGCTGCTTCTGTTAAACTTCTTAGTAAGATTAACACGAATGGAAATCAAGTCCTGGTGATAATTATCTGGCAGAGGATGGCAGGCCCAGCAGTTAGTTAAAGGCAAGGCACTTAGTGCATTGGAGTGTTTTCTTTCCTGGGGAAGATCTCAGGGTATCTTCCCACCCTCATACTTTCTGGGGTCAGAGGAACTCTCTCCCTAGCTCTCACCACCAGAGAATCAGTGTGTTCATTCCAGTGGTTACTCATCTCCTACTTCACCCACATCTTTGTCTAGATAAATTAGGTGCAAGAGGGATAAAGGCATCTTTTTTAACTTTTATTTTAAGTTCAGGGGTACATGTGTAGGATTGTTATATGGGTAAACTTGTGTCATGGGGGTTTGTTGTACAGATTATTTTGTCACCTAGGGTTGTTTGTCTTTTTTTTTTTTTTTGAAACTGAGCCTCACTCTGTTGCCCAGGCTGGAGTACAATGGCCCAAACTTGGCTCATTGCAACCCCCGCCTCTCAGGCTGAAGCAATTCTAATGCCTCAGCCTCCCTAGTAGCTGGGATTACAGGTGCATGTCACTGCACTCAGTTAATTTTTCCCTATTTTTTTAAGTCTTTTTTAATTTTCAGATTTATTTATTTATTTATTTATTATTATTATACTTTAGGTTTTATGGTACATGTACGCAATGTGCAGGTTAGTTACATATGTATACACGTGCCATGCTGGTGCGCCACACTCACTAACTCGTCATCTAGCATTAGGTATATCTCCCAATGCTATCCCTCCCCGCTCCCCCCACCCCACAACAGTCCCCAAAGTGTGATGCTCCCCTTCCTGTGTCCATGTGTTCTCATTGTTCAATTCCCACCTATGAGTGAGAATATGCGGTGTTTGGTTTTTTGTTCTTGCAATAGTTTACTGAGAATGATGATTTCCAATTTCACCCATGTCCCTACAAAGGACATGAACTCATCATTTTTTATGGCTGCATAGTATTCCATGGTGTATATGTGCCACATTTTCTTAATCCAGTCTATATTAGTAGAGACGGGGTTTCACCATGTTGGCCAGGTTGGTCTTGAACTCCTGGCCTCAAGTGATCCGTCCGCCTCGGCCTCCCAAAGTGCTGGGATTACAGGTGTGAGCCACCGTGCCTGGCCTTATCAGCCAAGTATTAAGCCTAGTGCTCATTAGTTATTTTTCCTGATCCTCTCCCTCCTCCCACCCTCCTCCCTCCAATAGGCCCCAGCGTGTGTCATTCCCCTCTATGTGTCCATTTGTTCTCATCATTTAGCTCCCACTTACAAATGAGAATATGTGGTACTTGGTTTTCTGTTCCTGCATTAGTTCGCTAAGGACAATGGCCTCCAGCTCCATCCATGCCCCTGCAAGGACATGACCTTGTTCCTTTTTATGGCTGCATAGTATTCCATGGCACATATGTACCATATTTTCTTTATCCAATCTGCCATCAATGGATATTTAGGTTGATTCTATGTCTTTGCTATTGTGAATAGCATTGTAATAAATATATGTGTGCATGTATCTTTACAGTAGAATGATTTATATTCTTTTGGGTATATACCCAGTAAAGGGATTGCTGGGTCAAATGGTATTTCTGTCTTTAGGTCTTTGAGGAATCACCACACTGTATTCCACAATAGCTGAACTAATTTATATTCCTACCAACAGTGTATAAGCATTCCTTTTCGTCTACAACCTCTCCAGCATCTGTTATTTTTTGACTTTTTAATAATCGCCATTCTGACTGGTGTGAGATGGCATCTCACTGTGGTTTTGATTTGCATTTCTCTAATGATCAGTGATGATGAGCTTTTTTTCATATGTTTGTGGGCCACATATATGCCTTCTTTTGAAAAGTGTCTGTTCATGGCCTTTGTCCACTTTTTAATGAGGTTTTTTCTTCTTGTAAATTTGTTTAAGTTTCTTATAGATGCTGGATATTAGACCTCTGTTGGATGGATAGTTTGCAAAAATTTTCTCACATTCTATAGGGTGTCTGCTCACTCTGTTGATAGTTTCCTTTGTAGTGCAGAAGCTCTTTAGTTTAATTAGATCCCATGTGTCAAGTTTTACTTAGGGCATTTTTATAAAACTTACAGAGATGCATTATATCTTCCATTTTGGCCCATGTATGCCAGCATAGGGAGACTCTGAACAATGTATTCAACCAGTGGTCATTGTCCTGGTGACCCAGGACATGTCAATCCAACAGGAGAATCCAGACTTCTCAGGGTCCCATTTGAGACAGACGGCCACTCAGATAGTACAAGCCTGGCCAGCTGGGGGTTACTCCTAGGAGTAAGAAAGACACACCATACACAGGAAGTGCTAGAGAAGAATCCCAAATTTCCAAAAAAGGTCTCCTTCCATTTTGTCAAGATATTACCTAGGAAGCAGCTGAGAGAAGATGACCACTTTCTGGGGACAGCCTCACTCAGTGACCAAACTATTTTAGACATATGTGGGAATCTGAAGGAAGTCAGGGAGGTTGAGTCAGAAATCTTTTTGAATTCAGTTTTGAGGAAGCTGTTGCAATGACCAGAGGCCTGTGGATGATGGGAGCATGGAAGGTCTACTAAATACCTTTACTATTAGCACTTGGTTGAATAGTTTTTCGCAATCAAAGGTGCACTGTTGTCAGACTGCAAATCATCCAGAAAGCCAAAAGCTTATCACAGAGAAGTTTGAAGGGCCACTGTGGTGTGAGTAGTTGGCTGTACACACTGCAACAACAACATTGTAACCTAAAGGAGTTGTCAACAGGCTGGGCACTGTGGCTCACACCTATAATCCCAGCTTTTTGGAAGGCTGAGGTGGGAAACCAGCCCGGGCAACATAACCAGACCCCATTGTTACTAAAAAAATTAAAAAATTAGCTGGGCATGGTGGTGCGAGCCTGTAGTTCCAGTTATTTGTGAGACTGAGGCAGGAAGATCGCTTAAGACCAGGAATTTGAGGCTGCAGTGAGCCATGATCACACCACTGCACTCCATGCTGGGCGACAGAGCAAGACCCTGTCTCTAAAAAACAACAACAACAAAATTATATATATAAAAAAAGTGTCAATAATGGTGAGGCACCCCCAATAGGTACCAGAAGGGGCCAAAGGTTCAATTTATTCAATCTGCCAGGAGTTTACAGAGGCTACACCCTGTGAAATGTGGCCTCCATTGCCACAGGACAAATGGGTCCATTTATGACAGGCTCCACAGTCTGGCATGCAGCAGTAGCCTCTCCATTGGAAACAAAGAGTCCTTTACTGTGTGCCAAGTCTATAACGGTGGATGTTGCCACATCTTATACAACGATGATGGATCGAGGTGGCAACGGTGGCAGGGTGGGTGGTACAGGCTCAAGTTTGGTCCCTGTTGGTCCCACAAGAGAATGGGCCTTTAATGTGGGTGTCTATGTGAGTGATCCAGGGGGTTCCAGCAGCAGCCACAATTTGTTCTCACAATTCAGTTCACAGTTCACAGGTCCAAAGATAGGTGTCTTTAATCTATAGTTTTCAAAGTGGCATCTAAGCCACCAACAATCGCCAGAGAGTCAGTAAAATCATAACTAGCTTCATCAAAAGGAGTACTGGCCAGAGTGATGAGAATGCCCCTGTTTTCTGCCCACACAGTAGGATGACCACCTCTATTTTTGGTTCTGCATAGCTGGTGCTGAAGCTGAACAGACACAATAGCCCAGTGACACCGTCAGGTACCAGCTTAGCCAAATCACCAGTGAAGCTAGTCCAGGCACTGAGGGGAACACTGTGAGCGCAGGACCACACTGAGCCAGCAGCTTTGCTGCAGGCGGTAGCATGGGGATGGAATTTCCCCCAAAGGAACAGCTGCCACTTTTTCACATAAAACCAAGATACTGTGGGAGCCAGGCCAGCTGTGTTCTTGAACCTACTATTTCCATTTGACAAATGAGGTGGTTGGGCCCTTTCCACTGTGTTAGTCATGGAGTCAAAGTTGACCCACCACAAAATGAGAATACAGGATGAAGACTCACAGGTTTCTGAGAGTCAGGCCCTCCTTTTTGACAAGAGCCCACTAGCGAGCTCAGAGCTGCTTTTCAAAGAGGGTGGACCTGGTCACAATGTCATGGAAGCAACAAGTCCAAAATTCCAAGAGGTGGCTCTATATGAAGGCTGACTCCTTTTGCCAGAGTCTCCAGTTGGCAAAGTCATCAGTTGCAGAGACATAGAGCTGAGGTTTCATTAGGATTGCTGAGCCCCAAAGCTGGAGAGTGTGTCTCAGCTTGCTGGACAGCTTCTAATGCAGTCTGTTTGGACCCTGCTCATATCATGCTGATAGAAAAGAAACAATGGGATACCCAGTGAGGTGCACACCGTCTCCCATACCCAAAGAGTACATTAAGGTTCTGGGCATCCTTTTGGGTGATGGGGGTGGGGGTACTGAAGAGATAGCAGTTTTTCCCTGACTACCAGTGTGGCTGTAAATAGTCCCAGGAAAATTTGCCCAGTGAGCTAGTTCCTGGATTTTGTCAGGGTTTATCAGCTTCACCTGCTGGCAGGGGCATGCTAATACCATTCTCAAGGTCACTGAGACTGGCACTTATGGCTTACCAACCAATAGGACCTCATCTACGTAACCAAAGCTATGGACATTAGAGGGTAGACGACCTTGCACTAAATTCTGACCCCTCCCCCAACTAGTAGCAAGTGGCAGAGAAATTTAGGTGCTCATGGAAGAGTACTGCAAATGTATACTGGAGGCTTTGCAATGTGAATGGGAACTGTTTTGGATGCTTAGGTGCCAGTGGTATGGCAAAGAAGCCATTGGCAAGCATGCCAAGTGCCATTGGTCTGTGTAATGGATTCAATTACAGTTACAATGTCTGGAACAGCTGGGATATGGAATCAGCAACTGAATGCAGTGGGCAATAATCTACTACAAGCCTCTGCCTTTTGTTAGCCTTTTTTCCTGGCCATACAGGCCTGTTGTATACAATCCTTACTGCCTTTAAATTCTTAGTCAAGATTATTCTCCCCCTTGGGAGTCTATATTGTTTCTGTTGGAACACCCCGGAGGGTGCAGGGAGGGGTCTGCAGAGCAATGTATGTGTTTCACTAACTTGTCTCTAAATGTGGCTCTTCTGAATCAGGAGAACCCCCTCTGGACAGTTACAATACAAGGATGTAAAACATTAATAATAATTATGCATTCAGCAGTGGAGTCCACAACAGCACACATTAAATTGGCTCAAAGGGCTCTGGCACAAGGCCACTGTAGCTTCCCTTCTCCACTGCAAATCTTGCCCAAATTCCATTGGTTAAGTTGGGAATTCTCTCTTTCCACAGGACCAGAGAGGACAGTGACTTGGGACCTGTATCTAATAGGTATCTAATAGAGCCATAAAATTGGAAGTCTCTCCTTTCCCCTCAAATCTCCAGCACACTTGGACAGATGAGTATGACCTTTGATGCCTGATGTGGACCAGGGAGACCTTAGCTTCATCTCTAATTGTTTTTCTCATTAAAGTTGTTGAGCTGAAGTAGAGGAGGAGGAAAGCAATGAGTCATGAAGGAGAGAGTGGCTCTGCCCATTAAACAAAGCTTTGCATTTACTTTCGCAGAGCATGGCTCATTGCTCCAACCCAATGAACTTGCATTGCTTTTGGCATTCACAGGGTTCCACATTGAATGGCAATGTCCTTGTGGCTGATATCATTTATTTCAAAAGGCAGAAGAACCTTCTGCCCACCCACAACAAATCTTGGTACTAGCAGTTACAATGGGGTGGACCTGAGGCTGCTGTCAGATTGGCAAGGAAGCCCTCCATCTGGTGGGGAGTTAGCAACAACCAAGGTAGTTGGGGAGTTGTCTTTGAATTTACTTCCTGGTGTTCAGCCTGCAGCCACCTTCCCAATTTCTCCTCATAAACAGGCAATAAAGTGGAAGACCACTGATTGCCCTGTTGACCACAAAATGTAGTCAACATGCCTCTGCCAACTCCCATGGGCTTCCCTTGGGTCTCATTATCTCACTTACAAGGTCCTTGTCTTCCTGTTCCAGAAGTCACATCTCTGTCAGCCTCCCATCCTCATCACCAGAATTGTCAAGAACTGTGAAGGGTCTGAGATTTTAGCGTACTCGCAAGTTAACAAGTTAGACTGGTACAGTTTCATGGATGCTAAGGGACCATTTATTACAGCAATAGAAGTAGCCTTAGTATCAGCATTTTTTCACAGGTTCCCTGATCCCCAATTCCCATGGGGTGACACAAAGAGGTCCAGATGACACCTTGGGTTGTGTTCTAGGAGAGGAACCCTGAGCTTAGGGAACCTACATATTTTTAAGTGGACAACAAGCATACCCGCCCTTTGCTCTAAACAGAGACACTCTATCTCCTAAGGCTGTTCACTAAGCAAACCTCCGTGAAGAGAGAGTCCAGATCGGTCAATGTCTGCCTCACAAGATGTGCAGACACACTGGAGACCCACAGAGAATTGCCTCCCAAAAATGCTTATTTTCATTTTATTCTTTCAGGTGTTCAGTTATTTTGAAACATATTTCTGTGGCCTAAAATATTAAAGACAATGCAACAAAATTTGTCCTATCAAAATCATTAGGAGAGAATATTAAATCTTCACCTGCAGAATGACTCTAAGATGGGTAATGATGATGCACCTAAGAAATAGCTGAGCAATATCTTTCATGGGCTTAAAAGGAAACCTTTTGATGTAACTGTTTATTCACATGTAATTGTCTGAAATAAAACAGGAGATCCCATATACCCTTTACCCAGTTTTTCCCAATGGTAACATTTTGCAAAACTATAGTACAATGTCACAACCAAGATATTGACATGGATACAGCCAAGATATAGAACATTCCATCGCCACCAGGATCCTGGATGTTGCCTTTTCATAAAAGCAATATCTTAACCCATCTTCCTGGTTTTAAGGTAAATCAGTGCCTTAGCTAATTAGACTGCCACAGACCAAAGAGATAGGATGGTTTACACCAATACCAGAAAAACATTTTACAAATTATTTTTGTAAATATAAGTAAAATATATTTCACATATTTTTGTAAATATAAGTAAAATATATTTCACATATTATGTTTTAAAATATAAATAATATGTATTTTATATATTAGAATGTACAGTAACAAAGTAGATTAAAAAAATCACCTCCACCACTATTTACCAGTTTGGTGTATTTTCTTTCAATTTTTTTTATTTGCTGAGAGGGAGAAAGAGAAATTGGAGAGGTGAGAACTAGTATTTATCTACCTACATATTTATATATCTATCAGATATATTTTTGTTACATTCTGGAAATCAATAACATCAGTGAAAACGACAGAAAATTCTTACCCCCTGTTCCTTTAACCTTTACCGCAGAAGGGCAATGGGTGGGGCAGCAGGTTTTATGGGCAGTTTGTCAGATCTCCAAGACTCTAAGGAATTACAATGACCCCACACAGCAGGCACAGGGACTGTCCAGCCGCAGGTGGATGGCCAAGGATATCTGCAGGGGCTGAAAGAGAAGCACGCCCACCAGCTTCTGGGTTTGGTCAGCAACTGGTGAGGGACAGCTGAAGAATGTGTCCCCAGTGGAACATTTTCAATAACCATTAGGCTTCCAATAAAAAGAAGTTAGAAGCAACAGTGTGAAAGATGTGACTGTTTCCTCAGAGGTCACAGCATGAGTCACTGTGAATTAGGCAGTCAAGGGATGGCCTTTTTCGTGCACTCACCTCCCTGTCATCAACCAGAGTCATTGTTCCTCTGAATACCCATCCCCCTTCAATGCCAGGGAGTTCACATCTGGTGGTGACGGGAGAGTTTTGCCAACAGGATTCCAAATGTCAGCAGGCTGACTGGTCAATGCTTACTCAAGCAAGCCTTCCCAGTGAAACCATAATTACTTCCCGCTCTCAGCATAGGACTAACAAATGCAGTTATTTGTGTATGATCCTTTTACACACGACCTCATGCATTTTACTCATGCCAGTTAATATTTCCCATTAGATTTGATGTTTCTTATGAGATTTTACTATAAGAAAAATCCTCTTATATGAATGCCATGATAAATAAATTATTGGCATTTAAAAAAACCTTGTTAACCAGAAATGGCCGCAAGGGTGAAAGTGTTTATACCTTCGTACAATAATACATTTCTCTTTTTATTTTAAGAATGTTTCTTTTCATTTAGTTTATGAGTAAGGCTGGGAATCAATTAAGTTTTAAGTGCCAAGACAAGGGATATGATTCCTAAAAATAAAAGAAGATAATTAAAGTGTACTTTAGAGGTAATTATAGCAGGATTTTGTTCAAAAGTTTCCCAATATAACTATGTGACTTATGAAAACCTATCTCAACGCTAGTTTCATCACCTATAAACTGGAGGTAATTCATGCCAACCTCACAGAGATGTTTTGATTCAGTAATGAGGCTTGTCTTGTGGCAGTTCTAGAAGCTCCAAGGACAGGTGCTGCCAACTGTCCCAATTTAGCCTGTGGCAGTCCTGCTAGTGAAAATCTCAAGTTCACCCACTGGTCCTGGTCCTTATCAGGAAAAGGGGGCTAAACTGATGTTTCAAACTAAATATGATTAACCAGCTGGTGATTATGAGCAAGGCAAACACTCTCCAAGCCTCCCTTAATCTATAAAATGAATGTGGAGGAGAGTGAAGTAGTAGCTAGATGATATCAGAGACACCTGACAGCATATTAGAATCATCTAGGGATATTTAAACCGCTAGTGTCCTGACCACACCTGACACCAATTAAATTGAAATCTGTGGGGTTTAATCAGCATCAGTGGTTTTTAAACTCCCCAGGTGATTACACTAAACAGCCAATATTGAGAACCATAAGACTGGATATCTAAGTCACCATTCCACTCCAAAATTCAATGATTCTAAATAAAATATTTGAAGTATTCTAAAAAATAAGACATTATTAATGTTATTGTGGTCACTGGGCCATACATTTCCAATGTAGACACCACAGTATTTGACTTTAAAAGAGAAAGTTGAAATAAAGTTTAAAAAAAGGCTGAATGCAGTGGCTCATACCTGTAATCCTAGCACTTTGGGAGGCCGAGACGGGTGTATCACTTGAGCTCAGGAGTGTGAGACCAGTCCGGGCAACATGGGGGAAACCATCTCTATCAAAAATACAAAAAAGGTAGCCAGGCATAGTGGCAAGTACCTGTGGTCCCAGCTACTTGGGAGGCTGAGGCGAGCGGATTGCTTGGGCCTGGGAGGCGGAGGATGCAGCAAGCCGCTGCACTTGAGCCTGAATGAGAGTGAGCCTGTCTCAAAAAAACAAAAACAAAAACAAAACACAGTATTCTCCATAGAGTGAAGTTGTCAGACATGGAGATAGCGGGTCTGTGAGAGGATAAGATTCTTTATAGAGGGATTGTGCCTCATAGTCCTCAAACCTGCTTCAACTGTTATCATCTCTGACCAAGATTACAATAGGGCAAGATCTGTGAGTAATGATGGTTGCTGATGCAAGCAATGTGGCTTTGGGAAACTAATTTCATTGTATTAATCTTATTAATCTCATCAGTATAGGAGGCGTCGGACCACATTGTGTTATCTCAATGGTGCATACCAGCTTTAACCTGTAGAGAAAAGAATAAACCTCAGTAAACCTTGTGTCTTGTTTGCTGGCTCCAGGTCTCCTTCAGCCTCTTGAACATGGTGCCATCCCTATCCAACTCAATAGAGGTCTGGCAGGACAATCATCTACAGAATAATGAGTTCATAAATCCCAATAAAACATAACATTCTATCAAGAGCAAACTGCAGTTCAGAATTATGTTTCTGTTGATAAATTATAACTATATTTGAGTTATCACTAAAATTTTAACCAGGAAATGAAAAGTTTTAAAGTTTGTTTTTATGTATGTACATTTTAATAGAACACAAAGATTCTATATGGATCAAAATTTCTCCAGCTGGATTGATAGTTTTTCTGTAGAATATATAAAATGAATAACACTTCTTTTCTTTTTAATTGCATGAATATATGTTTATATATTTTAATTAAGTTGAAATTTCTTTCTTCTTTTTCTGCTTTATTTTACATAGGGTGTGTTATACATAGTGAAACTTAAATAGATTGTAGACTATCGGTCAAGGTTTTACCCAAACTAGAGGGGTGTATTAGTTCATTCTTGTACTGCTATAAAGAAATACCTGAGACTGGGTAATGGTTCCATAAGCTGTATAGGAAGCATGGCAGCATCTGCTTCTGAAGAGGCCTTGGGGAGGTTTTACTCATGGCAGAAGGCAAAGCCAGAGCAGGCGTCTTATGTAGCAGGAGCAGGACCAAGAGAGAGAAGGGGGAGGTGCTATGCACTTTTAAACAACCAGATCTCATGAGAATTCACTATCATGAGAAGAGCATCAAGGGGATAGTGCTAAACCATTCATGAGAACTCTTCCCCATGGTCCCACCACCTGCTTTTCCAACCAATGTTTGAGGCCATGAAAGACTCTCTCTCTCTGTTTCTCTCTCTCTCTCTCTCTATACATATATATATGTGTATATATATGTACATATATATACACATATGCATATGTATATATATACACAAACATATATATATAGATAAAAATATATAAAATATGGTTTGGCTCTGCCTCCCCAACTAAATCTCATCTCAAATTGTAATCCCCATAATCCCCACATGTCAAGGGAGAGACCGGTTGGGAGGTGATTAAATCACGGGAGTGGTTTCCCCTATGCTGTTATCAGGATAGTGAGTGAGTTCTCACGAGATCTGATGGCTTTATAAGTGTTTGATGGTTCCCCCTGCACATGCTCTCTCTCACCTGCTGCCATGTAAGACATGGCTCCTTCCCCTTCTGCCATGATTGTAAGTTTCCTGAGGCCTCCCCAGCCATGCAAAACTGTGAGTCAATTAAAACTCCTTTGTTTATAAATTACCCAGTCTTGGGTAATATCTTTATAGCAGTGTAAAAATGAACTAATACAATACACATGCACACATACATATATGCATGTATATGTATTTCCTAGTCTGTTTCATAAGACTTCAGACAGCTTATACAGAAATATACAATATACCAAAATCACATTAAATGTAGATAAAAATGTATTGAAAGGAGAAAACATTCACAGACATATAAAATAGAGCCAGGAGTAAAATTAATGCCAGGACATTTACAATGATGTCCTATATAGTTGCTAAACATGAAGCAATACATTTAATTATAAGCTTCCTACTAGCCAACAGGTAGAAATGTGATCAATTACACAACACACAGTTAAAACACAAACTCGTTGCTTGTAAGAAATATATCTATTTCTATTGTTAAGACCAGATCATAATTTTCCCAAGGGTCTTTAATAGGGTACAGTGTAAGAAAATTGGCACAAATCTCAACAAAGAGGGGTTGTAGGATTTTTAGTGCAGTAGGTAGCTATGTTTGGAGTGCCTGAGTTAGGGTATATCTTTCCCTCTCTTACATTTTGCTCATGTATATGCAGCCATGTCACATGTGCACTGGGGCTGTTCAAGATAAAATGTGAAAGAAGAGAAAGGGAAACTTACAAACATTGGGCGCTTGTTGTGGACCAGAGACTACACAAGACATTTTATGTAGCTTGCTTAACTTCAACAATAGTTTGAGGCAGTCCCATTTTACAGACGTATAGCCTGTGAAGTAACTTGAGCTAGGTTTCCAAGTTAGAATTCACTTCTCTCTGGAGCAAATTTCACCAGTCAAGGGATTTTTTCAGGGGATATTACTGTTTTACGTAAAAGTCTGTGATCCAAATAAGCCTCTTATTTCGTTGTTTGTTTGTTTTGTGAGACGGAGTTTCGCTCTTGTTGCCCAGGCTGGAGTGCAGTGGTGTGATCTCGGCTCACCGCAACCTCCGCCTCCCGGGTTCAAGTGATTCTCCTGCCTCAGCCTCCTGTTTTCTGGGATTACAGGCGCGCGCCACCGTGCCTGGCTGATTTTTGTATTTTTAGTAAAGACGGGGTTTCACCATGTTGGCCAGGCTTGTCTCGAACTCCTGACCTCAGATGATCCGCCTGCCTCAGCCTCTCAGAGTGCTGGGATTACAGGTGTGAGCCACCGTGCCCAGCCCTAAGCCTCTTATTTGTATTAATTGACTCAAGAATATTGATAAAGCTTTAACAAGTTTCTGAAGCTCCATGCTGGATGCCCTGGGAAAACAAAAGGGAACTAAGTATAGTCCCTTTCCCAACTATGGAACTCACAATTTAGTGTGTTATTCCTTGTGATGTTTTGATTAGGTGAGCATATTTTTCAAATAAACATGAGAATTCCATTACAAAGTTCTATGGTCACAATTCAAGTCTTTATTCTGTGTTGTATTACTTATTTTAAAGACTGTGTTGTATTTTGCAACAGCCTTTGGCTAACATAATGAAATAGTCGACTCTTTCTAAATTTTACATCTTCAATGTTAAAAAAGCTCTGCATTGAAAATTCATTCTGAGGCAGAGGAATGGAGAAGGGAATAAGACCTAAAATACTTATGCTATCATTCCAGAGCCCTTCAAAACCAACCCTCCCTCTTCTGTGGGCCTTTCCCTGATAGTGTGCGACAAGGATTGAAATCTACACACAGTTGCTTCTTTCAGTAACTTTAAGACAATTTGAGAACGATTGACCATCAACAGATATACATAGATATAATGACAGATTTCAAACTGAGTAAATATTGCTTTGGAAAACAGAAACACGGTCCTTACCAACAGAAAACAGGACATGCAAGACCTTTTGAGTTGAGGTCTTGGGTTGGGGTTGGAGCAGGCCAGGGTAAGTAAGAATAAAGGTGCTGACTATTCAGAGAAAAAAGTTAAAGAGATGTGAGTAAAGAAGCCTAGAAGACAGATGCTACTTCTGTGAGAAGAAACAGTAGACAGCATTTTGAAGAATGGCAGATGATATTATTGGGAGATGGAAGTTGGAGAGTGAGAAGCCAAAATCTGAAAAACAGAAACTTTTTCCAGATCTAATCTGGAGAAAAAGCCAAAAGTATTCATCCTGTCTAAGCGAGTTTTTTCTGCTCTCCTGAATATGGATAGGTCACCTTTAATCAGGTACCTTCCATTATAAGTGTCCTAAGTTTCAACGTTCTAAAGAAGCATTTTTGTGCCATCGAGAAAAAAGAATCAATTCAAATACGTCATTGTGATTCCATCAGACTGCACAACTTGGGGCTTGGAAACAATAATGGCCGCCAGTTTATGCAGCTAATTAGCTGATGACCTCTTTCAGAGTGACGTCAAGGAAGGGCATAACCAGAGTCACGAAACTGCATTTGGCAGTACAAGGAGCCGTGACTGCCAAAAGGTGCTGTTTGTTGAAGCGTGAAACGAAAGCAAAGCAAGATAAAAAGAGCTTAGTCCTTATAAAAATAGTATTGTTCTTCATTAATGAGCTCTTTTTAATCAAGTGCTCTTAATCAAGAAAGCTTTTCTCAACTAAAGTTTTACATTTCCATTTTCAGGTGAGAACATTTCTGTGCCAAATGTAGAAGTTATCAGATGAGGCTCAATAACTTTTATTGGAATGCTAGAGGGGGTTTATCATTTTAATTGCTTCTGTCTCATTAATAAAAGATACAAACTTTATACTCAAGATAAATTTTATTTTCTAGAGTTTCCACAGGCTGTAATGGATTTCTTTATTCATCCAATTCAATAAACATTTATTGAATACCTACTCTAAACGAGGCCCTGCACCAGACACTCACTTAGAGATGCAGAGATGAGTGAGACACAGTCCTGGCTCTAAGAACCTCAGAAAGCCTTTAGGGAAGAAATATCACCTCAATCATTTTGATGCAATATAGGAAGTGCAAAAGTTTGCGGTACATATAAAGCACTGAGGTGTTCCCAGAGAAAGGAGGAATGAACACTGTCTTGGGATGGGAGGAGAGAATGGAGAATGGCAAAGATTAAAGTGGCCACCACCAAATGGAAACTCAACTCCTGAATATGGCATATAAATGAAAACAAACACCCCAACCAGCAGGTACCAACCTTCAGCCATCTTTATATGAATTTAATAATTTTTACATATCTACATATTATTTATAGCACTGTTTACTTGATATGATTTTTTAAGATGACTCTTTTAAAAAAATTAATTGGACCGGCCGTGGTGGCTCACGCCTGTAATCCTAGCACTTTGGGAAGCTGAGGTGGGTGGATCACCTGAGGTGTCAGGAGTTCGAGACCAGCCTGACCAACATGGTGAAACCCTGTCTCTACTAAAAATACAAAAATTAGCCGGGCATGGTGGCAGCCACCTGTAATCCTAGCTACTCGGAAGGCTGAGGCAGGAGAATCGCTTGAACCCAGGAAGCGGAGGTTGCAGTGAGCTGAGACCATGCCACTGTACTCCAGCCTGGGCTACAGAGCAAGACTGTCTCAAAACAAAACAAAAGAAAACAAAACAAAAACATTAAATTGTCTGTGATGTACTAATTACATTTCTCTAACAATATTTGCAGTGAGCAATGTTGCCTGCAGATTACTTTTTAACATGTTTGTGTCCTCTCTCAGCTTCAGCATGCTTTTGCTTCCCATAGTCAACACTCGTGACTTTTCTTTGATCAACTGTACTTCAGCTAATGGGGCCACTTTGCCTACACCCGCAGAGCCCTAGTACCTGAGAATTTAAGCTCTGGAGGTGGCATTTAACCAATGCCTGACAGGTATGGGAATATGAAAGCCTAGCTCCCTTACCTTGGGTTTGGGGAGTTCCCCCGGGAGAGCAGGATGAGGCTCCTACCCTTTGCAAAACTTTGCCTTAGATTTCACCCTTCCCTGTCCTACCCCCACCTTTCTCCACACCAGTCTCACCTGGGGACACTACCTTAATAAATCCCTGGCCTACAAATCCTGGTCTCAGTATCTGCTTCTGAGGACCTTGATTTAAGAAAATAAAAACCCCTCCCACCCCCATCTCCCTGCCTTGCTAAAAAAGAAAAAATGCTCCTCCTTGTACTTACAAAATATCTTGGCCATGTATCTCAGCAGTACACACAGCTCAGGAAGCTCTCATCTGACACAGTTATGTGCAACTCCACTGAACAAAAAACCTAGTTCTATGGCAGATACTTTATATTCCTCTCCAAGGAGGGGCTATTTAACGGGACTGATTCTCTTGTTAGAAAGCAGTCTTACTTTTTAGCTGTATCATCTCTATTAATTTTTTGTTATTGTCAATCTTTTTTTTTTTTTTTGAGACAGAGTCTCTCTCTGTTGCCCAGGCTGGAGTGCAGTGGCACAATCTCAGCTCACTGCAACCTCCGCCTCCTGGGTTCAAGCAATTCTCCTACCTTAGCCTTCCGAGTAGCTGTGACTACAGGAGCACGCCACCACACCCAGCTAATTTTTGTATTTTTAGTAGAGACGGGGTTTCACCATGTTGGCCAGGTCTCGAACTCCTGACCTCGTGATCCACTCGCCTCAGCCTCCCACAGTGCTGGGATTACAGGCTTGAGCCACGGCGCCCGGCCTGTTGTCTTTAATCTTTTACCCACCTATTTTTGTCTTCCGCTAGTCCTCTGCCCATTCTGCCTGCCTCAGGCCAACTCTGTTTGATTCCCCCCTTTCTGAACGAACCTCCATTTTCACGTGCCTACAGTTCTTTACATTGGAAAACAAATTCTCTGCCCTGTTTAGAATAATCTTTTTAACCTGGTCATTCTATTTTGGCAAGCTTTATTAATTCTTATGGGTTATTTGTTTTTGGTCATTTTTCTTAATAAGATTATAGATATCTGAAATTATTTAATATAGATATATTTTTTTCTTTTTCTTTTTTTTTTTTTTGAGACAGAATCTTGCTCTGTCACCAGGCTGGAGTGCAGTGGTGCAGTCTTGGCTCACTGCAACCTCTTCCTCCTGTGTTCAAGCAATTCCACTGCCTCAGCCTCCTGAGTAGCTGGGACTACAGGCGTGCACCACCATGCCCAGCTAATTTTTTGTATTTTAGTAGAGACAGGGTTTCACCATGTCGGCCAGGATGGTCTCGATCTCCTGACCTCATGATCCACCTGCCTCGGCCTCCCAAAGTGCTGGGATTACAGGTGTGAGCCACCATGCCCAGCCTGAAATCATTATATTATATATTTTTGTTTATTTGCTTATCCTCTGATGTCCCCACTAGAAGTTAAGCTCCAAAGAGGAGCACTTGGCTTATCATGTTACCACTGCACCTGTGCCTAAAACAGGTCCCAGTGTTAGGTAATAACACTCAAGTATTTGTTGAACAAATTGTGTGATATTTTCAAAAACATAATTTCAAGTTCAATTCTCTATTAGAATTCTTTCTTTTATTATTCAATATACCTATATATGTCTATCATGTTTGTGTAGGTATGCCTGTAACTTTTTTATTAAATAAAAAATATGATGATGAAATGGACCACTAATCTATTGTAGTCATCTCTGAGGATAGAAAGTCTTCAGCAAATCAATTTTTATACCCAAAATATGTATGTGTATATAATTACATTTTATCATCAATAATAATAGTAGAATCAAGACTGCCTACAAAACTATTAATAATTATGATTTTTTCTTGAGTCTCACACACAAATTCTCTGTCTTCAGTTCATGGACATCTTTCAACTTCCAAATATATTTGAAATGGAAGTGGAAATTTTAGAAAGAAAAGTAGAAATTTTGTAAGTAAATAATATAATAATTGAAATAAAAAGCTAATTGCAGCCAAGTGTTGGCAGAGATGTGGAGCAACTGGAACATTCCTACAGTACTGCAAGGAGTGTGAGATTGGTACAACCACTTTGGAAAACTGCTTAACACTGTCTACTAAAATTGAACATATGAATATCCTAAGACTCAAAAATTCCATTTCTAGATATATACTCAACAGAAATTCATACATCTGTCCACCAAAAGACATGTAGAAAAAGCATTTGCTACAGTTCTGTTCAAGATATCAAAAAATTGTAAGTAGCCCAACTGTCAGTCAACAGCAGAATAGATAAGTAAATTGTGGAACATTTTAATAATGAAATAAATTAATGAGAATGAACAAAGTAAACAAACAGCACTAAGTGCAACAACATGGCCAAATATCACAAACACCACGTCAGGCAAAAGAGCCAAACACAAAAGCATTCATATAATATAATTCCATTTATATATAGCTCAAAACAAAACTATCATTTTAGAAGAAAAGACAGAGGTTATCCTTGAGGAGTAATGCTAGAATAGAACTTCTGGAGTGCTAATAATGTTCTCTTTCTTTATCCATATGCTGGCTACATGAGTGTATTCTCTCTTTGAAAAGTAGAACATGTGGTCACATGGGGGGAACAACACACACTGGGGCCTGTGGGAGGGGGTTGGGTGGGGGAGGGAAAGCATCAGGAAGAATAGCTAATGGATGCTGGGCTTAATACCTAGGTGATGGGTTGTTCTGTGCAGCAAACCACCATGACACACATTTACCTATGTAATAAGCCTGCACATCCTGCACATATACCCTGGAACTTAAAATAAAAGTTGAAAAAAAAAAGTAATTGAGTTGAACAATTATAATTGGACACTTTTCTGTACTCATGTTTATATTTAAATAACAATTTTACTTAAAGGAGAAAAAAATTCAATAGGAGGTTTAAAGAACAGCTTAGATTCAGTGGTATGCTGGTAAACTGGCTTTGAGAAAAAAAAAAAATTAAAGCCCTGATTTGTAGTATTTTCCAAACACTATAATGTAATTATTCTCATCATGTTTGAGGTTAGGTTATCAATGGTTTTACAACAAATTCATGAAAGTCCTGAATATTTAATAATCAGATCACACAGGTTGGAATGAGGCAGTTCCAACACACCAATGAGTCAACACCGATGGAAGAATTAACTCTAGAAATGCTTTTTACATTACAGTTAACTCATGTTCTTTAAGTCTAGGTATGCCTTTTGCCTTATAGTTATACAAATAAAATTACTATATTATAAAAGTTTCAATTTATAAAAATGATATATAGCCTAATAAAATTGCTTCAAGGCCAGGCACGGTGGCTCACTCCTGTAATCCCAGCACTTTGGGAGGCCAAGGCAGGTGGATCACCTGAGGTCAGGAGTTCGAGACCAGCCTGGCCAACATGGTGAAACCCCATCTCTACTAAAAATACAAAAATTAGCTGGGCGTGGTGGGGGACGCCTGTAATCCCAGCTACTCAGGAGCCTGAGGTAGGAGAATCACTCGAACCCGGGAGGCAGAGGTTGCAGTGAGCCGAAATTGCGCCATTGCACTCCAGCCTGGACAACAACAGCGAGACTCCATCTCAAAAAAAAAAAAGAAAGAAAGATTGCTTCAAAATATATAAAGCAAAAATGGACAAAGCTACAAGGAAAAATGCATAAATTTATTATCATAATGGGCTCTTTGGACATATATTTCTCTGCAGTTGATGGAAAGTCAATAAAATTCCATAAATAACAGTTGAATAATACTAAATTGAAAGTTTACTAACGGAGGCCAGGTACAGTGGCTCACGCCTGTAATCCCAGCACTTTGTGAGGCTGAGGTGGGAGAATTGCTTGAGGTCTGGAGTTCGAGACTAGGCTGGGCAGCAAAGCAAGATTCTGTCTCTACCAAAATTTAAAAGTTAGCTGGACATGGTCATGCACACCTGTAGACCCAGCTACCTGAGAGGCTGAGGTGGGAGGACTGCTTGAGTCTAGGAGTTTGAGACTGCAGTGAGTCATGATTTTGCCACTGGACTCCAGCCTGTGTGACAGAGTAAAATCCTGTCTTAAAAAAAAAAAATTACTAATGAGTATATAGAACATTGATTCTACTTCTGCAGAATGCACATTCTTTTAGGAAAAAGTATATCTCAACAAATTTCAACTAATTGGTATCATATAAAAAAAAAATCAGCAAACTATGCTGTGTAGGCGAAACCCAGCTTGCCATCTGTTTTTATAGATAAAGTTTTATTGGAACAAGTCATGCTCGTGTGTTTATGCATTATCTGTGACTGGTTTTGCACCGCAGTGGCAGAGCTGAATAATAGCAACAGAGAAAATTATATGCTATTGGGATCTTTATCGAAAAATTTTGCCAACCCCTCGATATAGACTATATTATTTGACCATAGCATAACAAAATACAATAGTCCAAAAAAAGTTTGGAAACTTAAAAACACAATTGTATATAATACATAGGTCAAATAAGAAATCAAAAGGGAAGTTGGAAAACAATAAAAGTTGAACAATAACAAAAATAACACAAAACTTGAAGAAAGCAACTACAGGAGTACTTGGAAATGCATATCCTTGTAGGATTTAATAGAAAACAGGGAGACTTAAGATTAATGAACTAAGCATACAAATTCAAAAGTCAGGAAAGTACAGGTTCTAAAGCAGTGGTAACAGGGATTGGATATACCCCCTTGCATAAAACAACTAATAATTGGAGAAAACATATGAAACAATGATTTTCAGACACCGGACATGAGGTAATAGAGGATGATAATCTCCAAAAGATAGGAACAAAGTGAGACCTACAATTTGCCTCAGCTTAATGGCCAGAAAAACATTTCAGGCTGAATCACAGGCAAAGGCAACCCTGATGGCACCCTGAAGCCTTGTTGACTTGAAATGAATCTGAGAGTGTAAAGAGATCAAAGAAGCCAGATCTCACAGGACAAAGTATCAGAGAGGAAAGAGCCTCACAGAGAGACAGCTCCAGCTTCAACTGGACTAATGCATGTATAATCGAAGTTCCAGAAAGAGGGGAGAGGGATTGGGAAAGAAAAATATTTTAAGAAATAATAGCCACTTCATGGCTGGGCGCCGTGGCTCATGCCTGTAATCTCAGCACTTTGGGAGGCCGAGACAGGTGGATCACTTGAGGTCAGGAGTTTGAGAACAGCCTGGCCAACATGGTGAAACCCCCTCTCTACTAAAAATACAAAAACTAGCCAGGTATGGTGGCACGTCTGTAATCCCAGCTACTTGGGAGGCTGAGGCAGGAGAATAGCTTGAACCAGGGAGACGGAGGCTGCAGTGAGCTGGCATTGCACCACTGCACTCCAGCCTGGGTGACAGAGTGAGACTCCGTCTCAAAACATAGGAATAAAAATTAAAAAAGAAAACATAGGAATAAAAATAAAAAAAGACATAGTAGCCAATTAATAGAAACAAAAAGTAGAATGGTTCCTGCTAGGGGTTGGGAGTGGGTGGGAAGTTATTGTTTAAGGGATTTGGAGTTTCAGTTGAGAAGATGAGAAAAGTTCTGGAGATGGATGGTGGTGATGGTACACAACAATATGAGCACATCTAATGCCACTGAACTGAACACTCAAAAATGATTAAAATGGTAAATTTTATGTTAGTATTTTTTGTCACAATAAACAAATAATGGCCACAAAGTTTCCAAATTTGATGAAAACTATGAGCCCACAGATCCAAACCCCAAGTACGAGAAACATGCACAAAATGACACTAAGACAAATAATAATAAAAATTTTAAAAATCAGTGATAAAGACAAATTCTTAAAGGCAGCCAGAGAAAAAAGATGCCTGATTTATAGGCAGTCTGATGGCAAACTTCTTGTCTGAAACAATGGCAACCAGAAGACAGCTAAGCAGCATTTTTTAAGTCCTAGAAAAAAACCCTAGTAACAAGAATTCTATAAACATAACAAACATCTTTTTAAAAAAAGCAAAATAAACATATTTTAGATATATGAAAGCCATAAGAATTCATCACTAGAAGACCTTCCCAAAAGAAACCCATTTTACATATTAATATAAAAACTAAAGTAAAAGGAGTAAAAATTAATGCCAGCTAACATTTGCCAAATGAAAGCTGGAGTGGCTATATTAATATTAGACAAAGTAGATATCAGAACAAACAATATTAGGATAAAGAGGGCCATTTTGTAATGAAAAAGGGGCCAATTTATCAAGAAGACATGACAATCCTTAAATGTTTTTGTATCTAATGATAAAACTTCAAAATATATGAAACATAACCAGATATGACTGCAAGGAGAAGTAGATTAATACACGATTACAGTGTATTAGTTCTCTTTTGCTGCATAACAAATTACTACAAATTTAACACTGTAAAACAAAATCCATTTATTATCTCATAGTTCTGTAGGTTAGAAGTCTGGCATTGCGTGACTGGGTTCTCGGCCTAGGCTCTCGAGGCTGAAAGCAAAAAGAGAACCAATCAAAACCCTACACTTTAACTTTGTCCCCCTGATTTTTAACTTTTTGTCATTTCTCTGTATGTATTATTGACTGTCCATGTCTTGAAAAGTTGTTGTAGTTATTATTTTTGATTTGCTCATTGTTTAGTCTTTCTACTCGAGTAGTTTACACACCACAATTACAGGGTTATGACATTCTGTGCTTTTCTACGTACTTACTATTCCTAGTGAGTTTTGTATCTTCCGATGATTTCTTACTGTTCATTAATGTCCTTTTCTTTCAGGTTGAAGAATTCCCATTAGTATTTCTTGTAGGACAGGTCTGATGTTGATGAAATCTCTCAGCTTTTGTTTGTCTGGGAAAATGCTTATTTCTCCTTCATACTTGAAGGATGTTTTTGCCAGACATACTCTTCTAGGGTAAAAGCCTTTTCCCTTCAGCACTTTAAATATATCATGCCACTCTCTCCTGGCCTGTAAGGTTTCCACTGAAGAGTCTGCTGCCAGATGTATTGAAGCCCCATTATATGTTATTTATTTCTTTTCTCTTGCTGCTTTTAGGATCTTTTCTTTATACTTGTTCTTTGGGAGTTTGAAAATTACATGCCTTGAGGTAGTCAAGTTAACCTTTGGGTTAAACCTGCTTGTGTTCTATAACCTTCTTGTACTTGAATATTGATACTTTGTCTAGGTTTGGGAAGTTCTCTGGTGTTACCTTTTTGAATAAACTTTCTACCCTTATCTTTTTTTCTACCTCTTCTTTAAGGCCAATAACTCTTAGATTTGGCCCTTTTGCGGCTATTTTCTAGATCTTGTCGGCATGCTTCATTCTTTTTCATTCTTATTTCTTTTGTCTCTTCTGATTGTATTTTTAAACAGCCTGTCTTCAAGCTCACTACTTGTTTCTTCTGCTTGATCAGTTCTGCTTTTGAGAGACTGGTGCATTCTTCAGTATGTCAATTGCATTTCTCAACTCCAGAATTTCTGCTTGATTCTTTTTAATTATATCAATCTCTTTGTTAAATTTCTTTGATAGAATTCTGAATATCTTCTCTGTGTTATCTTGATTTTTTTTTGAGTTTTCTCAACACAGCTATTTTCAATTCTCTGTCTGAAAGGTCACATATCTCTGTCTCTCCAGGATTGGCCCCTGGTGCTTTATTTAGTTTATTTGGTGAGATCATGTTTTCCTGGATGGTCCCAATGCTTGTGGATGTTTGTTGGTGTCTGGGCATTGAAGAGTTAGGTATTTATTGTAGTTTTCACAATCTGGGCTTGTTTGTGCCCGTTCTTCTTGGGAAGGTTTTCCATATATTCCAAAGGACTTGGGCTCCAAGCCCAGTAATGCTGTGGTTCTTGCAGATTCATAGTGGTACCGCTTGGTGGTCTTGAATAAGATCCAGAAGAACTCTCTGGATTCCTTAATGTTCTCCTTCCTTACTTTCTTCCAAACAAATGGAGTGTCTTGAGTAATACCTCATATGCACAGGTAACCAAATAAAGAATGGACAAATGGAATCACATCAAGTTAAAAAGCTTCTGCACAGCAAAGGAAACAATTAACAAAGTGAAGAGAAAACCCACAGAATGGGAGAAAATATCTGCAAACTTTCCATCTAACAAGTGATTAATAACCAGAATATATAAGGAACCCAAACAACTCTATAGGGAAATAATCCAATTAAAATGGGCAAAAGCTCTAAATAGACATTTCTAAAAAGAAGGCATACGAATGGCAAACAGGTATATGAAAAGGTGCTCAACATCATTGATTACCAGAAAAACAAAAATCAAAATTCTAATGAGATATCATTTTACCCCAGTTAAAATGGTTTTTATCCAATAGACAGGCAATACCAAATGCTGGCAAGGATATGGAAAAAAGGGAACCCTTATACGCTGTTGGTGGGAAAGTAAATTAATACAATCACTATGGAAAACAGTTTGGAGTTTCCTCAGAAAACTAAAAATAGAGCTACCATATGATCCAGCAATCTCTCTGCTTGGCGTATACCCAAAGGAAAGGAAATCAGTCTGTCAAAAGGATATCTGCATGCCCATGTTTGTTGGAACACTGTTCAGAATAGCCAAGATTTGTCAGCAATCTAAGTGTCCATCAACAGATGAATGAATCAAGAAAATGTGGCACATAGACACGATGGAGTACTATTCCAACATAAAAAAGAACGAGATCCTGTCAGTTGCAACAACATGGATAAAACTGGGGATCATCATAAGCCAGGCACAGACAGACAAACTTCATGTGTTCTCACTTATTTGTGGGAGCTAAAATTAAACAATTTCAATTAATTAATTTATTCAACTCAAACAACTGAATTCATGGAGATAGAGAGTAGAAGGGTGGCTAACAGAGGCTGGGAAGGGGAGTGGGGGTGGGGGTGGTTGAGGGGGAAATGTGGATGGTTAACAGGTAGAAAAATATAGTTAGAATGAATAAAATATAGCATTTGATAGCACAGCAGGGTGACTACAGTGATTCTTTATAACACAAAGAAAGAATAAATGCTTGAGGTGATGGATACCTATTTATTCTGATGTGATTATTACACACTGCTTGCTTGTATCAAAATATCTCTTGTACCCTGAAAAATATACACATACTATGTACCCACAAAAGTTAAAAATTTAAAAAATCAAAACAAAAAAATGGAAAGATAAAAAGTTAAAGATATGCCAGTTGAGTCACTAGTTAAATATATATCAGTCTGTTTGTATTACTGTAAAGGGATACCTGAGGTTGGAAATTAATAAAGAAAACAGGTTTGTTTGGCTCATAGTGTTGCAGGTGGTACAAGAATCATGGCACCAGCATCTGTATCTGATGAGGGCTTCAGGAAGCTCCCACTTAACGGCAAAAGGCAAAGGGGGAAGCTGCATGTGCAGAAATCACATGGCCAGAGAGGAAGCAAGCAGGGAAGGGAGATGCAGGCTCTTTTAAACAACCAGCTCTCATGGGAACTCACTCACTCACTACAAGAGTGGCACCAAGTCATTCATGAGGGACCTGCCCCCACAACCCCAACACTTCCACCACATCCCACCTTCAGCATTAGGGATAAAATTTCAACATCAGGGCCGGGCGTGGTCGCTCACACCTGTAATCCCAGCACTTTGGGAGGCCGAGGCAGGCGGATCACGAGGTCAAGAGATCGAAACCATCCTAGCCAACATGGTGAAACCCCGTCTCTACTAAAAATACAAAAATTAGCTGGGCGTGGTGGCGTGCGCCTGTAGTCCCAGCTACTTGGGAGGCTGAGGTGGGAGAATCGCTTGAACCCAGGAGGCGGAGTTTGCAGTGAGCCAAGATTACGCCACTGCACTCCAGCCTGGTGACAGAGCGAGACTCCATCTCAAAAAAAAAAAAAAAAAAAAAAAATTCAACATCAGATTCAGAGGTGTCAAATATCCAAACTATAGCAATGTAATTTTGAAATCTAGCTGGGCAAATTTTACCTGAACTTCCTTGATTGGGCTTCACGGACTGGGATCCACATCCCTGCCATGCAGGCTCTCAGCTCCTGCTGATGCACTCTGGGTTTCACCCTCTGAGTCATTATTTTCCAGCTGAGCAGTTTTATCAGACTGCTTTCTGTCTGTAGAATTTGTGATATCTGATATTCTTCTTTCATTTTGTACACACTCTGTCCCCTTTGGTCCAAGCTGTAAGTGTTTCTGATGGTATGACATTCTCAAGAACCTATGGGTCTTGAGTTGATTTACTCCATTCAAAGAACTAAACCCACAGATCTTTTTGATACAATCTTTTTTTTTTTTTTTGAAACAGTGTCTTGCTCTGTCACCAAGGCTAGTGTGCAATGGCATGGCCATAGCTCACCGCAGCTTTCATCTGCAGGCTCAAGCAATCCTCCTGCCTCAGTTTCCCAGGCAGCTGAGACCACAGACATGCACCACCATGCCCAGCTTTTTATTTTATTTTAATTTTTAATTTTTATTTTTTGGTAGAGATGAAGTCTCCCTATATTGGCCAGACTGGTCTTGAATTACTGGGCTCGAGTGATCCTTCCATCTCGGCATCCCAAATTGGTGGGATTACAGGTGTGAGCCACTGCACTCAGCTAATCCTTTTTCTATATTTTGTTTCTACTATGATGGCTGAGGGACAATGCTCTTAGGCTTTCTAGAAGACTTCCAGTTTGACTGAGAAGAACTGTGAGGCACACTGTTAGTCTCTTGTGAATAAATACTTTGCCATTTTGACCACTCCAAGGTTCCAGCAAAGGGTTGTAAATTCACATTTTTGGCATTTATTTTTTTATGCCATGCTTTTAGGAGACATTTTAAAATTTTAGCATCTTTTGCAGTCCGGATAGGCCCCAGAATTTTCTAAACCAAGTCCTGTTCTCTTTTTGTGTCACAATTCTTCTCTAGCCAGGTGCAGTGGCTCACGCCCGTAATCCCAGCACTTTGATCCATTGAGATGGGTGGATCACCTGGTGCCAGGAGTGCGAGACCAGCTTGGCCACCATGGCAAAACCCTGTTTCTACTAAAAATACATTTTTTAAAAAATAGCTGGGCATCTGGCCGGGCGCAGTGGCTCACGCCTGTAATCCCAGCAATTTGGGAGGCCAAGGCGGGTGGATCACGAGGTCGGGAGGTTGAGACCATCCTGGCTAACACGGTGAAACCCCGCCTCTACTAAAAATACAAAAAATTAGCTGGGCGTGGTGGCGGGTGCCTGTAGTCCCAGCAACTCGGGAGGCTGAGGCAGGAGAATGACGTGAATCCGGGAGGCGGAGCTTGCCGTGAGCCGAGATCGTGCCACTGTACTCCAGCCTGGGTGACAGAGCAAGACTGTCATCCAGTTTGCTCTGGGCATCGTAGCACATGCCTGTAGTCCCAGCTACTTTGGGAGGCTGAGGCAGGAGAATTGCTTGAATCCTGGAGGTGGAGGTTGCAGTGAGCAGAGATCACACTCTGGGTGACAGAGCAAGACTCTCTCAAAAAAGAAAACAAAAACAAAAAGTTTCTTCTCTAATCCTATTTTTTCTCTCTCACATTTTACTATAAGCAGCAAGAAGAAATCAGAAAACACCTTCAACATTTTGCTTGGAAATTGCCTCAGGTAAATATTTAAGTTTATTACTTATGAGTTCTGTACTCCAACGTAACTGTAGGACATACTTTTGCTAAAAATTCTGCTAACACATAAGAAGAATCTTCCTTCCTCCTGTTTCAATAATGTGTTCCTCACTTTTTTTCTAAACCCTCACCAGAAGCATTCTTAATGTCCAGATTTCTATTAATAGTTTGTTGATGGTGATGGAGGCTTTCTCTAAAGCAGTTTAGGATTTCTCTATAATCTTCCTCATAATGTTCTGAGTTTCCAACAGCAACATTTTTAACATGAATATTTCTATTAACAGTCTTCTTCTATTCAAGGCAGTCTAGGCTTTTACTACCATGCTCTTTAGAATTTTTACAGCCTCCACCCACTGTCTAATTTCAAACCACTTCCACATTTTTAGACATTTGTTGTGTCAGCATTTACTTCCAGGTACCAAAATCTATACTCATCTTTTTAACTGCTATGTAACAAAATAACCAGAAAATTAGTGGCTCAAAACAACACTCATTTATTATTTCACAGTTATGTAGGTCAAAGGTCCAAAATGACCAATAGGTCTGTGTTTCTTCTGGAGGCTCTAGAGGCCATTTGTTTCCTTTTCCAGCTTCTAGAGGCTGCCGGTATTTATTAGCTCTTGGCCCTGAATCTATTAAAATATCATATGACTTTCTTGTTGTTTTCTACCAAGATGGTTTATTATCCTTTTTATATGTGGCTGGATTTGATTTGCTAAAATATGGTTAAGAATTATTGCAATGATGTCTGTAGTTTTCTTTTGTTCTTCAATTTTATTTTATTTTATTTTATTTTATTTTTTGAGACGGAGTCTTGCTCTGTCTCCCAGGCTGGAGTGCAGTGGCGCAATCTCGGCTTACTGCAACCTCTGCCTCCTGGGTTCAAGTGATTCTCCTGCCTCAGTCTCCCAAGTAGTTAAGACTACAGGCGTGTGCCACCACACTAAGCTAATTTTTGTATTTTTAGTAGAGATGGGGTTTCACCATGTTGGCCAGGCTGGTCTTGAACTCCTGACCTCATGATCCATCCACCTCAGCCTCCCAAAGTGCTGGGATTACAGGTTTAAGCCACAGTGCCCAGTCAGTTTTCTTTCTTTTTAATTTTTTTTCTTTGGTATCAGGGTACTACTGGTCTCATAAAAGTAGTTGGTAAGTGAGTCCTCTTCTTTAACATGTTCTGCAGAGATTGAAGAAGATCCTAACCTCTTATCTCTCAGTGACCTTGAGGCTCCGTCAAGTAGGAAATAAAGGTGAAGGCAGAGTTTTACACAGCCTGGCCGAGTGGTGAAGGCATACTTCAGTATGCATCTAGATCCCTAGGCAAAGACTGGGAGACTGATTAGCTCTAGGTGTTTAAGAAAATCTGTTAGTTATTAGCTGACCACTAGGCTAATCAAGCAACAAAACCAGTGGCCATACATGAAAATGAATATACACTTTACAGAGTTAGTTCAGAAAAGTCACTAAACAAACAGTAACAACACCGAACCACGGGGAGAGAGAAGAATCTGAGTTCCAGAGTCACCACATTATATTATTTTAAAAGTCCTGTTTTTGACAAAAAATTATGAGACAACAATAAAAGAAAGTATGGTCCCTACAATGGGGAAAAAAAAATCAACCAATGAAAACCCAAGGAAGCCAAGACATTGGACTTACTAGACAAAGACTTTAAATCAGTGAACTGAAGGCAGCCATGTATAAAAAGCTAAAGGAAAATAGGAAAGTTCTGGTTCTTTAAATAGAGACTATAAATAAACTGACAAATTGTTTTAAAAAGAGCTAAATAGAAACTCTTCCATTGAAAAGTAAAATAACTAAAGTGATAAACTCACTAGAGAGTCTCAACAGAAGATTTGAGCAGGAAGAATAAAGAAACAGAACATTTGGAAATTGGTAAATTGTTTATTCAGTATATTTAACTGGAAAAAAAAAGGAAGGAAAAAGTGAACAGAGCTTCAGAGACCCATGGGACAACATACACATAACAAGAGTCTCAGAAGGAAAAGAGAAAGAAAAGGAGGCAAAAGAGTTTTAAAAACATAATGGCCAAAAACTTCTCATTTGATGAAAATTATTAATCTATCCATCCAAGAATCCTAACTAACTCCAAGTAGGATCAAATCAAATCGGTCCACATTGAGACACATCATAAGTAAATTTTTGAGAACTAAAGACAAAGAAAGAATCTTTAAAGCAGCAGGAGAGAAGTGATTCATCACATATAAATAATCTCAATAAGATTAACAGTTGATTCTTACAAAAGAAATTATGGAGGCCAGAATGCAGTGGTATGACATTAAAATACTGAAAGAAAAATACTGCCAACCAAGAATTCCATATCTGGCAAAACCATCCTTCAGGCCAGGTGTGGTGGCTCACGCCTGTAATTTCAGCACTTTGAGAGGCTGAGGTGGGCAGATCACTTGAGACCAAGAGTTCGAGACCAGCCTGGCCAACATGGTGAAACCACATCTCTACTAAAAATACAAAAATTAGCTAGACTTGGTGGCATATGCCTGTAATCCCAGCTTCTCAGGTGGCTGAGGCATAAGAATCACTCCAGAGGAAATTACATAGGTAAATATAAAAGACAGTATAAATGTATTTGTTGGTTGTAACTTTTATATAACTACCTTACTAAAATGATAACTGTATAAAATAACAATTCTAAATATGTGTTGATGGGCATACCACATATAAATACGTAATTGTCTGATAACACACAAAGGAAGGGGGAGAAATGGAGCTATTTTGGAACAGACTTTGTATACTTTTGCAATTATGTTGCTACTCATCATCCAAACTAGATTTTTATAAATTAAAATGTTAATTGCAATCCCTAGGACTACAACTACGAATATAAGTCAAAAATACATAATAAAAAGAAATGACAAGGGAATTAAAGCAGTATATTAGAAAATCTCTCTTTAGGCCAGGCGCAGTGGCTCACACCTGTAATGCCAGCACTTTGGGAGGTGGGTGGATCACAAAGTCAAGAGATTGAAACCACCCTGGCCAACATGGTGAAATCCCATCTCTACTAAAAATACCAAAATTACCTGAGCGTGGTGGTGAGCACCTGTAGTCCCAGCTACTGGGGAGGCTGAGGCAGGAGAATCGCTTGAACCTGGGAGGTGGAGGTTGCAGTGAGCCAAGACTGTGCCACTGCACTCCACCCTGGCAATAGAGCAAGACTGTCCAAAACAAAACAAAACAAAAAAACCCAAAATCTCCATTTAACATAAAAGAAGGAAGTAATGGACAAATAGGGGAACAAAAAGACATATGACATGTCAAAACAAATAGCATTAGAAATTTTATTCATGCAGAAACCTACATATGAACATTTGTAGAAGTTTTATTCATAATTGCTTAAACTTAGAAAAAACTAGAAGGTCTTTCAGCAAGTGAATGGATAAACAAATCATGGTACATTCATACAACAGAATATTATTCAGTGCTAAAAAGAAATGAGCTATTGAGCTATTATCACATACTTTACCTTTACCCCCATTCTTTGAGAACTCCATTCATACATATATTAGACCACTTAAAGTTGTCCCACAGCTCACTGATGCTCTGTTCACTTTTCTCATTTTAAAAAAATCTCTGTGTTTTAGCTGGGAGTGGTGGCTCATGCCTGTAATCCCAGCACTTTAGGAGGACAAAGCAGAAAGATCGCTTGAGTCCAGGAGTTCAAGACCAGCTTTGGCAATATAGTGAGACCTTATCTTTACAGAAAATAAAAAATTAACTGGGCATGGTGGCACACACCTGTAGTCTCAGCTACTTGGGAGGCTAAGGCAGGAGGATTGCTTGAGTCTGGCGGGTCGAGGCTACAGTGAGCAGTGATTGTGCCACTGCACTCCAGCCTGAGTAACAGAGTGAGACCCTGTCCCCCGATTCCCCAAAAAAAGAAAAGAAAAAGAAAAAAAACTTCTGTGTTTTATTTAGATCATTTTTACTACTGTGCCCTCAAGTTCACTGAACTTTTGCAATAGCTAATTTTCTACTAATTCTATCCACTATATTTTCCATATCAGATACTATATTTTTTATTCCTAGCAGTTTAAGATCTTTTTAATATTTTACATAATATTTCTTAACATACTTACATTTTCTTCTTTCCTTGAATTTATGGAGTATATTTATAATAATTGCTGTAATGTCTGTGTCTCCTAGTGATATTATTTGCATCACTTCTGAGCCATTTTCCATCGATTGATTTTTCTCCCTATTATGGTTTGTATTTTTCTGCTTCTTTGCATGCTTGGTGCTTTTCAATTAGATATTGTAATTTGTTTACCTTGTTGGTTGCTAATGTTTGTTGTATTCCTTAACTATCCGTGAGCTTTGTATGGGATGTAGTAAAATTGTTTGTAAATATTTTGATCCTTTTGAGGCTTACTTTCAAGTTGGTCCTGTTATGAAGGATCAAAACAGCCTTTAGTCTAGGGAGAATTTTTCACTGCTATTGAGGCAATACACTTCTGAGCGCTCTACCCAATGCCTTGTGTATTATTAGGTTTTTCCTCTCTAGCTGGTGGGAACATAACTCTTCCTGGCTCTCTTTGTCCCAGGGGTAGTTCTGCCCACATAGTTTCCTTACACACATATGCTAACCAAGACTAACATGAACAGTTGAGGAAAACCTGCAGATATCAGGTGCTCTCTGTGCAGCTCGCTCTTTTATCTGCAGTACTTTCTCCTACCTACTATTTTATTCTATGTGGTTTTGTCATCTTGGTGTCCTCAAATTCTCAACTCTGCCTCCTTATCCTAGTGAGAAGAGCATGGTCTGAGTTGCTCCTCCCTACAGTGCATCCTTCTAATTTTTTTCCAGGCAGTACACTAAGTATATTAGTCCATTAGCGTACTGCTACAACAAAATACCCGAGACTGGGTAATTTATAAAGAAACAAGGTTTAATGGGCTCACTGTTCCACAGGCTGTACAGGAAGTATGGGTGGGGAGGCCTCAGGAAACTTTCAGTCATGGTGGATGGTGAAGGAGAAGCAGGCACCTCTTACATGGCGGGAATGGAGGAAGAGAGAGAGGGGGAAGTGTTACACACTTAAATAGCCAGATGGCATGAGAACTCTATCACAAGAACTGCATCAAAGGGGAAAATCCACCTCCGTGATCTAATCGCCTCCCACCAAGCCATCTTAATTCTAACATTGGGGATTACAATTTGACATGAAATTAGGGTGCAAACACAAATCCAAACCATATCACTAAGCAATGCTAAGGTTCACCTAATTTGATCCCTTCACTAAGAGATCCTTGTTCTATGATGCCTTGTGTCCAAAACTATATTTTGTGGGTTTTTTCTTTTTCTTTTTCTTTTTTTTTTGGTTGTTTAAGGTAGGCAAGTGTAACGGTTAATTGTATGTATCTACCTGAAGGATATTTTTGGAGGAGATTAACATTTAAATCAGTGAACTTGGATGGGCCTCATCCAATCAGTTAAATGCTTGAATATAACGAAAAGACTAGCCTCCCTGAGCAAAAGATAAAATTTCCAGCCAGCTGCTTTGGACATTATCTGCATCATTGGCTTCCCTGGGTCTCTAGGTTGCCAGCCTTCAGACTAGAATCACACCACCAGTTCTCCTGAGTCTTAAGCCTGCCAGCCTGTATTATGGATTTTGGATTTCTCTGCCTTCATAATTGCATGAGCCAATTCCTTATAATAAATCTCTATAGATACATAGGTCCTGGGCCGGGCGCGGTGGCTCCCGCCTGTAATCCTAGCACTTTGGGAGGCCGAGGCAGGCGGATCACCTGAGGTCAGGGGTTTGAGACCAGCCTGGCCAACATGGTGAAACCCATCTCTACTGAAAATGCAAAAATTAGCCAGGCGTGATTGCGTGCACCTGTAATCCCAGCTACTTGGGAGGCTGAGGCTGGAGAATCACTTGAACCCAGGAGGTGGAGGTTGCAGTGAGCCAAGATTGCACCACTGCACTCCAGCCTGAATGACAGAGTGAGATTCTGTCTCAAAAAATAAATAAATATATATATATGTCCTATATAGATATTAATACGATAGGTATATAGATATACAGATCCTATTGGTTCTGTTTCTTTTCTTTCTTTTTTTTTTTTTTTTGACGGAGTTTCGCTGTTACCCAGGCTGGAGTGCAGTGGTGTGATCTCAGCTCACTGCAACCTCTGCCTCCAGGGTTCAAGCGATTCTCCTGCCTCAGCCTCCTGAGTCGCTGGGACTACAGGTGCCCACCACCACACCTGGCTAATTTTTGTATTTTGAGTAGAGATGGGGTTTCACCATGTTGGCCAGGCTGGTCCCAAACTCCTGACCTCAAGTGATCTACCTGTCTTGGCCTCCCAGAGTGCTGGATTACAGGCCTGAGCCTCCATGCCCGGCCTGGTTCTATTTCTTTGGAGACCTTGACTAAAGAAGAAGACAAATCTGTTCCATGGTATTCCTCCATGACTGGAAACAAGTTCATGATGCATTTGAAAGCTATAGCAATTAAGATGGTTTGGCAGGCTAGGCACATTGGCTCACACCTGTAATCCCAGCACTTTGGGAGGCCGAGGCTAGTGGATCACTGAGGTCAGGAGTTTGAGACCAGCCTGGCCAACATGGTGAAACCTCATCTCTACCACAAAATACAAAAAAATTTAGCCGGGTCTAGTGGCACACAACTGTAGTCCCAGCTACTTGGGAGGCAGAGGCAGGAGAATCACTTGAACCCGGGAGGCGGAGGTTGCCATGAGCAGAGGTCATGCCACTGCACTCCAGCCTGGGCAACAGAGCAAGACTCCTCAAAAAAAAAGATGATTTAGCACTTATACATTGCAAAAAAAAAAAAAAAAAGAGAGAGATAATGGACTAACATAGCCCTAAAACAGATCCATAAGTCTAAGGATGCTTTACACATATTTAGGGTGCCATTATAGATTACTGGGGAAAGGATGGTCACTCAGTTATTGCTGAAGGAATATTTTATTTGTATACATAAAAAAAGTGTTACATGATAACCAAAAATCCATTTTATAAGAATTAAGGACTTTAATTAAATCTTTTAGAAATTAATAATGTAGAAGACTTTCATAACCTCTGCCTAAAAATTCATCTCAAACCAGGCCCCAAAAGTACAAATCATAAAATTACTATATTTTTAAGAAGTAAAAATCAACCCCAAAATTCATAGGATATATACGCAGTACACATAGCAGTCAAAGATTAATATTCTAAAAATATTTACTCATTAAAATCAACAAGATAAAGAACATTTTTTTTTTTAAGAGACAAGGTCTTGGCTGGGCACAGTGGCTCATGCATGTAATCCCAACACTATGGGAGGATAAGGTTGGCGGATCATGAGGTCAGGAGTTCGAGACCAGCCTGACCAATATAGTGAAATCCTATGTCTACTAAAAATACAAAAATTAGCCGGGCATGGTGGTGCACACCTGTAATCCTAGCAACTCAGGAGTCTGAGGCAGGAGAATCGCTTGAACCCCGGAGGAAGAGGTTGCAGTGAGCTGAGACTACGCCACTGCACTCCAGACTGGGTAATAGAGGAAGACTCCATCTCAAAAAAAAAAAAAAAAGAGAGAGACAAGGTCTCAACATCTTGCCCAGGCTTGTCTTGAACTCCTGGGCTCAAGCAATCCTCCTGCCTTGGCCTCCCAAAGTGCTAGAATTACAGACATGAGCCACCATGCCCAGTCCCTAAATTAAAAAAAATAAGTAAAATACTTTAACAGACACTTGCCGGAAGAGAAAACCCAACTGGCCAGTGAAAACATCAAAATATGTTCAGCCTCACTAGCAATTAGGAAAATTCAAATGGAAACACTATGGAATATAATTTTATACCCATGAGACTGACAATAATTTTAAAAGACTGACAATAAGGATTGATATGTGGTACAAAAGGAAATACTACTACTCATAAATGCATGAATTGGGACAATAACTTTGAAATACAAGTTGGCATTTCTTTGTAAAATTGAATCATTCTTATAACATAATAGTTCTATTCATAGGAGGAGGAATTCTTGACACATGTATGCATCAGCAGCCATGTAAAAGAGCATCATTGTTTGTAAAAGGAAAAAAACAACAACTGAAAAATATTCCAGAAGTCTATTGATAGGATAGTGGGAAACTAAACTGTGATGTATTTGTGTATCTGAATACAGTCATGTGTAGCTTAACAACAGGGATATGTTCTGAGAAATGAGTTAGACAATTTCGTCATTGTGTGAACATATCATAAAGTGTACTTACACAAACCTAGATGGTATAGCCTACTACACACCTAGGTTATGGAATATTAGTAGGTGTAATATTCCTAGGCTACAAACCTAGTTTGTAGCCATTACTCCTAGGCTACAAACCTCTACAGCATGTAACTATATTCAATACTGTAGGTAACTGTAACACAATGGTAAGCATTTGTGTATCTAAACATAGAAAAAGTACAGTAAAAATATGGTACAAAAGATAAAAAATGGTATGGGTGTAAAGCACTTGCCATGAATGGAGCTTGCAGGACTGGAAGTTGCTCTGGGTGAGTGGTGAGTGAATGGGAAGGCCTAGGACATTACTGTACACTTAGGCTATATTTAATTTATTTAAAAATACAGTAATTGCACTAGAATGTTATCATGGCTACAACATCACTAGACAATAGGCATTTTTTCAGCTGCATTATACACAGTTGTGCATGTGGCCCATTTTTTTTTTTTTATTATACTTTAAGTTTTAGGGTACATGTGCACAACGTGCAGGTTAGTTACATACGTATACATGTGCCATGCTGGTGTGCTGCACTCATTAACTCGTCATTTAGCATTAGGTATATCTCCTAAAGCTATCCCTCCCCCCTCCCCCCACCCCACAACAGTCCCCAGAATGTGATGTTCCCCTTCCTGTGTCCATGTGTTCTCATTGTTCCATTCCCATCTATGAGTGAGAACATGCGGTGTTTGGTTTTTTGTCCTTGCAATAGTTTACTGAGAATGATGATTTCCAGTTTCATCCATGTTCCCACAAAGGACATGAACTCATCCTTTTTTATGGCTGCATAGTATTCCATGGTGTATATGTGCCACATTTTCTTAATCCAGTCTATCATTGTTGGACATTTCGGTTGGTTCCAAGTCTTTGCTATTGTGAATAGTGCTGCAATAAACATACGTGTGCATGTGTCTTTATAGCAGCATGATTTATAGTCCTTTGGGTATATACCCAGTAATGGGGTGGCTGGGTCAAATGGTATTTCTAGTTCTAGATCCCTGAGGAATCGCCACACTGACTTCCACAATGGTTGAACTAGTTTACAGTCCCACCAACAGTGTAAAAGTGTTCCTATTTCTCCATATCCTCTCCAGCACCTGTTGTTTCCTGACTTTTTAATGATTGCCATTCTAACTGGTGTGAAATGGTATCTCATTGTGGTTTTGATTTGCATTTCTCTGATGGCCAGTGATGATGAGCATTTTTTCATGTGTCTTTTGGCTGCATAAATGTCTTCTTTTGAGAAGTGTCTGTTCATATCCTTTGCCCACTTTTTGATGGGGTTGTTTGTTTTTTTCTTGTAAATTTGTTTGAGTTCATTGTAGATTCTGGATATTAGCCCTTTGTCAGATGGGTAGGTTGCAAAAATTTTCTCCCATTTTGTAGGTTGCCTGTTCACTCTGATGGTAGTTTCTTTTGCTGTGAGAAGCTCTTTAGTTTAACTAGATCCCATTTGTCAATTTTGGCTTTTGTTGCCATTGCTTTTGGTGTTTTAGACATGAAGTCCTTGCCCATGCCTATGTCCTGAATGGTAATGCCTAGGTTTTCTTCTAGGGTTTTTATGGTTTTTGGTCTAACATTTAAGTCTTTAATCCATCTTGAATTAATTTTTGTATAAGGTGTAAGGAAGGGATCCAGTTTCAGCTTTCTACATATGGCTAGCCAGTTTTCCCAGCACCATTTATCAAATAGGGAATCCTTTCCCTATTACTTGTTTTTCTCACGTTTGTCAAAGATCAGATAGTTGTAGATATGCGGCGTTATTTCTGAGGGCTCTGTTCTGTTCCATTGATCTATATCTCTGTTTTGGTACCAGTACCATGCTGTTTTGGTTACTGTAGCCTTGTAGTATAGTTTGAAGTCAGGTAGCGTGATGCCTCCAGCTTTATTCTTTTGGCTTCGGATTGACTTGGCGATGCGGGCTCTTTTTTGGTTCCATATGAACTTTAAAGTAGTTTTTTCCAATTCTGTGAAGAAAGTCATTGGTAGCTTGATGGGGATGGCATTGAATCTATAAATTACCTTGGGCAGTATGTGGCCCATTGTTGACTGAAGCATCCTTATGTGGCACATGGCTGTACTTTTCAACAGATAAAATAAGGAAACTATAACTACTTTCATCAACATGAATGAATCATGAATATAATGGTAAAATTTAAAAAGCAAATTATAGGAGAATAATACAGTGACATTGTTTAGACAACATTCAAAGACAAGCAAACTATACAATATGTGTTTGTGTATAAATACATGAGTAACATGTCCAAAGGATAATAAAACTCAGGAGGGTGGTTATCTTTGAGGAGAATGTAGAGAATGTGATTAGGGAAGTGAAAAAAGGGTTTAGTGATAATGACAACATTTTGTTTCTTAAGCTGGTATATGGGTGTTTATTATTATGCTTTATAAATTATAAAAGTTGTACACATTCCATAGTTACCAGGTATTTCATAAATTTTTAAAATTTGATTAAGGTAAATCACTAGACCTTCTTGCTAATATAAATGTATCTGGTATCTGTGGCTGTAAACCAGAATATAGTTCTAACCAACTTCAAATGAATTAGACTTACAGAACTACACATTCTAGAGATGTGACCTGTGAATATCAAAGCATCCATCATTCTTAACTCATGTCAAGCAGGAGAGTACTGAGATGGATAACATGTTTGTGAGCTTATTTGTGGACCCTCTCCAAGATGTTAATTCTCTTAGTTGATACTTTAATAATCTGTAATATCCACAATGGTTTTACACAGAATAATATATTTACCAAGAAGGAAGGTGGAAAAAGAAATTGAAGAAATAACAGAGACAAGGAAGAAGGCGATTGTAGTGAAAGAGATGAGAGAATTAAGATAAATCCAAGTAGGAAATTAAGTCAAGAGGTAAACAGGAGAAGGTATGTCCCCTAGCAATTCCAGAAAGTACATGCTGGGTTTCCAGTAGCGCTTAGAATGAGGGTTCAAGCCATTTATTTAAGTTTTAAAAGAAGGGATTTATTGAGCATTATATATGGACCCTATATCCAAGTATTGATAATGAACCTTATCTGTCAACATTGGTCCTTTAGTACCTGTTCTATTTCAAAAATTAAATTGTTGATCCCTATTTACTTAAATATCTCCATTAATTTGGTTCTGATTTTACTTCAGAAGGAAGGTAAAAATGAGAAAAGTAGAAAATTAACCTTTTGAAATAATAATGACATTAGCAATATTACCAACTAGAAGTCCCCTTTTCTCATCTCCTTACACAGACAGCCCAAATAATGAATGAGCAACTACATTTTAACAAAAATAACTAAGGGAGTGTGACGGAGTACATCAAAGGATTTAACAGAAACCCTGATGAACACAGAAACTCAGGATAGCCACACAGAGAACAGAAGGAAACAGCAGGCTTCCAGCACCCCATCCCTAGCTGGTATCAGCTGGGAACCAGGAAGAACTTCTCCCTATGGCAAGGAGGTTAAGGAAGCCACCATCAACACCTTTGACACCTACTGTTCTCACCACTGTGGTCCCCTGCAGTCCTCACACTGTGTGCCACCTCCTGTGGCTTGCATGGCGATACCTTGAGCGCAGGTCTCAAACCTTTGGAACATCCCTTCTTCCCTGGAGTCAGGCCAAGACTGTGCCCTGCCTGCCCTAGAGTAGAATCACAGCCAACCTTACCCTCCTTGACCCAAGCTCTAGAGGGTGCCTCAGTGTGCAACCTACAGTCAACTTTAACACAGAGAGAAAACCTGCACCCCAAAACTCAGGTGCCACAATAGCTTTGCACTAAGACAAGCCGTGAGCAACTGTTTCCCCCTTCCCTCTGGGGTTGGGCAGCAGTGGAACTGCTTCACTTACTCCTCCTCCCTTTACTCCTTCAGGCCAGAGCAGAAGCTGTGCACTCTCTCTTGGGGAAATGATGCTTTGGAAGAATGATTCCATCTACCACTCTCAGCTCTGGCTATGTCCTACCACTAGAGGCCTGAGCTGAAACTCTGCACCGCTTTCTGAGGAAACAGTGCTTTGGTGGAGGTCTACATCCTGGGAAAATGGTGTAGGGACCACCCAGAACAGTCATGTCCCCCAGGTCTAAGCTAAATGGCACATCACCCCCTTGGGAATTGGTGCCTTGGCCAAGTTGAGTAGCTGTGTAGTCCAGGGCTGAGTTGATATAGTACCCTGTCTCCCAGGGAAACAGAGCAGTGTCTCAGCTGAGACACTTTGTCCTACAGGCCAAAAATCTCTAACAGCCTGCTTCCTTGGAGAGGAACTAGGGCTTTAGAGCCTGAGCTGCTAAGGTATTCCTCTCCCTCGGGAGTGGAGTCATCACTGCTGCTCCCTGCCCTCCAGGGCCTAAACAACAGCTGTCCTCATCCATTCTAGGGTACTTGCTACTGCTGCACCCAGCCTCAAAGTGTCTGAGATACTGCTGAGCCCCACAATCCCAGGATCTAGGATCACTGCTACATGGTGCCTCATCCTTAAGGACCTAGGTTGCTCAAGAGCCCTATTGGTTTAGACTTCTGAATTGCAGCCATACCCTGTACCGTGGTCTCAAACCTTTAGAGTATCCCTTCTTCCCTGGTGTCAGGTCAGGGCTGTGCCCTGCCCCTCTAGAACAGAAGCACAGCTACAACCTGACCCCCTGGACCCAAGCTCCTAGGGAGTGCCTTAGGGTCAGAGACACTTGCTCAGTGTGCAACCTATATTCAACCTTACCACACAGAAAAAACCTATACCCCCAAACTCAGCTGCTACAATAGCTTTGCAAGACCCTGAGCCTAGGCCCCTGCCCCAGAGCCACTCCAAACATTTGCACCTGAAACCTGGAACCCAGCACCATTGTAGCTGCTTTTAGGATGTGTCAGACTTGACGCCAGGAGGGCTCTCCTCACCTAAGTCTTCCTATTGTGGGGAAAATGAATATAAGGGGAGCCCAAAGGCCCTTGCTGCAAAGGACATTAACAACTGATGCCACCACTGGTGTTACTTCAGACTTCTACAGTCTAAGCCACTAAGGCATCCACAGCTATTGCTGATACTGAACACAGCCAAAGAAGTTGCATGGAGATCATATCACCATACCTGGAATGCACTCTAGAAATAAAGTTACAACACCCTTCCTTCAACCAGCATGCTAAGACACAATTACGGTTGCAAGTCCTTCTGTAAGAAAGCCTCTTTAGAAAGTTTGGAAGAGGTGATTATTCCATCATGTGCATGAAAATAAATGCAGGGACACAAGAAACATGAAAAAGAAAGGAAATATGACACCACCAAAGGAGCATAATTCTGTAGCAACAGACCCCACTGAAAAGGAAATCCATGAATTCTCAGAAAAAGAATTCAAAATGCTGATATTAAGGAAACTCAATGAGATACACGAAAATACAGGTAGGCAATTCAATGAAATCAGGAAAAGAATTCATGATATGAATGAGAAATCCAACAAAGAGATACATATCTATCATTAAAAAGTCCTAAGCATAAATTCTGCAGCTGAAGAATTCAATGAATGAAATAAAAAAATATGTTTAGAGAGCTTCAACAGCAGATTTGATCAAGCAGAAGAAAGAGCCTCTGATCTTGCAAATAGGTCATTTGAAATACCCAGCTAAAGAAAACAAAAGAAATGAGAATAAAAAAGAGTGAAGAAAGCTTATAAGACTTATGGGATAGCATTAAGTGAACAAATGTTCATAACATGAGAGGTCCAGAAGAAGAAGAGATAGAAAAGGCATAGAAAAGCCTATTTATGCCTCAGAAGAAGGAGCAAATGAAAAAAAAAGAAAACCTATTTAATAAAATAATAGATGAGAACTTCCCATCTGGGGAGAGATATGAACATCCAATTCAGGAAGCTCAAAAGTTCCTAAATAGATTCAATTCAAAAAGGTCCTCACCAAGACACATTATAGTCAAATTATCAAAAGTCAGAGACAGAAAGAGAATTCTAAGAACAGCAAGAGAAAAGCATCAAGTCACATACAAAGGAATCCCCATTAGACTAACAGCAGATTTCCCAGCAGAAACTTTATAGGCCAAGAGAGAATGAGATGATATATTCAAAGTAATGAAAAAAAATTGTCAGCCAAGAATACTATACCCAGCAAAGCTATTCTTCAGAAATGAGGGCAACATAAAGTTTTTCCCAAAGAAGCAAAAACTGAGAAAATTCATCAATACTAGATCAGCCTTACATAAAATGCTCAAGGGAGTATAGCATCTAGAAGAGAAAAGACAATAACTGCCCTCTTGAAAACATGCAAAGTACAAAATTCACTGGTAGAGCAAATACAGAAAGGGGAAAGAGAAAAGAATCAAACTTTATCACTATAGAAAACCATCAAACTGCAATGATGAACAGTAAGAAAGGAACAAAGGATATACAAAACGACCAGAAAATAATTAACAATATGACATGAGTAAGACCTCACATATTGGTAATAACCTTAAATGTAAATAAATTAAATTCCTCACTTAAAATATATAGATTGGCTAACTGGATTTAAAAAAGAAAAATGACCCAGCTATATGCCACCTACAGGAAACTCATTTCACCTATAAAGACACATATAGACTGAAGTGAAAGAATGAAAGAAAATTATTCCATGCAAAGAGAAAACAAAAGTGAGCAGGAATTGCTATATACTTATATCAGATTAAACAGACTTTAAGTCAGAAGGTGCAAAAAGAGACAAAGAAGGTTATTATATAACGATAAAGGGTTAAATTTAGCAAGGGTATATAACAATTGTACACGTATCTGCACCCAACACTGGAGCACCCAGGTATATAAAACAAATATTAATAAATCTAAAGGGAGAAATGGCCTTCAATACAATAATAGTGGGGGATTCAACACCTATTGTCAACATTGGACAAATAATCTAGACAGAATATCAACAAAGAAGCATTACATTTAAACTACGCTTTAGATCAAATGAACCTAACAGATATTTACAGAACATTTTTATCCAATAGCTGTAGAATACACATCGTTCTTGTCAGCACATGGAATGTTCTCCAGGATAAACCACATATTAAGCCACAAAACAAGTTTCAAGAAATTTGAAAGAATTGAAATGATATGAAGTATCTTTTCTGACCACAATGAAATAAGACTAAAAATTAATAAAAAGAGGAACTTTCCAAATTGTACAGATACTTGGAAATTACCCCCCTTCCCCCCCTGCTTTTATTTGAGACAGGGTTTCACTCTGTCACCTAGGCTGGAGTGTAGTGGCATGATCACAACTCACTGCAGCCTTGATCTCCTGGGCTCAGGTGATTCTCCCACCTCAACCTCCCAAGTAGCTAGGACTACAGGTGCACACCACCACACCCAGCTAGTTTCTTGCAGTTTTTGTAGAGATGGATTTTTGCCATGTTGCCCTGGCTGGTCTCAAACTCCTAGGCTCAAGCAATCCACCCACCTGAGTCTCCCAAAGCGCTGGGATTACAAGCATGAACCACTGCACCTGGCCAACACCACATTTTTGAATGATCAATGAGTCAATGAAGAAATTAAAAAAAATTTATTGAAACAAATGAAAATAGAAGCACAACATACCAAAACATGGGATACAGCAAAAGAAGTGCTAAGAGGGAAGTTTATAGCAATAAACACCTACATGAAAAGATTAGAAAGATTTCAGATTAAAAAAAAAACAATGTGTCTCAAGGAACTAGAAAAGCAGGAACAAACCAAACCAAAATTAGTAGAGGAAGAGAAAGAATAAAGATAAAACATAAATAAAAGAATTTGAGACTAAAAAAATTACAAAAGATTAACAAAACAAAAGGTTGGTTTTTTTTAAAAAGATAAGCAAAACTGACAAGCCATTAGCTAGATTAAGAAAAAAGTAAAAAGACCAAGTAAATAAAATAAAACATGAAAAGGGAGAAATTACAACTGATACCTCAGAAATAAAAAGCACCATTAAACAGTACTATGAACACTATATGCCAAAAAATTGGAAAACCTAGCAGATATGGATAAATTTCTGGATGCATACATCCTATCAAGATGGAACCAGGAAGAAATAGAAAACCAAAACAAACCAATAATGAGTAATGAGATTGAATCAGTAATAAAAAAACTCTCATCTAACAAAATCCCAGGTCCTAAAATGGCTTCACTGCTGAGTTCTATCAAACATTTAAAGAAGAACTGATTCTCAAGATCTTCCAGAAAATTAAAGAGGAGGGAATTCTTCATTCATCTGATGGGGCCAGCAATACCCTGATATCGAAACTGACAAAGATACAACAAAAAGGAAAACCGTAGGCCAATATCCCCATTGAACAGAAATGCAAAAATCCTAGCAAACCACATCCATCAGCACATTAAAAAGATCATTCACATGGTCAAGTGGAATGAATGCAAAGATAATTCAACATATGCAAAATAAACATGATACATCACATCAATAGAATGAAGTACCAAAAACTATATGATCATTTCAATAGATACAGAAAAAAATATTTGATAAAATTCAAAATCCCTTCATAATAAAACCTCTCAAGAAACTAGGCATAGAAGAGTATACCTCAACACAATAAAGGCCATATCTGATGAACTCACAGCTAAATTATACTGAATGGGTTCCTTTAAGAAATAAAATAAGACAAGGATGCCCACTCTCCTCACTCTTATTGAGCATAATACTGGAAGTCCAAGCAGGGCAATCAGGCAAGAAAAGAAATAAGGGGCATCCAGGCTGGTCATGGTGGCTCATGCCTGTAATCTCAGCACTTTGGAGGCTGAGGAGGGTGGATTGCTTGAGCTCAGGAGTTCAAGACCAGCCTGGGCAACATGATGAAACCCATCTCTACTAAAAATAAAAAAATTGCCTGTTCACTCTGATGGTAGTTTCTTTTGCTGTGCAGAAGCTCTTTAGTTTAATTAGATCCCATTTGTCAATTTTGGCACTTTTCACAATAGCAAAGACTTGGAACCAACCGAAATGTCCAAAAATGATAGACTGGATTAAGAAAATGTGGCACATATACAACATGGAATACTATGCAGCCATAAAAAATGATGAGTTCATGTCCTTTGTAGGGACATGGATGAAATTGGAAATCAGCATTCTCAGTAAACTATTGCAAGGACAAAAAACCAAACACTGCACGTTCTCACTCATAGATGGGAATTGAACAATGAGAATACATGGACACAGGAAGGGGAACATCACACTCTGGGGACTGTTGTGGGGTGGGGGAGAGGGGAGGGATAGCATTAGGAGATGTACCTAATGCTAAATGACAAGTTTATGGGTGCAGCACACCAGCATGGCACATGTATATGTATGTAACTAACCTGCACATTGTGCACATGTACCCTAAAACTTAAAGTATAATAAAAAAAAAAAATTAACTTGGCTTGATGGCACATGCCTGTAGTTCCAACTACTTGGGAAGCTGAGGTGGGAGGACTGCTTGAGCCTGGGAGGTTGAGCTACAGTGAGCTGTGATCATGCCACTGCACTCCAGCCTGGGTGAAAAAGTGAGACCCTGTCTCAAAAAAAAAAAAAAAAAAAAAAAGGCAGGCATCCAAACTGGACAGGAGGAAGTCAAATAGTTCTTGTTTGCAGACATGATCTTACATATAGGAAAACACTAAAAGCTCAACCAAAAAAGCTCAACCAAAAAACTCTTAGAACTAACTGATAAATAAATTAAGTTGCAGGATATGAAATTAATATATGAAAATTTATAGCCTTTCTATACAACAACAAACTAGCAGAAACAGAAATCTTGAAAGCAATCCCATTTTCAATAGCCACCAAAAATTACCTAGGAAGAAATTTAATCAAGGAAATGAAAGATCTCTACAAGCCAATCTATAAAACACTGGTGAAAGAAATTGAAGATATTACAAAAGTGAAAAGACATTCCATGTTCATGGATTGGAACAATTAATACTGTGAAAATGATCATACTACCAAAAGTCAATGCAATCCCTATCAAAATACCACAGGAATTCTTCACAAAAATAGAGAAAAATTTTAAAAATTTGTATGGAACCACAAAAGCTCCAAAAAGCCAAAGAAATTCTGAGCAAAAAACCAAAGCTGGAGGCATCACATTACTGTATTCCAAAATATACTACAAAGCTGTAACAACCAAAACAGCATGGTACTGGCATAAAAACAGACACATAGACCAATGGAACAGAATAGAGAACCCAGAAATTAATCCACATATCTACAGCCAATTGATTTTTGACAACAACACCAAGAACACTCATTGGGGAAAGATCAGTGTCTTTAATAAGTCGTGCTAGGAAAATTGGATATCCATATACAGAAGAATAAAACTAGACTCCCAACTCTAACCCTATATAAAAATAAACTCAAAATGTATCAAAGACCTAAATGTAATACTTAAAACTGTAAAACTCCCGGACAAAAACAGAGGAAACACTCCAGGATGTTGTTCTGGGCAAAGATTTTATGGAGAAGACTTCAAAAGCACAAGCAACAAAAGCAAAAATAGACAAATGGCACTATATGAAACTAAAAATCTTCTGCACAGCAAAATAAAAACAATCAACAGAGTGAAGAAACAACCTATAGAATGGGAGGAAATATTTGCAAACTATTCATTTGACAACGGATTAATGTCCAGAATATCCAAGGAACTGAAATAACTCAATAGCAGAAAAACAAATAATCTGATTTACAAATGGGCAAATGAGCTGAATAGATGCCTTTCAAAAGAAGACATACAAATGGGCAACAGATACATGAGAAAGTGCTCAACATCACTAATAATCAGGGAAATTCAAATCAAAACCACAATGAGATATGCTATCCCAGTTAGAATGGCTATTATAAAAAAGGCAAGTATAACAGATGCTGGTGAGGATGTAGAGAAAGGAGAACTCCTACACTGTTGGTGGAAATGTAAATTAGTACAGCCATTATGGAAAACAGTATGGAGATTTCTCAAAAAACTAAAAATAAAACTACTATATGTTCCAGCAATTGCACAGCTGGCTGTATATTTAAAAGAAAGGATATCAGTATATTGGAAAGATATTTGCACACCCATATACGTTGCAGCACTATTTACAATAGCCAAGATATGGAATCAACCTAATGGGTGAATAAAGAAAATGTGGTAGATAGATACAATGAAATATTATTCAGTCATAAAAAAGAATGAAATCGTGTCATTTGCAGCAATACAGAACTGGAGGTCAATAAGTTAAGTAAAATAAGCCAGGCACAGAAGGATAATGAATTACATGCTCACACTCATGTGGGAGCTAAAGAAGCTGATTTCATGGAGGTAGGAGGTATAATGATGATTAGCGGAAGCTCAGAAGGAGGAATGAAGAGAGGCTGGTTAACGGATATTGAAATGGGAGATCACCCTTATTCCCCTTGCAGGGCGTGTGATAGGGTTGTGGCTCACTTCTTTGGTGCCCCGCTGCTCAAACCCCTAGGAAGGGCAATACAGACGGGGCGGGTGCAGAGGTCGCAGGGAGCTCCTTTGGGCTCTGACCCCATGGCAGCGTCTGGGGTGAGTGTTTACGATTCCGGAAGCCCAAGTGGGCATGTGTTACAGTGTGCTCCTTCAGCTTCGCTGTCTGCAGATGGCTTATGTTAACCGGCTCAATTCGACCCTCTGCCTTATCGCAAGGGCAGAGGGTTTTCTCTATCCTGAGTTCTTGCCCAGTGTACGAGGAACACTGGAACTTGGAGGATGAGTGCAAGGTTTGATTGATTGATTGATTGATTGATTGAGACGGAGTCTCACTCTGTCGCCCAGGCTGGAGTGCAGTGGGGCGATCTCGGCTCACTGCAAGCTCCGCCTCCCGGGTTCACGCCATTCTCCTGCCTCAGCCTCCCAAGTAGCTGGGATTACAGGCGCTCGCCGCCACGTCCGGCTAATTTTTTGTGTTTTTAGTAGAGACGGGGTTTCACTGTTTTCCCCAGGCTGGTCTCGAACTCCTGAGCTCAGGCAGTCCACCCGCCTCGGCCTCCCAAAGTGCTAGGATTACAGGCGTGAGCCACCGCGCCGGCCGCAAGGTTTTATTGAGTGGTGGAGGTGGCTCTCAGCGAGATGAGTGGGGAACTAGAGCGGGATGGAGTGGAAGGCAGTCTTCCCCTGGAGTCGCGCTGCCCAGCAGCCGGACTCTTCTCCCACCACCCCTGGCCGAATTCCCCTCGATGGCTGCGTCGTTCCACCATCGCTGGTCTGCCAGTATCTGCTGGTGTCTGCTGGTTGGTTCCTTTGCTCCTCTTGACGTCCAGCCTCTGTGTCTGTGCTCGCCAAAGCCTCGGGTTTTTATGGGCACAGGATGGGAGAGTGGCTGGCCAGAGTGGTCTTGGAAAATGGAACCTCTGGGCGTGAAAACAGCAGTGCCTGTTCTCAATTAGGTCCGTGGGCACAGGCCCGAGGGTGAAGCCCTCACCAGGGACTCCGCTCTTCTCTACCCAGCACTTTCCTGCCCTCCTCCCGCATCAGTATTAAAATACAGTTAGAGTAAGGAGCAGTAGCTCGAGCCTGTAATCTCAGCTACTTGGCAGGATAAGGTGAGAAGATCGTTTGAGTCCAGGAGTTTGTGACAAGCCTGGGCAAGATAATGAGACCCCATCTCTTAAAAAAAATTAAAAATACATTTAAATAGAAGGAACAGGTTTTAGTGTTCAATAGCACAGTTGGGTGACCATACTTAAAAATTATCTTTTGTATATTTTAAAATAGCTAGCAGAGATTAGGAATGTACCCAACACAAAGAAATGATTAATGTTTGGGGTGATGGATATCCCAGTTATCCTGATTTGATCATTACATGTTGTATGCATGTATCTGTGTCACATGGACCCCACAAATATGTATAATTATTGTGTATGAATTAAAAATTTCAGTGCATGTTGCAAGTGAAATTTTTAAACCATGAGTTATTCAGATGAGTCATCCTTTCTTGCCTTAAGACCAACGTCTTATTCTTCAGAGGCTCTATAATTCGCTACTATGCCAAGCCTAAAAGGACTAGTGGATACTTCTATGACGTCTATGCAGATAGTTTAAAAAAAGAAGTGTTCCAATATACGTGAATCAATGCAACTGTCTCCATGTATAAAACTTTGCACATCACTGGTGAGAATGAAGGGAAGATAATTGACCTGGATCAATACATCTACTTCATCCAACTTCAAGAACTGTTTTGAGTCCAGCTCCAACCCAATGCCTCCACCCTAACTTAATGCAGGGGCAAGAAGGCACTTCTTACTTTCCTGAGGTTACAGTGGGTTCAAATGACAGAAATTAAATACCTACTTTGGAATCTGGAAGATGTCACTGGAGCTTATGAATACTCTATTGTTGACTTAAAAATTATATGTGGGCTGAGTGTGGTGGCTCACAGCTGTAATCCCAGCACTTTGGGAGAATGAGATGGGAGGATCACTTGAGGCCAGGAGTTTGAGACCAGCCTGGGCAACACAGCAAGCCCCCGTCTCTAAAAAAAAAAAAAAAAAAATTTAGCCTGGTGTAGTGGCACGGGTCTGTAGTCTCAGCTACTCTAGAGGCTGAGATGAGAGGATTGCTTGAGTTCTGGAGATCGAGGCTGCAGTAAGCAGTGATTGCACCACTGCATTCCAGCCTGGGTGACAGAATGAGACCATGTCTCGAAAATAATTTTTTTTTTTTGCAAATACAGTCACTTGTATCACTAAGCAAATTTCATTTTGCTGCTTCTTATTCAACACCCTCCCCTTTTAATTCCAGGCTATCCATCACTAGATTAGTCTTCTAGTTTCAAATGAATGGAATTCTACTGCATGAGCTCTTGTTTCTCACTTCTTTCATGCAGCGCATTCTTGTGACTTAAACATATTGTATCAATAGCTCATTCTTATTTATTGCTGAGTAATATCCTGTTTTATGGATATACCACAGTTCCTTATCCGTTCACCAGTTGGAAACACTTGGGTTGTTTCCAGTTATCGGCTACTACGAATAAATTTGATATTAACATGCCCCTGCAAGTCTTCATGTGGACATATGTTTTCATTCCTGTCAAGTAAATACCTAGGAATGTAATGGCTGGGAGGTATGCAAGGTGTGTATTTAACTTTTTATGAAACTGCCAAACTGTTTTTTCCAAAGTGGCTATATCATTTTACATTTTCTTCTTTCTTTTTTTTTTTTTTGAAATGGAGTTTCGCTCTTGTTGCCCAGGCTAGAGTGCAATGGCGCGATCTCGGCTCACTGCAACCTCCTCCAGGGTTCAAGAGATTCTCCTGCCTCAGCTTCCCTAGGAGCTGGGATTACAGGTGCATGCCACCACGCCCAGCAAAGTTTCACCACATTGGCCAGGCTGGTCTCAAACTTCTGATCTCAGATAATCTGCCCTTCTTGGCCTCTCAAAGTGCTGGGATTACACGCATGAGCCACTGCGCCTGGCCTCATTTTACATTTTCACTAGCAGTGTATGTGAGCTTCCCCTGCACCACATTCTCAAGTCTTTAACTTGAGTCATTTCAAGTATGTCAGCTGTAGGTTTATTTGTTTATTACTGTTTTAGATGACCTTTACCAGATTGAGGCATTTCCTTTCTATTCCCAGTTGGCAGATATTTTATGAGAAATAGAGGTTGAATCTTCTCAAATGTTTTTACTGCATTTATTAAGATAATAATATGGTTTTTCTTTTTTAGTCTGTTAATATGATGAATTGCATTGATTGATTTTCAAATGTAAATTCATCCTGCATCCCTTGCCTATCTGCCACTTGGTTATGATGCATTGTTCTTTTTATGTATTTTTGGGTTTGACTTGCTAAAATTTTGATAAACATTCTTTCATCAAGCATATCACATACAATTATGTACAGCACACACTACTTGATAATAAATGACTCTGTTACTGATTATTTATTTACTATACTAAAAATAAAATATTTTTCAGTCAGGGTCTTGCTCTATCACCCAGTCTGGAGTGCAGTGGCACAATCACACCAGCCTCAATCTCCTGGGCTCAAGCAATCCTCCTGCCTCAGCCTCCCAAGTAGTTGGGACTATAGGTGCATGCCACCATGCCCAGCTAGTTATACGATTTTTTTGTGGAGATAATGGTCTCCCTGTGTTGCCCAGGCTGGTCTCAAACTCCTGGGCTCAAGTGATCCTCCCACCTCGGCCTCCCAAAGTGCTGGGATTACAGATATGACTGTGCTTGGCTGAAAAAAAATTTTTTTCCTAAATGTTCACGAGGTGTATGAGGCTGTAGTACTCTTTTCTCGTAATTCCCCCACCCCTCTTTTTTTTTTTCTTTTTTTTTTTTTTTTAGCTTTGGGAACAGGCAATGTTGCACTCTTAGAACAAGTGGGAAAATGTTCCCTGCAGGCCTCTATTTTGGAACAGCGTGTGTAGAATTGGTACTGTTTCTTCAAGAAATGTTTGGTAGAATTAATCATTGAAGCCATCTGGGCCCAAAGTTTTCTTTATGGGAAGGTTTTAAACTAAAATTGAATTTTATAATTAGATATGGGGCTCTACAGATTTTCTGTGTCTTCTTGGATGAACTCTGGTAGTGTTATGGACTGAATGTTTGTGACTCTTCAAAATTCATGTTGAAGCCCTAACCCCCAGTGTAGCTGTATTTGGAGATGGGGCCTCTATGAAAGTTAAATAAGATCCTAAGTGTGGGACCCCGATCCTCTAGGATTAGTGCCTTTGTGTGCTTATAAGAAGAGACACCACAGAGCATTCCCCCATCCTCCCAGTGCACCACTGAGGAAAGGCTACGTGAGAATGTAGCGAGAGGGTGACTGTCTACAAGGCGGGAGAGAGCCCTCCCCAGAAACCAAATCAGCCAGAACCATGATCTTGGACTTTCGGCCTCCAGGACTATAAGGAAATAGATTTCTGTTGTTTATGCCACCCAGTCTATGGTATTTTGTTATGGCAGCCCAAGCCGACTAATAAAGGCAGCTTTCTTTTCAAGAAATTTGACCATTTTTACTAAATTGTCAAATATATTGGCATAGATAGTTCACAACATTCTTATTATCCATTTAACGTCTTTTAGAGCTGTCACTTGGCCTCTCTCATTTCTGACATTTAAAATTTATGTATTAAGCACTTTTTAGTTTAGCTAGATATTTATCAATTTCATTAATGTTCTTAAGAATTAGCTTTTGGCTTCTCCCATTTTCTGTTTACATTTCATTGGTTTCTCTGCTTTTTTTAAAAAACCATTTCCTCTTTTCTGCCTATTTTAGATTTAACTTGTTTTCTTCTGGTTTTTTAAGGTGGAATAAGTTATTGAATTGCTTCTTTTACAATGTGTCTACTGCTATAAATTTCACTCCTAAGCTCTTAGACACATTCCACAAATTTAGATATGTCACATTTAAATTTTCAATCAGTTCAAAATATTTTCTAACTTTGGCTGTGATTTCTCATTTAATCCATGAGTTATTTAGAAATGTGTTCAGTTTCCAAATATGTAAAGCTTTTCCAGAAATCTTTTTTAAAAATGGATTTAATTCCATTGAGATCAGAAAACATACTTTGTGTGATTTGAATCATTTAAAATATGTTGATAGGTTATTAATGTCCAAACTATGGTTTATCTTAGTAAATGTACCATGTACACATGAAAATATTGTTTTACATGAAATGTTTTATAAATGTCAGTTGGGCTTAGTTCACTATTTTCTTCCGAGTAGCTAATTTGCTGTTTGTTATACATGCATTTTTCATCTATAGAACTTCTACCTGGTATATATACATATGTTATAAAATCTGACATGCCTTTCTTCTTCATGTTCATGCTTTCCTCTACCTTTAGAAAATGTACAATCGCCCATCAATATCTGCAGGTTATTGGTTCCAGGACCCTGTGGATACCAAACTCCATGGTGCTCAAGTCCCTTACGAAAACGTCATAGTATTTGCACATAACCTATGCATATCCTCCTGTTTATCTTAAATCATCTCTAGACTACTTATAATACTTAATACAATGTAAATGCTATGTAAATAGTTGTTACACTGTATTGCCTTTAAAATTTGTATTTTTAATTGTTGCATTCTTTTTTTAAGTTCCGGGATACATTTGCAAAACGTGCATATTTGTTACATAGGTATACATGTGCCATGGTGGTTTACTGCTCCTATCAACCCATCATGTAGGTTTTAAGCCCTACATGCATTACGTATTTGTCCTAAAGCTCTCCCTCCCCTTGCCCTCCAACCCCCAACAGGCCCCAGTGTGTGATGTTCCCCTCCCTGTGTTCATGTGTCCTCATTGTTCAACTTCCACTAATGAGTGAGAACATGTGGTGTTTGGTTTTCGGTTCCTGTGTTAGTTTGCTGAGGATGATGGCTTCCAGCTCCATCCACGTCCCTGCAAAGGACATGATCTCATTCTTTTTTTATGGCTGCATAGTATTCTACAGTGTATATGTACCACATTTTCTTTATCCAGTCTGTCATTGATGGGCATTTGAGTTATTCCATGTCTTTGCTATTGTAAATAGTGCTGCAATAAACATACGTATGCATGTATCTTTATAGTAGAATGATTTATATTCCTTTGAGTATATACTCAGTAATGGGATTGCTGGGTCATATGGTATTTCTGGTTCTAGGTCCTATTTTTGTTTCAAATATTTTTTGATCTGCAGTTGGTTGAATCTATGGATTTGGAACCTCCAGATAGAAAGAGCCACTGTGTATATTTTAGCTGTGTCCTTGACTACTAACTATATTATCTGTATGCTTTCTGCAGTTTTCACTGACAGATTTTTCTCCCTGAGTCAATTTTCCTGCACGTTTGCATGCCTAGCTTTTAAGCTGTCAGGCAAGACCAGAATAGCCTTTATCTAGGGATAATTTGGCTCCACTAATGATAGATGCAATACCTTCCTGTCTCCTATGCCTCAGGTGTTAGGTATTTCTAGTCAGGCTGGTGGAAATACAAACTATTCTTGACCCCGTTTCATACTGAAGGATTATTCCACTGCTCTGTTCTAGTGGTTTCCACCAGTCTTAGGTCATTTCCTCATGTGCTGCACTCATCAGTATTCAGCTGAAGACATAAGAAGAAACCCTGTGCAGATCTCTGGAGCTCTTTCTCGCCTGTGCAGTGCTCTCCTTTCTCCGCTCTGCCTTGCAAATTCTAGCTGTTTTCACCTCTGTAAATTCTGCCTCCTTGATTTAGGGAAACTCCTGGACTTTATTTGGGTCTGTCCCCTCACCTCGATCTACCTCATGCTGTTTCTGTGCTGTAAACTTGGGGAATCACAGAGCTTACCTTGTTGGTTTCCCTTCTTTTATGGCCTGTCCTTTGCTGTCTGTTGCTATTTGAAATCCATTGGTTCATGCATTTTGTCTGGTGTTCGAGGTTAGAAGTAAATCCACTTTCTTTTCTTCATCATGGGCAGAAGTGTGAGTCAGACTTCATTTCTTTTTTTGAGATGGAGTTTCGCTCTTGTTGCCCAGGCTGGAGTGCAATGGCACGATCAGGGCTCACTGCAACCTCCGCCCCCCAGGTTCAAACGATTCTCCTGCCTCAGCCTCCCAAGTAGCTGGGATTACAGGCATGCGCCACCATGCCCGGCTAGTTTTGTATTTTTAGTAGAGACGGGGTTTCTGCATGCTGGTCAGGCTGGTCTTGAACTCCCGACCTCAGGTGATCCACCCGCCTCTGCCTCCCAAAGTGCTGGGATTACAGGTGTGAGCCACCATGCCCAGCCCGTTTCTTCATTCTTAAAACATAGTTTTGCTAAGTCTATACAGATGACCCTTGAACAACTTGGGGATTTGGGCATCAACTCCTTGCACATTTGAAAATTCTTGTATAACTTTTGACTTGCTCCCAAATTTTACTAATAGCCTGCTGTTGACTGGAAGCCTTTGTCAATTAACACATATTTTGTATGCTTACTATATACTGTATTCTTAAAGTAAGCTCGAGAAAAGAAAATATTATTAATAAAATCAGGCCAGGCACTGTGGCTCATGCCTATAATCCCAACACTTTTGGCCCTCACTGCTTGAGGCCAGGAGTTCAAGACTAGCCTGGACAACACAGCAAGACCCCATCCCTAATAAAAAAATCAGCTGGTGTGGTGGCACATGCTTATAGTTCTGGATACTCAGGAGGGTGAGGAGGCTTGCTTGAGCTCAGGAATTTGGGGCTGAAGTGAGCTATATTATGTGGCACTACACTCCAGCCTGAGCAAGGGAGTGAGACCCTGTCTCTAAAAAAAAGAAAAAGAAAATCAGAAGGAAGAGTAAATATATTTGCTATTCATGAGGTGGAAGTGGATCATTATAAAAGTCTTTGTCCCTGTCATCAGGTTGAGTAGGCTTAGGAGGAGGAGGAAGGGGAGAGATTGGTCTTACTTCTCGGGGGTGACAGAGACCAAAGAAAATCCACAAAGTGGACCCACAAGCTGGGCTCATGCCTGTAATCCCAACTACTCAGGAGGCTGAGGTGGGAGGATCACTTGAGGACAGGAGTTCAAGACCAGCCTGGGCAACACAGCGAGATTGACTCCAAAAAGAAAAAAAAAAAGTGGAACCATGCAGCTCAAATCCATGTCATTCAAGGGTCAATATTAAGCCTGGAACAATTATTTTCTATCCATTGGAGGTATCATTCCACTGCTTCATTACTACTGCTGAGAAGCCAGCTGTCAGTCTTGGACATTTTCTTGAAGACAGTATAACTTTTAATCCTTGGCTTATTTTAAGATTTTTTTCTTTGATTTCCCAGTTGCACTTGAGAGACTAGTTGCATATTTCTTTTACTTTATTCTGCTTGAAATTCACTGGGCTTCTTCAGTCTGTGGATTGATGTCTTCAATTGTTCTCAAAAGCTCTCAGCCTTTATTTCCTCAAATAACTTTACCTCATTCTCTCTCTCTGGAACTCTAGTCAAATATTCATTAGACCTTCTCACTGAATCTTTGTCTCTTCTCTTCTGTACTATGTTTTTCTCTCTCGGTGCTATGTTATGGGTAGTTTTTTCTAGTTCTCTCTTCTGCCATGAAGTTTGCTGTTAAGAATGTCCACTGAGTTTTAAAATTTTGGTTATTGTATTTTTCATGTATATAAATTATATTTTATCTTTGAATTTGTATCCCTTTTTAGTTTTTCTTTCCCTACAAATATTTTCAAGTTCATTGATCATTTTTTAAGCACAATAAGCGTAGTTGTTTAATAATGTATCTCATAATTCTGTATCTAAAGTGTGTGCAGAGCTTGATTTCTTGTGCACTATTTTATCTTTCACTCCATGTCCATCATTCCTCCTGAAAATTTATTTACAGTGCTTTGCAAAACACCTAATTAATGTGTCTTCCTTCAGAGAGGTACTGGAATGGCTTCTGCCAGGTTCAGGGGACACTAGTAGTTGGGAACTACCTCAAATTATGTGAAATCTAAAGGTCCTTCGTTCACCCAGGCTTTTGTGCTCAAGGCATACACACGCAGAAAAAAAACCATCTGAAGGCTGATATGTGGCCACAACTTATCTGACTTTTCTGTCCCTTTCCCTTCTTACAGTCCCTAATTTGGGGTTGGGTTTAGTTTTAGCTCTCCCTTAGTGTGAAGATGTAACTCTTTGGGGTTTCCTATGGGATTCGCCAATTTGGATGGTCCTTGACTTTACCTTTCATCCTTTTTGCCCCATGAGCCCACTATATCAAAGTGTGAGCTATTGGACATGCTTTCAGGTCAAAACTGGCTTTTTCCCCTCCAACATTCTACTTATTTCTCTGAGTTGGGGCTTTCTTCAAAGCTTTGGTCTTGCAATTCATCATCTTTTTACCTCTTGTGCATGTTTTTAGGTGTATAACAAACACACACACACTCATCAAAGATCCATCATCAATCAAGTGATAAGCATTAGAATATGTGTTAATTTATGGGGAAAAATCCCAACTTTAACCTCTCTGCTGAGAAGTTTTAAAATGGTAAGTAGAATGGTGTGTTATTCCCAGAAATAGGAAATATTGGTATATATATATATATATATATTCTTTAAGTGATGGAATCTTGCTCTGTTGCCCAGGCAGGAGAGCAGTGGCATGACCATGGCTCACTGTAGCCTTGAACTCCTGGGCTCAAGCAATCCTCCTGCTTCAGCCTGCCAAGTAGCTGGGACTACAGGTGCACACCACTGCGTTCAGCTAATTTGGTTTTTTTGTAGAGATGAGGTCTCACTCAGTTGCCCAGGCTGGTCTTACACTCCTGGCTTCAAGTGATCCTCCTACCTCTGCCTCACAACGTGCTGGGATTACAGGTGTGAGCCAGTGTGCCTGGCCTGTAGAATTCTTAATGCATTAATGCCAGGTGTACTATTTTCTACCAATTTTTTTTTTTTTTTTTTTTGAGACGAGAGTTTCACTCTGTTGCCCAGGCTGGAGTGCAGTGGCGCAATGTTGGCTCACTGCAACCTCCACCTCCTGGATTCAAGCAATTCTCTGCCTCGGCCTCCCGAGTAGCTGGGATTGTAGATGCCCAGCACCACACCCAGCTAATTTTTGTATTTTTAGTAGAGATGGGGTTTCACCATCTTGGCCAAGCTGGTCTTGAACTCCTGACCTCATGATTCACCTGCCTCAGCCTCCCAAATTCCTATCAAATTTATTCTTTTTGATTCTCTGGGGGAGATAAGAATGTGCAACTAATAACAGTGTAAGACCTAGAAACTGCTCTGACCCTGACCCTTTACACAAGTGACTTAATTTCATGTTCAACTCAATATCCTTGCATGTTAAATGGAGAAAAGACAGAATTATCCCGATAGCCCATTTAATGCTAACATTTATGAATCTACAGATGCTTCCACATGTCAGTTCCAACACTTATAACAGACCTTACTGAAAAATAGCCCTTTTCCTCACTGGCATAATCTTTCCATAACAACTCTCCAGAGTCAAACACTGCTAATCGACTGGAGATGGCACAAATCCTATTGATCATCCTTATTCCTGCACATACAACATCTTTTGAAATATGGCTAAAACAATTTTTTTCTACCATATTATACCCTTTTCTAATAGTTGTAATAGTTTAAGAATTAACACATAACCTCCCCAAAATCATGCCCATCTTTCAGGATTGTAAAGAATTAAAGTACAGAATTCATTTTCTTCCATTATGAAGAAAGAAATCATCAGGTACAAAACCAACAAAAGTATTATCAGCTTGATGTAAAAGCCTTCTATTGAGAAAAGTAAAATAATAAATAAAAGACAATCGATATACTTCAGGTAGATAATAAAAATTTAATAGCAATATCATAAAATAAACACACATTAAAAAATCAAGTATTTAGTTTTGGATATTAGAAATAATATACATAATAAATTCAATATACTGATAGTGCTGCAAGATAAGATTTTATTTTTCAAATTACATATTATGCCAACCAGCCTGCTTTGTACTCAGAGGTTCAAAAACTTTGCTTTTATTATGAAGAACATCTGGACCGTAGACACCTCTAACGAAACCAGGTTATACTTGGCATATTGTGATTGAAGCTGTGTGATCATCATCTTAATGACCTAACTAAATCCTCTCATAACGGAAAGAAGTTCAACTGGCAAACATTTCCCTCCCTAGGATCCTAGTTACCAAAACTGTCACAGTGTCAAAATAAAAATAATTATTTCCTCCTTTTTAACATCTTATTGTCCTTGAAGCTTATGTATGGAGAAGTTAAAAACCAAAAGAGCAACTTTAAGCTATATGCTAGGTCAATGTTAAATCCACAAACTAATTTTTCGATATAGTATTCCTGGTTCTGGTCCTTAAAGAGAAATAAAGGCATTAAACCAAGTTTTTATATGTCAGGAAATATAATTTTGCTATTCTTTCATAATCAAATCTTTCAATGATTTCTAAGACTGTTTCTACAGCCTGTGTGCTAGTTCAGGAGACACACTAATTGTAAAAGGACTTGAGAATATAAACTTTAAGGCTAAAAATTTCATCTTCAAAATGTATAGATCTAAACAGAGCCCTTGACAAGGTGATTTAATGTAGAACTGCTGGCCAGAATGAAAACAAGTACTAGACAGAAAAAAAATCATGCTTAAAGACTCCATTGAAAAACCACAGACAGGTCCTTCATGACATGGGTAATTCCTTCAACCTAAAGACATTTGCTGAAACTCAAAGTTACCCTATTGCATAGTAAATCTTCAAAACCATTAAGTCAGGTTCTGGGTCAATGTTTCCTATGCTTTGGTTGGATGATTTAATAAAGTATATATTTTATGAGATTTAACCATGGAATTCAATGAACAAAATAGATAAAATATTAGAATCTTCATTGAAAAATGGCATGTTTCTCCATCTTTTTCATGCAATAAGCAAGTCCATCTTAAATCTGATTTTTTAAATAAATAATTGCTGTATTTCCCACTGAAGCTTGTTATTCTGATAAGCCAAATTCAAATGCTTTCATATAGCTGAGGATTAAAAAACATTTTGAGGATTATTCATCATTATCTGTAGAAAAAAGAAAAAAAATTGACTTCATTTCAAATCAAGCTGTATCTAACTTTTAAAAAAACCCATTCTTGTTCATGCTAAAGGAAAAGAGCTTTAATGTAGTTTTAAACATACTTTAAAAATTATTTTATCACACATTCATTGTAAAATATTCAGACAATACAATGAAGAATAAAATGGGAAGCAAAAATCATCTATAAGCAAAAGATAACCAATGTTAACTTTATATAAATCCTCCCACAATGCTTTCCTATGCATACACAAATATCTTTTTAAAATTACACTAAAATGCAGTTTTGAAACATAGGTTTTCCACTGAAAACACCCTAGTGAATGGAAAGGTGGATACATAAGTGATAATGTAAGATTAGAAAATGCTAATGTTAGAATCTAGGTGGTGGGTGCATGGGTGATCACTGTAAAGTTCTTTCAGATTTTCAATATGATAAAAATTTGACAGTAAAATGTTAAAGAATAAATCATGGATATATTCTATGTTGACTTCAATGTCTGCACAGTATTCTGTTTAATGGATATGACATAATTAACCATTACTATTTATAGGCATTTTTGTTATTTTCAATTTTTTTAATTCTAAAGATTATAATCAAGTGAATTAAACAGACTGGTTAACTTAATCTTATATGCAAGCACTATCTTCCACATTCTAGCAAAAGTGATCTTTCATTAAAATCCAAGGGTCATGTCAAATCACTGCACTGCTTAAAACATTCGTTAGCTCCCTGCTGCCTCAAAATGGAAGCCACACTCCTTAACGTGGATTACAAAGCCCTTCATGATCTGGCCTTTTAAATATTTCTCATCTTACCAAATTTCATTCCCCACCTTCCTTAACTGCCCCTATAATTTATGCTTTAGGAACACTGAATTGTTATAGTTCCCCTACTACATTTTGCATACTTCCATGTATGAGTACTTATTTGCATTAAATTCCCATTCGTCTTTCAGAATCCAACTTTGATGTCCTCTCCCCTAGGAAGATCTATCCTGTCACCATCAATGTAGTTGGATCATTACTTTATAACTTACATACATTTTATTGCTTCCAAGGTAACACTTATCACTGTACTATAATTTACTTACTTTTCAAATAATCAGGAAAGTAATGAACACACACATCCATAATATGTAGAATTAACAAAAGGTAACTTTTGGCCATAGTGGTTTGGATTATTTAAGTAAAAGTGTATTACAGATGCAGAGTACCCTTTCTCAATTTTATTGCCTTCTCTTCTTCCCCAGGGGCATTTTCAGTACTCTGAAATTGATGTGTATTCTTCCCGCTCACGGGTTTTTGCTTTTATTTTTATTACGTACATGCACATCTAAATAAAATTGTTTAGAAACACTACATAAATGGTGTAATATTCTCCTTATTCAACTCATCATGTTTGTGGGGCTTATCCATATTGATAGTTGGAATTTAATTCATTCATTTTAGCCGATGTATAAAATTTTATTACATAAACGCAGCCCAATATTCCACCTAAAATGAATATGAAGAGAAGGTATGTGTCTCCTTCTTAAGAATCTATAATGGCCAGGCATAGTGGCTCATGCCTGTAATCCCAGCACTTTGGGAGACCGAGGCAGAGAGATCACCTGAGGTCAGGAGTTTGAGACCAGCCTGGCCAACATGGTGAAACCCTGTCTCTACTAAAAATACAAAAATTAGCTAGGTGTGGTGGCACATGCCTGTAATCCCAGCTACTTGGGAGGGTGAGACAGGAGAATTGCTTGAACCTGGGAGGCGGAGGTTGCAGTGAGCCGAGATCATGCCACTGTACTCCAGCCCGGGCGACAGAGCAAGACTCCATCTCAAAAAAAAAAAAAAAAAAAGAAGAAGAATCTATAAACTTGGGCCGCTAATGCTAATACTCAATGTGAGAACATGGTAGCCTCTGCCAGGTTGCCACTGGCCACAGCTGTTACACTCCTTCTCTCCTTGTGGAAGAATTTATTAGGAATACTATCAAATCGCTTACACATTTTATTAGCTCTATTTGACTTCTGACTCTGGATAGTATCTAGCTATGGACAAAAAAGCATTAACTTTATCAATGGCTAAAGATATTGATGCTTACCAAACCTGCATCATAACAGTATCAGGAGAGTTAAATAGCTGAGGCTGTCTTTTCAGGACTTATATAATTTCCAGTGAAATAAAACGGAAATGTGTTTTTGACAGTCTTCTTTTTAACTTGTACCTTAATGACTTGATGTCACTTTTGGGTGAGTAAGATAAGATTTTGCTTACCCCTTCCCTTCTTTACTCTCCCTTTTCCCCAACACAGAGAATAAAAGTGTGTAAGTACCATATGCAGATGACATGGCTTTATCATCTCCTAGATGTGGCCTAAAAGATAGCTGTCTGGACAACTATCTGTAAGATAGGTAGGCTGGGTGTGGTGGGTCACACCTGTAATCCTAACACTTTGGGAAGCTGAGGTAGGAGGACAGCTTCAGGCCAGGAGTTTGAGATCAACATGGTGAAATGCCATCTCTACCAAAAAAATACAAAAATGAGTCAGGCATGGTAGCTCACGCCAGTAGTACCAGTTACTCAGGAGGCTGAAGTGGGAGCACTGCTTGAGCCCAGGAGGCGGAGGTTGCAGTGAGTTGAGATCATGCCACTGCACTCCAACCTGGGTGACAGAGCAAGGCCCTGTCTCCATAGGAAAAAAAAAAAAAAAAAAATCCCACCAAAAACCTCCCCAAATCAAAAAGAACAGCTATATATGGGCTCTACTGACTTCCAATAAGAAGGACTGCAAAACAGTTATTCTGAATCAATGAATATGAAATCTATATCTAGTCATTTCATTTAACTCTCATGATTAACAATACAAAACAGCAAGTCAGCCCCATAATTCAATATCCATTTTATAACCAGTTTCTTTAGTAGCTATAGTAGTAAGTTACAATATTTTACGGGCTGTACTAAATTTTTTTTTTTAAGCTACACCTGCTGTAATGGTATGTACTAAGAGTTTTAGCAAAGATTGCCAGGGTAGGCATCTTCAATTGCTTTACATTTTTTCTAGGGTGAAGGAATTAGTCAGGCTTTATGATATAGAACTCTGGGGTTCTCTTTCCCTTTTCATTTGTGTACTAGAGAAAATCTGATATTGCTTCCTGAGTGGTGTATTAACCTAGCCTGATTCTTGGTCCTTTGCAGGGGAAATGGCCTTCTGTGTAGGCGTATATCCTTTTGAAGCCACTCAGTTGTCAAAAGAGGATGTCAATTCTACCTTGTGAATAAGTTGATTGTTACAGTTCTCCACTTAAGGGGCAAGGCAAACTAAAAGCTCTCCAGATACTTGTTGAGCAAAACTGAACCCCAAGCACATTGTTGCTGATTACTTATGAAAAGCTCTATTGAAACAATACTTAAGGAGAACCGCCTGGAGATGGAATAGTCTGAATATGAATAGAATTGGTTTGATACACTCTACAGAATTACTGAAATGGAATCATCCTCTGGCTTCGTGCCATTAACTTACAGCATGACATATGAGAAACAGCCTCATGAAATCTGAATATTGTAAAAATTACTGAGGATGCTTTTCATTCCATTATAGCACTGTTTTGTAAAATGAAGTCCAAGCTCTCAATAAAATAAGAAATCCACAAGTACCAGAAAATGTTTACCTTTTATATTTTCATTTTGATAAAATTTTTTAATATTTAGAGAAATACAACATCTGTTTTACAGTAATAATTCACAACTGACACAAATTTTCTACCACTAAGACTTGAGTTTTTTTTTACTGGGGTTTATAGACCCTTGGATTCTTGTGCCTGAAAAAAATATTTTTTGCTCCTTAAAGGGATCCAAATGTTATTCAAGTTTGAGGAACACTGTATGATAGTGCCCTCTTTTTAAAGATCATGGGAAAATTGTTCCTTTGGTTTCAATACCAAAAATAGCTGTCCTCTGAGCAACGAAAATGTTTTGTCTCATGAATACTGTGACTCATGTAATTAATGAGGTTTTCTGCTTTGTGAGAAAGACCAGCACCAAATTTGTTTCCTGTTTTTAGAAAATGTGGAAACCTTTTGAACATGAAGTTTGTATTCTTCATTCCTGGCTTCATGTTATACTGCTCATGTTCATTTGTCCAATTTGTTGACTTCCCCAAACTTTTTTTAAAACTTAATTTTCTCTCTTACTATATACATATATATATTTAAACGCAATCTTAGACTTTTTTGTATGAATATGCAAACAAATTTTGTATGGAATACAAATACATTTTATAAACATTTTTATTGCTAAAATTATGCATCAACATTTAAAACCCTCAATTTTAGTCTATGAATTAAACATTTAAAGTAATAAAATTAATGTTTGGGCAAATAATCTAGAAATAAATTCTTGTTCAAAATTTTACATATTGCTTTTTGTGTCTAAAAGTTTTGCCAGGTGCAGTGGCTCACGCCTGTAATCCCAGCACTTTGGGAGGCCAAGGAGGGGTGAATCATTTGAGGACAGGAGTTCGAGGCCAGCCTGGCCAACATGGTGAGACCCCTATCTCTACTAAAAATACAAAAATTGGCCAGGCGTGATAGCACCTGTAGGCCAAGCTACTCAGGAGGCAGGAGATTCACTTGAACCCAGAAGGCAGAGGTTGCAGTGAACCGAGACTGTGCCACTGCACTCCAGCCTGGACAACAGAGCAAGACTCCATCTCACACACAAAAAAAACATTTAATACTACATCCTTGATAAGAACTATTCTAGGGCCAGGCACAGTGGCTCACATTTGTAATCCCAGCACTTTGGGAGGCTGAGGTGGGTGGATCATCTGAGGTCGGGAGTTCAAGACCAGCCTGGCCAACATGGTGAAACCCTGTCTCTACTAAAAATACAAAAATTAGTCAGGTGTGGTGGTGCACACCTATAGTCCCAGCTACTTGGGAAGCTGAGGCAGAGAATCACTTGAACCCAGGGGGTGGAGGTTGCAATGAGCCAAGATCACGGCACTGCAGTCTAGCCTGGGCAACAAGACTCTGTCTCAAAAAAACAAAAAAATGAATTATTCTAATTTATAATCTTATTTTTTATTTTTTTTTGAGACAGGGTCTGGCTCTGTCACCAAGGCTGAGTGCAGTAGCACAATCACAGCTCACTGCAGCTTCAAACTCCTGGGCTCAAGCAATCCTCCCACCTCAGTCCCCTGAGTAGCTGGGACTACAGGTGCCCACCACTATGCCTGGCTAATTAAAAATTTTTGTGTGTGTAGAGATAGGGTTTCACTATGTTGTCTAGGCTGGTCTCAAACTCCTGGCCTCAAGCCATCCTCCCACTTAAGCCTCCCAAGTAGCTGGAATCACAGGCATGAGCCATGGCACCTGGCTAGGATTATTCTAATTGCTAGAGCTGTCCAAAAATCTATCTAGCAAGATATTTAAAAATCTCATTCAAAGGTTACTTGTAAATTAAATTAAAAATATGGACTTAAAGGACTTAAGTCAGTAAAAGTATATGACAGATCAGTAAAAGTACATGAGAAAGTTAATTTTATTGTTGCTTAAAAGTTATATAGTTCCCAAGTAGATTTCACAAAATGGATGTGATGTAAGCTGATTCATATACATGTATCATCTTGTTTTTCTCACATTTACTGAAAATTATACAGACATGTGAGGAAATCTTACCTTCTTGGTAGGCTCCATCTGCCATGACTAAATGAAGAATCTTGGCATAAAGATGCTGATGTTCATTTCCCAAAATATTTTGAACTATTTTTGAACAAATTTCAATATTTTCATCTTCATCTTCATGAATAGCCTATACCAAATTCCCAAATATAAATTAGTATTTGAATAACTTTCTCTAATTGTAGACTTCACTTTTTATTTATAATAAATTTAATGACCAATACAGATTATCAACATTTCTTTAACCTTCAAACATAGCACATTTTAAGTGTTTTAATTGACTTTTCACTTACTTTTATTTTCTCATAAACCTCAAAGAATTTTTCAAAGCCCATTTCCTGCTCCAGATGAAGTCTCAGTTCCTCTAAATGGTTAAAGACACTATCGCATTCACATTCACTAGCAGTTTCACCATCACTGTTATCTAAAAACCAAAATTAAAATAGAGATTTGATTTAAAAAGACCGAATAACTCATACCCTAATAGACTAAAATTCCATGACAAATGAATAATGCCATTGAAATAGACTACTTCTACTTTTATTATAAACAGTTTTTGTCATTTTAGTATTTGTCCTTTATTTGGTAAAAAAAAATGTATAAATCTGTCTAAACAAGAATGTTACTTTTCCTTTATAGATATAAAACATAAATCAGGTTGGAATCAAAACACTCCTAGAGATGTTACTTAAATGAAAAAAAAAAAGTGGAAAAAGCACACCTCCATGTTTTGCTTTGAAGCAGCTAACCCTAACTAGTGTTTTCAAAAGTTGGTAATAAACACGGTAAATACCATGGAAAAGCCTGCAGAAGGTAGACAACCTAAGACACACATCATTACATTTCAGGAAAGCACCTAGAAAGTATAAATGGCCAATATGTTTTGTCATGTACATGCTCAACATACTTTGAAAAAAAATTACTTAGTCTTTTCACTTTAGCTTTTCTTCCTAAATTAATATAATATAGTTATTGAAACAGACACACTTTCTATGCATCTTAGGGGTAATATTATGAAAGAGAAAGTTTACAAATTTACGAAAAGAGTTTTTAGTACTTTAAAAACTGCTTTCAGTATTAACCCTGCTGATTAATATATGCAGAAGCTCTTTCTAAAATATAGAATGCCAAGAAAACAACGTTATTATCTTTATTACTGGAAAAATCAGTCAATAAATGGAGATTAGAATAAAAATGGTTCAAAAAAGCATTGACATAATAGGAAAGAAATAAAAAATTTAATAAAAAAATGGAAAATCACACATTTGTATGAAAAGAAAAAGAATGAAAAAAGGGGAGAGACCCAGAGGCATGCTTCAGTTGTATTTAAAGTTGGAAATGGTTCATAGCAGAGATTAGAAAAATATACTCTACTTGAAATATTTGTAAACTGAAAAAGAAAAAGGTCCAAAACTCTGATCATGCACCTGAGTGCCATTCTTCATTCAGGGCACTTTCACTGCTGGGATTGTCATCTTCATCTGCCACATCTGTCCCATTTGCAGTTGGCTCCACATCACTGTTCTTTAAGACTGACTCTTCTTCACTATATTCTTCACCAGGTTGTTCCCTAAGTAACTGTTCCATCGAGGCCTGCAGCTCTTGTAAATCTGTGTCAGTTTCTTCAAACACACTGAAATTTAAAAAGTATAACTAAAAGTTTCAAACATACTGAAATTTACCAAGTTAAACAACTAAAACTACCTCATACTGAAATTTTACTTCTACTCAATATGTAGGCACTTCTTAAAAAATCCTAATAGTAGACAACAAAAAATCTGGAAAAAGCCTACATTGTTTTTCACCAGTAAGTTGAGGATGAATACAACTGATAAATATATCACACAACACATATTCTGGAATATATAAGCCAGAAGATGATTTGTTTAAAATGATCCCAACTTGCCAAAGAGAATCACATAACTATCAATGTTACTCATTGCTTAAATTCTGAAACAATGTTTTGATATTTTAACAGGCCAGACTATAGAAGTTTCTCTAAAACAAATAATAGTAAATTATTTTCTCTTTTATGGAATTTTGTAATTTTCAAAATATCCACGTGGCTAATAGCTAGACACTATACAAAAGGCTTTCCATATACATGCCCATTGGGCGTTTGAACTTTTAGAAATAGAAATACTTGGGAAATTTTATATTCATGTTAACAGGATGACCCAGTGATAAAATGGTCACCAGAAATCTTATCTTTAGATGCTTATTCTTAAAAATGTTCTAAAATACATAATAAATAGATTTTCTGTATAACTAGCCTATACCAACCATCATAATTCTTCACTGGAGAATTTTGTTTCCAAAGTATTGGTCAGAATATTAATTCTATTTTCATGGGATTATAGATGCTGGAATGAAATAACTTATATAAATATATAAATAATACCTTACATTTATATAGAACTTTTGTTTTTTAAACAGTTTTATCCTATTACTCAAATTTTATCCACAAAAAATCACTTTAGAGACATGAAAACTATGAACCAAAATGTTTAAATGACTTGGTCAAGGCCACATAGTCAGTAAATGACAGAGCACTGAAATCTAGGTCTTTGACCACTTCTGTAATATCCGAGAAACATACTCAGAAAATTTTTTTTCCTCTTATGATTTGCTTCTTTCTCCTAACATGGACTCTAAATGGAAAAGTTTGTGGACTAAAGGAGTTAACTGATGTTTTACATGTTTGAAGACTTCTAAAAGAGATTATGTACCTAAGCCGAGGATTTCATCTATCAGGAAGGCAATGCTTAACAGGACACAAGGGCTAATTAAGGCCTTTCTAAAAGTTTAGACTCAAATCAAATATTTACTGAAGAACTAAAATATAAACACTATTGTGTAAGACTGTCAATATAAATTCCGTTAATAGAAAGAGTAAATAATCTTTTTATGTAGAAATATCTTTATTTTGTACTTATACATACAAACTCCTATAATTTGACTTGTAGGAGCTATAGAAAAGCAAAGCATCTAATTAGAATGAGAAAATAGTGTCTAACTTCTTGAATCATCCCACTAGTAGCATTTAACTTAATATATAATTACAAGACTAATTTAGCCTGGGTGCAGTGGCTCATGCCTGTAATCCTAGCCCTTTGGGAGGCTGAGGCAAGAGGACTGCTTGAGGCCAGGAGTTTGAGACCAGCCTGGGCAACATAGCGAGACCTCTCTAGAAAAAAATTGCAAAAAACTTAGCTAGGCGTGGTGGCATGAGCCTGTATTCCTAGCTACTAGGGAGTCTGAGGCAGGGGGACTGCTTGAGTCCAGGAGTCCAAGGCTGCTGTGAGCTATGATTGCAGCACTGTACTGTAGCCGGGGCGACAGAGTGAGACCTTATCTCCCAAAAAAAATTTTATTATAAAAAAAAGATCAACGTAGCATGCACACCTGCTATGTACCATTACTACAATGAGTAAATATTGACCTGTTCATAAAATCATCTAGTGGCTGGCCTAGAGGAATTAGTGCCCTCTGCAGATGGTATTCAATTGAGGCAGCTAAGCTTGCCACTGTAAGAAAGTATGAGAAGATTAAGATCTTTTACTAAATGAGCACCAAAAAACTTTAAGGTACTTAAAAAAATCTGGTCTTGAATTCAGTTTTTAGTTGGCTTTCTTATAAAACCTTGACTAAAGTTTAGACCAAAAAATAATAATAATAATAATTTTCCAAAGACAAACATCAAGTGAAATATCCCTATAACAATATGAAATAACGTACTTTAAAAACAACTTGGTTTTCAAATTTTTCAATTAATACTAAAGGCTTCTAACTTAAGTTTTAAAATAAAATTCTGTCATCAATTGTTCATTAAAAGAACACATGCATAACACAAACTTAGCAGCTTAGAAGAAAGAAAAAAATAAAAGAACACAAGCCACAAGTAACCTGTAGTTCATTCAAATAAAAAGAAATGATTTCATAAATTTTTCGGGAAAAAAAATTGTAGTTAGCAGTTTATCAACAATAGAAATCCTGACTGTTGTTATGTTCTCCAATAGGATTAATAAGAACACATATTTCAGTGTTTAACGACCACAGTCAAGCAGAAGAAACAAAAGTAAAAAGGTAACTTTTCTTCTAGATTGTAAGGTCATTAGTAAAAATCTACAGAACTCTAGGAAAAATGAAAAAGGCAATCTTTTAAAAATGAAGTTTCACCAGAAACTTAAGAAGCAAGGGCAAGGCTTAAAAAAGAACCAAAAACCAGAAAATAAAATGTGCCAGCTGCATCGATCCTACGTAACTCATTACAGAAGAAAACATTATGACAGTGATATAATACTTTCAATCAGATCAAAATACAAGTTCTTCCCAAAGGTAAAAGTAAAAAGCAGAAACAAGTTCAAAGAAATTACAAAATAAATTATAAAATTTCTAATATTTTATAACTTTTTCTCCAGGTGATTTGAACACACTGTACCTTCTCACCTTACTCTAGGAAACTCTGGTTTTATTACCCCAAAAAGTGTGTAACATTTGTCTGAGGGGGTTGAGAGGGCTGACCAACACTGAACAAGGTAAAGGAAGGTTCTTTTTTTTTTTTTTTTAATGGAAAAAAAATTTTTTTTTATTTTACTTTAAGTTTTAGAGTACATGTGCACAATCTAAGGGGCTATCACTCCTCACAGCTCTCAGAGGTATTGCTTGTTAAATTTCTCTCCTAGATTCAGGATTCCCCATGAATCACAAAGAAAGCAATTTTGTGAAAACAATCCAATTACATGCATAAAACATGTGTGCACTGACACATGTGCACACACACACACGAACAAAAGTGGTCTACCTGCTAACTCCCCATTGCCATGGCTTTGAAATCATACATGGCAGGAGGTAGATGTGGAGCTTTCTGGTCATTCTCCTGGGAAACGGTAGAGCACAGTCATGAATTGCTTAACAACAGGAAGCATTCTGAGAAATGCATTGGTATAGCCAATTTCATTGTTGTGCTAACATCATAGAATGTGCTTACACAAACCTAGTCAGTATGGCTAACTACATACCTAGGCTATATAGTAGAGCCTGTTACTTCTAAGCTACCAACCTGTACAGCATATGACTGTACTCAATACTGGAAGCAACTGTAACACAATGCTATCTGTCTATTCTAAATATATCTAAACATAGAAAAGGTACAGGGAGAACATTGTATAAAAGATAAAAAATGGTAAACTTTACAGGGTACTTATCATAGGACATTACTATACACTACTACAGACTTTATAAACACAGTATGCGCTTAGGCTACACTAAATTTATCAATTTATTTTTCTGCAATAATAAATTAACTTGGCCAGTCCCAGGCCTGTAATCCTAGCTATTTGGGAGAGTGAGGTGGGAAGATTGCTTGAGTCCAGGAGTTGGAGGCTGCAGTGAGCTATCATCATGCCAGGGCACTCCAGCTTATTTATTTTTCATTTTTGAGACAGGGTCTCACTCTGTTGCTCAGGCTGGAGTGCAGTGGCATGATCATGGCTCACTGCTGCCTCAAATTCTTGGGCTCAAGTGATTTTTCCACCTCAGCCTCCTGAGTAGCTGAGACTACCTACAAGGCATGTGGAAACAAACCTGGCCATTTAAAAAAATTTTTTTGGCTAGGCGTGGTAGCTCATGCCTGTAATCCTAGCACTTTGGGAGCCCGAGGTCGGCAGATCGCTTGAGGTCAGGAGTTTGAGACCAGCCTGACCGACATGGTGAAACCCCATCTCTACCAAAAATACAAAAATTAGCCAGGTGTGGTGGCAAGTAATCTCAGCTACTCAGGAGGCTGAGGAGGAGAATCGCTTGAACTTGGGAGGCAGAGGTCGCAGTGAGCCAAGATCATGCCACTGCACTCCAGCCTGGGTGACAGAGCAAGAGTCCATCTCAAAAGAAAAAATAAATTTTTTTGTAGAGATGGTGTCTCACTATGTTGCCCAGGCTGGTCTCAAACTACTGGGTTCAAGCATTCCTCCTGCCTTGGCCTCCCAATGTGGTGGGATTGTAGGTGTGAGCCACTGTGTCCAGCCTGCACTCCAGCTAGGTGATAGAGTGACACCCTGTCTCTTAAAATAGATAAAAATAATACACAGAAGACATAAAAGCAGAGGTGAATGATTAAAAAAAAAGAGCTAGGTAAGTTATCCCCTCTTTTTTACATGTAAATTCAGAAACTCTTTTAATGCTGTTTACTAATGACATTATACTTACATGTCTTCAGAATCAGAAGGTCCTTCTTTAATGTTTTCATCTTCAATTTCATCTATTTCAAGATTGTCTTGACGAACATCTCCTACGGTGGGAACATCCATAAGGGTTCTGAACAGCTTTGAGAGATCTGGAAGTGAACATGTCCTTAACAACTAAAATAAAAATCAACAAATTTCTTATTAGGAGAAAGATAATTAAAACATAAAAATGGGAGAAAACTAGAACTAATCACAATTTTGTTACATACCTACATATATACATAAATATAAATATAAATACATATATAAAAATATTTTTAGAGCTAGAGGATCCAAAGGTGACTTGCATAAAGCTAGAACCTAATTATCTTGAATTTCAGCTCAGTCTTTTTTCACAGGAAACTAAACTTGTGAGTTATGTTTGGGTTTTAGCACAGGAATTCCCTGATACCACCTTTGAAAACTGGGAGAAGTGTTTATTTAGGTATAAACATGGAATGGACTTGGAAATCTGTCAGGAATCAGGCAGTGCTAGAAACTACCTGTTTTCTCCTTCTCACTCACGACCCATTTGTTCCGCTTTCATGGTATTTCTGCTAAGTGTTCCTCTCATCTTCCTGTGGTCAACTTGCCCCATACAGTCTCGCCCAAGTGCTGCAGCATGTTAGTCTGAAGTTTGGCTAAGCGCCACCACATGTAATTGATGGCCCCTTGTATCACTCAATTGTAGGAACTGCTGATTAGCCACATACTGGTGAAATAAGGGGCCTCAAATCAGTGCAGAGAGAAGCCTATCAGTGCTTCCCTGACCATGGGACTGTGAGTGGAACCTTTCTCACTAGAACAGAAGGCAGGAAGGACAAGCACTTTGATGTCAACGCTGAGCATAATTTGTAGGAACAGTAAGAAGAAACTCAGCCAACTGAGTTCAGGAAAGAAAAAAAGCACAGTTGAGGTGTTGAAAATGTGAATCTGTACTGGATAAGGGATAATAGAAATAGCCTCTGTCCAACAACCTTTCAACAATTAGAATGTGATAGATAGACAGGGCTACGAAACAACTAACTACATACATAACTCTCACAGCTGGGTTAACCCTAAAGGAATCTGTGAGATTTGAAACATGACTACTAAGGCACTGATAAGAACTCTTCACCAGATGGGAGCCTGTGAGGAAAACACAATGTTTAGCATATTAATGAAAATTTATATACTTGGCCAATTTTATTGGTACAATCTGTTTTTGAGAATAATGAAAAAGATTTCCATTATTTGAACATAATTTAAATGTTCTCACACTCAAGGGAAAAACTGTTATGAACTACAAGTTGGTAAAAGTACACTGCTTGTTAAATCACTTAGTGATGGTACTGGAAGTATTTCTTCTGCTGAATTTCCCACTGTCTGTAGAATTCACACTTTCCTTGTTTATTATTTTAATGGTTTGGACCACGTATATTATAAACTACCAATATGTACCAGAAATGGTTTCCTTAGGTACCTGCTAATCAATAAACAGCACATATGCATTATATACTTAAATTTGGGGTTACTACATAAAATAATGCAATATTTTTTAGGCTGAGATACATTCTGGCCCTGGTAAAATAAACTCAATTCTAGTTTACTCCTTTTGCTAACCAAAAGAAATTTCAAGTGGTCATGTAATTTGACAACTTACCTCCTGGAACAGGTTTATACCAACCCACTAATCTGACAACTATCAACTGGATAAGCCCTTCATGTTCACAGTACTCCTTGATAGACTAATAAGTCCCCCCACCTACTCCCCCATGGCTTTGGAGGCTTTTTTCCCTATAGATTTATTTATTTTCATTTTTCCTTTTCATCTTTTAAACAATACAAATGATTTTTTTTATTTCAATAGTTTTTGGGGTAAAGGTGATTTTCGGTTACATGGATACGTTCTTCAGTGGTGATTTCTGATATTGGTGCACACAACACCCGAGCAGTGTACACTGTACCCAATGTGCAGTCTTTTATCCCTCATCTACCTCTCACCCTTCCCCCCTCGAGTCCCCAAAGTCCATTATATCACTCTTATGCCTTTGTGTCTTCAAAGCTTAGTTCCCACTTATCAATGAGAACATACACTATTTGGTTTTCTATTTCTGAGTTATTTCACTTAGAATAATGGCCTCCAGCTCCATCCAAGTTGCTGCAAAAGACATTATTTCATTCCGTTTTATGGCTGAGTAGTCTTCCAAGGTACGTATATTCCACATTTTCTTTATTCACTCGGTTGATGGGCAGTTAGGTCATTTCCATATCTTTGCAATTGCAAATTGTGCTGCTACAAACATGCGTGTGTGTGTGTGTCTTTTTCATATAATGACTTCTTTTCCTTTGGGTAGATGCCCAGTGGTGGGATTGCTGGATCGAATGGTAGTTCTACCTTTAGCTCTTTAAGGAAACTCCATACTGTGTTCCATAGCGGTTGTACTAATTTACATTCCTACTAGCAGTGTAAAAGTGTTCCCTTTTCACCACATCCAAGCCAACATCTATTGTTTTACTTATTGTTTTTCTTTTTTTTGAGATGAAGTCTTGCTCTGTCGCCCAGGCTGGAGTGCAGTGGCGTGATCTCGGCTCACTGCAAGCTCCGCCTCCTGGGTTCACGCCATTCTCCTGCCTCAGCCTCCTGAGTAGCTGGGACTACAGGCGCCCGCCACCACGCCCAGCTAATTTTTTGTATTTTTAGTAGAGACGGGGTTTCACCATGTTAGCCAGGATGGTCTCGATCTCCTGACCTTGTGATCCGCCTGTCTCGGCCTCCCAAAGTGCTGGGATTACAGGCGTGAGCCACTGCGCCCGGCCACTTACTGTTTTTGGACTTCTTAATTATGGCCATTCTTGGCCAGGTGCAGTGGCTCACTCACACCTGCAATCCCAGCACTTTGGGAGGCCGAGGCAGACGGATCACTTGAGGTCAGGAGTTTGAGACTAGCCTGGCTAACATGGTGAAACTCTGTCTCTATTAAAAACACAAAAATCTGCCAGGTGTGGTGGCATGCACCTGTAATCCCAGCTACTTGGGAGGCTGAGGCAGAAGAATTGCTTAAACCTAGGAGGTGGAGGTTGTAGTGAGCCGAGATCACACCACTGCACTCCAGCCTGGGCGACAGAGCGAGACTTTGCCTCAAAAAATACAGAAAAGAAAAAATTTTACGGCCATTCTTGCAGGTGTAAGGTGGTATCTCATTGTGGCTTTAATATGCATTTCCCTGATGATTAGTGATGTTAAGCAGTTTTTCATATGTTTGTTGTTTATATTCTTTTCAGAAATGTCTATTAATGCCCTTTGCTCACTTTTTGATGGGATTGTTTTTTTCTTATTTGTTTGAGTTCCTTGTAGACTCTGCATACTAGACTGGTAAGTTTGAAACAGGTTATTCATCCTTGGTCAAGAGAATTTTATAAAAGAACACTTTCAGTTCTATAATTCTGATTCTACTATTCTATGTTGTTTAAACAATATTCTATAGTTTTAACATCCACAAAAAGAACTCTTTCTGAAAATAACAACTCATCTATAACACACTGGCCGAGATCTTCATGTATAGTATTTTCTTTTTTCAAGATTGTTACATGATAATTTACACATCTAGCATTTGGTATCATTATAAGTTCAAATAAGAGTACCAAATTTTGGGAAACCTTAAAATGTTTCCTTCAGTTTTATTGCTGGTTAGTTCTATTTTTTTTCAGAGATGTAGAGAAACATATAACATAGTGAATGAATTCAGTATTACTTGCATTAACAGAACTTCAACTAAAAAATTCTACTCATAGTAATTCTAATACACTCTTTGAACTTCAGTATTTTTCATATAAAATTAGAAGTAGTAGTATTCTAGTTACACTACCAAATGGCTTATGATGGGCACATTCGTTTAGCCTCTGTTTACTGCAATTAAATGCTGCTGCTGCTGCTCTCTAAGAATAACCACTGTGAATATCTGCTTACTTCAACCAATACATCAGGTTCAAAATGGATTTAAAACATTAATTTAAAAATTAGGAACACTTCCCAAAGACAAAAATTATGGACATTATCTAATAATGGAATACTTTAACAAATCAAAAGACATCTAAGGTACATGTGCTATTTATGTGAATTATAGGTTAATCATTTTTTGCCACTTTGCATTTGCTTTAACAAGAAATTCTCAAGTTTTCATAAAGGAGATCAGTTTTTTGTCCCACTCCCTATCCACAGAACACATCTGATCTCTCTCCATCCCTTATTGACTATCCCCTAAAGTGAAGAAACACGAGCTGATTGAAGGCAAATTTGCAAGAGGGCACTGACAATAAAGTGTGTGTCCTTCCTGTTCTCTTTCTCAGATCTGCCTGCCACAGTGTGTGCGTGCGTATCCTGTTTCCCTTCTGTTGCCTTGTAGTGAGCACAAATAGCTCAGGCCTACGCCTGCTTTCTAGGGACAAGATAGGTCTCACTCTCAGTCTTCCTGCTACTGGAGCTTGATGGATATAAAGCTCTTATTGTGGGTTAAGAAAGTTTGTTCTTCAGATTCCAAGGACTAGTCACTGGAGGAAAATATTGAGAGGGATGATTTTAGGCCAAACCTAAGCCACATTTTCCAGTAGAGCTTTATCAAAAATAAAACTGATGTTATGATCTTTATCTGACTCTATTTTTTTTTTTTTTTTTTTAGTCCTCAGTGGTCATGACTGACATTTTTATTTTTTATTTTTGAGATGGTGTCTCGCTCTTGCTGCCCAGGCTGGAGTGCAATGATACAATCTCGGCTCACTGCAGCCTCTGCCTCCTGGGTTCAAGCGACTTTCCTGCCTCAGCCTCCAGAGTAGCTGGGATTACAGGCATGTGTCGCCACACTTGGCTAATTTTGTATTTTTAGTAGAGATGGGGTTTCACCATGTTGGCTAGGCTGGTCTCAAACTCCTGACCTCAGGTGATCCACCTGCCTCGGCCTCCCACAGTGCTGGGATTACAGGCGTGAGCCACTGTGCACCGCCATGACTGACTTTTATGTCATTTTAACTGGCTGCAAATGAAGTGGAGTTAGCAGGTAATTCTCTATCTCAACCTACTTCAGATTTCATGGGATTATAAATTAATCAAATCTTGAAAATGTTACTATTTTTAAAAATTCCATTGGAAAAATATATTGATAATTTCCCTTTATAAAATCACAACAAATGCAAAGTTTTGATATGAATCTTTACAAATCTATGTTGGCCTACAGACCATTCACTGCATTATGAAGGCATGTATCCCAGCCAGGAGTAGCCTCTGAGGAATACCTTCATACCTGACTAGCAGGCTCCAGATAAGGAGGAGAAACGGGGCTCATGTATACAAACTTTCTTCACCAGCCTTGCTTCAATTTTTCCAATTATTTATAATCATGTATTTTATCATTTATATTTTCCAATTAGAATGGCTCCATGAGCAGTAGTTTTCCTCACTACTGTAACTCTAGCATTTAGAGTGGTACCTGGCACATAGCAAATATTTAATAAATATTTGTTGACTAAATGAATCTGCCTTACAATAGCTTGACTCAGAGTGAGAATTTGTGGGGAACTCCACAAATTCATCCTGTATCCACTTGTGAGGACAATCAAACAGGCTTAACCAGTTTGTACTTTTAAAGAAACAGTTGTTCTTTAGAGAAGAATACAAGACTGTATCACTGGCTTTAAACTGCTTATCACCTGTTCTACCTTTGTTTCTTCTGAAGGTGGAACAGTGTTTCCCTAGACTGATTTCTACTTTTAAAAGCCTCCTTGTAAAAGGCTTTTAATCAAAACCCATCACTGATGAATTCTCCCTAACAGGACAAAGAAAAGGAAAGCTTTATGGTAGAGAATGAACTTTAAACCATGCTTCACCATTATCTTCTACTATTGGACTTCTTTGGCCTATACCTTTATCAAAACAAAGCTACATTTGGTAAGGTACAAAGCAACCACATGTAAAAAGTCCCTAACTGATGAATACATTCTATCCACAGATAGAATTTATTGGGCATTAAACATGTATTAGATGCTGAGGATATAATGGTGATTGAAAATAGATCCAGTCCTTGCCTTATGATACTTTTAGGGAAGAAAAATATCCTGACTCTGGGAATTCTGAATGTAGAAAAGTCATCACCACAAGACCAGAGAACAGTTGTGGCAACAGAAAGGAGAAAGGCTTATCTATGTTTCAGGAGCCATAGGTCTCTGCTGGAATAAGACTGAGAGGGGTGGTGGGGGGAGGGAGGGAGGAAGAGAGAGGGAGAAAGAGAGGGAAAGAGGGAGGCAAGGAGAGAGAGAGGGAGATTGAGATTGAATGTCTCTTTGATGAAGTTCACTTAATGAACAAATATAAGGACCCAAACTTTTCAGACTGTTCTGATTTGTGGGCTATAAACTCTACCATTGTGTTCACTTAACACCATAGGTGTGTGGTATTAATTTAGTTTATGTCACTTTTTTTTTTTAAAGCAACTCTTTACTCCTTCAAACTATAGTTATTAATATTTAAATATTACAGCTAATTTTTTCTTTTTTTTGAGACAGGGTCATGCTCTGTCATCCAGGCTGGAGCGTGACGGCATGAACACGGCTTACTGCAGCCTTGACTTCCTGGGCTTAAGCGATCCTCCCACCTCTGCCTCCGAAGCAGCTGGGACTAGAGGTGGGTGTGTGCCACCATGCTTGGCTAATTTTAAAATGTTTTTGTAGAGGTGGGGGCTAACTATGTTGCTCAGGCTGCTCTCAAACTCCTGGGTTCAAGTGATCCTCCTGCCTCGGCCTCCCAAATGCACCTAAATTTTGTGCCACATTCCTCTACAACAAATTCCAAAGTTTTCCAGGCAAGTTTTCATATAAGATGGCAATGCAGGAAGTACTTCACCACAGGCAACAGTTATTTTACGAATAAATAAGTGATAAAGAGAAAGTACAAATTTAAATGACCTTTAATCAGTTTTTGTCTCTGTGTAAGAAACTAGATCAGTCACTTCATGTCACTAATACGTCCTTCAAAATCTATACTGATCCCCCATGTACTTCACCTCTCTACATTGTAATTTCCTCATCCGTAAAATGGAGACAACAGTATTAATGGCCAGGTGCGATGGCTCACGCCTGTAATCCTAGAACTTTGGGAAGCCGAGTGGGCAGATCGCTTGAGGTTGGGAGTTCAAGATGAGCCTGGCCTACATGGTGAAACTCCGTCTCCACTCAAAATACAAAAATTAGCTGGGCATGGTGGTGGGTGCCTGTAATCCCAGCTACTTGGGAGGCTGAGGCAGAAGAATCACCTGAACCCAGAGGGCAGAGGTTGCAGTGAGCCAAGATTGTGCCACTTCACTCCAGCCTGGGTGACAGAGCGAGACTCAGTCTGAACAAAAACAGTATTTGTCACGTAGGGTCACTGTGAGAAGTAATTATATGTCAAGCAGCTTGAACAGTATATAGCATACTATTCATACTATTAGCCAGCTACTATTACACTAATAATTAGCATACTTTTATTAGATGTTAGTTCATAGCTACTTCCCAAGATAAAAAATATTAATAATTGTGAACAATGCAAAGCTGTTTTCTGATCTAGAATCTATTTGCTTAAATTTTAATGAGTTAGAGTCATACATCCTACTAGTAACAACAGAAAGGTCAGTATAATCTGTATTACTCCGATAATATGGTCTTAAATTTGGTACTTCTTTTTTATTACCACCAAGAAGTAAACCTCATATTAGTAGTCTCTTTCCAAAATTTTATTGGTTGTTATCCAATAACCCTATATAGAAAATTAACTTGTTTAATATTTATGAATGTATTTGACAAAGTGTTCATAATTGTAATTCATCAGAAAGGCACAGCACTCAAAATCAGACATTCCTTTGAAGCACTATTAATATTTTTAGCAGTCAAGGAGGGTTGACATATAACATACTTTAAACACTTTCCAGGCTGCAATTAGGTCAACTGTGATCTGTGGCAGTACTTCTCAAGTGGGGAATGTGGACCACCAGCAGCAGAATTACTTACGATGTGTGCCAAAAATGCATATTCCTGACCTCTGCTCCAGATATATTAAAACAAATACCTTTAGCTGTGAGGTGTAAGAATCTGTATTTTTGACAAACATTCTTCATGGTACCCACATTAAAATTCTAGAGTTAAGGCTGTATGGTTTAAAACAAACTGATCATTAATCAATGGTGAATGAACAAAATGGTGAATGAACAAAAAAGTTTTCATGAAGAAGTTCTAGTTTTGATTAAAAATTGCTCTGTAACCTACTTTAACAAAAATAGCTGGCCACCTAACCAAACTAGAGTCTGAGTTATAGTCATTTTCCATTATATAGGTTATCAATTGTATCACCGCCTCATTGGATTTCAAAGTTATCAGCCAACAACATAGAGCACTGCATGGCATGCCTTTGCAGTGCCATCCACTGAATAGTCTATTAAAAGCTATATTGCAAAATGTGACTTTTCAAAGACAAACAGCTAATTCATTTGGTAATCTAGAATCTGTCCTTATGTAAACAAAAGCATGAGAAAACAACAATTTTAGTCTATTTAATTTTGACCTTTCACAAACTAACCTTCAGTGATCTCCAAGTGTGATACCTCATTTTAGCAAGTCACTTTATAACTACCTTATAAAATCATCTACTGTATTTACAGTACAAATAGTACTGAAGTTATCATAGGTTACAGAATTTATTGGCTGTTATAGAAAACTCCAGTAGAGAAGTCCCTTACAGAGGGAAGAAGCAAGGAAAGCATTTATTCCCCTGAACAATTTATATATTTCTCTCCTCTGGGGAATATGGCATAGTTTATAATTCTCTTTTCATTTTGACTATCATTTAAACAAATCTTATGCTCAATATTAAAACTATGTATAATAGTCGCTAATGGCTTGCTGATTTGTAATGCATATTCTCTAGTACAATCTATATATTTGGATGTGATCAATTCTTCTGGTCTGAAGCAGGGTATAAACAAATACGTAGTATAAAAGGAAGGGCAGTCTGCTGGAATAACTGTGCTTATTCCAGGTCATCACTTATAGCCCTGCTGATGAATGGTGGCAATCAAAGCATTACTCTGATTGCCAGTCTTACAGTGATCAACTAAGCCACTAACTACTATCTGTATGGTTGCTTAAACACGTAATTCAGTTTACTGTCATTACATCTTAGTTTCTGCAAAAAGAGTCCTTTAAAGTACATTAAAGGAATGCCTTAGTATCACGATCCAGAGCATATTCCCAGAATTCTAGGGCTCTAAAGACGTGACTAAGGAACTGCTTGTGAGGTGGAGGGTGGGGTAGGGGCAAGAGGACAAGGGAGGACTTGGGCCACAAGAACAGCTCCACTTTTATCTCTTTAAGACATTGTATTACTTTATTCAGAAAAAAGAGAGACTTTTTCTAGAAAACGGGGAAAAGATCCCACAGATTCGAAAACTAAGGACATCTGCTTAAGGACAAGAATGACCAGAATCTTACCTCCTGCACATCTGAGTTACTAAGAACTAGTTGTAATGCCTCAAACACACTGTGCTATCTCATGTTCATGACAGTTAATTTTGCTTTAAATGTTCTCATGTCTCATCCACCATGCGAACTTTTTCAGAAATCTTTCTTTGTTCTAGGACAGACTTAACCATTTCCTCTTTAGTGGTCCCACTATACCACATTCATCTCTCCATTACAGGAATTATCATAAGGCATTACAAGTGTTTTCACTTATTTGTTCCTTCTCAAACGGTGTGGTAGATAAGATTTACAACAACATCCTCAAGGTAAATACAAAAGTCTTCTAGAGAATTTCTTATACTACTCACCAAAGTAAACTGACAGCATAAAGATATATTAATGCATATCTTATTTAAGACAGATCTTTGGTGTACTGGTTAACAATCCTCACATTAGGTATCACAGATACATAAATGTCTTGATGTTATCAGAGGTACTCAAAGATTCAGCTTAAGCACACGTGGCTGGGCATGTGGCTCACACCTGTAATTCCAGCACTTTTGAGAGGTCAAGGTGGGAGGATTGCTTGAGCCCAGGAGTTCCAGACCAGTCTGGGCAACATAGCGAGACCTTGTCTCTACAAAAAATTTAAAAATCAGCCAGGTATGGTGAAGCATGCCTGTAGTCCCAGCTATTCAGGAGGCTGAGGTGGGAGGATTGCTTGAGCCCAGGAGGTTGAGGCTGCAGTGAGCCGTGACTGCACCACTGCACTCCATTCTGGGAGACAGAGCAAGACCCTGTCTCTAATATTAAAAAAAGATTAAGTGCATTCATGAATATACTTTAAATAAAATCACAGTAATAAGTGAAGCTGAAAAGCTAACAACTACTATATTAGAGTTTCCTGTATGTGCTATAGTAGCATGTCCTATAACTGTAATTTTCCAACCTGATGGCCAAGATGATGATGTCTGACATTACTTGGGATGGCAATTACTAGAAATGGAAATGAAGCCAAGGCCCCACTTGAAAGACTATAATGAGTCACAGTTGAAAAGAACAAAGAGAAGCTCATTTCAGGCCAGGGTAACAGCAAGTGCAAACTCTACTGCAGGAAAGGGAGTGGTGTATCAAGGGAAAATGTTAGAATGAGCTAGAGAAAAATATTTTGAGGTCAGACAGAGAGGCAGTCAATGCCACATGAAACCTTGTAGACCATGGTAAAGAGTCTGAATATTAGTTAAGCAGCAGAAAGCCACTGGAGTCTTAAGCATGGCTGTGATTTGACATAATTTATAATATTAAAAAAGACTTCTGGTTTCTATTTGGACAATGGATTTCACACAGGCAGCCACAGAATTAGGAAGAGAAGTTAGGAAACAATTGGTTGATATGACTAGTAGACTGATGAAATAGATGAATAATCTGTAGGAAAGAACTAGAGTAATAAAGTTGAGTATCATCAGCATATAAATTATATTTAAAGCCTTGGGGTCAGATTACTTGGGAAGCAAATGCAAACAGAGAAGGCCCAGGACATAGCCTTGAAATATCACATTTATCTTCTGGAGACTTCCAGCTCTGGCCATGAGAGAGTAACAATGGCCAGACTTAACTCCCACAGGAAACAACTAGAAAACTGGCAAAATACATGACATTGTGTTTAGATATTAAACAATAAGCAGCACAAGACTGTGATCCCTGTGAGAAGGAAAATGAATGAAGTAAACCCTACCACTAAACTGGCTTTCTGCCTGGAGAAAATATCTGGACTTTGGGTGCAGCCTTGCTAGACTGATGAGACAAAGATCAAAGTCCAGGGAGGTAGAACTAGAAAAGAGAGATTCATTAAAATAAAACAAAAAAAACTTCAAAATTTCTCAAGGTAGTTTTCTTGAGTCTTTGATGAGCACAGGCCATGAATATGCAGAATGAAACTTCACAAAGCTAGGCCAAAACAACTAGGGAGTTGTAGGCTGAACAATGCTCAGAGCTCATGCAGGTAGGAGATGATCAAACTGACCGAGAGGGAGGTGTCTCCTCAAGATCACCTGTGATGTACAGTGGAGGCCCTAGAGGGTCATGCCTTGGAAATAAGTTGAACTAGCTCTAGAATGAAGACAACTTTACACTTGTCCTAGCAAAGCTTAAAAACAAAGTTTAAAAGTATAAAATAGATCCACAAGTAACTTGACTAACTTAAACCCAACACTCTTTACAGGAAGATAGCAATAACAAAAAAATCAAAGACCTAGGAATATAACATTCACAAGGTCCACCTTCAAATAAAGAATTATAAAACACACCCAGAAGTAGGACAATATGATCCATAACCAGTAGAAAAATAAGTCAACAGAAAAAGATACAGAGATGATGGAACTCGCACATAAGGATATTAAGCCAGCTATTTTAATGGCGTATTAAAGGATAAACATGAACATAATGTGGAGAGAAATGAAAGATACAAAAACAACTTCTAAAGATAAAACATACAATATTGAAATAGAAGTTTCACTGAGTGGGATTAATAGTATATTATTTCAGAAAAAAGATAAGTAAACGTGAATACATACTAATAGAATTTATCCACAATGAAGTATAGAGAGAAAAAAAGACTGAAAACAAAATGAACATAATCTTAGTGACCCGTGGAATAGTATCAAAGAGTCTAACATATATGTAACTGGAGGCACAGAAAAGGTAGTAGAGAGAGAGAAAAAATAGTTAATTGAAATAATAGCCAAAACTTTTCCAAATTTAATTAAAAGTATAAACCTAAGGGTCCAAGAAGATCAATGAACCCCAAAGCAGGATAAACACACACATTACAGACCCCATATACAGCATTGGTCCCATAAGATTATAAAAGAGCTGAAAAATTCCTCTCACCACCTAATGGCATGGTAGTGTCATAGTTTAATGAATTACTCATGTTTGTGGTGATGCTGATGTAAACAAACCTACCACACTGCTAGTCCTATAAAACCTTACTCTAAAAACCTTACTCCCCAAAACCCTTACCAAAGCATTTAATAATCAAAATGCTAGAAACCAGTGATAAAAAGGAAACTGTACAAGAAGCCAGAGAAAAAGATACTCTATATACATGAAGATAAGAAAGCTCACATATTTCTTAGAAACAATGCAACCCAGAAGACAATATAATTCTATATCTAGTGAAAATATCCACTCAAAATGAAGGTGAAATAAAAACACTTTCATACAAACAAAATCTGAAAAAAAAAAATCATCATCAACAGGGCTGTGTAAGAAGTGTTAATGGAAGTTCTTAAAGTGGAAGAAAAAGAATACCAGATAGAAACTTGAATTCTCCACAAAGGAACAAAAAATGTCAGAAATAGTAAACATGTAAATATAAAATACTTTCTCAATTTCTGACTTCTGTAAAAGATAAACGAATGTTTAAGCAAAAATAATACAAATGTATTGTGAAATTTATAACATGTGGTAGAAAAAGACCCGACAACAATACCACAAAGGACAGGCAGGACGGGAATGGAAGTACAGTCATGCTTTGCTTAACTAAGATACATTAGGAGAAAAGTGTTGTTAGGCAATTTTGTCATTGTGTGAACATCATAGAGTGTAATTACACAAACCTAGATGGTATTAGCCTACTACATATCTAGGACATGTGGTACAGCCTATTGTTCCTAGGCTACAAACCTGTATAGCATGTTACTACACTCAATATTATAGAAGATTGTAGTACAATGGTAAATATTTGTCTATCTAAACACTAAGGTATAGTCAAAATACCATATAAAAGATTAAAAATGGTGCACCTGTATAGGTACTTACCATGAATGGAGCTTGTGGAACTGGAAGTTGCCCTGGGTAAGTCAGTGAGTGAGTGGTGAGTGAAATGTGAAGGCCTGGGACATTAGCGTACACTACTGTGGACTTTATAAACATTGTATACATAGACTACACTAAATATATTTAAAAATTTTATGTCTTCAATAAATTAACCTTATCTTACTGTAACCTTTTCACTTTATAAACTTGAAGACACAAACATATACGTTAGCCTATGCCTACAGAGGGTCAGGATCATCAATATCATTGTCTTCCACCTCCAATCTAGAAAGTCTTCAAGGGCAGTAACACGAATGGAGCTGTCATCTCCTGTGATAACTATACACTATACACTGAAATACCTCCTGAAGGACCTGCCTGAGGCTGTTTTACAGTTCACTTTCTTTTAATAAGTAGAACACTCCAAAATAATGATAAAAAGTAAAGTATTAAAAATACACAAACCAGGCATGCAGTCAATTATTATTGTTGTCAAGCATTTAGGTACTGTACATGTCCTAAACTTTTATAGGACTAGCAGTGTGGCAGGTTTGTTTACATCAGCATCACCACAAACATGTGAGTAATGCATTACACTGTGACACTACGATGTCATTAGGTGGTGAGAGGAATTTTTCGCTCTATTATAATCTTACGGGACCACTGCTGTATATAGGGTCTGTAATTCACTGAAATGTCATTATGTGATGCATGACTGCCCATAGTTGTAAGGTTTTTGTGACATATGTGAAGTGGTATAATATTATTTGAAGGGAGATTATGCTAAGCTAAAGATGTATCTTGAAAACAAACAGTAGAGATAAAGTAAGGAGCTACAAATACTAAATCCAAAGGAAGGAAGAATAAAAGTAAAAAGGGAACAAAAAAGTGATCAGACAAATAGAAAACAAATAGCAAAATGGTAGGTTTAAACCCAATCATATGGCTGTGATATTAATAATTACATTAAATGTAAATTGTCTAATCAATTAAAAGAGATTGTTAGACTTGTTAAAAACAAGACTTGACTAACATGCTAACTGCAAGAAATCCACTTTAAATATAAAATGTTTGGTTAAGAGTAGTAAAGAATGTATATATACCATATAAAGATTAAGCATAAGAAAGCTGGAATGGCTATAATAAAACCAGAGAAAATGTTTCAGACAAGGTGATATGACCAGTGATAAAAGGATTCATTTCATGGTGACAAAGGGGTTGATTCATTAAGAAGACATATTGATTCTTAGTTTAAATGCAACTGAGTGGAAATTTCAACACTCCTTTTCAGTAATTGATAAGTAGAAAGAAAATCAGTAAGGATATTGAACAACGTGATCAAACAAAAAGGATACTTCATAAACATAGACATATCAATTCATCCAGGAGACATAGAATACTAAATTTTTATTTGCCCCAAAACAGAACTTCAAAATACATAAAATAAAAACTGACTAACTGAAAGAAGAAATAGTTATCTATACAAGTTGATATGGTTTGGCTATGTCCCCACCCAAATCTCCTCTGGAATTGTAATCCCCAAGAGTCAGTGAAGGGACCTGGTGGGAGGTGACTGGATCATGAGGGCAGATTTCCCCCATGCTATTCTTGTGATGGTGAGTGAGTTCTAATGAGATCTGACAATTTAAAAGTATGTGGCACTTCCCCCTTCGTGCCCACGCTCTCTCTCTCTGTCTCCTGCTGCCATGTAAGATATGCCTTGCTTCCCCTTCACCTTCTGCCACGATTGTTAAGTTTCCGGAAGCCTCCCCAGCCATGCGGAACTGTAAGTCAATTAAATCTATTTTCTTCATAAATTACTCAGTCTCAGGTAGTTCTTGAAAGCAGGTGAAAATCGACTCTACACAAGCGTAGTTAAGAATTTGAATCTTCTCTCAGCAATTTATAGTTCAAATAGATTAAAAAATCAGTAAAGATGCAGAAGACTTGAACACTATCAATCAATTTGACTTAATAGACATTCATAGCATATTTCACAGTAGAAAAACACACATTATTTTTAAGAAATTTGTTAGAGTAGGATCCACCAGCAGTGGAGACAGAAGAGTGACTACTGAGTTCAGAGAAAAACTAGGAAAGTACAATATAAAGGGAGCCAACAGATAAAGTGAATTTAAAAGTACAGCATATATGAACTCTGTTGAAAGAAGAAAAGCTAAGAAAGGTGAAAGAGAAAATGGTGCAGAGAATTTGGCAACATACTGGTAACTGACTATCTGAACAGAGCCGCTTCAGTGGACGAGCAGGCTAAAAGCCATATTGGAATGTATTGGGAAGTGAATGTATGTGGAAATTGCAATGAGACTGCAACATAGTCAAGATGCTTGGTTGCAAAAGGGGATAGAGAAATGGGGTGGTAGCTAAAGAAGGATACTGTGCTCAAAAGAAGTTTGCTATTTTTGATGACATTTATTAGAACACATATGTTGAGTAAATGATCCACTATAGAAAAAGTTGATGACACGGGTTAGAGTGGCAAAATTAATGGAGTCAGTTCCTTGAAGAGTGAGGAGGTGGGATCCAAAGCACATGAGGAATTTCCTCAATCAAGAAAAAAATTCCACCAGTAATATAACTTAACATTTGCAAAAAAGAGCTTTAAACATGCTTATAAAAGGTTAAATTATCCCACCTTAGTAAACAGATTATATAAATATTTATAGAATGGGCAGGGATGGTTCTGTGTTCTTTTCCTAAATGGCTACAGACTGCTTTGATTTTCTAGTGTTTTTTCTTGCCTCTTTCCTCATACTCCTCTACATGAAATCTGCATTGCTGCTTCTAATTTGCTGTAGTTACTTCCAGAGTAAGTTCTTCTATAGAACTCTTAAGGTCATAAAAGAAAATCAAACAATCAAATGTATTATGCAAAGAATATTAACTTTATAGATGGCAATAAGGTATTAAGAAGCTCTGAGCTAAAGATGGCTATACATCTTTACTACAAAAAAAGTACATGAATTGTATGATAGTCCTTATCTATAGGCCTTTCTCTTTAACTCTGAAGATCATAAACTTGTTTTGGTAGTTCACACCTTTCAAAAGACTGATACTAGATAAATGAGGAAATTTAATAATCTCTAAATTTAAGATAAGCATTAGAAAATACTCCACAAAATGAAAGTATACCCAGTTGGAAAATTAAATTGAAAATCAAAGTGATTATTTATTATTTATTTGAGACAGAGACTCACTCTGTCACCCAGGCTGGAGTGCAATATTGCAATCTTGGCTCACTGCAACCTCCACCTCCCGGGTTCGAGTGATTCTCTTGCCTCAGCCTCCCAAATAGCTGGGATTACAGGCCCACACCACCACGCCCAGCTAATTTTTGTATTTTTTAGTAGAGATGGGGTTTCGCCATGTTGGCCAGGCTGGTCTCGAGCTCCTGAGCTCAAGTGATCCGCCCACCCCCAGCTTCCCAAAGTGCTGGGATTCTAGGTACGAGCCAGCATGCCTGGCCAAAATGACATATTTAAAAAATAGTTAAGGACTAAAGAATTCAGGCAGTTCATTCCTTTACAGGCTAAAATAAAAAAAAAAAATGCCCAACCTCATTTGTAAAACACAGAAACATAAATGTATACAAATCAATACCATTACTCATTTGATAAATAGACAATTTTTAAGTAAATAATAATAGTGGGTGGTATTTAACATACACAGAAATGGATGTACTTTCACATACTATTGACAGCACTATAAACTATTTGGAAATCAGGCAGTATACAATATAACCTTTTGAATTCCACTTACAGAAATTTATTTTAGGGAAATAATTGTAGATATGTACAAAGATAAGAGGTGTAAGTGATTACAACAACAAAAATTAAAATGGAAAGGCATGACAATAGAAAAAGATTTGTAAAAAGGTTATGATAAGCAGCTCATTGGAATATGTGGTTATTTATGATGATATAAAGAGAATATGTGACAATAACAAAGTGCTATTTTCATCACAGTATTGTAATAATGGCACTTGCAATAACGTCATAATATATATTGAATAGAAAAGGTTATAAAGAGTATACATAAAATCTTATTTTGGAAAAAATTTATGTATATGCAAAGGTTATACGAAGAGTAATATAACAAATGATATTTCTTATTTTTACCTGCATTTCAACATTTTCTGTAGAGATATTTTTTATAAGAAAAAATTGGTTACATATATTCAAAAATAGCAAGTGAGAAAAAGAGGTCTGAAAAACCTCTACCAGAAAGTGCGTATGAATATCTATTAATGTTTTTACATACAAATTAGGCAATATAGCACCTCTGTCTATTTAAGATATATTGCTTAAGCTTAGTGTGATACTAAAAATGGAAGTCAGGTTGGGTAGTGGGAAAGAGCAATAGTGCATGAGGGTATATAAAGGGACTTTTTGCTCAAGTAAAAGACTCTATTAAAAAAATCCTGAACAGGAAGCCAATGAAATAGTCTTTATCCTAGTTGTACTCTCAATTGCAATTTATTTGCTCAGAAGATGGAGGTTTTTGTTGGATGTGTGTTTGCGTCTGTGTTAAGAGATTAAAACTCAATATTATGGTTTATAAAAGAAAAACAATAATACATGTTATCGAATGGATAATATTTTCCATTTGAGGGCCATACTTGCCTTTGGGTTGTTTGCATCAAACAGACCAGTTGAAAGTCCAATCAGCAAGGAATTCTTGTTTTTATTTTTTGGTGGTAAATGCGAGTAAGATCGAAATGCAAAGGATTCTTCTGGTGAACACTGAACTGATTGAACTTGAGGGACTAAGTTCAAGTGTTCAGAATGAACCACCTTATGGAAAAATGGTTCTGGTTGCACAGACTTATCTACATCACATTTAGAGTGCTGAGAATCACTGGTTCCAGGCTCTGTGGTAGAAAGGAGAGATTATGTGGTAAGTTTATACAGTACTTAAAGTTCTAAATGATATTGATAAGGCACAGTATGTAACACAAATTCTAGCAAAAACCCCACATATCAGGAAAATAAAATCAAAATATGTGTGTCAGTATATTACCTTCTGAATAATCTTTAACAGGATACAATGTTTTATCTTCAGAGAGTTGATTTAATTTGTTATGTACTTTCATTATATTGAAAGTTCTACAATACAGACACAAGGCTGTAATCCCAGCACCTCAGGAGGCCAAGGTGGGAGGATCACTTGAGGCCAGGAGTTTGAAACCAGCCTGAGCAACTAAGTGAGACTCTCTCTCCACAAAAAATAAAATAAAATTGGCCAAGGTGGAGGATTGCTTGAGGCCAGGAGTTTGAAACTAGCCTGAGCAACTAAGTGAGACTACGTCTCCACAAAAAACAAAATTAGCTGGGTGTAGTAGCGCATGCCTATAGTCCCAGCTACTCTGGAGGATGAGGTGAGGGTTGTTTGAGCCCAGGAGTTCAAGGCTGCAGTGAGTTATAATCGCGCCACTGCACTCCAGCCTGGGCAACACAGTGAGACCGTCTCTCAAGAAAAACAAACAAAATGAAAAAAAAAAAATAGACATAAATCCAAAGAAATGTGAAAAAATACACCATTTAGATACATATTTAGTTCCAGTTTATCTTTGTTCCTATAGGTTAGATGAAAAAAATTATTTTTTCTTTTCTTTTTAAGAAATAGGTCTTGGTCTATTGCCCAGGCTGGAGTGCAGTCCTGGCCTCAAGCAATCCTCTCACCTCAGTCTCCTGAGTGGATGGGACTACAGGCATGCCACCATGCCTGGCTAATTTCAAAAAATTTTTGTAGAGATGGAGTAGCGCTATGTTGTCCAGGCTGGTCTCAAACTTCTGGCCTCAAGTGATCCTCCCACCTCAGCCTCCCAAAGTGCTGGGATTACAGGTGTAAGCCATTACACCCAGCCTACCTTTCTTATATTTTAACTAATACTATTTTAAAAAGAAAACAATTTATTTAATGTCCTTAGTATACTGGCTTAGCTTTGGCAAGTAATTCTTTTCATTTTTAATATTCAATAAAAATAACTGACCAAAAACTTTCACTGCCATGTTGCCATACAATCCAGGCTTATTAATGTAGTCCAGTGTGCTATGCCTATTATATTTTTTAAATGATTGAGATGACTGATAAGGAATGCTTTCTTATTTACATATTACTCAAATAAAACAGGTTGATGTTAATAATCATTAACATCTTCCAGAAAGTAATTAGACTAATGCAATGATGCTTACCTATATGAATGTCACTAAGTTGGTCCACAGTACTCGAGACTCCATCTTCAGAAATTTCATTTTCCTGAATGGTGATCCTATCTGCCGACCTGCCACAGATGGGTACACCAATTAAAAACACATACACGCAGTTTACCAGAAATAAAAGTGCTCTAAAATACAGGAAATGGAACACAAGTTCACTAGCACTCTTTGATCCCTCTTCCAAGTATTTTTCTCACTTTCATATATACTTTCTCACATAAGTACAATGTATTTTTCACCCTGTTCAAATCCTCACCAAATAGTAATCATTCACAGCAACCAGGCTCACCACGTTTTATAACAATGGTTCTCAAAGTACAGTCCCCAGACAATGGCATAGTAAAGAAACTGGTTAGAAATACAAATTCTCAGCCTCACCCTTGACCCGTGAATCAGAAACTTTGGGGGATAACGCCCAGCAATTAGTTGGGAAAAGTCCCGAAGTCATTCTAATACATGTTAATGTTTGAGAACCACTACTTTAAAGGATGGGAATGCCCCTTAAGAGTGGAGAATATAAAACAATTACAATATATTAATACCATGGAATATCATGCAGCTGTTAAAAAATGAAGCAGAGATCTATATAAACTGATTAGAACAGGCAAGATATACTGTTAAGTAAACAAAGTGATTCACAGACCCATTTGTATTAAATAGTGTTAGGTTTTGAAAAAATGGTTTGTAGCACAGAAAAATAGAATAAGATTCACAAAAATATTTTAACCCTCAAAGGGAGGGGATTAAGATTGAGGAAAAAAAAATAAAAAAGAACTCACAATTTTTATCTCTATATGCTTGGGAATTAAATTCATGCATTTTTTTTAAACAAAAATTTAAAGACTGGAAGAATATATTCCAAAAGTGCCAGTAATTTATCTCTGGGAGTTAGCTTATAGGTAAATTTTTATTTTCTAAATACTTTTAAATCGGTTTCAAATTTTATTTTATTTTTTAAATTAATTTATTTTTTTTGAGACGGAGTCTTGCTCTGTTGCCCAGGCTGAAGTGCAGTGGCACAATCTCGGCTCACTGCAACCTCCGCCTCCTGGGTTCACTCTATTCTCCTGCCTCAGCCTCCTGAGTAGCTGGGATTACAGGCACCCGCCACCATGCCTGGCTAATTTTTTGTATTTTTAGTAGAGACAAGGTTTCATCGTGTTAGCCAGGATGGTCTCGATCTCCTGACCTCGGGATCCGCCCGCCTCGGCCTCCCAAAGTGCTGGGATTACAGGCATGAGCCACTGCGCCCGGCCTGTTTCAAATTTTAAATAATTTTCTACTTTCTCATTTTCAGATTTTCAACCATTTTCTGTTTTTATTTTATTTTATTTATTTTTGAGAGAGTCTCACTCTGCCACCCAGGCTGGAGTGCAGTCGCACAATCTTGGCTCACTGCCGCCTCCTCCTCCCAGGTTCAAGCAATTCTCATGACTTAGCTTCCCAAGTAGCTAGGGTGACAGGCACATGCCACTGCACCCAGCTAATTTTTGTATTTTTCAGTAGAGACGGGGTTTTGCCACGTTGGCCAGGTTGGTCTCAAACTCCTGACCTCAGGTGATCCACCTGCCTCGGCCTCCCAAAGTGCTGAGATTACAGGCGTAAGCCACCATGTCCAGCCTTTGTTTTTTATTTTTTAAGCTTATATATATATTTATTTTAAGAGACAGGGTCTTGCTCTGTTGCCCAGTCTGGAGTGCAGTGGCATAATCATGGCTCACCTCACTGCAGCCTTGATCTCCTGTGCTCATGTGATCCTCCCACCTCAGTCTCCCAAGTAGCTGGGATTACAGGCACATGCAACCATGCCTGGCTTTTTTTTTATTTCTGTAGAGGTGGGGTCTTGCTATGTTGCCCAGGCTGTATCAAACTCCTGGCCTCAAACAACTCTCCCACCTTGGCTTCCCAAAGTGCTGGGATTACAGGCATGAGCCACTTTTCCCAGTCAAGCAACATATTTATTCATTCAAAACATAATGCCCCTTGGTTCCTCAAAAAGGTAAACTGAACTACCATATGATGCCACAATTCCACTCCAAGGTATATACCCAAAGGAACTGAAAGCAAAGACTCAAACAGATACTGTGTGTCAATGTTCTTTGCAGCACTCTTCCAATAGCCAGACGGTGGAAACAACCTACGTGCCCATCAACTGATGAATTATAAAAATATATGGGATATATATATATATATATATATATAAAATGGAATATTATTCAGTCATAAAAAGAAATGAACTGGCATATCCTACAACATGGATGAAAAACTAAAAACAGTATGTTAAGTAAAAGAAGCCAGAAACAAAAGGCTATATACTATATGATTCTGTAAGAAATTTCCAGTATTGCTAAATCCACAGAGACAGAAAGCAGATTAGTGGCTGCCAGAGGTCGGTGGGGAGAAAAAAAAAGGGGGATGATTGCTTAACAGATAGAGAGGTGGGTGATGAAAATGTTCTGGAACTATATAGTGGTGATGGTTGTACACCACTGTGCATTTCTAAATGTAACTGACTTGTACAATTTTAAATGGTGAATTTTATGTTATGTGAATTTTATTCCAATAAAAAAGTAAAGTTCCTTTCAGGACTCCTAACTACTCGAATTCCAGTTGCCTTTCCTATTATTAGTTTGGTGCACACCTTACCAGATTTTTCCTTTAAATTTTCATGCTAATCTAATCTATGGAGATGATTTTTTCATTCAATACTATTTTATTCCATTAATCAATGTTTTAGACATATTTCCATATTAATAAAGAGTCCCATTTATTCTTTTAGGGCTGTATTATATTCCATAATGCTTTAGAGTTGACCCTTCAACAACATGGGTCTGAACTTCATGCATCTACTTAGATGCAAATTTTTTTTCAACCAAATGTGGATTGAAAATACTGTATTCGTGGGATGCAAACCCGTGTATACAGAGGGCTGGCTTTTCATATACATGGGTTCCACAGAACCCACTGTGGGACTTGAGTATATGTAGATTTTGGTATACGAAGGATACTGGAACCAATCCCTCAAATATACTAAAGGATGGCTGTATACAGAAACACAGCAATATTTTTAGCTATCTCCTTATTAATGATTATTTAGACTGTTTCAAATTATTTGCTGTGACTCTCCTGGAATGAATATTCCTGCATTTGCTTCTTTGTGCTCATGTATGAAGGATCTGGAGAGTAGATACCAAAAGTAAAAGAGGTATATAATAGGATGTGCACATTTAAAACGTTAACAAAACTGTCAAATGGATCTCTAAACTGGCTCTACCATTTCATATACGTATTTGCAGTCCATCAAAGAACCATAGTCCCAATCCCTCACACACATTTGATATATCATTTTTCTTTCCCATTGCTTCATGTTATTTTATGGAAAAACAATCAGTGGAAAATACATCTTTTCCATTGATGTGGAAAAGGACTCTTGCCCTGCCTTTTACTCACTCTTTTTTGAGGAGGAGTAAGTATCTGACTAGCAGTGACATTCATAGGACCCTAGTTCTCCACTAAGTTAGTCTATCAAACACTTATCGTCTGTCATTTTATCGATGCCCTATAACTCCTAAAGTATCATACTGTTGTATTTACCATCTGGGTTTCTTCCTTCATGAATAGCCTATTCATCGCCTTTCCCCATTCCCTTGGACTTTTGTCTTTTTCTTATTAATTTATACACATTCTTTATAAATTCTGGATATTAATTGTTATGTTAGATTGCCTCCTTTAAAAATTTTTTATTTAGGTCTTTAATCAATCTGGTATTGTTTTGTTGAATGATTTCAGAAATGGAAATGATTATTTTATTTTTTCCAAATTGTGACTGATTTGTCCCAAAAGCATGTATTAAATAGGTTATCTTTTTATGTTGATTAGAAATCTTTACCATTTATTAAATTTCCACACACACATATCAAACATTGGTTTTCTCTTATTCCTATAATATATAAAAATGATTTAAAAAATAGAAGACACTGTCTCTGCCTTTAAGGAACTTTTTTTTTTTTTTTTTTTTTTTGACAGAGTCTCACTCTGTCACCTAGGCTGGAGTGCAGTGGTGCAATCTTGGCTCACCGCAACCTCTACCATGGGTTCAAGTGATTCTCATGCCTCAGCCACACAGGTAGCTGGAATGACAGGCATGCACACAACCACACCTGGCTAATTTATTTGTATTTTTAGTAGGAACAGGGTTTCGCCACATTGGCCACGCTGGTCTCGAACTCCTGGCCTCAAGAGATCTGCCTACCTCAGCCTCTCAAAGTGCTGGGATTACAGGTGTAAGCCACTGGGCACATACTGCTAAGCAAAAGGGGCCAATCTAAAGACTGCATACTATATAACTAGATGACATTCTGGAAAAGGCAAAACTATGGAGACAATAAAAAGATCAGTGGCTGCCAGGGATTGTGGGGTGCAAAGAAGACAGGATAAACAGGTGAAGCACAGAGGATTGTACAGTATCATAGGAATAACAGTGTAATGTGAATCCATGTCATTATACGTTTGTCAAAACTTGTAGAATGTACCAAATAGTGAACCCTAATGTAAATTATAAACTTTGAGTTAATAGCAATGTGTCAATATTGGCTCATCAGTTGTAACAAATAAAACACATTAATGCAAGATGTTAAAAATATCACTTGCCAGGAATAAGAAAAAAAAATTGTTGGGGGTGGGGAGTGAGAGGTATCTAGTAAGTCTATAATTTTTGCTCATTTTTTTGTAAACTAAAATTGCTCACAGAAATCTATTAGTTAAAAAAAACCAATAAAGCCAATACAGCAAAAGACTAAAAAGAATATACAAATAAAATAAAAATGACAACAAAATTCAACTATTATATCAAAGATATAGCATACTTCTGTAAATTAACTAGATATTTAAACACAAAAATTTCAGATTGAATCACGAACCATATCAGAAACATAATTAAAATAAAATAATTCAGAAAAGCTGAAAACAGAAGGATGAGCCAATGCAGATTGGGCAAATATAAATAAAAAGATAAAACTTAGTCAAAAAATATTAAGCAAGACTAAAACAATCATATTTTATAATGCTATAATGTGTAATTTGCCACAAGAGTATTATACTTGTGAATATCTATGCACCAAATAACTTAGGATCAACATTCATTAGATAAAAATCACTTGAAATATAAAACGAAATAAATGGAAACACACTAGTAGGAAGAAGCCTTCACTCATTTCAATGAAGTGAATAAAAATTGTTAAGTATATAGAAAACCTAAATAAAAAACCTGATAACCGATACATAACAATGCCAAAATATTTTATAATTTATTAATTAAAAGTATGTACTAGCTTACTATAGACAAACCAATAGACTAGGAAAAAATGCACACAAACAGACTCAAATCTATAAACCATGATAAATTCCACAGATTTACATGTAAAAAAATCAAATATTTAAATGTATAAAGCATCAAATAAAAGTCCTAGAATGCTAGCCAGGCACAGTCTCATGCCAGTAATCCCAGCTCTTTGGGAGGCCAAGGCAGGAGGATTGTTTCAGGCCAGGAGTTTGAGATCAACCTGGGCACCAAAATTAGACTCTGTCTCTACCAAAATAAAAAAAAAAGAAAGAAAAAAAATGATACTAGAAAAACTGAAAAAAAATTTGGTAACCTTAGAAAGAACAAGGCTGTTCTGAGTAACTATCAAAGCTCAGATAAATATGATAACAATAAAAGATAAACAAAAATAAACTATATACTTCAGCATGGCAAAACCACACACACGCACACACAAAACATTAATGACCAGCAAAGAAAAAATAGTTGCAATTCATGTAACCACCAGGGCAACTATCTCTCACTTTTAAGAGTTTTTACTAATTTATAAAAGACCAACGACTAAATTTAAAAAAAAGGGGGACCAAAGATATAAAGAGACAATTCACAGACAAGGAAGTTCAAATGAAACTTATACATTTGAAAAGATGTGCTTACCTACCATAAGAGCTAGACAAACTAACAGCCCAAACAGATATACTATTTTTTACCTTGTTAGATTGGAAAAACTCAAAAAGTTTGATGAGAAAAGTTTAGCAAGGCTGTGCAGAAAATGGGGTTCAGACATTCTTTCTGAAAGTGTAAACTAGTACAACCTCCAGGAGAACAATAACCAAATTACAAATGCAATTTATAAAAATGCAGTTGACCAAGCAATTATACTTATTACAGATATATACACACACGAAAGTCACTTTATATAAAAAGTTATTGATTGCAGCATCATTTGTAATGTCAATCAATGTCCAGCAGGTAGGAAACTTGTTGAGTTGTGGTATTCCACATAATGGAATACTAACTAGCTATAAAATAAGAAAAAAAGAAAGCCCTTTATGTACTATTATTTAAAAAATTTCCCAGATTATTAACCAAAAATAAACAAGGTGGAAAAATCTGTGTACACTATACTAACAAACGTAGTTAACTGTAAGGAGGAAGACAATATATTTATTTTTGCTTAAGCATATACTAGAAATATATGAAAGAAGACAAGAATGGATGGGGACAGATGTAAGCAAGACTTTTTACTGCATATCATCATACTTTATTTAATTAATTAATTAATTTATTTATTTATTTGAGATGGAGAGTCTGTTGCCCAGGCTGGCATGCAGTGGTGCCATCTCAGCTCACTGCAACCTCCACCTCCCAGGTTCAAGTGATTCTCCTGCCTCAGCCTCCTGAGTAGCTGGGATTACAGGCACCTGCCGCCATGCCCGGCTCATTTTTGTAGAGATGGGGTTTCGCCATGTTGGCCAGGTTGGTCTCGAACTCCTGTCCTCAGGTGATCCACCCTCCTCAGCCTCCCAAAGTACTGGGAATACAGGTGTGAGCCACCGTGCCTGGCCCACTTTATTTTTTTTGAGACAGAGTCTTGCTCTGTAGCCCAGGCTGGAGTGCAGTGGCACGATCTTGGCTCACTGCAAACTCTGCCTCCTGGATTCAAGCGATTCTTGTGCCTCAGCCTCTCAAGTAGCTGGGACTATAGGCACGTGCCACCATGCCTGGCTAATTTTTGTATTTTTAGTAGAGACAGAGTTTTGCCATGTTGGCCAGGCTGGTCTTGAACTCCTGCCCTCAAGTGATCTGCCCACCTCAGTCTCCCAAATTGCTGGGATTACAGGTGTGAGCCACTGTGCCCGGCCTCTTCAAATATTTTATATACTTGTTTATTTCTGAACCATATGAATATCTATTAAAATTAAATTACTTTTATAAGGTATTACAATATTAGGATATTATGTTGCAATATTAGCTTATTATAGTATTTTCTTAAAAGTTATTACAAAAGGGACCTGGGTTTTAAAATGTAAGGAAAAGATGTACATACTGAGTTTCCTTTGTTTGTTTTTCCTCACTAATCCACACATCAGTAATAGTGCATGGCAAGCTCTCATCTTTGTTTGTTCCACTTGGCTCTTGTAGAATTTCTGTTTCCAAATCATCAGGTTCTGCAAAGGATAAACATAACGAGAAACATCTCAAAGCAAAATTTGTCAAGAGAATATTGCATAAACTTTCTATAAATTATTGCTACCTAGTTTTAGGGTAATATATTCATTAAAACAGAAAAATTAAATATTTTCTCTATAGGGTTTAACTTTTATTATTAAGTCTTTAGTTCAGTTATTTCTGAAATGACAGACTACTTCTTTTGCCTTTTACTGTAATAAAAATGCTCAAAGGTAATATGGTATACTCTATATTTTTCACCATTATGTAAAATTTTCTCTTCAATTAAAATTTTAGTAATATGTAAATTCATTTAGGGAAGGTATAAAAACAGTTTAAAGAATAAAGATATTTGTGGTTAGAACTATGGAAGAATAGACTGTGATATTACTGATTAGTGACTAAAATAAAATCTCAATCTTCAAAATCTGTCTTTTAATAGTCAAAAAAGAAAAACTATTACCTGGACTTTCACAATGATATTGAGAACATAATTGAATGGCACTAAAAATCTATTTTCTTAGACCCTCAAATAATCTTTTTTTTTTGAGACAGGGTTTCACTCCCATCGCCCAGGCTGGAGTGCAGTGGTGTGCTCTTGGCTCACTACAACGTACACCTCCCGGGCTCAAGTGATCCTCCTGCCTCAGCCTCCTGAGTAGCTGGGACTATAGGCACACACTACCACATCAGGCTAATTTTTGTATTTTTAGTAGAGATGGGGCTTCACCATGTTGGCCAGGCTGGTCTGAAACTCCTGACCTCAAGTGATCCACCTGCCTCAGCCTCTCAAAGTGCTGGGATTACAGGTGTGAGCCACCACGCTTGGCCTTACCCTCAGTTAACATCAAGATGTTACCTCTGTTTTCTGGCAGTGGCTCATTTTTCACATGGCTAATATTTTCCAAAAGTGAATAGCGATGAGAAGAGTATTTGTTAACTTCTCTTTTTCCTTTCCAATTAAGATTATCAATAATATCCTGTTTAAGCCAACACTATCCCTCTTACTTCCCCTGGAATACAGACATACTTCTCTATTTTTAAAGCTTCCAATTATCTGTCTTATTTGGAAAGACAACTGATATTGTACTAATCTTTAAGTTTTTATCTTTTATTCAAATGATTATTTTGGTCATTCATTCAAAGTAAGCACTTGGGGGCAAAATCCTTGTTTATTTTTTAATGAATAATTCTGTTTCCTAGTACTTTAAGTTGTATCATTATCAACTTATTCTATAAACTTGACTTATGACTGCATTACCTGCAAAGCCTAGAATATTTATTCTCTGGTCTATCAACTCCTGCACTAGGCTATACAGCTTCCATAGTATGCCTAACACTATTTTCTTTTCTTTTTTAAAGAAAAGGCATAAGATACTGTTTTAGTTCAGGCTACTATAACAGAATATCACAGACTGGGTGGTGTAAACAATAGAAACTTATTTCTCAGAGTTCTGGAGGCTGAAGGATCCAATGTCAGGGTGCCAGCATGGTTGGTTCTAGAGGGCCCTCTTCCTGTTTTGCAGATAACCTTTTCCTCCTTGTATCCTTATGTGGTAGAAAGCAGAAAGCTCTCTGGCCTATTCTTGTAAGGGCACCAATCCCATTCATGAGGGCGCCACTCTCATAACCTAATTACTTTGCAAAGACTCCACTTCCAATACCATTACATCAGGGATTAGATTTCAACATATGATTTTTTTGGGGGGTAGGGAGGGGAACAAATTTTCATTCCATAATGATACTAGTAACTACGCTTCTAATGAATAAGATTATTTAAGTTATTGTGGTGAATTAAGGATGGTCACATGTTGCAGGGTTTCTGGCTTTCCTCTCAACTAGAGGGAGCTCTGTTTCTCCTCGTCTTTAATTTCAGCTGGCATGGTGATTCCCTTGAGTAATGGAAGACAGTGAAAGTGATGCTATGCCAGTTCCAGGCTGAGCCTTTAAGAGAACTGGGAACTTCTATTTGACATCTGGAAGCCCGAGCCATCATGAAAATAGTTTATTCTTAAAGACCACATTGCAATGCCATGAGACTAAAATGAAGGAGAGGGACCTGGATAAGCCCTGCCAATACGCCAGGCATGGGAGTGACGTCATTTTGCGTCTTCCAAAAAAGCCCAGCTGACGGCTGAATACCACTGAGCAATATCAGTTGATGCTACATGGAGCAGAAGAACCTCCAAATTCCTGACTCAAAAAATTGTGAGATAACATAAAATAAAAATAAAAATTGTTTTTTATTTTGGAGACAAGTTCGCACTCTGTCACCCAGACTGGAGTGCAGTGGCATGCTCATGGCTCACTGCAGCCTCAAACTCTTGGGCTCAAGTGATTCTCCCACCTCAGCCTCCCTAGCAGCTGGGATTACAGGCATGCACCACCACATGTGGCTAATTTTCATATCTTCAGTAGAGATGGGGTATTGCCATGTTGCCCAGGCTGGTCTTGAACTCCTGGGCTCAAGCGATCTGCCAGCCTTGGCTTCCCAAAGTGCCGGGATTACAGGTGTGAGCCACTGAGCCTGGCCTAAAATTGTTATTTTAAGCTACTAAGTTTTAGGAGTAATTTGTTTTGCAGCAATAGATAATTGAAGCAGAATTACATATCCAGAAGCAAGGAGCTGATGTAAAAGCCTATGTGCAATGGCTTTGGGACTGCGGAGCAGGCAGAAATTGGAAGGGCTTCAATGACATTGTTGGTGAGAGACTGGCAAGTGAAAAACAGTTACTGGAGGCTGAAGAAAAGGAGATTCTTGCTCTACAATGGCTGAAAATTTGGTAACTGCAATAATATGGAAGATAGTAACTGTACTTTTTGGATCCAGTGGTCTAGCTAAGGAGTTATCAAAGCAGAACATTCAAAGTGACAGCTGCTTCTAATAACTTCTGATAAAGAACAAGAAACTAGAGATTAATTGAAGAAAAAAGTTTAGCTTATGAGCAGAATTTAGAAGAGATACAGAGAGCCCAGGATGATTCCTTCTAGGCAACAAATGCTTCTCAAAGGAAGACATGGCCTCAAGACAAAGACTAAATTTAGGACAGTAGGGTGTGGCCTCAGGACAAAGATGAAGTCAAGGTTGTGCACATAAGATCTGTTATGGCACAGAAAGATTCAAAGGCATGTCTTGCAGACCCTCTTTGCTAGACAAAGAATTTCTAAGAACTCAACAGCACTGTCTTACAGTATCCTTATAGATAACTGAAGGTAGAAAAGAGTCTGTCTCAGAAACATGAGTGGCTTTTGTTAACCACAGTGAGTATCAATAATATTCACATAAACCCACAAAATTATTTAGAAACTCTGCTTGTGGAAGCACTATAATCTCAGACTGAAGGGGACAAACATAGTTCAAAAGAGAAGAGCCCTTAAGCACACCAAGCTTTGGTGCAAGGAAGCAGGCTGACAATGCTATTTCTGGTTGGATTTTAGAATTTCTAGGGACCAATGACTGCTATCTGCTTCCCATCTTCCTTGTTTTTGAAAAGGTGTCCCAAAGGTTGTTTCACCATTGTATTTTGTACATATGGAAAACAACTTTTTTTTTTTTTTTTTACTCACAGGTCTTCAGATTGAGAATAACTATACTCGAAGACCAGTAGATGAGAAAATCCATCTGCACTGAGGCCTGACTTTGTTATCATATTAAACTCTGAGCTAATGTCATAATGAGATGAAGCTTTCAGAAGGTGTGAGTGTATTTTGCATATGGGAGGAATGAAAATAATTTTTGGTCAGAGGGCAGACTATGGTAGATTTAGGACAGATGCAAATTCTTTGACGCCCTTCCCATTGAGAGGTGGGTTCTGTTTCCCCTCCCTTTGAATCCAGGTTGGGCTGTGACTGCTTTGACTAATAGAGTATGGCAGAAATGACACTGTGCTAGTTCTGAGATCAGCTTTTAAGAGTACAAGCTGCTTTCACCTTAGCATCTGTGAGCCCCGGGCCATCATATAAGAAGTCAGACTATCCTGCCAGAAAGAGTACATAAAATAGCCCTGAAACCACATAAAGAGGGAGAGGGGCCCAGCTAAGCTGTACTTGCCAAGATAGCAGTGAAGCTTTTTGGGACCCTTCATACCCGCCTAGCTGCCAGCTGACCAGCACTTACTGATCTCTGAGATAAAGGCACATGAATTAGGAAAAATCACATTAGCCAAGTCTTGACTCAATTCCTGGTACATAAAATCATGAGATGAAACGGTTAGTGTTTCAACACTAAGTTTTGGGGTGACTTGTTAGGCAGTCATAAAAAAAAGACCAATTACTAAAAATATAAAAATACTGAACCTAATTTTAGATAATTACCCAAACATATACAAATTTTGATAATCTGTTTATAAAGCTTGTGAAATTTAAGTTTTTACTAAATCAAATATAGCTCATTTTGACTCATTAGAACATACCTTCTAAATTTCCTTCCAGTTTCAATGACATCTGTGGAGATGCCTCAATAAACTCGGGACTTCTTGTCTCAACAGGAGAATCAACAATAGCTGATGGGTTTATTTCATGTGAAATACATTGTACTTTTTTTTCTCCAGGAATTAAGGGTTTGTACTTTTCCCCTTCAGGAGAAATCTCTGTGAAAACAAAAAATAAAAAATCATGCTAGTTTTCAAAATGATGAATTTTATCTGTAATGGCATTGGGGGCAAAGTTCAAAAAAGTGCATTATTGCAATAGGCAATTACTAGTTAAGATCTATTACATATTAGAAGTTAATAAGTGACTACGGTATATGAAAGTCAAATTTCATTTCAATTGTACATAATAATTTCTATGGTGGTCAAAATGGTTTACCTTCTTTCTGCTTTTGGTAAAATTAATATGTGTATTAGAATACTATTTTTTAAATTATTAACTAGTTGATTCTGTTTATATGAAGTAACTTCTAGTTACTTCTAATTGCTCCGAAATTCTCCACACTTTTAATTGGTGCCAGGAGAGAGGAGGTTTACCTCAGAACATCCTGAGACAGGTTCAAAAAAGAATAAAAAGAAAAAAAAAATTACCTCAGAATAGCTTAATGCAGTTATTTACCACCCTCTCACTCCTATTAATCCATTAAAGATTTTACTTTCCAGGTTACAAGCTCCCGAACACTAACTCTGTCATAACTAATTTAGGTGATTTCTATATTTGTATTAATAATCCTTCCAATAGGTAGGCCTCTTGGTTTGTTGCACTTCACTCTACCTCAGTCTTCATCCTATCTCCAGCACTCCAATGGTCATATCTTAGAGAACTTGTCATTAATTATAGCCTCTTTAAATTTTCAGTGTTAAGTATTCCACCCTCTAATCTCTAACACTCATTTTCCACTTCTCTGCCTCTAACAACTCCAACTCTAAAAAAATTTTACCCTGAAAGTACCTACAATGCACTGATTCTGCTACATTTTCTGTCATCTCCATTAAAATCCACAGAAATTCCATAATATAGTCATTCTCTTGTGCATCCTCAACTTATTGTATTCAAGTGGCAAAACCCCAACTTTGCATAAATTCAATTCTCTGCCTACTATATCTGCATACACAGGGTTAAAATGGTTGAAGAAAAACAGAAATCCTTGCTCATCGGTCTCAATTTAAATTCATTGTTTCTAAAGCCAAGTAGGCCCTTTGTGTTGGCTGCAGTCCTTTTATAACACTGGGTTAGCAGGAACTGTCCTTAGCTCAGTTAATTTCCAGAGCAAAAAAGTTGTTCATCAAGTATTTATAAGTTGTTTTACTCTTTACTTCTTTCTAGTCAACAGAGAACAAAACTATAGTATTGCAAATGTTTCATAATCATTTCCCTGCACTGTACTTCAACAAACTGCTTGCCAAAACAAACTGACTGTAGCAGAGATCACATCTGTGTTTTTCCTCCTTCAGCCCTACCATTCTGCAATAAAATCATGTCTATTAACACCAGGAATCAGGATACCATATTGCATTATTATTATTATTAAAGATTGCTTTAGTGGGTTCTAACAAATACAATAAGAAAAGGAAATAATCAAAATATAGGAGAAAAATCTATTTCTTGTCACTGATGATAAATCTGCACATTTGGAACATCTAAGATCTCAAGGAAGAAAACTTAATAGATTTAGTAAAAATAATCAGTACGGTGTCCAGATATAAAATTTTCTATCTATATATAGAAAGAAATAGGGGAAGGAAGAGGAGGAGGTTAGGATATCTTTTTTTTTTTTTTTTTTGGAGACCTGAGTTTTGCTCTGTCACCCAGTGCAGTGGCATGATCTCAGCTCACTGCAACCTCCACCTCCCGGGTTCAAGCAATTCTCCTGCCTCAGCCTCCTTAGTAGCTGGGATTACAGGCGCACGGCACCATGCCCGGCTAATTTTTTATATTTTTAGTAGAGACAGCGTTTCGCCATGTTGGCCAGGCTGGCCTCAAACTCCTGACCTGAAATGACCCGCCTCAGCCTCCCAAAGTGCTGGGATTACAGGCATGAGCCACCAGTCCGGCTGGATATCTATACTAAATAAAAATTCTTAAAAAATAGCAAAAAGCAATGAAATATAAAAAAGGGCAGAGAATATAAACAGGCAATTTTCAAAGCAGCAAATCAAAATAGTCAATAGAATGCAACATAATGAAATTCACTCACAATCAGAAAAGGAAAAATAAAACCAATCAAATATATACCACATAAAAACGGTAAAAAATTTTTTAAAGGGATATTACCTTTCAGGCTGTTTAATATTTAAAAATCAATCAATGCAATTTGCAACATTAATATAATAAAAGAGAAAAATTATACTATTATATTAATTGATTTAGAAAATGGGTTTGGAGAGAGCTTCAGTATGGCTGACCCAGACACCTGGCACTTGCCTGTTCCACAAAGAAGTACCAAAACAGCAAGTAGATAATAACACATTGAATAGAGCATCTAAAAGAGAACACAGGAATTCAGCAGGAAAGGGATGGGGAACCTCTGAGGCGTGGAAGGAGAGGGAAGCGAAACATTTGGCCTGGCTAGGACTGGCTAGAAGCCAGGAGAAACACCACAGATCGACCTGCCTGAGTGCAGGAAAACGTTAAGAGAGATCCCCAGTGGTCCATATTCTCACCATGGACTCCTGCAAGCCTAGCCATGGCTCCTCAGCCCTCAAGCACCCTGAGACTAGTAGAGGAAGCTGCCTGGAGTCAAAGTGATGCATTATTCTAGAGAGGAAGTTTGTGCTGGATCTCACACAGCATCCTGAGACCCAAGCAGCTGCAACATGGTGCCACTTTGAGAACCCAATCCCTACCAGATAACAACCTGCCCCAGGGCTTAACAGGCCCTAAATCTCCACACCCCTGGAGCTCTACTGACATCTACTCCATGTCCACCTATAGATTTGCAACCTTGTTACATGAGTTGGACTCAACTGTGCAGCCAGGTCCCTAGTCCTCTAGCCCACATACAGTCCTACACCACAGGAAATGCGTGGTGCAGCACATTAGGAAGGCTGCCCCTGGGAAAAAGGGAGCTGAAGCATGTGCTCCCCAGAGCCTGGGAGCTGCCTTCCTGGAGTTGCTGGTACTGACAGCAACCCTGCCTCCCCTAGCACCTGGGTGAATGCGCACTTGCGTGCACCTTCAGGAGCAAGGAGATAGGCATGCTTGGGTGCCATCCTAGAGCCTGAGGTCAGGCCTGGCCCACTCACTGATGCCACCACCTGAGAGGGCTACCTGGTAGCTGGGAGATCAATCCGCCCCATGTATCAGAGCTGGCACTAGCAAGCATGTCATCCAGGACTGGAGATCAACCCACCATGCCTGCTGATGCGGGTGCCTGCACACACAGTCAGGGGGCCTGAGGACAGGCCCTCCTGCCTACCACCACCACCACTGATTTCTGAGTGTGCAGTCTGGGGTCCTGGGAGTAGACCTGCTGTGCTAAGCACAACCTGTGCCTGACAGCACCATCACAGGGCTTGAAGACAGACCCACCCTGCCCTGCTCCTGCCTTGGCAAAGGCCTGTGAGCATCATCCAAGGGCATAGGGACCAATTTGCCATGCCTATTGCTGCTAGTGCCTGTATAAGCTTTCCAGGGGCCTGGGAAAGGGCCCGCCCAGCCTGCCAGCACCCACACACATCATCTAGGGTCTAGAGATCAACCAGTCCGGCCGAACATAAACTGCCTGCACATGCACCATACAGGGGCCCAAGTATAGGCCTGCTCTACCTGGCGATGCCCCCAATAGTGCTATGTGTATTGTCCAGAGGTCTGGAGATCTACCCACCTCTGTCCGCCACCACAGATACCCAAACATACCTTCCAGAGGGCCCTGAGACCCAACCTGCAGCCACTGCCACCATCCACCTGCACTAAAGGCCTAGAGACTAGCCCTCTCAGTTCACCGCCACCACTGCTGGTGCCCATGAGTGCTGATGATGTACCCAGGGACTAGCCCTGCCCACCTGGCCCACCACTGCTACTGTTGGCACCCAAGTAAGCCATGCGGAGGCCCAAGGATTACCTGGACCCACTATCACCAGTGCCTGAACACCATCCGGGGGACCAAGTACCTGCATTCTCAGCATGCTGCCAAGACTGGGGCTTGAGGACTGGCTCAACTGGCTCCCTGTCCACAGTAAATCCTTACCAGAGTCTCCACTAACAACCATAACCTAAGACACACAGGAATTCACAGATACCACTGACACTGATTACAGCTGAAGAAATCATATGAAGACTGCACTATTCTGCCCACCCAGAATCAAAGCCAAAACACCCTACTCAACCAACACCATGGATACATATACAGGAAAACGTCTTTGCCTATGAAAGTCAATCCGTAAAATCGGAAAAAGTGATTATTACAATAGATGCACAGATATCAATATAAGGACACAAGAAACATGAAAAGTAAGGAAACATGATACCTCCAAAAGAACACAGTAATTCTCCAGCAAGATTCCAACAAAAATAAATCTACAAAATGCCTAAAACAATTCAAAGTAAAATTAAAGCTAAGTGAGGTATAGGAGAACACAGATAAATAATACAAAGAAATCAGAAAAACAATTCATGATCTGAATGAGAAATTCAACATAGATATCATGAAAGATAACCAAACAGGGCCAGATGCTATGACTCACAAATGTAATCCTAGTGCTTTAGAAAAGGAAGGCAGAAGGATGGCTTGCAGCCAGGAATTTGAGACCAGCCTGGGCAACACAGTGAGATACTGTCTCTACAGGAAACTCTTTAAAAAGTAAGTCAGGTGTGGTGGCATGTGCCTATAGCCATAGCTAGTCTGGAAGATAAGGTGGGAGGATCTCCTGAGTCCAGGATTTGAGGCTGCAGTGAGCTATGATTGCACCAATGTACTCTAGCCTGTTTCTCTCTCTCTCTCTCTCTCTCTCTCTCTCTCTCTCTCTCTCACTCATAATTTGAGACCAGCCTGGGCAACATGGCAAAACTCTGTCTCTACCTCCAAGAAACAAAATTAGCCAAGCATGCTGTCACATGCCTGTAGTCCCATCTACTTGGGAGGCTGAGATGGGAGGATCCCTTGAACCCACGAGATCAAGGCTGCAGTGAGCTGTGATCACAGCACTGCCACTGCACTCCAGCCTGGGTGACAGAGCCCTGTCTCAAAAACAAACAAACTAACTAACAAAGAAAACCCCAAACCCCCCACCCACCACAAAATTCAATGAATTAAATAAAAGTACAGCTGAGAGCTTCAACAATAGACTAAACAGAAAGAAGAGTTTCTGAACTTGAAAACAGTTCTTTCGAAATAATCCACTCAGAAAAGAAAGAAAAGGATAAAAGAAAAAAAAAGAATAATGGAAGTCTATGTGACATAAGAACAACTGTAAAGTGCCCCAAATATTCAAATTTTGGGTGTTCCAGAAAAAAAAAGAGATGGGCAAGGACATAGAAAATTTCTCGAATGAAATAATAGCTGAAAATTTCCCAAGCCTTTTAAGAGATATAGACATTCAGATACAGGAAACTTAAATACACAAAAAGATTCAACCCCAAAAGATGTTCCCAAGGCACATTACAATCAGTCAGTTAAAAGTCAAAGAGAATTCTAAAAACAGAAAGAAAAGAGCATCAAGTTACATATAAGGGCACCCCCAACAGACTAAGCAGAAAACTTATAAGATAGGAGAAAACAGGATGATATATTCAAAGTGCTGAGAAAACAAAAACAAAACCAAAAACAAACCAACAACAAACTGTCAGCCAAGAATACTACACCCACCAAAGCTATCCTTCAAAAATGAAGGAGAAATAAAGTCTTTCCCAAAGAAGCAAAAACCAGGAGAATTCAACAGCAGACTGATCCTATAAGAAATGCTTAAGAGAGCGCTACATGTGGAAATAAAAGGTCAATATCTACCACTATGCAAGCACATTAAAGTATAAAACCTGACAGAGCACATTCACAAACAAAAGAGAAAAAGGAGTCAAATGTTATAGAAAATAACCAAACTGCAATGAAACAATAAAAAAGAAAGAAAATAACAACAAATATACAAAACATCCAAAAACCAATTAACAAAATGACCAGAGTTAAGTCCTCACCTATCAATAATAACCTCTAATATAAATGAAATAAATTAATCATTTAGAAGATACAGGTTGGCTGAATGGTTTAAAAAAAATGACCAAACTATATGCTGCCTACAATAAACTCATTACATATATAGACTGAAAATGAAGAAATAGAAAAAGATATTCCATGCAAATGGAAACAAAAAAAGAGTGGGAGAAGGCATACACTTATATCAGATAAGACATATTTTAACCCGAAAGCTGTAAAAAAAGACAAAGAAGGTCATTATATAATGATGAAGGGAAAAATTAAATGAGCAGATCTAACAATTATAAGCCGATGCACACTCAATAGCAGAACCCTAGATATATAAAGCAACTACAGGGAGAGAGAGACTCCAATATAATAAGAGTTGCGGACTTCAACACCCCACTGACAGCACTGGACAGATAATCTAGACAGGAAATTAACAAAGAAACATTTGATTTAAACTGCACTTTAGACCAAATGGACGTAACAGACATCTACAGAACACATCCAACAGCAGCAGAATATACATTCTTCTCATCAGCACATGGAACATTCTCCAGGACAGGCCACATGGTAGGCTACAAAACAAATCTCAACAAATTAAAATGTAACTACTTCATATCAAGTATCTTCTCAGACCACAATTGAAGAAAACTAGAAATCAATCACGAGAGGAACTTTGGAAACTGTACACATACATGGAATTTAAACAACATGCTCCTGAGCAAACACTGAGTCAATGAAGAAATTAAGAAGGAAATAAATGGATTTCATGAAACAAATGGGGATAGAAACACAACAAACCAAAATCTATGGGAAACAGCAAAAGCAGTGCTAAGAGTTTATAGCAATAAACACCCATATCACAAAAGGGCCAGAAGCTCATGGCTGTAATTTCAATATTTTGGGAGGCTGAGGTAGGAGGATCCTTGAGGCCAGGAATTAGAGATCGGCCTGGGCAACAAAGTGAGACCCTGTCACTACTGAAACAAAAACAAAAACAAAAAATAGCTGGTCACGGTGGCTGCCTGTAGTCCTAGTTCCTCAGGAGGCTAAGGTGAGATGATTGCTTGAGCCCAGGAGTTTAAGGTTATAGCAAGCTACAACTGCACTACTGTACTCCAACATGGGCGACAGATTGAGACCCTGTTTATAAAAAAAAGAGACAGATTTCAAATAAATAATGTAATGATGTATTTCAAGGAACTAGAAAAGCAAAAAAAGGTCAAATCCAAAATTAGTAAAAGCTGCCGTAAGGAAGTATCTATCATGTCCTTTGCAGCAACATGGATGGAGCTGGAGGCCATTATCCTAAGTGAACTAACTCAGAAACAGAAAATCAAGTATCATGTGTTCTCACTTATAAGTGGAACCTAAATAACTGGTACACATGGACACAAAGGTGAAAATAATAAAATAATGAGGACTCCAAAAGGAAGGAAGGACGGAGTGGGGAGAAGGCAAAAAAAAAAAAAAAAAAAAAAAAAAAATTGTCAGGTACTATCATCACTATTTGGGTGATGGGTTCACCAGAAGCCCAAATCTCAGCATTATGTGATATACCCATGTAACAAACATGCAGAAGCACTCAGTAAACTTAAAACAAAACAACTATATACATATATATATACACACACACACGTGCACAAAATGGACCATTATTCAGCCATAAAAGGAATGAAATCTTATTTTTTTGCAGTAAGGTGGATAGAACTGGAGGTCATTATCCATATAGAGAAATACACATTGCATGTTTCTGACTTATAGGTGGGAGCTACAAAAGTTGATCTCATGGAAGTAGAGAGTAGAATGGTGCTTATCAGAAGCTGGAAAGTGTGGTTGGTTAATGCATACAAAATACACTTAAATAGAATAAAATTCTAGTGTTTAAAATAGTACAGTAGGATGACTACAGTTAATGAAAAAAAGCAAAACTAGTAGAAGAAATAATAATTAAGCAGAACAAAATGAAATAGACACTAAAAAAATCAACAAAAGCTGGCGTTTTGAAAAGATAAACAAAATTGAAAAACCACTAACTAGACTAAGAGAAAAAGAGTGAAGACCCAAATAAAGAAAATAAAAAACAAAGAGCCATTACAACAAATACTACAGAAATGCAAAGTACCATGTGAAACTATTATGAACAACTATATGTTAACAAATTGGAAAACCTAGAGGTAATAGATAAATTCCTGCACACAGACAACCTCCCAAAATAACTACAATAAATATCAAATTCTTCAATGCCCAGACACCAATGAACATCCATAACATCAAGACCACCCAAGAAAATATGACTTCACCAAATAACTAAATAAGGTACCAGAGACCAATCCTGGAAAGACAGAGAGATATATGACCTTTCAGACAGAAAATTCAAAATAGCTGTTTTGAGGAAACTCAATGAAATTCAAAATAACAGAGAAAAAATTCAGAATCTTACCAGATAAATTTAACAAAAAGATTGAAATAATTTAAAAGAATCAAGCAGAAATTCTGGAGCTGAGAAATGCAATTGGCACACTGATGAATGCATAAGAGTCCTTTAATAGCAGAACACATCAAAAGAAGAAAGAATTAGCGAGCTTGAACACAGGCTGCTTGAAAATACATAGTGAGAGGAGACAAAAAATTGAAAATACATAGTCAGAGGAGACAAAAAACAAAGGAAAAAGAATAAGGAATACCTACAAGATCTAAAAAACCGACTCAAAAGGGCAAATCTAAGAGTGATTCGTTGTAATGAGGAAGTAGAGAGAGAGAGACTAGGGTACAAAGTTTATTCAAAGGGATAATGTCAGAGAACTTCCTGAACCTAGAAAAAGATACCAATATTCAACTACAAGAAGTTTATAGAACACCAAGCAGATGTAATCCAAGGAAGACTACTTCAAAACATTTACTAATCAAACTCCAAAAGGTCAAAGACAAAGAAAGGAAAAAAGCAGCAGCAGACTTTTGTGTCTGGCAGCAGACTTTTCAGCAAAAAATCTTACTGGCCAGGAGAGAGTGACAGGACATATTTAAAGTACTGAAGGAAAAAAACTTTTATCCTAAAATAGTATATCCAGAGAAAATATCCTTCAAACATAATGAAGAAACAAAGACTACCAGACAAACAAAAGCTGAGGGATTTCATCAACACAAGACCTGTCCCATAAGAAATGCTAAAAGGAGTTCTTTAATATGAAAGAATAGGACAATAATGAGTAATAAGAAATCATCTGAAGGTGTAAAATTTACCAGTAATAGTAAGTATACAGAAAAACACAGAATATTAGAACACTGTAATTGTGGTGTGTAAGCTACTCATATCTTGAGTAGAAAGACTAAAAGATGAACTGATTGAAAATAAAAATTATTCACACCTGTAATCCCAGCATTTTGGGAGGTGAAGGCGGGTGGATCACTTGAGGTGAGGAGTTTTGAGACCAACCTGGCCAACATGCTAAAATCCCATCTCTATTAAAAATACAAAAAAATTAGCCAGGTGTGGTGGCACACACCTGTGATCCAGGCTACTCGAGAGGCTGAGGCAGGAGAATCACTTGAACCCGGGAGGTGGAGGCTGCAGTGAGCCGAGATTGTGCCACTGCACTCCAGCCCGGGCAACAGAGCAAGACTCTGTCTCAAAAAATAAAATGAAATAAAATAAATAAACATTATGTGAGGTGTGGTGGCTTATGCGTGTAATCCTAGAACTTTGGAAGGCTGAGGTGGGAGGATTGCTGGAACCCAGGAGTTTGAAACCAGCCTGGGCAACATGCAACCAGCCTGGGCAATAGGCAAAACCCTTTCTCTACCAAAAAAAAAAAAAAAAAACACAAAAAAATTTAGCCATGTGTGGTGGTTACAAGCAGTGGGACATGCTTGTAGTCCCAGCTACTTGGGAGGCTGATGTGAGATCACCTGAGCCAGGAGATGGAAGTTGCAGTAAGCTGAGATTGTGCCACTGCCCTCCAGCCTGGGTGACAGAGTGAGTCCCTGTCTCAAGAAAAAAAAAAATTACAACTTTTTGAGAGACAATACAGTAAGATACAAATAGAAACAAAAAGTTGAAAAGTGAGGGACAAAGTTAAGAGTCTTTATTAGTTTTTTATTTGCTTGTTTGGTATCTGTTTTTGCAATCACTGTTGTCATCAGTTTAAAATAGTGGGTTATAAGATAGTATTTATACCTCATAGTACCCTCAAAAATAAAAAATCATACAACAGATACACAAAAAAATAAAAAGCAAGAAATTAAAACATACCACTAAAGAAATCACCTTCCCTAAAATGAAGATATGAAGGAAGGAAGGAAGAGAAGTCCACAAAACAACCAGAAAACAAATAACAAAATGGCAGAGTTAAGTCTTTACTTGTAATAATCCCATTGAATGTAAGTGGAATAAACTCTCCAATCAAAAGACAGAGAGTGGCTGAATAGATTAAAAAAGAAGACTCGACAGGAGTTCCAAGATGGCGGAATAGGAAGAGCTCCAGTCTGCAGCTTCCAGCGTGATCGATGGAGAAGATGGGTGATTTCTGCATTTCCAACTGAGGTACCTGGTTCATCTCAATGGGACTGGTTGGACAGTGGGTGCAGCCCACGGAAGGCAAGCCGAAGCAGGGTGGGGCATCACCACACCTGGGAAGCGCAATGGGTCGGGGGATTTCCCTTTCCTAGCCAAGGAAAGCCATGACAGACTACCTGGAAAAACGGGACACTCCCCACCCAAATACTGTGCTTTTCCCAAGGTCTTAGCAACCGGCAGACTAGGTGATTCTCTCCTGTGCCTGGCTTGGCAGGTCCCACGCCCATAGAGCCTTGCTCACTGCTAGCCCAGCAGTCTGAGATGGATCTGCGAGGTAGCAGCCTGACTCGGGGAGGGGCATCTGCCATTGCTGAGGCTTCAGTAGGTAAACAAAGCTGCCCAGAAGTTCGAAATGGGCGGAGCCCACAGCAGCTCAACAAGGCCTACCGCCTCATTAGTCCCCCACCTCTGTGGGCAGGGCATAGCTGAACAAAAGGCAGCAGACAACTTCTGCAGACTTAAATGACTGTCTAACAGCTCTGAAGAGAGCAGTGGTTCTCCCAGCATGGTGCTTGAGCTCTGAGAAAAGATAGACTGCCTCCTCAACTGGGTCCCTGACCCCCATGCAGCCTAACTGGGAGACACCTCCCAGTAGGGGCTGACTGACACCTTATATAGGTGGCTGCCACTCTGGGGCAAAGCTTCCAGAGGAAGGATCAGGCAGCAATATTTGCTGTTCTGCAGCCTCCACTGGTGGTACCCAGGCAAACAGGGTCTGGAGTGGAACTCCAGCAAACTCCAACAGATCTGCAGCTGAGTGACCTGACTATTAGAAGGAAAACTAACAGTAAGGAATAGCATCAACATCAACAAAAAGGTCATCTACACCAAAACCCCACCTGGAGGTCACCAACATCAAAGACTAAAGGTAGATAAAACCACAAAGATGGGGAGAAACCAAAGCAGAAAAGCTGAATATTCTAAAAATCAGAGCGCCTCTTCTCCTCCAAAGAATCACAGCTCCTTGCCAGCAACAGAACAAAGCTGGACGGAGAATGACTTTGACGAGTTGACAGAAGTAGGCTTCAGAAAGTCGGTAATAACAAACTTCTCTGAGTTGAAGGAGGATGTCTGAACCCATAGCAAGGAAGCTAAAAACCTTGAAGAAAGATTAGACGAATGGCTAACTATAATAAACAGTGTAGAGAAAAACTTCAATGACCTGATGGAGCTGAAAACCATGGCACGAGAACTTCGTGACACATGCATGAGCTTAAATAGCTGATTCGATCAAGTGGAAGAAAGGGTATCAGTGATTGAAGATCAAATGAATGAAATAAAGTGAAATAAATAGAGAAAAAAGAGTAAAAAGAAATGAACAAAGCCTCCAAGAAATATGACACTATGTGAAAAGACCAAATCTACGTTTGATTGGTGTACCTGAAAGTGATGGGGAGAGTGGAACCAAGTTGGAAAACACTCTGCAGGATATTATCCAGGAGAACTTCCCCAACCTAGCAAGGCAGGCCAACATTCAAATTCAGGAAATACAGAGAACACCACAAAGATACTCCTGTAGAAGAGCAACCCCAAGACACATAATTGTCAGATTCACCAACGTTGAAATGAAGGAAAAAGTATTAAGGACAGCCAGAGAGAAAGGTCGAGTTACCCACAAAGGGTAGCCCATCAGACTAACAGCGGATCTCTCAGCAGAAACCCTACAAGCCAGAAGACAGTGGGGGCCAATATTCAACATTCTTCAAGGAAAGAATTTTCAACCCAGAATTTCATATCCAGACAAACTTAGTTTCATAAGTGAAGGAGAAATAAAATCCTTTACAGACAAGGAAATGCTGAGGGATTACAAGAGCTCCTGAAGGAAACACTAAACATGAAAAGGAAAAACTGTTACCACCCACTGCAAAAACAGGCCAAATTGTAAAGACCATTGATGCTATGAAGAAACTGCATCAATTAACGGGTAAAATAAACAGCGAACATCATAATGACAGGATCAAATTCACACATAACAATATTAACCTTAAATATAAATGGGCTAAATGCCCCAATTAAAAGACACAGACTGGCAAATTGGATAAACAGTCAAGACCCATCAGTGTGCTGTATTTAAGAGATCCATCTCACGTGCAAAGATGCACACAGGCTCAAAATAAAGGGATGGAGGAATATTTACCAAGCAAATGGAAAGCAAAAAAAAGCGGGGGTTGCAATCCTAGTCTCTGATAAAACAGACTTTAAACCAACAAAGATCAAAAGACACAAAAAAGGCCATTACATAATGGTAAAGGGATCAATGCAACAAGAAGAGCTAACTATCTTAAATATATATGCACCCAATACAGGAGGACCCAGATTCATAAAGCAAGTTCTTAGAGACCTACAAAGAGACTTAGACTCCCATACAATAATAATGGGAGACTTTAACACCCAACTGTCAATATTAGACAGATCAACGAGACAGAAGGTTAACAAGGATATCCAGGACCTGAACTCAGCTCTGCAATAAGCAGACCTAATAGACATCTACAGAACTCTCCACCCCAAATTAACAGAATATACATTATTCTCAGCACCACATAGCACTTATTCTAAAATTGACCACATAATTGGAAGTAAAGCACTCCTCAGCAAATGTAAAAGAACAGAAATCACAACAAACTGTCTCTCAGACCACAGTGCAATCAAATTAGAGCTCAGGATTAAGAAACTCACTCAAAACCGCACACCTAAACAGAAACTGAACAACTTGCTCCTGAATGACTACTGGGTACATAATGAAATGAAGGCAGAAATAAAGATGTTCTTTGAAACCAATGACAACAAAGACACAATGAACCAGAATCCCTGGGACACATTTAAAGCAGTGTGTAGAGGTAAATTTATAGCACTAAATAACCACAAGAGAAAGCAGGAAAGATCTAAAATTGACACCCTAACATCACAATTAAAAGAACTAGAGAAGCAAGAGCAAACAAATTCAAAAGCTAGCAGAAGGCAAGAAATAACTAAGATCAGAGCAGAACTGAAGGAGATAGACACAAAAACCCTTCAAAAAATCAATGAATCCAGGAGCTGGTTTTTTGAAAAGATCAACAAAATTGACAGACCGCTAGCAAGACTAATACAGAAGAAAAGACAGAAGAATCAAATAGATGCCATAAAAAATGATACAAGGGATATCACCACCAATCCCACAGAAATACAAACTACCATCAGAGAATACTATAAACACCTCTACGCAAATAAACTAGAAAATATAGAAGAAATGCATACATTCCTGGACACATACTTACATAATTACTACCTGGAGACTTTAACACTATACTCTCCCAGACTAAACCAGGAAGAAGTTGAATCCCTGAATAGACCAATAACAGGCTCTGAAATTGAGGCAATAATTAATAGCCTAACAACCAAAAAAAGTCCAGGACCAGATGGATTCACAGCTGAATTCTACCAGAGGTACAAGGAAGAGCTGGTACCATTCCTTCTGAAACTATTCCAATCAATAGAAAAAGAGGGAATCCTCCCTAACTCATTTTATGAGGTCAACATCATCCTGATACCAAAGACTGGCAGAGACACAACCAGATAATTTTAGAGCAATATCCCTGATGAACATCGATGCAAAAATCCTCAATAAAATACTGGCAAACTGAATCCAGCAGCACATCAAAAAGCTTATCCACCATGATCAAGTTGGCTTCATCCCTGGGATGCAAGGCTGGTTCAACGTACACCAATCAATAAACGTAATCCATCACATAAACAGAACCAACAACCAAAACCACATGATTATCTCAACAGATGCAGAGAAGGCCTTCAACAAAATTCAACAGCCCTTCATGCTAAAAACTCTCAATACACTAGGTATTGACGGAACACATCTCAAAATAATAAGAACTACTTATGACAAACCCACAGCCAGTATCATACTGAATGGGCAAAAACTGGAAGCATTCCCTTTGAAAACTGGCACAAGACAAGGATGCCCTCTCTCACCACTCCTATTAAACATAGTGTTGGAAGTTCTGGCCAGGGCAATGAGGCAAGAGAAAGAAATTAAGAGCATTCGATTAGGAAAAGAGGAAGTCAAATTGTCGCTGTTTGCAGATGACATGATTGTATATTTAAAACCCTATTGTCTCAGCCCCAAATTTCCTTAAGCTGATAAGCAACTTCAGCAAAGTCTCAGCATACAAAATTAATGTGCAAAAATCACAAGCATTCCTATACACCATTAACAGACACACACAGAGCCAAATCATGAGTGAACTCCCATTCATAATTGCTGCAAAGAGAATAAAATACCTAGGAATCCAACTTACAAGGGATGTGAAGGACCTCTTCAAGAAGAACTACAAACCACTGCTCAACGAAATAAAAGAAGACACAAACAAATGGAAGAATATTCAATGCTCATGGATAGCAAGAATCAATATCATGAAAATGGACACACTGCCCAAAGTAATTTATAGATTCAATGCCATTCCCATCAAGCTACCAATGACTTTCCTCACTGAATTGGAAAAAACTATTTTAAAGTTCATATGGAATCAAAAAAGAGCCCGCATTGCCAAGACAATCCTAAGCCAAAAGAACAAACCTGGAGGCATCATGCTACCTGACTTCAAACTATACTACAATGTTGGGAACAAGCCCCCCAAAATCTGGCCATAAACTGGCCCCCAAACTGGCTATAAACGAAATCTGCTCTGCAGCACTGTGACATGTTCATGATGGCCATAACGCCCATGCCGGAAGGTTGTGGGTTTACTGGAATGAGGGCAAGGGACACCTGGCCCGCCCAGGGCAGAAAACTGCTTAAAGGCATTCTTAAGCCACAAACAATAGCATGAGCGATCTGTGGCTTAAGGACATGCTCCTGCTGCAGTTAACTAGCTCAACCTATTCCTTTAATTCGGCCCATTCCTTCATTTCCCATAAGGGATATTTTTAGTTAATTTAATATCTATAGAAACAATGCTAATTACTGGCTTGCTGTTAATAAATATGTAGGTAAATCTCTGTTCGGGGCTCTCAGCTCTGAAGGCTGTGAGACCACTGATTTCCCACTTCACACCTCTATATTCCTGTGTTTATGTCTTTAATTCCTCTAGCGCCGCTGGGTTAGGGTCTCCCTGACTGAGCTGGTCTTGGCACTAAAAGGCTACAGTAACCAAAACAGCATGGTAATGGTACCAAAACAGATACACAGACCAATAGAACAGAACAGAGGCTTCAGAAATAATGCCACACATCTACAACCATCTGATCTTTGACAAACCTGACAAAAACAAGAAATGGGGAAAGGATTCCCTATTTAATAAATGGTGCTGAGAAAACTGGCTAGCCATATGTAGAAAGCTAAAACTGGATCCCTTCCTTACACCTTATACAAAAATTAATTCAAGATGGATTAAAGACTTAAACGTTAGACTGAAAACCATAGAAACCCTAGAAGAAAACCCTAGGCAATACCATTCAGGACATAGGCATGGTCAAGGACTTCATGACTAAAACACCAAAAGCAATGGCAACAAAAGCCATAATAGACAAATGGGATCTAATTAAACTAAAGAGCTTCTGCATGGCAAAAGAAACTACCATCAGAGTCAACAGGCAACCTACAGAATGGGAGAAAACTTCTGCAATCTACCCATCTGACAAAGGGCTAATATCCAGAATCTACAAAGAACTTAAGCAAATTTACAAGAAAAAAACAACCCCATCAAAAGGTGGGGCAAAGGATATGAACAGACACTTCTCAAAAGAAGACATTTATGTGGTCAACAAACATATGAAAAAATGCTCATCATCACTGGTCATTAGAGAAATGCAAATCAAAGCCACAATGAGATACCATTTCACACCAGTTAGAATGGCAATCATTAAAAAGTGAGGAAACAACAGGTGCTGGAGAGGATGTGGAGAAATAGGAATGCTTTTACACTGTTGGTGGGAGTGTAAATTGGTTCAACCATTGTGGAAGACAGTGTGGCAATTCCTCAAGGATCTACAACTAGAATTACCATTTGACCCAGAAATCCCATTACTGGGTATACACCCAAAGGATTATAAATCATGCTACTTTAAATACACATGCACATGTATGTTTATGGTGGCACTATTCACAATAGCAAAGACTTGGAACCAACCCAAATGCCATCAGTGATAGACTGGATTAAGAAAATGTGGCACATATACACCATGGAATACTATGCAGCCATAAGAAAGCATGAGTTCATGTCCTTTGCAGGGACATGGATAAAGCTGGAAACCATCATTCTCAGCAAACTATCACAAGGACAGAAAACCAAACACCACATGTTCTCACTCATAGGTGGGAATTGAACAATGAGATCACTTTGACACAGGGCAGGGAACATCACACACTGGGGCATGTTGGGGGATTGGGGCCTGGTGGAGGGATAGCATTACAAGAAATACCTAATGTAAATAATGAGTTGATGGGTGCAGCAAACCAACATGGCACATGTATACCTATGTATCAAACCTGCATGTTGTGCACATGTACCCTAGAACTTGAAGCATAATCAAAAAACAAAAGAAGACTCAATGAACAGCTGCCTACAAGAAACAGACTTCACCTATAAAGACACACACAGGCCAAAAATAAAGGGATGAATAAAGATATTCTATGCCAACAGAAACCAAAAAAGAGCAGAAATAGCTATGCTTACATGAGACAAAATAGATTTCAAGACAAGAACTATAAAAAGATACAAATAAGGTCATTATATAATTATAAAATGGTCAATTCAGCAAGAGGATGTAACAGTTATAAATATATATGCATCCACTACTGGAATACCCATATATGTACAGGAAATATTATTAGAGTCAAAGTGAGAGATAGCCCCCAATACAATAATACCTGGAGACTTTAACACTATACTCTCAGCATTGAACAGATCATCCAGGCAGAAAATCGACGTAGAAACATCAGACTTAGCTGACTCTAGTAGCATTGCCTAGTGGGTCATCACAGCTCTGCAAGGAGCAGCAAAAGAAAAATAAAAAAAAAGAAAAGAAACATCAGACTTCATCTGTATTGTAGACCAAATGGACCTAATCGATATCTACAGAACATTTCATCTAACAGCTGCAGAATACGGCTTCTTCTCCTCAGTACATGAATCATTCTCAAGGATAGAACATATGTTAGATCACAAAACAAGTCTTAAAACATTCAAAAAACCTGAAATTATACCAAGTTTCTTCTCTGACCACAATGGAAGAAAACTAGACATCAATAACAAGAGGAATTTTTGGAAACTATACAAACACATGGAAATTAAACAATACGCTTCTGAATAAACAGTGGGTCAATGAAGAAATTAAGAAGGAAACTGAAAAAAATTTTGAAACAAATGATAATGGAAACACAATATACCAATACCTCTGGGATACAGCAAAAGCAGTACTAAGACAGAAGTTTATAGCTATCGGTCCCTACATCAAAAAAGAGGAAAACCTTCAAGTAAACAATCTAATGATCCATCTTAAAGAACTAAAAAAGCAAGAGCAAAGTAAGCCCAAAAGTAGTAGAAGAAAAGAAATAATAAAGATGAGTGCAGAAATAAATAAAATAGAAACAAAGAATACAAAAGATCAATGAAATCAAAAGTTGGCTTTTTGAAAAGATGAACAAAATCAACAAACCTTTATCCAGACTAAGAAAAAGAGAGAAGACCCAAGCAAACAAAATCAGAGATGAAAAAGGAGGAATTATAATACAACTGATACTGCAGAAACTAAAAGGATCTTTAGAAGCTACTATGAGCAGCTGTATTTCAAGAGATTGGAAAACTTAGAAGAAATGGATAAATTTCTAGACATATATAACTGTTTGGAGGTTCCTCCAGAAACTAAAAATATAGCTACCATGTGATCCAGCAATCCCACTGCTGGGTATATATCCAAAAGAAAGGAAATCAGTATATCAAACAGATATCTGCAGTCCTATGTTTACTGCAGCACTATTCACAACAGTGAAGATTTAGAAGCAACCTAAATGTCCATCAACAGTTGAATGGATAAAGAAAATGTGGGACATATACACAATGGCGTACTATATTCAGCCACAAAAAAAGAATGAGATCCTGTCAGTATCATGTATGGAACTGGAGGTCATCATATTAAGTGATATAAGACAGGCACAGAAAGACAAATCTCACATGTTCTCACTTATTTGTGGGAGTTAACAATTAAAACAACTGAACTCATGGTGATAAAGAGAGCAGAACGGTAGTTACTAGAGGCTGGGAAGGGTGTTGGTGGTGGGTGGTGGGGGATGGTTAATGAGTACAAAAATACAGTTAGACAGAATGTATATGATCCAGTATTTGATAGCACAACTAGGTGACTAAAGTCAAGAATAATATATTGTATATTTAAAAATAACTAAAATAGTAGAATTGGACTGTTTGTAATACAAAGAAAGGATAAATGCTTTATGTGACCCATTTACCCTCATGTGATTACTATGCATTGCGTATCTGTATCAAAATACCTCATGTACCCAATAAATATATACACCTACTATGTACCCACAATAGTTAATAAAACATTAAGAAAAAAGAGCAATTGACTGAGAGGAAAGGCAAAGACAACCCAAAACATACAAAGTGGAAATTCCCGAAGACTGAAGAAAAAAAACAGAATACTAGATGCCCAGTATGGTGGCACATGCCTATAATCCCAGCCCTTTGGAGGCTGAGGCAGGAGGATCACTTGAGGCCATGAGTTCAAGACCAGCCTGGGAAACATAGCAAGACTCCATTGCTGTTAGAAAAAAGAAAGAAACGGAGAAAAGGAGAAAAGGAGAAAGGGAGAAAGAGAGAAAGTGTGGGGCAGGGGGAGAGAAGGAAGGAAGGAAGGAAGGAGAGAAAGAAGGGGGGAGGGGAGAAGGAGGGGAGAGGGAGGGGAGAAGAGGAGAAAGGAAAGGAGGGGAGGGGAGGGAAGAAGGCAGGCAATAATTCAAGAGTACTGTCCTAAAATCGAGAGGATAAAAAAAGACTCCTAAAACTGACAGGGGAAAAAAAGATCGGAAGCTACATATTAAAAAGATACACTATGATGAAGACTACAAAACTGATGAAAAAATTAAAGAACAATAAAGATATATCTCCAACTTATGGACAGGAAGCTTCAATATCATTAAGATGTCAGTTTTTTTCCAACTTGATTGATCTTTGGATTTAACACAATCCCAGCCAACCCAGCAAGCTCTTTTGTGGATACAGACATAATAACTCTAAAGTTTATATGGATGTACAAAAGACCCAGAATAGCCAATACATAATTAAAGGAGAACAAAGTTGGGGACTGACATTATGTGACTTCAAGAAATACTATAAAGCTACAGTAATCAGGATATTGGGGTACTAGCAAAAGAACAGGAAAAAAGTTGAATGGAATGGATAGAGAGTTCAGAAATGGCCCCATACAAATATAGTCAACTGATCTTTGGCAAAGGAGCAAAGATAATTCATCGAAGAAGGAATAGTTTTTACAATAAGTGGTGCTAAAAAAACACTGTACATCTACTTGTGAAAAAATGTATCTAGACACAGACCTTATAACTCTTCAAAAATATTTACTCCAAATAAATCACACAACTAAATATAAAATGCAAAAATAGGCCGGGTGCAGTGGCTCACACCAGTAATCCCAGCACTTTGGGAGGTTGAAGCGGATGGTTCACTTGACCTCAGAAGTTTGAGACCAGCATAAGCAACATGGAGAAACTCCATCTCTACAAAAAATACAAAAATTAGCCAGGCACAATGATGCACACTGGTGGTCCCAGCACTTGGGGGTTTGAGGTGGGAGGATCACGTGGGCAAACCCTGTCTCTACTAAAAATACAAAAATTAGCCAGGCATGGTGGTGCATACCTGTAGTCCTAGCTATTCAGGAGGTTAAGGTGGAAGGATCACCTGGGCCCAGGAAGGTTGAGGCTGCAGTGAGCCATGTTGCAACAATACTCCAGCCTGGGCAACAGAGTGAGACCCTATCTCAAAAAAAAAAAAAAAAAAAAAAAAACAATGTCAAGAGAACATGAAGATAAGCCACAGACTAGGAGAAAATACAGGTTGACTATCTCTAATCCAAAATGCTCCAAAATATGAACCTTTTGGAACATTGTTATAATGCCCAAAGGAATGTTCATTGGAGCATTTCAGATTTTGGATTTATGGATTAGAGATACTCAACTGGTATAATGCAAATAGTCCAAAATCTCAAAAAAACCCAATCCAAAACACTTCTGATCCCAAGCATTTCTGATAAGAGATACTCAATCTGTATTTGCAAAAGACATATTTGATAAAGGACCATTAACCAAAATATACAAAGAATTCTTAAACTCAACAATAAGAAAATAAAGTACCCAATTTAAAAATGGGTGAAAGATCTCAACGGGCAACTCACTAAGGTATACAGGTGGCAAAGCAGCGTATAGTAAGAATCATATGAAAAGAGGTTCAACATCATATGTCATGAGGAGATTGCAAATAAAAACAACAAGATACCACTACACAGCAATTAAAATAACCAAAATCCAAAACACTGACAACACCAAATGCTGAAGAGGACATGGAGTAACAGGAACTCTCATTCATTCACTGCAAAATGGTACAGACACTTTGGGAGACTGGTGGTTTCTTACAAAACTAAACATACTCTTACTAGACAATCCAGCAACTGTATTCCTCTGTATTCACCCAAATGAATTGAAAACTTATGTCCACACAAAAACCTGCTCATAGATGTTTATATCATCTTTATTCATAATTGTTATCACTTGGAAGCAATCACGATGTCTTTCAGTACATCTTGAAAGTGAATAAATAAACTTGGCACAGCCATACAATGTAATATTCTGCGCTAAAAAGTAATGAGCTATTAAGACACAAAAAGACTACAGAGGAAACTTAAGTGTATATTACTAAGTGAAACCATCCAATCTGAAAAGAGTACATACTGTATGAGTCCAATTAGATGACATTCTGGAAAAGACAAAACTATGGAGATAGTAAAATAATCAGTGGTTGCCAAGGTTTGGAAGAAAGGGAGGAATAACATAAGCAGAGCACAGGGGATTCTTGGGGCAGCAAATTCTTGTGTAATAATAGTGGTTACATAGCATTATACATTTGTCAAAACCCAGGGAAATTAAAGCACCAAGAGTAAATTTAAATGTAAACTATACACTTTGGTGATAATGATGTGTCAACACTGGTCTATTGATTAAAAGAAACGTACCTCTCTGGTGTGGGCTATTGATGGTGGAGGAGGCTGTGTGTGTCTGGGGGAAGGGCATATACAGGAACTCTGTACTTTTCACTCAATTTTGCTATGTGTATTAGTCCGTTTTCATGCTGCTGATAAAGATATGCCTGAGGCTGGGAAATTCATAAAAGAAAGAGGTACAACTGAACTCACAGTTCCACATGGCTGGGGAGGCATCACAATCATGGCAGAAGGGAAGGAGGAGCAAGTCACATCTTACATGGATGGTGGCAGGTTAAAAAAAAAAAAGAGAGAGCTTGTGCAGAGAAACTCTCATTTTTTAAAAACCATCAGATCTCATGAGATCCATTCACTATTACGAGAATAGCATGGGAAAGACCTGCCCCCATAATTCAGGCATCTCCCACCAGGTTCCTCTCATAACACGTGGGAATCATGGGAGCTATAAGATGAGATTTGGGTGGGGACACAGAGCCAAACCATATCACTATGTATCCAAAACTTCTATAAGAAAAGGTATATTAAACAAACAAACAAAAAACACTATGTACTGTAGTAGAAAAATAAACTCAATGTCAAAATATATTTTAAGAAAATGATTGGACTTTAAGTAAAAAGAAAGATATACTCTGAGCATCCAAGCAAAAAGACCAAATCACTTATAAGGTAAAGAAAATAAAACTGCCATCAGACTTTCTGCAGCAATGTTTTATGCCAGAATATAATTAAACTATATATTAAAGACAGTCAAGGAAAAAAAAGTAAGCCAAGGATTTTACATGCAGCCAAATCGACCCTCACAAATAAAGTCATAAGACAAACTGTTATGAAAATGGAAAATCTATGAGTGTAGTGTTCACACAAGTCCTTCCTAAGGAATCTATTTCAAAAAGAGTTTCAAGCACTCAGAATGACGAAAGAGACACTGACATAAGAATTGGAAGACTAAAATGAAGAACACCAAGGATCTTTTATGTTTCTCATTTAATACACAAAACAAGCCTTGATAGTAGTTTTCCATTCTACACATGGAGGAAATGAATGCCAAAGTCAGAGGAACTTATCCATTGTTGCTGAGCAAGTAATAAAGCCAGGATTGGAACCAAAGCCCATTCTCTTTCTACTACATGAAGCTACCTCCACATACACATGAGCTAAACCTTTGTCTTTGCATATACTAGAATAGCATATTGCCTGGAATTTCATTCTCCTCCTTATCTACCTAATGAGTTATTTGAAAAAAAATCTTTGATAAACCCAAAAGTCGCTTATTCTCTGTGGCTTTCCCTTACCCAAAAGGGCCTATATATTGTCATTAATAAAACTGTATGGTACTGATAAAGAAAAGCCACCTCATCTGTGGTCCCAAAATTGCTTATTGTCTTGTGGCTCTCCCTTACCCAAAAGGGCCATATGTGTTATCATTAATAAAGTCATACAGTACTGATAAAGTAAAGCTACCTCAGCTGTGGCCCCAGAGCATTTCACAAAAAACATCTGTAACACAGATTGTGCCACATGTGATTTCGATGATGGTAAAAACTGTCACTTCTTTGGCTTAAAATCCCAATACAGAGCATATTCTTCCCAGTAAATGTATTTGGGAGAAAAAGAAGAGGGCATATAACAGGTCTGGGATGTCTTTCTTGACTATACAAGATAAAGTTAATTACTTAAATATCTCTGCATTAATTCTGAACTTTGTGGGTACTTTTTATTCTTGTCCTTTTCACGCAATGTTATTATTTGTTTTCATTTTTGTCTGTCCGCTGAGAGCAAGAATGATCTTTTTTTCCTTTATAGCTTACCATCTAACATACAATAGTGAACACAACTAAGAAGTGTTCAATAAATAGTTGGTGACTGAATGAAGAGAAATCATAAGTTATTTCTCAGTTCCAATTCTGTGCAAATGGATTATGATGAATATGAAGAATGAAAGCACAATTTTTATGCAATTTAAGTATTACCGTACACCAAATTGCATATATTTAAGCAATAAAACTTGACATCAAGGAATCAGAATCTAATATTTTAAAAGTAATAGTGTTAATGAGCATCAGCATATTATAGAGCTTTTAGACTACAAAAAAATCTGAATTTTTTTCTCATTTTTTTCCAGAGAGTTTTGCACTGCAGAGTAAAATTATTATTATTATTTAAAAAAATGTTAGAGCCTGAAGGCATTTTCGTCTTGAATAAAGCCTGGAACATTTTGAAAAAGTTACTAGTATTTTTAATTAGTATTTGGCATACAACTGCAAAATTTCCTTATACAAGAATGTGAACAAATCAATTACAAACATATACACTTTTTGCCTTTTTTGCAGATGATTGTATTTCTCAATTCAAATTGTTTTCTCCCTTTAATATTAAAGAAAATAACAGAATTCTTAGCAGCCTACTTTTCCCACTTCAGTAACATGTGTATAGGTTCATTTCACTGGCTAATTCTCAGCATCTGGCTAATTCCATTATTGAACAATATCAGCAGTGTCATCTCCTAGGTTATTTTTCCACCAGCTCTGGATATGAGTGTCACTCGAAGCTTTTTAAGGGGAGACAGAGAAAAAGAGTGAGAGAGATAGAGAAGGAAAGAGAACACAAAAGTGCAACACACATTCCTGCCTAGACACAACTTCTAAAAACAGGAAAAGTACACTCCACTTCCTCATCATTTAAACCAGCTGTTTAATCTGAAAATACCTGTTTCATACATAGACACTCTTCTTGATGCATAGCTGTAATACCAAAGGCCACAAAACTTATGGATCAGGAATATTTCCTCCTGCATCATGACAACTTTCCTTCCCCAGTCCTAGAATTAATAATGTCTGTCACACCTACTGAAATACCTTTTAGTCAATCTCATTCTTGAATCCATATCAAAATAGACACAACTCATCTCAATGCATTTCTTCTATATCTGTTTTCACGTAAAATATCATTCTGACTTTTCCAACTCCACCCATACACACTTCATTTTCCTTTTAGATCCTATCCAGGTCTATCAGGTCAAAACTCAAGACTACCATTTGGACAATCCCCCTAGAAAACACAATCATTCTCATCTAATTAAAAAATTATTATAACAGAAAGATAATTAAAAATAATTCACTTAAAATGGAAACATCTTAAAATACATAATTAGATTTTTAATAACATTACTTCTAGTATAGAAAAACTACTAGTTTCTCCTTACCACTTCTAATAGTTGTATTTTCTAATAGTTCTGTCTGAAGTTGTAGTTCAGCTTCTCCAAGTATCTTTAGAACAGAATCTGTCGGACTTTTCCCCCAGGCTCTTCTTGGAGATCCATTAGGATCTAATTTAATAACTTCTCCCACTGTATGTCCTATAAGAAAAATATACAAAGAAACAATTTTCAATAACAGTATAATAATACTGCATGGTAAGGCAGATTTTGGGTCTTTTATCCAATTGAGTGGTTCATGAGAAAAAAAGGTTATATCACAAAGACTTTCAGGGAAAGAATGATGAATAATGGTGAGAACAGAAGCAAATGAAACTAGCAATAAAAATATATCTATAATTGCCTTTTAGAATATGAATTAAATTCTAGTTTTGGGGAATATAAAAATAGGAAAAAACCATAAATTAATACAGGCTGAGTATCTCTTATCTGAAATGCTTGGGGCCAGAAGTGTTTTGGATTTTGAATTTTTTACATACTTTGAAATATGTGCATATACATAACGAGAATCTTGTTGATGGGACCAAAGTCTAAACATGAAATTCATTTGTTTGTTTTTTAAGAGATAGAGTCTCACTATGTTGCCCAGGCTAGTCTTGGACTCCTGGGCTCAAGTGATCCTCCCACCTTGGCTTCCCAAAGTGCTGGGATTATAGGTGTGAACCACCACAAAGGGCCTCAATATTGTTTTACATCCATCTTATACACATAGACTTGAGGTAATTTTATATAACATTTTAAACAATTTTGTGAATAAAACAAAGTTTGTATACACAGAACTATCAGAAAGCAATAGTGTCACTGTCTTGGCCACCCATGTGGGCCCTCTATGGTTGTTTGGCATCACCATCATTCCTGACTGTGAGTTTATATGCTGCTAATAAGCAATCATTTTCTTTCACTTGTTCACACAAAAATACTTCATAGTTAAAAAAAGAGAGACATACCATTACAGTGAAAAAATGTGTTTAAGATAACTAAGCAGCACAGTATTATCACCAGAATACCTGAGAGCTGTTAAGCAACCGCAGGCTTTCAGTCTCCACCCACGAAACTGGATTTTGATTAAAAGGTTACTCTATGCTGTCTTTCATTTTATGGGCAAAAAGAAATATCAGAAGCAGCTGAGGGATCAGAAAGGGATCTGAAGGGATGAGAAGGTATTCTATCAGATAGCTTTTTAAAATGGCTGGAGGGTCTTTTTGTCCTTGGGGATGCTGAATAAACCATGTGTTGTGTACCTTCACTTTGACTTTGACACATCACATGGGGTCAGATGTGGGGGTGTCACACTGGTACTCAAAAGTTTCAGATTTTGGGGCATTTTGGATTTCAGATTTTGGATTAGAAATGCTCAACCTGTATTATGTTTCTATAAAATCTTTATGTGAAAAAATAGAAAAAACTAAGATAAGTAAATAACAATTGGGGGGGAATATAAAAATAGAAGAAACAGAAATTAGTATTTCATTTCTATATATTAAACAGAAAAAATAGAAAACAAATCTTAAAATAAACACACATATGGATTAAAAAGCAGAGAAAAGTATTTCTAAGAAAATTTGTCCTGCTTTATTTATCAGAAGTAGGCAAATAACTGCTACTTCCTTATTGACAATAATAATTTGAGGTAAACCACTCTAATAACATTTATCAAAGCAATATGTAAAAATTATATACTGAAGTTTGAGTCTTTAGAATATTTGGTAATAATATATGAAGACACAGGCACCTAGTAGTAACATACAGGATATAATATTATGTATTATGAGGCATAAGGTATATAGACATTCAATGGTAACCTAATACATATTGATACAGTTAATGTACCAGTTCCACGAAAGTACATGCAAATTAGCAGATAATAATTAGTTTCATACAGCCAAAATGATTACCAAGAGGAATTTCTTAAAGGATGGTTAAATAGAGTAGAGAACCCAGAAATAGACCCATAACTTACAGTCATTCGATGTTTGACAAATGTCCCAAAGCAATTCAAAAGGGGAAAAAGTTCTAACAAACAAAACTGGGATAACTAAATATTGATAAGAGAAACCCTCCTGTCCCCGCCAACACTGGAATTTAACCCCTTCAATGCAGGGAGGGAAAACAGAGGTGGAGTCAATGGTCTCTCTGAGCTGAGGAGGTGGAAATGGGAGTCTAGGGAGGCCAAAGTGGCTACTGTTTGCAAGATAGGAGTACTGAAGTAATAAGTTTCACAGAGAGAGAACTCAGGAAAATTGTAAAAAGCCCCTTTGAGTCTTTACTTGAGTACTGATCAGCATATCAGTACATAATGTGTAAAGAAATTTTAGAGAAAGTTTAGAGAAAAGACCACTCAAAAGAAGCAGAGGTAACAATACTTCGAGTTCACACAGCGCCAGAAAGAGTTCCTATTCTCATCAGCCAAAAAAGACTAATTTATAATTCACAAGGCACAAGGCAGATTATTCAGAAAGGTTGTTGATCCAGAAAAGGTAAAAGATTAGCCGTACGCTAATGCACAGTAATACTAATAATATCGATTGCTGCTCTGTTCCAACTAACAAAGCTTAAAAGCAAGACTTGAAAGAGCCAAGCTATGCACAGGTAACTAAATTGTGTCCAAGAATAAAGGTCAAGAATATTTATAGAAATACAAAAATACACAGCACAAATATTAAAATTCACAACATTTGGCCGCCCCCAAAAAATTATCAAGCATGCACAGAAACAGAATATTAACTATAAAAAAGGAGGAAAAAAATCAATGAATCCAATCCAACCCTATAATGACAGAGATGATGTAACTAGTAGACAAGGACATTTATAACTGTCATTATAACTGAATTCCATATGTTCAACAAGCTAGAGAGAAGACTGACCATGATAGAGGTAAAGAAAACATTAATAAGATCCATATTGAACTTGTCCTAATAAAGTTCATATAAATGAACCTGTCCATTGAACTCGTCCATTCACACTGAAGACAGAAAAAAAATAGAAGAAATAATGGCCACGAGTTTTTCAAGTTTGACGAAAACTATAAACTCATAAATCCAAGATGCTCAACAAAACCCAAGTAAAAGAAACATGATGAAAGTGACATCAAGGCACATCACAATCAAATTCACTGAAACCAAGGCTACAGGGAAAAATCTGAAAAGGAGTCAGAGAAAAAAGACACAGAGGAATAAAACAAAAAATGAGGGTAACAGAAGACTTCTCATCACAAGTAATGTGCATAAAATGACAGTGGAGCAGCATCATTAAAGTACTAAAAGAAAACAATTTCGATTTAGAATTCTGTGTCTCAGAAAAAATATCTTTGCAAAAGGAAGGCTAAATAAAATAAAAATAAAAACTTTTACAGACATTTGTATGTCTTTAAAATAAAAACTTTTACAGACATACAAATGTTGAAAGAATCACCAGCAAGACTGTACTACAAAAAATCTTAAAGGAAGTCCTTCAGGCAGAAGAAAAATGATACAAAATAGATATCTTCTACACAAAAGAAATGAAAACTACATGGGTAGACACAAAATAGTTTTTTCTCTTATTATTTAAATCTTTTTAAAGAATAAAGACTATGCTGTATTATGGGATTTATAGCATAAAAAAAAATAGCAACAATGGTTGGGAGGGAACAAATGTAAGTACAGATGATCCTCAAACAAAGTTTTGAGATGCCGGGGTTCATTTATAAACAAATTTTCTTCCACCTATGCCACCCCTCAGACGCCAAGACCAACCCCCCAACTTCCTCCTCTTCAGCCTACTCAATGTGAAGATGATGCGGATGAAGGCTTTTATGATGATCCATTTCCACTTAATAAATAGTAAATATATTTTCTCATTCTTATCATTCTCTTAGTAACATTTTCTTTTCTCTTGATTCCTATTATAAGAATATAGTATATAATACATATAACATGTAAAATATGTGTTAATTGGCTTTATGTTATTGATAAGGCTTCTGGTCAACAGCAGGCTATTACTAGTTAAATTTTGGGGGAGTTAAGAGTTACACATGGATTTTTGACTACACGGGGGATTCAATACCCCCAACCCCCGTACTATATTCAAGGGTCAACTGTATATTATTGTAATATTCTTATACCATATATGAAGTATAACTCAACTGAAAATAGGCTGTGCTAAGTTAATACACTGTGCTACGATAATACACTATAAACTCTGAAGCAAACACTGAAATAACAATGAGCTATAGCTAATAATTCAACAACAGAGGTAAAATGGAATAATAAAAAATAACTAACCCCAAATAATGCAAAACAGGAGGAAAAAGGAAAGAAAGCATAGATGAGGCAAACAAAAAACAAACAGAAAAATGGTACACAGACAGCCCCTGACTTACGATGGTTCGACTTAAGATTTTTCAACTTTACAATGGGTTTATTAGACTGTAATCCCATTGTAAATTGAGGAGCATCTGGATTTAAATCCAATCACATTAATAATCACATTAAATGTAAATGATCTAAACATACCAGTTAAAGGTTATTTTAAAGGATTAAAAATGAATTTAACAATATGCTGCCCACAAGAAACCCACGTTAAATATAAAGACACATACAGATTAAGAGGAAAAAAAAGGATAAAGATACATCAGGTTAACACTGAGCAAAACAAAGTAGGAGTGACTATATCAATATCAAACAAAGAAAACTTTTAATAAAGCAAAGATGTTTTAAAAAAGAAAAAGCTATTAATAATTACAACACAGTATTGATTCTTCCTAACCATGAGCATGGAATGTTCTTCCATTTGTTTGTATCCTCTTTTATTTCATTGAGCAGTGGTTTGTAGTTCTCCTGGAAGAGGTCCTTCACGTCTCTTGTAAGTTGGATTCCTAAGTATTTTATTCTCTTTGAAGCAATTGTGAATGGGAGTTCACTCATGATTTCGCTCTCTGTTTGTCTGTTATTGGTGTATAAGAATGCTTGTGACTTTTGTACATTGATTTTGAATCCTGAGACTTTGCTGAAGTTGCTTATCAGCTTAAGGAGATTTTGGGCTGAGACAATGGGGTTTTCTAGATATACAAATGGCCATACTGCCCAAGGTAATTTATAGATTCAATGTCATCCCCATCAAGCTACCAATGACTTTTTTCACAGAATTGGAAAAAACTACTTTAAAGTTCATATGGAACCAAAAAAGAGCCCGCATCGCCAAGTCAATCCTAGGCCAAAAGAACAAAGCTGGAGGCATCACGCTACCTGACTTCAAACCATACTACAAGGCTACAGTAACCAAAACAGCATGGTACTGGTACCAAAACAGAGATATAGATCAATGGAACAGAACAGAGCCCTCAGAAATAACGCCGCATATCTACAACTATCTGATCTTTGACAAACCTGAGAAAAACAAGCAATGGGGAAAGGATTCCCTATTTAATAAATGGTGCTGGGAAAACTGGCTAGCCACATGTAGAAAGCTAAAACTGGATCCCTTCCTTACACCTTATACAAAAATTAATTCAAGATGGATTAAAGACTTAAATGTTAGACCAAAAACCATAAAAACTCTAGAAGAAAACCTAGGCATTACCATTCAGGACATAGGCATGGGCAAGGACTTCATGTCTAAAACACCAAAAGCAATGGCAACAAAAGCCAAAATTGACAAACGGGATCTAATTAAACTAAAGAGCTTCTGCACAGCAAAAGAAACTACCATCAGAGTGAACTGGCAACCTACAAAACGGGAGAAAATTTTCGCAACCTACTCATCTGACAAAGGGCTAATATCCAGAATCTACAATGAACTCAAACAAATTTACAAGAAAAAAACAACCCCATCAAAAAGTGGGCAAAGGATACGAACAGACACTTCTCAAAAGAAGACATTTATGCAGCCAAAAGACACATGAAAAAATGCTCATCATCACTGGCCATCAGAGAAATGCAAATCAAAACCACAATGAGATACCATCTCACACCAGTTAGAATGGCAATCATTAAAAAGTCAGGAAACAACAGGTGCTGGAGAGGATGTGGAGAAATAGGAACACTTTTACACTGTTGGTGGGACTGTAAACTAGTTCAACCATTGTGGAAGTCAGTGTGGCGATTCCTCAGGGATCTAGAACTAGAAATACCATTTGACCCAGACACCCCATTACTGGGTATATACCCAAAGGACTATAAATCATGCTGCTATAAAGACACATGCACATGTATGTTTATTGCGGCACTATTCACAACAGCAAAGACTTGGAACCAACCCAGATGTCCAACAATGATAGACTGGATTAAGAAAATGTGGCACATATACACCATGGAATACTATGCAGCCATAAAAAAGGATGAGTTCATGTCCTTTGTAGGGACATGGATGAAATTGGAAATCATCATTCTCAGTAAACTATTGCAAGGACAAAAAACCAAACACCGCATGTTCTCACTCATAGATGGGAATTGAACAATGAGAACACACGGACACAGGAAGGGGAACATCACACTCTGGGACTGTTGTGGGGTGGGTGGGGGGAGGGATAGCATTAGGAGATATAGCTAATGCTAAATGACGAGTTGATGGGTGCAGCACACGAGTATGGCACATGTATATATATGTAACTAACCTGCACATCGTGCACATGTACCCTAAAACTTAAAGTATAATAATAAAAAAAAAAATTACAACACAGATGAATCTCAAAAATCATTATGCTTTCAGCCAGAGGTGAGAGATTAGGGAAAAAAAAACCATTCTGCTTGAGTGAAAGAAGCCAGACACAAAAGAATACAAACTGTTAGAGTCTGTTTATATGATATTCTAGAACGAGAACATTTAATCTAAGGTAGAAAAAAAATTCAGAAAAAGTTGCCTCTGGGAGGATAAGAACAGAGAACGATTAGGCAGGGGCAAACTTTCTGGGGTGATGTTAATGTTCTATATCTTGATGGGGGTTCTTATTTTGTAGCTCCCAGCATTTGTTAAAAACCAGCAAATATACATTTGTAATGTGTGCATTTCATTGCATGTAAATTTAACATAAATGAAAAAACAAACATTGAACTCTAACAAATAATTACATGCTGTGAAATACTTAGGGAAGGTATACCAATGTCTGCAATTTACTCTGAATTGCATGAAACAATGACAAACCAACTGACGGTTTTGGTATCAGGATGATGCTAGTCTCATAAAATTAGTTAGGGAGGAGTCCCTCTTTTTCTGTTGTTTGGAATAGTTTCAGAAGGAATGGTACCAGCTCCTCTGTACCTCTGGTAGAATTTGGCTGTGAATCTGTCTGGTCCTGGGCTTTTTTTGGTTGGTAGGCTATTAATTACTGCCTGAATTTCAGAACTTGTTATTGGTCTATTTTCAGGGATTCAACTTCTTCCTGGTTTAGTCTTGGGAGGGTGTATATGTCCAGGAATGTATCTATTTCTTCTAGATTTACTAGTTTATTTGCATAGAGGTGTTTATAGTATTCTCTGATGGTAGTCTGTATTTCTGTGGGATCAGTGGTGATATCCCCTTTATCATTTTTTATTGTGTCTATTTGATTCTTCTTTTCTTCTTTATTAGTCTGGCTAGCCGTCTATCTATTTTGTTAATCTTTTCAAAAAACCAGCTCCTGGATTCACTGATTTTTTTTGGAGGGCTTTTCATGTCTCTATCTTCTTTCAGTTCTGCTCTGATCTTAGTTATTTCTTGTCTTCTGCTAGCTTTTGAATTTGTTTGCTCTTGCTTCTCTAGTTCTTTTAATTGTGATGTTAGGGTGTCAATTTTAGGTCTTTCCCACTTTCTCCTGTGGGCATTTAGTGCTATAAATTTCCCTCTAAACACTGCTTTAGCTGTGTCCCAGAGATTCTGGTACAGTGTGTCTTTATTCTCATTGGTTTCAAAGAACTTATTTATTTCTGCCTTAATTTCATTATTTACCCAGTAGTCATTCAGGAGCAGGTTGTTCAGTTTCCATGTAGTTGTGCAGTTTTGAGGGAGTTTCTTAATCCTCAGTTCTAATTTGATTGCACTGTGGTCTGAGAGACTGTTTGTTATGATTTCCATTCTTTTGCATTTGCTGAGGAGTGTTTTACTTCCAATTATGTGGTCAATTTTAGAATAAGTGCTATGTGGTGCTGAGAAGAATGTATATTCTGTTAATTTGGGGTGGAGAGTTCTGTAGATGTCTATTAGGTCTGCTTGGTGCAGAGCTGAGTTCAAGTCCTGAATATCCTTGTTAATTTTCTGTCTCGTTGATATGTCTAATATTGACAGTGGGGTGTTAAATCTCCCACTATTATTATGTGGGAGTCTAAGTCTCCTTGTAGGTCTCTAAGAACTTGCTTTATGAATCTGGGTGCTCTTGTATTGGATGCATATATATTTAGGATAGTTAGCGCTTCTTGTTGCATTAATCCCTTTACCATTATGTAATGCCATTCTTTGTCTTTTTTGATCTTTGTTGCTTTAAAGTCTGTTTTATCAGAGACTAGGATTGCAACCCCTGCTTTTTTTTTTTTTTTTCTTTCCATTTGCTTGGTAAATATTCCTCCATTGCTTTATTTTGAGCCTATGTGTGTCCTTGAATATGAGATGGGTCTCCTTAATACAGCACACCGATGGGTCTTGACTCTTTATCCAATTTGCCAGTCTGTGTCTTTTAAGTGGGGCATTTAGCCCATTTACATTTAAGGTTAATATTGATATGTGTGAATTTGATCCTGTCATATGATGCTAGCTGGTTACTCTGCCCATTAGTTAGATGCAGTTTCTTCATAGTGTCAATGGTCTTTACATTTTGGTATGCTTTTGCAGTGGCTGGTACTGGGTTTTCCTTTCCAAGTTTAGTGCTTCCTTCATAAGCTCTTGTAAGGCAGGCCTGGTGGTGACAAAATCCCTTAGCATTTGCTTGTCTGTAAAGGATTTTTTCGCTTATGAAGCTTAGTTTGGCTGGATATGAAATTTTGGGTGAAATTCTTTTCTTTAAGAATGTTGAATATTGGCCCCCACTCTCTTCTGGCTTGTAGGGTTTTTGCAGAGAGATCTGCTGTTAGTTCAATGGGCTTCCCTTTGTGGGTAACCTGACCTTTCTCTTTGGCTGCCCTTAACATTTTTTCCTTCATTTCAACCTTGGGAATCTGATGATTACGTGTCTTGGGGTTGCTCTTCGCAAGGAGTATCTTTGTGGCATTCTCTGTATTTCCTGAATTTGAATGTTGGTCTGCCTTGCTAGGTTGGGGAAGTTCTCCTGGATAATATCTTGAAGTGTGTTTTCCAACTTGGTTCCATTCTCCCTGTCACTTTCAGGTACACCAATCAAACATAGATTTGGTCTTTTCGCATAGTCCCATATTTCTTTAAGGGTCTGTTGTTTGTTCCTTTTCATTCTTTTTTCTCTAATCTTGTCTTCATTATTTCATTAGGTTGATCTTCAATCCCTGATATCCTTTATTCCACTTGATTGATTTGGCTATTGATACTTGTGTATGCTTCACAAAGTTCACTTGCTGTGTTTTTCAGCTCCGTCAGGTCATTTATGTTGTTCTCATAACTGGTTATTCTAGTGATAGTTCCTGTAACTTTTTATCAAGGTTCTTAGCTTCCTTGCATTGGGTTAAAACACGCTCCTTTAGCTTGGAGAGTTTGTTATTACCCACCTTCTGAAGCCTACTTCTGTCAATTCATCAAACTCATTCTCCATCCAGTTTTGTTCCCTTACTGGCAAGGAGTTGTGATACTTTGGAGGAGAAGAGGCATTCTGGTTTTCAGAATTTTCAGCCTTTTTGCGTTGGTTTTTCCTCATCTTCGTGGATTTATCTACCTTTGGTCTTTGATGTTGGTGACCTTTGGATGGGGTTTTTGCATAGGCGTCCTTTTTGTTGATGTTGATGCTATTGCTTCCTGGTTGTTAGTTTTCCTTCTAACAGTCAGGCCCCTCTTCTGCAGGTCTGCTGGAGTTTACTGAAGTTCCATTCCAGACCCTGTTTGCCTGGGTATCTCCAGTGGAGGCTGCAGAACAGCAAATATTGCTGCCGGATCCTTCCTCTGGAAGCTTCGTCGCAGAGAGGCACCCGCCAGATGCCAGCTGAAGTTCTCCCGTTTGAGGTGTCTGTCGACCCCTGCTGGGAGGTGTCTCCCAGTCAGGAGGCACGGGGGTCAAGGATCCACTGGAAGAGACAGTCTGTCCCTTAGCAGATCTTGAGCGCTGTGGTGAGAGATCTGTTCCTCTCTTCAGAGCCAGCACGCAGGAAAGTTTAAGTCTGTTGAAGCTGCGCCCACAGCTGCCCCTTCCCCCAGGTGCTCTGTCCCAGGGACATGGGAGTTTTTTCTATAAGCTCCTGACTGGGGCTGCTACCTTTCTTTCAGAGATGCCCTGCCCACAGAGGAGGAATCTAGAGATGCCTCTCTAGATTCTGGCTACAGCGGCTTTGCCATGCTGTATTGGGATCTGCACCCAGTTCAAACTTCCTGTCGGCTTTGTTTACAAAGCCTCAGTAATGGCAGATGCCCCTCCGCACACCAAGCTTGAGCATCCCAGGTCGACTTCAGACTGCTGTGCAGGCAGTGAGAGTTTCAAGCCAGTGGATCTTAGTTTGTTGGGCTCCGTGGGGGTGGGATCCGCTGAGCAATACCACTCGGGTCCCTGGCTTCAGCTCCCTTTCCAGAGGAGCGAACAGTTCTGTCTTGCTGGCGTTCCAGGTGCCACTGAAGCCCAAAAAAAAAAAAAAAAAAACTCCTGCAGCCAGCTTGGTGTCTGCCCAAACGGCCGTCCAGTTTTATGCTTGATACCCAGGGCCCTGGTTGTATAGGCACCCAAGGGAATCTTCTGGTCTGTGGGTTGTGAAAACCATCGGAAAAGCATAGTATCTGGGTCAGATAGCACCATCCCTCATGGCACAGTCCCTCACGGCTTGCCTTGACTAGGGGAGGGAGTTCCTCGACCCCTTGCGCTTCCCGGGTGAGGCAACGCCCCACCCTGCTTCTGCTCTCCCTCTGTGGGCTGCACCCACTGTCTAACCAGTCCCAATGAGATGAACTGGGTACCTTAGTTGGAAATGCAGAAATCACCTGCCTTCTGCATTGGTCTCACTGGGAACTGCAGACCAGAGCTGTTCTTATTGGGCCATCCTGACACTTTCCCCCAACTTACTTGTATCTTTCTAACTTTGCCTCCATGCATCCTTTCACAATGGCAATAGTCTATTGCCTCAGAGGTGCTCTCAATCATCTCCAGCCCCACCATCTCAGAGATCTCACAACACCAGTGTCTGTCCTCATTATTTATGTTTTTGTCCTCACATTCATTTATTTAATAACTACTTTTCATGTATAAATTACGTGCTACATGACAGAGCATAAACATGCAGTACAAATAAGACAAGCTTTATCAAAATGTTTATATTCTAAAACAGAACACAGGCAAATTATACCTAAACAAACGAAGAAGATAATTACAGTATGTGATTCGTTCTTTAAAAATAATAAATAAAAGAACGCAGAAATAAAAAATCAAATACTGGCCAGGCACAGTCACTCACACCTGTAATCCCAGCACTTTGGGAGATGGAGGGAGGAGGACTCTATGAGGCCAGGAGTTCAAAAGCAGCCTGGGTAACATAGTGAGTCCACCATCTCTAACAAAAAAGAAAAAAAAATTAGCTGGGCATGACAGCACGTGCCTGTAGTTCCAGCTACTCTGGAGGCTGAGGCAGGAGGATCACTTGAGCCCAGAAATTTTAAGATACAGTCAGCCATGACTGCGCCACTGTATTCTAGCCTGTCTTGAAAAAAAAAAACAAAAAACTGCATATTCTTACTTCTAAGTGGGAGCTAAACTATGGGTACACATGGACATGGAGGCAAATAATAGACACTGGGGACTCCAAAAGGGGAGAGGTTAGGCAGGGGTGAGGGTTGAAAAATTATCTATTGGGGTACCAATACCAATTACCTATTGGGGTACCATGTTCACTATTTTGAGTGGTAGGCACACTAGAAACCCAAACCTCACCATAATGCAATATATACATGTACAAACCTGCACATGTACACCCTGAATCTATACAAATAAAATAGATTTAAATAAATAAATATTTAAAGTACAGAAATAATATTCAATGATTTGAAAAGAGAAGGGTCGGGCACGGTGGCTCATGCCTGTAATCCCAGCACTTTGGGGGGCCAAAGTGGGTGGGTCACTTGAGGCCAGGAGTTTGAGACCAGCCCGGGCAACATAGTGAAACACCATCTCTCCAAAAAATACGAAAGAGAGAGACAGAGAGAGAGGTTTACTATTAGTAGAGGGGAGAAAAGTGAAGAAAGTGCTTCAAGAAGAGTGTGTGTGTATGTGTGAGCGCACGTGTGTGCGGGTATGGACAATAATCCAGGATGTCAAAGCTGTAAATACATAAAATAGGGCCTTTAAAACTTACCAACATGAAGGTCTATAGTGACCACGAAAAGAATTGTAATGGAGTGGTAGAGAAAAAAGTCTGGTTGAAGTAGGTTAAGGGAGAATAAAGGAGAGGAACTAGAATTGTAAACAGAACACTTTTGAAGAATTCTGATATAAAGAGGACTTTAAGAAATGGGGTGCCAGTATTTTATTGAGGATTTTTGCATCAATGTTCATCAAGGATATTGGTCTAAAATTCTCTTTTTTGGTTGTGTCTCTGCCAGGCTTTGGTATCAGGATGATGCTGGCCTCATAAAATGAGTTAGGGAGGATTCCCTCTTTCTCTATTGATTGGAATAGTTTCAGAAGGAATGGTACCAGTTCCTCCTTGTACCTCTGGTAGAATTCGGCTGTGAATCCATCTGGTCCTGGACTCTTTTTGGTTGGTAAGCTACTGATTATTGCCACAATTTCAGATCCTGTTATTGGTCTATTCAGAGATTCAACTTCTTCCTGGTTTAGTCTTGGGAGAGTGTATGTGTCAAGGAATTTATCCATTTCTTCTAGATTTTCAGTTCATTTGCGTAGAGGTGTTTGTAGTATTCTCTGACGGTAGTTTGTATTTCTGTGGGATCGGTGGTGATACCTCCTTTATCATTTTTTATTGCGTCTATTTGATTCTTCTCTCTTTTTTTCTTTATTAGTCTTGCTAGCGGTCTATCAATTTTGTTGATCCTTTCAAAAAACCAGCTCCTGGATTCATTAATTTTTTGAAGGGTTTTTACTGGCAAACTGAATCCAGCAACACATCAAAAAGCTTATCCACCATGATCAAGTGGGCTTCATCCCTGGGATGCAAGGCTGGTTCAATATACGCAAATCAATAAATGTAATCCAGCATATAAACAGAACCAAAGACAAAAACCACGATTATCTCAATAGATGCAGAAAGGGCCTTTGACAAAATTCAACAACCTTTCATGCTAAAAACTCTCAATAAATTAGGTATTGATGGGATGTATCTCAAAATAATAAGAGCTATCTATGACAAACCCACAGCCAGTATCACACTGAATGGGCAAAAACTGGAAGCATTCCCTTTGAAAACTGGCACAAGACAGGGATGCCCTCTCTCACCACTCCTATTCAACCTAGTGTTGGAAGTTCTGGCCAGGGCAATTAGGCAGGAGAAGGAAATGAAGGGTATTCAATTAGCAAAAGAAGAAATCAAATTGTCCCTGTTTGCAGACGACATGATTGTATATCTAGAAAACCCCATTGTCTCACCCCAAAATCTCCTTAAGCTGATAAGCAACTTCAGCAAAGTCTCAGGATACAAAATCAATGTGCAAAAATCACAGGCATTCTTATACACCAACAACAGACAAACAGAGAGCGAAATCATGAGTGAACTCCCATTCACAATTGCTTCAAAGAGAATAAAATACTTAGGAATCCAACTTACAAGGGACGTGAAGGACCTCTTCAAGGAGAACTATAAACCACTGCTCAATGAAATAAAAGAGGATACAAACAAATGGAAGAACATTCCATGCTCATGGGTAGGAAGAATCAATATCGTGAAAATGGCCATATTGCCCAAGGTAATGTATAGATTCAATGCCATCCCCATCAAGCTGCCAATGACTTTCTTCACAGAATTGGAAAAAACTACTTTAAAGTTCATATGGAACCAAAAAAGAGCCCGCATCGCCAAGTCAATCCGAAGCCAAAAGAACAAAGCTGGAGGCATCACGCTACCTGACTTCAAACCATACTACAAGGCTACAGTAACCAAAACAGCATGGTACTGGTACCAAAACAGAGATATAGATCAATGGAACAGAACAGAGCCCTCAGAAATAACGCCGCATATCTACAACTATTTGATCTTTGACAAACCTGAGAAAAACAAGCAATGGGGAAAGGATTCCCTATTTAATAAATGGTGCTGGGAAAACTGGCTAGCCATATGTAGAAAGCTGAAACTGGATCCCTTCCTTACACCTTATACAAAAATTAATTCAAGATGGATTAAAGACTTAAACGTTAGACCGAAAACCATAAAAACCCTAGAAGAAAACCTAGGCATTACCATTCAGGACATAGGCATGGGCAAGGACTTCATGTCTAAAACACCAAAAGCAATGGCAACAAAAGCCAAAATTGACAAATGGGATCTAATTAAACTAAAGAGCTTCTGCACAGCAAAAGAAACTACCATCAGAGTGAACTGGCAACCTACAAAATGGGAGAAAATTTTCGCAACCTACTCATCTGATAAAGGGCTAATATCCAGAATCTACAATGAACTCAAACAAATTTACAAGGAAAAAACAACCCCATCAAAAAGTGGGAGAAGGATATGAACAGACACTTCTCAAAAGAAGACATTTATGCTGCCAAAAGACACATGAAAAAATGCTCATCATCACTGGCCATCAGAGAAATGCAAATCAAAACCACAATGAGATACCATCTCATACCAGTTAGAATGGCAATAATTAAAAAGTCAGGAAACAACAGGTGCTGGAGAGGATGTGGAGAAATAGGAACACTTTTACACTGTTGGTGGGACTGTAAACTAGTTCAACCATCGTGGAAGTCAGTGTGGCAATTCCTCAGGGATCTAGAACTAGAAATACCATTTGACCCAGCCATCCCATTACTGAGTATATACCCAAAGGACTATAAATCATGCTGCTATAAAGACACATGCACACATATGTTTACTGCGGCACTATTCACAACAGCAAAGACTTGGAACCAACCCAAATGTCCAACAATGATAGACTAGATTAAGAAAATGTGGCACATATACACCATGGAATACTATGCAGCCATAAAAAAGGATGAGTTCATGTCCTTTGTAGGGACATGGATGAAATTGGAAGTCATCATTCTCAGTAAACTATCGCAAGGACAAAAAACCAAACACTGCATGTTCTCACTCATAGGTGGGAACTGAACAATAAGAACACATGGACACAGGAAGGGGAACATCACACTCTGGGGACTGTTGTGGGGTGGGGGGAGCGGGGAGGCATAGCATTAGGAGATATACCTAATGCTAAATGGCGAGTTAATGGGTGCAGCACACCAGCATGGCACATGTATACATATGTAACTAACCTGCACATTGTGCACATGTACCCTAAAACTTAAAGTATAATAATAATAATAAAAAAAAAGAAATGGGGTGATAGCTAAAGAACAGGACAGAAAAAAAAAGAGAAGCAGCCATATTAAGGACTTGGGAAAGAGGGAAGGGGAAGAGTACGATGGAAAAGAAAGAGCTTGGCATGTTTTAAGAAGTGAAAGGTGAAAAGTAAGTAGTTCCTAGTGAGCTAGTTAGAAGGAAATGGATACAATGAGCAGGCAAGGCATAAACCAAGAGAGAAGAGAGACTTGAATCATGAAAAGAACTTTGGACTTTTATTCTAGTTGCAATGAAAACCAATTAGGTTTTAAAATGAGAAAGTGATGTGATATACTTTGGTTTCTAATCAGCATAAAATATTTTCAAGTCTCTTTTTTCACAAGGTTACAATGACTCTACATCCCCACCCAGTAATACCATCTTACCTTTCTGTTCTGCTTCGCAGTTTAGCTTCTTGAAGAGGTTCTAAACTCTCTTTTTAAATTTCCTCTCCTATTCACTTCCTAATTGTTGGATTCTATTTCTGTCTCTAGCACTCTAATGACACTGCTTTTACCAAGCTCACATTGCCTCTTCTCTGACGAATCCAGTGTATATTTTTTAGCCTTCAATATGTTACCTCTCTTCCTGAAGTGCTCTCTTCTTTCTTTGGAACCCATACTACAGTCTCCTAATTTTATCTCTGTCTGTTCCTCATTTTCTTTGCAAAGGTCTTCCTCTGATGAACTCTTCGAAGAGTTTCACATAAAGCCCCTATAAGTCTGTCTCCTAGTATCTTTTAAATGTCTCCTCTTTATTACCTTTCAGTAATTTAGTTAAGGTCATCATTAACTTCTGCCTAGATTAGTGCAACAGCCTCTAAAAACTGGTTTCAAGGATGTCTACTTCTTACTAAGATGGTATAGAGTAATTAGAGTTATGCTGCTCCCTAACTAACCAAAACAATTGGACAAAATATATGAGACAGCAGTTTCAAGACATTGTACAACAGGTAATAAAGAACATGGGTCCCTGAGAGAGAGAAAAAACAAAAACAAAAACAAATGAGATGATCCCTATGATTGCCCAGCCTTTAGAGTTTTCAGGCTATAGCTAATGGGTCTACCACACTCCCTGAGTTCAGGAGGTAGAGCTGGGATTCCTGGAAGACCAAGGCAACTAGAAAGAGAATTCCAGAGACCTGCAGACGGTAGCCCTGAGTATGAGCAGGGCAAATATATGAGAAAACTACCCAAGTTAGGAAAAAAAGCACCCAGAAAGATTACAGAGAACACAGACATGAAATAGTGTCTATTCCTACCAGCCAAACTGGAAAACCTCATCATTCCTTGTGTAGAGCACTCAGAAGCATCTTATCTCCTAAATGGGGATAATTAGCATTAGACTAAACATGGCTCTGATCTCACCTCACAAATATTAAAAATAAGACATGACTGAATCAAACTGAGTCCAAGTATTATAACTTAACTGCATTCTAGAATAAATCTCCAGAATAATTACAAAAATACAAAAATACCTAGCACCCAACAAGGTAAAATGCAAAATGTCTGACATCCAATTAAAAACAGCCAAGCATGCAAAGAAGCAGAAGAATACGACCTGTAACAAGGAGAAAAGGCAATCAATAAAATAGACCCAATAAAATTCTAACATTTGACACAGATGTCAGAGTAAGTAAAGACATTAATAAAGTTTTTGCAACTGTATTCCACATGATCAAAAAAGTTAAGTAGAGACATGGCAGATAGAAAAACAACTCCTTAAACTTCTGGAGGTGAAAACTACAATATCTGAGATGAAAAGTACATTGAATAGGATTAATAGCAGATTGGGTATGGCAGGAAAAAAAGACTATCATCTATTAAAGATAGAGCAATAGAAACTATCCACAGTGAAACACAACAAGAATCTAAAAAATTAAAGTAAAAAGAGCACCATTGAGGTATGAGACAGAAAGTGAAACTGGAGTCCCTAAAGGACAGAAGAAGGAGGAGGCATGGAAAAAATATTAGAAGAAATGATGGCTGAAAGTGTTCCAATGTGACAACCATAAACCCAAAGACACAAGAAGCTCAATGAATCCCAAGGATAGGAAGCATGAAGAAAACCACACCAAGGCACTTTACAATCATATTGCTCAAAACCAGTGATAAAGACAAATCATAAAAGCAGACAGATAGTGTCCCCACCCAAATCTCATCTCGAATTATAATCCTGTGTTGAGGGAGGGAGGTGACTGGATCATGGGGGCTCTTCCAAGACTGATTTATGGTCTCTTATGTATTCCTGCAGTAGTCTATGATTATTCCTAGCATAGTATTTATCAACTACAATTATCTCTTTACTTGCCTGCCTTTCCACTAGACCTTAAGCTCCTTAAGGGGAGGGACTACATTCTAAACATTATTATATTCACATTGCTTAAGAGTGTATTGCATATGGTAGGTACCCAATAAAGAACTGTTGAATAAATAAGCAAAATAAATGCTATCAAGTCTTTGGGCTTTTTTCCAATGCAAGAAAAAATTCTACAAAAACAGTCTGTGAAAAAAATTACTTAAAATCAGATTTGTTGATGGTCAGACTTGCCCTTCTAGAATGTAAGCTCCACAAGAGCACACAAGCTTCTGTTTTGTTCCTATATCTCCAATTCCTAGAACAACGTAAGAAATATAGATTCTCAGTAATTATCACCGAATATATAAATCATTAAGTCAGATTTTCTCAATACTCTCGCTAAATGCCTAAGAGATGTTTCTGAGACACTACTCTGGTTCTCATCAAGAATTATTCATAGTAACAGATTAATTTAACATGGTATACAGAGTTAAAGTAATGCAATTTAAATATGTATCATTAGTTCCCTCTCTCACACTATACACTTTTGTAATAAAAATCCTTGCTATTAAGGCTGATTAGTTTGATGAGTTCTCTCTGCTCTCTACATTTCACTGTGAGAGGGAGGCACTTCTACTGGCCCAAAAGGAAAATATACAGAATTCTTTCAGCTTCTCTCAATTCTTCTAAGTGTTCATTTTTTTCAGAGTGGTTAGTCTATAAGTTTACATATGTACTAGACCTAAATAGGATATTAATATACTTCTATACATACTTTCAGTTGTAGAGAAGGATGTATCTAGTGTTAACTCATCCAGAGGAATCACAAGTTGACCTCCTGCCTCCCACTTCTTGCGATCAGATGAAACTGATTTTTCTTTTTCATGCTCTTTGGCATCTTCATGAACATTTATCTCACAAGTATCAGAGAGATTCTGCTTTCCTTTTTCATCTTCTTGAGCTTTAAGATTTTCATTTAATCTACGAAGTATTTCTCGCTTACTCTGAAAGTTACAACATTATATATTTTAATATGTATATCATTAAGTAAAATGATTGATAAACTTTGAAAATTTTACTTACTGAAATAGCATTGTTGGTCTTTTGCATCTCTTCTGAAGTTTCCCGGGTATCAGTTAAAGTACTGTCCTTTAAATGCAGATAGATACAGAGGAAGAGATAATTTTATTTTTTTAAATCTACCTTTAAAAATATTATACCCTTGTTACTTTTTGGTTTTCATTAATTTGTTCCTTGTAAATTTTTTACTCCTATAAAATGTTAACAAAGCTTCCTTCATTATCAGCAATGACTAACCTTTAAATATTATTAATTAGACAACATAGACAGGGGCCAATTCTCAATTATTTGTCATATTTTTGGATTACTGCTCACATAATTAACTATATCCTCTTCCTCTTTGGTACCTGATTTTTTGGTAATTTAAGTCAGTGGTAGAAATTAGAGGAAAATTCATATACTCTCTTAATTATAACTAGAAAAAGTTTTGATAGATGAAGTAATTCAAAATAGGCTGTGTTATTCTAAAACTGTCTATATTTCATGTATATATATCCTTGTTAAGCCATAGTACTAAATGTAATTGAGAAGTGGCTTTCCTCCCTAAACAAAGAGTGTAACAAAAATTAGTTCTGAGTCATCTGTACTACAAATGACATAAATTTTATCTCCTAATTAGCATTGTCAAAGCAATCCAGACTATCTAAAATTAAAAAAATATACGAAAAGAAGAAATTAGCAGTTATGAAAGCTATGAAAGCAAAGGCATGTAGAAGATTCAAAGTAAGAACAATTTTCTAAGTTTTAAGTAAGTGACATTTACCAACACAACACAGAAAGAAAACCGTTCCAGTTATATGGATTACCTCGAATTTTTTAATACTTAAAAAAAATTAAAAATTTGGTGGTCAGTTTCAAAGTAATATATGAAGCAATGAGACAAAGAACATTTTACCCAGTAAAGTAGTCAGGAATTAGCAGTCCTACAACCAGAGAGATGAACAGCTATTGAGATGTGAGACTGGGTACCAAGAAGGGACCACACAGTGGTATCTAAAGTTGGAGTAACAACGTAGCACATGCAAAGTCGTTATCAGAAAGAAAAAGTGACTAAGCCTACTTGAAGAACAATAGTTTCTTACATGAAGTTCTTGAGAATGATCAAGAAACTTATATTTTCTTACTCAGTCTTATTTTCAAAATCAACCCAAAGGCTATAAAAAGCAACAACTAGTGTACCAATTTTGTCTGCAAGTATTTACTGAAACTAAACAAATAAAAGGCACAGACATCCATTACCAGGAAAGGGGAAAATGAAGTTATTATGTTATCTGATTCAGTAGACTTTTCTCCTTCTGTCTGTTGAATTCTAGGCAGCAGCTCCACACTATGAGCCCACTTCTCTTAACCCCTGAACAGTCTTGACACTTTAGATACCTGAAATATACTTCTAAGTTTAAGCTTTTTATTTGTCTATGTTTCTTTGTTTTACTATCTGTAGGGCATGATAGAGATTCAGAAGTACAAGGTAAAAGGAATAACTGATGAATTAACTGTAGTTCTACTGAGTCCTCTAACATTTGCCATGTCACAAAATTTGAATAAATGTAAACATGTGTTGGACCTAATTCCTAGAGCTACTTTAGTACCAAAGAGACATTATTCTTTTTAAAGTGAACATTTGTTAATCATGAGGGTTGGGTAGAAAAATGTTTATAGTATTATTTTCAGTACATTTCTCTGTATATTTTATTTTTTCAATATTCTTTTAAAGTAATATAAGAGTTACTGTGATATATTTTCATCTACCAGGTGGTCCTAGATATAAAACTTATAAATAATGAGGCTCCAGTATTCTGAGTAAACTAAAATCCCTTAAAAAGCAATTTTTTTCCTTAGAAAAGCCTGAAAGGGACATTAGGGATTAATGTGATTTCATTAAATTTAATTTCCTTTTAAATAATCTTTTGACTGTGAGGAGTTCTGAATCTTAGGAAACTTACCACGCCAACTTCTTTCAAAGCTGAAGTTACAGAAATAACAGATCTCATCTGTTGCTTTGATGGAGAGCCACCTGTTTCATGCTGTCCCAAAGGTGGAGAAACATCAGAACTCTTAACTCCTTTAGCCACCAACTATAAAAAAGGATTTTATTAAATACATTAGGGATTTTATATTTGTATGAAGAAATAAAATGGTACCTATCAGATCACTATTTACCCACTGTATCCACAAGTAGTTTTTTCATTCCTGAATTATCTGTTGAGCAAGGCATTATGATGCTACATGCTGGGGATAGAGCAGTGACTAGAGAAAAAAACCTCTGGTCTCAGATGTAAACATAGTCATGTCACATAGTCCTAAAGAACCCACTTTCATTGCATTATCAATGTTTCATGAAATGATCCTGAAAAACTGTCTTTTAAAGATTCAAGTGTAAGACTTTGTTAATCTTACACTTCTAAAAGAAATGCTTTTGTAATTTCTGCAGGTTTGGGTACAATCTTCTCAAAGTTCAAATATCAATTACTCAACATAAGAGCCCTCATAAAAATGCCAACATAAATGAGAATGGAAGGAGAAACAGATCCAGGTAATAAGATTTACTTCACTGAAAATATCATGTTGTATTAACATATGTGCTTGTTTTTATCTTGCCATTTAAACTCTAAACAAAGTAAGATTATGAACCCTTAATTAATACAAGGAAATGACAATTGTATGGTATTGTCTGGGTATGACAATAGTAACACAGTAGGAAGTTTACTACCTACTCCCTATTCCTAGTCTTCCTCAATCTAGGAAACAAGACTTTCTGGGGAGTATACATTTCAAACACAATATTTATTGAGTATCTTCTAAAAATACAGTAATAATACAATCTTAATATTTGGCTTCTAGACCTTCACTTTACAACAATACAGGCATAGCTCTGAGATATTACGCACTTGGTTCCAGACCACTGCAATAACGGTAATATTGCAATAAAGTGAGTCACACAAATTCTGGGGTTTCTCAGTGCATATAAAATTTATGTTTACACAATTCTGTAGCCTATTAAGTGTGCAACAGCATTATGTCTAAAAAACAATGTACACACCTTAATAAACACCTCATTTCTAAAAAAAAAAAAAGCTAATGATTCTTCTGAGCCTTCAATGAATTGTAATCACTTTGCTGGTGGAGGGTCTTGACTTGATACTGATGGCTACTGACTGATCGGGGTGGTGACTCCTGGATGTTGGGGTGGCTGTGACAATTTCTTAAAATAAGACAAAAATGAAGTTTGCTGCATCCATTGACTCTTTCATGAAAATACTCTTTTGATTTTGTAAAAATATTTTTTAAATTCTTTATTATTTAAATAAAGATGAGGTCCACTATATTGCCTAGGCTGGTCTTGAACTTCTGGCCTCAACGACTGTCCTGACTCAGCCTCCCAAAGTGCTGGGATTACAAGCGTAAGCCACTATGCCCAGCCCATGAAAATATTTATCTGCAGCATGTAATGCTGTTGCATTTTACCTACAGTAGAACTTCTTTCAAAACTGGAGTCAGTCGTCTCAAACCCTGCCATTGCTTTATTGACTAAGTTTACAAAATATTCTAAATCCCTTGTCATTTCAACAGTGTTCAAAACAGCTTCACTAGAAGTAGACTCCACCTCAAGAAACCACTTTCTTTGCTTCTCTATAAGAAGCAATTCCTCATCCATTCAAGTTTATCATGAGATTGTAGCAATTCAGTTGTATCTTCAGGCTCCCCTTGCCATTCTACTTCTCTTGCTATTTCTACGACATCTACAGTGACTTCCTCTACTGAAATCTTGAAGAATGGAGTCAACTTCTTCCAAACTCCTGTTAACGTTGACATTAACATTAACATGACTTTAACTCCATGAATCAAAAAAGTTCTGAATGGCATCTAGAACGATGAATGATGAATACTTTTTAGAAGGCTTTCAATTTACTTTGCCCAGATCCATTAGAGGAATCATTATCTATGGCAGCGACAGCCTTTAAAAAAATGTATTTCTTAAATAAGAAGACTTGAAAGTCAAAACGACTTCTTGATACATTGGCTGCAGAATGGATGTCGTGTTAGCAGGCATGAAAACAACATGAATCTCTTTGTATAATACATCTCCATCAGAGCTCTTGGGTAACTAGGTGCATTGTCAATGAGTAGTAATATTTGGAAATAATTTTTTTTTTCTAACCAGTAGGTCTCAACAGTGGGCTTAAAATATTTACAGCAAACCATGCTGTAAACAGATGTGCAGTCATCCAGGCTTTATTGTTCCATTTAGAGAACGCAAATAGAATAGATTTAGCATCATTCTTAAGGGTCCTAGGAGTTTCAGAATGGCAAATGAGCACTGGCTTCAACTTAAAGTCACCAGCTGCATTAGCTCCCAACAAGAGAAGAGTCAGCCAGTCTTTTGAAGCTTTGAAGCCAGGTACTGACTTCTCTTTAGTTATGAGAGTCCTAGATGGCATCTTCTTCCAATAGAAGGCTATTTTGTCTACACTGAAAATCTGTTGTTTAGTATTACCACCTTTATCAATGATCTTAGCTATATCTTCTGGATAATGTACTGCAGTTTCTCCATCAGCACTTACTGCTTTACCTTGCACTTTCATGTTATGGAGGTGGCTTCTTTCCTTAAACCTTATGAAGCAATCTCTGCTAGCCAACAATTTTTCTTCTGTAGCTTCCTTATCTCTCCTAGTCTTCATAGAATTGAGGAGAGTTAGGGCCTTGCTCTGGATTAGGCTTTGGCCAAAGAGAATGTTGTGGCTGGTTTGATCTTCTATCTAGACCACTAAAGCTTTCTCCATATCAGCAAGAAGGCTGTTTTGCTTTCTTTCTTTCTTTTTTTTGTAAGAGATGGGGTCTTGCTCTGTCACCCAGGCTGGAGTGCAGATCCAGGCACAATCATAGCTCACTGCAACCTTGAAATCCTAGGCTCAAATGATCGTTCTGCCTTAGCTTCCCAATGTGGTTGGGACTATAGGTGTGTGCCACCACATCCAGCTAATTTTTCTTTCTTTTTCTTTATCTTTTTTTTTTTAGAGACAGGTTCTCACTATGTCGTCCATGCTAGTCTCAAACTTCTGGCCTCAAGCAATTCTCCTGCCTCAGTCTCCCGAGTTGCTGAGACTACAGGCACCTGGCTGTTTTGCTTTTTTATCGTCTGTGTTCACTGGAGTAGAACTTTTTTTTTTTTCTGAGATGGAGTCTTGCACTGTCACCCGGGCTGGAGTGCAATGGCACTATCTTGGCTCAGTGAAACCTCCGCCTCTCTCCTGGGTTTACATGATTCTCCTGCCTCAGCCTCCCGAGTAGCTAGGATTACAGGCACACACCACCACGCTCAGCTAATTTTTTGTATTTTTAGTAGAGATGGGGTTCACTATGTTAGCCAGGCTGGTCTCAAACTCCTGATCTCATGATCCACCCGCCTTGGCCTCCCAACATGTTGGGATTACAGGCGTGAGCCACTGCACCTGGTCTGGGGTAGCACTTTTAATTTCCTTCAGGAATTTTTCCTTTGCATTCACAACTTGGATAACTGCTGCAAGAGGCTTAATTCTGTGCCTATCTCAGCTTTCAATACGCCTTCATCACCAAGCTTAATCTTGATTTCAGGTGACAGACATGCAACTCTTTCTTTTACTTGAATACTTAAGAGGCCACTGTAAGTCATTAAGTGGCCTAATTTCAATATTATTTTGTCTTAGGGAATAAGGTCTGAGGAGCGAGACAGGGGAACTACTAGTCAGTGGAGCAATTAGAACACACACATTCATCAATTAAATTTCCCATCTTATATGGGTGCAGTCGGTGGTGCCTCAAAACAATTACAACAGTAATATCAAAGATATAATGATAATAATGAAAAAGTCTGAAATATGGCAAGAATTACAAAAATGTGACACAAAGACATAAAATGAGCAAAAGCTGTTGGGAAAATGACACTGACAGACTTGCTTGATGCAGGGTTGTCACGAACCTTCAATTTGTAAAAAATGCAGTATTTGTGAAGCACAATAAAACAAGGTACGCCTGTATTTATTTTGTTCAAAAAAGGATGGAAACATTGCTTTAGTCCCATAGTTCAGTATTATTGAAAAAGTATACTGATATTTAAGATGTTACTACAAATAGGCCGGGCGCAGTGGCTCACACCTGTAATCCCAGCACTTTGGGAGGCCAAGGCGGGTGGATCACAAGGTCATGAGTTCGAGACCAGTCCGGCCATCATGGTGAAACCCTCTCTCTACTAAAAATACAGAAAATTGGCCAGGCATGGTGGTGCACACCTGTAGTCCCAAGTACTCGGGAGGCTGAGGCAGGAGAATCACTTGAACCCGTGAGGCAGAGGTTGCAGTGAGCCGAGACTGTGCCACTGCACACCAGCCTGGGCGACAGAGCCAGACCCTGTCTCAAAAAAAAAAAAAAAAAAAAAAAGTTACTACAAGTAACTTTTAAAAATATCTAGAGCTCACATAACAGTATTATCACCTTGAAAGATAATATCTAAATATTTTGAAACTTTATGTTTGTTTTAATTACTATAGAATATAAATTCAAATAAGGTTTCATACACTGAGAGAATAAAAACAAGCTCCAAAGTTGTTCTGAATAGCAGCAGTATTTTTAGAACAAATATGTTATTTCTCTAGATTATTACTTAAAAGAAATATACTTTGAATGAACACATTCTGCTATTTTTATTTAAATCAGTAATCACTTCTCTACCACATACTAGGATTACAGGTGTGTGCCACCATGCCCAGCAAATTTTTGTATTTTTAGTAGAAATGGGATTTCACATGTTGGCCAGGCTGGTCTCGAACTCCTGACCTTGTGATCTGCCTGCCTTGGCCTCCCAGAGTGCTGGGATTACAGGCGTGAGCCACTGCGTTTGGCCTGCTATTTCAATACATCAACCTGACATGATTTCTGTGAGAAGACAAATCCACAATATTTGATAAAAATTAATTTATCAATAAATTAAAATATGTATTAATACCTATTAAGGCCAAGCACAGTTCTAGATAATGATATCCAAAATGAATTAGACACAATATTTTCTCTGAGGGGACTGTAAATTAGAAAAGAAAAAAGAACACATAAATCAATCAGTATGTTACAGAGAAAAAAAATAAAGAGATACGTACTAAACGATCTGGGGAACAATGAAACAAAAATACAGAAAGAACTAACTCTGTAAAGCCAAGAGGGACGCCAGTGAGAACAGCCTTCACAGAGCAGCCAATGGTCAGCCATTCATTGTTAGGGAAGGCCATAAAATACAGATAAAGTAGGACAGTTCTACATTCAAATCCCAAAACACTCACCAGTCCTGTGATTTTTCATTGTTTTTATCCTCTCTGAACCTCATAGTTTTTCTCTAAAATAGAAATGATGTACTCATTGCCTCTCTGCTATAGGGATTGCATGAGATAATTTACGTACAGTACACATCTGTGTACCTCATAAATAGTAGCAATTGTTATTTATTTGGTTTCCATTAAATAAGGTTATTTGGCTTAAACACTAAAAGTCTGGTTTTAGTTCCTGATGAAAGGTATTAAGTTTCAGAATGCAAGTTTCTCATCTTTAGAATGCAGACTAAAAACAAAAACCTCCTATCTTAACCATGATCAGAAATTAAAATTTGGGTATTGTGAGAGACAAATTTATTGGCACTTTTATAATAATGATCTTCAGCAGCCTTCAGTAAATGCTTATGTTCTATAATCAAATGCATACTGATCTCTCCTCTGGGTCAACTAAACCAAACAGATTAGAAGGACCTAAACAGACAAATTCAGATATAGAATCTAAATAAATGAACAAAGACAGATTACTAACTCTTACAATCACTTAAAAAGACAACTAAGTTACTGAAAATTTATGGGTAGTTCAGGATGACTACTGAGATGTGGCAACATCATTATAAGCTAATGTCATATACTTAAGTAACTTATCAGTACAGTTGAATTGGGCCTTCTGTATAAACATCATGGTATATTATTCATAATCAGAACCTTAAAGCTTTTCAATATTAACTATATCTTGAGATAACAGATGATAATGTACTTCTAATTATTGAAAGATAAACCATTACACTAAGCCTTTTATACAGAAAGTTGAGCAAATATGACATATCACAAAAATTAACTAAACCAGAAAAACAATATAAAGTTTCACATAAGAGAAAAATACAAAAATTTGGAACAAAGAATGACCCAATTTTATTACACAATTGATCACCCAGCTAAATCTATAATATATATTTCATTCTAAACATACTTTTTCACTGGGTGCAATGGCTCACGCCTATAATCCCAGCACTCAGGAGGCTGAGGCAGGAGGAGCACTTGAGCCCAGGAGTTTGAGACCCAGTTAATTTTCTTTTTTCTTGTAGAAATGGAGTCTCACCAGACCAGTGAGACTCCATTTGTACAAAAAATAAGAACATTAGCTGGGTATGGTGACGTGTGATAAGGGTCCTAGCTACAGACAGGCTGAGGCAAGAGGATCCCTTGAGCCCAGCAGGTCGAAACTGCAGAGAGCCATGTTCACACCACTGCACTCCAGCCTGAGCGACACAGCAAGACCCTGTTTCAAAACAAAACACAACAAACAAAGCACAGTCTTTCAAAGTTTAACCACAGTTTTAAACATAAAAATGTGCAAAAAAAAAGATAAAACATTGACCTGAAATTTTCATAATTCAGGTTCAAAAGAAATGCTTTAGAAGCTTTTTTTTTTCTTAGCAATTTTTCTCACAAGGTTCATAAATTTAAGGCTTTTCAACATTGCTTTTATTGTCACAAAAGGTTTTCGATTATCACTGTAAAACTGTTTCTACTTCACGTGTCAATTTTACCATGTGCTGAAAAATTAAGCAGCAGTGCCACCAAATGACAAAACTCAAAATTTCACCAAATAGTGAGGCAAGGCTTATAAACACATGAAACCACCAAGTCTGCGATGTCTGCCTACTCTTGATCAATAACAAACATATTTTCATGTTTATGCTGACTTATTAGTAAGGATTTATGTTAGGAAAGTATTATTAAATGACTTAATTTCATATTTTGAATAGAGTAATTTCACACATAGTTTTATACAGCCTAAGGATATATCATGGCGAAATCTTACCAAATTCATATTTAACGTCTCAAAACCTTATCTTTGAAGAACCAATAGTATAAAAGTATTTGTATTTGAATAAATTTTCTTAACTAGTATTGCCATAATGCTTTTATAAGAATATCTAAGAATAAGAACAAGGTAGCCAGAAGCAATAAGTGTGTACACCCTGTGGGGAGCCTTACAGGCGTGCATGGAAAGTCTAAAAATAAGACAAAGACGGAAACAGAAATACACGAGAATTTACATTCAAAATATTTTATCCAACCTAACCAAGACAGAATCTCCCTAATTCTATTTTTCACTGAATTTTAATTCTTAAAACATTGCTACCCTTTTAAAAAATTGAATCTATCTTCCTTACATACTTCATTCACAATATAGCATACATGATGGCTGAAAACGTAACATTATATTACTTGGCCCTCCCAAAAAAAAGGACCCATCATCACATATTGTTCTCCATATCTAAATCCCAATTGGTACTACAATTTTTATCATTAAATATGTCAAAGAGGAAATTTTATAAAATTAGGTATATACTGCCAAAGAATCACAATAGTTAAGGCAGTGATTTTTTTCCTTCACTTTTAAGTTTCAGGGTACGTGTGCAGAACGTGCAGGCTTGTTATATAAGTAAATGCGTGCCATGGTGGTTTGCTGCACAGATCAACTAATCACCCAGGTATTAAGGCCAGCATCCGTTAGCTATTCTTCCTGATGCTCTCCCTTCCTACACATCCCTCAAAGGCCCCAATGTGTGTTGTTCCCACCAATGTGTTCATGTATTCTCATTGTTCAGTTCCCACTTATAAGTGATACCATGAGGTGTTTGGTTTTCTGTTCCTGTGTTAGTCTGTTGAGGATAACAGCTTCCAGCTCCATCAATGTCCCTGCAAAGGACATGTTCTCATTCCTTTCTGTGGCTGCATAGTATTCCATGGTGTATATGTACCGTGTTTTCTTTATCCAGTCTATCACTGATGGAAATTTGGGTTGATTCTATGTCTTTGCTATCGTGAATAGTGCTGCAGTGAACATATGCATGCATGTATCTTTATAACAGAATGATTTATATATTTTGGGGTATATACCCAGTAATGGGATTGCTGGGTCAAATGGTGTATCTGCTTCTAGATCTTTGAGGAATCACCACATTGTCTTCCAAAATGGCTGAACTAATTTACACTCCCAACAACAGTGTAAATGCATTCTTTTTTCTCTGTAACCTTGCCAGCATCTGTTGTTTCTTGATTTTTTAATAATTGCCATTCTGACTGGCATGATATGGTATTTCTCTGTGGTTCTGATTTGCATTTCTCTAATGATCAGAGACATTGAGCTTTTTTTCATGTTTGTTGGCCGCATGCATGTCTTCTTTTTAAGAAGTGTCTGTTTATGTCCTTTGCCCATTTTTTAATGGGTAAAAATGGACATTTTTGTTTTTTTCTTGTAAATTTGTTTAAGTTCCTTGTAGACTCTGGATATTAGCTCTTTGTCAGATGGATAGATTGCAAAAATTTTCTCCCATTCTGTAGGTTGTCTGTTCACTCTGATGACAGTTTCTTTTGCTGTGCAAAAGCTCTTTGGTTAATTAGATCCCATTTACCAATTTTTGCTTTTGTCGCTATTGCTTTTGGCATTTCATCATGAAATCTTTGCTTGTGCCTGTGTCCTGAACGATACTGCCTAGATTTTCTTCTAGGATTTCTATAGTTTTGGGTTTTACATTTACATCTTTAATCCATCTTGAGTTAACTTTTGTATAAAGTTTAAGGAAGGGGGATCCAGTTTCAATTTTCTGCATACGACTAGCCAGTTCTCCCAGCACCATTTATTAAATAGGAAATCCTTTCCTTATTGCTTGTTTTTGTCAGGTTTTTCAAAGATCAGTTGCATGTAGGTATGTGGTTTATTTCTGAGTTCTCTATTCTGTTCCATTGTTCTATGTGTCTATTTTTGTACCAGTACCATGCTGTTTTGGTTACAGGGCAGTGATTTTTATCCTTTGTTAGACTGAAAATATTATACTTTTGAGAATCCAAGGAAATATATGTGGCTTTACTGAAGAAAATGCACCAACATACATACTGCCAAACTTTACATTAATATTTTAGGGGGCTTAATAATGCTAGCTTCAATTCTGAATTCCATGTTAACCACTCCTGAGTAATGGTCAATGAGTAAAGATAGATATATGAACACTACCCCCCAATATAACATCTAGATTATGCTATATTAGACTTTCTATTGAAATAATAAATAACTTTAATCAATTTTTTTGTATATTAAGCTGGACTTAAATCCTTACATTATGGATACTATTTTTCTACACAGTTTAGATAGAGCAACATTAGAGAATAAGACCTTCATCTAGATGAGGAAATAAAGGCCACAAACATTAAGTCAATCCTCAAACAAGCTAATTAATTGGCAAGGCTGAGACCAAAATCAGGTATTCTGATTCCCAGTCTCATTTTTTTCCCACTATACCAGTGTGCATTAAATAAACAGATGTTTCCTGAAAATTTCCCTACGCACAGCTCTGGAATATCATGAGACACAGAATTCCCAATGAATTTATTTGTGTTACTATTCACCAGGTACCATGCTGAGCATTTTACATGGTAAATCTGTTAAGATTCTTTGGTTGAAGGCAATAGAAACTAACCATAGAGGGGCAGAGGGAGGGAGAGAAGGAGGCAGCTAGGTAGCCAGGCAGCCAGGCAAGGAGGGTGGTGACATCAGCAGGATGGCAAATTACAAATGCCTAATGCTCTACCCTCTGCCCCACCAAAAAAGGACAAAAACAATGAATAGATAATTGCATTTTGACCAGAGTGACTTAAGGAGAATGTCAGAGAATAGCAAGGGAGTGGCAGAAACCCTATGAAGCACAGGCTAAGGATGGCCATATACAGAAGGGTGGAGTCATTGTTGTGCTATTCCCTTCCCCCAATGCCTAAGTCACAGCTGTGCCCCACCATTCATGGGCTCTTGTTGCTGCTGTACCCAGCCTCACAAAGCCTAGTCCATTGTTATGTCCTGCCATGCCAGAGTCACCACTACAAGGAACCTCCTCTCCTGGTGTCCAAGTTGCCACTGTGCCCTACTGGCTCCAGAAAGTGAATTGCAGTTATGCCCTGCTCCCTAGGGCCCAAGCCTCTAGAACATCTCTTCTTCTCCAGACCCATGCCAGTGCTGTGCCCTGACTCTCAGGATCAGAGTCACAGCTATATCCCTGCTACCTGGGCCCAAGCTACTGGGGAATGCCTTAGAGTCACAGTCCCCACCTTTGTAGAACAGCTTCATCTACCCATACCTCAGAAAGTGAACTTGTACTCAAGTCACAAGTATCATAGTAATTCAGGAAGACAGTGAGCCCAGGACCCCAGCACCACTGTAGGCTGCTTGTGAGCTCTGCCAAATCTGACAACAAGAAGGATTTCCCCAACAAAGTCTCCCCATGGTAGGATAAACAAGAGCAGGAGGGCCCCCACTAAAGCCCTTGCCACTGAGAATCCTAATAACCTATGCTGCTACCACTGCTGTCACACACTCCTACAGTCATGGCTAAAGTACCTGAAGCCATTACTCATATTGATTACAACTGAAGGAGCTGCATGGACACTACACTACCGTGCCTACCTGGAACCAGAGGCAGAACCTCTGCCCTTGAGCCACTGCACTACCACCCACAGAGCCAATGCACCCTGCTCAACTGACCCCCTAGCAATCATCTGTAGGTAAAATCATTCCCTACAAAAGCAACTCTATAGATTTGGAAGAGGTCACTGATCCACTAGATGTGCAGTTATCAATGCAAGGACACAAGAAACATGAAAAAGCAGGAAAACATGACACCATCAAAGGAATATAATTCTCCAGATAATGACCCCAAAGAAATGGAAATTTACAAATTACCTGAAAGAGAAATCAAAGTAATGATCTTATGGAAACTCAGGGATATACAAGAGAATAGACAATTCAATGAAATCAGCAAAATAATCCATGATATGAATGACAAACTCAATAAAGATATACATAACATAAAAAGAACCAAACAGAAATCTTGGGGCTGAAGAATTAAATGAATGAAATTGTTAAAAACTGAGAGCTTCAACAGCAGACTAGATCAAGCAGAGGAAACAATCTGTGAATTTGAAGATAGGTCTTTTGAAGTTGCCCAGATAGAGAAAAAGTGAAGAAAGTCTACAGGAATTATGGAACACCATGAAATGAACAAATGTCACAGTATGAGCTCCAGAAAAAGAAGAGATGAGGCCGGGCATGGTGGCTCACGCCTGTAATCCCAGCACTTTGGGAGGCCAAGGCGGGAGGATCATGAGGTCAGGAGATTGAGACCATCCTGGCTAACATGGTGAAGCCCTGTCTCTACTAAAAATACAAAAAATTAGCCAGGTGTGGTGGCACGTGCCTGTAATCCCAGCTACTTGGGAGGCTGAGGCAGGAGAATTGCTTGAATCCAGGAGGAGGAGGTTGCAGTGAGCCAAGATTACGTCACTGCACTCCAGCAACAGAGCAAGACTTCGTTTCAAAAAAAAAAAAAAAAAAAAAGAAGACATGGAGAAAGGCACAGAAGGCTTTTTAAGTAAAGTACTTGCTGAACACTTCCCAAGTCTCGGGAGCAATATGGTGATCCATATCTACAGAAGTTGAAAACTAGCAAACAGGTTCAATGCAAAGAGGTCCTCACCAAGGCACTTTATAATTTAAAACATTAAAAGTAAGAGACAAAGAATTTTAAAAGCAGAGGGAGAAGAGCATCAGGCAACATACAAGGGGCTCGCCATTAGACTATCAGCAGATTTCTCAGCAGAAATCTTGCAGGTGAGGAGAGAATGGGATAATATACTCAAGGTGCTAATTAAAAAAACCCTGCCAGCCAACAATAATATACTTAGAAAAGCTGTTTTTCAGAAATAAAATAGAAGTAAAGTCTTTCCCAGATAGACAAAAGCTAAGGGAATTCATCACCTCTAGATCTGATTTACAAGAAATGCTTAAGAGTTCTTCAACCAGAAACAAAAGAACAATAATTACCATCACAAGAACATATCAAAGTATAAAACTCACTAGTAGAGAGGTATTTATATATATTCAAATTCAGAATATTCCATTACTGCAACAGTGGTGTGTAAATCTCTCAAATTGCTATTATAAAGGTTAAATGTTGAAACAGTCAAAAATAATTGCACTAAGTTGTTATGAAATCTAAAATGTAAAAAGGTATAAACTGTGACAGCCAAAATAATTGTGAGGAGGGTAAAAGTCTAGAATATGTTCATGTGACAAAGTTAAATTGTTACCAGCTTAAAATAGTCTATTATTACTATAAGATGCTTTGTGTAAGCCTCATGATTAACTACAAAGCAAAAAACTACAGTAGATACACAAATGAGAACAAGAAAGGAATCAAAACTTAGCACATAGCACAAAATCACAAAAGTAGACAATAAGAGAGGAAGAAAGGAACAAAGGACCAAAAAACAACCAGAAAACAAACAAACGCGGTAGTATGTGCTTACCTATCAATAACAATCTTTAATGTAATTAAGCTCTCCAATCAAAAGATTTAGAATGGATAGAAAAACAAGATTCAGACGCTGCTTCAAGATTGTGACTACGGACATCTCATGCCAGTTCTCCTCAGAAGGAAGATGAAAATTACTGGTAAATCATCAAGTTTTGACAAGGAAACGGAGGGAACAGAGCCAGGACCTGTTGGAGTACCTACGTGAAGAAGATTGGGTGGACAGAAAGAAAGCAGCAAAAGTCTGGTTGATATCGACCGCTGAGGAACTCAGAGTCCAGCAGAAAGTGTAGGTGGGAGTGTGTCTCTGCTCCCTTCACCCCTCTGACAACACACTGGCTGCTAAACAGCTGGGGAGCCCCTCAGCCCTTGCAAGCCAGGGCAACACTATTGGTGGTGATTAGAGGACCTTCTGAAAAGAGAGAACTGAGTGAGCAGCTGACTTAGCCATGCTGCATCCACCTCTGATCCAAACTGAGATGGCAGTTGTCATACCAGTTGTGTACCTGTGGTGCCACTCCCTTGCTTGTAGATCCTCTGCCCTTGCGCCACTGCACCACCACCCGCAGATACTACACAACCTACTCTGACTTTGGCAAGTACATGACACCAGCAGATTCTCAGGCAGTTTGGGGTCTCCCACAGATTGCACCCTTGGCACAAACTGCCCCCCAGAAAGGAAACAGAGCAGCCTGTCAAAGCCACCAATGGGAAACAGGAAATGTGGGTGCAGCACTAACCACTGAAGGGGGCACCACCGATGCCTCGGAACAAACGTGGAGAAGGGGGTCATCTCTCACCTTCTCATCCCGCCAAAGTGCATGATTGTGGACATGGCAGCAGTTCTTTCTGTTGGGGCCCAATGGCCCTTTCTGGGCTTCTCTGGTGGCCCGATGAAAGTGAACAGAGCCGAAATAAATCTGCCGTATCTTACTCTTCAGCACCATCTACTGGACTGCAGCCTGAATTACACCGCCAAGCAAAAACTACAAAAACCAGCATCTGAGAAAGCCACCACACAAACCTACCTGCAACCAAAAAACCCATATGGAGCTTTGGACCCCTGAAAGCACCCAGAAAAGAAGCCAATCGAGCATACACAACATACATCACAGTTACACCTTCAAAGGGAAAAAAATTAAGTCCCATCCAAATAAACACAAATCAAAAAAAAGAATTGTCAGCTCACTCAGATGAGAAGGAATCAGTGCAAGAACTCTAGAAGTACAAAAAGCCAAGGTGCTTTGTCACCTCCAAAGGATCATTCTAGCTCCCTAGCAATGGATCCTAAGCAGACTGAAATATCTAAAATGATACACAAAGAACTTGGAATACTGATGGCAAGGAAACGCCACAAGATCTGAGAGGAAGTTGAAATTCAATACAAAGAAGCCAGAAAAATGATCCAGGACATGAAAGATGACATAATGGTATTAACAAAGAACCAAACAGAACTTTTGGAATAAAAAAACTCACTATGGGAATTTCAAAATACAGTTGGAAGCCTTAACAACAGACTAGACAAAGCAGAAGAAAGAATTTCAGAGCTCAAAGACTGGTCTTTTGAATTAACCCAGTCAGACAAAAATAAAGAGAAAGAATTTTAAAAAGCAAACAAGGCCTTCAAGAAACATAAGATTATGTAAAGCAACCAAACCTATGAATTACTGGCATTCCTGAGAGAGAAAAACAGAAAGTAAGGAAATTGGAAAACATATTTCAGGGTATGATTCTGGAAAATTTCCCCAATCTTCCAAGAGAGGTTGATATGCAGATACAAGAAATTCAGAGAACACCAGTGAGATACTATATAAGATGACCATCACCAACGCACAGTCATCAGACAATCCAAGGTCAATGTGAAAGAAACAATCTTAAAGGCAGCTAGAGAAAAGAACCAAATTGCCTCTTTTAAAGGGAATCCCATCAGACTCACAACGGTTTCTTTTTTTTTTTTATACTTTAAGTTTTAGGGAACATGTGCACAACGTGCAGGTTTGTTGCATATGTATACATGCAACATGTTGGTGTGCTGCACCCATTAACTCGTCATTTAACATTAGGTATATCTCCTAATGCTATCCCTCCCCTCTACCCCCACCCCACAACAAGCCCCGGTATGTGATGTTCCCCTTCCTGTGTCCATGTGTTCTCATTGTTCAATTCCCACCTATGAGTGAGAACATGCGGTGTTTGGTTTTTGTCCTTGCGATAGTTTGCTGAGAATGATGGTTTCCAGCTTCATCCATGTCCCTACAAAGGACATGAACTCATCATTTTTTATGGCTGCGCAGTATTCCATGGTGTATATGTGCCACATTTTCTTAATCCAGTCTATCATTGTTGGACATCTGGGTTGGTTCCAAGTCTTTGCTGTTGTGAATAGTGCCGCAATAAACATACGTGTGCATGTGTCTTTACAGCAGCATGTTATATAATCCTTTGGGTATATACCCAGTAATGGGATGGCTGGGTCAAATGGTATTTCTAGTTCTACATCCTTGAGGAATTGCCACACTGACTTCCACAATGGTTGAACTAGTTTACAGTCCCACCAACAGTGTAAAAGTGTTCCTATTTCTCCACATCCTCTCCAGCACCTGTTGTTTCCTGACTTTTTAATGATTGCCATTCTAACTGGTGTGAGATGGTATCTCATTGTGGTTTTCATTTGCATTTCTCTGATGGCCAGTGATGATGAGCATTTTTTCATGTGTCTTTTGGCTGCATAAATGTCTTCTTTTGAGAAGTGTCTGTTCATATCCTTCACCCACTTTTTGATGGGGTTTTTTCCTTGTAAATTTGTTTGAGTTCATTGTAGATTCTGGATATTAGCCCTCTGTCAGATGAGTAGGTTGCAAAAATTTTCTCCCATTCTGTACGTTGCCTGTTCACTCTGATGGTAGTTTCTTTTGCTGTGCAGAAGCTCTTTAGTTTAATTACATCCCATTTGTCAATTTTGGCTTTTGTTGCCATTGCTTTTGGTGATTTAGACAAGAAGTCATTGCCCATGCCTATGTCCTGAATGGTAATGCCTAGGTTTTCTTCTAGGGTTTTTATGGTTTTAGGTCTAACATGCAAGTCTTTAATCCATCTTGAATTAATTTTTGTATAAAGTGTAAAGAAGGGATCCAGTTTCAGCTTTCTATGTATGGCTAGCCAGTTTTCCCAGCACCATTTATTAAATAGGGAATCCTTTCCCCATTGCTTGTTTTTGTCAGGTTTGTCAAAGATGAGATAGTTGTAGATATGTGGCATTACTTCTGAGGGCTCTGTTCTGTTTCATTGGTCTATATCTCTGTTTTGGTACCAGTACCATGCTGTTTTGGTTACTGTAGCCTTTTAGTGTAGTTTGAAGTCAGGTAGCGTGATGCCTCCAGCTTTGTTCTTTTGGCTTAGGACTGACTTGGCGATTTGGGCTCTTTTTTGGTTCCATATTAACTTTAAAGTAGTTTTTTCCAATTCTGTGAAGAAAGTCATTGGTAGCTTGATGGGGATGGCACTGAATCTATAAATTACCTTGGGCAATATGGCCATTTTCACAATATTGATTCTTCCCACCCATGAGCATGGAATGTTCTTCCATTTGTTTGTATCCTCTTTTATTTCATTGAGCAGTGGTTTGTAGTTCTGCTTGAAGAAGTCCTTCACATCCCTTGTAAGTTGGATTCCTAGGTATTTTATTCTCTTTGAAGCAATTGTGAATGGGAATTCACTCATGATTTGGCTCTCTGTTTGTCTGTTATTGGTGTATAAGAATGCTTGTGATTTTTGCACATTGATTTTGTATCCTGAGACTTTGCTGAAGTTGCTTATCAGCTTAAGAAGATTTTGGGTGAGACGATGGGGTTTTCTAGATATCCAATCATGTCATCTGCAAACAGGGACAATTTGACTTCCTCTTTTCCTAACTGAATACCCTTTATTTCCTTCTCCTGCCTGATTGCCCTGGCCAGAACTTCCAACACTATGTTGAATAGGAGTGGTGAGAGAGGGCATCCCTGTCTTGTGCCAGTTTTCAAAGGGAATGCTTCCAGTTTTTGCCCATTCAGTGTGATACTGGCTGTGGGTGTCATAGATAGCTCTTATTATTTTGAGATACGTCCCATCAATACATAATTTATTGAGAGTTTTTAGCACAAAGGGCTGTTGAATTTTGTCAAAGGCCTTTTCTGCATCTATTGAGATAATCATGTGGTTTGTGTCATTGGTTCTGTTTATATGCTGGATTATGTTTATGGATTTGCGTATGTTGAACCAGCCTTGCATCCCAGGGATGAAGCCCCTGAGATCATGGTGGATAAGCTTTTTGATGTGCTGCTGGATTCGGTTTGCCAGCATTTTATTGAGGATTTTTGCATTGATGTTCATCAGGGATATTGGTCTAAAATTCTCTTTTTTGGTTGTGTCTCTGCCAGGCTTTGGTATCAGGATGATGCTGGCCTCATAAAATGAGTTAGGGAGGATTCCCTCTTTTTCTATTGATTGGATTAGTTTCAGAAGGAATGGTACCAGCTCCTCCTTGTACCTCTGGTAGAATTCAGCTGTGAATTCATCTGGTCCTGGACTTTTTTTGGTTGGTAAGCTATTAATTATTGCCTCAATTTCAGAGCCTGTTATTTGTCTATTCAGAGATTCAACTTCTTCCTGGTTTAGTCTTGGGAGGGTGTATGTGTTGAGGAATTTATCCATTTCTTCTAGATTTTCTAGTTTATTTGTGTAGAGGTGTTTATAGTATTCTCTGATGGTAGTTTGCATTTCTGTGGGATTGGTGGTGATATCCCCTTTATCATTTTTTATTGCATCTATTTGATTCTTCTCTCTTTTCTTCTTTATTAGTCTTGCTAGCGGTCTATCAATTTTGTTGATCTTTTCAAAAAACCAGCTCCTGGATTCATTGATTTTTTGAAGGGTTTTTTGTGTCTCTATTTTTTTCAGTTCTGTTCTGATCTTAGTTATTTCTTGCCTTCTGTTAGCTTTTGAATGTGTTTGCTCTTGCTTCTCTAGTTCTTTTAATTGTGATGTTAGGGTGTCAATTTTAGATCTTTCCTGCTTTCTCTTGTGGGCATTTAGTGCTATAAATTTCCTTCTACACACTGCTTTGAATGTGTCCCAGAGATTCTGGTATGTTGTGTCTTTGTTCTCATTGGTTTCAAACAACATCTTTATTTCTGCCTTCATTTCATTATGTACCCAGTAGTCATTTAGGAGCAGGTTGTTCAGTTTCCATGTAGTTGAGCAGTTTTGAGTGAGTTTCTTAATCTTGAGTTCTAGTCTGATTGCACTGTGGTCTGAGAGACGGTTTGTTATAATTTCTATTCTTTTACATTTGCTGAGGAGTGCTTTACTTTCAACTATGTGGTCAATTTTGGAATAGGTGTGGTATGGTGCTGAAAAGAATGTATATTCTGTTGATTTGGGGTGGAGAGTTCTGTAGATGTCTTTTAGGTCCGCTTGGTGCAGAGCTGAGTTCAATTCCTGGATATCCTTGTTAACTGTCTCGTTGATCTGTCTAATGTTGACAGTGGGGTGTTAAAGTCTCCCATTATTATTGTGTGGGAGTCTAAGTCTCTTTGTAGGTCTCTAAGGACTTGCTTTATGAATCTGGGTGCTCCTGTATTGGGTGCATATATATTTAGGATAGTTAGCTCTTCTTGTTGAATTGATCCCTTTACCATTATGTAATAGCCTTGTCTCTTTTGATCTTTGTTGGTTTAAAGTCTGTTTTATCAGAGACTAGGATTGCAACCCCTGCCTTTTTTTGTTTTCCATTTGCTTGGTAGATCTTCCTCCATCCCTTTATTTTGAACCTATGTGTGTCTCTGCACATGAGATGGGTTTCCTGAATACAGCACACTGATGGGTCTTGACTCTTTATCCAATTTGCCAGTCTGTGTCTTTTAATTGGAGAATTTAGCCCATTTACATTTAAGGTTAATATTGTTATGTGTGAATTTGATGCTATCATTATGATGTTAGCTGGTTATTTTGCTTGTTAATTGATGCAGTTTCTTCCTAGCCTTGATGGTCTTTACAATTTGGCATGTTTTTGCACTGCCTCATACCAGTTGTTCCTTTCCATGTTTAGTGCTTCCTTCAGGAGCTCTTTTAGGGCAGGCCTGGTGGTGACAAAATCTCTCAGCATTTGCTTGTCTGTAAAGTATTTTATTTCTCCTTTACTTATGAAGCTTAGTTTGGCTGGATATGAAATTCTGAGTTGAAAATTCTTTTCTTTAAGAATGTTGAATAATGGCCCCCACTCTCTTCTGGCTTGTAGAGTTTCTGCCGAGAGATCAGCTGTTAGTCTGATGGGCTTCCCTTTGTAGGTAACCCGACCTTTCTCTCTGGCTGCCCTTAACATTTTTTCCTTCATTTCAACTTTGGTGAATCTGACAGTTATGTGTCTTGGAGTTGCTCTTCTCGAGGAGTATCTTTGTGGTGTTCTCTGCATTTCCTGAATTTGAATGTTGGCCTGCCTTGCTAGATTGGGGAAGTTCTCCTGAATAATATCCTGCATGGTGTTTTCCAACTTGGTTCCATTCTCCCCGTCACTTTCAGGTACACCAATCAGACGTAGATTTGGTCTTTTCACATAGTCCCATAATTCTTGGAGGCTTTGTTTGTTTCTTTTTATTTCTTTTTCTCTAAACTTCTCTTCTCGCTTCATTTCATTCATTTGATCTTCCATCACTGATACCCTTTCTTTCAGTTGATTGAGTCGGCTACTGAGGCTTGTGCATTCGTCATGTAGTTCTCGTGCCGTGGTTTTCAGCTCCATCAGGTCCTTTAAGGACTTCTCTGCATTGGTTATTCTACTTAGCCATTCGTCTAACTTTTTTTCAAGGTTTTTAACTTCTTTGCCATGGGTTCGAACTTCCTCCTTTAGCAAGGTGTAGTTTGATCATCTGAAGCCTTCTTCTCTCAACTCGTCAAAGTCATTCTCCGTCCAGCTTTGTTCCGTTGCTGGTGAGGAGCTGCGTTCCTTTGGAGGAGGAGAGGCACTCTGATTTTTAGAGTTTCCAGTTTTTCTGCTCTGTTTTTTCCCCATCTTTGTGGTTTTATCTACCTTTGGTCTTTGATGATGGTGACGTACAGATGGGGTTTTGGTGTGGGTGTCCTTTCTGTTTGTTAGTTTTCCCTCCAACAGTCAGGACCCTCAGCTGCAGGTCTGTTGGAGTTTGCTGGAGGTCCACTCCAGACCGTTTGCCTGGGTATCAGCAGCGGAGGCTGCAGAACAGCGGATATTGGTGAACAGCAAATGTTGCTGCCTGATCGTTCCTCTGGAAGTTTTGTCTCAGAGGAGTACCCGGCTGTGTGAGGTGTCAGTCTGCCCCTACTGGGGGGTGCCTCCCAGTTAGGCTACTCGGGGGTCAGGGACCCACTTGAGGAGGCAGTCTGTCCGTTCTCAGATCTGCAGCTGCGTGCTGGGAGAACCACTACTCTCTTCAAAGCTGTCAGACAGAGACATTTAAGTCTGCAGAGGTTTCTGCTGCCTTTTGTTTGGCTATGCCCTGCCCCCGGAGGTGGAGTCTACAGAGGCAGGCAGGCCTCCTTGAGCTGCGGTGGGCTCCACCCAGTTTGAGCTTCCTGGCCGCTTTGTTTACCTACTCAAGCCTTGGCAATGGTGGGCGCCCCTCCCCCAGCCTCGCTGCCGCCTTGCAGTTTGATCTCAGACTGCTGTGCTACCAAAGAGCGAGGCTCCGTGGACGTAGGACCCTCTGAGCCAGGCACGGGATATAATCTCCTGGTGTGCCATTTGCTAAGACCATTGGAAAATCGCAGTATTAGGGTGGTAGTGACCTGATTTTCCAGGTGCCATCTGTCACCCCTTTCTTTGACTAGGAAAGGGAATTCCCTGACCCCTTGTGCTTCTCGGGTGAGGTGATGCCTCGCCCTGCTTCGGCTCCTGCTCAGTACACTGCACCCACTGTCCTGCACCCACTGTCTGACACTCCCCAGTGAGACGAACCCAGTACCTCAGTTGGAAATGCAGAAATCACCTGTCTTCTGTGTCGCTCATGCTGGGAGCTGTAGACTGGAGCTGTTCCTATTCGGCCATCTTGGCTCCTCCTCCAACAATGGATTTCTTAGCAGAAATCTCACAAACCAGAAGACATTGGTGGCCTATTTTTAGCCTTCTTAAAGAAAAGAAATGCCAGCCAAGAATTTCACAGGCTGCCAAGCTAAGTAAGCTTCATAAACAAAGGAGAAATAAAGTTTTTCCCAGACAAGCAATTGCTAAGAGAATTTGTCACCACCAGATAGGCCCTACAAAAATGCTTAAAGGAGTTCTAAACGTAAAAATAAAAGAATGATACTTGCTGCCACAAAAGTACATGTAAGTTCAAAGCTACTGCCACTATAAAGCAACTATACAATTGAGACTACAAAGCAACTAGTTAACACTAAGAGAGGAAGAAAACTTCACATATCAGTATTAACACTGAACATAAATGGCCTAAATGCTTCACTAAAAACACAGAATGGCAAATTGGATGAAAAAACAAGACCCAACCTTCTGCTATCTTCAAGAGACCCATCTCACATCTAATGACACCCAAAGGACTTGATGTAAAGGGATGGAGAAAGACCATGCAAATTTAAAACAAAAAAGATCAGGGCTTGCTACTCTTGTATCAGATAAAACAGATTTTAAATCAACAACAGTACAAAAGGAGAAAGAAAAGCACTACATAATGAAAAAAGGTTCAATTAAACAAGAGGATTTAACTATCCTAAATATATATGTGCCCAACACTTGAGGACCCTGATTTATAAACAATTACTACTAGATCTAAGAAAAGGGACAGACAATAATATCATACAATAATAGTGGACACTTTAACACCCCACTGATAGCATTAAACTGATCAAGGCCCAAAACTAATAAATTCTAGACTTAAATTGGACACTTGACCAGTTGGACCTAATTAGCATCTACAGAACACTCCACCAAACAACCACAGAATATACGTTCTTTTTAGCTGCACACAGAACATACTCTAAGACTGACCACATACTCAGTCATAAAGCAAGTCTCAATAAATTTTTTAAAAAACTGAAATCATACTAAGCATCTTCTTGGACCATAGTAGAATAAAAATAGAAATCAATACCAAGAGGAACTCTCAAAGCCACACAAATACATGGAAAATGAACAGCCTGCTTCTGAATGACTTTTGGAAAACAATAAAATTAAGGCAGACATTTAAAAAAATTTTTGAAACAAATGAAAGTAGAAACACTACATACCAAAACCTCTGAGATATGGCAAAAGCAGTTAAAAGGAAAGTTTACAGCATTAAATGCTTATACAAAAATAATAGAAAGATCTCAAATTAACAACCTAATGCTGCACCTACAGGAACTAGAAGAACAAAAACAAACTAAACTGAAAGCTAGCCGACGAAAAGAAATAACTAAAATCAGAGCAGAACTAAATTAAATTGAGACCAAACAGCCATAGAAAAGATCAAAGAAAAGTTGGTTCTTCAAAAAGATAAACAAGATTAATAAACTTCTGGAAAGATTAACACATGAAAAAAAGAGAAGATTCATAAACACAGTCAGAAATAACAAAGGTGACATTACAATGGATCCCACAGAAATACAAAAGATCCTCAGAGACTACTATAAACATCTCCATGTGCACATACTACAAAATTAGGAATTGAACAAATTCTTGGAAACACACAATCTCCCAAGATTGAACTAGGAAGAAACTGAAACCTTGAACAGACCAATAATGAGTACAAAATTGAATCAGTAATAAAAAAAAAACTACCAATCAAAAAAAAGTCCCGGACCAGATAGATTCACAAGATATACAAAGAAGGCTGATGCCAATCCTACTGAAATTATTGAAAATAAATTAAGATGGAGAGATTCCTCCCTAACTCATTCTACAAGACCAGTTTCATCATGATATCAAAATATGGCAAGGACACAACAAAAAAAGAAAACTACAGGCCAATGTTGCTGATGAAAATAGACACAAAAATCCTCTATAAAATATTAGCAAACTAAATCCAGTAGCACATTAAAATGAAAATTTATACGATCAAGTGAGCCTTATTCCTGGGATGCAAGGATGGTTCAACACACACAAACCAATAAATGTGATTCTGCACATAAACAGAATTTTAAAAAAGAATATGATCACCTCAATATACACATAAAAAGCATCTGATAAAATCCAACATCCCTTTATGATAAAAAACACTTAACAAATTAGGCATCAAAGGAAGATATCTCAAAATATTAAGAACCACCTATGACAAACCCACAGCCAACGTCATGCTGAATGAGCAAAAAGTTAGAAGGACTCCTCCTAAGAACTAGAACAAGACAAGGATTCCATTCTTAGCAATCCTATTCAACACAGTACTGGCAGTCCCAGCCAGAGCAATCAGGCTAGAGAAAAAAATAAAAGACATCCAAATAGGAAAAGAGAAAGTCAAATTATCTCTTTGTGGACAATTTAATTCTGTACCTGGAAAATTCTAACAATTCCACCACGACTCCTAGACTTGATGAGTGACTTCAGTAAAATTTCAGGACATAAAATCATTGTACAAAAATCAGTAGTATTTCTATACTCCAATACCATTCAAGCTGAGAATGAAATCAGTAATGCAATCTCATTTACAATAGCTCACACACAAAATACTCATTACAAATACTCACACACAAAAATACTGAGGAATACATTTACCCAAGGAGGTGAAAGATCTCTACAAGGAGAACTACAAAACATTGATGAAGGAAATCATAGATGACATAAACAAATGGAAGTGCATTCAATGCTCATGGAAGGAGACTTGGTATCATTAAAATGTCCATACTGCCCGAAGTAATCTACAGAATCAATTCAATTTCTATCAAATTACCAATTTTTTTTGTAAAAAATAAAAAAACTCTAAAATTCATATAGAACCACAAAAGTTATCCTCAGAATAGCCAAAGTTATCCTGAGCAAAAAGAACAAAACTGGAGGAATCACATTACCTGACCTCGAGTTACACTACAGAGCTGTAACCAAACCAGCATGGTGCTGGCATAAAAACAGGCACATAGAACAGTGGAACAGAATAGAGAACCCAGAAATAAATCCATACATCTATAGTGAATTCATTTTTGACAAATGTTCCAGGAATATACATTTGAGAAAAGACAGTCTCTTCAATAAATGGTGCTGGGAAAACTGGATATCCATATGCAGAAGAATGAAACTAGACTCCTATCTTTTGCCATATACAAAAATCAAATCAAAATGTATTAAAGACTTAAATCTAAAGCCTCAAACTATGAAACTACTAAAACACTGGGGAAACTCTCTAGGACACTGGCCTAGGCAAAGATTTCTTGAGTAATATCCCATAAGCACAGGTAACCTAAGCAAAAATGGACAAATGGGATCACATCAAATTAAGAAGCTTCTGCACAGCAAAGGAAACTATCAACACAGTGAAGAGACAATCCACAGAATGGGAGAAAATATCTGCAAACTACCCATCTGACAAGGGATTAATAACCAGAATATATAAGGACCTCAAACCACTCAACAGGAAAAATCTAATAATACAATTTAAAATGGGCAAAAGATCTAAATAGACATTTCTAAAAAGATGACATACAAATGGCAAACAGGTATATGAAAAAGTGCTCAACATCACTGATCATCAGAGAAATACAAATCAAAATGACAATGAGATATCTCACTCCAGTCAAAACAGCTTTTATCAAAAGGACTAGCAATAACAAATGCTGGCGAGGATGTGGAGAAAAGGGAACCCTCTTACACTCGTACACCGTTGGTAGGAATGTAAACTAGTACAGCCACTATGGAGAACAGTTTGGAGGTTCCTCAAAGAACTAAAAATAGAACTACCATACAATCTACCAATCCCACTGCTAGGTATATACCCAAAAGAAAGGAAATCAGTATATCAGAGATATCCGCACTCCCATGTTTATTGCAGGACTATTCACAATAGCCAAAATCTGGAAGCAACCTAATTGTCCATCAACAGATGAGTGGATAAAGAAAACGGTGGGACATAAACACAATGGAGTACTCTTCAGCCATAAAATAGAATGAGATCCTGTCATTTGCAACAATATGAAAGGAACTGGAGTTCTATTACATTAGGTGAAATAAGCTCGGCACAGAAAGACAAATTTTCCATGTTCTCACTTATTTGTGGAAACTAACAGAATTAAAACAATTGAATTCATGGAAACGGAACATGATTGTTACCAAAAGCTGGAAAGGGTAGTGCATGAAAGTGGGAATGGTTAATGGGTATAAAAATTAGATAAAATGAATAAGATCCAGTATTTGATAGCACAACAGGGTGAATATAGTCAACAATAATTTATTGTACCTTTAAAAATAACTAAAAGAGTGTAATTGGATTGTTTGAAATGCAAAGAAAGGATAAATGCATGAGGTGATAGATACCCCATTTACCCTAATGTGATTAGTGTGTATTTAGGCCTGTATTAAAATATCTCATGTATCCCATAAATATATACATCTACCATGTACCTACAAAAATTAAAAGTAAAAAAAAAATTTTTTTTTAAGGCACAACTTACAGAAAGCAGGGGAAACAGTATAAGAAAAAGACTTCAACATTGTGCAGATCCAGGTTCAAATCTTTGTTCTGCCCTTAGTTGGAAATATTTTATATAATTATTTTATCCTTTCTATATATGCTTTGTAAAGTTGTAAGGATTAAAAAAAACAATAAATATACAGTTAATCCTTGAACAACACAGGTTTGACCAGCACAAATCCACTTACACACAATTCTTTTTTTCTGCCTCTGCCACCCGAGACAGCAAGACCAACCCTCTTACTCCTCCTTCCTCAGCCTACTCCACCTGAAGATGAGGATGAAGACCTTTATGATGATCCACTTCCATGTAAAAATAGTAAATATATTTTCTCTTCCTTATGATTTTCTTAATAACATTTTTTCTTTAGCTTTGTTCTAAGAATACAGCATATAATACACATAACATATAAAATATATGTTACTCTATGTTATTGGCAAGGCTTCCAGTCAACAGTAGGATATCAGTAGTAAAGACTATGGGGAGTCAAAAATTGTATGTGAATTTTTGACTGTGCAAGGGGCCAATGCCTCAACCCCCACGTTGTTCATGGGTCAATAGTAGAGTGGTTATAATATGCCTGGCATAAAACAAGCAATAAACTATAGGAACTGTTGTTACTATGATGTATATCACGACTATTTGCCAATGATCTAGTTGTAGGCTAAAACCCAGAAAATTAACCGAAGATTGGCAGAACAGGAAAACTCACTGGATAAGAGGATAAGCAAAAACTCAAAATGTCTGCAAATATTAGCAATATTCTGTTAGGAAAAAAACCCTTTAAAGATTGAAATGGAATTATAAACTATCTAGAAATAACCTTTATAAGAAATACAACAGATAAGTGTGAAAATGATCAAAATTTGTGTAAGAGATATAAAACAAACTATGAGTAAATGTAGAAACTTAACTTGTTCCTGTATAAAACTATTATATTGTTCTATAAAAACTATTATAACTATGTCAATTCTTCTTAACTTGTAGGTTTAATATAATACTAATCAAAATTACAATAGGATTGAAAAAAAAAGAAACAAGAATTACCCTAAAAATGTATCTGGTAAAGAAAAAGAGAGCAAATAACTAAGAATAATAAGTGTAAAAAGGAGAGTAAAGGGGAAATGAGAAAAGAATTCTATTAGAAATTAAAGCACATTGTAAATAATTACTAATACAACGAGGTACTGGCAGAAAAGACAGAGTACTAGAGCAAAGGAGAAAGCCCAAAAGAAGATATAGCTTGATACATAACTTGCTATAGATTCATTCACTGGTATATATAAGAATTTATTAAATCTTACAAGTAGCATTATAAATCAGTGGCAGAAGGATGATGTAGTCATTAAATTACCCTGGGATTTTGATAAGCTACTTGGCAATAGTAAATTAAAAATTTAAAAATGAAATAAGGGCCGGGCGCGGTGGCTCATGCCTGTAATCCTAGCACTTTGGGAGGCTGAGGCGGGCAGATCACGAGGTCAGGAGTTTGAGACCTGCCTGGCCAACATGGTGAAACCCTGTCTCTACTAAAAATACAAAAATTAGCCAGGCGTGGTGGTACACGCCTGTAGTCCCAGCTACTCGGGAGGCTGAGGCAGAAGAATCGCTTGAACCCAGGAGGTAGAGGTTGCAGTGAGCCGAGATAGTGTCACTGCACTTCAGCCTGGGTGACAGAGCAAGACTCCATCTCAAAAAAATAAATAAATAAATAAATAAAATAAATTAGTTCTGACTTCAAATCAATCTCCCAAATAACTTCCACATTGATTATTCTTAAATGCGAGAGAGACAGAGAGAGACTGAGAAAGAGAGGTAATGAGAAAGGGTGAGAGAGAGAATGAGAATGAAAAAACAGAAAAAAAAAAGCACTAGAAAATTATAATACTGATGTACTACCCAGGAAGAGCTACAAAAATGTTAATACAATCAGGATTAAGAATATGAGCTAAATCTTACATGCTCTTCCCACACTTTTTTTTCTCTCTCATAAGCTTCCTTTCTCTTTCGTTCTAGTTGTTCTTTTAGTACAGCAGCACGTGCATTTGCATGGGCCTAAAAATAAAAACAATTAACAAAATGAGTTACCAGAAAGAAGGGCATAGGGTTGTCTTTTTTTTTTTTTTTTTTTTTTTTGCCAGGTCTATGAAGATACTTACTTATTAGCCAAAAAAGAAGCGTGCCTGTGGTCTTAGAATAAAAATGTAAGCTCATTCTAAATCTCTAGCACCTAGAACCAGCCTTGACATACAGCAGGGGTTCAATAAATATTTGCTGAGTGAAAATAAAGGCAGGTATATTTGAATGTGAAAAAAATGTAAAAATTTAAAACAATTATTATACATAGACTTCATTTATCTTCATGGGGATGTATATTTGTATATTTTTTACTTTTAAGGTTACCTTTTTTTCAAGATTACTTATATGATAGTTTCATGTATTTATGCCATGGTTTTATCTATTTTCATAAACATAATACAAAAAGAGAAAAATACTATTTTTAGAAACCAAAAAGTGGAGGAGAAAGATGAAAGAAAAATTAAAGGAAGAGACTAAAGTGATATAACTATGCAAAATTTAAGAACACAATTTGCTATCTCAGCTTTCAATTTTCTCTAAGAAAACCTGTATCATTTCTAGTCTATACCTTCAGTGATTCGATTTTTTTGCGCCTCATGTCAGCCTCTTCACTTCCTTCTTGTCCTTCAGAACGATTAGCTTCTTTCTACAAAATAAGTAGATAAGAAAATCACTTAGGATAGAATTATCAAATTGAGTGCAGAGCTCTGTGAAAGATAACAATGAATAAACTAAAATCTAAAAATATAAAATGGAAATAATTTAATGCTGTTAGTTTTCTCCTAAAGCTGCAACTGAACTCTCTACCACTATCAGCGTTTAAGAACAATGGAACAAAAAGATAATGATATAAAATGCATTTTAATCCTCCCATGAATACTAGTTATATTTTCCTCTCAGAATTTCTCTGGAACAAATGGTCTTATCAATTTAAAATCACATAAATAAGATTTACTTTATGTGTAGTTTTTTGATCTTTGAACTTCCACTGTCGTCATCAGTTTTTTTTTTATTGTTGTTGTTGTTAATGGCACAGCATTTTAAATGTTAACCTACTATGATATCATTCAATTTCTTCAAAAAAATAGCTTTTCAACCTACCTTTTCACCACGAAGTTTGGCTTTAATCTGTTGGCGCTCATTGAAATTCTGTAGTCTTATTTGCCTCAGTCTTGCCAGATAAACCTACAAGGAGGCAAAAACCCCAACATAATAATGTAAAAGTAAAGCTATTGACATTTTTACTGCTAGATTTTTTTTAAATTTAAGGAACAGTGTTAATTTGAACACAAGAAATAAAAGTTCTGAAATCCGGTTAATGGAAATGTAATATTAGCTTTCAAGTGTTTAATTAAGAACAATTTATTTCTGAAAAGAAAGAAATACATTATAAAATTACAAATTTTTAATTTAATCAAAAGGAAAGAAACTGAAATCATAATATTGAATAAGTTACGGGGCAAAATTATAACACAGAATGTCAGTCAAAAATATATTAACAGGTCCCTACAGACCTACAAAATCTTCAAATAATTGTTAAGAATTTAAACCATGCAAGAAAAGAAGGCAACAAATTCAAAAATGGCTATGTGATGGAGGTAGCGAACATGCGGGAAGCATACCTCTTCCTCTTTGTTTCTTGGCTTCCCTCCTCTTGAAGAGCTGGGCCTGCCTCCATACATAGCTGCCAGGTTTTGCAGGATTCCCTGTTTATCATTTAATGTACTAAGTTTAAAGAATGACTAAGGCTACATTATTATCTTACCAAGGAATATCCAGGTGCTACTTTATTTCTTTTGGCAAATACTGACCATTTCTTGATGATAAACTGTGATAACAAACCCTGGCGTTTTCCTATGTCAACTTGAAATATATATTCAGTTAGAACAGAAGGAAGCAATTAAGCCCCAAACATAATTATTCAAAACAGAGACCAGCTATCTTTGTGTTAGTCACTTAAGAGGGGTTTTTTTGGTTTTTTTTGTTTGTTTTTTTAAAATCACTGCTTTGGAGGTTAAATCCCAAAACAAATTTTCCTCTACAAACAGCCAATCCATTTCGACATATGTCTATATATATACTAAACACATACAAAATAAAATATTTGAGATCACTTTTTCTGAATTCAACAAATGGGTTGTATATTAATTAAGAGATCTCAAACTCTGTGCACTCAGGCATGTTCAGTTACTATACAGCAAATGGTCAAACCCAATCACAAACGGACTCATTTTTGAACATAGTTTATGTATTTCTCTTCCTTCAGCATACAAGCATGCTTCAAGTTCCTCCCTTAAAAAAACTCTTTAGTCCCACTTTCCTGTCAAATGTCTTTTTATTGGCTTATTGAATGTGTATTTTTTTTATTCATCATCTCAATTTTCCTGCTTCCCAGTCATTTTTTAGCTCACTACAATCTAGTTTCTGATCCCATTATGACTCTGAAAATTTTCTAAGGTCACCAATGACTTTCTACTTCACAATTGAAATGAGCCCTTTTGAGTGATTTTTGCATTTAACATTTCCACTGGAAATTAGTTTTGACTGAATCCACTTAATTTATATATGCATTTTTTCTGTCATAACATAATACATACTCATTATAGAAAATTTATTAAAAAATAAAGAAAATGTGAATCATTTATAATTCTGCCATCTGCGAAACTTAAAATTTGAGGGTACTGTCTTCCAAATTTCCTTCTCTGTATATGTATAATACATACATGTTTATTTTTATAAAACTGGTATTTTACTAGTTATCCAGACAATATTATATCCTGAATCTCTTCCCACATCCATTTAATATTCCTTACAAACACTATTCTTCACACTTGATCTTAGCCAAAAGGCCGAGAAGCGATACAAACACTATTCTTAAGTGACTATATACTATTCATAACACTCCACTATATAAATGTTCTATAATTCACACATTTTTAAAAAGTCTCTCTTCTATTTCAGTATTTATAATGGCACTCTCTCGGGTTCTTCCAATTGTCACTATTTTTCACAGGCTCTTCTCTCCTTGGCTTGTTGCTGAATGTCAATATTTTGTAGAGTTTCATTTGCTGGCCCTCCTTCTCTTCTCATCCCCAGGCTTTAACATATGCTGCCAATTCCCAAACCTTGTAGCCCTTTTCTCTTTACAGCTTTCTGTGTATGTTAAACTGACATCTGGGCAACTCCACCCTTATGTAGCAAAGCCATCTCAATTTATAAACCTGACTTTACCCTTCTTTTTACTATATAATCTTATTCCCAATTCAGTTATTGAACATGATCAGCCACTCAAGTCAGCAAACTAGGAATTACATTTGCCTCTTACCTACTATACTCAAATATGCCAAATTACCAATTCTATCTCCTAATAATTCTATAATTTATCATTTCAGTTTCTGCCTTAGCTCAGCCTCTCTTCTTTTGACTCTTAAATTGCTAAATGAGTTTCCCAACTCATCCTACCTCTAGTCTCACATCCCACAATTCCATTCTCTACAATGCACTGACAGTAACCTTTCTCTTTCACATCAAATCCCACACAAATCCTTCAATGGTTACTATTATCTTCAGACTTTAATTCACATTCTGTTGAATGGCAGGTAAAGCCATTTGTGATCTCGCCATTTCTAGTCTCATCTCTGCCACTGCTCAGTCATAAATCCTACATTCTGGCTATGACAACTACTTGTGGTCTATAAACTGTACCATGATCTCACTCATCCTCTTAAGACGGGTAACTCTACTCATCTTCCAAAACTCAAACCAAGTATCTCACCCCAGAAGCCTCTTCAAAGCCTTCTCTAGGGAGTTAAGTGTGCTTCCTTTGACCTTCCATACCATTTCTTTATAGATACCTCTCACAGTAGCACTCATTAGAGTGCATTATAATGGTGGAAGGGCAGTATATTTTAGTTAAGAACATGAAATACAGACTCTGAAATCTGTTTTTGTCAACATCACATAAACACTGCTGATCTTAAACAAAACTGCTTAAACTTTTTGTTAAGTCTAGGCATAAAAACATCTAGTTCTTGGGCGTACCAGAGCAAAAAAGTATTACTGTAAGAGCATGCCCTGCCTTTTTTCTTTTGCAGCATGACAAAGGGCCTTTACTCAATCAGTTTCCTTCCCTCTTCAAGAAGGTCCTTGCAATAGCTTATCAGTATTTGAGCTTTTGAGATATATATAGGTCAAAGAGTTGGGGAGATGAAGGAAAATAAGAAATAAGCAGCGCTGGGCAAAGATGTGAGATAAATCCCAAAAAAGATATATGGGAGTATCTACAAAGTTAAGGGGAGTGGGTGGTAGTGAATTGAGTATTGCTATAGACAATAACTTCCTTGAATCATGATATTTGAGAAATACAAGAATCTGAGTTACCCTGAAGTTTTAAAACCTTTTTAGTTCGAAATATTATAGATACACAGAAAGGTGAAAAGAATATACAGGGAGGTCCTGTGCGCCCCTTCACCCAGCCTTTCCCAAATTTCTCATCTTGCATAACTACATTACACCATCAAAACCAGGAAACTGACACTGATTCAAATTATAGATATAATCTTTTATTTGTGCCGTGCATCTACACAATTTTGTCACTCATGTCATCTTATGTTAATTCCACCCTAATCAAGATGCTTAGCTGTATTATTACTGGAACACTTCATAGCCACATTCACTACCTGCATCCCTAACCCATCAACCACTAAACTGTTCTCCATCTTGATAATTATGTCATAATTTCTATATAGACTCACACAATATGTGTCCTTTTGAGACTGAGTGTTTTCACTCAATATAATTAAATTTGGTACATCTATGGTATTGCAATGCATCGATAGTTCATTCCTCTTCACTGCAAAGCAGTATTCCATGGGGTGGATATAGTGTTATGATACAGTCTTTTCATTCATTCACCCATTAAAGGGCATTTGGGTAGTTTTAAGTTTTTTTGCTATTACAAATAAAGTTTCTATGAATATTCATGAATGAGTTTCTAAGTGATAACAAGTTTTCTTTTCTCTGGAACACATGCACAAGAATGAAATCGCTGGTTCTTGGTATGAAGTCCATTTTTAGTTTAAAAAGGAATTGTGAAACTATTTTGCACAATGGCTGTATCATTTTACATTCCAAACAACAATGTGTAGGTGACCAGTTTCCTCAAAACTTCATCAGCATTCGGTTTTATCACTATTTTTTTATTATAGCCATTTTGATAGGTGTGAAGTGATAATAACATCATTGTGGTTTAAGTTTGCATTTTCCAAATGATTTGGGTATCTCTTCATGTGTTACCTGCCATATGTATATCCTCTTTGGTGAAATGTTTTGTATAAATTTTCCTCATTTTCTAACTGGATCTTTTATGTTTAATGTTGAGTTTTGATACTTCTTTATATGTTCTAAATATAAGCCCTTTGTTGGATAAGTGCTGTACAAACATTTCTCTCAATCTGTAATTTGTATTTTCTTTTTCTTAACAGGGTCTTTTCAGAGCCAAATTTTTAAATTTGGACAAAGCCTGGTTTATCAGCTTTTCCTTTTTTGGATTATACTCTTGGTGTCAAGTCTAATAACTCTTTGCCTAGTACTAGGTCCCAAAATTTTCTTTTCTTTTTATTAGAAGTTTCGCAGCTTCATATGAAAGCCCATGATCTGTTTTGAGGTAATTATTTTATATTGTTTGAGGTTTAGGTCAAGGTTGATAGAGCTTATGGATGTCCAATTCCTCCCACAATAATACTGAAAAGGTTACTCCTACTCCACTGAATTGCTTTTATGTATTTGTCAAGAATCAGTTAGGCATATATATTTGTGTGCATCTATTCTGGGACTCTCCATAGTGTTCCATTGATCTATGTGTCTATCCCTTTGCCACTACTACACTGTTTTGATTACTGTAGCTATATGTTAGCCTCAACATCAGGAAGAGTTATTCTTCCCAAGTTGTTCTTCTTCAAAATTGTTTTAGTTACTTTAAGGTCCTTCTCTTTCCATATAAATTTTAAAATAACCCTGTCTATATTAAAAAATATTTTCTGAGATTTTAGTAAGAATTGTATTATCTCTCCAATTTAACAAGAATTGCCCTTTTTACTATTGTGAGTCTTCTGATTCATAAACAATGTATCTCTCCAAGTATTTAGGACTTCTTAGATTTTTTTCATCAGCATTTTGTCATTTAATTGCATTTCATATTGCATATGTTTTGTTAGCATTCTTTTTCACATTCTTTGGAACAACTGTAAATGGCATTACATTTTTTGTATCAGTTTCCACTTGCTCATTGTCAAATAAATTCAATTGATTTTTGTGTACTGATCTTGTATCCTGCAACTATAATGAATTCACTTTTTAGTTTCAGGAGTATTTTTGTAGAGTTCTGGGGATTTCCCATGCAGATAATCATATCAACTTGAAATAGCAACAACTTTATTTCATCTTTTCAATTCTGTATGCCTCTTCTTGCTTTATTGCAGTAACTACAACTTATAGTACAATGTCAAATATGAGTGGTAAAAGTTACATGCTTGCCTTTTCTCTAATTGTAGAGGGAAATCATTCAGTCTTCCACCTGTATAATATTAGATGCAGGGTTTTTGCAGATGCCTATTGTGAGGTTGAGAACATTCCCCTGTATTTCTAGTGTGCTGACAGTTATTATTTTTTTAAATCATGAATGGGTGCTGATTTTTTTCAAAAGATTTTCTGTATCAATTGATGTAATCACATGAATTTCCTTCTTTAGCCTGTTGATATGGTGAATCACATTGATTTTTTAATACTGTAAAATACTTGTATATCTAGACTAAATTCCACTTGGTTGGGGCTGGATATAATTTACTAAAATTTTATTGAGGATTTTTGTATTTAATTTCATCAAAGATGCTGGTCTGTAGTTTGCTTTTCTGTGCTGTCTTTGGTTATGGTATTAGGGTAATACAGTCTCAAAATGAGTTGATTAGTATTCACTCCACTATTACTTCTGGGAACAAATTGTAGTGTTGTATCGAATTGGTGTTAATTCTTTGAATGTTTGGTAAAATTTTCCAGTGAAACCATCTAGGCCCAGAGATTTTCAATAGCTTTTGAATCACGAATTCAACTTTTAAAACAGTTATAGGACAATTTAAGATATCTGTTTCAACTTGGCTAAGTTTTTTTTTGTTTTTTCACAAATAGCACTTTTTATTTGCCACTATTTGAAGTCTGAACTTTAAACAGATTCTTGGACTGGTGGTTCATATCCATCAGCTCGTTCAACTTTAGCACCTGTCTCGTACCCAGTGGCTTTTCCAGAACTACTGCCTTCACCATGAAGCTCCATGAGCTTTCCCAATTCAAACTTGGGCTTCTTCAGCATTTTTACATTCCTAACGAAGACATCATGGAGAGGATAAATAGATTGGCAAGCCTTTTCTATGTCTTTTCCAGTGCTGTCTGGAATCAATTTATTGACCACTTCTTTCAAGTCATTGGTCTGCACCTCTCGGGTCATGATTTCCATCATCTTCTTCCGGATTTGGCAGACCTGTTGGTGCTGAGCATAAGAGGTCTTCCGTATCTGATCGTTGCGTTTTTTAGTAAAACCAACACAGAACAGACGAAGCAAATAACCATCGGTAGTCTTGACATCAACATGAGCTTCAATCATTGTCTGCCATTTTTTGACCATGGAACACATTTTGTCACGGGTAAGATCCATGCCATAGAAGTTAGTCAGGCAGTTTTTATCCTGAACATCTTCAGTAATCAGCTTGAATTTTCTAAATGCAACTTCACCATTCTGCAAATCAGCAAGACTCACTTCAAATACACGACCCCTGAGACCATCAGATGCAATTTTGGTTCCTTGGGTCCTGGTGGCGAGCGTCTTTCCAATATTTCTTATATTGAACATAGCGAGTGCTTTCACATCATACCAATCTTTCTTAGAAAATGGATCAACCACTTTCTTCTTGGCTCCCTTTTTGCCGCCTTTCGTAAGGTGCTTGTTCTTGCCAACCGCCATGGTGCTGGTCAGAGAGCCAAAAGGGCAACTTGGCTAAGTTTTGGTAGTTTACGATTTTTATAGGATTGGTTCATCTCTTCTAAGTTGTTGAATTTGTGAATGTAAAGTTGAATTTATCCTTTTAATTGTTACAAGATCTATAATTATACCCATTTTTTTCTGATATTGGTGATTTGCATCTTTATCTTTGTCAATTTTGCTAGAGACTTATCAAATTCACTTTTATGTTTCTAAGAGTCAGTTTTTTGTTTCATTACATTATAGTATTACTGGTCTCAATTTTATCAATATCTGTTCTTAATTACTTTATTCTGCTTGATTTGGGAATACTTTGCTCTTTTTTTTTTCCTAGTATTTTGAGTTAGGAATTTACAGTGATTTGAGACATTTCTTCTTTTCTACTGTCTGCATTTAGTGCTATAAATTTCCCTCACAGAAGTGCTTCAGCTCTATCTCACAAATTTTTGTGCGTTGTGTGTCTATTTCCATTCTGTTCTACGTACATCTAAATTTCCTTTCAGATTTCCTCTTTGACCCATGGTTTATTTAAAAGTGTGTTAATTTTTAAATGTTTGGAGATTTTCCTGTCACCTTCCTGCTACTGATTTCTAGTTTAATTCCACTGTTCTCTATATTTGTAAAGGTTTTATAATTCAGTATATTATCTTGATGAATTTTTGATGGGTGCTTAAAATGTGTATTTTGCTATTGTGGGGTGGAATATTCTGTAAGTGCAAATTAGATCTTGGTGGTTAGTGATGGTGTTTAGCTATTCTATATCCTTGCTGATTATCTGTCTAGTAGTTCTATCAATTGCTGAGAGCAGGATGTTCAAGTCTCAACTGTAATTGTGAACCTGTTTATTTCTTCTTTCAGCTCTGTTAGTTTCTGCTCTCTATATTTTAAAGTATGGTTATTTGGTGTATATATATTTAGGATTGCAATAACTTCTTAGTGCATGATTCTTTTGTTACTATGTCTCTTTTTATCTCTTTGTCCTTAGTAACTTAATTTTGCTCTATTACAAACAAATTCTTTTAGTTTCCTGCATTTGAGAATGTCTTTATTTCCACTTCATTCCAAAAGGACAGTTTTGGTCAGATATAGAATTAAAGATTGATAGTACTTTTTCTTCTTTCAGCACCTGAAAAATGTTGTACCACTTCCTTCTAAACTCCATGGTTTCAGATGAGAAACCTGCTGTTATTCAAATTGGTGTACTTTCATATGGAATGTGTCATTTCTCTCTCCCATTTTTCAGATTTGTCTTTTTAAAAACATTTCTTAGTGTGGATTCGAGTTTATCTTATTGTACGGTTTGCTCAGCTTCTTAAATCTATAGGTGAGAAATTTTCAGTCATTATTTCTTCAAATATATTTTTCAGTCACATACTTTCTCCTGTCCTTTAAGCTTTGAAGATACAATGTTAAATTTTTGTATTGTCCTATAAATTCTTGAGACTGAAATTTTTACTCTCTGTTGTTCAGATAGAGAACTGAACTGGTATGTCTTCAAGTTCACTGATTCTATCTTCTGTCATCATCTCCACTGTACTACTCAGTCTTATCTGTGAATCTTAATTTTGATTATTGTGTTTTTCAGTTCTATAATTTCCATTTAATTCTTCCTTAAAACTTCTATTTGTTTGCTGAGGTTTTCCCTTTTTATCATTTTAAGATAATTTAAGATAATTGATTGTTGAAGCATTTCTATCACAGCAACTTTAAAACCCTTGTCAGGTAATTCCTACATCTGATTCATCTTGATATGAATGTCAAATCAATGTCATTTCTCACACAAATTGTGTTTTTGCTGCATTCAGCTTGGTTTGACAAGTTATTATGTTAGAAGACTCACAGTCCTGCTTAATCTATTTTATGCAGGAAGTAGCCTGTCAAAGTTTAGCAATCGGCTTCTAGCCTACTTTTGTGGGCTTTAGTTCCAATTGCAGTTCGGTTTTCTGAAAACTTGTGATACTCTGCTGGTCTGCTTCATTCTTCTGGTGCTTCCAGAGCTCCTGTTCAATCACTGCTGCTGCTGTCTTGTGAGAATGGAAGTTGCTTCTCTGGGCTACCGGCTGTTGCTGGGAGACTTCCATGGTGGAGGTACCATGAACAAGTTGTGGAGTGGGGCTGGGATAGCCTGAGGCTTCACCACTGTCCTGAGCTTGAATCACTCATCAGGTCCCTGGTGTCAGGAAAATGTTGAGGTTCCCTATCTTTGTTGGGATTCCCCTTTTCCAGTCCTTTAATGAGTAAGAGCAGGCTTTTCTTGTTTAATATTGTTTTTTGTCTATAGTGATTCTGGGTTGCAGGCCTCTCTCATACCCAGTCCAAGATATATGGGAGACAGAAAACCCAGAGAACCCCAGTGTTATTTCTCAAGTCCCGAGGTCTCTAGCCAGCTCACCTTCTTTCTGGCATTTATAATCCAATTATAATTGTATGCTAAATAATTTCCAGGGTATTTAGTTATATTTAGAGGGAAGGAACAGGGAAAAGTGAGTCTATGCCATTCTTTTTGGACCTGGGCAGAAACTACTTTTTGATAGCTAGGGTTTTTACACAGCAACATACTCTATAACATGACTAGCACATCAAAGTTTGACAGAGTTACACAGGATTGTTGGAAAGACTAAGAGATTGTTACGTTGAACTGTGCCCCTCATAAATTCATATGTTGAGGTCTCAACCCCTAGTACCTCAGAATTAACCTTATTTAGAGATGGGATGTTTGACAAGTTAAAATGAGGTCATCAGAATAGGTCCTAATTCAGTAGGACTGGTGTCCCTATAAAAAGGGAAAATTTGAAGACAGACTCACAGACAGCAAGAACACGACATGAAGATGAAGGCAGAGATCAGGATGCTGATAATATACACCAAGGAAGGTCAAAAATTGCCATCCAATAACCAAAAGGTAGGAAGGAGGCATGCAACAGATTCTCCCTCAAAGCCCCCAGAAGGAAACAACCCTGCTGACACACTGATCTTGGACTTCTTGCCCTGAAAACTTTGAGATAATAAATTTGTGTTGTTGATGCCACTTAGTTTGTAGTCTTTTGTTACAGCAGCCTTAGCAGACTAATATAGAGGTAATGCATATAAATTGCTTAACACGATGCCTGGCATAATAAGCTTTCAATAAATAGTTATTATTACTTAATTGTTGGTTTGCTTGTCTATCTCCTTTACTGCTTATATTTTCCTGCTAGCATGAAACCTAACATATTACAGTCATTAATGTCTGTATAAAATTAAATCAATGAAAGAATGAATGAAAAGTTATAACAGTTAACTGCACATTTTGTAAGGTAGGTTTTCCATTAGTATAAATAAACACAGTATGATTTAAGATGAGTTAATAAGAAAGTAATATTTCTCAAGGGAAATAATGCTGTTTCATCATTTTTGTAAAATTCAGAGGTTCTTCTGTTAAGTTATTCGACAGAAGATAACCAAGAAAAACTCTTGCACATGTGTACCAGGATATATCTACAAGAACGTTCAAAGATGAACTAGAACCAACCTAAATAATTACTGTCAGGAGAATAATTGTGGTACAGTCACACAATGGAATATCATACAGCAATACTTGACAATATGAATGAATCTTAGAAAAATGTTGAATGGGCCGGGCACAGTGGCTCACTTGAGGTCAGGAGTTTGGGGCCAGCCTGACCAACATGGTGAAACCCTGTTTCTACTAAAAATACAAAATTAGCCAAGTGTGGTGGCGCATGCCTGTAATCCCAGCTACTTGGGAGGCTAAGGCAGGAGAATTGCTTGAACCCGGGAGGCGGAGGTTGCAGTGAGCCAAGATCGTGCCATGGCACTCCAGCCTGGGCAACAAGAGCGAAATTCCATCTCAAAAAAAAAAAAAAAATGTTGAATGAAAAATCTCTCAGTCTATATACAGTAAAATTTTTATAATACTCAAAAATCAAACAGAACAAGGTACTGTTTAATCACACATATGTGTGAGAGAAAGAGTATTTTAAGAAATCTACAGGAATGATAAATTCAAAATTCAGGATAATGGCTACCTGCAGGGAAAGGCGGAGAAAAAAGATGAAATAGGGGTTGGAAAACTATGGTCCATGGTCCAAATCCAGCCCATCACTTGTTTTTGTATGGTCCAAAAGCTAAGAATGGTGTTCAAATTCTTAATGGTATGGAAAAATGAAAAGAAGGATATTTCATAACACATGAAAGTTATGGGAAATTCTAATTTTAGTGTCCATAAACAGTTTACTGGAACATATTCATGCTTACTGATTTACACACTGTCTACAGCTGCTTTTGTGCCATAATGCAAAGTTGAGTAGCTATGATAGAGACCTTATGGCCAAGCAAAGCCATGAATGCTTACTATCTGGCCCTTTACAGAAAAATGCTTGCCAATCTTTGAGTTAGGGAAGAGTACACAGGCTACTTATTAGTGTTCAATGTTCTGGGTATAGTATTTTGCTTTTTAATTTACACACATATTACACATATTGTTTTCCATGTACCAAACATTATTATTATTTTTTTTTATTTTGTTGAGAAAGAGTCTTGCTCTGTCGCCCAGGCTGGAGTGCAGTGGTGCAATCTTGGCTCACTGCAACCTCCACCTCCCGGGTTAAAGTGATTCTCCTGCCTCAACCTCCCAAGTAGCTAGAATTACAGGAACACACCACCATGCCCAGCTAATTTTTTTATTTTTAGTAGAGACGGGGTTTTATCATGTTTGGCCAGGCTGGTCTCGAACTCCTGACCTCAGGTGATCTGCCTGCCTCAGCCTCCCAAAGTGCTGGGATTACAGGCATGAGCCACCGCACCCAGCCCAAACGTTATTTTAGAATAATAAAGGAATATTTTTAAAGAAGATCTGAAAAAAATAATCTTTTCAAAATAAACTTAGTGTTGAATAACTAATTTACTATACAGGATAATCTATAGCAAAGATCAGCAAACTATTATCAACAAGTCAAATCTAGTCTGCTGTCTTATTTCCAAAATCAAGCTTTACTAGAGCACAGCCACACTCATTTGTTTAGCATTTTACTACTATGGCAGAGTTGAACAGTTGTACAAAACACCATATGGTTTAAAGCTTAAAATATTTACTCTCTGGCCTTTTACAGGAAAATATTTGCCTGCCCCTGCTTTGCAATGCTGCCTTATCTACAAGTTTTACCTAAACTAAAGCAAACAGTAATATGCCATTTAAAAAGGAACAAACAACATAGTCAAACAGCTAAAAGCATAATCTTGAGAGTCAGACATTCTGGGTTTGCACCCTGTTTCTGGGCATTACTACGTGATCTTGGGCAAAGTACTAGTAACTCTGGGCCAGTTTTAAAACCAGTAACACTGGAATAAAAATCCCACTACAAAGAATTACTATCAGGAGTAGATTTTCAGTCATTTTAATTAATTTTATTAATAAGGTTCAGAGCAAACCCACCTTCCCTCTGACACACACATACACACAAAACCACCACCAACAAAAAAACATGTGACTTGAAGTCTTCTTGATAGAGTTTCCCTAAATCGCATTTTTTTTTAAAAGTTTCAGTTACCTATACAAGGAAAATTTTAAATTCATCAAAAAGCATGAGACCAGTCACAGTGGGTCATGCATGTAGTCCAGTATTTTGGTAGACTGACATGGGAGGATAACTTGAAGCTAGGAGTTTGAGGCCAGCTTGGGCAACACAGCAAGACCTAACTCTACAAAAAGATTAAAAAATTAGCCATGCATGATGGCAAGCACCTATAGACCCAGCTACTCAGGAGGCTGAGGTGGGAGGATCACTTGAGCCTAAGAGTGTGAGGCTGCAGTAAGCTACAGATTTGCAACACTGCAATTTAACCTGGGTGACAGAGGGAAACCCCGTCTCTAAAAAAAAATAAAAATAAAAGTAAATAAAAGCACATAAAATTATTTTGAAACACATGATTTCTTTAAACTATAATTCAACCTAAAAACTATTTACATTTTCCCATAGAAACCTGTTTTAATTCACTGTGGTTTCCCAAAGCAGTTAATAAAATATACTGTTTAAATAACTTGACTATAGCAGGTTGCTAATTCCAGAGGGTTAATACTTCAGACTCAGAATTTAATCATAATGTTCAGGCTTATTTGATATTTTAAAATATCAGAAAACACATATTGGGTTTAAGACCTGAATCTGTTAGAAACTCTTTAAAAACTTTACAAATCTGTGGGAGAAAAACAAAAAGTCTAACATTTCATGTCATCAGAGAACCAGAAGAAAAGAAAGAGCGCACTGTTGAAAAAATATTTGAAGAAATAATGGCTTAAAACATGACAAGTTTGGTGTAATCCATAACCTTGTAAATTCAAGAAACTAGCAAACCATAAATAGAATAAACCCCCAAAAATCCATTTCCAGAGACAACTTAAGCATACTGCTGAATACTAAAGACAAACAAAAAATACTGAAAGCGTCCAGAGGAAAACAAAAGATTAACTACAAGAGAAAAAGCATTTGAACATTCAGGTGAGAATTTCTCACTGAAAACTATGGAGGATAGAAACCCAGAAAGTAACATTTTTACGTGAGAAAAGAAATATGCTGTCAACCAAGAATATTACATCCTGTGAAAACATGGTTCAGATATGAAGATGAAATAGACATTCTCAAATAAAGTAAAGAAATCTACAGTCAGCAGACCTGATCTCAAAAAGCTGCTACAGGAATTTCTTTAGGGAAAGGGAAAAAAGAAGAAAACTTGAAACATTAGGAATGAAGGAAAAGTAATAGAAATAAATATTTGTATAAATATAACAAAGTATTCCTTTTCTCTTAGAGTTATTTAACATGTTTGACAGTTAAAAGAAAAGGTATAACATTTCCTGGTGTTATTTTAATGTGTGCTAATGTAATACAAGACAACTATACCATAAAGGGGAGAGGGTAAAGCTACTATGTTGGAAAGATTTCTATGTTCCAACTGAAATAGTACAATATTGTTTATAAACAGATTGTAAAAAGTAAAGTATGTATTTTTAACCCCTAGAGCAACCACAAAGAAGTTATACAAAAGAAAAATAATAGTCAAAATCACAACAGATTAATTAAAATGGAATATTAAAAAGTGTTCAAATAATCTAAATGCAGCAGGGAAATGGAAAGAGAGAAACAAAATCATAGGGTATAAACACAAAACAAATAATAGAATGTGAGACGTAGATCCTAACATATCAATAATTATATTAAACGTCTTTAAGTATAATAATGTAATTACTTAAACACACCAATGAAAAGATAGGAATTGTTAGACTACATTTTTAAGAAACACATAAAAAAACTATAAATTCACTATAAAAAACCCACCTCAAACAATCATTCAGGTAAATTGAAAGTAAAAGGGAACAAGATATACCACACAAACAGTACATGACAGAAGCTGGAATGGGTATATTGCTATAAAAAAAATTATCTTCAAACCAAAAAATTACCAAGGATATGCCTTACTGACTATAAGATGGCCTCCATGATGCCCAGCTCTTAATGTTTATAATCTTGTAAAATCCCCTCCTAAGAGTGTGGGGAGGACCTGTGATTTCCTTTTAACCAACAGACTATGACAAAGGTAATGGATGTCACTCCTGTAATTGTCACATTATATACCATTCTGCCCTTGCTAGCATACACCCTCCACAGGTTGCCCTTGCTTGATAAAGCAAGCAGACATGTTGAAGAGGCCCATGTGTCAAGAAATGTCTCTACAAATGCAGGTGGCCGCTAGGAACTGAGAGAGACCTCAAGTCAACAGCCAGCAAGCAGCTGGGGCCCTTGTTCATTAAGCCACGAGGAAATAAATTCTCTCACTAACATGAAAGAGCTTGGAAATAAATTTTTCCTCAAATGAGCTTCTAGATAAGAATGCATACTGGCTGACCATATTACAGTCTTGTGAGACTCTAAGTAGAGGATATAGCTAAGCTGTGCCCAGACTCCTAATCCACAGAAACTGTGAGATAAACTGCTAAATTGTGGTAACTTGCTACACTGCAAAAGAAAACAAAGAAAGAAAAAACTGACAGAACTAAAAGGAGAAACAGACCAATCCACAATTATATTTGAAGACTTCCTTAGTATCAAATAGAATGTAGACAGGCTATCAGTATGGATCAAGAAGAATAAAACATCCACCAACTGGATCTAATAAAAGTAATATTCCACCCAACAATAGCAGAAAACCATTCCATTCAAGTACATGTGGAACATTCACTATGACAGATCATACACTAGATCAAAGTACAAACCCTAACAAATGTAAAAGGACTAACTGAAATCCTACGAAGTATGTCCTATGACCAAAATGAAATAAAATCAGAAAACAACAACAGAGATAATAAGAAAATTTTCAAACACTTGGAAATTAAACAGAATACTTTTACGTAATCCATGGGCCAAAGATGATATCTCAAGAAAAATTAGAATATATTTTGAACTGAATGAGAATGAAAACACAACATAGAAAATTTGTAGAATATGGCTACAGCAACACTTAGAGGGAAATTTATAAAATGCAATACCACTATCAGAAAAGAAGAAAGGTCTCAACTCAATGTTTTAAGTTGCTACCTCAAAAAACAAGACATCACAAATTGCATGCTTATATCAAAATATCACATTTACCCCATAGATATGTATAACTATTATGTATCCATAAAAATTTAAAAACAAAAAAAAAGAGCAAAATAGAAATCAAGGAAGACAACATTGTGAATGTACTTAATGACACTGAACTGTATACTTTAAAATGATTAGGGGAGTACAGTTTATGTTATGTGTATTTTATTATAATAAATGTCTTCTTCCTGGATCATAAATCTAAAGGTGGAAATGAAAACTATAAAACCTTTAGAAGAAAAAGTAAAAAATCTTTATGATTGTTGGATAAGCTGAGCTCTTAGACATAACAAGAAAAGCATGATCCAAACAAAAAAATTGACAAACTGGACTTCATCAAACTTAAAACCTCATCCTCTGCAAAAGATTCTGTTAAGGGAATGAAAAGCTAAGTTTCAGACTAGGAGAAAGTATTGGCAAATCATTTATCCAATATAAGACTTGTATTCAGAACATATAATAGAACTTTCCAAGCTAAAGAATAAGAAAACATACAATTAAAATGGACAAAGACCTTTCTCTAAAAGGATATAAGGATGGCAAATATGAAAAGACATTCAACATCATTAACATTTAGAGAAATCCAAATTCAGCCACAGTGACATATCCCTATACATGGTTTAGATGGCTAAAATAACACTGACAACAAATGCTGATGAGGATGCAGACCAACTGGAATTCGAGTACAATGCTGATGGGAATGCAAAATGTTTGAAACACTTTTGGAAAAAAAAAGTTTTTAAAAAATCAAGTTAAATGTACACTTACAATATGACCCAGCAAACCCACTCCTGGGTATTTATCCTATGGAAATAAATACTTGACCTCACACAAAAAAACAGTAAATAAATGATCAAAACAGCTCTATTCATAATTACCAAAAACTGGAAACATCTCAAATGTCCCACAACTGGCAAATGGATAAACAAACTGTTGTACATCCATTCAGTGGAGTACTACTCAGCAGCAAAATGAAACAAGCTATTTATACATGCAACAACTTGCATGACTATCATTACGGTGCAGGAAAGAAACCAATCACAAAAGGTTACAACATACCATTACGTGTACAGACAGTTTCCCACTTATGATAGTTCGACTTACGCTTTTTCAACTTTACAATGGTGTGAAAGTGACAAGCATTCAGTAGAAAATGTACCTTAAGTACCCATACAACCATTCTGTTTTCCACTTTCAGTACAGTATTCAATAAATTATATGAGATATTGAATACTTTATTATAAAATAGACTTTGTGTTAAATGATTGTGCCCAACTGTGGGCTAATGTAAGTGTTTTTAGCATGTTTAAGGTAGGCCAGGCTAAGCCATGTTTTGTAGGTTAAGTGCAATAAATACATTTTTGACTAAATATTTTCAATTTACAATAGTTTATCAAAATGTAACCCCATAATAAGTCAAGGAACATCCGTATGTATACATACATACAATTTACAAGACACTCTGGAAAAAACAAAATGGTTGCCAAGGTGTTGGGGGTAGAAGGAGAGAGTGTGACTACAGAAAGGTAACATAAGAGTTAGCGGGGTGATGGAATTGTTCTGTAACTTGATTGTGGTGCTGGTTGCATGAATTTATACATGTGTTAAAATTCCTGGAAAAAAGTCTATATTACTATATGATCATTTGAAAATAAAATGTTCAAGAAATGAGGTGCCAGTGCACCACCTGGGAAACAACATCCAGAAGGCAACTAGATAAACAGGACGGAAGTTAGGAGAGTAGTCTGAGTTACTGATACAGATTTTCAAGTCATCTGGTAGAATTATCAGTGAGATCACTACAGGATATTATTTATAGTGAGAAAATATCAGGGACAGAGCCACAGAGAATATTGGCATTTAAAGACTGAGAAGAAAATAATTCTATAGAAGGCATTAAGAAATTGTAGCCAGAGAAATAAAGGGTAAATCAAGAGAATATGGTATCATGGAAGAAGGAAATTTTGAAGTAGTAGTTCATGATCAAATGACACAGAGAGGCAGAGTAAGATGAGGATTAAAAATAGTCTATTTGGCAAGATGGATAGTAGTGACATCTTTGATATGATGATAAACTATTAACAATAAATTGAAAACCAAATAGTAGATAAGAAAGGAGAGACAGCAGGTGTTTCATTCATTTGAAGAGTCTGGCTATGAACAGGAGGAAAGAGACAGGATGATAACTACAGAGGTAAGCAGAGTTAATGATGTGAGAAATTTGAAAATATATATACTACATACATATATGTATTACATATATATTATATATACATATATTACATATATGTATTACGTATATATTACATATACATATATTATATATATGTATGTGTATATGCTATAGGAGAGTACCGGTAAAGAAGCAAAGTCGAGGAGAAACTTTCTTAAGTAGATAAGCGATGGAATAAGGCCCAAAAGTAAGAGATGGTATGGCACAGAATAGAAGGAAATGGCTGAAACCAGAGAAACAGACATTATTAATCATCATAGCTTTAATTTTCTCCAGCAGTGTTCAGAAGTCTAAGTGTAGTAACAGTCACTAGTTCAGTTACACATAATGAGGAGGGATATGCTAACTGAGAAAATAGGGCTCCATAGGGAAGACAGGCTAGCCAATTATATAGGTATGTATATAAATAAGTGAATTTAATGATCACGTAACTCTGATGAGCTTTAAAAGCATCTATTTTGGAAACAACACAAATGTTCATCAACAGAGAAATTGAACAAAATGTGGTACATCCATACAAAGGAATATGACTTAGGAATAAAAAACAACTAACTAGTGATAACACTCCAGTCATAAGAAAACTATATACTGTATGATTCATAATTTTATATTAAACTCTAGAGAGGACAAAACTATAGTAACAGGAAGTAGATCAGTGGTTGCCTATGGCTGATGGCAATGAGTAGGTGACTGACTTCAAAGTGGCATGAGGAAACTTTTAGGGGGGCAATGGAACAGTTTACATATGATGATGGTGGTGGCTACGTAACTATATACATTTGTCAATACTCACTGAGATATACACTTAGAATTTTATTGCATTTAAATTATATGTTAATAAGGCCAATTATAAAAAAAGGCTCTTGTATGGTAACCTGGGTTACTATGTTCTAATATGAAGTATGTTGCTAAAGACAGCACTTAAAAGTAGCTCCTCTTAGGGCAGAGAAACGTTATAGTGTATGACATTATAATGGTGATAAATACCATTATATATTTGTTTAAATCCATAGAATGTTAGCACCAAGAGTGAGTCGTAATGTAAACTATGGACTTTGAGTGATAATGATGTGTTAATGTAGGTTCATCAATTTTAACAAATGTACTGCTCTGGTAAGTGTGGTGATAACGAGGGAGGCTACATATATGCGGGGGAATGAGGTATATAGAAAATCCTTGTACTTTTCCACTCAATTTTGCCACAAACCTAAAACTGCTATAAAAAATAAAGTCTATCTGCTGGACATGGTGGCTCATACCTGAGTGGCTCATCCCAGCACTTAGGGAGGCTGAGGAGGGTGGATTGCTTGAGTCCAGGAGTTTGAGACCAGCCTGGGCAACAAAGTGAAGCCCCATCTCTACTAAAAAAAAAAAAAAAAAAAGAAAAAAAAATTAGCCAGGCATGATGGCACGCGCCTGTAGTCCCAGCTACTTGGGAGGCTGAGGTGGAAGAATCAGCCGAGATTGTGCCACTGCACTCCAGTCAGGGAGTGAGTGAGTCCCTGTTGAAAGAAAGGAAAGGAAAGGAAAAAAGGAAAGGGAAAGGGAATTAAAAAAAAAAAAAAAAAAGAGTAGCTCCTCTACTTAGTCTAATCTACTGTCTCCAGATGTAGGCTCTAAAATTATAAGCAAAGGGAGTATGGTAGGCAGAATTCTAAGGAAACTTCCAAGGTTTTTGTTATCTCTCTGTATTCCATTGGGTCAACCCTGCATAACTCCCAGGACTGTGAATATGATAGATTTTGTGTTAAATGCAATGACTGATGTTAACATAAAGAGATTATCTGGTGGGACTGACCTAATCACCTGAGCCTTTTAAAATCATAGTTTTCTCTGGCTGGTTGTAGAAAGGGCAGTCAGGAGTTTGAAGCATGAGAGGGATTCGATGCACAGTAGGTTCTCCGTTGTTGAGGAGGCCATCTGGCAAGGAACTAAGTGTGGTCCCTCAGAGTTAAGAGTGGTTCCAGGCCAAAATCTAGCCAGACAATGGAGGCCTCAGCTCCACAGCAACAAGGAAGTGGATTCTGCCAATACCCTGAGGGGGACAGGGAAGAAGATCTTGCTCTAGCTGAGTCTCTAGCTGGTAATACAGCTGGCCGACATCTTAATTTCAGCCTTAAGAGACCATGAGAAGAAATACCCAGCTAGCACATGCCAGACTCTTACCCACAGAAAGTCTGAGTAACAAATTTGTGTTGCTTTAAGCCACTAAGTTTATGGTAAATTGTTAACAGAATAGAAAACTAATACAAAGAGGCAAATTATAAGTAGCACCTCTGCCTTACCATAAAAAAGTTCCAATTTAGAACTTAAAATCTGTGAGACTTCTTATCCTGCCCAGAATTAACCTTAGCACTCACTTCTAATCTCTGCCTCATTACTAGTGTAGATATTCTTGTCCAACATTAGATTATAAATTACTTTAGAAACAAACTATTTCTGAGTAAGCTTTATATACTTACTACTCCCAGTGTTTAACAAATTGCCTTATTAATTTAGTGAATCAATAAAATAAGTAATATATGATGTATACACCCAAGTACACTAGAAAATACAAATTCTTCACTTTTAGCCACATATTTCTAAGGCAAAGTTTTATGTCATCTAAGGAATGAAGGAATTCGATATAGTTTAACAGAATGAATGTTAGAAAGTCACATAAAAGTCATTCTCAAAATGCACTGCTGCTCTATAAAGCATGTTTTTAAAAGATGAGAACACAACAATAAAATGAAAAATACTGATTACAAGAGGTCAAAGTGAACACTACTGCTTTCCTTCCTGCAAAATCTTAGTATAAAAAATTATTTTAAGTGAATACATATCAGCATTCAAAAATAAGCAAAACTCCTGGTAGTCCTAAGACTAAAAGGAAACTAGAGACCAGGAAAGTACACAAAATCAGCTAAAGTGTGAATTTACAAAAGCAAAAACATGTCAGAAAGAGTACTACCACAGAAGTTGTGAGTAACAAAGCATGGTTTAAGACACATTGGAAGCTAAGAGCACGAGAAGGTCTAATAGCAGTCAACAGTGGTTAGAGTAAAAGGGTTACCCTCCAGTACACTAAGCATCTCCGCAAACCAGCAAGCAGTGTCAGTTACTTTGAAACAGGAGTGGTAAGAGAGAGCTTAGAATCAAAGGACAGGCCAATGCTCTGGGTGATACCCAGGAAGAATGGAGTCTCTTAAGCCCAGAAAATAAGCTGTCAAGGCACTTGCACTGAGAGAATTTCAGTATGTCCCACTCATCCTTCACTCTCACTGAAAACTGCAGAGAACAGATCGTGGCACTAGCACACTGCCATCTTCCCAGGGAGTCACCCAAACAAAGGCAATGAACAGTAAAATTCATACTCCCAATCATGAACACACTAGCAAGGGTGCTGAACATTTTTTGGAGTACCAACACTATGAAATACCTAACAAACTTTAAAATGGAAGAAACCAAAGTAACACAGTCAACAGCACACTAAGAACAAGACTTTACAACAAGTATATACTACCAGGGAAATGAAAACATAAGAAAAGAGTTTTATGGGAAAACTAATTAGAATTCATGGACATGAAAACATAAATTTTTGAAATAAAAGGAAACTCATTAGATGAGCTGAATGGCAGAGTGGACAAAACTAAAGAATATATTCCAGTGAGCTGGAACATCAGGCCTAGAAATCCTTCTAAAACACAGTAAAAAGAGAGAAAAAGATTTTTTAAAGTACATTACATGCAGAGGTTCTAATATATCAGTCTAATAGGAGTTCTCTTGAGGAGAAAATGTAGAAGCAATATTTGAAGAACTTATAATTTCAAATGTCCCTAGAATTGAAGATAAGTACTCACATTGAAAGCATTCAGTGGAAACTTAAGCCAGTAACAGAAAACAAAACAAAACAAAATAACTGAGAAATATTCAAGTGAAGTTCAGAACGTCAAGGACAGAAAAATAGTCCTAAGAGTTATGAGAAAGGAAAGAATTCCTTATAAAAGAACAAGATCCAGAACATCACATGTCTCATTAGCAACAATGTAAGTAGGAAGATAATAAAGCAGAACCTTTAAAGTTCTATGGAAAATAAGCTTCAAACTTATATTTCCTTATCCAGCCAAATTATCATTCAAGGCTCATTTGCAGCCATGATGAAGTAACAGATCTACCTTCCCATCTTAAACACTAAAAGTCTGAACAAAGCATATGAAATGGTTTTCAAACACTGGACAACAGACAGCACAGGGGAGTGATCCTTGAGAGAAGGGAAACAAAGGTGGTAAACCCAACAGCTATCCACCTTACTGACTGGCAAGGGTTTCCTGGCTGCAGCACAGAGAGAAGGTAACCAAACAGAGCTTGGCAGTCCCCTTAGTTGAGGTAACATCATTCAGACCTTGGAAAATTGAAGAACACTAGAATTTGCAGGACAGAGTTGCAAAGAAGAAAGAGCTGCATGGGGGAAGGGTGCTCAAGACCTAAAGAGGGTCCCTAGAGCTTCCTGCTGAATGACAAACAGCATATTGTCAATAATACCTGAGGTTCAATCAGGGCTGCAAATGTCTCATGTTTCCAAGAGCCAAACTGAAAAGACCTCCAAATCAATAAAGCATTGGGTATTCAAGAGTAGTGCTATAGCAGTGAGGCCAAATTAGCAGTAAAGACTGTTCTGTGCCGGCCTAGCAAAGCTTACAGCCAAAGCTTACAAGCAAATCTTGAAAGACTCAAACTATTTCCAAGTAACTTAACTGCAATCCCAGAAAAAAGTCAACAAATATTTATAAAATACACAATGCCTGGTATCCAACGACAAATTACCAGACATGTAAAGAAAAAAAGATGACCCTAATTAGGGAAAAAAATCAATCAACAGAGACTCAGAAATGACAAAGATGGCAGAATTAATAGATAAGGACATGAAAACTGCTATTGTAATTATATTCCATATGTTTAAGAATATGAAGAAAAGCAGGGGACATGGAAGGTATAAAAACAATCCAAATCAACTTTAACATAAAAAATTCAATCTCTGGATGGGCACGGTGGTTCACGTCTGTAATCTCAGCAATTTGGGAGGCCAAGGCTGGCAGATCACCTGAGGTCAGGAGTTCGAGATCAGCCTGGCCAACATGGTGAAACCCCATCTCTACTAAAAAATACAAAAAAATTAGCTGGGTATGGTGGCACATGCCTGTAATCCCAGCTACTCGGGAGGCTGAGGCAGAAGAATCTCCTGAACCCAGGAAGCAGAGGTTGCAGTGAGCGGAGATCATGTCTCTGCACTTCAGCCTGGGCAACACGAGCGAAAACTCTGTCTCAAAAAATAAACAAACAAAAACCAATTTCTGAGATGGAAAACATACAATGTCTGTATAGAATTAACAGACACAGCAGAAGATTAATGCACTTGAAGACACAGCAATAGAACAACCCAAAATGAAACACACAGAGAAAAAAAAAAGACTGAACAAAATAAAAAGCATCATCAGTGAATGGTTGGTAGTGTACAAAGTGGTCTAATATACATGTACCAGAGACCTAAAAGAGGGAGAGAGGCAAACAGAAAAACATTTTTTGAGGAAATAATGGGCCGGACACAGTGGCTCATGCCTGTAATCCCAGCACTTTGGGAGGCCGAGGCAGATGGATCACCTGAGGTCAGGAGTTTGAGACCAGCCTGGCCAACATGGTGAAGCCCCGTCTCTACTAAAAATACAAAATATTAGCCCAGCATGGTGACGGACGCCTGGAATCCCAGCTACTCAGAAGGCTGAGGCAGGAGAATCACTTGAACCCGGGAGGCGGAGGTTGCAGTGAGCCGAGACTGCGCCACTGCATTCCAGCCTGGGCAACAAGAGTTAAACTCCGTGTCAAAAAAAAAAGAAAAGAAAAGAACTAATGGATGAAAAATTTCCAGATTTGATGAAAATCATAAACCACAGATCTGAGAAGCTCAACGAACCCCTATACAAAATAAACACGAAGAAAACTACCAGGGTGCAGTGGCTCATGTCTGTAATCACAGCACTTTCGGAGGCCAAGGCAGACGGATCACCTGAGGTCTGGAGTTCAAGACCAGCCTGGCCAACATGGTGAAACCCCATCTTTACTAAAAAAATACAAAACTTAGATGGGCGTGGTGGTACACACCTGTGATCTCAGCTTCTTGGGAGGCTGAGGCATGAGAATCGCTTGAGCCAGGGAGGTGGAGGTTGCACTGACCCAAGATCACGCCACTGCACTCTAGCTTGGGTGACAAAGTGAGACTCTGTCTCAAAAAAAAAATACACAAACCACATCATAATCAAATTGATTCTAGTGATAAAGAGAAAAATTTTAAAGTAGAGAAAAAAGATATATTATATACCAAGGAAAAAGATAAGAATGAATGCATAGTTCTTGTCAGAAACAGGGCAAGCCAGAGGTAAAAAGTTTCAGCCTATAATACAATATCCAGTCAAAATATTTGTTAACAACAAAAGCAAAATACTTTTTCAGACATACAAATGCTGATCAAATTCACCAGCAGACCACCATTACAAATTATCATTCAAGCATGAGGACAAAATAAGAGCATTTTCCAACAAATCTTGGAAAGTTCCTCTAAAAAAAAAATTACCAGATTCTCCAGCATGAAAAAAAATAAACTGAGGGGGAATAGTAAGACATAAGGAATGATGTTGAGAAAAGAACTTAGTAAATTTCAGTAAGCCTACCAATTCTTTTAAAAATATTTTAAGTAAAAATCTGTAACCAAAATTCCAGCTGCTATTAACATGGGAGATATGAGCAAAGGAAAAGGCTGGAGGTTCTCATCTACTATCTAGAGGAAAGATACAAATACAGATTAATTCCGGATGTAGAAAAACAAATTGAAGTATCTGTGTTAACAATATAAAGGGTAACTGTTCAAAAATTTAACTATGTTTCTATGACATTGTTTCAAAGAAAAAAACATACTATATTGAACTACATTAACTCACAAAGATACCACTTACGAACTTACAACAGATATGTAATAAGTCTAATTAAAATATATTACCATCTAATTAACCTATTTCCTATATGAGTGTGATGCTTCATGGGTTGCTGAGTGGACAGACATAATCATCAGTTGTTCTGTAGACAAAATGTCAAAAGGCATTTGTGCACCTCTACAAATCAAACTATGAAGAGTTTTAACTATCTCAAATCCTGTTAAATACCAAAGAGAAAACAAAGAGTTTTAATGATTGAAATGATTATCTAAAAACTTGATATTTTCTTGGATACATAACTTAATTTAGTTAAATGGCATAACTGGAGACTTTACTGTAATTCTACTTCTAATTTGCTTTTGAGCAAATGCATAGTTTACATATATACTTACCCAAATACTTATTTCCCATTTTTCTTCTAAAATTCTTTGCCACTTAAAAGTATGTAAAACCAAAAGCATATTGGGGAAAAAAAAACATGCAGCAATCTAAGAACTTATTTCTTTAATATATCTGGGTTGCTATACCCATTTCTACTCTTTTAAAGAAGGATACAGGTATGAACTTACTCCCAATTAACCAAAGCAACAATAGAATTCCACCCCAGGTATAAAAGATAGCAAAAGAGAAGGTAAATGAGTTAAGATATCACAATTTTATACTCTGCAAATGACTTCTGAGTATCTTTACTGCCTCTTATTATGCCTAGATTGTTAGACTGTCATTCTTTTTACTTACACTTACCTTATTCCAGACCTTCACTTGGAATACTAATACATTCAAAATCTCAGAAACAAACAAACAACATTCATACCATATGTCCTTCGCCTCGAGCTTTATTCTGCATAGCTTCCCGTTTTCGCTGCAGGAACTCTTCTACTTGTTTAGCTCTTTCTACAGCTAGCTGCCCTTTTTGCCTAATTTGGACAAATCACAAAGTCAGCCATCCTGAACATAAAATATTCTAAAAAGTTAAAAATTACATTTATCCTAAATTTTTTTTTCATTTCAGAATATGAAGGCTGATGAAACACTATCTCTGTAATGAAGAAATCACTATATATATATATAAACATCTACTACCTAAATCACATTCTGTATTATTTTAAATACAAGTAAAATCTATAATTCTACTCTAAGTCTTCACAAGACGGTTTCTTTTTTATTTATTTGATCTATTCTACTTATTCAAACATATACGATTATTTTAGATACACTTAATTATGGAAGAATCTGAGAAGTTTCCAAGTTTATTTCAGAACTCTGTATCAAATATAATAAGAATCTTAGTAGCGAAGTCAAACAAAAGCAGTACAGCAGCAATTTAAAAAACTAACAAAAAGAACAAAAGCTTTAAGTGTGAATTTTCAAAAATACAGTAAAAAGCTATGTTTGAATTCCCTAAATATCACAACTATAAAAAAGTAAAATGGATAGATTAGGGAAAAGATTAAAAACAGTTATTTGTTTTAATCTTTTCCAATTTTACTTTTGTGTCTTTCTCTGACAATTATGAAAGAATGTAAACACGCTGATCTTAGACTATAAATAAAAAGTATCAATAACAAACATTGATTAAGCATCTACTATATATTGTATTAGTTACCTTGCTAAGTATGGAAGATACAAATATAAACAAAACCCAGCCCCAGTAATCAGAGAACTCATAGCATGGCATCAATTGCAGTTAATTTTGGAGGTAAGGAAGAAAGATGAGCAAGTTGTTGGCTGTGTTTCTACTTGTATTTTGGCTAGTAAGGCACAGAAACTTCCTATATAGGCTTTCTTTGGGACCATAACTAAATTATGTCCTGAAAATTACATGAAATAGATCTCAGTCTCCTAGTAAGATCTGAGCATTTCTGATTTTCATATACCAAATAACTGCTTCTTTTACTTTCTTTGGCAATGATTACTAACTGAAACATAAAAATATTTGAAATATGAAATTAAACTGTAAAACCTAAAAATCTATTCCATCACATAACTATGAATGACAGTGATCTAAGGTTCATTTACCTCATGTAGTACTTAAAAAAGATTCTTATGAAATTTCCATCATGGGAATTTTCTAGAATTAGATAATCTCTATAGCTGGTTTAAAGGCCTATTATTGTTGCTCTCAGATGTGTCTGGGTAGCCAAATCTTAATCTAGTTTCACATTGCTAAATCCAGAAATCCACTTCACCAATGCCATGTTAGCTTGAGTAGGCTGAACACAATGAATGAGAAATTTGTTCATGCCTCTGTAGTGTACCTGTGCTGTCCCCTAACAGTCCCATTAGCCACTGGAAAACTCTGAGATTAATAACGCATATCTGTTCTGAATGCAATTTATCTCCTGCATATATCAACGTAAGGCTATATCCTGCTTTGCTATAGCCCCATTTATATAAGGCTGGGCCTAAGGAAGGCAGATAAACCTTCAAATGTGATGCTCTGACATGAGATTAATAAGGTATCTCTGGTCAGAATGCAACTTATTTCCTGTATATATCAAAGTAGGGCTGTACCCTGTTCTGCCACATCCCCATCTATGTAAGGCTGGGCCTGAGGAGGCAGATAAACCTTCACGTGTAATGCTCTAACATAAAATTAATAAGGTATATCTGGTTGTAATGCAACTTGTTTCCTGCAAATATCAAGGCAAGGCTGAATTCTGTTTTGCTATAGCCCATCTACGTAAGGCTAGGCCTGAGGAAGGCAGATAAACCTTCAGGTATGATGCTCAGACACTATGGTTACAGATAAGGCTCTTTTGGGGGGTCCTGGAAGCTTACACCACCATCTGCAAGTAGACAAGATAGCTGATCTCTCTGCTGTGTATCCTGATTGTATCAACTGCCTTCTCTAACTTTTACGGAAGTAAAGCATGTTTGACTTCCCATCTTAAGATGCTTTCTGTGTCCAGTGATTGTTAGCCTGAACTTACAATTGGCATAGGTTAAACAGCGGTTGCACAGAATTGTTTACTAAGAACCTGGTCATATGTATAACAGCTTTGATTTATAGATTTTCACACCATTTATGCATATATAACACTACTTGCTCTATGTATTTATATGATTTATAAATTTTGCTTCATTGAACAGCTGCTTCCTATGCTGGCTTAAATAAGCAGGTTTACATTACTGGCTGCTTTCAAACACAAACTTAATAACTGTAGTGCTTTTGTTTAACACTAATTCTTTTTTCCTATCATTTATTAAACAAATATTGAGTGTCAACTATTTGCCACATTATATCTGCCAAAAGATATAAAGATGAATAAAACAGAGTTCCGGGGAGGCAAGGTTGGTTCAACATATGAAAATCAGCGTAATACACGTTATTAATAGAATAAAAGACAAAATCAATTTTATGACTCCTTACACTGTTTAAAAACCTATAAAATCTGTGTCCTTATTTTTCATATGCATTACTGTTTACTACTTCATATACACCAAAAATAGTCCATAACCCATATGCTTAGTCCTCTCTAAAGTAATACAGCTCTACTAAACTATGGGCACAAACTACGTTTGTGCTGGGATCATGGGGATTAAGAGAAAACAGTCAGTTTACTTCTTGATAGTAATTTTCTTCATTAAACACTATTAAGAATTCACGTGAGCATGCTCTGTTTTACAAAAATTAGACTATTTCTTTTGAGTTCCAGAATTATACCACTTAAAATCAATAAAACACTGACCCGGATTAAGGATAAGAGGATGATAATATAAATGCAGATATAGTAAGAAATTAGGAATTGGATAGTAAAACACAAAGACATTAAAATGGACTACAAATTATAATGTAAGAGGATAAGGGGCATCAAACAAAGAGATAACAGAAGTATAGTGTTCTTTTATCAAGAAATAATTATTCCAAGACAAACTTTCCTTTTTTTTTTAGCCCTGACAAGGGGAGGAAAAGGGAGTAAGTTATTTTCTTTCCTTTTCTTATTGTAAACACATGAATAAGCAACAAGATTTGGCTGGGAACTGCATGCCTCACATCCATGGTTCAAATTCTTTACTGATAAAGAAAATTTAAGACTTCTCAAGGATAAAGTTGAAGACAACATAACAATAAGTAGCACTCTAGGTAACAGAGATAATCTGAGAAATAAAAATGAGTAATATGGTATTGGGCAGAAGAGATGGGGTGGTACAGGATTACTGAGATGAAAAATGATGCAGAAGGGCTTATTCATTTAGCTTCCTCTTAAGGGGCATGTCTATGTAATGGAATGAAACTGTTGTTAGTTTTATCCAAATTAAATGAAGCAATACAGACAGAAGGACTTGGAAAAAGTAAAAGCACCATAAAAACACAAATGTTAGGTGGCACTCCATAATTTATTAAAAAGTGGCTTTAGCCATTTGAACCGTAGATGGCTTGAGCTTCTAATATTAAAAATCCTAACAGAAGAGGTATGTTATTAAGAAACTGCATATAAGCAAAGTCAGACTGGTCAGAGCTACTGATAAGAAAGGAAGAGGAAAAATAACTACTACCATAAAGAAGAAACAGGCAAATATAGGTGATTATGAAGAAAACAGAATCTGAAAGAGTCTTAGATGACTACAGATTTCAGTTTGCTGATTCAGTTTGAATCAAGGAAAGGAATGAATCAAGAATGAAAATGACATACAAATTATAATAATCAGAAATTGTGACAGTGTACAGAGAAAATGTTCTATAATGCCAGTGACCACTAAACAGTACAAGACAAAAGAATCATTCAGATTGGAAGCGACCTTTGGTATCAACTAATCCAAGTTTTCATTGAATAAAATATTTCCATATTCCCAACTAAATACCCCATGAGGCACTGTCATTTAAACCTCTGGTTAAAATACTTCCAGTTTGAAGATATTCATTAAATCCCACGATGATCCAACCTTTGAACAGTCCTCATATCTGACTGAAATGTGTCTTTATATTTCCACCCTGTGTCTAGTTCCTCTTTTACATGACAAGTCAGTCAATTCTTCCAAGTTTGCTCCTTTAACCATGATTTCTTTAATGATGGCTAAATTCCCAGATTCCTTTTGTTTTATTACACTTTAAGTTCTGGGGTACATGTGCAAAACGTGCAGGTTACATAGGCATACGCATGCCATGGAGGTTTGCTGCACCCATCAACCTGTCATCTACATTAGGTGTTTGTCCAGATGCTATCCATCCCCTAGCCCCCGACCCCCCGACAGGCCCCAGTGTGTGATGTTCCCCTTCGTGTGTCCATGTGTTCTCATTGTTCAACTCCTACTTATGAGTGAGAACATGTGGTGTTTGGTTTTCTGTTCTTGTGTTAGTTTGCTGAGAATGATGGTTACCATGTCCCTGCAAAGGATATGAACTCATTCTTTTTTATGGCTGCATGGTATTCCATGGTATATATGTGCCACATTTTCTTTATCCAGTCTATCCTGATGGGCATTTGGGTTGGTTCCAAGTCTTTGCTACTGTGAATAGTGCCGCAATAAACATACATATGCATGTGTCTTTATAGCAGAATGATTTATAATCCTTTGGGTATATACTCAGTAATGGGATTGCTGGGTCAAATGGTATTTCTAGTTCTAGATACTTGAGGAATTGCCACACTGTCTTCCACAATGGTTGAACTAATTTACACTCCCACCAACAGTGTAAAAGCATTTCTATTTCTCTACATCCTCTCCAGCATCTGTTCTTTCCTGACTTTTTAATTATCACCATTCTAACTGGCGTGAGATGGTATCTCATTGTGGTTTTGATTTGCATTTCTTTAGTGACCAGTGATGATGAGCTTTTTTTTCATGTTTGTTGACTGCATAAATGTCTTCTTTTGAGAAGTGTCTGTTCATATCCTTTGCCCACTTATTGATGGGTTTTTTTTCTTGTAAATTTAAGTTATTTGTAGATTCTGGATATTAGCCCTTTGTCAGATGAATAGATTGCAAAATTTTTCTCCCATTCTGTAGGTTGCCTGTTCACTCTGATGATAGTTGCTTTTGCTGTGCAGAAGCTCTTTAGTTTAATTAGATCCCATTTGTCAATTTTAGCTTTAGTTGCCATTGCTTTGGGTGTTTTAGTCATGAAGTCTTTGACCATGCCTATGTCCTGAATGGTATTGGCTAGGTTTTCTTCTAGGGTTTTTAGGGTTTTAGGTCTTATGTTTAAGTCTTTAATCCATCTTGAGTTAATTTTTGTATAAGATGTAAGGAGGAGATCCAGTCTCAGCTTTCTGCATATGGCTAGCCAGTTTTCCCAACACCATTTATTAAATAGGGAATCCTTTCCCCACTGCTTGTTTATCAGGTTTGTTAAAGAGCAGATGGTTGTAGATGTGTGGCGTTATTTCTAAGGCCTCTGTTCTGTTCCATTGGTCTATATATCTGTTTTGGTACCAGTACCATGCTGTTTTGGTTACCGTAGCCTTGTAGTATAGTTTGAAGTCAGGTAGCAGGATGTCTCCAGCTTTTTTCTTTTTGCTTAGGATTGTCTTGGCTATGTGGGCTCTTTTTTGGTTCCATATGAAATTTAAAGTAGTTTTTGCTAATTCTGTGAAGAAAGTCAATGGTAGCTTGATGGGGATAGCACTGAGTCTATAAATTACTTTGGGCAGTATAGTCATTTTCACGATATTGGTTCTTCCTATCCATGAGCATGGAATGTTTTTCCATTTGTTTGTGTCCTCTCTTATTTCCTTGAGCAGTAGTTTGTAGTTCTCCTTGAAGAGGTCCTTCACATCCCTTGTAAGTTGGATTCCCAGGTATTTTATTCTCTTTGTAGCAATTGTGAATGGGAGTTGACTCATAATTTGGCTGTTTGTCTGTTACTGGTGTATAGGGACGCTTGTGATTTTTGCACATTGATTTTGTATGCTGAGACTTTGCTGAAGTTGCTTATCAGCTTAAGGAGATTTTGGGCTGAGATGATGGGATTTTCTAAATATACAATCATGTTATCTGCAAACAGAGACAATTTGACTTCCTCTTTTCCTATTGGAATATACTTTATTTCTATCTCTTGCCTCATTGCCCTGGCCAGAACTTCCAATGATATGTTGAATAGGAGTGGTGAGAGAGGGTATCCTTGTCTTGTGCTGGTTTTCAAAGGGAATGCTTCCAGTTTTTGTCCATTATGATATTGGCTGTGGGTTTGTCATAAATAGCTCTTACTATTTTGAGATCTGTTCCATCAATGCCTAGTTATTATTGGGAGTTTTTAGGAAGTAGGGCTGTTAAATTTTGTCAAAGGCCTTTTCTGCATCTAGTGAGATAATCATGGGGTTTTTGTCATTAGTTCTGTTTATGTGATGGATTACATTTATTGATTTGTGGATGTTGAACCAGCCTTGCCTCCCAGGGATGAAGCCAACTTGATCATGGTGGATAAGCTTTTTGATGTGTTGCTGGACTCAGTCTGCCAGTATTTTATTGAGGATTTTCGCATCGATGTTCATCAGGGATATTGGTCTAAAATTCTTTTTTTGTTGTGTCTCTGCCAGGCTTTGGTATCAGGATGATGCTGGCCTCATAAAATGAGTTAGGGAGGATTCCCTCTTTTTCTGTTGTTTGCAATAGTTTCAGAAGGAATGGTACCAGCTCCTCTTTGTACCTCTGGTAGAATTCGGCTGTGAATCCATCTGGTCATGTATTTTTGTTTGTTTGTTTGTTTGCTTGGGAGGCTATTAATTACTGCCTAAATTTCAGAGCCTGTTATTGGTCTATTCAGGGATTTGACTTCTTCCTGGTTTAGTCTTGGGAGGGTGGATGTGTCCAGGAATTTATCCATTTCTTCTAGATTTTCTAGTTTATTTGTGTAGAGGTGTTTATCGTATTCTCTGATGGTAGTTTGTATTTCTGTGGGATTGGTGGTGATATCCCGTTTATCATTTCTTATTGCATCTATTTGATTCTTCTCTCTTTTCTTCTTTATTAGTCTTGCTAGTGATCTATCAATTTTGTTGATCTTTTCAAAAAACCAGCTCCTGGATTCATTGATTTTTTTGAAGGGTTTTTTGTGTCTCTATCTCCTTCAGTTCTGCTCTGATCTTAGTTATTTCTTGTCTTCTAGCTTTTGAATTTGTTTGCTCTTGCTTCTCTGATTCTTCTAATTGTGATGTTAGGGTGTCAACTGTAGATCTTTCCCGCTTTCTCCTGTGGGCATTTAGTGCTATAAATTTCCCTCTACACACTGCTTTAAATGTGTCCCAGAGATTCTGGTATGTTGTGTCTTTGTTCTCACTGGTTTCAAAGAACTTATTTATTTCTGCCTTAATTTCTTTATTTACCCAGTAGTCATTCAGGAGTAGGTTGTTCAGTTTCCATGTAGTTGTGCGATTTTGAGTGAGTTTCTTAATCCTGAGTTCTAATTTGATTGCACTGTGGTCTGAGAGACTCTTTGTTATGATTTCCACTCTTTTGCATTTGCTGAGGAGTGTTTTACTTCCAATTATGTGGTCAATTTTAGAATAAGGGCTCTGTGGTGCTGAGAAGAATGTATACTCTGTTGATCTGGGGTGGAGAGTTCTGTAGATGTCTATTAGGTCAGCTCGGTCCAGAGCTGAGTTCAAGTCCTGGATATCCTTGTTCATTTTGTGTCTCGTTGATCTAATATTGACAGTGGAGTGTTAAAGTCTCCCACTACTGTGTGGGAGTCTACGTCTCTTTTTAGGTCACTAAGAACTTGCTTTATGAATCTGGGTGCTCCTGTATTGGGTACGTATATATTTAGGATAGTTAGCTCTTCTTGTTGCATTGACCCCTTTACCATTATGTAATGCCCTTCTTTGTCTCTTTTGATCTTTGTTGGTTTAAAGTCTGTTTTATCAGAGACTAGGATTGCAACCCCTGCTTTTTTTGCTTTCCATTTGCTTGGTAAATATTCCTCCATCCCTTTATTTTGAGTCTATATGTGTCTCTGCACATGAGATGGGTCTCCTGAATACAGCACACTGATGGGTCTTGACTCTTTATCCAACTTGCCAGTCTGTGTCTGTTAATGGAGCATTTAGCCCATTTACATTTAAGGCTAATATTGTTATGTGTGAATTAGATCCTGCCATTATGATGCTAGCTGGTTATTTTGCCCGTTAGTTGATGCAGTTTCTTCATAGTGTCTATGGTGTTTACATTTTGATATGCTTTTGCAGTGGCTGGTACCAGTTGTTCCTTTCCATGTTTAGTGCTTCTTTCAGGAGCTCTTGTAAGGCAGGCCCGGTGGAGACAAGATCTCCCAGCATTTTCTTTTCTGTAAGAATTTTATTTCTCCTTCGCTTATGAAACTTAGTTTGGCTGGATATGAAATTCTGGGTTGCAAATTATTTTCTTGAAGAATGTTGAATATTGACCCCCACTCTCTTCTGGCTTGTAGGGTTTCTGCAGAGAGATCTGCTGTTAGTCTGATGGGCTTCCCTTTACCAGTAACCTGACCTTTCTCTCTGGCGGCTCTTAACATTTTTTCTTTCATTTCAACCTTGGTGCATCTGACAATTATGTATCTTGGGGTTGCTGATCTCGAGGAGTATCTTTGTGGTGTTCTCTATACTTCCTGAATTTGAATGCTGGCCTGCCTTGATAGGTTGCAGAAGTTCTCCTGGATTATATGCTGGAGAGTGTTTTCCAAGTTGGTTTCATTCTCCCCGTCACTTTCAGGTACACTAATCAAACGCAGATTTGGTCTTTTCGCATACTCCCATATTTCTTGGAGGCTTTGTTCGTTTCTTTTCACTTTTTTCTCTAATCTTCTCTTCTCGCTTTATTTCATTGAGTTGATCTTCAATCTCTGATATCCTTTTCCACTTGATTGATTCGGCTATTGATACTTGTGTATGCTTCACGAAGTTCTCATGCAGTGTTTTTCAGTTCCATCAGGTCATTTATGTTCTTCTTTAAACTGGTTATTCTAGTTAGCAATTTGTCTAACCTTTTCTCAAGGTTCTTAGCTTCCTTGCATTGGGTTAGAACATGTTCCTTTAGCTCAAAGGAGTTTGTTATTACCCACCTCCTGAAGCCTACTTCTGTCAATTCATCAAACTCATTCTCTGTCCAGTTTTGTTCCCTTGCTGTCAAGGAGTTGTGATCCTTTGGAGGAGAAGAGGCGTTCTGGTTTTTGGAATTTTTAGCCTTTTTGCACTGGTTTCTCCCCATCTTTGTGGATTTATCCACTTTTGGTCTCTGAAGTTGGTGACCTTCGGATGGGGTCTCTGAGTGTATGTCCTTTTTGATACTATTCCTTTCTGTGTGTTAGTTTTCCTTCTAACAGTCAGGGCCCTCTGCTGCAGGTCTGCTGGAATTTGCTAGAGGTCCACTCCAGACTGTGTTCGCCTGGGTATCACTGGCGGAGGCTGAAGAACAGCGAAGATTGCTGCCTGTTCCTTCCTCTGGAAGCTTCATCCCAAAGGGGCACCCGCCAGATGCCACCCAGATCTCTCCTGTATGAGGTGTCTGTCGGCTCCTACTGGGAGGTGTCTCCCAGTCAGGATACACAGGGGTCAGGGACCCACTTGAGGAGGCCAACTTTCCCTTATCAGAGCTCAAACGCTGTGCTGGGAGATCTGCTGCTCTCTTCAGAGCTGCCAAGCAGGGATGTTTAAGTCTGCTGAAGCTGTGCCCACAACTGCCCCTTCCCCCAGGTGCTCTGTCCCAGGGAGTTGGGGTTTTATCTATAACACCCTGACTGGGGCTACTGCCTTTTTTTCAAAGATGCCCTGCCCAGAGGGGAGGGAATCTAGAGAGGCAGTCTAGCTACAGTGGCCTTGGTGAGCTGCGGTGGGCTCCTCCCAGTTCAAACTTCTCAATGGCTTTGTTTACACTGTAAGGGTAAAACCACCTACTCAAGCCTCAGCAATGGTGGACGCCCCTCCCCCTGCCAAGCTACAGTGTCCGAGGTTGAGTTCAGACTGCTGTGCTGGCATCCAGAATTTCAAGCCAGTGGATCTGAGCTTGCTGGGCTCTGTGGGGGTGGGACCCACCGAGCCAGACCACTTGGCTCCCTGGCTTCAGCCCCCTTTCTAGGGGAGTGAACAGTTATGTTTCACTGGCATTCCAGGTGCCACTAGGGTATGAAAAAAAACTCCTGTGGCTACCTCGGTGTCTGCCCAAATGGCAGCCCAGTTTTGTGCTGGAAACCCAGGGCCCTGGTGGCATAGGGACTGGAGGGAATCTCCTGGTCTGTGGGTGCGAAGACCGTCGGAAAAGCACAGTATCTGGGCCAGAGTGCACGGTACAGTCCCTAATGGCTTCCCTTGGCTAGGAGAGGGAGTTCTCCGAACCCTTGTGTTCCTGGGTGAGGTGACACCCCACCCCGCTTCAGCTCGCCCTCCTTGGGCTGTACCCACTGTCCAACCAGTTCCAATGAGACGAACTGGGTACCTCAGTCGGAAATGCAGGAATCACCCGCCTTCTGTGTTGATCTTGTTGGGAGCTACAGACCAGAGCTGATCCTATTCGGCCATCTTGCCAGGTGCCCATCTTTTGGTTTTTTTTGAGACAGAATTTTGCTCTTGTCGCCCAGGCTGGAGTGCAATGGCATGATCTCGGCTCACTGCAACCTCTGCCTCCTGGGTTCAAGCAATTCTCCTGCCTCAGCCTCCCAAGTAGCTGGGATTACAGGCATGCGCCACCACGCCTGGCTAATTTTTGTATTTTTAGTAGAGACAGGGTTTCACCATGTTGGCCAGGCTGGTCTTGAACTCCTGACCTCATGTGATCCGCCTGCCTCAGCCTCCCAAAGTGCTGGGATTACAGGTGTAAGCCATGACGCCCGGTCTTTTTTTGTTTAAGACAGAGTCTCACTCTGTCACCCAGGCTGGAGTGCAGTGGCATGATCTCAGCTCACTGCCACCTCCACTTCCCAGGTTCAAGTGATTCTCCTGCCTCAGCCTCCTGAGTTGCTGAGATTACAGGCACCCACCACCATGCCCAGTTCATTTATTTATTTATTTTAGTAGAGATGGGGTTTCACCATGTTGGCAGGCTGGTCTTGAGCTCCTGACCTCAAGTGATCTGCCCACCTTGACTTCCCAAAGTGCAATTCTCAGATTCTTTAATTATTCCTCATAAAATTTTTCAAGACTTAGCAATATGGTTTGGCTGTGTCCCCACCCAAATCTCAAATTGAAACTCCCATAATTCCCATGTGTTGTGGGAGGGACCTGGTGGGAGGTAACTGAATCATGATGGCACGTCTTTCCTGAGCTGTTGTGGTGACAGTGAATAAGTCTCACGAGATCTGATGGTTTTACAAAAGAGAGTTCCCCTACACATGCTCTCTCTCGTCTGCTGCAGGACACGACTTTACTCCTTCTTTGCCTTCTACCATGATTGTGAGGCCTACCCAGCCACGTGGAACTGTGATTCCATTAGACCTCTTTTTTTTTATAAATTACCCAGTCTCAGGTATGACTTTATTAGCAGTGTGAGAACAGACTAATACACTTAGTAAAGTCAATATGGTACAACAGTTAAGTGAGTGAGGTCAGGAACCAAACTGTCCAGCTTCAACTCCTGGTTTCACTAATAGTAACGTGACCTTCAACAAATTACTTAATTACACATAGCCTCAATTTCTTAATCTGTAAACTAGCAAAAATAATAATTCCTGCCTCACAGTATTGGTGATGATGAGTTAATAATACATTCAATTCTCATTATTCTCGTAGTTATGTTCTATAAAGTCTCCATGAATACTGAACAGAACCACTGCTCCTAGGGTAAATACAGAGTTAGACTCCTGGATCCATTATATTGTGGATTCATTAACACTGAATTCATGGCCAGTAGTGGCAAACTAATGCCCAAATGAAGTCTAACACACATATTTTCTCCCTAAAGCACATCGCTGCCTTTTGACATTTCAGCACTATGCTTTTGGGCCACTTTTGCTATTCTGAGCCCATGAATGACCCCAGGTTCATGAAGGACATGGGCTGAGCCTATGCCCATGCCTATGAATGACCATGACAGTGCTTCACATATTGATTTTGAGGTTACAAATACATTTCAGCAAGTAGGTAAATTCGCAAATACGGAATCCACAACAGTAAAGTTTAACTATATATGTAAATTACTTAGAACAGGTCCTTGCACAAGTGCCCAATTAAATATTAGTTGCTACCTTTTACTTATAAGAATCTAGTTTGTCATTACCCTATTGTGTAAACAGTGCAGAATATAGTGAAAACTTCATCTCCTATACTACTTTGATTTTCAACTTTATATTACAAAAAAAACTTCTTTAGTTCCTAAGAAGTTATTAATACTGGCCCAGGGGCAATAAAACAGGCACTGTCATACACTGTTGGGTTAAGTATAAACTGGCACTTTTCTAGAAAAAACTTAGTAATATTTCTTTCAAGAATCTTCATCAGGAACATAGATGCCCAAATCTTTTAGCAAAATAATTGGCCTTGTAAGATTCTATTTCACGGAAATAATAAAAAATGAAGAATAAAATGTGGCAGAAAAATGTACAAAAAGGTGAAGGATTACAAACAACTGGTTATACTAGGGGATTTGTTAGATAAATCATAGCACATTCAGGCACTGGAATCTTATGCAGATATTAAAAAATAGAAAACATGGGAAATATGTATGGTAAGAACACTTAAATTTAAAAAGATAAAAATTTGTATGTATGATTTTGTTTCCACTATCTTGGGAAAAAGAAAAGGAAAAGGTATGCAAGAAAATTAACCAAAGTCTTCATCAGTGACTGCCTCTGTAGGGATTTGGAATTATTTTCTTTCCTGTTTCCTAACACTCTCCTCCTATACATTCCAATTTTTCTAAAACTAACCTACATCACTTAGCAAGCAGTAAAACAAGAAAAAAAAAAGCCTCTTGTGATTTTTCTTCAGGTTTTCTTTTTTACTGAGCAAAAAGGAGAGAAAAAGGAGGTATGAACAGATGACTGAGAACCCTATATGAAAGGACAATAATAAGGTAGTTAGCTGTTGGTATTTTTAAAACAGAAATACATGAAAATTCTTGAATATTCAGCAAAAGAAAGAGTATTAAAAAGAATGTGAGAATGAGAGGAAGAAAAAAATATTAAATGACTTTCAGTAAAGCAAAACAGTGAAGAACAAAGACAATAGTTTAAATTTGGAGTAGTGAAAGTTGCTACTCCACGTCAGTGAAAAGATTACAGTGTGTATGTAAATCTAAGACAATGAGTATTATTAAGAAAGAGATCATGAGAAAATTATACACATAGTAATTAAATCATTTCCTTAAAAGTGATTACCAGCTACGAAAGGAAAGGGCATTTTTACTCTTATAGCAAAATATAATAAAATACAGCTGTTTCAACATCTGAAAATCAATTAATGTAATCCATCACATCAATAAGCTAAAGAAGAAAAATCACATGATCATATCTATACACGCAAAAAAAAAAGCATTTGACAAAATCCAGCACCCATTTCTGATTTTAAAAAATCTCAGAAAACCTAAATTAGAGAGGAACTTCCACAATTTCATAACTAACATCTACAAAAAACCTACAGCTAACATATTTAATGGAAACTTGAAGCTTTCCGGCCAACATCAGGAACAGGACAAAGATGTCCTTCTCAACATTACTTTTCAACATCATATTGGAAGTTCTAGCTAATGCAATAAGACAAGGAAAGAAAACACAAGGTATACAGACTGGGAAGGAAGAAATATAACTGTCTTTGTTTGCAGATGACGTGATTGTCTATGTAGAAAATTCAAAAGAAACACCAAAAATACCCCTCCCAATAAAAGTGATTATAGTAAAGTTGCAGGATAGAAGGTTAATAAACAAAAGTCAATTGCTTTCCTATATATAAACAAGGAACAAGCAGAATTTGAAATTAAAAACACATTATCACTTTCATTAGCACTCCCCAACATGTAATACATAGGTTACAAATCTAAAAAAATATGCATGGGTATGAGGAAAACTACAAAATTCTTATGAAATACATCAAAGATATATTTCAGGTCTAATATGAAGTAATGGAAGACTGAATATCGTCAAGATGTCAGTTCTTCCCAAGCTGATCTACAGATACAACACAATCCCAATCAAAATCCCAGCATGTTAGTCTTTAGATATGGACAAACTTATGATAAAGCTTATATGGAAAGACAAAAGAACCAGAATAGCCAACTCAGTATTGAAGAACAAAGCTGAAGACTGAAAATACCTGATTTCAAGACTTAATCAGTAGAACAGAACAGAGAGCACAGAAATAGACCCACATAAAAATCCTTTGTCAACCAATCATTGACAAAGGAGCAAAGGCAATTCAAAGAAGCAAACATAGTCTTTTCAAGAGATGTGGAACAACTGGGCATCCACATGCAAAAAAATGAATCTAGACACAGACCTTATATCCTTCACAAAAATTAACTCAAATGGATCACAGATCTGAAGATAAAACATTAAACTATAAAACTCCTAGAAGATAACATAGGAGAAAACCCAAATGAACTTGGGTATGGTGATAACTTTTCATTTATAACATCAGAGACAGAATCCATGAAAGAAACAATTGATATGCTGGACTTCATTAAAACAAAAAAGTTCCACTCTGCAAAACAAAATATTAAGGGAATGAGAAGATGAGCCACAAAGAAAAAGAAAATATCTGCCAAAGACATACCTGATAAAGGACTGTTAAATAAAATATACAAAGGACTTTTAAAACTCAACAATATAAAAATGAATTTAAAAATGGGCAAAAGGCCTGAACAGACAACTCATCAAGGAAGATATACAGACGGCATGAAGCATATGAAAAAATGTTGAATATGTCATTAGGAATTGTAATTAAAATGAGATACCACTACACACTGATTAAACTGGCCAAAATCCGAAACACTGACAACACTAAATGCTGGAGAGGATGTGGAGCAACAGGAATTCTTAATCACTGCTGGCAGGAATGCATAATGGTATAGCCACTTTGGAAGACAGCTTGGTGACTTCTTACAAAATCAAACATACTCTTAAGACATGATCCAGCAATCATCCTCTTGGCATCTGTTTAAATACTTAAAAAATTTATGTCCACAAAAAAACCTACACACAAATGTTTGTAGAAGCTTTATTCATAATTGCCATAACTTAAAAGCAACCAAGATGTCCTTCAGTAGAATAATGGATAAAGTGTAGTACATCCATTCTGGCTGGGCGTGGTGGCTCACGCTTGTAATCCCAGCACTTTGGGAGGCCAATGCAGGAGGATTGCTTGAACCCAGGAGTTCAAGACCAGCCTGGGCAACATAGCAAGACTCCATTCTACAAAAAATTTTAAAAATCAGCCACACATGGTGGCAAGCACCTGTAGTCCCAGCTGTTCAGGAGGCTGAGGTGGGAGGGTCACTTAAGCCCCAGAGGTCAAGGTTGCAAGTGAGCTGTGATCATGCCATTGCACTCCAGCCTGGGTGACAGAACAAGAACCTGTCTCAAAAAAAAAAAAAAAAATTACCAAAAAAAAAAAAAAAAAAAGTATGGTACATCAATACAATGGGATATTAGTGTTAAGAAGAAATAAGGTATGAAACTATGAAGATACATGGAGGTAACTTAAATGCATATTAGTAAGTGAGAAAAGCCAATGTGAAAGGCCACATACTATATGATTCCAAGTATATGATATTCTAGAAAAGGTAAAACTATGAAGGCAGTAAAGCAACCAGTGGTTGCCAAGAGTTGGGAGGGAGGTTGGAGGGAGGTGGAGCACAGGGGATTTTGAAGGCAGTGACATTATTTTGTATGATATTACAGTGGTGGATACCTATAATTATATATTTGTCAAAAGCCATGGAATGTACAATACCAAGAGTAAACTCTAATGTAAACTATGGACTTTGGGTGATAATGGATCGATGTTTGATCATAACAAATGTTATCACTCAGATGAGGATGTCAATACGGAGGTTGTGCATGTGTGAGGAAGGGGTACATGGGAACTCTCTGTACTTTCCACTCCATTTTGCTGTGAACCCCAAATCGCTCTAAAAATAAAGTTTACTAATTAAAAAATATATATACTAGAAAGATCAATAATTCTGGAGAATAAAAGCCTCCCACAAAATTTGTCTCACTATTCATAAAAAATATGCATATGTGTAAGTCTGTAACCTTCCTTTCTCAAAAAATAGATGCTTCATATATCAGGCTTCTGTACATAATTTATAACGTGTATATAAACATTAATTTATATTTACCTCAATCATTTATCTCTGCTCAAGTACATATTAATCAGTTACCATTATTAATTCAATGGAAGAAAAGAAATAATATGATGAACAGGATCACAAAGAGTTATAAATCAGAGATGAACGTGAAGAGAAAGCATGCTAAGACAACAAAGAGAAAAGTAGGCTTTGAAGTGATGAAGAAAAGGGTGAAAAATGCACTGGGGTTCTGCATAAAGTGTGATTCAATTTAGATTTATATCCTGATTTATTTAAAGCAAGTGGGTGATAAAATGTTATAATTATGTTGGCAGAATGTTATCACATGTTCCTTTAAATAGTATATTCAGTTTAAACCCACAAACAAGACACAAAAATCAGGCTGAACTGGAAAGCTACATGCTTTCCACAGTGTAATCAAGGGCCAAATTTGCACCTCAGAAAATTATTGTACCCAAGAGGCAAAAAACATCATATGTGAACAAAGGAGAAAACATCCACAAAGTGTAGGTACTAAGCTATGTATGACAAACAACAAAATTACACACATGGATGAATTCATGGATCATCACAGTCCAACCTGTTTGCATTGGCTTGTTTAGACACCGCCTTCAATCTTTTCAAAGTTTTTCTAATATCATCAGCATCAGGGAAATGGTGATGACCTGCAGCCCCATAAGGAAATCCTGGACGAACTCCAGGCAGAATTCCTCTGTAGATAAATATGCACAGTGACTTTCATTACTATCTCAGAAGCAAAGCATAAGCAACTTCTGCAGAACATAGCCATACCTTTCTGGAAGACCTCGACCATATATTTCTCTTTTCCATTTAGCTTCATTATCTTCTGCTCTTTGTTGCTGCATTTGGTCAAAAATGGCATGGTAATGTTCATACTGTCCTCGAGAAGAAAAAGATGATGGAGCTATAGTCCCTCCACTGCCAAGAAAAGGAGCCTAGGGATTAAACAAAGAGCTCTCACATGTTTATCTTATAAGGCCTAACAGGCCTGTACTAGTCTCAAAAGACAAAGTAAATTTCAATGCTTGACTTTTTTAAAAAAGTAATTACTTAATATGAACATACTAACAAACATAAAGCCTAAAGCAAAATGTTTTCCTATTGTAGCTATTAACAACCAAAAAGCAGTATACTTTGTAATTGATAATAAAGCATAATGTGACAAACAAAAACAGCAAAATGACACTAATTTCATGTAAATATGGAAAAATCTGGTCTTAATTAACAGGTTTTGAAACAAGCTTCCAATATACATTTCATGTAACTCTGTTACGTTGTTTATGTATAGCTTATGAGAGCCTCCTTTTATATAACACTCAGAATTATATTTAACAAAAACATCTGCATATGGCTTTTAATATACCCCAAATCCTTAAATTCACCAAGCAGATATGAAGGTATAAACATTATTAAAACATGTTCTATATGTATATAAAAGAGGCAAAAAGTCGTATCTATCTTTAGTTTCCAAGTAAGTTGGGAAAAATAGCACACAACTAATAAAACATTCAATTCTATGGTAAACAAGTGACAATAGAGAGATTCCAAAGTAGTAAGTACTGAGCAAATTCACAAAATAGTAAAAAAAAAAAAAAAAAAAAAAACAACCAAAAAACAGTAAAATCCTTATTTAGAAAAAAACCCTTGGGGAAAGATATTGTTTAATCTGGTCTTGATAGCAATGTAAGGAGAGTAAATATGAGCCAAGGCATTAAAGTAAAAATAATCAATGTATGTATATATTTAGGTATGGAAGGTGGAAGAGGAAGGAACTATGATGACAAATAGAAGGAAGGCAAAGTATTAAGCACTAAGTCTGGCTATAAAAGCTTGGTATAGCTAAATGCTAAATGCTATCTGCCCTGGGTGTTTGTGTTCAAATAATAAATGACAATAGAAAGGATTTATAAAGTTTCTAGCAGCAGTAGTATACCAACAGAGTTTTAAAGGTCAGTAAGTCAATATTATGCATGGTAAGCAGAAATAAGAAAGTAAGGCAGAGGCATTAATTAGAAGGATGTTGCTGCCCTGACACCAAGCCAAGAAGCCTAGAAGTAAAGAAAGGCAATCAATGAAAAAGTAAATGCTGAAGGAAGTTTGGATTCTCTGCAGGAATGACAAAGGATAAAGGCAAAGACTTAAAGACTCAACCACAGAGACATAAGAACTCAACCACATGGAAAACTCATAGTAAAAAATAGAGATGTCAGAAAAGGATAAGAGTAAAAGTAAATAAAAACTGCATAATGCTACAGAAGTCACGGTGAAAGAATTTTATTAAGAAGAAATCAATAACTTCAAATGCAAAGGTCAACTTATTTTAACTTTTCTTATCTGAGAATAAGACCACCAGATATGACTAAGGCTGAGTGGAAGCCTTTAAAAAAACCATTTTCTGAGTGTGTGAAGTAACGAGAACAGAAGCCACAATAATGAAAGTAAAAAAGGGAAAACTTCCAGGTGATAACATCTTAAGGAAAATGCCTGGTTAAAAAAAGAAACAAAGGCCAGGCATGGTGGCACATGCCTGTAATCCCAGCACTTTGGGAGGCTGAGGTGGGCGGATCGCTTGAGCTCAGGAGTTCGAGACTAGCCTGGGCAACTTGGCGAAACTACACCCCTGCAAATACAAAAAATTAGCCAGGGGCAGTGGCATGTGTCTGTAGTCCCAGCTACTCAGGAGGCTGAGATGGGAAGATCGCTTGAGCTCAGGAGGTCAAGGCTACAGTGAGTCATGATCCCACCACTGCACTCTAGCTTGGGTGACAGAATGAGATCCTGTCTCAAAAAATAAGTAAATAAATAAAATAATAATAAAAGAAACAAAGAAAAATGTCAGAATCCAATAAAAGAAACTTCAGGGTAACCCAATAAGACAAAGTTTGTCTTAATATCTTGTAAGCTACATACTATTTTATAAGCAAGCATTATTTTAAAAAAATCAATACAAGATAAATATAGATAATTGATTAAAGATGTTCAAATAACAAGTGATGAAAATTGCTAGAACAGGGAACTCCATCAAGGTGGTCTTTACATACATCCTCAAAATGTACATCTGAAGTCAAGAATCAGAATTCTGTTATAGGGTGGTCATATTTCCTATGAAACTGGTTACTCTTCGAATTTAGCCCAATGCTAATATCATCTTAACTTGAATGAGTGCTCCGTTTCTCTTTAGCAAAAACAAAAGTATGTAAACATCTCAGAAGATGCTCATACTCAAAATAATGTTGAAAATACTATATTAGAATACTGATGAAACATGTTTGAGACATAATTTATGTACAATAAAAATTTACCAATTGTAAGCACAGGTTGAATTCTGACAAATGTAGACACTCACATAACCAATACCACAATCAAAAGCATATCCATTACCCCAGAAAGTTCCCCTGTGTTCCTTTGCAGTAAATGCTCCCACTGTCAGCAACCACTGATCTGCTTTCCATCACTACAGGTTGGATTTGCCTTTCCTGTTATGTCATGTAAATAAAATCATAAATATGTACTCTTTTATCTGGTTTCTTTCACTCACAGGTTTTTAAGATTGATCCATGGTGTTGCATGTATAAACAAGCTATTCTTTTTACTACCAAATGGTATTCCAAGATATTTTCAAACAAGAGATACACCTCTTCCATATTATAATCACCATATAACCATAAATGTGGAATATATAATTTTTCTAAAAACACATTCATAAAAGACACATTAAAAATGGATAAAACAAAGAAGGTCCAGATTTTGCAGATACTAAATAATCAAAAACATTTACATTGGATATTTATACTATGAATAATAATGCCTCTTATTTAGAAGTATGTAATAATAGTATTAATTTTGAAATACTTCCTTAAGTTTTAGTTTTATCTTTCTTTGGGGAATCTCCTTAATTTGATTCATATTATATTGAGCCTCCAGGTCCTTATCAACTATGTAGAAATAAAACAGCCTAACAAGTTAAAATATTTCAAACTTAATGAGGAATAAATATAGAAACTAACATAGACTTTCCTTTAAATCATGGAAAATAAATTGTTTTATTAATCTTCAATGAAAGCATTACAGAAGTTTATAAAGTGACGCAGAAATCTATTCAGTACACAGTATGTAACTTGAAAATTGTCTGAGTTATTAAACATTAATAAAACTGATTAATACTGTATTAGACATCATAGGAAAAAGCACTTTATTACACAAAAGGGAGAAGAATAAATCATCAAAACTTCAATGCTAATCATGGACTTGATAAAAAAATGCTTGAGAAGATCTGAAGGCGTACAAGTTGGTAAGCTTTCTCTTTCCAATCAGGTAAGATGTGAGGTTAGTTATTTTAGAATGGACCAGATTCTAAGTCATTCCTGATCATTCAGGAGGTAATAAGTTCTATTTAAAGGTAAGATAAAATTATACTACTAAAAACACTGTATAATCTATATTAATACAAATTTGGAAAAAGTTACTCTTAATGAATTATTACTACGATATGCAGAACTTCTGCATCTCAAGAGACTGAAAAACAAATCTATAAATCCAGGGCAGAATGTATATGTCTAGATAAAACAAACTTTTATTCAAATTATAACTTTTGGGGAAAAAAACAAGAATTATAATCGATCCAATTTGACAAGTATCTATTGTACATCTAAATATCAAGATTAATGGGTGTACATGAATGAAACTTATAGTTTGAAGATGTATTGACTTAGGCCGGGCATGGTGACTCACGCCTGTAATCCCAGCACTTTGGGAGGCCGAGGCAGGCAGGTCACCTGAGGTCGGGAGTTCGAGACCAGCCTGACCAACATGGAGAAACCCCGTCTCTACTAAAAATACAAAATTAGCTGGGCGTGGTGGTGCACGCCTGTAATCCCAGCTACTCTGGAGGCTGAGGCAGGAGAATCGCTTGAACCCGGGAGGCAGAGGTTGCGGTGAGCCGAGATCGTGCCATTGCACTCCAGCCTGGGTAACAAGAGCGAAACTCCATCTCAAAAAAAAAAAAAAAAAGATGTATTGACTTACAGTTTATTCAATGATACAAATTAGTGCATTCATCTTCTATTGCTGTATAACAAATTATCACAAATTTAGCAGCTTAAAACAATATCTATTTATAATCTCAGTTCCCCTGGCTCAGGAATCTGGGTGCATTTAGCTGGGTCCCCTCCTCAGGATCTCACCAGGCAGAAATCAAGGTGTCAGCCAGGGTTACAATTCTCACCTGAGACTCGGGATCTCTTCCAACTTAACTGGTTCTTGGCAGAATTAATTTCCTTGTGACTGTATGACTAGGACCACAATTTTCTTGCTAGTTGTCCATCAGAGACCACTACTTGTAGAGGTCATCTCTACTGTTTTGCCACATGAATGTTTACTATCTTCCAGGTGAGCAGAATTATATCTCTCTAATTTCTTTTCCCCTTCCAGTCAGCTATGAAGGAGTCTTATATGTTAATGTAACCCTGGGAGGAACCATCCCATCATCACCACTTGCCATATAACATAACCTAATCAAGTGAGCTGCTATACTATAGTATTTACAGGTACCACTTATACTCAAGGGAATGGAATAATACAAGGTGTGTATACCGCAGTCGAGAATCATGGAGACCATCTTAGAATTCTACCAACTACAAATAGAGATATGTGTAGGATGCTGTATGAACAAAAGAGGAAGTGTAAGATTCAGACTGGCAGAACAAAGAAATGAAAGGGAAATTACTATAGAAGCCCTTGCCAGACAGGTTCCAGGCACTGTTCTCGGAAAAAAACTTTTTTTTTTTTAAATCAAGAAACCAAAGCTCAGAAAAGTTCAGTAATGTGCCCAAGGTTAAACAGCGTGGATCTACCCAGAAGGAATGTTTGGATTAACTCATCTATGTAACTGGTTATTTAGCTAAACGGATGGAGGTGGGGGGTGAGGGTGAGGAGGGATGGAGAGTGCTATTAAGTAAAAGGAAATACAAGTGCAAAGACAAAGAGATTTGGCAGACTACATACAGTAATGAAACTACAAATATGGTCTTCATTTCAGCATGAATAGAGCATACAGTATGTGGTAGGGAATGGATGGTGATGAAGTTGGAGAGACAACAGGGATCAGATTAAGAAGCGTCTTCTGAGAACTTAATCTTCAAGGCTACATGAAATTACAGAACAATTTTAGGCTGCAGTGTCACGAATTGTATATAATTTTTTAAAACTCCTCTGACAGGAATAATGTTATCATAGTCTTCACAAAAAACTTTTAAAGCAATTTTGAGTATAGTCACATAACAGCAATACAAGTTACATATCAGATACATGCAGGAAAGCTCAGTATTCATAATAAATGTTGAAGAATTCTAGGTAAAAATTAATTATACACTAAAGAAAGAAAATCCCAGGTACATGCATTTTAAAGAACAAGGTGGAACTGGAGGGAAAAATGGTAGTATAACCATATTGGTATAAAATGCCTACCTTTACTTCACCACTTCCACCAGCACTTAGCACATTTCTCCATCCTTGTTCCCTGGCCCTATTTATTCTTTCCAACTTTGGGGAAAAGAAATAAACAAAACACCATTTCAAGTATTTAATATAAAATACACATAATACATTTAGCAATAAACTGAAAATCATTGTATTCCTTAAGAAAAAAGTATATTTAATAGATTATCCTCTTACCCTTTCCTTTTCTTGCCTTTTCATTTGTTCAGCCTTCATTAAACTAATAATCTGTAACAATTTTAAAGACAAGCTTCTTACAACTCTTGAACCTATTATCACTTACAACTTGCCAAAGGTAGAAAAACAAGAGCAAAAAACTACCTGATCCTTTTGTTTCTTTTCTTTTTCAATAAATTCCAGCCTTCTCTTTCTTGCTGCTTCCTTAAATAAAAAAAAGAACATGTTAATCAATAATAATTCCTGTTTTTTCTAGTTTCATCAGGAAAGTTAGTACACCAATGGCAGAGGTATGTTCAATGAGGTTTTTTTTTTTAAAAAAAAAGAAGTTATAGGTATTTGTTTGAAAGAAATAAAGAAAGGTTTGGAGGCTTTAGAGTAAGATTTTGTTTCTTTTTTAAAATTATGTTTGCAAAGCTTTAAAATAACCAGACAGATGTCTCTATACCTCAGACATTTTCCTCCTTTCTTCTCCAGTATTCACTCTCTTCTCTGGAGTTTGATGGGCCTGGACAAAAAGTAAAACTACAAATTAAATAAAGATTTTGAGGCACTTATTTGAAAATCCCAAATTTACAGAAATTTAAAATAAGAAAAAGGTAAAGTCAATACTTCCATAACTCTCTTCCAAATTACATTATGTTTAAAAAAAAACTCGTAGTTTTTGATATGCTGTTAAACAAAGAGAAACATTAGGTTCAAAGAAACTGTGGAAAAGGGTCCTTCCCCAATCATCAACTGAACAGTTTTGTGTTCAGATACGGATGTTTAAGTTTTCCAATATTATCATAGAATATCATGTGAAAAGCCCAATGATGGAGATAATTTTTTTAAAAAAATTAGTGACATAATATATATTCAGTATATAAAATTCAAACAAGATTAAAAATTTATGGTCTATTTTGCTCTCCACCTCCAGAGGTAACGGTAACCACTGTTAATATTTTCATTAGTGTCCTTTAGAGATTATTTTTGTACTTAGATATATATACAGTTCAACTATATACATACAATAATTTTAGCTATGCTTTTTACATACATGTAATATTAATATGTTAATAAAATGACTTTAATTTTTAAAATTTCAACAGCTTTAGGGGTACAAGTGGTTTTTGGTTACATGGATGAAATGCATAATGGTATATATTAGATATTTACATTTCTTCTTTTATATACTGTTTACCTAACTTTGGGGTTGTTAATGGACTCATACTATATATTCTTTTGTATCTTGCTTTTGCTCAACACTGTTTTCAAGGTTCGTTCATGTTATTTATATCTGCATATGTTTTCTTCATGGATATATAGCATTCTATTAATTTTGATTCCTTTCTTTCACAATTATCTTATACTTTACTCATTAGGTCTATTCTAAAGTATTTGGGGGCGGGGCTGGTGTGGTAGCTCACACCTGTAATCCTAGCACTCTGGGAGGCCAAGACAGGAGGACTGCTTGAGCCTAGGAGTTTGAGACCAGCCTGGATAACAGAGTGAGTCCCCATCTCTACAAAAAATTTTTAAAAATTAGCCAGGCATGTGGCCCGCATCTGTTGTCCCAGCCTCAGGAGGCTGAGGTGGAAGGATCTCTTGAGCCCAGGAGGTAGAGGCTACCGTGAGCCATGATCCCATCACTATACTCTAGCCTGACAAAGAGCGAGATCCTGTCTCAAAAAAAAATAAAAATAAAAAAATCAACTATCTGGGGGATTTGTGGGTATTTCTTTCCATTTATTTTCTCATCATTCATTTTTTACATGTTGCCCTTCCATCAGGCCACTTTATTTAATTTATTAATAGTTTAATGCTGCTTCACCAAGATTTTCTAGGTAGGTAATCATATCAAATGTAAATATGATATGTCTATGTTTTCTCTCCTCTTCCAATATTTACATTTCTTTCTTTTTAATTGCTCTAGCTAGAACCTCTGGCATAATTAAATGACGGCAATGACAGCAAATCCCTCTGTCTTGTTCCTGACTTTAATGATAATGCTTCCAATGTTTCATCATTATGTATAAAGCCTGCCATAGGTTTCAGGTGTGTATACATACTGTATTAGAACTTACCTTCTGTTTCTTGAATCAAACTTTTAAAAACAAAAGTTAGCGTTAAGTTTCACCGAATTCTCAGCATCTACTGAGATGATTTTTATATGGTTTTCTTCTCTAATCTGCTAATGCAGTAAAATTACAGTAATTGGTTTTCTACTGTTGAAACGTCCCTGTATTGCTGTAATAAATCCTATTTGATAATTATTATATTATTTTTTGATAAACTGCCTGATTTCCCCTTTTTAAGTCCTTTTCTTTTTTCCAGGATTTCTGCATATGTTCTTACAAGTGATCTACAGTTTTGTTTTACCCTGTGTTAACTACACAATTTTGTAATCAAGGTTAAGCCTAATGTATGACCAATTTTTCAAACAATTCTAAATACAATTCTATATACCAAAAAAGATAAAAATTTATAGAAAAGTTTAAGTTATTCTATCATGTACCAGTGTTTACATTTTTCAGCCACCTTAAAAAAAATGATTTAAAAAGCATACTGTACAATTCTTCACCTAAACTGGATTTCAATACAAACGAAAGCAGACACTACTTAAAAAAATTACTTGGGAAAAATATTTTGATGGTCATTTACATTATTAGTAAAATAATCCAGCATTTGATTATATCACTAAAAGTTGTCTCTACTAACAATTCCATTTTAACAGCAGGTGTATTTTAACATAAGTCATTGGTATAAAATTAGTTTTCTACATTATCCTTTGCTTCAGTTTTCTAAATTATGTAGAATGACTATAACAGATAGGCACTAAAATTCTAACCCTGAAAAGCAAATTCAAAATATTACAAAATAAACATGACCCTCACATCATTTTTGAAATAAATGTCTCACAATATATTAAAAAATTAGAAAGGCATACAAAAATTTACTTTCACTGAAAACAATTCAAAAGGATAACGTTTCTGCTTTAGAAAGCAATGGTATAATTTAAACTGCAAATTTCTTTCTAATGAAACACAACTATTTTACTTTAATGAATATATTATTGAGTATGAGCCCAGGAAAATGCTGGTATTTAAAATATGTAATACCAGCCAATGGGTTAATAAACTTATAAATGATAATAATGAGTCTTTTGTAATGTGCTTTGGCATTTTAATTAAATGATCATAAACCAATTTTATTGGTATGTTTTAACTCAAGGCTATAGCAACAATGTGATAAGCGGTACTAAATCTCACACCTGATTCCACTCTTATGACTAACTAAAGAATGCATTTACTCTCTGACAAAATAACCCAAGCAGTGGGTTCTCAGAACTATCCCACACCCTCACTGTATTATTAGTTCCTAACTCCTAACCTCTAATTTTGGCTAGTTATTTCAATTCAACTCTTATTTAAGCTAACCATTTACGTTACCACTTTACCTCAGAAAAGACATTAGAGTTGATGAGATAAAAACAATACTGAAATATTTAAAGAACATTAGCTTTCAAACTTTTTCTAAAGGCGACCCACAATAAGAAATATATTTCCCATCTGGACTCAGGAAGATATACACACACCCCTAAGTTTCATAAAATACCTTCACTATGTATAGCAGACCCTGCTACTTTCTATCACTTGAAACAAACAAACAAACAAAAAATTCCCTGCTCTTTGCCCACTAGAATGTTTTTGCCACCACTAATGGATAGCAACCCCTTGTTTTAAAATAATTATGAGAGATCTCTAGGGGCACTATTGTTGAAGAACAAGAAATAAAACTAGTAGATAATGCTCCTCACAGTATCATTACAAAAACACAGTTAACATTTCAAGGTATGTTCTATGTATACAGAATTTAAACAGTGGGGAACGTTACCCAGAAGCTTTGTAAAAATACATATTCCTTCCATACAAATGAATATTTGGCAACAAAAAGAAAATGAAGTACTGATACATGCTACAACATAGATGAACTGTGAAAACATTATGCTGAGTTAAAGAAGCCAGTCACAAAAGACCACATACTATATGATTCCATTTATATAAAATGTTCAGATTAAGCAAATCTGTATAGAGACAGAAAGTAGATTAGAGGCTGCCTAGGGCTGTGGGGTTGGGGGAAGAATGGGGAGTGGCTGCTAATGGAAAAAGGATTTCCCTTGGGGTGATAAAAATGTTCTAAAATTCATTGTGCAGAACGTTATGCAACTCTATAAATACATTAAACCATTTAATTGAAAACTTTTAATGGGTGAATTACGTATAGTATGTGAACTGTATCTCAATAAAGCTATTTTTTTAGAAATACATATCCCAAGAGTTACTAAATCATAATCTTTGGACACAGAGCCCTACATTCTATATTTTGACATGCTGCACAGGTTAACTTTAGTAGCCAGTCTAGCACCATTCTCAAAATTTGTGAACTACACCACCAAACAATAAAGCAATTTAAAAACATGAATACAGCAACTTAATATAAATAACTGGATTATATATATATATATATATATATATATAACACAATAGTGTGGAATAAGAAGAGAATGTTTACATATTCATATACTCTTGGGTAAGTTACATAAAGGTCAAGATTGTATTCATCTTCTAATGGTCCATATTGCCTTACATATAAGATATTCAAATATTTATGAAATGAAAATACTAAGCTGTTCCTCTAAGATCACACAGGTATTTTCAGAACACTATTTCTATAGTGAAGAGAATAATACGAAACACAAAACATCCACACTGAGAGAACTGTTTGTGTTCTTTTTAAAAATCACAGCCGAAGTACTGAAGTATAACATAATATATTCAAGGAGCTCCCTCTGGTGGCTTAATGGCCACTCCTTTGCTTTAACAGAGCCTTTAAAAAAAACCTATGACTGTTACAGGAACTGGGGCAAAGAAAAGTCTTATGATACATGAATATTTTGTGGACAGGTTGAATAATAACAACTTAATGCACATTAGCTTAAATTTGTGCAATTAAAACATGACAGTATCTTAAGTGGTTAAAGCTTTCCTTTTTCAGGCTTGAAGTTAAAAATTCTAACGAGCCACTGTGAATTTCAACCTAAAAGATGCTTTAATTTCCAGGGGGAAAAGAAGTCTTTCAAAAAAATGAGATAAAAAAATCAAGGGAAAGGCCGTGTGTGGTGGCTCACGCCTGTAATCTCAGCACTTTGGGAGGCCGAGGTGGGTGAATCACTTGAGCCCAGGAGTTTGACAACCGCTTGAACAACATGGCAAGACCCCGTCTCTACAAAAATTACAAAAAATAGCTGGGTGTGGTAGTATGCACATGTAGTCCCAGCTACTTGGGAGGCTGAGGTGATTGCTTGAGCCTGGGAGGTGGAGGCTGTAGTAAGCCAAGATTGCACCACTGCACTATGGCTTGCAGGTCCTGTCTCAAAAAAAAAAGAAAAAAAAAAAAATCAAGGGAAAAACCTATTTTTACAATCATGCAAAAATCATATTTAAAATACTTCAGAAATCTGGGGTTTATTTTATTTTAATTCTTTTGTTAGAAGATTTGAAAAACTTTCCACACAATTGATTGCCGTTTCTTTTTTTTCCTACTTACTTTTTCTTTTCTTCAAATGTTGCTTTTCTTTCATTGTGGTAAAATACATAAAACAAAATGTATCATTTTAACCATTTTTAAGTGTGCAGTTCTGTGGCATTAAATACTTTCACATTGTTGTTCACAGAAACTTAGTTTTAAGTGAAAAAAAATTTTTTTTTTTTTGAGACAGAGTCTTGCTCTGTCACCCAGGCTGGAGTGTAATGGCACGATCTCTGCTCACCGCAACTTCCACCTCCCGGGTTCAAGTGATTCTTCTGCCTCAGTCTCACAAGTAGCTGGATTACCAGCACATGTCACCATGCCTGGCTAATTTTTGTGTTTTTACTAGAGACGGGGTTTTGCCATGTTGGTTAGGCAGGTCTCCTGACCTCAAGTGATCCACCCGCCTCGGCCTCCCAAAGTGCTGGGATTACAGGCATGAGGCACTGCGCCCAGCCAGTGAAATGTTTTTAAAATAAGCTATATAATACTTCAAGGGCTGATTATTATTTAGTTCTCAATGGTCTAGCTCAGACCATACTTGTCTGCCTGATGAAGTTTGAGGGAAACGACTCTGCCTGAAATTCAAAACATTTATAACTACCATCTGAATCATTTGCCTATGATTCAGAATATTTGATAGTAGAGACATTATTCAGAATATTATTAACTGAAATCTGAAAATTCCAAAGCATGCTGTTTTTATATACTGAATATTAATTGAAAATAAGGAAAACATTAAGAAAACCAACACATTACTTGATTCTATCAGCCATATGAAGAAACAGATTATACACATGGCTACAATCCTACCCAAACACTAGGGACTTTCTATGATATCATTTATCCAGATTCACCAACAGTTCTGATCTCTCCATTCAGTCAGGCTGATACATGGCCAAGAGATAAGACAACTCGCTTCTACAAGTCCACTCGAGCGTGTATTCCTTACAGACATAAGGACATAAAGATACAAACACCCCCAACTTCCCATCTCTCTCTACCCCCACAATGGTAGTTTTATTCCCTGGGAAGACAGAGAACTCCATGTATATATATATTCCAAACATTAAAATGGATTACATTTGTAAACCATTTAGAATAAATAAGCATCTTAAAAACGGTCCATGAAATAAATTTATTTTGAATTCATATTTCACTGAACTCTATTAGAAAACATAAAACATACTTCCAAAGAAATTTTGATCCAGGCCACATTTTTTTAAAAAAGGACATTTATAAGAATCCAACCAACCTGACTGATTTCATAATATATGAAATACAATACAGCCACCGATAATCACAAGTAAAAATATACAGAAAGTATATATAACACTAAGTAAAAACACCAGAACACAAAATTATCTATAAACTTTCTGAGCTATATTAAAAATACGGGCAATATACATTTGAATATAAATAGGAAGGCCCGCTGGACGTGGTGGCTCACGTCTGTAATCCTAGCGCTCTGGGAGGCTGAGGCGGGTGGATCACTTGAGGTCAGGAGTTCGAGGCCAGCCTGGCCAACATGGTGAAACCCCATCTCTACTAAAAATACAAAAAAATTAGCCGGGCATGGTGGCACATGCCTGTAATCCCAGCTACTCGGGAGGCTGAGGCAGGAGAATTGCCTGAACCTGGGAGGCGGAGGTTGCAGTGAGCCGAGTTCACGCCATTGCACTCCAGCCTGGGGGACAAGAGCAAAACTCCATCTCAAAAAAAAAAAAAACAAACCCAAAAAACAAATAGGAAGGCCCACAACAAAATAAAAATTAAATGCGTATGTAAATACTGGGGATATGTTTTATGCTTTTATTATATAAAACTCTTAAAAGCACACTAAAAGTTATAGCAAGTTTATTAAAATACATACTTCACAGAAAAAAATTACAAAGTTATACTACTCAAATTACTTCAAAGAACCAAATAATTTCAATAGACACAAAGTCTCTATTTCAAGAATTAGATATGTATGTACAGAATCAATTTCAAATGTTCTAGAGCTTCCTTTTCATTACCTCAACCTGAAGTAGTTTTTTTACATTAAATTTTATTTTTAAAAATGGATACATAATAATTGTACATATTTATGGGATAGATGTGATATTCTGACACATGCATACAATGTGTAATGATCATATAAGAATAACTGGGATATCCTCAGCAGCTACTTTTAAAGATTAAGAATAAAAGCTTAGGCTAGTTGCGGTGGCTCACACCTGTAATCCCAGAACTTTGGGAGGCCGAGGTAGGTGGATTACTTGAGGCCAGGAACTACTTGCCAGGAACTAGTGAACAACAACAAAAATCCCTACCCTCATGAATTTCTGCACTGTAATGGAGGAAACTGGTAATAAACTAATTGAAAATAGATTAGAAAGTGATAACATTGTGGAGAAAAACAAAGCAGAGTAAAGTAGACTAGAAACGTGGGAATGGTGTAAAGGGATGGTTATTACTTGATATAGTGTGATCAAGAAAGGCTCTATTCATAAAGCAAGTTTTGAGCACAGACCTCAAAGAAAAGACAGTAGCAAGTACAAACTCGTTTTTGCAGGTAAGTACTTGGCATGTTTAAGGACAGCAGGTTTGGCAAGGCTGCACTGGGACTAGCAAGGGAGGAGTAGCAAATGAGACTTGGAAAGGTAATGAGGCTGTCGCGGGCTTCGTAGACGGTTGTAAAGACTCTGGCTTGCTTTTTTTTTTTTTGAGACCAAGTCTCACTCTGTCTCCAGGCTGGAGGGCAGTAGCGCGATCTCAGCTCACTGCAACCTCTGCCTCTCAGGTTCAAGCAATTCTCCTGCCTCAGCCTCCTGAGTAGCTGGGATTACAGGCACACACCACCATGCCCAGCTAAATTTTTTTTTTTTTTGTATTTTTAGTAGAGAAGGGGTTTTATCATGTTGGCCATGATGGTCTCAATCTCTTGACATCGTGAGATCAAGGTCACAAGGCCCACCTCCCAAAGTGCTGAGATTACAGGCATGAGCCACTGGGTCCGGCCAACCATGGCTTTTACTGAGTGGGATTAAAAGACACTGAAAAGTTTCAAGCAGGAGAGTGTAACGATCTGACTTCCATCATAAAAGGAACATTTGGGCTGCTCACACGAGAACAGACTAAGAGGGTAAGTCTGAAAGCAGTTAGACTAATCAGGAGATTAATATTATAACCCTGGTGGAAAGTGAGGGTGGCTAGGACTAATATGGTGGTAAAAATAATCAGAAGTAGTCAGACCGTGAATATATTTTGAAGTCACGATTGACAGGATATGACGTAGAAAGAGTAGTCAATAATGACTCCGATATGGAAGATGAGAACAAATGGAAGGGCAGAGTTCCCATTTACTGAAATAAGTAAGATCAATTTGGAGAGAGAATGAAATCAAGAGTTCATTTTTATATATGGTAATTTTGAGATGTCTATTAGAAACACAGCTGGAGATGTTAAGACAGATATCAGTCTCAAGTTCAGGAAAGGAGTCCAAGGTGGAGATACAAATTTGAGAGTCAGCTTATAGATGTTATCCATTAGAAAGTTCATATGGATACAAAAAAGAAGATATCTGAGGCCTGAGACCTTGAGCACCTCAGCATTTAAAAGCCCTGGAGGTGAGGAGGACCTTGCAAAGGAGGCTGAGAAGCAGCAGTCAATGAGGTAGGAAGAAAACCAGAAGAATGTAATACCAGAGACTCAAATGAAGAAAATATTTCAAGAAGGAGGGGGCAATCAAGTGAGTCAAAAACTGAGGTCAAGGAAGAAGAAAAATGACCCATGGATTTAATAATATAGACGTCAGGAGCCATTTCACAACAGCTGTTTCGTAACAGCTGTGACAAAGCCATGAGTGAAGTGGGTTCAAAATGAAATGAACTGGAGACAGTATAGACAATCTTTTGGGAAAGTTTTGTTGTTAAAGGGACCAGAAACATAGAGAGGTAGTTGGAAGGACATAAGGGAAAGTTCCTTTTTAAAAAGACTTAAGATATAGGATATTTGTTAGCTAACATGAATGATTCAGTAGAGAGAAAAAACTATAATGATGCAGGAGAGAGCGCAAAGTCCTTTAGCAGGCAAAAAAGAATCACAGTATGCAAATGGTTGAGTTGATCCTAACTGGCAACAGAAACAGGTCATCCAAAGTAAAAGGAAGAAAGGCAAAATATTTGCCAACAGGTAAGACTGACTAGCAGAAGTAATTGTGGGAAAGTTTTCTTCCAATTGCTTCTATTTTCTCAGTGAAGTAGGAAGAAAATATTGGTCCTTGTGAAAAGCAAAGAGAAGGTAAAAAATAATCACCTAGGAAGTAGAAGAGTAAATACATTGAGGAAATATAATAGGGTGACCAGAAGGTGCTAATTTGACATTGTTGGTTACATATTGAAAGTTAGACTAGTTACAATAGTCATATGCTTTCTCCAGCCATATTCCACTGACCAAGTTCAGGCACAAATGAAGTGGAGAGTTGGATTTCACAAAGTTAAGTTTTTTGGTTATTGGTAATAACGGAAGAGAGGGCAAGAGAGCTGACCATTCGGAAATTATTATAAATGAATATGGAATTTAAGCCAGGTAAGGAAAATAGAAATAAAGAGGGAGGAATAAAGGAAGCTATTAGGATTCATGGATCCAAATGGGACAGATGTTTTGCAGCCAGACTCCTAAAGAAGTAAGCCAGAAACACAGGAAGTGGTGATCAGGGAATGGGATGATTATAAATGAGGCTAAGAAAGAGTTGTTATTATTGATAATAAAAATTTTAATGGCATGGCAATAGGTGAGAGTTTTAAGTTAAAGTGGGAGACGAGATATTTGAAAGAGAATGATCAAGAAAATAAGCCAGGCGCAGTGGCTCATGCCTGTAATCCCAGCACTTTGGGTGGCCAAGGCAAGAGCATTGCTTGAGCCCAGGAGTTTGAGACAAGCCCGGCTAACATAGTGCAACGCCACCACTACAAAAAATAAAAAATTAGCTGAGTGTAGTGGCACTCGCCTGTGGTTCAGCTACTCAGGAAGCTGAGGAGGTGGATTGCTTGAGCTCAGGAAGTGGAGGCAGCAGTGAGCCATTATCACACTACTGTCCTCTAGCCTGGGCAACAGAGCAAGACTCTTTCTCAAAAAGAAAAGAAAAGAGAAAGAAAGAAAATTAAAACAAAAGGCCATGTTCTATAGGAAGTATCATCTTTTTTTTATCCTAAAACTGTAAAGAATTATGACAATGTTGGAAGGAGTGACAGTGAGTCAGGTGTTAAACTCTTCAAAAGACAAGGGTTGGCGGGGCATGGTGGCTCATGCCTGTGATCCCAGCACTTTGGGAGGCCAAGGCAGGCAGATCATGAGGTCAGGAGATCGAGACCATCCTGGATAACATGGTGAAACCCTGTCTCTAATAAAAATACAAAAACAAAATTAGCTGGGCGTGGTGGCGGGTGCCTGTAGTCCCATAGTCCCAGCTACTCGGGAGGCTGAGGTGGGAGACCCGCGAGGCAGAGGTTGCAATGAGCTGAGATTGCGCCACTGCACTCCAGCCTGGGCGACAGGGAGACTCCACCTCAAAAGGAAAAAAAAAAAAAAAAAAAAAAGACAAGTGTCTACAGATGATCCTAACACAGAAGAGCAGTAGGTGATACAGTCTGGTAGCAAAAGCATCAAGGTAGAGGGATGAGGAGAATGGCAGGATCAGGCAGCGGGGAGAGTCTGGCAATGAGAAGCAAGGGAAACATTTCCTTCATCCTACCTCTAGACCCAATAATATTAAGGGATTAGAGAAAACAGCCAGCATGTAAGAGAGCTGAAGAACAGTGTGTTCAGGGACAAACCAGGTTTTCAAGCAAAAAAGGTGAAGACATCTTTAGAAGTTTAAAATACAGTGGATTTTGCCAAGAATGTACTATAAGAGAGTTTTCTGGAAGAGATTATAGGTTGATGCAAAAGTAATGGCAGATTTGCTTTCAATGACAAAAACCCCAATTACTTTTGCACCAACCTATAGAAAACTATGCAGGGGGTGGGGGCAGATCAGAGTATGACCAGAGTCTTACAGCAATGGGAGAGTCTAGGCAGTGAGGGAAAGCTGGAGTCCTAGGCTTCTTGTGGTGACTGAAGTAAAGAGAGATAAAACGAGAAGATGGAATTGGCCCACTTAGGTTTGAATACATCTTGTTAAAGATAGATAAAACCAGCAGGCCAGTTATCATATTGCCCCTCAGCTCCAAATCTACTCTTCATTGTCCAGCTTGTGATGCTAGAGCTGGACGTTGTAAACATTTCTTCTTTGATTGCTAACATAATATTAAGCTTTGTCAGTAAAACTGAGAGGGTCACTGCAAAGGAAGAAGCTTCTCTTCCTGATTAGTGTGTTTCCTTTCTTCCTGTTACTGCAGCAAGTGGGACAAACAGCAGCACTCGCCCCTGTGGGCACCTTCCAGGAGTGTTTGGCCAGTGCCCCTACCAGCTTCCCTGTAAGTTTCAGCAGCACCTGCAAGAACAGCTTCCCACATAGTTCCGCTGATGCCTCTGCCAGCATCCCAGCTAGAGCAGCACCAGACAAGTTCCACTGGCACCCCAGCAGGCTTCCCAGTGAGTTCAATGGCTCCTCAAGTGGCTTCCCAGTACATTCTACTGACACTCCAGGCAGTTTCGAAGGGAGTTTCGTCAGCTCCACAGTGGACACTTTCCTCTTTGCCAGCCCCAAACTGTGGGGCCATCGAGTGAGCTACTGCCATACCCTAACCAGTAAGGTCTGAATCTCAGCCTTCAGGATGGGGTTACGGTTTCTTTAAAAATTTGTGTCTTCTTTGGGTACTATGCCTCAGCACTAGGAATAGCAGCTGCTTCCTGTATCTGCTATTACTGTATGCTTAAAAAAAAAATTTTTTTTTTACAATCTCTCATTTTATTGTTTATTATAATTTTTCTAAATTTCTTTTCTTTTTTTTTTTTTTTTTTTGAAACAGAATCTCATGGTCACCCAGGCTGTAGTGCAGTGGCGCACTCTTTGGCTCACTGCAACCTCCGCCTCCCCGGTTCAAGTGAGTCTCCCACCTCAGCCTCCTGAGTAGCTGGGACTACAGGTGTGTGCCACAACACCCGGCTAATTTTTGTATTTTTAGTAGAGACAGGGTTTCACCATGTTGGCCAGGCTGGTCTGGAACTCCTTACCTCAGGTGATCCACCCGCCTTGACCTCCCAAAGTGCTGGGATTACAGGCGTGAACCACCACACCTGACCTATGATAGATTTTAAACAAAGTGACTGATCATTCCTACTATATAAAGTTTATCTTACAGCAGTGTGTATACATACATATCTAAGGCTGTGTATATGTATACGTATGTGTATGTAATCCAAAATGAGACAAGCTCCATATACCAAAGCATGCAGCTACTGACATAAAGAAAATGTCAAATTCCTGCAACTATCACTGTGTTCTTGGGCATGTCGCTTAAATTCTACAGGCCTTCATTTTTCATCTGAAATATGATAGAGTAGATTATATGATCACATTCCTTCCAGCTCTATGATTCTGTTTATCTGATTGTGAATTCTCAAATACCAAATATTTCCAGATTTTTATCAAGAATGTCATAGGTATTTATTTCATTTATGCACAAAAACAAACGGCTCTGCTTAGGTTGCTCAAAAGTTATTTCATTTATAATGTCACTTGCTTTTTATTGCACTAATTATATTATTTAATATATTTACTTAATGACTTTTTATGACTCCTGTAAGGCTTCTCAGTTTTAGAGGATTGGTAAAACACAGTAGGAGGACATTCCTTGGTAACTTAATAAAAGCAATCCTATAATATCAAGGTAACTGAATTGAGCTGCAATGAAATAAGGTTGAATTGAATTTGTTATTAACACATGGTATGTAACACGATCATACCTGTTGATGTTTTTGCAGTGGTTTCTTTTCGTGTAATTTTTTATCTCCATATTTCTTATATGCTAAAGGTATTCCATATTTAGCGGCAGGCTTTGTAATTTTCTGAGCAGGCATAACAGAAATAGAGTTTTGTCCTGAAGCTGGTCTTTTAGCTAGATGAAAAGATACAAAGAATTTTGTCTGCAGTTCTTTATATTAACTCTTTACTTTCAGAATTCTTCAAGATAGCACTGTTTAATTTTCATAATCATTGATAGTATTTGAAACTTTCTATCAAATATCTTAATTCATCCCTTATTATTTGCTAATGCCTTAACTATTTTACCTAAAGTCACTTTTTGACAGAAGCTAAAAGCCAAATTCCTCTAACATGTTGAAGTTTTTAATATTAAAAAAAAATCCCTAAAATTGACTGTGAGTGATGGTTGCACGTATTGGTGAATATACTAAAAATAATTTAATCGTGAATATACTAAAAATAATTTAATTGTAGACACCAAATGTATAAACTGTATGGTATGTGAATTATGTATCAATAGAGCTGTTAAAAATAATTTTTTAAAAATTCACATTTTAGAAACTACTTTCAAAATCAGAAGATAATCAAGAGCCACTGTTAAGCATTAATTACATCAATATAAGCAACTTCTTTCCTTCATATAATGTCTGAATGGTATCTATACCTACAGACCTGTCAAAAAAGAAATATCTTAAAACAATCATTACCATTAAGGGTTCCACAAAATGGGTACCTTAAAGACTGCTGGCAGAAATATAAATTGGTTACACTTTCTGGAGAGCAATCTATATTAAGAATATTATTTATGAATTGATATTAAAGAAATAATCAGAGAAACTCCATGCACAAGAATAAACCCTGCAGTATTATGTATTTAACTCTTATTGAAGCCTAGATGAGGTTCAGTCTTAGAAGGGATAAGTTCAAGAAAAACACCCTAAGGTAATAAAAAGAAAATTCTACTATTTATTCACATCTCTGGAGGATATTAAAAGAAGTCAGAGTAGAGTTTACATAAACCCTTATTGAAACCCTCTTTCCCTCTCTTATTTTTAATATCTGCCAAGATACCCCTCTGCTCAAACTGCCCTAAAGCCTGAGCAGCAGCTTACTTTCTTCCACTTCCAGACTGCTCTCTAGCTCAGGATTTTATATTGTGCTAAATCAATTTAAATCAATCTCTTCCACAAGTGTTCTTACTTTTTAGGAGGGGAAAGGAGAAAAAAATTTAACTGGTAGTTCAAAATGAAATCCTACGACTAAACTCAGTTCTTCAAAAAAATATAATTGTAATAGAAAATGTTCATCATATAATAGTATAAATTAAAAGAAACAAAACTCCTAACAACGCATTCTCAATTTGTAGTTATTATGCATATATCATCACAGAAAAATATATCAAATATAACAGTGTGTGTTAAAATTGGGGTAATTTTTCTTTTAAAACATTTTTATAGTATCTATTTTTCATATAATTTGGTAAACTGTTTTAAAAATAAAAACAATATAAGCCATTTAGTCAGCATTTTAGAGATTCAGAAGTAACTTTTGTTAACAATATGGGATATACGATGTGACAGGGTAAGGTTTTCCAAACACATACTCCAACTACATCTTGACCCAGAAACCAGGAAGCATGAGAAAAAAAAGATTTCCCTTTGAGAGTTCAACTGTACAATCAAATTAGAACATACACATACACATATACACACACAGTCACAATACTGCAACCTGGCTAAACGTGTTAATAGAATCAAAGAAATACAGTGCATGTCAGAAAAGGGGCTAGAGGTGCAAAAGCATAAAAAATAAAGATTTCTAAGAAACAGATATGAACAGTCCCATCTACTTTCCAGAGAAAAGAAAGAATTACTTATCTGATTTTAGAGTATTTTTCAGGATCATTGACAAGGCTACCTATGGCATGAAGTTTAACATAGGGGACTGGAGGCCACAAAGTATTTATCAGTAATACTACTCCTATTAAGCATTTCATTCAACCAAATACTCTTATGACAAATTACTTTCTAATTCCCATATGGGTTTATCCATGTGGAAAGAATGTGCTGACACTGGGTATTTCCAGCTTTTGTGACAAAGAGCCTTTTGATTAAGACATAACTTCTACGAAGCTTGACTGCCCACTGCCCAGAGAAATCATGCCGATTCTTGGTCTCTTGTAAATTCTGTTTAAGTGAGTTGATTTCTCAGGGATTGGTGGTCTCTGCAATGAGAGGATGTCTAAGGGTCTTTAAGAAGGGTTAAATGCAGCTGGTGGCTCACGCGTGTAATCCCAGCACTTTGGGAGGCCAAGGCAGGCGGATCACGAGGTCAAGAGATTGAGACCATCCTGGCCAACAGGGTGAAACCCCGTCTCTACTAAAATACAAAAAATTAGCCAGGCGTGGTGGCGGGCGCCTGTATTCCCAGCTACTTGGGAGGCTGAGGCAGGGGAATCCCTTGAACCCGGGAGGCAGAGGTTACAGTGAGCTGAGATTGCACCACTGCACTCCAGCCTGGAGACAGAGCAAGACTCCACCTCAAAAAAAAAAAAAAAAAAAAAAGAAGGGCTAAATGCAGCTTGCCTTCCTGAGAACACACTGTCATACCACTTCTAGCTAAATGGGCTCATTTTTATGATACATATTTTTATTAATTTATCCAAACTCAAAATGGAGTAGTACAAATAATTACGTTTGAAAAACAATATACGCTTCACGTATTAAATAACTTCCATTGATTTTAGAAATCCATTCTGAAATCATTCTACTCAGGAAAAAAATAATTTCCCTCTCACATAGATACATCTAAATACATACACATAGTATATAACCACAATCTTACAACAATTCTAATACCACTGGCCACATTGTTTAAAAGAAAACCTATCTTTAAGAAAGTGCTTGACTTCACATTCACTTACTTAAAAAAATTCAGAATATGAAATATTTCTCAAAGAAAATATTTTACGACTGGGTGCGGTGGCTCACGCCTGTAATCTCAGTTCTCTGGGAGGCCGAGGCGGGTGGATCATCTGAGGTCAGGAGTTTGAGACCAGTCTGGCCAACATGGTGAAACCCCATCTCTATTTTTTAGTATTTTTATACAAAAAATTAGCTGGGCTTGGTGGTGGATGCCTGTAATCCCAGCTACTCAGAGGCTGAGGCAAGAGAATCACTTGAACCCGGGAAAAGGAGGTTGCAGTGAGCCAAGATTGCGCCACCGCGCTCCAGCCTGGGAAAGAGCGAAACTTCACCTCAAAAAAAAAAAAAAAAAAGATAATATTTTATATAAAGATTTACACCAAAATTGGACATTTTATAATTCTATAACAACGTTCTCAAAATATCAGCTAGGCATTTGATAAAGATATAAGATTTCAGGCCAGATTTCATTTAAATAAAATGAACAATAAATGAGAATGTTGTTATTAATTTATAAGAAACTGTATATTGCCATAAATCATTAATAATTCTAAGGTGCATTTCCTCTGGATTAAATTTATGCTAGAATTATCCCAACTTACTATATCTACATATATTTCCAGTTTAATTAGGGTTGATTACTGCAAACAGATGAAAGGCTTCATATCACATTTCATTTACCTGGTACAGGCTGTGATCCAAACTTTGAAAATGTTTTTAGACAAAATTCTTCTGCAATAAGCTGAGGTTGAAAGAGAAAAAAATTAGAAAAGATGTTACATTTTCAAAATAAAAAATCTACCCATTAATCATAATACATTTTCCCCCTTTTCAGTAGTAATTATGTTGCCAAATAAATAGTACTAAAACCAAGTTTAAAAAAAAAAAAAAAAAAAAGAAGCCCAGGTGTCATGGCCATGCCTGAAATCCCAGCACTTTAGGAGGCTGAGGGGAAGATCGTTTAGGAAAGGAGTTAGAGTTCAGCCCTGGCAACACAGTGAGATCTTGTCTCTATTTTAAAAATGAAGAAAAATAAAAAAAAATCCATTCAATAAATTTCTCTCATGCTAACTCCCTCCCAATCTTATTTATGTATGTATCTATGGGTGTATGTTTTTGAGACAGGGTCTCACTTTGTTGCTCAGGCTGGAGTACAGTGAGACAATGGCTCACTGCAGCCTTGACCTCCTAGGCCCAAGCAATCCTCCTATCTCAGCCTCCTATTAGTTGGGACCACAGGCGTGTGTCACCATGCCAGGCTGATTAAAAAAAAATTTTTTTTGGTATTTTTTTATGGAGATGGGGGGTCTCCTTATGTTGCTCAGGCTGGTCTCGAATGTATGGGATCAAGTGATTCTCCTTCCTCAGTGTCCCAAAGTCCTGGGATTAAAGGTATGTGCCACTGTGCCCAGCACCAATTTATTTTTATTAGTTCTCCAGATAGAGGCTTTCTTTTCAAATCAATCTAATGAACAAGGTAGGCATCCATACATTACTTGCCTGTTTCATCTCTCAGCAATTTAACACAACTACCTATCTGGAAAAATCTCTATATTCTGTGTGCATCCATAGCCTTCATTTTCTTCAAAACTACTGAAGAATCACTTCATTATGAAAAGAAATTATCTAGTAATCTCTCAGTTATTTTAACTTTACTCTGATTCCTCAACATCTCCAATGAGTTTTGTAGCTCATAATTATAAATTATAACTAATTTTATTAAGTTATTGAATATGTAAATATTCTTAATTTAACAAATGTCTCCATTTAATATTAGTATAAACGCTCCATTATATATTCTCCAGCATTTATAAACATAGATGTTTATAAATCAGGAACAAAAATCATTTACATTTTATGCAAGTAATTTTTTCTCCTTACTCCATATTTTTCTCTCCTTAACTTCAAAACTATGATACCAACAAAGAATTAACTCGATTTAAGCTTTTTTTTCTTACTTTGTGGGGAAGGCAAAGGCAAGTGAATTTTCTCTTTTTTCAAGAGAACTGAGCCTTGGTGAGAGAATCTTCCTATATTAACAGTGGTCCAGACACTCCAATAGGCAAAATAATACATGATCTGAGGGGGTTGTTTTTCCCATTAAGAAAACCCCTGAAGCAATTCTCAAAGTCTCATACCAGCAGGATCAGCATGACCTGGAACTTAGTAAATATGCAAACTGTCAGGCTCCACCTCAAAATTACTGAAACCGAGACTGTTGTGGTGAGACTCAGCAATGCCCTCTAGGTGATTCTGATGCATGCTAAAGTTTGAGAACCTTTTCACTAGCGGACAAATGTAAGAGCCAAGTCTGGCTCACAGGCAATTTAGAGCAACCATGTGAACGTGTGTTCTGCTCTCAACAAATGCATTTTTTTCCTTTTCTTTTTCTTGGAAGAAAACAGGTGGTTTATGATCTCCATCTTGTCCCCAAATCTAATCATTTCTTCCATTGTTGGAGAAGTCTTTGTTTTCCTGTGTTAATGTCATGTGAATTGAGAGATGGGGCATATAGAATCCAAGAAGATCCTGAAATCCCTGTTATGTTGTCCAATAGAGTAGCCACTAGCCACATGCACCTATTTGAATTAAAATTTAAGATATATATATATATATATGAAGCTTTCCAGTTATACCAAGGACATTTCAAGTGCTTACTAACCGCATGTGGCTAGTGGCTGCAATATTGAACAATGCAGATATAGAGCATTTTCATCATCACAGAGCATTCCACTGGACAGTCCCTGTATTCCTAATGAATCAGAACTTATCCATGGTTTTTCAAGCCATATCCAGGAAGAAGTTGCCACAGTGCACAAGACTGAAAACTAGGCCCTATCAACCACGGTTGATGACCTTGAGAGGACTGAAGTATTAAAATGGCAGGGAGCATTATAGTGATACTGGAAATAATAGTTTATATGTTACACTAAAGCTCATGAATTGTTTCAAAGTTATAGCCTTTAAAAAAAGGTATCACAACTTCTCAGGAGGCTGAGGAGGGAGGACTGCTTGAGCTTCAGAGGTGGAGGTTGCAGTGGGCTGAGACTGCACCACTGCACTCCAGCCTGGGTGACAGAGTGAGACTCCATCTCAAAAAAAAAAAATATCACAAAGCTTCTCACCTAAGTACAAGTAGATATATAGTACAAAATAAATCTGAGGAACAGCAGATAAAGGTTTTTATCTTTAAACAAGTGATATACAGTAGAAAATAAATCTGAGGAACAGCAGATAAAGGTTTTCATGAAGAATGAAATCTAAGTGGTGCTTAAATAGTAACAAGTAGGGTCTATGTATATACTAAACAGATAATGTCAAATATTCCATTTGTGAATAATCACAATCTACCCTTGTTTCTTTTCATATTATAAGTTTGGCACATTTTAGGCTTGAATATTTTCTCTTTCATTGCTAGCTAGATAAATTCCAGTACTTCAGCCTTGAGACGGTATGTCCCAACTCCTGGTATGGGGAGAAAGAAACCTCAGCAAGACTAAATGAAGTCATTGTTTATTCTCTAGTGGCTGCCAAAAAAACAATAGTACACTACATAATAAAAGTGTCCTCGCAAATGTTATTTATAACAAAGGAGTCTTGTAAGACACCCACATTTCAGAGGCTGTTGCTATGACCTATACAAGTAACCTTTAATCTCCAAATTTTATTTGGCTTTCTTGCATACTAATGCATTCTCCTGGTAGTAACAGTAAAATCAACATCTCTGTTTTCTGAAGAGTATTTGGTCACATGCGTGTTCTGTTAAGTCAGAAGGATATATACTTCCTTCTCCTCCATGAGCATATTAAAGTAATAAAAAAAAAACTATAGTTTTGCTGAATATCTTATTTACTGAAGAGGTTAACAGTTATTTAACAAAGGCCTCACTAAACCAGAAAAGTAAAACAATTCCAATTTCAGGTGATCACATTTTTATGAATAACTTATGCTAATGATTTGATATAGATTGCTTTAAAAATCTTGTGAAATTAAAATTCAGTTAAACTCAACAAATATTTATTATGCACCTACATGTGTGCACTAAAGAAGAAATCATGAGTCAATAATCTAGTATACCTACATATAAATGGTTTCTAGTCATTTCCTATCAAAAAGAATATAACTATAATATATAAATTATGTTAATAATACATTTATAGGCCAGGTGTGGTGGCTCATGCCTGTAATCCTAGCACTTTGGGAGGCCAAGGTGGGCAGATCACTTGAGCTCAGGAGTTCAAGACCAGCCTGGGCAATATGGTGAGTCCCTGTCTCTACAAAAAATACAAAAATTAACTGGGCATGGTGACATGTGGCTGTAGTCCCAGCTACTTGGGAGACTGAGATGGGAGGATGGCTTGAGCCCAGGAGATGGCAGTTGCAGTGAGCTATGATCATGATACTGCATTCCAGCCTGGGCAACAGAACTACAACCTGTCTCAAAAATAATTTTAAAAAATTTTGTATTAGTAAAATACATTGATATGTAGGTAATATTTAAGACATTAAATATTTTGAGCACTTACATGCTAGACATTAAGCACTTTATGTGTATTATCACTTTTAATTCTGACAACAACCTTATAGATACATTTAATAATCCCTTTGCTCACAGGTGAGGAGAGTGAAGCACAGAAATGCTCAATGATTTTACAGTTAGAAATTCAGAGAACAGAGGAATAACACATAACTGGAAAGCAAACATTAAGAAAACAGTTATATAAGAATGGAAAGGCTGGGCGAACTGGTTCACACCTATAATCCCAGCACTTTGGAAGGTCAAGGTGGGATGATCACCTGAGGCCAGGAGTTCCAGACAAGGCTGAATAACATAATGAGACTCTGTCTCTAAAATTTTTTTTTTTTTTTATTATTAGCTGAGTGTGATGGTGCACACCTGTAGTCTCAGCTACTCAGGAGGCTGAAGCAGGACTGCTTGAGCCCAGGAGTTTGAGGCTGCAGTGAGCTATGATTTTGCCATTGTACTCCAGCCTGCACAACAGAGCAATACTCTGTCTGAAGAAAAAGAAAGAGCATGGAAAGGAAAGTGACACTAATGTAGTTTGAAAAAGGCACGCCATTCCCCCAAGGTCCAGATGTGCTCTCCTCAACACTGGAGGCCATGTCTTAGCTAATCAACATAACCCTACTGTTTAATTTTAAAGGAAAAAGAACTTACCTGAGGAGAGAGAAACTTTTCAATGCGTTTCGCTATAAAACCTTTCTCCAATATGGAGTTGACTGATGGTCTATCCCTAGGATTTCTTTTAAATAACTGAGACACCAAACTGCGGAGATCATAGGAATAATGCAAAGACACAGGTGGAAAAGATCCAGAGATTATCTTCAGTACCAGGTTTTTCATACTGCCGGCTTCAAACTAAATTTCAGAAAATAAATAACATATAGGAAACATATATAAATTGAAACTGAGAATATCGGTAATAAGAAATAGTTCTTTTCCTACCAATATAGAATAGAAACACAATCCTCTTCCAAATAATTAGAATATGTCTTCTAGAGCAAAGTTTACTTGGTTATCTATGAATTAATATCAGCCCTCAAAAAATAAGAGTAATTTTTACTTATTCAAAATATTTAAAGATGGGATGTATTAAATAAACGTTTCATAAACTATGACAATAATCAAATGGTGAAAGGTTATGCCTTAGAGGTAAGCAAAATTAGGGCCAAAGAACCACAAGCAGAAAAAGAACAACCTGCTGGTCTTCATTTAAGACCTGCCTTTTAGTGCCTCTGTTGTAATGACTAGAACAAGAAATTAACTACAGAACTAAAAGTATTGGGGGAAAATATAATAAATAAAACTACTAATACTTTCCTTTTAGACAATGCTCCCTATTATGTATGCATGTGATGCTCCTAAAAGCTATGGAAATCAGCAATATAAAAAATATCTTAATAGGAATATATATGTCAGAATTAAATACAATATAAACTTTAAAGTAAAAAGAAAACAAGAAGCGGGGCAGTTTAAAATCTGAAGATTTCATTTTGAAAGAGGGCAATATTAAGCTTTTGATATCTCCACTGAAATATTACAGAACAATTGTACAATGTTAATATCTTTTTAATATACATATTAAGAAAATAAAATGTACTATAAATTAGGCATCAGTGATTATAAAAGTTCTACTAAATGTTGAGCTCTCCTAAATGTCATTTGAGTAAATTCAATCTCATAGAAACATCTGTACACCTAAATAGGAATCCTAAATGCAAAAAAGATGTGGTTCTCTATTCCAATGCACTTTCGTTTATCTCTCAATTGACATGCTCTTCATAAAGGGTAAGTTACTGAATTTCATGTATCTTAAGACACATGCTACTTAAGAGTAAACAATCCCAAAATACAGAAGAGATGGTGACAGAGCAATGTAGATGAAAAGATTTTTTAAAAACCCACAAACCAATGGTTTAAAGCTCAAATAACTGTGTTGCAGAAAAACTGATCAATTATTTCAAATAAGCATCTGATAACCACCATCCCACATTACTTTGTCAGCTTATGCTTTTTTCCTTAAGAAAAAAAAAAACTAAGGCAATATAGTAAAAGAGTATGCAACCATTAAAAAGAATGACAAGAAAAAATATTCCCCAAATAGTATTAAGCAATAAAATCAGGTTATAAAACTTCTTATAAAGTCTAATCCAACTTTTGGGGACGAAGAAAAAATTTCATTTTACAGGTAGTCAATACTGGCTGGAAGAACTGCTTATGATCCTTATTCACTTATTTATATTTTCTGAAGTTTTGTGTAATGAAAATACAATATTGTTTAATCAGTGGGTAAAAAATGTTAATCACTTTCCATTTCAAAAAATTGCTTTTTTAAGATTAAACCTACTTAGGACAAGAACTCTCCCCTTTTTAGTGTGTTATATGTTATTTCAAAAAAAAAGTCTCAAAAGTAAAAATTTTAAATACTCTGAATTAATGATTACTCAAATTGATAAAAGTCATCAATGAGTATATGGAATGAAATTCTTTAAATTAGTTCAATTCCAAACTCAATCTGGGTGTTTTGAAAGAATTCACTAAAACGAAACTAGTAAAATTTATTAAGCCAAAATATCAAATTCATACAAAATTTAACATTAAGAAAATAGCAAAATTTATTTCTGTCATTAGAAATAATTTTCTGGAAAACAACATGAAATATTATAAAATAGCAAATATACTAGATACGCATATATACAAAGGGAAATCGATTTATAGTTCAGAAAAAATGAGAAATTAAAAAACGGACTTAGAGGAGAATTTCTAGGATAAGGGTTACCTGAAAGACAATATAACTTAAAATATAATAAAAACATTATAGTTGCTTTTTAACATAACTTTAAAAGTATTTCAGAAACTTCTACTTACAGCATGTTTAAGTGTACACAGCTCATAAAGGACACACCCCAGAGCCCAAATGTCACTAGAGAAGATAAAAATGAGAAATTTCCTCTAAGTATTTAAAATTTTTTCATTTAAAGGAAACATAAACAGCATAAAAGTGATTTGGAAAAATATGTGCTCCAGAAAAAATTTCCTTTAAAACTAAAAATTTCAACCATAATCAAATGACAAAAGTAGCTGTCCCAGATTGGAAAAAGAAAATGGTTGCCCCAACAATTACTCTGAAGCTTCATTAAAGAAATTTAACATTTAAAAGAACAATATCAAAAAAATTCATGTAAATTCTATTTATTTTTATTTCATAAAACTCAAACTTTTTTCAATTATTTGTAAAATACCATGATTTTAAAAATTATAAAACAAAATACTAATTTAATGGACATTCAAAATGTATTAAGAAATTTGCAACAGCTACTGACCAATGTTACCTTGGTTGGGATTTTCCAATGAGAGAGAAAATAAAGGGTAGCAGGAACTTAATGGTAGAATCGCTCTTTCTACCCACATATTATATAGTCTGCTAGCCAGACTACAGTGCTGTGATTAGAAATATGGGCTTGGAAGCCAGATGCCTAGTTTGGATGCTGATTCCACCACTTACTAGACTCAAGGATTTCAAAGAAGTTACTTTGCTTCTCTCTGCATTTGGTTTCCTTATAAAAGAGGAGGAATGATTAATACCTACATCTCCCAAAATTATTGTGAAGACTGAGAGAATACTTAGAACTCAAAACAGTACCTGGCTTATAGTGTGTTCAAGAAATATTAGCAATAATTTCATAAGAAGTGACTATCATGAAGAAAAGACCAAAGAAAGCACTCTACTCTCAATTATAACATAAATAATAAGGTGATTCTTTCTGCGGTTCTTCCAGCAAGATAATCAAAGAGCTTTTTTACAATTCCCCTCACCATATATTAACAACATTTTATATATACGTATGTGTTTACAGGTATGTATTATTTATTTTAGAATAGTATTCCAAAGGTTAATAAACATGACAACAAAAAAATGGAAAGGAAATACATCATATAATGAATATCATTTTAAATACCTTTTATTATTGTAAGGTTTGTTTTCACAGATTTCAGGTGACAAGTAGTATGGGGTCCCTATGCAAGTTCGAGCCAGCTCTACAGTACTAGAAGAAAAATAAAATTACTGGAGAAGCTTAAGACACAGTCATGTGCCACATTAATGTTGTTTTTGGTCTACAACAGATCGCATATATGATGCTGGTCCCATAAGATTATAATGACGCTGAAAAATTCCTATCACCTAGTGACATGGTGACTGACATACATTGTAGAGTAATTACTTTATTTTTTAATAAATTTAGTATAGCCTAATTGTACAGTGTTTATAAACTCTACAGTAGCATACAGAAATGTGCTAGGTCTTCACATTCACTCACCACTCACTCACTCACAGAAAGCAACTTCCAGTCCAGCAAGCTCCATTCATGGTAAGTGTCCCATAAAGGTATATCATGTTTTATCTTTTATATTGTATCTTTTCTATGTATAAACAAATATATACCATTGTGTTACAATTTCTTACAGTATTCAGTACAGAACATGCTGTACAGGTTTGTAGCCTAGAAACAATAGGCTACACCATACAGCCTCCCTGTGTAGCACATTCTATCATCTAGGTTTGTATAAGTACACTCTATAATATCCACACACTGACAAAATCACCTAATGATGCCTTTCTCAGGACATGTCCCAATAAAGCAACATCCCAGTAAAGAACGTACTTAAAGATACTATAAATTATCACATATACATCATCATGGATTGAAGGTTCGCTGAAAACATTGTATCAAAACAAAGTTTAAAATTCACGTTACCTATTAAGAACTCTAGCAATTCCAAAATCTCCAAGTTGTACTGTTCCATCTTTAGTTAAAAATATGTTCTGTAAAAGACAGGAAAAAAAAACGCTAGAAATATTGTTACAGTCCAGTTCTGAGTCAACATTTTTCATAAAATTTAAAATCCAGTTAAAAAAATCGTGCTAGAGTAACTGGATATTCACATACAAAAGAATAAATGAAGTCCCCTACCTCAAATCATAAACAAAAATTAATTCAAAATGGAGTCTAGATCTAAATATCAAAACTAAAATATAAAACTCCTAGAGAAAAATACAGGAATAAATCTTCATGCCGTTGGGCTAGGGAATGGTTTCTTAGATATGACATCAAAAGCACAAACAAAAAAATTAAAAGGATAAATTGGACTATCAAAATTAAAAACTTTTGTGCATCAAAGGACACCATCAAGAAAACAGACAATCCATAAAATAGGAGAAAATTTTTACAAATCATATATTTGAGAAACAACTTTTATCAAGAAAAGGACTTGCATAACTCAACAATGACAACAAAAAAACAAATAGTATGACTTAGAAATAGGCAAAAGGGGCCATGCGCAGTGACTCACACCTGTAATCCCAGCACTTTGGGAGGCTGAGGCAGGCAGATCACTTGAGGTCAGGAGCTCAAGATCAGCCTGGCCAACATGGTGAAACCCCATCTCTACTAAAACTAAAAAAAATTGCCAGGCATGGTAGCAGGTGCCTGCAATCCCAGCTACTCGTGGGGCTGAGGCAGGAGAATCGCTTGAACCTGGGAGGTGGAGGTTGTGGTGAGCCTGAAATCATGCCGCTGCACTCCAGTCTGGGCAAAAGAGTGAGACTCCATCTCAAAAACAATAGATAGACAGACAGACAGGCAAAAGGCACATACTTCATAATACCCATTTATATAAAATGTCCAGAATAGGCCAATCCACACAGACAGAAAGTAGATTAAGGGTTACCACAGTCTAGGTGGAGAGGAATGGGAACTCACTGCTAATGGGTACGAGGTTCTTTTTGGAGTTATAAAAAACGTTCTGTAAGTTTTAGAGACTGGGAAGGAAAGTAATTTTTAGAGTATGGGAAGCAAGCAGGAGATCTAATACAGGACGCAGATGAATAGGATAAAAATGAAGAGACAAGACAGATAATCTGATGCACACTAAATCAGGTTCAACAATTTTTGGCCCAAAACAATGAAGGTTCCATGTCTTTATCCATTGAGAAGTTATCAGTGACAGAATAACATACCTGAGATTTAATGTCTCGATGAAGAATTTTTCTATCATGTACATGTTTCAGGGCCAAACATATCTGTACAAACCAGTCCAAAATCTAGGAAGAAAAATCAGATCTGTCAAGCCTCTCCTTGACCATTAAAAGAATTCAAGAATATTTAGGGATAAGAGGAACTAAATCCTTAAAAAAATATTTTAGGCTACAATTTCTTTTAACTTTGTAGGCACTGACATTAAATAGATATTCAAGTCAACACAAGCTCTGCACATACTAAATCCAAAATGTAAGAGATGCTTCTGGGTCATCTCTTATAAATCAAAACAAATGTGGAAAGTAACTTTATGAGTGAAAATGGAAATAATTTATATTTATAATATTAAGACAAACAAGTGATTCTCCTCTGTTTTTAATACATCTTTTTTCTATAACGCCCCTCCCTCCCCTTTCTTTAGGGATAGGGTCTTGCTCTATCACCCAGGCTGGAGTGCAATCATGTTATCACAGTTCACTTCAGCCTCAAACTCCTGGGTTTAAATGATCCTCCAGCCTCAGCCTCCGAGTGGCTAGGACTACAGGTGCATGCCACCACGGGCAGCTAGTTTTTTATTTTTATTTTTTTTATAGAGACAGGGTCCCACTATGTTGCCCAGGCTAGTGGTCTTGAACTCCTGGTCTCAGGAGTTCCTGAGGATTCAAGTGTTCCTCCTGCCTTGGCCTCCCAAACTACTGGGATTACAGGTACAAGCCACTGCATCTAACCTCTATAATGCTTTTTAAAGTATAAAAATCACAAAAGCAAAAAATATCAAGCTGGAAATTTGGAAGACATCTCTGACTTTTTTTCTCTTCCCACATTTATTATATATAAACACTCTTCTCTGGAGATGGCCACTTGGAAATAAAAAGGCTTAATTTCTATCTCATTGTTAACATCAAAATAATTCCAAGTATATGGCATTTTTAAATAAAAAAAAAATAAAAGAAAACCTAGGTTAATTATCTGTAACAATTGACTAAAGCCGGACTTTCAAAACATGACATAAAATGCTTAAGTCATAAGAAAAAGACTGATAAAGTTGACTACATACAATTTAAAACAACTGTAGAGCAAAATACACATAATCAAGTTTAGTAATAATTTGAGAAAATACCTGCAACATAAGTGATAGATTGCTAGTTCTCTAAGATGCAAAAGTTATTCAAATCACTGAGAAAAGTACTGGCAGGCAAAATAAGAAGTGGACAAAAGATTGGAGAGGCGAATGACGGGGCGAAAAAATGGCCGAAAAACACATATACAAAGTACTAAACTCCCTCCCAAATTAAAAAAAAAAAAAATTAAGATACCATATTATCTTGCTTAAAATGAAATAATACATACTGTTGGTCAGAATGTTGGGAAAAGAAGCCTTTTTCTCACAGGTGTTTGTGAAAAGGTTAATTATAATCATCTTGTCAAAATATGTGAAAATTTTAAATTCACATACCATTTGAAACAGCAATTTCAATTTCAAATTTATCCTACAAATAATATCAGAAATATAAAACCATGTATATAATAAGATATTTACTACAGCACTGTTAGCCGGAACCCAAAAATATAAACAACCTGAATGTTCAACAAGGGGCCTGATTAAATATATTGTATTATCACTATACTAGAAATACTATGCAGTCACTGACAAGAATGAAGCACTTCTATGTATACTGTTTATGTACTATTAAGTGAAAAAAGAAGTTCCAAAACAGTATGCATAGTATACCCCTATTTAAAAAAATATGCTTATATTCCATACCTGAATCTATCTAATTGTGTGTGTGCACTGAGGAAGGAAAGAAGGAATAAAGGAAGGAAGCACAGAAGGATAGCTACCAATCAGTTAACAGTGTTTACCTCAGGGAAGTGGATTTGCAGAAGAGGGAATGAAAGGTAACGTGTTTACCTTTTACTCTATCTCTTCAGTATTTTTTTTAAAAAACAATTTTCTTTTTAAAAAAAAAAACTCTTCAGTTCAGTTCTATATTTATTTAATGATTACACAGATTGTTAAGTTCCTTTCTATACTCACGTAAGGCATTTTAAGTATAAAGATCAAAAACAGTTCTCTAAGGAGTCCGTACAGTGATAAGGAATATACTCACAAATACCTATAATAATTGCATAAGCTTTTTAACAGAGATATATACAATAAGACAGCAATTAATTCAACAAGGGAGAGGTCAGGAAAGTGAAAATTATGTTGAGTATTACTGATAAAATGGAGTTTGCCAGTAGAAATGGAACACATCTTAGAAACCATTCATGTCTCATTTCACAGATAGTGTTCTTCTATTACCATATTTCCCATACTTGTACTTCTTAATTTGACAAAAATTTATTCAGTACCAACAATGTACCAGATATGTGCAGGAACTAGCAAAAAAAAAAAAAAAAAAAAAAATTAATGAAAGAGCTCAGAGATCAGGGGTCAGCAAATTTATTCTGTCAATGGCCAGACAGTAAATATTTTAGGTTTTGCAGGCCAGATGGTTTCTGTCTCAACTCAACTCTTCCACTATAGCACAAAAGCAACCACAGACTATAAGCAAACAATTAAGTTTAGCTGTGTTCTAATAAAACTTTATTTACAAACAGAGATAGGGGGCCAAATTTGGTTCACGGGCCATTGTTTATTGATCCATATCAAAGACTACTGGGGGAGATGGGTAAGTAAACCAGTAATTAAAGGGAGTAATGCCCTGAGTTGAAAAAGCATAGAGGAGGAGAGGCAACGCAGTCTGGAGGTGATAAAATAAAGCGGGACAGAAGAGGTGATTCCTGAGCTCAGTTTTGATGGAATATATAAGCAAAGCAGAGAAGAAAGGCACAGCTTATAAAATATAAATGTTACATTTTCATTCCCTTTGTCTACCCTAGTTCAGACTCTTGCTACATTAGGGTTTGACTACATGGGGTTGGACTTGGAGGAGAGGGAAGCCCTTTAAAATTGTAACCCTGGCCAGGTGCGGTGGCTCACGCCCGTAATCCCAGCACTTTGGGAGGCCGAGGCGGGTGGATCACGAGGTCAGGAGATCGAGACCATCCTGGCTAACACGGTGAAACCCCGTCTCTACTAAAAATACAAAAAAATTAGCCAGGCATGATGGCGGGCGCCTGTAGTCCCAGCTACGCGGGAGTCTGAGGCAGAAGAATGGTGTGAACCCGGGAGGCGGAGCTTGCAGTGAGCCGAGATCGCGCCACTGCACTCCCGCCTGGGCGACAGAGCGAGACTCCGTCTCAAAAAAAAAAAAAAAAAATTGTAACCCTGCTTCTAATCTGTGCGTTTTATTTCATTACACATTAGTTCCATCTTAATATTTAAAAAATACTGTTTCGAAAATGGGATTCTCTTGCTCAGAAGACTTTTAAATTCAAATGTTATGTTGTATTATATCAAGCACCATACAGTAATTATCATATAATTGTCTGAATTACAGTTGTATGTTATTTTGCATTAGTACAGACGGCCTTATAGCACCAAACAGTACCAGAATCCATCTTCTCTGCTCCAAAACTGAGATTTCTATGTGTAATAAAATGTATTAGAATTTTCCCAAAGTATGCTCAGTTTTGATGGGTTTATTCATTAATTTTTTAAAGGCATGAGCTTTTATTGCCAAACATTATATTAACGGAAAAACCTGAACTTGGCTTCTCTATTAGAATGGTAAACTGATCTTGGAGCTTCTAACCAGAAGAAAGCTTACCGTTTACTGTCTGTGTAATTTGCTCAAAGAGTAGATATTTCACGTCTACCAGAATAATTTTCTCTGCTTTATACTGATTTTATCATTTGGTTATGTTTTTTGAACAAAAGTTCCTCACTGTGAAGATCCTTATAATTTTATTTCCTTCATCTACATTTTACAATATTTTGTCACTTTGATTAAATAAGTAACCAAAGAATGTTACCTATTTGTTAGAAAAAAAAAATTTCAAGATACTTCTCACTAAAACTATTAGCTCAACACTGCTATACAACATGCCTGGGAAGACTTGCCAAATTTAAAAAGATGCTCAGTCTTTCCTAGGTTAAGTCTGTATAGCTAAAATACTATTAATATTTCACAAAATGCATGCTTTAGAGAAGGCCCTGGAGATTTGTCAGTAACTTTGCTCTCCATTTTTATCCTCAAGAAAAACATTCATCAAGCCCTTATCAAATCTATGTACTCTGCCTCAATAGAGCATTTTATTCTATTATTGGTTACTATAATAAACTAACCACAGCCTTTCAGTCTCATTATCAAATAGGCCTTTGCTGCTTGATGCTTGCCAGAAAGCTCCTGAAGAGGACTACACTAGGAATGCTGAACTATTGGCACTTCAGAAAATGGACTCTTGGGTACAAGTTTCTGACCTAACATTGCTTAAATGATCAAGGAACTTATCAATGAACTGAGTCAGAATTTCTTCAAGACTTTTTTGTCCATAAGCTGACAAACATCATGAACGCTAACTGCTTGATACAAGATCAAGAATTACTAGGAATGAATAAACTGAATTAAATAAAATTTAATTGTGGTTGCTTGGAATATGATCGGTATTATTTTTAATGTTCAAAATTTAATGAATAGATGAGGAAGCCTTTTTTCTTAAGCTATATCTAATTCTCAATTTAGATTATGTTTTTATAAACTTAAAATGATATTTGATCTTAATAATCTACTCACTATTCAGAAGCAAATCGTTTTACGTATTTTTACTTTTCAGGACAATATTGGTAATTTTCATGGGTTCAATAAGAATCTATATTCCTTTTTATCAGAATGTAATCGGACAAACCAACTGTGCAACCAAGGCCATACCTGGAGTGCCTTATTTGAGATGATTTTCATGTAATCAGTTATGACAAACCTACTACTAAGAAATATATGTGGAACCAGGCTGGGCGCAGTGGCTCAGGCCCATAATCCCAGCACTTTGGGAGACAGAGGCGGGCGGATCACGAGGTCAGGAGATCAAGACCATCCTGGCTAACACAGTGAAACCCCGTCTCTACTAAAAATCCAAAAAAATTAGCAGGGCATGGTGGCAGGCACCTGTAGTCCCAGCTACTCGGGAGGCTGAGGCAGAAGAATGGCGTGAACCCGGGAGGCGGAGCTTGCAGTGAGCCGAGATCACGACACAGCACTCCAGCCTGGGGAACACAGCCAGACTCCACTTCGGAAAAAAAAAAAAAGGCAATATATGTGGAACCAATACTTACATAGTGCTGCCAGGAAACTGTCCTGTTATCTAACTTACAGGGTCCCTGTGTCATAAGTGGTAAAGTCACTTTCTAGCAACCAGGGACTTTGGCATATTTGGAGGCTCTCAAAAAGAAAAAAATTCACCCCAATTTATAGGTACTACAGGTGAAATTTGGTAGAGAACGTATTGGGCTCACTTTCCTGACGTTAGAAGAACAAATAATAGAATTTTTAAAAATCCAATCAAAGATTCCTTATGAAAATTTATAGACAGAAATCAATTCTGTAACCTTAGTAGTTGTTTGATAATATAATGCTCTAGGTTTTCAGAGCAAACTCAAGTTCTTTGTTTAATTAACATTCTTGCTGCACCTAACTATTTGGACCAACCCTAATGAAGCCAGATTTTATTTTGATCAAGAATATATTCTGAAAATATTTATGGTCACATGTGGGGAGACTATCAAAAAAACTCACCCAAAACTTGCAAATAAGGCAAAAATACTGGTACATCTCTAAAATATCTATGTAGAGACTGTCCAAGGGAACGTACTTAGTTCATCTCATTATTTTCTATTAATAAAGTCATAGACTCAGGTTGCTTCTTAACCTGACTAGATTTTTGTCCAGTAAAGATGCAAACAGGAAGTATCACTGGAGAGAATGGCTTCAGTAGTTGGAGAATCATCCGTTTCACAGGTCTTCCTGTTCCCCACTTAATTCTAGAAAGGGACAAAATCATCTCAAACTGATGCTAAGCTAAATGGAGCTCTAAGTTTTCCTGTTTCAAAGCCCAGAAAGTAGTTTAAATGACCTCTTCCTATTTTAAATAGGCTAAAATAAATAGCATCCTTATTTGTGCTAACAGAACTTGCTATTCAGAAGGGCAGAAAAAATGCTATTAATTTAAAAGAATGGCTTGCCAAATTTTTGTCATTTATGATGGATAACTTCACTGATGGATGAACTACACAAATCTCCATAATAATTTCCAGGAAGACAAGATATACACACACACACACACCCCATTATATACTAAGAGTACTTATCAAAGAGTAGAATCAAATCTATAAAATAGCAATGTGCTTTATAAGGGAATATCATTTAATAGCAAACATTTTAAAGTTTGATAGGGATAAATGAATGAAAATAAGCTCAAACAATGAAATATATCTGGCAATGTTCTAATAAAAATAGCATTATATATACTAACATACATTACTATTTGACCTTCACCACATGTATAGTAGGTATCTCCCTATTAACAAATGAGAAAATAATCTCAGAACTTGTTAACAGAACAATTACCAACTTGATAAGTAGAGCAAGAACTCAAACTCATGTCTGTGCCTGGCCAGAAATGGCACAGTGGCTCGTGCCTATAATCCCAGCACTTTGAGAGGCCAAGGTAGGAAGATTGCTTGACAGCCTGGGCAATATAGCAAGACCTCATCTCTACGAAAAAATAATAATAATAAAATAAATTTAAAAAAAATTAGCCGGGCCTAGTGGCATGTTCCTGCAGCAGCAGCTACTCCAGAGAGTGAGGTGGGAAAACTGCTTGTGCTCAGGAGTGCAAGGCAGCAATGAGCTGTAATGGTGCCACTGCACTCCAGTTGGGGTGACAGAGCAAGAGCCTATCTTAAAAATAATAATATCCCAGCCGGATGTGGTGGCTCACGCCTGTAATCCCAGCACTTTGGGAGACTGAGGCGGGCAGATCATGAGGTCAGGAGATTGAGACCATCCTGCTAACACGGTGAAACCCTGTCTCTACTAAAAATACAAAAAATTAGCCGGGCGTGGTGGCGGGCGCCTGTAGTTCCCAGCTACTCAGGAGGCTGAGGCAGGAGAATGGCGTGAACCCAGAAGGCGGAGGTTGCAGTGAGTCGAGATTGTGCCACTCCACTCCAGCCTGGGTGACAGAGTAAGACTCCGTCTCAAAAAAAAAATAAAAATAAAAATAAATAAATAATAATAATATCCCATTTCTGAATGTGTGTGTCTTAATGTATATATGTACATGTGTTAAGTATGGAAAAGAAAGTCTGGAAGAATACACCAAATTAAAAGCAGTGGTAATCTCAGGAACAAAAGGGTAGAGAAAGAAGACTTTCCATTTCTGTATACTTCAATACTTTTATAATTTAAGTGAGTGAAAAGAAAATGTTATAAACTTTAGAATTAGAGGTGGGTTCAAACACTGACTATGTGATTTGGGGCAAGTACTTAAACTCTCTTGGATTCCTTATAAATTGAAAAAACTTATCCAAATTAGAAGAGATAACAAATACAACACTCCTAGCACAGTGCTCCCTCTACTCTCCTGTGTAAAAGCAGGCAATTAAAATTAAGAACTGGTGATAATGAGAAATGTGATAGGAATGTAGAGAAGGAAAATATCACAGATTAAAGTAGTTATGGAAAATTTAAAGAAGGTGGGACTTGAACTGAGCTTAAAAAAAAGGTAGAGTATTAACAACAAAGTTTGGGGAAAAGGCTTACCAAAATAAATGAAATAATCAGAGTAAATACACAGGAAGGAGAATGAGATGTACAAACATGTGGCCCAGTGCCTAACACAAAGCACATGCTCAATAAATATCTGTTAAAGTAAATGAAAAGAGGTACAGATTAGGGAATAGAAAAAAATAAGGTTGCTTAGGTAGGAACGGTCATATTTTAGAGATCCTGGAAATCAAAAGAGAGATTAGATTTAATGCAGTTGTCGATGCAAGGCTTCTAGAACTGGAGTTACCTGGCAAAACCACATTTTAGGAATATATAGTCTGGCAGTAGTAAGCCAGATTGACAGGATATAGACTAATTAGTCAGTTATAATGAATAATTAATGCATATACATAGACGTATGATACATATAACATACATCACAGAGATAACAATATATCATTACAGACTGTAAATGAGATGGGCAACTGAACAAAGGTGACAGCTAATTAGAGGGAAATATGAGTAAAATACTGGTATACCAAACTTCCCTAGTAATTTTGGTTAGCATTTGTAGTTAAAAACAAATACACACATAAATTTTGAACTACTTCTCAATAATACAGTAAGAATCAATTTCCTACATGCAAACTTACCTGATCCTCTTGAAACAAAACGCCTTTCTGAGCATTTATTCGCTTAAACAGATCCCCTCCCTCACAGTAATCCATTACTATGTAGAGAGAGCCATTTTCTACAAAATATAAACATTACAGTCCACTTTTAAAAACGTACATCAAAAGCATGGCTAAATTAAAAGTACTTAAAGGCTTACTAAAAAGCAGCTGCTGAACAAAAAACAGGAGCATACTCAAAAGAATTAGGGCACAAAGTAAAGGTATACTGGTCACAAAGATTGTATAATGACTTAGGTTAACAGAAAACTCCATCATTAATGATTTCTATTAAAAATACACCATTTTATTGAATAGTGCTGTTTACATTGACCTAAACATCTCTGAAATATAAACAAAATGCAGATATACTTGATTTCATTCAATAAATACAATTCCTTAAATGTCACATATATCACGTTTTTCCACCAATATATCACATCAGAGACGGGTTATCTTAGTTTTCCGACTGGCTATTAATTCTCTGCTTTGTTTTATCCACTTTAATCACTTACTTATTAAACAAATACAATAATAAGTGTTGTGATCAACTCTGAGGATTCAACAGTGTATAGAATATAATAGGACACAGTTTCCACCCTCTTGGAGCTTTCTTTAATTTTATGCACTTTTTAAAAAATTGCATATGATTTGTGAACAAACATGAAGATGGGCACTGCCCCATCCACCTTTATGTCTTGGTCCACAGAGAAAGGTACTTCTGTGCTTCTTCCTATGGATAGAAAGGACTACAAGAACACTTCTTTTTTTATTTAGGCTTTTTTTTTCTTTTAAGAAAAAGTGTCTCAATATTTTGCTCATGCTGACCTTGAGCTCCTGGGCTCAAGCGAACCTCTCGCCTCAACCTCCCCAATAGCTAGGACTACAAGCCCATGCTACTGTGTCCAGCTTAGAAGAACACTTTAATGATTCTTTCCATCCCTTACTTCTTAAGTAAGGAAGAGTGGCCAATATCACTTTTAACATTTTCTGAATCACTACATAGTACTGAGACTATCACAACTCAAAGAACAGTTTTCCTTGTTCTCACTTCTTTTACTCTCTGTGCTATGGCCTTATTTCCAGCAGCATTTTTTTTTTCTTTTGAGACAGGGTCCAGGTTAGAGTGCAATGGTACGATGATGGCTCACTGTAGCCTCGACCTCCCGGGCTCAAGCAAACCCCCCACCTTAGCTTCTAGAGTAGGTGGAACCACAGGCACGCACCACCACACCTGGCTGATTTTTTAAATTTTTGAAGAGATGGGGTCTACAAACACCCTATGTTTCCCAGGCTGGTCTCAAATTCCTGGGCTCAAGAGATCCTCCCACCTCAGCCTCCCGAAGTTGCTGAAATTACAATTGTGAGCCACCGCACCCAGCCTCTAGGAGTATTTATTTTTTATACTTTGTGGTGACATTCTTGTCACTCGTAGTGCACATATCTTCTTTTGATCTACTATTTGTAATGTGCCACTGGGATAAGAATCTATACAATAAAGCTAATTAAGAATCTGTATGACTTTTTATGATTGACCTGGAAAGATCATCCAAATATACATATGAGAAATTATAATGTGAAAAAAACTCCTGACAACTGTATAATTCACTATTTATAAAATATGTATATAGATGTTATAATGTATGTAGCACAAGAAACAAAAAGCAAAAAATTACATATACTATGCTATCATTTATGTTTGACATGAGCATGTATTCTTCTAAAACTAAGAGAAATAATAAAGCCTTATTTTTAAAATACGCTACCCCTTTTGAATCACACAGATGTTTCTATGTGAAGCAGTCAATATAAATCCAAAACATCTGCTGGAACATTTGCTCAAAACCTTTTAACTTGAAATATTAAAATTTTGTTAACAACAACAAAAAAAGAAACTAAAGGATAGATGCCAGCAGAAAGATAAAGGAAAATTCAAGGTCCTGAAAAGGAAGAGTTGGTTAATTTTGTACTCTTTCACATGAAATATAAATCTTCATTTCACTGCCAGCATAAAAAATACAGTACCTTGTGACATAATGTATTAATTGAATCACATTTTTATAAAAGTAGAAGAGACTTATAGTAGACACTGAGTTCATCTGGGAATGTAGTAACTTTAGCTCTAATTCAGACTCTGAAACTGGTATGTGATATGTCCCTGAGTCATTTCAATTATCTTCTACTTTCAATCTCGATTATCTGTTTTTTAGTTTACAGAAATTTATAATAATGAGAATATTTGGGTAGGACTTCAATAAACCACTTTGACCTGCCTTTAGAGAAGCTTTGCCTTATCTTAATACCTGCATTATTAAATATAATGCATATAGTTCCAAAACAGCATTATAGCTATAATACTTTAAGAAACTGAGAAAACTTTCAACATACCTCACTATTATAATAGTGAGGTACAGAGGAGCATACTGAGTGAGGATACTTTCTAAAGATCAGAACATTTTCTCAGTGGTAGTGGTGGCAGCACTTTACAGGAAGTTTAGTTTAAAAATATGTAAATTACTGTTCTTGCTCTGTCCAAATTCTTGTACTTACTGCATTGCTTCTTTTAAAGCAATCACTAATAACAGCCAGTATTGAATTATACAGGCACAGTTGGGAGGCTGAGGCATAAGAATCACTTGAACCTGGGAGGCAGAGGTTGGAGTAAGCTGAGATCATGCCCCTGCACTCCAGCCTGGGCCACTGGGCCAGACTGTCTCAACTAAAAAAAAAAAAAAAAAAAAAATGCAGGCACGATATCAGTATTGTCCTTGAATCAAGCTGATATTCATAGGCGTATGTTTCTAAGCAAAAATGATATATTTTTCCTAAGAATGCATTCACAAAAAGATTTATTAATGTCTTAGGATTTTTTAACTCTCTCGCATAATTTATCTGACCTTCAAATGATTCTCTATACTGGACAATATTTGGATGCTTCATATTTGCCAATACTGCAACTTCTCTCCTTGATTCTTCTCTTTCTTTACTGGACATCTTAAATGGGAGGAAAAAGAAAACAGTAAATGAAACCATTAATAAACAACCTAAAAGTCCATCAATAGGTGAGTGGTTAAAACATAATAGTATTAATACAGTTCAATCAACAAAATATAGCAAGAAGTTAAAAAGAATGAGTTGAATCTGTAAGTAGAAACATTTAAAGATGTCCAAACTAGATTAGGTTACAGAACGGCAAGTATATTTTTCTAAACACATAAACATAAGCACATATCATAGAAAAAATCTGAAAGAATATATAGGCTATTCTGATATTAGTGGGAATAAAGGAGTCTTTTGCTTTAGGTTATCGATTACCTTTTTTTTTTTTAAAGAAAATCTCTAACAATGAGCTCTACTGTAACTAAACTATTACTCATGAAACCAAACTAAAAATATACTTACTCTTGAGATGTTAATTTCCTTGATAACATACTGTCTGCCATCTTCTGTAGATTTAACAAGAATGGCTTTTCCAAATGAACCTTCTCCAATCTTCTGTAGTCTAACATACTTCTCCATGATTCTTTTTCTAAGGCATCCTTACAGATATGCTAGACATTCAAAAAACTAACAAAAAAGATAAATCATTTATAACATGAGATAAAACATTATAACATCATAACAATTTTAAGGTTTAATTCAAATTCTAATTCTTTGGTGATTTGCTAACATTTTAAAAAAGGATATTTAATATATTTACTAAAAGTTACACTTTATATACTTTACTAGTACAACCTAATCACATCTAAAAAGAGAAAAAAATGTGATATTTCTATTTTATAAGAATGCTCTGGAAAGCCAAATACTGCATATACTTAATGTATGGAGAGAAAGGCAAACTTACATGAATTAATTAGTAGCATTACTTTATTTTCTCCAAAAAGAATGAAAACCTAATAATACACTATTTCTTGAAGTTATTTAACTCATCCCCTCTTATTCAACATTCGTTTAAAATGTTTGCTAGTATAGAACAATTTTGGATAGTTTTTGTACACATATTTTAATGTGCTTATTGTAAGGATCTCCTTTGGATAAATTGTGAATTCAAAGAATATGCCCATGTTAAGTATGGCTTTCAAACATATAAGTGTCTTAACGGAAATGTCTATTAATATGAATTTAGCCAGTAGTGCCTGCTACTAGGTACCCTCATTAACACCAGTTATTATTTTTTGTATTTAGGGAGATGTTTACTGTAATGTCATTTATAATAACAAAACACTGGTTATTATTTATTAAAATCTTTGAGAAGCAATAAAGGGTAGTAGTTAAAGAACACTAAAACTTTAGAGTCAGAGAGCTTAAGTTCAAATCTTAGCTTTATCACTTATTTGTTATGTAAATTTAGGCAAGTTACTTATCTTTATGTGCTCAGTTTGGTCACACGTAAAATGTGAATAACCATAGTACATATTTACAGAACTGTTGGAAGAATTAATTAATGTAAGAATGTACTGAAAACAGTACTTGGCACATATGAGCGCTGTGTCACTATTTGTTGTTGTTACTCCTTACGTCTAATGGGGAAAATGGTGTTTCATTTTATTTTAATTTCTTTTGCTTACCAGTGAATTTGAAAAATTCTTCCACATTTATTGAACATTTCTTCTTTTTTTTTTTTTTTAAGACAGTCTCACTCTGTTGCCCAGGATGGAGTGCAGTCACGCGATCTCCACTCACTGCAATCTCCGCCTTCCAGGTTCCAGCAATTCTCCTGCCTCAGCCTCCCAAGTAGCTAGGATTACAGATGTATGCCACCACACACAGCTAATTTTTGTATTTTTAGTAGAGACAGGGTTTCGCCATGTTGGCCAGGCTGGTCTTGAATTCCTGACCTCAGGTGATCTGCCTGCCTTGGCCTCCCAAAGTGCTGGGATTAGAGGTGTGAGCCACCATGAGCAGCCACATTTATTGAACATTTCTATTTTTTCCTCTTTTGAACTATTCATCCATGTTCTTTAATCATTTTATACTGAGTTAGTCTTTAATTTGTAAAAACTCCTTATATAATGAAGTCCTTATCTGTCATAAATTATTTTCCCTTATATCCTATTTGCCTTTATTTAAGTATAAAAGATTATTTTGATATAAACAAATGTATTAATCTTTTCTTTATATTTCTGCATTTAGTATCACACTTAAACGCTTACCATACCAAAAAAATTGATTAAGGTCATTAGTATCTTTAGGAATAGTAATTTCAAAGGAGTGGTAGTTTCAGGAGAAGCCAGAATACAATAAGCTAGCTAGTGAAAGCTGAAAAAAGTGTGAGAAAGAGTCATAAGAGCAATAATGTGTACCACCTATTGGCAATGTCACCCTTATTGTAGACATACATGAATTTACTATGCTAATCTGAAACTAATACATATTTAATTCACCTAGCTTGCTCTTTTTTATTTCCATTCATAGCAGGCTTCCAACGTGTGATTCCTTTCCAGGAGAAAATAAGTTTGTAGCGAAACTCTTTGTAAATTTCTGTGGCAGTTTACCACACTTCTCATCATAAATTTAAAAATCCATGTTCTCATCTCATCCATCAATGCTAAATTTGTTTTTAACTTTATTTTGCCTCTAAAAATGATCCAATCTCCTTAAATGACAAACATCATATTCTGTGCCTGCAAGACCAGACCACAGGCCAGAACTCAGCCTGTGGTAGCACTGATGAGGTAAGTATGACTCATGAAATTTTGTGAGAAAGAGCCTTTCTCTACCTTAGAAAACAAGAATGCCTTTAGCAATTTTATGAGAAACAAGAAATAAACCATTATTATAGCATTTTAGCATCAGTGAGTTAAAGAAGAAAAGTTGTTCCAAATATATTTTCAAGCCCAAGTTGTGTTAACTGGCACAATATAATGGCTATCTGGGCACCAGCCACAATTTAATGATTTCTCCAGAACATGAATGTTTAATATATTACATTACTATGCTACTTAAAATAAAAAATCAAGATAAACTCATCTTAGTAATCTAAATTTCATAAATTAAATTAAATAATAGCCATATAATGAGATTTTTTCACAATCATCATTATTCTGTGACTTTTTGCCAAGAGACGGAAAACAAAATTTGTCAGTTTGGACATTCCTTAAAATTAAGTTGCCAATTCCTTTCTAGGGACCACACTAATAAGATAGAAGCTCCAAAAGTCCCTAGTGTTGCATTCTACTGCCAACAACATTACTGAACATTGTGCTTCTAACTGTATAAAGCAGACCTACTGATCCTGTTAGTAAAGAAAGATGACTCTAATTGCCATCAAATATGTCAAATGCAGACACTTTTCTGAACAACAAAAGACTTGTGGTAGATGACTTTCAGGAAAACAGACAAACTCTCCTTTTTTGTAATGTCAGTGTACTTTAAAGGAAGTAAAAGGAAAAACATGAAAAAATAGATTACTTTCAGCATCTTACAATATATTTAACTGAGCTACTTCCTAGTAGTGAGACTTCTCAACTGAATTATAATTCCATAGATTTTTTTCATACCAAATGAAATAGAAAACAATAACAAATTGTACTACAGGCTTCCACATACAAAATCATAACTTATAACTGAAGGAACATACGAATCCTGTTGACTTCAGTATTGTAATAAACTCAAATTAATGTTTGCCTTTTCTACCATTCAGTTTCCAACATCAAATGAAAATCACAACACCAACTTTATTCACTCTATAGTGTTCTTAAGGTCTCTAATAATTATATCAATTCAATCTCTGTAATACATATCTGATCCTGAAGATAAGCAACAAGGAAAAAATCAGAGACTTTTTTGATATTTGAGCTTTCCAAAGAGTTATGTCATCTAATAAAGCAATGAATTCAGAATCAAGAGACAAGACTAGCTACATAATCAAAAGCTAACCACCTGCCTTTTGTGGACTTCAGTTTCCTTATCTAGAAACATGAAAGATTTAAACCTAATGCCATTTTATAGACCTTACCAATTCGACTAGTCTATAACTCAAGGACAAGAAAATTAACAAGTCAGAAAATAGATAACGTCAACACTGTTTAGAATTGTACTCTTAGCCGCAAAGAGTAAGAGTGATGGGGAAAGCCATTCCATCAAAAAAGTAAAAGAAGTCATACTAATTTCTTTAGCCTAATTATTTAAAAAGTAAAAATAAATAAACTGTAATCTACAGTTCAGCATACTAGATTGACCCGTACATATTTACCTCTACTACTTCTCCAAACCTAACGAACATGACTTTAAAGGGATTACCAAAAAGGCAGAACAGAAGAGAAGGCAACAGCAATACAGTTCTGGAAGCTGGCAAACACAAAAGAACACGCAGCAACTGACTAAGGAGACTACAGAAAAGCTGTACCTTAAGCCAGCAGTGGGAAATAAGTCAGAAACAAGTCAATTCCCACCACAAACTAGCTCAATAATTGGAAGTACTGGGGCGTCTAAGAGTGAGGATATTAGGACTCAAACAGGATTAGTTAAGAGCTTGTGTAAGAAGCGTCAGACACGTAGTTTGCCTCCTCCACCTCTCCCAGTCAGATAAGTACTCCTCTCCCATCTTGAAAGAAGACCACAGGTATCTCTGGATTGGGTACACCAGGCATAACTAAGAATGGAAATCCCATCTATGATCTAGGAGATTAAGTCAAAGTCTACATAATAAATAGTGAGACTCTCTTTCAACCATGATGGTGTCCTTAGTATCAGATCACCCCCACCTTCCAAAACAATTTAAAACATGAATAAAACATACAAACAGCAATGCATTGAGCGGCTATAATCACCGAAAGGTGGAAACATACTAGTGGGTTCTACCTTCATCCCAGCCTTTTCCCTGAAGAGAGTTTCCAAACTGTGCTACAGTACAATGGAGCTCAAGTATAAAGCAGCAGTCTTGCTGAGGAGAGAAAGCGATCAGAGCTCAGGGCTACCAAAATCCTGGAGAAGAGGAAAAATAATAGAAGGAGTCCAAAAATCTACAGTAAGTTTTGCTCCTGTTATTCTGTTCCTAAGCTGTGCATACATGGAGGAGGACTGAAACAGTCTCATCCTAACAAAGCCTAAAAGCAACCATGGATAACATCAAAGTTATTCACTGATACTTCATCAGACTGCCAAAACAAAACTAACAATTTTTACAAGATACATGTTTCAGAGCCTCTAAGACTTTTCATTCACAATGTCTAGTATCCCATCAAAAAATAATGATGCACATTTATTAAAAAAAACAGATACAGACTCACAAATGACTCAAATATGAAGTTACCAATAGAGGACCTGAAAGTAACCATGATTAATTAATATGTCTAAGAAACTAAGATAAAAGATGGATAAAACAAATTTTTTTAAAAGATGGAGAATTTCAACAAAGAATTAAAAATTTTTTTAATTTTTAATTTTTTTTGAGGCGGAGTCTCACACTGTCGCCCAGGCTGGAGTGCTGTGGCGCGATCTCGCCTCACCGCAAGCTCCGCCTCCCAGGTTCACGCCCTTATCCTGCCTCAGCCTCCCAAGTAGCTGGGACTACAGGCACCTGCCACCATACCCGGCTAATTTTTTTGGATTTTTTTAGTAGAGATGGGGTTTCACCGTGTTAGCCAGGATGGTCCTGATCTCCTGAACCCGTGATCCGCCCACCTCGGCATCCCAAAGTGCTGGGATGACAGGCGTGAGCCACTGTGCCTGGCCTCAAAATTTATTTTTAAAAAGTGGACATTCTAAAACTAAAATATAAAATATTGAAATTAATAACTCAATCATGGATTTATGGCAGACAGAACACAGCAGAAGGTAGGATTAGTAATCTACAAAATGAACCAACAGAAAATATTCAACAAAAAAAACTGAGAGAAAAACATTAAAAAAAACAACAACACACACCGGGATTGGCGGCGGAGGGTGTGGAGGAGAAAGAAATATATAGGAAGACTCGCTATCATAAAGATTTTCATTCCTAATCTCTACAGTTGATGCTGTCCTAATAAAAACATAAGCTTTGGGGCTGGGGGTGATTAGACAGGCTGATTTTAAACTTAACACACACACATACATACACACACACACACACACACAAAAGAAGAACAGCCAGAGAAATACTGAAAAAGAAAGGCAATGAAGGAAAATTTGTTTGGCTTAATATCAAAACACATTACAAAGCTACAACAATTATGAAATAGGCAAATCACAGGAAGTCCAGAAATCAAAAAACTTTTAAAACTTGGTGAATAATCATGGTGACATTTCAAATCAGTAGGAAAAAAGATGAATTTTGAAATAAAAAGTTCAAAGCCAAGAGTGAGACAACCAGGTAGCCATGTGGGGGAAAAAAAAGTTAATTTGTTTCCCCATTTTACACCAATCTAAACTCTAGATGCTAAAACACTGAAATGTAAGAAATAAAAGCATAATAGTAATAAAATAAAACATGGGAGAATGACTTCTATCTTAGAGTGGGTAGCTTAAGCACAACACAAAATCAAAAAACCTTGAGGGATTAATATGACTAGACCAATATTTTAGCTATTACAACGATCTCATTTTTCTAACAAATAAAAAACTCGTACATATTTATAAGACCAAAAAACACAACAATCCAAAAGAAAAGTGGACAAAGGATATGAAGTTAAACGTTAACACCGAGAATGGATACAAATTATGTTAAAATGTGCCACGACACCCAATCTCCTGTAAAACGATATACAATTTTGGCCGGGCATGGTGGCTCACACTTGTAATCCCAGCACTTTGGGAGGCCGAGGCAGGTGGATCACCTGAGGTCAGGAGTTTGATGACAGGCTGGCCAACATGGTGAGACCACCGTCTCTACTAAGAATACAAAAAATTAGCTGGGCGTGGTGATGCAGGCCTGTAATCCCAGCTACTCGGGAGGCTGAGACAGGAGAATCGCTTGAACCTGGGAGGCAGAGGTTGCAGTGAGCTGAGATCACGCCACTGCACTCCAGCACTACACAGCGAGACTCCCTCTCAAAAAAAAAAAAAAAAGAAGAAGAAGAAGAAATACAATTTTAAAATACAAGGGGTAAGTTTTATGTTATGTATATTTAACCACAATTTTTTTAAAAAAGTACAAGAGACGGCATATTTCATCAATTATAATGACAAAATTCACAGTTGATTATTGTACTGTATTGTGGGAGAATAGCAGGAAACAATATGGTGGGACTATAAATTGGTACAAGTGCTAAGGAAAATAATTTGGCAATATCTACCAAAATTATAAGGGTACAGAAACTTTGATCTAGTGATTCAATTTCTAGGAATTTACCCTATAAATATTTCCAAATGTCGGAAAACAAAGTATCTACAAAGTTATCCTCTGCAGCACTGTTTCTAATAGAGCAAAATGTAACCATCCACATACAGTCGACATAGCAACTTTTATACTGATATAATTTCTCAATACACTGTTAGATTTTTAGGGATCAGAATAATAAATATGGCATACTATCATTTGTTTAGTAAAAGGAAATATATAAGTATATATTTATGCTTACTGTTACTCATATATGTGTATAAATACACATATGTATATATATACACACACACACACACACACACACACACACATGCACCCCTGGCTTGTATAAGTAATAACTATGGAGAGATACACAATAAACTAGTAATACTGCCTACAGAGAAGGCAACTGAGTAGTTGAGAAGATTTTTCGATCTTTTGTACCTTCTGAATTTTGAACCATACAAATGTATTATCTATTCAAAACAATAAATATTAAAAACAATAATATCTGATAGAAATAGTAAGAATACTGGCTAAATCAATTTCTCCAATTAAAATCCTTCAACAATCCCCCATCTCCAAACTCCTCACTTTTGATATTCAAAGTTTTTCTATGGCATCATGCTTCTTTTCAAGTATATGAACTATGCTCCAGAAAAAAGTACCTCAGCCTCTAGTCAAATAAGACAGCTTTCCTCACCTTTTACTAAGAATTTCTTTTTTTTTTTTTTTTTGAGACAGAGTCTTGCTCTGTTGCTTAGACTGGAATGCAATGGTGCCATCTCGGCCTCCGAGGTTCAAGTGATTCCCCTGCCTCAGCCTCCCAAGTAGCTGGGATTACAGAAGTGTGACCCCATACCCAGCTAATTTTTGTATTTTTAGTAGAGACTGTGTTTCGCCATATTGGCCGGGCTTGTCTCGAACTCCTGACCTCAAATGATCCACCTGCCTCGGCTTCCCAAAATGCTGGGAATACAGGTGTGAGCCACGGTGTCTGTCCAGAATTTCTTTTTTTCTTTGTTTTTTTTCTGAGACAAGCTTCACTCCGTCACCCAGGCTGGAGTACAGTGGCGCTATCTCGGCTCACTGCAACCCCTGCCTCCCCGGTTCAAGCAATTCTCCTGCCTTAGCCTCCCAAGTAGCCGGGATGACAGGCACGCGCCACCACGCCCAGCTAAGTTTTTGTATTTTTGGTAGCTATGGAGTTTGCCAGGTTGGCCAGGCTTGTCTCAAACTCCTGACCTCAAATGATCTGCCCACTGTGGCCTCCCAAAGTGCTGGGATTACAGGATGAGCCACCACACCCAGCCACTAAGAATTTCTTTAAAGCCACAAATAAGCAATTTTGGACATAATAAAATTTTGTGAGCCACATATAAAAAATTTTAGAGTATATGAATGGAAAAGCTCAACTTTGATCAGTCTGGAACACATACTTAGGTTAAGCATTAAGCTCTCATCAGGTGTTTCAGATATTCTATAGACAGGCTGTCTTGAAGGGAAACATTGGTAAAGGCATGGCAACAGGTCTCAATAAGTTTTTTGGAGCTGTCTGCAGCTGCAATCCATACATACAGTTCTCCCTAAGCAATAAATATCATCTTGAACAGTGGGAGGGGATCCATTTATCTTCTCAGGAAAAAAGTTCTTTATTTTCCTTTATTCGAAAAAGCAGAAAGCAAAAATGGAATTTCTATTAGACTTTTTTCAAAATATTTTTTCTTCTCTGTAAGTCTATTCAGACAATATTCAACAGATTTTGTAGTAGAAACTACCAACAGGTAAATAAAGAATTTACATTCGTGAAAAGGTGTCATGTTCATGACTTAAGACTGGAAGGCAGGAGACCAGACAGAGCAAAATTTACTTGGAATACAATGTCAATGTATTATTCACACGACCTCAAAAGAACTTCTGTGGTCAAGTTCGACAACCTTTATTAAATTCCTGACAGCGACTTTTACTGTGAAAAAAACCTGTTTTCCCACAAAATAGGCTCTTTACATTTCACCTAGAACAATGGCAATTTTAAGTGAAACAGATCTGTAGACCTCTAATACCAGACAAATCTAAACTAGAAACAAGGAGTTACTTCTCTCCAAATTTGGCTCCCCTCCATCAGCTCTACAATACTGCTGCATCATAAAAAAAGGTCATTAACTTAGATTGGATGCTACTTTTAATCCTTCATAAACATTTCTAATGAAACTTACCAAGGCAATAAAAAATATTTCTGCTTCCTAAAGCAGATCTTAAAGAACAAAAAATAGGCCTCCAAAAAAAGTTATGATACACTCTTAAAGTAGTAGAACTATTAATGCCGTACATATGGAAACTGTGTCAAATCACGGAAACGGAAATCTAAGATTATAGGGTAACCAGCTAACTACTACTCATATTCGCTTCCTAATTAAAATTTATCTGTAATTTAAGATTGGACACAACGTAACCAATGTAAATGCTTGCTTATCCATACTAAGATTCCTATTATTTTAATCCCATTACCGCTCTAGTTTTTAAAAATACCGTAATGTCCAAGATTCGCTTTGTAATACAGAGTGTCTTAGAGAATTAACATTTAAATGAGATTAAGGTATTTTCCCTGCAAACACTTAAGGTATCTGTGTAATCTCAATATAAGCAGGTCTACGCACATCTCATTTCCAGGATGATTTTTACCATTTTGCATGTCATTCCTTCCCCCAAGTGGAACTCACCTCAGTGACACAGGACGTTAGTAGGAATAACGGTGATGACTAATAAGCATCAGTCTAGGTGTGGCAGTCTTCCTACGGGGCTTAATAAAGCAGAGGTACCATCCCGCATTTTGAAAATGACATCCTGAAAGAGAAACCAAGTCTGTCTAACCAGCAGCAGCTCACAGTCCAGACTGAAAGGGGGCACTGAGACTCTCCACACCTGACACTCGTCTTCAGTTGACACCACGGGTTTGACTCCGTCCTGCCTCGGGCGACGCCCGTAAGACAGGTCGACACTACCCCGACGAAACAAACAAACTGGTTTCTGAGCCCCGTAGAAACGGCGGGGTGCAGCAGGGGGAGTGCCTCCGTTACCGCCTCTCCAACTTCACAGAGGTCGTTGCTAGTGGCCACGGCGGGGTGGGGACGGGCGGCGTTCGGGACTGGGAAGCTACTTGACTGCCACGTGGTCCTGCCTCGCAACAGCGGCTCTAGATTCCGAGTTATGGGGACAATAGCTCGAGACGCCAGGGTGGGGTAAGGACTCCGCAACCTACGGTCCCAAAACCCTGGAGCGAATGCAGACTAAGGGGGAGCGGCCGGCGCGTCACCGGCGCTGGCGTGTGACGTCAGCGCGCGGAAGGCGGCACGCAGCGGAGGCGGCTGGGAAGGAGCAGTGAGGCCGGGCTAGAGCCGTGGGGCCGGGCGGGGTGCTGTGCGAAGGGGCGGGCAGGGTGCTGTGCGAAGGAACGGGAGGGGCGGGCTCTGCAGGCGGGAAGACAGAAAGGAGACGGGAGAGATGGAAAGGATGGAGAGAGTGTAAAGCTGTTAAGAGTCATGCAGAGATGCGAGAGAGAACTCACTAGTTGAAACCAATTTGGAATATAAAGCATATAAAATTTTCCCACAGCTACTACACTGAGAAAGGGACTTTTTTATTTTACTTGAAAGCGCACTACTTAGGGATGCCACATTTTTAAGAGCAATTTTGCTTTAAAAAGCAAGCCTTTTCCTATTATATCTTGGATGATTGAAACAGAAGAATGTTTAAGTCTTGAGATATTTTTAAAAAGCTTTATGGGGTTTTCTACACCTTTATATCTAATGTATGTATAAGTTACTTGTCTGTATGTTGAAGGGTTTGGAAATGTATAGCAGTCTAAGTACCTTTTTTCACTGCAGGACTGGCGAAAGTAGGAAGAGATTCCCCTAAAACTATAATAAGGGATATCATCTGGTGTCATCCTGAGTGGCCCTACTCGGGGCAACTTTATTCCTACCAGAGACATTGAAAGATTTTGGCGGCTTTGCCAGACGATGGCGCTGCAAGTCACCCAACCTGAAAAGCTGGAGAGTTTGCCTTGTTTTATCTCCTCTTCAATCTCTATACAGCTACAAGACTTATTTTCCTCATTCTTTCTACTTCTAGTGTACACTCCTGTGGGCCCTCCTACCCCCAGTTAGTAGGAATTTTTGTGTCTGAATGCACAATTGTAGTTCTACCCACATCCTTTTGTACATCAAAGTGAAGTGAAATGTTGCCAATGACTAATCTAAGCAAATTCTTTTTGCTGCTTACAGGAAGAATGGCTAGTCAGCTAACCTCCTTAGATAATTCTTTAGGCTCATGTCATAAACTATTGGTAGGACTACAGACTTCTACAGTCTTTGTAGAAGGTATGCTAGCAGTATGCATATCCTTTGACTCAGCAATTTAACTTCTGGGACAAGTGAGCAATGATTTATATACAAGGATAACCGTTATTGTTTATAACCAGAAAAACTAGAAATAATATAAATGTATAACAATAAAGAATTGATTAAATTATAATATATCCAAACAATGAAATACTCTAAAGCCATTTAAAAGAGTAGTCAAGATCTACTTTATTGACATACAAAGATACCATTGATATATTGATGAGTAAATAAAGCAGGTTACCTAAGAGGATTACTTGATTTCCCTTTCTGGTTTATATGCCCATGTACAATTGAATTTTTTTTATTTTTAAACAAGAGTGCTTTGGGGCTTCTTTTTCTTTAAATATTTTATTGGACTTTTCTTTCAAAAAAAAAGTTTTTGCTTCTTGCAACAAGCTAATAACACAAGTACACAAAGATAAAGCCTACCGTCTCCTTCCCCGAGCTCCCTTCTGTGCTGTCCTCCACAAAACCAATGTTAACAGTTAGTTAATATCATCTACATTTTTCTCTAAGTTCCTAAAAACATAAGCATGCATTTTTATATTTTATATATTAGTCTTAGTCTTTTATTTATTTATTTATTTTGGAGACCAGGTCTCATTCTGTTTCCCAAGCTGGAGTGCAGTGGCGCGATCTTAGCTCCCTGCAACCTCCACCTTCCAGGTTCAACTGATTCTCCCACTTCAGCCTCCCGAGCAGCTGGGACCATGGGTGTGTGCCACCACACCTGGCTAATTTAGGTATTTTTTTTGTAGAGATAGGGTTTTTGCCATGTTGCCCAGGCTTCTTGTGTGTGTTTTTTGTAGAGATGGGTTTTACCATGTTGCCCAGGCTGGTTTCAAACTCCTGAGCTCAAGTAATCTGCCTGCTTTGGCCTCCCAAAGTGCTGGGATTACAGGCATGGGCCACTGTGCCTAGCCGGGACTATAGTATGCACATTATTTTGCAACGTACATTTTTAAATTTAATAGTATCACATGACATCTATGCGGATATCAACTAATTCTTGTGAATGATATTGATATTTCATGATATGGCTATACCAAAATCTACTCCATTCAGTAGACATATTGTTTCCAATGGTATAATTACTTCTGTGGGATAGATTTCTAAAAGTAGGTTTTCTGGGTCAAAATATATGCATATTTTTTCACTTTAACACTCCTATGTCTTGGTTATGAAAATTTCTTAACTCCTTATTAATAGTGGTAGTACAATACATTAAATGGAAGGGGACTAGCAGTATGCCTAAGCTATTATACCAGAGATTTTTCAGAAATATATTCTGCCATGCATTCACAATTAAGCACTATATGGTAGATGATGGGGACAAACATATTCAAGGAATGGATATTTTTATTCCTTCTTTCTAGAAAGCAGGCAGCAAGGTGAAACAAAATAGAGAATAACAAATTAGAGCAAATGGTTGGTATAGAACTACACTATTTTCCCTTTGTGAAATTATTATGTAAATGATTTTATTAAAAGACCATGTATTTATGAAGGCATAAGTTCTGATTATACTCACCTACAATCTTTTGTTTTTTAATTATACTTCAAGTTTTAGGGTACATGTGCACAACATGTAGGTTAGTTACATATGTATACATGTGCCATGTTGGTGTGCTGCACCCATTAACTCGTCATTTAACATGTTAATGCTATCCCTCCCCCCTACCCCCACCCCAGAACAGGCCCGGGTGTGTGATGTTCCCCTTCCTGTGTCCTTGTGTTCTCATTGTTCAATTCCCACCTATGAGTGAGAACATGCATACTCACCTACAATCTTTTGTGATTAGAGAAGGGCCTAAAATACTAAATATGAAGAAAAGCATTCTCTAAAATCCAGATTTTTACAGACATGTAATATTCAAATCCAAGGGAGAAAAAAAGTCAATGTCTTGGCATTTAGTACTCCATCTTGCTACATTCTAGGCGAGAAATTTTTAGTTATTTAAGTCAGGTTCCTGAAAGTCTACTCTAGCCTTATGTGGTTTGAACTCATTGTTAACTCTGTGTAGCTACGAATTAAACTGTAGCAGCCTACTGAATTTCTGGATCTTAATCTGGTAGGCCCAGCTCCATATGCAAAGATAAAACATCTAGTCAGCTTTTGAGTTTCTGGCTTTCTGAATTGGGTCACCTGCCAGGGCTCACAGATGAGTCCACCATCTGAAGAGAATGATCGTAATCTGTATCTAGGATGAATAAAATAAAACACTGTGCCCTTAGTTGTGTGCAGCCTGAGAAATGAGTCACTTCATGAGACTGTTTTCAGGATATGATTGGCTGAAAGAGCTTTGAGTGTATCAAGTCCTACTGAGGCAGTTTTGTGGGAAACAATCACACTAAACTGGAAGACTGTTTGCCATGTCAAAGGTCTCGAATTGTAATTAGAAGTGCAAAGCTATTTTGGATAACTTCTTGTTATCTTTGGGGAAAAGACAAAAGACAAGAAAAGGTCACTTTCACTTCTATGATGCTAGTGGAATCAGGAGGAAATTCTAGACTAGAACCATGCTACTATTTTCATAATAGAATGTTTTAATCCCTTCCATTCTCTCTTTCCAATGTGTCTGAAACGTAAACAGTAAGATCAAAGTTCTTTTTCTTTTCTTTTTTTTTTGAGACAGAGTTTCACTCTTGTCACCTAGGTTGGAGTGCAGTGGCGTGATCTCAGCTCACTGCAACCTCCACTTCCCGGGTTCAAGCGATTCTCCTGCCTCAGCCTCCTGAGTAGCTGGAATTACAAGCACGCGCCACCACACTGGGCTAATTTTTTTTTTTTTGGAGACAGAGTCTCACTCTGTCACCAGGCTGGAGTGCAGTGGAGTGATCTTGGCTCACTGCAACCTCCGCCTCCCGGGTTCAAGCGATTTTCCTGCCTCAGCCTCCCGAGTAGCTGGGATTACAGGCGTGTACCACCGTGCCCGGCTAATTTTTATATTTTTAGTAGAGACGGGGTTTCGCCATGTTGGGCAGGCTGGTCTTGAACTCCTGATCTCAGGTGATCTAGCCGTCTCAGCCTCCCAAAGTGCTGGGATTACAGGCATGAGCCACCGCGCCTGGCAAGATCAAAGTTCTTTTTCTGAAACAACTCATAAATACATGAAGTAGAGCTATACAACCTTGTTTGGTTTTTCTGTGGAATTTTTTTAAGTGTATTCTTTTAAGTTGTTATGGTAAGTAATCCTATTTCTAGGTTTTTTATTTCAAGGAAAGTTCAAAGTAACTTTACTGGTCCAGGGAGCAAGATAGAAGAAACTGAGATACGATTCCCAGTGCTCTTTACTTTGCCACTTCTATAAAATAGCATCATACAACTTGCCACTCCCAGAGAGAGAATTGCTGGCAGAGGGCAAGGTTTGTACCACCTCCATTCACTGGCAATGTCTATCATTTGTTTCTCTTGTTTCAATCTGCCTTGGTTCCAGATATACTAGTGAACAGGCTACCCTACACCTGGTTGTAATTGGTAAACTCTTACACTGTGAGTCAATCTTTTTGTCCTTTTTCCCTTTCCTTGAGGCCCCAAGAGTTTTGTTGGTTGGTTGGTGGCAGAAGTGTGAAGCTAATTTAAATATTGGTTGAGTATTTGTTATTATTAACTTAAACTCCAACCAGTCCTAGCCCAAAAATCTGATTTACAGTAGAAGAAAGTGACCCTTTTCACGTAACTTATTTTGCTATGTCTCCAAATACTTCCTGTATACTGGGGGCCTTTTAAAAAATGCATACTGAGACTTGTGGTTAAAAGATGAATTTAAGCACCCTATGGTAGGCAAGATAACACCCCCTGCCCCACCGCCCCAATCCCTGGAACCAGTGAATATAGTAGATTACATGGCAAGGGGGACTTATATATGATATGAGAAACATTCAGCCTTCCATTGCTGGCTTTGAAGATGGAGGAAGCGGGCAATGAGCCAAGGAAGTCAAGTGACCTCTAGAAGCTGCAAAAGGTGTGGAAGTAGATTCTCCCCTAGAGCCTGTAAAAGAAAACAGCCCTGCCAACACCTTGATTTTTTTTTTTTTTTTTTTTTTTTGAGTCAGAGTTTTGCTCTTGTTGCCCAGGCTGGAGTGCAATGGTGTGATCTTAGCTCACCACAACCTCCACCTCCCGGGTTCAAGTGATTCTCCTGCCTCAGTCTCCCAAGTGGCTGGGATTACAGGCATGCGCCACCAAGCTTGGCTAATCTTGTATTTTTAGTAGAGATGGGGTTTCTCCATGTTGGTTAGGCTGGTCCCGAACTCCCAACCTCAGGTGATCCATCCACCTCGGCCTCTCAAAGTGCTGAGATTACAGGCGTGAGCCACCACATGTGGCACCAAGAGGTTGCCCAGCCAACATCTTGATTTTTAACCAGTGAGCCCTATGTCAGACTTTTACCCTACAGAACACTAAGATAAAAAATTTGTACTGTTTCAAGCCACTAAATTTGTGGGAATTTGTTACAACAGCACCTGGATACTAATACAAACTCTTCTTAGGGTTCTGGGAGCAGTTATTTACAGTATAGAGATCAGGTGGGCTGTTAAATTATTTTCGTATGGGAGAAAAGCCCACTGTTGGATCTGTAAACCTCCTTATGGGAATTATCTCAGCCCTAAGAAGTTCCCTCTTAATCACTCCCACTAAAATAAGGGATCTGGTAAGAACGCCAATCAATCAGCATCCTTTCTGTAGTATTTACCACGATGGAATGAGATCAGGCTGAAAGTATTCACATTAGGGCACTTAAAATGTACCAAAGATCTGGCTATGGTGCTTACTCTGTGTTCCTCCCACCAGTCTGTTGAACAGGAAGTTCAACATCACCAGATTCTCTGACAAAAACACCAGAGGAATTACAGAGAACGTTTTTTCCCAGATGTGATCTATTGTTTTATCACCAAGCAATCACATACCACATTGTTTAAATATATTGCCCCATATGTAACGCAGTGTTTCTGACTGAGCACCTTGGATCAACTGGGAAGAGTTAAACACAGGAATGCTTAGGTCCGACATTGGAACAATTAAGACAGGATTTCTGGGAGTGGGACCTAAGCAAGAATATTTTTCTGAAGACCCCTAGATGGCTCTGATGCAAAGTGAAGATTGAGAACTACTGGTGCGATGATTACATATGCCAGAAACTATGACTTTAAAATAAGTTCTCATAAAGGAATAAGGTAGTACATAATAGGGATAATATTACAAAAAACTAAACGTACAAACAGACTTGTTCTTGCACAGTTAAGAGAGATCCTTGGAACAATCCTCCATTAAGAAACTACGACACTACCATAAAATAATTTTTCATCCTTATAGAAAGCAGGTAAAATTGACTAATACACCACAACTACTGTCTACATTCTCAAAATCCATGTGCCTTTCCAAAATTAGCTATGTAACTACAGTGAGAGAGAACAAAAATTGTGAGTAAATGTCTTGTGAAAAATTCCACTTGGTTTGGAAAAATTTTTGCCTGCTTTTCCACATTTTCTAAGAAGAATGTAAAGATCTTGGCCAACAGTGTCCCAGGTAAGAGAAAATCGTGCTTGGGTATTTCCATAGTTCTACAAACTCTACCTTGATAAAAGTAATGAAAGAGGTCCTAAGAAGCTTGACTGCACTGTGATCACCACCATGGGCACTATACCAGCTCTGAAGCCCAGAACTGTCTTTGAGAATATTCAATTCTGCCCTAGAAGAAATAGAAGAACAAAACTCACGTGTTCCTAGCCTGCAAAACAGTCGGTAGAGCACGTATATGTAAAAATAGAAAAGGCTGGCAAGACCAGGTCGTATTTAATATCCATGAGGCACAAAATATACAACACGCACTTAATATTCATTAATCAGTATATATTCATAACATACTAAATATACAGGAGATAGTATACGTTCACGGGTCTTAATTCTGCCACCCAGTGGTGACACTCAAAAGTGATCTCGCCAAAGAAATGCAAAACCTGTACCTGCTCACCAGGCTATTAGCATGCTACTGCGGTGGCCACCATTCTTCCACTGCATCGCCCTGCCCCTGCATCGGAATATAGTACCTTGAACACGGATCAGGTTTACTGAATTCTGTGACCCACGCTGGGAGCTCAATAAATGTTTCCTAAACGGAAATGAACCCAATTCAGACCGTGTAGAAACCCCAGATTATATCTTTTCTCCAAACATTCAGTTTCCAAACAATATTTTTGAAAATGCGTGATGGCTAAATTCGAGTTATCCTTTTTGTATGTATGTTAGGCACACAACCGGCGATGACATACAAGGCGAGGTGACACCACTGCACTCCCGGCCCGCACGTCACCTACAAGCACAGGGGGCTTTTGGTGCTGGTTTATTTTCGAAGGCTGGCACTTCTCTTCGATCTAAGTTTTAGGAACCTGTGCTCGTCGACGGCTGCCAATACTTTTTATTTTCAAGGCTGACGCTCGCCAGAGTTTCACAAGCTGCTCCCGGACGCTGTGGTCTCTCGCTAGAGTGGATCCGAACTCTGCGTGACGCTGGGAACGGCCAGCGTCTGTTGCCTCACGAAAACATCTCCCACAAGGTGGCCGCCTCGCGCGAGGTCAGCGGCAGGGCAAACAGGGATGCGTGAGTGACTGACGTGAGCTAATCGCTAATGACAGGCTTCACAGCCCCGGCGGCCCTCAGAGCCAGGCACCTCGCACCGCTCCTCCTCCTCCAGACCCAGTCCCGGCCCGCCCACCGTTCCCACGCCGCCCAATAGGCGCCGACGCGGCTCAGCGAGTGGCCGGAGGAGGAGGTGTTGGGACGGCCAGACGCTGAACGGCCGTTCACGTCAACGTAGTGACGTCACGCGTCGACGCTGGGGACGTACCTGTCGGGCTCCTGACTCCTGCAGCTTCTCTTCCCCTTCCGTGGGTCAGGGCCGGTCCGGTCCGGAACCTGCAGCCCCTTTTCCAGTGTTCTAGTTCGCCCGCGACCCGGAATAATGAGCAAGGAGGGTGTGGTGGGTTGAAAGCCATCCTACTTTATTCCCGAGTTAGAGCATGGATTCAGTTTTAGCCTTAAGGGGGAAGTGAGGTTGGAGATTTTTATTTTTAATTTTGGGCAGAAGCAGGTTGACTCTAGAGATTTCCAGAGCGAGAGGATATAACTTCATGTTGCTCCCGTGTTTGAAGGAAGACAATAAAAGTCCCACCGGGCAAAATTTCCGTAACCTCTGCAGTAGAAAACGTCAGGTATCTTTTAAATCGCGATAGTTTTCGTTGTGTCAGGCTTTCTTCGGTGGAGCTCCCAGGGTAGCTAGGTTCTAGGTTTGAAACAGATGCAGAATCCAAAGGCAGCGCAAAAAACAGCCACCGATTTTGCTATGTCTCTGAGCTGCGAGGTGAGTTGCATTGTATGAGCGAAGAGTCGTCAGCTCTCCTGTTCACAGATTTTGGGTCAACTGTGAGGCCACAGCCCTCATCTTGGTTTCTCTTATAATGTACCTACATAATGTTGAAAGGTACATCACGAATTGGGATGGAAACCCATCCTGATTAGGTATATACCCTCAGACATTCTTTAAAATTTCACACATCTGCTTCAGGAACCGTCGAAGGACCTCTGAATAAAATGGAAGTGGGTTCCAGGAGAAGATTAACTTTAAACTTAGAGGAGTGGGTTTTACTTTCGCTAAATATTCCCCAATTTAAAAATAATATTCAGTTTTTCTATCTTTAGATATATGTGTATGTAAAATATTTTGTGTGTATATATATTTGTGGTTTGATCTTAAACTTGACCAGAAACTGCCTTAGAATCTCAGAAATTAACTTTGCATGTGGTATGCTTTGTATGGCATTTTAAAACTGCGGAGCACATAGAAGATAATTACATATGCATTGTGCATATTAGAAACTGAGATTTCTGTTTCCTTTAGAAAGAAATTCCTGTTCATGGAATTGAATCAACAGCGACCATACCTTTTACATAGATATATAATTCAAAAGTTCAGTTCTACAAACGTAAACTTTTGGAGCTGTGCAGTTCAGTTACTGCAGCATCATTGTGGCTTGTATAATTGTTGAATCTTTCCAGAAATGCTTTTACTTTCATCTTTTAAGAGTTAATTTAGACGATTTTTTTTATGAGATCGGTATGGAAATAACTACGTCCCTTTGTGAGTCACTACAAAATAATATTTGTTCAGTTCAAGAGTACATATGGGAGTTAAAGTGCTTATGTATATATTGTTGACTTTCATCTTAAAAGGTGCTGCTGCTACTCAGTGTCTTGTTCTAAAATATGGCTTTAAAAACCATGTGTGTGGCCTACAGATATTTTCTCAACTTGAATATGTGTATATGGCCTCTGGTTAATACAGACAGCCACTGTTGGCAGAATTCATCACAGATTGCATACCCTTCCCACCCCTTACTCCCCTCAGCACCTCGAAAACTTTGCTGCTTTGCTTGAATGATGAGTCAAATTATTTTAAGAAGTCAATGTGAATGTATAGTACCTACATTTTTACTTGGAAATTGTGCTTTAGGATGTGTTGTCAATCATACATAGCTCATTAAGAATGTAAATATTTAAACTACTTGTGGATAGATGTGGTTCGGGGGAACAGATTTGTTGGTGGTGTGGGTTTGTGTTAGTAAATTGGCTATTTTCCAGGTCATATTAGTGGTAGACTTTCCATTTCCTGTTGTGACATGTTGGTCATAATTTTCAGACGGCTCAGGAAGCCAGATTTGATCTCTGTGGTGGGTCCTATATCAAAGCAGTATGCTGTGGGGTTTGGCCACTATCACTGCTTTGTAGAACTTCCAACTTAGTTTGGTAGTCAAACTTGTCAGCAGGGATCTAAAATGTATAATATTTTATAATAAGTGTTAATATTTATTGAATGCATTTTATGTTTTCAGGCTCTTTTCCAAGTAATTTTTGTGAATTATCTCAATTTTCACACCAACCCCACGAAGTAGATACTTTCACTAATCCCATTTTACATTCGTAGAAACTGAGGCACAGAAAATTTAACTAACTTCCCCTACAGTAACTCTCAGAACTGAGACTGAAGCCTGGGAGTATGATTTCAGAGCTCCTGCTCTCTGCTGCACCATACTGTAGTTTCGAATAGTCAAAATGCTAGAGAAAAACAAGGAGAGACATGGCTTGTGGGTTCAATTATAAAAGCAATGTAAAATTTAACAGAGTCTGGGAAACAGTGTTTTTAAAAGGAATACTCATAATCTTACTACTCTAATAAACATTTTAATTTTTTAAATATGCACATTCACATCTGTACATAAACATTATAGCTGTGATTCATTTTGGTTCTTAAAGATAAATCTTCAGTGAAGTTTAAAATGGAGATTGAACCCCCTGCCTCACTTTCATTGTTGAAATCCAGAGAGATTTGATCTGCAGCTTTGACTGGAACCAAGTTAAATAAATATATTTCTTGCTATTACTTGTGAGAAATAATTGAACAGTTTCTATCTTTTAAAATCATGAAGACTATTTAGTTTTCAAAGTTTCTGTCTTCCACAGCAACTTTTTGTTGGTTTATTGTTTTATCTTTCTTCCTTGTTATAATCTGAGCGTTATATTTGTATGTGTGTTTATTGCGTTGTCCTCTTGAAATCCTCTAGCATTTATACCCGCTGCCCCTGAGGAATTTGGTTTTCTTTGTCTGTTTTTATTTATTTTTAATTGACAAATAATCATTGTATGTATTTATGGGGTTCAGTGTGATGTTTTGATGAATGTATATATTGTAGAAAGGTTAAATCAAGCAAATTAACATATCCATCATATCACCTACTTGCCATTTGTTTGTGGTAGGAACGTTTAAAATTAACTTTTAGCAATTTTGAGGTATATAGTACGTTATTAATAATTATAGTCACCATGCTATGCAATAGATCTCTAAAACTTATTCCTCTGATTGAAACTTTGTATTCTTTGACTAACCTCTCTCCTTTCCTTTTTCCTCCCTCTCCCTAGACTTTGTAGGCCACCATTCTGCTCTGCCTCCCTGAGTTTGACTTTTTTTTTTTTAGACTTTACACATATGTGAGATCATGCAGTATTTGTTTTTTTGTGTCTTATTTATTTCACTTAGCATAATGTCCTCCAGGTTAATCCATGTTTTTGAAAATGACATACTTTTCTTCCTTTTAAAGGCTGTATAGTATTCCATTCTGTATATATACCACATTTTCTTTATCCATTCATCCCTTGATGGACACTTAGGTTGTTTCCATATCTTGACTATTGTGAATAGTAGCGTTTAACTTTTGAATGACACTAAAAGATTTTGTAAGTCTAAGTCATTTTCTTCAGAGAGCTATTTCCTTCAGCAAATTATTCATTTATTGCTTTTTTGAAGAAAAATAAGGCACAAGAATTTGGACATGCAGGTAACTGAATGAACAGTAAGGATAAACTATCAAGTAATATTATTTTGAGAGAAATTAGTTCTATTATTGTCATATCTTGTATGTGTTGACAATTTGTATTAAAATAAATTCCTTCTGTTTTAATAACCCTATGGGTCTAATTAAACACTTTCAGCCTTTTCTCCATCTAATCTTGCTCTTTTGCCCTTTTTAAAAAGTAAGTCTTACTGTGTTATGTGTCTTTTATTGTGATACTTCATATGGTTCATGGAAGTAGGTGGGTTTAATAATTTGCTCAAATGCATCTCTACATAGAACACAATGTTTGCATTTTTTAATTGTTTATATTTCCAAAATGAAATAATACTCATAATTTTACCTACTTTTCTGATAGAAATCAGTGACCCTAATGTATCATAGATCCTTTTAGATATCTCTAATATCTACCTTAAATGCAGAAGATGAATCACTGTATTGGAAGAAAGAAAAGTAATCCTATAAAATCAGTTTAAAATTAGGTCAGTATAGCAAAGATTAGATATGTTGATTTTACTTTGGGTACTTGGAGAACTTGATTTAAATTGAACCTTGCCCAGTGCTAATGTAATCAGTAGAACACACTAATTCCTGAGGTATAGTAGTGACTTTTTTTTTGAGATAGAGTCTTGTTCTGTTACCCCAGCTGGAGTGTAGTGGTACAATCTCTGCTCACTGCAACCTCTGCCTCCTGGGTTCAAGCGATTCTCGTGCCTCAGCCTCTGGAGTAGCTGGGATTACAAGTGCGCGCCACCACTCCTGGCTAATTTTTGTCTTTTTAGCAGAGACAAGGTTTTACCATGTTGGCCAGGCTGGTCTTGAACTCCTGACCTCAGGTGATCCACCCGCCTTGGCCACCCAAAGTGCTGGGATTACAGGCATAAGCCACTGTGCCCAGCCAGTTTTTGTATTTTTAGTAGGGACAGGGTTTCACCCTGTTGGCCAGACTGGTCTCGAACTCCTGACCTCATGTGATCTGCCCACCTCAGCATCCCAAAGTGTTGGGATTACAGGCATGAGCCACTGCACTGGGCTGGAATATGTACTAATTTTTAGAAAGCTATTACAGCATCCCTCTTGAGGAAAATGTATAATGTAATTTATGCTGAAGTCTACTGAAAGCTGTAGGGCCTATACAAATATAATGGCATTAATACAATAAAAACTGTGCTCATATTTATTATAATTTCTGGTACATTGTTAGCTATTCTATAAACGTTAGTAAATGAATAAGTTATGTTGAAATTCCTTTTCACATTTTTTTTTCTTTTGTTTGAGGCGGAGTCTTGTTCTTGTTGCCCAGGCTAGAGTGCAGTGGCATGATTTCAGCTAACTGCAACCTCTGCCTCCCGGGTTCAAGCTATTCTTCTGCCTCAGCCTCCTGAGTAGCTGGGATTGCAGGCGCCCGCCACCACGCCTGGCTAATTTTTGTACTTTTATTAGAGATGGGGTTTCCCCATATTGGCCAGGCTGGTCTTGAACTCCTGACCTAGGTGATCCGCCCACTTCGGCCTCCCAAAGTGCTGAAATTACAGGCGTGAGCCACCGTGCCCGGCCTCTTTTCACATTTCAATCTGTGACTAGTACTTAGCACAGTTTTTACAATATTTATATGAAAATGCTCCTTATATACAAATGGCTAGCTCAGATTTTCACCTCTCTGCCATCGTTGCTCTTGAGACTTTTGTTCCATCTCTCTAGTTGCTGACATTGACAATCTTTTTCTTCTTTCACCCAGTTTATATCTACTTTTCTTTTTAGCTTAACAGTTAAAGAGTTGACTGACACACCTTTGGGAATTAGATGTGGTTCTCAACTGTACCCAGTCAGTCTCCTTTATGGGAGAGACAAAACTTTGTTGGGAACAATGAAAAATTAGTGTGCATATCTCAGGCTGTGGATCCTTTCGCCACCCATTTCCATGGTTTTCCTATTTTTGCTCCCAAATTCTGGTGGCATATTGCTTAGTGTTTGCAGTTTTGGGGCTCAGGTCAGTGTAATGGAGGTAACCTTCTTCATAGTCTGACCTGGAATAGAAACTAAAGCCTCGATGTATAATCCTAAAGTTAGAAAGAACACGGTGGTCTTGAGTTCTGTGAGTTGCAGGAGACTGAAATTTGTTTCTGCCAACTGTTTTCAGTTAATCAAGATGGAACCTTAGTGGGTATCTTAGATTCTTCTTTACCATTCCCTATATCTTATTAATTACCAGGTCCTCTTAAATATTTCTTCAAACTCTCTCTGCTTCTCAATATTGATGTGTCTTAGTGAGCAGAGTAAAATCACAGCCGAAGTATTTTTTTATTCTCTCACTCAACACAACAACAATTCACACAGAAGAGTTCTGTGACCAGATGCTTGGAGGTTTCTCCCCTCCACAGCAACCAACCAGTCAGTTCTGCAGCAGATATCAACTGGGTGCCCCCCAGTTCCAATACTGTGTACTTGGAGGTAGTGTCAGACACCACAGGTTGAGGGCAGTTCCCAAAAGACTTCCCCCACTTCCAATGCTAATCACAAGCCCCAGGTTATTTTGATTTTGCCTGTGCTTCTGATAACACTGGCTATAAATCAGGGATTCCATGACCCCCCAACTCCTTACGTCCTTGGGTTCAATTAATGTGCTAGAGCAGCTCATAGAACTCAGAGAAACACTTACTGGTTTATTATAAAGGATATTCAAAGGATACAGATGAACAGATGCATAGGGGGAGATAGGGGAAAGAGCATGGAGCTTCCATGCCTTCCCTTGGTGCGCCACCTTCCAGGAGCCTCCAATGTTCAGCTATCCAGAAGCTCTCTGAATCCACTCCTTTTGGGTTTTTATGGAGGCTTCATTACATAGGCACAGTCAACAACTGTGTAGAAATGTGATTGGACAAAAAGGGTATGACCTAACAGCACTAATAGACCTAGTGGGGAAACCCAGCAAGGCCTGTCCAGATTCTTCTGCCTCTCTGCAGCATTCCTTCTTCCAGGGTCTGGGGCAAGCTCCCTTCTAAAGTGAAGGTCTTATGACCCACAGTCAGACAGGCTGTGGAAGATTAGAGTTCTACCTTGGGTTGGTGGAAAGGAGGGCAGGAAAAGGTCAGCAAGAGAAGAGATTCTGTTTTCTGAGGTTTAATGTGCCCCAGCATTATACAAAAGACTGTAGTAAGGCCAGGCACAGTGGCTTACCTCTGTAATCCCATCACTTTTGGAGGCCGAGGCGGGTGCATCACTTGAGGCCAGAAATTCGAGACCAGCCTGGCCAACATAGTGAAATCCTGTCTCTACTTATATAAAATTAAATTTAATATTGAAAAAGAATGTAATAAGAGCTGTGGGACTTATAAACCAGGAACCATGGATGAAAACCAATGTATATCATGTCACTCTTAGTTCAGTTATGCCCTATCTTATGTTTAGAATTGTTCAGATGTCTAGTCTCGTCTCCAGCTCCTCTATCTGTAGTCCTTCAGTCTTTTATCCTTCTTATCTGTGTTTCACACTGCTGCTAGTGTTGGCTTGCTAAAATTCGTGTCTGATCATGTGATTTCTCTAAAGTTCTTCATGGTTTCCCCCGTATATAGATGAGTATGTAAGTTTCTTAGCGTGACACATGAGCCCCTCCCCTTCGTGATCTGGCCTATGTCCACCTCTGTAGCTACTCTCTGGTCCTTTACCTCTTACATAAGCTACCCAAGCAGGTTTTACTATGATGCTTTTGTGCAGCTGCACGTACTTTTTTTGTGTGTGTGCCTGTATTGACTTTTTACCTCATAGCCCAATTAATTTATCCTAATTTTTCAATATTTTGCTAAAACATTCCCTCTATTAAGTGCTCACAGATTCTTTGCCAGCCAGCTTGCTTACTTTTCTCAGGTTTATCAAATGCATTGTATATACCTCTCCTGTGATGTGTATCATACCATACTGTCATTATTTGTTTATGTCAGTCACCTTCACTGCCTTAGGAACAGGAATCATATCTTATTCATTACCCTAGAACCTGGCTTTGTGCCTGGTACATGCTAAGTGTGCAGTAAATAATTATCAAATAAATGAATAAATGACTCTGGAAACTAGCTTTGGATACTAGATAAATGGTGATCCTATAAACTGAGATAGGAAAAATAGGAGGGCAAGCACTTTTGGGGCAAATATTTATTTATTTAGTTTAGGTCTTGTTGAATTTTAGCTCTTTTACAACATCAAGGAAGACATGTACAATTTATTTCTTATACACTTGTTATTTATTCATACAATATAATTAACCCAACAAGTTTTTTTTAGATATGGACAAGATTATTCTAAAATTTACATGAAAAGGCAATGAAAAAATAAGAATAAGGTGTGAAAAATTAATCTACCCAATCTCAAGACTTATTATGTAGTTACAGTAATCAAGACTGTGTAGTATGGTATGGTAGATATAGACACAGATCAGTGGAACAGAACAGGGAACTCTGAAATAGATCCACATAAATATGCCTAGTTTTTGTAAAAAGCACAAAACAATTCAACGGAGGTAGATAACTTTTCAACAGTTGGTACTGGAACAGTTAGACATCCATTACACTGTCCCATCTGCCCCCCGCAATAAAGGAACCTCAACCTATGTCTCATACCCTATGCATACACAAATTAAAATGGATCACAGACTGAAATATAAAAATATTAAACTATAAAACTTTATGGAAAAATAGAAGAAAATTTTGGGGAGGTAGGGTTAGGCATATGTTTCTTTGACTTGCCATCAAAAGAATACTCCTTAAAGGAAAAATTGATAAGTTAAACTTCATCAAAATTAAATATTTTTGCTCTGTTATAGACCCTGTTAAAAAGATGAAAAGATAAACTACAGAGGGGAGAAAATATTTGCAGACAACACACTGACAAATAACTAGTATCGGTAATATATAAAGAACTCTTAAAACTCAACAGTATGAAAGCAGTCCAGTTAGAAAATGGACAAAAGACATAGTCATTTCACTGAAGAGGATTACACATATAGCAAATGAGCACATAGAAAGTGTTCAACATCATTACCCATTAGGGAGATGCAAATTAAAGCAACAAGATACTACTGTGCATCTATCAGAATAGCTAAAAGAAGAAATAGTGACAACACCAACTGCTGGCAACGATGTCAAGAAACTGGATCACTCATACATTGTTGGTAGAAATGTACAATGGTACAGCCACTCTGGAAAACAATTTGGCAGTTTCTTTAAAAACCAAATACGTGACTGCTGTGTGACCCAACTATTGTACTCTTTGACATTTAGCCCAAAGAAATGAAGGCTATTACAAAAACCTGTACCTGCATGTTTGTAGCAGCTTTATTCATAGTCACCAAAACGTAGAAACAAGCCAGATGTTCTTCAGTGGGTGAATGGTTAAACAAACTGAACAAACTGTGGCATATCTGTTATCATAGACTGCTATGATAAAAAGGAAGGAACTATTGACACATGTAACACCCTGGATGAATCTCCAGAGAATTGTGCTGAGAACAAAGAGTTAATCCCCGTATCATATCATTTATATAACATTCTTGAATTGGCAAAATTATTGAAGTAGAAAACAGACTATGGGTTGCTAGGGGTTAAGGAGGGATGGCTATAAAACGGCAACATGAGAGATACCTGTGGTGATGGAATATTCTGTATCTTGACTGTATCAATATCAGTATCTTGATTGTGATATTGTACTATAGTTTTGTGAGATGTTCCCATTAATGGAAACTGGGTAGAGGATATACAGGATTTTTTTCTGTATTATTTATTGTAACTACATGTGGAACCACAGTTATCTCAAAATAAAAATTTAATTGAAAAAAACTGAACACCTACTGTGACACATTTTTTTTTTTGAGGCGGATCTTGCTCAGTTGCCCAGGTTGGAGTGCAGTGAGTGGTGTGACCTCAGCTCACTGCAACCTCTGCCTCCTGGGCTGAAGTGATTCTTCTGCCTCAGCCTCCTGAGTAGCTGGGATTACAGGCACGCACCACCACGCCCAGCTAATTTTTGTATTTTTAGTAGAGACGGGGTTTCACCATGTTGGCCATGCTGGTCTTGAACTCCTGACCTCAGGTGATCTGCCCTCCTGGGCCTCTCAAAGTGCTGGGATTACAGCTGTGAGCCACTGCCCCTGGTCTAATGTGACATGTTTTGCTAACCATTCAGTATGCAGTGTTGAGCAAAAATTGAGTGTGAGACATAACACGTTCTACAATGGCAGACAGATATTAAATAATCATAGAAATAAATTTAATATTCACCTGTGGTAAGTGCTGTAAAAGAGAGCGATAAGAACTAATAATGAGAAAATTTGATCCAGATAGTAAGTGGGTCAGGGAAGCTTTCCTTAATAACTGCATGACTTTGGGCGAGTTATTTACATGCTTTGTGCCTCAATTCCTCATTTTTAGTGGGGATAATAATAGCACCTATACTTTAAGGTTGTCATATATTTAATATGAATATTATATGAATGAATTTGTAAAGGGCTTAAGATATTGCCTAGCATATAGTAAGCTCTGGTTAAGAGTTTGTTAAATAAAGGGATACTTGATATAAGAGTTGAAAAATGAATAGGAGAGTTAATTTTTTTATTTTTATAATTTCAACTTTTATTTTAGATGTGCAGGTTTATTACATGGGTATATAGCATGATGCTGAGGTTTGGGGTATAGTTGTACCCATTACCCAGGAAGTGGGTATAGTACCCAACAGTTCTTCAGCCCTTGCTTCCTTCCCTACATTTCCCGCTCTAGTAGTCCTCAGTGACTATTGTTGCCATCAGTATGTCTGTGAGTACCCGATGTTTAGCTCCCACTTAAAATGAGAACATGCAGTATTTGGTTTTCTGTTACTGTGTTAATTCACTTAGGATAATGGTCTCCAGCAGCATCCCCGTTGCTGCAAAGGACTTGATTTTATTCTTTTTATGGCTGTGTAGTGTTCCATGGTGTATATGTACCATGTTTTCTTTTCTTTTCTTTTTTTTGAGACAGTCTTGTTCTGTCACCCAGGCTGGAGTGCAGTGGCATGATCTCTGCTCACTGCAAACTCTGCCTTCCGGGTTCAAGCAATTCTCCTGCCTCAGCCTCCCGAGTAGCTTAGCTGGAATTACAGGCACCTGCCATCACACCCAGCTAATTTTTGTATTTTTTTTAGTACAGACAGGGTTTTACCATGTTGGCCAGGTTGGTCTTGAACTCCTGACCTCAGGTGATCCGCCCGCCTCGGCCTCCCAAAGTGCTGGGATTAAAGGCGTGAGCCACCGCACCCGGCCTGTACCATATTTTCTTTATCCAGTCCACTGTTGATGAGCACCTAGGTTGATTCTATGTTTTTGCTGTTGTGAGTAGTGCTGTGATGAACATATAAGCACATGTGTCTTTTATGTAGAACAATTTATTTTCTTTTGGGTGTATACCCAGTAATGGCATTGCTGGGTCAAATGGTATTTCTGTTTTAAGTTCTTTGATAAATCTCCAAACTGCTTTCCACGGGGGCTGAGCTAATTTACATTCCCACTGACATGGTATAAGCATTCTATAGCCTTGCCAGCATCTGTTGTTTTTTAGCTTTTTAATAATAACCATTCTGACTGGTGTGAGATGGTGTCTCATTGTGGTTTTGATTTCCATTTCTCTAATTATTAGTGATGTTGAACATTTTTTCATCTGCTTGTTGGCCAGTGGTATATCTTACTTTGAGAAGTATCTGTTCATGTCCTTGCCCACTTTTTGTTGTTTGTTTGTTTGAGACAGAGTGCCCAGGCTGGAGTGCAGTGGCCGCAATCTTGGCTCACTGCAAGCTCCGCCTCCTGGGTTCACACCATTCTCCTGCCCCAGCCTCCCAAGTAGCTGGGACTACAGGCGCCTGCCACCACGCCTGGCTAATTTTTTTGTATTTTTAGTAGAGACGGGGTTTCACCATGTTAGCCACGATGGTCTCAGTCTCCTGACCTCGTGGTCCGCCCGCCTTGGCCTCCCAAAGTGCTGGGGTTACAGGCGTGAGCCACCACGCCCGGCCGTCCTTGCCCACTTTTTAATGATGTTGTTTGTTTTTTGCTTGTTGAATTGTTTGCTTCTTGTAGATTGCAGATATTAGACCTTTGTCCGATGTTAGCTAGATTAATAAAGAGAAAGAGAGAAGATCCAAATCACCACACAGTCAGAAACAACAAAGGTGACATTACAACCAATCCCATGGAAATACAAAAGATCCCCAGAGACTATTATGAACACCTCTGTAAACACGAACTAGAAAATTTAGAGGAAATGGATAACTTCTGGAAACAAACAACCTCCCAAGATTAAATCAGGATGAAATTGAAATCCTGAACAGACCAATATCGAGTTCCAAAATGGAATTGGTAATAAAAAACCTACCAACCAGAAAAGCCCTGGACCAGATGTATTCGTAGCTGAATTCTATCAGATGTACAAAGAAAGCTGGTACCAATTCTACTGAAACGACTCCAAAAAATGAAGAGGGACTCCTCCTTAACTCATTCCAGCTTCACCCCAATACCAAAACCTGGCAAAGACACAATGAAAAAGGAAAACTACAGGTCAATATCCCTGATGAACATAGATGTAAGCGTCTTCAACAAAATATTAAGAGAGTGAGTTGGTGAAGAGGAAAGGGTATGATCCAGGCAGAGGAAACAACAAAGGCCTTGGGGCAGGAGTCAGGAAAGAGCTTGGTAGGACTGAGAGATTGAAAGATCAGTGAGTCTAGAGTACTTCGGGAAGTACATACTTCTCAAAGTAAGATATGCAACTGACCAACAAGCATATGAAAAAATGCTCAACATCACTAATCATTAGAGAAATGGAAATCAAAACCACAATGAGACACCATCTCACACCAGTCAGAATGGCTATTATTAAAAGAAGCTGGGGCCGGGCGCAGTGGCTCACACCTGTAATCCCAGCACTTTGGGAGTCTGAGGCGGGCGGATCACGAGGTCAGGAGATCGAGACCATGGTGAAACCCTGTCTCTACTAAAAATACAAAAAATTAGCCAGGCGCGGTGGTGGGTGCCTGTAGTCCCAGCTACTCGGGAGGCTGAGGCAGGAGAATGGCGTGAACCCAGGAGGCGGAGTTTGCAGTGAGCCGAGATCGCACCACTGCACTCCAGCCTGGGTGACAGGGCGAGACTCCTTCTCAAAAAAAAAAAAAGAAGTTGGGGAACTAGCAGGGGTTGGGCTGCATATAACTTTTTCTGTTATATTAAAGAGTTTGTTTCTTAAGGGTAGAAGGAAATGATTAAGAGGTGTAAGAGATGTTAACATGGAATGGAGAGAGATTATGATCAAACTTACTTTTTGGAAAAAAAATGTGCTGGCTGCAGTGTCATCAGATTCAAAGGAAGCAAAATAATTGCACATAGATAATATAGAAATTTATTAGGTAAATGAGGCCTTATTCCTGGCAGTTTTCATAGTTGATCTCTAATTATTATTATTATTGTTTTGTTTGAGACAGAGTCTCACTCTGTTGCCCAGGCTGGAGTGCAGTGGCATAATCTCAGCTCACTGCAACCGCCGCCTCTCTGGCTCAAGCGATTTTCATGCCTCAGCTTCCTTGGGAGCTGGGGTTACAGGCGGCTGCCACCATGCCGAGCTAATTTTTTATTTTTAATAGAGATGGGTTCACCATCTTGGCCAGGCAGGTCTTGAGCTCTTGACCTCAAGCGATCCACCTGCCTCGGCCTCCTAAAGTGCTGGAACTACAGGCATGCACCACCACACCCAGCTTATCTCTAATTTTTATAATTTTGTAAGAATATATTTACAAGCTACTGTGTATCTATTACAGTGTTTTGAAATGATTATATTTTTTGGCGATTAAAATAGAAAAGGTGACTTTGCATTTTTTTTTTAAATAAGTAAAATTTCAGCTGCTGTGTTAGAGTCTAAATGGCCTTTTGTACCCAAGCCTGGAAATTGGGGTTAGAACCTGAAAATATTTAACACTAGTGTTCAGATTTTCTTCTATGTCCTTTATGCTACTATGGAAATTTGAATATTTTATAGCAGTGATGTTCAATAAAAGTGTTAGTGCTGCAAATGCAAGCCACATAGATAATTTTTAACTTTTTAGTAGCCAAATTAAAAAGGTAAAAAGAAAGTGGTGAGATTCATTTTAAGTATATTTTATTTAACCCAATAGATCTAAAATATTTCAACATGTAATCAGTATAAAATTTCTAGTCAAATATTTGACATTGTTTTTAAATATTAAGTCTTAGAAATCTGGTAGGTATTTTACACTTAGAGCACATTTCAGTTTGGACCAGCCATGTTTCAATGGCTCAACAGCCATATGTAGCAGCTGGCTGCTGCATCAGTCAGTCAGGTTTCTGGGTTAATAAGTGCAATAGTTTTTTTTTTTTATCTTAAGTTATCAAATTTATAGAAATAGAAATCCATGCAGGCCTGAGTTTAATTGGTTTATTTGGAGCAGAGTTGCATACTCGTGTTATAAAGAATGATCTGCAGGCTAGGTGTCTCAAAGGTGTTATGAAATTAATTTTTTTTAACAGAAATAGTTAAATTTCCAGTTACCACTTAATGGTTTTTGAGAGACTTTTAGGGATAAAATGGAGGAGATATATTGGAATTTGCTGATTGAAGTCTTAACACATAAAAAGGTTTAATGATTTTAGAGAGATTTCTCAGTGGGATGTAGCCTCTAGCTAATGATCACTGAAATGTTACCACATGTGTTAAGCCCTTCTATTCTGTAAAGAAATAAAAACAGAGTGTCTGTGTTCTTCACAAAATGTTAGCATACCTGCTTTGGTACATCAAAATTAAATGATTCTTAAACTATTAATGTTTATATTTTTAAAAGCCTTTTGGTTATTTTCTCAAAACCACATAATATTTAATTTGTTTGCCTCTATAGAACTGCAGATTTCTTAGTGTGAACAACTACTTTCATACTTTCCTATTGTTTTAATTAACATACTCTAACAAATCTCACCTCAGTATAATATGCCATCTTTGGTAGCGATAACTATAAAACGTTCATAAAGTTGCAAAGCAGCAAGTATTTACATTTTTCTTTTTTAATTTATTTTCTAGTTTGGGTTATTCCTCCAAGAATAGTTTAATACTCTTGGAGAGAGGATTTTTTTAAATTGAAAACTGAATACATTTCTCTTTTTGACCTCATTAATTGAATAGTTTGACATTTGTTGTTCTTACACTGTGCCAGTCATTATGCCAGATGTGGAGAGTAGAGGCATGCTCTCAAGGAGCTCTCAAAACTTCACCTTTTTCAAAGTGATCTTTAAGTTCGGAAATTTATATAATCTGTTTTAAAAGATATTTATTGTCAGTAATAATCTAGTTTTCTAAAACTTCATAAATACCTTTTTGTTATTAAAGCTCTTTGAGATTATTTTTCCATCTGCAGAAGGAAAATTTACTGAGTAGAAGAGATTGTCTTAAAACACTCCAAGTCTTCAGTATCAGAATTCACTACTAGAATTCAGCACTGGAATTGAACTGTGCTTACTTTAGTCTTCATCTGTCATTTTCTGTGTGTACTTACTAGGCCATATCTGATAAGTCTTGTTTTACAAGGCTTACTGGTTTGACTGCTTTTATGACTGCATCTTTCAAGTCCCACACATGCAGCTTAAAAGTCTATTACTAATGTCCCCATACCTATGTTGAACTCTTATTTTGGTATTGAGTAAGTGGATGTATTTAAAAATCAAACTAGTTAGGAGTAATACAGATTTAAGAATATTGAGAGTAAGAACAACGAAAACATGTTTTGGTTTGTTGCCTGTTACCATTTTATCAGTGGCTAATGTTTGACCATGGGCTCTGAAGATTTAAATTTTAAAATGATTAAAGGAGAATGAAATAAATATTTTTTAAAAATTTTTAATTGTAGCATTTATTTTTAAAATCAGGTTGTACTTAACCTGATAAAATATTCAAAAGGGGCAGTCTGTCTTTCAGACCTTGTACTTCAGCCATCTTGTTCCCTACCCGGTGGGCAACTTACTTGGAACTCTCTCCTGAGACAATCTATACATACACAAGCAAAAATGTAAATATACTTTACATTTTTCAATTTAACAATTGGAGATCTACCTGGAGAGATTCTTCATTCTTTTTTACAACTGTATAATGAGAATAAAATTATTACCTCATCCCAAAAGACTTAATAAAAGGTAACAATTGTTACAGTGAATATACTTAATTTTTTTTAGCATATAGATCATAACTTTCCTTTTGTGGTGTTAAACTAGATGATTTTTATTGTATGTTTGAAAAGTGTTAAAACTACTTTTTTCCCCTTTTTCCCCCCACAGATAATCAGACAGCTAAATGGAGTCTGAGCAGCTGTTCCATAGAGGCTACTATAGAAACAGCTACAACAGTATAACAAGTGCAAGTAGTGATGAGGAACTTTTAGATGGAGCAGGTGTTATTATGGACTTTCAAACATCTGAAGATGACAATTTATTAGATGGTGACACTGCAGTTGGTAAGTTCAGCATGACAGCCTAATGTTTGTATTCATGAATATCCGCTAATAAACATGTACACTATTTTACTGAGGTTGAATTTTTCAGTAACTTTAAAAATTTGAGATCAAATTTACATAACATAAACTTAACCATTGTAAAGTGTATAATTGAGTGGCATTTAGCACATTCACAATGTTGTGCAACTACCGTTTATATCTAGTTCCAAACATTCTCATCACCCCAAAAGAAACTACTACATTTAAGGGTAAGCTTTTAAATATAATGTAATACAGAGAGGTGTACAGTCATCAAATCAGTGTGGAAATTGATGAATTTCTACACAGTGAACATTTATTATATAACTACTCCTCAATCAAGAAATAAAACATTAACAGTAGTTTCAGAATCCTTCCTTGTTCCACCTTCAGTTTCAATATTATTTTGATTTCTATCTAGATTAGTTTTGTAAGTATTTGAACTTTATATATATGGAATTCATACTGTATACTCTTTTATGTCTGTGGCTTTTACTTATGTTTCGAAATCATCTATATTGTTGTGTATAACAATAGTTAACGTATTTTCATTGTTGGTGTAGTGTCCCATTGTGTAAACATGCTTCAATTTAGTTAGTTATTCTACATTGACATTTCATTATTTTTTTTTTCCAGATTTTGGCTATTGCTAACAGTGCCACTATGAATTTTCATGTGCATGTGTTTTAGTGCACATTATGTACACAGTTCTGTATGATTTATATCACAGAATGGAATGCTTAGATCATAGAATATGTATATCTCAGCATTATCAGACACTATCAGAGATACTTCCATTTCTTTTTTTTTGTCAATTACCCTATTCAAAGATACTACCAAAGTGGATATAGCATGTACATTTCTACTAGCAATGTGTGAGAGTTCTAGTTACTCCACATCTTCACCTAGACATGATACCAGTTTTTAAAAAATTGGCTATTCTAGTGTGGTTGCAGTGTCTCTCATTTTGGTTTCAATTTATGTTTACTTGATGATTTATGAGTTTAAATGCCTTTTTGTGTGTTTATTGGCTTTTTAGATTGCCTCTTTTAAAGCACCTATTCAGTCCTTTTCCCTGTTTTATAGGAGTTCATTATGCATTCTGATTATGAATCCTTTTTCAGATACATGTACAGTATTGCAGTTATCTTCTCTCATTCTGTGGTATGTTTTTTTACTCTCTTAAAGGAATCTTTTGGTGAAGATATCATCAATTCTAATGAAATCCATCTAATCTTTTCCTTTATTCTAAGCCGGTCTCAGTCGCTTATGCCTGCAATCCCAGCACTTTGGAAGGCTGAGGCAGGAGGATTGCTCGAGGCCAGGAGTTTGAGACCAACCTGGGCAACAAAGCGAGACTCTGTCTCTACAATAAAAATGCAAAAGAAAAAAAATTAGCTTTGATTGCACCACTGCACTCCTGCTAGGCACCAGAGCAAAACCCCGTCTCAAAAAACAAACAAACACCACCACCACCAACAACAAAAAAACTTTTTCTTTTCCTTTATTCTTAGTGTTTTTTTGTGTTCTGTTTAACAAGTCTTCCCATACCTCAAGGTCACAAAGATATTCTCCTGTTTTGTTCTAGAAGTTTTATTTTTGTGTATTCACATTTAGATCTACCTACCTGCAGTTAATTTTTTAAATATGATGTGGGTTAAGAGTTCAGATTCATTTTTTTCCCATATGAATAACTAGTTGACCCTGCACCATTTGTTGGAAAAAACTTTGCTTTTTCTAATGTACTACAATGACATCTTTGTCATGTATGAAGTGGCTATATTTTTGTAGATCTGTTTCTGGACTTTCTACTGTGTTACATTGAAATATTTGTCTTATCCATATGCCAATGCCCAGCATATATATGAGTTTTGTTTTTTAAATTTGTTTTTGTCTTTTATTGATTTATAGTCTGTTTGCGTTTAACATAATCACCAATATGTTTGGTTTCAGACCATCCTCTATTTGTTTTCTGTTTGTCACATCTGTTCTTTCCTCTCCCCTTATTTCTGTTACCTTCAATACCTTGTTATATGTTCTCTTATTTTTTGTTCAGTAGGCTACCCTAGAGATTATTACATGTATCCTTGATTTATTAGTTCTAGGCATTGGTACTTTCACCACTTCATGGAAAATGCAGGGACTTCAGAATACTTTACCTCTTTTTACCCCTTTCTGCTTCCTTACCATTTTCTCACCAGGAAATAGCTCAAGAATAAAAATGGTTGAGACTATTGGGTTTTACCTTTCTTTGTTTCACTTCTTTTCAGAATATTGACACTTCAAGTTCTAGCTCCCTTGGATATTTACTGGTTTAAAATACAATATTTTGCTGTTATTGGTCATTTGCTGTCTTTATCACAGATTTTTTTTTCTAATTTTAATGACAAAATTATAAATAAGAAAAATACATATATTCATAATTTGAAACATTAGGTGAAATTAATAGCATACCTATTTTTTCTGTGTTTAAATAGCTCTTTGGCCCTTTATGTGAGGCAGAAAATTAACTCTAGGAAGTAGAAAGATACAGGAAGAGCTGACTCCTTCCATCTTCCCACATTGCCGTCAAGTGCTGGTTATGTCTTTACTCATGGTCTTCAATAGGAGAGAGTGCCAAGCAGTAAGGATGGGGCAAGGGCACAGAAAGGATCTACTTGTGTTGCTCTTTTATCAGGGAGGATAAGTTTTCTAGAACGTTATCATTAGACTTCCTTATGTGTCACTGGCCATAATTGGGTCACATGCCCACCCCAAGACTGATAACTGACAAAAGGGAATGAGATTACTGATTGGTTAGGACAATTATGATTCCTTCTCTGAAATTAGGCACTTTAACATGCAAACAAGAGGAAGGCCCAATTAGCAGGTATAAAGTTGGAATGACTATAGCGTAGGCAACCATTGGTGTTTTCTTTTCTTTTTTTGGAGACAGAGTCTCGCTCTTTTGCCTAGTCTGGAGTGCGGTGGCACGATGATGGCTAACTACAGCCTTTACCTCCTGGGCTCAAGAGATACTTGTGCCTCAGCCTTCTGAGTAGCTAGGACCACAGTTGCACACCACCAGACCCAGCTAATTTTTAAAATTTTTTGTAGCAATGGGGTCTCACTATGTTGCCCAGGCTGGTTTTGAACTTTTAGGTTCAAACGATCCTCTTGCCTTGGCCTCCCAAAGTGCTGGGATTACAGGCATGAGCCACTGTGCCCAGTCTATTGGTAGTTTATATAAAGATTCTGTCCTCAAAGTTAGTGTAGTTGAAGGTATAAGTTGTGGAGTAACAGTCAAAAATAACTGTGTGAGTTTTAAATTCGGTGGTAGAGATTCCAAATGTTACATCTCACCAAAAAAAGATATCATTTTGATATCCCTTTAGAATTGGGAAGGTTGTTGGAAAGGGAAGATAATGCATGAAGTTCCAGCAATAGGGATAATTATTATATATGTGAAACAGTGAATGTCCTTTTTTAAGACAGTGAATATTCTTTCTTTCAACATAGCTGATATTCTCCTGTTAACAGTAGCAGGGAGGGGAATGTCTTGGAAGAAGTTGGAGCCTCACCTTAGGTCTCTCACTATGGGTTAAGGCAGATTTCAGAGGAAAAAACTTATTTCTGTTTCTGCTCAGTATCTGAGGAGTATGGAAGTGGTTAGTAAGTCAAGCAGTAATTCTTCGTGACCCCATATCTTTTTAGCATACCAAAAAATAACTATTACCAGAAGGTACTGATAGTGTTTTTTTGAATATGTGTTGAATGAAAATCCATGATGTTCAGTGGCTTTCAAGTTGGTGACCTGAATTTACATCCTAGTTCTGTCAGTTACTCTCTCTCTAACTTTTGGCAAGTCACATAGCCTGTTTATACTTCAGTTTATTCCCATGTACAACATAGTAGTAAACTCCTAAATAATAAACTCTTTAAATGATTGCTCTGAGAATTAAATGCATATAGAGATCTTAACAAATAATGCATATAGAATCCTTAGCAGTGTGACTGGCTTATGGTAAGGACGCACTAAATAGTAGCTGTTTCTGTTTTCTTCTAGATTACTTCCCCTTTGGATATGTTAGACTCTGTACCCCCAACATAAGCAGTTTTCTTTTATGTTCATGTTCAAATGAGATGTCAGTAACATCTCTACTAGTATTAATGAAAAGCTGTAGCTCTAGAACTCAAATATGACATCTGGATTAGGATTTAGCTTGTCAGAGATAAACTGCTTTGGAATCTACTGACTTCAGTAGATATCTGTTGCATAGCCCTTGCTTTGAAAGTAACTATGTGTACTTAATAATCTCAAAAATGTAATCAATCTGCTCAGAGTGAGTGCTAAACAATCTAGAGTACACTGATTAAAAAATAGAAGTTATTCTGAATAATGATGACTAGTAGTATCAGTCAGAAATTTCAGCTAGCAAAAAGCTGAAAAAGTAGGCCTGAAATGTGTTTATATTAGGTATATCTAATTTGAATGAGTCATTTTGGTCAATAATTCAGATTCCATGGAAAATGCAAAATTTTTTTATTGCAAGTAACAGGAAGGGAGAGCCAAGATTTTGTTGCCAGAGTTGTATTCATTAAAGAGAACCATATGGCTCTTGACTCATTGAAAATGAAGCACATGACTGTTCATGAGTGCAGCTTTAGAATTGTTCTTATAATAGATAGTACTATCTTCACTTGAAGTAAGAGAAGTTATTGAGATTGACTGATGGGGTAAAAACTGTAATCAGCCATGTTTAAGCAAATTAACTTTCAGTAGTTAATTTATGTTGATAACGTGATTATGCTAGTAAGTTTAAAATTTAGGCTCCTATATCCTTTTTTATCACATCTGAAATGTTTACTTGACAACATCAAGGGTATCCCAGGTTTCTGATTATGTATAGATGAGAGGGAAATGTGAGAGGAGTAAGAGTTGAGAGGGCTCACTCCTAAGTGTTTGATTTCCTATCTATACATAACTTTAAAAACTAAAAACAAAAACAGCCTTGGAAGCTGGGTGCCTGTAGTCCCAGCTGCTTGGGAGGCTGAGACAAGAGGATTGCTTGAGCCCAGGTATTCAAGGCTGTGGGGTGCTATGATCGCACCTGTGAATAGCCCCTGCACTCTGGCCTGGGCAACAGTGAAACCCAGTCTCTAAATAAGAATAAAAAACCTTTGGAAATACTAAAATGCAAATGTGAGGTTTTCTGATTTATTGGAAATCTTGGGGCATGTGATAACTGGGAATGGAATCCAGAGAAATTACATAGATTATTGTATTCTACTTCCCATATATGTAACATTCTGAGCTTCAGAACTCAGAAACCACATAGCAGACGAGGCTCAGAGGTGGACTGTCCTGGTCAAGGTGTTGTGATCCTACCACCTCTGCTAAAACTTAAGCTACCTTCTGAGCTATTACAAGAGATTCCAGTATTTTCATTCAAATAGCTATTGTTAGATTGAGCTTTATTCAAAATATTTGTAAGTTTATTCATCTCATGTTCTTCTGGGTGGCATATTCATAACTACTGCCTACACAAGACATTTCAAAAGAAGCAGCTTGGCAAAGTAGATGCAGAGTGATAATGCCAGAAGCTGAGTGGCCATCTCTTAGTGTGAAGACACCTCCTAGAGTGAAGGTACATAACACAAATACAGGGTCCAGCCTTTCCTCCTGTAAATGCAGAAACATGGCATCAACATGAAACTAGCTGTCTCTAAGAGGCGGATTCATATTAACTAGGGTTTTAGATCTCATTAGGTAAAACCATAATACAAATGTATTTATAGTGAGAAATATACTAATAATCTACTTCATTCCAAAAAAAGATATAAAGCAACTTAAAAGGATAAACAGAATTCAATTATTTGCATAAGTATTTGACACAGATGAAGCAAAGGGAAAACAACTTGAGGTGACCTAAAATGTAGATATGAGACCAATAAAAGTTACCAATATACATTTTTAAATTTATTTTTTTTAACTTTAAAAAATGTTTTGTAGAGATGGGATCTCACTATGTTGACCAGGCTAGTCTCAAACGCCTGGCCTCAAGCTATCCTCCTGCCTCAGCCTCCCAAAGTGGTGGGATTATAAGCATGATCCACCACGCCCGATTTACCAATATACTTCTTAAGAGGAGACTACAAATTTGCCTCTAAACTTCATAGCAGCAAGTAAATAAACGAACCTGTTTAGTTAAATGATTCGAAGTGTTTATAAAACAAAAACCTAACCAATTGTTCAGCAGACACCCTATTACTAATATTAAGATAAATTTCTGGTGACATTATGAAGTGGTTACTATCTAGTGTATGAAACAGTGATTTTTAGGAATATGCTTGGAGTAAGCAGTAAAATTTCACAGGGCTTTGTTTTTTGTTTGTTTGTTTTTTTTTTTTTTGAGATGGGATCTGGCTCTGTTGCCCAGGCTCTCTTGCCAGACAGGGGTCTGACTCTGTCACACCCAGTGGCACGATCTCAGCTCATTGCAACCTCTGCCTCCCAGGCTCAAGCCATCCTCCCACCTCAGCCTCCTGAGTAGCTGGTACTACAGGTGTGCACCACCACACCTGGCTAATTGTTTTGTATTTTGTTTGTAGAGACGGGGTTTCTCCATGTTGCCCAGGCTGGTCTCCAACTCCTGGGCTCAAGCAATCTACCTGCCTTGGCCTTTCAAAGTGCTAGGATTACAGGCGTAAGCCACCGTGCTCGGCCTCACAGGGCTTTTATTATTAACATTCTTCAATATCTCCTACTTGAATCACAAGATTCCACAATGACACCATTATTATATAGTATAAACATTGATTATTTGTGATGTTCTGGCAGGATTCATAGGTGTATTTTAGAGTATCTTCGAATAGATGGACTGTATAGAGAGTTTCAGGAGGTCATCAATGTGTATTTTTTCTGAGGTTTGATATATATTAGGTAACAGTGATTTTAGAATTATAACAGAGCTATATTATAAAAGAGTATATTATTTACATTTAGCTAGTTTTTCTTTAGCAATAGAACACAGCCCAGCTGAATGTAAGACTGAATAGAAGCCACCAGAAGTCCTCTTAATGAAAAGTAAAGGCTATGCCAATGGGCAAAGTCAGGAGTCTTCATTCAAAATAATATATATATATTTTTGAGACAGAGTTTTGCTCTTGTTGCCCAAGCTGGAGTGCAATGGCGCAATCTCTGCTCACTGCAACCTCTGCCTCCTAGGTTCAAGCGATTCTCCTGCTTCAGCCTCCCAAGTAGCTGGGATTACAGGCACGTACCATCATGCCTGGCTAATTTTTTGTATTTAGTAGAGACGGGGTTTCACCATGTTAGTCAAGCTGGTCTCAAACTCCTGACCTCAGGTTATCCACCCGCCTTGGCCTCCCAAAGTGTTAGGATTACAGGCGTGCACCACTGCGCCTGGCCTTAAAATAATTTTTTTAAAAAAATTCAGGGTCTCATTCTGTCATCCAGGCTGGGGTGCAGTGGCATGATCACAGCTCACTGCAGCCTCGACCTCCGTGGACTCGAGTGATCCTCTCACCTCAGCCTCCCAAGTAGCTGGGACTATAGGCATATACTACCACACCCAGCTAATTTTTAATTTTTTTGTAGAGATGGGATATCTCACTATGTTGCTCAGGCTGATGTCGAACTCCTGGGCTCAAGTGATCCTCCCATCTTGGCCTTCCAAAGTGTTGGGAAGCTGCCTGGCTCACAGTGGTGAATACAAGTTTTCCAAAATTTGGTTTTTGCTTGAGAGCTCAAATTTTTTTATTGGCAACAATATACTGTCAGTTGTTTTACTTGAAAAGACAGGTTGAGAAAATGTCTGGCAAAATCTTTAGCCTAAATAACCAAAGTGAGTGTGTCAGTTTTTCTTTCAAAGAAAAATGGTGTACCATGAAAAACGTTCGGCTCACAACTCAAATATTCAGATAAGTGCTTTTCCTCAGGACGGAACATTGTACAACAGTATGAGCGAAAGTGTTCTGTTCGTTCCTTCTACTTTGTTACACAGAATATTAAAAAGATGTGTACTCAAGAGTTGTGATTTAATAAAATGAATACTTACTGTTTTATCAAGAACATTTGGAAGTGAAACAGGCTTTTGTTTTCTGCAAATTCATGTTGGTGAAAAATATAACAACTGCTTTTTTTTTTCTTTTTTTTTTTTTTGAGATGGAGTCTTGCTGTGTTGCCCAGGCCGGAGCATGATCTTGGCTCACTGCAACCTCCGCCTCCCGGGTTCAAGCAATTCTTGTGCTTTGGCCTCCCGAGTAGCTGGGATTACAGATGTACACCACCATGCCTGGATAATTTTTGTCTTTTTAGTAGAGATGGCCAGGCTAGTCTTGAACTCCTAATTTCAAGTGATCCGCCCGCCTCAGCCTCCCAAAGTGTTGGGATTACAGGCGTGAGCCACCGTGCCTGGCCAATACAACAACTTCTAGTAAATTTTGGTGCCACTGTTTTGATTTATGCTAGATATCAAGCTGTCTTCCTCACTATTGCTTTTGTACTATAAATGAAAGGCCAATACAATGAACAAGACAAAGAATGTTATGGTCTGCTTAATAATGGCCCTCCCCACACCCGAATTCCTAGAACCTGTAAATATGTTACCTTTCATGTTAAAATGGACTTTGTGATTAAATATCTGGAGATGGAGTGATTATCCTGGATTATCTGGGTATCTCTGATGTAATCACAAGGGTCCTTAAAAGAGGGAGACAGGAGGATCAGAGTTAGTGGTAGCAGACATGATAATGGAAACAAGAAGTGATGTGAGAAAAAGGCCATAATCCAAGGAATGAAAGTGGCCTTTGGAAGCTAGAAAAGGCGAGGAAACAGATTCTCCCCTGAAGCCTCCAAAAGGAACACTGCCCTGCTGACCCACCTTGATCTTAGACTTCTGGTCTCCAGAACTATAAGAAAATAAATTTGTGTTGTTTTAAGCTACTAAGTTTATGGCAGTGTGTTACGATAGCAGTAGGAAGCTGACACGGATATCTTAGTATTATTGAAAGTGTTGTTTTTAACCTTGTGGACCCCTGAGAAAGATTTTTGGGGTCTCTCGACAATTCTTGACCACACTTTGAGAATTCTAAGATAAGCTAGCTGCCAAATGCACACTGGGTACATGAATAAGGTGACTTGTTATATTGTATTAAAAACTTTAAGAGTGAAGGGTTTATATAAAAAGGGTAAAATCTACATATATGATTTCCCAATTCTCTTCAAATATTACATACACACACAGAAAAAACATTGGAGGAAAATACACCAAAATAATGTGCTTTTTCTTCATGATGGAATTTGGGGATTTATAATTTTTCTTTATACTTTTAGTATTTTCCAAATTGTCAGCAATTCGGCTGCAGAATTATAAAACTGAATTTAAACTTCCAGGTCATTCCAAGGTATATTTGTATATAGGATAGAACATATTAATAGTTTAAACTTGATATATAACTAAATATTTTGTCCATATGGTAATTGGGACTTCTGTTGTACTATTGCCCTGGCCCTTGTAAACGTTAGCTTTGAGCTTGTGCCTGGCTGTCATTTTTCCAGGTCTTCATACATGGTCCTTTGTCTAGAATACTAATAGTATTCCAATACCAAGTAGTGCTAAAGTACTACTTGTACTTTGCTTCTTAAATTAGCCCTCAGTCCCTTTAGTAAGCCTTACCTTACTACTCAGTTAAAGTTAAGGGCCCCTCATATGTAGTAAACTGGGTGTTGCTTCTATTGTGCTTGCATTCTTGACTTTATCTGTATTTGTCTTACTTGTTTATAGCCTGTCCTCCTCCTAAATTGAGCAACACATTTTTTTTCAGTAAAATTATCCTAGTAATTTCTGTTAGTTTGTAAGTAATTTATTTTCCTATGTACATAGAACTATCTTAGAGCTGATCCATTACGTTTTGATTACATAGTTTAACTCTTGATGAGCATTCTTATTTTTTTCTATTTCCAAGTTTTGTGGGGAAGGGATATTCATATATAATGGGCAGCCATATATACTGTTTATTTTATCCTTCCTTCTTACAAATGGCATGCATAGAGTAGGAGCTCGTTAAGAGTTTACTTCTTTGTAAAATAGTCATCCATTCAACATATTCACTGCTCATATTTTATACCTTTTAGGAGTCTTTTTTCCTTTTTAATTATTATTTTTGAGACAGAGTCTCACTCTGTCATTCAGGCTAGAGTGCCCTGGCGATACTTTGGCTCACTACGACCTCCGCCTCCCAGGTGGAGTGTTGAAGTGATTCTCGTGCCTCAGCCTCCCGAGTAGCTGGGACTACAGGCATGTGCCACCATGCCCAGCTAAGTTTTTATACTTTTTTTTTTTTTTCAGTAGAGATGGGTTTCGCTGTGTTGGCCAGGCTGGTCTCGAATTCTTGACCTCAAATGATCTGCCCCCCTCGGCCTTCCAACATGCTGGGATTACAGGCATGAGCCACAGTGCCCAGACCTTTTAAATTACTGAACTAATACAGTTCTATAAAGTTTTGGTTTAGCTGGACACTAAACTGGCGGGTTATTCAGTAGAGTAGCAGGATATAAGCCACTTATCTATATTGTTAAACTGTATTGCATAAGGGCCCACCAAAATGGTAGTGTAATCCAGAAGGAAATAGGGATAGAATAGAAAGCCAGGAGAAAACCACAGAGGAAAATGGCTACCTGCCTGACATTAGTCAGTATCATCACACCGTTTTAGATTTTCTCATCTAAAAAATGAAGGGAAACATATCTATTCTACCTACCTGATTCAGATTAGTTTTGGAAACAAAAGAATATGGTAGAAGAAATGATGAAAGTGTTGCTATTTAATATTATATATGAGAGTCCTTTATGATAATTTTGGCCTGAGTGCCCAAAGTTTAAACTTACTTATACTTTCTGCAGCTATCAAACAGATTACCTACATCATGACATTCAGATAGATTATCCTGGGTTCATAAAAATCTTATATGGTTGACTGGGCATGGTGGCTCACGCCTGTAATGCCAACACTTTGGGAGGCTGAGGTGGGTGGATCTCTTGATCCCAGGAATTCGAGACCAGCCTGGGCAGTATGGCGAAACCCTGTCTCTACAAAAAATAGAAAAATTAGCTGGACATGGTGGTGCTTGTCTGTGGTCTTCAATATGCAGGAGGCTGAGATGGGAAGATCACTTGAGCCTGGGGAAGTCAAGGCTGCAGTTAGCTGAGATCAGCCACTGCACTCCAGCCTGGGTGACGGAGCAAGACCCCATCTCAAGAAAAAAAAAATCTTATATGGTTAACTTTAGGTCTTAGTAATGACTTGGATTGCCTAGGAGAAATGGCAGAGTCTAGGACTGAGAGAGTAGAAATACAAGATGTGGCCAGAGTGTCTTGTAGTACCAGGAGTGAAGAAGTACTCATAAAACAAAGGATGGGGGCACATCAAAGGAACACAGGAACTTACCTGAAGAAGCTCCCAAGGGTCAAAGCTGGAAAAATTTGAGCAACAAAAATAATGTAGCATGAATTATAACTCAAAGTATAAAATAATCCCATATATATGATATAAAGGATATAAGTTGACATAAAGGATTGAATAAATATGAGGCAAAAGAGACAAATCTCCCATCAAATAATTTATGTACCCATTCCATTCTATGGAGGAGAAGCTTAATTCCTACCTCCCTTGAGGGTGGACTGGACTTAGTGACTTACTTCCAAAGAATAGAGTAGGAAAAAACCTGGAAAACACTATCTTAGCCAAATAGTGAACATTAATATCACCAGAGATAAATCATAGATATCATGTACTCTTGATATGTGACAAGAAGAGCATGTCACCTTTGTGATAGTGTTTCCAAAGACCCATAATCCTACTCTAATCACAAGAAAAGCAACTGATGAGCTTAGACTGGATGACATTTTACAGGATACCTGACTAGTCAAGATCATGAAAACTAGCAAAGACTGAAAAACTAAGACCAAAGGAGTTTAGAGACAAGATAGCTAAATGCAATGTGGATCCTGTATTGGGACCTGGAATAGAAAGAGGACACTCATGGAAAAGGTGCTGAAATCTATGTAAAGTCTGGAGTTTACTTAATAATAATATACAAATGTCAGTTTCTTAGTTTTGACAAATGTATCATGGAAATGTAACATGTTAACAATTGGGGAAACTATGAATGAGAGGTATTTGGGATATCTCTGTACTATCTTTGCAACTTTCATAAATCTAAAATTATTCCAAAATGAAGTTTATTTTTTAAAATGGGCTGGAAAGAGTTAACTTTTAAATAATAAAAGCAAAATGTGCTTATTGTAGAAAATATGAATGATGAAAAATATAAGGTAGAAAATGAAAACTACCCATAATCCTACCACCCAGAGATAACTGATTATTTGGATATGTTTTTTTCTAGACTTAATTCTATGTGTATTTCACTCAGCAAATAATTATTAGACTCCTTTGTGGACCAGACATCTTGGTAGGTGCTAATGATAGAGCAGTGAAGAAGAATGATGTGTCTTTCTCTTATGGGGCTTATACTCTAGTGATAGAGAGTACTATTAAACAATCTCACAAAAAAAGTTTCAACTGTGATACAATAAGGGCTGTAAAGAAGTATGAATGTCAGCCAGGCACAGTGGCTTATGCCTATAATCCCAGCACTTTGGGAAGCCGAGATAGAGGATCACTTGAAGCCAGGAGTTCGAGACCAGCCCAGGCAACGTGACTAAACCCTGTCTCTACTAAAAATACAAAAATTAGCCAGGTGTGGTGGTGCACACCTGTAATCCCAGCTACTCGGGAGACTGAGGCACGAGAGTCGCTTGAATCCAGGAGGCAGAGGTTGCAGTAAGCCGAGATGGTGCCACTGCATTCCAGCCTGGGTGATAAAGTGAGAATATTCTAAAAAAAAAAAAAAAAGTATGAATGTGAGAACATATAAGTGGGGAAATCAAAATTGAAAATGTATTATTTAAGATGAGAACTGAAAAACGAATACAAGTCAGGCATGTGAAAGAAGGAAGCAGGGCATTGGAGGTGCTAGGAGCTTGTACAGGTGCAGTTGCAGGCAGAGGGAAGGAGCTTGGAGCGTTAGAGATAAAATGTCTGGAGTGCAGAGAATGATAACTAGAAAGGGAGGGACTGAGGCTGAAGAGGTAGCTAAGCAAGATCTAAATAATACATGTAAAGTTTTTGGTACTTTTCCCCAAGAGTGGTGGGAAACCACTGAAGATTTTTGAATCAAGGGAATCATACAAACTTTGTAATTTAAAAAGATCATTCAGAGGCCATGTGGGCAGATGGACAGTTAGGTGGTGAGAGTATGGAGGTAAATATCATAGTTCAGAAAAGAAATTATAGTGTCTAGGATATAGTGTCTAGATAGTGATAGAGAGTAGAGAGATTCAAAATAGATTTAGGAGTAAAATCAGCCAGATATACTGATTGTTTTGATGTAGAATGAGGGAATATAAGGACAAATGTTCTGTATTTCTAGCACATGCAGTTGGTAGTGCCATTTATAAGGCAGAGAGTTTTTAATATATAAAACACTGCCTTATGGTGCAAGAGCTTAATCATTTTTAATGGTTGCATAATAATCAGATACACAAATGTATTTTCAGTTCGCAGAAATAAAACATCTGTTAATGTGTAGTGAATATGATGTTTTGAAAATTAGTGGTGAAAGGCTGGGCGCGGTGGCTCATGCCTATAATCCCAGCACTTTGGGAGGCCGAAGCGGGCACATTGCTTGAGACCAGTCTGGGCAACATGGCAAGGCCTTGTCTCTACAAAAAATATAAAAATTAGCTGGGGCATGGTGGTGCACAGCTGTAGTCCCAGCTACTTGGGAGGCTGGGACGTGACCGTTACTGGAGCCTGGGAAGTTAAGGCTGCAGTGAGCCGTGATCATGCCACTGGACTCCATCCAGCCTGGGTGACAGAGCGAGACCCTATCTAAGAAAAAAAAAAAATGAGTGGTGGAATTGTTGCTAAAGATAAAGTCTGAGTGCTGATAAAACAGTTGAGTTGGTTCTTTCTGTGAATAAGAATAACGAAGCTCTTTGTTTGATATTAACTGCTGGTAGAAAACATTAATAAAACAATCCAAGAAAGGAGTTTTAGGAAACACAGTATTCTCGTATGTAGATTTATAAGCACAGAAAAATTTCCAACAGTATAAAGTTGTGGTATAGCTCCAAGAAAAGTATTCTTAGTTAGAAGAATTTGGCTTTGCTACAGAGTTTCAAAGGTTATGTGTGTGCATACTGTCTTCAGTAGATGACAAGTTGATTTTAGTTTTATTGTTTTATCTGGCATTTTCCAATAACATTGGTAGTATTCTAATGAGTAAGACATTTGACTCTAAAGTCAAGTTTGACAACATATATTCTTAAGCCAGTTTAGAAAGTATAGAATGGTGGTTATGTTGTAAATCTTTGGCAGAGTTTTTATAAGAAATTCTTAAATGAAGTTAACATAACACTGCTACCATTTAATGTCTGTCTGTTGGGAAAAGGTCAAAGCTCTTTTAAATGCTCTACTCTGAATTATTTTTAGAAATAAACAAATAATTCTAAAGTTCATCTGATATTTATTCTAAGCAGGGTCATGTTCTTAATACATTTGAGACTTCACATTCTGTTGCCAACTACTTTGTAAACATTTCTACACCTGTGTCTCCAGACTGCTTCAGCCAGAGCAACTTAGTTAACCTATTATATGAGGGAGTAGGAGACTGCCCAAATTTGTGTGTTTATATAAGAGTAAGGTAATGCATTTAGGGAAGACAAACTCATACTAAGTTTATGAAATGCTGTAATTCAGGATGTTACTAATGAACTAGGAAAGAAGTTGGTATTGATAATAAACTGATGCCTTGATAAAATTAGCCTAAGATGCCAGTGGAAAGTCAATCGAGTACTGGATAGATATCATCAGAAAGGTCATTGGAAAGAAATCAGCTTAATTTTATAATATACAGAAACTGGTGGTTTATACCTCACTTAAACCACCTTAATTATTGTCATTGCACTGCAAAAAAAATTTTTCTTCTTAAAAAAATTTCAAAGAAAGTTAACTAAAATGATTACCTCTTCACTCTACCTTTCTCACCCTAATATCATGATGTGACAAATTAACTTTTCTTCTGTGCATTTAGAATATTACCTATGAACTGTCCTTAGGAGAATTGAGAAAATTTTCAAGCTTCATGTTTTGTGTTGTGGTTCTGGTTAAGAATTTCAGTTGAAAAGGGCTGGAGGAGTTATGTGCTAAACATGTAAAATCATAAGCTGAAGTATAAATATAGTCATTTCTTGGTATTTGTGAGAGTTTGGCTCCAGGAGCCCCTCAGGTACCAAAATGCATGGATTTTCAAGTCCCCTATATAAAATGACATAGTATTTGCATATCACCTACACACATCCTCTTATATACTTTAAATTTTCTGTAGATTACTTATGATACCTGATAAAATGTAAATGTGTAAATAGTTGTGCTACTGTATTGCTCAGGGAATCATGACAAGAAGAAGAAGCCTGTTCATGTTCAGTACAGAAAAACCATCCATTTTTTTCCCAAATATTTTCAAGCCATAGTTGGTTGAATCCACATATGTGGAAACCACAGATGTAGAATCCCTGGATACAGAAGATTGATTATACATAAAATAATAAGAAGTCTATGGACCTATTTTACACAGTTCTGAAATACAGAGGAAATTCCTTGGAAAAAGCAGCACCTTAGAACACATTCAAGTCAGTTTAGATGCTTATGAAATTTGTTACCTACAACTGATTGAGACTGTAAATAAGATTAAACTAGAAGGGTTTAGGTAGGGAAAAAAAGAAGAAATCCACATTAGATATTAATAGAATTAGAGATACTTAGGATATGTTTTTAACTTAAAGACTTCTGAATTGTGACATAACACATCAGAAAATGCATAAAACATAATTGTGTAGTTTAATTAGTTATTACAAAGCAAGCATCTTTGTAGCCCACTCAGGTTAAGAAAATAAAGCATAACCATATTCCAGAAGCCTCCTGCGTACGTTCCTAATCACAACCCTTCCTTTGCCTCTGAAGGTAAATACTATTTTCTCTTTGTCTAATCACTTTCTTGCTTTACTTTATGGTTTGCTCATCTAAGTATGCATCCTTAAGAATATAATTCATTCAAGCCAGAAATGGTGTGTTGAAAAAAGAAGTATATAATTTAGCATTGCCTGTTTTTGAAAGTTAAGTAAATGGAATCATATAGTGTATATGCCTTTGTTTCTTGGTTTCACACAATGTGGCTTTCAAGAATCAGGCATGTTGTTGCAGGTAGTAGCTGTGTGGTTGCTCTAAACTATTATATATCATTTTTTAAAAAATGAATTTACTACAGTTTACCTATTCATTTTACTTTTGATGGATCTTGAAGCTCCTAACAGGTTTTGGTGGTTACTAACAATGCTACTTTGAATATTATGCATGTACTTGTGTGGTACTTAGGTCCTTAGGTGCACAAATTTTATTTGTCCTGGATGTGAACTTGTTGGGTCATAGGTCATGTTTTCCACAGTAGTGTTTCAGTATACATTCAGAACAAGAATGTATGAGAGCTTCCATTGCTTCACATTCACTAACCACTTGATATTGTCACACTTTTAATTTTGTCAGTGTGCTAGCTATGTATGGATTTTGATTGTGGTTTTAATTTGCATTTTCTTTGTAGTCAAAGAGATGTAGCATCTTTTCATGTCTATTTGGAAATCCTTTTCAGAGTACCTGTTTGGGTCATTTACTCATTTTTCTATTGGAGTGTCTATCTTACAGATTTGTAGAAGTTGTTGGGTAAATGTGTTATAGCTATCTTCTATGGAGTGCCTTTCACTCTTTTAATGGACAAATTATGAACAAATATTCTTAGTTGTAATGTGGTCCTATGTGTTAATCTTTTGCTTTATGGCCAAGGCTTTTTGTGTCTTAATTTTAAAAAACGTCCCTACCCTGATGTTATGAAGACATTTTTCTATATTATTTTGTAAGAGCTTTGCCGTTTACATTTAGTTCTGTAGTCATCTGATTTGTATATGTGTGTGTGTGTATGTGTTAGAGTGTATTCATTTTTTTCCCATATAGATAGTGTGTTAGTCTGTTTTGCATTGCTGTAAAGGAATACTTGAGGCCGGATAATTTATAAAGAAAAGAGGTTGGCCGGGTGCGGTGGCTCAAGCCTGTAATCCCTGCACTTTGGGAGGCCCAAGTAGGTGGATCACCTGAGGTCAAGAATTCGAAACCAGCCTGGCCAATATGATAAAACCCTGTCTGTACTAAAAATACAAAAAATTAGTCAGGCATGGTGGTGGGTGCCTGTAATCCCACCTACTCAGGAGGCTGAGGCAGGAGAATCACTTGAACCCAGAGGGTGGAGGTTGCAGTGAGCCTAGATCATGCCACTGCATTCCAGGCTGGGTGACAGTGAGACTCCGTCTCAAAAAAAAAAAAAAAAAAAGGGAAAGAAAAGAGGTCGTGCATGCTGTATAGGAAGCATAGTGCTGGCATTTGCTTCTGGTAAGGGCCTCAGGAAGCTTCCAATCATGATAGAAGCTGAAATGGAAGCAGGCGTGTCACATGGTGAGAGAGGCAGCATGAGAGAGATGCTGGGCTCCTTTAAACAACCAGCTTTGTTGTGAACTAACAGAGCAAGAACTCACTCATTACCATGGCGAGGGCACCAAGCCATTCATGAAGGGTCCACCTCCATGAAACAAACACTTCCCACTAAGCCCACTTCTAACATTGGAAATCGCATTTCAACATGAGATTTGGAGGGGACAAAACAACCAAACCATATCAGATAGCCAGTTGTCCCAACATCAATTACTAGAAAACAATTTTTTTACCCACTCTTGTACAGTGCCACCTCTGATATATATATGAAGGGCTCATTATATATAGGAGGGCCTATTTCTAGACTCCCCATTTTGTACTATGGGTTTTTCATCCTGATAATGGTTATGTGTCTTTTTCTTCTCTTTTTCCCAATTCTTCTTCTCCGTCTCCTTTCCTTTCTCCTATTCCCTCCTCTCCTTCCCTCCTCCTTTCCCTTCTTCCTGTCTCTTGTTCTCCTTTCTCTCCCCTTGCCCTCCCCCATCTTCATCTGTGTCACTGTAGATTTATCAATCATTAGTTTTTCCAATGAATTGATTTGCCTTTTTTGTTCTTTTCTATTATGTATTTCTTTTCTGTTTCATTAATTTCTGATCTTATTTCCTTCTACTTTCTTTGAGTTTATTTTGATGAGTTTTTTTTCTAATTTCTTGAACTGGATGGTTAGCTCCTCAGTTAAGCTGCCTTTTCCTTTAAGTGCATTTAAAGCTATAAATTTTTTTTCAGATACTGTTTTATTTCTATGCCATATGCCTTTTTTATTATCACTATTTAAAAATCATTTTTAACGTTTATAATGAGTCTACTTTGGGCTATAGATTATTTAGAAGTGCAGTTTATAATTTCCAACACATGAGGAATTTCTGGCTGTTTTTAATTATTTATGACATTATTGCATTGCAGTCCGGGAATATGCATTATGTAATTTCAGTGTGTTGAAATTTTTTGCAACTTGCATTGTGGCCCAGAAAAAAAGTCAACTTTTGTAAATGTTCCATGTATGCTATAAGAGTCCATAATATGAAGTTTTTGGTTATGGTGTTCTCTCCATGTCCATTAGGTAAAGTTTGTTAATCCATTAAAATACTGTTTCTTTACTGATTATTCTTCTTGTTTGTTTCTATTAAGTATTTAAAAAATTTTCACTGTATTTGCACATTTATCTACTGCTTCTTGTCATTCTGTCAATTTTTGCTTTATATACTTTGATCTTATGTTATTAGGTTATATCTTCCTGGTGAGTTGAACCACTTTTATTTTTTAAATAACTCTATTTCTAATTATAGTTTTTATCTTACAATCTACTTTGATATTAATATAACTCCCAATATTCTTTGGATTAGAGTTTACATACTATACAGTTTTTATCCTCTTTACTTTCAGTCTTTCTGCATCTGTGTGTTTTGTTGAAACTCTTGAACTATATAGTTGAACTTTCAAATCCAATTAGGTAGCATTTATTTTCTAATTGGAGCATTTAGTTTGGTTACACTTAACATAAATAGTGGCATATTTGGATTTAAATATTTCTAAAATTTAGAACTCTTAAAATCTTTTTTTGCTTAGTCTTTATATTAGCTTATGTTCATGCCTGAATATATTTGAGAAATTCCTTCAAAAGGAATTATTTAGGCATTAAAACAGGTTTGCCGGTTTTGGTTCTGATTTTGAAAAATTAATCATCGTGTGATGTTTTTTGTTTTTGTTTCTAAGATGGGGTCTTGCTCTGTTGCCCAGGCCGAAGTGCAGTAGTGCAATCATGACTCACTGCAGCCTTGACCTCCAGGGCCCAAGTGATCCTCCTACTTCAGCCTCCTGAGTAGGTAGGACCACAGGCATGTGCCACTATGCCCAGCTAATTTTTAAAACTTTTTTGTAGAGACGGGAATCTCCCTATGTTGCCCAGTCTGGTCTTGAATTCCTGGCTTCAAGTGATCCTCCTGCCTCAGCCTCCAGAGTGCTGGGATTATAGGCGTGAGCCGCCATGCCTGGGCCAATTTTGTGATGTCTGTGAAAGCAAACTCTTCATATTTTTATTCCTGTGATATGTTATTTGGGTAACCAGATAGCTATATTGGAAACTAAAACTTCTTAGGTTTATGAGGTATGAATATTATAAAACCATTTTGTTTTTTCCATTTATTTTCTGGCTTGTCAGTTTTAAGAATTTCCACCTCTTCTTTCTTTAGGGCTTTAATAACTTTACAACTAATTGTGTAGTTTATTGATTGTCCCCCAGGAAAGCTTTGCTGTATCTTTTTTTTTTTCTCTGATGCATTTTGATTCGGAGAATGACTGACAATGCAAGTTAAGGTTTAGTGCCATATAGTGTGTCCAAATGTAAACTTAAAGCAGCCTGTATTAGTCCCTTCTCATGATGCTATAAAGAAATATGTGAGACTGGGTAATTTATAAAGAAAAGAGATGTAATTGGCTCACAGTTCTGCACGCTGTACAGGAAGCATAGCGTCTTCTGGGGAGGCCTTAGGAAACTTACATTCATGGTGGAAGATGAAGGAGAAGCTAGCATGTCTTACATGGCCAGAGCAAGAGCAAGGAGGGCAGTGAGGGAGAAGCTACACACTTTTAAAGAACCAGATCTCATGAGTACTCTATAATGAGATAGCACCATGTGGATGGTGCTAAACCTTTCATGTAGGCTCCACCCCATGATCCAGTCACCTCCCTCCAGGCCCCGCCTCCAACATTGGGGATTACAATTCAACATGAGATTTGGGTGAGGATACAGATCCAAACCATATTACAACCATACTGATGGATTGTAAACTACAGTTTTTAACCTGCTTCTGTTAATTAGAGGGGTAAAGGTTGTAATTTTTTATTAATGTTTATCTCATGTAAGTGATTTTATTTATAAGCATTCTTTTAAAAATCTTTTTGGCTTGGTGCAGTGGACAGTGTTGGGTGGGCCTGGACAACGTTGTAAGACCTGTCTCTACAAAAAAAGAAATTAAAAAATTAGCCAGGCATGGTGGCACACACGTGTGTATTCCCTGCTATTGGGGAGGCTGAGGTGAGAGGATTGCTCGAGCTAGGAGGTCGAAGCTTCAGTGAGCTATGATCATGCCACTGTACTCCAGCTGGGACATTGGAGTAGAGACCCTGTCTCTAATAAATACAAATAAAAAATCTTTTCATTATGGAAGAAATTTTAAAACATTGAAACATATGGAGAAGAATATTGTGTACCTTTTCATCCTGGTCACTTACTTTAAATAATTATCAATTCATAGCCAATTTTGTTTCATTTCTGCTCCCTCAATTATGTTGTAATAAATCTGAAACATTGTGTCATTTATATAGGTAGGTAGATATACATGTATATTGTGTATTTCTAAAAGATTAAGATTCTTTTAAAGGTCATTATTTTAAAATATGAATAATTCCTTAAAATCAAATATCTTGTGTTTCCCATTTCCCCACTTGTTTCTTAAAAAATTGTATTGCTGTATCTTTTAAGTCTTTTTAAAAAAATTCTGTAGGTTTCCCTCTCTCCCTTTTTCCTTACTAAATTGTATTTGTCGAAGAAAACAGGTCATTTGTTTCCTAGTTTGGTTTTTTCCTGATTACATTTTTGAGCTATCATTTAACATGTTTCTCTGCTCCTGTATTTTCTATAAGTTGATAGATTTAAAGGCAAAAAAGTTGTTTAAAATTTGTTTTTATTTTAAAATTTAAGTACTTCTAATATTGTAGATTTCTCAGATCATTACTGTTATAAGGGGCTTAAAGGTAGCACTCTTAAAATATTATTGTCATCTATTCTGCCTTCCTGGTTTGTAGATGCAGAGACATCCCAGAGAGGTTGTGATTTATCCACATTTCCACATCAAGTTGAGATTACAATCAAGGGTGCGTTCGAAAGTAAAAATAACTTCTCCTTTTGAATTTTGATGCCTTCATGTGTGCTATTTGTGATTTTGATTCTTTAGAATTCCATCCTGAGCATTTTTCCAGAGCTATGCCTAGGAATTCTTGAATTTGTCTTCTGCTCTCTCTCTATCTGGGCTCCACCCTGATTGTAATTCAGTTTGTTAATCTGGTAATAAAACGTCTGTGTCAAAGTCCTCTTGTGTGTCAAAGTCCTCTTTTGCCACACCTTCCAGTCTACCTTGTGCTTTTCTAAATTGTGATTGGACTTAACCTGTGTACTGATTCTTTTACTTTAAGAAAGTGGCAGCTGTGGACCCCATAATCACAAGAGATGTGTTTACTTCTGAAGTTTTAAAGATTTTTAGGTTTATTATTACTAAAGTAATATATTTGTTTAAACAGTGTGGAATTATATAAACACTGAATGTACTCCCCAACCTCTCTATCTTATGTCTCAGTGATAACAATTGCTAAGGGCTTGATGTGTTTTATTCTAAACTTAATTCTATACAAATATAATTATATAGATATATATACACACAATTGTTTATCTTTAAAAATAATTCAAATATGGCTACAAAACTTTTACAGTATGAAGCATTGTCAATATTTATTTTACCGGGAGGATTTCCCCCATCAGTGAGTGCTGACTGATCAAGTTGTAGATCAGGAAAAACAAGTTAAGAGAGTGCCTACAAATACCGGGAAAACTTGTGGATAGATTTTCATTTTTTATGTAAAGACATATAAGAACATGAATGGTATAAAAACAAAATCCTTTGTAAATGCCATACAATTATATATTTAGAAAAATTATATGGTGGTAGAACATATAAAAGAACCACAAACTCCCAAATTTACATTGAGCTAATTTAGTACAATTAGCCTTTGTCAAAGCTTTCCTTGTTTAAAAAAATTATTGGCTCAGTGTGCAGGAAGGAGCATAGAAGAAAAAATTACCAAGAATATTTGAAAAATACAGAAAATAAAGAAAAAAATTACCTACTATCCTATCAAAAATTTTAATAGCTAGAATCAGGATAAGACAGAATATTCCTGTGGCAGTAATTCTAGTCTATATTCCTTTCCTGGAACCCTGTCTCCCAAATTCCAGGTGAGATTTTATAAGAAGCTCTGTTTATCTGAGATTTAAAATATAAAAACTGGATTTAACTTATACAGTTTTTTAAAAAGACCCCAAATAAGTAAAATTTAGTACTCCACAAATTGAATAGAATTTCTCTCTTCTCTTTACTGCCCTCTGAGTTTCCTCTTTCCTTCTCTCATCTCCAATTTTTATATAAACACTTTCAGTTCGAGTGGACCTTAGAGATTGTCTCATTCAATACTTTAGGAAAACAAATTTTATAGAACCCTTGAGTTCTGCGGAATTGCTTCTAATGAACAACACCTTTTGTTGTTGTTGTTGTTTAGTGACACTGTGTAACAGGCATTTCAGGAGCAGAATCTCCCAGTCTAGAGGAATCCTCTCAGAGGTAGCTATAAAATGTTGAACTCTGATCTTCAGTAAGCATTGTGTGATTCTTTTTTTTTAATGACAGTTTTAAACAAGAAAGTAGCTTTATTTCTGAACTTCATAAAAATTTCTATTAAAGAGACAATTTCTGAATTTTATAACAATTTCTAGAAAAGTTGAGTACCTCACTTTGAGACATATTTTGCTAAAAGTTATTTTAAAAACACAAAACCCTTATGAGATAAAAATAGGAAGCTAGTAGATAGGAAAGTCCTCTGCTTAGTAAACCTCTTTTTTGCGTAGTTTAGGCACACACAATAGTAAAGTTACTTCGTATGTTGATAAGTTTTCTTTCTCCTCAAAAGCTACAATGTCTCACTAGCTAGTTCCTTCAAGAAAGGAAACAAGAAGCTGCTGGAGGAGATTGGTGAGTGGGATAAAACACTATTCAACTCTTCATTTATTTGGTTTTTAAATCCTCAATGAAAGGCTGCTGTATATTATAGACTATTTTTTATTTTTAATAGACTTAGAACCAAGTTTCTTGGGAAACCTTTGGCATATTGTAGTTTTTTTTATGGCTATGACTCACATGACATTACTGTATAAAACTAGTACATTCTCTCGTAAAAGCACACAAACTTACTAGAGTGCTGCTCTCATTTTTCTACATTAGAAATGAAAAAGGGCATTGTCTGCATTCAAAATTTCCTTTTTACGTCTCTGTATTACTTTTGCCCTTTATATTTATCTTAAAACCAAAAGAAATAATGTTTCTATTGTTTTACTGTAGTTACCACTGATGCTACAGAAGCTGTATTGTGAGTGCTTTGCTTTAAAATTCTCAAACCAGTTTTGTGTGTTATACTTGGAGCTTAGTCATCGTCATACGTAGCAGGACCTGATTAAGAAGGCTGTGCCGCCTCTAAGCCTTGCTAGATTGTAGCCACTAGCAACCAGGCTGCAATAATTTCCCTTTGATGACATCATCCACTGTGGAAGAACCCAGTTGCTTCAGCGAGTCGAACTACAGTTCTAACCTCATCAAATATGGCATCTCCCTTGCTTGCTGCAGCAGGGATGGAAGAAATGTCACTTTCTTTTTAAGCTAGCAAGCTTTTCTTTTTCTTTTTCTTCTTCTTTTTAAAAATTCTAATCATGGATGCTTCTTCCGACCCTTATTTGCCTTATGACGGGGGAGGAGACAATATTCCCCTGAGGGAATTACATAAAAGAGGTAATACCATCCCCTTGCTGTGAATTCTCCGTTGGTATGTTTTGCATGCGGCTGGGCGGTCCTCTAGCTTAAACTGGTTCTCGTTTGTCCTTTAACAATGTACTGCAGTACATTGTTTAGTTGCCCTGGGTTGTTAATAAGGGGAAAATGCAACCTTCTGAATGGTTGTGTAGCCATCCCTGATTGTTTTATCTGTGCAGATTAGTACTGCTTCAGATCACGTCTCACGTCGGTCTCCGACTCCATCTTCTGCACGAAAATCTTCTTTCTAACTCTGAAAATGAATTAATCTGCTTTTACAGCCAACTAAAGTCGTGTTGGTTGGCACCTAAAAAATAATGTTTTTCTTCCTTCAGAAAACTTACATTTCCTTTAATTTACACAGAGAAATCAGGTGCCTATGTACCATTATATTTCAGCTGCTGCCAATTACCATGTAGATTTTACACCACAAAGTAAATTTATAGCAAAAGCTCTACCTACATTTTAGAACATTTTAAAATGACAGTAAAGATGAATAATTTCCATATTAATACTTCTTATTTAATATATATTTCGGCTGAGTAACATACTACATTGTCTGCCACAGGTATCTTGTGAAATTTGATATGATAAAACACATTTGACTAAATGTCAGAAAAAATAATAGTTATTGGTTTGTGAAAAGCAGAAGAGCACCCAGCATGCCTGTAAATCTTTTGGCAGGCACTTCCTCAGTCTCCTTAAAATTAATTGCATGTTAATTACTACCCTTTTTTTCATTTTTGTTAAATTGCTTATTCGAAAAACAGACTGGTTGACATTTGTTGTCCTAGAAAAAAATTGAACTTCAAGAAAAATCTCTTAGCTTATATGACTTCATTTTTGAGCCACATTAGTTTGAATTACTGCATATTATAAACTCACCTTATGATTTAACCCAAAATTTTATTTGTAAGTATATAAGGAAGTAATAATTTTTTTCTAATATAATTAGCCTGCTTTATTTAAAATATACTTTGTGTTCTGATAACACTTTTTTTTTAAGTTCCACTATAAACATTATAATGGATTCAACAAATGTCTGTTGGTTGCATTGTGTCTGCTACACACTATTTTAGGGTCTGAACAGTTGTAGCGTTATTTATCTTGTAGCATTCTGTAGTTAGTAAAAACTTGCTTTTTACATTTTGAGAAAAGCTGTGTAAGGATCATGTTACATATATTGTGCTTTCTCTTACAGAGTTGACTTCTTAATAAAATTTCGATATATGTGTATATGTATATGTTAGAACATTTGGAAGAAATATCTAAAAGCATAAAGAAAAAATAGTTTCTCGTAATCACACCACCCAGAGCTTTTTAAATTTTTTTTCTTAATGTTACGATCATAAGTTATTCTATTTCCTATGTTCTGAGTATCAGTTTTCTGGTAAGGATTTCTTTAAACAGGAAGCAAGGTGAATGAATAGTGACTGTTCAAATGTCACATTATTTTCTAATCAGTAATTAAACTGTAAAACAAGACAGACTATATTTTCCTCATGCCATTACAACATTTGGTTGTTAATGATGATAAACCAGAATACCTGGGCTTCAGAAATTTAAATTCCTTTTGTGAAGCTTAACAGTCTTTGACAGAACTTACTTATGGACTGTCTTAGTGTAAAATATGCAAATAATAAGAAATAAGTCAAAACTTATGTGAGAGTAGGCATGGTTACTGATATTACCAAAACGTAAGCTTTTTATTTCTATTATACTTTCATAAATAATCCTTTAAGAATCTTGCTTAGGATCTAAATCAGTCCCACTCTTGGCAGCTCAAATAGGTTCTTTATCCCTTGATGAGACTTATTCTATTAATATAAGTCATTGTTACTTGAAAGTAACATTGTGTATGTGTAGCGTTATTAGGCTTGCGTGACTGTACTGTATTACCTTAAACATTCTGTAGTATCCTAGTGTCTATGCGTAAGATGTTATTTGTTGTCCATAATTTATGACCTGTTGTAGCCATGGGTCAACACAATGGAATTGGTGGAGACAGGCAGCTAACAAATTGAAAAAACTGAATCAGCTTCCCTGTGAGGAAGAACAAAACTATAATGATTAAAACTGATCTTCAGGCTGATAGTGAAGAGGCAGATAAAGTATAAAATTGTGAAGGATATCCATAAAGTAAACATGGATCTGTTTAGTAAATCCCTGAGTGCTATAGCCAGGGATTCCCTTTGTTGAGTAAATTGAATTTAATACTACTTTTCAAGGTGAGATGGTAAATGGTGAAGCTTCCTATTTAAGTAAATAATGTCAAGTTTGGAAGTATAAGTAGATTCGAATTAGAATTAGTTTGATATACTAGATTGATATTGATAGATTAGAAATTAAGGTGACATTTCAGAAATAGCCATCTTTAGGGGTAGATTTCCTATATAGAAACAATCAAGCTCTCTCAAAATGTCTCTTCCTTTTTTATCAGGAAAAAAGACTTGGCTTATTTGGACTGTTTTACACTTTTTCCTCTCAATTTGTTCAAGATGTTTAAGTAGTTTTAGAGGTCAAATTTCTTTCTTCTACCAATCCTTTATAATGGATTTGATCTTTTGGGCCTGAGCCTCCATTTACTCCATGAGGGGCCTTTAACAATTATTTAAATATTTAATTGTTTCATTCAGAGTGAGTATATATATATATATATATATATATATATATATATATATACATACACATACACACACACACATATGGCACTCCTAGGTGCTGTGAAGAATTATAAAAATAGTAATATTAATAATAGTTAATATTTATTAGAATTTCCTGTTAGCTGGATACTGTCCTAAGTGGGTTTTTTTTTTTTTTTCTTAAGAGAGAGGTATCACTCTTTCACCCAGGCTGGAGTGCAGTGGAGTGATTATAGCAAACGCAGCCTTGAACTACTGGGCTTAGATCCTCTGTCTCACCCTCCTTGGTACCTGGAACTGCAGGCATGCAACACCTTGCCTGGCTAATTTAAAAGACAAAAATTTCTTTTTTAGGGAGAGTCTCACTATGTTGTCCAGGCTGGTCTCCAACTTCTGGGCTCAAGCAACCCTCCTGCCTTGGCCTCCCAAGTAGCTGAGATTACAGGTGCGAGCCACTGTGCCTGGCTTGTTCTAAGTGCTTTATGTGTATGAAATTATTTAAATCCTCATCACAAGTTTATGAAGTAGGTACTATTATAATCCCCATTTTCTAGTTGACAAGACTGAGGTAAGGAATTGTTAAGGAAAAGTCAGAATTCCATCCAGATATTTGGTTCATACTTTAATCATGAGGCTAAACTGCTTCTCACTACACGTATCTTCATAGTAACTTGTGTTTTAAGTCTGGTAGAGGCATAAGAAGTTTAAACACAAACAAAATCCTGTGGAAGTTAGTAAATTTCTAGTGAATGATAGAAATGATAGAAATCTCTTCTTCCCCTGAAGTCCCAAATTGGGACTTCAGGGGAAGAAGAGATTAGTCTCCTTTTGACAAGTGTTATCAAAGTAGACTGTTCTCACATACACAAGGGAACTCAGTAGGGCATTTCTGGTGGATATAATAAAGTGAGTAAATGTGATGACAGGAAGAAATGCCTAGTGTGTTGCTCTTGGATTAGTTTTGGTACAACAAAGGCAGTTTTGTTGTGAGTCAGTAGAGAGGGTTGTATAGAAAGGTGGAAGTTGGAAGAGTGGCAGATCCTAGAGGACTAATGATGGGCTTAAACCACAAAAGGGTAGCTTTGCCATTGAAATAAAAGTTTGGGGTCTTATTTTTTCAAGTTTCTCCCTGAAATTATTTCTTGACATTCATTAGCCAGCAGTGTATCTAAATAAAGCTTTTTTGGGTTTCTATTATAATAGAGGTTTGTTCCTTTTTCTTCCCTCTGAAAAGTATCATTTTTTGCACATTATTTGAAAATCCAGGTGTTATATTCTTATTGCCAGAGGGACATTCTGCAGGCTCTTTGTAAAATGATTTTAGGATTCAGATACTTATTATATTTTTATTGGCCCTAATATTTTATCCAACTAGAAAATTAAACCTCTTAAAAATTAATCCATCTAAGTGTCTGTAAATTAAAGGAACAACTAAAGATTCTTTATTTGGTGTCAGAAACTCCTTGTTTGTACAACAGTAGTATAAAACAAAGCCTGTTTTTAAATGTACTTTTCCCATAGTATCTGAATTTCAAATCTTCAATAAAATCTGGTTCATATTACTACCTCTAGCTTGATTTTCTAAAAATAGCTGACACTTTAGTATGGTTAATTTTATGTCATCTCATGGCTTGTCAGAAATGCTTTGTATCAAGATTTCAAACTGTGAACAGATTTCCTGCTGCATTGATTAAGTTTGTAATTTTGGCTATTTTCCCAGCATCGAGGTTTCTGCTTTGTGTTTATGCAGGAGACTGGTAGCTTAAATTGTACTTTAAGGTTTTTTTTCTTGTTTTTAAATTAACATACGTTTAATTTCTGGTTTCTTTGTAGCCCTTTGCAACTTTAATTAGGTCATAAAATGGATTTACTCTGGTTTCTCTAACAAATTTTATAAATTTATGAAATATGAAATTTAGCAAATTTTATAAATCTTTTATTCATGTATTGTACAGCTCATCATATATGCAGATATAATAATTGAACGTGGAACTTGTTTCCAATTACACAGATGTCTTAATATCCACCTTATCATCTCTAACTAAGGATGTGGCTTTTTATTTTGAGGTGGCAACAGAACAGAAAAGAAAACAGTGAATTGAGTAATGGGCTTAGTGTTGCTGCTGCCTGGTTGTGTATCTTTGGTAAACTTCTTTGGGATTTGGCATTAACTTGCAAGTCTTTGCAGTTTAGACAGTTAAATATGACTGAATGGCTGAACAAATTTTAATAGCATATGCTTCTTTTATGCTATTTATTTACCCAGTAGACATTTAATTGACCACCTGCTAAATGTGAGGCACTATTCTTGCCATTACCTTTTTAGTCTTTGATTTGGAGTCTGCTAACATTCTGGAACTTCCACTATCAACTTATAACGTTTACTTTCCCCTCCGTTACCAGGATGGCCATTTCTTATCAGTAGGGTTGCAGAGAGAGAAAAAAAAAAAAACCATCTGGGGCTAGACTTCCTGCTCTTAACATACAGAAGCAAATAGGTTGTGAAGGAATACATAGTATTTTGGATTTCTGCCTCTTCCTTCCATAATTTTTTTTAAAAAGGTTCATATGTTTTATGTGTGTCTTATGTAACAGTAATCTGCATTATGAACTTAAATGACAAGGATCACCATTTCACATCTTTGGAGTTGATCACAGAGGTAATAAGTAACTCTTATTAAATAACTATGTGCATCATTTTTCATGTAAAACTATTATTTAGATAAACCCCTTTGAGAAAAGGCTTAGGCTCCTGCCAGTGTCACTGTGATATTTACTAATAAGCTCAGTTTAAGGCACAGCAATTAAGGTTGTGTTGTTTTTTTTTTTTAAGTTCAGTTCAGCAAATATATGTGGAAAGCTTGTGGGTAAAATTATATTTGTATTTATGGGAAAGCAGACAATTTTATTAATGCCTATATTTTTCTAGTTCAATGTTTGTCAAACTTCAAGTTTTAACATGTTGATCATGAAACCAGTTGAATTGTGACCAGTATTTTAAAAGGAAAGATTAAAAAACAAAATAAGATATCAGTATATACCAACTAGTAAGAGTAAGCATTGTTTACTAAACTATGGTTTTATTTAAGTACATATCTATATACTATGTCAGTGAGAAACATTTCTCCACTTTGTGTTTGAAAAACATTTCAAAAGCTGAAAAAAAGTTTGAAAACCTGTTTGTAAGTACACCTAGGGTAAAGGTACACTTCCTGTGGCATAAGATGTCGGGAACAACTGAGGGCAAGAATGGGGATGCACTACTATCATAAACTTCTGCTAAAGCATAAGGATGTGAGTGCTGGGAGCAAAGCAGTGCTCACCACTTCTGCAATTTTCTATTGCAGCATTTTAAATAATATGGGAAAAAGTGGACTGCAACCAAAGGCAAAGAGGGATGGTGATGGTGAAGGGTAAGATTGTATTTATTGTCCAAAGGCTAAGTGCATATACATATGTGTTTGGGAGAAGGCATCACGTAATAGTTCTTAACCTACTCTGAGAGAAGGTTGTCCACATTTCTTAAAGTATACATGTAAACCAACAATGAAATTATTTTAGTGACTTGAGAATCAAAGTGTTAGAGTTTGAATCCCTGTCCTACTACTTGCTAGCGGTGTGACCTTGGGCCTGTTTAACTCTTGACACCTTGTTTTCCAAATTTATAAAGTGGAGATAATAATACCTGTCTCATTGTGTTGTGAGGATTATATGAACTAATATATGTAATGTCCTGAGAACAATGTCTGGCACACATTAAGTTACTGAATTAAAATTAGCTGTTCTTACTGTTATTATTAGACATGAGCTAGATAACAGTGGCCTCTGCATGGGAAAGATTATTTTAATTCTGATATAGTTCAGTTTATCTTTTTATTTTTGTCTCTTGTGCATTGATGTCATATCTAAAAAACTTGCCTAACTCAAGATCACAAAAATTTACTCCTGTATTTTATAGTTTTAGCTCTTTAGATCTAGGATCCATTTTTAGTTAATTTTTTTTTTTTTTTTTTTATTGTGAATATTTTTTTTTTATTTTTATTTTTATTTTTATTTTTTTAGTTTTTTTTTTAGTTTTTCTTTTTTTTTTTTCTTTTTTTTAATTATTATTATTATTATTATTATTATACTTTAGGCTCTATGGTACATGTGCGCAACGTGCAGGTAAGTTACATATGTATACATGTGCCATGCTGGTGCGCTGCACCCACCAACTCTTCATCTAGCATTAGGTATATCTCCCAATGCTATCCCTCCCCCCTCCCCCCACCCCACAACAGTCCCCGAAGTGTGATGTTCCCCTTCCTGTGTCCATGTGTTCTCATTGTTCAATTCTCACCTATGAGTGAGAATATGCGGTGTTTGGTTTTTTGTTCTTGCGATAGTTTACTGAGAATGATGATTTCCAATTTCATCCATGTCCCTACAAAGGACGTGAACTCATCATTTTTTATGGCTGCATAGTATTCCATGGTGTATATGTGCCACATTTTCTTAATCCAGTCTATCATTGTTGGACATTTGGGTTGGTTCCAAGTCTTTGCTATTGTGAATAATGCCGCAATAAACATACGTGTGCATGTGTCTTTATAGCAGCATGATTTATAGTCCTTTGGGTATATACCCAGTAATGGGATGGCTGGGTCAAATGGAATTTCTAGTTCTAGATCCCTGAGGAATCGCCACACTGACTTCCACAAGGGTTGAACTAGTTTACAGTCCCACCAACAGTGTAAAAGTCTTCCTATTTCTCCACATCCTCTCCAGCACCTGTTGTTTCCTGACTTTTTAATGATTGCCATTCTAACTGGTGTGAGATGGTATCTCATTGTGGTTTTGATTTGCATTTCTCTGATGGCCAGTGATGGTGAGCATTTTTTCATGTGTTTTTTGGCTGCATAAATGTCTTCTTTTGAGAAGTGTCTGTTCATGTCCTTTGCCCACTTTTTGATGGGGTTGTTTGTTTTTTTCTTGTAAATTTGTTGGAGTTCATTGTAGATTCTGGATATTAGCCCTTTGTCAGATGAGTAGGTTGCGAAAATTTTCTCCCATTTTGTAGGTTGCCTGTTCACTCTGATGGTAGTTTCCTTTGCTGTGCAGAAGCTCTTTAGTTTAATTAGATCCCATTTGTCAATTTTGGCTTTTGTTGCCATTGCTTTTGGAGTTTTAGACATGAAGTCCTTGCCCATGCCTATGTCCTGAATGGTATTGCCTAGGTTTTCTTCTAGGGTTTTTATGGTTTTAGGTCTAACATTTAAGTCTTTAATCCATCTTGAATTAATTTTTGTATAAGGTGTAAGGAAGGGATCCAGTTTCAGCTTTCTACATATGGCTAGCCAGTTTTCCCAGCACCATTTATTAAATAGGGAATCCTTTCCCCATTTCTTGTTTTTGTCAGGTTTGTCAAAGATCAGATAGTTGTAGATATGTGGCGTTATTTCTGAGGGCTCTGTTCTGTTCCATTGATCTATATCTCTGTTTTGGTACCAGTACCATGCTGTTTTGGTTACTGTAGCCTTGTAGTATAGTTTGAAGTCAGGTAGCGTGATGCCTCCAGCTTTGTTCTTTTGGCTTAGGATTGACTTGGCGATGCGGGCTCTTTTTTGGTTCCATATGAACTTTAAAGTAGTTTTTTCCAATTCTGTGAAGAAAGTCATTGGTAACTTGATGGGGATGGCATTGAATCTGTAAATTACCTTGGGAAGGATGGCCATTTTCATGATATTGATTCTTCCTACCCATGAGCATGGAATGTTCTTCCATTTGTTTGTATCCTCTTTTATTTCCTTGAGCAGTGGTTTGTAGTTCTCCTTGAAGAGGTCCTTCACATCCCTTGTAAGTTGGATTCCTAGGTATTTTATTCTCTTTGAAGCAATTGTGAATGGGAGTTCACTCATGATTTGGCTCTCTGTTTGTCTGTTATTGATGTATAAGAATGCTTGTGATTTTTGTACATTGATTTTGTATCCTGAGACTTTGCTGAAGTTGCTTATCAGCTCAAGGAGATTTTGGGCTGAGACAATGGGGTTTTCTAGATATACTATCATGTCATCTGCAAACAGGGACAATTTGACTTCCTCTTTTCCTAATTGAATACCCTTGATTTCCTTCTCCTGCCTAATTGCCCTGGCCAGAACTTCCAACACTATGTTGAATAGAAGTGGTGAGAGAGGGCATCCCTGTCTTGTGCCAGTTTTCAAAGGGAATGCTTCCAGTTTTTGCCCATTCAGTATGATATTGGCTGTGGGTTTGTCATAAATAGCTCTTATTATTTTGAGATACGTCCCATCAATACCTAATTTATTGAGAGTTTTTAGCATGAAGGGTTGTTGAATTTTGTCAAAGGCCTTTTCTGCATCTATTGAGATAATCATGTGGTTTTTGACTTTGGTTCTGTTTATATGCTGGATTACATTTATTGATTTGCGTATATTGAACCAGCCTTGCATCCCAGGGATGAAGCCCACTTGATCATGGTGGATAAGCTTTTTGATGTGCTGCTGGATTCTGTTTGCCAGTATTTTATTGAGGATTTTTGCATCAATGTTCATCAAGGATATTGGTCTAAAATTCTCTTTTTTTGTTGTGTCTCTGCCAGGCTTTGGTATCAGGATGATGCTGGCCTCATAAAATGAGTTAGGGAGGATTCCCTCTTTTTCTATTGATTGGAATAGTTTCAGAAGGAATGGTACCAGCTCCTCCTTGTACCTCTGGTAGAATTCGGCTGTGAACCCATCTGGTCCTGGACTTTTTTTGGTTGGTAAGCTATTGATTATTGCCACAATTTCAGATCCTGTTATTGGTCTATTCAGAGATTCAACTTCTTCCTGGTTTAGTCTTGGGAGGGTGTATGTGTTGAGGAATTTATCCATTTCTTCTAGATTTTCTAGTTTATTTGCGTAGAGGTGTTTGTAATATTCTCTGATGGTAGTTTGTATTTCTGTGGGATCAGTGGTGATATCCCCTTTATCATTTTTTATTGCATCTATTTGATTCTTCTCTCTTTTTTTCTTTATTAATCTTGCTAGTGGTCTATCAATTTTGTTGATCCTCTCAAAAAACCAGCTCCTGGATTCATTTATTTTTTGAAGGGTTTTTTGTGTCTCTATTTCCTTCAGTTCTGCTCTGATTTTAGTTATTTCTTGCCTTCTGCTAGCTTTTGAATGTGTTTGCTCTTGCTTTTCTAGTTCTTTTAATTGTGATGTTAGGGTGTCAATTTTGGATCTTTCCTGCTTTCTCTTGTGGGCATTTAGTGCTATAAATTTCCCTCTACACACTGCTTTGAATGCATCCCAGAGATTCTGGTATGTTGTGTCTTGGTTCTCGTTGGTTTCAAAGAACATCTTTATTTCTGCCTTCATTTCGTTATGTACCCAGTAGTCATTCAGGAGCAGGTTGTTCAGTTTCCACGTAGTTGAGCGGTTTTGAGTGAGATTCTTAATCCTGAGTTCTAGCTTGATTGCACTGTGATCTGAGAGATAGTTTGTTATAATTTCTGTTCTTTTACATTTGTTGAGGAGAGCTTTACTTCCAAGTATATGGTCAATTTTGGAATAGGTGTGGTGTGGTGCTGAAAAAAATGTATATTCTATTGATTTGGGGTGGAGAGTTCTGTAGATGTCTATTAGGTCTGCTTGGTGCAGAGCTGAGTTCAATTCCTGGGTATCCTTGTTGATTTTCTGTCTCGTTGATCTGTCTAATGTTGACAGTGGGGTGTTAAAGTCTCCCATTATTAATGTTTGGGAGTCTAAGTCTCTTTGTAGGTCACTCAGGACTTGCTTTATGAATCTGGGTGCTCCTGTATTGGGTGCATATATATTTAGGATAGTTAGCTCTTCTTGTTGAATTAATCCCTTTACCATTATGTAATGGCCTTCTTTGTCTCTTTTGATCTTTGTTGGTTTAAAGTCTGTTTTATCAGAGACTAGGATTGCAACCCCTGCCTTTTTTTGTTTTCCATTTGCTTGGTAGATCTTCCTCCATCCTTTTATTTTGAGCCTATGTGTGTCTCTGCACGTGAGATGGGTTTCCTGAAGACAGCACACTGATGGGTCTTGAGTCTTTATCCAATTTGCCAGTCTGTGTCTTTTAATTGGAGCATTTAGTCCATTTACATTTAAAGTTAATATTGTTATGTGTGAATCTGATCCTGTCATTATGACGTTAGCTGGTTATTTTGCTCGTTAGTTGATGCAGTCCCTTCCTAGTCTCGATGGTCTTTACAATTCGGTATGATTTTGCAGTGGCTGGTACCGGTTGTGCCTTTCCATGTTTAGCGCTTCCTTCAGGAGCTCTTTTAGGGCAGGCCTGGTGGTGACAAAATCTCTTAGCATTTGCTTGTCTGTAAAGTATTTTATTTCTCCTTCACTTATGAAGCTTAGTTTGGCAGGATATGAAATTCTGGGTTGAAAATTCTTTTCTTTAAGAATGTTGAATATTGGTCCCCACTCTCTTCTGGCTTGTAGGGTTTCTGCCGAGAGATCCGCTGTTAGTCTGATGGGCTTCCCTTTGATGGTAACCCGACCTTTCTCTCTGGCTGCCCTTAACATTTTTTCCTTCATTTCAACTTTGGTGAATCTGACAATTATGTGTCTTGGAGTTGCTCTTCTCGAGGAGTATCTCTGTGGCGTTCTCTGTATTTCCTGAATCTGAATGTTGGCCTGTCTTGCTAGATTGGGGAAGTTCTCCTGGATAATATCCTGCAGAGTGTTTTCCAACTTGTTTCCATTCTCCCCGTCACTTTCAGGTACACCAATCAGACGTAGATTTGGTCTTTTCACATAGTCCCACATTTCTTGGAGGCTTTGCTCATTTCTTTTTATTCTTTTGTCTTTAAACTTCCCTTCTCGCTTCATTTCATTCATTTCATCTTCCAGGGCTGATACCCTTTCTTCCATTTGATCGCATCGGCTCCTGAGGCTTCTGCATTCTTCACGTAGTTCTCGAGCCTTGGTTTTCAGCTCCATCAGCTCCTTTAAGCACTTCTCTGTATTGGTTATTCTAGTTATACATTCTTCTAAATTTTTTTCAAAGTTTTCAACTTCTTTGCCTTTGGTTTGAATATCCTCCCGTAGCTCGGAGTAATTTGATCGTCTGAAGCCTTCTTCTCTCAGCTCGTCAAAGTCATTCTCCATCCAGCTTTGTTCCGTTGCTGGTGAGGAACTGCGTTCCTTTGGAGGAGGAGAGGCGCTCTGCTTTTTAGAGTTTCCAGTTTTTCTGCTCTGTTTTTTCCCCATCTTTGTGGTTTTATCTACTTTTGGTCTTTGATGATGGTGATGTACAGATGGGTTTTTGGTGTGGATGTCCTTTCTGCTAGTTTTCCTTCTAACAGACAGGACCCTCAGCTGCAGGTCTGTTGGAGTACCTGGCGGGCCGTGTGAGGTGTCAGTCTGCCCCTGCTGGGGGGTGCCTCCCAGTTAGGCTGCTCGGGGGTCAGGGGTCAGGGACCCACTTGAGGAGGCAGTCAGCCCGTTCTCAGATCTCCAGCTGCGTGCTGGGAGAACCACTGCTCTCCTCAAAGCTGTCAGACAGGGACATTTAAGTCTGCAGAGGTTACTGCTGTCTTTTTGTTTGTCTGTGCCCTGCCCCCAGAGGTGGAGCCTACAGAGGCAGGCAGGCCTCCTTGAGCTGTGGTGGGCTCCACCCAGTTCAAGCTTCCAGGCTGCTTTGTTTACCTAAGCGAGCCTGGGCAATGGCGGGCGCCCCTCCCCCAGCCTCGCTGCCGACTTGCTGTTTGGTCTCTGACTGCTGTGCTAGCAATCAGCGAGACTCCGTGGGCGTAGGACCCTCAGAGCCAGGTGCGGGCTATACTCTCCTGGGGCACCGTTTCCTAAGCCCGTCGGAAAAACATAGTAGTCGGGTGGGAGTGGCCCGACTTTCCAGGTGCCGTCTGTCACCCCTGGAAAGGGAACTCCCTGACCCCTTGCGCTTCCCGAGTGAGGCAATGCCTCACCCCTGCTTCGGCTGGCGCACGGTGCACTCACCCACTGACCTGCGCCCACTGTCTGGCACTCCCTAGTGAGATGAACACGGTACCTCAGATGGAAATGCAGAAATCACCCGTCTTCTGTGTCGCTCGCGCTGGGAGCTGTAGACCGGAGCTGTTCCTATTTGGCCATCTTGGCTCCTCCCCCCAATTTTTATATATAGTGTGAGGTAGGGGTACAGTTTCATTCTTTTGCATGTGAATAGCCAGTTGTCCCAGCATCATTTATTCAAAAGACTATTCTTTCCTCACTAGAAAAAATATTTCTTTAAAGAATAATGAGTACTTTTTTTTTCTTTTTAACCGCTGTTACTCAGTTGGAAAAAGAATAATGAATAATTTTAAATAATTTTCCTACAGGTAAATTTAAGTCTTTATGTTTAGATTGCACATATTAGGAAATAATGGATTTGTATTTCCATAGGTGTGCTTGATCTTTATAAAGTTCCCTGTCTCTGGAAAAAATAAAATAAGGCAAAACAATCTTCTTAGTAGAGTTATGTTTACAAGAAAGTTGCAAGCCAGTTTTAGTTCATCGATTGGATAATTTTTCCTGCTTGCTGGAGGTATTTCAGTATTGGTAATATCTGAACTATGAGATGCATGAACGATGCATTTTAGGAATTTGTTTCTGTGTCCATACCAGGCATAATGAATTAAGTTATCTGTTAAAAATACAGGATTTTTGCTCAATATACAGTTGTAGAAGAACTCATTGTCCAAATTTTTATGACTTTTTTTCTTTTTTTTTTTGAGATGGATCTTGCTCTGTCGCCCAGGTTGGAGTGCAGTGGCACAACCTCTGCTCACTGCAACCTCCACCTCCAGGGTTCAAGTGATTCTGCTGCCTCAGCTTCCCGAGTAGCTGGGACTACAGGCGTATGCCACTATGCCCACCTGATTTTTTTATTTTTAGTAGAGATGGGGTTTCACCATATTGGCCAGGCTGCTCTTGAACTCCTGACCTCGTGATCCACCTGCCTAAGCCTCCCAAAGTTCTGAGATTACAGGCGTGAGCCACCGCGCCCGGCCAGACATTTTTTTTTTTTTTTTTTGCTTTCTTTGTCATATTGTTAGTCTTTTGGTTAAGCGATATTGTAACTTAGTCATATGAGTAATATAATGCAGCATGGTGAAGTGTGTGTGTGGGAGGGGGTTGTTTTTTGTTTGTTGTTTATTTTTTAAATAGAGATGAGATCTCACTATGTTTCCCAGGCTGCCTTGAACTCCTGGGCTCAAACGATATAGCCTCCTGCCACAGCGTCCTGATTAGCTGGGACTACGGGTGTGCACCACTATACCTGGCTTTCCTGATGAAATTTTAAATACCCAAATATTTGAGCAGAAATAATAGCTTGTGTTTATTGTTTTTCTACTATTTGGCAAGTATAGTATTAAATGTTTTACATAATTTATCTCCAGTCCACATACAATACTCTAGTAGAAGTGGGTAAGAAAACCAAGGTACTCAAAGAGGGTAATAAGTAACTTGTGCTGGATCACAGGACTAACGGGAGGCAGGGCTGGAATTTGACTCTAGGTCTTTCTGACCTCAAAGTGCAGTAAAGTCATGGAATTTCTCTACTAGGCCACCTGGAAGAAAAGTGATCTTTTTCCCGTCTTTTTTGTTACTGTTTTTCAGCCAGGAGATAGTAGAGTTAGGTAGTAGAATAGTAGTCACTGGCATCTGGTAGTCAGCCCTCCAAAAAAGTTTTTGATTTTTTTTTTTTGTCTTAAACTTGGAAGCTACTAACTTTCAGGTCATACTTATCTGGATATTTAGGTAGCAGAAACTATGGAATTATCGTAAGTCCTCTTGAAGATTCAGCTGTTAAAATTAATTGGTTCTGATTAATACTGTGCTCAAGATTTACATTTCTAGGAGCCACAGTTTGATTGGTCTAACCTGGATCTGTGCGTTTTCTTTAGCTAGGGAGGAGAAGGTACCTTGATTGATACCTTCACCAGGACTGCATGCAGTGAGGGACAGAAGTTTCCTTAAAATAATTGGGTTCTGTTATAGGAAGAAGGGGAAGGAGATACCAAGTGGGCAAAACAGTCAGGTTCCGTTACATAAATAATAACCCTAATGTGAGGATAATAAATGGATAATATGATTATTTTAAGTTTGAAAATATACCTGGTTATTAGTATTGAATATCTGGTAGCGGGGTTGGAGAAAAAGTCGAGAATAAGAAAAGACTTAAAATTGTAAAAATTAACTGGAAAAGAGGATAGCTGAGCAGATACATATATGTTAGATAATGTTCATAATGGCAAACCAACCTGAAGATTTGTTTAAATTGTAGTGTGTAGCCAGGTGTGGTGGTGCTTGCCTGCAGTCCGAACTACTTGGGAGGCTGAGGCAGGATGACTGCTTGAGCCTAGGTTTGAGGCTACAGTGAGCTGTGTTTCCACCACTGCTTTCCAGCCTGGGTGGCAGAGCAAGACCCCATCTCTAAAAAAATAAAATGAATAAATTATAATATGTTACGACAAATATAGTTATCTGAAGTCACTGAAAATGTGCATGTGCATTTAATGATGTGAAATAATTTTTAGGAAGTATGAATGAAAAAAATCAACTTTTAAGTGTGGCTAGTATGATCTTACCTGTATCTCACTTATAGAAAATATAAAAGGCTGAAGCCAGTCACCAGTTTAATAGTTCTAACCTCTTATTTACTTGATTCCCTTTTTTCTCCTCCCCAGCAATCCTCATGTAGTTAGGTAAAGTTGGTTCTTCATCTGGCTTATTGCAGAAACCCCTAAGCCTGTTTACTTAAAGCTTTTTGAAACCCAGAGACCCATCTTTTGAATTCAAAAGTTTTGACTATTAAGAATTAGTCTTTTTGTATGTTTGTTGGCCACATAAATGTCTCCTTTTTATGAACAGAGAAGTGTCTGTTCATATACTTTGCCCACTTTTTGATGGGGTTGTTTGTTTTTTTCTTGTACATTTGTTTAAGTTCCTTGTAGATTCTGGATATTAGACCTTTGTCAGATGGATAGATTGCAAAAATTTTCTCCCATTCTGTAGGTTGCCTGTTCATTCTGATGATAGTTTCTTTTACTGTGCAGAAGCTCTTTAGTTTAATTAGATCCTATTTGTCAATTTTGGCTTTTATTGCCATTGCTTTTGGTGTTTCAGTCATGAAGTCTTTGCCAGTGCCTATGTCCTGAATGGTATTGCCTAGGTTTTCATGGTTTTGGGTTTTACATTTAAGCCTCAAATCGATCTTGAGTTAATTTTTGTATAAGGTGTAAGGAAGGGGTCCAGTTCCAGTTTTCTGCATATGGATAGCCAGTTTTCCCAGCACCATTTATTAAATAAATTGTAGATGTGTGGTGTTATTTCTGAGGTCTTTGTTCTGTTCTGTTGGTCTGTATATGTGTTTTGGTACCAGTACTATGCTGTTTTGGTTACTGTAGCCGTGTAGTATAGTTTGAAGTCAGGTAGTATGATGCCTCCAGCTTTGTTGTTTTTGCTTAGGATTGTCTTGGCCATACAGGCCTTTTTTGGTTCCATATGAAATTTAAAGTAGGTTTTTCTAATTTTGTGAGGAAAGTCAATGGTAGCTTGATGGGAATAGCATTGAATCTATAAACTACTTTGGGCAGTATGGCCATTTTCATGATTTTGATTCTTCCTATCCATGAGCATGGAATATTTTTCCATTTGTTTGTGTCCTTTCTTATTTCCTTGGGCAGTGGTTTGTAGTTCTCCTGGAACAGGTCCTTCACGTCCCTTTTAAGTTGTACTCATCATCACTGATCATTAGAGAAATGAAAATCAAAACCACAATGAGATGTTATCTCATGCCAGTCAAATGGTGATTATTATAAAAAGTCAAAAAAGAATAGATGTGGGTAAGTCTGTGGAGAAATAGGAATGCTTTTACATTGTTGGTGGGAGTGTAAATTAGTTCAACCATTGTGGAAGACAGTGTGGTGATTCCTCAAGGATCTAGAACCAGAAATACCATTTGACCCAGCAATCCCATTACTGGGTATATACCCAAAGGATTATAAATCATTCTGCTATAAAGACACATGCACACGTATGTTTATTATAGCACTATTTACAATAGCAAAGACTTGGAACCAACCCAAATACCCATCAATGGTATACTGGATAAAGAAAATGTGGCACATATACCATGGAATACTATGCAGCCATAAAAAGGAATGAGATCATGTCCTTTGCAGGGACATGGATGAAGCTGGAAGCCATCATTCTCAGCAAACTAACACAGAAATAGAAAACCAAACACTGCATGTTCTCACTTATAAGTGGGAGTTGAACAATGAGAGCACATGGACACAGGGAGGGGAACATCACACACCGAGGCCTGTCAGAGGGTGGGGGACAAGGGGAGGGAGAGCATTAGGACAAATACCTAATGCATTTGGGGTTTAAAACCTAGACGATGGGTTGGTAAGTGCAGCAAACCACCATGGCACATGTGCACCTATGTAACAAACCTGCACATTCTGAACATGTATCCCAGAACTTAAATAAAAAAAAAAAAAGAGTTTTTCTCCACTGTGGGTTTCAGAAGCTTACATTTGAAACTGGGATACCGTAATATCGAATCGTGTTCTCCATGCTCTGCTGTGTATTTCTTTTCCTATGGCAATGGATGTCTCTGACTGAATTGGTGCGGGGAAGGTGTGTGGAGGGGTCAAGAAAATAGCATGGACTAAGGAACTTGCTTAGTCTTTCCTGGAGGTATTCCACTGCAGCTCTACTACTGTCTTCACAGGTAAGTGAGAACTGCATATGCTTTGAGAAATGGCTGGTCCAAGGCAAATCCTGTCATTTTAGGTTAATAATATCTAACTGTGGCTGGGCACAGTGGCTCACGCCTGTAATCTCAACACTTTGGGAGGCTGAGGCAGGCAGATCACGAGGTCAGGAGATTGAGACCATCCTGGCTAACACGGTGAAACCCCGTCTCTACTAAAAATAAAAAAAATTAGCCGGGCGTGGTGGCGGGCGCCTGTCGTCCCAGCTACTCGGGAGGCTGAGGCAGGAGAATGGCCTGAACCCAGGAGGCAGAGCTTGCAGTGAGCCAAGATCGCGCCACTGCACTCCAGCCTGGGCGACAGAGCGAGTCTCCATCTCAAAATAAATAAATGGATAGATGATAGATAGATAGATAGATAGATAGATAGATAGATAGATAGAATAAAATAAAATGAGGATCTGGGACTACAGACGTGCACCACCACACCCAGATAATTTTTGTATTTTTAATGAAGTCGGGGTTTCACCATGTTAGCCAGTTTAGTCTCAAACCCCTGGCCTCAAGTGAGCCACCTGCCTCAGCCTCCCAAAGTGCTGGGATTACAGGTGTGAGCCACCACGCCTAGCCTTTGATATATTATTATAGGAAAAAAGAGGAGATGTACTTTATGTGGAAGAGAACTTTAATTTATGCTGTGACGGTACCTAAAAGATACATCCTTTATTCATGCGTAAGATGAAATTGAGAGGTAAAATTGGATATACTGTTGCTTTTAAAAAATTTTAACATATATGTAATTTTTTGTACTTATCTCATTTTAGCCTATATATATATATATTTTGTTTGTTTGTTTGTTTTGTTTGAGATGGAGTCTTGCTCTGTCGCCCAGGCTAGAGTGCAATGGTGCAATCTCAGCTCACTGCAACTTTCACCTCCCGGATTCAAGTGATTCTTCTTCCTCAGCCTCCTGAATAGCTGGGATTACAGGCGCCTGCCACCACGCCCAGCTAATTTTTGTATTTTTAGTAGAGACAGGGTTTCACCATCTTGGCCAGGCTGGTCTTGAACTCCTGACCTTGTGTTCCACCCGCCTTAGCCTCCCAAAGTGCTGGGATTCCAAGCGGGAACCACCACGCCCAGCTGTAAGTTATATCTTACACAAATCTAGGTTTCATTCAGAGAATTATATGCAAAGAAACAGCGCAACAGTATTATTTTAAAGCCATTGTTATTGTTAGAAAACATAATACCTTTAAAATTACTTTTCATATTAGAAATATAGTGACTTCTCCCCAGTTTAGGATAGAAATTTTCCTTTTCTTCTCCTTCTTTATACTATTCAGATTTGCATGTTTGGCAGAACAAATTATAAGGGAAAATATTTGAAATGTCACATACTAAAGTAAATGTTTGGATGTTTGAAAATTTTCTGGTTTTCAGAGATTCTGAATTGCTGAATCATGTAAATTAAGATGTTGAGTAGTTTCCACAGAGTAATTATTTGAAAGTCACTGAAAGCAAGACACATGCCTAATGTAAATGTTTATTGCACTACTGTACCTTTTTCTACCTCATAAAAATGAGAACAGCAGTCTGTACTTTTCCACTTCATCATTCGTAAGTCTATTGGAGAAATGTATATTTTGTTTGCTTATTATCTTCATGCTGCAAATAGCCTGGAAATTCTTTAAGGGGGGCTAGCGATGTATTATGGTTACATGTTAAGTGGTATAGAAATTTCGCTTTTTATTTTTTAAATAAAGAGTAACAAGATCAGTAGTCCATATTTCTTCAACTCTACCCAGAGAAGGGCAATGTAGGAGGGAAAATGAAATTTGCAAAATATTTCATAGTAGGCTTTTTCTTAAAGTAACTTCAGACTTACAGAAGTTTAAAAATAGTACAAAGAATCCCATATACCTGTCACCCCAATTCCTGAAATATTAATATTTTACCACATTTGTTCATTATGTCTGTATTCTCCAAGTACTATATATGCTGTTATATGTAATATGTAGCATTTTATATAGATATAGGGCATGTATGCACTATATAGTTTTTTCTGAGCCACGTAAAGAGTCAAACGCAGACGTGACGTGCTTTTACTCCTAAATACTTAAGTGTTGTGTATTCCCTCAAGAAAGGGCATTTTCTTCTGTATAGCTACTGTACACGTCTACGCTTTTCAAAATCAGAACATTTACATTGATACCATACTATGACATGATCTGCAGACCATTTTCCAATATGCCAGTTGTCTCACTGTGTCCTTTAGTACAAAAGAAAAAAGTTTTTTTTCCTGGTCTAGGAGCTAATCCTGGAGCATATGTTACATCTTGTTTTAATCTAGAACAGTTCCTCAGTTCTTTATCTTTCATAACCTTGACATTTTTGGAGAGTACAATCCATATATTTTGCAGAATTTCCCTTAGTTTGGGTGTGTCTGGTTTTTCCTTATAAGATACATTTTATGCATTTTTGGCCAGAATACCACAGAAGTACTGTATATCTTACCAGAAAGCCATAAGTGGCATTTGCATTTTCTAAATGATCAGTTTTAATATTATATGGAAAGCAGAGTCAGAGATTCTCACATATGTCAAGATATTATAAGTGTTCCTGTTATATTTATTCTCCAATTGCTTTTTCTCAAGAAAACGTGTGGCCTTTCAGCTAGCTTTTCAAAGTGGAAGTTACTACATAACATTAGGATGGGAGGGTGGGGAAGAGCTTTATTAAAGCTTTAAGTTTAAGCTTTTGAGTATGTGTTGTATGTAAATGAACGTGGGCATTGATGCAGGGATTGGGCCTTTAAACCTTTGGCCAAGAATGGTATCAATTATTATTATTATTATTTTTTGGAGTACTTCTGCTAAAACACTGAAATCAGTGTGCCACTCTCCTTTTAGAAGTTTTACACCTTTCCAAGGTACACTTTTTTTTTTGGAGACGAGTTTTGCTCTGTCGCCCAGGCTGGAGCGCATTGGCGCAGTCACAGCCCACTTCAGCCTCTACTTCCCAGACTCCAGCAGTCCTTCCACTTCAGCCTCCCGAGTAGCTGGGATTACAGGTGCACACCACCATGCCCAGCTAGTTTTTGTAGAGATGGGGTTTTGCCATGTTGCCCAGGCTGGTCTCCAACTCCTGAGCTCAATCTCTTCGTCCTCCTCAGCCTGCCAAAGTACTGGGATTACAGGCGTGGGCCACCACTCCCGGCTTCCAAGGCAGGCATTTAAATGTAATAAATAGGGAGATAAGCGAGAACCCTGTTGGACCTGGTAGAAGCAAATGTTCATTAGTACTATTACGTTGTTTAAAATATTAGCGCCTTCTATATTCATGTCCTCTCAGAATCATCAAAAAACCTACTCTATAGTTTATTTGGCTTATATCTCAGCAGTAATAAAATTAGTTAATAGTATTGGCATCGTGGTTCTTTGTGCATTCCTCCCTTATCCCACTGCAAATTGATTTCAAATGATCTCTTGATCTAGTCTAAGAATGTTTATAGTGATTACAAAAAGTTCAGATTCTGGCTTTAACATATATAATTGTTTTTTAATCTGTAAACAAAAGAGAATGAGTTTGTTTAAACCAGAAAGATGGCAAGAGTAGTCTGGGAATTTTGCTCCATTCCTTAAAAGTCCTATAATAAAATAAACATATCTCGTGTTTTATTTTTACAATTTTTTTAAACATTAGTATAGAGTGCCACTTCTTATATTCTATATCAAATAATTAGCTACCTTTTCAGTAATAACCTCTGAGTAATTTTTGGCATTAAAATCTGCATTACAAAATAATTTCAGGATATAATTTATAATCACTTATGCTAAAGTCACCTATTTGAAATTATGTATGAGGTTTTCAAAGTTTACAGTGCTTTGGAAAAAATTTAAATGTTTCTTTGTTTATGTATCTTTACTATAAGCTGTAGCATATATCATGTAGTTGTCAAGGATGCTGACAGATACTTAATATTTAAAGGAGACTTGTCTAAAGTTAGCTGTCCAGGACTAGAATCTGGGCCTTTTGGTAACAGTTCATTGCTCTGTTTACTTAAATGATGATTAGAGTCGTTAGAATTTCTCTATTTTCATAGCTGTCTCTATGGTTCTATGAAAATACTGTGTGTGTGCTTATACATATATGTATACCTGTAAGTACAAAGTAGGAAATGAAAGTTCATTTTCTGCTTTTGACAATTGTAATCCCCAGAGATAACCGTTATTAATATGTTGTCTCATGTTTGGTCATACTACTTTCTCTGTATTCTCTGTATTACTGTATAAATTTTACACAGTAATTTGCATATTAAAATGCTGATCTACACCTGGCCCTTTTTTAAAAACTGCAATTTATTATAGCCAATTTTTTATACCAGTATATATTGATCAACCTTGTTCTTTTTAACTGCTGCATTATATATAAATTACATAATTTCATTCATTACCAATAGATGAGACATTTCCATTGGTTTGAATTTTTCAGTATTACTGATAATGGTTCAATTAAATATTTAAGCCTTTGTGCATTTGTAGAATTAATTGCTAGAAGTAGAACCCTTATATTTTGATAGGTATTTCCAAATTTCTTCCCAAAATGTTTGTATCTCTTTACTTCCACTGTCAAGTCTAATAATTTTCACTCGGATTATCATATTTCTTGCCCAGCCTGTTTTTTACACTCTAAACTCTTTTTTTTTCTTTTTTTTTTTTTTTGAGACAGCATCTTGCTGTGTGGCCCGGTTGAAATGCAGTGGCGCGACGACGAACCTGGGCTCAAGCAATTCTCTCAACTTACCCTACTGAGTAGCTGGGACTACAGGCACATATCACCATGCCCAGCATTTTTTTTTTTTGTAAGTGGAGATGAGGTTTTGCCATGTTGCCCAAGCTGGTCTCAAATTCCTGAGCTCAAGCAATCCACCCATCTCAGCCTCCCAAAATGCTGGGATTACAGGCGTGAGCCACTGCACCTGGCCCAAAAGCTCTTTTTCTAATAGCAATATAAATTGTCTTTTACCGACTGTACTCATATATGTTTCTTCTTTCAGAAATAGGTGTTAAGTGTATCTAACATGGAATGTATAGCTATAATTCTCATTGTGAAACCATAGCCTAATTTATTTCATATTACAATTTAAAATTCATGTTTTTTAGGAAGTTTTCTTAGATTAATCCACCTAGTTCCAGGTGCTACAGTCCCAAGATTTCTTTCTTTTTAACAAATTAAATATGGGTAACATGACTAGAATTGTAGTCAAAGAATATTGGAACCTTGGAACTTCAGTATTTGAACTTTATTTTGAAATATAATTTGTTATATTATAAAAATATTATATTATATTGCATCTGGAAGTCAGGGGCAGTTTTTTTAAAAATTATCTTTGTATCTGCTACACTGTAAAGTGCTATTTCTATAAAAAATTCTTAATAGAAGTCTTCAGTTGTAAAGTCTGCTGTACAGACTTTAGATCAGGGATTGGCAAACTATGAGCCGTGTGCCAAATCCTGTCCTTCACCTGTTTTGTAAATAAAGTTTTATCGGAACACATTCAGACTCATTCATGAACATATTGTCTATGATTTCTTTTGTGCTACTATGGCAGAATTGAGTTGTTGCAACTGTGTGGCATCCAAAGCCTAAAATATTTACTCTCTGGCTCTTTGCCAACCCGTTTTAGATTATGAGCACTTTGGCATTAATATGTTTTTGTTTTCTTTCTATAGCACATAGTAAGATGTTCTGCCCACATTGCGCATAATTTATGGGTTTATTCAAGGATTTATGCAAGTGTAGCTGCAAGAAAAAAACCTAGACGTGAACTTGCTAGGTTGAAGAGCATCTGTGTATGTTAAATTTTGTTAGCTTTCGCCTTCCCAAAGGAATTGTTCCATTTCATACTTAAACTACTAATTTTGTGATAGGACTTCTTTCTCCATAGCTTTGCTAAATTAGTGCATTCACACACGTCATCTTTACTAATCTGATACAGGGAAATGATATTGTGGATTTGATTTGCATTTCTTTTTATGTGTTAGGTTGAGCTTATTTTCATATTTAAAAGCCACTTGTATTTCTTTTTCTTGAGCTGTCTTTTAATGTCCTTCCTGATACATTTCTTAAGTCTGCGATACTCGTATAAGATACATGGTGAACATGTGTCAAAGATTTATTTGACTCTAATGAGGGAACCCGCCTGACAAGGCTGATTGAGAGGAGGATGTGTGAGATGAAGTGTATATCATCAGTGAAAGAAAGCAAATCCTTACAGGGCAAAAACAAAACCACAACTCTAAGGGTTATTGTTTCTACTGGACAGAATTTATTTGCATTTTACCAGATAAAAATTACTATTTTCAATTTATCTTTTACAAATCATTTTCTAATTTTACAGTGTCTATTCCCTAATCAGTAGTAAATAGTCTTCAAAATTCTCCAGAGCGTCAGGTGAATATTTTGCAGGCTAATTGTTGACACTTGGGTTTGACTTTAAGAGGACATGCCATAATCTTTTGGCCTTATTTCCAAGTTTTGGATAATTTTTCTTAACACATTTTTCTCTAATTGCAATGATTTCAATCGATATTATTTCTGTATGACTTAATAATGAATTTCTAAGAAGGTTACTTAGCTCACTATTGTCTCTTCTAAAACATACTCATCTTTCCTTTTTTCTTCTGTAGGAACTCATTATACAATGACGAATGGAGGCAGCATTAACAGTTCTACACATTTACTGGATCTTTTGGATGAACCAATTCCAGGTGTTGGTACATATGATGATTTCCATACTATTGATTGGGTGCGAGAAAAATGTAAAGACAGAGAAAGGCATAGACGGGTAAGTGTTTTTAGTAAAAATTTTTAAAAACATAGTGCATAATTAGATCTTTTAATAATATATTTCTGCCAATGATCTCAGGCTGCCAAAATATGTTTACATTTAATATAAGTAAATGTCTACATTTCATATGTGGTACATGTTTTTTTCTTTTTCTATGTTTAATTTTTTTAGTTTACTTATACCCTGTAACTTTCCAGAAAGGATTTCAGGTAGCTAAAAAACAAGGAAATACAATAAGAAGACAAAATAAGAAGGAAAGGGAAAAATACAGCATAGGAGTTGGGGGGAAGAACAAGCCAAGTTCCAGATATGGAGGTCAGCATGATTTTGGGCTTTGAGCAGCCCACCAGCTAAGGCAAAAAAGGAAACTCATTGCATAGCTCTTACCTATGGAAAAAGAAGAAATCTACTGGGGGCAGATAGTCTTGTGGGATTTTGCTGTTTTCTTTTATCTGCTTTCCCAGTATTTGATTCTGAGATATTTCTCAATCTGGCTCCCACATAAAGCTTATTGAGTGTTGTAATGGTTTACTGTTTTTTTAAAAACGGCTTTAACATATAAAAGTACAACTTATGGATCCTTTTTGTTGGTGGTCGTGACTTACTGATAGTGTAATCCAAATCCATTTTTTATTTTGTATTTATTTATTTATTTTTGAGACAGAGTCTCAGTCTTCTGCCCATGCTGGAGTGTAGTGGTGTGATCTTGGCTCACTGCACCCTCCGCCTCCTGGATTCAAGCAATGCTCCTGCCTCAGCCTCCTGAGTAGCTGGGACTACAAACATGCGCCACCATGCCTGGCTAGTTTTTATACAAAATACGTTTTTTAAAAAACAATTTTTTTTTGGAGATTGGGGGACTGTCGCCCATTCTGTTGCCCAAACTGGAGTGCAGTGGTGCAGTCTTGGCTCACTGCAACCTCTGCCTTCCACGTTTAAGCGATTCTTGTATTCAGCCTCCTGAGTAGCTGGAATTATAGGTGTGTGCCATCATGCCAAGCTAATTTTTGTATTTTTAGTAGAGATGAAGTTTCGCCATGCTGGCCAGGCTAGTCTCGAACTCCTGGCCTCAAGTGATTGGCTGACCTCAGCCTCCCAAAGTAGAAAATCTTTTTGAAAAATAAAATTCCAAATCTCAAAAGGCTCTATACAGTTTTGGTGTTGGAAATTTACTTGTCAATGGAAATGACTATTTACACGAATTATAAGCTTCCATATTAATGTATATGTGTGTGAAACCTGAAATTCAAATTATATTATATTGTTTATGAAAGGTACAGCTTCTGAGATTCATCAGATGATATTTACCTTTAGGGCATATCTAAAAATAAAATACAGTACATGAAATCCAGTGCTTTAATCTAGTGATTCTTAAACTTTTTGCTCTCAGACCCCCTTTAAACTCTTAAAAGATACTGAAGAGCCCCAAGGAGACTTTGTTTATGTGGTTTTTATCAATGGATATTTACCATATTAGACACTGAAACTGAGGATTTTTAAAAAAAACTAATTCATTTAAAAATAACAGTAACAAAACCCATTACATGTTAACATAAATAACATTTTTATGAAACTATATTTTCAAAAAAATTTAGTGAGAGAATGACGTGCTACATTTGTTATAAATCTCATTATTGTCTGGCTTAATAAAACTGCTGGATTCTCATATCTGCTTTTGCATTCAATATGTTATATGTTGTTTTTATGGAAGTATGTGAAGAAAATTCAACCTCATACACAGATAATATAGTTGGAAAAGCTATGAGTATTTTAATAGTCTTTTAAGATTATTGCAAATATTCTTCTTTGATACTACACTAAAGTGACAATTGTTAGTTTCTTAAAGATTAGTTGTAATGTGTACTTTGAAACTGCATCAATGAACTTTGTCTTCTGTTACATTAAAATCCATTGATTTTGAATATATGATTTTGTAACATTATGCAATGATCATTTAGAAAATATTGATTCACTGATTTATGTGGATCTTTTAAATGTTGACAGTTATATAATATATTTTACAATATTTTAAATATTGTACAATATTTAAAATTTGTAATATTTAAATTTAAAATTTAAAATATGTAAAATATTGTAAAATATTTATAATATTTTAAAAATCACATTTGTTAATTTTACCTTTGATCTATTCAGAAAAAAACTCTAAGTATTGGGAACCTATCATCCTCACAGTGATAGATACAAGTTTCCTAAAATTCTAATTTTTACTAGAGAGCTCAAATTCTGTCATTGGAAACAAATACACATTTATTTAACTTAAAAATGACAGGATTACTTGGTTTCATTATTGAGAAAATACCTGTCAAATTCCCAAGTCTGGGAAACCATAGTTTGATGTCACTCTTTCAAGTAAAAATGGCATTCCATGTAAGTGTCTAGTTTATTTTGCAACTCAAATAAATTACACAAGTGCTTTTCTTTAGGACATAACCTCATACATACTTCCACATGCAGCAGATGTATGTAGTTATGCATAGTTCCTTATGCATGGTTCTTATTTCATCACACAAAATATTAAAAAGACTCAGTGATTGAGGCATAGCAGTTTTTACTGCTTCATCAAAGATGCTCTTATTTGAAACTGGCATAATATTATTTATTTATTTGATTTTACTGGGAAGCATGGCAGTCAAGAATGTAATGACTGCCAGTACATTTGAGTGCCACTGCCTGATTTTTGCTAAGGAGTCAGCAATTTTGCCACTGGTTTTGCATTTTCAGTAAAAATGTCAACACAGTGAAAAAGGCACATAATGTCTTGTATTATTTTGTAAACAGTTTTATCTTGCAGACCCGTTGAAAAGGTCTCGGGGATCCTCCAAGGTGCCTGTAGACCGTACTTTGAAAATCACTATTTTAATCCAAAGTGCCTAGATCAGACACACTATAAATCCTGTGTCTTGTAATGATCATTAGGTAAATACATTTGTACTTAGAAGTATACATTCAGAGACATTAACAGTATTCAGGTTGGGATTTAAGTGTATTTTAAAGTGTGGTACCTAGAGAGTATCCGTGACACTGTGTTCATAAAATCTTAGAGAAAACTGAGATCAAAGGAAACCAAAACAGGCTGGTCATAGTGGCTCATGCCTGTAATCCCAGTGCTTTGGAAGGTCGAGGCAGAGGATCGCTGGATCCCAGGAGTTTGAGACCAGCCTGGGCAAATATGGAGACTCTATCTCTACACAACAAAACAAAAATTAGCTGGGTATAGTGTCTTGAGCCTGTAGCCCTAGCTACTTGGAAAGCTGAGGTGGGATGATCCCTTGAGCCTGGGAGTTCTAAGTTACAGTGAATTATGATTGCACCATTGCCCTCCAACCTGGGTGATACAGCTAGACCCTGTCACCCTCCAAAACAAACAAAAAACACTTTTTTCTCTGAGTATGTAAATGGTTAGTGTACAGTCCTTGAAAACATTGCAAATGGTATAGCAATATATGAAGTAGCCAGTATTTTATCAACCATCTCTTCCTAGACCAATCAAATATTTTTCAATATTTTGATCCATGCTTATATAAACAAAATTTTTTAAAGCTGGAAAATTCCACACATTTATATACTTACTGTTGTTCTTAAAATTAATTTTTTTTTCTTTTTTTTTTTTTTTAGCAGAGTCTTGCTCTTTTGCCCAGGCTGAAGTGCAGTGGTGCGATCTCGACTCTTTGCAACCTCCGCCTTCCAGGCTCAAGCAATTCTTGTGCTTCAGTCCCCCAAGTAACTGGGATTACAGGCATGCGCCACCACGCTGGCTAATTTTTGTAGTTTAAGTAGAGATGGGGTTTTGCCATGTTGGCCAGGCTGGTCTCAAACTCCTGGCCTCAAGTGATCCACCTGTCTCAGCCTCCCAAAATGTTGGGATTACAGGTGGGAGCCACTGTGCCCGGCCTACATTAAATTTTAAAGCCTTTCTATGTCAGTGCATATACCCAACCTAATTCTTTTTTTCTGTGAACTTTTTTGTTATACTTGTAGCCTTCCTACCCCAGATTATTTTGAAGCAAATTGACATTCTGTAATTTCAAATATTACTATTTCAGTATTTTACAAAATGGTTGCAGTTTAATTATTGTTCCTTTTTTATTTATTAGCTTGCATATTTCTATAGAGAGTTTACCCCACATCAACCATTTGGATTCCCTGAAGTAAAGGTGGTACAGGAAAGGGAGAAATCTTGAAATACTAGGTTCCTTAGCATCCTCAAACTTGACCAATGAGATTTTTTGCTTGTTTGGTTGTTTTTTTCTGTGTCTTCATGGACTCATGGATTTAAGTATCTTTGTGTTTTAATCATCACTGTTATTATTCTTATTGATGTTCATGTTATTTTAGATTAGTGGGAGCTTATTTAGTTTGCTATCCGTGTCCTTTGTCATGTCCTTAGATAATCCTAATCCTAATCCTGATTCATCTAGACATTTCCCGCAGCAAACCTGGAATCAGCCATTTCTCCAAGGAGCTCTCTGATTCCATTGAAGGAAAATATAATATAGGTACAATCTAGGCACTAGGTGATACTTGTCACTTCTGGGTTGGCTATTGTTTCTAGCCTCCTAAGTTTATATGACTCTACTAATTTGAATTCATAACTATGGGGCTAACCCTCTAGTTCTTAAATCTGCATTTCCTTTAAGTCATGCCAAAAATCTGACCATCACAAACATAGTCATTTCATTTACCCCACAATACACACATACAACATTGTCAGAATAACAGTACCAACACCATCTCCAACAATATGCCTACTGAAAAATTTTAGGTAATCTGTCTCCAGCCTCCCAGGTAGCTGGGACTGCAGGTGCACACCACCATGCCTGGCTAATTTTTTTTTTTTTTTTTTTAAGAGCCTGGGTCTTGCTATGTTACTCAGGCTGGTCTGAAACTTCTGGCCTCTAACAGTCCTCCTGCCTTTGCCTTCCAAAGTGCAGAGATTACAGGCCTGAGCCATCACGTCTGGCCTATCCTTTATTTATTCCACCAAGGTTGTTTATACAAATTACTTTGTTGTAAAGTCCCTTGGAATAGTTTCTTCTGTGGCATTATGTTACCAGTTAGATGCACCTTTGATTCATTTAACTTTACTTCAATTTTTAAGGTTTGCTTTTTAGATTTAGTTTTGTTTTATTATACATATATGAAGTATTTCCATGGTTCCAAAGTTAAATGTACAAAACAGGCATGTTCAAAGAAGTCTAGTTTCTATCTCTGTCCCATCCAACCTATTGTCTTCTTCCCCTTATAAGTAATAATTTACATTTTTAACTTACGGTTTATCTTCTGATTTTTAAAAATATAAGCATAAATATTTATATTCCTGTCTTTTAGCATACTTTTAGCCATCTTGCTTTTTTCCTGTATAACACTAAATGTATCTCATTCTTTTTAATTGCTACAGAATTTTTCATTACATAGGTATACTGCAATTTATTTATCTGATGCTATGTTGATGAACATTTAAATGATTTCCAGATTTTAGGAATGGTGATGATTGAACTCTCTGTACATATATCTTTTTTACTTGGTACACTCCATCAAGCAACTACTTAAGTGACTGACTATGATGCTGTGCAAGCAGTTATATAAAGAAAACAGCAGTGACTCAGTCTGAAAACGGCTTAATATTATCATGTTTTCTTACACATTATTTATTTTTATTGAAGAAAAGCAACATGGAGTTTAGTGATTATTTTTGAAAGAAATAACCTATTTCTAATTCTAAAGAATGGTTAATATCTGTGTTTGGTTGCTTATAGGGTAGAAGGGGTAAAATTGCCTCATTCAACTTAGAACTTACTGTGTCATTTTAGTGGGGCATTGTGGCCTCAAATAGACCCAATTCTTGAAGTAGACTGGGTCCATGTCCTTTGTAGGGACATGGATGAAGCTGGAAACCATCATTCTCAGCAAACTGTCGCAAGGATGAAAAACCAAACACCGCATGTTCTCACTCATAGGTGGGAATTGAACAATGAGAACACATGGACACAGGAAGGGGAACATCACACACCGGGGACTGTTGTGGGGTGGGGGGAGGGGGGAGGGATAGCATTAGGAGATATACCTAATGCTAAATGACAAGTTAATGAGCGCAGCACACCAACATGGCACATGTATACATATGTAACAAACCTGCACGTTGTGCACATGTACCCTAAAACTTAAAGTATAAAAAAAAAAAAAAAAAAAGAAATAGACTGGGTCATTGAATTCTAGCTGTAGCCCTCCTTCAGAACAGTTGAGCACTGAAGTCCTGGGCTGAAAATTGGCTTTTTTTTTTTTTTTTGAGACGGAGTCTAGCTCTGTCACCCAGGCTGGAGTGCAGTGGCACGATCTCTGCTGACTGCCACCTCTGCCTCCCAGATTCAAGTGATTCTCCTGCCTCAGCTTCCCGAGTAGCTGGGATTACAGACGCCCGCCACCGCACCCAGCTAATTTTTGTATTTTTAGTAGAGAAGGGGTCTCACTGTGTTGGCCAGACTGGTCTTGAACTTCTGACCTCGTGATCCACCTGCCTCGGACTCCCAAAGTGCTGGGATTATAAGCATGAGCCACCACACCTGGCCAAAAATATGGCTTTCTAAAGCAACAATCCTAGTAGAACAGAAGAGAGGTGTTGACTAGTTAGGGATTTAGGTTTAGAAGTACATTCTTAGTAAGAGAGGTGAGACTTACCTTCTTGTGTTTTAGTATAGTGAGATCTGGATCAAATCTATTACTCTTATTAATCTGCTAACTTCGTACACTATATCCAGTAGAGGACACTTCTGCCTTACACAGTTAAAGAAAGAGCCTCTGGACTCTACCAATGGGATCGGAGCTCTCCAAACCTGCATATTTAAAAGGCCTATAAGTTTTGGAGGGTCCCTTTGTCCACATGATTATTCTGTAATACATTGTATTTGTGGACATGGTATTATATACAGATCCTGTCTTTTAAAGAACATTATAATCCACTTAACTGCTAGGACCAGAGAATGACCGATAATTCAAACCATTATTGTCTTACAGAAGACATATATAAAAGATAGTTATGTGTACCAACTGAGGTTCAAATTTGATTCAATTTAAAACAGTCTAGGCCAGATTTTATATAGTTTGTGGACCCTTTGCACTGAAATCCCAGAGTTCTTATTAAAATGCAGATCTTGGCTGGGCACGGTGGCTCACACCTGTAATCCCAGCACTTTGGGAGCCCAAGGCAGGTAGATCATTTGAGCTCAGAAGTTCAAGACCAGTCTGGCCAACATAGCGAGGCCCAGTCTCATTGAAAGAAAAAAACTTTTTTAATAAAAAATAAAAGCAGGTCTTGGGTAAAGACATGTAGTCTGGTTTACAGGTATTAACAACTGTCTGTAATGTAGTGATTTTGCCCCAGACTTACCTTTTCCATTATTTAGTTCTGAAATTACTGTTCTATGTATGGTAAATGAGAAAAATTGCTAGATTCTAGAACTGTGGCTTCTATTCATAGTTGGAAAAATGAAGCATAAACATTTCTAATTTCAGATCAACAGCAAAAAGAAAGAATCAGCATGGGAAATGACAAAAAGTTTGTATGATGCGTGGTCAGGATGGCTGGTAGTAACACTAACAGGATTGGCATCAGGTAAAGAAAATTTTTCAAGCAATCCTTTTAGTTAACAGAAGTATAAACTGTTCTTCCCTCTTTCCCTCAATTTTTTTTTCAGGTACTGTTGGATTTTAAAAAGCATTTGTTTCTCTTCTTCAAAAAATCTTAAATATAAGACTAGGAGGCAGGAGGCTTCCAAGTCTAGTCTTGGCTCTATCACTTTACGTGTTTATCCAGCTTGGTTGATCTTTGTGGACTCAGTTTCTATATCTGTAAAATAAGTGGTTTGGATCAGATGATCAATAAAGTATCTTTTGATATTAACATCGTAATAAATCGCTAATATTTATTGAGTGCTTCCTATGTGTTGTACACTGTTCTAAAAACTTGACATGTATTGAAACCTCACCGCAATCCTGTGGTACCAGTGCTGTCATTATCACCGTCTTACAGATGAGGAGACTGAAGCAGAAGAAAAGGAACTTAGTTTGACCGAGGTCATGCAGCTTAGTAAATGGCTAAACCAGGATTTGAATTAAAGCCTTCTAGCTCAAGACCTATCCCCTTCATCACCTTGCTATACAGCGTGGCCACAAAGTCCCAATGTGTGAGATTTTAAGAAAGAGCTGTTGAGGACCTGAAAACAAATATTAAGCACTGTTATAATCACTTTCAGCTTCCATGATGGAAGATTATGTTCAGAAGACCACAAAAATTAAAATTTTTTAGAGAATAAAGTACTGATAATTCTAATTGGCATGCGTAATAATTTTATGGCCTCTGTGTATGTAACACACTGATCTCTTTATATAAGAAGGACCCAGATTTGACCATAAATTTGTGTATTTTTTATATTCTCACAATAAAATAATCTTGATATGTGGTTTTCTGTAATTTAAGAAAATATTCCTATGAGTTTCAATAATTATTTCTAATGGACATTAAATTTTAATGAGATTGACATCATTTATAAGTCTGTTAATTAAGTTATCGATTGAAAATTAGATTTGTGAACCTCCTGCCAAGTAGCTGTCTTTTGAAGATATTTTAATATCTTTTAAACACTGTTTTTCAGATCACAATTAATTTGAATGATGTAACTTTTTAAAATTCCAAACAAAAATGGCACTTTTATTGTAAAAAATAACTCTTTACAGTTTATAACTAAAATTTGAAAATCTTAAATTTATATGTAGTTCATAAGTGACCCTTTATTTTGGAGTCTCCTGCTTTCCACTTGCCTTTTAACTAGATTGTTCTCGACTCCCAAAAAATTGACTTTTTTTTTTTTACCATCTCCAACATATTTTTACAGGGGCATTGGCCGGATTAATAGACATTGCTGCCGATTGGATGACTGACCTAAAGGAGGGCATTTGCCTTAGTGCGTTGTGGTACAACCACGAACAGTGCTGTTGGGGATCTAATGAAACAACATTTGAAGAGAGGGATAAATGTCCACAGTGGAAAACATGGGCAGAATTAATCATAGGTCAAGCAGAGGTAAGTCTTGCTTTGTCTCAAGATGAATTAATAATTGATATAGCAAAATGTTTCCAATTCATTTAATTATAGAATTAATCACATATTAGATGATTGCATACACATCAAATGGATCTACACTCAACACATTGCAGCAAGAAAGAATTAAGTGCAGTATTGTTTCAAGAAGCTTTTTTATTAGTTAACTACATAGTCATATAACAAATCCTCTGGATTGTGGTGCAAATATATTTGAGCTGTAGTAGAAAAGAAGTGATAGTTATTGCAGTAAGATCTGTGTAAAGTTACTAAGAAGTCAAGTTATTAAAACTAATATATTACTAAGATTGGGAAGTTTGAATTATGAAAGTATGATTATCAAATAATTTAGTAAAATCAACCTACGTAGAGATACATTGAAGACAATCAGACATTTTTATTTGTGGCATTACAGCATTTAAATGGTTGATTTACTATGATCTACAAAGAACATTTTAGAACTTAGGATGTTATATGTATATTTTTTACATGATGACATGGATATATTTTTTAAATTTTGTTTTAGCTGAACTTTAGAGCTAAAAGGTATACATTTGCAGTAAGATGAGTAGTATGCTGTTTCTCACCTGGCTTAATTGAATTGAGTTTAATGATCTTCTGGAAAGTTGCAGCAGAATGAAATCTGAGTGGTGATGTAATTTGTTTTCACTGTTTCCAAAAAGTGGTTTGTAGGCAGAGATTGAAGTATAGCTGAGATGTGTTGGTAACAAGACTTTGGGGATTAGGAAAAAGACTAAATGGGCTCAAGGCTCCTTGGTATATGTAGGCATTAATTTTTGGACTCTACTTAAATATTTTGTTCATATAAAGTTTTTATTATTGTGGAAATTAACCAGGAGACTTTTACACATTTTACTGAAGTTTCTTTTCTTTCTTTTTTTTTTTTTTTTTTTTGGCCGGGGGGATGGAGTCTCACTCTGTTGCCCAGGCTGTAGTGCAGTGGCACAATCTCAGCTCACTGCAACCTCTGCTTCTGGGGTTTAAGCGATTCTTCTACCTCAGCCTCCCGAGTAGCTGGTATTACAGGCGTGTGCCACCATGCCCAGCTAATTTTTGTATTTTTAGTAGCGACGGGGTTTCACCATGTTGGCCAAGCTAGTTTCAAGCTCCTGACCTCAGGTGATCCACCCGCTTCAACCTCCCAGTGCTGGGATTACAGGCGTGAGCCACCATGCCTGGCCGTTTACTGAAGTTTCTTATGACAAGCATTTGCATTAGAGTGCAATGTAAATTAAATTCCTACTCTTGAACTATTTTCTTTTTAGGGTCCTGGTTCTTATATTATGAACTACATAATGTACATCTTCTGGGCCTTGAGTTTTGCCTTTCTTGCAGTTTCCCTGGTAAAGGTATTTGCTCCATATGCCTGTGGCTCTGGAATTCCAGAGGTAAGCCAAGTAATATTTAGTGTCATTAAACATTATTATGATGCTTATCTTTTTGACCTTAGTGATAATAAAAGTTGGCTTTTCTGGAGGGAGGGGATAGTTTGTTCATAATATGAAAAAAAAATGTTTTTAAGTATAAGCTGATGGTAGACATCATTGAAAAATATTGTTCCCCATAGTCATTTGGTCATTTACTGTGGAGGCTGATTTTTTTTCTCTCGCCACTAATTTAACACATGACTAGGCAAATTTTCAGACTATTTAGTTAAACATCAAGAGCCTGGAAAAAGTATCTTGTGACCTAATGTTCTTTGACGGATTAGTTGTTACTTTGCTGTTATGACCCTGATTTTTTTTTTTTTTTTTTTTTGAGACTGAGTCTTGTGCTGTCATCCAGACTGGAGTGCAGTGGCGCGATCTCAGCTCACTGCAACCTCTGCGTCCCAGGCTCAAGCAATTATTGTGTCTCAGCCTCCTGAGGAGTTGCGATTGCAGGCACGTGTCACCATGCCCCGCTAATTTTTGTTTTTTTTTTTTTTTTTTTTTTTTAGTAGAGATGGGGTTTCACCATGTTGGCCAGGCTGGTTTCAAACTCCTAACCTCAAGTGATCACCCGCCTCAGCCTCCCAAAGTGCTGGGATTACAGGTGTGAGCCACCACACCTAGCTATGACCCTGATTTTGATTGATTCATTCTCTTTTTATAATTACCTTTTGATTAGATAAGTTAATTATTCTTGAATTTGGCCATTTTATGCTTTGAGAAAGTGGTTAATCACAGTGGGTCAATAGTACAAACTTTTGGGTTTTATTTTTCATCACAATAAAGTAGAGTTATACATTATTGACTGATTGAACTTGACTTGAACTTATTTCTTTTCTCTTTTATTTTTCTGTAGTTAAATAAGTTACCAACTTTTTCCTAATACATTTCTTTTTAAAATGGAATTGTAGTGATCTTTAAGGTTGTATTAAGAATATCTTTCATAAAAAGCAATATCATGCAGTATATAACAGTTGTCATTCATCCTTCTTGATACATAAAAAACTATTCCACATAATTACAGTACTCAGAGAAAACATAATATTCTTATTTCTAACATAATGTCCAAAATATATTTAAAATATTATGCTTATTTTTACAACGTAAATATTCAAATTTGCCCTTTTTTTGGTTATGTAATTATAATCCTTATAATTAAGGTCTGTATTCATTTAAACATGGCCTGATATTTTGATTTTGTTCCTGAGATAGAGTTGCCCTCTCTCCTTTCTTGGGTAGAGAATTAGATTATAATATCAATTTATTATATGTAGCATAATAGGTAAAGTTTTAGAAAAATTAACTGTAAATTTTTCTATAGGCTGCTAAAATTTGAAAGGTCGTTTTTGTGCATAAAACAAGAAAATAACTTGGATTCGTTACATTCTCGTGTTTCTTAAAGGACATTAAGTTGCCTTAATCTTTGCCTTGTAGATTAAAACTATTTTAAGTGGATTCATCATCAGAGGTTACTTGGGAAAATGGACTTTAATGATTAAAACCGTCACATTAGTCCTGGCTGTGGCATCAGGTTTGAGTTTAGGAAAAGAAGGTCCCCTGGTACATGTTGCCTGTTGCTGCGGAAATATCTTTTCCTACCTCTTTCCAAAGTATAGCACAAACGAAGCTAAAAAAAGGGAGGTAAGTGTCTTTTGTAGTTAATTTGACTGAAAAATATATATTATATAGTATTTATTTAAGTAAAGAATTTCTTAGCGTAAAAATAATAAATTCTGTATTCAGATAAAAAATTTTGAGATTAATTTGTGCTTCTTTTGTTTTTCCTGAATAATCTATAACATCTTTCTAGAATCCATTCCCAGTGCTGCTTAGTTAGTCTTACATTTTAGAGAAGCTTTAGATAGACAGCTGGTGTCCATTGGGTTTCAGCTGCATTTCACGAAGATATTCCTGTTATCACTTTACCTTACATCTTTCCTCTTCTGAAGTGTTTTCTAAGCTTAGCTTTGTTTTTCACTCTTACTTTCAACATTAAGAGGTTGGGAAATCTTAATAGCTGTGTTTTCCTCCTGGAGGCAGTGTCTGGTGCCAGTGTAAGTGGTGTGTGATATGAAAAATGCTATCCAGCGCCATGGGGAAGTTCTGAGGGCCTTTAGAAGCTCTTGAAGTTTAAATCAGAAATTCACATTAAAGAGATTGCAGGAAATCCTTTTCATTTGATTGTTTAAGGCAATTTCCTTTACCATTTTTTTAGGCCAGCCTGAGATCTTCTACAAGACCTTGAAACCTTATATATATTATGGATTTCCTCTGATGTTTCCATATTGCTCTGGGCGTTTTCCTGAATCCTTTATATTAGCTCTAGACTTTGGGAGCCCAGTACCTTCCTGTTTTCCAAATTTAAATCTACAGCCCTAGATGGTACAGAGATCTTTGAGTTTTTAAGATATGGTTTTTTAAAAAAATCTCATTAAATACTGGCAGAACCTTTTCATCTTGTTGGGTTTTTTAATGTACTATAACCAAAAAAGTAGAATATTTTATCAAACTGTTTAATCTTCAATTGAAATAATTCTAGTACATTTTAATGTTCGCATTAAAATATTGTCCTTGCATTGGACGTAGATATCCCAAAAGTGGAATACTTCAGATTGTCGTAGTTTCATCTCTGAATAATTGTGATTCCAGTACTTTATAACAAAAATAGCTAGCATTATTGATTACTTTCTGTGTATCTGGTACTGTGGCAGATACTTTACTTGGATTTTAATACTTAATTTCACAGTAATTTAGTAATATGGCCCTGTTATCCTCATTTAGTGATCAGGAAACTAGGGCTGAAAACAGCTAACTAACTTGCCCGAGACCACATACCTAGTAAGTGGTGGAACGTGGATTAAAATTCATTTTTCTTTGACTCCAAAGTCTATGGTCTTATGTACTACATTACTGCCCTTACGACTATGTGGGTATATATTTGTTGTGTTCAAAACAAAACTCAAAACCATCCTGTAGCGTAGCAAGTTAGTGGCTAAGATGAAGCTAGAGCATTTGCCTCCTCAATTCAATTCCATTACTTTCTGTTGTACCTTTATATTTTTTGGTAAGACTTTTACTTATTCTAAGTTCAAGAAATGTAATTTATTAGATGTTTGAGAAATTAAGTTTACCTAAATTTTAATGTTCATACTGTAATGATTAGTTAATGTTTAATACGTTGTTATTCTGTCACCTTAGTGTATATATAAATGGCAAGAATTCACGGTTAGTTGAAAGCATTAAGGTCCCATAGTTTTGTGTAGACAAGAGGGGAGAGCATTGATATTTTTAAATTAAATGCTTCTTAGATATGTATGAAATGGATTAAAACATATATATGAATTATAGATACATAGGTGTTAGTTTGGTTGTAAATGCAGGATCAGGACATTCAAATAAATATGTTTGCATTCCTTTTAGTGGAGGAAAAAAAAAGAAGCTAAATTTGTTCCCTTTCCTCCCCAAATAAGCAGAGTCTGCATTCTAATGCCAACAATTTGATTAAAACAAATATTTATTTATTTTTAATTCACCAAACTTTTATAAAGTATTTACTGGATGCCAGGCACTGTTCTAAAGCACTCTCTATATATTTACTCAATCCTTAAGAGCTAAGTAATATTATCACATTTCCATTTTAGAGAAAACTGAGGCACATATAGGTTAGGTTATCTACCCATAGTCATACAGCTAGTAAATAGCAAAGCCAGGATTTCAACACAGCAGGCTGACTATGGAGTTCATGATCTTAACCATTTACAGCTTAATTTTTATTATTTATAATTTCTTCTCTGGAAATGTAACAATTGACCATTTGAAGAAATACTTTAGGTAGCCTTGGATATTTGCTGCATTAAAGTAGTGAAAGGAATACAGACACTTGGCTGGGCACGGTGGCTCATGCCTATAATCCCAGCACTTTGGGAGGTCGAGGCAGGCAGATCACCTAAGGTCAGGAATTCGAGACCAGCCTGGCCAACATGGTGAAACCCTGTCTCTACTAAAAATACAAAAATTAGCCAGGTGTGGTGGCAGCCACCTCTAATCCCAGCTACTCGGGAGGCTGAGGCAGGAGAATCACTTGAACCCACGAGGTGGAGGTTGCAGTGAGCTGAGACCACGCCATTGCACTCCAGCCTGAGAGAAAAGAGAGAAACTCTGTCTCAAAAAAAATAATACAGACTCTTAGAAAAATAATTACAAATGAAACCCTAGTGAAATTATAGGTGTAGTTGGCTTCATACTGGTGGGAAGTAGACCATTACCAACTGATAGACTGGGGAGCTGGAGAGGGGACGCGGAAGAGTGTCCTTGGGTTTTTCTTTTCCTTTAATTTTTTTGTAGAGGTGTTGGTTGGTGAGACTGTAACTTGAGGAGCTGTTGTGTGTGCTTTCAGAATGAGGCTCTCTAGATTGATAGTATTTTAGCAGTATTTCAGAGTGCATAGGGTAGTGAAAATATAGGGAATCTTACAAGGTCTTCAGTTCCCTGCATCTCTTGCTAGGATTTGGAATAGAGTATTTATGGTGGAGCAGTTAGCTCTAAAATTTGAAGAAATGATATCCTATTTAAAAATAGCCCCCCATCCCAGTTACTGCCCTCCCCTCTTATCTACACAAACATACATCTTGAAAATTGTCTGTATTCATTGCCTCCTCTTCTTTACACCCTATTCACATTAGTATATCTGGCAAAAATGTTTTTTTAACTGAATAGTAAATGCATGACTGACCTTTCAATTAAAGCGCAGGAGAAAGAAACAAATCTTAATAGAAGAAGTGAATAGTTACCCTTTGCTTAGGGAGCAAGGAAACATGCAAGTTAAGTTCAGAAAATCCATTTGGAAAATTCAAGTAACATGAAGAATTTTTATTTGGTATGTTTGAATTTCTACGAAATTATGAAATAAGCCATATCCTCTTTGTAGGTGCTATCAGCTGCCTCAGCTGCAGGGGTTTCTGTAGCTTTTGGTGCACCAATTGGAGGAGTTCTTTTTAGCCTGGAGGAGGTAGGTGAAAAGAATACAACAATTAAAATTATATATAATTACCATTACAAATATATTTCACACATATTTCACACATTTCAGTTTTATAGGTGATGTAATAGGTAGAGACTTTGTTTTCAAATTTATTTTTCTAAAGTTGTTTTCCACTCATTCTTACATAGAAAGTAAATGTTATTCATGCTTCATACCTGGAGGAAACTTTTAAAAATTTATGTATGTATGAATATTAGTAATTATTGACAATCGAACTTTACTTTGTTGGCGTATTTGAAAGTAAGAAGATGTGAATTTGACGGAATAGAGGATGTGTGAAACAATCTACTTCCAGCGGCTAAATTCTGTATTTTTAGTAGAGATGGAATTTCACCATTTGGCCAGGCTTTTTTTCTGTTTTTTTTTTGTTTGTTTTGTTTTGTTTTGTTTTGTTTGAGACGGAGTTTCGCTCTTGTTGCCCAGGCTGGAGTGCAATGGCGCGATCTTGGCTCACTGCATCCTCCGCCTCCTGGGTTCAAGTGATTCTCCTGCCTCATCCTCCCAAGTAGTTTTTGTTTAAAAAATTTTAATCAATTCCTACGTTGTGTTTTAAAGTTTTTCCCATGTGATTATTTCTGATACAGTTACTGATGTTTAAGAAAATAATTTTAGTGACTTCAGTGGATTATTTTGTTTTTGTTTTCTTAATAGATGTTTAAGACTTTTTACATAAAAATGTAACCAGGAATTTTTTAAAAAATTTTTTTAACAAATAATAATTGTTTTTGTTTATGGGGTATAATGTGATGTGTCTATACATGTATACATTGTGGAATAATCAAATCAGAGTGATTAGCAAATCCCTCAAATATTTATTATGTCCTTGTGGTGGTGAGAACATTTAAAATCCTCTTTTAGCTATTTTGAAATATATAATACATATTATTAACAGTGGTCACCTTACTGTGCAATAGAATACCAGAACTTATTCCTCCTCCGTAAGTTCATACCCATTGACTAATGTCTCCCCTTTCCCTGTTCACCTCCCCAACCCCCAGCCTCTGGTAACCCCTATTCTACTCTCTACTTCTATGAATTTAACTCTTTTAGTTCAAGAATGTTTTTAAATTTACTTTTTTCTTTTAGTTGTTTGTATTCTTTTTTCTTTTTTTTTAATGTAGAAGAGGCAAATTAAATGCATTATAAGCTAACAGGAGTTGGTGATGGTACATTTATTTTTAACTACCATGATTGAATTGAATGTGAAACTTATTTTGAAAATAAAACAGCGCTAGGTATTCTATTAGTATTTATTAGACATTTATGATCAATTGATAACTGTCAATTTGTAATGATGATCACCATCTCCAAAAATAATAATAACATCAACTTTTCTTATTACAGTAAAATCCATTACATGTAAATTCTAACTACAGCAAAATTTAGAGCTAGGATATTTACCATTCAAGTTATAATATATCAGAAACATCTTATAAAATTATAGCATTAATTTTTCTTTTCCTTTTCTTTTTTTTAGGTTAGCTATTATTTTCCTCTCAAAACTTTATGGAGATCATTTTTTGCTGCTTTAGTGGCTGCATTTGTTTTGAGGTCCATCAATCCATTTGGTAACAGCCGTCTGGTCCTTTTTTATGTGGAGTATCATACACCATGGTACCTTTTTGAACTGTTTCCTTTTATTCTCCTAGGGGTATTTGGAGGGCTTTGGGGAGCCTTTTTCATTAGGGCAAATATTGCCTGGTGTCGTCGACGCAAGTCCACCAAATTTGGAAAGTATCCTGTTCTGGAAGTCATTATTGTTGCAGCCATTACTGCTGTGATAGCCTTCCCTAATCCATACACTAGGCTAAACACCAGTGAACTGATCAAAGAGCTTTTTACAGACTGTGGTCCCCTGGAATCCTCTTCTCTTTGTGACTACAGAAATGACATGAATGCCAGTAAAATTGTCGATGACATTCCTGATCGTCCAGCAGGCATTGGAGTATATTCAGCTATATGGCAGTTATGCCTGGCACTCATATTTAAAATCATAATGACAGTATTCACTTTTGGCATCAAGGTAAGTGCTAATGTGAGGTGATATTTGGGTAATTTTGGCATGTTCAAAACTTATATGTGGAATGAGAGAGGTTGTTGTTTCATAAATGACTGAAAGAAGTACTTATCTTTTGAGTTTAATTTTAAGTAATGAAAAACGTAATTCCTTAGCATATATTGTTGACCATGTTATCTGTTGCTATTTAACAAATTACCCCCAAAACTTAGCAGCTTAAGGTAACTACTTATTTTGTTCTTGATATTGGGTCAACGACTTGGGAAGGGCTCAACTGGGCAATTTTTGCTTGTGGTCTTTCATATAGTTGTTATTAGACGTGGCGAGGGCTAATCATCTCAAAGCTTCTTTTTTTCATTTCCCTTTTAACAAACTGTTTTTGTGGGTATACAGTAGCTATGTATAGTTTTGAGGTACATGAAATATTTTGATAGAGGCATGGAGTGCATAATAATCTCAGGGTAAATGGAGTATCCATCACCTCAAGCGTTTATCCCTTGTGGTACAAACAATCCAGTTATACTCTTAATTATTTTTAAGTGTACAATTAAATTATTGAGTATAGTTCAAAGACTTCTTCATTCATGACTAGCACCTAGGCTAAAAAGATTCAGACACCTGGACTTGTGGGATCAATCACGCATACTCTGTCTCTTGTGCTCACTCCCGCTCTCTCTCTCTCTTTCTCTCACTTCCTTTTTCCTCTCTCTCTGTGGTTTCCTAGGGTGGTGGCCTCAGGGAATTGGATTTCTTATATTATAGCTCAGGATTCCCAAGAGGGCTGTTTTTAATGTAGCCAAAGAAGTCTTGCAGCGTGACTTGTTTTATTCTATTCATTGAGGCAGTCACAGAAGCCCGCCCACATTCAGAGGAGGGACATACACTTGCTGGGACAAGTGTCAGAGAATTCATGATCATGTTTTAAAACCACTTTTATTAATTTCCTATTGCTGCTGTAATAAATTACCACAACTTAATGGCTTAAAAGCCACACAAATTTAATATCTTACAGTTCTGCAAATCAAAAGTCTGAAATGGATCTCACTGTGCTAAAATTAAGGTGTTCGTAGGGCATTCTGGAGGCTGTAGGAGAGAGTCTGTTTTTTGCCTTTTCTGGCTATTAAAAGCTGCCAGCATTCCTTGGCTCCTGGCTGTCTATTTGCATCTTCAAAGCCAGCAATGGCTGGTCGAGTCTTTCTCTTGTCTCATCACTCTGACACAAACTCTACTAAATCTCCCTTCCACATTTGAAAAACCTTTGTGATTACTTTAGGCCCACCCAGATAAATCAGAAAATAATCTCCTTTTTCAAGGTCAGTTGCTTCGAAACTTTCTTTTTGCCACCTTGATTCCTCCTTGCCATGCAATGTAATGTAATCACAGGTTCTGGGAATTAAATTATGGACATCTTTGAGGAGCCATTATTCTGCCTCATACCAGTATAGGGTGTTAGCTTGAAAGGACACTGCAGGCTCAGTTAAATTACTAGATCTATAAATACATGCCTTTTTCCATCAAGAAATTAAGGCAGCTGGGCCTTATGCCCTGGGACATTGTTGCTTTTGGATTTATAAAATAACAAAATTTGTTGATTAATGGTCTATCAGTAAATATAATTTCTTCTGTGACTATCAGTGATATATATGGGGAAGCACATATCAGCTTATTCTTGTTCTTTAAGTTACTACCCCTCTACTTCATGTAATAGTATTTGCTAGTGATGATGTGCTTTTACAGATGTAAATTAATGTGGAATAACAGCTTTGTTTCTACAAAATTAGAGTGGTTTTAGTTTTTGAAATAAGGTCTCTTTTCTCTTGTCCTAAGCCTGTAGTCCACTGAGTATCAAGAGTTAAATAATAGAAAAGCCTGGCCAGGCGCAGTGGCTCACACCTGTAATCCCAGCACTTTGGGAGGCCAAGGTGGGCAGATCATGATGTCAGGAGATCGAGACCATCCTGGCTAATGGGGTGAAACCCTGTCTTTACTAAAAATACAAAAATTAGCCAGGCGTGGTGGCAGGTGTCTGTAATCCCAGCTACTCGGGAGGCTGAGGCAGGAGAATCACTTAAACCCAGGAGGCGGAGGTTGCAGTGAGCCAAGTTCCCACCACTGCACTCCAGCCCAGGCGACAGGGCAAGACACTGTCTCAAAAAATAAGAAGAAGAAAATAATAATAATAATAGAAAAGCCTTAAAGTTTTACCTTTTTTTCTTAGGGAATCAAGTTAAAAGAGCTGTTAAAGCTCTTTTTCCTACAATAAGTAAGTGTTGGGTAAATCCCAACTTTCTCACAGTCAGTGGAACTACAAGAAGCTGGAGGCAATTGGCAGGCCTTTGTTAAGTCTCACCTTTGACTCAGCTCTGGCTGACGGATCATACCTGGCAAGAGAGTGTAAAACACACTTTGATTTTTTCTATCGTTTATCCTTTTAATGATCCTAATAGACTCAAGAGTACATGCCATCATTTTGTGTTTGGCTCATTTCATATTCAGAGGAGTTTATTACTCTTTTGGTAGTTTGTTTGTTTCTTTGTTTGTTTTTTGAGACAGGAACTCGCTTTTTCACCCAGACTAGAGGGCAGTGTTGCAGTCTTGGCTTACTGCAACCTCCACCTCCCAGGTTCAAGCGATTCTCCTGCCTCAGCCTCCCAAGTAGCTGGGGTTACAGGTGTGGGCCATCACACCAAGCTAATTTTTGTATTTTTAGTAGAGATGTGGTTTTGCCATGTTGGCCAGGCTGGTCTGGAACTCCTGACCTCAGGTGATCCTTTGGGAGGCCTTGGCCTCCCAGAGTGCTAGGATTATAGGCGTGAGCCACTGAACCTGGCCTTTCAGTAGTCTTTAAATGATCTTGCTTATGGTGCTTCTTATCCCTATTTATTATCCTCATTAAATTTAATCAATAAATATTTTTCTCTTTTTAATTGATTCATATAAATAGACTTACCTGAGAGATATAGGTTCAGTTCAGAGCACCACAATAAAGTGAATATCATAATAAAGCAAGCCACATAAAAGTCTTAGTTTCTTAGTGCATATAAAAGTTCTGTTTACACTATGCTGTAGTCTGTTATGTGTACAGTAGCATTATGTCTTTTAAAAAAGTAATACTTTAATTTAAAAATACTTGATTGCTAAAAAATGCTAATAGTAATCTGAGTCTTCAGTGAGTTGTAATCTGTTTTGCTTCTGTAGGGTCTTGCCTTGATATTGGTGGTTGCTAGAGATAGGACTGGCTGTAGCAATTCTTAAAGATAACAGTGAAGATAAGATAACAGTGAAATTTGCTGCATTGATTGACACTTCCTTTCATGAAAGATTTCTGTGTAGCGTGTGATGCTGTTTGATACCATTTTACCTACAGTAGACCTTCTTTTCAAAATTAGAGTCATCTTTTCAAACCCTGCTACTGCTTTATCAACTAAGTTTAAGGAAAATTCAAAATCTTTTGTCCTTTTAACAATGTTCACAACATCTTTACCAGGACTGGATTCTACCTCAAGAAACCACTTTCTTTGCTCATCCATAAGAAGTAACTCCTTACACATTCAAGTTTTTTAAATGAGATTCTAGCAATTCAGTCACATCTTTAGGCTACACTTACCATTCTAGTTCTCTTGCTATTTCCACCACTCTGTAGTTACTTCTTCAACTGAAGTCTTGAACCCCTCAGAGTCATTCATGAGAGTTGGAATCAACTTCTTCCAAACTCCTGTTAATATTGATATTTCGACCTCCTCCCATGAAACATGAATGTTCTGGATGGCATCCAGAATGGTGACTACTTTTTGAACGTTTTCAATTTACTTTGCCCAGATCAGTCAGAGAAGTTGTTATCCGTGGTGGGTTTCCAAGTTATCAGGGGTGAACCATACAGATCTTCAGCAACCTCAACTCTTGCCTTCTCAGAGGAAAGAATTCAACAGAGGGACATAAGGCAGAAAAAGAGACCGAGGCAAGTTTTAGAGCAGGAGTGAAAGTTTATTAAAAAGCTTTAGAGTGGGAATGAAAAGAAATTAAAATACACTTGAAAGAGGGCCAAGTGGGCATCTTGGAAGACAAGTGCCCCATTTGACCTGGGACTTAGGGTTTTATATGTTGGCATACTTCGGCATCTTGCATCCCTATTCCATTGATTGTTCTTTTGGGGTGAGTTGCCCACATGCTCAGTGGCCTGCTAGCACTTGGGAGGGGAGCGTGCACAGTGTATTTACTGGAGTTGTATGCGTGCTTACCTGAGGTGTTCGTTGCTTACCAGCTGAATGTCCCTAGGAGGTCATATTCATAAACGCCGCGATTTTGCCTCTAAATGTGCATACCTGAGCCCACTCACCCAATTCCTAGGATCTTACCGGAAAGCTGCTGATCGCTAGTTTCAGGTGTTTCTATTGGAAGATGGCCTTTCCCTGACGCTGGCTGCAACCGATTATTACTTTAGAGAGATAGCATGAGAGCTATCTGACCATTATCACCTGATGGTTGCCTGACATTCCTGGTGGGGTTGGGAGGATGCCTGTCCTGCCCTGCTCATGCCTGACTAGCTACCTGCTGTAACAAAAGTACTATCTATGGTAGCTGTAGCCATAGGAAATGCATTTCTTCAGTAAAACTTAAAAGTCAAAATTAGTCTTTAAAACAACATGAATCTCCTTGTACATCTCCATCAGAGCTCTTGGAAGACCAGGTGCATTATTAGTGATGAGTAATGTTTTAAAAGGAATCTTTTTGTCTGAGCAGTAGGTCTCAACAGTAGGCTTAAAATAGTCAGTAAACCATGCTGTAAACAGATATGCTGTTGTCCAGGCTTTGTTATTCCATTTATAGAGCACAGAGAGAGTAGATTGGCATAATTTAAGAATTACTTTTAAAAAAAAGTCTTTGATTACTCTCAAAAAAGAAGTCACGTCTCTCACTTTATATCAACAGCTAAAAATGGCCAGGTATTGTGGCTCACGCCTGTGATCTCCATGCTTTGGGAGGCCAAGGCCGAAGGATCACTTGAGGTCAGGAGTTAGAGACTAGCCTGGGCAACATAGTAAGACCCATCTCTACAAAAAAAAAAAAAAAAAAAGAAGCCATGTGTGGTGGTGCACGCCTGTAGTCCCAGCTACTCACAAGGCTGAGTCGGCAGGATCACGCCCAGCCAAGAGACGTGACTTCTGCTTTCAGTTGTACACTTAGAGACCATTGTAGGGTTCTTAGTTGGACTAATTTCAATATCACTGGGTCTCAGGGAATAGGGAAGCCAGAGGAGAGGGAGAGACAGGGGAACAGCCAGTTAGTGGAGCAGTCAGACCACATACAACACTTATTAAGTTCACTTTCTTCTATGGGCACGGTTCATGGTGCAGTAAAACAATTTTAACAGGAACATCAAAGATCATTAATCACAGAGCACTGTAACATATAATAATAGTGAAAATTTTCTAAGTATTGAGAGAATTAGCAAAATATGATACAGAGACACAAAGTGAGCACATGCTGTTGGAAAAGTAGTGCTGATGGACTAGCTTGATGCAGGGATGTCATAAACCGCAATTTGTGAAAACTGCAGCATGTGTGAAGCACAGTAACACAAAGCATAATAAAACAAGATACGTCTGTATATCAGTCAAAATATTGGGCAACTCTGATAAGTTTGTCCACTTAACATTGTACCACTTAAGATGAATAGCATCTACCATTTCCATCATTTGTAAATATATAGGAAGACATAATCACATAATCTTGAAGTAAAAGACAGTGCTTAAAACTGAATCAGTTGAGTTTTATGAAAAATACTTCATATTGTACTTTTAAAAATATATATTTTTTAATTTCAATAGCTTTTGGGTTACAACTGGTTTTGGTTACGTGGATGCATTCTATAATGGTGAATTCTAAGATTTTATTGCACCTGTCACCCAAGTAGTATATATTGTATCCAGCATATTGTCCTTTTTTTTTTTTTTTTTTTTTCCATTTCACCATGGACTAATGAAAATTTTGTTAGGGACTGACATTAGGGCACCCTTGAGCTAAAGGAAATAACCCTTGAATTTTTTTCTGTTTGGCCTAGAGAATGTGGTTTGTTTTGTAACTGAATTCATGGGATTGTTAAGGTACAAGATTTTGCTTTAGTTTTATTTGTACTAGGATTTTGCTATATTAATACAATGTGAAAAGAATCAAAAGTGCTAGAAATAAATGCATAGAATGTAAGTTTCAAGCATGTGAGTAGAGGATCTCTGCACCATAAAGAGTTCTGTTGTTGTTATAGGTTCCATCAGGCTTGTTCATCCCCAGCATGGCCATTGGAGCGATCGCAGGAAGGATTGTGGGGATTGCGGTGGAGCAGCTTGCCTACTATCACCACGACTGGTTTATCTTTAAGGAGTGGTGTGAGGTCGGGGCCGATTGCATTACACCTGGCCTTTATGCCATGGTTGGTGCTGCTGCATGCTTAGGTAATATGGCTGTGTCTGCCTTTGTGTAGATGTTTGCAAGTCTGAGAGAGCCAAGAGAAAGTGGGACACATTCTTGCTTAATTGGTGGGCGGATTGGTTGAGTAAAGGAGGGTGCTGGGAGGAAATGTTTTAACAGATAAACAGTAGTACTGTTAAGGTATTATACAGTACCGGTTTTCTGTCTTACAACATTTGTTAATACAAGAATTTAATGGCATTAGCATATTGTAATATAACTTAATACACTATGGCAGAAGCCATCTAAGTACAACATAAGCTTAATTTGAATCCTGACCAAAGAGGTCTTTGATTCTTTCATTGTTAAGGATCTTGGCTTACCTATAACAACTATAGCATGATACCTAAGATTAGCATTGCAACAAAGTTTCAGAGTAGTTTTACTTTGGTTCTGAAATGATTTATTGTTAGCATTAGTAAAAGATGTATTTACCCATGCTCCATCATCTAAGGTGTATTTGTAACAAAATGAGAAAAGGTAACTATTCATTTTAATAAGAAGAAAAGCAAAATACCTACATTAAATACTTCAGTCTATTTAATGTCTGTTGGGGCAGGAAAAAATGGTTATTGCTTTTCATATTTAAAATGTCAGCTAAACTCTGGTTATAATATTAATGGTTGCCATTTTGACCAGTTTTGTTTAGTGAATAAAAATTATGTGATTATTGATCTTTAAAAATGTAATATCAATTAAAAGGAAAGGACATAATCATTTTCACCGAAGTAGCAAGTATTTATTAAATGTCCACTTTCTTTTTAGCATTGTGCTAGATACAGTGAATAATACAAAAAGAACATGGACCCAGTCTCAACTCTAATCAAGTTGAGGAGACAAGATAAACACTGAGAATACAATAGTGAGGAATATTAACGAATATATACAAGGTTAACAGAGTCTAAGTATGGTAGGAATATAGGGGAAGAAAGAGCTGAAGTACTTCAGGAAGAGTAGAACATGAGCTTTATTTAAAAGATTAGCAGAATTTAAGGAAAAGGTGACTTTGTTGAAGATTATAATGTGAAGACAAAGGAACGAGGCTGGGAATACATTTTGTATTCATGAGGCTTTGAAGAAATTGACTCTAGAGAGTACATTTTGGGTACTTTTGGGAAATGAAGTTGGATTAGTGAGAAGGAACAGATTATGAAAAGACAAGAAACCTGATTAATGTCAGGATGATTTTATATTTGAAGTTGGTCAGATTTATGGCAGTTCTAGCTTTGCCATTTTTAGTTTGATGACTTTGAGAAAGGTCCTTCTTGAAGTTTTAATTTTCTCTATATAAAAAGGAATAACAGCTGGTGATCTGCTAGGATTGTTTTGAGGATTATATGAGATAAAATGCATGTAAAGCTGTTATAATAGTGCCTGGTAAAATAAGTGCCTAGTTTGAAAAACAAGTCTTTGTAAACTGATTAGGACATGCCTGGTATAGGGTAGGTATGTAATATACGGTAGGATCTGTCTCCTTGCTATTTTTAGGTAAAAAACAAAAGGAAGAGCTTGAGCTTAATACAGTATGAACTGACAAGCCCTGGTAGGTTTTTGAGCAAAAGAGCAACACAGTAAAAGTAGTACTTAGGAAAGATTAACCAGGGAACATGGCTTATACAGTGGTAATGGGGCCTGGAGTCAAGGAGGTAAGATAAAATGGTATTATAATTAAGGAATAGCCAGGCACGATGGCACATGTGTGTAATGCCAGCTACTGGAGAGGCTGAGGTGGGAGGATCATGGGAGCCCAGGAGTTTGAGACCAGCCTGGGCAACTGAGTGAGACCCCAAATCTTAAAAAATACAAAGTAAAAAAGGAATAAAGTCATGAGGGCTTGGACTGGGTTGATAACAGTGAGAATACCGAGAAAGGGACCATAGGCAGTGTGAAGGCAGCTCACTGCGGCCTCAACCCCCTGCCCAAACGAGCCTCCCACCTCAGCCTTCCAAGTAGCTGGGACCACAGACATAACACCACCATGCCTGACTACTTTTTTAGTTTTTATTTTTGTAGAGACAGGGTCTCACTGTATTGCCCAGGCTGGTCTCAAACTCCTTGACTTAAGTGATCTTCCTGCCTTGGCCTCCCAAAGTGCTGAGATTACAGGCATTAGCCACTGTGCCTGGCCCAAATAGTTTTCTGTGAGTGGATATTACTTGCATCGTTAATGTAAATCAAAGGCATCAAAATATCTTTTTGAAAAAAATTTAGAGGAGAAATTTATTACATTAATATTCTACCCATATATGAGTTTAATTTGTAAATTGTAGCAAAGATAAGCATGATGTGCTTTACTAAATTCCTTAATAATTAGAGTAAGCTTTTATTAATATTCTACCCATATATGAGTTTAATTTGTAAATTGTAGCAAAGATAAGCATGATGTGCTTTACTAAATTCCTTAATAATTAGAGTAAGCTTTTATAAGGGTGAAATTATGTCTTTGCTACAGCACTAAACCAAAATGGCAAAATTGTTTTAGTTGGTAAGCTTTGATTTTCTTAAATATGAAATAAACAGGTTTTTAAAATGTTATTTTAATAGTCTTCTCTGTTATAAACAAAGAAAATTGGTGTTTCTCTAGAGCTTATTAAAAGTAGTGTTTATTGTCCTAAAAGAGGAGTAGCAGTTTTAGATGATAATGCTTTTCACTGACTGAGGTCTATTTGCCATTTAGTTTTAACTGCCTAGTGCAAAAATTCTAATAAAATGTAATGAAGAGGATCCTGTCCTTCCTGACCAGTGGGTGCTTACTTTTTTCAGGTGGTGTGACAAGAATGACTGTCTCCCTGGTGGTTATTGTTTTTGAGCTTACCGGAGGCTTGGAATATATTGTTCCCCTTATGGCTGCAGTCATGACCAGTAAATGGGTTGGAGACGCCTTTGGCAGGGAAGGCATTTATGAAGCGCACATCCGATTAAATGGATACCCTTTCTTGGATGCAAAAGAAGAATTCACTCATACCACCCTGGCTGCTGACGTTATGAGACCTCGAAGGAACGATCCTCCCTTAGCTGTCCTGACACAGGACAATATGACAGTGGATGATATAGAAAACATGATTAATGAAACCAGCTACAATGGATTTCCTGTCATAATGTCAAAAGAATCTCAGAGATTAGTGGGATTTGCCCTCAGAAGAGACCTGACAATTGCAATAGGTACCCTTTCAAAAATATATATATGTATATATGAGATGGATTTCTGGAAGAAAGGAAAGCAATAAGCAGTAATAAATGGGTTGGATTCGTGGGGGCAAGGGACATTATTTTATGTCCCTTAAAATCTTCTGTTCTTTAGGAAAGGAAGGTATGCTTCAGTGGATGGTTTTCTGCTAAATACAGTTTTGTCTTTTGATCTGGCATTGTACCAGAAGTTAGAGTCAGATTCTTTTCCCATTCCAATAAGCCTTGATAAGTTGATCTTGGTCAAAACAGCATGTAACATAAGACCTTAGCTAAATGCATTCAGCCAAATACATTCTTGTATTTAATAAAGTTGGCTTATTGGAATACAAGTTATTGAAAATCTCATCTTCATAAGTCTCTTTCATATTAGAATAACACTGTTTTGCTTTATCAGTCTTTGGAATTAGAATTATAATACTAATTTATAGTATCTGATTTAAAGTGACAATCACTGAGATTTTTATTTCTGATCAAATGCCAGGTTGAAAAAGTATAATGTATCAGTCCTGTTGTGTTTTATGCAGACTTTCCTGAAAATACTGTTTAAAGGTATTAGCCATAGTATATTTCTTGGAGATAAATTAAACTTTCTATAGTTCTGTTTCTCTAAAATTTGTTTTTCTCTTTACCTTATAGTCCTGCAATATTGATGAGGAGACCATTAAGACTTAATATTTTTTTGACATAATCTTATATCTCTTCCTCCCACCCCTAGAAAGTGACTGAGGTTAGGTACATCAAGCCATTGTTTTGTTACTCCCCAGTTTTTAGTACCGGACTCTGAATGGAAGTGTCAAGCCTTTGGCCTGTCTGAAAGGTCATTCCTGTGAGCATATCATCTCCCTTCCAGCTTACCTCTGTGGCCATTTCAAAAGGATTTAAAAATAATTTTTGTGCCATTTGAATGGCACAAGACCAGACAGTGTATGTGGGGGAGTGTTTCTCAAATCAAACTGGAAACTCTTTAATTTGTAAGAACCATTAAGCAGAGAGAGAAAAAAGAAAGGAAAAGAAAAAAGATCCTACAGAGAACACACTGTTCAGTTTGGGAACAGGCTACAGCTTTGGATTTTTCAAGGCCTAGCAATCCCATCATTCTAAATTTTACTTAGCTAATACAATAGTAGTTGCCAGAGCTGATGACAAAGTATTTTGTCATGCTTGGCTCCATTCAAGTATTTTAGTTTTTTAGCCATTACCATGGCTAGACCTAGGCAGAAAAGAATTTCATTGTTTAAGATTCCCATTCTCTAGTTTTTACTAGTAGCCAGACAAAGAAAAGAAAAAGGAGGTCAGAATTTCGGTATTTACATAGAAATTTAAGGGGAAAAGGCCAGGCATGTTTTTAAAGTGTGGAAATTAGAACTATTCATTATTCCACTGATTGTGTGGATGTATTTTTTAAAGTTTTGTCACTGTCTTGAGAGAGAGAATATTGAGATAGGAGATAATGTTGGTTTAAGGGAATGAGGGTACTTTCTGTAGGTGAGGTGCCAAGCCATGTCATCAGAAATGTTAGTCACATGACTTTTTAAGCACACCTTAAATGTTTTACCGTGTATGTTTTTGTAAAGCTTTAAATTTTTAACTGGGAAAAACAGACCTGTATATTAGGTTTTATATATATATATAAAAATTTAAAATTACATATATATGTTTATATATGTAATTTGTATATGGGAGAGATATATTTATATATCCTCTATAAAAATACATATCTGTGTATGAAAATTATATATGTAAATGTTAATTTATAATTAATTATATAAATATTAACATAATTACATTATATATATATAGATTATAGAAAACCTAGTGTACAGATCTGTATATAAATTAAAAATGTATGTGTTATATATAGTTACATCATATAATACATATAATTGATATATATAATGATAAATACTTTATTGAAGGACAAAAAAATTTCCATACTGTCTCATAAAATAAGATCGTTGACATATGCTAAACTAGATAGATTCCCCTGTTTCATACTAAAGCAGAATGTTGTAAAATATTAAATCCAAATGAGATGTCTCAGATTAGGGCCATTTCAACAGGAATGCTGAGACTTTAAAAAAAAAAAGTCTGAGGCCGGGCGTGGTGGCTCATACCTGTAATCCCAGCACTTTGGGAAGCTGAAGCAGGTGGATCACTTGAGTCCAGGAGTTTGAGACCAGCCTGGCCAATGTGGTAAAATCCCACCTCTACTAAAATACAAAAAAATACATGGGTGTGGTGACACATGCCTGTAATTCCAGCTACTTGGGAGGCTGAGGCAGGAGAATCACTTGAACCTGGGAGGTGGAGGTTGCAGTAAGCCCCACCACTGCGCTCCAGCCTGGGCGAAGAGCAAAACCCTGTCTCAAAAAAAAAAAAAAAAGCCTGAATTATATCAGAAAATGAAAACTGTAATGCTGTTCTCTGTTTCAGAGGCCCTTGAATGAATAGCACTAAAAATATTTTTTAAAAAATGAAGAAAATGAAAATTGTAATGTTCTTTATTTCAAAGGCCCTTGAATGAATAGCATCAAAAATATTTTTAAATGGGAGGCCAGGGTGGGAGGTTTGTTTGGCACCAGGAGATCAAGACCAGCTTGGGTAACATAGCAAGACCTTTGTCTCTACCAAAAAAAAAAAATTGGCTGGGTGTGGTGGTGCCACCTGTAGTCCTAGCTACTGGGAACGTTGATGCAGGAGGATCCCTGGGACTCTAGAGTCCAGAGTGAGACCCTGTCTCTAAAACAAACAAACAAACAAAAACTGTATTTATGTAAAATAATACTTGTTTTTTAAATTTTATTTATTTTTAATTGATAAAAATTATATGTATGTTTATGTGATGTATATATTGTGGAATGATTAAATCAGGCTAATTAACTCAGATTTTTTTTGTGTGTGGGGAGAATATCTAAAATCCCTCTCCTCAGCAATTTCCAAATGAAATGAAAGAATAAAAGTGATTTATTTTTTTGAGACAGTATCTCACCCTGTTTCTCAGGCTGGAAAGCAGTGGCACGATCTTGGCTAACTTCATCCTCGACTTCCCTGGAGTCAGGTGATCCTCCCACTTCACTCTCCTAATTAGCTAGGACTACAGGCATGCGCCACCATGACTGGCTAATTTTTGTATTTCTTGTATAGGCAAGGTTTTGCCATGTTGCCCAGGCTGGTTTCAAGCTCCTGGGCTCAAACGATCCACCTGCCTCAGCCTCCTGAAGTGCTGGGGTTACAAGTGTGAGCCACCACACCTGGCGAAAAGTGTTATTTTTTTTAATGACAAATTTAAGTCAAAGAGATTGAATGTTCACTTCTGGTACTTTGTATATAAGAGAAACATTCCATTAAATAATTTTTTTAAAATTTCTAAAATTACATTTTTTGTCATTAAATGTTTAAACAATCAGTATAATTTCATTGATATAGTGTTTGTTATTTTATCAGTGTTTAAGATTGATAATTGGGGTTTTAATTCAGAATGTTATTCTATTTAATGTCACACTTCACTTTTTTTTTTTTGTATATCTATTAATGAATTATTTTAGCTATAGTTATTATTGTTTTAGAGATGAGGTCTTCTATGTTGCCCAGAGTAGACTTGAACTCCTGGGCTTCAGCAATCCCCTCTCCTCAACCTCCGGAGCAGCTGGGATTAGAGACATGTGCCACTGTACCAGACCTGCTGTAGTTATTTTTAATTCTTTTGTCTTTCAACTTTTATACTAGAGTTAGAAATGATTTACAAACCCTATTGCAGTTTTAGAGCATTATGAATTTGACTATATATTTCTTATAACAACTTAACTTCAGTTGCTTACAAAAACTACAGAGTTTTACTCCCCTGTCCACATTTTATGCTATTGATGTCACACTTTACATCTTTTTATTTTGTGAATCCATTAATGATACTTCTAGTGGTTTTTACACTCCACTATTCAGTTGTCAGACACCATTCAGTTGTTAGATTGTTATGAGCTAAAAGCAACTTAATGGTTATTTTTCAAAAATCATTTATGTCAATTGCTAATGGACTTCTTTTCTATGCCATGATCATGCTTTTTTCATTTTTGAGACAGAGTTTCACTCTTATTGCCTGGGCTGGAGTGCAATGGCGCAGCCTCGGCTCACTGCAACCTCCGCCTCCCGGGTTCAAGCGATTCTCCTGCCTCAGCTGGGATTACAGGCATGCGCCACCATGCCGGCTAATTTTGTATTTTTAGTAGAGACAGGGTTTCACCACGTTGGCTAGGCTGGTCTCGAACTGATCTGCCCACCTTGGCCTCCCAAAGTGCTGGGATTACAGACGTGAGCCAC